>NW_024542736.1:0-2695833 GCF_018151105.1 Drosophila obscura | reverse complement strand
TAGTGGGGTGTCGGGGAGGTTGGCTCTGGGTGCTGCCAGGTGATTTCATTTGCAAGTTGTTTGACTCAGTTTTTTGTTTGTTTGTTTTTTTCTCATTTTTGATTTTGATATGGCAATCTTTGTGGCTAATTATACGCTTAGTTGACTGATCGAGCGGGCGTCGAGGGTGTCTGTTGGGGGTGCCTGGGGGGAGGGGGCAACCGAGTGGGAAAACAAATGCAGCTATCCCCTAGAAAATTGCTCGGCTTACATCACTCCACAGGGCAAGGCATGGTCGGGGGGCCAGGGGTTTGTCAAACAAATGGTTTTCGCATATCGTGCCTGGTTTTTCTGTGTTTCTGTTTCATTTGTTTTATTAATATTTAAGCTCTCAATTGGTGGATGAGCCAAGCGGGTCGGGGATACGGATACCCCTCGGGTGCACGTGTCGTGGAAATGTTTTTCTCTTGCATCTCTCCAAGTGCGCAACAAGCTGACGTCAGCAGTGTCAGAGGCAGCAATAGCAACAGCAACAGCGGCTGTAGCTGTAGCTGTAGCAGGGGGCTGTAGCAGGGGGCTGAAGCTCAGGCAGTGGCTCGTTGACATTTGCATTTGGTGGGCGTGTATTCCTGAGTGGTTTAGCGGGGCACTGAGGAAAGACCGGCTTAATTAAAGCAGAGCAATAGCATCGGCACGCCTCACAGCTTAAAATTCTCTGCCTCGTTGCATGGTGGAGGTTGGAGGTGGGACGGCAACCCCACAAATGTTGACAGCCGCTGAAGCGAGTCACTTGTGGGCGGGAAGCAGCAAAACTGCATTTAAATTCAAATGCCGACAATGTCAGGGCTGCCCACAGGGTAGAGAGGGTGGCAGAGGAAGGCAGTAAAGTGCAGTGCAGTGCAGGGGCATGGGGCATGGGGCATGGGGCATGGGGCATTCCACTGGCATTTGGATTATTGTCGCAAAGCGAAGCGCGTGAGACGTTGACAATAAGAGCTGTAAAGAATATAAAAATAGTATGCAAATTAAAGATACTGCATCCTATATCTTATAACCATGTAAATGGGCTTGTCCGACTGACTCATCAACGCATCACAGCCTAAAGGAATCCAAGCGGTGCCCGTTCCATTGATATATTTTCGTAAAATCCTCCTATAAATTATATTTAGAGCTCATTCAGCAATATACATTATGATGTATACTCGTCCATATATTATTCTCTATATTCTCCACATTTCAACAAACAAACAAAATGTTTGCAACAAGTCAGAGGCAATTCATTTTCACCTAAGCAGCAAACATGACAGCAGCTCTCATTTCGGTTTTGTTTGCGATTGTTTTTCCTTTTATTTTCTATTTTTTTGCATACCAAATTGTTGTTAGCGGCCATGTCTCGGGGCAACAACAATCAGCCGAACGTCAGCGGTGAGGGGGCTAAGAAATCCATCGGCCTGCCCTGCCCTGCCCTGTGTGTGTCGGTTTGAGGTAAAAAACAAAACAGAGCAAAACGAAACGAAACGGAAAACAAAAAGTTGGGCAAAGTCAGCGGCCAACACACACACACACGAGAGAGAGAGAGAGAGAGAGAGCACGAACACACTGACAGGTTGGCAAATTGCGGGCCAAAAGCAGAAATGCCGACAAACACTCACAGCACACAGGCACACAGGCACACACACTTAACACACCCATACAGACAGAGAAACATTAGTTGGCAGCGCATAAAGGAATCGCAAATGTATTCAAGGTCAGGGCAGACATGAAAAACGAGAAACGTCGCCGTCAACGCAGGCAGTGGCAGTGGCAGAGCAGAGCCCGAGAGCCAGAGGAAGATTCATGGTGGGTGGAACCTGACCAAACACCCACCCACCCAGCCACCTAGGCACCCACACACACAGAGCGAAACAGAAACTAAAATCAATATGGCAACACTTTTAAGGGTTGCGGCGAAAAACCGCCAAACCCTTGAAACAGCACCCCCGTACCCCCCCTGCATAACGGGCCACGCCGCCTGGGGAAAAAAGGAAAACAAGTGAAAAAAAAAAAAAAAGGGAAAATCAACGTCATCAGAGTGGTTCAGTGGGTCGTCATAAATAATACTTCGGTTTTCCCGCGCATTTTCGGCTCTCTCTCTCTCTCTCTCTGGCTCTTTGGGTTTCTCCTTCGCGCAATGAGCACAAAAATGGCGGCCCACGAAGCCGGGTTCGAGTCGAGAACATTGCGCAGGCTTCACAAACATGGAGAGCGAGAGAGGGAGAGAGAGAGAGCTGCGGCCCATCTCCGTGAAGCTCTTAGCGGTGCTTAGGCGAAATTTTAAATCGGGAATACATTTAATTATAGCCAGGAACCCACTCAGAGGGTCCTCCATTCCACCTCCGCCCCCGTGAAGGACAGCATTCTAATTAAGTCCAGCCAATTACACGCAACAACAGCAGCAAAAGCAGCAGCAGCCAGAGAATTGCAAATTGCAAATTGAGTTTGAGTTTATCCTTCATCGCCTCTGCCACTGCCACTCTGCAAATGAATCGATAATGGTTCAAGGTTAGCTTGCGTGACATTTTCCGCTCCAGTCGCCAGCGAGCAACAATTTGGGGACGCTCTGCACGGTGCTAGTAATTGCAAAAGTCAGACTGAAGTAACCGCCAAGTAAGGTGAAAGGAGCGTGGGGCGGGAACACTGAGGCCCAGTTGCGTGTGGCATCATCATTATGGCGAATGGTTTGCACGAGTACAGAAATGGCGACTGCCAGCCGACTGGGCGTATGTGCGATATTACATTTATGTATTGATTTTTCATGCAGTGCTGCCAGTCCTAACCCGATCCCCAGAACCAGTTATTATCATAATTATTGCAGGGAATTTCCCATGCAAAATGCAAATAGATTTCTTATTCAAATCGCAACATTTCCCAATGCCATTTCTTAATCCCCCTTTTTCCGTCTCTTCATCTCTTTGCAGGTGAGTAATTTGTCGCTGCAGACAGGCTAATGTCTTTAATTGACTTCTGTGAGTATAATGCGAGCCGATCCAATCATATCTATAAATACTGCTCGCACATATTCGCATTCGCATTGGCATTCAAGCATCAAGCATATCCGTGTGGGCAGGCGATACAAATACAAAGTGGGAACCTTGACATGTCAGCAGCAAGTTTTAATTTTGCAAAATAAAATAAATGGTATCTCAATCGGATTGGAAAGTTGTCTGCTCCTCAAGAGTCTGGCTCTGGGGGTCTGAGTTGTGGTCTGGGACTGTGGGTTTTCGGTTGCCACGGTGTGTTCGGGGTCTATGCTCCCAAAAGTATGCCATCGACAGCGTAGCAGCTCGCAGCTCGCAGCAGGTCGATCCTTCACCCTGCACGCCTCAATTGTTTTAATTAGCATAATGACACTTAACAGTGTCTAGACGGCAACAAACAGCAGATTCGAGGAGTTGCTTTTCTCGTATTTTCATCATCTTCTTTTTTTCTTTCCCTTTTTGTCGAGCTTTTTCCCTTTTTCCCATTTATATTTTCCCATGCCCAAAATGGAAGAAAAAATATACACAAAATTCCGGCATAAATCAGAGCAAAAACGGCGACATCCGCGTGCTTTTTGTGTGCCATTCCGGTCTGGTCAGGCTTTTTGCGCTTTCGGCCAATTAATTGATAAACATAAATCAAAATTTTGTTGTGTTTGGCCAACAAATTTGTGCCGACAGTGCAGTAGCAAACAGTTTGCTTAGCTGGCAGAAAGTGTTTCCATTTTTATGGGGGGGTAAAAGCTAAAAGAACACAAGTTTTTCCCGCAGTCGCACCCCTTTAATTTACCGCCTGGCAACAGTACTGTTACGCTACGAATGCATTTTGTCGAAAAACAACGAACGATTTCTGAAAGTGTTTATCAATGTTTAACAATTAGTCATGAGGAAGAACCACAGAGCAAAGCAGATACAGATAGAGACAGAGAGAGAGTGTGAGGTGAGAGTGCGAGATATATTTTCAGGCGTTCACTAATAATACACACACATTCATACACATGCACACACACGCACACCTTGGGCCATCATAATAATCATTATAATAAAATAAAAACCGCTGGCCACTTGGCCTTGGACTAGGTTGATTGCATTCTAGCGGTCAATGCCGCCGCCAGCGTCGTCGTCGTCGTCGTTGCCGCTGACGTTGCCGACTAACAACAACTACAAAGAATAAGAAACAACAACAAAAACAACGCAGCAGCAGCAGCAAACGAAAATTGAAAACGATCGCTTAGCTGCTGTCTCTGTCTTTCTGCCAGCCATTGGTCGGGCAGCTTTCTCCATCTCTTTCCGGCCTGCGCTGCGTTCGAATTTTGTTCTTAAAATTTTTTACACACTCTCTCTCTCGCTCACTCACACTCTCTTCTTCCTCCTCTCTCCTCTCATAGTATTAAACATTTTATTTATTTGTTTTGTTTTTAGTGTTTATTTTGTTGTTGTTGTTTTTTTTGTTGTTTTTTTGCAATGACAAAAGAAAAATATCGGAGAAGCCAACAAACAACATTTTCGAATCAACAGCAGCGACAGCAGCGGCAGCAACTATTTATAAAATGCGCTTGCCTGGCCAAAGTATCTCCCTCTCTCACACACTCTCTCGCCCGCAGCAGCAGCAGGCGCGTGTGTATCCGTATCCGTGTATCTGTTGCTCACTGCGTGTGTGTTGTGTGTGTGTGTGTGTGTGCGGGCAATCGCCGCTGCCCGTGCGAGACCTGCAATGCCGGAAAGCAATAGCAAACGTCGTCAGAGCCATCGCTGTGACGCCAGCCCATGACGACAGTTCTCACTCAGCGGCGGCGGTGGCGGCGGCGGCAGATACGAAGTATCTTTTGGATACATTTCAAAACAGAAATAACACATAAAAACCGCCCGACGCTGGTTTACCTTTGAATGGCATTTGCATAACAAGTGTCAAGCCGAGAATCCCTCCGGCAGCAGCAGCAGCATCAGCCATCCTCCAGCCGAATGGGTTTGGGATTCGTATTGGAATTGGGATTGGGTCTCTGCTCTTCCCAAGATCCTTCTCTGTCGCACTCTCTCTTGCACATAAATAATTCAGAATTTAGAATACTTTGACTTCAATACGTTTCGGATCTGTTCTGCTTTCTGTTTCCAGGCCACAGTGCATTCAACCTCTGGGAGGGGTTTGGGTTCGGGTTCGGGTTCGCTCGCCCCGAATGCCCCCGACGCGAGTCAGTTCATTCGCTTTTGGCAAATATTTAAATTTCAAAATACTCGTAACTACGCGGCCAGTATTATTAGCCGTAATTCGCAAGTGTTACCCCGCACCGGCATACAAATTGTATTATTTTGTATTTAAATTTAATTTAGTATCGCTTGTGCGGCTGTTGCTGCTGCTGCTTGCTGCTGTTGCTGCTGCTGCTGCTGTTGCTGCTGTTGCAATCTACCTTCTCTTTATATTTCCTGTTTTTTTTTCGTTTCGTTTTGTTTGTATCATCAGCATAGTATTTTGAGAGCTGAACGAGCAAGCATCCCATGATAAATGATAAATTACCACTTAGTTAGTCTGTGTTTGAACCCAATCGCTTTTGGATATACTCGTACGCTCAAGATCACGTCATCGGGCGAAACAGGTTGCAATGCAGGCAGCACGGATGAGACAGTAGCAGCGGCAAATAAATCCATAGAAAATAAACCGTTTGCTGTTATGATTTTAATGGCCCAAAAGCAGTTAGCCAAACGCTTTCTCCATTGCTCCAGCAACAAAAGAAACTCCAATCGCGACACAACCTGCCGAAAGATAACCAAACTGTGGGCTGGCATAACCTTGACGCCGCATGCAATCGGTCAGGCCAGAAATATATACTTGAAGTACGAGTATTCCACATTCACACCATTTGCCATTTACCATTTACCTTTTTGGCAACGCACTCATTTATGGCCTTGCAATGCTTAGCTTTTGGTTCTTTGAGTGGCAGCACACAGACTACCAGCCCACTTCCTGTTCGGCTTACAACTGCCCGTACAACGTACAACGTACCCCCCGTTTGCGGTCTGAGTGGCGATGAGTGTGGGCGATGCAATGGCTGGCTAACTCAGTTCAGGTGCTCAGATCTTCAGATCTCCGCTGGCCTGCCTGGCACGATGATGAATGACTGCAACATTTATAAATACTCGTACGCGAAGCGAAAGCCGCCGAACAGGCAGCCATCATCATAATGAAATAAGCTAAGCATAACAAATGCGTCGAAATATTTGCGACAGGTTGCAATAGCCAACCGACAGACAGGCGGCCAGGCCAAATAGCCAGCATTAGGAGGGGTTGGTAAGGGGAGGGGGGGTAAAAAAAAATTATATAAAATCAGCGAGCGAAAACAGCAAAGCAAAAACCCGAGTCACTCAATGTGCATGGCCTTGAAGATTTCGCTGCAAAAAACAAGCAGCAAAACCAGCAGAATGAATATCATAAAAATATATTCACACAAAGCAACAACACAAATGAAACCAAACCAAACAAAAAATAAACAGCAAAAAAATGATTATAATGAAAGCCACTAATTTGCAGCAAAAACAAATACACAACAAATTAATACAAGTTAATAAATGCACAAAATGCGAAGAAAACTTTGCGTAGAGTTTTCAGAATCTGTTCACCGTATAACTGATTGAATTGTCATTGGCTTTGGTTTAATATTTTAAGCCCTTACATTTATTCACGGATTACCATAATTAATTCTGGCTAATTGCACAATTATACATATACATAGGTACATATATATGTATGTACCTGCGTGTGTGATATCTGTTGCCTGGTCAATTTTCAATTAGGATTTTTTTGTTTAATCGCGTTTTGGCCGGTCAAGTGGCTTTTGGCCAAAATATTGATTAATTGCAGTCATGAGGTTAATAGGATTACAAATTTTTTTTGTTGCTGCTGCTGCTGTTGCTGTGGCACGCTAGATGGCGTGCCCAGAGTAATGCTGTGTGGATGGGATCGTCAACGATTTTGACAAGTCAACAACGAGCTTTGACTGAATGGCGCGAAGCAGATTGATGGCGAATGACTTGCCACCTGCCATTGGCCTCTAATTCGCAAAAACACTTTTTGCAAATCTCCTGTAAGCAGCTTTTCCAAATGTTTGCCAACTTGCAACTGGCCGCCGCTACTACTTCTGGCTGTGGCAGGCAGCTGTCTCTGGTTTCACCGCCTGGCCACATGGCAACTGTTGATTTGTGGTTTCTTAGTCATTGTCATTTGCATTTGCATTTCCTACAACACAAGCCTACAACACTACGCCTTGAGGTCAGTTTTGCAGCTATGATTTTATTACAGGCTGAAATGCAACCGCAACAACATTTGCCGGCTTTTGTTTAAGCTTTAGCATTGCGTTGGACACACAACGGGAATTTCCACAGCAAAAGCCACTCTAATTGCCATTGTATGACTGGGCTGGCTGGCTGGCTGACTGGCTGACTGACTGTCTGTTGTTGCCACTACAACAATGCATAGTAGAAGCAACAGCAACAACAAGTGCAGTGGCAGCAGCAGCAGCAACAATTGCAAAAAGCTTCATCATCATTACAGGCTGAGCTGGCCGGGGGAGGGAACCCCCCCTGTTTGGGGCTTTGTCGTTATTGGTTTTGCAGGCCAGCAGCTATTGCTTTTGGCGTCAAGCTGTCTGAGTCGAGAGTCGAGCGGCTTTTCCAGCCATTCGCTCGCTCGCATGCATTTTTATTTTCCATTGCATTCGAGCTGAGCCCACAACAACCAGGCAACAGCAGCAGCAGCAGCAGCATTCGTACTGCTTTATGTATTTATTTATTACATGTGCCTTAATTAACCGAAAAGCCCCGTTTTTATTTTAATGTCTCACAAATAGAGGTCTTTTTTTCTTATGCTTATCGTGCGATTTGTGGACGGACTTACTGACTAATTATTGCTTTATGAGGTGGAACGTTCTTGCCAAAGCCACCTCCATGTAGCCTGTCGGTGTGTGTGTGTGTGTTTGTGTGCACTCCACTCATAAATCCCACACAAAACGAGTACGGAAAATAATTACTCAAAAAGAAGGGGCACGAGCAGGAGCAGCAGCAGGAGCAGCAGCAGCAGCAGGGGCAGACATGTGGCGCTGTGGCTGCGGCTGGGGCTGCACACATTGCGTGCAATTTCCACCTGAAAAGCGTAAATTATGGCGCTATTTATTTATGTTGCTGCTTTTATTGCCGTGTGCCAGTTGCATTTGTTTAAAATGCCATTTGACAAACATCAAAGCCGTTAAATGTTACTTTGACATGTGGCACATGGCGGTGGGCCCCAGAGGGCTTTACACGGGGGTGGTTGGCTGCAGTGCTGGCTGGCTGGCTGGCTGCCTGCATGGCCAATTAGATGAGTGAAATGTGTCAGCGGGCAGCACCGACCCAGGGAATTATTACAGTTACTCAACCCGATCAAGCGTGGGGTTTTACACCGCCACCCCCCTGTAGAGTACTCAATTACAGCAGTGGGTTGGCTTGGGGTTGGGTTGCGGGGGAAATACCTTACAGACAATGGCGTTGCCATTTCACCAGTGCCCTGAGTCTGAGTCAGGGTAATGCTGAAATTCTGCGGAAATGGCTCGCTTATCGCGCGGTGCGCTCTTGACCAACATTTCATTCAGCCCCAAAGTACGAGCCAGCAGCAAAGGGGTACCAATGCATTTCGCATTTCACATAGATTCGCAATCATATTAAAGTGCTTTGGCAGTAAACAAAATGCCGTTCGCAGAAACGGATACGGGGATGCGGAAATAAAGCGCCGAAAGCAGCAGCAGCAAAGGAGAAGAGCCCTGGAGTGAAGGGGCTGGGGCTGGCAGGGGAGTGAAGAGGGTAAAACTGTGATGGAAAAAAAACTCGTTGTAGTTGGAGAGAGGAGAGAGGGAAGCGGATCTGGTTTGCTGACACAGCACAAAGGACTCTCGCATCTAAAAGGGACTTGCTGACATTTTCCACCCAGCAAACCGCTTTTCCTGATTCCCCCTGGTCCGTTCCGTCCTGTTTTTTTTGTATTTTGTTGTTGCTGTCATTTGATAGACGTAGTTTATTCCTCTCCCTATATAGACAGTTTTCTATCCCCCCCTTGTACCCCTTCCGCTGTCCAGCTCCACCGCAGGTCACACAAGTCGAAAAGCCAAAGCCAAAGCCGAATCCTAGGCACTCAAAGCTTTTTATTTCCCTTTTTGCCATTCGTTTTCCCATCGCTGTGTTTTTTTTATGTTGTTTGTTTCTTTTGCTTTTGCCCCTTTTCTGGGCGTTGCCATGGAAAAGCGTTTTGTCAAAGCGACAGGTGAGAGTGGACTTTGGCTATGGCTATGCTGTGCCGCCTCTACGCTCTGGGATGCTTAAATATTTAAACAGCCAGTGGCCGGCTGATGCTGATGCTGGGCAAGGTGTTGGGCCAAAGCGACAAAGCAGGAGGAGGAGGAGGAGGAGGAGGAGTAGGAGGCCAAAGGTAAAAATAAACGATGCCCTGGTTAATGGCAGAGAATCAGCCAAGCAAGGAGCCAAGCGAAGAGGCCTGAAAATAGCAGCAGCAGCAGCAGCATCGCAGCAGTAGTAGTAGGCGTGGCAGAAGCTAAATGGGCTGGAAAGGCTTGCCCGGAACAGTTAGCCCCCAACTCGAAAGCCGTTAAAGGTGGCTAAGATGATGTCTTCAGTTGCTGGAACGAAACGAAAGCCAGTCCAGCGATGCAGAGTTTTCCTCTCTTCGATTTTTCCCCGAAATCACTTTTGACAGCTGCGAGCTTCTGCTGCGATGCTGCTGTAGCTGCTGCTGCTGTTGCTGCCACCGATTGTTGCACTTCAACTTGGCTACTAATGAGGCGTGACATTGATGATGACTCGGGCATGCTGGGGCAATGGCTGGGCCAATCGCCGGATCATTTGTAATGTGTCATGATTATGCAATATTCGTGCAACAATTACGGCCAGACATTTGCATAAAAGCGGACGCCCGCCCGTCAGACCCAGTTTGAGTGGCAATTTTCCACTCAACTCGGCCCCAACGAAAGCCCAATGGAAAAGCGGCTCGCAAGACAACAGGAAGCCGAGAACTGCAGGCGGGCTGCTGCCTGCTTGGATTCAGTCGATCTTTGGATCTGCGCATGCGCCGCGGCCAATGACAGCTCGGCCTGGACAGTGGACAGTGGAGAGACAGTGGAGAGACATTGCGAACCGGCCGGCTGCCGGCTGCAGTGACAGCTGTTGATTGATGAATCCTACAGCCTGCCCCCGGGCCAGCCCCACGGGGGCTGCGACAACATGCAGCCCAAGTGCCCCAGACCCGACGAAGAAGACTGTCCAGTTGACGTCTCTGCAGCTTGCGGCGATCTTTAAGCAATCGAACTCTCCTGCTCCAGCTCCAGTGCGCTGTTTTGGCTCTCTCTACGCTGACTGTGGCAAAAGATTGATGATGACGCAAGCCCCGATGGCCGTCGCAGCGCGCTCTCTTCTCTCCTTCTTATGGCCGCGCTTGTGCAATAAACACTTCTAATTGTAATTAATGAGGCGATTGTTTAGTTTTTATGTGTTGATTTTTCTGATTTACCGCCCCACCAGTGCAGCATACTCGCAGTGTGTGTGTCCCCCCACATCTTGCCACAACTGCAACTGTCCCAAGTCCAAGTCCAAGTCCGAGTCCGCAAGTTGCAAGTGGTCCAGAAAAATGGAGCATTAAACCTTGAGCGATAATCAACACTTTGGACACTTGGCAAAGGGCTTTGCAACAGAAGCTCCTCCCATCTCTCCTCTCCAGTCCTCTCCTCTCGCTAGATTAATTCGTTCAAGCCGTAAACTGGCCCCAACTAGCCCGTATCTGGAATTGATTTCATGCAGGCCAGCCCAGGCCACAAGACAAAGCCCCCAAAGACAACGAAACTGAAAAGAAAACCAAAGCAAAGCAAAGAAATGAAATGAACAAGAAGACAGCTCAGGATTGCTCCTCTCAGTGGCTGGAGCTCGAGCTGGAGCCCTGTCCCCTTGGCCACGTTCATATTCCGATTGCTATTCCGATTCCGCTGCCTGCTTGTTGCTGTGCATTGAACTTGATTGCCATTGCCATTTTGCTCTTCGTTTTTTTGCTGCCCGGCCCTTACGGCTGTCCTGTTGCCTATCCCATCCTCTGTTCTGTGTTCTATCCTGTACACGTACGCCTCAGCCTCAGCCTCATACTCGTACCCGTACCCAGCCAAACCTCATACTCAGCCTCATCCTCATCTGTTGTCTTCTCGTCTGCAGCTATCGACGCGGATTTATCTTAAATGCTGCGTTTAGTTTTCTGTTTTTCCAAGCTGTTTTCCCCCTGTTCAGTCTCCACTGTCTCCACAGTCCCACTCTCCACACTCCCCACTCCCCTTTGCCATGTAGTCTATGCTTTTCCCTGGCCTTTTTAGCTTCGTGTTTTCGTATATTGGCAAACACTTTTCGGTCTGCTCAAATTAATGGCTCCGGGGTGCGCCTAATGATCCCCGGCTCTGCTCTGCTCTGCTCTGCTCGGCTCGGCCCGGCACAAAACTACAGAAAGTTCACTCCAATGAAAATGTCAGCCGGAGCTTTTTATTTGCTCTAGCCATGCCATGCCACATGCCCCAGAGAAACAGAGACGCAGACAGAGACAGGGAGGAGAGAGAAATACACAACAAAGTGGAGGAAAACTACGAAATATGTTTAACAAAAATCAAAATAATTGCATTGCTGACGCGTCACGCTCCTTGCCAGTAGTTGCCAGGGGGGGGACAGGAGGTATGTACGTTCTATATGGGGGCGTGTCCAGGTGTTTGTTGACATGGCGCTTTGCATGCGGCCGGCGCTGCATGAGCAGCACTCATAAATCAGAGGGCCCAGGGGTCAAGCGGTGCAGCATGTTGCAACAAAAGCTGCGGACCACAGCATGGCTGGGGCTTAGAGTGGCTTATAAAAGCAGCAATAATATGCTCCAATCTTTGCCATCTATCGGCCCATGTGGGGCAGCAGCCACTGCCAAGAGATCTCCGAGGCTGCACTTTCCCCCACGAATGGATGCTGCCTCTGTTGCTGCTGCTGCTGCTGTTGCTCTTGTCTTGACTCTTTTGTCAACATTAACATACGTAAGTGTCAGCTGCATGTTGCTACTGTGACTGCAACTGCAACTGCAACGGAGGCAACATCGTTGCCCGGATCCCCGATCGCATGCGGCTTGGATGGCACCGCTACCGCTACCGTCACCGTCACTGCCGCTGCCACTGCCACTGCCGTGTGGTGGGGGCAGGGAGGCCAATTGATTTATCGTGACAATGAGTGCAGCTCCCGAGCTTCGCTATCGATGTGTAAATTTGAATTTCGTGGCTCATAAAGTGGACAATGGAGGCAGCATTGAAAGACAAATGTGGCAGCCCCAGATTGTTGTCAGCAGCATGTTGCTGTTGTCTCTGCCACTGCTGCTTGCAGCACTAAAAAGTGAATGCCCTCACGGTGACGTCACTTGTGCAACTCCAGTTCCAGATCCAGTTTCTCGCCTGGCTGCAATTATCGAGCCCAAAGAGAGAGGCAGAGAGAGAGAGACGCAGAGAGAGAGAGAGAGAGAGAGAGAGATGGAGGAAAGCGAACGATGAGCAAAATACAGAATCCAGAAGAAATATGGAAACCAAAACAAACTGCACGATATCAAAACAAAGCCAAATGATTGCGGGCGGGGGAGTGGCCAAAGGGGGCCACTGCACTGGGCTGTGTGCCACAAGGAGAGAAGACAGAGAGAGAGAGTGGAGAGGAGAGGAGAGGAAAATCGAGTGGAACGAACTCTGTTGCACTCTACAGTGCGGCAGTGGCAACTGTGGGAAAGGCAATGTGCCGGGTCGACGGGTGTTGAAGTGGAACGTAACGAATGAGCGGGCAACAGGCGATGGCAAAGAGAGGAGAGCTGTGCCAGAGGCAGTGGCAGTGGCAGAGAGAGATGGAGAGGATGCAGACTCTGTGGACAAGGGGCAGAGTGGCAGAGTGGCAGTGGCAGGAGCGATGACTAAATGCAACAAGCTGCGACTTTGACTTGCATTTCGCATTCGTTTGTGGTAGTAAACTAAAGTTGATGAGCAACTTCAATGGCAAGTGGCAGCAACAGCAGCAACAACAACAGCAACAACAGCAACAGCTTGAGCATTATCTACTGTTGCAACAACAACATCCATTCGAGTCGAGTGTATGTAGCACACAGGCTGAAGCAGAGAGGCAGAGGCACACCAGCAGAAGCAGCAGCAGCTGGCAAGAGGAGAGGCTTGGCTGGCTGGCTGGCTGGCTGTGCCGAGTGCCGCAGCACTCGCAAGTTGCACAAACATGTTGCTCACTGGCCTCCGCGACATGATTCTGAGGCGCAGATATAAAACCGAAAAACAACAGCCACAGCCACAGCCACAGCTACATCCAGATCTACATCCACAGCCACAGCAAAACCAAAAGCAAAATCAGCAGCAGCAGCAGCAGCGACTTGGAAGGCACAAAACAACACCAGCTACGGCGACGGCGACGACGACGACGACGATTGGGGGATAGCCAGAACAAGAACAATGTTGGGCTAGGTTCCTCGCGGAACTGTTCCTTCCCCCCTGCACCCTGATCTGTTCTGTTCTGTACTGTTCTGCTGTGTTGTGTGTGGAGCCTGCCCCACAACGTCTCGGTCGGAGATGCCGTTTGGCCGCTCGCCATCGTCATTATTATCATCTGGTTTTGGTCTGGGGTCTGGGGCCTGGACTCTGGACAATTCCTACCTTCAATCGTAGCAGCCATCCCATCCCATCCGCACAAACAACAATTGTCCATAGCTATAGCTATAGCCATGCTAGCTGCTTATTTCAGTGGATGGACTGGCATGGGATGGGATGGCATGGGCATGGGCATGGGCTGGGGCATGGGCTGGGGATGTTTGTTGCCTTTTGGTTAAGGCTCTTGTCATTGTAGTTGTTTCTGCTTTAATTTAGATGCATCTTGAACAGTTTCTTTTTTATTTCAAGTTTTTCCTTTTTTTTTTTGTTTTTTTTTTTTTTTTGTTTATTTTTTTGTGGTTTGCAAACATGGAAAATGCCAGAAAAAAGGAAACTTTCATAAGATAAACAAAAGTTATATATGCATATATGTATGAGATGAGCGGGGAGCGGAGATGTGGGGAGCGGGTAGGGGGATTGGCAAAAGGGTTTTGAGTTGGAGGCGGAGGGGCATTTACCTGCATTTACCCACATAGAAAATATTTACCATGTCAGAAAAGTTCCATAACTAATTGTGTGTGTTTCCCTTCTTCTCCTCCTCTCGTTTCAGGTGAGCTATACACAAAATCTGAGTTATCTGAGTTAACTGGCAGAGTAAGTCATATGTTTAGTATTAAAGTAGATCCCCACCCCACTCCGCCCTTCTGCGTTCCATTAAAAGCAATCAGAAATGCTGGGCGCGCCCCTTTTTTTTGTTGTTGAATCACAATTCCACAATGAGACAGGAAACAAGGAGCGTAAAATTGTTTAACCAGCTGCTTGATTCACTTTTACATGCCCTTCAAGCGGGTACTATGATTCTGTACCGAAGAAGGCCTCAATGCCTCTCTCCGCCTTTATTTCTCCTTCAATTGGATTAATATATCACACTCCATGGGTTGTGCCATATGCTAAAGAGCATCAATAGCTTCGGCTATCCCATGGCTAGCCATTCCGCTCTCTTGTTGTTGTGGCAATCAACTCATTAGCTAAAGGTGCCCACCACCACCAGCAACAAGAACAAAGGCGGCTTTGGGAGGGCGAAACCAACCGCGTTACGCATTTTTAATTGCCAACTTGGCCTGCCACAACACCGCGGCGGCAATTATAAAATTAAGCAACAAATTTTTTTGCATCAGCTGATGGGAGAGTGCAGCACAGAGGGAGGGGTGGAGAGCGCTTGGCAATGTCAACGAGTCGCAGAAGCATTTCCTGCCAAACCAAACAGAAGTGGAGCTCAAGAGACCCCGAAAGCCCACAGCCCCCCACCACCACCCCCACCCGCTGGAACTCTCCATCTTAGAAGTCGAATGGGAGCGTGGAGCTGTGGAGCTGTGGCTCCAGCAGTGCTGGCTGGCTCTCTGCCTCTCTGTAATTTATGCGCCTCTTCGACGCGCTTGCCAATTGCCTGGTGCCTCTTGTGCGTTTTGTTTTATACGTTTTTGTTGTTTTCCAAGAAGCAGCCACCAACAGCACCATCCCATCCCAAGCAGCCAACCAACCCATCCGCTATACGTACGAGTACGAGTATGCCATCCTCCTCCATCCGCCATCCACCATCCGCCGCGTATGCCATTCTACATCATCCGCCCGTCAGCTTTGCGCCCCCGCGCAACATTGCAAAGATTTCTTTATTACTTGGGCACGTTCGCTCTCGTGGTTGTTGTTGCTGCTGCTGCTGCTGCTGCTGCTGCTCGGGGTCGAGGCCGGTCATTAATATCCACGCATGGAGTTCACTTCAGTTCGGTACGGTATGGCTACGGCACTCCCCTTATCTCCGCACTCTACCACCCATCCACTCATAGCTCCACTCACACTCACACTCTCTTCCTCGCCACCCTTTCGATGATTCGTTCCAATCTGAATCAGCTGTATGCATAATATTTGTTGTTTGTTGATTCTGTCAGCGTGCTGAGGATCCGCTTCGTCACCTCATCGCTGGGCTCTTCATCGTCTCTGGCCTGGCTGATTCTCTTCTCTTGTTTCTTCTCTCGTCTCTCGTCTCTCGTCTCTCTTCACCATGCCATCTTTAGCCGCATCATCCTCCTCTTGGTCTGTCTCTTGTCCCGCTGGTCTCTTGTGAATCTTTTGCGCGATTCTTGTCCAGGTCAGTTCTGCTGTATAGCGGGGGGGAATTCTCTCTCCTCTCCACAGCGAGATGTTGTGGCTGTTGTGGCTATACGTGAGTGGCTTTGCCAAGCAGCAGAAATCTTTGTCTCTGCTACGCTTCTGTCGCCATTTCCACCGAGCACGACTTATCAATGTTGTTGTTCCTCTTGCTCTCTCTCTCTCTCTTTGTCTCTCTCAGTCTCTCTCTCTCTCTCTGTTTCTCTTGGTCTGCTCTTCTGATGCGACAACAATCACGAATACAGCCTGATAATGATAATGATTATGATGCTGTGCTGCTGTGGCTGCTGAGGCTGTGGCCTAGATAATGATGTTTGCTTGCTGCCAAATGGTACACAATGGATCAAGTAATGCTGTCACAGTATTAATACCATGTAAACCCATATGCAGAGAGTTATTTGGCGACTACTACTACAAGCTGCTTGGCCATGTACTCGTATAAATAATCAGCAACTTTCCACTTGTTGCCTAAATAAATTCTAAGCTCCTCAGCTCTTTTACTATATCCTATCCTTGCCATGCCCTTTCAGCGGCTCTTCCTAGTTGCACTCTGAGGTCTCTGTCCTTTGGTCAGGTGGCTGTTGTTGCTTGGCCTGCTCCTCTTCGTCCTACCTTTCCGATCTTTCCATTCTGCTGGCCGCCCATTTGCTAGTCTTAATCTTGCCCGCTGTTGTTCTCCGCTCTTCGTTGTTATTGTGGCTGTCTTTTTTGACCGGCCGGCCGGCCGGCATTATATCTCATTACAGAGATCAGCATAAATAAGCAGCGAGCGCACCGCGCACCGCGCACCACCGCCAACCAAAGGCAGCAGCAACGACAACAACAACAGCAGCAACCCGTGGAAAGAACGGGCATGCAGCGATTAAGCGATACATTCAGCCATGTTCATGTATTCCCCAAAGACCAGAGAATGGCAGAGAGAGAGAGATGAAGAGACAAAACAGACAGACAGACAAAGAGACAGAGAGAGAATGAGGAAGGAAGATAGCAATATAGAGAGAGGAGTAAAGAGGGGATATACTCTCGTACTCGTACTCGTACTCGTAGCTGGAGAAAGGGCACAAAACTCCCGGCGTACTCCCGGCGAGGCAATTGAACTCGATTGCAGCGCGTGAAGGTGGACATGACGGACCCCGTTCTCTCTCTCTGTCTCTGCCCCTCTGTCTCTTGCTCTGTCCCCCTCCAATGATCTACCCATTCCCCATTTCCCACTCCTCGATGCTGATCTTGTGGGTCCGTGTTCCATCGAGCAAAATAGAATTTGTTATTGTTGCCGTTGCCGTTGCCGTTGCAGTTTCAGTTGAGGCAGGGCAGGGGCAGTGCCTGTGTGCCTGTGTGCCTGTGTGCCTTGACCACATGCGTCATCATCATCATGTTACCCGTGTGTAAGAACATGATCATTACACACACACACAGGGCATAAAGAGTGAGAAAGAGAGAGATGAGTATGAGTATGAGTGTGGATACTGATTCCCCACTGGACATGAAGCCGGCTGCTGATTCAGCCT
Organism: Drosophila obscura; assembly: GCF_018151105.1. Classification (NCBI taxonomy): domain Eukaryota; kingdom Metazoa; phylum Arthropoda; class Insecta; order Diptera; family Drosophilidae; genus Drosophila; species Drosophila obscura. Next base: position 2,678,502 of record NW_024542736.1, on the reverse strand, counting down.
GCTCATACTCCTCCTCCTCCTACTCTGGATGCGCCTCGTTCAGGCGTTTTTAATGATGCGTCAGAATATTGTTTACGCATCATTTTACATGTCGGCAAATGGAAATGGAATGGAATGGGTTGCAGCGCAATGGAGTGGAGTGGATTGCCATGGAGTGGAGTCGAGTGGAGTGGCATGAGGAATATCATAGATGCTCCCTCTGGGCACATGCTGAATAGATGGGATGCAGCAGCAGCAGCATCTCCAGCTCTGCTATAAAATTATGAAACCTCTGCGCAGAGTGTCTGCCAAATTCCATCGTGATGTGTGCATTAAAGCACGAATTAGCCCCCGGCCATATCCATGGCAACAAAGTATCCTCTGTATGTCTTAACCCATCGCTGTGTGCCGGTACACTGGCACTTGGTACGGCCCTATTAGCCAGCAGACCGCCTCTGGGCGGACTCTCCCCTGAAAACTTTCAAGAAATTTCAATAAACATGAAATTGGGAAAATGTTTTAATCCAGCAATCTCTTTTTTCTCTCTCTCTCTCTCGGTCTCTCTTTATCGCTCGTCTCCTGCTGCTGCTGTCCCCCAAAAATACAGTCCTTAAATGTAGGTCTGCCTCGCTCCTCTCCCTGCCCTGTCGAAAAACTTTTGAATTTATGATTGAACAGCAGCCATGCCAGGATCCACGCTGTGCGGCACACAAAGAAATTCCAATATCCTTTTTGTGCCTACGATTTTTGGGGGGGGCGGGGGTGCAGGCAGCTCACGGTAAAGTGTTGTCATGGCGCCCAGCACCAAACAATGGGGACGGAGGATATGCAACAGCAACAGCAGCAGGCTCCAGCTCCAGCTCCTGCTGCACTCCTGCTGTTGCATTTATGCTTAAGCTTCTGTTTATTCCACTGCCACAACTTCGTCTTCTTCCAGTTGTTGTTGTTGTTGTTCCTGCTGTTCCTGCTGCTGTTGTTGTTGTTGTTGTTGTTGTTGTTGTAATTGTTGCTTTGGAAATTAAGCGAAAAACTTGTCAAAGCCATGTCCTGGTGCCACCATCCTGCCATTCTGAGCTCCAGCTCATGCCATCACCCACACCTGGCGAAGGCAAAGTCAAGTGCAGCAAGGGACGGGGCCGGGGGCGTGGGGACTGGCTCCCTATGGCTCCTTGCCATCCCCCCCCCCTGGCTGGCCATGGCTGACATGCAATCCGAGGTACATGTGGAGGAGAGCTGCCTGCCGATTCTTGGCCGGGTTCAATGACACACAGGATAAGCAACACAGCGACACTGCCACACAGCCACTGCCACATCAGGCAGCCTAAGTACAACAACAACAACAACAACAACAACAACCGGCATAAAGTTTTGCTGGGGCAAGAGCACACAAAACGTAAACGTTGCAAAAAAGGCGGCAAGCAAAAGCGAACCCGAAAACAAAGCCATGGCTAAAACGTCCAGAAGCAGGAGTAGACCAGCAGGGAAAGGAGCGGAGAGGAGCTGCTTGGGGGCAGAGAGGCAGCAGCATAGGCAGCAGCATTGGCAGCATAGGGAGCCGAGGCAGCGGCACGTACAACTCCCTGCTGCCACAGCCGCTGCTGCCGCTGCTGCCGCTGCTGCTGCTTCTGTTGCACTTGAGGTTAAAGGCAGTGGAGCAGCCAGCCCCCAAGCCAAACCGAACCCAAACCGAACCCGAACCGAACCCGAACTGAGGGGAAACCTGTGTACAAATACTCGACATGCACGACCATGCCCCATGCCCCATCCCCCTCATAGCAGCGCCCATTTGGCACTCCACTGTGTATCCTGTTTGCCTGTTTGCCTATGTGCCCCTGCCCTGCCCTATCCCCTGTCCCTACATATCCCTACCTATCCCCCTACTCACCAGCCATCCAGTGCATATGTTCGAGTTGAATGGATCCCTTGCCCTGGACATGGGCATGGGCATGTGACTGGGACTGGCACTGGCACTGGGACTGGGGAATGGGCCTGCTCATGGGCATGGACATCGACATGGACATGGACCTGGAAGCCCTAGCAAAGCTTTTCTTTTGCATTTTCGGAGAGAGTGGCACCAGGTTGCGTGGCAGGACTTGGACCCGGACACGGACCCCTGCCATTTACTTTGCCGGTTATTAAAAATTCCTCTCCACACTGGGCCCCCAATATGAATTGAATTCAATAAAATATGAGACCTGCCCCGAGCATAAGCCCCAGCCCCAGCCCCAAGCACAGATCAAATGTGTACACAAAAATCGGAGATGAATCTTCAAAGCATACAACGGGGCGCTATCAGCGTGTGGGTAAAAGTTCAGAAGGAGACGGGAAAAGTACGAAGAATATTGTGGACTGCAGCCAGTTGGAGGAGCCTATCCTTCGGCTAGAATCGCCTTTGATTGTTCCAAAGCGCAGCTAAAGAGGCGATCAAGGGCGGCCAAATACTCTGCTTATATATTTCGCACCAGCAAGGAAATGTATTCCGGGGATAGCCCATGGATGGCCATTACCGATGCATATTAAATAATATATTGAGCCCGGGCCCATTAGCTTAGATCGGAGCTGGTGAGGAGCGGCGCTGGAGAGGAGATGGAGCTGCATTTTCATAACAAAACAATTTGCAAGAGCCGCCGTCGAGGCAACAGCATAAAACCGGAAATCCTTTCCAACTCGCATATGGCACGCAAAACGAAGGCAACTTTTCCAGTCAGTGGTTGTTGTTGTTTCTGTTGTTGTTGGTGGGTTAGGTGCCCCGAAGCGATTGTTGCTGTTGCTGTTGCCTTGCCAGCGCCGCGGAAAATTGCCGCTTTTAATATTACCTTTTATTTGCAATTTCTGTTGCTTTTTTTTGTAGCTATAGCTGTAGCTGTAGCTTTAGCTGGGGAGCTGGGGAGAGCCTTTTGTAATAATGCAGTGCGCATGTAATAGGAGCCAGGTGCCAGAGTGCCGAGAGTCGCCTTCATGCATTTATATTCTACCCATTGCGGCAATCATTTTCCCACCCAACCCCTGCCGCCTGCACCGCCCCTGCACCGCCCCTGCACCTCCACCACCTGCCGTTCACCGTTCCCCATTCACCGTTCGTCGTCGTCGTTGTCATCTGCCACAATTTGTACGCTGTTATTAACTGACATGCTTGGATAGAGTATATTTTTTTATATGATATTCGTTTTTTTTTTTCATTTCATTTCATTATTAATGGCATGATACGAGGCAATATGTAATATTTTACAGCGTTTGTCAATTGGCCCCAGAGAAGCGGCAATAAAAAAAATAGACCAGTTGTATTTGCTTTTTGCTGCATCGATTCATTTTAATAACATATCTGCCCTGCAATCGCTGCAATCACGATCTGTGTCAGAGTATGGGTACTGGGGACTGTGCCCCCCGCCCCTGCTGCCACGCCACAGATTTGCAATTGGAAGCGTCTCTAATCAGTCGTTGCCCCCAAAAACAAGTGCGAAATATTGCACATTCCCCGATAGATAGGCAGCGATAGAGAGTGGAGTGCTGCGCTCTTATCTGATATTGACCTTCCGTTTCAAAAACTGCGTTTCTGGCTTCGTTTTCGTTTCCTTTGTGCGACTTTTGCGTCACGCCCACCCCCCTTCCATCCAGGTGCGGGTAGTAGGAAAACTCAATGAAAAGTAAGTCATTAAACCTGACATTGACATGGATGGCACACGAAATACGATTATTTATGGCTTAAAAAAAAAATACAAAAAAAACTAACAAAAGAAATCAAAATGAACAAAGAAAATTATCGCATTTGAAGCCTGCACTTCCTGCTCTTCCCCCATAAAACCCCCATGACTAAATTGGAGTATTGTAAAAAATGGACCCTTGGCAGCAGACTTCTTGGCAGCGACACACACACGAAAACAGTTGGGTTGTGTAAACAGTTGAAATAGTTGTGTTTGCTTTTCATTTTGTGATGCAAATCGTTTGGGTACTACTGCTCGTATCTTATCAGGGACAGTGGCCATAAAATAGATGTTTTTATACGCGTATGCACTTTCAACGACACACCAGCAAAGGCGTCAGACAAACAGACAGACAGACAGACAGCTACAATGGGGACAGATACATGACTGAATGTTTATATTTATACCTTGTTGTTGGATGGAAATGGCGATCGGAATGGGAAAAGCGCTTGGCGGAGATACGCGTAGAGGGTGTAGGGATGCGACTGGGACTGGGACTGGGCCTGGGGTTGGGCGAGTTCATTGTCATCAAGGTCGTGTATGCACACTTTTGTTGTCAGTAGAGTGTGAATGTCGACTACTTAGACTGCTGCTGCTGCCAATATCGGTGCAGGGGTCGGGGGACGTCCCAGACGAAGCTTCTGATAAGCAGCTAAAAATCTATACTGCCAGACTGCCAGCAGCAGCAGCAGCAAACCGCAACAAGTTTGCCCGTGCTTTGCCAGTGCACGGGCGAGTCATTGCCCTTGCAGTTTACACTAAATTAAGTGCATTAACATGCAAATTAAATTTAGTTTAATTAAATTATGTATAAACATTCCAGTCGCCAAACGAGTTGTTGTTGTTGTTGTTGCTGTCGCTGCTTTTGTCCGTTCCTGTCGACAGAGTCAATGCACTTGACTAACTGACTGATTGACGGTCCAAGAAATTGAAATTGAAACAAAACAGAACAAAGCAAAGCGAAAACAAGTATATCGACGCCATAGGCGATATTCCGATTGTTTGCGTTGCTCAGGTTGTTATTTTTAATAATAAGAAAATTAGCTAAAGGCAAAGGATTTTTGGCTTAACACATCACGAGTGCAGGGTATGCAAAAAGCAGGCAAAGCTAAAGCAAATGCGATCCGCGAAACGTGCAGCAATCTCTCTCCATCTATCTTTCTCTCTCTCTCTCTCTCTCTCTCTGAATTGACTCATTCTAACCTCGTGCTTCCGCTATTGCACTTCCCCTCTCTATCCATCACTCGCCACTCTAGTGAGTGTGTAATCTGTTGGCAAAGTTTCATTGACTCGCGCGTAGGCAAAAAAGCAGCAATTAAATTATAAAATGTGTCGTTGCCAAAGGGCGGGGCGGTGAGGAGATGACTTCTCGGTCAGCGGCTTAAAGATTATTTACGAGTCGTTGCTTGTTAGTCACGTTTTCGGAGCAGACGTTGTCCAGCAACCGGCGAGCAGCTGGCAAGCAGGAGACAAGCAGGAGGCAAGCAGCAGGCAAGCAGGAGGCAAGCAGCAGGCAAGCAGCAGAGCAGCTGAGCAGAAGAGTGAAATGAGACAGAAACAAATCAAATCAAATGACAGAACAAAATGTAAATTTGCAACGCAAATGGAATAGAATCGAAATCGAATCGAAATCGGAACCAAAGGAATTTCCTTATAGAGGTTATCCCCTACCCCTGCAAAGCCCTCAAGCCGTTAGCTCAAAATGTCCTTCAATGTCTAGACGAATTTGACAAAACACACACACACAAATAATGCGTGATTCTGTTAAAAATTCATCGGGTTTATTCAACTCCTCAGTCCCACAGTTGGCGACGAAAATTCTATGAAAATTGCCTCAAAATTTACGGCCTTGCGACGCCAGTGGCACAGCACAAGACCGTGGCAAGTTTCACTTTTAACGGTGGGGCAGCAATTAGTGTCGACTACTCATAGATAGGAGCCGACGTAGCTAACCCATCGCCATGAAATGTTTGACGTTTAAACACTTTAACTTCCTTAAACAAAAACCATAAACCATCGGTGGGTAGGCGGAGGCGCCCCAATCCTTTGCCCCTGGTTAGTGGGCCACCGCCCCGGTCCATTTGGAGCTTTTATGATTTCGGATTTAACTTTTTGCCGTCGCCGTCGCAGTCGTATCCATACTCCCGCCCGATGCGTGCCAATGACACAATAAAAGTTGCCACAGGCAACCCACCCCGACTGGGGGATCCCGAGATCCTTGAAATGAGGCGTTCGCACGCAGAAGCCCCCGCCGAAGCCCCGAATCAGAATCCATAGACGGCAACGCACCTCGCCGTCTGCCTGCCACCGAGTCATAAAAATAGCAAAAGGAATGGTGCCACAGGAGGCGGCAACGCACTGCAAACAATCGAGAACAAAAACTTGCGCCACCAACAAACCAAAAAAAAAAAAAAAAAAACAAGAGAGAAAGAAACAAAACGTGGCCACAGACAGACTCCAGGCAGAGAAGCTGTTGGTGGGCAGCTGCCAGGACACGACTAGTCGACACCCTGGACAAAGAGAGAGAGAGAGGAGAATAGTAGCTGAAGTAGCTGAACGTAGATGTTGTCCGGCCTGATAGGCCCCGTGATTTTCCACTGCTTTTGGGCTGGAAAAAGTGCGTGAGTCGGCCTCGTTCAATGACTCTGCCCTCGCTTTCATCTCTCAGCCATGCTCTTCTTTGGCCCGCTCTTCTTGGCCTTCTTAGCGTGGTGTATCTGTTAATATTTTTGTTTCGTTTGGCCGCCGGGCTCAGCATGGGATGGGGGAGAGTGAGTGCCAGCCAGCCAGCCAGCCAGCCAGCCAGCCCGGCAGTTAGGCAGTTAGGCAGCCTCCTTGGCTCAGTGTCAATGGCATTCAAGCTGCGAGGCGACTCGAATCGAGGTTATTGGACCCGCCAACGCGAACGTCGCGCCACCCATCGTCCTGTGCCACCCGCCTCGTGCTGTGCCATATTTTTAGCCTACTTTTGCGAGGCAGTAGAGCCAGCCCCAGCAGCGACTCCCAAGTATATTTAGAGGTCAATTATCTCAGCTGGGCCAATCCATCATTTGGCCATTGGCCAACGCCCGTGCGTATGCAACGCTTTCTTTTGTGTGGGTGGGGGGAGCCTCCTACCTGCCTAATAATGATGAGTAATTTCACTTCATTCCTACCCAGGCCACGTGCATCTTTAATATCAATTAAGAGTGCCAGAGTACAGAGCTGATCTTATCTCAAGCCTTTATATTTTGGGCCACATAACGTAGGCTGGGGCAGGGGGGAAGGGTGGTGAGGTGCGGTACGGTACTGTGTGGGTTATTCAACTTTTGATTAATGGCGGCGCATGCATGACAAATGGCCGACGGTTGCTGCACTTGTAATTGTTTTTGCCATCCCAGTCGCTCATTTAATTAACTAAATTTATCGCTGTGCAAATTCAGACTCAACTCCGGTCGGTACGGGACGGGGGGCTACTCCTTAGTCATTCATTTAATTTTCGATCGGGCGCTTTGTTAGCCGTTAGTCGGGCGCAATTAAAGTTCGCCTTTTCCCAGAATGTCGGCTGGCCGAAAAACCTGGAGGCCAGCGTCAGAGCCACGGGCCAACCAACATGCAATCGCCAAGGCAACTCCTAGTAATTACTCGCAATTAACATGAGCAATTATGGAGGGAATGGGAGTGGGGACGTTGACGGGGAATTCGTGAAATCATGTCAATGCCTCACATTTATTGTTAATCAACGGCCAGCGAACATGAAAATGGCAAAGGAAAAAACCCCCTCACCCAAAAAAAACAGTAAGAGAAACAGTAACTGAAACAGCAACAGAAACGAATGCGATATGAATCGGCAAGAAAATGCAGTGCATATTTATGGGGAATATTTGTACATACGTAGTGGCAGTCGCCGCCATTTGTTGGCTCACGAAAGTCGGCTAACAATTTGACCCCGACATGGTAAACTTGGAAATGGGAACACGAGGCTATCTGTGCCTCTGCCACAGCCACTGCCTATACTTTGCCTTGCCGCATGCGAACTGCGTTGCGTTGCGCTGCGCGTTCAATGCCATCGACACAAACAACAAACAGAGAAAAGTTTCACAGCAACAACAACAACAAAAACCCAGAGAAGTGAACGTTGGGGGTTGATGGTTAAGGGAGTGGAAAAACCTAAAAGCTTAAATGCCGCCCCGCCACTTGTCACAGTCACAATGGAAAAATTCAAGGGGAAATTATTCGGAAGCGCGAAAAATGATTTTCCACAAAAAGCCTGCAAAGATTCAAATGCAGATTCCGGCACACAGATAAATATGAAATCCAAATAAAATGAATCGAATTCTCGCCAACATTTTAATTAATTCTGTTCTCTTTTTCTCGTTTCAGGTGAGTGCCATGAAGTCTCTTATCCTGCATTATGGCCCAGCCCAGACATCACCCACTGCCAGAACTGTAAGTTGACTTTGCAATAGCCAAAAAGGCAAAATGCCTGCATATCCCATAAGCACAGTGGCAAGAACAGCTTTCGGCTCATTGGGTGTGACAGATAAAAAAAATAAAAATACACAGCAACAAAATGTAGAAAAAACGCCATTAAACGGTAACGAACGAACTGGCGAGCCATTGAATGGAGCCAGAAAGGCAATTTAAGCGTCTTTGTTCACGTTGCGCATACGCCGCAGCTGCACGGACGCGGTCCAGACCCTGGGCTCAGACACACAGGCTTCGCTGTGTGCTGTGCGCTGTCCCCGGTCATTACGAAAGTTATTCAGGCGAAATGTTTGCCCTGGCCATTACATCAGGCAGGCCGGCAGGCAGGCAGTCAGGCAGGGAAAAAAATGCGGAAATTCAGCAGGAAAATTTATGAAAATTGCCAGGTGCCTAGATCGGCACCCCGAATAGTCAACCGTCTCTCTGTGTCTCCTTTTTTTCACTTTCGCTGTCAATTGTTTGGACTGGGGACAGCTGCTGGCCAAATTCAGGTTTACTCTTTTCGGCCAGCCTGCGAGGCGAACGATTTGCATTCCATTGCTGTCCATGTCCGTGTCCGTGTCTGTGTCCGTGTCTGTGTCCATGTCCAGCAGTTGTCAAATTGTCAATGCAAATGTTGCGTCATGTCAATTGGATAGATACTGCTGGCAGCATTCTATCCACTCGTATCTGCTCGTATCCATCTATTTGAGCGTTGAATTTCAATTAAATGTGTTTGTAACTGATGCTATGAATTGCATTTGACCGATATCGGACGACACTGGGGAAAAGCAGGCAGAGATCATGTTTCCCCACATTGTTTTTGCAAGCCCTAGGGGTTGATATCCTTCCCCCTGCCTGCCCTTCCATCGCTTTCGATTATCGTTTGGCGCCGTCCGGTTCGTAAAGCAAATTATGACAACTCCAGTGGACTTGTGCGAGTCACGAACTCCTCGTTCCCATATCAAATTGCAATTGCTCAACATTGGAAAGCCACAGAAACCCGAAAACACGCCGGAGATGGGAAAAACAGCCCAACCGCAAGCAAATTGAATTAATTAAGAAATGTGTATTATATTACCAAAGACAAACACGAGAGTGGTGGGGTGCCAGGGGGGTGCCAGTGGGTGGCGAGGGGGGGTGGTTCCAAGAAGCAAATGATAAAGCAAAATTAATAATGAACCAGCCGGGATGGGGGAAGCGCTAAGCTCGGGTCACCGCCTAAAGCCCCGCTAAGCTATGCGAAATTATGAAATTGATTTAAGCTGCCAAATTGCTTAAACAATATTTCTTTTCTTATTTTTGCTCGTATTTCCTGGATTTCACTTGAAAAGTAAAAAGTCCGTCCCTGCCCTGCCCGCATTACCAGTTTACTGTTTAGTTCGGGGTTATTGTTCGAGTCAATAAGAGCAAAGGAGTGGGTGGAGGGGCGCTGAGGAGGAGGAGTGCACGAAGGAAAATTCTAATTAAAAATCTTCCAGCGTTTGGCATTTTATCTAAACAGGAAGCGGGCAAAGAAGCCGCAGACGAAGCTGAAGCTGAAGCTAAAGCCAAACAATGGCAGAAAGGGAGAGCAAAAAAGAAGCAGAGTAGCGAGAGGAGAGAGATAGAGAGACTGATGACACTTTCCCTGGCTTTGCCTGGCTGCTCTTGATGCTGCATCATGAAAAGTCTTTCCGAATTGGGTCAACCAAGAAATTAAAAGGTTCCGCCGGAGACAAGGAGACAAGGCGACAAGAAGTCAAGGAGACTGGGGGAAATGGCTGAAAATGGGGCAGAACAAAAGGAAAAGTTAAAAAGTTCCACTTAAAGCTGCTCCCCCGTTATCATTTGCAATTAGACGCGTTGACACTTGGCCAGAGAGTGTGAAGCGTTCCACAGCAGGAAAAGTGGCTGCTGGAAAGTGAAAAGTTCAGTGAGAGTGGCGAGTGGAGAGGGAGAGGAGTGCGCCCCAAATAATTGGATGGTTTTGGTGGTTCTTCCAGCTGCTTCCTTTCCTGTGTGCAACGAATTGAATATTTAAATCCCACACACAAATCCGTGCATGCTTCATATTGAAAGGGGTTGCAATGCCCCCCTAGCCCAGCCGCAGCCGCATAAAATATGCAAAGAAAATAGAATGGAAACACACAAAATTATGCTTGTTGCTGGTTGCTGGTTTTTTGAAGTTTTTTCTCCCTTTTCTTCGTTCAATTTCTTTTTTTGCTTTTAAATCGAAATTGGTTTTAAATTTGGCAACATTTTTCCCTCGCTGCCTCGCTGTTTTCCCCCCAAACTTTATTTGGCTGCGTGCGTGCGTGTTTCAATCTCCAAATGCAATGGAAACGAAATTGAAATTTTTTCCTGCCTCGGGATCTCTGTCTCACCAGACAGATGGAGCAAAATGTTTGTGTTTCGCTTTCTGGAGTTGACTCTTTGGGCTTTGTTTTGTTGTTGTTATGCAAAAAGCAATTCTCAATTGGATTTGTTTGGGTGGCTTGCACAATTTCCACTCTAAATCAAAAACTCTGGTAAAAGCAGCAGCTGCTGCTTGCTGGATATGACAGAGCTTTTGGATGGCCAAGACAATTGGGAGAGAGAGCACGGGGGTGTAGATAATACACCTATGTGGATGCAGATCCAGCTACAGATGTTTCTACTCTGTACATAATCATCCTAATCTCTGGTTTATTGATTCAACGCAGAGAAAAAGTGTTTTTGGGTTAGTCAAACACATCCCCACACAACACACACGAAATGTGTGCCAAGCCACAAGCCAAACCAAGCCAACCCAAGCCAAGCCTTCAATTCAATTCGAAGGACTTTTCCGGCCACTTTATTAACAGCTTTCTCGAGCTCTTTTCGCAAATTTTCGCCTAGTATTTGCCTAAGTCCGTATTAACCCATTTTCAGCCACGCACAGCCAACTCAACGCAGAGAAGTTGGCTTACCTTTGTGGGGATTACGAGGTAGGGTAGTAGGGAGGCGGCGCTCAATAGACTTTCAACATGTTGCATTTGAACATGGCTCGCATATGAATATGCCTCCATTTTCGGCGACACTCGAAAGCCGATTGCCATCCTGTCTAATTTGCTGGCCATAAGCAGCTTACGGCTGCTACAACTTTGCTAAGCTCCACACTTATTTTGGCCATATTAAAACGGCATTTTAAACACACACACACAAGGTCCGATGTCCACCAGGTCCGTCCCCATGCCCATGCCCATCACTTGTCCTTCTGCAACATTTATAACTTCTTTTTTTGGTAAATGACAACGACAACTTTTGAGTGGCGCATAATACCTGAAAAGTAATGTGCAAAAGCCCCACCCCCCCATCCTGCTCCGCCCTTTGGGAAATGATAGACTCCGTCGAATGGCAAACCATTCCACGCCGCCACAACCCAATACCCCCATGGAGCAGCAGCTCCTGTCCCACAAGTTGATTATTTTTTGTGTGTGTATTTCGTGTGTGTCTTGTGCCATTTTGAGCAGTTTTTCTGTCAGTTTCCTCCTCCTCGTTGCTGTTGGAAAATTATTAGATGGCCATTTTTCCGTTCGGTTGTCGACGGCACGTGCCCCGCCCCGCCCCGCTCCACCGTGCCACGTATCAAGGCATCAAATTCTTGTCAGGGGCAGTTTATGAGGCGATGGCCTGCAAGCGGGCCAAATTGAAATGTGCCTCGAGAGACCCAAATGGTCTTCAAACTGTTGAAGAGTTTTGAAGGCCAGAAGAGGCAGAGAAAAATGCTGGTGCAGGCTAGTCTTAAATGTAAGGGCAACCAATCTCCAGCCATTATTCTCAAGTTGAGATATTGCCAAATGGAAATCAGAGAAAAAAACTAAGGAAAAACTAAGGAAAAACTAGGAAAAACTAAGGCTTAAGTCTGGTGAATAACTGATTGCAGCTGCAGCTCTTTCATTACTCATCGAAGCAGCGTAGCATAAGCCTCAGATACATAGTGACAATCTTCTTGAGTATATGTATGTACATGCACACACACACACATGCAGCTGCAGCTGCATCTGTAGTTGTGCATCTACGCTTGACCTGGTTTAGTTCTGCATCCCCCAGCACGCTCACAGAGAGAGAAAATCTACCCCCCATGCCAATGCCCATCCCCCCATCTTCCTTATAGTGCATCCACAGCATACATAAATTTGGCCAAGTACAGTTACTGCCATATGTATGCTCACAGGCCTTGATGGTGGTGGTGCAGCTGTTGTTGTTGCCGCTTTTGTTTCGGAAGCTTGGAAATTGCAATTTCGCAAGGTCACCCAGGCGCAAAGTGATTTCTCGCTCTGCCTCTTTGCCACACACTGGCACACTCTCCCTCGCTCACTCTCTCTTCGTAGCAGCAGCAAGGTCTGTTTGACCTAGTTACTGGGACCCCTGGCATATGCCTGCATTCTGGGTCAGCATAGCAAAGCGCCATGCAAGCCGGTGAAAAGGGGAAGCAGAAGGAGATGCAAACGCGAATGTGAATGCGAATGCGGGTCAGGCCAGAGAGACAGGCAAATGGCCCCCAGTGAGAGCTAAAATGAAAATGGATGAGTTTCCTGGCTAACATTCCCATATACAGAACATTGTACATTGTACATACATATATGTACATGTACATTTATATGTATGGACCGATGAAGGTACAGTCAGTCACTATGGAAGCTTCTTGTCCCTGGCCCCTGTCCGAGCAACTGCCTCTCGTGTCACAGAGTCTGACATTTCGTTATAAGCCAATTACTTTTTAGGTTTAATGTCCAGTCCGGTCTTTGGGGCCACCCGCCACCGCCAGCGCCATCCCCGTCAACCGCAACATGTGCGAGTCCGTCTTGATTAGGAGCGATTCCACAGGCGAGCAGTCTGTCAGGCAGGCAGGCAGGCAGTCAACCCATTCAAGCTCCATTTGGCAATTACCGCAGCAATAAAAGTCAACGGCAAGTGCAGCCAGCCACAAATTGTAGCGACTATCAACACTCCAACGCCCACCGCCCACAGCCGTTTACGTGTGTCAAATAATAATTCCATAGTACCGGGGTAGACCTGCTTATCGGCCGGGCCAAAGTGAAAAAGGATTTTCACTGTGTGTGCTGCCTGCAGGGTGAAAATTTACATTTTACAATTTACGCAAATTTTTATGTCATAATTGGATTCTGTCTCGGGCATTGTTGTGTTTGGCACGGGACAGTCGAGCGAGTCGAGCGAGTCGACTCTTCTCCTGCTCCCCGAGGGATGTGACAATGGGCAGTGATAACGGATGCACGGATGGGCATGCGAATGGAGCTGCTAGGGTTGAACTGGCTCAGCCTGCGGTGGCGGTGGCCATTAAGTTGCCCAAAGGATGCTCTGCTCTGCTCTGCTCGCCTTGTTATTCGAGCATTTTCACTGATAAGAAATTTAATGCCAAAAGGGAGGTGAGGTGGGCTGGGGCGCTCTATGCTGTGGTAAATTGAGCGTGTCCGGATATTGTCGTCGCTTGCCATCAAGTGCACACATAAACAGCATCTCAAGCAGATAAGGGGCATACGAATATGTATGTTTGTGCCTTTCCCTTTCAGTCCCCACCACCCCCACTGCACATGTGGCAGGTGACGAGCGTTCCCTTTGAGCGGGCGCAGTTGGACATCCGCCTGCCCGTTGCAGCTTCCCCTGTGGCCAGTGCTTAAATAGTTTTTAAATGTGCCACAACTTTTTCCCCTGTAGATTTATGGAGAGTTATTTATTCAAGTGTTGCACACTTTTGGGCTGCCGTTTCCGTTCCCGTTTCAGTTTCAGTTCCATGCTGCTGCTGTCAGCTCTGAGCTGAGCATTGCATCCGCCTTTCTTTTATCTAATTTGCCACATAAAAGTATTTATGGCCGAGTGAGTTAAGCCAAAATTGAACACGAACTTTTCGCATACATTTTATATGCGAAACGTGTCAGCGTTTGTCTCCCTGCCAGTCTGTGGGCTGCTGTGGGATGCTTGCTGGCAGCCCCTTGAGTTTTGAGCCGCGATAGCTAACAATTTTGGCCATGTCAGGCCAGAGTCTGTTATTGTGCTGCTGTCTGTTCAAAATATCAAAATCAACGCCATTGTCATGCTCGGTATTTGTTGAATGAATGAGCACTCAACCTCAATTTCAGCCTTGCCTCCATCGTTGCCATTGCCGCGCGCTGTCGCGCTGCTCCCCTCTACATTTCCGTGCCGTTCCTTGGCTTTTCCCGCGGCAATGACAATTTCGCGTGTGTTTATGTCACATCAGTTATGCATACGTGTGCGTGTGTCTGTATGTGTGTGTGTCTGCGTAGTTATATATTTATGACACTCTGTCACTGTCGGTCTCCACTCCACTCCACTCTGCTCTACTCTTGTTTGCTCTCCGTGCGTGCTTTTATTTAAACGCAATCAAATTAAGCACCCAACAAATTGGCAAGGCCAGGCAGCCGCACCAGGCAGCCGCAGCAGTGTAATCAAATTTTCCAAATTTGTTTTAAAAGGTGGAAATCAAATACAACATCCAACTATCCCAACCCCAAGCCCCCAATACACAAAAGCAACCCATTTGGCCCGCCAACTCGTTACAAAAATAACATTTTCCCCAGCAAAAATTTGCTGTGTGCTTCTGCCTGATGATTGGAGATGATAAAGTAGCCGAAATTTTGTTGAAAGCTATTTCTCTTTCTCTCTCTCTTTCTCTCGCTGGTGCTCTCCGGTTGCGCCCTTATCTGATGTGACCCAATTTTGGGCAGCCCTGAGACCGCTGCCTGAAGGCATGGCGATAAGACTTTAAAGCCAGACACACACACACACACACACACACACATGCAAAACGTAGCGTGGATTTCTATTTGAATTCGATTTGCGGCAGGCAAGCCATCAATTCCCTGCATGTCTCTCTCCCAGCTCCAGTTCCAGCTCCAGCTCCACATCCACTTCAAACTCCCTCTGGCCCAGAGTCTCGGCCTGGCAATGCAAATTATAAAAATTGCCATGACGAGCTTAGCCAGCTTTAATGGGGCGTACATAAAACGGGCATGGAATGAAGTTACCCGCGGGGCAAGCCCATCATTTTCGTTGCCTACTTTTGTGCGCGACTTAAGGCGGGGGGAGGGCAAGCATCCTGACATTAATGGGACGCGGGCGTTGAAATGTAAACGGCGCCGTGAGTGCAATTCGAGTTTGCCGCGTATTAAGCCCTATTAGGAGAATTTCGGCAGCACACAAGGAGGCGAGCAGCAGCAAACCTTTTAAGATTTTCACCGAACGTGAAAAGCAAGCAAAAAATTGAGGCAAAATGTTTAGCAAATCCCATCGGGCGCACATTTTCAGCTGCTAATGAAAGGCTTTTCTTCCTGGCACACAATTTGCGGCAGGCATGCCGTACGAAGAGGAGGATGTGTGGGGCAAGCCACCACATCGATATTTTGTGTACAAATTTTGTGCTATTTTCGGTCTGCTGTGCGGCAGTCAATAATTTATGTTGCCGCTCCATTTTGCGTGCTGTGGGGTTTGGGGGTTGTGGGCTGAGGAGTAGGAGTAGGAGCAACCTACGCCCCGTTTATGTTGTGCTTCCAGTGACCTAATTTTGCTAACAGTAATAGCACACACACACACAGCAACATACAACATACAACACACTTCCAGTTCACGCTCTCTTCGGACGCGCTCTTTGGGGGCACACTGTTGCACGGTACTCTCTCTCTGGCTCTCTTTTTTGCACCCTCTCTCTCACGCGCTCTTAGACTTGGCTTGGCTTGGCTCTCTCTGGCCCTGTTAAGAAGAGTTGCAAGTGACGTTTCATGTGGCACGGACAGGGCCAACACACACACACACACACACACACAGAGAGAGACAAGCAGGGGCATGGCCAACCCCCAACGCGTGCACATACACACATACATAACAGCCCACTATATACAGTTGACCCAATTTCGAGTTTGTCCTTCCACAGCTGTTCTGATTTCGGTTTCGATTTCGGTTCGCATTTCCTTTTTGTGTATTTTTGGCTGTGGCCCATTTTCTCTGGGGTTTGGGGTTGTTTATGCTTCCGCCAAAGCCAAAACCAGAAACGGGAAAACTCCAAGACGAGCAGCCAGCACTAAAAGCGAGACAGTGAGAGCGAAAGGGAAACAACTTTTATTTATACATCGCACGTAGTCTATGTGGGTGTGTGCGTGCGTGTGAGTGAATATTTCCACAGTTGTGTGGGTGTTTAGTGCTCTTCAATTTGGGGCTGTCAAGTAAATTTTCATTGAACGTGAAGGCTGGGGAAAATTGCATGGCAACAAAAGGTCTGCAGATAACGTCAGAATAATCAATTAGTGGCAGGTAGCAAGAGGGATGCCAATAGATCTACTCAACTTTAATGTCAGACTAGATCTGACTGGATCAGACTTGGATCTCCTGCATCTGCATCTAAATCCTCATCCCAGCTTTTCCCTTTCTATCACTATCCTGCCCGGGGCGAACTACCTCGCTTAAGGCTTAGATAAATATTGCAGAAAGCACGCCTCCCAGTCCCAGTAAATACAAATAAAATACTGCCTGGGATTGGAGGAGTATATATGTGAAGCTGGGATGCCTGGAACTGGCGCCAGACATGGCGACTCTGCCAGGGGGATGAAGCCGAAGGCAAACCGGGAATGCCACTCGGCCCAGCCCCCACCCCAAGTCACACTCCAACTCCCACTTGCTCTGTCTGGTACATTTTCCGTTTGACTTGAAACTGCCTTAAAGAAGATTCATGTTATTCCGCCCACTCACGTTGCGCGTATTTATGTACCACCCGAACCCGGACCCCGTCGCAGTCGCAGTTCTGTTCCCTGGTTCCCTGGTCCCTGTCCTGCTGTGAGCAGCCAAATCAGGACATAGTGCGGTAGTCATTGTTGCCGTTGCCGTTGCTCTGTTTTTGGATGGACCAGGGTGGAATTTTATTTCCCTGTCCCATCGCCGGGGAAAGTGTCGCTGCCAGCTGGAGTTTTGCGCCGCCAAGCGACCAGAATGGTTTTCATTCATTAGGAAACGAGCGCCAGGCATTTGGGCATGATGCCCCCTGCGCCGACCGTCCCTCATTAGAGCTAGATAATTAACGCGCACCAATACACAGACACAGGCCACGAGTATGAAGCCAGGCAGACATACATAACTTGGGCTGCTTTAATTTACTTTTCGATTTGGCCAACTTGGCAGGTGGCAATAAAACGCGCCAGCTGACGGGGCAGGTATGGTGGCTGAGGGGGCATGAGCAGAGCAGAATTTATAGCTGCTCCCCCCACCCGTACCCCAAAATGATCTGAAACTTGTTCCGGCATTAATTGAATATAATGGAAACGCCAAGGCTGAATCGAGCAGAATTTGAATATTACGTATACGCAGCGATTGACAAATGGAGGAAATTAAATTGCTGCCTGCCACCGCTTATCAGCGCAAGATGAAGAGGAAAGCCTGTTCGAAGGCGGAGGCAAATGAAGAGTCAGTGGCAGTGGCAGTGGCAACATATTTGGTAGGCAAGTCACGAACAACTCCGAGCCACTGCACAGCGAAACAGAAACAGAAACAGAAATAGCAGGAAATATTTACTTGGCCAACACATCTGGCACAGACGGCAACAATTGTGTGAGGGGGAGTCTGTTGTGTGTGTGTGTGCAGGCATTTATTTATGTGGCAGGATATGCCTCGCATCCTGGTAGGCTGGCCGCAAACGAATTATGGTCGCCCACTAATTGCGCCAAGTTAAAACGAAAAGTGTGTAGGAACTGTGTGTGCCTAGCACTCATCCCCTATGCCACACACTCCGCACTCTGCATTTCAGGCAGTTAATGTTGTGGCACACACACACCCACACATAGATGAGTGGCAACCACGTGCGTCTACAATTTACGCTGCTTAAGTAGCGCAAGTTATTTATGTTTATGATTACGTTGCGGCTCGCAGCGCTACACCCCCTTCCTCGCTGCCCTCTCTACCCTCTCTACCCTCTCCACCATTCTGCGCTGCTCTTGTGGCAAGGCTGCTCTGCTTGTTTTGGCAGGATGTTGTGCGCCATGGCAGGAAAATGCCTGAATCGTAGCCTTAAATTTGTGGCATCATCTGGTATGCATGCAGCATGCAGCAAACGACCCGTGACCACAATTGTTTCGGGGGAGGGGGAAAAGTTGTAAACAAATCGTTAATCATTTGGCGTACAAGGCCAAGCCGAGCCGAGCAGAGCCAAGCAGAACAGCAGCGAAAAACCCAAATTTGCAATTTGTTCAGCACTCGCACAAGGACATCCGAGCTAAACAAGGACGCCAATCAGTTGTTTGCAGTGCCCGTGCCCCAAAAACATAAGCCAGCATAAAAGTGGGTCAACAGCGATGCTGCTGCTGCTGCCTCGGTCGCTGCCTCGGTCACTGCTGCCTCTGCTGCTGCCTCTGCTGCTGCTGTCGCTGCCTCTGCTGCTATCCTAACCTTCATCATAAAGCGCAGCATAAATGCAGGCGCATAAAAAGTTAAAAGCCAAAGAGGGAAAAGCGTGTCAAGGCGAGTGGCAAGCGCCAAGTGAAGCAAAGCAACAACCACAAGGTGACCCAGTAAATAAGCGTCCGTGGAGCGGAGGGGCCGATGCAAATGGGCCACTCGCTTCGGCAAGGACGCGGACGCTGACGCGGCCCGGGACCAAGACCGGACCCGGACCCGGACCAGGACCCGGACCCAGACCCGGGCCCCTTATCAGTGCAGCCGAAAGCGGCAGGCGACAGGCGGCACGCTCGTTCGTGCGGCATCGTTTTGCTGCTCGTGCGACAATATCCTTGCAGCCAGGCCAGGCAGGCAGGCAGTCAGCCAGTTGCATTGTCCGCACCCACACAGTCGCATTTGGCACCGGGCCGGCACCGGTTGATAAACGCTCCAGCTCGTGCTCCGTACTCCGTCTGCGTCTCTGATTCCGATTCCGATTCTGATTACCTTTGTGCAACATGAACACGCTGGCGCTCAACTATTACGTGGAGCGTAGTGAATACGAGAGCTTTGGCGCTGATGGAGAGGCCAGCACAGAGGACCACTGCTCCTCGCGCTCCTCCACGCCGCCCACAGCCATGCGTGATCCGCATTTACGTCAAGTACGATACGCTTACCCCAACCTTTCACCTTTAAATATATGTATATATGTATGCAATTCCATCCAATCGAATGTCACTAATGAAAGGCGTTTTTCTCTCTTTTTAATTGCAGTCCCGAAAGTTCCGCTGTACCTATCCACGCTGTCCCTTTCTGGAGCACGAGGAATCGGAAATGAGACGTCACGTTAGAATCCAACATTTGCATCGGTAAGTAAACCAGAAATTCAATTACATCCCCCGCCCCATCAGTTTTTTGGTTCTGCTGTGCCTCGAGAGTCCTTGGCAGCCGGGCGCAAGGCCCAAGCAAGATGGACACAGCAACACAAAATGAGCAGCAAGTGGATTGGGCCTTGACTTAGCCAGCCACAAAAAAAAAAAACAGAGAAAAGCAAGCAACCTGGGGCTCACATCAAAGCGGGGCTCGTGGCTCGTACGTACAGTGGTACCAGCCTCGGGCGACCTTCTGTAATCGTTCCCAGAAGTGCACTTCATCGAGTTCCGCTCCCTTCCCTTCCCTTCCCTTTCGCTGTGTGCCAAAGTGCGGCTCGAAAGTAGAGCACTTGTACATAGCAAGCGGGTCAAATGTGTATACATATCTCATATGCACGCCCCCTGCAGACGACACCCAGATTACTTTGCGCACCAGCAACAGCAACGAGTGTGTGCGGGGGCCCGTCCGCGACTGCGCTGCACTTTTTGGGGCCAAGGTCCCAGCAAGCCAGCCCAGCCAGCTCCTCCCCCACACAGTCAATCCGACTGAGCTTTGACACTTGTAAATCTCGTTTCCTATATAAAGGCAGCAAACCCCCGAGCAACAGTCAGGGGCGGGTGGGGGGCTAGCATAATAATGTACTCGACTCGCGTACCGATGATGGGGGTGGGGGAATAAATTGCACTAAATAAAATACAGTTTTGGTGTTTTTTGTTTTGTTTTGTTTTGTTTTTGCTGCTTTTGCATTGACATTGTTTGTTCTCTTCTCTCCTCGGCATAGTAATATATGCGATATACATATGTTTATTATATATAGTTTTATAGGTTTAATATATTTCTTGTATGCATTATTGTATGAGTGTGTTGGTGTTGTTGTTTGTTGTTGTTGGTGGTGTGATTTGTCGAAACGCTCTCGACTACGCTAGAAAGTACAGTACGTACACATATGAGATGCACATCTGCCACATGTGAGAATGTATGTATATGTATGTAGGTGTTTATGTATAAGTATGTATGCTGTTATATGTACGTAGACTACGTGTATATCTCTAGGTATATATATATATATATATATATATATATGTATATAGATATAGTACCAACAAATCGCTTGGCAGGCTGGCAGCGTTGTAGGATCGATCATCTAAGATGGGACTTGTAGGGGGGCATGGGAGGGAACTCAAAGCCAGAACATAGGTTAGGTACAGAATCGAAAGCCAAACTTCACAATCGAATTCTCGTATGTTTTGTAAGCATAATCATACATGTATAATCTCTAGGCGCGAATCAGTTATAAGTTAAAAGTATGTATTGGTGTTTTTTTTGTTGCTTGTTTGCTTGGCTTATCCACTAAATCCACTATGAGCAATGTCTTATAATTTCACAAAACTAAAAAATATGAATAATCGCTTGACAAACGCAGAATAATAGTTTTACGCAAAGAATTGAAACTAGCCCCGCTTGAAGGAGGTACAATACAATATAATATAATTAAATATAATAACACACAATAGATACAATACAATCTGAATATGTTGGGGTTTTGTTCAAAGCTTTTCCGTTCGGCAAATTGGCAATTGGCATTAACTAAGAATCAATCATCCTGAAGTATTCATCTGCAGTCCCACACGTTGGTTAAATATCGTTATTACATTTTACATACGGTTAAAAACACTAATTACTAGGGGGCTAAAATTAGCTTATGCTTATTGAATATGCTGCGTGTTCTAAACAACTACATTTAGTCTGCCTTGGTTTCTTGATTGTTTGTTTGTATGTTTGCTGGTTTGCTGGTTGCCTGCTGCTGCTGCTGTTGCTTCCGGTTTCTCTCTTCGATTCATTCGATCGTTTTTTAAAAATACAAGGCGCATAAAATAGGATAAGTGCAGAAGGGTGAAGGGTGAAGGCGTAGAAAGAGGCAGCTAAATTCCGAGAGTACACAAAAATAATTTACAAGTTTTCAATAAATAACCTAACCATAAAAAATAAAAATAAAAAAAAAGAGTTGTAACAAAACAAAATCTGACAGAAACACTAGGATCGGCTGCAATCGGTTGAGTTGAGGCGCGGACTTGTAGCAAGGAGCATTCCCAGCACAGCACAGCATTTTGCATGTCTACGGTCGAACTAGTGCGGATGCATGAGTCCGTGGGTAATGTCCATGCTCCCATCACCGATGCCATTGACACCAAGACCACCATTTAGCATGCTAGAAGCTGCAACACAGAGACAGAGATTAGTTAAAGATCTTTCCATTTCTATAATGTGTGTGTGTTTTGCTTACAATTACGCGAGCCCTGCGTGTCGACCTGTGTCCAGTATTGTTCCGACGGGCTCTGCGTACTAGTCCCCGGCGGCGCCTGGACCGGCGCCCCCGTGTACCGAAAATACGGATTCTTAAGATCCAAAGTGTTGCTCGATGATATCAACGTGCCCTCGATGTGCAGATCGATGGTGACATCGTACGACTGCCGCCGATTGGCCTCGAGCAGCACCCGTCCCGTCAGCGTCTGGCCCTGCTTGATGAAGATGGGCATGGGCAGCAGGCAGCGCACCTGGTACCAGTGCGTCAATGGAGCCGTCGGTGAGGTAGAGAGCCAAACGTTCTGGCTGCTGCCACTGAACTCTACGTCGAACCAGAACGCCAGACCGTGGCAGATGCCCGTTTGGAGTATTTGGAATTCCAGGGGGATATCTAAACAAAAATAAATTTGTATAGTTTTCCAATCGGTGGTTAAGATTAGGTAGGAAATATACCAATAAGATGCAGATCGTCCTCCTTGTCGTTGAGGAAATCGCACACATGGCGCACAGACTTTGCCATGCAGATCCGAATGTCGAAGGTGTCCACAATCGGCTGGCGGAAGTACTCCTTCATGCCCTCCTTGTGCAGGGTGGTGAGGTCGACGCCATGGAAGGCCGACTGGTACCAGAAATTTGCCTTGTTGTACTGTTCCGAGTAGAGCGACTCGTCAGAGAAGGGCGCAATGTGGAGGTCCCCGTGTGTGGGATACATTTTGCCATTGGGCTTTAGCCACTTCCTCGCATGCAGGTAGGTCTCCAGCATGCGTTCGTTGTATAGCATATAGCCCATGGGCTCAGATATGATGACATCCACCTTCTCGGGCAATTCGATCTCCTCGATCTTGCCGGGTATCACAGAGATCTTGTGCTGCACGTTGTTCGATTCGACCAATTGCTGGGCATACTGAGCCATGTTCGAAGCCTCAATGGCATACACCTTGGCCGCGCCAGCCTGCACGGCAAAGAATGACAGAATACCGGAGCCAGCTCCCACATCCAGAACGATTTTATCCTGCAAACAAAAATATGTTCGGTTGATTAGCGACTGATTCTGAGCGGAGATGCAACTGTGAGCTGGTTACTTGGAAGTCAACTGCATTGCCCAGAATGGCCCTTTGGTACGTGCTCGTCCGCACATAGTCCTGCATCATGTTCTGCTGCTGACTCAGATAGCCGTAGAACTGGAAATACTGCGATGCGGAAGACTCCTCGGTACGCTGCGAAAACACAGACTTGGGCCGTAGGTGTTTCACGTTCTCCACCACCTTGCGGAAGAGCTGCTGGTCCTGGTCGCTGGCAAATCGCAGCACCAGGTTATCCGACTCCAGGGTGACGGCATAGCTACGTCGGCCCATCTGGGCCGCGTCCGTGTCCGCCCCTATCATGTACTCCTTGAGCACATTCTCTCGGTCAGCATCTGAAATGAGAAATCACACATTATAGGGGGGACGTACAGATGCCGATGCCAGACAGGACAGCACAGCTGATAATTACCCAACACTATTCGCAGCACAATGCCCTGGGAGTCGTAGCTGCAGAGCAGCGTGCAACTGCCCTTGTATTTGTTGGTGAACTCGAGCTTCTGCTCGTCAGCGATGGCGCTAATTACGACGCCGCTGAACTGGCAGTTGCTGAGCGGGCAGAGGGCGGCTGCGGCGGAGAACTTCTGGTGCTCCTCAGGTCGTGGAGTGGACATGCTGGCCGACTGTTTAAGTGCTGGGCGGCGCGTAGGAAAAAGGGTGATCACAATGTTTCGCGCTTGTTAATTGACAATGTAGGCCGTGCGATACGACTATACACACACACACACAAACACACAAACACAGACGGGCTCAGACGACGCGCAAATTTTTCGCTTGTTGGCGGCAGCGGCGGCGACGGCGACGACTGCAAAATTTTCCACAACAAAAGTGCGATTGCTTTGTGGCTGGCTGTCGGCTGGCAGCTGGGGAAACACACGCGTTGGCTGGCGGACAATGAGTAATGCACTTCTGGCGCGTTCTGGGCTGCGTCTGTTGCAAAATCGATCACTTTTTGTTGATTTCGTATTGATTTCCACACGGAACGTGCGTTTTTTTTTTTTGCAAAAAGTGTTACTGTTATTCGTTTCTTTAAAAACGACAAACGCCAAAACTTTGCCAAAATCCCAAAAAAAAATATGGTCACGCTGTTCTTGTTGTTCAACCCAACTGGATTTTTCCCAATTGTCATCAAACGGTATGGGATTTTTTGCAACTGCTCACAAACTGTATTGGAATACAACAAATCCAACTGGAGCTCATAGTGCAACGCAAAAATGAGTCATCAATGTGGCCGCGTATTTAATTCGTACTCGCAGAAATATACTGTGAATATACCAACAAAAAAACCCCGCTGTATTTAAACAGTTCGATTTAAACAGCGAAACCAGCGTATGGCACTTTCGATACTCCTCAATTATTCTCAATATTGAAATTTAATGGTTTCTAGATAGCAGCACCGAGTGAGAGCTATCACAGCTTATTGGGGAAAACATCTTTTACGAATTCATTGTATTTTAGATACATTAAAACACCCCTAAGAAGAGGGTGATAAAATTATCCAGGCAAGCTGCGGAACTGGTTCGCGGAGCTGCCAGAGTTCTTGGCACTTTGTGTGAATGGCATAACAACAAAAAAAGAAACGGTCGTAAATATTTATTTGGACTTTTGTTTTCGTTGATTTTGCAGCAGACCCATCAGCCCCAGACTCTCCGGCGACTATGACTCCTGCAGCGAGCACGAGGAGGAGTTCTACTACACAGAAGACGACGACGATGATGAGTTGGTCAAAGCGCCTAGTCTAGCCTCGGAACCCACGCTCAGCCACCGGGACATGGCACGTCCTCCGCACGAGGATCCCGAATACCAAAAACAGATTGTCGGGAACTTCAAGTGAGTGAACCATTGACGGAGCATATGCATTGTTATGGTGATGATAATGATTATTCCCTCCCATACAGGCAAGGACGTGCTTTGCATAACTATAACCACCTAACGCATCAGCAGCAGCAGAAGCAGCAGCATAAGGCGACGGCACATCACAATGGTGGCGGGCGGGGGGGCATGCACCACATAAGCACCATCCCGAGCAATCAGCAGCAGCAGCTGCAGAACAACAACACCAGCTGCACGCCGACATCGCATCTGGCCCACCACAACTACACTTGGCCATCCAGCAGCCCGGGGCCGATCCCGACGGCCATGTCGTCCCCTGGGTCCACGCTGAACAAGCACGCTCGCACATCGTCTTCTCGTCCGTCCCACTTGGTAGCGCCATATCCACCACCGACGTACGTCCAGCAACAGCAGCAGCAACAGCAACAGCACCAGCACAGTTCTTCAAGCAACAACAGCAACCCGGTGAGCCCGGTCATGCTGCAGCAGCTCACGCAACAGAATGTGACGGTGACGGCGCACGCGCACCACGGCCAGGTGCAGCACCACCTGTCCAGTGTGACCATTACGCCAAACTATCATCCGACCCAACAGCAGCAGCAGCCGCCGCACCAGAGCCAACAACAACAACAACACCACCAGGATCAGCAGCCGCCGCATCCGCACCAGCCACATGTGCGCGGCCAGCAACAACCAACTGCCAGCAACCTGGTTGCAAACAATAACAACAACAACAACAACATGCCTCTGCAGCACGTGGCCGTGCAACAGTCTGTGGGCGTGGCCAAGCACACGCCCAACTCGCCCAATCGTCGGACGCGCGGCGAGAACAAGAAATGCCGCAAGGTGTACGGCATGGAGAAGCGCGACCAGTGGTGCACTCAGTGCCGGTGGAAGAAGGCTTGCAGCCGCTTCGGCGACTGAAAGCGGCAGAAGTCGTCGACGGAGGCGGTCAACCAGGCGTCGGCGTATCTGTCCAAGGCAGCAACAACATCCACAATCACAACCACATCCACAGCAACAAATGCAACAACAACAGCAACCACAGCAGCAGCAAAGATGACAACAACGATCGTGAGACTGGCCGCCGAAGTAGCTGCC
This sequence comes from Drosophila obscura, assembly GCF_018151105.1. NCBI lineage: Eukaryota > Metazoa > Arthropoda > Insecta > Diptera > Drosophilidae > Drosophila > Drosophila obscura. The sequence goes on along the minus strand of NW_024542736.1, from coordinate 2,652,788 downwards.
GGCAAGCAGCTGCCCGCCGCCCTCACGATCAAAACGAATCGGCGTTATGGAGGACAAGCACAGGCCCACCAACACCACCACCACCACCAGAATCAGAACCCGAACCGCCACCAGAGCCACCACCACCCGTATGGGGTGACGGCCAACAGCAACACGATCTGCAACAGACCAGTGCGCATCCGCAGTGTGGCCACCTCGGTGATAGTGGCGGCGCCCATTTCGTCAACGCCAACCCCCACCAATGCTGATGGAGTAGGACGAGGAGGAGGAGGAGGAGGATCAGCAGGAGAAAGTGGATCAGAGGCCGACAGCGAGGAGCAGGTGGCCGCTGCCAATGGCCTGTTGGCCTGGAGCCGGGCCGCTGCCAATCAACAGCAGCAGCAGCAGCAACACCAACAGCAGCAGCATCCACAGCAGGTGCACCACCAGCACCAGCAGCCCGTGCTCATGCAGGGCTAGGGCCCCACCCATCCCCATCCAACGTTGATCCCCTCACCCTCACTCAGTTTGTAGATTGTTGTTGACTGCCACGACATGCGGAGGCTGGAGCAGGAGCAGGAGCGAGAGTGCAAATGCGAGCGCTGAAGCAAAAGCAAATGAAAAAATGGTCTCTCACATAATTTTTACTCTGCATGGAATGTGCACCTTAACACGTAACGGTATCTCTTTTGTTGTTGTGCTGGTGTTGCCAACTGCCGTGCAAATGTTGCAGACATTTGTGCCCCGGGCAACATTTGCAATCTACAATAATCTAATTATTATTATTATTATATTATTATTACTATTGCTACGCGTAACTATACATTACATACATATATACATACATATTTATTTCTAAAAATGACTTTGTTAATTCTTATGTTAGACACAAAAACAAAAAAAGAGAAAACAAAACAAAGAAACACAGTGTATGGCAGAGAGGACGTACCCGGAACCGGACCCCGACCGAACCGGGTCGATTTTTATATACAACAACAAAACACAAAAACCATATGAATGTGTGTATGAACAACATTGAACATTACAACAAACAAAAAAAATGCAAAAGAAAAAACCACAAAAAAAAAGATGGAAGAACACGACATAAACAACAACCAAGAAAGAAAGAAACAAACAAACAAACAATATTTAAAGCAAATATACATTTGATTTTTTAGTTTTAAGAACTCTAGTAAATTTTTTTCTAGTATTAAGTGCAATTTCTGTTCTACTTCTTGCTCTAAAAAAGAAAAACCAACTCAAACAAATCAAAATGGAACTATAAAGCAGAATATTCAAAATGAGAAAACGAAAACCTAAAGATATGCATATTACGAGTAAATATTCAAGGCGTTGCATCCACACACACACACACAAACACACAACAGAAAACACAGACATTGTATAGGCATAGAACAACAACAACAATAACAAAATAGTTAAATTAATTGCATAATCCATGTGGCATGTGGAATGTAGAATTCAATCCAAGAACCGTTTAAACAATTCGTATGTGTGTTTTACGCTAAGAGTTAAGTATTAATCAAATTCATGCAAACAGCGGCAATAGTTAAACACACCAGCTAAATATTCTAGTTAGTTAAGCACCCAGCCCCACACAGTCGACATACACCCACGACCCCCACCCCCACTGAACAACCACTGAAACATCTATAGAACAATTGCCCCGAACCCAAACCCAGAACCCAGAACCCGATCCAAAACACAGCTACCCCACGCGCTAATATACATAGCATATAGACACATAAAGCAACTTAAACTTAAACTGTAGTGAATTTTAAAAACAAAACAAACAAACCAAGCAGCAAACAAATAAATAATAGCCGACAGACAGACAGAAAGACAGACAGACAAAGAGAAGGTCTAGCAAAAGAACGAACCGTCGAAATTTCAATTGCAGCCAGAAGGAAAACGTTTTTCAAAGCATGTTCAAATTTTTAGTACGTTGTTAAGTTGATATTTTCGAAAACAAAAACAAAAACAGAAACATAAAAAAACAAACGAAAAAGGAGGAAAATTTGTCTATTAATTAATTTGTAATGAACTTATGACTAAAATCTAAGATTAAAAAAAACAAAAAACTTTTTGCGTTGTGCAAGCAACTATTGTGAATTGTTCAAATTACGGTATACATATATAATTACAATGACGTCACAAAAAGACCCAGCGAGGCGGGAGAGAATGATGACAGATGAACAGATAAGCGAAGAGAAGAACTTAATGAGAGAAAGCCAGAGATTGAGATTGAGAGAATGCAGGAGCATAGCCGGTACCGGAAGCCGATGGCAATGCCGATGTCGATCGGAAACTTATATGTAGACGATGATGAAAAAGAAAGAAAATACACAAGGAATTCTTAACCAAATTGGAAGTACAAACTAAAGTCTAGAATATGTATATATAGAAACCATACACAACCAACCACACACACAAACACACACATGAAGAAACAAAACAAAAAAACGAAAAATGAAGCCCCTATATATCTATATATGCATATACATATACGAGTACATATATTTTTCGAATTAAGCGCCGGTAGAGAGTCGAGACGAGACGAGTCGATAGTCGGCAGTGAAGCCAATTGCAATGGGATAACAGATAACAATTCGTTGTCGCAATCAATCGGATCAAGTTGGTCGAGCAGATGAGGGATATTTTGAGCTTACGCCAGCCAGGCAGGCAGCCAGCAGCTTTAAACAGTTTTTGAAGGCAATCGTTAAAAGTGAAACAAAGAAAAGGAAAGCAAAGCTGAAAGCTGTAAGCGAAAAACGGAAACGGGGGGGCGATGAAAAAACACGCAAGCGAAAATTTCATTGAAATTGTTTGCCGTGATTTGAATGAAATTCATAATGGTGGCCATTTTTGTGTAATGCGAAAAAGTTTAACAACAATTTTTTACACTTGTATTTCGTTTTTATTAACTTTAAGTTTAAACAAAAAACCCACACACACACACAAACATACACATGTCATTGCACATGGAATCGAACATATTTACATACAAACAAATTATAAATACATATATCGATTAAATTGTAAAATGAAAACTGAAAAAAACGGAGGAAATACATAGAAAACATTTTACTTACATTACATATTTTTTGTCTGTCGCCCCCCGTCTTCCACGATATGCCGATGGGAATGGGTGGGCGCATCTATTCTTTATTACGATTATATGATTACGATTACACGAGTATGATTATTGTTATCATTATTATCATTGTTTTTCTTGCTAATTTGCTAATTCGTGCACCACACTCAAACTCACACACACACGTACACACACATACGTATGTAGATAAGTATGTGCACTCGATCTATTTCGTTGCGTTCTGGAAATTATTTACACTTAAGTGATATTTTTAAAGAAACAAAGGAAGATGAGAACTATCCATTATTTGTATAATTATCGCTAATATTTCTTACTATTTTACGTGTACGATATGATATGATTGTCAATACCACGAAATGAGCAAGAAATTCAACCGCATCGCTCGGGTATCCTCAACATCCAGACAAATCGAACCTGTCCCGAAGAAAACCGAAAAACCAGAAAACCAGAAAAAGTGACAGCAAATGAAGCATATAATAAATGAAAAGAAAAGAAATGATATCATAAGCGATGGAAGAAAGGAAGTGAAGTGTGTCCGTAAAGGTCTGGGCTTTAATCCATCAATATTAAATCAATAGCGAGAAATATGTATTTCTTTTTAATTTTTTTTCTTGAAAAAAAAAACCAACAACACAACAAGAACACCCATTTTATTAAAAAGTATACAATTGTTATTTATAATTAAACAAAACAAAAAAAACCAAAAAAAAAAACAACTGTTTTCATTTAATTTTTAATTTTTTTAGCGGTTATTTCAGTTGAGTTTTTCTGTTTCTGTTTCAATCTCAGTTTTAAATTTGATTTTGATTTGAACAAAACGGTTTCCGGATTCACAGAGACGGCCCCAAAGACATCCATCAGCATTTCTCGAACAGTCATGGTTTCTCCCAGGGTCTCACACATAGAGCAGATCGAATCGAAATCCAATCGAATCGAAATAGAATTGTATACCTTTCTACTTTCTACTCATTGATATATGTATATTGATATTTAAATGATAGATAGGAGCCTCTGTCTCCTTAGGCGAGAGATCATTGTGAAGTGAATTTTGAGTTCTCCTTCCGACAGAAGTGCTTGCAATAATACATAACCAGAAACAACAACAGCAACAGCAACAACAGATTTATGTGTATATACTATACACTATATACTATATACATACATATATATATATCCATGTATTATCGGGCATATTTGCCCAAGTGTATGTGAATTGTGTGTGTAAGCAGAAACCATATGGCATATGCATGTAGATTGGAAACTTATGATATTTCTTCTAATATTTATCGTCGTTATTGATGTGTACACATAAAATTAACTCTAAGCTATGATCGTACGGGGATCGAAAAGAAATGAAATTAAATCTAAACAAAAAAAAAAACGGAGAATTTGGAATTCTCGCCAGAGTAGTAGTCGGGGGGAGGGGGAGTCGAGTCCCTTGTTGGAGACGAGTTTTGATTAAAATTAGAAATCTCATCGGCAGCTGGCGGTCGGAGCATGTTCCGACGCAGCGATTGCTGGTACAGCGCGGTATGTTGCATCCACTAAACGATAACTAAGTAAATGTACTTAAAATACATTATATACATACATATACATATATACATATATATATACATATACAGTACAGTACAGATAGGTGTGTAACTAAGGCAAAAGTGTCCTGAAACTTGCAAGGAATCGGTGCGGAATCGCCATACCAGATGCATGCATACATATGTACATATTGTATATGGATGATCTGGGTGTAATTGGAGCTCATTGACCGTAACTGCGGCCTGGGCGTTCTGGTGTGTGTGTGTGTTGTTGGTGTTCATTTTTTTGGATAATTGGAAAGCGAAATTAGTTTTAACAAAAGAAATTGCATTCAATATAAGGCTGATTTATTTGACTTGTTCATTTTGATATATACTCACAAGAGAACACACGCACACTCGCGCATATCAGCCAGGCAGGAAGGCAGGCAGGCAGGCAGCAAACGGTGCTAAAACATTTGAAAACAAAAAAAAAAAAACCATTGGAAATTCCATTTAAATTAAGTGCATTAAGTCGGTTAGTATTGTATAGTGAGTATCAAGCAAAAGACTTGCGCATCATCTATTTAGCTGCGTATCCATTACCTCATTCACGCCATGATATCTCCAACTACGATTAGATTTGTAGTAATATTCAATGCACTACATTTAACCATCTCATTGAGGGAAATCGCATGGCAAGAAAACGGCAAAGAGCTGGAAGAGAGCTGCACAGCTGAAAGGCAAGCAATTTCCGTTGCATACCCCCAGGCGTCGCAAGCGAAATTTTAGTGGTCTTCCCCTATAATGGCCACTTCTTGGCCAAAAGCCACTCCTTGCAAAAGAAATCCTAGAACACTCCTAGGGAAGACCACTGCTGTTGGATAGAGGAACGATGATAACTGCTTTACACTGCCAGCAAAGAACTTGCACCCTCACGCCTGAGCGATTCATTCATTAATCACTTCTCAAAGTCTTGATAGTTCTGATGAAAGCAATAAGCTGTTTATACAATCAATCAATCAATCAATGTCTTTCTACTGCGGATAGTTTCACATCTCATGCATTGCATCGCATTTCACCTATCCACCCACCCACACACCAATCAATATTCATGTATTTGATGTATACATATGACATTCTTGTAAACTGACTGAAACTTCAAAGCAAACCAAAACAACAAAAAACAAAAAACGAAGAGAGATAGTACGTATGTATTGTATAATGAGATATGTAAATCATCTGAGAAAGGCCTCTGAGAGCTGGCTGCAGCTGTAGCTACAGTGACGCTTAAGCTAAGTGAAAGCGTAAATTAATTTCAATAATAGTTTTTAAATAAGTTTTTCTACCCGGGAAGAAGGTGTTGTAACTTTTTTACATGTTTAAATTTATGATAATTGGCAAGACAATTTTGTTGATGAAACTTAAACTAAAAGGAGAGTATAGGATAGCATTTCGGACGATGGCTAATTCAATAAATTGTATTCAATTATTTTGCATAGATTGGCGAACGGATAGAACCACAAGATGTCTTCAAAATTGGCTAAATGTAAACTTAATTTCAAGAGACTTTTAGTTCTGGGCATTCCCAACCATTTTGGCAAACTCAGACCGACCCAGACACACGGGACACGTCGAGAGTAAAAGTAAAATTAAAATTAAAATTTAATAAAAATTAATACCTAACACTTAAATATTGTAACATTAACAATAATCGGTTTAGTTGATCGTGTTTGATTAAGATTAAGGCGATATGAGAGATACTTTGAATGACTTGACTTGACTTGATTAAATTTAGACGTACGCCATTGTAACATTAGGGGCACCCCCACCCACCCCCCAACCAGCACATAAGCACACCCCCCCCTCCCAACCCTCACTATACCAACCCAACCCAGCATTCATCATTGCCACGTTTCCACATTTGCAGAAACTAATCGTATTTGTCTATAGTTCGTAATCTATGAATAATGAAAAATCTCTATATATTGTTGTTGTGTCTAGTACATCTATAGGAAACTCTATGGAAAAGTTTACTTCCCAATCGGATTGAGATTGTGAGACATTCATTATGTATGTTAAGTTGAATTGAATTGAATTTAATTGATGGCATCCACACATCCCTGTTTTGTTTGAATTGTTGACTCGTTTTGCTGTTACATAAGATACTCATATAATTACACCCCAATGGAATAGTTAGGATAGAACTTTAAAGAGAGAGCAGCAGTCGCAAGAATTTGGCGCAAATATGATCACCGCATGACAAGGTACAAAAGAGAGACACCCACACAGACACTGACACAGAGACAGGAGCAGGTGAAAGCAAGCAGACACACACACAAACAAACAAACAAACACACACACCAAGAAACAAGAAACAAGAACACATAGTAAGTGTAATTAACAAGTTAGTATAACTGAGTTTGCATTTCCGAACCGAAAACAAAAACCAAAAAACAAAAACTAAAAATAAAACTAAACCAAGTAATTAACCAGCAACTAAGTGTCGTGTATATTCCATGTTAAACTTACAGCAGTATAAAAACAAATAATTATACATACATACATAAATATATATATACATATATAATATATGTACATAATCTAACCGATATATGATGAGTAGAGAACAAGAAAAGCAGCTCCTTTCTGACGGCAATGACGACTCTTCACGCATACATATACCTATACATATATGCAGAGTACTCCTAGATATATATACATATATAGATACAGATAAATAGATGTGCATAGGTGTAAAGCCAGTAATTACATACATATATACAGTTGTCTCAATGTGAAATATGCTTAACCTACCAACCACAGAAAGTAACCAGAAACTAGCCAACCCCAAGCACCGCAATGAGAGCAGCTAACAAACAAAACAAACAAAACAAACAAAACAATTACCCGAGGACCCAAAACCAAGCAAACACTTGTGACCCCGTACTCCCCTACCTACCTACCTACATACATACAATACAATACTTAATCGTAAACCTACTTATCTGGCGATATCCGTAACAGAAACGGAGGAACAGAGATGTTTAACACTTCAATTGAACATTGGTGAGAATCGAGTACCTACGAAACTGACAGAGATACATACATAGATAGATAGAGCCTGCACCGCCCATATGTAGCGCCCATCGGCGAGGGTGGGGTGGGTGGTGGCAACTATATTTTTTGCAAAGCAAATTGTGCAGCAAGTGCAGCAAAAAAAAAATAACAGAAACTAAATGCAAAACGTTTTAAGCGCAGATACAGATACAGAAACATTTTTAGAGATACTCGTACGAGAAAATTGAACGAAAACGAATGGGGAAAGGGGAAACAACACACATAGAAATGTATGTATGTACGTACACAAGCTACAGATCATACACACGAATGTAGCAGATATATTTTGCGTCTTTATATACAGGATAACAGCATATTATATTTGTATATTTACAGCCAGTGTACAGATCAGATCATACAGGTGCGGGATACACTCAAGCTAGGAGAGTTAGAGAGTTAATTAAGTACTTGTTGCTCGGTTGGCTTTTTATGCTTCACATTACCCCATCATGAACTACTCGTAAGCTCCGTTTCCAGACCAATCATTGCCAGTCCAGCCATTGCATAGGATGTGCACATTTTGTACGAGTACTACATAAATGTCTCTCCACTGTCCCCCTCTCTCTGCATATGTATCTATATCACTCACACACACTCCAACACCACACACACACACACACACACACATTAACTTTTACATCATTCTCATAGGAAAAACCCCTAAAAAAAAAAACAAAACTACATTTTCAAAACTATTTTAAGCAAACGAAAGAAAATATACAACAAAAAGCAAGAACAAAAAAAAAGAAAACATAAAAAAAAAAAAAACAGAAAAAAAAAAAAAAAATAAAAAAATAATAATAATATTTCAATGGATGTGTGTTTATGAATGTTGATTTTAATACAATAAATCGCAATCAGAATAAAAAATAAAATAAACAGTGAACCACTAAAATTGTACGAGTTAAGCAAACAACAAACGAAGTAAAGATTCTATAATAAAATAAAACGAAAATAAAAATAACAAGAAAAAACGATACAAGCAAAATGATACTTTCAAAACTAATAACGTTGGTATTTTTTATTAAAAAAGGAGTTAGGTTCGAAAGAGGTTTGAATATTTAATTATTTCGTTTTAGACTGGCGGTTTCCTGGCGTGGAAAAATGTCAATAGGAACCGCACTCCCATCGAGTTTTCTTTATTATTTAATGAAATGTTCTCACATAGACCTGTAGTCGCTTTGGACCATATAAAGGGTGTGCAGTAGAATCACGGCAGCGCTTTGAAAAACCAGACGTCGATTGATGCGATAGGTGCCATACACGTGGACGTTTGTGTGCTGCCAGGCCAGTTGCAAGGAGAACCACTGCATCTGTTAAATTTGACAATTTCAATTTTACAAGACCTCATTCAATGAGAGAATACTCACACTTCGCTCCACCAGATATTCATGGCCATGCGATTCCCTCACAATCTCTTTGGTTGTCGCCATAAGCGAATCCGTCGTGTGCGTCAGACAATTCAGGAGCAGTGAATAGAGCAGAGGCTGTATGCAGATGACAAACGCCAGATAGAGCTGATAGAGGTGGAGCTCAGAAACGCTCTGGCAACAGAATATGCGTACGAGCAGATATCCGATCACGATGCCACACCAGACATTCCGCACCAGAAAGCACAGCAGCACAAACCTGAAGACGGTGCAGAACTCTGCGGTTATATTGATCAGGCACTGGTACATTCGCTGCAGCTGCAGCAGCTGATTCAGCTGGCTTGGCATTGGATCATCCAGGAGAATCCGCTTCAGTCCAGTCTGCAGTCTCCACCAGCACTGGCATATCTCTGCCATGATTCCGAATCCCACCGAGTTCATGGCAAGGATCATGCACTCGGACAAGAAGCAATTGCAGGGGAAATCGAAACCCAATTTGGTGCGAATCGCATTCAGGCCCACATGAATAAAGAGGCGAAGCGCCAGCAGTGGGGTTAAAGAGAGCACCAGACAGCCGATATATCGCTGATGGGACTCCGGAGCAATGTACCCCAGCTCTATGGCAAGTCGATTCAGGTCCAAGAGCTTGTTCAGCATCGCGTAGATGCGATCCTGCTGCCGGTAGGCACACTCCATGCAGCTGAGAAGCGACAGAAAAACGATGGTAAAGTGGGTAAAGGTGTTCAGCTCCATCAGCTTCGATCTTGCGAGCTCCACGTGGGTATGGAACTGCCAAAAGTCCAATATAAACTTAATTGTTAGACCGACGACAATGAAGTTGTGAACAATGCGATAGTAGCCCAGGCAGCGGGACCAATGCAATTTGCCCGAATTAAATGCAAAATAAAACGCCACGACTCCGTTCAGGGCACAGAAGTAGCCAAAGCTCAGTTGGATTAGACGTTTCAGCGATGACATGACCAAACCAACTCAGGCATTATTCAATTATGTAGTTCACTTTTTTATAAATCCTTTCTAACCCAATAGACAGGCAATAGACAGGGCTGTAGGATATTGCTCTGCACCGACAGACACTGCTTGGGCCACGGAATATATTCCACTGACTGAAAAGTTCCCCAGTAACTGCTCTGCTGCAGATTCAGTGCACTATTTCATTAGTGGCCAAGTCCACAGCGGCAGATTATCACTAAGATAATCCTCTTCATTAGTGAAATGAGTAGCACTTATGACGTATGACGTCTAGCTGGTCTGTAACCTCACTGTATCTGTGTGTGTGTGTATAGCCCACCCTTGGCCAACAATTGCCATGGGACATCTGCTGGCCGAAACGCGAAACGCGAACCCGAACCGCCAGCAGAGTTGGAGGGCCGAAACCATGCGGATCAATCGGATTTTCGTACTTTATTTAGCAGAGTGGCGCTTGGGCCGCCGTTTCAGTTTGGCAGCAGCAATCACGCGCATCGGTTCGAAGCCCAGCCCAGCCCGAAACAATTCCCAACCAACCAAACAACCAACCAACGTATCGAAGCTGGAAAAACTATGTGGAAAACGCGATCCGCTTGACGGTTGACAAATTTCCAAATAGTCATCACCTTGACATTAGCGGAGAGGGCTCTCAATTCAGCTAATTGATTTGAAATTGGCAGCAGGGCGAAAAATAATGAGAGTAGTGCAATTTATGAATACGTATCAAGCTCGCAAAAACGCTCGATAAAACGCTTAAAACAAGCCAAACAAAAAAAATAAAATAAGCCGCAAACGCGACAATCAAAAAGTGTTAACTGCGCTCTATCAGCTCCGCTCCAACTGGGCAAGGTCAACTGCATCGTTATGCCTCGATTCTCGCTGGCGTTGTGGCTGGCTATCCACGCCCACATCCTCCTCTGCGCCCCAGCCCACTACATACAAATCGATCACGAGGAGTTTCGTGCCAGCGGCTTTCCGCATCCACATTTCCCGCCCCCACCGGTGACACTGCTCGATCACCTGCCACAGGTGCAGGCCACCAAGGAGCTGACCCCAGCGGAGGTGATGGTCGATCTGACGAATGACCTCACCCACCGCCTGCTGCACTACCACTCCATACTCAATCGCAATAACTTTGCCTTCTCGCCGACGGCTCTGGTCAGTGTCCTGGTGGCCCTCTACGAGGGTTCCGCCGGCAACAGTGCCAACGAGCTGCGCAACGTGCTGCAGCTGCCCAACAATCGTGACGTCATTCGCGTGGGATACCGCGACATCCATCGACGACTGCGGGTGAGACTTGGCTGGCTGGCTGGCTGACTGCTGGCCCACTTATTGTATTCATTCAGCGCTGAACTTAACCTACAGCCCGCAGAGTGAGTGGCACAGAGCACACTCTCAAAACTATCCAAATGAAATGCCAAAGCTCTCATTTACATGGCTGGCTAAGCACACATTGAGCCGAGCAGAGCAGAGCGAGCTGGTGGAGTGGTCATTGATAAACAAACAAAAAATAGAAATAGAATAATACAATAAAAAGAATGGTTCCAAACAAACTGCCCGAGGGGCTTAGAGGCCAATTGCCTATGACCACTCGAAAGCGATCTGTTATCGGCTTTGGTTTCAATAGTGCATTGACCTCCGCTCCAATAAGTGGACCAGCAATTGTCCAAGTGAATAGAGTGTTTAATTGGCAGCAATTATGTGCATATGGGATTAACATTTACCCCCAAATAGAGCACAAAGATTGGAATAATTTTAATTGTATCTTTTTGCAGACCTATTTCTTTGGCTCCGACAACCCACTGAAGGGGCTCAGCATGAACAAAAACAATGTGACGGTCTTGAAGGACTTTGAGACGGTGCTCATGTTCTACGGCTACGATCTGAGTGTGGATATGGCGTCCTCCACGCCAGCAAATATTACGGCAAGCAGCAGCAATGCCACAACCGAGGATGCAGAAGCTGAAACCACCACCAGCAGCACGGTTAGGGATGTGGAAACCACCACTGAGGTGCCAGCCACGACGACCACGGAGGCACCCACAACCACCACAACCACAGAGGAGCCAACGACCACAACAGAAGAGCCGACAACAGAAGCGCCGACAACAGAAGCGCCGGAGGCAACCACCGAGCCACCGACAGAGTCATCCGGCGAGGAGACGGCGGAGCCCGCTGGCGAGGATGAGGCCGCTGAGCTGGTGTCCGCATTCGTGGCCGAGGAGGAGGCCGAGCCGCTGCTGCGCATACAAAAGGCACGCGTCTCCCGATTGCCCACCAGCAAGCTGCAGGCGCCGCTCAAGCACTCCAATCCGATCACGCCGAAGCCCATCTATCTGCCGAGTGCGCGGACAGCGACCATGCCCATGATGGCCAGACAGGTGGCGGAGAGGAAGGCGCCAAACACACGACAGATCATTTCCATTTCAGCTCCGCCGTCGGCCAATGGTTCGTACGCGAGAAAGGCCAAGGTGTCCAGGCACAAGCGACACGCTCTGCCGTACAGGGAACTGGATTCGAATCTCTTTCTGACGCTCTTCCACCCACAAGGACCACAGCCAGCGCCACATCCGTTTCAATATCCGCCATCGGGCGCCTTTGCGCCCATCCACAACGACTTTGAGCCGCACTTCATCAGCGAGGCGGCCGAGAGCAAATCCAACTACAACACGGACGTCATCAGTCATGTGTTCTACCTGGGCAGCCATCAGATCGTGCACACCACATTCAAGGTGTACAACGCTGTGCTGTACTACAAGTACTTTGAGCATCTGAAGATGAGCGTCCTGGAGCTGGAGCTGGACACGCCCGAGTACAATCTGATGATTCTGTTGCCCGACTACCACACGGACATTGTGGCTGCGGCGGCATCGCTGAAGCTGGGGCCCACATTGCGGCTGATGCGCAAGCAGCTGAAGCCACGGTGGGTGCAGGCCATCATACCGGACTTTAAGCTGCACGGCACCATGTTCCTGACCAACGATCTGCAGAATGTAAGTGCGCACTGCGCCGAATCCAGGTGAAAATACATTTATTGAGATTTATATCTATGCTTTGGTTGTGTTGCAGATGGGCATGTAAGCGGCTTGCTAGGGGCGTGTGATGCTGGATGCCACTTTTACTTTCTTTCGGTCTCCCTTCCCTCTCTCGTTGCAGCTGTGATGTCTTCGAGCCAAATCGCGCCGATTTTCGACCCATGACTGATGAGAAAGGCGTCTACGTGCGACACATTGAGCAATCGATAGACGTAAACATTCGTACGCATCCCATCAATCAACTAAAGCGTAAGTACTTGCAGTATCTGCAGTTGCAGCACACCTGAACGGAGGCATTGAGGCGCAACGCGCAACGTGCATCGCCATAGCCCCACCTGAAACTCCAGCGATTGCGGCAACAGTAGCGCAGTAGCAGCTAGACAAAGGTGCAATAACTACTTCCCCTTTTTTTGTGATCTCAGGCAACTACGGTGCTCAAACGAAACCCATTCAGATATCTGTGAACCATCCATTTCTGTTTTTCATCATCGACCGAGAGCTGGACGTGGCTGTGATGGCGGGCCGCATACTGAATCCATTGAATGTGCGCATCCAATGATGCAAGACGAAGGTCGCGAAGTTGGGTCGTTGTTCCCTTGTTTCCTGGTGCCTACTAATCTGCAATACAAACAAAAATCAAACACAAACTAGTTGTAAATGTAAATATAATGTAATATAATCCACTGCTGACGCTCTCACCGTGCTAAGAATAAATATAGTAAGGGTTTTTCTTATCCTAATCAGTTCTGGTGAGGGTGAGTTGAGTCGTACCGGCTGGTCGTGTTTGTTTCAGTACTGATAGGTGCCAAAGACAGTGCACACACAAAATATACTGGTATTGGTGAACACCTCGGAGACGGAGGTATCACAGTCGCAGTCCCAGCAGCAGCGCGAATTGTAAAAGCCCCCGGCACCGAGCTCCTGGCCAAGCATCACCTGAACCACATGCTTGTAGCGCCTCACCTTGGGATTGGAGGCTATTTTCTGATTCACCTCATCGGCTATCTCGAGCGTCCATGTCTTGGCCACGTCCTTGTCGTATGTCTTGTCTGCGAATCGAAACCAGTTGCTTAGCGATGCTTGTTGTACGCCCAGGCAATCGATTTTTCCACTCTCACCTTTCAGTTTCTCGGCCATGACACTGTTCATGATGCTCTTCACAATGGGCAGAGGAAACATCTCCCCAAACGCCGGTCGCATGCTGTAGGCCGCAGCCTGGACCGCCTTTTCTGTCTGCTGCTCTCCATCATCGGCAGCTGCTGATGCCGAGAGAAGTGTGGGCGGATTTGGTTTCATTGGCGTCTTTGCAGGTTCGTTGGTGGCTGCGGATGTCGGTGCGGGATTTGCAGCATCTGCCTTCAATTGCTCTTCAGCCATATTTATTGTAATCTTCAGCCAAAATGCTTTTTTTTTTTTGCGCAATTCCTTTAGAAACGCGCTTGTTTGTTTGTTTGGCCATTCGCTATGAAACGTAAACAGCCGTGAGCGCTGCCACCTTGTTCAAGAAATGTGGCAGCACTCGCCAGTTAAATTCAATTTGAAATTTTTAAGAAAATCCTGCCAAATAGAATTGGCCACAGAACTAGTATTTTCACAACCTTGAGGAACATGCTTCGTTGTTTCGCATCGGTTGGGACACCATACAGTATATAGATGTGCCAGATATGTAGCCGAAATATGCGAGAGGCAGTAACTCGTACAATAAAAGTGGAGCCGCGGGCTACCAGCTGCAGGTGGAAGCGAAGAATACCCTCAACCATAAGTTTCCTCTAGCCCGGGCACATCGATGCCGATGAAATACGTGGGAATATCCGTCCATCTAATTGCGAGACATTTCTTAATTCAGTTGATACTTGGGATCGACATCAATAAAAATTTACAAATTTAGTAATAATTTAAAAATGTAAACAAAATGTAAAAATTTAGGAAAAATGTAAAATGTAATAAAAATTAAAAAAAAACAAAAAAAAAAATGTTTATATTGCTCATTGACAAAACCTGACTGATATGAAACGAAAATTATAATTGCTCGATGACAAAAGCTGACTAATTTGAAAGGAAAAATTGTAAGTGCTCTCTGACAAAAGCAGACTGATATGAAATGAAAAATTCTAATTGCTCGCTGACAAAAGCTGACCGGTATGAAACGAAAAATTCGAATTGATCGCTGACAAAAGCTGACTGATATGAAACGAATAATTCGAATTGCTCGCTGACAAAATCTGACTGATATGAAACGAATAATTCGAATTGCTCGCTGACAAAAGCTGACCGATATGAAACGAAAAATTCGAAATGCTCGCTGACAAAAGCTGACCGATATGAAACGAAAAATTCTAATTGCTCTCTGACAAAAGCTGACCGATATGAAACGAAAAATTCTAATTGCTCTCTGACAAAAGCTGACCGATATGAAACGAAGAAGTCTTATTGCTCGCTGACAAAAGCTGACCGATATGAAACGAAAAATTCGAATTGCTCGCTGACAAAAGCTAACTGATATGAAACGAAAATTTCTAAATGATCGCTGACAAAAGCTGACCGATATGAAACGAAAAATTCTAATTGCTCTCTGACAAAAGCTGACCGATATGAAACGAAGAAGTCTTATTGCTCACTGACAAAAGCTGACCGATATGAAACGAAAAATTCGGATTGCTCGCTGACAAAAGCTGACCGATATGAAACGAAAAATTCGAATTGCTCGCTGACAAAACCTGACTGATATGAAACGAAAAATTCGAATTGCTCGCTGACAAAAGCTAACTGATATGAAACGAAGAATTTGAATTGCTCGCTGACAAGAGCTGACCGATATGAAATGAATAATTCTAATTGCTTGCTGACAAAAGCTGACCGATATGAAACCTAAAATACGAATTGCTCGCTAACAAAAGTATTTATTTCCCACCCCCACCCACTTTGACCATTCCTCATTTATGTGGCGGCAGGTCAGCTCAGGTCGCTTCATCAGCCCTCAAAACAAAACGAAAAACCAATTTCGGTTCAAGCGGCCAAAAATTGTAGAACCGAGACGAGCGACATAACCCCAACATCCATCCCCTGTTCGAATCCCAAATGCTAACGGGAGCTCCAAATATGGCTTGCGGCATAGGTTTCATAAAATCTTTATTCAATTTAAAATAAATCGAAAAGTTACATAATAAATTCGATAAATATGTTTTATATATGCAGGCTATAAATAAAATTACACAATAATTTAAATCATTTCATTAGTATACAGTAAATGTTTGCCTTGCCTCCTTTATATATCGTTATCCTTTATGTACGCTCTCTCTCGCATATAGAAAATATTTGTGTGTATATATTTGTGTTCACTTTGATTCTTGTTCTGGTTCTGGGGGCAGCAAATGACATATTACATACATGGACATGGATGTGCTGTTGGTTAATGCGTGTGTAGGGTGTGTGGTGCTTTTTCAAATAAATATTAATACATTGAGACGGTTGTACATATACACAGAAATAGTAGACAAAATAAAGATAACCTTACAACAACTCAAATACAACATTTACAATTGCTCAGGATCACAAAGCTTTTGCACATAATTCACATTTCCAAAATAAGATCAAACTCGTTACATTTAAAAAAAAGAAAGAAAAAACACAACATATACAAAGATCAAGCAGATTTCACTCGAATTCTCTGCACAACTTAATAAAAATATATTTGCGGCGATACGTGTAAAAAATATATATAATTTAAATATTCTCCAAAAACATTTTAAAGTTGCAAAAAAATTAGTTTTTGGTTTTGTTTTTTGTTTTCGATTTCGCCTCCTAATGTTTGTTTGTTCTTTTCTTTTAGTTTTTACATTGATCTTGCGCGCTTCTCTTCTCTTCACTGAAATTCTTTACTCCTTCTACTTATTGTAAATATAATATTTTGTATATTGTATATTGAAATTGTTTCTCTGCCAGCTTAAATCACTCTGAATAGGTTTTTTGCTCGTTTCCTTTTCCGTTACATCTTCGCATGCGTTTTAGTATTATTGGTTTTGTAGGTGTAAATGTTCAGCTGACTTTTTGGTACGTTTCTCTCTTTGTTCTTATTAAGTAATTGGGCTTAAAAATCCATGCCTTTGCCCAAATGTGTGGCGCCACCAAACTCCAGGGAAAGTTTCTTTTTCAAATCTATTTCAAGAACCGAAAAATAAATGTGCGAAAAAGGGATTATTTCAGTTGCATATTTGGCTTGGGGCACCAACACTCACATTCGATTCTTCATGGTCATGCGGTTGGCCGGTCAGTTTTATGCCCGCCGCCTCGGTTGAGGTCGATGCAGTACCCGCTGCAGTTAGGTCCAGCTGTGAGGCCGTCGGACGCAGTGCCGCCCGTTTGGCCACAATTTCCAGCATCTCATTGAGTATTGCACCCTCGGCGGCCACATCGGCGGAGCTCTTGTCTAGTTCTGAAAAATTTGAAATTCGTTCGTCAAAATGTTACTGTCATTTTCGTATCTTTCGATGGGACGTACTGTTGCAGGACAAGCGCAGATTGAGCTCTTCCTTGAGCTGGGCATGCCGATACTCCAGTTGCAGTTCCTGTTGTCTTATGGTCAGTTCCTCATCGCGTTTCCTGGGCCAAACAAATAAAAACAAAGCCAATTAATTTCATTCCAGAGAATCCACTTGATTGCTTTGCTCACTTGAGTGCTGTGATGTTCCGCCAAATCTCCAATAATTCCTTAAGTAGTTTTTCATCGTTGTCCTTGGATGTGTCCAGGCTGCAAGGGAAATTATGATTTAATAGCAATTTCTATATTTTATGCTGGTTACTCACTTTTCAAAGTTCTGCGCCTCGCCCCGCAGGGCCTTCTCAATGAGTACGCCGCGTCCTTCCAAGTCCTTTAGCTGCACCTCAATCTCCTCCTGTTCGCGCTGTATTTCTTGAGCGATTCGCAGTCGCTTGAGCTCAGCCTGTCGTGAAGCCTTCGATATGGCACGCTGCTTCTTATGCTCTCGTGTCTCGTTAGCGTAGCTCTCATCTACAAAGCACATTAAACACACATTAAAAACGGCAGCTGGATGCACTTGATATTCGTTGAGACATTGAGAGACGAATCGAATAGTTAGGAAGGGTGGGGGGGCTGGACACATAAAATGAGAGCAACAAACCATCGGATCTTTGATAATTCAGTGGCAATGGCGGTATGGGTGGCGGTGTCTGATCGTCCAGGGCATTCGCTGCGGCCAGATGGTGGTGGGGCTTGTGTATGTAGAGCTGCGGGCTGGATGATGAGAACGTTTCGGATTTCGGTTTCGCAGTGTTCGTTTGCTTTCGATATCGACTGTTGTTTGTTGTGGTGTTCAGATAATCTTGCGAGTTATTTGTCTGTGATCTTGTGGCAGTTGCTGCTGCAGCTGCTGCTGCTGCATTTGTGCCGTTTGTGGCATTACCGATGAGCAGCACATCCTTGTCCTAATGTGTCATTGTATTTTGAATAATATTTAAATGTATCAGAATATACAGAGTATAATTATGGTTGTGTATGAAAGATTTATGTGTGTGTGTGTGTGTGTGTAGGAAAAGAGTAAACAATTTTCAGTTCTCATATTAAACACAAATTTGTTATTTACTAGAAAATATAAATAATAATCGTAAACATGCAGGGTTTCCAGGGGAAAATAACAATAAACTTAACAAATATTTCGTCTACCATAACCAGAATGGAATCCTTCGGGGGAATCCATCGATCCATGCAAAATATCCAGCACATTGAACTCGAAGCATAACCCGTTCCAAAATAATGCTTACATTTAAATTAAATAAAAATAGCTTTTATAAAACACATAACAGAAAGGGGATCCCCAGCTTCCGGAATACCCCACATAATCGATATACATAAACTGAAATTAAAACAAAATTAAAGATGCCCACATAAATGTTATTAAAAGGTAGGCACAGAGGGTGGAGGTGGAGGGTAGAGTAGAACCAGAAAGGCAGCAAACTTAGAAGTTAATTTATTTACTTAAATATTTTTAGCTGGAAATGTTTTGTAAAAAGAAAATGAAAATAAAGTAAAAGGAAAACAAAATTAAAATAAGATTCTTGCAATTGTGGGTTGAAAACAAAAAAAAAAAAAAACAAATAAAGCCCAAAGCCCATGAGAGTAAAAAATAAAATGAAAATTGAACAACCATTAGATATACATTTGAATTAATTTCATGCCAAAGATTGTGCTGGAGTGAGGTGTTCTAGTGTGGTGCGCGGGGGAAGTGTCAAATTTAAGTAGAAAATATTATTGAAAAAAGTTCTTACACCAAAACCGAAACTCCTCAGATCAAAGCAAGACTGTAAATTGATGGAAAGATTTCGAAATGTTATATGGCAGATGGAAACACTTAGCGCACAGTACACCGATGCCTCGAGACATTTATCTATTTATCTTAGGGCTAGGATGATGTCGTGTACAAACATTGACCACAACCAGAGACACAACATTTCTGCACTTGAAATGGAGACTTAGACTTACCTTTGACTTCTCCTTGGATTTCGGGGAGATACGGAAGCGACTGAAGACGCCGCCGCCGCCGCCGCCACTGTTGGCTCCTCCATCGGAGATGGTGGGCGTGCCGCTGCTGCTGGTGCCGGGACGCTCTGATTGCTCAGAGTGACTGGCAGCCACAGGGCCGCCCTGCTCTTTGGGACTGGTGGATGCGGACGCCGACGCAGATGCAGACGCAGACGCTGAATGCGAATGGCTGCCCTTCTGGAAGAAGCTGGACAACGACTGTATGAGACTCTTGCGTCGCTCGGGATCCTTTTGCCTGGTTGTCTTTGTCTTCATTGCCTTCTCCTGGTGTCCGCTGCTGGCCGCCAGATTCGGATCGGATGTGAAGTCCGCTGCCTTGGCCTGGGCCACGGCCTCCTTGTCCAGGCTCGAGTGTCCCACCTGCTGCTGGCTGTTCACCATATACGCCAGATCGTTGACGCTCTTCGAGGCACTCATTTTCCGTGCACGCGCCGCCAGATCCACGCACAGCGGTTCCTCCTGCTGCTGCTGCTGCTGCTGCTTGGGCTTGAGTGGTCTGGCAGCGTCATAGTGCAGACGCTTGCGCATCAGCTGCATCTTCTCCTCGGGACTCAGACCCAGATCCGTGTTGGACTTGAGCCGGGCCCTGGCGCGGGCCTCGCTCCTCAGGTTCTCCGTTGAGACAGATATCTCCACGGAGGGAACGATGCCCACTCCGACTCCTCCACCGCGATGCGAACGTGCCGGCGCAATGGGGGTGATGAAGTCGCCCACCCGTGGCCCACGGCCACTGCCGCTGTTGAAGGAGGCCGTCTTGTTCAGCTTGTAGCCGGTCTCGAGGGCATGCGCATCGATGTGCTCGCTGAAGGGTCGCGGCGGCTTGTACAGATCGGCGCTGCGCGTGGGCGGCAGGACGGTGCGATAGGGCGACACATAGGCGACCGTGGCCGATTTCTGCAGGGGATTGCCGGCCGCTGGGGCAGTGGCAGTGGCAATGGCGACTGCGATTGCTGGCTTCTCCTCCGCCGTGGAGGAGGCATGGTAGTGCGCCTGGCTGGAGCAGTTCGAGTCGTGGGTGCTGGCGGCGGCGGCCAGCTTGGGCGTGGGACTGAGACTGGCGCCGCTGGCATAGCCGCTGGTGAGGAGGCTGCGCTGGCGACTCCTGTGCAGACGCTTCTCGGCATTGAGCTGCTTCTTCGACTGCAGCTTGTCCATGACCAGGTCATGGATGAGATCCTTCTGCTTGGTGCGCTCTTTGGTGATCTCCTCCAGCTTGCTGCTGAGCGTCGGTATCTCAGGCACTTTGCTGGAGCTGCTGCTGCTCCTGGGTCGCATCGCTGACATCTCTGGACTATCCGGCGGCTGCGGGTGCTGCGGCTGAAGCTGAAGCTGGGCCTCGGCTGGTTCTATCACAGTTGTGTTCGCCTCCCCCTTGGAGCTCTTGCGACGCTGCGTGCTTATCTGCGAAATTCGCTGCTGCAGGGCTCGAACATACTCGAATTGGATCTGCAGATCCTCATCCTGTGTAGCGGCGGCGGCGACTTCTTTGGATTCATGGCCCGGTGTCGAGTTGTTGGCTCCTCCTACACCGACGCCACTGATGCTGCTGCTGCTGGTTGTCACTGTGGACGTCTTTGGCTGCTGCTCGGAGCTGCTGGCCGTGGAGTCGGCCTTGCCCGAGGCCAGCATGCTGGCAAACTGATCCAGCACTCGCGGCGAGGAGGTGTCCAGCGGACTGGTCACCACCGTCAGCGCCTCGCTCTCCTCCGTGGTGGTCGGCATCGTCTGGGACAGACCCATGCCCGAGCCGGCCATGCTGTCGTCATCCAGATCGTTCAGTGTGCTCGAATCCGTCAGCGATTGGGTCATTGCGGCTGGCAGCTGCTCGTTCACCGGCGTCTTGGCATCGTCGTGCATGATGTACGCCCCCTGCTCGATGTAATCGATGCCCAGCTTCTCATCCCGCTTGGTCACCAGCGGCGGCATGGCCACGACTGTGCCTGTGCCTGCCCCTGCACCCGGCACTGGTGCCTGGCTTGGCTTCAGCGCCACTCTCTTCGGCTGCGTCTCGATGTACTCCATGTAGCCGCGATTCTGCAGCAGGGCCGTGTTCGTGGCCGAGTAGGCCTCCGCGCAGGAGCCCTCGGAGCCCGTGTCCATGAACTCGATGTCATCGATATCGATGGCACTCAGTATGCCCTCCATTTCCACCACCGGCGCCTGCGCCTGGCGTGCCAGCTCATGGATCACCTGGCTGCCGCTGGGCAGCCGGGCTGCGGCGCCGCTACGCCTGCGCTCCTTGCGCCGCTTCATCGTGCCCTTGTTCGAGTTCAGCACGAATTCCATGTCCACAAAGTTCTCCGAAATGCAGTCGTCGGCCGTCCAGTCGGACAGCTCCGTCTCTGTCAGCACCTGGCCCGTCCCCGTGCCCGTGCCAGTGGGCTCGGTTTCCGAGTCGGAGCCGCGCGACAGCATCTCCCCGGTGGGCGTCTTGTCGCTGTCATGGGCTGTGGGAGTGGTCGGCGTATCGGGCGTTCGGGCTGCCGCACTGCTCAGATTCAGGGTGATGGGCTTCACGGCCTGACTGTGCTCCACCATCGTGCGCTCCACGATCAGCGGCAGATTCTTCAGGCTCTCAATTTTGTTCTCGTTTTTGCTGTCGAACCTGAGCTTCGGCGGTCCCATCTCAGGCAGAGGAGGCGGCGCCTTTCGTTCTGCCTCGATAACCGTGCACTCGGCTGGCTCCGGAGTGGCCGTCACCGGCTCCACATCCGCATCGTGATCATCGTCTGGCTCCTCCAGTTCGTTGGTCTTTAGGGCCGCAACTGGCGGCACAATCACATCGGCTGGCATGTCCAGGTACTTGACATCCTCCGGATCGCCAATGTACTTGCCATTGACAATCATCAGGCTGTCGACCTGCATCAGGGCGCCGCTCGTGTCGTGCACCTCGAGCCGTGGCACATTGTGCTTGCCGCCGCCGCCGCCTGCCGTTTGGGTGTCGGGACTGGTCGTCGACTCCAGTATGTAGTGCTGTATGTCCTCGATGCTGGAGGTGTTGGACGAGCTGGAGCAGCTGGTGCCGCCACTGCTGCCGGTTGTGGACATGGGCTCAAGTTTTGGCTTGCTCCAGGGTATATTGGGCACCTGTATCTGGACAGTGTCCGGCTCGTACTGCTCCTCCTTCTCGGGCGAGTCGCGCTTCTCCTCATCCGACAGCAGACTCTGCTGCTCCTCGGTGCCCGTGCCCTTGGCCTGCTTGCGGCCGGCCTTTATGTCGCCCAGTATGTCGGGTATGCACTCTTTCACATCTTTGGAGACATCTGGCTTGGCCACCTCCTCCTGCTCCTGCTCGTGCTTCTCATCCTCCTCTTTGCTCTGCTTTTGCTTCTCCTCCAGCTGCTGCTGCTGCTGCTGCTGCTTGCTCGCTCAACTTGTTGCTGTCGGTGCCATCGATTTTGGGTTTCTTTGGTGTCTCCAGCGCCAGCGTCAGATCAATAATCTCGCCAGTCAGCAGCGGGGGCTGCTTCGTCTCGGGCGTCACCAGATCAATCACCTCGATCACAGTCGTGTTGGGGGGGGCGTGGTTGTTCGTGGGCGTCGTGGGTGATTGGCTCTTGCGATTGAGCTGCTCGAGGAGCGTGGCATTCACGGCATCCGTGTACTCCATGCCCTTGTTCAGCTCGTTCTTGCAGTTGACGAACACATTCTCCTTCTCGTTGTCCGTGGAGTTGCTGGAGGGCGTGGGGGCCTTCTGTTTCTCGAGCTCCACGCGCAGATCGTTGATCACAGTGCTGGTGGCCGAGCGCATCAGTTCGTTGCTGGGCTGCTGCTCGCCCAGTTTGGTGCGATCGAGGAAGCTGCGCATGCCGGCACTGATGTCGCTGCTGCGATTCAGCAGCTTCTGGCACTCGGAGATGTTCGACTGGAAGCTGCGGATGCGCGAGTCCAGCACCGAGGTGGAGCCCGACTTCTGGATCTTGTTGCCGTTGGCCGGCTCGCCCAGCAGATAGCGCTTCTTCAGCTCCAGGCTCTTCTTCGAGGCAATGCCCTCGGTGCTGGCCGTTTTGTTCAGCAGATAGTCGCCGGGACGGGGATTTTGGAGCGGTGCAGCACCAGCAGCAGCAGCGGCACGCTGACTGCCAATCAGCAGTGTGGGATCCACTTGGACCAGCGGCTTGAACTGCGGCAGCGGCGGCTGGGGCTGATACTTTTTCAGATAGCTGCCGCCCTTCTCGCGTGCCGCCAGTTGCTTCTCATGTAGTCCGGGCACGGAGCCAGCAGCGGCAGCAGCAGCAGCAGCATTGGGTGTGATCATGGTGGACTTGATCTGTGGAAAGGGAAGATTTAAGGATCAAGACACTCAAGGCACTCCGCTGCTCGCGCTTACCTGGACTTTTGTGGGCTTTCTTAGATGGGTGTCATCGATAAAGATTTTCGGCGCCGTCTGACGTATGATCTCATCGTTATCGAACTCGGAATCGGTGGATATTTCAGTGGCAGAATTGAGCTCAATCTCGTCGGGGGATGTGCTCTCGGATTCGGTTTGTACCTGCAAGAGTTACGGGGCGCAAGAAATGGATTAATTTAACGAGTGGCAGGGCAGGCCAAAGATCAGTTCAAACAATAAACGTGAAAGAAAAACACGCTGCAACGTGGGGCATTATGGCAGCTAGCTGAAAGGAGCTTGGAGCTGCGAGCTTCGAGCTTCGAGTACATGCGTTAGTCAGAGTTTAGATATAATCAGAGAGGTTAATCAGCAGCAACAGCAGCAGCAACAGCAACAGCAGCATTATCATGCCTTTAGGTACGATCCAGAAGGGTACAACAACGTAACAGAAACGGCAACAGGAAACAGGAAACAACACTTTGGATTGGATTAGAACTTCATTGGACATTGGTCAGCATTTGGTAGTAGATCGGAGTAGAGTTGAGTAGAGTACGCATATGTATAGCAGGCTTGGGGGTTAGGCAATGGACAGACACACGACAAATGGACAATGGCTCCTCAACGGAGGCTCCATTATTTGTATTTGCTTTGCATTTTGTGTTTGTGTGCATTTTTAGGGACTACAAAACTCTTCAAAACTCTGTGGGCTGCTCGTGGGTTAGGCGCAACATTTTCGTGTATATTTTTGGTGGATTGCTTGAATTTACCTTCATAGATCGTACCCCAGATGCATTTCTTATACTCTTTTTTGGTTTTTTGTTTTGGAGGCTAACAAGAGGTGGCACACGTACGTGCCACACACGTGTGGCAGGCAGGCGAACAGGCAGGCGGGCGGGCGGTTGTTTGGTTTTTGTTTTTATTTGATTTGTTTTTGGTGGATTGTTGATCTACTTTTTTGGACGGACCTATACGTGCGTTCTGTGTCTAGTGTTTTGGGTGGGTGTGTGGTGGGGGGGTGTTGGTTTCTTGGGGGCGGGTCTGGGTCTGCTGGTTGGCTGGGGCTTGGTCGTGCCCTCAGTAGAGATAGTAGTTGAGGCGTCGTCTGGGCATTAACGGGTTAAATATATATATGTAAAAAAGAGAATTTTAATTTGGGTTTGCTTTGCTTTTGCTTTAGGAGATAACGCACGACTCTTTGCTGGCGGGCTGGTGCAGGGGCAGGCTGTAGTCGCTGCTGCGTCCGTAGCTGGAGACGGGGCTGCGTCGCGGCTTGAACAGATCACTCAAATGGGAGCTGCGCGGTGTGGCAGATGCACTGCTCGGAGGATAGTAGCTGCTCCCCGAAGTGAGACCCAGCGTTGAGTAGGGTCTCCTGTGGTGGTGGTGGCTGCTGCTGCTGCTGAGGTAGTCGCCGGTGGTGGTGGCGCTGCTGCTGCTGGGACTGAGGTAGTCTGCGTAGTTGCTGCGCAGCGTGCTGCTGGTGCTGGTGCTGGGGAAGCGACTCGTTGTGCTGGGACTGGCATAGTGACGCGGCCTGTAGCTGGCCAAATCCTCGTCCGACGCCCGTCTGTCCGTGCTGCGTATGACCTCACGCATATAGGGATTGCGCTCCACCACCCGCTCGTTGACAAACTCTCGCTTGCGATTGTGCAGCCGCTTGCTGCGATCGAGCAGCGCCCGCATGCTGGCGTCCCCCGGCTCGTCGTAGTTCACATAGGAACTGACGGGCCGTGCCGTGGCCACCGTCGCCACTGTGGTGGCTGTGGAGTGCGTCGTCGTCGTGTCCGTGTCCGTGTCCTGGCTGGTGCGTGCCGACAGCGACTGCAGATCGCTTCGTGGCACCCTCTTGAGGTCGCTGTACGACTTGGAGCTCTGCCTGGAGCTGCTGGAGAGCGGCTTGAACGGCTGCGGTGACTGCGAGCGCGGCTTGTGCTTGGACATCCGCCGCCTGGCCTCCAAATATTGGCCCAGTATATCATCATCATCGATACCTACGGCAGCTGTCTGATTCTGATCAAAGATCGTCTTGCCATCGGGCCACTTGCGGTTCTTGAATGCCGCCGCTGGGGGCGAGTCGCCGACGCGCGCGTAGTCCGGCAGCAGCTGCTTCGCGGCCTCCTCATCCGGCTCGGCATCACTGTCCAGGCCGGCGGACACGCCCTCGATCTGCACCTTGGGCCAGGCTCGGCCCTGGAAGACCTCCGGCACGGGCTCGTCGCTGGCCACCGGCTCGGGCACAAACTTGGGCTGCTGCAGCTTCGGCAGCTTCAGCTTCCTGGGCATCGGCACAATCACCGGCTTGTTGTCCTGTAACTCTATAAATGCAAACGAGCTGCGACGCGTCGAGCAGGTGGTCGTCGAGTCCAGGGGAGTCGTCACACAGCTGCTCTCGTTGTCCAGCTCCAGCTTCTTGAACATGGGCGGCGTGCCCTCGTGCTTGGTATCCCCACGACGGGCCACGCTGCTGCTGCTGCTCATCTTGCCTGAGGACGCCGCTGGTGGCGGGGGTGTGGGTGGCGGCAGGCTGCGCTTACTGCTGGAATTGTTGTTGCCGTTGCCGTTGCTGTTGCTGCTCTGCAGGGAGTCGCGTCTGCGCTGCTCTGCGGCCGTCGCCTCGAAGCTCTCGTCGCGTCGGATCAGAGCCTGGCGACGCTCACGCTCAAAGTCCTCGATGAGACGTCGCTGGGCCACCTCCTCGTCGGCATCCGACTGCAGATTGTTGAGCAAATGAATGGAGCTGCTGCTGCTGGGCGAGGCATTGCGCACTTTGTTGTTGCGTCGCGGCGGCATGGGACTGTTGGGCAGCTTCTCCATGTCCCACTCCAGGGAGCTCTCCTTGCTGGCTGCCGTCTGCTGGGTCAGCTGGGTCTGCGGCAGCCGACGACGCGGCATGGGCGAGGCGGGCAGCTTCTCCATGTCCCAGTCGAGGGAGTTCTCCTTGCTGCGAGACGGCACCATGGCCCCCTTGGGCGCCTGCACTTCGAGGAGACTGCTGCGGGAAGAGCTGCCGCTCTGACTGGTCGCAGTCGCAGTCGCTGCTGGCTTGACAGCGACTGGGGCGACATCCGCTTCCAACTCTCCTTCTTTGTGGCGTTCCTCTGCAGCGTCTGCCACTGCCACTGCCACATCTTCTTCTTCAATCAGCAAACTGGGAAACTTCAATGCTGTCCCCGGCTCCAAGTCCTGCGGCTCTGCGTACACCTGCTGCAGCAAATCCTGCACCGAGGGCGCCATATCCTCGGGATCTAGCCGCGCCAGCTTCTGCTGCAGCCGCTGGGATGCTGCCGGCAGCGATGGCTCACTGGAGGAGGAGCTGCTCTTGGCCCTGCGCTGCGGTCGCATGGGGAAATGGCTGCTGCCATCGACCTCATCGTGGGGTGCATCATCATTATCATCGTCATCATCTGTCTGGAATCTGTCCCGCGCCAGCACTGGCTCTTCATCCCCCGCCAGCACTGGCTCTTCATCCCGCTCCAGCGACTCCAGTTTGTCCAAGTAATCCCGCTCCGCCGAGCGGCTGGCTGGCATCGGAGCACCCACCACCGTGGGTGTTATGCCCACCAGTTCGTCATTCGAATCGAACTCCACCTGCACCAGCATCTCGTCCGAAAAGTGGCCGAAGAGCTTCTCGATGCTCTGATCCTCGGAGCTGCCACGTTTCACCACCGTCACGGGCTGGGCGCTGGGACTCTTGCTGATGGTGGTGCACAGGGAGTCGGCATCCAAGTCCTCATCGATGGGTGGCTCATCCGCTTCCACCACCATGTCCTGGAAGAGTTCATCAAAGTGCTGCGCCTCCTCTTGTGCCTGTTGCTGCTGCTGCTCCTCCTGTGCCTGCTCCAGGCTGGTGGTTAGGGCCTCCAAAGCATCTTGTTGGAGGGATATATCCAGCGACTGGCGTCTGGACAACACCAGACTCGACTGCGAGCCGCGACGCGAACTATTGAGCGACTTGTCGCATCCCGTCTTGGGCAGGTTCTTGATGTCCTCAACGGGCAGAGGAGCAGCAACTGGCGCCGCAACTGCCACTGGCCCCTCTTGTGGCTCCTCCCTTGATGGCTGGACTCTTTGTCTTGGAACGTTCCACCAGCTCCTTGGCCTCTGTGGCCTTCTGCAGCAGATCCAGCACCTCAAAGTCATCTGGCACTGGTGTGGCCGGTTTCAGCTGTGGCCTGGGGGGCATTGCCTTCGGCGCGGACTTCTTTGCCGCCTGCTGATTGGCCTGGCGGGCACTGCCAATCTTGGCCAGCTCCTCCAGCGAATTGTTGGCCTTTGCGGCCGCCTTTGGGCTCTTTTTGGGGCTGGGCGACTTCTTCTTTGTCGTCTTCTTGATGGGTGACCGGCGCTTCTCGGGCGACTTTCGCGTGCCCAGGCCAAAGAATTTGGCCAGCTTGGAGTCGCGATACTGCACGGGCAGATCCCGCAGGGGATCCGCTGCTGCGGCCTTCCTTTCCTGCTGCTCGACCGCCTTCTGGGCGTAAAACTTGTCGCGTTTCTTTTGCAGAAAGTTGGTGGCCTCGTTGCGCCACTCGTTGCGCAGATAGTCCATCGTTCGCTCCAGATCGCTCATCGAGTCGCTGGCCAGGGAGGCGAGCGACTCACGGGAGCGGGTCAGGCTGCTCAGGTTGCTGGTGGTCGACTCCATGCGGCGCAGCTTGAAGGCCGCCTGCTCGTCGCTGTTGTGCGTGGACGAGGCCACCGAACTCATCGACTCGAACCGCTTCAGGATGTTCTGCACGCCCGTCAGCTGCGAGCTGGCACTGCCACTGCCACTGGGCTTCAGCTCAAAGTCACCTTCGCCCAGGGACTTGGTCTTGAGCAGCTTCTTGCTGCTGCGCCGCGGCAGTCCCAGCTCCAGATCCAGCCCACACTCCTCGAGTATGCGATCGATGTTGTCCGACAAATCGCTGGGCGACTTTTCGTCCTGGAAGAGCCGCTGATACTCGCTGCTGGGCGAGCGCACCTCCCCATCGCCACCCAATATCTCGTCCAGGATGCGTTCGGCTTCGTCCTTGGGCGGCTGCTTCTCGACTGCTTTGGCTGCAGCAGAGGCAGCGGCTGCGGCTGCCTCTTGTGCGGCTGCCGCCTTCTTGGCCTTTGTTCCCTTGGGCACAATTTTCTTAATAATCTTAATCTTGCCTTTGCCTGTAGCTGTGGCTGTTGCGGTGGCTGTTGCTGTTGCTGTGGCTCCTGCCAGCTGTTTGCCGGTTGTCTTGGGCACCTTCACGGGCGTCACCTTCTTTTTGGTCAGATCCAGTGCCCCATCCATTTGGTGCTCTCGCAAGCTGAAAGTGTTCAGCGATGCCTGCCTTTTGGGTGGCACTGGCTTTTCCTTTTCCCTTTCCTTTGCCTTTTCCTCGCCCTCCTTGGCAGGCTTCGACTGTGTCTGTGCCTGTGCCTGGGTCTTGGCCAGCGAGGCCTCTGTCTGTGATTTCTTCAGTCGATCGGCCACCGTCTCCACGGTTCGACGCTGCGGTGCCGGACTGCTGGGAAAGTACTTGGCCAGATCCACATCCTTCAGCGTCTTCTGATTCTTGTTCGTATTGAGGGCGGCGCTCTTCTCCGGCTTCTGGTTAGGAAAGTATTTGGCCAGATCCACGGAGCCGGGATCTGCCTGGGCGCTCACCGTGGGCATTGTCAGTTGGGACCGAATGTGATCCATTGTGCCCGCAAAGCTGCTTGCCTGGATCTCCTTTAGCTTGCTGTTCAGCTCTTTCTTTCCCTGCAGCTCCTTTTCATCCACTTCCATAGCCACATCCACATCCATAGCCTCATCCTCGTCCTCGTCTTGGTTCTGCTTCTGGTTGGGGTTGCTTTGCTGTCGCTGCAGTTTCTTTATCGTGCCCAGAATCCCCTCAATGTTCATTTTGGTGTCGTCCTTCTTCTGGACGCGTGGACTCCCTGCCGTGCTGGCATTGCTCTTGAGGCTGCTGGAGCGGCTGACATTGGCACTGCTCCTGGGACTCTTCAGGCTCTTCGCTGGCCGCGGCAGCAGCTCCTTGGGCCGCTCCTCAAAGTTGGGCTTGCGTGGGCGCAGCTCTTCCAAATTGAAGTCTATGACGGGCTTGGGCTTGGGCTTTACCTCAGCCATCGACTGCAGCTTTTCGTATTTTTGCTCAAACTGCGATTTGGGCTTTCCCAGCAGCAGCAGCAGAAGGAGCTGCAGCAGCAGCAGCTGGAACCTTTTGTTGGGTGGCCATTCCCGCTGCTATGGCCGCATTCTCGGCCAGCCACTTCTCCTTGAGCGTCAGCTTGCGCAGAATGTCGCTCTTGACGAGATTCTCCTTGGCCAGCAGCTCGAGATCCTTGTTCATTTTGACCATGTTGGTCATGTGGTAGAGCTTCTCGCTGATTGCCTCAATCTCGCTGCTAAACTTGCGCGGTGCATTCCGCTCCAGCTGCTCCATCTCGGCGCGCGTGGGCGTGGCTGTGGCTGTGACAGCTGTGGGTGTCGCCGGCTGACTGCGCGCCGACTCAAAGGAGTTGGCCGAACGCAGAGAGCTGCGCTCCACATTCTCCTTATCGTTCTCAACGTTCAGCTGAAGCTTCTATGGGGATTTAATCAGGGGGCGGGGGAGAGTGTGAAAAAGAGAAACCAACACCACAACAGGGGGGGAGGGGCAGAGAGTCAGATGGTCAGGGGGGTCGGTGGGTCAGACGGGGGTCAAGTATTAAGAGTCAGAGAGAAATAAATGAGAATAATGAATATCAGGTTAGTCTCTTGCCACAGCCAGTGCACAGCGGAGTGCCCCTGTCGCTGAGTGCCTCACCTCGGTCTCCGTGTCCGTTGGCAGATTGGCGGGCAGCGGCTGCAGGCGCACCTCCTCGCGTCTCCGCTCACGAGCCTTCTTAAAGTCCTCGCCCTCGGTGTCGTCCTTGCCATCATCTGTAACAGAGACACAGAAAAAGAGAATATTAGGCCTCCCCCAAGCCTCCGCCTCCTTGTGCACTCTGTATACCCGCAATGCCATCACTGGAATCATACGAATCGGTCGTATCATCGCTATCATCCCCGCAGTACTGCTTGCCAATCCATTCGGAGGCCAGCTGGAGGGTTTGTGCCCCGAACGGTGAATCGTCCGCCTCCTCGTACACCTCCGAATCGGATTCGGTGTCCGATTCGTCCGAGCTGGAGAGCTCCGACTGCGAATCGTTGTTGGATTCGGGCAGGAAATTGCGGCCCGACCACTCGTGCTCATCAATCACATTGGCCTCATCGTCGGACATGCCATCCGCGGGCATTGTCGTCTCCAGCAGGTCCACTTGATCTCTGGCCAGTTGGCCATCCTGGTTGGTGTCCATGCGCTCGACTGGCGCAGCTGCAGCAGCTCCACCGCTTGGTTGAGCCGCAGGCGAGGCAGCCTGAGCAGCAGCAGCAGCAGCAGCGGCAGCAGATTTCTGCCCGAGGATAAATATATTAGTTAAGGATTATTTGTGGATTCTGGAAGTGGATACTCACTCTGGCCTTGTTGCTGCGCTGTGGCAGTGGTTTGGGCGGCAGCCGGAAGTGCTGTGTGCAGTAGAAGCGGCCCTGCGGATCATCCCGATCGAAGGCATAGCCGCCCAGTCGCAGATTCGTGTGGCAGTGATGACACTTGAGGCAATTGCGATGCAGCACCAGACCCTCCACAGTGGTCTTCTCCATGAGGTAGACGGTCTGCTTGCAGAAGCGGCACTTCTCCGAGGCGGCCTGCTTCTTAAAGGCCAGTGCCACCTTAGAGCTCTGCGGGCAAGACACGAGGAAGGATTCAGCATTAGTTTTCTGGTTGTTTCATGCACACAGATGTGAGAGCAACAGTTACACAATCATTGGGGTTATTTTGGCATTGCATTGCGATGAATGTTAAATGTGTCTATGGCATGTGTGTCGTGGGTGAGAGATGTGGAAGCGCCTAAGCGGGCAACAGCAACAACGGATAGGGCATAGGTTTAAGGAGCAGGCGAATGGGGATATAAGATTGGGATACTGGGGGATTATTCCCCACAACCACTGAAACAACAACTGCAGCAGCACAGAAACCACAACAAAACTAGCCACAACAAAATCAAAGAAAATAAAATAATAAAATAAAATAATTTATACGCGCGGAAAAAATTAAAAGTGGGTGGGAAAAACCCAACATTGACATGGAAAACGGTACGGGGAAAACGGTACGGTACGTTGCATTACTCACTGATTTCGGTATGACTGTATTGGACTGAGCGACGCTGTTGCTGGCCTCATCCGAATTGGCATCGTCCTTGCGCACAAATTGGCCGGCTATGGAGGCGACCTTGTTGCGGCCCCGTTCGCCCACATCCAGATTGTGGCCCTCCTTCAGCTGCTTGTCCAGATTCTTGATTGTCTGATCGATGTCCTTGAACTTTTCGGCCTCGCGCGAATCCTGACGCTGCGGCTTGGACATCTTGTGCTGGCGGGCCTGGAACTGCTCCTTGCTCCACTTGGGCACCTTCTCGCGGCCCTTGGGCCCATGGATCTCCGTCTTCTTGGACAGTTCGATCTTCTTCTCGATCTCGCGCACATTCCAGTCGCTCGAATCGATCTTCCCGATGGCCCGCATCAGATCCTTGGGCTTCTTGTCGCCGCCCAGGCCGCCGCGTCCGGTCATTTGTTGCTCCATGCTCTTGATGCGATCGCTGAATTGCTCATCGGCGGCGCTACGCGGCAGCGCCGAGGGTATGTCGCCGCGTTCGCGATCCTTTTTGTTTTTTTTTTTTTTGGGGATTATCAGGATTTTGGGTTGGAGAGGGGGGTTGAAGAAATCAAAATATTTATTGATATTTAAATACTTAAGGTCTAAAGAACGTAACGGAACGAAACCAAAAACAACAAACGATCATCACTCAAAACTCAAAACTCAATCAAAACAAAAACAAAAACGAACAACGGAAACAGCGAAAATTATTTTCTTCCTCGATTTAAGACTAGTTAGAGACTTAGCCTAGCCTAGGGATTACAATTAGTACGAGCAGCTGGCAGGTTATTCTTACACTCAGAGTTAAAGAACTATCCAATTTAAATTGGGAATTTAATATTCGGCACATACATATTTAAATCGAAATATAAAACACCTTCAAATAAATATAATATATTTTACATTTAATTGAAATATGAAATATATTTCGTTTAAATGTGATATATATTTTATTTAAGCATGAAATATATCTATTTTATGTATGAAATATATTTTATTTAAGCATGAAATATATTTCATTTAAATATGAAATATTTGGATTTTTAATGTGAAAAATACTTTAATCCAAAAATTTTCATATTTCGAGTCAAATATATATAAAATATCGAGTAATATCTTTCTTTGTGCCATATCCATTTTTAAATCCAAGTGTTATATTAATATATTTTAATAAATTTGTATATTAATATAATATTAATTAATATTAATTAATATTAATATATATTAATATATTTTAGGTTTTTTTTCTGTGAGTTACAACAGCAACTACAACAAATTTTAGAGCGGAGCGCAAACAGAATACCAAAGGGTTCCAAAAAACAACGTAGATAACAGTGGGGAAAACAACGAAATTTTCTTGGTAGTCACACATACGAGTACGTGTGTATGTGTTGGCCAAAAGTTAACGCAAAAGCAGTTAGTTCTTCTTCAGTTTAGGGGCACAACAAAACAATCGAGAAAGAGAGCAGGCAGCGTGCAGCGGGCATCCATTGCTTACGGGAAACAGCAGCTTGCGTTCGAGTTCCTTGACGCGATCATTGAAAATGGGCGCCTGCTGCCTGTACAGGAATATCGAGTAATCCTCAAAGGCGGTGCCATCCTCGGCCACACCATCCTCGCCCTCTCGCAGCAGCTTGCCCGCCTGCAGCAGCTGCAGGCTCTTGTAGAAATTCTGCGTCTGATGGTAGCGCTGCTGCCGGCGCTTGCTCATCCGCTCCTGTCGATTCTCTTCGATATTCTGCAAACGCTGCTGGCGCTCCTCCTGTGCGCGTCATAAGACAGAATCGGATTCAGAATCGGATTCGGATTCGGGTACGAGGAGCATACGATTTGGTTGGTTGGTTGGAGGGGTGTGTGTGTGTGTGTGTGTGTGTGTGATAGATAGATTGATTGATTGTTGGGTGCATGGCATGAAACAGACACAAAACAGTAGACTAAGTCTAACAACTACTTGATGGCTAAGGGTATTAGTAATTGTGGGGGGAAGGGTTACATATCACATAAAGGATTCAGGACACTGGGGGGGTGGAGCGTTTTTTTACTGATCGGATGGGCGGGGGGTGGACATCTATTGGACACTGATCGAACTGACCTCATTGATGGATGATTCGAATGCACTAATGGCGGTCGAGAGTTCATGACAGAGAGCTGTTCTCAGTATTAGCTGAACCTTTGGGGAACAGATTATTCTCTTGTTGGTTTTGCTTTGGTTTTATGTTTCATGTTTTATATGGATATGAGATATTATTTTATGATAATACAATTTATGAAATTTCTTTACATATCAATTTTGAATGTATGCGAACGCCAAACGATTGCGCCACACTGTTCAATCGGGTATGAAATAATGTATTGAGAAATTGATGCACATAATATTTGGCTGAAAAGTGATGCCAATTCGATGAATCACTTTTCATCCAGATTGTGTACGTTCTCAGCCCAACCCAGCCATGTTAATATCAATCTCCAGCATCTACTCACAATGTTGGCCGTTTTGTCTGATGTCTGGCGACGCTTCTTCGATCGACGTGGCGTATCATTTTGGCCTGCAAAGACGAAACGAGACGAGAGCAGAATGTAAAGCCATGTTCAGGGCGTGTGGTAGCAAAAACAATGATCCAGAGTGCGTGAATCAATCAAATACAAATACAAGAAGGGGGGCGGGGTATGCACCACTTTCGAATTGAATTTTATTACAAAATTTAAACAACGGCACCCCACTCTGAGATCATTATTTTTCTGTTAGACGGCGATGTATGATGGTTATCAACACACCCGCGTGTAGATTGCTGCCCCCTGCATTGGTGCCGCTGATTGCAGCTCCTCCGCCTACTCCTGCTCCTCCTGCTGCGCCGGTCGCCCCTGCGGCGGCGGCTGCCACTCCACCGCTGTTCAACAGCTGCTCGTGTCGCCGCTGCCGCTTGGCCCGCTCCTCATCCAGCACCGAGCGTCGCTGCACCGTGATGGGCACATCGACGGCATCCTGCATGGGCGACTTGGCCTTGGGCTTGGTCTGCAGCAGCTTGGAAAAGTCCGGCGGCGCGTGCGTGTGATTGATGCGGTACTTCTGTCGCAGGTCGCTAAAGTCCATCTTGGGGTGCTTGATGTGCGGTATCTCGCCGCGGAACAGCTCACAGATCTGATCCAAGTAGTTCAGCCACAGCCGCGACTCGATGTCGGACAGTTCGAGCGATTGCTTGGCACTCATAATCCGCTTAACGTTCAGCTCGCGCTCCAGCACGGCAAAGGCCAGCTCGTTGCACTCCAAGGGACTCATTTCCTTGGTGGCCGCAAAGTCGATTAGGTCGGGACGATATCTAAATGCAAAAAGAACCCACACGAAAGAGAATTAATGAACAAGTTTCAGAGAGCAGCACAAAGAAGGAAGGAAGAAGGACTTACCGACTGATCAGGCCACAGAGGACACGTCCATTGCGTAGCACATCGGATGGCTCCTTGAGCTCAGGCACAAATTGATGCGAATGCAGTTGGGCGGCGATCCAACGTAGCAGCGAGGCGGCTTGCGGCAGCGAATCTTTGGGGAATAAAGCAAAAAATATAATTAAATGGTGCTGCACACTCTCCTCGCTCGCCTGACTCACCTCCGCTGCGGTGCTTCCTCCTGCCAGGCGTCTCCACATGCGGCGTCTGCAGCGTGGCATGCTGCGTGTCCATGAAGGTCTGCTCCAGCACCGACGGGTCATCGGTGTCGATCAGATGCTTCACCTGCCAACTGTTGACCGAATCCCGATTGAGATTCGGATACCGTGTGGCCGGATCCACCGTATAGGCGCTGATATCCCGCTGCAGCGTGTCCGGCGTCGTCTGATTGAGCAGCCGATAGATGCTCTCGCGCTGCGCCAGCACACCCAATGTGCTGTTCTGTGGATTCGACCACAGCTTGATGGCATAGGCAGCGTCCATGCTGGAGAGAAAGCCACGGGCACAGCCCGAACCGGTCGGCCAGAACGGCTCCAGGAGGCTGTCGCCGACGAGGCACTGCATCAGGCGGCAGCCCTTGCGCACAATCACGCGGCAGGACATTTCGGCGGCGAACATCGACGTGAAATCGAACATGGCCACGTCCGGTTTGCCGTAGTGATTGACGGCAAACTCCAGATTGGGCATCTGGTATTGGGTGGAGAACTCGGCCGCCTCGCGGGCATAGTCGTGCAGCTTCTGGGTGTCGACATTGGGGCCGGCCAGCAGTTCGGCGGGATCGGCCATGTCCTCGATGATGACACCCTTGTCGATCAGGCTGTGCTTCTTGGCGGTCATCACAAAGTAGTGCGTCTCGTCCTTGTAGTAGACGATATTCTCCAGATCGATGCCCGTCTTGCCGTACAGCTCCTTGAAGAAGGCCTGGTTGAAGATGAACGCCACGCCGCTGATCTCCTCCACCTTGGCCTCCGCCTCCGTCTTCTTGTTGATGAAATTGGCCGTGATGGCGATGGCCAGCTTGCCGCGAAACTCCTTGCGCCGAAAGTCCAGCATATTGCGCTTGCCATCCGCCCCGATCAGTACATCGAACTCGTAGTGCGAGACCGGATGATCCGCCGGTGTGACGGCCGCCCGCCAGCCGTTGGCATCGCCGCTGGGCTCCAGGGCATGCTCGAAGCTCACGCCCTCGTGGATCTCGACGCCCAGCAGCAGCGCCACCTTCAGCAGCATGCACTGCAGCTGCCGAATGGAGATGTGATCGATGGACCCGGCACAGAACTTGCCGTAGAACTTCTTGGCCCCGAGATTGCGCAGATCGGTGATCACAAAGGGCCACAGATGCAGCACATTGTTGCGGCTGATCCGATCGCGCTTCTCCAGCACCACAACCTTGGCGCCCAGCAGCTGCGCCTCGATGGCCGTCCGCAGGCCGCACGGCCCCGCCCCAATGACCAGCACGCGGGTGCCCGTGCAGGCGGTGCCCTTGCCGTACACCCGATGGGCGGCCCGTGCATCGAACTTCTTCCACAGCGCCGCGGCCTTCCACGAGCGCACCTTCGCCTTCAGCTTGGGGTAGTAGTCGTTGAGGGGCGACGGCCGCAGACCCACCGCCTCGCACATGGCCCGATGGAGGGCCAGGATCTGGCGCATTGTCGTGGCCACGCAGAGCAGATCGAACAGCTCCGCGGCCTCGGCAGCCGCCGCATGTTCGGCCATCAGCAGCTGTTGCTGCTGCTGCTGTTGCACCGTCAGCTGCTGCTGCTGCTGTTGTTGCTGCAACTGCTGCTGCTGCTGCGTCTGGTGGTGCCGCTGATGTTGGCGGCTCATTCTACGGAAGAGAAGCGGAGAGTGGGAAGGGAAAAAGGAACAATTAGTATGAAAAACGAACACAGATCGTAGATCTTAGAGTGTAACTTGCTCTTTATCTGAATACGGGGCATATATCTCACGCATATTTCAAAATAAGTTTAACCAAACCTTCAACCCTATAATTTGACATAAATTTTTGTTTGTTTTAAGAACCGAATATTTCTCTGTGTCTCTCTCAATCTGGTGTATTTTTTGTTGTTTGATTTTTCTGTTAAAATAATTTTGTGACGGTTTTACAGCACTACTAAAATCTGGGTATATTGTTTATTTTGGCTTCTTTCTGTTTGTTTGGTTACGCAGCCAAATAATTAGTAGATCATAGTCAGTGGTGCAGCAGTAGAGTAAATATCTATTATTGTTCAGCATTTCTACTGCCCACTGCTTAACTTTGTCATCTACATACATATGTACATATTCATGCTCCCGCACGGCAGCAGCCTATTCCGCCGTTCTCTCGCGTCTTCAACTCACACTCTTCTTTCTATCGCCTTTCGCTATCACTCTCTCGATCTGTCGCTCTCTCGCTCGCATTAGGGCACGGGCAATTCGGCCCGCCTGCCCTTTGAATTAGTCTGATCTAGCAACCACTGCACATCGTCTTGGAATCGAGCTATTCAATCCGACACCGTCTTGTACCGACCCCCGCGTCTTCAATCTGACCCCGTCTTGAATCCAGCTAACTCTCCAACCGACTCGCCATCAATCTAACTTGAACCTTTCGCTATCTCTTTGACTCTGTATCGCCTTTATACTGTTTACAACAATAAACCATATTTAATCTAAACAACCATCGTCTCGTTAATAAACATATAGCAATACTACGCTAGTGAAAAAGCTCGCTAGCTCAACACTGTTATTGAATTATGGGGACCAGCTCAGCGCTCAGCTATCAACTGTAGTTATAGTTTAAGATAGTCAAAGCCTTCCTTGATGTATTCCTGCTTCTGACCTGCTGGGAAGTCAACGAACCATCATCAACATTATCGTCATCTGACCACTTATTAGGGATTTAACTTCCTCATTACGAATGTAAGCAAAGTGCACGTTTTACTTTTTAAATATTCTCAGAAATGTGTAATCCCCCCTCCCACTCATTTATTGTCAGATCTCTATCTCTCTTTCGCTCACTCTCTTTAAATTACATCCTTTTGCTCTCTGCATGTCTTTCTCACAAAACAAAAAGATTTTTCATTCAACTTTAGTCTTTGTCATCATATTACTCTGATTTTTTCTTGGTTTTGCTTTCTTTCTGCTGCACATTGTACATATGTACAATTTACATATTTATGCACATACATTTGTAAGTATACATATGTTTCTGTTTCGCTTTCGGATTTCGGAATGACAACAGAGATTTCGCGTGGAACATTATTATTCAATTAATTGAATCAGAGCTGAGAGAATAAAACACTCATGATAAATGCAAAAGGCCACACACGCTAATGAGATGACGAAGAAGCGGACGGCGACGATGGGTCAGGGGACGCAAATAAACCCGTAAACAAAGCAAAAGAAAGGAAAACTGTGCTGCCATTAAGGAAGTGCTGGAACTATTGAACGAAGTTCAGCCTCCGCACTTATTAAATACCGTGTAAACATGTTGCAGAATTCTTCTAAATAAATTTTGGTTCCTCCTGGGGTATGAATTATAATTTTAACCATAAATAGTATCCCCAAATAGAATCCAAATTTAATTCGATGGATTACCAACTGTTGCCATTGCTGCTTGGCATACCTGCTCTGCTGTAGGGTATCACCTGAAGAGCGCACTGACAAGTGAACCAGACATAAGCCAAAGGCAAATGAGCCAGTGGAAACGCTGCAACTCGAGTTTGAACTTTTCCTTGGGTTTTTTTTTTCCTAGACAGGCAACAACCTGACAATGAACACAGGACACAAGGGGAGGGGTGCAGGCTACTGGGGACTGAGACCTAGATTGGGTGCGGGGCATAGGAGTTCTAAAGTGGAGTAGTAGAAATGGAAAAAAAAAAATAATAATAAAATAAAAATAAAAAGTAAACCACAAGACCACAGCTGTTTGTTCTTTGTGCGCGTAACGGTAGTGAGTGTTTGTTGAATGTGGAATGTGGAATGATGTGAATGTCCCGCACACAAAGGACAATAGCCCCGCGAGCAGAGAACTGAAGGGGAGGTGCAAGTAGCGGGGGTGGCAGTTCCACAAACAAGGACGAGTCATTGCCCCATTTTCAACGCTTCAAAGAATTCTGTTTTATTGGATTACAATGCGAATTGGATTTGATTTGGGAACACTTCAAGTAAAGGACTCCGACTCTCAGGGATTATCGGTGACTGCTCTCCACTGGGGATAGTTTGGGTCATGCATATACACCAAACGATGGCTGTTCCCCGACACCAGCGGGGATTCGTCCAACTGCTGCAGCTTCAGCATCAGCGGCGACATCTGAGGCGTGTCCCCGGTAATGACTTTGACAGCGTACTCATCAATATCGCGACTCAACTGCTCCACGATGCGCTGCACCACCGCATAGCAGCCGAAGCGGCAACTGAAGAAACCGTAGGCCACGCCCGCCCTGAGCACATCGGCCA
Organism: Drosophila obscura; assembly: GCF_018151105.1. Taxonomy (NCBI): domain Eukaryota; kingdom Metazoa; phylum Arthropoda; class Insecta; order Diptera; family Drosophilidae; genus Drosophila; species Drosophila obscura. The sequence goes on along the minus strand of NW_024542736.1, from coordinate 2,612,688 downwards.
CAACAGGTTGGATGGGCTGCAGCGGCAGCTTGTACACCGTGGATACCCGTTGGGCCACCTCCGAGATGGTGGCGGGACGACCCAACACTTTTAGCACCTCCAGCACCAGGGCTCCATTCTGCTTGCCCAAATTTGTGGGAGATTGTGGATTCCGATTCATTATCAAAAGATTTCCAAACAATTTCAAAGATATTTTCAGTTGAAAATTTAGAAATTACGCTAATTTCTGTAGAGCTTCGCTCCTCTATTCAGGATTTTTAGTACACTGCCGGAATATGTTGGTGAATCCGTTTGACAAGGGGATTGCATCAGAAAAGGTTGCTGGGTTGCTGGGTCTGTTCAGAAATCCAACAAAAGAAGATCAGTTTCAGGGGGGCGGGCTTCTTCAATTAGAAAGAGGAAATACTTCTCTCAGCAATGCCACAGGATATGTAAATCCTTTTTTTGCATGCTATTTCCGACAAATTCCTGTCAACAAAAATCCCTTGTTCAATGCCAAACACATTTCTAATTCCTGATGTCTCATCGTCTATTAAATATCGGAACGGATGGTATTGGCGCCAAGAAAGTCGTAAAAAGAGCTCGCAGTTCTAAGCTCTTGGGAAAACCCCACCCAGGGGGTACAGGCAATTGGCGACAACTCGACGCCTACCACTCTCTCTTTTTCTTTTTCTTTCCCAGTTTTTCGCTCTTTAACCAACAGCCTTGTGGCACACTCTTCTGGGGGGAGTAGCCAGAATATTATGTCACTGTGTGGGTGACGCCTCCAAGGGGTTCGAGAGTTGGGGGGATTTGTTGGTCGGATGAAAATTAAAGTCCAAAGAATATACAAAAAAAAAACTTTAGCGCTTATCGATTTTTGTCGTCTGTTTTGCATCTCTGGGGAGAGTCTGTCGTCGCACAACGCCTTGTTTGTTGAGGCAGGAAGGGAAAATTTAAATTCAAATTAAACAGGGAGAACCACAAAACACAACCCGCAACAAGGGTGGACACATTTTCATTCTGGGTGGTTAAAACTGAAACGACCGAAATGACTCATCTTTGGCCACATTTTTCAAGGGTGGGGCGCCCACAAATATCCACAAAAATTACTCAGAGATACAAAACAGAAGCCGATATACTTGTGTAGAGAAATGGATATAAAACACATTTCATAGTTTATAAAGTGTTGCACATGGCCCCTCATGTTGCCGGACAAGATCTCTCTCGCGCCAGAGAGAGAAGAAATTTAAATTGAAAATTCCAAAAGGAAAAGAAAAGAAAACTTGGCCCGGGGCCAGGAGAATTTTAATAATTATTTGAAATACACCATACACAGCAATCGGTCGCTCTCGAACGATTCCCAAAAAATGTATAAACAAATCGATTGATTTTCTTCAGTTCCGCAATTTGATTTGTACGCAATGTTTTATCTCTCACCTGATGAAATCTTCTTTAAGCTGGTGCCGCGTTTTGTCACAATATTTTTATAGTATTTATTAATTGATAATATTATTATGCATTTGTTTACGGAAATTTTCAAGTCCTTTGCATTGAGTTGTGCATTGAGAAGCCACTTGATCGGTAATGAGGCTTTGCCCTGCTATGGCATCATATTTAAGGCAATATTCCCCTGCAAACTGACAAAGATACAATGGAGATACAGATCGAACAAAAGTCAGGAAAAGCCAACCCCAACCCACAACCACCAACAAGGGAATTCAATCCAGTACAAGCAACGTGAGAACTTTTGTCACAATCGACCAAAAAAATAACGTAAAACATGAAGAAAACTCTAATTATAGATCTATAGATATTGTATATACACGCCAGAACGCATCGAAAAAATGTTTCCAGCATAGTGGAACCAAAGGAGGACAGACGGGCACATGCAATGGTGAGGCTAGCGCTGATAAGAAAGCTAATGAACACTTTCTAATCCATTTCTGGAATTTGCTCATGAAAGTCACGTAATTTAAATATATTTTTCTTATTTTTATTTGTTCATTTTTATAAGCAAGAATCACCGAATGGATTTACGAGAAATGTGACGAAAATTTTAAAGCGTTTTTTTTTTACTTTTAGGGAAAAAATAACATTGATCTTTTTGAATATTATCAATGTTTAAAAATTGTATTCAAGTATACCTAACAGTTTCCCATGAATCTCTCTAGCTCGTGTGACTCAACGTTCCTATTAGTTTTAGTTTATGAATATTTTGGCTTATATTTCCTTAAATTTGTAAATAGGAATTAGGTAATTACAGTCCTAAATTTAGCAATAAATTTGATAACATTTCAAGTAATTTTTGGCAACAGAACAGAACAGCAACGGATGAATATTTCTCTACTGATTGATATATACAATTTATAATAAAGTTTATTGGCAAATAATTCACAGCTCGATTTCAAATCAAGTTTTTTTTAGCAGCTCCTCCCCACCTCCTCCTCTCTATAGAACTATAGAGCTCTGTGGGGACTAGAGAATTCTCGCCTCTGGGGGCATAAAGAAATATGCAAATAGGGAGACGCTTGATTGATTTGTGTGTGTCTCGTCTCTCTGTGTTGTTCGCTAATTTTGGTACCTACGCCTCAATTGATCGACACGCAGACACATTCACGAGGAATTGTTTAGATTGCAACCAATTGATTTATGACGAAAAGAACAATGCGGAAATGCCTCAGAAACATTTTCAGATTTATATTGGGAATAGGCTTAAGGAAAAACCAAAATAAATGGAAATGCATATTCATTCGAGTGTTACAATTAAAGAGACGTACAGAAAGATGCACACGCCCCCTGGCGCTTTTCTTTTGGCCTCTTTGCAGCAAGATGACAAGTGAAAAATGATGACAAAATTCGTATAGTTTTTGTGATTGGAATAAAACTTGTCGCCGGCTTTTGGTTGGGCGCCAACAAATCGCCAACAAAATGGTACTCGCACTGGGTAGGTCTCATTGTTATAAATTTGTTCATGTAATTCACTTGGCAGCAAACGGGGGATGTGAATAAATAAATTATTTGCATTTAATTAATTAGAGATAGTCAAAGCGATGACAGAATGGGAATAATAAATTATAAAGAATTTTTAATAGTTTAGATTTAAGATGACCAAAAAAATATGCTATTGGATGGGATTTAATATGGGAGAAACTGCTCTAGTAGTATGAGCTTGTAAAATCTTTGATACATGTAATAATTATCCGAACTGAGGAATTAGAAGGAATTTAGAAAATACAACTTTCTGTGGGATATTCCCTAAGGAATGAGCAAGAATGAAGATGTTTAATAGAATCGATGGTGTAGCAATGTATTTGTATAATTTTGTAAACTGGAAGTACGAGTATCTGAGAGATGTCACTGCTGCTGCACTTCTCTCGTGTGTAATTTGACGCAGAACGATGCACGAAACCGACAAGCATTTTTTCGCTATTCTTAGCCGGTGAAAATTGGGTCAGCAAACGATGCGGTTGGCCAACAGCAACCCAACAGAGCCACGAGCCAAACATTTTCCCATCCACAGCCACATCCACAGATTGAGAGGCACAGACAGAGAGAGAGAGAGAGAGAAGAGAGAGAGCGAATAAGAACCTGCGAGGCGCCTCTTTCTACTTTTTATTTAATTTTATTTTTTATTTTTTTTTTTTCATTTCTTGTATTTATATAAATAGGAATTTAATTGATTTTTAGTGTTGCTTCCACGCCTCGAATTTTGTTTCGCACTTCGGTACGCAGAAAACGGAATTTGCTTCTTAAACGAATTTTAATGCAAAATCAATTTTATAGCCTGCCGCAAGAGTTCCAACCCGCCCTCCCCATCCAGTGACATCATCAATGTAGTACGATACGAAAGAGAGAGAAAGAGAGAGAGAGTATGTTCCCAAACGATTCAATTTCCCAGCAGCTCAGCGCAGCATCCTTTGTGGGATCGAAGCGCACAACAAAATTCGAGCAAAATAAAGTCAATAGAAGATCATACATTGAGAATAATTTCATAGTCAATTTATGTCAGCTGTACACAGAAATTAATCTTGCGATCCGAAATATATTTAAACAGGGTTTAAATAAGCTTGAATAAATGAAGCGCAACTGTCGTTTAGCTTTTTGAAAAAGTGGTTGTTGAACTGTATTAATTCCAGAGCAATGAGCTTTTGGGTGCATACTTAGATAATGTTGGGATTTATAGACACATTATTTTAATGTATCAATAAAAGAAAATAAAAAAAAAAACAGAAAATTATAATTTAAATCAGTTTTAATTACTTTTCATATTATACCATATGAATAAAGGTAATCCCATAACGATTTCCGAACAGCTAAATGGATACACAGACAAATGGAAATGTTATACCTGATATTTTAAACAAAAACAGATCAAAATCCTACTCATGCGGAAAAATATAAGGCTAAGATTATTCTATCATTGCGATTCAATGGCCATTCGTTGATCAAACGTTTAGTAGCAATGCAGTTGATACTCTTTGTTTTATTCGGAATTTTTCTAACTTCAATGTTCGATTATAATGTAAGTAAATCCCCTACGTTTTATGTGAAACATGTGGGTCCTGCTTTAATCATAGTTGATTCCAGGATGCTGTAGTTTTCAAATTTACAAACTTGGTGTGCCAGAGCTACAATCAATCCTGGTTCGTGTTTCACAATTGTCGACTGAAGGCGGTCAGTCGAAATATAGTGGTCTTTAATGCAAATGGGACGGTATTATATCCGGTCAACGATATATCAGTTCGTGGAAGGATTTTCAAAAGGGCAAACGGCTATAGACCCTGGCTTTATGACGTTACATTTGATGCCTGTCGGTATTTACGAAAGCCAAATAATCCCCTTATTGCAATGGTCTATGGGCTTTTCAAACAGTATTCCAATATTAATCACACATGCCCCTTTGTGGTAAGATAATACTCGTACGGGTGTTTCAGTACTTTAGCATCTAAACATCTAAAATTTTCATTGCAGGGACCACAGATTGTTAAGGATTTTTATCTGAGAACCGATCTGATGCCTCTTCCCTTGCCGACGGGCGATTATTTATTGTCGCTTCAGTGGCTCTTTGATAAGAAGTTGCAGTTTGATACGAATGTGAGTTTTGCGTTCGTAGAGGATCTTATGAAGAAAAATTAAACCTTTTTGGTTTTGTACAGAATATTACGTACCTCAACAATTGTAATAAAAATTTATATACCATCAGTTTTTAGTGTATTTAAAGCAATTGAATCTGTTGTTCTGTTATCTAAGCGAGTTTATTCGGGTGATTTTTATGTGTAATCGTTTTTTCAACCACCTTATGCCGTTCTCTGATCCAGAAACAATTTGCAGATATATAAACGGATACACAGATAGACATGGTTTACCTTCTGATATGGTAAATATAAAAATAACAAGTAAATAAAACAAAAACGACTCATGTGAAAAAAAAAAATATATATATAAGATTATTCCATCATTGGGTTTAAACGGCCATTCGTTGATCATTCGCTTAAAGCGATGCAGTCCAAACAATTCCTCTGTGTTTTATTCGGAATATTTCTAACTTCAATATTCGATTATAATGTAAGTAAATCCCCTACGTTTTATGTGAAATATGTGGGTCCTGATTTAATCATAGGTAATTCCAGGATGCTGTAGTTTTCAAGTTTACAAACGTGGTGTGCGAGAGCTACAATCAATCCTGGTTCGTGTTTCACAACTGTCGACTGAAGGCGGTCAGTCGAAATAAAGTGCTCTTTAATTTCAATGGAACGATATTACATCCGGTCAACGATATATACATTCATGGAAGGATTTTCAAAAGGGCAACCGGCTATAGGCCCTGGCTTTATGACGTTACATTTGATGCCTGTCAGTATTTACGAAAGCCAAATAATCCCCTTATTGCAATGGTCTATGGGCTTTTCAAACAGTATTCCAATATTAATCACACATGCCCCTACGTGGTAAGATTATACTCGTCCTTACCTTACTCGTCCTTTAGCATCTAAACATCTAAAATTTACATTACAGGGACCACAGATTATTAAGGATTTTTATCTGAGAACCGATCTGATGCCTCTTCCCTGGCCGACGGGCGATTATTTATTGTCGCTTCAGTGGATCTTTGATAAGAAGTTACAGTTTGATACGAATGTGAGTTTTGTGTTCGTAGAGGATCTTATAAAGAAAAATTAAACCCAAAATGGATTGTACAGAATATTGGAATTCTCTACAATTATAATTTAAAAAATGTATATACAATCAGTGTTCAGTGTATTTAAAGCAATTAAACTCTATTATGCGGAAATGGGCATAACATAAAATGGCAAATTGTCTCTTTTAAATGTTTTCTTTTTCATCAAGAGGAGGGAACGCAGCGGTCTAATCTGTTGTTCTGTTACACTAGTCAACACGACATTTAGGCTTTGGCCCAACATGACTTTTTCTTATAGGTTTTGGGTTTTACATTTTTTTTTGCGAATTATGGTTTTTTTATGGTTAATTTTTTTTTTTAATGTTTAAAGTTCCATGCAACCAGATACAAGATACTTAAGTTATGTGAAAAATAGAAGCACTACCTCTGAAAAACAAAAACCATGAAAAAATACCAGATTTTAAAAATTCTTACAAAAAAATTAAACCATAAAAAAAATAAAGTACTACAACAATTTTTAAATCCCGAAATCTATCAGAAAAAGTAATTTGGTCCACAGCCGAAAGAAAAAGTTCAATTTTGTTGAGTAGTGTTATCTAAGCGAGTTTATTCGGCTGATTTTTATGTGTAATCGTTTTTTTTTTCAACCACCTTATGCCGTTCTCTGATCCAGAAACAATTTGCAGATATATAAACGGATACACAGATAGACATGGTTTACCTTCTGATATGGTAAATATAAAAATAACAAGTAAATAAAACAAAAACGACTCATGTGAAAAAAAAAATATATATATAAGATTATTCCATCATTGGGTTTAAACGGCCATTCGTTGATCATTCGCTTAAAGCGATGCAGTCCAAACAATTCCTCTGTGTTTTATTCGCAATATTTCTAACTTCAATATTCGATTATAATGTAAGTAAATCCCCTACGTTTTATGTCAAATATGTGGGTCCTCATTTAATCATAGGTAATTCCAGGATGCTGTAGTTTTTAAGCTTACAAACTTGGTGTGCGAGAGCTACAATCAATCCTGGGTCGTGTTTCACAACTGTCGACTGAAGGCGGTCGGGCGAAATAAAGTGCTCCTCAATTTAAATGGAACGGTATTACATCCGGTCAACGATGTATCAATTCATGGAAGGTTTTTCAAAAGAGCAAACGGCAATAGGCCTTGGCTTTATGATGTCACAATTGATGGCTGTCAGTTTGTACGAAAGGCAAATAATCCCATTGCTTCAATAGTCTATCGGCTTTTCAAACAGTATTCCAATATTAATCACACATGCCCCTACGTGGTAAGATTATACTCGTCCGGGTATTTCAGTACTTTAGCATCTAAAAATCTAAAATTTCCATTACAGGGACCACAGATTGTTAAGGATTTTTATCTAAGACACGAGCTGCTTCGTGTTCCCATGCCGACGGGCGATTATTTATTGTCGATTCAGTGGCTCTTTGATAAGAAGTTGCAGTTTGATACTAATGTGAGTTTTGCGTTCGTAGAGGATCTTATGAAGAAAAATTAAACCCAAAATGGATTGTACAGAATATTATATATCTCTAAAATTATAATCAAAAAACTTATATACAATCAGTGTTCAGTGTATTTAAAGCAATTAAACTCTATTATGCGGAAATGGGCATAACATAAAATGGCAAATTGTCTCTTTTAAATGTTTTCTTTTTCATCAAGAGGAGGGAACGCAGCGTTCTAATCTGTTGTTCTGTTACACTAGTCAACACGACATTTAGGCTTTGGCCCAAAATGACTTTTTCTTATAGGTTTTGGGTTTTACATTTTTTTTTAGAGCGAATTATGGTTTTTTTATGGTTAATTTTTTTTTTTCAATGTTTAAAGTTCCATGTAACCAACCATAAATAAATATATTTGGGTTTAAAAATAGAAGCACTACCTCTGAAAAACAAAAACCATGAAAAAATACCTGATTTTAAAAATTCTTAAAAAAAATTAAACCATAAAAAAAAATAAAGTACTACAACAATTTTTAAATCCCGAAATCTATCAGAAAAAGTAATTTGGTCCACAGCCGAAAGAAAAAGTTCAATTTTGTTGAGTAGTGTTATCTAAGCGAGTTTATTCGGGTGATTTTTATGTATAAACGTTTTTTTTTCAACCACCTAATGCCGTTCTCTGATCCAGAAACGATTTAAAGATATATAAACGGATACACAGATGGACATGGTTTACCTTATGATATGGTACATTTAAAAATAACAATTAAATAAATCAAAAACGACTCATGCGAAAAAAAAATATGTATAAGATTATTCCATCATTGGGAATAAACGGTCATTCGTTGATCATTCGTTTAAAAGCGATGCAGTCCAAACAATTCCTCTGTGTTTTTTTCGGAATATTTCTAACTTCAATATTCGATTATAATGTAAGTAAATCCCCTACGTTTTATGTGAAATATGTGGGTCCTGCTTTAATCATAGTTAATTCCAGGATGCTGTAGTTTTCAAGTTTACAAACGTGGTGTGCGAGAGCTACAATCAATCCTGGTTCGTGTTTCACAACTGTCGACTGAAGGCGGTCAGTCGAAATAAAGTGCTCTTTAATTTAAATGGAACGATATTACATCCGGTCAACGATATATACATTCATGGAAGGATTTTCAAAAGAGCAAACGGCTATAAGCCTTGGCTTTATGATGTCACACTTGATGGCTGTCAGTTTGTACGAAAGGCAAATAATCCCATTGCTTCAATAGTCTATCGGCTTTTCAAACAGTATTCCAATATTAATCACACATGCCCCTACGTGGTAAGATTATACTCGTCCGGGAATTGTAGTCTTTAGCATCTAAACATCTAAAATTTCCAATACAGGGACCACAGATTATTAAGGATTTTTATCTAAGACACGAGCTGCTTGGTGTTCCCATGCCGACGGGCGATTATTTATTGTCGCTTCAGTGGCTCTTTGATAAGAAGTTGCAGTTTGATACGAATGTGAGTTTTGCGTTCGTAGAGGATCTTATGAAGAAAAATTAAACCAAAAATGGATTGCAGAATATTGGATTTCTCTACAATTATAATCAAAAAATGTATATACAATCAGTGTGCAGTGTATTTAAAGCAATTAAAATCTATTATGTGAAAATTTATATAGCTTAAAAAAAATGTATTTTTTCTTAATTTAAATTTTAACGTAAATGTGCATGTACAATCCATATACATATATGCAACACCCATTCAATGTATGATCATGATGTTCACGAAAATAAAAAAATTTTAAATAAATATTTAAGTACAAAGAAAACCTAAAATACACGTGGCGATGGTCTTTGTTTTTGGAACACCAAATAAAAATTCGAAAAGAGCTCTCAAACGTGAATCAGTAGGATAGAATTGGCATTAACTTAAAGGGTATCAACATACATTGAAATCGCTTTTTATATTAAACAGAAAACTATGCCCGCCTGCACAGGAACCCAACTGGGAAATGGGAGTGGAGGAGTGCTTGTACCCTACCCTACCCTACCCTACCCTAATCCTACCCTCAAGTCCTCCCGCTGTCTGCTCCATTTGCAGCATTACATCTCGGATTGGGGTCAGACCAGAGACAAAGTTTTACTCTTTAATAAAAACACATACGTGTGTTTGTATATATGTACATTTATAAATTTACATAAATATTCTATAGTTTATGCGGGGGGGTTTAATTGCACGCTTCGTGCTCTCAACTTACGTGTCTCTCAGTCGCTGTCGATGTCGTGTGGGTCTGTCATATAGGCAGTATTAACTGGAATGACATAAAGGAAATATAATCTGAATAAGTAAGGTAATACTCGCAGTACTCGTACATGGCTTGCAAATAGCCTATGATCATAATTTATTGTCTATAATTATTATGCTACCGACTACTCACTCGTGTGACATTTCAATGTTGAGGCCAATTAAAGATATCGGGCGGCATGCGGGGGATACATACATATGTGCGAGGGGGCCTCCATTCATTATTGTATATAATCATGTGGGTTGTTTGCTCGAAAAGCGAACCACAAAAGCAACAGCAACTCAAAAACCAATTTATAAATGTCTTTTAGGCTCATGACAGATTTCAGGTTTTTCTTTTTTTTTCTGAGAGGCGCGTGGGTTGCCAATATAAGACCAAGAATAATGCTAAAACATCAGGAATATACAATGTAATGTCGTAGAGAGTGGAAGGGAAAGAAAAGAAGACAGAAATACCCTAAAAATACCAATCGGAATTATTTGGTGCCACAATAAAACTCTGTCACGCTTCGGGCGCTCCTTTTCTGTCCTTCTCTCACAGTGTGGCTTAGCAGAACAGAGTGAGTTTTCATGTCAGATTTTCACGACAAAAGCCTCAAGTTAACGGGAAGACTGAATATAAAATGCAAATAATAATTATGAAACTATAAAATAACTATAACTATAAAAAAAAACCAATTGATTCCATGCTGTGTGTGCAACTTCATATGAAAAACAGAAACAGAAAATCTGCAGACGCACGTAAACACCTGCTTGAGTAACGTGCAACATACGTCAGCTACCTGCGGTAATTACCACATCCCAATTGCCATTGTCCTACCGTTCCCCTTTGCCAACCAACCTTGCCATCATCGAGCAATTGAATTGCGCACCAGACACCAGGGGAAAACTGCAGCCGGAAAAACTCAACTCTGCAGGCTGTGGGCATTTATCGAAAGCAACAAAGCAACAGCCAAGGCACGAAAATGGCATTAAAAACCCAGTGGAGACGACGTTGATGAAAATCACTTGCGAGTAGTACCCAGTCCCCAGCGGAAAATGCAGTCCGAGAAAAGCCCCTCCATCGACAACGAGCGAGAGGGAAGACCAAAGAAAAACCAAAATCAGGCAGATACAATGTTGGAAGGAGAGAGAGACAAAAAAAAAATAAGTGAATAAGTTCGAAGTGAAAATGCCCTAAGAAGAGAAGAAAAGATATGGGGGGAAAAAAAAATGAAAAAATTATATTTTCGTAGCTTGGCTATTTGACGATCTACATATATAGAGAAATTCGGGATGGACATATTGTATTTACAAAAACATTTTAGAGATGGAAATTATATTTAATATAAAGTTGTGATATAGAAGGTGAAAGTTTGAGATGGGACCCCGAATTTACCAAATATTATATGTAGTAAAAGATTTAATAAGTTAATAATACTCCATACAAAAAAAGGGTACAGTGGAAAAAACAGCAACCACAGCTTTGCGTCTGCTTTTTGGTAGTTTTGTTCGTTTGCCGCTTAACTTCGAATGAATGAAATTAAATGGTGGACAACAAAAATAGTTAGAAATACTAGTACGAGTACTAGTACGAGTATTTCGTACAATCAACCAAACAACAAACAGCAACAACTCGTTTTTGGTAGGGGCTGCTGCCGGTTTTCGGTGGATTTCTGGGCTCTGGCAGCCGTCAAAACCGTTGCCAAACTTGGCCAAGAGTGTGGCAATGGCAAGTGTTCGGCTCGAACAGTTGTTCGGGTGTTCAGTTATTTTTATAGCCACCGCAGCAAACAAACGGATATAAAAACAAAAAACTGCAACCACGACCACGACAAGTGCAGCAAACTCTGGCGCAGAGGTGAAATATGATTGCAGTCTCGTCTGGGGGCCTGGGCCTTAAGGAAAACCAACGACAAGATACCACGTAAAAGATGTTGGCGCTTTCACTACTTACCCCCAGCCGCCGTTGCAGACTTTTCCCCTTTTTTCGAACTGAGACGCGTTTTGGGTCTACCATTTGTGGGCTGCCAAAAGCGCGAGTCATGGCACTTGCCTGGATAGCCGATTCTACGAGTATATAGTACTCCCATATCATGTTCGACCACTCCCAAAAAATATGTTTAGACATGTATATTTTTCAGCAACAAAAAAAAAAAATATATGCAAATTTTTGAAGCTAATAAAATAAATACATAAAAGAGGCAAGATAGAGGAGCTACAGCCAGAGATAAAAATAACTGAAATTTTAATATTTATACTCAGAATAAAAAAATGTAGAGGAAATTTGTTAAAATAAAAAATAAATATTTTATATTTATTATATTATTATTATATTATATACATATATTTATATATATATATTATATTTATTTTAAAGTGTTTTATATTTAATTTACTATGTAAAAATTTCCCCCAGGGCGATTGGCCACATTGGTTACGAATAGAGTGCCCAGCGCCCATTTGCCACGCGGAATACGAAATCAAGCTAAATATGGCATATCTAAGACTTGAATGAGTGCTACTTTCATTTTCATACAATGTTTATCTCTCGTGTGCCATGACTCATGCGAGTATGTGGCTGTATCTTGTGGCTTAACTATTTTATGCCAGTTTAAGCCCGTTCCAAATGCGGCAGCTGCCAACGGTCTCTATAAACTATAAACAAACTGCGAGTAAGCCAAACCAGACAATGGAGATAAAAGTCTCTAGAGATGCCCAAAGTAGAGATACGAGATGTATCAATGGCGTGGCACAGAATGGATTGAGAGAGGAGAGCAAAGTGGATGTGAGTGGAAGGGAGACCGTCAGAGCTGGGTGACCTGACCTTTAGCCAGGGACAGAGACAGAGACAAAGCTGAAACTGCTGGCAGTTAATCAGTGTTATATCATTGACCTCGCCCCCTGAACATTGGAGGGTGTGTGTGGCTGCTGCATAATCAGCCTGAGAGGTCGCTCCACCCGTCCTCTCTCGCTCTATCCCTCCCTCTCTTTGTAATTAACATCTAAACGATAAATGTAATTAGCAGGCAGGCAGGCAGGCACAGACACTGCCATTGCAGGCCCCCACTTAATTGCACTTTCATTGAGAGTTCATTGCCGCAGTGCAGCATCGTATGGGATCGCATCTAGTATCTAGTATCTTGTATCTTTTTTTTTGTGTCAAACACTGTATTAAGTTTTCCTGGGGGCCGCTCGACACTCATCAAAACCATTTTCTAGCCACCGCCCCAGCATTGAGTATCTGCGAGATGCACAAAGGAAAGTCAGAACAGAGCCAACAAACAAACGGGCAACAACAAAATAAACACACACACACACACACCTTACATAACGCAGCAACGCAGCAGAGCTCCTTGGGTCGTGCACTTTGTTTAAAAATAACAAGAAAATAAGAAAAATGTATCTTCGCCTGCGATGCAGTATCTTCTATCCGAAAGATACGCGCCGCGCCGGCAACTGGGCCCACTCGACGCGCACACAGCTGCGGCTGCTGTCGCTGCCACCCAATGGGAGGATGGGTGTTTTTTTTTAAGGGTGGGGCTGTGGCTAGTGTAAACATTTGGCTCTTCTGGAGAAATCTCATTCATCGGCAGCAGCAGCAGCAACGGATGTGGATGGTGGATGTGTGTGGGCAAACTCTGAAGTTCATTCCGATCAGAACATTTTTCGACTTAAATCAAATGGAAATTGTTTTTCGAAAATATTCGAAATTATAGAAATTATCGTAGAAACTAGCATCAATCTGTTCTGTTCTAAAACTTTAGCTATACATCTGCATAAAATTATCCATTTGGGATAAAATTAAGAAACAATTTTCCATTAGCGAACGGACACATTCGATGAGAAAGAAGAAACATTTCTAAGAAACGTTTATTGATTGGCAAAAATATTTAAAAGTGTTTTCAATTTGATAAAATAAAAATACAAATATTTTGTGGTAAATAATTTTTAATCTTTAAGGCAACATAAAATAAGTCTTTAATTATTATTTTTAAGATTTACTCTTTTGCGAAAGTCGGACAAAGAAAAGCAGCGACCTCCAGAGAAGTGACAAGGCTTTGAGGTGAGAAATTGCCAATTTCACGCATTACCCCTCAGATGCTGCTGCTGCTTTGCCACAAACCACTGCACCTGCACCCGACACTTGCCACTCCGCCAGTCTTTGATGTCTCTCTGAGTGTGCGTGAAGTGCGGCTATTAAGACAAAATGTGTCTCTCGCAAAGGCAATGCGACTATTTTTAGTGCCATTGGCTTCGTGCAACGCCAGCTTGCCAGGCTGTTGGCCATGAAAATGTATCTGCATCTACTACTGCTGGGGCTGCTGCGGCTGCTACCTGCTGCATTTGTTCATCTGTGGTGCACAGGTGAAAGTATTTAATTATGCGTCTGCCGCATGACAAATCGGATGGTGTTGATGAATTGCCATTGCAATGCAAAATATCCTTGGCTGACAGGCGAATTTCCCAACGAAAATGGTTAGACAGGAAAGTAAGCGCACCAAAATTGGGGCCTGGCATTTTCATTGGAAAAAGCAAGCCGGGCCAAGGCAAGGCAAGCCAGCTCGCCTTGTGTGGCGTTGGCAGTGGCAGTGGCAGGGGCAGGGGCACTGACAGACGCAGTCGCATCGCGATAACAATAGGCAAACATTTATCGATAATGAAAACAAACAAAAGACTGAAAATGATTTTGGTTTGCGTTGCAAATTGCTCTCAAATGGCAGCCAATTCCCAATTCGAAACGAAACAAAACGAAATGAAATGAGACATCTGCTGCTGGATCGACTTGCGTGTTTATTTGTTGGCCCAACGTGTTTGTTTCTCCATCTGCCAAGCCCCCAACCGCTCCACTTTGCTTACCAATTCCCACTTGCCCGCCAATGAATGCTTACTCCAGGGTCTTGGACACATGTCACTTACAAAATTTCACTTTCTATTGAGAGAGAAACGGTGCAGCAGAGTTTTCTCCTTTATTGAGAGAATTATAGAATCAATGTTTCTTTGGAATTGTTTTTGAATCACAGTAGCAGCCAAGCAGCAAGAACAGTCGAGGCGTATGAGTAATATTGCACAAATTATATAAATAATTGCCAATAGTAATTATTCGATGCCAAGGGAATTGCTTGGATGTCAATTAATGCAAGCTATTAGGTAGCTAATTTTTTTAAGCTTAAGCGAGTGTTTTTTGCTTTTTTTTTGTAGTTTTAGAAGCAATTTTGGCATTCTTTTAAGATGATCTCAGCATATTAAAGCCTTGCCAGCTTCCAATTATTATTATTCTTCGAAATAAAACAAATCTAGATATATTGTGTCTTCTCTCTATTCACTCTAATATATTGCATAAATGCAATGATCTCTTTTGGACTTGGAGCACTCTTAGATAAGATATTTCCTTCTGAATCTGAATCTGCATTTCCTTTATAAATTTCCAATCATTACTCTTTCCTTTATAAACTTCTCACTGACATATTCTGAAAAAGGCTTTTTCCTTCAACCGCAACATTTTACAACTTGTCGTATGAGCAATGCTGAGAATTTCCGTAGCAAACGAGCAGACAGCCATTCCTCTGAGAAATGTTTAAGCGAGAACAAGATTCTTTATATAGGAGGGAGTCTCGCAGATGCCAGAGAGAGACAGATAGCGAGAGAGAGGGAGCAATAATCGAGAGTCTCGCACACGAGAGAGGAGCTGCAACGTTTTATCGATTTCGATTTCAGGCAAAACTTGTTGCCACTGAGTGGACCCGTTGCCTATGTACTGCCGCCCCATGAATCAATTATGCAATTTAATTTTCAGATAATTTCATTTAAGTGAAAACGTTTTCCCATGGCAACAAAATTTGATTGCTGTAAATCGCCATCAATCAGCCAGCAGTCCGTCATTCCATCGCTCAATCATTCTGTCAAACACAAACAGAATTTTCCTCAATATTTTATGCCACAAAAGTTCACTGACTTTAAGGCAAACATTTGACCCAAAAAAGAGAACTTGGAAAATTGTTGATGCGCAGTGGAAATGGAAGCGACATGAACTGTCATCGTCTGACAGCAGCAGCAGCCACTAGTCATAGCTACAGCTGCACATAAATGCACATGCACAGGCATATACATATATAATAGTAACAATCATAATAAAAATAATAATAATAATCATAATGACGTTGATGATGCTGATTAGACGATCAGACTGTGCCGGCGGTGGCTGTGGCTGTGGCTACGGCACAAGAGCCTCTGGTCAGTCTTGTCAGCCACTAAATGAAATGAAACTCTTTATCGGATTAAATTTATGACAATTTTTACGACTGGAGAGTGTACATGGGCGGTCCAAGGGGATTTTTGGACAGTGGCTTGGAGATTTTATGTGCGGGGCTTTGCATCAAAATGCCTTGGAAACAAGAAAGTTATTGTGGAATTCTTTGATAGACTTATGGCTATTTTCGGGAGAAGTGTATATCCACCACATGCCCCATATACCTCCCCATAATCTACGCGGTACCAGACATAAAGACGATGATGAATTTTAGATGTTTTTTTTTTATTTTGTGATCGTTTGGGCAACTTCCTTAAAGTTTATGGCGTGTGTTGCATGTTGCCTGTATGATATTGCATGCCTCGTGCTGCATGAGGCAGAAACAAAGTGTGGAGCACACGATGCCCCGATGGCTAGATGTTGTATGCCCCACATTATATGCATGTATGGGGGGACTCTCTGCATCTCTGCAACCAGCCACAGGCCTTGCTGCGTTTTTCATTTCTCCTCTAGAGCCCGCTGCCTGACCGACAGTCGGACAGTCGGAAGGTGCGGTGCGTCTAACTGACTGACGGACTGACGGGGGGACTGCCTGCCTGCTTGTCGTGTGCTCACTCAATTAGCGTTCAGAGGACCGAAACAGAAACTGCAACTGCAACAATTGCACTGGCAGTGGCAGTTGCAGTTGCAGCGGCCCGAGGATTGTGCAAATATTTGCGAACTGCAATACAAACTGCAAATGAAATTGTCTAACAACAGGCCTCGGATATGTTCGAGTAGTTCGAATTAGTAGCCAAACAATTGCTGGGGTGTGCTTCTGCTTCTGCTTCTGTTGTTGCAATGGAAATGCCAGAGGGCCATAGAAATCGAATCAAAATAGCGCCTAGATTATAAATAAAATACTCGTACAAATTTAAAAATAGTTGCAGTTGCACTTTAAAAACTATGTACATTATGTACATACAAACATACATACATATGTATGTACACATATACATATTGCTTTGCTTCGATGGGTTTTGCTTTCGATTTAGCAGAGCCTTTTTAAAAGAGGTTCCATCGAAAATAAAAATAAAATTAAAGCCTATAAAATTACCAAAATATTGGCAGGCGACAGCCGCAGATAGACATAAACAATGGTAAAGGATAACGGTACCCGAAACCCGAAAATGAACATATGAAAGTGAATATCAAAGATTATTTCCCTGGCATTTCGTCTATTTGTTGCCTCGAGCGCAGTACAGTGGAAATTTTTTTTATCTTTGGATCTTCATTTTACTCTCGCAATCTTTATGCCAACTCATTCTCTGCTGTGTCTATCGCTCTCTTCGCACCATGAGCTTTACTTGGCAGAGTTGAATCCTCTCTCCCAGGCCTAGCTCTCAGCAAATTCGTATTGCATCAAGAATAAGTGAACGGGATCCTAAATGAAGGTACATAATATTTACTACATACTATGTAACCTAACATTTATAAATACCCTTTATTCGGCAATCTCCGACAGCCCTATACCCAAAGCACAATCTGGCATTATTTTCCTTCATAGACACTCTTTTCTTTCACTTTGTTTGCTCTATTTTAATGCAGCACGTGCTTCGGCTTCGGCTGATCTCTTTACCTTTATTTGTTTGTGTACCCTACCCTTGGCCACTTGAGTTGTTTTTTTAATAATCTGTTAATAATGGTTAACTTTTGGCGCTTACAGCCCACACAAGCCAACACACACTCATTCTCCCACTCAGCCGCCCCGTGGGGCGACGCGACACCTGTTCACCTTCCCACCTTTCCATTTGGACAAGTTGCGGTTTTTGGTTGCCAATAAATGTTGCCCCCATAATAAGCCTGATTCGAGCGTGGGCGTGGCAAGCTACTACTATATAATATATATTCCCATATATATATGTATGTAAGATTTGGCATCGCGTGTGCAGACTTTTTAATGGTTGCTTGTCGTGTGCGTTGGCGTGCTTTGTGCCATTTCTGAGGAGCATTTCTGACTGATTCATTGACCAGAGATTCCATGACGCTGCACAATGTAAATGAAACAATTTTTCTGTTGTTGCTTTTGTTGTTGTTGTTATTGTGGTGGTAGCAGTTGCCTTTGTTTAAATGTTGCTGTTGTTGTTGGTGTAATTATGCGGCTGGAAAAATCGTTGGCAGCCATTAGGCGCACGAGTTGACCATGAACCAGTGACGGTTTTTGTTTTTGTTATTACTATTTCTATTATTCTCTTTCGTTTTCTTTAATTGAATTTTATTTTATTCAGATAATTATAGGTTTTGCCTTTTGCTTAACGTTTAAAAAGTGAAACCTTTTTAAAGGGGAATTCAAAAAAAAAGAAAATTTAATATTTAAAGCCCATTGGGCATCATCTGCAATTGTGGGGATATTCTGCCAATGGAAATGGAAGTCTTAAAGTTCCTCAAAGCAAGCACGAATTGAGTAGTTTCACTGTGATCGAATTCTGAAGGTTCCGGCATGACCCCCAGAGACCTAAAAGGCAGGAGCAGGGGTGCTGCTTTATTGGGTTCTCCCCAATGCATCGTCAATATCCGCTGGCAATGCAATCAAGCATCAAACGAAAACAAAACGGTAACGCAAAAGCCAAATTCCATTGATTGACTGACTGACTGACTGACTGAGTGGAGTGAATGAATAAGTGATGCCACGGCCAGAGGCACAGAATGACAGAACGAGAGCTGCTGCGCGCTGCTCTGCGTGGGGATGGATCCAATATTCATTCACGCACGCTGCTTCCGCCTGCTGCTGCTGCTGCTGGCGGCTGGGCAGAAAGCTCGTCGAAGCTTGGTGGGCAGCGGGGGCGGTGGCGGTGGCTGGAATGATAACTGTGCCATGCTGTGCAAGAACCAGTACGGCATGGCATTATGGCGGGGGTTAAGTGCAAACGTCATAAACACAATTTCTCTCCCTCTCTCTCTCCCTCTGTGCAGCCTGCCCTTTAACTGTACATTGCTATGTGTGTATGCGCCTGTGTATGTGTGTGTGTGTACGTTGTTTAGTTACCTTTCGGAAAGACAAAGCAGCACAAAGCACAAAAGCAAAGCAGAGAACCAACAAGCAAGAACTTTGACAACAGTCTCGACCATAGGGATATCCTGGACTCGAAATAATCTATGTAGAGATGCAATTTATAATGTTTTTAAAGATCCTGAGGTTAAATACAAGAAATATTTGTTACAAAGAATCTAAATATATCAAATACTGATATTTAACAATTTATTTTGCATGTCCATCACGGATTTTTTCCAAAACAGAATATGCCCTTGAACTCTACAGCTGAAAGGGTATTAAAAGAGTGATTCATGCGCAACCAGAAACAGAAACAGTGAAAAGAGTAACATAAATAGAGAGTAAGAAGAGAAAAACTTGTTTACTAAGCCCAGGCACGAGGCAACGGAGCATCACAGATCCGACGGAGAGCAGGGTGCCGCCGGGCGAAAGAACGAACCCAACCCAAAGGTTGGGTCCACAGCGCAACTTTGCCCAACTTTCCTTAGCCGAACCGAGTCGAACCGAACACCCATCCTTAATTGCATTGACACGCCCCGTTTATTGGATTGTCAGCCTCTTTTTGCGGTTGCCTTCGCCGCGCGACTTTCCAATTGATCCAATTGATAATTGGATTTGCTTTTGCGTTTGCTGATTGGAAAAACGAAGTGGCGGCGGCATCGAACGTAAGAAAATGCCTTTCGAAATTGACTCCACCAGGGATCCCCCCACTAGCGCATAGATCCAGCCGCTGAACGATCATCGTCAGCTGATTCATTAGCCCCAATTCATTGCTGGTCAAGGTTTACGATCGTTTGCTCCAAATTCGTAAACGTTCTTATCTGCGACCAAACAGCAACACACCTTCCGCAGGTCGATTTCTAATCGTTATCGCTATCAGCGGACGCTTGATTTCAACAGGCGAATAATGAGAGTCCAGAATTTATTGCCATATATGGGATTGTAGAGAGTAGTACATACCCTCGCTATAGAAATATATACATATTTACATGTGTATATATATATACGAACATATATAAGTATTGTTTGTGCTGTGGCGCCTCGATCATTAAATTAAAGTACAAATATTTGAGATAAGGCAGGCCAAATGGCAAATCGCAATTTGTTTTCATTTGTTCAGCATGCAATTATTTGTGTGGAATTATTTTCACACTATTTAGCCATTTTAATTGCATTGCAGAGAGTAAAATCTTTTTATTTTCTATAAAAAAAATAAATTAGGTATAAATATCTTAGAAAATAAACTATTTGATTCCCATAAAAACAATTCCAAGATTTGAAGTTTAAATTAAAGTTCTAAATAAATATTTAATTTAATTCTCTGCCAATTCTGTACTACTTCTAGTTATAAGAAAAATATCCATAATCATAAAAATTATCCACAAAATCTGTAAGCCCCAAAAAAAATGAAATTAAATTTTTGTAATCATAATAATTCAAAATAAATTTAAAGCCAATAACTTCTATCCTCAAAGAGTAATGACAGGCGCATGGGAGTCATTAGATCAATGAATAAACCAGTTCAACTCCAGTTCCCGCTACCCCGCATAATGCGAAACGGGGGCAGACACACACACATACATGTGTCTAAAACTGGCGTCATCTACTGACAATATCTGGTGCGACCTGACATATGTATGTATAACATTTCCAGGCATATGGCAATGAACCATCAAAATGTGTTTCGTGTGTGTCTGTGGCTTTTGGTACCCCTAACCGGCCCTTGGCCATAAATAGCCGCCACCGACGAGACGCATAAACATGTCCGATGTTGTACTTTTTTTTTGGGGGGCAGGCGGCAACCTATGTGTAGTTCAATAAACTCACCACAAAAAAAAAAGAATTACTACAACAATGAACTAAAATTAAAATCTAACTACAAAATAATATTCGGGGGGAGCACACCCAGAAATAGTTCTGAACCAGAACCGATGCTATGGAGGGGAAGGAGCATAGCCAGAACGATAGAAATATTTAGAAATATAAATAAAAACCCCTTCTTGCCACCACACCATGCCTCATGCAATGCTAAAATTAGCAGCATGCCTCCCCCTACCTAACCAGCCTGTAGAATAAATTTCACACTGATTTTCACATATTCAAAAGGAAAGTTTTTCCTTTCATTTAAATTGCCTTTTTCTGACTTTTGTTTATTGAATCTGTCTAAGTTTTCGCAGCTTTTCACAGCTTTTGCATTTCTTGTTTGGGATCTCTCTTTCTGTGTGGCTAACCATGGCCACCGCCGAGTGGCAGTCGAAGTGGCATGCCCCCAAAGGCAATCAATTACACAGCAAATTGAAAAACCGAAACTAGAAATTGAAATTGAAACTGTCGCTGTGACAGCCGCAGCAGCAGCAATTAAAAATAGTCCCTGCCCTGTCATTCGCTTTTTGGGGGCTGCTGCTGCTGCTGTTGCTGCCTTTGGTTTCGATTTCGATTCTTGTTCGATTATTCGATTGGCCCAATAAACTTTGCACTTTTCACGCTTTTCAAGCTGGCCCTGGGCCAATAAAAACAGCAGCAGCAGCAGCACCGATCAACTTTTCATTGGGTGTCGTGGCAGCATTTGCTAATTAAAAATGCCTCAGCCATGAGCCACGAGCCACAAGAGCCCCCCACCCCTGAGCTATGGTTATGAGGGAGTAGAGTAGTAGAGAGACCACGGGGCCAGAAGATTGATGGGACAACTGCAGGTGGGCCACCGAGCAACCACTCAAGCTGTCTGTCTGTTTGTCAAGCTGTCCGCCTGTCAGGGGGGTTGGGTTATCGTCAGGTGCAGCCAGTGACGTAGGAAGGTGTTTCCGGAATAATTATTGCACCTTGATCCACGAGGCATGTAATAAGGAATACAATTCGAGAAGTTGGGCCCAAATCGATCTTAAATCTTCTGCTCATCGTACAGACGCAGACCGAAACAAATGCATTTCACTGTCATTAAACGGTAGATAAAAAGAGACGTTCTCCCAAACCTTTTCGGAGAAGCTTTTTTCTCAACAAGATGATCAAAAGATGAAGATATTCTTCCCTTCGGACACACAAATATTTAAATTTGTATTTATTTTATTATTATTATATAAACTCACAGCAATTTTTTACCTTTTGCGAAATCTTCTTTTACTGCAGTCTTACCCCCCTAAAGATTGCCCCACACTTCGAGTGGCATTATCTAATCTATCATAGTGTGTGGCCAAAACAGCTAGAGAGAGAGAGAGAGAGAGAGGACAAGGCAAAACAGAGCTCTTGTCCATCAGCAATTATCAGTCATTAAATGCGGCACTCACTTAGTCACTGACACATGCGCCAATCGACACTAATACACGACACGATGGGTCTCTTGATACACAATATATAATTATGGTTAACAACTCACCTTAATAAGCTGATTTGTTGGCCGAAAACATTTGTGGTGTTGCAGGGAGGGAGGAAGGCCCAAAATTATGATTTGTTGAGGTTTGCGTTTTTAGTTTGCTGAAAATAAAAAAAAGAACGGGTTGAAAAATTGATTACATGTAATTTTTAGAAATTATAATTTGTAAATATTTCTATTAAAAAACTGAGAAAATAATTGAATTTCAGAAGAAATTTTCTGGCAGAATTTTTTCCAAGTGTACAAATTATATGACTTGATTTTGAGGTGAGTATTTTGCCTTCAGTCAAGGCCAGAAGACGTCATCTTGTGATCTCTGCTTCTGACTGTTTTTCTGTATAATTAGAGAATGTGATTCATGTGGCCAGAAACTAAACTAAACTCGTGCTTCTCGTACATACATATATATTGAGAACTAACACATCGTATATCGTACAATTATATGGGATACCACCGTTCCTTCCTTCCTTCGATAGGTAAATAAAATATGTTTGGTTATGGCCAGCGGTTCCTGCCTTTTGTTTTAGTCCCGCCACACATCCGGCGACTGTCGAATTTTTCAAGAATGATGTGCCAATGACATGAACTCAATTTAGAAATATCTATTTATATGCTTATACATAATGGACACATCCACTCCACTCCTCTCCTCACTCTTCCGATCTGACATTGTCGCCTGTCAGCACTTTGAATTTGCATTTCGTTTGGTTCCATGGGAACGTTTTGTTCTATTCCATTAATTGGCCTTCGACTAGACTTCTTTCCCCTCCCAATGCCAGGGCAAGTGGGTGGGGGGGACCAAATGCAATTTGTTTGGACGGGCTTCAATTGAAAAATTGAAATGAAAACCATTTGACAGAGGTTGGGGGTGGTGGAGCTGTTTGCTGTTTGCCGTTTGCATGGTGATTCAAATCAATAGATCGCAAAAAAGTGTTTAGTCAATAAGTTTGTAATCACAATAGCAAATTGCAAGGGCGATAAAGTTTACAGATGTACAGATTCACATGAACTTGAACTGTGCTTGAACCATAGAGTGTAGAAAACTATGCAAAACTATAGACAACATTAGTTAGGAGTATAAAAAAGCTGATGTTGATTGGAATTATTCTGGAGGGCTAGGGCTTTGGGCTGTAAGGAAGAGTGCCACTAATTCTGTTGTACTTTTCCACTGCCGATCATTTAATGCTCCATCTTTGCAGCAAGTGTCACAGAGCAGACACTACATTATTTTTAATCGATCTTCTCTTTCCAAGTCTCGGTTTCTAACGGGGAACCTTTCCGGCTTTCCACTATCCTCTCTCCTGCTCGTTTGATCTTTTTCCCTTTTCCACGCTCTTCCCGTTGCTGCTCTCTCCTGCTCTCTTATGTCTTATTCACTTTCGCTCTTTGCATTGGACTTTTCTCTCTCTCTGGCAGTCGCTTTAACCCGACAAGTGCCAGCTGAGGCATTAAGATATATCTCTACATAAATCCATGCAAAGATCTAACTTCATTTCTTAAATACAATTTTAAGCAATGATTAGATCAGCTGGAAGTATACTTTTAACGCACACTGCTGCACAGTCACATGTCACATTTAATTTCAAATATTCCATGACATCAAGAAGCTCCTTGGATAGTTCCCCGCCCCACACTCCCACTTTGGGGGTTGGAATTGAAAAACTTATGCGAGTATGTAGCTAAAAATATGCACGATCCGAGCACTGTCGAAGCATAACCAACTTAATCATATTAAGAGCTTGGAAACCGGTCGGCTGTGAGGTCTAGGGCCTCTGCTGAATAAATGATTTGAATGAGCGGAGTGAATGCCTCTCTCACTCTATGTCTGGAAAATGTGCATCAATTGTGGGGCGGAGGCTCCAATTAAAAATGCAACAACTCATGGGGGAGGCGTGGCCTAATCGTTGATGTGTTTTTTATTCAGTTATAATATACAAATTCTGATTCAGTCAGATCAGCGAACTTTCAGCGGGAAATGTGAAACATCACAAAAGAAATTCAAACAAAGGAAAAACAAAGCTCAGACCCACTCTGGGGGGGTCACGGTCATCATTATCATCTTCATCATGTCTGTCTGTCTGTCAGGGTCTTTTTTTAATTAATAATAAAACTCCGTAGACAGGCTCCGACACAAAAGAAAAAAAAAAGAAAACTTCAGACAACAAACAACAGCAACCAGCAACAAAAAGTGTAAAATTGTAAACGAACATTGAACATTTTGATGTTTCTTTTTTTTTCTTTCTTGTTTTTTTGATAAATTGTGAAAGTGTTTTTTGGGCCCAGACGACAGCCAATTGACGCCTTCTTTTGCACCTCTAACCCCCACCCCACCAAAACTGCCTCCCTCCCCCCAATCAACCAAGAGGCCTCCTCACCCACTGGCAGTACAGCACACACACCATCACAGCAGCAGGCATCACTCGCACTCGTATGCTTTTAAAAGTGGCGTTAAAAATGCGATTAATAATGAAGCAAACGCACACACACACACATAAAAGGGGGTTAGGGAGTGGGGGCCAAAGCACGTGAAAGGCGTGAAAAAGAAAAGAAAGAAAGGCCTCATCTCGTGGCTAAAGTTTTGTATACTCTAACAGATCTGGGAGATAATTTTATTAGCAAAGGCTATAAAATATATAAAATAAATGTAAAGAATGTTGGCAGCAATGTGCATCAGCATGTACATATGTACATGTACATACATATGTATGTGTGTAAAAGCGATTAAATCTATTCCACGCGGCGTGTGGAATGCCCTAATACACATTCTAATTCAACAGCAGCGATTAGCAAAAGACAACAGTCGCAGACAGAAAATAAATAGTCGTGAAGTATGCACACGAGCATACCATGTCATAAAACGTTAAATACAAAAATATTAATATTTATTTTAATATCTATTTAGTAATGTATGGGTTACAGGTTTTATTGGAATATCGTCATTAAAATAATCAGCATATTTTTGTTCCATTATATTCGGGTCCCAATTTGTATATTCTGAAGGCAGTAAAAGAAGAAACCTTAGAAACTTTCTTTGTCTCTTGAAAGAAAAAAACTCTCTGTAAGATAACAATAAAAGACAGCAACAAATAGAAAGCAGAATGGCCAAAAAAACAAGCAAAATTTTGTATGAACTCTAGGCATCTATCTAAGAGATACACAAAATGTTCAGCAATAAAAGAAATAAAAGTAAGAATAATAAAAGTATTAGATTCTTGTATGGATCTCTGTATATAGCATTCAGATAATGTAGATTGATTAGGCGACTGTTATATACGAGAATATACATATAACCTTGGCCGCAACTTTATCTAATTTGTTTGACATTTTATCAGTTGTAGACTTAAGCTATATCAATTTGCCTTTTTAGGGGTTCACAGGGAAGAAAAACACTACCCAAAGAGAGGGTAGAGAGGGAGCGTAACATAACCCAAAGACAGGGGGCAGCGAGAGGAAAACAACAGCTGCTCAAATTACAAACAAAAAATATATATCAGCAGAACAAAAATTATTTTATGGGGTAGAAACACTCGATTTTCAAGTGCTTCCAGGGAAGAGGTATCAGGATCTCATTTCTTGTACGTTTTTATATTCTTCCCTTAAACTATGCGCACATACTTGATGGCATTTTGCATTGGGGCAAGGTCAAGGGTAAGAGATCAGCAGGGTTATAGATGGGTTAAGTGCCGATTGTTTTGTGTGTTAAGAAGGGTAGAAAAGGGAGTAAGTTCATAATTTAATAGAACGTTTTGTGTGGTGTCTCTCTTGACCAAAATGTAATCTAATATCAAATAAAGTAATCACATCTATCTGTCACATTATACATGAATCAAACATTTGTCCAATAATCATTAACCATTAGCCATTAGCTAGAGCCAACGCAAAATGCCATTAACGCCTCTTGGTTTCTGCCATACAGTTGGCTCTACAAATGGTTACTGAAAATATTTCACAACAATTCTTCAGCCTAAGCCTACGGCAAACAAATGTCGGAACAAATGTCATTTATTGTGGCCCTAATTGTGGGATTCCATTTTTGAGGAATAACCTTCTGCATTCTACGTAAAAAACGAAATGAATGGATATGATATTTATGGTTTAAAAATAGCAGTGAAATAATTATCTTATCTATGGCTAAAAGCCACATTGACCATGGCTATATAAGGCGGCAAAAGCAAAAGTACTTATGGTGCCATTTTCTTTACCCCTCCCGCTCCGATCAGCGGAGACATTTCCACTGCCATTTGGTAGAGACACTTTCGAGATCTTCAAGTCTTTGTTGCCTGAAGATGTCTGGGCAATGCCCTTACAATACAAATGTGGCCAGAGAGTGAGAGAGAGAGTTCAATGAATGCCGTTGATTATTTTACAATGATACGAGAGTATTGTTATCAGTGGGGAATGGTTGGTCGAATGGGTCCCTGGACCAGAAGATGATAGTGGCTTGTGATTGTCTTTCCCTACAGAACTATGAAATACTTTGGATCAAATACTACATTGATTATTCCCACTCCAAAGACTTCCGTCTCTCACTCTTTGTTTCCTCCTCCGACGCTCTGTGTTGCACTTTTCTTTGAAATAATGTCAAGGCTAATGCCGTCAAATCTTTTGCGAACGCTTTTCGCTAGCTCAACAGCATTTTACTCTTTTCTTTTCTTGGCTTTTCTTTTCGTTTTTGGCAGACTTCAAAACTGGCTCTGTCATTGTCGTCTGCCCCCTTGCAATGATGTCATATGGAATATGGAGATGGTGTTTTTGGCCCAAAAAATATTGCTCCAGTTTTATGACTTGCTTTTGACTTTGTCACGCTTTTCCCAGACAGCGGTTTTCCGCACTTGACTCCACGTCTCCCCCTCGATCAAGGCTCTCTCCGCTCTGCGCTCTCGACTAATAACATTGTTTTTTTCGTCGTCGCTCACATTCCGAGAGGGCAGGCACAAGCACTAGACGGCCCACAGTTGCTCATCGGCTTAGGCTTTTCCTCTGTTTTTTTGTTCGCCTCCTTTCCCCTCTGGGCCTGCCCTGGATTTCCATTTGTTTTTTTCCGGCATGATATTGTGAAAAGTTTTCACACTAATGGCAGCAGGCAGTCCGTGAATGCATTTATGTTTTATGGTCTAGTTTTTTCCCCATCCCATTTCTTTTCCACTGCGTTTTTTGCCGTTTGTTGTGTGTGGAGCACCTCTTAGGGGACAGCGTTTTTACTTATCCATAAATACCATTTACATATGTGTGAAGGCTGAGGCAAAACAACAGCCCGAGCGAGTGTTGGATGTTGGATTGGATGGGTCTCTCTAAGTGAGGATGGAAAAAAAACACTACATTTAATGTTTCATGCAAGCAGTTTCACTTATCAGCTGTAAGTTGAAGCAGCGCTGTTTAAACTTTATAGGAATCCATGCCAGCTGGTAAATCCACAGTTAGCAAGCAGTGCAACTCAATTTGTTTTTTTTTTATTTCAGAACAGGAGAGAGAATAAATCAAGAGAAACAAGCAGTGAAGGCAAGCAATAACATCTTGAATATATCATCTATCTAGTAGGATTTTTGGTAGAAACCCACAGCGCCCATACCTAATAATTTTGCATAAAAAACACATTTGATTACATAAAACCAAGTTATGTAAATCTGCTTAAAACACACATAAAATTATTAGTATTTATCATCGGATTTCACTCACCTTTATGATTAACAAATTCAGCTAAAATAAACTGTTTGATTTGATTTATTTTTCAAGTGATTTGCAAATTAAAACACCAAGTGAAATGCGCGATTAAAATTCAGTCGCGTGGAAGAACCACAACAAAAACAAGAATAGAAGATGAGTGGAGACAAAATTAAAGATAAACTTGTTCACACCGAACCGAATCGAGAGGGAGAGGGAGTGATGGAGATAGAGAACGAGAACAGTTAAACAGGATTTTGTGGGAGGGGGACGAAACGCGAACGGAGAGAGAGGGAATCAATAAAACAAACACAACACATAAAACACATGGAAGAAAGTGCGGCGAATTTAGGTATTATTATTTTCTTCTTATTCTCCTCTCCGGTTAATTGCACAAATGGGTGAACGTGAGAGGAAGAGGTGCGTGTGCAGCGGCAGACAGAGAGAGAGAGAGAACAAGGAAAGTCAGCGGCAAAATCCTGGCATTAAAATAAATCACATTTGGTTTTCTTTTCGCTTTTTGACGAAGATATGAATGATAAAATATGCTTCAGCTTCTGCTGCTGCTGCTGCACACACACACGCAGACGCCCCCCACCGCACACACTCTCGCACACACATTTAAAGTTTCACTATAAATGTTATTAATATATTCCAGACACGAGGCTCCCGGACACAGACAAAATACGAACGAAAAAAATCAACTAAAATAAAGAACACGCGCGTTGGTCCGTTTCTCGTTGTTGGTCATCCAAATCGTCGGCGACAGCAACCGCACTGTTCCTTTTTAGAGAACCACACTTTGGGTGCGTTTTTATTCAGCATTCGCATTATATAACGACACTTGCATTCAATTCGATTGCATTTTTACACTTCTGCAGAGCACTGCACTTACTCACATGCACTTGTTTTGATTTTCCGGGCAAAATTCGACGATATCTTTACGTTGTTTCGTTGGCGCGGCGAAAAATGGTCTCTGCTATCAGTGTGGCAGCGGATTTATTTATAAAATTTACCCACCTGACCCACAGAAATACACCAAAATATACCATGCCATTATCAAAGTATACCGTAAATATACTGACGGCCACGACAATAAGCGTTGATATTCCTCGATTTTGATATTCGGTTTAATATTACTAGATAGTTGGCCCTCTCAACACTAAACAAATAATTTTATCCCATAGATACATAAATTTTATACAAGAGTGGCAAGTTTTCAGAAGTCCTTTTTATTGGATTATTTACATATTAAGGTTCAAACAAAAACGGCCAAAGCATAAAACGTAAATGTTGACTAAATGTGACGTCACATGTTGCTGGTCAACCAAGTTTCTTCTATGCGTATGGATTTTTGTATACCTTATTTCTTTTAATTGATGTTAAATTTTTTGTTCCAAGCTCCATTGAAACATTATTTATAATTTTATCCTAGATTGACATGTTGTTTACCTATTAATGCATAAGTTTTGTTTTATAATTATACATTTATCCCGGTTCTGATACCTAGTATTGGAACCCGTGAGCTGCAAAACTTTGTTAATATCTTTAGAACAGAGACTGAATAGTTTTTGCATTAATTGGAGCCTGAAAATTCCAACAATATCTCAAGTCCATAATATCCATTTTCCCAAGGTATGCTCATTCCGTGCCAAAGTTGCACAACATTGCTGATACTTCATTTCCCCATGTTGCTGAAAATTTTCCCATACAAATCAAATGTATCTGACGGCAATGAAGCAACAATGAATCTACATTCCAAATAATTTTGAAAAACCACCACGATTTGAGAGCGAAAAATGTCGGTATTTTTTGTGCGCTAAATGGAGTTTGGCGGTCATTTTGAAAAGTATGTTAATGTATTGAATAACATATATTTGACTTGATTTGTTTTGTCGATGCTGTCCAGTGTGACTGCAACCTCAAAATATAGCGAAATATTACTTTCAATTTTCAAAATATACCAATAAAAATCATATTGCTTAACTTTGACATTCGATTTAATATTACAAGCTGGTTAGAACCTTCAGATAGATGAATCAATTTTCTACAAGATTGCTGAAATTTAAGACCTATTTTTGACAAGATTTTAACGCTCGCCTGACTCATTTATGTGTTTCAAGTATGAGCAAAAATGACGTTGTACAGCACTGTTTACCCATTTGTTTTTTGCATTTTCGCGTAAATAAGTTTTTTCGTTTCTATTAAGTTATTTGTTTACGATGGTGAGTCCCCTGAGCTGCTATTCGTGTGCGACTATTGTTCAACAATCATTTTCAGTTCTCGCTGCTGCACAGAGAGGAGAATGCGCATGATAATTCGCTGTGGAGTTGTACCTGGGGCCGCGACCCACTGCCGGCTGAGAAAGACGATGCCGGCAAGGAACCGGAAGAGGAGAACCCCTTTGACTTTGATAAAAAGGAGCCCAAGCCAAAAGAGTTTATTGTTACGGGGGGGCTCGATGATCTGGTAAAAGTTTGGGACATACGCGAGGACAACACACTGAAGCTGCGCCATGCGTTGAAGGGGCATGCCCTGGGCGTCGTCTCCGTTGCCGTCAGTTCCGATGGCCAGAGTGAGTGTTGAATATATTTTTTAGAGCTCAAATAATAGCTGTCTCCGTTATAGCCATTGCCAGCAGCTCACTGGACTCTACGATGTGTCTGTGGGATGCCAAGACTGGGGACAAGAAACATTTGCTGACCTTTGGGCCAGTGGATCTGTGGACAGTGGGCTTTTCGCCGTGCGACAAATACGTGATATCTGGTCTGAACGATGGCAAGATATCTATGTACAGCGTGGAGACGGGCAAGGCGGAGCAGGTGCTGGATGCCCAGAATGGCAAATACACATTGAGCATTGCATATGTAGGGACCGGACACCTAACCACAGAGAGACCAGGCTCATGACACTTTTCCCGCCTTTTGCATTGCAGAGTCCAGATGGCAAATACATTGCCAGTGGAGCGATTGATGGCATCATTACCATCTTTGATGTGGCCGCTGGCAAAGTGGCGCAGACACTGGAAGGACATGCCATGCCCGTGCGCAGCTTGTGCTTCTCCCCAAACTCTCAGATGCTGCTAACCGGCTCCGACGACGGTCACATGAAGCTCTACGATGTGTAAGTGTTTAGCCACAGGGCAGAATTGAACGAGCCATTTGTAACCCACTCTCCACCCCTCCCCTTTGCAGTGCGCACTCTGATGTGGTGGGCACACTGTCGGGCCATGCCTCCTGGGTGTTGTGCGTCTCATTCTCGGAGGATGGCAAGCGCTTTGCCAGCTCCTCCAGCGATCGCACGGTGAAAGTTTGGGACTCCTCCGAGCGCAAGTGCCTGCACACATTCAACGAGCACAGCGATCAGGTGTGGAGCGTGCGCTACAGCCCCGGCAACGATAAGGTGATATCCGCCTCCGAGGACAAATCGCTCAACGTCTACGAATGCCCACCGAATGCAATGGTCTGATCCTCATTTGTACAATAAATCGTAGAGGTAGGGTTAAAACAACAATTGGTTTCTATTTATGGAAGAGGCGGCTATGAACTATGTACTACTGTCCGAGACACTGGACTTCTCTTTGAGGAGATTTATCTTCTGCTTTGCCTGCGTCAGCAGTGTGTCCTTGTACTTCTGGTCGGGTATGTACACATTAAACGTCTTGAAGTAGTGCAGAATGTTCTCTGAGAAGGCGGGGAATCGAATTAGAAGGCAAGTCCTCAGAGAAGAGTCCTCTCCCCTTGCTTACCAACATTCGTCTCCTTCAACTTGTACTCGTCGGCTATTTTCTTGGCTGGCCACAGTTCCGGTTCGATCTGATGATCGTTGATGAACTTGAGCGCCTGTCGCAGGGTGCAGCGGCCGCTGATGATGCGACTGGGCTCCTTGCAGCCATACTCAAAGTCATCCGGAGTTTTACGCTCCAAGGGAAGGGGTCGCTGCTCTTTGATGTCCGCCGCAGCATCTGCCGCCTGACGCTCCTGCACGCGTGCAATCTAGGATAGAGGATATCAATCATCAGTATGTGCCCCACTGGTCAGCTTTTTCCTGTTTTTAACCCACAAATCGATCCTGTGACGTTACATAAACGTCTTTTAGTCGCGTGTCCAAACTGGAGTCCTTGAGGTTGAGTTTGTCCACAAACTTGGGATCCACTGCAAGCAAAATGGAGATTAAACTTTGGCCCAAAACACCCCCCAACCAGTATCGGTGTCCCAATAGCATACATTCTAGGGTGCGTTCCATGTCCCTCAGATTGGAATCGAATTTGGGCGCCGGTGTGGGTTTCTCGCGCTCAATGACGCGGTGGGCGCGATTCTCGGCATTGAAGCGATTCGCCCGGCGAGCAATCATCGAAGCTACCTGTCCCATGGCCGCAACACTTCGACTTTAATTAACGATTCACAAAAATCTATGCATAAGATTCGATTAAAATGAAAATTCTATATAAACATAACCAAAAACAACAAGTGTTGGTAAACTTTCCACATCACACAGCTGTTGTGGGTTTCTAGTGCTGCAAAGGGCCAATGGTCCAACTGTTGCTTGTAAACAAAACCCGGCCCGGCTATTATTTTATTTGATTTTGTTTATTAAATCGTTACCGCCATGCTGCCACTGCGTTTCAGCTGGAGGCTCGGCAGGAGCGTCGCCTGCTTCAGCAGCAAGGCCAAGCGCGAATTTGTCGCCCGGTACAGCGGCGAGTACCCAGATAAGCTGCTCAGCAAGAAACAGAAGACGCCCGCCCACATGTATGTGGCCAATGCGGAGGCGGCACAGCGAATTGGCCAGTACCTGGAGCCGCATCTGCAGCAGACCAGCTGCGACACCGTGCTGGAGCTGAATCCCGGCGTGGGTCACTTCACCAAGCACCTGCTCGACCGCGAGTCGCAGTTTCGCAAGATTATTCTCCTCGAGAGCATGGAATACTTTATGCCACGGCTGCAGGAGCTGCACACATTGTATCCGGAGCGGGTGAAGGTGCGCCAAGGGGACATGGTCAACCTCTGGAAGCTGGTCTTCATGGACAAGATGGACAACGGCGTGCGGGTGGCCGAGCTGCTGCACGATGTGCCCCAGAGGGCGTTTAACGACGGTGAGGCAACACACATTTCTAGCCCACAAACACACTAACCAACCCATCGCTTGTCTTCGTAGATATCAACATGCTGGTCTTTGGCGCCGTGGGCTCGTATTCGTTCTTCAAGCATCTGATCAATTCGCTCGTGTTCCAGACGAGTCTCTACAACCTCGGTCGCTGTGAAATGATCCTGGCGATGCCTCCTCCCATTTACATAGTAACTACAATCAAGCACACAGCCCCCCCATTCTGATACGTGATCATCAATTTACACTCCTGCAGCACCTGACGTGCAACAATGATGTGGGCTACCTCATCTACCGCTCCACCACGGTGCTGTTCCAGATACTCTTCGAGCATCGGTTCATTGCCAAGGTGCCGCGGGAGGATTTCCTGCCGCTGCAGGCCGAATATAAGCTCACGAAGAGCAGCAAGCTGGGCAAGGTGCGTGCCATCAATCCGGAGTACTTGTATCTGGTTAAATTTGTGCCCAGGCGCAATCTTCACGAGCTGTGCTCGCCCCAAGACCTGGTGGCGCTCTGGTTCTTCGTCAAGCAGAATTACGTGAGCCGGCGGAATCGCATAATACCCAATCTCGAGTGAGTATGGCGGAATCTCCCGCCAGGTCGGCCTTCAATTGATGTTCTCTCTCTCTGTCCTGCAGAAAGTGGGTGCCCGGCTGTGGGCCCAGGCTGATCATCAATCCGCAAGCCTCAGAGCCGATTTTGCCCACATATCCGGATGAGTCGCCGCAGAAGCTGCCGCAATACACCACACAGGGCACCACGATGAGCACAAAAGACTTCTTTCCGGGCATCAATATATACACGCAGTTTGGCGACCTCAGGCCCAGTCAGATGCTGACACTGTTCACACAGTTCCGCCAGTGGCCGGAGTACCAGGAGAGCTCTTTCCTGGCCTCCATGGAGAACGCGCTGCTCAAGATGGAGACGGCCAATGATGAGCAGAGCCTTGAGGATGTCGTCAATCTGCCCGAGGAGGATGACATCGGTGCAGAGGAGCTGCTTGACGAGGTCAAACCCGAACCAGCCACGGACCGGCAGAAGGCCAAAGCCGCATAGATTTGTTTGTTGTACATAAGGAATTATTATTGTTATGATTAAAGTTAAAATCTCTTTGAATTTGATTCGATTTGTCTCTGCTCGTCTCGTCTCCACTTCCTATGAGCATTTTCCCTGGACGAGCAGTCGGCTGCCGCGGGAGCACTTCTCGGCCAGATCAATGTGGTAGTCCGGTGGTGCAACGGCTTCGTCCAGCGAAATGCGCGTCTCCAGCTGCACCGACAGCTTCACGCAGTCGACCATCAGATTGATTGGGTTGACGCCCAGCACATAGGTGTACTCCTTGAAGGGGCAGGGATTGCCCTCGTGCTTGGTGTTGCCGAACTCGTAGCAGGTGTCGCGTATCATAAAGTGGCCGTCCGTGTCGCAGGGATTCTTCACGCACTCGGGTATGATCTTCTCCTTGTACAGGACCAGCATTTGGCCCTGCTCGCACGGGCCCTGCCTGTAGGCGGGATAGCAGGCGTCCGTCTCTGGGTAGTAGAGCGTGGCTGGGGGAAGTACCCGTACGCGGGCGGGCATATTATGTCATCGCTCGCAAAATGCTGATCATCTTCTCCACATGCTCACCTGGCGCACAGTCACAGACCCAATCGAGCGGCTGATCCCCTGGATATAGAAGCTGGTACCGCGGGCAACGCGCCGGCGAATAGAGCGGCTTGCGACCCTGTGCAAGGTGGGAGACCAATGATTGATTACAATCAATTAGAAATATTTATAAATACAAAGCTCTGTGGTGGGTACCCTTTCTGAGAGTGTTCTAGCTGTGATATGGTCTTGGTACAGCCACAAAGGGAAGCAACAGGTCCTTCAGCTTAAAATATTTCTGCATGTGGATCGTTTACGTTCCATTTAAAAATTTCTGGAATGCATATCTATGCGAATGAAATTTTTAAATCATATCATACCCATAAAAAACAAGTCTTTACAGGAATAACTTGTTTTTTAAAGAGAATTTAATCTAACATTTCAGTTTAATCTGATATTCATAATTTGTTTAGCTTCTAATTGAATTTTGTGGCTTTTTTGGCGCCATTTTTCAAGACTCGACCCCAAGGGTATATGAAACTTCGGTGTCCCAATCCCAGCTTTCACTTATTTTTCGTTGCCTTATCAAAACAGAGCAGGGACAAAGCTGCGCTTTGTCTCTCTCTTTCAGGAAGCTTACCGCCAAGTTAACTTTCTTCTTATCAGTGTCCGCATCCTCCACGAAGGCTATTTGCGCCTCGATGCCCATGAGAAACTCCGATAGCGCCCACAGCAGCAAAAGTTTCGTCTTGATCATTCTCTCTGATTTTTTTGTGTGATTTATGGCTATGTAAAACAGGTCGATATGGTCGGCCTTTGCACGATAACGAAGAGCAGAACAGTCGCGACTTTCCCCTTTAGTGGATCCAACTTATGTGTGGGCGCAACTTTGCGCGTCGATCTTTTATATATAAACAGTCTGTGGATCGGAACAGCTGATATTGTGGGGCCCGTTGTGGGCACTTGTGAAACGGACTATGACTCAATTTAAATTCGATTTAGAAACGACAATGGTATAGGTCCCAGTATACGAAATCAAATTTGATTTGACTGTGTATTGCGTAGTTGACCTAATTTATTTTACTTAAATGGGTTATATATTCCACAATGCTGTCCAATCTGCTGAAGATCAGTTGCACGAATCCCCATAATAATTGTTTTAAAAATGTTTTTCAGGCTCTGGTCAACAGAGTCGTATTTTACGTGCTATCGATAATCGAATAAATACATGACAAAATAAATAAAAATTACAGCCAGCTTAAACTCGAAACTCCCACTCCCACACAAACGGATTAAATGGATGAGGAAGGGACAGCAGGTAGGACGCAACTAAAACTAACGACAAAACCCAAACTGCAGCCACACCTTATACACAATTTATTGCGCAGAAATCAATGAACCAGGGGAGGAGGTTGCTGACTCTGCGGGGGAGGCAGCAGGCCCGAGTGTAGCGGAACTGCAGCCGAGCGATGTGGAGAGGGTCATAGATGTCTTCGAGGAGACGGCCGAAATGGAAGCGGCCATGATCGAACGCTTCTTTGGACAGCCTTCCGCCGACGCCGCCGCTGAGGAGGAGATGCCACCAGTTCCTGGATCGGGACCAGGCCCAGCTGACGAGGGCGGCTCCGCCAATGCGGGCGAGAGGCCCAGCGGGGAGGACAGAGTGCCGGATGACGGTATCGAGAGTGATGACAGCCCCGTCCGCCCAAGCAGTGACATGTCCCTGGACAGTCCAAACAGTGAGGGTAAGTTGATGCTCTCATTCTGATGCTCAACTACATTCGACACATCCCCACCCAGACGACTCGGATGTGGAGGCCTTGCCACGCTGGATGATACCACAGAATCGCTTGCGTTACGCCGTGGACATGATGGTGTCGCAGGCTCGCAATCAGGACGGCGGAATCGCCGCCCTCTTGAACAGGGACAACTTTTTGCAGCGCGTCCGCAGCATGGTCTTTAGCCAGGAGAGGCGACGGAGTCGCACCAGCGATGAGAACAGCCTGGATGCTGAGGAGGCTGCACTCCAACAGCAGCTGCAGCCGCAGAATCAGCCACAGCTGCAGCCGCCGCCTCCGCCACCGAGGCCACCACCCATAGATATCGACATGGAGGAGGGAGTGCATTTCGATACCAATCTGCCGGCAGAGCACTCATATTTTGGCCCGAATCTGAATCGTGTGCCCGGCGTGGACTACCAGGAGGTGGGCAGCACTCACCACATGCTCATCTTTCTGCACCAGCACATCCTGTTTCCCGGCGAGGTGCTGCCCTTCATGATTGACGGCAGCCTCTTCGACAACGATATGCCCGGACTGGATGGTCTGATATTTGCCATCGCTTTTCCCCTGATGAAGCCGCCCGATGATTGCCAAAAATTGTACGGCGTAACCTGCCAGATCTACGAGAAGGGCGACAGCGGACACCACCTGACGTTCTACAAGTCCCGGGCCCTCCAGCGCATTGTCATCAACAGCAACGACATCAAGGGGTGAGTGGAGTTTGTCCACTGTTTACTGTCCCCATGTCTAATCTCTGGGTGCCGTTTCAGCCTGCCCCAGTACATTGCACGGAATCCGACCAACAAGTGCCACAGCAAGGTGAAGATACTGCCGGAGTACTTTCTGCCGGAGCCCCTCAAGTGCATCGACATGGGCTCGATGAGTCGCTTCCGGGACATACCCTCAATGCGGGACAAGTATCTCCGCTATCAGATCTCGAGCACACCCTGGCCGGCCGAAGCCTGCCAGGAGTACGCCTACGCGGACATTGTGGAGCGGGCGCGCAAGAAGCTCGAGGTACACAAGATCGACACAATGCCAAAGTGCCCCATACAGCTGTCATTCTGGCTGGTGCGCAATCTCCATCTAACCGAGAAAATGATGAGCCAAATGTTCCTCACAAACTCGGTCAACCTGCGCCTGCAGTTCATAGGCGGCATCCTAAAGGAGGAGACGCTCTTCTACTGCCGCTACTGCAACAGCAGCCTTGCCTACTGCTCAGATCTGTTTGCCATGTCCAAGCATGGCGTGCAGACACAGTACTGCAATCCTGGTGAGTGTCGTCTTGGTGCAACAACCGTACAAAATCCACTCTAAATCCTTATCTGCATGCTTCTGGCATGCTTTTGGCAGGCGGCTACATACACGAGACGAACACTGTGTATCGGGTGATATCCCATGCCATCGGCTATAGCGGTGAGCCATCGACCAGATTTAGCTGGTTTCCCGGCTATCAGTGGCACATCATTCTGTGCAAATTCTGTGCCCAGCATGTTGGCTGGGAATTCAAGGCTGTCGAACCCAATCTGGCACCCAAGATGTTCTACGGCCTGGCCGGCTCCAGTGTCCGGATTGGCAAGACCGGCGACAGTGCCACCGTCAATGGCAACAACTTTGTGGTGCGCAACATGCTGAGGGTCATTTCCAGTGAAATGGAATAAGGATACACCAATTAGGACTTGTTTCATAAAAACATTTAAAAATTTTAAAAACAAAAATCTAATTGTCTACACAATCCACAAAATATACTTAGAGGATACTTGAGGATCGGTTTATACACGATCTGGTCTGCGGGCGTAAGTGCAAACGGAGATATTGATTTAGTTAAAGTAAATTATATTTAATTGATGTTTAAGATAAATTAGAACAAACGCTGCTCCATCATAACAAATTGTTTCCCTTTTTTATATTTGTTTTGGCCTGGCCTTACGCTGCATCCAGCAGTGCAGCGAAGGAGGTGGACAGCCTCTGCGGGGGAGATAACAAAAATGTTTATTCGATTCTGTAACGGAGTTCGTTTGCTACTCACCGACTTGCAGTACGGACAGAGGCCAAAGGACACGTCCAGATAGGTTTTGCCATCCAGCAGCGTCTTGAACCATTCGTCCAGGCAGGCGGCATGGCACAGGAGCACACAGCGCGGATTGTCGCAGGAGACAATGGGCACCTCGCCACTGTCCAAGCGGTAGACAAAGCAAATGTTGCAATGCTTCTCCTGCTCCTCCTCCGGCTTGTCTGTCTCGTTCCAGTCGGGCATGGGAAAGTAGCAGAGATCAAAGATGCGCAGCAGATTCTTGTGCATGTCCAGCTCTGCGTCCCAATTGCCGAGACCATCGCTCAGGACATCCCGCAGACGGGCCACCTCGTCTGTGGGCCCAATAATCTTCAGCGCCATGGAGGTAGTGCTGGCGAACGGATCCACAATGGTGATCTTGAGGTAGACGCGATCTTTTAAGGGGAAAACGCGTGTGTTGTGCTTGGTGGTAATGGGCGATGGCTGCAGCACATGGCACAGCTCATCAATGTCCATGAAGTTGTCGTAGAAGGGGCGCAGATCCTCCAGCAGCTTCCGGAACAGATTCAGCACGTCACTGAGCGTTCGTGCGCTCTTGGCCAACATTTCGCCCAACTGCACGCAGTCAGGCAGACTGTGCTCCAGCAGACGCATCGTGGGCACCTCCAACTCCAGATAGTGCTGCTCAAAATCGGGAAACTGACTGAAACGAATCCGCGAGTAGCCTGCGTCCATCTGCAAGCGGTACTCCTGGGGCTTGTGCAGCGCCAGGATATCGGCGTATATATTGCTGCGCTGGGCGGCATTATTTGTGGTGGATATTGATTCCGTGGCCGGCAGCAGCTGCGGCAGATGCGACAACAAATCCTCCAGCACCCAGTCGGTCTGCACCCGCAGGTTGCTGGCGGTGTAGCACTTGTACTCCAGTTGCTCCTGCACATATAACTGAAAGCCATCCAAGGCCGGATGATGTGGCAAATAGAGCTTCAGGCGACGCCACTTTCCCTGCGAAAATAAACATATTTTAATTGGGCGGGAAGATGTGAAGATTTGGGACTTTACCTCACTGCACGTCACGCCACGGATTATGATGGCACCGCCTTTGTTTCGTTCTGCGGTCAGGCCGGGGTACTTCTCTGCCAGGAACTGCTCCAAATTGGTGCTCTCGCTGCTCATCATCTGGTCTAAAAAACGCCAAAACAAAAAATTAAAAATTTTAAACTATTCGCACTAGAGGTGGTATGCTACCACCGATAGCATTATCGATATCGGCTGTTATCGATAGTGGAAAAAATACCGGCAAATTTGAAATTTTCTATCAGATTTAAATGCACGAAAAGGTATTCCGTTTCTATATGAAAAACATGGAACTTTCATAGGAAATGCATATATATATAGTTTCCGAACTGTTTGGCGGCTGTTTCCGCTACAATGCGACAACTCTGCCCCATAGTTTTGGCGGCCTCTCCGCGGGCTTATCAGTCGAATTTACTTTATGTACTGATTTGATTTAGACGTATTTACTCTTCGTCAGAGCGCAACACCTGCAAGCCCCACTCTGTTTTCATTTGTAACACCTGCGTGGCTGTCTGGTATCAATCCCCAACGAGTTTGATAAACCCTCTCACCTCATCCAATTGGTCATCGCTCGGTCAAGCCACATGCAAAGCGTCCGCTATTTAAACTTCTCCACTTGCCCCAGTAGTTCCATTCACGGCCATCAACCGATCAGCTGCGGGCGCGCGTACCAACACAATCTCTCCTCCAAGTGAAAGATTACAGGAAATTCCCCGAATCTAAAAATGCTGCGAATCGTTTTGGCTCTGGCATTTCTCGCCGCTGCAGTAAATTCCACGAATGTAAAGCAATGTAAGTTCACATAAAAAATAATTAAAAAGGATTTCTCAGTTGTACGATGAAAGATCTGGCCGGAAATTTATTACTCCAAAGAGGCTTCAAAGTTTATTGTCGTCTGTGAGTTTTAATCGAGTGAATTACGTGCTAGACTTTGGGTTTAGCTGTCCTCAACAATCTAGAGTTGATAACTTGCTACTGATTTAAAAAATATATGAGTGGAACTCAAGAGAGTCCTCCACTTTGATACTGCAAAGCACTCAAGAGTGTAAGTCCTCTGCTCTGCATTTTGATAGCCTATTTTTCTGCGCAGTTTAAAAAGTTGTTACTCAAGAGAGTCCACAGTTTTGATAGCGCTTATCATGTTCTAATCTGTTGAATGTTTTCCCACAAAATGTAGCCAACTTTTCTGCTCATACTTTCAGGCAAAGGCAAGCCATTTCCCTTGACCGTCCGAGTGCAGGATTGCGAAGAGCCGCCGTGTATTGTGTACAAGGGCACCACAGTAATCATGGAAGTACAGTTCCTGGGCAGTAAGTACTTGGCCCTGATCGAACATTGAACATTATTCTAAACGTACCCGTGATATTTGCAGATAACAACAACATCCAGAACATTACAGCCAAGACCACGGCCAAGGTGTTGGGCATGAATCTGCCCTACGATCTGCCCGAAGAGGTGTCCAATGTGTGCACCAATCTGATGTACGGCGCCATGTGTCCCATCGACAAGGGCGAGGACGTCACCTACCAGTTCAACTTCTATGTGGAGCCCAGTTTTCCGGAGATTACCGCCGATGTAACCGTAACGCTCGACGATGCGCAGGGCGAAGTCATCACGTGCTTTATCTGCAGCTGCAAGCTGCGCAAGGGAACGGCGGCAACCAAGGAGGAATATCTCCTGGACTGGCGCGACAATCAAAGCGAACTGAAGGCATAGACACACGGTCGTAGTACGCGACGCCACTCGTGTGGCCTGACTGAATATAGCCCACTTCTACTGGCCAATAAATGCAAAAATTATTCCCAAAGATTAAAAACCATTTGTTTACCCTGAGCACGTCACAGATTCCAGTGTACCCGTCGAATCGTCCAGTCGACTAGCCCATTTCCTCGATAAGATATAGCACAGTATATATATTTATATACAGTCATCGGTGACGTTGTGATTTGCACCGAAGGCCCGGTAATTTATTTCACTGATTTGACCAGTTGAATGGGCAATTAAAAGCGATTTGGTAATCATTTATTGACCGCCAGCCAGCGTATAGATCGCATTGGCCATATGGTCAAAACTTGGGCTCCCCTTATCGCCTCACCGCCCCCTTATACATTTTTTAGCTGGGTGCAAATGTACACTTGTCTAAATTCTAGGAAAAATACGCAGTTTTTTGACGAAGCTAGAGTAAAAGAAACTATAAACAAATCAATTATATTTAACTATGTGCGTACATATTAATCCAAAGGATTTGTGATTTTTAATATGTAGCCTTTTCTTTCGTGCCAACAGCTTAGCCAGCTTTTTGTCGTGAAAGTAATTAAATGCTTCTCGAATGATCTGTTCTTCTGTTTTTTCTTATAAACTAAACTGAACTTTTATTTTGCTAATCCTGACCTATCACTAACTTGTATTAGTTGTTCACTTGGATATGTACTCGCACAAGAGAAGTTCGAATTTGCAGGAGACACAGGGAGGAGGCCAGTGAGCGCCTTAGAACATTTTTATGCGCAGATTATATGAGTATAGTATTTAATATTTGTCATTTATGTAATATATAAAAATATTCTTCTTCAGTTTCTTGTTTGACTTCTAATATCAGAGACTTTTCGAGCTAGAGAAATTGGATTTTGTGTAGCGAATTACATTGAACGGATTTTATTTCCAATTATAATATTTATATTATATTTTATTATATTTTATATTATTATATATCTTATATATTGTAAATGCTTTCTATCAAGTGGTATTGAAATTTCAATTAAAATCTACTAGATTTTATGTGAATGAAAGATCTCCTTATTCTTCACTTTGTTTCTGGAAATTAATCATACATTTGGGAAAAAACTATTCACAGTGCATTTTGTATTTAAAGGAAATCTGATAAGCTTTGTGACTCGTCGTTTGTTTTTGGGAAATTAGCAAGTAGCAAGTAGCAATTAGCAGATAGCT
The DNA here is from genome assembly GCF_018151105.1 of Drosophila obscura. Taxonomy (NCBI): domain Eukaryota; kingdom Metazoa; phylum Arthropoda; class Insecta; order Diptera; family Drosophilidae; genus Drosophila; species Drosophila obscura. The sequence continues at coordinate 2,570,002 of NW_024542736.1, read as the reverse complement.
CGGTACATTTCTCTTCTTCTTGCGGTCTAAAACCGATCACTACCTGAATACTTTAGCTGGCTGACCAGGTGTGTCGATGTCGGCGCTAATCAGGCTCGAGATTTGCGAATTATTTTATTTGATTCGATTATACGAGTGGGTAGCTTCCCGACCACTCAAATTTACACTTTATTGGCATTGTGTGGCAGATAGCAATGACCAATGGAAAGTTGAGATTATAATCGAAAAGCACGCGAGTGTCCCTTTTGGTTGGCTGTATGATGTACCTCTTTTTTTTTTGTTTCAATAAAAGAATACACAACGTCGTATACATGGGTAAAGCAAATCACCCCCACATACATCTCGTATGGGGCGGTGGCAGGGCTTTTAAAATTTTATTAAATATTGATGAGACCTCGCGGGTAAGGTAAGCTGAGGGATTTGTTTTTGGTTGATTTGGTTTGATTTCACATGCAAATGCACACATACATATATCACAGAATTTAAGGCCAATAAATGAAAGAGTTTTGCTCTACTTTTTCTGAACTTCTGCTCGTCTAGGTTCAGCTGGTGGTGCCATTGCCATTGCTATTGCCCTTGACCACCTTGATGTCGCAAACGAAGCACGTGGCAATGTCACCATCCTGATCCACCAGATAGATCTCGACCTTCACCCCAATCTCGGGATACTCGCCAATGGGGAAGACAAACAGATAGGTGACATCCTCCGTTGGGTACAGCGGACAGTAGGCCCCATACATGAGGTTCGGGCAAACGGCAGCCACATCTGGAGGCAGCTCGTAGGGCACCGTGATGATGCCCAAGGTGGTAGCCTTAACCATCGCTTTCATGCTCGTGATGTACTTGTCCACGGCGAAATCGATCTCGAAATACTGGATTGATCCTTTTATGACGTTGCAGGGCGGCGTGATGCAATTGTCTACGCGAACCTCCAGGGGGAAAGGGCTTGCTGCCGGAGCCTGTGCAAAGATTTCAGTTAATACTCTGAGAATGGAAGCCATGAGAGCTAGTGGTACTCACAGCGCCTAACTTCCGTGGCTAACTCGCTGGCGGCCCGGACCGTGGCCAACAATCCCAGAGAGATACAAATCAACACCTTGGCCTGCATAGTTCCACGTTTACATTGGTTTCGGCCAACCGGTGCGGACATCGTTTTATAGCCAAAGCCGAACCGGCTATTGAGTGAATTTTTGTCGGATTTGGTTTATCTAATCGGTGGCATTAGACTCGAATTGGTCGTGTTTGTTGTTTGGCCTGCGAAGGTGGCTGCTGTGGCACTCGATCGCATCTTTGCCCAATCAGTTGGCACTGACTAAGGGCAGAGATTAGGGAGTGCATACAGTAGAGCTCAACCTTTAGGTGACTTGATATATTAGAGCTGAGCACTGCCGGGCGGCATGGGGATGTACCCAAAACCCCAATGTTAGTGCTACAAATGCACCAATTTGTAGTGTGACGATCTATGTACATATTTTCTTACATCTATTACAGGAAATCACTTCAAACCTTGCGAATGGAAAGAGAAATCATCAAAATCGGGCAACAGAATTTTATCACTTCATCTTCGAGCTCCCCTCACAGTGCCAGGGAGCAGTGCAAAAATAAATCCTTGAGCAGCCACCACAGGCAGGCAGGCCACTAAGCCTGTCGATGGCAATGGACATACAAAAAAAAAAAACCCACAGACATTTCCTTCTCGGCCAAAGCCACTGACAATGGAACTTCTACGGCACACAGGAAGGGAAAATGTATAAAAGAAACAGAAGACTAAAAGTAAGCTGGAAAATATAATTCTGCCCTTGCCAAAAATTGTTGGCGCAAGGTAAGCAACGAGGTGAGCTTCAAATGTTGTCAATGTGCCGCATCTCCAGAGATTGAATGATAGGTTATTGAAATCCTTCAGCAGTGGTTCTGTGTTCTGCTTCGATCCACCCTTGCGGATTTTTGCGCAACCTTTTGGATGTTGGGCTGTGGATGGGGATGGTTTGCTGACTTGGTTTGGCATGTGGAAAGGACAGGACAGGACAGGACAGCTTCAGCGCAGCATGAGATTTCCTCAAAATGCTTTTGAACTTGCTATCAGTCCCCTGTCCCTGTCCCTTTCCCATATGGCCTCTCTTACTGGGAAAACTGTCGCCGCTTCTCACATGTAATTGTTGTGACATTATTTAATATGTCAAAGCAATGGAAAATCCTGCACGACAGAATATAGCCGCCTCCACCCCAACCCCCATCCAAAGAAAAGCGAGTGGGAAATGTATCTTCGGGGGCGCTTTCACCTTTCGCCGACAATGGGAACCGCAATATTTGATTAGCATCAGTCAGCCAGAGCCTTGATTCATTGATTCTCCATCCGACCGGCTCGATTCTATTTACGGCAGCATCTAAGTAATGCAATTATCCGGGCCAGGCCCGGGCCGGAGCCGGGGCCGGAAAATCTGATGCCAGCATACTTTTGCAGGCAAACATTTCCACTTAGTCCGGTTTCCGTTTGCACTTTTGTGTGCCAAAAATGTTCCGCCCCTTCGTCCTTCTTTTGCTGCTTCTTCGATTTTGCATATTCCCAAATGTATTGCACGGATGTTCGGCTTATCTTTGATGTACCTTTTTTTTTTTTTTTGCTTTTTCCTTCTTGAAAATACTCGCATCGATAAGGTGAGCGAGCTTTTTATATTTATTGATTTTCTCGTGTCTGAGGAAAAGTATGCAACTAAAGTTGACTAAAATTGTTTGGCTTGGAAGGGGGAATTCGGTTGTTTTAATATTTGAATAGACTGGTTAGCTACCCAGCTGCAGCTGCAGCCCCACAGTAGCACAGTTAACTCAATTAATTTGTCAAATCAAGTCCGACATCAAATGCCAGCGCCAAAGCCAAACAATTTGTCACGCCAATCCCGTTGGCCTTACAGCCCTGACAGCCAGCCCCCATCCTGCTCCCACACACACACCCACTCCGCTGTCTGTTCTATTTCAATTTGATATTTGTTTGTACGTAATTCAATACCGAATGACAAACTGGCTGACTGGCTGGCTGGCTGGCTGGCTGGTGATTCTTTGTGTCTCAATTAGGCGACAATTTGATTTTCGTGTTGTTAATTTTTCATTAAATTTTTGGGAACCCCCGAGAGTTCCCGGCGCCGCCGTGTGTTGTCAATTAATAGAGGAATTTCTGAAAGTCACGCCCAATTGCGCAGGAACCCCAGAACCTTTCCATCCCCCCGCCCCCTCAACAGGTGCCTGTGATTGGGGTCAGGTCAGAGGCAACCCTTATGCTCTCCAGGGGGGTGGGGCTGGGCTCTGTCTGTAGTTGTAGTTGTAACTATTCGAGTGCATTCAGCTGTTTCCGTTTTAACAAGGCAACGAACGTGTGTAGCATTGTATTTGTTTTGTGGCCACTGACCAACTGGCCTTGAGACAATTTTTCCACAATTTTTCCACCTGCATTATTACGAAGAAAGGAAGGAAGGATGGAAGGAAGGAAGGTCCCTTTCGCTTTGCTGCACACTTTGATATAGTCGCACTCCTACATAGAGACTCGCCTCGTCGCCTTTTTTGCCAAATTGCAATTTGCATATGCCGTCATGCAAAAATGGTTTTTATTAAATATTTCCAGCATGTCAGGGCCCAGGCAAAGGCCCTGCCAGGGATGCTAATTAATTTGCTCACAGCCCGCTACCATGCCCTGCCCTGCCCTGCACTGCTGTGAGTCTGCACTGGGGGGGCTGTGTAATTAAATGAATGCAAAATTCATGTTTCCCGAAATCAAGAGAAACATGCGTTTCAACAAGTTCTAGCTGTTGAGTAATTTCTCCCCACTTACGTGCTGGCATTTGTGGGCATGTGTCCCTGTTCGCTTCTCCGCCTGCCAACACAATTTCCACCTGAGAAATGTGACCGCTTCAAGCGAAAAGAAGTTCAATGCATTTGCATAATAATGTACAGGTTTGCTTTCCCCTCAAAGCTCTCACTCGCTGGTAAGTACGAGTATAATTAAAATGTTAGTTTGATGCCAGGCAATACATAATTTGAGAGGCTATAATTTCCACTTTCCTGGCATTGATGTTGATGGGTGGCCCCAAGTACAAGGCAGGAATTCCAAGGAAAATACTTTGCAATTTCCAAGGAAATATTAAAGGAACTCGTGTTAGAAGTAGAAGCTTACAAAGTTGCTTAAATATAAGTGAAATTAATTTCGCAATCAAATAAACTTTTATTTTTTATTTAGGAAATTTTCTTGATTGAGAAATGTCAAAGGAAACGTATAAGAAGAAAACGAGTAAATTTCGGCTGTGGGTAGCAATTGGCAGAGCTACCAAAATCCACATTTTTCTATGCTTTAACTAAATAAAACTAAACCGAATAAAAGTATTTTCAGTAAGCAGATTATGCATCGCATTGCTCAACTAATTCAATCACTTTCAAGTGCACTTCCAGATCCACCCCCGGAGTTATTTTCCGGGACTAAAATGTCACGTAAAATGTATTAAATCCTCATTAACGCACAAATTAATTACATATAAAAAAAAATGCAAATTAAACAAACTGTTCCGCCAATTGAATGCGCACATCCCTTCGCATGTCATGTCCCGCAATTATTTACCCATTTGCTGGATGTTGTACGTAAATATTTTGGAAATCAATTGCCGGCTGGGAGCGAAATCGCTTAGCTAATTTGCATATAAAACAGTTGAATTTGTGAACAAAATCTGAAAATATTGATGAAATTTGGGCACAAGGATCTCTGCCCTGCTGCAGTCACCCCTTGACTCTGCCCTGACTTCCCGTGCTGCTCGACTCGACTCGACTCGTCTCTGGTGCTGGTCTGGTGCTCTCGTCGAGTCAAGTGGGTGTAAGAAATTGTATAAAACTTGCTACAAATTGGCTATGCATATAAATTGATGTTAATGCGCCGCTTTACAGAGTGCTTAGGGTTGCGCCTGTCCGGCCGGTAGCCCAAGAGTATGCCACGCAAATCGTAATTCCCCAACTCGAATCTTGTCCTAATCTTGTGTGCCGGTCGGCCTGGCTATCGTTTGCTAATGTGCCGGGTCCAAGTGGGCCTGCACCCGAAGCCCCAGTCCCCCAGACCGCAACAGGTGTTCGTACGCAGTGGGCGACCTTATCAGTGCCCCAAAATAAAGTGGGTTTGCACTCAGAAAGTTCGCATGTACTGGCCGGGCCACTGTTCGAGCACTATGACCATCGATTATGCCTGTTCTGGCGTGACTAATGTTTTGACTTATCTTCTGCGATGTTTGTTCACATGGTAATCAGGAGGAGTCATACATAATTCATTAAAATATAGCCAGCGATAATGAGGCTTCCCAGTTAAAGACAGTGAAAGCGGCACACGTGACCCGACACCTTACTGCTGGGGTACTCAGCTTATATATTTGCTTGCCCATCCTCTTTCCCCACAATGCATAATATTCTAGCTCTCTATATTTTCAGCAACGAATTACTATCCGATCGGTATATCTCGCTCGTTATATATCCGGTCTCAGCAACGCCAAGTAGTTTTTTTTATCCTGATTATGATTATGATTATATCTGCTCCAGATTCGACTCTATATGCAGTAGCTGTGAACTTACACCATGATTCTACAACTCAAAACAGGCAGACAGACAGGCTGGCCTACATCGAGTCGGCTATTGCTGCTTCCGACCAGCTGTCCCATACATCTGCATTATTATATTTATATATACCCATTTGCGTACCGAGTAGAATAATCTCAGGCATTTCCGAGCTAAAGATAAGATCAATCTTTCTGGCATATGAAAACATTGACGCGGTGTTCCCTGCTTCATCCCATTTTGAGTTCGATTAGGACGTACTAAGAGTCGTAAAAGGTGTTCAATGTTCCCTGATTCAAACTCAGTGCAGAACGGATTAGATTATGATCCGAGTGCAAGAGCACCAAGTTGGCCAGCCATCAGTTAGGGTATAAATACCCCTCTGATAGCCCAGTTTGGGCAACACAAACCAAAGTGCCTGCAAAGAGAACAGAACTTGCCAAGCCAAAGCAGCCAAGAAATCACCAAGCCACGAAAATGTCCAACATTAAGAAGTTTTGTCTGTGCCTAATGCTGGCCCTGGCTTGGACCCTGATCAGTGCGGATACTCCCATCAGACACTGTGCGGATGCCAGCATTCCCCTGCCGCTGATGGTGCAGATCGATGAGTGCGAAACGCTGCCCTGCGACCTGTGGAAGGGATCCGAGGCCAAGATCGACATCCAGTTCGTTGCCAGTAAGTCTGAGCAAAGAGAAAGCCCAAAAATATAAATGCTAATTGGTCGTTTGGCCTGCTTTACCTTCTTATAGCTCGCAATTCCATGAAGCAGTTGTCCGCCGAAGTGCGTCTGACCTCGCTGGGCATGACCATACCCTACGATCTGGAGGCCAGCCGTGCAAATGTGTGCCAGAATCTGCTGCACGGCGCCTACTGTCCCCTGGATGCCGGCGAGGATGTCACCTACGAGCTGCTGCTGCCAGTGGCCAGCAGTCAACCGGAGGTGCCCACACGCCTGGAGGTACGACTGCTCGATGTGGAGAATGGCAATCGGGTGGTGTCCTGCTTCGTGGCCGATACGCGCGTCAAGAAGCCCAGTTCGGGGTAGGATGAACTGATGACTGATGACTGTGTTGAGGGGTCTAGGCTAAGTCGAGACATTGCATCAATGTTTCTGCACTGAGCATCTGGCGATGCCAATTAATAGGCGTAAGTTGTTGTGGCCCTAAGCCCGACAAACACTATTAGCAGTTATGAATAAATAATAAGGGGGAAAGCATTATGAATAATAAACATGAACATCTCAGCTAATTACTTCCACATGTGTGTTGCTGCTGTGTTTCTGTGTGTGTGCCAGACTACGACTACGGCAGCTTAGCTGGACCCACACACAACTCCTTGGGGGCAGAGGAGGCGCTATGAATCGGCTTAATTAAATGACGCAGAAAATTACGCAACACCGCAGCTCGCAGCTCGCAAGGGGGAGCAAGGAGAAGTCTTAACTTTCAGGTGGTGCGTGCGGTTTTTTCCAGCAGCAGCTCCTTTCATAAAATTGTAAACTTTTCATTGGACTGGCTGGCGGGCTGGCGGGCTGGCTGACTCTCCCTTCCATTTACACGCAGGGCCATGGGCCATGGCACCTATGGCTTCCTTCCTGCCTGCAGCGCGCTAATTGGCTTTTCAACACTTTGGAGCTTCCGACTCGACTCGACTCGACTCGACTGCTTCGATGATGGGCTCTAATGAATAAGCTCTGATGGCGGCGCATATCCGTCGGTTAGCTAATTGAGTCGTTGACTAGGTGCTGACATATAACATGTGCTGCCAAGGGCTACAAATTGGAACCCATCCGCAGGGAACTCTCCATCCCCAAAAGTACACTCTGTTGGGTTCAAGTTCAGCTGCACTAGGAAATGAAATGCACTCAATCGAAACGATCTGCTGATGATACAAATTTAGCAAATTACCAGCGATATATTTTTAATAAAAATAGAACCCAACTAATTAATGGATCGGGCGTAGTCATGTTGTTTACATTGGAGCCAGAGGATCAACTGTGGCGCTCATTGCATGATGAAACTCATTCGGATCGGTTGGCTCTTGGCCTGTGTGTGGTGGTTACAGCTAACCAACCAAGTGGCTGGAGGATGAGAGCTCTTTTTACGAAATTGAACCATATCAAAAGGTATCAAATTTAAAGTTTATTTTTAGTTGGAATAAATCAAAAGTAATTTAAACTTTTTGTCGCAGAAAGCCATCGTGTCCATCCAACGCATCAAGGTGTTCGGCGAGTCGCGCTACATGAGGGTCAAGGTGCGCATACACGAGGATCGCACCCATTTCGATCTGAATGTGCGCTTGGTCCGGCAGCTGGGCAGCAACCATCTGGTGATGAATGTCAAGGTGCGCGTCCGGCCCGATGGCCGGGCTGAGTTCGTCCGCTTGTTCGAGCTGAAACGCATCAATTTCTGTGGCTTCCTCAGCGAGTACAATGCCAGCCCCATGCTGCGGATGTTGTTCAAGAAAACGGTCATACTGAGCGACATCATTGAGTGCCCCATCCGGGTGGGCAACTACTCCATGCTGAATGCCGATATGGCCGAAAATATCTCACCGGATGGCGTGCAGAATGGCACCTACAACTTCTTCACTGAAATTGTCGAGGAGAGCGGAGAGATAGCCAAAGTTTTTGCCATGCAGATCACCTCGATTGTACATATCATAGAGCCGCCAGAAAATGACGAGTGATTTATTATCGTAATCTAATAAATGGCTGACATTAAGCTGCAGCATGGAGCAGAACGGAGATCTGTCGCTGATCTGCCGCTGATCTGCCGCTGATCTGCCCTCTGGCAGTTGGTTCCCATTGCGCCATGAAACTCATTCAGATCGCATTGTTTTTGTCGCTGTTCCAGCTGATATTCTCCAATGAAAATGGTTCGAAATCGTTGTGGGATGATGAAGATTCCTCGTATCAGGTATTGTTGCTTTCCATGGTTGAACGATCGCTCATGGCGTTGCCCTGCCTTACAGAAACCCATTCTCCGCATCAGCAACATCCACGTTTACGGCGAGTCGCGCTATATGAAGGCGTTCACCTACATCCATGACGATCGCTACCATTTCGATCTGAATTTGCGGCTCAGACAGGAGCTGGGCAGCAATTTTCTCATCTTCAATTTGAAGGTGCGCGTCAGGCCCGAGGGTGGCGCGATTTTTGTGACTCTGCTGCAGATGAAGAACCTGGATCTCTGCGGCTTCTTGTACGACTTTTCGGGCAGTCCCATGCTGCGGTATTTTCTCAAATCGAGCATGCAGATGAGCGAGGTCATTAGGTGTCCCGTGCGAGTGGGCAACTTCTCGCTGGCGAATATCAGTGCGTACGATCTCTATCCAGCGAATCTGCAGAATGGCACCTACAGGTTCTTCGTGGAGGTCGTCGAGGGAACCGGAGAGATTGCCAAGGTTTTTGCTCTACAGGTGACCACGGACATCACAGTGCCAGGCCAAGAATAAACTGTAAACCCGTGCAGAGTGTGTGCGAACAAAGGACTAGGACACGGACACGGACACGGACACATATGTAATTACGGCACATCCCATCCCCACCCATGTACGTCCCGGTGTCCATCACCCTCCTGCTGCAACCCCCCCGCCGCTTGTATTGTAAGCGGATTGCCCAACAATTTTCCCCTAGCAATTCGCATTTTCCGCTTTCAGTTTTTCCATTATGCGTCATGCGTCCGCTCCTCGCCTCGTTCTTGGTGGCATTTTCCCCCTCTTATAACGTGTGTGTACTCGACGTATTGTATTGAAAATCGCTTAAAGTGCAGAGTCCGATTATGGTGATTATCTCTAGACTATCGAGACTTGCGTGTCTCTCTTTGAGGTTTTTTTTTTTTATTTCCCGCGGGATACTTGCGGTATTCAGAAGCCATATGTGCTCTTTGTTTGCGTAATTTTCGTATAATTAATAGAAAAACAATATGTTCAATGGCCAATCAATGGGGAAGCCAAGTCAAGCCAGTCAGGCAACTATCTTTCCTATATTTATATACATTTTTTGCATTTATATAATGATAAAAGCTTCTTTGCTTGTTGGCCACATAAGCCACTAAAACCCTTTCCCCAAGTCAAGTTGGTAAAAAGCATTCTTTTGACTTTCCCTTTTCTCTCTTTCACTCTTTCTCTCTTTCACTCTTTCTGTCTCTCTGAATGTAATATGATATTTTAATGGATGTTGAAATATTCCTGGCCCGGTTAATTAAAATCCGTAATGCGGTTTTCAGACCGTATTATTTTCTACAGTTTTTATTTTTTTGCGTTAAAGGGGTTGGCCCTGCTTCCTGGTCACACACACACACACACCCTCTGATCGGAAATGTCTTTATTCACGCACAATCAAATCACTTTGCCAATTCAATTTGGCGAAAATAATGTGAATATCTTGGGGATGGGCAAATGGAAATCCCCACTGACTGGCTGCAGAGCTAAGAAAATTCCAACAATTTCAAGTAGCAGGCAGGGGGGAATGGGCACGGACCTCACGTGAAGTGCCAATGCCTGCTATCAAGTGTCGCACTTATGTGTGACCTTTGCAAATTCAATTTGTCGCCTTTTTATCTACAAATATTTTCTATTAGCCTCGTCGATACGACGAGGGCAACTTTTCAATTTCATGTGCTGGAGAGAGAGGGTCAATAGCTTCAGATTTCACTCAGAAAATCGATGCTGCATTGCACAATATATGAGTTTCTGGGACTATGAAAGACTATGGGACTATTGAAGGATTTTAAACTTGATTGGATGGAGATTTCTGAGATTTAGAGTGGGGTCTTACTACTGTTTCTAGCAAGCAAGATTGGAAATGATTTTCAAAAACTTTCGGCACCACCTCCGCATGTTCTCACACATCCCCATATTCATATTAAAATTGAATCAATCAAAATCGATTTTAGACACAGCCAAGTTAACGTCGAATTCAATTTAGAGGCGACTTAAAATGAAATTTAAAATAAAACGAAAAATTGTGTGTGTGTGTGTGCCCTGTGCCGTGATGGGTGGGTGGGCGTTCGTCCATCCATCTGGCCATTTCTTTTCGAGGCTCAACGGTTCTGGCAATTAAAAAGGCGTTGAGTTGGGCAATTAAACACACGAACCTGCCGCAAAATAATTCACTTAAATAACGCAATGTTGCGTAATTCAGTTTCACAGTTTTGTAATTAAAAGCATTTGCATAAGAATCGCATAGAGCCAATCAGCAGCAATCCCCCAGCCTCGGGCATACTTTCATGCCACTCTAATTAAAACTGGCCCCTCAGTGCTGGTCGGCTCTGCTCGGCTCGGCTTGGTCCTGGTTCTCCCTCAAAGGTCATCAACATCTCCAGCGAGGCGACGCTGGACTCCACTTCCTTCCACTGCAGTCGATTGCAGTTGGGCTTATGGTTTGTCAATAGCGTTTTGTCCTCTGCGTGGCATACAGGAAGTCTTTAATGTCCCTCCAAGCGCAATTCAATAGCGAACTTAAGCTGGAGGAGAATAAAGTGCTTTGGTGTGTGAAAAAAATTGTTCATTGGGCGAATTATTTCAGGTATTTGCGTGATTTACTGAACTGTTTGTCTGATCAAAGTTTAATAAGCTTTTGATACATTTTTAGTATTGTTTTCTGATATATATTTCCTACAAATTAATATCCAAATCATTGACGTTTGGCTGTTATTTACTCAGTCGTTAAATGGGTGCTGATTTTAAATGATATTACAGACCTGAAATAGCCTTTTAGCGCTCTGCAGTCTCCTCCAGAAGACGGACTGTCTTTTCAGGAATAAAAATTGCAACTGCATGTGCTATGAGAAATCATTTTTCGAGTACACGAATACGAGTTCAAGGTTCTGGGTGCATGTGCAAGCGAATCAGCTGCACATTATCAGAATAAAGATATGCCCTCGCATGTGGGTTCGATCCAATTCTATTGACTTGAGACCCGGTCCAATGAAGCGCATAACTCGGATATTATCAGCACTTGCCTCACTTCATTCCCTCGCGACGAAACATATCGCAAATCCGTTTTCAAAAATCCGAAAATCATCATCATATGAGCCTAATTGAGAGCCCATTACCCAACCCTCGCTATGTAAACAGACACCGCAGACCGCAAGTCAGCCAACCCAAAACCCAAAACCCATGGCCCAAACAAACAAACGAACCGAACCCACCCTCCCAATCGAGGCGACGGGGTGGCATGCAACGTGTTGCGGTTGCTGGGTGGCAGGGGGGATATGGTTGGTGCTCTGAATTGTTACGTGTGTAATTCGACACTTGAACATGTTTACAGCAACGACAACAACATGGGCAATTAGCCCATGAAATCTTCATGCAAATGAGCGGAAAATGTTTTTCATTCTCGTCAGGAACATTTCCTTGGACAAATGTCAGGAACAGGCAAGGCGCCGGGTAATGTCTGAGCATCTCACAAAGGCCCCAGCTATGCTAATGAGCCCCCGACAAACTGACAATTAGCCGACGGCCAGGAAAAAGCCACAAAGTGAAACCTGTTGACCTCGTTGCCACAGAAAATCCTAGCAAGGCTGAAGCCTTAATGAACCGATTTCTTTTTTTTTCGGCCCATTGTGATATGGGGGAGAGGAGCAGCAGTGTGTATTCGGCTGTGCGGCAGGATATAAAAGTTCATAATTAAATTGCTGTTTATTAGTCGCTGAATGGTTTTTGGGCGTGGAGTCTGTGGAGGCTGCTGCTGTCGCTGTCGCTGGCGTCCCGACGCAACAATTTAATTAAGTTTTTGTAGACCTTTTGCTCTAATTAATTGCATTCAGTTGCAATCGAGTGCAGGGCTGCGTGCGTGCAAAAAAGAAATTGGAGCCAGTGAGTGAACCGGAATATTGGAAACATTTTTAACATGAATCAGTAATTATTTTTAAGCAAGTTAAAAGTTGAATAAAAAAATTAATATTTTAAAATATTCCAATCTGTTTTTATTCAAGTATAATTTTTTGCAAATTAAGAGCACTTAAGGGAGATTTTTACCAGAAGAAATTTAACTTTTTTACCCAGTTTATGGAAGCCAAAAAAAAAAACCCATACTATAACTGTAGAATTATGTCATCTGATTAAAAATGAATTATTTAAAAATAATATGCACCATAATTTGGAACTTTCTTCAATTTAATTTCCATCCCTGGCTAAGACAAGTTGATTTTTCCATGGCTGACGCCATTTTGGAAAACCCAGTCGCAACGGTGAAGCAACATTAAAATTTCAAAACCACAAAAAGAATCCTTTGGTTCTTAAAATGTCTGAACAAAGCTGACCATGATGATGAAGATGAGCATGAGGAGGGAGAGCAAGGGCGAGAACGAGAACGAGAGGAACAAAGTACAGGTAGCAAAGGCAACAAAAGGCTCAATCACCTGCCCCATCCAGTCCTTATGCTCATCCTCCTCCACCCATACAAATGGCGGTGTGTGTGGGGAGGGGTTGGGGGAAAACTCCAATGCACTGCAATGAAATTCTTCATTTTCAATTGAATGACATTCCATTCTGGTTGCTGGTTTCTGGTTTGCGAAGGCGTGGCATGGCCATGGACATGCTCTGCTCTGCTCTGCCCTGCTCTGCTCTTCTCTGCATGCTGCTGCCAATGGGCGATGCCAGAGCAGAGCAACAGATGCCAGCAGCTGGGCAGCCAGTCCCAGCCCCATGTCCCCCGTCCCCGTTTGGCGGCCCCAAAAAACATTCGCCGTGTAGCACGTTCCTTCAGGGGCGTGTCGGCGCATGCGCCCACCGGCTGCGTGGGCGCTGGGGGTGGGATTGTCAAGTCAAGCTATGCGAGCGACGGGCGAATCCCAGAGCAGCTCGCTCAGGATTCCGCAGCTGTGTGCGAGCGAGAGCCGTCCGGGCCATGGGCATCTCTCGCCAGGCCAGCGCTGGGTGAGTTGGGTGGCTGACCTCGGTGGGTGGTGGGTGGTGTGTGTGGCGGCTTCCATTGGCTTCTTCGCATTCAAACCCAATTTCAGCGCAGAGCATTGCGACAGGTGACCAGCCACAGTGAGTGCGACAGCGTTCCCAGCCAGCCACGGACACGGTGCCGCGTGGCGTCCTCCGTTCAGTTCGTTTCAACGGTTGCCACGAGAAAGTTGCGTGTAACGGTAAATCAACCATCTAACGGTCGAAAGGTCGCAAGGATTCCAACAGTGACTCAATATTAGTTTGGAAATAGTTTTTAAAGACTGATTTAAAAAGTTTAGCATTGAAGTTGGACTTGGAATATTCCCCAAAAATATTCCTAGAACATTCTCAGCAAATGAAAGTTACACTAAAGACTAAACTTAGACTAAAGACTAAAGAGTGTTAATAAAACTAAATTAAAATTAATTACAACATTCACAATTTTATCAGAAATATAGTGTTGAGCTATAGAAAATGAATTTTCGATCCGAATACTGAAAGACTTAGTGCTTTAAAAATGTATTTTATGATACGAAAAAACTTAGATTATTCCGTAAAAATAATAAAGTTGTGTATCTTAAATGACCTAATTACGAGTACGCTTATTTCTGTCGAAAGAAATAATTCAAGTGAAAGTTATCCCTTGGAAAGATCTCCCTCAGGTGGACCACTCATCTAGTTATTTGTTTCCCTATAATTTATCGTTCTCTTCATTGAGTTTAAATATTGAAACAATATACAAATTATTACATTAAAAAATCATTGTTAATATTTGTATTTAATGTTTGTTACTGCCAGAGCCAGACAAATTCAAATAAGAGCTATTCAATATTGTCTCCACATTTTGCGCCTTTGAATTACTCAATCCTCAAATGTACTAGCCAGCAACTCTATCACCAATAATTTCATCCATACCAGGAATAGTTTTTACAAAGAGTTTTATACAGGAACTCACAATTTATGGACAGAAATCATAATTTAAATTATAACGGAGCTTATTAGTATATGTTATTTAAATAATTATTTGTATAAGTAAGCCAATCTAAGTTTTAAATTTACATTCAATTAATTTTAAATTTTATTTGGTATTAATTTTTGGCATGTGTGTGTGTGTCTGACTTCACCCAGTGAATATTACAAAACTCTTTGGAGTGTACAAACGTATTGGGGCCATTATATCAACCCCAACCAAACTATGGGAATAATAGCAACCAAAATTGAGCAATAACCCTCTCTGATATAAAAACTCATACTGAATACTTAAAGTTTGAATGCAATTATCCTGTTTTTGCAGTTAAATCAACCAAGCAACATTATATTGTCCATGAAAGAGGCTAAGCGGAAACCTTAAATGAAATCACAAGTGTTGTGCTCCGTAAAAGAATAGCAAAAACCAAGAGAGCGAGGAAAAATGATGAACATGAATCCACTGTCACATCCCCATCCTCAGTCACTGTCTCTGTCACATCCACATCTAAGCCAGCACCAGCAGCAGCACCAGCAGCAGCTTCAGACCCAGCCACTGCATCACAGCCAACCAAACCATTACGCCGAGTCGCAGTCCCAGTCCCAGTTGCGGGCATTACCAGCAATCAACGAGACATTTCCGCAATTTAGCCAACATCGTCCGGCAACTTCGTTGCTCTCCCCGCTGGATCTGTCGCTGCGTGCAGCGGCCAGCATTGTGCCAATTACGCCGCCATCGACGCCCTCGCCACCCCGCAAGCGCCAGAGATTAATGTCCGAGGAGAATTACCTGTGGCGGCCGCACATGGTGAACACACCAGCCCCAGTTCCAGTCCCAATACCAATACCAGTTCCAGCCACGGCTCTGCCTGCAACAGCAACAGCTTCTCATGCTCTGCACGGGCTGCAGCCAGCCACGAGCTACTTTCATCATCTTCACCATCATCAGCAGCATCAGCAGCAGCAGCCTCATCAGGGGGGAAACTGCTATGGCATGCGCGGCTTTGAGGGGGCGTCGTCGTCCTTTAATAAAAGTCATTTTCACGAGACGACGAAAAATAACTTTGAGCAAATTCCGGCAAGTCAATCGAGCGTGAGTCGCCCCATTGCCGTTGCCAGCTCGCCCATCTACGTGGACGATGAGGACGAGACGACCATCGTGTTGACCGAGGACGAGGATGAAACAGTTGTCAGTTCCCATGACTACAATGAGGAGGCCACGGACACGGAGGAAGTCAACGACGCTGATGACGAGACGGTCCAGGTTCAAGTCAGCGACGAGACCCAAGAAGTTCAGATTGATGCTGGTGCTGGTGGTGGTGATGGTGTGGTGACTGACGATGATGATGATGAGGAGGTCTTCGTCGATGTGCTGGGCAGTGACGATGATGAGACTGTGGACCTGCAGAGCCCCGCTTTGCGGCTGCAGGCCGAACTTCTCGACCCCAAGGCCCTGAAACGCAACGAACTGCTGTACGAGGACGAGGAGTTGCACAATCAAGCCGTGGACGGCTTGGCGCGATTGTTTGAAAGGGATTTTCCACAGCCAGAGGTGGAGGCGGCCGGAGAGGAGCTGGCCGCTGCCAGGGAAGAGCTCCGCAACGAGAAAACCTACACGGATCTGAGTTGTGTGGGCGCTGGGGCCGAGCATCCTGGTGGTCCTCCATTTCAGCCGCCGCAACTGATTGCTTCGTTCCCTGCGCCGCCGCCGCCTCCCCTGCCAGCAGCAGCAGCAGCAGCTCCCCCAATGCGGCCACACAAGGCCGAACGGAAGAGGGCCAAGCTACGCAAGCACACGGCCATTGATGAGGAGACCATAAGTCCCGTGTCCGGCACCATCATACGCAAGCTGCGCGACGATGAGGAGCTGGTCGTGCGCAAAGGTGACATTGATCCGGCTTTCAATGTGGTGGAAATCACCGAGGAGGCCAAGGCCATACTGGCCAGCATCGATAATAAGATTGGCGACTACTTGTGCCAGCTTTGTCGCACCGTCTACGACGACGCCTTCATGCTGGCCCAGCACCGCTGTCCCCGCATCGTTCACATCGAGTACAAGTGCTCCGAGTGCGAGAAGGCAAGTCACTGTGCCTGCTAGCAGCATCCGGGACTTACTGATTCGAATCTCTCCCCTGCAGGTCTTCAATTGCCCGGCCAACTTGGCCTCCCACCGGCGCTGGCACAAGCCCAAAGCGGAGGCGGCTGCTGGAGCGGTCAATCCCAGCAAGAAGCGGCTGGCTAGCCTCGGCGAGTCTACCGACATCAATCAGGAGTCGGGCAGAGCCAACGATGAGGCTAGCGATGGCATATATCCGTGTCATCTATGCGGCAAGACCTTCCGTCGGTGAGTTGCTCATTCTACACCGAGACACTAAATACAAAAATAAATCTTTATTATTAAAATCAATTTATAAATTTCCTTTTATTATCTTTTTCCTGATAGCCATGCCTACCTAAAGAAACATCAGGCTTCCCACCAGATGCTGGAGAATCTCAAGAACCTGGACTTCTTCAAGGCCCAACAGCAGCAGCAGCAGCACCAGCACCAGCATCAACATGCCCTGCCAGAGCATCCACAACTACAACAGTCGTCGGCGCACGGCCCAGCCACTGCCACAGCCTATGGTGCATTGCCACGCCCACCGCATGGAATACCCCTTTATCCCCCGGCAGCAGCAGCGGCAGCAAAGAGTTATGTGGGTGGACAGCGGTTTCCCGGCTTTCCCTTCCAGCCCTTCGATCAGCGGCGCTTCTACTCGCTGGGCGAGTTCTATTTGTCGCAGCACTTGGAGCGCTCCTCGGCCTTTCAGTACGTCCAGGCGAATCATCTGAGGCAGCTGTCGAATGTGGCCCAAAATCTGCTGCCACCGCTGCCCGTCAAATGACCCAACACCAGCACGAACGTACTGCGGCCCGTGCCGCGTATAGCAGCCACCACCACAGCAGGCCCGACGGTGACGGCTACGCTGACGAGGCAGAGCCAGGTGGAGATAGCAGCGGCAGCGGCGGCGCCAGCGGCTGGGCATGCCTTCAATTGGGTGGCACCATCAACGACAGCGACGGGCGTCGTGCCGGTCATAGAGTCCGGCGGCAACGTTATTATGTGACTTACAAACCATTAGAAGCATTCAAAAAACGATCTCTAGTTAAAGTTTAATATCTCACTTAACAAAGTCTTTCAATGGTAAAGGGTTTCCAATCTCCAAAAAAAAATATTCGCAGGTTAACTGGAAGTTTTGTCCCTATATAAAAACGAGAAGGAACGTGTGAGTCGTTTCTGGGGACACGACTCTACTTATACCCGTACTCAGTCAGTATATACATTTTGAGCTTATGATTTTTTAGATTTTAGATTTTAAATTTACATTTTTTGCTACACTATATCTACACTACATATACAAGCATTCTACACTAACATGTAGATTGTACAGTTCCATCATATCTACACCCCCGCTAGGGTTGCCGCGACTGAACGCGCAGAGTGTGCGAGCGAGGGAGAGTTGCGTTGTCGTTTGCGGAGGGGGCGGGGAACGAATAATCTCATTCTGGCTATAATAGGGCAGGGCGGGGGGGGGGGGGGGGGGACCAATTGGTTGCCCTAGCAGCGGACAGACAGACGGACAGACAGACAGACGGACAGACAGACATGGCTATACGACCGGCTATGGCTGATCGATATATACTTATGGGGCGGAAACGTCCCCTGCGTTACACACACCACTTTACCACAATAATATACCCTACTTTTTTGAGTACGGGTATAAAAATCAAGCAACTGAATTGCCCCATTCGGCTTACAAAATGCATTCTAAAATAGAAATGGCTGTTCCGGAGGCACATGGGATTTTTGCAGACTTCATCAGCTAACTGGCTGTGTACTAAAAGTCAGGCCTGTCTGCCAGCTTATGTAGCCATAGCGGGGGATACATCTAATAAGGTTTTGTTCCCCATGTTTTCGAACAGTTTTAAATCTCAGGATTCATCCAAGGTTAAGCCCGTGGTTAAGCATAAAGAGACCTTTAAGAAATCAGATATCCCAAAGTAGGTTGCACTTGCCATGGATTTTCTATGTATCAGCCCGAAACATCTATTTGCAATGCTGACAATTTTTGGCAGTAATACTTTCTGATTTAGTCCCAATCCAACCAATCCAATCCCGCACTGCCATACAAATGTCTCAAATCCAATTCACCCTTGACGCTAGCGCCAAGTTCCATAACTTAAATCAATTTTAATTTAAAAGGAATTCTCGGTCCGATTGGTCTTGTCTTTTTTCTATGTTATCGTCTTAAGCAGTCTTTAACAGCCAGGAAGCCGTAGGCCAGGCCTACGGTTCAGTTTGAGGGCGGCAATTAACAAAACTTCATAAATTATTTGTGCACTAATTGGCATGCAAACTAATGCAAGTACACTGAGGGAAAAAAAAGGCTTCGGGGGAGTCGGTGATCAGGTTTCTGGACCAAAAATATACATCTCAAAATAATATGTCGTATTGAATTCAGTAGTTCCCAATATAAATCTTACTCTACTATATTTTTATTACTTAGTTTTTATTTCACTTTTTATTTTTTATTATATTATTTTTTTATTTTATTTTTTTTATATTTTTATTTCGCTCTCACCGCCTGTTTGCTCGATATCTCTCAGTGTATTTGCATTGGAAATTCCGTTCAAATTCAAAGTTCAATTGCTGTTTTGAGGGGTCAACAACGTCTCTGTTTTGGTCATTAACTATTTCTCATATGCAAATGGTGTATGTGTATGTGTGTTTGTGTGAGAATTGATTTGTAAGTTTGGCCCTGGAAAACACTAATTGTCATTTGGCATTCAAATGCCATGCCATGTTCAGTTTGCACCCCCTATCGTCGAACTACATATTCCGGTTATGAATTCTCTTTGCCCAATTAAATTCGCTGAGAGAAACGGTTTGTTCATTTGCCAGTTATGCGAATGCGAAATTGTTTTCCTCAATTACCTGCCATTAACCTGTATTTACGGCACACACACCCTCTTCCCTGTGCACCCTGTGCGCCCTGTGAACTGTCCATCATTTCGTCGCTTTGAAGTTGCTTTGCATTGACATGTGGGGTCAGTTTTACCCCTCCAGTCCAGTCGAACTGTCACAATTTCCGTTTGAATCCCACTGAACTGACAATTGCAGTTGTGGGCTCCTCAATCGGTCGGGGGGTATCACTTTGATTATCGGTTTGTCTATTCATCTGTTTGTTTATTTTATTCTCCCTGCGACTTGACGGGTCCGAGCAAATGCTCACGCAACTGCCTGACCAATTTCAATGACAATTTTTCAATCATGCTGTGATTTGACATTTACCTTGTCAGGTAATCGCCCACATTGCGTATGCGTAATGTTTATATGAGTAGTGATGGTTTCTTCCGGTCTGCCTTACCTGCAACTTATGTTCTTGAAAAAAAAACACACACTATGCGTAAATCTCGCACGGTGGGTGGGCGAGGGTTGAGGGTGAGGGTGGAAAAGGATCCCCACACTAGTAGTTTCTCTTTCAATTTGCCAGCATAAAGCGGCTATAAACATCAGAGCCAAAAAAGCTATTCTGCAAAGTTAACAGAGCCGAAAAGCTTTTCTGTTACATTAACAGAGCTGGTAAGCTTTTTGCAGCGCCATCTATTGGCAGATTCGTGCAACTCAAACTACCGTTTTTTCTGTAAACTTTAAAATTTTCTACATAAGTATTCTCTGGATAATCGGGAAAAAAGGATGCTACGAATACACAAGTTTTATTTCTCTTAAAAATAAATAAATACAAAATATCACCCCTACCCAAACATTTCTATAATATTTATTTAATGATATTTACAGTTCGTAAAGATCTTTAAAAAATGTGTAAAATAGCAATTTGTTCCCCAATCGATATCCATCTGAATTCTGATGTGCACACGGAATTTTAATTAAAAATGGATGAAGCACACAGCTGCTGAAATCTGGTACAGCTTACGTCAAGGAGCTCGCAGCGCAGGATTGGAATGGTATCTCGTATCGCGTATGCATTTGACAAGCGCCACAGGACACAATTAGCGTCGAGTGGCCATCAAGCTGCAGCAGCCATGCCAACGAGGAGGGGGGCACGGCGAAACCAGGGGAACATGGCCAGGAAAAGTGGTTTAGTTGGCAACAGCAGTGTCGACGGGAATGACGCATACATATGGGTCACTTTGTTTGGCATTTGCAGGACGGAGCATCCAGCTGCTGCAGCTGCCAAAGCCACAGCCCCAGCCGACGCCGACGCCCACGTCCCATCGAGACACGAACATATGCGCCCAAGAGGTACATTTACTCTCTTTCCAAATGAGAGCCTGGTAGAGAGAGAGAGAGAGAGTGAGCGAGCTGCAGCACCACAGCCTTGTGCCTGACCTTGCCCTCTAAATAGAATATTTCAATCATTCGAGTGTTGTTTGCATTCCAATGGCGCCTGCCTAAAACGTTTTCCCCGCCCGCTTTCCATATGGCCTGGGCAATTTCCGTCACATATTCAAGGAAAATGAGCCAAGCCAAGCCAAGCCAAACCAATCCAGGCCAAGTATTTATGCGAGAAATCCCAATAAAATTTTAATTAGTTAAGCCAAATGCGAATTACAAAAATATTTCGTATGAAATTTCGCGATATTTTTTTTTATGCAATTAAACTTTACGCTCGCCATTAAATGCAACGCAGTAAGTAGTTTACACACAACTTGATTGTGTACAATCGCATCGGCTTCTATCAAACAATGTCACGGGCGTGGTTGTCATTCAGCAAAACAAAAAAGGGGATTTATACAGCTTGCTTGCTCTTCCTCTGAAATGTATGAGCCTGCTTTTTATGCCTTTGGCTTATTTTCGGTAAGTGATGCGGTTTTTGGAGAAAATATTTTAAAAATTAAATGCGTAGATTTTTCTTTTTAACTTTTAACCCCTTTTGGTTGCACTTCTCTGCATTTAATTTGGTTTTCAAGCTGAGAAATGTTATTACTCAGCTTTTTGTTGATGTCGATTACCGCATCATCTGCCTCCTACGTATTGGGGAAGAACACTGGAAATCCATTACGAACGGTTTAGTATCACATATCGAATATGGAATACCCTGAAGTCATCAATGCGCCTCTCTGTGCTCCTTAGGAATAGGAATAGCAATAAAAAAGTTGCTTAAAAAATGCACGAGCTAATATTAAACAAACAAATTAAGGCTGTTGAGTCTGCATCTAGATATCCTAATAAATATCTTAAATGAGAGGTTTTTATTTAAGTAGTTTAAGGATTTTCAATAACTTTCCATAAAAAATAGTGTACCAGACAATTAAAAAAAAATTTATAAGAAGCAAATGTTAAATTCCTTTTGGGAAAAAGAAAAATTGTGTGGCAGATCAGAGTAGTATGCAGCCCATCCTAAGGTCACACTCTATTGCGTTATTATGATAAGAGTTTTCCAGTTAACCCACACATATTGTATTATTTTCTATAATTGGTAATTCTCTATATTTTACGCTTGATTGCATGGCATTTTCATTGCCATTGACGGCAAATTATATAATTCCAGAGCAGGGAAATTGAGGCGGAGAGACGTGTTATGGCGTTCCTTGTCTTGTTTCCTCGTGGGTGCAATAACTGATGCAGTGGGATGGAAAATTATGCATTCATATGCATTTCCTGGGAATTTGCAACATATTGAGTTGATCTTCTTTTGCATTCGTTTGAATAAATTGGCTGTGGGTTCAATCTAAATAGTTTAAACCTATTGAAGATTTTATTGATTTCACCAATTTTTCAAATTCTAAAATTTCCATTCTAATATTTCACTTTACGAAGTTTTGCATGAATTTAAATAGATTTAAAAATAAATTCAATTCAAAAAAAAATTAGAGAACAAATAAACTTAAAATAATCCGATTAAAATGATTTGAAAATGCTGTTTCATCTTCTATTTTTAGAATATTTATGGATTATAAGGTATAAAAAAAAGGTACCTGCTCCTCCCAGATGGTTTATTCTTCTTGGTTTAGAAATGCAGCCATCTGCAGCCATTTATCTTATCTTCCTTAATTCTCTCCCTCTTCCGTTTGCTCTTAATAATGTTTGACAAACACGAAGATGTGCCAGAAATGCGAAGAAGAGCAGAGATAACATTAAAACAGAGGCGGGGCAACAAAACGGTACGGAACGGAATATACAGATAAAGCAGAGAAATTGCAGTTTATTGATTGTGTGTGTGTGTGTGTTGTATATAATTTGTCTATGTATAGTTGTGCTTTTGCATCTGTGTCTGTATCTGTGTGTGGCTGTACTGAAAATACAGTTGACAACTGACGACAGCACATGCATACATATGCACATGTACATATGTATGTATGTACATAAATCCATAGAGTTCCACATACGAGCCTGTTCATGTACATAGCACACACACCAACATGCTTTTGGTGCTGGCCTTGAACGTGAATTGCATTTGCGCACAAAAAATAAGAGTAAAACGAAAACTAAACGAAAAACAAGCAACAACAAGATGCTCACTGTGCAGAAGAGAGTGGGTGGGAGAGGGCAGAAGAAAGAGTGAAAGATAGCCAGGGTGCGAGCGAGGGGGCTAGAGGTTCGTCGGCAAAGAAATGTGGCAAAGCAAAAAGTTTGAAAGCACATACATACGTACATAGACACACACACACACACACATACATACGTATGTACATGCACAGCGCCGCTGCAACTGCACTTCCCGTTCGCTCGCTCGCTCGCTCTCACTCTCTCTCTCTGCTCTCTCAATGACGCACACCACACCCTTTGTCCCAACTAAAAATTCAAAGCGTTCTCAAGGTTACCGCATACAGCTCTCTACCTCTATATTTTTTTCTCTACCCCTACGATCTCTGGCCTGGCTCTATGCATCCCCCCCCCCCCCACTCGCCCCCACTCGCCCCCACCGCCCCGCCCCCCGCCCCCCACTCGCCCAGCGCACTGTTTGCACATTTCAGTTCAGATATTTGGCAGATATGGAAAAGTACCGAAAAGAATTGAAATTTCAAATGCAATTTCAGGTTGTCAGCCCACTCAAACTATCTATAATTCTGGCACATCGCACCTGATACCACACTCAGAGAAAACATTTTGGGAACACATTAAATATTTAAAGAACACTGCAAATAGTTACTTATTTAAAACCAAATTTATTCCTATTTATTTCTATTAATTTCTGCATACTTTTGGGACAAGTTTTGCAAGCAGATTTTAAAGTGCATCTGTTAAATTTTTCACAACTTTTATCGAATGTTTAGTGGCTTACCTTTGCCAGGTGAGAGAGACACTACGGTGGTAAAAAATTGTTCATATCTGTTTTAGAATTTCTATTTTTTAATTTTAGCAAGCTGATGGCTCGGGAACAACTCTATTAGCCAGACTTTATCGTAAATTCATTTGCTCTAAAGGCGATTATGTGTGAGGCTCCCTTTAATTGTTTTCGGCTAGTTGATTTTTTAAATCTGCATAGTTTGAGGAGATTGTTTAGATTCTACGTTGGCAGCTTATCGATTAAATGCTCTATCTTATAGCTTCCATATTTTCCAGACAAACTTTTCCATATACAAGAAGTGGGTCAACTCGCTGTGCAATTTTCCCAGGGAGTCTTAATCTGTCATTATGCAAATTGTGAATTGAACAGAGCCTGGGAATCGTCTATAAGCCATGTTGTCGGAGTGCAGAAGGCAACATTGGAGACAGTATGCAGTCAGCCCTTAACTCTCAATCCCTTAATCTATGCTGACGCAAGACGCAATGCCAAATGCATCGACAGTAATATGGTCAACAGATACAGATGTACATACATATGTAGGTATGTGTGTACATAAAATCCACCCTATCTCAGGCCATGTAGATTTGCCAAATGTCAAAGTTGAATGCACAATACAGAAGTAGAAGGAAACGAAAAGGAAAACAGCAAATGAAATCGAAATGGGAATGGGAATAGTAATGGCATTGGGAACGGGAATGCCACTTTTGCCACTTGTCCGTTCAGTGCAACAGCCAACATATGCTCGACATTAGCCGTTGGGCCTGCCCGCCTGCCTGCCTGCCTGCCTGCCTGGCCGTTGCATAAACTACTCGCCCCCCTCCCTCCCTCTCTGTCCTGCCGTTGCTTTTGCTATTCGTCTCCGTCGAAAGCGAAATTTCTGGCACATATTTCACAAATGTGGACGACTGCAGACAAAACGTCGCACGTCGCGCGATGATTCATTCCCATCTGTGGAAGCGAGATGGCGAGAAAGTCACTGCCAGGCTGAGAGAGAGAGAGAAAGCTTGCCTTGCCATATATAGAACCAATGCGGGATGAGAGGTTGCCCTGCACTTCACCTCCACCCCCGCACACACACACTCACTCGACCAGATGCAAGAGCAAAAGCTTTTCGACAATCACTCGCTCTCTGTGTCTCTGGCTCTCGCGTTTTGTGCAAGCTCTCACAAACATACACACACACATACATGCAGGCTTGGAATCCTTGTGTAGCAGCATTATTTCAAGTTCACTGTCAAGGTCACCTACTCTTGTCATGCGCTGCCAGGCCGCTCACGTGAGAAGGGTAAGGGGCAAATGTTGCAGCAGCAGCAGCAGCAGGAACAACAGCTTTGCATGTCGCTGTCGCTTCTATCTACACAGTGCTGGCTGAATGTATGTGTATCCTCGTACTCCCCCTAACCCAATTTTCCACACTATTCCTCGCACTCTCTCCCACTCAGCAAATGCTTTGAGAGCTGCGCTTTCGATTCGCCAGCTCGTTCCAGTTTTCCCCAAAGTATTGTGTATACACAATTTATAATAGATATGACTCTCCGCTAAATACTCTCACACATACGCGTATGAACACGTTCAGTCTCAGAGCAAGTGCAATTGTATGTACAAATTTGTTTGTGCTCACTATAAATACTAACTATCATATACTACCTAAACTACCGATATACATATAAAGACTGTTTTGGCCCGCACTGAGGTAAGCTTAAGCTATTTTTTTATTATCGCTTGATATTTTTGGCAGCTTTCGTGTGTCATACTATATAATAAAATATACTATATATGACTATATAATTGCTATCTTCTTTTTTCCTACTCTAAAGTTCGAATATTGAATAGAAAGAATGCCCAAAGCTTTATAAGTTTTCTCCTCTTGGGATATTAAATTTATTTCAATGAATCCAATATCCGTCTTAAGCCAGCCTTAACTTTAATCGAACTAAATTACATTTGCGGAAACTTGTAACTGAATTTGGTTTCCCACACAGTGATAATAAGATAAAAGTTTCGCACTTTAGCTGCGCGAGCAAAGTGGCCGCATACGAGCGAGTGCCACTGTAAATGTGCAATCCCTGTACGTGTGGCAGCTGTGTATATGTATGTAGCGGGCTATGTGCTTGCAACTATGTATGTTGGTATGTATCTGTGTATCTTAGTACCCTTTAAAGCGTTGCGATGCGCATGACATAAGATGCGCAGCAGCAGATGGGTGAATTATGAAAGCGCACAGCACACGGCATGCAATAACATCTGTTGCATATAGCCGAGCCAAGATATAGAACACACACACAAACACACACACATGCGTATGTGTATCTGGTGATGTACATATGTACATACATATGAATGTGTGTATCTACAATATGCAAAGGCATGCAAACGCTGCAGTCAAGGCATTTAATTAAATTAAACAATTAAACAAACATGGCGGACTGTGCGCTCTCTCTCTCTCTCTCGCCATATATGTACATACTTGCGCCCCCAAACAAATTCAATTAAGAAATTAAAATCGAAAAACAAACAGCCACAACGCAGAAATTGTTTCACTATAAAAAAAAAAGGTGATACAGAGATAGCGACTGGAAAGGGTCTGACAGTGTATCAGTCAGTCGAAAATTGCAGCACACGCACATTAGTCAATCGAAATCGCATGACATATACATACATGCATACATATGTATATATGTACATATGTACACAGTATGTACATAAGTCTCTGTAATATCTGTATACTATGTGCACTAAGTCAGCAAGTAAGCTACGTAATGATTGTTGTTATGTGTTGCAAACGGCAGTTAGTCAATAAGTGCGCTAATTATATACAATTCGCTGCCCCCAGGCCCAGTCCCAATCCCAGTCCCAGTCCCAGCACACGAATACGAACCCAATACGAGCCCCATCCCCATGCCCAACAGATACACACCACACAGAAAGTGCATATACAGTAGTCACTCCATTAAAGATACACGTTTTAAAAAAAACATTTTCAGGACACAAAAAAGAAAGTAAATACAGGAACAGTTCCCTCTAATGATATTGCTGGTGAAATCCAAGTGCTGATCGTTTAGAATTTATTATTTTTCGCTTGCAGGATACGGGGTACAGTAAACGATCGAATATGATATCCAGAATGACCATAGCTTTAGGATCGCGCTATAATCATATTGAAAATGGTAAAATATCTGAAAATCTGCAGTTTAAATACTTTGTAGCCATGCTTAAGGGTTACCCTGTTATTTCCTTGCTTATCGAGTATCCACTGTATAGGGGCAGTAACTAAGGCGCCATCAGGGTAGACTGCACAACTTAAATTGCAAGTACATCATGTCAGCAAAGGGAAAGAAAGAGAGAAGAATGCAAGAGTGCGAGAGGGGAGATCATTCTACATTGGTATAGGTCATACGAGCGAAGAGAGCGAGAAAGACCCGGCCTCCCTCCTCGCTCTCGCCCACACTCACTGCACTCTCACTCGCTCCCTCTCACCTCTCACCTACTTCACTTGCCATTCGCTTTTCTCCATTACATAACATCCTTGAACTTGAGCTCAGCTTCTCTTTCTCTTTTTTTTGCGACTTCTGTCTTTATTTTGTTATTGGATTTTGGCAGTGGGACGCGCCGTGCTCCTTTCTAGCCCCATCTCGCTCTATTCATCTTTCTTCCTCTCTTTCCCGCCTGCAGTATGGCAACCAACACACACTTGTTCGTTTCATCTCTGTTTTCGTTTCGTAGAGCTTTCAGCTCGGCTACAGGCAGCAGCAGCGGCACCACGACAGCTTTGCCACTTTCTGCTGGGCTGCGCGTTGGCATTGAAAGTCCGACAAGCGAGCTGCGAACAACGCTCCATTCCCCAGCAGCCCAACCAACACCAACCAACCCCATCAGAAGAATTCTAACAATAAGTAAAAACAAAAAAACAAAAAGAAACCCAAACCAAACAATTCCTCATTTGTTTGCTATCAATTGGACACGCAAATGACATCAACAGGGGAATTGAATTTGCCAAAATTGGCCAAATAATAACAATACAAAAAAATAATTGAGGAATAATTAATTAACCAATAATAACATGAGAAGTGCCTGTCAAATATGCATGTACAAAAAAAATCAATTAAGAATATTTTTAAACTAAAAATGTTTGTACCTCGACTTGTTCAAGTCCTGTTCGGAAATCAACGTAATTAGAAGTGCATTTATATGTGTTTTTGCGGAAGAAAATACAAATGTAAATTAATTTCACAAAAAAAAATTCCAACAATGTTGCCTTACGTGCCGTGACCCAAAACATGTGAGTTCTGCTTATATAAAACAAGAGAAACAACAATAACAAAGATACGAAATACTTGCACACAAAAAAGGTAAATGTCAGTGAAAATGAAATGGAAAAGCTAAAAATTGCATCATCAAAGTGGAATGGAATGGAGGGTAATTACTTTGCATCTGCTGATCAACGGTAAGCTTAGATACATACATACAGATTTTTATCACCAGCAACTGTAGAACTTTAAAACCCCATTATTATAACCATAAATGCACTGGAAATTAAAGTTGGTTTTTGGGATTCCCTTCACTGGAATTCTTATTGTTCTGAACGCAGACTAAAACAGGCGATATTATCATAATATATGTATGTACAATATACATATGACGAATACATGTGAGCTCACTCAGAAATACATATATCAAAACACACACGTGACTGGGAAAGTGGAAGGCTTTTCTGCGTCTTCGTTTTCTCAGTCAATGGGTTGAGTTTTAGTCTGGTTTGGTCTACAGATGAAACGTGGGAAAAGGAAACGTATGAATTTGTAAAAAATACCCTTAAGTAAATGTTCGTGCTAGTGTGCACAATAAGCAAAAAATCATATAATTTCTCTGAGACATCTAATAGAGAGATTGGACTTTAACAGTGATATTGTAAAACCAATTCCCATACAAAAAGTATCAGGATCTGCGCGTTCAGGGGATAAGGATCTCAGATGTTTTGTGAAATTTTGTTTTGTGTCGGCTAGAAAAGCGTCGCAACAAAATCAGGAATTCGCGAAAAGCAAAAGTCATCACACAAACACACACCCACACCCACACGTAGAGGCAAAGATAAAAGTTTGCAAAGGAGAGGAGAGAACTTAATTTCGTCAAGAAAAAGAGCTGAAAACAAATGTGCAACGTATGAGGGAAAAAAAGAACGTGGAGAATAATGAATGAAGGAATGGTAGCGTGGAAGCAACAGCGATACAGAGAGAGAGAGAGAGTGATAGGGTAAAGGAGAGCAAACCAGAGAGAAAAAGAGAGCAGAAGAGCCAATTGAAGGCCGTCGTCATGTGGTTGTAGTGTAGGCAACGTCGGTGTGTGGGGCAGTAGGGCAAAAGCGTGGTGTGCCCCAAAAGGTGGCAAGCAAAAGCGAAACAGCAACAGGAACAGCGGGACACAGCAGGGGCAGCACAAAATCAAAGAATCAGGAACAGGAAAAATTAAAAAACTTGACGAAACTGAAGCAGCGTCAAAAAGAGAGACAGTGAGAGAGAGAGAGCGAGCGGCGCTCAAAAGCCAAACTAGAAGATAGAAACTCTGCCGGCGCTGGTAGCGACAGAGCTGGCAGCAGAGGAAGGCCGCAACAACGCGAGAACTTTCCATGCGGCCTGACAGACAGACATTGCAGCGGCAGCTCCTTCAACCGATCGCAAGGCCCACAAACCCCACGACCCTCGGCAATAATACAATAAATACTACGCGTCGCGTTTCGTGTTTTCCTGTGACGCATCAATATCCTGAACCCTTAGTTAACTAAAAACAAAGTGTTTGACAATGAAAAAAAAAAGCAGACATAAAAGCAGCAACGAAACCAAACCAGAGAGTAACTGAGAGAAATGTGAGTAAACGAAATTGCGTCGTAGTTAACATTTTTTCGACGGCGTCATCAAGAGGCCCGTTTCGTTCCCGTTCCCGTTCTCATTCCCATTCCCGCGGCTCTAACATCACGATACATTTTGTTTTGATTGCGGAAAATACAGTCAACAATTGCGAAGAGCAAAGTTGGCAAACACACACACACACACACTCATGCGGAAGCTCTCTCCACACCACACAGAAACACCCATACACTCCCCCCACAATATGGCTCGAGCAATTTTCTCCCAATCTTTTGTGTTTTTTTTTTGCCCCCGGAATTTGCAGAAATATCAAAATTTATTTATAACATAAACAACACGAATTAAGAAAAAAAGAAAGAGAAACAAATTATTTGCAAAGCCCAAACGAAACAAACAAAACAAATGCGAAAATGAGCTTAAAAAACAGTTCCGGATTTTGGCAAAAAGGGATTTATGATTCTCAGGAACTTTGTGAGAAAATCGAATGATGTGTATGAGTGTGTGTGTGTTGCCATTAAGTTTGACTGTTTTTCAACTTGTTTATTAGACGCTCTGCTAAAGGGAGAATTACAATTTTCAGTGCAATTATTAGGAGCGACACTTTGGCCTAATGTCATTAAAAAGAAATGTCAGTTTATATATGATAACAATGAATCCATTAATAGCAATTGCATATAATTAAATTTTATTTAAAAATTCTTTATGAGTTTTTGAGTTTTAAGAGACCTTCAATCTTTGATTATATCAATCATTGCATTCATCTATCTGTCGGTCTATGTATCTATCGTCTGGTTATGAGTAATTCATTCATTTATGCATATGAATGTTTGTTTATTCATAGAACCGTTCCAACGTTTTGTCAACTTTAGAATTATACGACCAGTCAGTCAGCCCGTTGAGTTGCCATTGCCTCACGTGTCCGAGAGAAGATCAAAGCCGCAATATTCATGCTCACACACAGAAGTAAATGACTAATGAACATAGCGAATCTGTGCATATATTTAAATGCATTTGTTGCTCAGTTTATCTGCGGACACACGATCAGTAGAATGCGGTAAACAGTTTTGTGAAATTGTAGACTACAATTCACTCCCACAAAATATTGCAATGTGATTGCACTCAATCAAGCTTTTTGCCAGACTCTTAGCCATACTTGGCAGACCGCAGGGTTCCTTCCGATAATAAAAACAATAAGATATACCCTTTCAAGAGGGTATTACAAACTTACCAAGCCCCTTCGAAATGGATCTTTGGATCTGCAAGGCATCGTCTGGCATTCCAATCTAAATTTATCGGAGCTCGACTCCTGTTGGGAATTTTGATTTTGAAATTCGTTTACGTAAGATTCGCCCCATCTCCACAGAAGCCCCCCACACAATCCAAGAGAATACTCATTACGGCAGCGGGGAAAATGGGTTGGATTAGGAAAAATCATCTTCATGGCTAGCGCTTTAATTGCCGAGAGTGTCGTCATCCTGCTGTTTGGGTGTGTGTGTGTGTATGGGATGGCTGTGTGGCAGTCTAAATAAGGTTAGAGGAAGCTGATGTCTCGGCCCAGGTGTTCGTTGTATTACGTATGCATGGCGTAAGCTGCACTTCCCAAAATGTCAGTAAAAGTATCGAGGGTATCGAGAGAGGGAGATAGAAAGCGAAACTCACACAAACACACACATAGAGGCAAACAGACAAGGCATAAATAAAAGCGCTTTCGCTCTGTCGCAGTCAGCGTCGGCGACGGCGTTAGCATCGCGTGCTTCAGTGTGTCGCCGTCGTGCGCTCTTTGCTGTATCTGCGTGTGTGTTGTGTGTTTGTATGCTTGTGTGTGCTTCTGCGTCTGTGTATATGTGTTTCAAGTTCAAGGTTAAGATACTAGTTGTACATACAGACCGGCCAGCCTCTAGCAAATGAGGCAGAGAGAGAGAGAGATAGAGCTAGATGTTCATACGTAGTTGCCATAGTGCTGTGCTGTACCTGCATGTGTGTGTGTGTCTGTGGTGTGGTGTGGAAACCAGTTTGGCACGTTTCTGTGCGAGAGCGAGACGGCCACACGTTTTATTTCGATTCGTTGTGAGAGCAGAGGAGCAGAAACAGCCGAGTCGCCGTCAAACAAAGAGGAAGCAAAAGCAGAGGCAAAGCCAAAGCCAAAAGCAACAAAAAAAAAAAACAAAACGAGACCACGCCAAACATCAAATAAAAGCAGTGGAGGAGGGGAAGCCGGGCAAACATTGCACAAAAAAAACCGAAAGACCTCTCTGATATGGCTATCTCGCTCTGGTAGGCTGATAAAAGCGCAAAAGGCAGCAACAAAAACGTTTTTGCACCACACGCTTTGCCACACTTATTCGCACTTATTGCTCTATGCGTTTTGTTTAGCCTTTCAGTTTTATTATCTTTCGCTCACAGACACATACGACAGTACACCACCACATATGTACATATGTATTTGTACAAATACAGAAAAAGCCATAAAAATGCCCTCCCTCTACTAAGCCAAATAATAATACCGAAAATCGATGGCACACATGTACTATTTAATTAATTCCCTATTTTTAATTCAGTAAAATCATAAATTCAGTTCTACTATGGCTATATTTGTGCATGCATCTTCTGTATGTATTTATGTATGTATATTTATATATTTTATGCACTGCTAGAAATTTTCCACTGCCAAATGCGAGCCATGTTTTATTGCCCCATAACACATTTAACTCATTGCCCCCGCATATTTCATACTAGTTCCGAGTTCGTTGCACCAGTCAGTCTCAACGACCCGAACGACGGCCGTGTGCAATGCAATGCACTCGATAAGACCTTGAGAGCGGGTGAATTTCATGCAAAAAAATACTAGCAAATGAAATGCAATTTTTCCCGCTGATTTATTCACTAGGCTACGGTGATTCGCTTTAATACGCCAGAGAGATAATTCAAGAAGGGAGGAGTCATTTATAAAGGATATACAAATTAATAACAAAAAATTAATTCCATTTAATATAATTGCCCTCAAACAATAAACAATTAATTTATTTAAAATTAAATCGCCAACTAGACCTCTACAATATCGACCATAACTTGGGTTATGCCACGCCACACGGGACTACCGACAGTCAGCTGAAGCATGTAAGATCCGGTGGGGAATGGAGTCTTCTCCAGCATGGCATCATTCAGTACGAAATTCGATACAATAACATCATGCTGCAGGCAAAAATAAATACAGGCTCAATTATTTTGGGTTATTCATTGCACTTGGGTACTCACATTGTAGGGACAGCTATGATTTAGATTGGAGTAACTAGAAATTTGTTTGTAAGCTATGTCAAACCAGGGATAGCGTTTCGAATGTCTGAAGAACTCACAAAAGTCCACGGTAATATTGTAAAGAAACGGCCGATAGCCATTAAATCTTCGATAGAGGCTTGCATTTACCTAGAAGTGGGGGAAGTTCAATCAAAGTTTATTTCTTGATTCATCTATCGAATCACTCACGAGCACTTTCTTCACCGGCAGTTGATGGATCTTAACGTATATATTGATGGCCACCAGGCCACGTCCAACTACCTTCAATTCGCATTGTGTAAAGTCACAAAATGCTTTATCGTAGCATTTGCACTTGATGTTGGTCGCCTTGAACAGGCCGTGTGTACTTTGGACAAAAAGGATTATAACTAAAACTATTCCAACTCTCGCGAGTACTTTTGGTGATGTACTCATACTTCTAGATCTATTTGTGGACTGTTTTCCAGTTTATAGTTTTCATAGTTACATTTAATTGATTTTAGAGTAGAAGTAATCACCATCAATGCGGAACACTCATTAATAAAAATGGTAGCTAAATAATTTGGTTTGGCAATATTTACTGATGCATTAAAATTCATTGCAATCAGATTTTAGTTAAATTATTTAACTTAAATGTGACAGCTCGACTCTCGAGCGTACCACCTCTCGTATTCGCTATTCAGTACCTTTAGTGCTCAAAATCTTGACAGTAAGACAATAATTTACCAAATTTTCTGCCAATTTTATTTTTCATATTTATTTGTATTATTTTGTAAAAGGTTTAAAGAAAGGTTGTTAGTGTGTGCTCAAATTTACGCCCCCATACAAAGTATGAGAACAAAATGGAAAATTAAAAAGATTTTTTTTGTATATATGTATAGCCAGCTTCTGGCAATCGATAATGTTTGCCTGCTTTTGATGTTGCCATTTAATCGATGGAATTTTCAACAAAAATCCCTTTATTTATTTTTAGTGCGGGGCACTGCGTCAGCATGGAAATTTAATTAGCGACAGTTCAGTGCAGCTGAGCGGAGACAGAGGCTGATCCGAACTCAACCAAACCAAACCAGCGGCCAGGCTCAATCACCATTCCCGCATGCGGGACGCGCCAACAATTTTGTTGATTTTTGCATGACGACAGCAAAAAGCAAGCGACGGTAAAACAATCGAAGTGCACCACACTGCAGCGTGCGAAAGAGAGAGAGAGAGAGAGAGAGAGAAAGAAAGAGAGAGCAAGTGGACAAACAAATATGGCGCAGACATGCGCACTCTCTGAGAAACTTGAACTTGAAAACCGGCAAACCAAGAGAGTGAGAGAGCAAAACAGGTATGTGTATGTATGTATGTGAATGCAATTGATTAAGTAAAACAAAAACAAATGAAAGCAAAGCACCAGCTGAGCGGGAAGTAAGAGCGAGAGAGTTGGCCAGAGCTTTTTCTCTGCACAGCTTTTGCGTGGGCGACTTAACGACACCGTGCTGCTCTGCTGCTGACAGCGTCGACGTCGGCATCGGCATCGCTGTCGACGGCAGCCAACTGTTTGCTTTCTGCTGCTCTTGGCCTCCAACTGCTGCCACTGCCACCCCGACTCTGTCGAATACTGTTGCATATTTTCGGGATCCAACGTCAGGGGACCAGTACACCTGTGCGAGCCCACGCCCACGACCCGCACCCATACGCCCACATTTCACAGGCTGGCTGCAGCTTCCGGATGCTGGCCGAGTGGCTTCCTTGCTGGCGCACGGGAACGGGCATTTCCATTCAGTGACAGTCAGGCCTCCGATGAGGTCAGCCACAGTTCCGAGATTAAGTATGCGGCCAGTGCGCCCTTTGTTCGAGTGAGTGTGACCGTGTCCAAGTTCATTTTAAAGGCGCGTCGCCTAAATACCTGAATCAGGTGTGGAAAATTGATTAGCGAAGCCCGAAAATAAACACCACAAACAATGCCATGCCACCCCCCCGCTGCTGGCGCCTGTATTTGTGTGTGTAGGAGCTGTGGGGAGTGTGTGAACATAAAATCCGTGTGACGCACGTTTTGGTGGCAAGCATATGGCAATTAAAATTGAATTATTTAGCAGCTGAGTTTTACAGGAAAAGTCACCCACACACACACAAGCAGAACGAATACTCACTCTCCTTAAACACGCACACTTAGAAAGAGACAGAAAGAGAGAGAGACCCTTGCAGTCTCTCTTTTGGAATATGTATGCAACACTTCCATATTTCCTGGATTGTTTGCTATTCTGAACCTTGACCTTTCCACGCCCGTGCAGCAAACTGCGTAGGCAGCTAAAACACATACATACATATCTGCATGCATACACATATGTATGTATTATTAGGAGTATATAAAACAACCCACAAGTCGGCTGGCAGCTGTTGGAGCCGAGAGCGCATGGAATAGGTCGGAATCGGACAGTGGTTGGGACAGTGATCAAACCGATGGCAATAAGTCCACAGAAAATAGCCAAAATATAATAATAATATAAAACAAAATTCAATCGGTGTATACCGATTAGATACAGAATTAATTACAGCATTCTTTAACTGTGCTCAAAGCCCTAAGTTTTAGTTTCAAAAGGTTGTGAAATATGGATTTACAGATGAATTAGATCCGCTTGAAATTGTGAAATTCAAGAGTTACTTAGTTGTGCCTCATTGCAATTGCGTCTGTATGATATGCACATATGCATAGTACATACATATAGGAAGTGACTCCCCTACAGAACATGAAACATCATGGACTGCAACCACATCGAGAGCAGAGCGATAAATGTTTGTGTCCGCGCTAAGCTTTTAGCTGAAACGAAAGCTCTCTACCGTCTCGTATCTTCTATGTGCAACTGCCGCTGGGATACCACCCTGTGCTCGCTTTGAATATGGTGCAAGCAAGTGAACACAGCTGGTGGTATACCCAGTGGCCGTTCTGCAACAATGCAACATCAGAAAGAACAACAACAGCAACAACGGCAACAACAACAACAGGAACAACTTACAGGGTGAGTCATGACAGAGTTGAATATTTCGTTGATTCTATTTTAAAATAGTATTTTGTTTCGCAAGTCCAATTTATCAACAGTTTTCATTTGTTTTACTTTGTTTGGATACAACATTTAGTTACGAACTTTGATTTTGCCATACTAAAATGAAATTTCCTTAGCCATAAGCTTCAGTTCGATTCATTTAAACCCCGCCCCTTAAAAAAAAGAAAACCAAAGAAGGGTGAAAAAAAAAACAACGATAAATTGGAATTTGAGTAAAATAATCTTAAGAGTTTAAGCATCGTTTAAGAAAATAATCAGTGAGAAAACAAAAATTGCATATGATTCTATTCAGCATCTTCTTGTTGCCCATTTATAGTATTTCGTTTCGAATTTGATTTACATTTTTTCCTACGATTTGATTTGATTTTACTGCTTTTCCCACACACCTTCTCCACACACACACACACACCTAGCAGCGCTCATCCATCCATCAGGGCGGGGGGTGGGTGCATGCAACGCAACGCTCTGAAAACGCCTGAAAACATTAATTATGCCACACACACCAAAAGCAACCCGTCCGTAGTAATGAGTGAAATTTTCAAAGCAGCGAAATCTCTGGCAGAAACAATTAAAAAGATTTTCATGCTGCAAATTGATTTGGTTTGTTATTTATATTTATTTCTATCTCTCTTCTTTCCCTGCCCCCCGCTGTTTTTCTTTTTTTTTTTTTCGCTGCTTCGGTTTTCTCCCAATCGCGTGGCATGGCTGCAACTGCT
Source organism: Drosophila obscura (assembly GCF_018151105.1). Classification (NCBI taxonomy): domain Eukaryota; kingdom Metazoa; phylum Arthropoda; class Insecta; order Diptera; family Drosophilidae; genus Drosophila; species Drosophila obscura. The sequence continues at coordinate 2,533,375 of NW_024542736.1, read as the reverse complement.
GCAAAATGAAAACCATTTGGTTTGGCATTTTCTATTTTCGTTTCGCTTTGCCTTTTTGGCTCACTGACAATGTTCGGATTGAGGGGTTTGCTGTGGGTGCCACGGTGTGAATTGGCCATCTACGAGTGGGTTCTGCAACTGCAAAGGCAAAGGCATGCTGCTGTTGACATTATTTCGACATTTGTTGCAGCCACTTTTGTCACTTTGCATTTCAAATGACCGTCAATTATCCTTTGTCGACACTCTCCCAGTAGCTGCCCCCATCGCTCTGTCTCTTTTCGAACCTCTGGTTGGTGCTTTTTTGGATGTGCTTCTTGGCGCACTGGGGACTGGGGACTGGCGGACTCTGGGCCGCATGAGGTCAAGGAAAACGAAATTGATTTTCTGCTCGAACACGTTTCTTCTTTGTCCCCGCCTCTCTACATCTAATAGTAGGTACGTACGAGTATGCATACATATATTGTGTGCATTTTCTTTTGCACGTTATGCAATCGCTGGGTTTTGTCAATGCAATAAAGTGAGATGGAAAAATCAAGCAATTATCACCATGCCATTCCCATCAGCTTGTGTGCATTGTATTCGACGCAGTTTTCTTGGCTGTCCAACCTGATGACCTCATGACAAGTCTATGATGAAATGCCATCAAATTCAATAAAAAAAAAATTAAAAAAAACTATAACTTACGCAATCGCATGAAATAGGAATCAAGTTCCAGCTAACAGTTAACTTGGGTTTAAAGCTAGACGCTATTCTTAGAAACGTGAGACAACAGCAAGTTGATGGTGGGTTAAAGATAGAATCAATAACTTAGGGAAGAACAAAAGGTGCACATTTTATTTATTCATTTGTGGTTAGGGGATTGAAACTGTTAGACAAATATTATATGTATTTATTTTATACCCTTACAATGGGAAATATTCAGAAACAATTTCCAACCACACTTTTTATTTATCTATGAACAATCGTAGAGCAAAGGGGCTCTCCCTTAATTACTAAAATAAACAAAGTTAAACTACTATTTATGTATACTTAAGTGGAAAATTTCTTTAATTCCAATTACAGCATTAGATAACTTTTGCAACCACAAACAAAATTCTGCAATTTAAAAAATCTTCTCAATTGTTCTGTAATTTGATCGGTCTCAGCTCTCGCTTTAAATCATTTAACACACAAATGTGTCAGATTAAATTAGTATCGAAATAATAGTAGTAACATGGAAGGGGCAGGGGGAGGGGGCAAGGCAAACTAATCGCCCCACGAAAGGCTTCGGGCCATGCATGACAAGATTAACAATTGCGATACCAGCTGTTGGCGTCTGGCCTCAAACAAAATAATCGCGGTGGAAAACTGAATTTTCAATTTAAGGTTGACCTTAGAGCAAAATTTGATCGATAATTTCGCATAATTGGGTGGGCTCTCTTGGAAAAAATAAAAACTGTGACAGAGAGAGAGAGGGAGAGAGAAACCCACACACACACACTGACACACAGAGAGAAATACATACAAACCGAGAGACCTTGAACATTAACGCCCCAATGCAAGCTGCAACTGCCATGAGAGATACTCGTAGGTGTGAGGGAGATGCAGGCTCATTTCGGAGCTTGTGCGAGAGCGCTAGATAAAAAGAGAACAACAGCAGCTGCTTGACAAAAGCTTTACCACAAAAGCACGCTCTCTCCTCTCTCTCTCTCGCTCTCCCTCTCTCTGTATCTTTCCGTGTCGTGTCGCTTCGTAGGGAACGAATGCCGAGTGTTAGCTTTCGAACGGAATCGAGCAGCTGACAGTTGAGCTTCAGCATTAGACCAAGTAGTTTGACTTTTTTAGTTTTTCGAAACGCGAAACGAAATGAAAAGTTTGCCGACAAGTGTGCGTGTGCGTGTGCGTGTCCATGTGTTGGCGTCTCAATGTGTCTGTGTGTTTGTGTGTGTGTTGCTGTTGTGGCAGCTGCTGCATTTGCAGGCGTTGCAGCGAGAGCAGACCGTACAGAAATACATTCTGCCCTGCATTTAGTATATTTCACCTTAGAGCGTCTTTGGTCTGCCACACACACACACCCACATGCACAAACCCCACTCACACACATGCACACACACACACCGTCACACACGGTCTCAAAAAGCGCTGCAAGTTTCTTTCATTCACGTCCGCGTGGCCATCAAAACGGAAAGCATTGTCGGTTCGCGTCGCGTCGCGTCGCATCGCATCGCGTTGCGCTGCAACGTTCGGGCTAAAAAGAAAATCGGCCTAAAATTGTAACAGTTTTCCTTTGCAACGAAATGCCAAAATAACGCTGCAGTCTTTGCTGCTGCTGCGGCTGTGGCTGCTGCTGCTGCAGTCGACGCTGGCGCTGTCGCTGTCGCTGACGCTGACGATGTGGGGCCTGCCGCTGGCTGCGGCCGCTGTCGGCTGCTGGCCTGCTCCCGGCCAGCGTCAGTGTTCATTTCCCCATCGAGTCGGCCACACGGGCAGGAGGCGGCCAACTGAGGCAGGTGTCCAACGGCAGGTGTGGACGGTGTGGAGGACAGGAGGCATCGACAGTCAGTTGTGGATTTCGTTGCTGATTTGGCGGATTCGAGCACGGATTTGGAGGCAGTGTCAGCAGATACAGCCGTCGCTCCACAGCTGTTTTTGGTTTTCTCCCACAGTCTATCCACAGTTTTCTTTCTTTTGAGTTTTACCCGCAAGTGTTTTCTTTGTGTGTTTGTTTCCCTTGGTTGCGATTGCATGGGATTGCATAAACCAGCAGCAGCAACATTTGGCTTTTCGTATACGTAACATCATTTCAGCTCAGTTCAGTTCAGTTCAGTTCGGAACGCCACAGCACGGCCCGGCACGGCACGGCACATCTGCTCTGCAATTGCATTATAATTTGTTGTAGCACTTCCCTGGGCATTATGCAATTGCACTGGCAACAGCAACAACAGCAACAACAACACTGTTGTTAGAGAGACACCCTGTAATTGCCACAGCACGAAACAATGCCAATGCAATGTGAACAATTTTACTGAACCGACCCACACACTCAGTCAGATACAGAGACAGCTACAGATACGTTCACGCACACATAAATAGCTCAAACCCCCCACACACTATAGTGGTGTTTTGGCGTCTGGCCTGGCAATTTGTTTAAAACAATCAACGGCCACTGTGCGGGCCTCTTCCCTCCCTCTCTTTCATTCGCTGCAGTCGTGTGGAGTGTTGCCCTCTCGCTCGTTGGCTGAATGTTTTAAATTTAGTTTTTCTGCACTTGCTTGTAACCCAAATTTCTGGCTGTTCTTCTTTTTCGTATACGTATTACGTATCTTATATAAGATGCAGGCAACATTGTGGTCAAACAATGTCAGGCAATGGGCTGACAGAGAAAGGGGTTACACAGAAACGGAGACAGGGTCACTAGAGCCAGAGAGCGAGGGAGAGACGAGACGCTAGAGTGAAGTTAATTGCACACAAAAATCGGTTTTAATTTCCCAGGTGAAACAAAGTCTTGGCGCAATTAAAACACAGCTTTGGCAGGCGGCGGCGGCGGCACCAGATGAAAGGCACAAATAGCTACACAAAAAATAAAAACAACAAGCTATAAAATAACAACTATAGTATAAAAGACAGAGCGCGAGAGAGAGAGACGAGCACTTGCAATTTGAGAGATTCACAGCAACAAAAACAATGCACACACACTTACAGACACACATACGTAATCACTTGACCTTGCACGGTTTTTGCAATACAAACAAAAAACATACATATATATAACACATAGATACAATACAATACAAACATGTGTAGAGGTAACAGCCAATTGCAATATTTTCGTGTAAAAATAACGAACAGAATAGAATAGAACAGAACAGAGCAGCCACAGAATTTTATATAAGGCCCCCCCCACACCCCCACACACACTGGGAAAACTGCAACCGTGTGGGTGTTGGTGTGTTTGTGTGTGGGTGATGAAATGACTGCAATGCCTCTGCCATGAGGTCGATTTTTGTTGGTTTTTCATACATATGTACATATATGTAAAATGTACAGCATGTAGAGAGGAAAACACTCACTTAGATATGTGTATATTTATACGATTGCCAGTGCGAGTGCGGGGGTGGATGACTGAAAAATGCATTTGACACAGAAAACACAGTCGGAGCAGCAAACAAAAATTGTCATAGCCACGGAAAATGTTTTAGACATAAATGTATTTCAATGCATACTCTCATGATTCAGATATTGCCCTAAATAATTCAAATGTGCAGAAATATCTTACAAATATTTAATGATTCATGCCCCCCAAATGGTAGACCGCTCGCTGATTGATTTGAGGCACAAGTTGCATATATTTCGCGAGTCGCAAAAACCAGTTTAAGGCCTTCAACTTCAAGCTACAAAAGCTATAGAAAAAAAGTTATACAAGCTAGAGAAATCTCCACAAGCATCCACAGACCCCCCCCCAAAAGTTCTTCCCATAAAAGTTTTCCAAACAAAAAGCCAACAAAACATTTCACAAAAATATATTTAGCATATCAAATGTTGATAGCTATGCCGCTGGACTTTGTGGTGGGATCTTTTTGTTTAAATTATTTTATATAGGTATATAGAACACAAAACTTATGTGTACATATATATTTGATATATTCAGAAACATTTGGCCAGTCTACCGAAAATGTTCTCCGATAAATTTGCATTTGGAATTTGAACTTTAACTGATATCAGCATTCGGGCAGCGCCAGACGCAAACGCAAAACACCTCGACGACTGTCATGAGCAGATATCGTTATGACATCAGTGCCGGCGTCATTTAGTGATGGATCGTTAGCTATATGTATTAGCGATTTACGTATGCATAGACAATGTACATATGTACATATATGTATAATCGTGCGTATGTTAGTCAGCGTCTATTTGGATTCTAAAGAAGATGCTTAAATAATCTCTGAAATGTACCAGACGAGCTGAGTATTTTCTGCTGTGGCTGATAAGCCTGTCTAGCATTTCTTTAGCTTTTGCGTTTGCTTTTGTTTGTTTTTTTTTTGTTTTTGAATGAATCACGTGTTTTAGAAGATTCGAATCGTATCCCCAGCATAGGAAAGTTTCAAAGTGTTGAAATATACGTACACGCTCTTTAGATGTCTTTTTAAAATTGTTGTTTCGTTTCGAAACGTTTTTGCTGTTTTTGTGGCTGCCAAATGGCGACCTTCAGCCCGGGCCGCAAGGTCATATGTGAGGAGGAGATTCCGTTGCGTTGCAGCAGCCTGCAAAACTATTCCAAATGGAGGTCAATCTCGACCGCCTGCAACGCGACTTCCCTTCGTCCTTCACAGCACAGCACAGCCAGCAAGCAGTTATGTAAAGAAGGAAGTGGGTCAGTGTTATGACCCAGTTTCCCAGTGGGTAGTGAATCTCGTACCCAGCCTCATTCCGTGTTTCATCCTTGGCGGCCGTTTGATTAGTTTGAAATGTGTGTTTTTGGCACCTCCTATAATTACAGCTGGATGTGGGCTTCACGGGGCCGCTTCGTGCCGCCGTGCCGCCGCGCCGCGCTGCCTGGCTATTGATTTTAAGTCGGGGCAGCCGACGCAGGCGGCCGTCAGTTATGCGCTGTATATATATGTATCTAGTATAGCCAACCTAGATAACTTTGGCATGGCCCAAGAGTGTACAACTATAAGTATCTATCGCATACAGCCCATAGACACAGCCATAGCCATAGCCATAGCCTGCCTGGCTGCAGTTCGCGAGCTTAGCCAAGGAGCCAAAAATAAAGATTCATTTTGGCACTGGGCCAATATTCCAATGCACATTTGCAAAAGGGATGAAAGAGCGGGGTGGTTGGGGTGGTTGGGTGGTGGCAGTGCTGCAGGCTAAAATGAAAAGTGAAATGTTGCCATGCAAAGTGCAAAGAACAAGAGCATCCCATCTATATCTATATCTATATATATTGTATATGTATGTACTTGCCAGAGAGCAGACATTTATTAGTTTGCTGCCCCGTAAAAGCAAGTCGGGAAGTGCTCTATAAATATGGCCAAAATGCACTCAACTGACAAATTTATGGCCAACTGCATAACTCATCTATTGTCCCACCTCTGACCCATTCTCTCCCACCCCCCCACCCCTCTACCCTTCTTTTCTGTGGCACATTGAATGCACACTTGTGTGTCACTTCGCTTTGCCACTTATTACATCACCGAGAAGGCAGAAACGACACGATACGGATAGACTTTGCTTGAGGCCTTTACCGATTTGGGTCAACCTGAGCCTGCCAACAAATCTTCACAGATACACGGACAGACACACACACACACAGCGACACTAACACTCTTTGGTATCAGGTTTTGTCGATGAGTTTATGCGAGTATAGTCCTAGTCGAAGTCACTTTTGTTGTTCTTGGCCAAACAAAAGTTCTTTAAACTGCATGAGGGGAAAGTTAGTCAGAACATTAAAGATTTAAATGTGTCAGGGCGGAGTTAGGATCAATGGATACGACCCACCCTTCGAAACACACACATTCAGCTTAATTTCCACCGCCTTTCGTTGGTCTCTGACATTTCTCTCTATCGCCAATCCATTCTCTTTGGTCTCTAACGCAATCCCCAGTTGATCTTTCGGTCATTCAAATATACATATACTCATTATCTATCACGCCTTTGGCGCGTGACTCAGTTTTGTTGTTGTGCTTAATTTTAGACAAAATCCCCATAAAAAACAAAACAAAAAACCAAACGCCTTATGCTTCCACATCAGTCGTCATTGGTTAGTTGCGTCAATTGTTTGTATTTATAAATGACGCTGGGGCAAAGGCAAAGCACGTAAATGCTGCCAGAACACATTTGGAATACATGGAATTTCTTTTTTTTGAGCTAATCGCGAGCACACTTCAATATCGCTGTAACTGCGACTGTTGCTAAGCGAGCCCTGCTCACTTGAAATAACCGAAAAATCATTCATAAAATTTTGGGGAAGTGAAATATTTTGCCAGTCAGTTGTCCGCTGTCCCGTCTGTCTGCCTGTATTCATGTCTGGTCGTTGTTGTTGTTTCCCCCGTCTGCGTCTGCAGATAAAGCACGGAATAGCAAACATTCCACTTTTGGTATTACGTATACGCAACGTTCTCCATGCGATATGCTTTTCTTCGCTGTACTTTTTGCGCGTTCCTCAGACTGTTGCGTGTTCGCGCGCGTTCGTTAGCTTCTACGAGTCTACCTACATATTGCTACATATATACAGATATATACATATGTATAAATATATATTGTATATTTCAGTGGGTATGTGTCTGTGTCTGTGTGTCTGCTTAGCAGATAATAAGTGCCAGAGTCCGCGTGCGTGTTGGTGACTCGCTCGAGCTGATCATGCGACCTACCAACTTGTTTAAAAACGAAGGCAGGGGGAAACACATTCTTTCTAATGAATACTTTTCATTGAGTGTATGTGTTGTATATTGTTGGAGAGTTTATGTATTAAATTAGAGAGGAATACGGCAGAAAGGGCATCTCAACTTCGAACGGGAATATTCTGTTTCTCATTGCCCCCCAGTGTCATACCAGTGTCTGTGTCTTGTTTTGCATTCGCATTTGCAATTGGCAAATATTTTTTTGGCCAAGTCAAACTGTAATTTATTTAAGTAGCGCTTTGGGCCACTTCCGGTGACGACAACACTTCTCCGAAACTTCGTTGGCAGTGGCTGCTTTGATGACCCAGATAGTGGAAGTAAACGTGTTGGTCGACACATACAGAAGGGGGAGATGCGGCACGGGTTGGGTTCATAAAGTGCTAATGAAAAATGCTCAGCATTTGCCTAATGAAATTATAACTGAGCCACTAAGTGCGCCATAAAGAGCAGCAAAAAAGCGTAGGATAGGGGTAAGGGTAGGGGTAGGATAGAAGTGGCGTACTGATGTTTTGGGGCATTTTAGAAATTTTCGTGGCACTGTCGGCAGGTCGAGCATGTAGCCCATTTAACGCACATAGAAACCAAACCAAACCAAACCAACCCAACCAACAATTGGACAAGCACATGGAACCGCATTTTGTTGCTTTATTTATTTAACGCTTTATAAGCTCATGAGCTAGCTTTTCATTTATCGATACAGCTAAGCACTCACACAGCACAGCACTCACACACGCACACACCACACACACACAGCACTCACACAGCGACAGTAATGAACAATAATTTATTTAATTGACCGAGCTCTTGTTCTTTCGAAATTAGAACACAACACACACACACACACACACACACACACACCCAGACCCAGACACAGACCCGGAGAGAATCTCGCACTCTGTTTGCTGGCCTGGCACGCGATTAAAAACTAAATGGCTTACACATACTCGTAGTATTATGAATTTTATAAGCAGCAACTTTTTTATTGGCTGTCAGTCTTTCCACGCTATATGGCACTCTTTCGTACGACAAAGCTTAGTCCAAATTCTCGTACTCGTACCACAGATGACGCATCACGTATACGCAGCGCAGCGTGTTGCAACAAACATGGTTTCAACAGGGGTTTTTAATTGCGAAAGTGCTGTTACTTTACCGGGTCCAAAAATATGGATTTTGTTTCTTTAATTTGCTGCTTTTCTTTTTCTACTTTTTGCCGTTTCTTTTTGGGTTTTTTTTTTGTTGTCTACTTTTTCTTTTTTCGTTAATTTGAGCCCAATGCCTACTCAATGTTTGGCCTCGTTTTGGATTTATTTTGCCACACCCCGAGTCGAGTAAAAAGCAGCCATGCAAGTCGAGATCGAAGGCTGCGTTTGGCAGAATACAAAACGAATCTTTGCTCCAAATAACATTTGGAACTGTTCGGATGGGCAGGGTGAATAAATGGTCACCCTCATCAAACTTACTGTGGGGAGTCCCCCACATACCGACTGGGAATTACCCTTTCAATTCCCCTCATTGGTACGGTGTCTGCACTTTATTTCAGTTTATAATCGTCTCTCCTATCTTATCTCCTGGGCAGGCAAGCGGTACGAGGTACGATGTGGGAAGCCCCATTCAGGTTTTAATTTGTTAATTTCCGCATGGATTTTACCGGTGACTGATGGGCCGGGCCGAACATGCTCAGTGCAAACTGATGCCAGAACAAACGACATTTTGTGACATACAAATGACTTGTATAACCGATCGGGGGATCGCCAATCAGCGATCCGCATCGACCCACTTTCAGCACCAACACCTCCATCACCATCAGCACCATCAGCACTGGGGCCTTAGTTTGTAATCATTATCGGCTCCGCACCTTGGCACCTGCGATTGCGGCTTATCACTCATTTTTGAGGGGGCTGGCTGACATGGATTCCATTTTAGAGGGGTGGGAGCTGATCGCACAGCACAGCAATCGCTGCTGGTTCATTGCACCTTCTCGTTGCCCCCACATGTTCAGCTTTATTCCGCATGAGTTTCAGTTTCAGTTTGAGTTTGGTTTAGTTATGGATGTTATTCTTTGTATGACGTTTTCTGTTCCCTCGTTTCCCTTCTTCCATTTTTGTTTTTGATTTTGTTCTGCCAAATCCAGTAACAGCCGCAGGAAAATCCACTGACTGCCAGAGTCGCTGCCACGCCCACGCCCACGCCCATGCTCAATGAAACTGCCTCTGAAAACGCGATGTCGCGACCGCGACGGGCTCCACATACATTTTGTATTCTGTTTCAGTTTAAAACAAACCAATTTAACGATAAACCGATATATATATATGCGACAACGATAAACGATTAACTGAACATAGCAAAGCATCCTTTGAATGTTTTGGGTTGCGTGTCAGGAGTGCATTTGCACTGAAACATTCTGAAGCCTGTAAATGCACTATCTGGTACGACATTCCAGAACGTAAAATCTTCCCGAATACAAGAAAATGCGAATAACAAAATGAAATATGCAATTTTTGTGATAGTGTGATACAATTTCTCAAAACTGATTTATATTAATTAAAAACTAGAAATAATTAAGTTACTGTAAGAGATACGCATTATATTTGTAAGAGATTTTCAATTCAATAAATAAATGAAATAAAATAAAAACGAATTATCTTCCATGAAGAGCTTGTTTATTATATACAAATACATATATACTCGTACATACTTTGTGGTTTTATTTTACTTAAGGGGAAGTTTTGCATTTAGCGAGCAAGCAACAGTCAAGTCAATCCATCTACAGATTTAGCTCCATATATTATAAGGCCTTCATCTGCAACTGCTTTGAACTATGACGCTTAGTCAAGCTTTCGATGACCTTGAATACTCCGACTCTAATGGGAGCAGCTAGCCTTAATTAACATAATAACCGCACTTTTAAGCAGGTCTTGTGGCATGTGGCAATCAACCTAATAAATATACGTATACGGACCAAAGCTGCCGCAAGCTAAATTGGATGGGAGCATAAATCAGAGCATGGCAGGGCAGGCAAATAGTTTAACAATGCCTCCCCATAGTATTCCAAACATAATCCTTATTTAACGGCTCGATAACTAAAAGCTAATATTGCATATTTTACAGCGAACACAGCAAGAGCTTTCGACCGAAACCCAAAGAACACGCAACGTAGCATAAAAAGCAGCATAGAGGGAAATCCCCCGAAACGACAACCAACCCCCATGCCCACCACCGTTCAACGCAAGCAGCTACCCAACACCAGCCAAAAGATGGCGTACCGAAAAGCTTCGCACCGAACCGCACCGCACCGCAGCGGGTGAGAGGAAAGAGTTTTTCGGTGTTTATCAGTGTGTTCATGTAAATGTTTTTTATATACCCTACCCCCCCCTGTTCAGTTTGAATGCTCTACCGAATTAATCCACCAACAATTCCAAATGAACGAAATTTGAAAATCAGTTTTACCCAAAAATCAAATCCAGAAAATTCAATTGGCTATGCGCTTTGGCAGTGTGGTTAGCTGGTTGTGTAGCCAAAATATTGCCTTTGACCATTCACAGCCACTATCTTCACTGCCGCCGCGACAAGCCATTACAACGTTAAGCAGCATAATCGCGTATTTTTCTGGAAGCCAACGGACTCAAACAAAAACCAAATGCTGTATGGCGGCGAATTCAACGATGTAACAGTAACATAGCATTAGAGATGGGAGCGGTACGAAACCCAGGGCCAGGAATTGTTTATGGTCTTACACAATTTATTTATTTTATCAATATATTTATCAAATATTTAAATTTGTTTTCCTTTTTTTGGTTGGTTCACGCAACGGAGGTTTGTCCAGCCCTGTCCAGGGTGTTGCACGGAGAAACGCACTGCCATGTCCACTGCGAATGCAACTTCATTATCACCCAAGTACCTAAAAATCTTTACGCATCATAACTAACTCCTCCAGCAACTGTAGAGCTAATATATAAAATCGCACAATGTGAAAATCCAACAAAGCATTAGAGAACTGAACCCTAATTCAGTGCACCCTATGAGAATGTTCCAACGTGGTGCCATTCTGACTTTAGCCATAGTTTGTTAATCTGAAAATGGTTTCAGTATAGGACCATGGTGGAACATCTCCAACATGATCCACATGCGACGAGTGATCCGAAGATAATCAAGGCCAGAACGTCTTAAAGAAAAACTCATAAAAATTCGCATGGGTTTTGTTTGATGTTTTGTTGTTGTTGGTTTTATATATATAAATTTTAATTTAATAAAATTTACTTGCTATATTTCTATTCTTTATAAGTTCATCCTCATATAAATAATAATTTTAAATCGCACATTTTTTTTCTCATTAAATTTATATTATTATGTGTTTTGTGTTTATGTTTTATGCAGTTTTTGTTTTGTTTTGTTTTACTCGTATTTAATCTGAATTACACAACATTACTTTTATTTAGCATTAGCTTTATCTTTATCTGTACCGTTATGTTAACCATTATCTCTCCTTCCTCAGATGAATGCTAAAATGTTTTCTTTTGATTTTCTTACATATTATTGACACTGTTCTTTAAATAAATGGAACAATTCCATTCTTCTGTTTTCTTTCTGCTTCTGGTTTCCAGTTGTTTTTTTTTCTTTATGTTCTTAGATGGGTTTTGCATTGTGGTTTATGTTTATGTTTGTATTTGTATTTGCTTTACATTTATTTTTGTTGGCTGCTTTCCATTTGCTTCAACTTCAACTAAGTTTAAATTATGTTAGTGGCTACCATTATTATGGTTTGCTCTAAATGTTTACCACTTCATGTTGATTGTGTTTAATGTTCGGCGCTTGTTTGTGGTTGTTGGTTGCTTGGTGTTTAAATAATTTAAGAGTATTCAATAGAGGACTAAGTTAGTATACGCATTGTAGGTTTGGCAACTAAATTATAAGTATATTCATAAAACAAAATCAAATTCAATGCAATTCCCTCAAAATGTTCGTTTGCATGAGCGAGCGCGTGCATGAGTGTATGTATAAATGTATATTCGTGAGTGTGTGTGTGTATGTGGTGTGTGTGTTAATAATAGTGAATAAATACAACATTATACAAATAAGAGAGGATTTCCTATGTTGTAACGCACAAAAGAAACAATAAAACGCTGCAAAAGCACAACTCTAAGCACTTTTCTTGCAAGCACTCGTCTCCAAAAAATTCCCTTTTGTTTGTCGTGGCCTTAAGCTTGGAGGATGGTTCGTTCGCTGGTTAGCAATTTACACTTGTAAACTAAACAATAATAATACAAAAAAATTATGTTTACAAAAAATGAAGAAACTGCTGGGCGAGTTAGTGTTTTTTTTTTCGCACGAATTATACACAAAAAACTGACGAACTTAACACAATAATTTAACCAAAAACTGAACAGAAAATTGCAATTAAATTGTTCCTTTTTCATTACAATATGCATACAACTAGAGACTTTTCAAGTCGACGAGAGGGAGGCGCTTTAGAAGCTCATCTCCGTCGGCTTTCAATCGATTTTTCCTTTAGCAAAAACTACGCTAATTGCCTGGATTAGAGTTTATGTGAATTTGCCTTTTTGCCTCAATTCGTTTCGCATGATTAAAATTGCTTTTGAATTGGGTTATATTCGTACATAAATATAATTCATTATTCTTTTTGATTGTTATCCGAAGCAACTTTTACTTTCATTTTAAATTATAAGCCTAGCCATGAATTTTATTTAATAATTCTTTTGTGTATAATTCGAACTGTGTGTGGGGGGGTGTGTATGTATATGTGTGTGGGGGTGTGTGTGTGAGTGAGTGTGTTGGTGTGTATGTGTGTGTTAGTATATGCTGTTACAATTATTACATATCTCATGTATATTTATTTTATGATTTATGATTTCCTTTTTAGTTACTCATTTAGTTTCTCTTCTGCAACATGTTGTTAGTAGCGGATCTTGTTGCCTATAGATGTTGTTGTGGTTGTTCTTGTTGTTGGTGTTGTTTCAGTGTCTGTTGTTGGTGTTGTTGCGGTTGTTCGGTAATGAGAAGGCGGCGACGATTTTAACGATATAAACATTAATATTTATTCCTCAGCCCGCTGCGCATACAGCAGCATCGTGTCGATCACACGAACGATGTGCCATTTGTGTTGTTCGTGATTACCCTTTCTCCGCCTAGGACGTGCCGTTGACCAGACCTTCCTTCTTGATGTTCTCCGTCAGCTGCTGCTGCTGCTGTTGGGGCTGCTGCTGCTGTGGGCCGACCTGCTGATCTGTGTGATTGTTGCTGCGGTTTTTGTTGTTTCGGCGCGGTTTCGACTGCTGTTGCTGCTGCTGCAGTGGAGCTATTTGCTGCTGCTGCTGCTGCAACTGCTGCGCTGCCTGGGGCTGCGGTGGTTGTTGTGGCGGCTGCTGCGGCTGTGTGCCCGCCTGCTGTTTGTCGCTATTACGCGATGGATCCTTGGGCTTGCTCGTACCGCTGGCGGTGTTCGCATTGCCGATGCTGCTCTGTTTGCTGTTTTCACCGGCGGCAGCATTCAGCGACGCCTTGCCCGGCTGCGCCGGAGTCTGCTGTGGCAGCTGTTGCGCCTGCTGCTGTTGTGGTTTGATGCTGCTGTTGGCCACCGCACCGTTTGCTGTCAGACCGAAAGGATCCAAGATTACATCAGGCAAGGATTACCATCAAGATTTACTTACTGCTGCTGGGCCCGTTGTTGCTCTTCTGCTTTCTGCGCCTCCTCGAGCTGCCCTCGTACGAAGAGTTGCTGTCTGCTGCGGGAATAAGGACGATGAGTTGTGAGCATTTCGACTATTACTTACGAAATAAACATTGAAATTGAACCAATTGGTTAATTGGTTGATTGTTTCATTTAACCTACCCCTCTCCACGCTGCTCACTTCACGCGTCTCTCGCACCTCCTCGGTGTGATTGTGGTGCTGATAGTCTCTGCCGTTCTGCTGCTCGTTGCGTGGCGGCCGGCGATTGATGCCGCCGCGTCGGTTGTTGCCGGCGCCACGATAGTTGCCAGCGCCGTCACCTGCGCTGCCACCACGATCGTTGTTGTAGCCTCGCTGGTCGCGCTGATGGTCACCACGGGAGTTGTAGTCGTCCTCGTCGCGTCGATTGTTGTGATAACGCTGGTTGAGGCCGCCATTGCCACCAGGACCGCCGCCACCGCGTCCACGTCCACGACCGCGCTGGCCGCCGCCACCGCCGCGCATTGAGCGCACTGACTCAATGTCGCTGCTGTAGCCGCGCTCGGAGCGCCTTGAGACGGGGAAGCTTGTTGTGGAGCCCATGGAGGATTCCTGTATGGCTCGCAGCTGCTGATCGATCTCCATTTTTTCCTGGCGCAGCTGTTCCACTTCCTGGTAGGATCATTTTGAGTGAATATCAAATATCATCCAGCATCCAATCCGCAGCCAATTCAGACACTCACCTTCAGATGCGACAGATGATACTCCAGCAGCACTTTGGCATTCGCAATGCTCTCCACGGTGCCAATGAACACAAAGGGTACATGCGCCGGCGCACGGGGGATGTTCTGATCCTGCTCGTCATCGCCAGCGATCTGTGTGTGGATCGACGAAGGGCGTGGGACAGATTAGGCCTGGGGCTCTTTGCTAGCGTACAATACTCACAGCACTCACCTTGATTCGAAACACGCCGCTCTTGTCCACAATCTCCTGAATGATGCGGCCATTCTTGCCGATTACCTTGCCCACCAGCTCCCTGGGCACCTGAAAGAACTCCTCGGCATACTCGAGCATGGCGCGTGCCCGCTGCACTGACTCCTCGGTCTCGCCACTGATCTTGAATGTGCAGGACTTCTCCTCCAGCTCGATATTGGTGACGCCGACCAGCGTGCGTGCCGCCTGTATATTCGAGCCATGCGAACCAATGGCCAGGCCCATGAGATCGTCGCGCACTCGGAATTCCTCAACATAATTCCTACAACAATTTACCAGTGTAGATAGAAAACGGAGCCACCAAATGTGTGGTTGCAAGCAGGATACTTACCCACGGCTCATCAGTTTAGTCGTTTCGAGCTGACGGGCAGCTTCTTCAGTCCTTTTCAAGAGCATAACCTGAACGGGAGGAACACAGAAGGCAGAGAGGGCATAAATTTAGTGCAAGTTTAGGGAGAGGAGGATGCGATGCGAGGGGCGAACGTACCTTCTGTGAGAGATTACGAAAATGCATATCCTTGAGCATGCTGGCACGCTTCTGAGTGTGCTCAAATTTTGACAGGACAATCAGGGCGGTCAGGTCGCGGTTGTAGTTGCAGACGCCGGCATCGATTGTGCGCTGAAACTCCTTGTGTATGCCATCCTTCTGGGCTCTGCAAAATGGACAAGGGCAAATGGGAAAATGGCACACTATATAGTTGGATATATTTGCTTGGACACATTTGCGATGTTTACTCACTCTTCGCGCAACTCTTCGGGAACGGGCAGCGTGAACTGGTAGAACGACTTGGCTGTGATTGGGGGATTTGAGTTTTTGGCGCGCAGTCGCCCCAGTTCACAGATCTCGGTGTAGGGCGTCTCGAAACCAATGTAGGCCACCGCACAGATGTCCGCTTTGAGCATTTTGATGATGGCCACCCACCAGCCGCAGGTCTCGCGCTCGTTTGTGCGCGTAAACACCTCCACCTCCATGCCCTCCTCAAAGGTGGGCGCCGCCACCTCAACGGTCTCCTCTGGGGGCAGGCGTACGCTCACAAACGGATACTTCCTCACTTCGGTCACGCTGCAATCGGTTAACAATCGGTTGGTTGGTTGGTATGTGTGTGTGTGTTGTGTGAGACCAAAAGAAACCTCATTTAATTAAAATGCATTTCCCAAATTATGAAGAGAATCCGCCGACAGGTGTTTGCCAACGCCGGCGGAGGCTGCAAGCAGCAGCAAGCAGGCACCACGCAGCATCAGCAGCTGCCTTGGCTCTGGCTGCTGCCACTGGCAGAGGGCCAAGCGAGAGCAAGCAGCAAGCAGCAAACAGCAGCAACAACAACTGTGTGAACAAGAAGCATTGTGGGGGTGGCCGGCAGTACGTGTCCCGAGTCCCGCCACGAGACACAGATCTCAGATCGGAAATGCCACACAGAAGACGTCGGACAGGATGGTGGTGCACCTAATTTTAGATCCAGCTGCTCTCGGATCGAGTGAATCTCAGGCGGGAAGATGCGACGATGGAACATGGAGGACAACAACGAAATTAAACCCAAAACCCAAAAAACCGAACAACTTTCGTTCCAAAAATGTCACAAGAAATGCATTGCTTAAAGAACTCTGAAAGAACCAGGAAAACTATCCCTTGCAGAACGATATTTGTATACACTTTCTATAAGAATTAATCATACGTTTTAATCTAATCTAGAATGCGTAGAAATTGTGTTGCCCCTCTATATCTTTAATCCTTCATTATAGCTTAGACTTAAACACTTTCCTCTCTCTTCTATCGTTACAAACTGCATGAAGGGAGTCTCATAACCAGATTGGAAATAAATAAATATATATAAATGGTTTCTTTCCGCGGTTAAAAATAGTTTCGCCTTTGACGCTGGCCGAGGCGGCAGCAGCGGCGCTGCTTAGTGGCATTTGTCGCTCGCACTTGACAGTTCTGGCAGAGACGGCCTGGCCTGCCATACACCGCTCTTGCCGCCTGCCTGCCTGCCTTCTGGCCATTTGCTCTCTCTCTGCCACACACTACACAGTTATTGCCTTTGAAAAGCTGTCAGAGTGGGGCGGACAGTGGTGGACAGTCGTGCATCGCCTTGGACAGTCATTCAGTCAGTCAGTCTGTCTGTCTGTCGTCAGTCAGCAGGTTTGTCGCCGCCAAGGAGCCTACAGCCTACAGTGCGGCGTTTAACAAATTGCGACAAATTAAACATTTGCCAGACTGCAGGGAATGGTGGATGGCAGGAACAGGGCCGGACAGGGCAGGGCAGGACCGAGCAACATACTCGCAAATGATGCGTGGCCGGCATCTCTAATTTCTAATTTCGATGCCAAAAAGACGACCCTCAGGCGTTGTTGCTCCTGTTGCCTCGCTCTGATTGTATTAATTGTTGCAAATTAGTTGGAAAATACATTTTACAAATTTCGCTCGAGCATTCGCACTCAGTTGGAGGTTGGAGTTGTTTTCGACTAACTTACCCATCCACATCCACAAAGATGCCATCATCGGCGACAGCTGTCACATGGCCCTGTTTTTGTTGCATTCACATTTGCAGGTGTTGTAGTTGTTTTTGTTGTTGTTGTTGGTTGTTGCATTGACGTAGCCGGGAATGAAGGAAACACAACAACGTAGACGACACAGGGCGGCGGGCACAGGCAGGGCAGGGCACGAGGAAAAACAGAGAGAAAAATGTGTGTCATTAATGTGGCCAATGCCTATGATATTTTTCATTTAGCTATATATAAATGATATTTTTATGATTACCCCCCGACCGAACGTAAACATTAACAATGTAAGATTGGGAAATTCCCCACATTTCACCGAGCACTACCATCCACAAATTTCATATACATATATTCTCTCATGTTTTCTAGAAATTATACATTGCTAGAACTCCAAGATCTGTCCTACATCTTTGCTGACGATGATCTTTTCTTTTGTCTCGATGATGCTGGCTTATCAATAGAGTCCTGCTTTGCATATTTTTTGTTGTTTGTTTACGAATCATCGGATCCAAGCAAAATACAATTGCGAGTCGAGTTTCAGAACATTTCGAAAACGAAACCGGCCTCAGAGATTTGCAGAACCAACATAAATCAATTGCAGATCTCGTGCCACAGAAAGGGGAAATCCATCAAATTCGAATACAACTAAATCGCGTCAATGGGGCAGCGCAGTAAGCAGCGCTGCCAACGCTATCACCCCCACGCTGCGCGGCAAGCAGCGGCGTCAGCATCGCTGTGCACTGGTGTGCGTGGTGAGGCGATGATGTCGAGAGACTCCACTCAACAAATGTTGCTGTTATTTATAGAAATAAAGCTAAAATTCACGAAATTAGAAACTGAGGCGGCCGCCATGGGGCAGGGCGCCCGAAACTCCCTTTCCACACGGGGAACAGGCACTATCCCACCCTCACCATCACCCTCACCTTGTAGTAGGCGCCATTTTCGAGCCGGACTTCTACCAATAGATCTTCCATGCTGCTGCTCCTGATGGTATCACTAGTGAAGCAGTGCTTCGGGTTATCTTGTTATCCTGATGTCCTTCCCGACTGCACCTCCTCCGGCACTCTCACGCACGGCTTATCCTAGCCGAATGCAGTTTGCTGTGTTCCCGTTTCCCGCTCCTTCTTTTTGTGGCTGCCTTTTGGGTGTTAGTGACGATGACGGTGACAGTTCTCGGTTGCAGATGAATAAATTCTTGAAGTTTATCCTCTCCTGTTGACAATTCCTGTTTCTGGATGCTTCTACTACTTTGTAATCAGTCTTTTCGCTTGCTTCTGCGGAGGTTCCTGGAAATTGAATGCAATTAACACAGGAGCGCAACAATGGAAACAAAATTGACAGATATTTTGATTGTGTATGCATATTGACAAATGCCGCATGATAGCATGGCAATCAAAAAGTTTCACAGTTTTTGAAGTTATTTTGGGGCCAGCGCCAGAAATTCCTGGCTAAACAAAATGCAGCGACGTCGGCAGCACAGCACGCTTTTGCCGGCAGCGCAGCGGCGGAGTGCTTCCTCTTCCTCTTTGTCTTTCTTTTGTGTCTTCCACACCACCTTAAAAAAGCGTGTGCGGCGCGCTCTCCCTCTCACGCACACACACCACCACAGCGGCAGAGCAGCAGCCGCCGCCGAAATGTTTCGTTCGTTCACACTGATGAGCACGCTTTTCCAATAAGAATTTCACATACACACCACACACACGCACCGCACACACCCCTCCACGACACATGCCGATTTTACATATCAAATTTACACATAATTCCACTCCAAAACTTTAACTGATACCCTGGGATGGCGGTGTAAATTCTATTTTGCTATATTATCACTTCGTTGCGTAGCCGTTTTTTCATCTTTCAGCTGCTCCCGCTCCCTTTTGCCCACACACATTCATATTCGCCGCAGCCGCTGCTTCTACTTCTGCCGCCGACGTCGCCGCCGCTGTGCAAAATTTTTTCGCTTTTCGGTTCTTGCTAAATTTTCGAATTGCCCAAAGCGGCTGCAATACGACAAATGCTGTAAAGATTTGTTAACTTACGGCTGCCCGGCACTTTTATCCCTTGACTTCGACTGGCAAATCACTTTAAATGTAGCTATAAACTTTTGAAAATAGAAATATAACGCGTGCAGTGCTGCTTCAAATTTTTTTTCGGCTGCGCTGCGTTCTCTTCGTTTTTGCTTTACACCTCTTTCGCAGCGTTTGCATGTGACCGAAACTGAAATTTAAAAAAATACCACACAAAAATTCGTATTTTCAATGTGACAGGAAACTGAAAAAATCAAAATACCAAAACTGCAGCATTTGTTGCTTGGTGAGTTCGATAAGACTTATCGCACTAATATATCGATATATTAAATGGTGGAAATATTTTAGGCGCAGCATCGGTTGCATTTTCAAAATTTAAATAAAATAAAATTATGCGGGAAAAATATGAAGCTGAACAAATAAGGAACTAAAACCGTTTTTATTGATGTACATATTTTATAGCCTACATATATGCATATTCCTGATTTGTATTAATAGCCATTTCGTATCTGTCTGCCCGTCCGTCTGTCTGTGATCTTATTCTGATTGATTTTAACTGAAATTGCTCGCTTTGCGTCCCTAATTTAACAACGTAATTGAATTGTTCACCCCCTTGGGGCATCTCATAAAATAAAATCACATGTTCTCCGTTCGCCGCACTTCAATTGATTTCAATTCGATTTTAATTTGCAAATATTGCCATTTGGCGCCACCGATTGACACTTGTTCAACAAAACGGGAACACACACATACATATGTATGTATGTATGCTCGTTGGCCCTTTGCCGCTTAATGTAATTGTAACGAGTTTTGAGGTCAATCATTTGCACAATTTGTCACACGGGCTGGGGCGGTTCATTCATGGTTCATTCATACACCCACCCCACGCCCCATCCAATCCAATCCAATCGCGTGACGTTGCCGGGCCTTTAGTCAACGCGCTTGTTGAATTTGCGTTTCGTTTCTGTTGATGTGTTTTTTCGCCTATTCATAAAATGCATTCACACACTCAGCTGATGGTGAATGCCTGATAAAAGCGCGGTAGTAAAAGGTGCAGTGCAGTGCTGTCTATTTATAGCCCCATTATATTTGGGTGCACATTTGGGATCGGGTCGGAGTTAACACACAGAAAACGAAAGACCTGCGTTCGACAACATGCAATATTCCTATTTGTTAAGCGACTATACTTATCCATCAACAAAATATCAAACAAAGTGCAACAATTTCATGGCCACAAACCATATTGGAAGCATTAAATCTTTAAGGACTAGCTATGCCCTCTTGTATATACATATATCTGCTACTGGCACACCCTGTAAACGAGGATTCCAGTTGGAAAGCAACTCAGAGAAGGAAGCAAAACACTAAACAAGTCCCTCAATGAAATTCTGCACAAGATCGTTCGCTGGCTGATCATCTGCAGACAGAGACAACAATCAAATGCAAATAATGAGCAAATAATAAAAGAATGTTTTCTATCGAAAGTAAAAAGCCCGGCCTAACCTTACCATCAGCTAATGCCCCTTGTGGTCCAGTCCAATCGGCAAGTGAGGCATATGTAGTTTATGGCCCATAAGAGGCAATGATAGGCAATGGACTTTGATTGCAAAACAAATGTTTGCTAAGAAGGCATTCCCCCGACACCATGCTAAAAATATGTTTAATGAACAGAATCAATCGCCGAGTCAATATACACCTGCTGTCAAAATAATGGAACAGATTCCAGATATAGGGAACTTAGCAGGTTAATAATCTATGTAATCTATGTACATATTCGTACATTTAATGGATACCGGAATA
This sequence comes from Drosophila obscura, assembly GCF_018151105.1. Lineage (NCBI taxonomy): Eukaryota > Metazoa > Arthropoda > Insecta > Diptera > Drosophilidae > Drosophila > Drosophila obscura. The sequence goes on along the minus strand of NW_024542736.1, from coordinate 2,512,015 downwards.
TATGCAGAGATTCATAGAGAATAAATCTTCACAGAAATCTTTAACCCAACTAAACTTTTCTTATGCCCTTACGCCCTTGGATAGCTATAGTAGCTACAGCTACAGGGTATCAAGATCTGTGATTCTGATAGTCATAAATTGCCATTTGCGCTGACAGTAATTACTGTCAAGAGGCGATTTGTTGCGGAAATGGAAATGCATTCCGCTTTTCTGCCCTCTCACTCACCCTTAAAAACACCCACCCCAACCACTAATCCGTCTCTCTCTGTCATTCTGTCTCCTTGTGCAGCTGCCGTTTGACATTGACTTTTGTTTTGCCATTTGGCACATTAACTGGCACACTCTAATGACGTCGCGACGTCGAATGGCCAACAAAAGACAGCAACATTAGCGACGACAGCAGCAGCTGTGACATTGCCTCTCCCTTGCTCGCGCACACGGCAGGCAGGCACTGCAATTGCTATCAACAAGAATTTGTCTGTTCAATTAGCATTTGTCTCTCAGCTCAGCTCTCTCTCTCTCTCGCTCTCAAATGCACATGGGTGCAACAATTTGGCTGCTGCTCAGCACGGCACACTTAATTAATATTAATTCTAATTCCAATTTCAATTCAATTAAAATTTATCCTCAGAACTGTGTCAAAATGATTTGTTCGATCTGGAGATTTGTGTGATAAATGTAAACGTCATTTCCTGCTGCTTTTCACTCTCTCCCACATCTGCAGGTGTGTGTGTGTGTGTGTTGAGAGCGTGCGACGTGTGCCATTTCTACTCTCTCAGCTGTCAGGCAGCTCTCCTTTATGTTCCATGCCGTTTACCGTTAGCTGAGAAAATATTCCATCTCCCGTAAAGTGGTTTAAAATTACGCAAATGTTGGCTTCAGGATCAATTCTTTATGTTGCTGGGCAGCAGAGCAATCCGCACCCGCACTCTGTTATTGCCGAGCAAGGGACCACCACAAGTCTGTTGATTCTACCTACAGCATTCAAGGCAACTCTGAGCAACGAAATCCCGCCTAGACCTCAGAACATGTTCTACCTGCTTATCAATTAATCAGCTTCTAAACCGCGACATTGCCTCCGTCGTTGACTGCGGGAGCTTAGCGCCTTGTTCGGGGACTGCCATTTCGGCACGGCTGATTTAGCTACTATGTATTTTGCATTGCTGCTGTAAGTTGTTGCTGCCGCTGCTGCAGCTGCTGCTTCGGTGTGGGTTCGTTGTCGTGTTCTCGGGCTGGCAACGGCAACGGGCAAACCGTTAAAATCTGCTCCATTTTATTGTCAGTTTTATCGGGCGAGAGCGGAAAACGGAAAACCTAAAACCCAAAAAAAAAATAAAGAGCACACCAACCTGAGTATGCTCGTACGAGTATCGTTGCCATAACTCAATTCAATTCGCTCGCTTTCGGGTGTGTGAGTGCACATGACTATGTCGCGTGTGTTTGTGTGTGTGATTTAAGTGTGTGGGAGAGTGGGTGTGTGTGTGTGCCTGTATATGTGTGCAGTTGCCCGATGCTCACATCGCATTTCAGTAATCATTCTGTGCCTGACCGCTCCGCTGCGGGTTCTGTTCTTGGCCGCCCATCCCGAGGTTCCGTTATAAAAGACGCGTGCCGTGCCACACATTGATGGAGTTCTCTTCGAGACCGCAAAGGTTCAGTGTCCTGCCTGGCAGCCTCTAAAAAAAAAATAACCCAACAAAAAAATTGCAAGTGAAACTAAAATAACTGAAAGAAAGCTGAAGAGTGTCCATTGAAGGAGCAGAGCATTTAAAGTGAAATTACTGCTAATAATAATATTTAACACAATCCAAGCCGGGAAAATGCATTTCGTTACCTTCTCGATACTAGGTAAATTTCTAACAATTTCTATTTTAATTTCTTGTGTGCTAAACACCTGTGAAACATTCAATGGGAATCGAATGGAGTCGCCGGATTTCTCACGGCAGTGATTAAACATACGAGTACATAGTACCCAGAGTCAGCCCGACTTCCCTTTAAATCGGTGTTCCAATCGGCAAATGCCATTGATTGATTGCATTCTTTAACTTATGGACATCGAAAATGTCACGTCTTTGCTTGGATTCCACATTCATCCACACTCAAATTGTAGCTGCTGCCATTCCTGCCATTTGTTCTGTAATTATTTCGATCATTTGAGTTGATAAGATGCCAGAGACAAATGTGCCTGTGATACTTGTACGAGTAGTATTCCACATTTGAGATCGTAAATTACAACTAAACCTTTTATGCCTTTTATGCTTGACAATAGATCGTAGACGTCACTTTGTGTGTGGAATCCCAGACTAGGGGAAGCGCTCATTGCCATAGGAAGTACTTAGAAAGATCAGCTGGTTGATTTGGTTGTTTTTTTGGTATCATTCAAACTTTGAATTTCAAAGTATTGTTACTGTTGTTTGTCATGTTCGATTGGCTCTTTACCAATAAAATTGTGAATCATCATACCCGAAATCAGTCCCATAGGGGCAAATAGGTGAATCATCAGCAAATAGGCCAAGAAGAAAGGTCAGGAATGTGCTTTAGGGCTCGTAAATTGCAAATCAAACAAATATTTATTTTTTACACTTACTAGAATAATTAGGGAAAGGGTTCAAATTTCCACTGCACACACATTCAGTTAAGTAACGCCAAAGATATTCACTACTCGAAATCTGTGTCATACTCCTCATGTAATTCGATACCATTTGGGGATTTTTCCAAGTGATTAATGTTGCCCTTGTCCAATCATTTGAACATGTAATATAGCGAGCCTATCAAATAACTCGAAGCACAGCACATCCAGAGCACTTGAGAAGAGAAGTACTTTGGACAATGGATCACGCGCACAGCCGAGCAGATATCACAATAAGAGCCAATCTATTGCCGGCTTGTTTGCCTTTTTTTGAGGGGTGCGGGCCTTTTCGGAAAATAACCATTTAATTCGCTTAACACCCCGATAGATAGCAGTGACACAGACAGAGACAGACAAACACTCGACGCATCACAGCGGTCATCCCGTACGATGGGGTCGCCGAAAGTTAAATATTTGTACACGCCGTGGGGGGGGTGGGGGGTAGTAAGTGTAAATTTATAGCTGAGGGAAAAAACTGCTGACCTAATCGAGATAATCGAAAGCTGGGCTATAAACTAGACGTACTAGAAGTAGCTTCAAGAAATCATCGATAAGATGCACTGACTGTAGATTTACCACTTTGATTAGCGAATCTGAAGAGAGCGAAGAAAGTGACCGTCAGGGGTCCGAGTCTGAGAGGTGCAATGAATATTAAACGATTAACTGCCAATTAGCCACATTCGGTTTATGGATCTCTGAGCGATTCGATTAATGCCTAATCGATCCACTGAAGCACAATAACATGGCGCCCCAGCCGCGCACTCCCTATCGCTTTGTGTAGCTGTGCGTCAGCTAACCTCTGATTAGCTGCGATTTCTGTCAAAGATATATGACAGTCATATGTCGGCGAGTGATTAAATATATATAAATACACTTGCTACTTCATGCTACCACTGATTCTGGCTTCTGGCTTCTGACTTCTGTTTTCTGTCACAGTGGTTGGTTGCCTGGGTCTGATTGGGGTTACCCCTCTTTTTGTGACGCGGATCCGACTCTGTGTACACTCCCTCCAGATGGGCTCCATTTATTTCCATCGGCAGCCACTGAAGCGTTCTGCTTGGCGTTTGCTCTCCATTGTCTGGCCGATCGAAAGGGAAACTGCAATTTGCAGTGCGTGCATATCATTTCGCTTTGGTGATAGCCGCCGCTTCCTACTTGATACTCGCGTACACTGTATGCTGATGATGCGACTGAACTTTTGTTTACAAAGATCTTTGGCCTGTGCCGGCGGCGCTCACTATCTGCGCTGTTTGTTCTCAACACTTTAATCAACTTCCTTTCGCAGTCTTTCCCCATGCACTCTGCAGGGGCCCAAAGTCCAGTCAACTGCCTTTGCCTTATGGATGGAAAATTTTTCAGCCTGCTCTCACAATCGATCATCCAATCCATGCACCAAACCCTAAAGCAATCACAACAAAAGTTTATGGTAACCAATCCAGACAAAACGTCAGAATGTATTATGTGCTCAGCCACAGTCACAGTCACCCGGCAACAGATTAGATTATTTTCTGTTTTACATGGGGTGGAGTTCTTCTTCAAAAAGAGCGGGGATTTCTCAATTCTCAGAAGATTAGTCAGATAGTTATAGCATAAAAATAATCTTAAGTCCATTGCAGAGGCCTCAATAGATAAATAAATAAATTGTATTTGCAGGAGAACTCCCTCCAATCGATTCCAATTGTCTTCATTCACATGACCAGCGGTATATCAGAGAGCTTATCGCAGTCTTCACACGCCTCCCTATACGATATAATAATGACAATTGAATATAAAACTCTGCGCACTCCCGAAATTCTTTATCGGTGGTGGGGAATATATATCTTTGATTACCTTTATAAAATTCAGTCTGGAAAATCACTGAGTGCTCTAAATATCATAGCGAACGTGGGGGGATCTCAATACCGCAGTGATTTGACAGAAACACAGAAACACGAGCAGAGTCACAGCCACAGAGCCACAGCCAAGAGTCTTTATCGCCTCTGCTGAGCTATGCGAAATCGTTTCAATTATATTTTAGCTGACACGGCCGAAATGGCCATGTCATAATAAACAGCCGAGACAAGTCAGGGTAATGCCACACAGCCACTTGACGACCGGCACATAACGAACAGCAGCAGCCAGAGAGTGCAACATGATGCAGAATTCCGATTCTATTCCAGTCTCGAATCTCGAGTGGAGGAGCTATTTTCACTTGACGCTCTCGTTGGTTGGGGGGTGCTAGGCATTTCCCATTTCCATCGGACGTTGTTTGTTTTGTGCTGATTTTCACATGATTATCCGTCATTTGCATTGCCCGTATGCAATTACAGTTTTGTTAACTTTTACACCCCGGGGGGCTCTCAAATTACAGAACATTATTCCCATTATCAGCTATCACTCAGCTTTTATCCACTCAAATGTAATTGTGCCGGAGCTTTGGCTTTGCATGTGCAAAAATTTAATTGCCATTTAAATTGTTGCTCGACATTTGTGGCATGCTACCCCCAGACGGGAAACACTTCGGAGGCGATCAAGATGCAGTGATTCTTTCAACAGTGCCCTGTCGGCGTTTGATCTCTCGGAAATATCATCAAATAATAATTATATAACCGCATGATATGCCTTGTGTGTCTTGTGATCATTTCTTCATTAAATTTCCAAATGAAATTTATTGCTTTATTATCCATCATTCACTACAAATTCAAGTATTCAAGCAGTGTGCCACTCAGATCTCTAAGTACACGCTGCCTGCTTACCATGTGCTCGAAAATAAATATTAAAAAACTCATTAAAGTCTCGCGGTACAGGTCAGAATAGACTCGAAATGAAATATTATTATTAGGTACTGTCTAATCGCACAACTTAGAAATCTTTCGCTCTAAACCATTGCGTCACAGAAGGCGACCCAAGAGTCTACTCGTACTATACTATGCATACATCAGCCGATGAACACGTTCCCCCCTGGCAAAAGTATATTAATATATTTATACTGCGGAGGGAATGTGTATGTAGTACTCAACTTTCACAGCTGCCGTTGTCGTTTGTCTCCTTGCGGGAAAACTTGCAAAATTGTCAAACAGAGAGCATAAATTTGCCAAAGATTAGAGACAGAACATGGCAATAAATTCACAGAGTTCATTTGACGACTTTTATATTAACCCATTAATGCTGGTTATGTCTTAATAAACACATATATTTGGTCACAGATCACCAGATCACAAAGTTATGCGATGGCTCAGTGGTTTTTTAAATCCCAAATGGATCGTAAAATTTGCTCAGACCACATCGCATCGCACGCATAAAATTGTGTTGAGATTTTGATGTGCAGATGTCAAAATGCTTTTAGCCACAAAAGAAGGAGAAAGCCAACGAGAAAATAAATGATTTTGGTCCAATTTTTGGTACAGGTTAATGAAACATATATGCCATCGGCAGCAGCAGCAGCAACAGCAGCAACAGCAGCAACAGCAGTTGATTGAAATAATATAATCGCGTTTATATATAGATACACAATATGTGGTGGAAATCATAAATTTCTCGTGTATTTTTAGCCCAATTTCAAATTCAAGTGCAAGGTGCTGTCGTCTGCTGACGCTGCCAAAACATTCTATAGATTGACCCTCTGTCAGTCGCACTGTCGTCTCTCTCTCTCTCGTTGCTATTCAGCCGATTTTATGGCCCCATCATCAGACCCAACTGCAGTGTTTTAGTGTGTTCGGCCCTGGGAGCATTTCGTCGACATTGTCGGTCAAGTTGAAGTTTACACGTTCTGTAAATTGTTGCCATTAAAACGTTTGCACTGTGCGTATACTTGATATTAAAATATGACAACCTTTCTCGCATTGCAGTTTGCTGCTCTCTGGGCCTCAGCTGGGCCAACGACTGGGGCTATCCGGACTTGGACGACAATACGGATGCCGGTAAGTAATGCCAATCTGCAGATTGCCATTCAAGTTTATTTGCTAAAATTACTTAATCAACGCCAGAGCCAGAGCCAGAGACCCTCGTGTTTGTGATGGTACGGGGAGTAGGTTACTCGGCCCATTCCCATTGTCAAGTGCTTTGCATATCTACAGACACATTAGAGGTCTATGTACATACGTTCATTTTTGTGTGTGTGTCCGGGTCACTTAACGTGCACGCTCCGGGCTTGAGTCGCAGCTTAGTTAAATTGCGCCAAATTGCTGCGCCAAAATGCAAATTGGACAGAAAACTACGAATATAAAAATATATATATCGTCAATGATGATCAATTTAGGCTGCCTAACTTTCAACAAAAATTCTGCGGAAACCGAATTTCGGGCATAGAGTTATTTCTTCAATTGCATAAATTTTGATTTATGAGCATTTAATTTCGAATAAAAACCGTCGGAATAAGTCTAATAATGGAAATTGATTTGCCATAAGCTTCATTTAAATTTTGACACTGACACATTGCTAATTCCCGTCTGTTGCAAATAAACTCATCAAAATTTTATCCCTACAGCATTTCCCGATTGGGGCGGTCTGTGCGACAGTGGCAAGAGACAGAGCCCCATCAATCTGGAGGCCAAGTGGTCCCTGAGGGGCAAGTTTGATGAATTGAAGTTCCACAGCTACGACACTCATCAGAAAAATCTGGAAATGGTCAACAATGGCCATTCAAGTGAGTGGAGCACCCAATTAATATTTGTGGAATAGTTTCGCTAATCCAAATGACTTTTTTAATAGTACAAATCGATGATTTTGATGATGTACTCATGCTCAATGGTGGCGGACTGGCGCATGAGTACGAGGTGGAGCAGATCCACTTACATTGGTGGTCGGAGCACACCATCAACAGCGTGCGCTACCCACTGGAAGTGCACATTGTGCACCGCAACAGGCTGTACCCAAACATGACGATGGCGACCAACTTTAAAGACGGCATCGTGGTCATCGGTGTGCTCTTTCATGTTTCGAACACACCCAACGAGGCCATCGCTAGCATCCTCAAGAATCTGGGGGATGTGAAGGCCTACAGTCGCGTCAACAAGCCCGTTACGGTGGCCAACTCGCTGGCGGTGAGCGATCTGATGCCAGAATCGAAGGGCAACTACTACACCTATGCCGGCTCCCTGACCACGCCCTCGTGTGCGGAGTCCGTCATCTGGATTGTGCTCACCGAGACGCTTCCCGTGACGCTGGATCAGGTCGAAGAGTTCAAAGAGATCGAGTACTCAAATGGCAAGCAGTTGCACAACAACTACAGGAATCTGCAGAGCATGAACAACCGCGCCGTGGTCCTGGTCGAGGCTGAGGAACGCACAAACGCCGCAGCTGGTCGCACGGCATCGATCGGCCTCATCCTGATACTCGGACTGGCGGCCCAGAAGCTCTTCCTGTAGATGCGGGACTGGAGCTGAGCTGAGCCGAGCCGAGCAGAGATGATGATGATGATGAGGAGCAGCCATAGACATACTCGTACCAAAGAATGCACTGAAGTTCTCTGCAGTGTAGCTACAACGAATTTCTTGAGAAGATATCCATGACAGGACAGGACAGGACAGGGAGAGACGCAGAGTTCAAATACTCATTAGTTATAATGCAGAACAAGTCAGCTAGTCAGCTTATGTTAGATTCATTGAGTGCTAAGTTCACGTAAATATAACAATCGCAATAAAACCAAAATATTTTACACATACGCATACGCATTCACATTCCTTCGATTCGTATCCCCTGGAATGGCGACTGAAACTTGAAAGTGGTCGGCCGCTCGTGTGCTCCGCTGAAAGTTCAAACTGACCAGTAAACCTTTATGGCCAGTATCCAAAAATAGACGCTGAGCCATTGTGTTCCGTTCTTGTGAATATATTATTATATCACAAGACCCCAGGTGTAGTTAAGGAACACTCATATTTTTAGGGCCATTGGTCAGTGTGATTCCTCGAGCGGGACTCTTGGGGTGCGAATAAAAACTGTTATGGCCAAATATAATTTGAAAATCACTGATAATGGTATCGTGAACTGACCAATTGCGTTGCCTGATAACACTAATTGATATTGCAATGATGCTAAATCACACAACAACAACAACAACACAGGCAGCAAGCATCAAGTTTTTATATCAACTTTATGAGCCATGTCGTCGGTCGAGGAATTTGATTTGGACTTATGGTGCTGGCCACACTTCATCATCGTTGTTCATTGTGAAATGACACTTGGACGCACTTAATGTGATTGCAGCCTGTGTCCGATGGGCCATTGAGTTATTGATGGGACAGTAATAATCACTATAAACTGCATGCACAAGCTCAAAAGCAATCTTATCTACCCATATACCCATATATAGTAAAGTAAGGTAATCAGGGTACCGAGACGATAGAAAATGATTTTAAAAGTCAATTTTGCGAGTGTAACACAGGCTATTAAATACAAGTACCTGCAGAGGAATATTGTCTATATTGGCTTTGTAAAAGTTGGCCTTGGTAAAGTCAGAACATCCCTGAGGAAAAAGAAACTAAACAAGAAGAAATACAGAGTGAAAAACAATATCCAATGGCGCATTCAATAATTAACAGAGCTTGATAGCTTTAAATTTGTGTGTGCGAATAGGAAATATAATAACATATTCTATGATTGTGTCCTGCACTTTACAGAGAATATATTTCCTGCACAGTCCAAGTCTAAATATTAGCACATCACAGACACACTGCAACGGCGCCCTGTAATAATGCAATAAAATGATTCCAATTAATTTCCGTGCATTTTTATCTAAATACTTTAATCTAAAGTACTCCTAACTAATCGGTGGCACCGATCCGATTAGGTGTTCAATTTCGTATTCCTTCAGACAAGTACTCCTAACTAATCGTCGGCACAGATCAGATAGGAATATACATTTATTGTTTTTTCTTTTGGACTGAATAATTCTTAAACTGAATAAACTGATAGCATTATCACAAAATGATACGACTACGAAATAAGAATACTGCGCGAGGTCCAACCTTTTCTAACCTGTTTAATCTAATGCTGTCTTATTAATATACGTATAATGACTGAACACATGATTTATGTTTGCATGTTTTTTTGTTTAACCTTAGCAATAAATGTGTCACAGTTAAGTAATTCATTTCTGTTGCATACTTTTTGGAAAAATAAATGTTGCCTTATGATTAATATTGTACTCTGTATTAGTAATCCGCCAAGGGCTAACAGAATGACAGTAAGTTGTGAAAGAGCGGGATGGCCAAACCTTCGGAGCAAGTTTCGCCTTGTCGGAACGACTAAGCTGTTGATCTTAAATAGAACAGAGAACCCTGCCTTGTGGGACTCGGGTATGGATGATTCTTATTTTCTAAGTTAAATATGCGGCCTAGACGAAACCATTTAACTGTAATGTTGTCAAAGTTGAATTTTCTGAATTGAATTTTCTAACAAAGCGGGCGGACCGACCTGGGGAGTAGCCGGACGTGCCACCCACCACCCAGTCCCCTACCAGACTTAATTTTGAATTCCTTCGCTTTCCGGTAGAGGCCGCCTCGTTGACACATAAATGTAAAAATACATTTTCTACACCCAAAATTTATATTTTCAATTGGGGCATACTTTGGGGCAAAAACAATTTTAGAGCGGAAAATTTATACATAGATATTTTGTAGTGATATTAAATAATTAATTTTTGTGCCAAGCTGATGTTTGGATATTTATATTAACTAATTTTTATGGAGGATTTTTTCTCTCTGAAAATATAAAAATGTGCATCAATAAGCCTTGAAGGTCTTGTCAAAACATTGAAGCCTTAAAATGAATCAAATGACGTTGCTTGTGATCCTCGCAATTCAAATGTTTAGAGTGGCAGCTCAAGAGAATTGGCTGGACTTGGATTACACCACAAAGGAGAAATTTTGTAAGCTTCAGCGCACTATCTTATCTGGTATCCAATTCAATGCCAATGTAACTTGCAGCTCAAAGTGATTGGCCGAGTGTGTGTAGAACCGGCAATAAACAGAGTCCCATTGAGGTGATCGAGGAATATGCCATACACGTACCCACGAAGCTGAGCATAGTGAACGATTCCGTGGAACAGCCCCATTTGGCCCTGCTCTACAACGGCTATGTGGGTGAGTCTGGTACTGGGAATAATTGGGAATCCGTTTAATCGAGAGACAAACCTTCCTTCTTCCCAGTGATTATGTACAACTTTACGCACAGCATTCGGCTGAGTGGCGTCATGGAGTTCAGGGACCTGAGCTATGTGGCGGAGCAGATCCACTTCCATTGCGGGGCCGAGCATGTGCTGGAGCACGAGCGCCATGACATGGAGGTGCAAATCGTGTTCCGCAGCGAGTCTGCAGCCAATCTGGCAGAGGCCCTGAACCAGACGAAGGGTCTGGTCATCGTAAGCGTCGTCTTTACGGTCTCCAATGTGCCCAGCCGGGCCATTGCCGCCATTGTGGATACGCTGCGGGGTCAGCCCCTAGTGAATGAGTCCACATGGAAGGGTCAACGAAATGAACTCGATATTCCTCATGCGGGAGCTGTACGGTGAAATAGGAGCCTACTATCAGTATCGCGGCTCCCTGACAGTGCCCGGCTGTGGCGAGAATGTTGAGTGGATCGTCAAGGCCCAGGTGCAGACAATGACACGGGATCAGGTTGGTATTTTCCTGCCTGTCAGCACACATGTAACTTTGGTGTTTTCCACAGATGGACACCTTGTGCCATGTGGGAGCGGGCTACAGTTTGGCCCGGGCTCACATGAGCTATCGCGAGATGCAGGATACCAATACGCGAAGGGTTTTCTACTTTAGAGAAAGCAGCGCAGCCAACATTCCAGTGTACTGGATGAGAGCAGGATTTATTTACACATTTATTTATAGTGCCATAATTTTTTTTATTTGAAGAAACTTTGTACAATACTTTTATACGTTTTTGTCTCTGTGCAGAGGGGATTTTTGGTCATTCAAATAATAATCATTTATAAAATATTCAATATTAGAGAGGAAATTTCAAAGTGTGCAATAATTAATTAATTAATGACTTAAGTACGCTTTGACATTAGTAAGCAGTTAATATCAGTATTTTGGCCATTTAAGTCCCTCTTTCTGTGGCACCAAAGACACGGCTTGGATTCGCTTGAAGCATTAATCAAAAGTACAAATGCTCATTCGATACCCCCCTCATAGATTATGTGAAAACAACTCCCAAAATATATTTCCAATCCCCAGATCGCCCACTCATTTGTCTACATTTATGCTTAAGCCCAAGTTCAAACTGTCAGCTTAAGCCCGGCAAAGACAAAGACAAAGCCGAATTCGTTCCACCTGCCTAAAATAAACAAAAAAATATGCAAAAATATTTGTGAGTTGTGAGTGCAAGATGTTCGTTCCATAATTAATTTTGACTCACTTTTAGGCCAATAATCAAAAATGCATTTGTAATTCTTTTTTTTTTGCGGCTGATAGGCCTCGAAGGGGCGTTTAGCGCCCAATCAAATGTGCCACTGATGGATTTGTATGCGCTGCGGATTCGTAGTCGGAGTTGGAGTTGGATTCGGATTCGGTTGCTAATGCTATGCATAGAAGCGGACAAAGGCCCGCCAATGTCAAAATCTCTCATGGTGTGAATTAATAAATTTAAAAAATAGTTTTGTTACGCAAAATCATAATTTGTATGCCCCCGTCAACATTCACTTTTATGCTTTTGGCTAATGCCGGGCACCCAGTCTAGGTCTTTTGCATTCAATTTACTGGATGGGCATTTTGGCAACCAATTCGATTTGCATAAAATATGCAAAGTGCGGCAACGCTAGACACCCATTAATCAGGGGGGTCAGGTCAACTCTTTTATGGTCAGACACCACTTCATTTCATTTCATACTATATATTATATATTTTAAAAAGCAACTTTCGTCTATGTCTATTAATTAATGACAAAGTAATTCCTGGTTTCGCATTACCAACACGAAATTTATCGTACACTTCTTTGACAGATCTTCTGCATCTTTGCCCCTGCCCTCCCGCACACTCTCAAAATAAAAAGGCAACAAGCTATGGTATCATTTCCATTTGCATTGCTCTGCCTTTTGCTGCTTTTCGTCATGGCTCACGAAATTGGCGTGAGAAAGTGTGAAACCAGTTTTGGTTTACGCTTTTGAGTCAGTCGGCCAACGGTCGGTCAACCCCTATCAGAAATGTGGGCTAACTTATCATCGTGAAGGTTGGCTGCCCCCCCAAATGCAGCCAGTGCACATTCAGTTCTTGCATAAGGTCCGGTACGCGAGTGTGCACATATTTATGAGTGGGTGCAACCACGACTGTCTCTTTAATTCGTCAAAGAAGTTGTCTGAATCGAAATTGGAAAGGAAATGGGAAGCTGCCCCCACCATCTATTGGCCAGCTTACATTCACCCAACAGCAGACGGGCAGCCAATGCCAATTAGCTTTATATGGTAGTCGGATTAGCTGGACTCATTCGATATGCATCTATTTCATTTCTGTTGTTTTTTGTTATGACAACTCATTTCCGTTGGCAGCTGAACATCACAGCCAATTGTCAGGCTGAATCCCCATGCGAGTTGATGCTTTCAGATTTTCAGATTTATTGGCTCACTTACCTTCACTTTTCAGTCAGTGGGCCACCGACCAAAACCGAACTTACGAGTATTTTGTATCACATTTGGCACATTTAGAGCTGACAAATATCCTACGCCCAATCACTAGCAAAAAAAACAACACCTAGACCTTGGCCCTCGTCGAGACAAATGCGAAATACATTCCCCGAAATATTCAATTTACATTTGATAGTTCCAGTTGCAGACAATAGCACAAAGGCGCAGACAAAAGGGCTGATCGGACAAAAGTGCATTTAAAAGCAAGTTTGTAACCTCGTCTCGTATCGGCATCAGCCATATACATATGTATACCCAATGTTTAATATACATATTGAACATCTATAGCGATGTGTATCAATTTGGGTCATTCAACTTCATAGGGGAAAAACTTACAGCGAATTAACCTCTTTAAATGGGATGCAGCAATGCAAACCAATTTATTTTTGGGCTTTATTTGGAATAAGGAATCGAAGTTTACAAAGTGGGAAACAAAAGAAAATAAAATTGAAATTTCTCAGAAATATTTGGATTGTTCCATCATAATTTTGGCAAGTTTTGTTTACCCTTTTTGGGAATATTTTTCTGGTGTTTGAATATTCGCAATAAATTCACAACACATACTCGTATATCAAAAATTATTATCAAAATTGTCACAACTAACAGAGAAACGCCTTTCATGCCATTCTAAACCTGCAATCAATATCAACGTGATGCTGATATTTGGCTCCGTGTCGGGTCACATTTATCCATTTAGTCGCTCGATCTATTTTGGCCTCCACTGACAGATATCTTTCAGTTTGTGTGTGAGCATTGTAAAAATTGCCTCTCGCTCGACCTTTGTTAGGCGTCTCCGACAGACAGACAGCCACACAAAAGCTCCCACTGCCACTTGCCACCCAACCAGGCGTAGATCCAACATCTTCTTTCGCCTCCGTTGCCACGCATAACAAATAACAAAAATAACAAAAAAAAAACGAATGTTGTTTGTGTTTTATGGCCCAAAACTGTTGCAACTCTTTGGTGCTGCTGCCTGTTGCTGCTGTTTCATTATTTGTTTCCGATTATAAACTTGTTATGACCGCAGAGCCGTATAAAAAGAGTCTGTGCCACTTGACCCATCATCACAGCCACTGAGACACACGGACCGAGAGGAGCATCCAGCGTAGACAGCTAACCAGAGCGAGAGACCAAGCCAAGCAGCAGCATGAAGATATTTGTGGTGCGTTTGCCCGTGGATTACCCTACCCAAGTGGACACTAAAGGATTACCTAATCTCTCTCTCTCTGTTTCAGACGGTTCTGATGGGCGCCCTGGCGCTGGCCCGGGCTGACATCAGCCTCACCCAGGCGGGGTACAACTACCGCATCCAACAGCAGCAACAGCAGCAGCAGTCGCAGCAGCAGCAGTTCCAGCCTCCAGTTGTGGCGCATTTGCTCAACCAGCAGCTCCAGCAGCAGCAGCAGCAGTCGTCACATCCGGTGCTGCCGCCTCTGCCACTGCCGTATCTGCCACCTGCCGGCCAGTACCAGTCGCAGGCTGCCGCTCGCCCCACCTCTGCCTCGTTCCCAATGCCAGCTGGATTCCCCATCAATTTCCAGACAGCTCCCGCGCAGCAGCATCGCCGTCCGCGGCCACGTGTGAGGATACCCAAGCGGCCGATCGTCACCAAGAACTTCTTCATCCACTCGGCACCCGAGGAGTCCGACGATGAGGTCCAGGACGAGCTCAACCAGCTGGCCCAGCAGCCGCGCAACCACTACAACGTGCTGTTCGTCAAGACCCCCGCCCAGACGAACCGTGCCGCCGCCCTCAATCTGGCCAAGAGCCTGAAGCAGGAGAAGACGGTCGTCTATGTGCTGGCCAAGAAGACGACGGCCACCGACCTGCAGGACGCCATCGCCGACGCGCCGCAGCACGTCAACAAGCCGGAGGTGTTCTTCATCAAGTACCGCACGCCCGAGGAGGCGCTCAATGCTCAGCGCCAGATTCAGTCGCAGTACGACACCCTCGGCGGCACCTCCACCATCACCGACGAGGGTGTGGCGCCCATTACCTCCGTGGTTGGCTCTCTGGATCCCCAAGAGGAGGACGAAGAGGAGCAGCAGCAACAGCAACAGCAGCTGCAGCAGGGCGAAGGCAACTTCATCGATAATGGCGCTGGCAATAACGGCGGTGGTGCCATCGGCAATCATTATCTGCCCGCGAACCAGTTCTAAGTATTCTTCTCATTGCTCGCCACATCCACCAGATCCTAGTTAGTTAGCTGTCATCCCCCTCCCCCATAGAACATGCACCCAATGTTGTCTAAGTTTTAAGTGTTTGATTTATGTGTAGTAGCATGTGCCAGTGATTCCTCAATTCCTTGCCCATAGCTACCGAATTTTGTATTAAAAGTTGAGAAATTTATGGCACAGTTTTTCGATTGCACAGATTCGTATTTAATATCGCATTCAATTGGATAAGTTTGGTGTTTATTTATGCTACAAGTCAAAGAAGCGAGCCTCGAAGCTGTACTCCGGTGTGCATCGGCTGCAGCCCTCCATTGTGGTGCGTATAAAGTCAAAGTAGAAGGAGATTCTGGTGCCCACAAAAGGATCGCCATTGGCACAGGTCGCACCGAAGCTGCTGAGCCCCGCCAGCTTGTTTTTGTGCACCAGCAGGCCGCCCGATTCCCTGAGGCAATAATCACTGTCCTTGGGCAGGTTCAAGCACAAGTGGCCGGGTGCAATGGGATTGCGGACCCGCTGGTTGAAGTAACTCAAACAGATCTTGTACGGTATGACCCGGTGATAGACGGTGCGCATCTTGTTCGCATCCACGCCCTTGCGCCACGACCAGCCCGTGTGCAGCACGAGGGTATCCCTGGGCAGCGGAGCGCCCAGCACCGGAATGGCCTTGATCTTCCAGCTGAACTTAATGCTCGTGTGCGTGTAGATCAGTGCTATGTCATTCGCCTTCTTGGGCTTGTCAAAGTGCGGATGGGCGATCACGTATTCGATTTTGTAGCTGTGTTTATTCGATGTGCCCAGTATCTGGGTGCCGACGACCATGCGAGAGCCTTTTACTTTAAAGCCCCGCATGCAGTTGGCCGTCGTTACGACCCAGTCCTTCGCCAGTATGGCGCCACTGCACTTGTGCCTCCGCTTTGCATTCTGTATGGACACTTGCCACGGTGACAGATTCCTGGGCGCCACCACGTCCCCAATGCCATCTTCCTCTTCTGCTGAATTGTTCAGGCTGCTTACGTAACGTTTCCATCCGTGTCCTTGTCGAGCCGATATTCCCTGTGCCGCCAGACAGACTAGCAGCGGCCACAGCCACAGCCAACGCCTTGTACTCGTAGCTCCGATCATATTGAGGGTCTGAATGCAACTGAAATGCCACGGAAATTAACCAACCAAATCCAAACCCATTGGCGGAACTAATCCGCAACGAAAGGGGCCAGAAGTGCAAGTTTTGGCTCCATTTTCACTTTATTAAATGCAGTAAAATATGTTTCAAGGCTTTGCCATTTTCAGCTGCAATGTCTGCTGCTCTTGAGCACATTAATTTCCTCCGGATTTCCCTCGGCAATCTCCGCTTCGGATAGACTCAGGTGAGTGCGTATAAAGTCGTGATAGTAGGCGATGGAGGCATGAGCATCTAATGATGAGAACAGGCACAGTGGCTGGCATCAGACACAATCAAGGAAAATAGTTTCAGTTTGACACTCACCTGGATAGCCACGGGCGCAGGGCATGCCCCAATTGACCAGCGCCACCAGCCGCCCATTGTGGACCAGGGGTCCGCCAGAGTCGCCATGACAGGCGCCCCGTCCCTTGTCGTTGTAGGTGCAGACATGGCCAATGTCCACGCGCGTGCTGTTGTCGTGAGCGGCGCGACACTGCTCGTAGGGCACATACTTGACCTCCAGCCGCTGCAGGCGCGTGGGCACGTCGCCGCCCAGCGAGAGAGTGCCCCAGCCGGTGAGCAGGAGCCGGGAGCCGGGCACCAGTGGCTCGTGATCCAGCTCCACCGGCTGCGTGGCATTGTCGAACAAAATCGACTCGTTCAGGTGCAGCAGCGCAATGTCGTTGCGGTACTTGCGCGACTCGTAGTTGCAGTGCTCGACGATCCTGTCCGGATAGTAGTACGTTGTGGCATTCTGCTGCAGATCCTGCGTGCCCGCCAGCACACGGAACGCCGTCGCCTGCTTGCCCCGCGTGCAGTGGGCAGCCGTGATGATCCAGCGCTCATCGATGATGGCACCGCCACAGGAGTGCTGCCCACTGGCGGCGCCCTGCAGCGATATCTGGTAGGGAGCCACGCCCTCGGGTGCCTCCTCGCCACCCACAATTCGAGTGTTTGTGTACTGCGGTGGATACAGCACCTGGCCAGAGACGCAGCAGCTGCAGGCGACGGTCAAAAGAATGCACAGAAACGGCAACATAATGACAGCCACTGAAGTTGGAGCTCTTTGCGGACTGATTCTTATATGTTAGCTATGGAAAACTCTTTGCAGGCCAGTCACGTACTGCGCTGAGTGATACGAGCAACAGCCCGCACTTAATGGAGGTTGAGCTCCTGCTGCGGCAACTCTGGAGCATAAATCAAGTGCCCATTCAATGCCATTTAATTAGTTCTAGCAAACACAATGAACCTCAGTCTTGTAATCTACTTCCCCCCATGCATTCGGCGTGTGATAACACGAGCTTCCTGATACTTTGATTCTATCAAACATTACTGGCCTGGTCATGGGCCTGCCGCTTGTTTGTTTGCTGACTTCGCGTTGAGTCATTTCCAAGAACTGAACTACTGGCCTACTCGTATCATTCCGGATCAGAGCAGCGGCTGACTGGACTTATCTCTGGAGAGCTTCGAGTGGGGGGGGGGATTTCTGTGCAGATGTTCAAAAGTTTGTCAGCGTGGAATTCTGTTTTTCAGAAATAAACAGAAAGTATTTTGGGTAGAGTATGTGAAACGCAATTGCGTTTTGTTTTTTGTTTTATTTGTTCATAAATTATTTAATGGCTACGATATTTGTGTGATAAAATTTACTGGCTACTTTGATCGATTCGCAACCGCCGATTATATGGCAATTGCTATTTTTTGTTCGTCGTGGCTTTTGAACCCCACCCCAGGCCAACCGGTGGGGTGACTTTAGCACGCGGTGCCCGCTGCTGTCATCATCTCATTTATCCAGTCCAGATAGTAGGCCACGGAGCCATACACATCCGGATAGCCGATGGCGCATGCCTCGCCCCAGTTGACGACGCCAACGAGGGTTTGGTTCTCGTCCACCAGCGGACCGCCGGAATCGCCGTGGCAGGAGCCCTCGCCGTCCTGCGTGAACGTGCACAGGTGTCCCTCGCTCAGCCAGTTGACGTTGCGCACTTTGGACTCGCACACCGAATGCTCCACATACTTCAGCTCAATCTTCTGCAGATCGGTGGCGTAGCGTCCCCAGGTGCGGGTGCTGCCCCAGCCGGTCAGCGTGAGCTTGTCCCCGGCCTTGGGCAGGCTGCCCCTGCTGGCCAGCCTGATGGGCTGCGTCAGCGCATTGTAGACAATCGGCTTCGCCGTGTGGATGAGTGCAATGTCGTTGTGATAGGCGGGCTTGTCGTGGCCGCAGTGAACCTTGGCCCCATCCACCAGATACTCGGCGCCGGGCTTGGTGTAGTCATTGCTGCCGGTGACGATCTTCAGGTACTGTGTGGGCCACTCCAGGCAGTGGGCAGCCGTCAGGATCCAGTGCTCCGCGATGATGCTGCCGCCGCACACATGCTCGCCAAAGGTGCTCATAATGGACACCTGGTAGGGCGCAAAACCGTCTGGGGCATCGCTGCCGCCCACCACCCGCGTCTCGGCCTTAACGGTGCCCAGGTGATGCGGCCGCTGATGGCGGCGCACAACTCCGGCGCCCACCTCTCGCGCTGCACACTGGCCGACGATCACCAGGACACTGATCAACAGAAGGAACTTCATCATCTTCGCTTCGAATCTCTAAACTCTTTTTCTATGTGCTCTGCTTGCTTCAACTTTCGACTGCGGTTTGAGCGTGTTCCGGCTCCTCTTTTGCTTTTATAGCGAGCGGCCAAGGCTCTGTGCGAAATTTCCTTATCAACGGAGACTTTCTTTGAATTACTATCTGCGATAAGCGGCCCAGTTCGGGGGAAGCTTCGATAATGACAATTACCATAGCCAATACGCGCAATATTACCTGATAAATAGGCTTTCGGGGGAAAAGCCATTGAGCATTGCTCAGGCAGGTGGCTGGCAGCCGCACAGCACACAACAAAATATTACTCATACGTAACGTAATGTGGGGGCGCACTTTGAACGGAGTGCCCGAACACACTTTCAGTGATCTGCAGACGTAGACGGCTGATAATGCCGTAATCGGTGTCGGCGTCGGCGGCGGCGGCGGCTACCAGTGGAACTTTACTCCACATTCGGCCCGGAATAATTAACAAGCGTTCGAGTGTATATTTCCAACAATCAGCGTGCAGATACAGTAGCTAGCATACCCTCGAAGTTAAGCACATTTCGCTGTGATTTAAAGTCCACAGATAGCGGAAGAGTAAACAAAATTAATTAATAAGAAATTAATTGAACTGAATAAATACTTTTTTTGCATTAGGGGAAGATCTCTTCCAATTGAAAGCAAAACTATGAAAATGGGAAATAGTTTGGGGTTAAATGTAAATTAATCAAATAAATTAATAGAATATATTTCATGTAATAACCGAAATTTTTGTTGCGCTTTTCCAGGTGGTTTACCTTTCCCTCGCGTATAATTTACCATTTAACAAACTTCCCGCAGGCTTTAGGGTATTTATGTCTGTGGACAAAATAAAACCCAACAGCATTTTTTTGGGTGCATAGTCAACGATTCGGACAATTCACTTATCTGCCATGGTTACAACAACTTCGATGATAATCCGTTCAGACGTCTGGTCTAGCGATTGTCACGATTAAGATCCGACTTGTTGCCAATTTTTTGTGTGTCTAAATCATGATTGGTTGCCGTGGTCTTCAGTTCGAAGTAGACTTTAGCCTAGTTAAAATGCTTATGAAGGCTGACCAATCAGTTTGAAAGAAAACAACAACGGGCATGAGATTCAGTTAAATGGAAAAAAGACCCCCAAGGAGAAGACTGACAACAAAGTGACAAACATTTTATTGCTTAGGAAAGGGTGCAGCCGTTGATGGTGGACTGTATCCAGCTGTAGTAGAAGCTAATGCGGGCAAAAACATCGGGAAATCCGTGGCCACAGGGCACGCCCCAGTTGCCGACGCCCACGAGGCGACCCAGGCTGTCGACCAGCGGTCCGCCGGCATCACCGTGACAGGCACCAGCGCCCAGCCGACCGACGGCACATAGATGTCCCACATCCAGATCCTCAGTGCCGCCGTAGGTGGCATTGCACTTCGCCGTGGGCACATAGGTCAGATCGAGCTGCTGCAACTCCCATTCGAAGTCGCCGCCAGCCGTGGCGCTGCCCCAGCCGTACATCGTGAGCTTCTCGCCCTCCACCAGATCCTCCAGCGGGGCAATGGTAATGTTCTGTGTCACGTCATCGTAGGCGAACAGGTTCTGCGTCTTGATCAGGGCAATGTCGTTGTGATACAGCGGCTGATCGAAGTTGCAGTGGGGTATGATCTCCTCCACTGCGTACTCCCAGCCGTCCAGGCCCCAGTCGTTGTACGTGGTGGTCACAACCTTCACGTTGCTCTTGCGCAGGCCAGCCAAACAGCTGGCCGCGGTGACCACATACTGATTGTGAATGATGACACCGCCACAGAAGTGATTGCTAGGCAGGATTGGGCAGGCAGAAAGAAGATTAAGGATTAATTTGGGATGCGATTTTATCAGACAAAAATCCACTGCAGCAAAATGTTAAAAAAAAGAATTAAGGGAAAATTTGGAACACGATTTCGAGGGCGTTAAATTTATATCAGATTTAAGTTAAGTTTGGCAGGATATTGAAGTTGCATTTAGTAGCAATTTGAGACGCTTGAATTATCATTTCAATAGGCATATCAGGAACAGGGGGTTGTTAAATTAAAATAATTAAGAATGCTCCTGGAAAAGATGTTCACAAACACCAGCAGATTGTGTCTCACAAATTGCTTCACTTTAAGTCCAAGCCCACGCAGTTTGTAGCTACTCCTTAATTTTGTAAAATTATAAATAAAATTTGCTAGCTACCCGTAGGAGTTCTGCAGCGACACCTGATACGGTGCCGCCGTCACGTCGGACACTTGGCCGCCCGCGATGCGCGAACTAAACCTGTCCGCGGAGTTGGCGCCAGATGCGGCGGTGAAGGCGCGACGTCGCAGATCCGCCTGGGTGCAGGACACCAGCAGCAGCAGGCAGACAGCCAGAGAGAGTGCTCGGATGCGGCAAGACATGTTGGACAACCAGCAGAAGTTGGACTGATTTGAGGCGAGTGTGGATACCAAGCAGCTAGCCGCGGATAGTGGCATATGCGATATGCAATATACGATATCCAGATATCCAATATACGATATTTGATATATGATGGCTGGCGTGATATTAATGAAGAGGCCATAAAGCCATTTTGCAATCTCAAACATGGGTGACCATAGAAAACCCAGAACTCTGGGCCTCATAAAAATCCCATAATTTTTATTAAATCAGCAATAACACTCAAGAGCAAAGAACTGATAGGTAATATGGCTGGGTGACCAATGTCCGGACGGACTAGCCGATGGTGCAGCCGTTCATGGTGGTGCGGATCCAATCGTGGTAGAAGGCGGTCCGTGCATAGACATCCTGGTTGGAAATTAGTTTCAGCAATTAAACAGCCGATAAAGAATCACAAAATATGTGAACTTACCGGATAGCCGAGAGCACAGGGCACGCCCCAGTTGCCGATGCCCACGAGACGACCCTGGCTGTCGATCAGCGGTCCGCCGGTGTCGCCATGGCAGGCACCTTTACCGGCCGGCAACTGCAGGCACACATGTCCCAGGTCCACGTCATCGGTGCCGCCCAGCTCCGTGCGGCACTTCTCCACCGACACATAGTCGCCGGAGGCCTCCTGCAGGTACCGCTCGTAGGTGCCGCTCGCAGTCGGACTGCCCCAGCCGGCAAAGGTCAGCGTTTCGCCCTCCTGCAGCTCGTCAATGTCGGCCAGGGCGATGCTGGTGGTGTTCTCGTTGTACTCGATGGCTGCGGACAGGTGCAGCAGGGCGATATCGTTGTGGTAGAGCGGCTTGTCGAAGTTGCAGTGCACATGGATGCTGTCCACAAAGTAGTAAATGGCGTACAGGCTCCACCAGTCGGTGGTGCCCGTGACCACAACCACATTGCGTGGCCTCAGGCCCGACACACAGCTGGCGGCCGTCACAATCCATTCCTGGTCAATGATCGCGCCACCGCACAGGTGATAGCCGTACACATTCTGCAGAGAGACAATCGAGGGCCAGCTGTCCTCAGCGGCTGTCGTGCCACCAGTCACACGTCCCTCAGGGCCACTCCTGGCCGTAGCTGCGTCACTGGTCCGATGTCTGTTGATGCCAGCCAGACCCGGAAGCTGTTCGCCGCGCAATCGCAGTGCTTCAGCTGCCTGAAGCATCAGGAGTATCAGACCGAGCAGCCCCGTAATTTTCCACAAAGTTCTCATTGCTGTGCCGTGGAATCGCAACTGAAACGGCTTGTTTTTGTCCACCTTATAATTACAGTTCTAGCAGATCTTATCGGCATGGACAGGTTGGATAATAGGGTACATATTTTATGGGGCCAGGGCGGTACAAGAGGCGATAAGTGGTGTCCCTCGGCATTCATGGTGCCTTGCGGCCTGTGGACATTGTGAGCTGGTCAGCTAGTTTGGCCCGTGCATTTATACACGACTGAGATTTGACAGCTCACCGACCGCGCCCAGTCATCGCGGAATTGAATCAGTTTATGGCCTTGGCTCCAATTAGACCGCGTCCGCGTCCGCCGATACCGATTGGGTTTTATCCTTCCAGCCGTAAAGATATCGCTGCAGGAGGGCCATATAGATTCGGCCAGTGGCCAGTGGTCAGTTGGAAAGACCCGAGCCGAGCGATAACAACGGTTTATATGGTGAATCCATATAAAAACGCCCAGTTGGGTCATACAATTTTCCATTGCTGGTCATTAATTGGTCTGGATCTGTCCCCGTCCATCGTCCGTACTCCGTCGTCTCTCTGTGTCTCTGTCGCGTCGCGTCCATCATGCCCTGGCCTGGTCGTTTGTCTTTAATTTGGCTGCTTCTGCTGGGAAGTTCCATTGACGTCACACTATCGAAACGATTGGATCGTAAACTGTCGGACAACCGCATTGTGGGCGGCCACGAGGCCGAGGAGGCAGCGGCCCCTTATCAGGTGTCCATACAAACAATCTGGCAGACGCACATCTGCGGCGGTGTCATCCTCGACAAGGAATGGATCCTCACCGCCGGCCACTGTGCCCTCGACTACAGCATCAGTGACATCAGGATCGTGGTGGGCACCAACAACCGCCTGCAGCCCGGACAAACACTCATTCCGGACGAGGCACTCGTCCACTGCCTGTACGACGTGCCGCACCTCTACAACAACGACATTGGCCTGATCCACGTGAACGAGTCGATCATCATGAACGAGCGCACCCAGAGCGTGAAGCTCAGCTCGGAGCAGCCACCGGCAGGTGCCACAGTAACCCTCACGGGCTGGGGTGCTCCCGAGAGTGGTTATCCGACCGTGGAACGTCTGCAGACCCTCAACCTGACGATCATCGGTCACGAGGAGTGCCGCCAGGCCTGGGACTACCACGAGGGCATCGACATTGGTCACCTGTGCACCTACACCAGCGCCGGAGAGGGCGCCTGCTCCGGCGACTCTGGCGGTCCGATCATGTGGGAGGGCAAGCTGGTGGGTCTGGTCAACTGGGGACGACCCTGCGGCGTTGGTCTGCCAGACATGTAAGTGGCGCAACTTTCTCCACTTTCGTTTACCAACCCTATAGAATTTCTGCCAATTATCATTTTCCAGGTATGCCAACACGGTTTACTATCAGGATTGGATCCGCAGGACGCCCACAGGCTGCAAGAATCGGGTCAACTAGCATAACGATAAAGAGCCAGATGGAAATGTGAAATATATAAATATATTTATCGATAATAATTGTGATCAATGGACAGCGGGAGGAGGGGACATGGGCAATGACCATTTATTAGCTGGTCATACTTCGCTTTTAGACGGGCAATCGAAGCCTTTATGGATCTGTTTGTACACAAATGCTGACATGACATAAGATATACTCGTTATGCGATCGATTGTACAGGGCAGGGCTGTGGAATTTCAAGCAAGAAATAAATGTTGCTGTAGGAGCGCCATGGAGATTCTTTGGAGACTGATTTAGAATCAATTTACTGGGGGGGAAATCAGAAGAGAATGCAGGCAATTAATTATAAATTCTGAATTCCAGTATTTACTAGATGCTCGATTAGGTTCAGATCGGGTACAATGGGGTACAATTACCAAATTAACCGTACCGTTGCAGTTCTAGAACAATCAACAAAATTTGTTTTTAATTGCCAATGCTGAAGAAACAATAAAAATGGTTGAAAACTTCAAGTTTGCGTCGCTAGATCTTCATTCTAAATCCATTCTATCACAACGAATCAAAAATTCTGCATAAGGTAGTACAATTCTCTTGTCAACCTACTATTTTTTGTGACTATCCGCGCTGCATGTTCCGAGTAAAAATTATAAAAATTCAAAGAGAACCAAATCGCGGTTTTTTGAATTTTTAAAAAAGATTTTTTGGTTATATGGCAAATTTTAAGTATGAGCTAGTGATCTGCTCATCTTGGCCTACAACTTAATTTTTGCCTCGTGCAAAGAACTTTTCAATAATTAAATTTAATACATTATTTAATTGAATAAATAAATAAATAAATTTTAATAAGTAAATAAAATTCAATCTAGTGCAGGAAACTCCAGAGGGAACTGATCTTAAAGCATACTCCACAATAATTCTCAATAATGCTGGTCAGCATTAATTCGTGGCACTGCCTCCCTGGCTGGCCCCTGGGGCTGGCCCTGCGACATTGTCCACATATTGGCCGGTTCCGGACCATGTCCATTGACGCTGGTGTCCCATCGATAGGCCCGCCACAAAATCATAATCAGAGTGCGTCTATATCACTTTATGGTATCTGCTTTATGGCAGAGATACAACAGCGACATCCACTGGAGGAACACCGATTCGATTCCGATTTACGATAAAACACTTACGATATATCCAATCCAAGATTTGCGCCGAGTATAAAAGCAAAATCACGACCCGTGGATACGCTTAATAAGCGCGTACAAATTCAACCATTCACTATGCTGGTTCGCCTGGCACTTGCTACGACGATCCTGCTGATCCTGCTATCCTGCTCGGCGGTCCGGCCAGCGCCATTCGCGTGGCACCGCTGAGCGCCCAGCAGCAGGAGAGGCTGTCCAAGGGGGCGCCGACCACCAGAGCGTTCGAAGGTCGCGTCATAGATGGCACCGACGCGGAGTTGGGCCTGGCCAAGTACCAGATCTCGCTGCAGGGAAGCTACTACCACGATCACATGTGCGGCGGTGCGATCCTCAACGATCGGTGGGTGGTGACGGCGGCCCACTGTGTTTACGGATATAATTTCAGCTACCTCCGGGTGGCCACCGGCACCGTGCGCTGGCAAGAGCCCGATGCGAGGTACTTCGTGGAGGAGTACTGGGTGCACTGCAACTACAACGTGCCCGCCTACTCCAACGACATTGCGCTGATCAAGCTGAACGACTCGATTGTGTTCAACGAGTTCACACAGCCCGTGGCCCTGCCCACACAGCCGCTGGCCAATGGCACAGAGCTGCTGCTCACCGGCTGGGGCTCCACCGTGCTGTGGGGCGACACACCCGATGTGCTGCAGCAGGCATCCCTCACCTACGTGGACTACCCCACCTGCCAGCAGATAACGAACAACGATCCGATGAGCGCCCACTGCCACGTGTGCACCCTGACGTCGGGCGGACAGGGCGCCTGCCACGGCGACTCGGGGGGTCCGCTGACGGCCAACGGCACTCTGTACGGGCTGGTCAACTGGGGCTATCCGTGCGCCGTTGGCTACCCCGATAGCCATGCCTCCGTCTACTTCTACTTGGACTGGATCCGATCCATGATGAACGGACCCTGCAAGAGCTGCCACTGCTATGCCAGCAACTACCCCAGTCTGTGATGTCTGTGATGAACCAAATAAAGCCAGTGTCGGGAATAAACTTCGCATCTTTATTGTACACAAAGTTCTCTAGGCGGTGCACTTGCTGTTGCCGCTGATCCTGCGGCGTATCCAGTCCAGGTAGTAGTACACATTGGCCTGCACATCGGGCAGGCCCACGCCGCAGGGACGACCCCAGTTGACCACTCCCACCAGCTGGCCATCTCTCACCAGAGGTCCGCCCGAGTCGCCGTGACAGGCGCCTTCGCCCTCGCGGGAATAGGTGCAGATGTGGCCCACGCCCATGCTGGTGGTCTGGTTGAAGATCTGCAGGCACTCGTCGAGCGGCACAAAGCCCAGCGTCAGCTTCTGCAGGTTCTCCGCGGAGCTGCCGTAGGCCTCCTCCGCCCCCCAGCCGGTGAGGACGATCTCATCGCCCTCGCGGACAGGCCGCGTGGGCAGCTCGATGGGTTGGGTGAACTCGTCGAAGGTGATGTTCTGGGTGAGCTTCACCAGGGCAATGTCGTTGTGCATGTAGGGCTGGTCGTACAGGCAGTGCATGTGAATATCCGAGGTGTAGTAGACCGCTCCGGGCTCGGCCCAGCGATTGGTGCCCGTTATCACATTCACCAGCGCCGGCGCGAAGGTCTCCACGCAGTGTCCGGCGGTGAGGATCCACTGCTCGTTGAGAATGGCCCCGCCGCAGTTGTGGGCGCCCACAACGGGCTGCAGCGACACCTGGTAGGGTGCAAATCCAATCTCAGCGTCCTGTCCGCCCTTGATGCGGCTCGAGGTCCCAGACTGGGCAGGTCCCACTCCCACCACCCGCTTGGCCCGGCTCTGGCCCGACTGGAGGAGGAGGAATATCAGGCAAGGGTAAAGCAACTGCATCTCGAACGTTTCGAGGGCGCCGCAAACTGAACTGAAGACCCAAAGGTACTCTCATCACTATAAATGCTTTATTTTTATTAAGGGGCTTGTCTTATCGCAGAGGCTTGAATTTTGTTTATCGTTTTTTGTTTTGTTTTATGGTCTCGATAGCCACGATATGGACACGTCCTCGTCTAGCGCTCTGTGGTGGCGTAGCCTCCGCATTTCGTGTTCCCGCCCATGACCTTGCGTATCCAATCCGTGTAGAAGTACGTGTTGGCGTGGACATCCTGCAAAGACAAGACACCCAGAGATTCCATTTGGTTAAAGTTTGCGCTTTGCGGCAGATATTAACGAGCTCTTACCGGTACGCCGGTGCCGCAGGGCCAGCCCCAGTTGACGAGTCCCACCAGATAGCCATCGCTGACCAGCGGTCCGCCCGAGTCGCCATGGCATGCGCCCTCGCCCGCGCGCGAGAATGTGCAGATGTGACCCACATCGCAGTCCTCGTCGTTGTTCAGGGCCGCTTTGCACTCGCGATGCGGCACATACTGCAGCTGGAGAATCTGCAGATCGATGGGTGCGCTGCCCCACAATATGGTGGAGCCCCAGCCAGTGAGTGTCACGTCGGCGCCCGGCAGCATGGGCACCACAGGCAGCGGGATCGGCTGTGTGCGCTCGTTCCACGCAATGGAGTCGTTCAGCTGCAGCAAGGCGATGTCATTGTGCATCAGCGGGTTGTCGTAGTTGCAGTGGATGTGCACGGCCTGGACAAAGTTACGATTCGTCCTGTTATTGTACTGGTTGGTGCCGGAGACAACCACCAGCAGCTGGGGATCTGCGCCCAGGACACAATGGGCGGCGGTCAGGACCCACTTGTCGGCAATGATTGCACCGCCGCAGGAGTGGGCACCGGAGAAGGTCTGCAGGGAGATCTGGTAGGGAGCAAATCCTTCGGGGGCTGCCTCGCCACCAACAATGCGCTGATCCTTGTAGATGCTGCTGCTGCTGGTGGAGTTGCTCTTGATGCGTATGCCTGAAATGCAAGAGAAGGCGCTGATGGCCACTAGGAAACGCAGAGCCAATGCTGTCATCTTGGGTCAGTGCCTGGGCAGCTAATGACAGTTGAAAGCTCGGCTGGAACTACTTTTCCTTTGCCACTTATCAAAGTCAGATATATGTTTATGGCTGCGATTGGGCGAATCGGAACCGTACCTTTGGTCAGGCCACTTTGCTTTACGATATCAACCAGAAACGCCGAAGGGTACCTATAACCAAAAACCTATCGGCTATCCAAGCCCAGTCTTTGTTTGGATATCAGCCATGACATTGCCACGATTTGTCGTCGCACTCTGCCTAATCGCTGGACTTCTGAGTGGCATTTCTGTGGCGACGCCAGAGCAGTTCATAGTGGGTGGACAGAATGCCGCCGAGGGCGATGCCCCGTACCAGATCTCGCTGCAGACGCTGCCGGGCAGTCATCTGTGTGGCGGAGCCATTGTCGCGGAGCGCTGGATACTCACCGCTGGACACTGCGTGAAGGGTTATCCGGCGGACAGGCTCCAAGTGGCCACTGGCAGCATTCGCTATGCGCTGCCCGGCGCCGTATACCATCCGGAGTCCATTTACCTGCACTGCAACTACGACACTCCCAAGTACCACAACGACATTGCCCTGCTGCGGCTGAACGAGAGCATTGTCTACGATGCACTGACCCAGCCCGTGGCTCTGCCCACTGCAGCCTTTCCCCAGGGCACAGCGCAGCTCCTCTTCACTGGCTGGGGCTCACAGTCGGCGGCTGGCAGCCATCCCGCTCAGCTGCAGCGTGTCCAGCAGCAGCACATCACCAGCCCGGTGTGCGCGAGTCTGCTCGCCGCCTACGAGGATGTGCAGCTGGGCGCCTGTCATGTGTGCGCATATCGGCAGACGAACATTGGAGCCTGTCACGGCGACTCGGGCGGACCCCTGGTGTACGAGGGCATCCTGGTGGGCATCCTAAACTTCTTTGTGCCGTGCGCCCAGGGGGTGCCCGATCTATTCATGAGTATCATGTACTACAGGGACTGGATGCGGCAGACCATCAGCGGCAATGGAAAATGTGCCGTGGTCCATGAGCAGCAAATTGGCTAAATAAATATAAGAAAAAAAAATTCGTTGTGAATGCGTTCGTTTTGCTGGCAGACAGACAGGCAGGCAGACAGGCATTCAGAATATCAGACTGAGTCATCCCCCTCCCCCAACTGATTTATGTCAGCGATCGAGATGGGGAAATGTCGCCCATGCTGCACGTGTGGGGCTGAGGCTGCTCTAATTAGAATCAGGTAGAGGGCCCAGACAACCAGCCATCTCTTAGTCATGCTCTTGCAGGTGGAGGAGAATAACGCTCATGCTGATAGAAATCGCTCACGGATCTCGAGAGTAACGAGTGGCGGCGCATGGAAATTCTGAAAATATTTCTTTTCCGCGCTCGCCATTCAGCTACCAAAAACAACAACAACGGTGGAGGAGCGAGGAAAACACTCATTCAGTTGTGTATCAGTTGTATCTTGGCATTTTCGAAAAGATTCTTTCAGTTGCTGCATTGACTTGGACGTGTGCGGTGCGGGCCTCGAGTTCTGTTCTCCTTAGAATACGCGGCGTATACGCAGTGTCCATATAGTACTACTCATATGTAGGCGCGTGTGTCGTACATTTTACATATACATTTGTATATTTTATATATATATTCATAGAGAGATAGAGAGCAAAAGAAATTTCGCAATTTCTAACAAGTCATTGGGAAATTGGTGGAAAAACAAGTGAAAATGATAAAGTATGTGAAAGAATGTCTCCAATAAAGGCAGTTGCGTGATGAAATATCTATAGCCGATATACACACATATATAACCAACAAAATGTGATGAATAATACTCTACAAATACATACATACGTACATACTCGTGTGTGATATATGCATGCATAAATATAATATATTCCGTGGACAAGCAAAGCCAAAATATTTCATGTCTGGCTGCTTATGCGAGTATTTTTGTGTGAAATATGGCGTACATTTTGTGAGATATTTTGCGTGATGCTGGCCACAGTGCGATGAAGGGTCGCCTTTCCACTGGACCCGCGTGTGGAGTGCCTTTAATTGTTTTGGCTGTGAGACCCATCAAATGCATTTGTCTGCCCATAGCCAGATGTGATGTTTACCTTGCTGCTGGTCTTATTTTAGCATCGGTCGCACGCTCTGGCGCACCTGAGAAATTCGGAAAGCTAGCATCATTTTCTTTAGATTTTTTATTCTATTTGAAACACAGGCAACGTATTCAATAGAACAAGTTTAATTTTATGCCAAAGCATTCCTCGCTTTGCCGCAGGGTCCTCCAAGTCCGCCAAATGGGTGGGACGCGGATGGAACTGGTGTGGGTGTATCTATCCCTCAAACGAAACTGCTATTTCGTTAGAGTAATTTCACGCCTTTAAACTTTTTATCTGAGAAATTAACTATCAAATATTGACACAAATGCTTGATCCAGTTTGCGATGTAAATCGCTAATTACCTCAATAAAACATTTGGGCAAATCTTTAATTTTGTGTTGAATAAATTTGTTAAAATTTGTATTTGAGTGTGAGGAACACGAACATATCGCATACTTCAGTTTGTAGCAGAGACTCAGATCAGATAAAATCAGATGGAACTTTTTCATCTAGAAACACTGGGGTACAGGCATAATGAAACCACTTATACTTATACTATACCCCTTAAGTTAGAAGACCAATAAATGTACATATATGTGTACACATGTACAAGTGTTTACATATTCCCCGCTCCACTGGACTCCACAAAAATGTCCTACAAATGTTTCTGTTTTGTACCTTTAGTGAGGTTCAAGCCACAAAAGAGAATTCGCTAGAGGCAATCGGCTTATGGCGTCCACAAGACACTGATTAGTCAGAAACTAAAATTTCTATCACATTTGCAGCTCAATATTTATTAATAAAAGAAGTGTAATTTTTGGGCATTGCGTACAATATTGCCGCAAGGTCCACCAATTGGATTGTTTCCACATGGTCCAGAGGTAACAGCGGGCGGCGCTGAAGTAGTTGTATCGTAGCTCTGTTCTGTCGTTGTCTCCCATACAGTTCCCGTAGCGCCGACGGAGCATCCAGCCATGGCACACAGAAGTAAAAGGACTATGAAGAACTTCATTGTTCTATCTTTCGATTAAAACTGATATTTTCGCAGAGCAATTGGGAGATTTTATACATTAAATTTCTTCTTGGAAGCCAAATATTGATACAATTGTAACCGTTTGCGTGGATTGACAAATATTTATCGCTGTATTCTGCTATCTAATTATTGTACTAGGCAAAACTCTCAAAATTTCTTTTGTTTAACATTTCTATGTTGAAATTCTCTGAGATCCCGCTGAGTTTTTGTTAATAGAATTCCATTTATTTTCGGGCGTACAATATTTAAGTAGCAGATACATAAGAAAACGGCAAGAGAAAGGGGGAAATCGTACACACGTGAAATGCCTTGGCGGCAATGGGGCGTATGCGGAACATGAAAAAGTAACAGCCGAAACAGCTGTTGGAAGAAATTCATAAATTATGGCATGAATAATTATGCACAATAGAAATTAAATTTGTTTAAAAATACACACACGTGTGACCACTGGCCATTAATTAATTTTGGACATCCAATCATTCGAATTTGTGTAGAAAAAAATTGGTTAAGATAAGTAGTGGATCCTAGAAGGATCAGAAACGGCTACACTTTTATTTTGTTTATTTTGATATATTTTAGTATTTAGATGGTTTGTTAAGCCATCTTAAGATATTGATGGCAATCAGTCTTTGCGCCGGAATCCAGCATTCCAATCACGTAATCAAAATTTAATTTACGATATTTTTATCGCGCTCTCAGTGTTCTGCCTTATATTTTATCTAGCAACAAAAGTCTTTCGGCCCAAGCGAAATAAAATCAAAGAATTTATGACAGCTGATTGGCCCGGAGAGTCTTAGTCATATCCTAAGGCGAAACTAGCCACAAGAACATGATGGTCATACCCTTTCAAGGGGTAATATAATTTTTACCGAAAGATTGCCTGCCGAAGGAGGAATCCATTTATTCATCCATTGTTTATAATAAACAAAAAATACGATTTAGGAAAGACATAAAAAGTCCTCTTGATGGTAGTCGAGCTGTAAGGGTATATGCGTTTCGGCGTGTCAAATTTTGTTGATTTTTTTCTCTTTAATTTAATTTGATTTATGATTTTGATTTTAATATACATATATGTACATATACATATGTACATATGTCTGCCAAATTATGTTGCATGGTGATGAGTCAACTGGCGGGGGAACACGGAATGCGCATTGCACTTGGGGCGACCGCGACCGCCAACAACAGTGGCAACAAATGAAGCATGGCCAGGAGGCACTTTCAGTTTTGGCCAACAACAGACAAAGAGACAACGTCTAATCGGATGAGTAGTTCTATGAATAGAACACCAACAAAATCAGCTGCGCGCTGAAAATCACATTCGTGGGACAGAGCGATGGGTCAGGGGGACCGCGAGGGGGGCGGGGCCAGAGCAGCAACGCGTCGCCAAAAACCTGCCAAACAGAGTCAAGACTGCAGTCGACGTCCGCGTTCGCGTCGACGTCAAAGTCAACGTCACAAGCAATACCAAAAACACAACACAAAGCATAAAGCGAAACAAATATTGAAGAAATTATGTATTGAAGATGTTATACAGTCGGGGATGGTGACATAGGTACAGGCAAGGCAATGTTGGTTTCTGCCCTCTTGCTAATTAATAGTAAATATATAGTTAAAATATGGTAAAAATATATTTGGAGACCTATTCCCCTAGGGATACTTATTTTTTTTAAGTATCAAAGGATCCTTCATCATGTACCTAGTTTTCCCATAAAAAATTACTTTTTTAATAAAACAATTGTATTTTAATTTCCTAAATAAATACTAAAATTTATACATATATTTTATAATTTTAAATCAATCAAATTATCGTAGTAGTTGTTATGTATTCCACATAATCACCCATGTCTCATTCCAAAATAAATCCTGCTGTGCCTGTACCACCTGCGCCCTATACTCATATCCCCTGCTGTATGATTCTTCTGAGCAAATAATAATAAAGAAAAAAAAGCTGCGCGCGTTTGGCTGCATTAAAACTTTGAGCAAGGAGGCGCAAGCAACTCAGTCGAGTTGAAAATTTGTCGCGACCAGCAGTACACATTACAACGTCGGTGACGACGCCACAGCCCCAACCCAACCTAAGACAACAGAACGCAGAACCCAACCAAGTGGAGCCGAGGCAACG
The DNA here is from genome assembly GCF_018151105.1 of Drosophila obscura. Lineage (NCBI taxonomy): Eukaryota > Metazoa > Arthropoda > Insecta > Diptera > Drosophilidae > Drosophila > Drosophila obscura. Next base: position 2,478,421 of record NW_024542736.1, on the reverse strand, counting down.
GCATACCAAACGCGCGCAGCTCGTGCAAATTATTTTCAAAAACGAAAATTTCTCAAATTTGTTTACGAAAAAAGAAAACTCATTAGAGAATTGCTCTTACTGTGTCTGTGTGTGTGTGTGCGCCGTGTGTGTTTTGTTTGTGAGAAACGTGCTCGACCTGCCAGGCATTGTGTAATTAGCGGGCAATCAAGTGGCAAACATCAGTATTAGCCATCAATCTTCGAAGTATTACCAACTTCAGATCATTCAACAAACAATCCACCGTCAGCATGGCGTCCAGAAAAGTGAGTTTGGATGGGGTGCCTTGTCCTTTCTTCCCTCATCCCTCCTGCATTTTCCCCCACACAATTTTCCATTTGGGGATAGACTCGTGCGAGCCAAAATGGAGGACATGTGGCTTTCATTACCTTTTCATAAAAACACACAAAATATTTGTCAATTTATTTTTAGTCGTAGAGACGCAGCCAATTTTGGGCTCAGCTGTGCCTGCTGCGGTGTGTAAATGTTGTGTGTAATTTTAGTCTCAAATAAATTCAAATTAATTAAAATGGAAGTGAAAATTTATTTAGCATTTCATTGGGTGCTGATTCACGCCATGCCCCCGCGACAACGAGCCAGCCAGCCAGCCAACGATGCAAGTGGCGCCTCACGTTCAATAGTCATCGCAGTCGCAGTCGCAGCCTGGCTACTGCATTTGGTCCGGTCCGAATGGAACGTATATATTTCCATATTAGGGCATACAATAGGTGAATGGGTGACCGAGTATGGGGGTCCCAAAGCCAAAGCCGCACTCCCTTGTGGAATGTCGTGAAGGATGAGCTTCCAAAAATCTGATTACGTAGTCCCCAAGCACCGATCTGCCATCGATCAGCGAGCCGAGCCGAGCCGGTTGTGCTACTCGATTTTTGACTCATTTGGCTAAAATTAACAATTTCTAACCATATTGAGAAGGTCGTTTGCTGTCAGCCAGCCCCCATTTGCTTCGCTCATTCACTTGTCTTCGTTCCACTCGTCGCAGTGCATTTGTGTCTGCCTTTCGTTTTTGCATTTGATCAGGCGGATCGCCTCGTTGCAGGGGGACCGGGGCGGGAACCAATGGGAATCCAAAAGGCATTGCCAAAAGCAATCCACAAAAATGCCAAATATTTACCAGAATTATTTGTTCCCCTTTGGGTGTGTTTATGAATCATGTTCTTTGATCGGATTTATACTCGTATGAAATGCATATCGTGTGTTGGTTTGGTTTTGTTTGACAAGGGTCAGTGACAAGTCGTTTGAGGGATTGGTTCAAAGGTCCATCTTTCTATTGAACAAATACACGAATAGAAAAGCGATACATTTTAATGATAGCCACTTGATGAGTCAAAAGTTGGACTAAGATTTTATTTGCACATTGTTTGCGTAGGTAGAAGTTTATTTATATGTACTTTTAATATTGATTTAGGTGAGAAAGAATCAAACTTGATCAGTATGAAGAGGTGAATTTTTGGAAAACTTAATTAAAAGATGTAACACTTCAAGGGTATTACACCATTCGTCACTCAGAAGCTAGCTTCCATACTCGTTTATTACTTAAAATTGTATCAAAAGTTTCTTTGAAAATTGAATGAATCAACTATAAATATATGTACATATGTATGTATGTATGTATGTATAGTTATTACGAACCAACATCCGTTGAAACTTTCAAATTGATAAGCTCTTTCAAAGGCTCAGACAATGCATACTTTGCGGCTCACAGCTTAAACTTAATACACACAGGAAAAATTAAATTTCTTAATAATTAATATACGAAAAATACTGCCAAATACTGAATATACCACGAAATATAAAGATTTTACGTTCTCGCACTGAACTTGAATTTTTTGTTGTCCAAAAAACCGGTTTCTACATGTATATGCACGAACATTTTTCACAGAGTGTATAATATGTTGCGCTGAATAACAGAGAGCGTAAACAAACGTGAAAAGCTACAAAGCAAAACGAAAACTAAATACGAAAGATCGAGAGCGAAGTGGAGAGCAAAGTGGAGAGGAGAGCAGAAGCAGCAGCAGCAGCAGAAGAACAACAGCAACAACAACAAAACCGGCTATCAAAATGTACAACGGAGAGATAGAGAGACGCGAAAATGCCGGTGCGCGGGAGATCGTCGCGTCAAAAGCATTTTCGACGCGCAACAGTAACGACGCTGACGACGGTCCCGTCCCAGTGCCAATATCCGTTAACGCGAATTATACAAACGGTCAGACGGCGGCGACACAGGCGACCATATTCCTCAGCCACAGCAACAATAGCCATCTCAACAATAGAAAAAACCCGACAAATTTCCAGCCAAACGCGTGTGTCAACGGCAACGGCAGCAGCAGCAGCAACACCCATACAGAGCAGAACGCATCGCAATTTGTGCCAAATTTTAGCAATTTAAATTTTTACGCCAACAACAACAACAATAACCACGACGTTTGCCATCAACAGGTGTGTGTGTGCGTGTGTCCCGTCCCCCTCTTCTTCACCCGTGGCGGGTAGCGTGTGTGTGTGTCCTTAGGTCCTGCGTGTGAACTTTTTCCCCAGTCACGCCACTGCACGTACAGTGAATGAAAAAAATATATCAAAGTGGAAAGTGATATGTTTAAAAAAGGATATTAAATTCCACCGAAATCTCTTGGTGCCCTTCATTTGAGCTCAAATTTTAAAATATTGTTACCGAAGTGAATTTTAAATTAATAGATCAAAAGAAACTATGAGTGGCTAAACTTTTTTAATTCACTGTCCGCCACAGGTGCCGTGTGCGTGTCATCTCTTTTCCAGCATTCCAATGGGTGTTTGTGTGTGCGTGTGGATTTACGACAATTTGTATGCCTTCAAGAAAGGGAGAGAGAGTATTGAAGATTTGGTCATTTATCGTTTAATTGCTGCACTCCTTTGCATTGCGTTTTGTCGCTCGCGGCCTTTTGCAATTAATGAAAATGTTAATGAACTTCACACGCTGCGCACTCGGCCTGAGCGATCGCTGTCGCCGTGGCCGCCGGCCGCCGCCGCCACTCCAATTTCCTTTATTTTCTATCCCAACAAACCAGACAGAGAAGGGGCCTCGCGGGCGGTGTGGGCTGTCTGCCAGCCGCCGCTCTCTATTTCTGTTAGTTTTTTGTCCAAAAGTTTGTCTTCTGTGTGGCACGCGAACTTGGTTCGCTCTCTTTGGTCTCCTTTTGTGCTCGTTCTTCGTGGGCATTCTTCTCGGCACTCTACACCGTTTTCGGAGGTTGTTTCGAAACTTTTGGATCGCGGTTAGGCAATGAAGGGCGTAAAGATACCTGGGAACTTGTTTCGTTTGCCCGCAGATATGAAATTTTCTGAGATCTGAAATTCTAAATTATTATGGGGAGTAAAAGAACTCCGATTAAAAAATGCTGGCAGATAGGGGAACCCCGTCTCTTACCTCTAGGGATAAAACGAAATATGGCAGTTCTCAGAAATATAATTAGAGTCATTAGCACTTTTATTATTGCAGTTAGTGTCTATGCAAGTAAAGAAGACATAAACCCATTGAGAATAATACTCCTCTCGTCCCTTGTAAAGTGTATAAATTTGTCGACTCTGCCACCGAAATGTTCCACTGATTCCCCTCGTCTTACTCTACCACTTGGGGTGGGGACATGTTTGGACATGTGCGGACAGACACTCGACTGTCGAGTGAGATAGGAGTTGTTCTGCTTGGCATCCGTAACCTGAAACTGGAACAAGTCTGGCTCTGAGCCCACAGGCCACACCTTTTTCGATTCGCTGCGGTATTTGGCTCCAGGAGTGGAGTGGAGCTGAGTTGACTGTTTTAATGGAGATCGCTTTTGCATAACTGTCAAGTGATTTTCAATATCCCACGCACACACCACACGAAACCCACACCCATTCATAGTAGTACTCCCCACGGTACTAACTTGATATCTGACCAATCGCTAACCCACAGCCAAACGACTATTACCAGCAGCAGCAGCCGAATCAGCAGCAGGCGGATCAGTACGAGGAGAACTTCGACGAAGACATGGAGGCCGAACGTGATCTTGCCGAGGATGCGCAGTGGAAGAAGATCCAACAGAACACCTTCACACGCTGGGCCAACGAGCACCTGAAGACCATCGATCGGTCCATAAACAATCTGGAAACGGATCTGTCCGATGGCCTGCGGCTGATTGCCCTCCTCGAGGTGCTGTCCCAGAAGCGATTGCCCAAGTATAACAAACGCCCAACATTCCGCAGCCAGAAATTGGAGAATGTGTCGGTGGCCCTGAAATTCCTTCAGGATGAGGGCATCAAAATCGTTAACATTGGTAAGTAGTCAAAATTTTTTCCCGCCATATCTGTTGTTCCCAGAATTCTCGGATTATCTTTAAGCGTAGAAATGATGGGTGGGGTGGGGTCAGAGCAAACCACAACCCCCTGTGGTCATGAATGAGTCAACTAACTGCATAAATTAATAATGGAAATTGAAATTGTTTCCATTGAAAATTGCATAGTTTGCCTTTTCAAAGTGGAGATACATAGAACCGAAGGAGATCCAACCAAAGATGCGGCTCGCCAACGCCACAAGAGTGGAGTGGGAGGCATCTCCGAAGCTTGCTGCTGCTGCTGTTGCCTCTGCATTCCACACACTGTTTCAGTGTGGATGCGATTCTCTTTTTGTATTATTTTGTTGATTCGCTTCCAGACTACAAAAAACACACTCAAAATGATGTCATTGCCGCTTTTATTCAAAGCGCCAGCTTCAATGCGATTTTACTTTCATTTGTTGTACGATTGTACGATTCATATGCATAATTCAAGATTGTGGGTAAGCAATGTGCTATTGGCAGTATCCCTGTGTGCGACAACCTGTGTTAATAATACCCTAAGGCTTGATTTGAGAGGCAGTTTGATCCCAAATCTGGTTGAGAGCCTGAAGAAACCCAATATCGTCTAGGGCACGTACTGTACTGTACATATACACTTAATTTTGATATTCTTACGGTATCGGTATCGGTATCTTTCTTTCCCTTTTGTTTTATTTTACTTCACACTTTCGGCTATAAATTCGATATGCAATACCATCAAATACTGGCGGCATGTACGTGTCTACTTTTCCACAAGAGAGCACCAACGAAGCGTGGACAAATGGGAAGGTTAATTTCATTAGATACGAGCGTATACTACGTAGAGCTATCATATTCATAGACCAAACCAAGTGCCATTGCCAAATCACGAGCGTGGCAGAATCGAATACGAATCCCCACGCCACCCAATGCCAAAACCTGCTGCATCTGCTAATTTGTATTGATTTAGCGAGAACTACAATGAAATCTACCAGATGTGGCATGTGATATGAGGGTCTTATGAGTCAGTCAGTCGGTCATTGAGTGGGGAGGCATTCCATTCAGCATTCAGCGACTGGATGGATGATTCTCTCTCGGGTATTACATTTCCAAGCGCACATTGTAATGGTGACCCCATGACGCTTTTGATAAGACTTTCCTTTCCACACAGTTTTGTTTGTTCCATCTTTGGGAACATGCCGCCCGTACACCCCCCTACACGCCGTTATTCAATTACCAGGGCACACATTAAGACATACAGACGATCATTCAGTAGGTGCTTCCTACTACAAACCAGATAAGCGCTCTTGGAGATACATACATACAACATACACTGTACATATGTATATTTCAGAAAAAAAAACGCGTTTGTCAATAATTGACAGCTAGGTAAATAATGTTTACAGAAATGTTTACATACTCTTTTTCTTCGCTTCGCTTCTCTTTTCCTTTTTTTTTTTATCAACAAAATGAAATGAGGGTTCGCCTTGGAGACAGTTTCTTAAGCGACTCTCCCCACCTTTACCTTCCAGCCAGCACAATCGCATTGGAGTTATTTTAAAAGCTAATCAGCAGCATTGGTGGGGCACTTTCGCTTCGATACCGATAAGGCTGTTTCCATATCAAACTGCCAAAAAACAGAAAAACTTGGCCGTTCGTTGCAAAATTTGAGGATTTAATTTCGCAAAATTCAAGTGCTCGTACATTTTGCAAGGCTTTGGCATGATTCAATCAACTATTTAGGTTAGTCATTGACTAAATTTGTGCTTAATTGCTCATTTAACCAGGAATTTCAGCCATAAATGGGGTTTGTCATCAAGTCAAATGTTTGCCAAAAAACAGATAATGGATGCATTGTTTTGGCGATAATCGTTGCAAAAAGAAATGAAATATTTTAAGCAAATAGATTTAATTAATTTAACGAGACGACGACCGCACCTCTTCCTGTGCTATGTGTGTGTGTTTCCCGTTGGAACAGTGAAAGCTGCCAAAAGAGAAATTTGATTCTCTGCAGAGGAAAAACTTTTGTGACATTCCTGCTTTGTGGGTTTCCACTGTATCTCTCCATCTCCATCCACAGCCACAATTCATTTCTACTCGAGTATTTCCTTCTTAGTTTCTTTTTTCTATTTTTTTTTTTTTTTTATTTTTTGTGCTTTTGTGCTGTCAATTGAATTAGCGCGAAATTTTGTGGCTCCACGCAGCTGCTGTGGCTGGCACAAGAGTTAAGCGGCCGGGTCCCAGCCCCAGTCCCAGCTCCAAGCTCCAGGGGTTTGTAGATTTCCATCGTACGTGTATCTGCTCTGCCAAATGTTTGCGCTAAAAGATCTACAGAAACAATAACAATAACACTCGGGACGGGACGGGACGCAGAGTCGGGCAATAAAAAAAGCTAAGAAATAAGCAAATAAAAATAAAAAACAAAAATTAAAATTAAAAGTACGAAACAGAGAGAAGAACAAACCTACCTACATACATTATACCCCTACTACGTACGTGAGCGGTGTTGGAGTAGAGATAAAGTCGCTCAGACCGAGCGGACTTCCCATGACATCATACAATCCACATCAACATCTGGGGGTCTGAGAATGGGCGACTGGAACGGGCTGGAACGAAGTTGGGATGGTTGCCAGGGAATAAAACTCCAAAGTCAGGCTCAATTTGTCACAGGCAATTGATTGTTATTGATGACGCCATCATCTTCATAGCAAAATCAACACCAAACACCAAACATCATCAGCATTACAGATTTTCCTAGGGATGAGTCAAGCAGCAAATAAATATGTCTACAATTTCATTTAATGGAAAAGGCCTGGCCCGCTCTTTATGAACCATTTGACCCAAATTCGGTTTCTTTCGATTGCTTGTTAATTATTTGTTCAAATAAATTGTTCGTATAATTTTAAAACTAATTAAAAAATATGTATGTATTTTTTCTTCTGGAGGGAATAGTCCCAAACCATTCTTATCGCACACATTCTTACTAGAACATTCATTCAAAAAATGCAAACAAGAAATTTTGATAAATTCAGTAAAAATTCGTTGGTTCTTTTTCGTACTCATAAACAAGCTTCCGCTTTGCTCAACATATTTTGATAATTTGGCGTATCTTTGTCTACATATTTGTAAAAGCCAAACTCTCAAGCCAGATGAATCACAGAGACTTTGAATATCAGCCTGAATTTCCGTTGAATTTTTGCTGAATTCCTCAGAAGTTGCCTTGTGGCTGTATTGATCAGCGATCACCTGGTGACTGGCATGCAGTCAGCACGTACTCATCCGGTGTTCATAAGTCATTTGCAGCAAGCCGTGACATTACGCCATCGAATCGGAGTTGGAACACGTCACCGATATGGCATAACCCTTGGATTCTGATGCACTCAATGGAAATACAAATATAAATAGAAATGATGGAGGGATGGAGTGATGGAACAGCAAATCAAATTGCGATTAGATTAAGTTTTTATAAACATTTTTATTGCCTGTACTGCTGGAATCTCACTCACTCTCTCTCGCTCTCCCTCTCTGGTATGTCTCGGTCATTTATTCAAATTAGCAAGAGAGATCGAAAGAGAGAGATAGACACCCGGCTCAATTAACCCCAAAACAAGTGACAAAATTACAGAGTCAGGGACAGCGACAGCGACACACAAATGTGGGGCAAGAAAACAAAACAACCCACATCGAGAAGATCACCCAAAATGAAGCTTGAAGCGGCTTAAAGTGTCAGGAGGGAGTATAGGCATTAATTTGGCTTGCCAAGGCAGGCTCCAACTTTCTAAGCAGTTGGTGGAGTTGAAGTTGAAGCTTAGGCTGCCACATGCCACATGCCCTGCCTGTTGCCCTGACTCTAATTTAATTAGCCACGCAACAGTTAGACGATGACTTTCAGTCTGGATGCGAGTGGAAACTGGTTTTTCCGTTGGGAAAATCTACAAAGACATTGCACTCCGTCTCTGGTTGTGCCTGTGGCTGTGGCTCTGGCTCTAACTCTGGTATGCGCGTGCCGCTCAAAGAACGTGTCTGGCGACTGGTGACCCACACCAAAGCCGGTTGCAAGTCGGTTCTGTGGCCTCCAGAATCTGAGAAGTTGCAGCCTCAGCATCAACAGCAGTGGCTGCGACTGCGACTGCGCCTGCGCCTGCGCCCCTCTGCAGTCTTGTTTATCTGAATGTTAAATACTTTTCCACTGCAGTCTGCAGCACTTAACATCATAATAATTCTTGGGGCAATCTGAAGAGCATATAAATCATGTCAAGTCATCATTTGGCATGGCATTGGAAACATTGTAGCGGGTCGCTCCGCACTCCGGAGACGGACATGGGCGGGGTGGGCATATCCGATTGGCATGGACTGGGACTGGGACTGGGACTAAGACTTGGACAATGACAGCAAAATGATGATGGATGCGGCTTCCAATTGTAGAGAGGATGCTCCGATTCATTTCTCCATTTCTTTCCTCTTTAATTGCAGATTCTTTCAGCTATCTAAAGAATACTTATAGATGGTGCATAATCTTTATAATCACTAGATGATATCATGGTTCCATTTAAACAAGATCTTATCTGCCCATATCTTCCCCAGATAAAGATTAATTCAAGAACTTTCATAAACTGTTTTTGTTCCCATGATTAATGCCAGAGGGGAGTCTGCATATATGTATAATAAGCATAGATATTGTGGATATAATGTAAACAGCACAGGAAATTTTCCCCACACTGATGCATTTGTATGCACGGCTCTCGACTGCAGTTTGAGTTGGGGATGGAGTGTCTGCATTCTCTATCGCAGTTATGGCATCTGCCTGCCCGCCTGCCTGCCTGTTACCCTGCTACCTCTGCCACACGGACGGACATTAGCATATTTCTTAATAATTTACAGCCCATTTTCATGTTCGCGCTGTCGTGCCAAATACAAACTTTTGGGGTTGACAACCAGTTTGGGTACACCACAGAGCGAACAGAGCCACAACCACATCCAGAGTTGGAGTCCAGTCTATCCGGAGAGTCTTGGAGATTGGCATGCCAACCGACTCCGACTGCTGCCTAATTAGCCAAATCATTTCTAGCTACGAGTATTTTATTTATTTATCCATCTTCCATCTGCCCATTTGTTTTTTTTTTTTTGCCGTTTTAATTGTTTGTGTGCTTTCTTTCGACTCGCCAAATGGAACTGCCAGCAGAGGAGCAGAGTGGAAATATGGATGGAATTTTGATGGAATGGCATGGAATAGAGTTGTTGCACTCGCCGCCGGCCAAGTCAATGCTGCTTGCCTACCATTCGATGTAATTTTTCATAAATATGTCAACAGGCTGAGCATACAGATTGGCAGGCAGGCAGCCAGGCAGGCAGGCAGGCAGCTAATTTGTCATTTGTCCAAGGCATTTTGCTTAAAAGTGTAAAAGCGTAAAAGCGTATTTAAAACCTGGTCAAACGTAGTGATGGACATGCCTGACAATTTGTTGGCTTTTAGGAGCTAGGCCTGGCCAGGCCACGCCACGCCACCCATTCAAGCAACCAATCCAGCCGGTTTCCTATGTCCAGCCAGAGCCACAAACTGAACAAAGACAAGTTGCAAATTTAGCTTTAAAAAAGTTGATATTGCTTTTGTGGGTGTCCGTCCGAGTCAAGCACAGGGTGGGCTGGGGGGAGAGGCGGCGGCAAAGGCGACTCTATCAGCCAGCAATCGTTTAACGGCTCGTTGAACAGCCCCAAAAAAATTGATAGATAAAAGCAGATAAAGATAGAAAAGCTCTCCAAGATATGCGTATAGTGCCGACTATATTGATACCCTAAAAGTGCGAGAGTAAGCCACCATTTATGGGCAATTTTTTCGACTCATTCTACTTGGAATTTTGCAGCAGTTTAACAACAACAACAACAAAATAAATCTTATCAGCGTGACTGAACGAGTCTCGTCATGCACACTGTATGCATTGTGTTTTTGCATTCTCGGGCATTCTCGGGCATTCTCGTGTGCGTTACAGGCTACCGGAAGAGCAATATGAAACATCTAGCACGTCACTTAAGTACTTGGATTTGTCGTCACTTTTGTTAGCATCAGTTAGCAAAAACACCAGTGCTGCGGCACAATGTTGTTGCTGTGTGTGGCAACTTTCCCCCGTATGTTGGACATGGAATTCCATTCGATTCGATTCGATGCCATGGTTCAGTGCGTGGCAAATGCATTCGCGAGTAACCCCAAAGAGGGTCCGCGTGTGGACTAATCTGATGATAGGCAATTATGCCGATTGCTGCTTGGGGATGCGTTGCTGCCTTTCACTTTGCGGTGTTACGGCTATAAAAAAAAAAGAAACGAGTCCATTCTTATGTTGGGAGTAGGTTCAATAAACCCATACAAAGAGGCGTTTTCCGTTCGACTATTTTAAATTGTTTAGCATGACAAAAGACAAAACGAAGTCAGAGCTGCGCGAGCCGAGCCGAGACGAGACGCTTTTCGGGCAAAAAGAGTTTGTGACCTTAAACTTGGCCAGACAGACAAACCGGCCAGACAAGTTGCGTGTGACGTGCAAACGCAGCCCTGAACTTGACCGGCAAAGGAGGGGGAGGAGTACGAGTACGAGGAGGAGGGGGCAAAGTGGCTGTAACAGTTAGCGGACATCTTTGTACATAATTGGCAGCTTGTCGACCCCAGACCGGCCCGAATGAATGGCAACAGGTTTACAGCAGGCAGCAAGCAGAAGGCAGCAACCAGAACGGTAGGCAGCAAAGTGTTGGCATTGACAGATGCCTGCAGCAATTGCAGTGGCAGTGGCAGTGGCAGCCACAGAGATGGTTAAGGCAATTAATAGATACATTAGGCTTACGACGGCTTTTGGAGCCACTGTTAACGGTTGCCCGTCGTCCCGTTCTTGCCGTTCTTCCCGTTTTTTCCGCCATTCAATCCGATTTAAAACACTCCACATTGTTTCTTGCAGACTCCTCGGACATTGTGGACTGCAAGCTGAAACTGATACTGGGCCTGATATGGACGCTCATTCTCCACTACTCGATATCGATGCCCATGTGGGATGGCGAGGATGAGAAGCAGCTGAATGGCTCCGGACCGACGCCCAAGCAGCGGTAAGGGGTGATCCTCCCCAGCGACTCCAGCGACTCTTTCGATACTTATCTCACGCTCTCTCGTGTGCTTGCAGCCTACTGAACTGGATACATGCCAGGATACCCGATTTGCCCATCAATAACTTCACCAATGACTGGACCACTGGCAAGGCGGTGGGCGCTCTGGTTGATGCCGTCGCCCCAGGGCTGTGCCCCGACTGGGAGATGTGGGATCCGAAGGATGCTGTGCAGAATGCCTCGGAGGCCATGGGTCTGGCCGATGACTGGCTGAATGTGCGCCAGCTGATCAAGCCCGAGGAGCTGGTCAATCCCAATGTCGATGAGCAGTCCATGATGACGTACTTGTCGCAGTATCCCAACTCCAAGCTGAAGACCGGAGCACCATTGAGGCCCAAGACAAATCCCAACAGGTGAGTGGGGCATGTTTGTCTCTTATTGAATACATACGTACATATATTCGTCTCTTGTTGTAAAACTCTCCCTCTCTATCTCTCTTTTCGGCTAATTGCATTATTCCGATTCTAATCTCGAATCTCAAACACTCTTTTCTGTCTTTCTTTCTCTCTCTCTCTCTCCCCTTATCTTTCTTTATCTTTTTGAGCAACCTTTTAATGTATTTTGGATATTGTTCTTGTACTCCCTACCCGCGCTCTCTCTCTCTCTCTCCTATATATACGTGTACATATATCGTACCTTGTATTTTTTTATTAAATGCCTCAAAAAATAAATGCAAAACTCAGCATTCCTCCGCCGCGGTAAGTTTTCGGCATGCCCTCTCTTCTCAACCCTTCTCGTTCCGTTCTGGCCTTCTACTTTTGGCCCCAACGTTCTTTCTCGTTCTGTTTTTGGTTTTTCTTTCTTCGGCTTCCTTTTTTTTTGTGTGTTAATTTTAGCTTTCGATGATTTTTGATTTTGATTTAAATGTTCTGCTGGGCAGTTTGTCTTCTTTTCGGTTACTTTTGTTGCTCGTTGCCCGTTGCCGGCTTTCAGCCAAGCAGCGGCTCTAGCCTTGAGCGCTATGCGTATCTAATGGATACTTCAACGCCGACTGACAGGCTGCCTGCTGACTGCTGCTTTCCTGTTTGTTCTTGCTCTCGCTGGCTCGCTGGCTTTTGTTGGCTTCAATTAGCGCTCACTAAACGCATATTTCTTGCCCAAAGCGGCTATAATTTCAGATTGGATTTGCCGCTCTGCTAAGCTGCGTTGATTTGTGATTTAACTCGAAACACCGCCTGAGCGGCCATCACATGTTCTGGCAATGATTTCTAGTATTTGGCCATGTCTACATTAAATATCTGTAAAATGTAACAAATGAAGCCACAATCTGTAGATTCTTCAACTGCTTATTCGTTGCATTTCATATTTGAACATTCAAATTTCTTTCACCGTTTTACATATCGATTGCAATTATCGGAATATTTGAATATCAATCGAAATCGTGTAGCCTGCATGTAGATGTATTATACATATACTTACTTTTTACATGCCATGATACATTCGACACGTTTAGTACCGAAAACGGCCGTTGTGATCCGTAGCGGCGCCACTGCTGACAATCGAGATTCACAATATTAAACGTTTATTTTAGCGCTAATTTGCTGCTGTTGTTGCTTAAAAGAAAAACTAGTATGTTTTTGTATCCAGTATGGATGCTGCTTGTTGTAAATATAAACTTTTTTCCGCCATTGTAATAATGAATAATAAAGCATAATAGGAGCCGCATGAAAAAACCTCTGCTCTGGGCTGTCTGCGAGAATTAAATGTGTTTACCTTTCTGTAACATAATTGGCTGCATAAAGCGTAACTTTCTGTTCTCCCCCAACTGATGGCACATTCTCATCCGCATCCGTTTCTCCTTTTCACAGAGTGCGTGCCTATGGTCCTGGAATCGAGCCGATCGGTCCTGTGGTTGGTGCCCCAGCCAATTTCACAGTGGAAACCTTCTCCGCGGGCAAGGGTGAGTCTCTCTTGTGCAGCAGATCGCTACCAAAGATACGCCAACTCACTCTCACCATTGTTGAACGCAGGTGCCGTCGATGTGGACATCGAGGGACCCAACGGAGAGATCGAAAAGGCCGATGTGCGGTTCAACAATGACAAGAATCTCACATACACCGTGTCGTACATACCCAAGGCCGAGGGACCGCACAAGGTGACCGTGCAGTACTCTGGCCGCGACATACCCAAGTCTCCGTTCCCCGTCAAGGTGGAGGGACATGCTGGCGACGCCTCCAAAGTGAAGGTAACCGGCCCCGGCATCCAGCCCACCGGTGTGACCATCAAGAAGGCCACATTCTTCGACATCCTGGCCAAGGATGCGGGTCGCGGCGTGCCCGAGGTGATCATCATCGATCCGGCCAACCACAAGACTTCGGTGGCGGCCAAGGTGCGTCAGTTGGAGAACGATACTTGGCGCTGCGAATACGTCACGGCTCTGCAGGGTCTGCACTCCGTCAATGTGTTCTATGCGGGCACCCCCATACCCGAACAGTCCGTTCCCCGTTAAGGTGGCGCCGCTCTCGGATGCCCGCAAGGTGCGCGCCTCCGGACGCGGCCTCCAGGCCACGGGCGTACGTGTCGGGGACGATGCCGACTTCAAGATCCACACCGAGGGAGCCGGCGAGGGTGTGCCCGAGGTGCGCGTCATTGGTCCCGGCGGCATGAACCAGAACGTCATGGAGTCAAAGATCGATGGCAACACCTACGACTGCCACTACTACCCCACCAAGGAGGGGCGCTACGTGATTATGGTTACCTTTGCCGGGCAGGAGGTGCCCAAGTCGCCGTTCGAGGTGAAGGTGGGACCGAAGAAGGAGTCCTCCATTGTGGCCTATGGGCCGGGACTGAGCAGCGGCGTCATTGGCTATCCGGCCGCCTTTGTGGTGGAGACCAATGGAGAGACGGGCGCCCTCGGCTTCACCGTGGCCGGCCCCTCGCAGGCGGAGATCGAGTGCCACGACAATGGCGATGGCTCCGCACTGGTCAAGTATCATCCGACTGCTGTGGGCGAGTATGCCGTTCACATCCTGTGCGACAACGAGGACATACCCAAGTCGCCTTTCATTGCCCAGATCCTGCCGCGCACCGACTTCCATCCGGAGCTGGTGAAGGCCAGCGGGCCGGGCCTCGAGAAGAATGGCGTGACCATCAGCCAGCCGACCAGCTTCGATGTGGACACCAGCCAGGCGGGCAATGCGCCCTTGGATGTTGTCGTGCAGGATGTCTACGGCACAAAGCTGCCCGTGCAGCTGGCCAGCAATCCCGATGGCACCAAGAAGGCCACCTACACGCCCACCTCTGGCGTGCCACACACCGTTGAAGGTTCGTCCCCAGCTCTCCCTCTCCCCCCTGTTTCTGCTCTGATATTGAAATTCGTTTTGGTTTGCAGTCAATTATGGAGGCGTTTCCACGCCCAACTCGCCGCATCGCGTGTACGTGGGCGTGCCCGTGGATGCGGCCAAGGTGCAGGCGTTTGGTCCCTGGCTGCAGCCAGGAGTGCGTCCCAATGTGCCCACCCACTTCAATGTGGATGCGCGCGAGGCAGGCGAGGCCGAGCTGAAGGTGAAGATCATCCACGAGGAGACCAAGATCGAGGTGCCCTGCCGAATCATCGACAACGAGGACAGCACCTACTCGGTGGAGGTCATGCCGCCAGCAAAGGGAGCCTACACCACGACCATGACCTATGGGGGCCAGCGAGTGCCGCTCGGCCAGAAGGTCGTCGTGGAGCAGACCGTCGATGTGTCCAAGATCAAGGTGGACGGACTCGAGCCGAGTAAGTATTCATCCCTGTTGCGGTGTGCCGCCCCCGCCCCTCCCATCTCTCTCTTCTATATGGAGTACAAGTGTCCATTGTGAGTGCCTCATGGTCTAAGTCCAAGTCATTTCATTTGCCCCCCAACCACAAAAGCCGCGCCCCTGAACAGTTTGCAGCAGTTCCGCATCATCACCCACGGCCTGCCGAAGGCCGATCTGGCGGTGACCATCACCAGTCCGTCGGGTAATCGTGTCAAAGCCCACATAATACCCACAGCCGAGGGATTTCTGGTGAACTTTACGCCCACCCAGCTGGGCGAGTATCTGCTGAGCATTTGCTTTGGCGGCACACCCATCACGCCGCGTCCATTCCGGCTGCAGTGCCTCACCGGCAGCGACTCCAACAAGGTGCAGGCCTTTGGGCCGGGCCTGGAGCGTGGCATTGTGGGACAGCCGGCGGAGTTTATGATCGATACGCGCGGCGCTGGGCAGGGCGGTCTGGGCGTCACCGTTGAGGGGCCCTGCGAGGCGGCCATTAACTGCCGCGACAATGGAGATGGCACCTGCAATGTGGCCTATCTGCCCACCGAATCCGGAGACTACACCGTCAACATAACGTTCAATGATCGGCACATCAATGGGTCGCCGTTCCAGCCGCTGATTGTGCCCGTGCCGAATCTGAAGAATACACGAGTGAGCGGCATCGGCATCCAGCCGCATGGTAGGCTATGAAAGGAGTGTTCCAGTGTTCCGAGTGTTGCCGCCGCCAATCTAATCCACCAATCTAAACCTCTACTACCCAGCAAAAGCCTCGCCACGCCACGCCTCGCCTCGCCCCGCCCTTTTGCGTTGATCTTAATGTTGTTGCGTCTGTTGTCCCTTTCTTGATTGTTCGTTCGTTCGTTCGTTTTGATAACTAAACCCATTTGATACACTAATCGCATCGTAATCTTGTTGATTTTGTGCCTTGATTGTTGGTTGGATACTGAAACCACCCACCACCACCACTGGCTGCCCCTCGCTAATCCTCATTTCTGTATCCCGTTCAGGTGTCATCATGAATGCGGCCACCGACTTTATGGTGGACATGAGCAAGGTGGGCAGCGACATTGACTCGGGGAAGCTATCATGCGCCATCTTCGATCCCATGGGCCATGTGCTGCCCAGCAAGATTGTGCAGGGACCCACCGACGACATCTTCCGCATCATGTACACACCCTTCGAGGCGGGTCGCCACACCATCGAGCTGATGTACGACAACATCCCAGTGCCGGGCTCCCCGTTCGTGGTGAACGTGAAGAGCGGCTGTGATCCAGCACGCTGCAAGGCGTACGGCCCGGGTCTGGAGAAAGGTCTGACCAACCAGAAGAACAAGTTCACTGTGGAGACCAAGGGCGCTGGCAATGGTGGCCTGTCGCTGGCCATCGAAGGACCTTCCGAGGCGAAAATGACCTGCACGGACAATCGGGACGGCAGCTGCGATGTGGATTACCTGGCCACCGATCCGGGGGAGTATGACATCACCATTCGTTTTGCGGACAAGCACATACCCGGCTCGCCGTTCCGCGTGCTCGTCGAGGAGACGGTGGACCCCAGCAGGGTGAAGGTGTACGGGCCGGGCATCGAGCACGGCCAGGTGCGCGAGAGTGTGCCGACCTTCTTCAATGTGGATGTCGGCGAGGCTGGTCCTGGCCGCATCGCCGTCAAGCTCACCAATTCCGAGGGCATACCCGTGGACAATCTGCGCGTCGAGGACAAGGGCAATTGCATTTACGCGGTCCACTATGTGCCGCCCAAGGCGGGCTCCGTGCTCACGTGCCAGGTGAAGTTCTCCGAGGTGGAGGTGCCATGCAGGTGAGTTAGTCATGATCCCAGCCACATAGCTACATTCCAATCTACCATTCCCATTCGCTCTTCAGTCCATTTGTGATGACCGTCTTCCCCAAGTCGGAGGCCACCAAGGTCAAGGTGAAGGGTGTCAATGAGCGGAAGAAGACACCTGCCTCGCGGCCAGCCGAGTTTGAGATTGACACAAAGCAGGCCGGCCAGGCGGACATCAATGTGGCCATCAAGAATCCCAAGGGCAAGGCCATGCAGCCGCGACTGGAGGAGGTGTCCACAGGCACCTATGTGGTGTCGTTTGTGCCCGACGAATGCGGCACCTATCAGTGCAGCATCAAGTACGGCGACAAGGAGATCGAGGGCTCGCCGTTCAAACTCGAAGCATTCCCCACCGGCGAGGCCAAGAAGTGCAAGCTGGTCGAGCAGGCGCCCAAGATACAGACCTCGGGCAGTCAGTCGCACCTGACGGTGGATGCACGTGAGGCCGGCGATGGTGCCGTCACCTGCAAGATCACCAACAAAGAGGGCAGGTAAGAGAAATCACTAGACGGAGGATACATGTATGTTTTGTATGCTCAAGCTCAAGTACTTGAATATTTTTGCTACAGCGAAATCGTGGGCATTGATGTGATCGAGAAGGATGGCTTATTCGATATTCTGTACGCCCTGAACGATCCCGGGGACTACGACATCAATGTGAAGTTTGGCGGCAAAGACATACCCAATGGCAGCTTCTCCATCAAGGTAGCCTGAACAGAATCAACATTTACACCAACAACAACAACAACAAATAATCACACTCTAAAACCCAGACACAGCCAAAGCCAAAGCCAAAGCCAAATCTAGTCACAGCTGGGAATTATTTGTTGAAAATTAGCAATTATTATAAGGTTTATCTACATATATATATCGAAACGTTTCTCTAGTCCACATATACATACATACATACGTGTAGATCTATTAGATACATCATCAATGTATACATACATAATGTCTGTCCTGTCCCTAGTCGTCATTGTTTTGTGTGTTGTGTTTCGTGCGTCCCCCCCTCTACATCCACCAAGCAAATTGTTTGGATATACTTATTATATATTTGTTAAAATTCCCTAAATGCAGCAGAGAAAACACGCAAACAATTTTTACATACGATTAAGAGAGCAGCGGGCGCTCAGCAAAAGAGGAAAGCAAAGAATACAATTTAAGTGCAACATTGTAAAACATGACAACAAAACAACAAATAAAAAAAAAACAAAAACAAGGAAAATTCAAACAAAACAATTTCAAACCTAAAAAATCTTTTCGACAAGAAATTCTAAAATTAATTGCATGAAAATTATTTCGTTCTCAAAATTATTTCTGCTATGCTAAATTGCAAATTGCGCTTTGTTTTACATATTATGCATTTAATGAACAAATTATTCAATTCAATTGTTTAATGCTTCTTTTGTTTGTCAGCCAGCCAGCCCTTAGTCTATGTAAGTTGTTTGTGTGTGTTCGTACGATTGATTAATTGTCTGTATAATTGTATTTAATTGTTGATTGTTGGACACTGACTCGAACGCACTTAACACGAGAAACACTAAAAAACAAAACAGTTCCATTCTCCAATATTGAATACTCGTAGAACCACTCGCTTCAGCACATACAAATTTTGCCAAAACGTATTAATTAATATTTGAATAATTGCTAATTTAACAACAATTTTCCTAACCCCCTACTTGCAGCATATACTTTGCACTTGCTTTAAAAAATATTATCTTTCAGCGTGGGAGGGAATGAACAGCGGGTGGCAACGGGGATTGTAAGTATGTAGAATGGCGAGTCCCATTCACGTGTCGCTCATGTTGACAGGTTGAGAAATGAAACCACATAAATACAGAGCCAGAATCATGGGACCTGACAACCGCAGGCGCCCACCAACAATGCACATCATTGGGTTTGGGGATTGAAAAAGTCAGAGACCGACACTTTCGGGCATATTGCCCAAAATGAAATACATTTTCTGTGGTCGAGTGCTCGATTTTTGAACCCAAGATTAATTGAGTTGTCTGTTGTTTTCGCACAAAATTTATGTTTAACAGATATGCACAATTAGCCGGCTGTAAAATTAATTGTGTCCACATTTCTCACTTTGTTAAGGGACCCTTTGCTGCCGTCCATTTCTGACAGCAGCAACTTCATTATCTACGTGATCCGATGCACACGCGTACACAGAAAAAACAGAAACCTCAAATGCTATTTATGGCACTTCTTCTCTCAAGACATATCAAAGTTGAATGAAAGCAGACAAGCTTTTTTTTTTCGTTGGCTCTTTATAAACATTAGAAATAGAACATAAATTAACACGTTGTTTTGGCCACAAAAAAAAAATATAATTAAATTATGAATTCCACGCGGACATTTGGTCTCTCCCAGCCAACAACAAAATGAGGGGAGTCCATTCTAATGGATGAATTTTGAAATTATATTCAGAATTATATATAAAATACGTTAATATATATACACAAAAATATATTTATCGCACGCGCAGCCAAAGAGGGGGAACATTTACCATGAAATTATTTGATTTTGAAAGGAATAATCTTGGACTCGTAGGGAAGTGTCATCATAAAGGATATTCAACATGAATATTATTTGCAATTTCTTTCCGTTGAAAATTCAGCTCCCAAAAGGTTTCAAAAGACTAAAGGCTTAGGCTTAGGGTATACCCGGAAATGGAAAACATCAACAATTGGTAGATGAAAATTCCCCCAAAAAACACTGGCATCCGTCTACGCCACTGTTGTTCAAAGAGGATGTAAATGGTTTTAGGGAGGGGGCGCCATGCCACGATGACAACCCATGCTGATTCAGCATGTTCTGTGTGTGGCTGTTCTGTTCTCTCCACAGGTTGCAACAAAATCACGTATACGCCGTATTGCACGGCGAGTGCATATGAAAATGAATTTTTGCTGCGGCCAGCCAACACACAAAATTCGCAAGTAATTAAAATAAGAAAACGAATTTATAATGAAAATGGCGCAAAGTGGGATTGTGCTGATTTCTGCTGCCATAAAGACGTGGCAAGAAGCAGACGACACTAGTCAAGACGTGCCACTAGTAGTGGCAGCAGCTAGCACCACTCACCGATTGTTAGTCAGAGATTGTCCTGTATTTGTCGTCGACGTGATCGTTCCGCAGCGGCAACTGGAAGGTGCAGAAAAACGGTGCAAAAGATTTCAATTTTGATTGGGGCTAGGGATATTCCACATGGCCTGGCCAATCAATGTGCCACATACGCATACGTACTCGTGCGAGTAGAGGAAAAATACTATACGCAGCTGAAGGAAACAACTGTCGCCCGCCCGCTGGCGATGCGATTCGATGCGATTTTTCCTTGCTGGTCTATTGATTGGCCGTGCATTGGCGTACTTCTTATTAATAGCCCAAATATTTTATAGAGATTTGTATCTTTGACTTTTTCCGATTTGGCCACGGATACCAAAATCAGACCAGCATGGCACGAAATCATTTCGATATACAAACACTCGTATACATATATTTATATAAATATGTATGTGCATATGTATTTGGCATTCGTTATTGAGTGCTTATGTAACAGCTGCAATTGTGGAAATTCTTTTGCACAATCGTGTCCGCATCAATCAATTTCACTTCCTCTCCAATCATTTCTGTTTGTGTGCAAATGTGAGTGCCAGGAGTGTATTGTGTTCCATAGTTTCACACTTTCAAGTTTTTCTATATCAATCAGTGCCCCCGAGTCTTAATAATAAGCAGACCAGATGCGGTAGTTCCTCAATATTTGTTCACATCTCTTCACAAGTGCAAAGTATGCCAGTATGATGGGCCGCCAAGTAACCCAGATCCCAGATCCAGCCGAGTGCCAACTAATCAAGTTTTGGCCATTCGGCTGTTCGGCTGAGTGTGTGTGTTGTTCTATTTGTTCTGGATTCTCACCCCATTGAAACACTTTTGGGCCTTCCTAATTTTCGATTTTATTTCCATTGACCTCAGGCTGTCGAAAGCATCGAGGAATACTCGCACAGCGAATACATCGAGGAGCACACAACCAAAGTGGTTCAGAAAACAACGCAGGTAAATTCATATAAATTTAATTTTAACTTTAAAAAATTATTTTAAAAAAAACACTCACGAATAAGATTGATTAAAATAATTTTTAGCAAAACAGCGAACAGAAAAATAATAGAGAATTTCTTTTTGAATAATTTTTCTACGAAGTGTTGTTAAAAATCTCCGAATTGGCTATTCCTTTTAAAAATTGTATTATATTAAAGCCAAAATGTATGAGAAAAATATATTTCTGAAAACCCCGAGTTTTGATATTAAACACACAACGAAATGGTGAAAAGTATTTCAAGAAATAATCATTTGTTTTTTAATATTTAGAAACATATTTCATTATTAAAATTTTATTCCTTTGCAGAGCGAACTTGTAAACGGAAAATCCGAGATCTCCTACCGAAGTGTTGCCTTTGAGAAATTGCCACTACCCACAACAGGCGGCAACGTTACAGGTGCGTACAGTCGTCCCCTATTACCTAAACATAACACATAAAATACTGTAGACTTGGGTGTAGATAAAACCCACAAAAAAAAAAGAATAAGATCACATCGTGAGAAAAGTTAATCATTTGTGAAAGGCGCACAAGCAACAGTGCACAGCGACGTATTTAATTAAACTAGAATATACTCGTAAAGCAGTTTATTTGTTTAATCTAAAAAACTTTTATGCGCCATTAAAAGCGGTCTGCTCGCAATAATCTCTAATAATTGCAAAATGTAGCTCACCCAAAACAGACTGAATTGTGAGGGGGACGGCCATTGTCACACCAAAATATTTGGGACCAGCCCAGGTGTCGTAAATCTCTGAATTATATACACATAGAAATATACATAAATACCAGAATATATCTATGAATTTTCACCAAAATGTCGTTTGCGAGGCGTCGCATTTGGATGAGACACAATGGACAGACAAGTGGCAACGCACCCCGGACAGACACAGACACAGAGACAGAGGCCAGAACAGATGACGGGGCCATAGACGACTGACTGACGGGTTATCAGGCTAAACGTTGACAGGCGACAACTTAATTAGACAATGCGCCTGTGGCGACATTTTGGGGGGTCTCTCTCTCTCATATTTTGGCTGCAATTTGTGCAGGCAATACTTTCACTTGATTTCTCGTTAGGATTTTCTTTTGTTTTCCATTCCGTGGCGTTCATTGACTGGCGGCCGCCCGCCACTCCGTGGCTCGTGAACAATAATTGGGTATTAAACATGAATATGGCCGGTAATTACCTAAATTTATTCGGCCATGTTTGGGCTGAGCGGAGGAGCGATTTACGGGTTGCAAAGTGTCCGGCCACAAATTTAATGAACATATTCAGAATGATTAATGGCGATTTTCACTCTCTGGCTGCAAATCAATGAACAGATTTCTGCAGTTTATTCACTGCACTGAGTAGCACAGATATTTGTTCGATTTTTCACGCTTCCATGCAATATTGAAACATTTTCGGCTCCTGTTGGCCTGGTCGAGACATCATCATTAAGATCAGAAGACGCGACACGTTTCATTTGGTAGGCACTCGGATTCATGATCTTCTCAATGGATTTGAGTCAAGTGTCCGCCCAGCATAGTTGTGGGAGGAGCTGCTGCGCTGCGGCGGTGGCTTTGGTTTTGGTTTTGATTTTGGTTCGATGTCGCGCTCCATTTGCTTTGAAGATGGTTTATTGTAAATGATTCGTTTTGGCCAAACGACATAGATTTGTTGCGCATTTGTTGCATTGATTTTTCATTGCCCGTCAAATGAAAGGGGCACAGACTATACACATAACTGTATAATAATTGCCAGCTATAGAAAAAAAACAATATGTTGGTGGATTAATGTGTATTGGGATATGCTAGAGAAAGTTTTCATTAAGGGGTTCTCAAACTAGTACGAGATTTGAGATTTTTAAATTTTTTTTTTCTACTTCTGTACAATTTAGCGATGATTTCTTATAGAATTTATTTCGTATTAATATTGCACATGTGAATTATCCTATAAGTTTGGATGTCATCCTTAAATCTATACCATCTATAGTAATGCTGAGGTCCTAAGTCCTTCCTCAAGGTACCTTGAGTCGCCTAGCTCTTTTTATAAGAGGGCCATCATCGGCATTAATGTTTAAGAAATGTTCTCTTTGAGTTTAAAGAACTTGAATAATTTGTACAAATGCTTTGGCTTGGCACTTAAATATTTGCATTTTCTCATGTACATTTGGATTTGTCATCAGTCGTTCGATTTGTGTGATTCATAGAAAAGATCCCAGATGACAGAATTCGATTGATTTTCGAAAATTGCTTGACAGTGTAGTGTCGCATCCATTGGAGCACACGAATCACAATCTCAATGGCAGCAAATTGATTTCCAATTGCCATAAACCATTACATAAGTATGTACCTCTTAGGGGGGAAAAAAGCGTGTTGGATACAATATTTTCCAACCTAGCAACTCTGGGGACATCGATTAAAATGACATAATACAGATACATACATCGTAGCATGTATGTATGAAGCAGCGAAATGATTAACACATTTTTGGCATACCAGCGCAAATACTGTATTTGTGTTGTATCGGTTTTATGGTCGAATCTGTGATTCCACGCCAATAAAATAAAATATAGAATTATGTATATGTTTGTTCGTTTTATTTTTAAACATTTCCCCGTCTCTTTAATGGTAAAATATTAATAAATTCTCTGTCATTTTTGCTGCAATAAGTAATAAATTTGACTGCCCTGACGATATTTCCACACACACACACACACATGGAATCTCAATCTCAATGCCCGACAAAGAATCTCAAAATCTCAATCTGTGTGTAATACTCGTATGCTTTTGACCCGAAGTCCAATTTGCACCTTTCGTTTTCGAAAATTTGAAATGGCAACTGTTTGAATCTCAATACCAATACCAATATGATGCAGCTTATGTTATTCCGAGTATATAGAAATTATATACACACTCACACACACACTCACTCATGCGGGGCAGGGAGGTCCACACAGCAAATATTTCCAATTTTCTATCTTTTTATCTTTCATATGCCGTTCATTGGCTTGGCTAGCCGTATAGCAGATAATATGATGGCGGCCATACTTTCGAAAATCCACCACTGTATCTGAGAGCGTGTGTGTGATGCTGCTGCTGCTGTTTCTGCTGCTGCTGCGCTGCTTCTGGCCCACAGCAGCAGACGCATCTTTGTGGTAGGAGCCGATGTGATTTTATATTTTGGCCTTAATTTCGATTTGGAACTGTCGATGCTCACTCGAAATCGGGACGTGGAGACGCGTGGACCTAGAAACCGTCGCTGGCAATTAACAAAATAAAACGTTCGCAACCAAATAACATACACAAATACATACAATAATTAAGCAAAAATTCAAAACATTAAAAATTCAAGTGCATTGCAATCGATTACTACCGGTTAAGGACTTTCCTCTCTCTCTCTCCCTCTTACTCTCACTCCCGGCCAGTGCAGGACATTCAACTAAAAGACATTTACATCTACAGAGCCATTAAGATTTTACAATAATTGCCAAGAAGCAATTATATAACCAATTTTTAGTGTGAGTGTCCGGTCGCCGATCTGTTCCATTTGCAATTGCCATTTTGAGTGTCCTCTGGTGTGGGTTTTGGATTCTGGTCAGCAAGGACATGCGTGGCACAGAGTGCCAGGAGTGCTAGTGTTTTGAGCACCACTGTGCCGCCAAATTTATTCATTCCTTTTTTTGAGTTTTGTGGCATATCCTTGCTGCAGCTCAGACCTGCCTGGACCAGAGTAAAACAAGCAGTTCTTTCGTTGTTAAATTAAATTGTTCTAAATTTTAAGTGTCTTTATTTCAATATCAAACATCGAACGTGCGTGCGATTAACGATTATCGATTATCAATTGTCGATTGTGTTTTTTTCCAATTGAAACTCTAAAACAAATTAATCGAATTACGGAAAAATGCACTTCAGTTGGTTGACGGAGAAAGCAGCAGCGCCGCTAGCCACCTGGGCAGATCACTCATACTTCTTCCGACCACAATACTACAAAGTGACCGTCTCCGAGAGCGATCACCCGGAACGGACACACGTGTACTTCAATGAGACGATCATACCGCAGAATCAGGGAATAAATGGTTGTGATTTTATGCCATTGAATTTCAAATCATCGTTTTCAATTATAACACATCAAGGTAAATCCACGCAAAAAGACAACAATAATTTAGTAGCAATGCCGTCAATGTAGAGAGCTTCAATCTCAATGAAATCTGTGGCGCACTCTGGAAGCATCTCAGTGGGAGCGCAAGACCCCCGTTGATAGTTCTTGATAGTTTGCCAAACGAAATGACGTCCGTAATGCCAAAATGTCACACTGGCAGCCACCAGGCAATGCAATCCTCCTGACTAAAGCCCAAAGAATGTTTCATTTGTGTTAATGACAAAACTGACACCAAATTCGCATTCATATTTTCAATTCAATTGAAATCAAGTGCTGTCCTACCCGGTCAAGCGCCAGGCAGGCCCCACACACCACTCACCACACAGAGCGCTGTCTCCGTTTGCCAGTGCTAAGAATTTTGAATTATTACCCAAAAGTCCCCCGAGTGTGTGTGGATCCTCTTCTAGGCCCCAAGCCCAAGGCAATCCAAGCCATTTGTCTGCAAATTATTTTCTATGATTTATTATCAAAATCTGCAACAAAGCGTAAAATTCGTTTGGCTCTCGCACATGCGATTTCTCAATGGTTTCATTCTACTCGTATGCGCCACCATGATAGCCATACACACTGTACAACAAGGGATATACCTAGTAAAATTACGAAGGGTTTATTGTGTCTCATTAAGAGACAAAAAATACATTTTTACTCACTAAACTTTGAAGGTATATCACAAAGGGAAAGGGTCTTCTGTTGCATGCAAAGGACTTTATCTGCCAATTGCTTTTATAGCCGTATAATTAGGTACTTAGTTCAGCTCTCTAAACATTAGCAAGGTTGTATTAACTCAAAGACCATCTGAATATGGGGGATACTCTGCTTCATAATTTGTATTTATTCCCATTTCTTACTAAGAAGCCCGCGGAACACTGCTTACTGAAAGGCTTACAGATGCTCGCATTTGGAGAGGATTTCGTAGAGAATACCTATATTCAACGGATTTATTGGGCGATGAATTTCTTCTGCCCGCTTCTCTGTTGACTAGTGTATAAATTATTTTGTTGCTTTTTTGCAAATGGCAAAGTTGCGTTGAGATATCGAGAATCACACTTGTGCGAGTAACCACTTCCCGCAGACCCTTCGCATGCCCAGGCGGCAGCCTGAGAGTCATTAAATCTTTCATTTGTATTGCCAGCGTCCATTAGATGCCAAAGATGCCTGCCCCCCGCGTCCACCGTCTGCGTCTCCTTCTTCGCAGTCCCAGTCGTTTCTCATGCTTCAATGGGCGGTGCTGGCAGGTGATATTGGCCAGAGGGGGTGGAGCGGTGGGGTCGGATCGTAGACCGACGGACAGCAGCAAATGTTCAAACATAAATAATCATATTTTTGTTTTTTGAAGAGGGCTCTGGGATATATACATACACATCTGTGGACATAGTTTTTTCTTGGCAGCCACTTTTTAATTCGTTCAATTTCTTGCGCATTTTTTATAAAGAGTTCTCTTCCCTCTGTTTTCCATCAAATGCACGCACTCGACACAATATTTTATCGTTAATTTGCAAGAATTCTATTTGAACATTTTTTCGAATTGCTTTTTAGAATTTTACATGTCATTAAAATCAAAAAAATTGAACAGCTGAAAGCGGCTGTTGGTTCGTTTATGAAGTGAATAATGGGTTTCTAGAAAGGGTTCATTAGCCGATACATTCTTGGGCTTCAGAAGCTGTAAGATCATCCTCTAATAATGTAAGTTATATAAGCATAAATGCTTTCGAGTTCATCAAATTGAATACTGCCGAGTGTGCCTGCCTTTTGTCAGCGCATAAGCTGGCTATACATTTAGCCATCTTTCATTACCGAATTCTCTGCTGGCAGGCCCCCCATTGTCTTCGGGGTTTTTGCTTGCTTGCCTAGCCGATTAGTTTATTTTGAAAAGTGTCTTGGCCTAAACATTGGACTGGGCACGCGACACGCTGCTCTGATTTATCTCTGTTTACTGCCGCCTTTTGTTTTGTTTGGACTCGGCATTGCTCGTCATGTGGCATGTGTGGGGCGGCGGCTAGTCATTAATTCTGGATGGATCAGATCAGTGCCATTTAATTTATACGAAAATGGGAAGGCTTATCAACTGCTTGGAACGTACATATTTATGATGATTTTGACAACATATTTTTGAAATTTAATAAATCTCAAATTCATGCTAATGATCTTATGGACTGCCAAGCATATGACATCCCTGGCTATAATTAACTAAAAATTTCAATACTTTCGGCATAAATTACTTGACAATATATAGATACAGAGCATTCCAAGGAGCAGCAGTTTGTGATGATTCAACTGCTTCTATGCCATCCTCATTTATTTTGTTTACCCCTCCATGGGAATTGTGTGAATTTCTTGTCAACATCTGAAACTAATGATCCCCAATCTTCCCCCCACATTGTTGTATATAAGAGACGAATATTTTGACTGACGAAAATAGTCATGGCAATGCTGGTGTTTGGGTATATGAATACATATTTTCTGCTGCATACTCCTATAAATACGCGTCCCGAGATATTATAAAAAAGATCCGAATATAAATATAATTTTAGGCACGTGCTCCATTGAGTTTGTCCAGCATATGGAGGACAGATATTGAATATATAAATAGCAGAACTTTATGCATTTTTTATGTGGCATACATAGGTATATAGGAAGAGGGAAGAGGATATGTACCTATGTATGTATAGCCCATCTATGTACATCTGTATATAGTAGAGAACCAATAGAAAACA
Source organism: Drosophila obscura (assembly GCF_018151105.1). Lineage (NCBI taxonomy): Eukaryota > Metazoa > Arthropoda > Insecta > Diptera > Drosophilidae > Drosophila > Drosophila obscura. The sequence goes on along the minus strand of NW_024542736.1, from coordinate 2,450,406 downwards.
TAAAGTGTTCGTCCTATATTTGACCTCAAAGAGATTCGGGAACGATGGTCGCTTCGATGTTGTTGTCGTTCTGCGTGCGCTCCTGACGGACGGCGTGGGAAAGTATAAAAGCAATTGTAGGCGTTGTGGGAAATTTCTTTGGAAAGCCACAAGATTACTGGCCCCTCAGTCGATGCAAAGCATTCGTTCAGTTGAGAAGTGAATTTTTTACACGGCGTGCCCCCAAAAAACTACCAAGGATATTCGCAAAAGGATAACTCAGTCATCCGCCCCAAAAAAAAACCATTAAGCACAACGTGATCGCATATAGTCGTATTTGTGTGCGCTAAAGTATGTGTAAATTAATGAAATATATTCGAAATAAATACACGAAAGAACTTATTAGTGAGCGCAAAAGTTATGCGATCCTGTTCGCGAAACTTTTGAAATCTATGGAATCTGTGTGGATGGCAGAAACATTTGCTGCAATTAATTTACTTTGCCGTGCGACATCTTCGATCTTTAAATCTGTGTTCTGTGTGCTGTGCTCTGTATGTGGAGACCAAAAATAGATTCTGTGGAATAAAAAATGGCACGCAAATTAGAACATAAAAACGAAATTATGATTTCTTCCAACTTGTCGGGCCACAACTCGCCCACGCCGAATACTAACTGCAAAGAAAAATACTATCCTCTCTTTTTTTTTTTTTGGTGACATCATTTTGCGTTTCCCAATAGAGTGTGTATGGATGGGATGGGTGTGGCCCATAGTTCCTGGGTGGTGGGGGTGTACTGTACTTTTCCAGAGAGCAATTGCTGATCGTGTGCGGCCTTCTCTTCCTTCTACTTGCAGCTGAAGTCAGAATGCCAAGCGGTAAGGTAGACAAACCCGTTATCCAGGACAACCGTGATGGTACCGTCTCGGTGAAGTACGACCCCCGCGAAGAGGGCTCCCACGAGCTGGTCGTCAAATACAATGGCGAACCCGTCCAAGGTAAGTGAATCAGTGAATCAGTGAAAAGTGATTTACTCATAGATCTTGTTTGGTGTCTGATTCTGCAGGTTCTCCCTTCAAATTCCACGTCGACTCGATCACCTCTGGCTATGTGACGGCCTACGGACCCGGCCTGACCCACGGCATCACTGGCGAGCCAGCCAATTTCACCATCTCGACCAAGGGAGCCAGCGCCGGTGGCCTGACCATGGCCGTCGAGGGACCCAGCAAGGCAGTCGTAAGTGCGCGAACATTGTGGATTCCGTGTGTGCCTCTATATCGGTTGGATTCTCTACTTACAGATCAACTATCATGACAACAAAGACGGCACTGTATCGGTGCAGTACCTGCCCACGGCGCCCGGCGAGTACCAGGTGTCGGTGCGCTTCGGCGACAGGCACATCAAGGGATCGCCCTACTTTGCCAAGATCACTGGCGAGGGTCGCAAGCGCAACCAGATCTCGGTGGGCTCTTGCTCGGAAGTGACCATGCCCGGCGACATCACCGACGATGATCTACGCGCCCTGAACGCCTCCATCCAGGCGCCCAGTGGCCTGGAGGAGCCGTGCTTCCTCAAGCGCATGCCCACCGGAAACATTGGCATTTCGTTCACACCCCGCGAGACCGGCGAGCATCTGGTCTCGGTGAAGCGCCTGGGCAAGCACATCAGCAACTCCCCCTTCAAGGTGACCGTCTGCGAGCGCGAGGTGGGCGACGCCAAGAAGGTGAAGGTGAGCGGACCCGGACTCAAGGAGGGCCAAACGCACGCGGACAACATCTTCTCGGTGGACACACGCAATGCCGGCTTCGGCGGTCTCTCCGTCTCGATCGAGGGTCCCAGCAAGGCCGAGATCCAGTGCACGGACAAGGACGATGGCACGCTCAACATCTCGTACAAGCCCACCGAGCCGGGCTACTATATTGTCAACCTAAAGTTCGCCGATCATCACGTGGAGGGATCACCCTTCACCGTCAAGGTGGCCGGCGAGGGCAGCAACCGCAAGCGCGAGAAGATCCAGCGCGAGCGCGACGCCGTGCCCATCACGGAGATCGGCAGCCAGTGCAAGCTGACGTTCAAGATGCCCGGCATCACCTCGTTCGATCTGGCCGCCTGCGTCACCTCGCCCAGCAACGTCACCGAGGATGCCGAGATCCAGGAGATCGAGGACGGCCTTTACTCTGTGCACTTTGTGCCCAAGGAGCTGGGTGTGCACACCGTCTCGGTGCGCTACTCCGAGATGCACATACCCGGCTCTCCCTTCCAGTTCACTGTCGGTCCCCTGCGCGACTCGGGCAGCCATTTGGTCAAGGCCGGAGGCTCCGGCCTCGAGCGCGGCGTCGTCGGGGAGGCAGCCGAGTTCAATGTGTGGACTCGTGAGGCGGGCGGTGGTTCGCTGGCCATCTCCGTGGAGGGTCCCAGCAAGGCAGATATCGAGTTCAAGGATCGCAAGGACGGCAGCTGCGATGTCTCGTACAAGGTGACGGAGCCGGGAGAGTACCGCGTGGGGCTCAAGTTCAACGATCGCCACATACCCGACTCACCCTTCAAGGTGTACGTCTCTCCGGATGCGGGTGATGCCCACAAGCTGGAGGTGCAGCAGTTCCCGCAGGGAAACATCCAGGCGGATGCCCCCTACCAGTTTATGGTGCGCAAGAACGGTGCCAAGGGCGATCTGGATGCCAGAATTGTGGCCCCATCGGGCACCGACGACGATTGCTTCATCCAGGCGATCGACGGCGAGATGACCTCGGTACGCTTCTATCCACGCGAGAACGGAATCCATGCCATCCACGTCAAGTTCAATGGCGTCCACATACCCGACTCCCCCTTCAGAATCAAGGTCGGCAAGAATGTGGCCGACCCAGCCGCTGTCCATGCCACCGGCACTGGCCTGCAAGAGGTCAAGACTGGACACAAGGCCGACTTCATTATCAACACCTGCAATGCCGGCGTTGGCACGCTAGCCGTCTCCATCGATGGCCCCTCCAAGGTGGCCATGGACTGCACAGAGGTCGAGGAGGGCTACAAAGTCCGCTACACTCCCCTGCTGCCTGGCGAGCACTACATCACGGTCAAATACAACAATGTGCATATTGTGGGATCTCCCTTCAAGGTGGACGCCGTTGGCGAGAAGCTGGCCGATGAGGGTGCTCAGGAAACGTCGTCCGTCATCCTCGAAACGGTGCAGAAGTCGGCCAAGGGTGGCAAGAACACCGGCGTTCATCTGCCCGCCTTCAAGTCCGATGCCAGCAAGGTGGTTCCCAAGGGCATGGGCCTGAACAGGGCCTACATTGGCAAGCAGAATCAGTTCAGCATCTGTGCCACCGATGCGGGTAAGTGCATTATCATCAGGCATTCTGTACTAGCACTAACCTCTGTACATTATTCCTCTGTTTAGGCAACAACATCTTGTATGTGGGCATGTACGGACCGAAGGGACCCTGCGAGGAGTTCCATGTCAAGCATGCTGGCCACAACAACTACAATGTGCAGTATCTGGTGCGCGATCGCGGACAGTATGTGCTGCTCATCAAATGGGGCGAGGAGCATATACCCGGCTCCCCATTCCAGATTGATGTCTAGATCTAGCCAGGCGGCATATATGTATCGTAAAGTAGGATATATGCCTCTCCTCCCCCGTCGTATGAGTACGAGTACGAGTACGCTTTATTATGTACCGCATCCCCATGTTCCAGGGTCAAAATTCGTGTGTCTGTTTTCAATTTTATCTCTCTCCTCTCTCTCCCTCTCTTGTTTTCATCATAATTCTCTTTTTGTTTAATTTGAACTTCTTGCTTTATCGCGCTACTTATATTAGGTAAGTTTTTTGTTATTTGTATATACATGGAAGAAGCTTCTGGTTTTTTTTTTTGTTTTTCGACTCGAGAAGGTAAACGCGACGCGCCATTTTTCAACTTAAATTTTATTTGATTCGTTTATGTTTTCTTGTGAATACATTGACACTAAGCAAAGCTCAATACGTACAGATTGATTTGATAAAGCTAATCGCAAATAAATGCAAACGAAAAAAGCAATGGATATTTCGACAGATACATATATATTTTTTGGGCACACAAGAAGTACAGTACGACTACTATTGCAATGCGAATAAATCTCTTAAACAATTATTTAATACTTAAGAACACATTTATGATGGATTATTATGATTATTATGACGTATTATGTTTTTTATTATCACCTATCGACATTGTAATTTACGTGAAATAAATCAAACAAAATCTACAAAATAATTTTAAAACTTTCTTTTTCTCTTCTCTCGCTCTCTCTCACTCAACGGATGTTTTGAAAACACAAGAATATAATATAACAACTAAAGAACAATTGTTTAAGTCGAAAGGGTTAAACTTAAAGTTACATACATGTGTTTATATTTATAACTGGCGAATCAATCCTCTTTGGGATTGCCCAGAACGCTGTACACTTCCCCATAACGCTGGATGTGCTCGAAGATGTCCTCTTCGCTGGAACTAGACGAACTGGAGGTATGTAGCTCGTGCACCAGAGTGTGGGCAGAGTCCGGGCTGGCACTCAGAGCGGCCGCCAGCTTGGGAGTGGGGCGATAATAGACCGAGTGGCGGCCGTCGAAGCTTCGACTGCCAATGTGGTACTTGAGATACTTTCTGGCACGCCGCTCTCCAATGATCCGCCCAAGATCCTGCTCGTTGAGCGTAAAGTTGCCCGATCCGACTGAGGTGCTGCTGCTGTGCAGCAAGATGCCCCTCTTGGTAAATTTAAATGGCGGCGCTTTTTCCTCCTTTGCCTCACAGCTAGTTGTGGATGTCACCACAGTGCAGTCGGCCTCACCGCCCGCTTTGTTTGATTCCTCGTCTGGCACGGTCTCCGTTGATGAATCGAGTATGATAATTGTGTCGGGTTTCGTTTCCTGCTCCGAACTGCTCACGGCAGAGCGCCTTTTCACTCTCTGCTTGTTGGGTAGGACCCGAGTACAGGCCGTATCATTGGCCAGGGCGGTGGAGTTGCAGGCCACGCTGTTATTGTGGAAGAGCGACTGCGATGGAGACTGCTGCTGCGCTGTCGATTGTGGGTCCGGCTTGGACCTCTGGTCTGGTCGGCGCTTCAACTGCTCCTTTCTATATGTCTCCTTTGACAAGGCCAGGGCACGGCCCATCTCCTCATCCGTGTCATTTAATGTCGTCGTATTCTGGCCAACTCTCTTCATTCTGGACGTACTCAGAGGCCATTCATCTCCATCAGAGCTGCTGGAACTGGCTGCTTCGGCATTCTTTGGCACGGTGCATCGTTTCAGTTTTAACACTGGCATCTTTGCCGCCTGTCCATTGGGTGTGCATTGGGAATCTGGCGAATGATCCACTTCTTCGGTGATTTGAGCCAAACTTGAAGGACAATTCGAATTGATTTTCTTCTTGGCGGATGATCTGGGTGTCAATCGCTTCTCCTTGGGCGCGACAGGTGTGGAGATCTCTACGGGTGATTCTGTTTTTACGATGTTCTGAGAATTGAAGAAATCTCCATCGGTGGTGGGAATTGTTGGCGCAAGGCAAGGCTTATTCTTGGCGACACTGGCTTTCGGTATTTCTTTGGCTGGCCCCATCTTTTTTGGTTCCATTAAACTTTTTTCATCTTCGGAAGTAACGCTCTTGATCCTGCCAACTTCTAGCGTCACTCCCCTCACAGGCTTGGCTCCATCGTCGTCGAGGATTTTAGGCAAACTTGAGGAATCTTTTGTCTTGGCCACGTCTTCGCTGATTGGAGGCAAACTCTTTGACTTGCCGGACAACATAGTTTTCTTCTTTGGCGCCTTTTCCACAGAAGACTTTGGTTTGACCGCTTTCCTAGTTTTGGCCACCTTTTTCTGTTTTACCTCCGAGAAACTCATTAATCGGCTTCTACCTCGGAGTTCGTTTTCATCTGAAGAATCATCCTCTGGCACCGCCTGAAGTTCGTGGGCAGCCATTTCGTCTTCGGAATTTGTTTTCTTGGCCACGACTTTGCTGATTGGAGGCAAATTCATTGGCTTGGCTTTCTTTTTGGATGCGTTTTCCACAGATGAGATCGCTGGAGTGTGTGGCTCCCTTCTTTCGGCGCCACTCAATGGTTTCCTGCGCTCCTTGCGTGCGTCTTCATCGGAAGTGTCGCTGTCAATTAAATTTCTTATCACTAGACGAGTCCCCTCACGCCTTGGAGTATATAATGCTGCAGCGGAAGTTGCCTTCCGAATCAATCTATGCGGGGCTGAACCCATGACACGGTCTCGGCACTTGGAGCGAACGGTCTGTGGTGTTTTCCGCAGCGTGAAATGTTTCTTGATGCAGGTTAGACGATTGCTGCACTTGGTAGGCGTCCCGGTGGGCACGGGACTATTGCAGTTCTCCACAACCCATTCCTCCGTCGAGCTGTTGGCAATGTGCACCACGTCCGCGCACAGCCGGTCGCTGTTGCAGCAGCTGCACTCGTTCTCCATTAGACGTGGACGCAGGTCCAGCTCCTCCTGGAAGCTTTGTGGACGTCGCACGCGGTGCATGGACCGTGATGATGCAGCTTGGTGATGATATTCGCGCTGGCCGCGATATGAACAGCATTCATATGCGCTTCTGGTCAGCACACGTTTTAGGCACGATCTGCAGTCGCACCCACTTAATGTGGCATCCTCGTCCTCGCTTGACGGCGACCCAAACAGCGATGAATCGGCGCGACGCTTACGCAGATGCTTGAGCCGCGTGTGATGGCTGTGGTGGCTGCTGCTGCTGTAGGAGTAGTGCCTGGGACTGCTGGTGAGATAGGCAAGCTTCCGCTCCCTTTCGCGGCGGCGATGCAGCAAAGCCTGCATGTGATGGCGGTGCTCCTGTTCGTCGTCGTAGGCGTACTTGGCACGCAGTTCGTCGCGCTTGCGCGAATGGGTGCGATACATCTTGATGGTGGTCATGTTGGTCATCTTGGGGATGGGTGTGCTGCGTTTGCGACTCTGCATTATATAGCGGGCCGTGTCGATGGAGTGCAGCGACTCGTTGTCGCTGGGATCGGAATGGGAACGTTCATGACTGCAATCGTACCTCTGGGAACTCTCCTCCAGATAGACACTGTTGTTGCGGCGCATCCATTGGCCCACATGCTGTTCAATCTTTTGCGCATCGAAGGTGTCCAGTATTTGATCCAGCCCAGCCGCCTTCCACTTGCGCTTGTGCTCCTGAACAATGGGCATCGTTTGATTCAGAATCTCCTCCATTTCGGCCGTTTTCTCTTTGTTCTCGCCTGCGCACAAAATCATCGTCAGCTCCGCCTTGCTCATGGCTGCCGTTGCATTTACGTTCCCCATGCCCAGGTCCGTTTCCAGCAGTTCATCCTCGGCCGCCTCCTCATCCTCCTGCACATCCGGATCTCTTTCCTCGCCCTTGTACAGTTTCTCAATGTCCCCCAAGTCAACCTCATTGCCATCGCCTGCTTCCCCGCAGTGCTACAAAGAAATCGCTTAGCATTCGGAGCGCCATTTCGCTGCAAAGCAAAAGAGAGCCTCACCTTCATCATGCTGGACCAGCTTTTGGAGCGCTCGTAGACCAGAGCCTCCAATGTTTCCTCGTCCAATAGGGCGTGCGACATGTTTGCATGTGCAGCGTTCTGCTAATTCCTTATTTAATGAACAAAAAACGCGCCACAAACCGAAAATCAAGAAGATGCGAAATAAAGCAAAATGGCCATCAGTGTGACCAAAAATAAATACCATTTAAATACCACAAAAAAACCAGGGAAACGCACTTAACACCCCTCTATTAAAAAAGTTGAGCACCCTTTGTTAAACCACGGAAAATAATACTGTTTGTAAGGGCTCCTTGTAGCTCTTTACTTTCAAAACAAAACAAAAACGGACTAATCGCTAGAATATACCGCCTGACACTCAGAATTATACCAAAAAGTCGCCTATTCGATACAAAAAAATCGAGTACTCTCGCAAGTCTGGCATCTCTTAAATGGAAATTCAAATTGGCCCGAGTGTGCTGCCAGACACATCAAGTGTAAAGTGGCAACGCCGGCTTCGGCGGTCTCTCCGACTCGATCGAGGGTCCCAGCAAGGCCGAGATCCAGTGCACGGACAAGGACGATGGCACGCTCAACATCTCGTACAAGCCCACCGAGCCGGGCTACTATATTGTCAACCTAAAGTTCGCCGATCATCACGTGGAGGGATCACCCTTCACCGTCAAGGTGGCCGGCGAGGGCAGCAACCGCAAGCGCGAGAAGATCCAGCGCGAGCGCGACGCCGTGCCCATCACGGAGATCGGCAGCCAGTGCAAGCTGACGTTCAAGATGCCCGGCATCACCTCGTTCGATCTGGCCGCCTGCGTCACCTCGCCCAGCAACGTCACCGAGGATGCCGAGATCCAGGAGATCGAGGACGGCCTCTACTCTGTGCACTTTGTGCCAAAGGAGCTGGGCGTGCACACCGTTTCGGTGCGCTACTCCGAGATGCACATACCCGGCTCTCCCTTCCAGTTCACTGTCGGTCCCCTGCGCGACTCGGGCAGCCATTTGGTCAAGGCCGGAGGCTCCGGCCTCGAGCGCGGCGTCGTCGGGGAGGCAGCCGAGTTCAATGTGTGGACCCGTGAGGCGGGCGGTGGCTCGCTGGCCATCTCCGTGGAGGGTCCCAGCAAGGCAGATATCGAGTTCAAGGATCGCAAGGACGGCAGCTGCGATGTCTCGTACAAGGTGACGGAGCCGGGAGAGTACCGCGTGGGGCTCAAGTTCAACGATCGCCACATACCCGACTCACCCTTCAAGGTGTACGTCTCTCCGGATGCGGGTGATGCCCACAAGCTGGAGGTGCAGCAGTTCCCGCAGGGCAACATCCAGGCGGATGCCCCCTACCAGTTTATGGTGCGCAAGAACGGTGCCAAGGGCGATCTGGATGCCAGAATTGTGGCCCCATCGGGCACCGACGACGATTGCTTCATCCAGTCGATCGACGGCGAGATGACCTCGGTGCGCTTCTATCCACGCGAGAACGGAATCCATGTCATCCACGTCAAGTTCAATTGCGTCCACATACCCGACTCGCCCTTCAGAATCAAGGTCGGCAAGAATGTGGCCGACCCAGCCGCTCTCCATGCCACCGGCACTGGCCTGCAAGAGGTCAAGACTGGACACAAGGCCGACTTCATTATCAACACCTGCAATGCCGGCGTTGGCACGCTAGCCGTCTCCATCAATGGCCCCTCCAAGGTGGCCATGGACTGCACAGAGGTTGAGGAGGGCTACAAAGTCCGCTACACTCCCCTGCTGCCTGGCGAGCACTACATCACGGTCAAATACAACAATGTGCATATTGTGGGATCTCCCTTCAAGGTGGACGCCGTTGGCGAGAAGCTGGCCGATGAGGGTGCTCAGGAAACGTCGTCCGTCATCCTCGAAACGGTGCAGAAGTCGGCCAAGGGTGGCAAGAACACCGGCGTTCATCTGCCCGCCTTCAAGTCCGATGCCAGCAAGGTGGTTCCCAAGGGCATGGGCCTGAACAGGGCCTACATTGGCAAGCAGAATCAGTTCAGCATCTGTGCCACCGATGCGGGTAAGTGCATTATCATCAGGCATTCTGTACTAGCACTAACCTCTGTACATTATTCCTCTGTTTAGGCAACAACATCTTGTATGTGGGCATGTACGGACCGAAGGGACCCTGCGAGGAGTTCCATGTCAAGCATGCTGGCCACAACAACTACAATGTGCAGTATCTGGTGCGCGATCGCGGACAGTATGTGCTGCTGATCAAATGGGGCGAGGAGCATATACCCGGCTCCCCATTCCAGATTGATGTCTAGATCTAGCCAGGCGGCATATATGTATCGTAAAGTAGGATATATGCCTCTCCTCCCCCGTCGTATGAGTACGAGTACGAGTACGCTTCATTATGTACCGCATCCCCATGTTCCAGGGTCAAAATTCGTGTGTCTGTTTTCAATTTTATCTCTCCTCTCTCTCCCTCTCTTGTTTTCATCATAATTCTCTTTTTGTTTAATTTTAACTTCTTGCTTTATCGCGCTACTTATATTAGGTAAGTTTTTTGTTATTTGTATATACATGGAAGAAGCTTCTGGTTTTTTTTTTTGTTTTTCGACTCGAGAAGGTAAACGCGACGCGCCATTTTTCAACTTAAATTTTATTTGATTCGTTTATGTTTTCTTGTGAATACATTGACACTAAGCAAAGCTCAATACGAACAGATTGATTTGATAAAGCTACTCGCAAATAAATGCAAACAAAAAAAGCAATGGATATTTCGACATATACATATATATATTTTTGGGCACACAAGAAGTACAGTACGACTACTATTGCAATGCGAATAAATCTCTTAAACAATTATTTAATACTTAAGAACACATTTATGACGGATTATTATGATTATTATGACGTATTATGTTTTTTATTATCACCTATCGACATTGTAATTTACGTGAAATAAATCAAACAAAATCTACAAAATAATTTCAAAACTTTCTTTTTCTCTTCTCTCGCTCTCTCTCACGCAACGGATGTTTTGAAAACACCCCCAAAACACAAGAATATAATATAACATAACTAAAGAACAATTGTTTAAATCGAAAGGGTTAAACTTAAAGTTACATACATGTATTTATATTTAAAGCTGGCGAATCAATCCTCTTTGGGATTGCCCAGAACGCTGTACACTTCCCCATAACGCTGGATGTGCTCGAAGATGTCCTCTTCGCTGGAACTAGACGAACTGGAGGTATGTAGCTCGTGCACCAGAGTGTGGGCAGAGTCTGGGCTGGCACTCAGAGCGGCCGCCAGCTTGGGAGTGGGGCGATAATAGACCGAGTGGCGGCCGTCGAAGCTTCGACTGCCAATGTGGTACTTGAGATACTTTCTGGCACGCCGCTCTCCAATGATACGCCCAAGATCCTGCTCGTTGAGCGTAAAGTTGACCGATCCGACTGAGGTGCTGCTGCTGTGCAGCAGGATGCCCCTCTTGGTAAATTTAAATGGCGGCGGTTTTTCCTCCTTTGCCTCGTAGCTGGTTGTGGATGTCACCACAGTGCAGTCGGCCTCACCGCCCGCTTTGTTTGATTCCTCGTCTGGCACGGTCTCCGTTGATGAATCGAGTATGATAATTGTGTCGGGTTTCGTTTCCTGCTCCGAACTGCTCACGGCAGAGCGCCTTTTAACTTTTTGCTTGTTGGGTAGGACCCGAGTACAGGCCGTATCATTGGCCAGGGCGGTGGAGTTGCAGGCCACGCTGTTATTGTGGAAGAGCGACTGCGATGGAGACTGCTGCTGCGCTGTCGATTGTGGGTCCGGCTTGGACCTCTGGTCTGGTCGGCCCTTCAACTGCTCCTTTCTATATGTTTCCTTTGACAAGGCCAGGTCACGGCCCATCTCCTCATCCGTGTCATTTAATGTCGTCGTATTCTGGCGAATTCTCTTGATTCTGGACGTACTCAGAGGCCATTCATCTCCATCAGAACTGCTGGAACTGGCTGCTTCGGCGTTCTTTGGCACGGTGCATCTTTTTAGTTTTACCACTAGCATCTTTGCCGCCTGTCCATTGGGTGTGCATTGGGAATCTGGCGAATGATCCACTTCTTCGGTGATTTGAGCCAAACTTGAAGCACAATTTGAATTGATTTTCTTCTTGGCGGATGATCTGGGTGTCAATCGCTTCTCCTTGGGCGCGACAGGTGTGGAGATCTCTACGGGTGATTCTGTTCTTACGATGTTCTGAGAATTGAAGAAATCTCCATCGGTGGTGGGAATTGTTGGCGCAAGGCAAGGCTTATTCTTGGCGACACTGGCTTTCGGTATTTCTTTGGCTGGCCCCATCTTTTTTGGTTCCATTAAACTTTTTTCATCTTCGGAAGTAACGCTCTTGATCCTGCCAACTTCTGGCGTCACTCCCCTCACAGGCTTGGCTCCATCGTCGTCGAGGATTTTAGGCAAACTTGAGGAATCTTTTGTCTTGGCCACGTCTTCGCTGATTGGAGGCAAACTCTTTGACTTGCCGGACAACATAGTTTTCTTCTTTGGCGCCTTTTCCACAGAAGACTTTGGTTTGACCGCTTTCCTAGTTTTGGCCACCTTTTTCTGTTTTACCTCCGAGAAACTCATTAATCGGCTTCTACCTCGGAGTTCGTTTTCATCTGAAGAATCATCCTCTGGCACCGCCTGAAGTTCGTGGGCAGCCATTTCGTCTTCGGAATTTGTTTTCTTGGCCACGACTTCGCTGATTGGAGGCAAATTCATTGGCTTGGCTTTCTTTTTGGATGCCTTTTCCACAGATGAGATCGCTGGAGTGTGTGGCTCCCTTCCTTCGGCGCCACTCAATGGTTTCCTGCGCTCCTTGCGTGCGTCTTCATCGGAAGTGTCGCTGTCAATTAAATTTCTTATCACTAGACGAGTCCCCTCACGCCTTGGGATATATAATGCTGCAGCGGAAGTTGCCTTCCGAATCAATCTATGCGGGGCTGAACCCATGACACGGTCTCGGCACTTGGAGCGAACAGTCTGTGGTGTTTTCCGCAGCGTGAAATGTTTCTTGATGCAGGTTAGACGATTGCTGCACTTGGTAGGCGTCCCGGTGGGCACGGGACTATTGCAGTTCTCCACAACCCATTCCTCCGTCGAGCTGTTGGCAATGTGCACCACGTCCGCGCACAGCCGGTCGCTGTTGCAGCAGCTGCACTCGTTCTCCATTAGACGTGGACGCAGGTCCAGCTCCTCCTGGAAGCTTTGTGGACGTCGCACGCGGTGCATGGACCGTGATGATGCAGCTTGGTGATGATATTCGCGCTGGCCGCGATATGAACAGCATTCATATGCGCTTCTGGTCAGCACACGTTTTAGGCACGATCTGCAGTCGCACCCACTTAATGTGGCATCCTCGTCCTCGCTTGACGGCGACCCAAACAGCGATGAATCGGCGCGACGCTTACGCAGATGCTTGAGTCGCGTGTGATGGCTGTGGTGGCTGCTGCTCCTGTAGGAGTAGTGCCTGGGACTGCTGGTGAGATAGGCAAGCTTCCGCTCCCTTTCGCGGCGGCGATGCAGCAAAGCCTGCATGTGATGGCGGTGCTCCTGTTCGTCGTCGTAGGCGTACTTGGCACGCAGTTCGTCGCGCTTGCGCGAATGGGTGCGATACATCTTGATGGTGGTCATGTTGGTCATCTTGGGGATGGGTGTGCTGCGTTTGCGACTCTGCATTATATAGCGGGCCGTGTCGATGGAGTGCAGCGACTCGTTGTCGCTGGGATCGGAATGGGAACGTTCATGACTGCAATCGTACCTCTGGGAACTCTCCTCCAGATAGACACTGTTGTTGCGGCGCATCCATTGGCCCACATGCTGTTCAATCTTTTGCGCATCGAAGGTGTCCAGTATTTGATCCAGCCCAGCCGCCTTCCACTTGCGCTTGTGCTCCTGAACAATGGGCATCGTTTGATTCAGAATCTCCTCCATTTCGGCCGTTTTCTCTTTGTTCTCGCCTGCGCACAAAATCATCGTCAGCTCCGCCTTGCTCATGGCTGCCGTTGCATTTACGTTCCCCATGCCCAGGTCCGTTTCCAGCAGTTCATCCTCGGCCGCCTCCTCATCCTCCTGCACATCCGGATCTCTTTCCTCGCCCTTGTACAGTTTCTCAATGTCCCCCAAGTCAACCTCATTGCCATCGCCTGCTTCCCCGCAGTGCTACAAAGAAATCGCTTAGCATTCGGAGCGCCATTTCGCTGCAAAGCAAAAGAGAGCCTCACCTTCATCATGCTGGACCAGCTTTTGGAGCGCTCGTAGACCAGTGCCTCCAATGTTTCCTCGTCCAATAGGGCGTGCGACATGTTTGCATGTGCAGCGTTCTGCTAATTCCTTATTTAATGAACAAAAAACGCGCCACAAACCGAAAATCAAGAAGATGCGAAATAAAGCAAAATGGCCATCAGTGTGACCAAAAATAAATACCATTTAAATACCACAAAAAAACCAGGGAAACGCACTTAACACCCCTCTATTAAAAAAGTTGAGCACCCTTTGTTAAACCACGGAAAATAATATTGTTTGTAAGGGCTCCTTGTAGCTCTTTACTTTCAAAACAAAACAAAAACGGACTAATCGCTAGAATATACCGCCTGACACTCAGAATTATACCAAAAAGTCGCCTATTCGATACAAAAAAATCGAGTACTCTCGCAAGTCTGGCATCTCTTAAATGGAAATTCAAATTGGCCCGAGTGTGCTGCCAGACACATCAAGTGTAAAGTGGCGGGAGCTTGAAATGATATTTTCTGTCGTTTTTATTTTGAAGTTATATATGTTTTACATTAGATTAATATTGCAGATAAACAAACGAATACATATTGTATGCTTAAATAACTGTTCAATTGAAATACATATACATATGTCCTGCTGCTGCTCCATTGGCCACTAAATGTCGGAATACAATACATGTCTATTTCTGGTGTTTCCCTTTTTGTTTTCTTCGCTTCTCGTCTTTTGTTTTTCTGTTCGTGTCGGGTTGTGTTAATAATTTTATATATATATATAGGTTGGTTGTTTGGAATTGGTTGGCCGTTGGACGGCCCTACTTGCGATTGCGTATGGCGCGGTCCATGATATTGTTAATGCGCGTCTCCGAGTAGCCCGGCACGAGCATATGGATAAGCTCCTTCATGAACAGATCACTCACTCCCGGGCTGGACCGTTCGGCCAGCTCGAACACCGACTTGAGGTCGCCAATGTCGCTGCCGACGCCCATGTTCTTGCTGGTGCTGCCGCTGCCGCCAGAGTACTTCCTCTGGATGTCGCTCAGTACGGGGAAGAGGAAGTTGTTCAAACAGGCACTGTTCGTGTGGATTATGCGCTGGCCCGTTGGCGGCTGTTTCACATGATTGGAAGAGGGATGGTCGTCGTTGATGTTGTTGCTGTTGCTGCTGCTGCTGCCGCTGCTGGCGTTTGTTGCATGGAATGATTCACGTTGGCTGCTGCGACGCTGCTGCTGCTGTTGTAGTTGTAGTTGTTGCTGCTGTTGGAGGTGCTGTTGCTGCTGTTGGTGGTGGTGCTGCTGCTGTTGGTGGTGGAGCTGCTGCTGCTGATGGTGGTGCTGCTGCTCCGCAGCAGCCATTGGCAGTCCCAGAGAGGCACGACGCTCCTCCACCTGATCCAACGGAGCCGCTGAACGGGACTGACGTAACTCTGGCTTGGAGCTGGACCGCTTCTGGATTAGTTCGTTCGCCGATGAGGAATTGGTCACACCCGATGCCGTCACTCCGGCCGAGCTCGGAGGCGGAGCATTAAGCATAGTCGTGGTCGTGGCATGTTTGTTGCTCAAGTTATTGTTATTGTTGTTGTGGCTGTGGCTATGGTTGTGGTTCGCCTGGGGCGCCAGGGCAGACGCCGTGGACGCGGACGCTTCGTTGGAGTTGGATGTAGAGATGACGGACACAGACGAGACGGAATTCCCGCCGGCCGGGGATTGTGTGGTCTGCATCAGCTTCTGCATTGTCAGCTCGTGCTCCTGCAGCTGGAAGCTGTTGACGCCCGCTCGCGGGGCACTGTTGATGTGCAGCCCCTTGACTGTCATGATCCAGGGCTCGTCCTGGCTGCTGCCGCTTTGCTTGGCATCCGAGTCCGAGTCGGAGTTCTCGGACTCCGTCTCGCTCTCGTCGCCCTTGGAGACCTTCCACTTCTTGAAGCGGTCAATCAGATCGATCAGGTAGGCGTTCTTCTTGGCCTTCTTGATGAACGGATACTTGAGCAGCTCCTTGGCCGTGGGCCGGTTCTCCGGGTCCTTGTTGAGGCAGGCCTCGACAAAGTCCTTGAACGACTTGGTGTAGTTGCCAGTCAGCTGGGGCGGATTGTTCTTGGGTATGAGGAAGAGGACGCGCATCGGATGCAGCTCAGAGTTGGGCGGTTCGCCTTTGGCCAGCTCAATCGCAGTGATTCCAAGCGACCAGATGTCGGCCTTCGAATCGTACTGCGATTGCTTAATCACCTCCGGGGCCATCCAGAAGGGCGTGCCCACGAAGGTGTTCCTCTTCGAGGTGGTGTTTGTCAGCTGGCCAGCCACTCCGAAATCAGCCAGCTTTACGTCCCCCTGCTCGCTCAATAGAACATTGGCTGCCTTGATATCTCGATGCAGCTTTCTCTCCGAGTGCAAGTAGTCGAGACCCTTGAGGACCTCCCTCAGTATGATCCCGATGTGCATCTCCTCGAAGGAGCCAGCCTTCATCAGATCCAAGGCCGAGCCGCCACCCAGATACTCCATGATGATCCACAGCTTGGTGCCCTTCAAAAACGACCCATAGTACTTGGTCACGTACGGCGAGTCGCACTGCGACAACACCATTATCTCCTGCTGGATGTCGTCGATCTCATCCTCGGCCTCCTCCAAATCGATTATCTTTATGGCCACCACCTGCTGGGTGCGATTGTCGATGCCTTTGAAAACCTCACCGAACGAACCCTTGCCTATGCGCTCCTGTTTCGTGAAAATTAGCTCCGGGTCGACTTTCTCTGTCCAGGACATGGTTGCGCTTGCTGTGGTCGCCTTTAGTGGACCTTGTAACGGCGAATTTCTATCGTTTGCTTGACTAATAAATTTTTTTCGTTTTAATCCAAGATTTTCTATATAGTGTGACCGCGGAGCTAACGATAAAATATACCGCCTGACCCCCAGAAATATACCGGAATATACCTTGTCACTGTTAAAATATACCGTAAATATACTGACGGACACTACCAGATGTGTTGATATTCCTCGATATTGATATTCAGTTTAATATTACTAGCCAGTTTGCCCATTTAGCCCTACAAAAATAGTTTTATCCGATTCATCAATAAATTTTGTATAAGATTGGCTAGTTTTCTGAACTTTTTCTCATTGGATTTTACATAATAAGGTTCAAACAATAACGGCCAAAGCATAAATCATTCTGTGTACCGGAATGTGACGTCAGTGTTGCTGGTCAACCAAAGTTCTTCTATGCGTATGGACCATTGTATACCTTATTTCCTTTAATTGATGTTAAATATGTTGTTCCAAGCTCCTATGCAACATAAATATTGCATTTTTATTATATTGACATATATTGCTCATTCCGTGCAAAAGTTGCAGAACAATGCTGTAATTCATTTCCCCATGTTGCTGAAATTTTTCCCATACAAATCAAATGTATCATACGGAAAGCGAACAATTTCGGTATTTTTTGTGCGCTTAATAGAGTTTGGCGGTCATTTTGAAAAGTACTTTAATATACCCTCAAAAATATACCCAAATATACCTTCTCAACCTTCTCAGCGATAAGCGATAAATAAACGAACCTGAGTTGGAGGAGTTCACCATCTCTAAAATAAATATTTTTAAATCACGGGTGTGATATGATATCTAGTGTTGCATTTCTGTGATATCGAAGATTTTATGGATGGATGGAAATCAGCTGGTCGAACGGACACTTTCCAACACTTGTAATTTGGATAAACTTAGAACTGAGATATATTTATATAGTATTATTGTGAAATTGCCAGTTTTTTCCGCATTAAAGCACCCTTCGATGAATGGAAGTGGGGCCAAAACAGGAGTCAAACAACAGTGAACAATGTCTGAGGGGCCCTTGTAGCTACCGCGCAACTTTTATCAGTAAGCAGTCCGCGAAGACGTCGCAAGAGAAACGCGCGCTGAAATGATGCTATATCTCCGCCGATTGTTCAGCCAGGAGCTGAGTCCTGCCGCACAAACGGATTTCCTGGGCTGCCTGCAACAGGCGCCACACCTGCTAACCAATGGCTTTGCCGGATCCCCCGCCCTGGAAAGTCTTTCCTGGTTACACAATCTGGCTCCCTGTTTCCCGCTGCGAGGTGACCAGATCCATGTGATACACGAGCCCCAGCACTTCTACGACACGTTGGTACAGCGCATTGCCAAGGCAAAGAAGCGCATCGTGCTGGCCAGCCTCTACCTGGGCACGGGCCAGCTGGAGAATGCCATGGTCCAGACGTTGCGTCACCGCCTCCAATCGCAGTCGTCGCTGCGCCTGAACGTGCTATTGGATTTCACACGCGGTACACGTGGCGATCTCAATTCCAAGACCATGCTGCTGCCGCTGGTCCGCGACTTCAAGGAGCAGGTACAACTGTCGCTGTACCACACGCCAGATCTGCGGGGAATGACGAAACGACTGGCGCCACCGCGCTGGAACGAGCTCCTGGGCCTGCAGCACATGAAGGTCTACCTGTTCGACGATGCGGTCATTATATCCGGGGCGAACCTCTCGAACGACTATTTCACCAACCGACAAGACCGCTACATCCTGATCGAGGATAAGCCCTTGGCGGACTTTTATGCGCAGTTCATTGAGCGGGTGCAGGAGTTTAGCCTGGCCGTCAGCCCAGACGCCACAGAGGGGCTGCATCGCAACTGGCGCATCTTGCCCTACGAGGGCACCAAGCAGCAGTTCATTCAGCAGGCCAGCAAGCGGATATCGGACTTTGTGCAGGAGACCTATCAGCGGCAGAGTCAGGTCAGGGATCTGAACACGCAGGCAGACACCTGGGTGTTCCCGCTGTTCGAGATGGGCCAGATTGGCATTCATCACGACAGTGTGGTGACAAAGCGTCTGCTCTCCAGCTGCATTGCCGGCTCCCGCCTCAAACTCGCCACCGGCTACTTCAACCTGACGCAGGAATACATGGACACCATCACGCACAAGTGCCTGGCGCAGTGCAGCATTCTCATGGCCCATCCGAACGTAAGCTGCACTTTTGAGGTGTTTCCTTCATAACATATATCGATATTCACAGGCAAATGGCTTCCAGGGCGCCAAGGGGCCTGCCGGAGGAATTCCGGCTGCATACACCCTGATAGCGAAGAGCTTCTACGAGAGTCTGGTGCGTCGGAAGCAGAATCATCGCGTCAATTTCTTCGAATACCAGAAGACCGGCTGGACGTACCATGCCAAGGGCCTGTGGTACTACCTGCCCGAGGCGCGGCTGCCGAATCTAACGCTCATCGGCTCATCAAATTTCGGAGAGCGGTCGGTAAATCGCGACCTGGAGACACAGGTGTGCCTCGTGACGACCAACACGGAGCTGAGCCAGCGGCTGCAGGCCGAGGCGGATCGCCTCTATGATCTGTCTCAGACGGCGGAGCGGGAGATTGTTAAGCGGGTCGTGCCTCGTTGGGTGCAGGCCGTTGTACGCATATTCAGGAACTTTTTTTAGACTATTCAAATTGTTAGTTCAATTGTCCCCCATCGTACCAGTTACTATAGTGTTTAAATCGTGTTTAATTATTGCCTTGGGCATGCATGTGTGTGTGTGTGTGTGGTTCACACTGCTGTAAATGGTTAGTTTTGTACGCAGTTTAGAATTTGTTAAACAATAAAGTGAATTTTTAAAGGAAACAATTTCACTGCGCCCAATTAATTTCAACAGTGTTGGTTAGCATTATGGAGAGCACTTTCCTACGCACTAAAATTATGTGCATACATGTGCGTGCCGACCCCTGCTTTATAGCATCTATAATGCTTTTTAGCCAGGAATGTTACGAGTTATTGTTAAATAATAATGTGGAATTTTAAAGAAATATTTGCGCCACATCGATATCAAACCGAATAGTGTTGAGCACCGTAGCGGAAACAGCTGTTTCGAATTGGAGTGTGTGTGTGTGTTGGAGCCAGAGCTTCAAAGCCTCTTCACTGATTACTGTATTTTTGTGGGCACAGGTAAGACGCGTCACCTGGTTGCGGGTCGTGTTCGGGAACAAATTGAACGCTTTCAAAGCTGAGACCCATTTGGTTTTCGTTATGAGTGTCGCCCGTATGCGTAGCCGCATCTGTGTGTTTGTTTGCCGTGAAAGTTAAATTAAAATAAATCTGATTATCATCCGGCTGCTTTAGCCACAGCAACAGCAAAAACAACAGCAACAGCAGCAGCGCGTGCTACCAGTGCTTGTGTGTGTGTATGTGTTTATACAGATGTATGTGTGTGAAGATTTCCAAGAATAACAAAAGCAGCAACAACAAACAGTGCAAAAATGTCAAACAATCGGCGAAGAGTGCGCACAATTGATTACGTCGCCCTCCAGAGTCTGCAGCTGCAAACGACGCCGGCTAGAAACAATACAGAAGCCCCAGCAGCAGCAGCAGCAACGCAGGATGAGGATGAAGATGGAGCAGAAACCACTACCACAACCAGCCCACCGCCGGTGCCCCCAATGCGGTTACGACGCGAGCACAGCGTGGATGAGGATGTTGCAAGGTGAGCGCCCGGCCAAGTAGTAGAGTAGTGGAATTTTTCGGGATTTTCCAAGCGAACAAGAAATGTTACGCTGCAGCAACTTTAGTCTTTAGTCGCCTCACTCTTCTCTCTCTCTCTTTCTGCCCTGTTTAAAGCGCATTTCACAAGTTTTTTAATTGTTAAAACGTAAACAACGTGTTTTGCTGCCGCTCAACGAACCCATACGAATTTTCTGCAAGACAGTCATAAAGCAAAAAATTCCAAAACTGTGCAGTTCGCGGGAAATTGAATATGTCTTTTTATTTGTTGTTCTTGGCCGGTGGGAGCAATTACAATTATGCACCACCACACACTCTTCTGCCCCGTGATCTGCTGTTCCCTGTGCCTGTTCTGTGTATGGGTGAACATTTATCATAACCACCATTTTTGGTGGGGGGTACTTCAGCCGCAGGGAGTGGGAGTTGAGTCTGCCAAGACATTTGCTGATAACGCCTTCGGCTTTTGCCTGATAAGACAACGCACACACACACACACACATAGAACGCATATCTATGGCATTCTCTGGTTACTTTTTATTTTTTTCTTTGCTTTCTGCTTATTCATAATTTGTTTAAATTTGATTTGATTTTTCCGGTAAGGCAAGCAGCTGAGGGTGAGACATTCGCATTCGCAGGAAAAGTTCTATTCATTTTCGCATGTCGCATGTCTGTACGCAGTTAGCGGGAAAATCTTGGCAAACATAAATTTTGATTTTCGGCTGGCGGCTGGCACCTGCTCGCTCGATGTCCCATTCCTCTGCTGCTGCGTCTCTGCCGTCTTCTATCTCCGTCTTGTTCTTCTTCACCTCGCATACCAGTTTGTTGTTGTGCGGGGAGGGGGAGAGAGAGAGAGAGAGAGGGAGACACTACGACCAGTTAAAACGCGTTTAATACGTGCGCTTGCACATTCTGCTTTGTTAACCTCTTTCGTTATAGCGTCGCGGGGCAATTCTGTTTTGAAATCAAATTCGCTTTCTTCTCAAGTTACCCACCGTTACCGGAGCTCTTGTCTCTTGCCGGAATGAATGGAATTCCAATGGCCGAAGGTCTTTCCTAACTGTTGTTGGTCACTTGGGCGAAACTCCAAAGAGTGAGCCACGCTCTTGCCACATTCGTACTTGAACTTGCAACTCGCAGACTTCTTTTCATGTCTGTCTCTCTTTCTCTCTCTCTCTCTCTGTGGGCAATCGGCTGGCATGCCGCCCGGTGATACGATCAGTTGCTTTGATAAGCATAACTACTGGCGTGTACATAACAGAAAACATTTCCGCATGCCCCCCCCCCACACACACACGCACACGTGTCGTAAATTTCGATTTTTGAATATTTTGTGTGTGTTCCGTGAACTTCTGTTTACGCCAGAGAGTGTTAGTGATCGTTTTATTGGATCTAATATAATTGAGAAGAAAATTAACAAAAACAAAAACAAAATATGCGCTACCATCGGCAGCCGAAGCTTTTGATACCCTTGCTGATCGATCGATCGATCGCTGCTGTGGTAGCGATGGGCAACAGTAATTCGATTTATAAGTCTCCTAAAATATCTGTGAAAATTGATTTGATATTTTGCATGAGGCGTCTTTTTTAAAAATAAACTACAGGAAGGGCCCCAATGCCGGTTACCAGTGCCAACGATCGACCGTGATCGTTGCGGGGGCAAACTGATCAATTACTCATCGCGATCGCTTCCTGACGACTTTTCTATGCCTCATGAATGATGCTCACAGTGCGTATGTGTAACAAAGGGTGTTACATATCAAGAATACGCCCTGTCGGTCACGTGACGTAGCGGAACATGAACAGGGGGAAATGGGAATGCCTGTGACTCGCAGCCACTTGATTTAACCGATTGGAATTGATTTTCCCTTCGATTTGTGGCACGCAGGCCACAGGCAGACAGGCAGGTTTCGATTTCCAGCTGTAGAACACTATTGTTTATATTGAGCCCACACCACCCACCAGCCATCACACACACCACCCACTGCGTGTGTGGGTAAACAAAGCTAATTAAGTAACGAGCGCGTACATAATAAAATTCAATAAATTAATATTTAATATTCGCCAGCAGGCGCGAAGCCAATTACAAACCACAAAACAAACGAATGGCAAGCTGATCGGCAACCGCTCTCTCTCTCTCTGCATCTCTCTTACGCTCGACTCTCTTTATGCGTCCACTCGCTGTCTCTCGATTGGCATGGCAAACCACCCACTAAACTACTCTCTCCAGCACTCTCTCGGGCAGATGGGACCCATAAACAATTGGATGGGCGCTCGCGCTTTTAGTTTGCCGCCGTTTGCACTCTGCACTCGGCACTCAGCTAGCAGTCGTTCGAGAGGCGACGCCATCGTCGGGGGTACACGCGATACACATAGACTCGACACCGAAGCGTATGCCATATAGTATATATCGGTATATCGACGAGAGACAGACGACTCGATGGGGTAAATTCTTGTTAAAGTGCTAATAAATTGACTGCCTGCCGCCGCGCAGCATTTCGCTTTGCACGACAAATATCGGTACGGTACGGATTTCCATTGCGTTATGAAATCCCCCAAACAGTTGCCGGCGCGCAAAGGAAGCAAAGCAAAGCAAAGCAAATCAAAGCAAAGAGGCGTGTGAACTATGGCCTTTTGTTGTAGGGCGCGCTGATAAACAGTAAAACTATAACGTCGTGGAGCCTCCACTAAAGATAGTGCATAAGTACTATGTAAAAGAAATCGCACTCAGATTCGGATTCGGAATCACCCCCGCCAACAAAGTCCAGTCATCGTTCGTTCGCGTCTAAAGTTCTTCTCTCTCGGATTGCCTCTCCCTCTCCCTCTGCCTCTCTGTAATTTGTATTTACTTTTCGATTGTGCTTTTTATTGTTTTTCTTTTTTACACATTGTCACAGTCGGCAGTCGGCCGTGTAGACCGTGTACAGTGTGCCGAGCCGTACAATTAGATGTACATAAATTTTACGGGGCACAGAGTTCTGTTCAAAAGTAATAGCCTGCCTGGGGAGCCTGCTCCCAACCCCCTCACCACCCTTTTTAAGCTCTGCGCGAAAGAGTAATACCATATTTGGACGGACGGACGGACGGACGGGTCTCGCGTTTCGTTGCGATTCGCTGATCGCGCGAAGAGTTTGAGAGCAATTTCTGTGCTGTTCAAACTGTAGGCCCGTAGAGCCCACTTTGTGCGCAATAATGGGTCGAAAAAAGTAAGTAAAACTGAGAGTTTGGTTTTCTCTGGTGATTTTTCAAACTGAAATCATGAAATTGGCTGATGAAAGAATTTGGTGCTGTGTGGGGAGCGACTACAGCGACGGAGGCATAATTGCCAGCCGATGAAATAAATCAAACCTGCCCTCAAATTAAACCATAATCATGGGCGTGACAAGCGGCTGTCTGCAGCCAGTGCGATAAGATAAACGCATTTGCATGGCGCATGGGAGTGGGGCAATGGGGTGGTCCATTCGATTTATCGTACACATCGGCGATTAGGCTGCGTGCGACATATGCTTCTGGTCCCCCAATTAGCGGCCAATTAGAGCAAGCCCTTGGCCTTTAGATAGTCCGTGTTAGTCAAGCACTAAATCTCTGCCTTTGCTCCTAACATCTTGCAGAGTGGAGTACCGTGTCAAACAGACGCCCACGCGGCCACTGCAAATGTCCAATGCCCGCATTGGGGCCCTCGAGGAGGACATGGCGCCCGAGGATGAGCTGGCCGCCCACTATGCGGAATTCGGCACAACGCCACCCCGCACACGGCTCAAGATCAAGAATCGAGACTGGGAGCGCAAGCAGAAGGTGTCCAATGTTGCGGCGTAAGTAAATGCCCCAAATCAAATGCCTTTCATTCCCATTCCCAATTCCATTATATCATCAATATCATCATCCTCATGGCGAATGTGTGTGTGTATATGTACATACATATGTCCGATCTGTAGGAGCTGTGACAAATACACTTTGTTTGCATTCATAGCCGCTATTTGTTCTGTATAGTTGGATGTTTCTGTCTGCTGTAATCTTCGAGATGGGGCAGTGATCCTCATCTGATCACCACTGTCCTAAGCATACTTGGGATGCTACATTCAGCGGATTTTCTGTTTTCACTAGGAACAGGGAAGAATCCCCCGAAGAAATCATGTAACATCTACAGCTGGTAGTTATTCCAATCCCAAGCGATGTTGCATATTTTTTCGTTGGTATTTCATCACAAAACTCCGCAATCGTACGTGGCGAATGTTCTCCCTGTTGTCTGTTCTATTATGGGAAATTTCAGCAGCCAATTAACGTCATTGGCAACCGTCTAACAGGTGCCCCATGAGAACAGGTGCAGGTTTTGCATAGTGACAGATACACAGATACCCTTTGGCTGCCCACAAATTATGCGCCCAGATATGAGAGTTCGCGGCTCGATAAGGGTTTGCGTCCGGGCTAAGCGTGCACGGAATTGGATTGGTCTGGGCTGGGCTGGGCACTCTAGTGTCGAAAGCAGACACCATAATCGGACCCTCCATATGCTGCCATATGCCGCACTTTCGATTCAGCTGGGTGTGTGAATTCACTAACAATATGTGATCATCTTCATTATTATCATTATGGGAACTCGCTTACTGATTGATTCTCGCAGTTCCCCAGATCTGCCTGCCAGCGTGGGGGGCACGCCCAAGAAGGGAATGTCGCGGATGGCTCGATCGCGGGTCCTGCGCCGCAACACCATGGACTGTGCCCTGCTCAACGAGATGTTCGTGAACGAGGAGAACAAGCGGACGGACAAGCGGCTGCAGTCGCTGCTGCGCGACTCGGAGCGGGAGATGAAGAACTCGCTGGCGACAACGGCCGTGGCGCCGCCACGGGGCAGCAGCTTCCATGAGAGTGTCCATCCGCTGGAGTCGCTGGACAAGATCATGCCGCTCAGCTCGGAGGCGATGCCGGCGCCACTGCCGCTGCGCATTGCCTCCAAGGTGGTGGAGAGCTGCAACCGGTATCGTTGTGTGTCCTCGCGACCCATTGGCTACCGCTCGTCGGCGCCGCCGCTGGCCTTTGCCGCCCAGCTGCCGGCAGGTCTACTGAGCGGCTGCCATGGGAAGCAGCAGACGGTTGGGCTGGGCAAGCGGAAGGACTTCCACGAGACGTTTGCCAACCTGATCAAGCTGGGCAGTGTCGACCGGCAGGATGCGAAGCCGTCGCAGGAGGAGCACACCTGGCAGACGGAGCTAAAGGATCTCATATGGCTGGAGCTGCAGGCCTGGCAGGCCGATCGCACCGTTGAGCAGCAGGACAAGTACCTGTTCGAGTCCCGCCAGGGCGTCTCTGATCTGCTCACCCAAATCATCAGCTACAAATTCCAGCCGCGGTATCGCCGTGAGCCGAGCCTGATAAGCCTCGACAGTGGCATCCATTCCGAGAGCAATTCCAATGCCAGCTGTAAGTGTGGAAATATATTTTATGCGATAGTATATAGCAGCTGCTTCATGTGTATGTATCTGCTTTGGCAGCTCCATTGCCCAGCAAACTGTGCCAGGGATGCATGTCGCTGTACTGCAAGGACTGCATGGAACAGCAGGAGCTGGCGCTGCGCGAAGTGGAGGGCATGCTGACACGACTGGAGGCCGCCGAAGCGCTCTATCCCTCGTCGCAGGCCATGGGCGCCCTGCATCCCATATACAAGTCGCAGAGCTTTGTGGGCCGCATCAAGTCCATGTGCCTGTGGTACAACATAACCAAGCAGAACAAACTGAAGCTCAGTATTTTGGGCATGATTTTGGCCAGGTGAGTTCCAGCCAGAGTTGATCCCTGCGCATCCATGCAACTATACCCATACCCCCTGTGTCCCTTGTAGGCTGCAGGACGAAAAGTTTTCATGGCCCGTGCAAACTGCGTGCCCCGCTGCCTCGGACAGCGGCAACTCGTCCGCCTCGGGCGTGGATAATGATGATTCGGCGGTGAATTCGATGGACTCGGCCAAGCCGCCCAGCTGTCCAGTTGCGCGCAAGGGCTGCCGCAACGGTAGCGTCACATCCAGTCATAAGGTTCAGTTCATGCTGAACGACGCGGCCCACGTGCCCGGCGAGACGTCCAGCAGCAACGAGTAAGTGGAAGTCGGCTTGCCAAAATATCCCATGATCCCAATCCGATCCATTTCAGATCCACGTCGACTGAGGTCAGCCAGTTGTCCGGCGAGTGTCTGCACGGTCATGGATTGCGCAAGGGATCCATGCACGACATCAATATCTTCAGCGTTGAGCCACTGGGCACCTGCAGCAACGATGTCAGCGGTGGCGATGGCTCATCGGCCCTGTACCGAAAGTTCATTGAGAATGTGCTGAAGAGCCGGGGACTGGCCAAGTCGCTGGCATTCCTGCACAAGCTGCACAATGTGGCGCTGTACAAGGCGCACATTGCACTGGAGAAGCCGGGCGCCGAGGACTTTGACTTTGAGCTGGACGCGGAGGCGATTGAGGAGGATGTGCCGCGCCTCGATCCGCAGATAAGTCGCGAGCAGGTGATCGAGCTGCGGACATACGGGTACTGGAGCGAGGAGGCGCAGTCGATCAATCTACCCTCATACATTCCCACCTTTGTGTTCCTGAGCGGCATTCCGCTGCAGTTCATGCACGAGTTTCTGCGCATGCGCCTGGAGACGCGGCCCGTCCGGCCCAATCCGCTCAGCCTGGGGCAACTCATGAAGGAGCTGCGCGAGGGCCTGACCCTGGCTCTGACGCATCGCGAGCGCTACCAGCGGCACATTACGACGGCTCTGGTCGAGAACGAGGCGGAGCTGGGCAGCTACATGTTGATCCTCAATCAGTACGATGCGACGGTGCGCAAGACCTTTGAGCTGTATCTCGACTACATCGATCAGCTGGTGCTGGTGGCCGTGCCGGAGACGAACCAGAAGTCGGTGCTCGAGAAGGAGTGGATGTTCACCAAGCTGATCAGTCCCATGATCACGGGCATGCACACCCTGGCCTCGCAGAAGTTCTGCGGCATCATCAGCAAGCTGTTGCGCAGCATCTCGGAGAGGCTGGTGAAGCGCTCCGTCGAGCTGGACCAGAAGATCGAGGGCACCGCCGACAACGATGACAACGAGGAGCTCAAGTGGCAGCTGCTCACCATCTGCCGGGAGACACAGTCGCTGCTCACCGTCGAGCGGGAGCGATCCATTAAGGTGCTCTTCTTTGCCAAGACCTTCTGCCGCGACGTCGAGACCACGGACTTTCATCGGGAGCACTACGAGGACGACGTGGCCAATCAGCAGCACGATTTCATCTGTTCGGACGTGAAGGCGGCCTTCAAGCTGCTGCAGCAGGATGTGCTCGATGTGCGCAACAAGCTCACCGAGATTATCGAGGGCGTCCAAACACGCTGCTGTCTGAGCAACATGCGCGACCTGGACGAGCAGGACCGGCAGGCGGTGCTGTCGCGCACCCGCGAGATACTGCATCAGGGCTACAAGTTCGGCTTTGAGTACCACAAGGATGTGATCAGGCTGTTCGAGCAGCGCATCATGGACCAGAAGGACAGTGGAGCGCACACGGTGGACCTGGCACTGGGCATCATTACTTACGCCAAGATGTGGATGCATTTTGTGATGGAGCGTTGCGAACGGGGCCGTGGCATGCGCCCACGCTGGGCCTCCCAGGGTCTGGAGTTCCTGATTCTTGCCTGCGATCCGCAGATCACCCAGCACCTGGCCGAGCATCAGTTCGAGGAGCTGAAGCAGCAAATGGATCGCTGCATTTCGCACGTGATTGGCATCACCTCGGAGCCGGAGAAGGTGGCCCGCAAGAAGGCATCGCCACGCACCCGCAAGACCTCATCGCCGGCCACCTCACGTTCCCGGACGCCCACCCGCACCCCCATGTCGGCCGGCATTGTGCTGAACCCCAATACGCCGCCCCTGCAGTCGCCGCCATACAACAAACTGCTGCATCCGCAGTTCAGCCTGAAGGAGGACTTGCTGCAGCAGTCGTCCAACGCGTACAGTTCCGTGGACAGCGGCGACTATGTGGACACCCCGTGCCGGAGCAGTCCCAACGGGGAGTTGCGCCTGCTGGTGCCACAGACGCCGCCCACGCCGGCCTCCTCGGGAAAGGGCAGCATTGAGAGCACACCGCTGGCGCTGCGGCAGGAACGGGTGCGCGATGCCGTCAATCGACTGGACCTCGATCTGGAGGAGCAGCTGCGCGAGCGGCGACTGATTGGCCAGGTCAAGGCCCTAAACTCGTGCGACAAGGTGCACATCCGTGCGCGCAGCGTCCACTTCCGCTGGCATCGCGGCATCAAGATCGGCCAGGGCCGATTCGGCAAGGTCTACACGGCGGTCAACAACAACACGGGCGAGCTGATGGCCATGAAGGAGATCGCCATACAGCCGGGCGAGACGCGGGCCCTCAAGAACGTCGCCGAGGAGCTGAAGATCCTCGAGGGCATCAAGCACAAAAATCTGGTGCGCTACTACGGCATCGAGGTGCATCGCGAGGAGCTGCTCATTTTCATGGAACTCTGCTCCGAAGGCACCCTGGAGTCTCTGGTGGAGCTGACCGCCGGTCTGCCCGAGGCTCTGGCACGCCGCTTCACCGCCCAGCTCCTCTCGGGTGTGTCCGAGCTGCACAAGCACGGCATTGTGCATCGCGACATCAAGACGGCAAACATCTTCCTTGTCGATGGCAGCAACAGTCTCAAGCTGGGCGACTTCGGTTCCGCCGTCAAGATCCAGGCACACACCACCGTTCCCGGCGAACTGCAGGGCTACGTCGGCACGCAGGCCTACATGGCCCCAGAGGTGTTTACCAAGACGAACAGCGATAGCCATGGCCGTGCCGCCGATATCTGGTCCGTGGGCTGTGTTGTTGTGGAGATGGCCTCGGGCAAGGTAAGCGTTTCCACTGTGGTATTCCACTTGTATGTAGATAAGCAGAGCAGAGCAGAGGGTTTATTTATTGCTCATTTCACAATGTTTCGTAACCCATGTATGGTATGCTCGTCTCCATTCAGATACTGTGATGGTCGCCAACAGGTTAAATGTAGAGCAGAAATAATTTCCTATTCCAATTTTTGTACAAATATGTATATTATTATTAATAGTTGAGGGAATATTTCTATATGTCTCATAAAACTGGACAGATAGGTTCAGTTAAATTCTAGAACTCGTAGCTAAATGGATATAGAACCGATCAAATAAGTAGATCCATTAGAAGCGAAAAATAGCCAAAAAGAATAAACTTCTTTTTGCTTTCCATATACATTTTCCATATATTTGATACATTAATAATTATCTATATTTTTTGTCTGTTGGTCATTTAATATTCGTTTAGCGTCCGTGGGCACAATTTGATTCCAATTTCCAAATCATGTTCAAAGTGGGCATGGGCGAGAAGCCCAAGGCGCCGGAGAGCCTATCGCAGGAGGGACACGACTTTGTCGATCATTGCCTGCAGCACGATCCCAAGCAGCGTCTGACGGCCATGGAGCTGCTGGAGCACAATTTCTGCAAGGTTGGTAGTGCCACAAAACATGAATCTAAATGAAATTAATTAATTTGTTCGTTCTGTTCTGTTCTACCCACCACACAGTATGGCCGGGACGAGTGCAGCAGCGAGCAGCTGCAGATGCAGGTGCGTGGCTCCTTTCGTCGCAACGTGGCAACCAGCTAATCGTGGCCCCGTGCTTCTTACAGTACGATTATAGAACGGAAATCTATAACTTGGCCTACCCCTACATATGTATGTACACTGTACAGTGTGAGGCATATGTAAACGGGTGTGCACTTTGTGTAGTGTTTTAATTTATGTGAGTGTCGATTAACTTAATGGCTGCGCCTAGTTGTATGTTGGACAATAAATATGCCAATTTAGTGAAAAGCCAAAATATGCCGTATCCCAATTATTTTAATCTAAGCCAAAACTAAGCGACTAAGCTTGCAATTCAATTTTTAATTCAAATATCATCAGATACTGCATTAATAAATTGGATATATGGTGGTTACGGTAGGAGTAGGCTTTGTTGGTGCTGCGGTTTGTGGTCCGGGAAAGCCAGTCGTTGAACCGGCCTCTACGGGAGCTCCATTTGGAGGAGTTGGATTCGGCGGAGCAATGGTGGGTACGGTCTCGGCCGTAGTCCAGGGGGTGCACAGCAGGAAGAGGCAAATGCTCAGCAGCAGATACAGGACTGCAAAGGATTTACAATTGGATATTGGATGCTAAATCCTATTTAATCACGATATATTCTCGTACTTACATTTCATGGCGATGGCGTGACAAAGACTGTTGGCCTGGCCCCGCCTTCGAGTGGCTTTTATGGCCGAAAAATAAAGCGCTGATGACTTATTAATTAAATTTCAAAGCTAATCTCTGTGGCATTGTGGCATTGGGCTTATCAAAACTCGGATACTTGGATATGGAAATACCAATGGCCAACGTCGCCGTAGTTTCACCCAATAAATAATAAATATATTTTTCCTAAAAGAAGATAATCGCTGAAGGCGGATATCTGTTCTTGGAAATAAATATATCCACCCATACATTTACATATATGTATGTACGGGTATGTACATCTACATGTGGTGTGCACATGACGCACACTTGGTTCACATATTGTTTTAAATATATATGTATGTATAGTGTCGGATCAGTGCCAATTGTAGGTCAGGAATAACGAATGCGTTTGATTGGTAATGCATTTTATTTATTTATCTTTGTTTTTTTTTTCCATTTTTGGTGATTATTTTTGCATAGAATACATCGATCGAATCAAGATCAAGTCAAACTTAACGACAAACAGTAACGTAACATAGTTCGGATAGACGGAATAGCTACTCTCACATGTAGATAGATAGATAGATAGATAGAATACATATTTGAACTCGTTGATATATGTAGCGATATTCCAGTTAACAGTTTAGAGTTGAAACAATAGACAAACATACAATAGAATATATAAGTAGCAACAATGAACACAGCAACTAGTTTGATATACACATACACAACTATAAGTAGTATCTGGTTGTCCTCTAACAGTTTTTTTTTCCATTTATATATATAGTTTCTCATGTAAATAACATACGTATATATGTATTGTTTTTGTTGTATAGAATATTGATTGATAGCGATCGTAATCACTAACAAAACACACGTGTCACTAACATTTCAAACAGACAAACATATATATGTATATTCTATATATGGTATATAATTTCCTTTTCCACGTATTTCTTTCCTTTCTTTTCCTTCTCCACACCCGTACTGGGGCGGCATATGTAAATTTATTGATATGTATTGTTACGTCTCAAGTCTATACGCGTACAATGATTTCTCTCTACATATTTTTCGTCATTCGTATTTCTCTGATATGTATGTATAGTATATATGTATATATAGATATATTCCTCCAAAAAGCCTTTAGTTACGGGGTATAGTATACCATTTTGCTCGCTAGATATGTATGCATACACGAGTAATAATAATTGTTTTAATTTAACAAGCAACGAAATTTCAGTAACAAGCATAGAGCACAGTTGCAGCTACTAGCATAGCATAGTACTAGTACTAGTACTTTCTTTTTCCTTTCCCTTTTGTTTTTTTTAGTATTTTATTTGAATAGAACTCAACGCAACGTAACGAAAGTATTGCATACTTGTGGGCGGCATGGCCAAACTGCTTAGATTGCTTTTGTAAACAAGGGGAGGGGGCTAAGCTCGGCTAATTTAGTTTTGGTTAATGCATATTCATATTTACGATTATATTGCATATATGTATTATTAACACACTCAGATAACAGCGTTAACGATTTGACGCGCATAAAATTGCTCTAAAACATTTAATTGACTAGAGTGGCTCTGGTGACCATCTACGAGGAGTACTTTCTACTGTCAGTAGGTTAGGTGATGGGGATGGGGATGGAGAGGGGCAATGGCTTGCAACATGATACTATAATGATTGACATTAGTTTTCGATTTCGTTCGGACCCAACCCGCTCGTTGGGTGGCTTCGCTTGGTGGTGATTTGGTCACAAATGAAACGCCAGGAGGAGGCGGTCGCAGACGCCAGTTAACCACAGATTTACATTTAGTTTCGTTCGCTAATTTGCTAAGGTACATTTACTGATATGTATATGGTGTATATATATATATATATATTTATATTCCCTTCGTTCCTTCGCGCTCCCTTTTTAATTCTGCAACAGATCCCGCATGATGTCCAGCGAGTCCTGCAGCGACTTGGCATACCGGGAGGCGCTCGTGTCCTCGCACGAGTAGAATGCTGACACACAGAAGACAATCTGCTCGGGCTGCGGATTGTAGGAGCAGCCGTAGCCACGTGGCGTCACCGGTCCATAGCCCATAAAACTGTCCGTGCTGCAGGCAACCTGTGGACGAGGACGAGCAGCAGCATTAACATGGGGCAATGGGGCGACTCTTAGCCTCTTAGCCTTGATTCTAGCTGACTAGCTGATACGTACTTGTGCAGCGGGTGAGTGCTGTGCTATGCTGTGCTGTGCTGTGCTGTGCTGTGCTGTAGTGGTGGTGGATTGTGGTGCAAGAATTGATTAAGTGGTGCAAACAGAGGTGAGAGAGTGAAAGGTGCGGGTGCGGGTGCAGGTGCGGGTGCTGTTAGCTGCATTTGACTACCTGACTGGTGGAGAGCAAGAAGCACTGCGAGATACTGTAGGACTCGTCCGTGAACAGTTCGTGCAGTTCGCCGGTGACCTCCATACTGGCCTCACGCAGTCCCAGCAGCGGTATGTCGATGCCGCTGCCCAGAATGTTCTTGACCATCACCTCCGTCTGGCGGGCCACGGCGCAGCGGAACAGCTCCCGCAGATGATCCTTCTGTAATTGACAAAAGTTCAACTAGACGATCGCTTGGATGGGATGGCAGCCACTCGAATACCCACACTGTAAATGCTAAACGTGACCTTGCGCGACTCTTCCTCGTCCTCGCGATCGCTCTCCAGCGTCACATTGGCGCCCTCACCCTGGCACATGGCCTTGGCCCATTCCAGTGCCTCCGTACTGGCCGCTCGAATGCAGTCCACGCGTCCCTGTTGATCACACGGATGGATGGCAAATAATGGCAAATAATTATTAAAAAATAATCCGAAATTTATTTAAGATTTGTCTCCACCTCTTCCACTTCTTCCACTGATAATGGCAGAAATAAAAAGTGGTGGGGTGGGGTGGGTGGTGTGCAACTCACATGCAAGAATCGCCTGGTGGATGCACTCTCGTAGGTGGCCACCAGACGGCCATAGAGCTTGTAGTGCGCCAGCTGCAGGGCCAGCTGAATGTACACGTCCGGACTGACCTGGCACGACTTGATGAACGTCTTGCCATAGCCCCGATAGCGGTACACATAAAAGTCCAGATCATCGATGGCCTTGTCCACGCTTTTGGCCGCCTGGCCGAAACGCAGCTGCAGCTGCGCTCCACTCACATGCCACTCGAGACGCTCGGGCGGCGGCAGATGGTGCTGCGGCAGGCCGTTGTCCTCGGCCGGATGCTCGACAATGTTCTTGTAGATCTTCTCCAGCAACTGCACCACGGCAATGCCCTCCGATGTGGAGTGCTCGTAGCACAGGCCCCAGCTGCCGTCGGTGCAGATGATCAGCTGCGGGCAGCAGAGGAGACAAATGTTAACCCTTCCCATGTGGAACCCGAGCGAAAACTCACCTGCATTGTCTTGTCGAACCAGCGATTGCCCGAGTTGTAGTCACTGCCACCGCCGTGGATCATCTCGTGGGCCATGTTCGTCTCGTCGCGGTCCCCGGCCCTGTGCATGGTGGGCGTGGCTCCGCTGAAGCCGCGTGCATTGAAGTTGCCGGCCAGTGGCTCGTCCAGGCACAGCACCACCAGGGCCGTCTCAATCAGCTCCAGATTGCGCTGATTGCGCTCATCCGACTGCAGAGCCTCGCGATCCCGAGCCCAGCGTGTCCGCGGCTCGGCGGTGAGCAGGCCAACGGGCACTGGCTTCGCCGGCAGACAGGGAGCATCGCTCAGCACGTAGAGGATCTGGGAGGCGATCTCGCTCTCGGACAGCTTGCCCCGGTCGGAGGCCTGCAGCACCACGCAGTACATTTGATTGCGGCAAATGACAACCACATGGCGATCCTCGTCGGTGGTTCGCTCGCGCGACGGCAGGTACTGGGAGTCGCGCTCGACGCCGGGCCGGCGACAGGAGCCCAACAGGCGATAGTACTGGGCCATGCACAGCGGCTGGTTCTTCTCACGCGAGGCGGTCCGCTCCAGTGGCAGCTCGCCGCTGTCCAGCATTTCCTTGTGCGCCAAAATGCCGTCGAGCAGCCGGGCAGCAAAGTGGGCCACATCGTGGACGGTCTTGAAGCAGCGCGGCGGGAACACCATGCCAGGATTCGAGTTGATCGGCAAGGGAATGCGCACATTCATGTACATGTCATTGAGCCAGTAGTAGTAGGCCTGCATGGGCATGGGTACGGGCATGGGAGAAGTGGGTGTAGTGGGTGTAACATGGAAACGATATTATTGGAGCCATTTCCGCTTCATGTTCGACACAAATTCAATTAGGCCCCGAAATTCGGGGGCCGTGGGTGTGGCAGCCAGAATCAGCCTTCTATCAGACCCGAATCAGAGACCTTATCTGGCATTCCGTGCAGAGATCGATCGACTGATACGCAACGAGATGCGCAGCACTATAAATAATGGCAACTGGTGCGATCAGAAATCAGTACCAGCAGCAGCAGCAGCAGCAGCACCAGTACCAGAGCTCCCCACATCATTCACGGATACCACACCCCAACCAAGCCAGCCCAGCCCCACAACATGAAAGGTAGGACTCGTCTTCGTCATCGCATTGTAGAACACCTTAAACCCCATTCCGTTGCTTGCAGTATTTGCCCTGACTCTGCTCTGCCTGGCTGCCGTGGCACAGGCCCATGTCAGCTACAAGCTGCAGTGCGCCCGCGGCGAGATCGGCATCCGCTGGCCCAGCTACCACAGCAACTCCGAGTACTTTGTGTGCCAGGGCGTCTACGGCAGCCAGCTGACCATCCACTGCCCGCCCGGCGAGGTATTCACCTTTGTGCTGCAGCAGTGCGCCTCTCCCGCCCACTACATCCCAGCGCCGCCAATCGATGTCCTGCCCACGGCAGCTCCCATCACAATGACCGTCGTGGAGGACGCACCGCCAGTGATGGCTGCCGCTCCCAGCCTGTTCGAGCAGCATGAGACTGCCGAGCACCACGAACACCACGAGCACCACGAGCACCAGCCCGAGGAGGAGGCTGTTGTGCTGCACCCGAATTCCCCCGACCCCAGCACCCGAGCCACCAGTTGTGGAGTCCGCCGCCAAGCCCGTGCCCATGCCCCACAAGGTCAGTGGCGCCAAGAAACCCGTCGTACCAGTGCCCGCCAAGAAGCCCGTCGCTGCGGCCAAGAAGCCAGTGGCTCCCATCCCATCGAAGGCCGCCAAGAAGCCCACACCACCCAGCAAGGCACAGAAGAAGACAGCGACTGCCTAAGCGTCCGAACCATCGTTACAGCAAGCGGAAATCCATTCACAACTCAAAATAGCAAATAGCAATAAAAGAAAGTAATTAAATATCCACCTGCAACCAGCTTGAAAGTACATTTTCTGTGGGGGAATGGGAAGAGGAAGGGAATCGACAGAAATGACAGGCACCACTGTCAGCCGAGTGCTGCCTTATCGTGGCGGGGAGTCAACATTTTAATTGATTGCGATTTCTTGTTATTTTCGGAACACCCAACTGACATTTGTTTCCGATAATGTAAAGTGAAACAGAAATAAAATAAAATAAAATAAATAACAAATGGTGGAGCGCCAGGCCCAGCTAGGGACAAAGCCAACAAAGGCTCGTAGGTGGAATTGAGAACCTTTAATTGGTTCAATGGTTCAGTGGAGACATCCGGAATCTGCTGCCACTGAAGCATTCAAATTTTAAATGATGAGAGCCCAATGTGATTCCCAGCGTGAAACGATTCTGTTATCTGCGTGCCAAAGATAAAGTGCCAAGAATTTCAATTCGGCAGAAATGCCATGAAGTCATTGCCATGGGAGGCCAGCAGCCCAGCAGCTCCACACCGCAGCACCGCAGCACCGCAACACCCATACGCGTAGATGATCTTCCGCAGTCATGCTAATTGTCATGCTGCTAGAGCTGGCAATTGGAGTCAGGGACAGAGTCTCGAGTATCGAGTAGTTTCCGCCATTTGTTATCTTCGCTTGGGTGTTTGAAGATTACCCAAACTTACAGAAGGAGAGAGCGAGAGAGGCGAGAGTTCTAAGGCGCATTTCGGTTCAATTATTTCGTTCGGCGTTTGGCATTTCTGATTTTAATTTCGCACCGCCACGCCACGCCCGACAAGACATGAATTAATCTAGCAGCGGGCTGATTACAAATGTCTAACATGCTCGATTCGGTGGCATAAAAAGGCTTTGCCAGCGCTTGGGAATGCATCAGTGATCAGTTAGCCGAGTTAGGAGCGAGTCAGTCGAACCGAACCCAACCGAACCCCAAAATCAGCAGCAACATGAAAACAGGTAAGCAACAAACAGGTCGCCTCCACAGGATACAGGATTCGCCAAGAACGCAGCCACAAATTAATATCCCATTCGTCTGCTCCATTTCAAAAGTGATCTTCGTGCTGGCCGCCATCGTGGCTGTCAATGCCCAGAGTACGTGCGACAGAACGCCAGAGTACGCGCAGAAGATCGAGCCTGTCAGCTGCCCGACGGCCGGGATTAAGCTGCCCAACTACGCCAATGCCTCGACCTACTACCAGTGCAACACAGCGGGCAGCAATGGCACGCTGACGCCCTGTCTCAGCGGTAACTTCTTCAGCTACGTGAAGCAGAACTGCGCACCCTGCGACTCGTATCTGCCCTCCGCACAGTGCTCTACACTGCCCTTCAAGCCCACATGCGTGGACATTGGGTCCACCACACCGGAGGGGACCACTGCCGCACCGCCGACCACCAATACTGCAACTACCTCCGGTGTGACCAATACTACGGCCACAGTAACAGCTACGACAGGATCAACAACAGTAACAACTGCGGCACCCACCACCAGCAAAAGCACCACCTCAGCTATTCCAGAGCCACCCACTGAGGCACCCAGCAGCACAACCCAGGCCGGCGATTCACCTGCAGGCAGCACCGTTTTCGTTCCCCAGCCTCCCTCCCCCGGTGAGAGCAATGTGCCCAGTCCGGTTACGCCCGTGCCCACTGCCCCGAACATCGAAGTCACTCCCCCAACCATCACCGAAGCCCCAACAGGCCGCAAGTAAATCAAACGTAAATCAGTTCAGTACATCCGCATCTCTGCATGCATAGTACAGATATACAGATATACAGATATACCTATCCTGAATAAAGTGTTCGCAGAACAATGATCCAACACAATGGCAACACACAATCTTACCCAGTTATCGTCGACATCGCGCTTGTCCAGCAGATACTGATGCAGGCGTCCACCGAGGCCCTGCGGTGCCGTAAACTGCCTGATCAGCTCCTTGGTCCGCTCCAGCTGCGCCGGCGTCGTAATGGGCTCCAGGGCGCGCACATAGTCGGCCATCGTTTCCTCCAGCGGTGGGACGGGTATCTTGGGTAGAGTCTGCAATGGACAAAGGGCAAAAGGGTTCTCAATGGGCAAAGTTAGGGTTTCGCTGGCCCATCGGCTGCAAATTTCATTTCATTTCATTTCGTTTCGTGTCATCTCAAGCACTTGGCACTCTGGATTTTGCGTTTTCCCCCATTTCCTTCGACATTTCCTCCGTCATTTTCCTCATTTGTATGCATGACATTATCGAGCTCCAAATAGAAAGTTTCCAGCTCCTGCCAGCGGCAACGCAGAAA
The DNA here is from genome assembly GCF_018151105.1 of Drosophila obscura. NCBI lineage: Eukaryota > Metazoa > Arthropoda > Insecta > Diptera > Drosophilidae > Drosophila > Drosophila obscura. The sequence goes on along the minus strand of NW_024542736.1, from coordinate 2,412,330 downwards.
CTTAATCCCCGAGGGAACTCAATTGCAAATCACACAAAAACGAAGGGAAAGAAAATGGCATTGGCACGAATCTGACATTGTCCGCCCCCTCGCAGCAGCCACCGCCCCCGCCGCCGGTGCTTGAGTGCTTGAAATTTCTTTCTTTTCATTTCCTAGTATGTATCCATCCATCCACCCCTGAACTCCCTCGGAGAACTTAATTGAGAGTTCTGCACTTGAAATACCACAGTCGCTGTGGGGGGTGCCCGTGCCGGTGCCTGCATTCCAATCGATTTCCATGAATCTGTTGCAGCACATTCGGCGAAAATTCGGAGAAATTCGGGTAAATGGGGATGGGGAAACCCAACCTTGGGTTGGTACTAGCTGGTGTTGGAAAACACAATTTGCCACTTAACAAAAAACAGTCGAAACGTTGAAAAAGTGTCACTTTTTGTGTTGTTGTTGACTCTCCGAGCATCCCGGTGCTCAGTTTTCAAAGGAAGCGACTGGAACTGCTCCTGCTCCTGCATATCCTGTCACTCGCCTTTGTCAGGCGAGTCATCCCCCCCCACTCCCCAATGGCTTTAACGCTTTACAATCTCTGTTTTTTGGGGGTTGCTACGGCTGCTGTGCTTTTTGTCAGGTGAGTGTGAGAGGTTGGGGGTGGGGCTTGGGTTAGGGTTAGGGTTCGGGGTCGGGCTGGCAGGTTTTGTTTGCCCAAGTTGTTGGCTGGCAGGTTGCGTTGCCAGGCAGCCACCGGGTTGCCTTTGCCTTTGCCCCTTTGCCTGTTCCCCCACGGACTGGGGACGTACAAAAGCGCTTGTTATTTGCATTTGTAATTATAACAAACAGGATTAGTCTGTCTGTCTGTTTGTCTGTCTGTCTGCGTGTGTATCTGTGTCTGTGTGCGTTCGAATTTGGTCTTTGAATTATTCAAGTACGAGTAGCGGGCATGTTCAGCCTTTGGGCAAATATTTGAGCCAAACAAAGCAAAAGAAAAAGAAAAAAAACAGAGAAAAAAAAAGCAGGGGAAGGGTAGGGAAATGGGAATTTGTTTAATCAATTTTACTCACGTCAGGGAATCCAAATTCGTCTACGGACTCGGCCGTGGAGAGCCATTTCTTGGGAATCGACAGAATCGAGTCTCTCCATCCTGGAAGAACAAAGAAAACAAAAAACACAAGTCGATCGTTGATTAAGCGCTTGTTGAACAACAAATTTAATTGTTGTGTAATTTCATTGTTGAGGGTGTCGCTTTGAGGGTGTCACATTTAGTAATCGTTGGCAGCAGTACACCAGAGACCGAGACCACCACACCGATACCGATACCGAAAAGCTAGTTGATCACTGTCACAAATCTCAAGTGACTACGCCGCCGTTTAGCTGGTTATATCCCAAAAATGTGCCCAATGCTATCGGCTATTGAATGACAGGCATCGGTGTAGACCAAGACGTATCGCCCATGCGACACCATTGAGTTTGGAGCATTGGAGAAATTCCACAAAACTGTGGAACCCAACCCTTGATTTGGTTTCACTTTATCTCAAGTTCAAATTACTCCCCCACTCCCCCACCCCACACAGCAACTCAGGAACATACGAGAAACACACACGATTCAGACCATGATTCGTGCAAGTTTGCCATTTATTGTCTGGGCCAGGCATCCGCTCACGAAATGCAATAAAACTGGTCAGAGGAAACTGAAAACTCTCGAGCTTAAACCCTCGTCCATTTCCTTTTAGCCGTCCGTCTTGATTTACCCCATAAAACTTTCGACTGTCATTGATGTAACTCAACTGTATAAGCACTTCCGGCTGCCATTCCGCCCCGCCCCCGCCCCGCCCCCGCCAACGACCCGGCCGACTAGCGAGCAGAGCAGCAAATTTCCGGCATTAGTTCGCATGGCCCCGAGGCTGAGCTGAGGCTGCGGCACGATTTACGATTATTGTCACTGCCAAATACAAATGAGAACTGGATACAAAATACTTTATTCTCCACGTACTTATTTGTGTACACGGAAAACGGAGAGGCTACTATGTTTCCAGCTCATTTTAAACCATAAATATCAGTTATTGGAAACGCTTCCTTCTTCCGATTACATGCGAGTGCAGCATACCTTGGCGCTCTACGTTCTGCGGGTATCCAATCAAAATCTAATCAAAAATGGTCGTCACTTGAGAGGGAAGCAAGGAAGCGCCATATACTGAGCACTTGACCGCTTTCCGTTTGAAGCACTTCCGTTGTGAGCTCTGAGGAGGAGTAGAATGACATTGCCCGCTCTCAGGCTGACTCTGCACGCACCCACCTTTCGAGGACAATCATAATGTTATTAATAAAAGTCGTTCTATGACAATATCGGGATGAAAGGAAAACGAGTGGATTGGCCCATTCCCTCCCACTCCTACGCCATGGCACGCGTCGCCCCCACAACGATGTCAAATTTAATGCAATTTATTATCCTTTTTTCATTATCTCGCTAAAGATGCCCCCCCCAGCACAGCCAACTAGCTGGCGGAGGTAATCACACAATGGAGTCACGTGGCAGCAATTTGAGCGTCCGTCCGCTCCATTGTTGCCATTGCTGGAACAACAGGCAGCACCAACCACAAACCAGGCCGTAACCAGCCCGTAACCAGCCCGTAACCAGCCCGTGCCGACGTCTCTGCAAATTGTAATAAATTGTGTTAGCATGAAGCGGCGCAGAGGAATTCAAATTAAGTAATTAAAGCTCTGGTTTGGGGTTGATTACCCTTCGGGAGATCTGGCTAATATTTTCCTTTTAATAGAGAAAATATTAATTACTCAAAAAGTTGCCTTCGCCTGATGCATAACTATAGATTTTAATTATAAAGTTTACGGGCCCCGACTTGGGCATGTTCCGACTTATAAATGTTATCTGCTGGCGTTTTCTTTGCGTGGCAATTACCTGCACAGCCGGCTCCCAGTCCTGGCCTGGGTGTGTCCACCTATCTGACACTTTTTGCTGCCGCTGACAGGCTGCAATTTAAAACATTTTCCATTAGGATTGGGCGGCTGCAGGCCCAGGCAAGCAGCGCGGTGTGTCACCTTCAATTATGTGCATTGGCGGCGACACTTTTCCAATTGATTGATTGATTGATTGATGGCCGGCATTGCTGATTAGAGCGACAGACGGCTAATCAGATATTCATGCACCATTACAAAGGCAGACGGAGCACAGTTCCGGATCCAAGAACACAACCCACCCCCAGGCATCGCTCCCCTTTTGTGTCAGCTTCAATTTGTTCGATTCCTGTCAGTTTTTTGTGGCAAATCATGATTCGATTTGGACCGGGGCCCCATAACTTTTGCGGCAACAGATCGATGCATTATGATTACGGGCCGATGGGGGGAGATGGGGATAACAATTCACACATTGCCAGTCACAAAGCGGGGGCTTATGTCCAACACGCCTCTTCCTTAAATGGCGCTCCAATAAAACGCGTCAGTAAACCGAGCGGCTCATTATTAAGCTGCAAAAATCACGCTCGAAATCATAGCATTCCGCCCCAGCCCACAGCCACCAGCCCCCCCTGCCACATTCCCATTTCTCCTGCGCCTCGACAGGCAACTGCTGCCGCCTGTCAGACAATGCGATAAAAATGTAATCCCAATGAAAAATAATGTTTCTGCTGGCATGATTCCAATTTAGCAACAGTCAACCCCAAGACCGTAGCTCATTAGAACGTAGCCGGGAATGGTATGGCATGGCATGGCAAGGCATGGGATGGAGCTGCTAACCGAAGCAAATGAAGGAGAAGAATTTAAAAAGGCAAAACAAATCCCGTACACAAACGAGGCGAGGGGACGCCGCTTCGCCCACGCGACACGTTGCGACTACATAAAACACCAGCGGAACAAGCTGTGACCCCCACCGCAGTATTGGTGCTGGTACCAGGCCGGGGTCCTGGGATGCAGGGTTCCTGGGCTGGTATGCTCGCAGAGGGTCATAACATTGTCGAAGCCAGGCCATGAATGGATGAATGAATGAATGAATGAGTTTTTGCTCCTTTGTTCGTTTCGTTTTGGCTGCTCGTAAAGGGCTTTATTCCGTTGCAAGGGTGGGCCTGTCGCCCCTTCGCACGCACATCACAATTGAGCCGTAAATCCTTTACGGTCTTAGCGGCTGCTGTACTTTCCGTACTTCGTTGCTCTTTTGTGGCCTGGCCTGGCCGGGGTCTGTCTTCGCTTGGCTTTATTTTCCGTTTCAGTTGCTGGCAAATGCCTGGCATACTTTTGTGCGCCAAACTCAAATTAACTGCCGCATTGAGGCATTGAGGCATTGAGGAGATTTTTGTAATTGTTCGAATTGAAACAAGCGGAAAGCGCAAATTTCTAACGTATTGTGGCTGAAACAATTGTGGCCGGAATTGGGAGCAGGGCTGCCACTGCATTGACTTGGTGCCCTGTTTGCGGCTTAGCTTCTGTAGTTTCCAAAAGATACACACACACACACACACAGCACACATCGGAGGATTCAGCTGATTAACCTCTGTCTGTGGCTGTGGCTGTGGTTTGGGCGCCAGGCGCTCGCCCTGAAGCCAAATCCTCCCCAGAAAAATGACAGAAACTTTTTGTCCCAGCCTGCCCAGCCTCCACGTGTTTGCTGTTCGTGACGCAGCCCAAAGTTGCTAATGGAAATTGCAAACATAAAATCATTTTCCACACGAATCTCTGGCCCCAGGGCACGCACACAATATCCCCAGACCCCCCTCCCCCCACAAAACAGGGAGAATCATGCAAAAGTTTTCGCTCCACCTTCCTTCAACCTTTGCTCGAATTGATGTGTACAATGTGGCTCGATTTTTATCCACCCTGAACTGGACATGCTCATCCCTGTGCTATTCATTAGCTAATTAATTGCATTAATTGTTAATAGATCGGATGAGCTACAGCTGTCAGTTTGCGTCTCTGTCGCCATTGAAAGACACTTTTTTCCATGGTTAACAATTATATTTCAATAGTACATGTTTGTTTTTGTTTTTGTTTGAGTGTGTGTGTATGTGTGTCTTTGTGTGTTTGTCTGTGTTTGTGTGTTTGTGTGTGTCGCTCTGTAATTATTCAATATCGTTCCTTTATAGCTCTTGCCAGTGCTTATACATTCGGTTATACGAGTAGTTGCTGTTGGTTCAATTCACAATTCATAACATTTGTCTTTGGCCCGAAGCACTGCCCATAGAAAATCTCATTGGATGCTGTTCAAATACGGCCACAAATTCATAGACCAATGCCGAATGTGTGAGTGGTAACTGTATTTGTATTTGATTAGAAATGTCCTTGAAATGTCCAGCCAAAAGCACTTTTCAGACTTGTCAGTGACTTGAACCGAACTTCAAGGATATTTGAGGGTCGGCAATCCGAACCAGTGCCTGCCTCTATACCATCCTGTATACATTTGCTTATAGAGGAGACTTTTGGGGGTATGGTATTCCATTTCTGAAAATATTGTATGCTCTAGCTATTTTGTTCGCTCATTAATTCGTTCATTGATTCGCTTTTCGTTTTGATATGCATAGCATTTAGTTTTCATTTAGTTTTGGGGGGGGGGGGGATAGTAGTTAAGGTCTGTCGATATACCCATCTGATACAAACATAATTACGTATAGAATATAGATGGATAGACTTGGAAATTGAACAGCAACGTTACAGAACTGGGATTTTCGATACTTGTTAGAGTTAGAGTAAGAGTAAGAGTTGTTGTCTTCCGCTTACTTATTTGGTATAATAGTTTGTCCACTGTTTATAATAATAATTATAATTATTGTTTAAATATATAACAGAAACGTCTATAACATTAGCCGAAACAAAACTGCAAAGTCGCACAAGTACGAGTATACGATTTTGTACGAGTATTTATGTACTTTGATACATTTTGACTTTGACTTTGACCAAAAATTACATTTCGAAACTAACGATATATGTCTTATATACAATACGAAACTGAACTGTGGGTCTTTGTCTTTCCATTTCATCTAAGGGATACATTAAAAATTTTCTAAACTTTCACACAACACATAGAAACTGTCGAGAGGCATTTGTTATGCATATACGAAAAAATATAAATTATCTTTCTGTGCTACGAACTGATTTTGCTGCCCCAAAAGAATATACATATATAAGTACCTATATCGTATAGTATTTTTTTTTGCTTTAGATATTTATGTTTTGTTTTAGTTTGTTTTAGTCATTAATTATGAATAGCGCACAGTGTTGTGTGTATCATTTATTTAATTCATATAATTTATATAATGCCATTGAACATTTAACACTTGTAATACGCAGAGTATAACCATTCAATTCAATTAACTTCTATCGCTTTTTATATTCATTTGCATATAATCATATACTATTTTATCATACATATTTATTAATTTATACTCGTATTTATATATATTTATATTTATATGCTTGCAACGCATTGCAGTTGATGCACTCCTGACGCTCTTCTTACTCTTTCTGCAAGTTATTACACATTTTCCGGCACTATCGACCTACTCTGACCCTAACCCAGGTACCCAGGAGTACTGGGTTGACTACACTATGATGTGATGGTTATTATTAGCTTTTAGAAATATTTGTAAACCCAAGTTGGAAGATTCTTCATATACATTATGCCCTCTGTCCGACATCTGTCTATTTTATATGCAGCCAAGTACACATGTAAAGTTCATTGAAAGTTTTTGAAAGAGAATTGAACAAAGATTTCAGGGAATACAATACCCTACATGTCCATGGCTAATGATGTTTTATGATGATTTTTCAGACATCTTTCAGAAATATTGCTTTTGGGTATTACATTTGTGTTTATGTTAAATATTTATATGGTTACTCGCATTTAAAATTCTATTTGTTAGCTACTTAAACAAACATTCTATTGATAATATGGTACATAATTCTATATTCTTTATTGACTATTTTAATTACTGTTTTTCTATTCATCATATATGTATATGTATATATAAATATGTTAATTTGCTTTAACTCTCTATTCATCACCTCTTCCTTTGTCCTTCCTTTTAATTGATACTTTTGATGGGAGATTTTTTCATGAGTTTAATTCATTTTTATAGTTAAGAGTATTTCTACAGTTTCTGTAAATATGTAGAACTGTGTATACATAGTATATTCGAATTGTGTGTGTGTGTTTTTTTGCTCTGTAAAATCATTGAAAATTATGACAATTTTTTAAAGGAATTTCTAAGAAAAACGCTGTTAAATAAATTCTCTTGAAAATATTTAAGTTACTTTAATAAATACATACAAATAAATCTCAAGACAAGATTCTCACAAATAATGCATATAAAATATAAAAATATTTCAGATCTTCTTGTTTTGTTTTTTTTTAATTATTAAAAAATATTTAACATTTTATTAACACATACAAAAATCAACCAAAAAGTTTGAACATTTATAAACTACATGTGAAAAATGTGGGACTTGATAGATAAATTTAATGATATAAAATAATAACATTAAATGATTTTCATATCCGAATTAGAACTTTTTTCTTCCCAATAATTCTTGAACATAATTCATAATAGTTCTTTAGTAAAAATCAGTGCATTTCACATGTATACGAGTATTTTTTTCTATATGCTATATCTATGTATGTATGCAGGCAAGCTGATTTAACCAATTGCTCTTGTAATTCATAAGATACATATGTATGTTTGTATATTTGTTTGTATATATTTTCCGATAGCAGTTCCAAAATGGCAATTTTCCACTGATATGTGCACCGATATAGAAAGTCTGAGATATACATACGTACGTAATTGTAATCGCTGACTAGAACACATCTGAGAGAAATGTACATAAATACGTATGCATACTATATATAGGTGTATATAAAAGATCAGTTTGCTTATCGTTACATATATACCATATATCTCTCTGTATGTATGCATATGAGTAGATCAGATCCTAAGATTCCGCTAAAAGGTGTATAATATAGGGACAGTAAACTGCCTTCAAAAAAGTGGTGCCATCGAAATGAATCAAATATTTTGTACGCGCATTATACGAGTAGGCATACAATAATCGTTTATCTTTAGGTTTTAAGTTTTAGGTATAGCTTTTCGTTTATCTTTATCTTATAGACAAGGTACACACATTTATGCTATGCTATAGATGATCTACTATGTATGGCGGCAGTCCAAGTCCCCTGATCGGGGACTCAGGGGAACCGCCGCATTGCCCATAGAGTTCAACAAGCAAATAATAATTGATTGGTAGGTAACTATGAAACTTTGAATAATTTCAAATTGATTTCTTCGGTTTCGGTTTCGGTTTGGGGTTTTGTTTTCTGTTGTTGTATAAGTTATATGTACAGTCTATGTACGACCTAAAAGTAGGGTTGTGTTGTGTATGTTATCGATATGATAAGATATATGTATGTATAATATGTAGACTAGTAGCAATAAGTAATATCACTTTTGGTAATTTTAACAGGCGAGCCATCGAGACTCTGATATGTATCGTTACCTTGGTTGTGTCTTATGTTGTGAAACACATAACTCAAATTCACATTCTCCTCTGCGTCCGGTTAAATCGAAAATAATATGGTTTATCTGGTCACGAATCCACTCTCGGGCCCCAGGTCCGCCACAATGGCAACCGAAAGAGTTCCTCTTGTTCTGCGGCTGGGGGTGTTAGGATTTCCATTTTTTTTTGTGCATCTTGTGATATGTCTGCGATATGGATGCCATTGCCTGTAGGACGGCGGCACTTGGGTGAGAGTGGTCCGGGTCCAGCTAAGCCGCTTACAAACTACGTTGTATACAAATACAATATATATTTATATATATATATATATATGTGTGTGTGGTGTGTATGTGTATGTGTGTATATAATATCTGATATATATATTTGATATATGGGGATGATCCCTTCTATCATTATACCTAACTATGACTGACTTTGGTTTCTCTAGCTTCACTGACTGATAGACACGAAAACGGCTGCTTGAGTACTGAGTATAGGGCATAGGCGTCCCGATCGGGCCGCTCTATATAGCTGCTGCTACCACCTACATACAATATACGCAGATGTATGTGTATGTAGTTGATTCAACTTCGTGTATAATACAAAACGTTGGTGCGGCGGTGCATGGCATTAACTAGCTGCTGTATTAACTATCTGCATGTCAATGCTTGTTATAGTGTACGTACCACTTGCCTCTATATGTATATATTATGTAGGTATGTCTGTGTCTGTGTAGAATTATATACGTAGTGGGTTCAACAAATAAACAAACCAAATAACCAACGAGAACTGTGTGCAAGCACTGCCCACAGAGCTGTACAAATGAACATGAATTAACGTACTATAGATCTAGGCTTTGTCTCAGACAACAGTTTAAAATCCTTGTCTGAAGGGATTCGCCGGTGCGCCTGGACCTCTGCTCTGCGACTGCTGCTGCTGCTGTTGCTGCTGGAAGGGATTGGCCACTCGAGGCTGCTGTCCCTGCTGGGCGTAGCTGCCGCCCTGCTCCTGATAACCGGGCTGGTAGCCCTGATCCTGCTGATAGCCACCCGTCTGCTGGTATCCCTGCTGGTTTTGCTGCTGCTGCTGCTGGTACTCGTACTGCTGATCGTCGAGATTGGTCTCCTGCTCCTGCTGATACTGCTGGCCGTACTCCAGATGATTCTTGACCTCGCCCTCGACCGGCTTCTGGTCGTGCATGACGTAGGTCTGATACTCCTTGTTGGGCGGATCCTGCATCAGGATGTTGGCCTCGTTCTCGAACGGCTTGAAGTCGTAGATGTTGCGCAGCTTGCGCAGCACGGGCACATAGGCCAGGTTGGAGAAGGCGATCATGAAGTTGAGGGCAGTGAATCCAATGGCCTCCACGACGCCGCCGGCGATGATCGGGCCAACGGCGTAGGCGATCGAGTATGAGATGTCCGCGATGGCGTAGATGCTGCCGTAGACGGACACGTAGCGCACGTCCACCAGGTAGCCGAGCATCGGCAGCAGGGCAGTGTCGATGAGCGCGATGCCGAAGCAGATGACGCAGATGGGCAGCATCAGCATCTTGTAGCCGGTGCAGAAGGGTATGATGAAGCAGGATAAGCCCTCGAGTGCCAGGCCGCCGGCAGCCATCAGCCACTGGTGTTGCGGATACTTGCGGGCCATCTTCACCGTGATTATCACGCCCAGCACGTGCGGAAAGAAGGCCGGCAGCCAGACCATGCCGATCTTCCAGTTCTCCGTGGTCATGTTGTCCTCCATCCACAGCGAAATGGTCGGGCTCCAGGAAGGCGAGTGCCACATTCGACATGGTGAGTGCTCCGGCACACACAGCAATGTACGGATCCATGAGGAGGCGCCAGATGGGTATGACCTGGTCCTGCACCTCCTTGCTCTGTCTGATCTGCTCCTTCAGGGGCTTCATCACCAGCAGCAGCATCAGGCCGTCGAGTGCGCAGACGAAGGCCAAAATCAGGAAAGGCACCTCCTTGCCGGCAAACTGGTACAGTGCCCCGCCAAAGGGTGGCGCCACCAGACAGCCAAAGCTAATGAACGCCAGCGCAATGCCCAGCGCCTGCGATCTCTCATTCTCTTCGGTAAAGCGATCGGCGATCATGGCCAAGCCCGCTGTGTCCGCAAAGGCCGAGCCGGCGCCCTGCAGCGAGCGTGCGAAGAACAGCACGCTGTAGCTTCTGCCGCAGGCGAAGACGGCCGTCGAGAAGAACATGATGGTGAGGCCAATCATCATGGGCAGGTCGTAGCCGATCTTATCGATCAGCCCGCCCGAGAACGGGTTCACCATCAGCTGGACGATGGCCTTGGAGGCGAACAGTATGCCCGTGGCCGAGTCCTGGCCATGGTGGTCGTGATGCACGGGTATAATCAGGCCGGTCACATTGTCCCGCAGCGGGGGTGGCGTGGGGCCCTCGTCGAAGTTGCTGATCTCGCGCAGATAGTCGGGTATGATGGGCACTATCACCATGTACAGCATGTTGTCCAGCAGCAGGGCTATGGACACGATGACCAGAATGAGGCGACGCTGGTTCACCGGCTCCTGGATCTTCTCCCACACGATCTCCTTCACCTCGCGCAGCTCCAGATTGATAACAGGTATTTGGAATGAGGAGGCCATATTGCTAGCTCTTACTTAATCTCTGAGGGTGTATTATGGGTTGTTCTTCTCTGTGTCTCCTTCCTGTTTCCTGTTTCGCTGTTTCCTGTTTGCCGTTTTGTACTCAAAGTTGCCGTCTCTCTCTCTCTGCTGCACTTTCACGCTGCTTGCTTGCACTGCTCGCTTTGCACTGCTCGCTTTGCACTGCTTTATTGGTGCTCGTGGCCTGTCAAATTCATGGTCACAGCCGGAAATTGCTTAGCACTGGCTACAAATATGGCTGCTTCCGTTTCCGTTGCGCTAATTGCCTTTGCCCTCTCACTTTTTGCCTTTGCTTTTGCTTGTGCTTTTGCTTTGAGGTGGTTTATAGTTGTTGTTGTTGTTGTTTGTAGTTGTTGCTGTTGCTGTGGTGTTTTTTTTTACATGTTTTCGTGTGGTTGTTGTAGTTGTAGTTGTACGAGTTGTGGGCATGCCAGTGAACAACCTTTAACGACACAGAAACAAGATTTCGTTAGTCTTTTCTTTTCTCATTAATTATTGCATAATAATCCTTCTCTTCGCGCTCGCTCGCTCGCTCGCTCGCTCCCATCCTCCCGCTAACAAGGATTAGTATTTATTTTTAGTAATTCGATTGCTTTTATGATTGAAATGTTGTTTCTGTGTTGCAAAAGGCTGCCTGCTGGTGAACAGAAATTGTATTGTTAGGATTTAGGATTAGTTCTTTGTGGCATGGGCGCGCGCACAGCATTCGAATGGTTTTTCATTACATTAGATTAGTTTTTCTTTTCTTTTCATTTCGAGTGACACACATTTCAATCATAAAACAAATACCGAACAAAAAGTAAGTAAATTCTACAATTAAGTCATGGAATATGCCGCCGCCGGCGAGCATAATAATCAAGCAATTATTTTAATTGGATTGTGCGGTAAAATTCGCTTCAAATGTGGCCATTCATTCAAATGGAGTCTGTCCCCCGTCCGCCCCCACCCCACAGCCCAAGTGGAGTGGAACGGAGTGGATTGAAGTGGAGTGGAGGACCCTTACGGCCACGTGGTTGTACTCATTGAAGCCCAAAGCCTACGCTCTGCTGTAATTATAATTATTGCTTTTGCCACACACAAAAAGGTCGGTTCACTCGACCCGCACGCAAGGACCCAAACATGAACTGCAGCAAAGAGGAACACAAAAAAACGAACCCATACAGGCTACAGACTTATTTTTCCAGGAAAAGTGCGTTGAGTCTGCTTTCCATCATTTTGGATTCACGCCTTTAAAGATTCTTCGTTCGCTGCTGTGCTGGCGCTATCAATGCTGATCCAATTTCAACATTTATGTACCTTGTATCCACCCCCAAAATCGGAAAACATGAAAATGCGACGTGTGCAGGGTATAAATATGACTACCATCCCCCCTCTCACACTCTAGCCACCTTCTCCTGCCCCTACCTAGAGCAGAGCCGCCCCCTCATCGGGCGCGAGACGTAACAAAAACATTTCGTTTTATCATTAAATTTTCATGACCACGTTCGTGTATATGCCCTGCCAGTGTCCCCCAGCCGCCACATCAGCCTTGGGTCCTGCCTTGATCGAGGGCGGCTACACACACACACACACACACATACACCCCACATGTACAGGGATACTAACAGCCCCCGTGATGTCCGTGAGTCAATTATGTTCTGTGGCTGTGTGAGTGTGCGAGACTTTTTTGCCAGAGACTTTAATTTTTGAGCTTCCCCTAACTACCATAATGGGAATGGGAATGGGAAAGGGAGAACTGAGTGAGTACTGTGAGGCCTGGGCCAGGTGGGTGGCCGCACTTGACCCTGTGGGTTGGGGAGGCTGGCTGGCGAGCTTTTATCTCAATCAGGGGTTGTTCGCCGCGCCCGGCTGCAGCGGCTCGAGTCAAGTGCAGAAACGTGTGCCTACATGTTGATTGTAACAACACCATTCAAAATACATATATCTAAGGGAAATGCCGTGCAACATTACGGGTATAAGCACACACGCAGCATAATTTACGAATATATTTACGCTTTTATAATTTTATTGATTTTTCCGCTCTGTCTGGCAAAGGGGCTCGCGGACAGCTGACGAATTTCCCAGCCCAGAACATTGAGTTTATGTTTCCCTCTGCCTTCATTATACTCATACTGTGGGGGCACGCTGTGCTGTGGCACTATTTGGTTTCCGTTTCATGTTTTCATGCGGCAACGCTACCCCAGGAGCAGGAGCAGCTTCCGACTGGCTCAATTAGTCGGCAGAGCGTTCATATTTTATGCAGCTTCCACCGCAGTGAATTATGGCAGCGCATGAGGCAGGCAACTTTAGTTTCTGCTGCATGGCCCCATTATAAATGTACCGCCTGGGGCTCGACCTGCTTCCGACTACAGGTGCTCCGACCAGAGAAGTCTGTCTCCACATGAATTATTCAGGCAGCTTTAAGATGAGCTGAGCTGAGTGAGTGGGAGCCAGTGCCAGTCATCGCTGCGAACTTTGAATGGCAGCCTGAATGGAAATTCAATCTACTGCTGCCAGACAACAAAAGTGCACTTTCGCTAGCTCCAAAATGGGATTTTGTGCAAATCAAGTGAAGGAAATTCTTAGCATTCAGAGGCTTAGAGTTTCGCCCACTTCATCTCCAAGATGATCCTCGACTTTTGCCGCTTTCTGTTCTCGTTGCCATGGGAAAATTCGCAGCCTGCTCCGGCCCATACATACATATTCTCCACAGGAAGACACCAACAACCGCTCCAGCTCCGTTTGGGTTGTTTGCTTTTCCAGCGGCAAAAAGGGGAATGAAATTACATTCAATTTTTTTCTTTTGCTTCGCTGCGGGGGCGTGGATAGATGGCTGGATGGGGTGGGGGTGTGGGTGTGGGTGTGCCGCCGTCGTCTGTCTGACGAGGTAATCAGCGTAAAATAAAATTTCATTTTCCTGAAGGGTAAGACATAAAAAAATGCGATACAATATAGCAAACATTCTGGGCCCGCCGCCGCCGACCTGCTCCTGTCGAGGCTGTTTGCATTCACAATGAGATGGCACGAAAAATGGCAGAAATTTTGGGAGCTTTGCCAGGGCAACAGATATTATGTTTTATGTATAGCCACCACCCCCCTCACCTAACCACCTGTCCGTATATCATTAAAATTAATAATCTAAAGAAATATCATCTGCTGATATTTGAGGGGACTGTAGGGTGCGGGGTGCGGTGTGTGCTTGCTTAAATAAACAGCAAAAAAAATATATCATAATATTTATGGTAAGCCGCATTTCACACGCCGCCTGCCACTTGACAAAAGGCAGCGGAAAATCCTCACAAGTGTTCGACCTCCCCCCAACCCACCAAACCACCTAGCAACCCAAAGCAGAACCCCCCACCCTGCTTTGACGGGGCTTGTAAAACTCCCCGCAAGTGTTGTAAGCAGCTTTGTTCAAGTGGGCGGCCTTGCGAAGGGTTGATGCGGCAAAGTTCTGTTATAGCCACACTTCTGGGTCTGGTGCGGCGACGGGGGCAGTGTGATACAAGAGTTTACCAGACCATTCTCTGTTCGATTGTCTGCTCGAAAGCTCCAGCTGAACCTTTGCTGCTCTTTGGATTATGCGCTGAGGCGTGTGCGCATATTTGTGGCCCAGAACCCAGTCCCAATTGTATCTAATGAACTGTGGCCAGCTAATGAGGCGCCACCTCACCTTGTGCCGCTACGCTCTGGATCGATTTACTTGCAGCCTTAACCCCCTTTCGACTGCCCAGTGTTAGTTTCTTGGTGACATTTCTGTTTCAAGTTTAACTGTCTTGGCTTGTATCGATTTCCCCCTTTCAACTGGGTTAACTAAGCCTGAGGCCAGCGGATTTGTTAATTGCAAAAGTTTCGCAGCCGAAAACGGAAAAGACCATTTTAAGGTCCACAAAAATGTCTCTCCGGTATAGAGGAAATGTGTCCGCAACCCTCTTCACAGGATGGCTGCTGCTTTTATTGCTGCTCTAGTGCTCCGATGCTGATGTGCTTTTATCAACTCCCAGCGGACCAGCAGCCACTTAGCCCGAGGATCCATTTCAAACTTGCTCGTATATTCATGGCAAATGCAGAGGAGAAAACAAAGCAAAACAAAAGGCAGCGCTGAGGCGCCATTTTGGGTTGGCTCTGATGGGCTCTGCTGGGGACCACGGGGCGTATGAGCATCGTGGGGCTGGGGCTGCCTATAAATCAAAACATTAACTGGGCGGATCCGGGAGGTGCCCTACGCACAATGGCAGTTGTCTATAATAATGGGGAGTGACTCTCAAATGTTCTTTTCTCCCCAAATTCGAGTGCGAGTGCGTGTCTAATGTCCGTGTCTTTTTCGCACACATGTGCAATTTTCTTCGCCCTCGACAAAGCCTCCCAACCCTCCTGGACGTGGTCAGCCACGAGCCTCGGATTACAAATTGATTTGCACATAAATTACTTGGACCTGGAGCATTGATGGCTCTTTGTATGTACCGAGAAAATAAATTACCTTTATTCTGGACCAAGACATTTCCCATTCGACAGTTAATTTACGAAGGATCTACAAGTTTTGGCCGTGTATTTTATATATAGTTTTTGATTAATAGTAGAGTCTGCCCCCTCTATCAAATTGCTAATTTCAAGCATCGAAGTGCAGAATATCCAGCATTCAGAATCTAGAAAATGTAACCATTTGTAGCCGTGCAAATGCGGAGCAATCAACAACACCATCAGCGCCCGGTTTACGACTTTTGATGTCGCTACTCCTGCTCCTGTTCCGTGTCCCACCCTGCCCTTAACAGTCCCCCCATTTCTGCTTCTGATGGCTCAATGTTCGCAACCCTCAAGAAGGCCTGTTCGGGGTCCCGGTCCGTGTCCGGGCACACTTTTATCAGACAGCATCAAGACAAATGCGTTACTTGTTTCTCGTTTAGCTTATTACGAGCTACCTTCCTGCCAGCCTTTGTTTCTGGCGTTTCCATCCCCTCAGGCGGTGGCTGGGTCTGCAGCAGGAGCTGGGGCTGAGGCTGGCTCTGGCTCTGAATCTGGATCTGAATCGGAGGCTGTGGTAGACTGGGGGATGTGGCAGTGGTTGGTGCGCCCCCTTTGTTTTGACATGAAACCGCTATGAACACATCAGCGCTACAAACGCGTCTACAAGGCAAACAATCTAATGACAACGGCGCTCTCTTGTTTGTATTCGTGTCGTGGCGTCCTATGTTTGTGTGTGAAATTTATATTTATTGCCTTCATTATGCAGCAGCCGCAGTACCACAGAAAATTCTTCTTCGCTGTGGCAGGTGGCGTGTGGCATGGTCGCATGGTCGATGGCTGATGGTGTCTTCACATTGATGAACTCGAACTAGACCGAGCGAAGACGAGACTTGTAATGATTTAATGGGACAACCGACACAAATTTGATTAGTCTGCGCAATCTAATAACGAAATCTGCTTGCCTTTCCTGCCTAATTGTTTGTCAATTGCTGGCCGCAAGAATGTTTTACACCAATCCGCAGCCCGCAAAGATCGTGAAGTCGTTTGCCTGGTCCAAAGCTATTGATGGGTTTTAGGCTAACAGCAGGAGCCAGAAAGTCCATCAGAATAGGAAGTTTTGCAGTGAAAAGTATGCGCAAAGGATTTGGCAAATAAAATATGGCTGGCTTTAATTAAAGAAAACTATTTTATCTCACTTCCTAAATTCCATAAAATTTGTTAGTCACATGAACAGAATATTTCAAATTTTATGTAAGACACCAATATCTAAATTCTGTTCATGTGACTAACAAATTTTATGGAATTTAGGAAGTGAGATAAAACAGTTTTCTTTTTTTTCTTCTTCAACTTTGATTTGTATGCACCATGGTTTAGGTTTAATTGCTTAAGTAATTTTTTTCTTAGCATTATGATAAATTTAGTTAAGTTCGAAAAATATCTGACACATTAGCCCTAAGTCTTCAATTAATTTTAAATGTTTTATGGAGACAATTATTATTGAGTTACGAAAAGTGATCCGCTTTTCGTGTTTAGTTCTTGATTTGAAATGAAAAAGTTGCTTACGGACTTGCTTTGATATTCTATCAAAGATGCACCCCAATTAACAAGCAGAAACTTGAGTAAAAGACAATAACTAATTACAAGTTCTACCTAAAACTACTAAGAACATTTAGAGCAACTCCCCTATTTAGTTCCAAGCGAGTTTCTTGCTTGGACATGGCACCTGGTTTGCCCTCGTTCGTGTTACATAAGACGGCAGGCGCTGTAGCAGCTCACGGGGTAGGCAGCCTAACGGTGACTGCTGTTCCATTCCCGCTTGTTCCGTTGCGTTCATTCAGTGAAAAAGCGAACCTACGAGCGAGTCTCATTTTTGGGGCCATAAATAAAATGTGTCTACCCTGTGAAATGTGGCAAGTGTCGAGGCACACACACACACACACACACCCCCAGGCACAGAAATGTACACCTTATACGGTATATATATGTATGTATGCACAACTCTAATATACATACATATATAAATATAGCAAAGTACAGCGCTGGGGTGGAGGCTTTTGACTATAACGATGACGATGACGAGCACGAGAGGACGAGGACGAAACACTTGCACGGAGAACTATTCTGCTGCAGTGTTTGCCTGGCGAGATGTTGTTTAATTTTAATTATATGCATTTTTAGAGGCGTCTCACATTATGTAAGCACTCGAAATAGATGGCAAAAGTTCGCCGTGGCAAGTGGGGCAGGGTGCTGCTGGTGCTACTGGCTAGTGGGTGGATATGGATATGGACGGGCACTGCTTACCTGTGTCGCTCGGTGTGATATTGCTGAGGCGATGGGTGAGGAAACCGCGCAAATTGGAGACAACTCGCTGCGGCGAGTTCGGCCCACTGCCAATGGAGAAGCTACGCAATTTGGAGAACAGGGCGGCAGACTCCGCGCCACTGCCCGCGGCGCTGCTGTTGCCCTCGTTGGACGCCACGTTCGCTCCTTGCACTGGGATCCTTTTCGAATGGGGGGGTAATCAAACGCGCGCGACTTTCTGCCAAGGTATCAGGACTCTTCTTGGGCCAAAAACTATTTGCGTATTGCGCGCTATTATGTAAGTGAAACGAAGGAAACGCGCGCCAATCCACACACCGAACACACTGACACTCTACCCGTTCACCGTTACCACACCGTGCGGCGGGGGGGAGACACACAAAAAGAAGCAAAACTCTCTCTCTGGCAGCACCACCAAAGGACAACGACAGACAACGACTACGGAGGCAGCAACGTGCGTTGTATCGTCCGGGCAGGAGCAAAGGTAACTTCTGTCTGGCACTGGCGCTGGCTCTGCCGCTGCTGCTGCTGCTGCTATTCTCAGCTCTGCTCTGCTCGGGTTGCTCTGCTCTCTGCGTACACCGTTATTTTGTCGGTATTCAGCCTGGAATGTCTGAGGCGTCTCTGCCCGAAGACCGTCTGCCCGTTTGCCCCTGGCTCACAAACGTGAGCTTTCCACGGCGCAGGATACGACGCATGCGCCTCCAAGGGGCAGTCAACCAATTGGCTGGGCTCTGGCGGAGCTGCCACACGGACAGGCCATGGTTCCCATGCACATTACTCTCGCCCAGTTGAGCACATTTGAATAAATTTCTATTCGCGCAAAGCGACCAAAATCAATTTCTCTCAAACATTCGTACCTGTCTGTCCACTCTCCTTAGCTCTGGTCTTCTCTGCTCTGCTCTTCTCTTCTCTGGTTCAGGTGTTTCGCATTTCTTTTCTTTAATGTTCCGTTCCGTTTCTTGTCTTGGCTTGGCTGGGCAGTTGCTTCGGTTCCTATGCGTGTTCTTCGCTTCCGTTTTTCCGTAGCATACATTTTGGGTCTTATGTAAGGCAGGCAGGGCTGGGTGGGAGGGAGCCTCTGGATGGATGGTGTGTTCACTTGAGTTGCTAGATTTTCTGCTTTGGCCCACAAAAACAAACACACACACAATGTAATTATTTTACAACAACATTTCCTTGCCGTACTCTCAGCAGCACAATCGGGCGATTTCTTTGTTAATGCCAGCAATTGCCCAAACAATAAACGGCAATTTCTTGCTCACTCCTCTCAAGTGCCCCGAACAATGGACTCGGAAGCGGAATCGGACTTCTGATTAATATCTGCCGAGGACTGCAATGCAGAGGTGTCCACCCTCTACAGCTAAAATCCACGCTGGCTTTGTTATATTTTTGGCAACACCAGCAGCAACTGTCACACAATTTGCCAATTTCGTTGTCATTTATCATCTGACAGGCACTTTCTGCAATTTATCAAGACTTAACTTGTGCTCCCCGGCTCAAAGGCCACGCACTTATGCAGAGACTTTTGTGTTACGATTCGCCATAAGACACCTCATACATTTAATATTCATTGGCAGATGAAAAAAAATTACAAAGTTCTTTCCTCTGTCTTGTTGCTGGCTGCCTTTTTTCCACGCACCTTTTGTCTGCTTTGGTCTCATTCTTCTGTTTTTTTTTTGTCTACATCTCGCTGTCTGTTGTCGCCAACTCTTTTTTCTTTCGCGCTGCTTCATTTTTTATGCGTAAAACTTTTTGAAAACAAGTGGGTTTGTAATTTATTCAGCGCTTGGCAAGTTTCTGTAGGTGATTAGGGCGGTTGCCATTCAGTGGGACAGAATTCTGTTTGAAGTTAAACCCAAGAAAACCTTTATAATCGGGGATAATCTGGGCACAGGGAGAATGTTTTGAGGGCAATTAGACTCATAGTTTAATGTAGAACTTTAATTGTACTCGTACTCGTTCTTGCTCTCCATTGATTGATTCAGTTTTAATGCTTAAAGTTTTTCAGCATTCAGCAACCTCAGAACCAGAACCGGAACTACTGTCAATGTGGATACTCGATATCCATTGATTCGCTTTGATTGCTACCAATTTCCCAGTGCAAATGAGGCTAGCACCTAAGCTGGAAGTCATGTCAAGGTTATGGCAGTTTTATTGATTGATTATTGAACGGAAGTGCATAGAAATGACTCCCACGGCAGCTCCAAGTGGATTCAGAGTGCGCCGCAGTTCTTTGCAATTTTTTCTTTGAGGAATTTCTACTAAGAACCTTTAAAATCCAGCCACGTAAAAGCAATTACGTGTGTAAAATTCTTGCTAAAACTAGTACGAGAATTTCTTCTTTTTGTGGTGCTTATTTTGAGGTAACTTTTAATGCAGCGCAGCAGCAGCGATCGATATGAGCCTCGGCAGCACAAAGTTGTAGAAGTCTGCTCCTCTCCTGCTCAAAGGTAAATCAAGGTGTGCCTGTCCTGGTGGTAGTGGGAGTGTGCGTGTCGTGGGTTGTGGGCGTAGGACTTGGGCGTGGTTGTGGGCGTGGGTGTGCCTGCTGCGGATGTTTGCACGGCGGCTTAAATATAAAAACACTATATGTATGGTGAGGCCAAATTATATAGCACAGCCATCATCAGCGTTGTCGTTTCTGTGGCTCAGGCTCAGGCTCAGGCTCTGCCTCTGGCTGCGACTGTAGCTGTGGCTGCGGCTGTGTCGGGCCAACGTACTTTGGGTTATCCAAAAGTGGTTGAAAACAAGGTTGTTACTGGCCCGCGGCGCGGTACGTGGTACGCACCATCCACCCACCCATCCGGCCTGGCACGGGCCGGGCAGGCCCAGAAAAATGTCTACAGGGCACGCAAGGCAAACGAGCTAAAAAGAAATGGCAAGAAGAAAGGCAACCGCGTCAAGAGGGGCCCACCACAACAGACCAAACAAAGCCAAGTTTTCCGCAGGTACACAAGAACTCAAAAAACAATGGTGTGCATTGGGGTGGTGTGGGTCAGTGGGGTGGTCAGTGGGGTGGTCTATATATAGAAGAATTGCGACTTTTGTATCCGTAGTCGATTTGCACAGCACTCAAACTTAATTCAATTTTAATTTACAGCTAATTGTTTGACCCCGGGAGATGTGCCGTCATTTGTCATGGTCGACACTGGTACTGGGACTGGCTCCCCCTGGTATCTACGATTAATTAATGTTCGGCGGGCCAAAGTGGAGCACAGACAATTGAAATGTGACACCGAGAGGTGACTGAAAGTCAACGGCAAAATGCTAGTCCCAAGTTGCTCCAGGCAATCGAAACTGTCAACTCGGAGTGGGATAATGCTGGGAGATTTTGAGCGGCTAGGTGGAGCGACTTCAAAGCGATACTTGGCCCAATTATGAACCCCTAACCGATGGCAGCAAAACCTGAAACCAGAACAACAACAACAACCATTTCCATGCCCTAATATTTATTTTCAATTAGGAATTCACTCATCCCCGGGAAAGTGGCATAATGCCGGGCGTACTCGCACTTTTAATGTGTACGCCTTTGGCCAATTAGAGGATGGGTTAGACTGGCATCTGCTTGGATGTAAACGAGCCACCACCACCACCAGCAGCAGCAGCAGCAGCAGCAGTGGACCCACTCCCACTATCCAACCACCACCACCGCTGCCACGAGCACCAGCAGCGAGAGGGGGAAAAAACAGAAACAAAAACAATACTTACACGAGAGTGAGAAAGGCTTTCGGGTGCTGCAACTCTAGATACCCTTATGGCAGCCATAAGCAATGGGCTGTATATCTTTTCCCACAGACGTCTGGCCAAATCGGACTACTCTTTGGAAGGGTATCAGAACAACACTTGTAAAATATCACGCTGCGCCTTAGGGCTCTGGGCTTGGCCAAGGTAAGCCGCCTTCGTCTTCTTTCCACGCCCCGCCAAGCACCATCCACCCACACTCACGTTAGCTCGGCCACCCACCCAACCCCTCGTTAGATTCTATCGATTTTTATACCGTTAGCATGTCTGGATATATGTACATATGTACGTGCCTGGATATGTGTGTGGGTTTTTCGGTGTATTTTTGAATATCTACCTCTCTGCACCTGCAAACTGTCTGTGGGAGTGGGTAGTCGGGGGGATACCTCAGTTTGTACGTATTCGTAATAAGAACTAACTGTAAATGGTTTAAATCTTGCAGGACCATGCCACACATACGAGTATATCGTCCTGGCCTAATTGGATTGCTCCAACCGCAGCGCATATCCTCTGCCAGAGCCAGTAACCAATCCTGCCGTGTCCTGCCCTGCCCTGTCTCCTGTCAGAGTTGGTTTAAATTTATATTTACCTTAAAATATTTTCACTGCTGGCTTGATGGCTTCATATTGCCGTTGATCCTTTCAGTGTCTGCTGATATTGACAGCCTGATAGACAGCAGGATACCTGCTAGGGCTGCCGCCTCTGCTGTGGGTTGGATTTTGTTGTGGTCCTGCCTGTTGGTGCTGTCATTGCCAGTGTCTGGATTTGGTCTCTAGCTGGGCTGAAGCTCCCCCAGGGCGCAACATTTGATGGCAGCCACAGCCACATCCACCTCTACGGGCGGGGACTCAACCGGAACGACAGCCAACAATATCCCGCTGCGACGAAGTTCATTCTAGACTCGTTTCTGAGAACGGTGTCAAGGAACGGTTGCCAAACAAAAACAACTTATGATAGAAATTGATTCTGAGCTATGTACTTCAGAGATTCTGCAGGTGAGACAACAGTCGAAATTTTAGCTTTTTTTTAGGGATAAAACATTGTGAAATTGAAGGAATTTCAAATCTATCTTAATATTGGAACGAGTAACTGAGTGATTGATGTGTATGTTGAGCAAAAGAGAATTGTGATTGATAGATGGTAAATGCTTTAATGGCAGCATCAAAATGTTCATGCATTAAATCAAATATTGATGCTAACGGAGATTATTTAGCTGAGAAGGTGAAACACGAGAGAAACTAAAGTTTTTTCTCTCTGATATGATTTATACGACATGTCGAGAAAGTCAGACAGAGCGCTGTCTGTGTGTGATGTGCAGTTGGAAAACTCTATTAATATTTAATGTGTGGATAAAAGCAGAAAAACAGAATCGGCACTAATAAAAGGAAATCTTTAAAAAGAGAGAGACTTTAGTAGTCATGCCATTGCGAATGAATCTCATACCCAAACACACATATCCTTTAATGCACCCCTTGATTTCGCAATAATCTGTTAACCTTCTCCGCAGCCGTATCGATCTGAAACTGATTGCAGCCTTCATTTATAATTCATTCATAAAGGGGCGAACACGAGCTGAAATCTCTTTCATTCACATGCATATTCGCCATCCGTTTCATTTGCAATAATTGCATAAGCCCCCGGGAGCTCCTAATTACTTGTACTAATAGTTGCAATTGATTGCGCACTTTGTGTGGGAGCCAAGCGAGCAGCAAGATGGTAGCGTAACACGAGCTGCCGCCTCGTTAGGCAAAGGGCAGAGGTAACGAGTGGAAGTTGGAAGTGGGAGTCAGCCAAGAACTCAATTCAATCAGCGGATGGGGAGGTCGATTTTTCAGTATTGAGTTACCAGTCAATTAAGCTGGACCCCGTTTCATTCGGGGGCGGAGAACGGAGCACATGCTGGTCATGTAAAACAAATTGTGGGGCAAAATTGCACCGAATGCACATTCTATGCGAACGGCAATCAAATCAAATGGGAGATGCGCCAACAGAATAATATCAATAACATTAAAATTAAGTCCAATCTTTGCGCAGAAAAGCGCACAAATCGCAAGAGAGGCAGTCCGTCCGTCCGTCCGTCGGTAGGAGTTCAGAGCGAGAAAGAGAAAGAGAGGTGGGTGCCTGGCAATGGCAGTGGGTGTGGGTGGGAAAGAGGCAGGAACAGCACAGCGAAAATCTATTGAGGAATTTACTTCAAAGTGTGCGTGACTGTGTGTGGGCGTCTGTGTGTGTGTGTGTGGGTGTGTGGTGTGTGGGTGAGTGTCACGAGTGGTGGAATTCCGAAGGCGCCCCGCCATCAAAATGGCTGCCGAAAGTGTTGAAGTGTGTAAGCGAGCCAAAAGAAAACTGACAATGGCCGACATCAAAGCCACTCTCTGAGCTGAGAAAAAGAGGAGCTGCAGCTGCAGCTGATTGCCCCGAAAAACAAAGTGCTGCCATGCGATCAATAATTCTATCCTTTGAGTTGGCGAGTACGAGATGGCAAGGCAAGTCCACAAAAATTAATTGCAAAAATGTTGGAGACACGCACAAACAACGGAACCAACACTCTTGTATGTGCGTGCTGCCCCCGCTCCTCCTGCTACAGCTCCTGCTATCACTATCGCTGCTGTTTTTGTCGCTGTCAAATCGGCAGAGTGCAACTTTTGACATTTCGATGACCTTAACTAAGTTAGCTACAAAACGACAAGCAAGGCGCGCACTTGCAGTTAATTTCTACACCCCCACTCGCCCCACCTCTCCCACTGTCACTGTCTGTGTGTGTGTTTTTTTTGCTTTTGCGGTAACCTAAATTTGTATTACTGTGGGGCTGTTCCATTTCTCAATCGTTGCTGGAACATGTTCCATTTGCCGTTTCGGTTTCCTTCCGTTGGGTCTGTGTGCTGTTTCTCTTCTCCATCTTTCATTCCTTATTGACTTTGCCATTTGCCGTTTGCTTTTGCTTTTTTCATTCTTTCATTCAAACATGGCCGCGTGGGTGTGGCCTTGTCGCACACATACACACACCTACGCAGGGGGCCAGGAGACGACTGGATGTGGCTCCGGTTCTCTGGTAGGCGGAGCTCTCTGGCGCTCGTCAAATTTCCTTGCCTTGCAGAATGAACCGAATCGAAGTGCCTTCCAGGCGTGGGTAGACTTCCAGTGGCTCTCCAAGAGACATCTGTGCCTTCCAGCTGTTCGTCAGCTGTTCAGCTTGGCTGGAACTCAGGGGTAGGCCGTGGTGAAAGCTTGCCAACAGGGGTCAAAGCAATTTGCCTGCAATTTCAGCTTCTTTCTCATTTGAGTCAATAAAAAGTTGCTGCAATTTGTTCGGGATTTGTCGGTGGGGGGGTACTATTTGTGTGCGGACGCGGTTATGGCAGGGAAATGGGGAGACATTACCTGATAGTGGGTGGTAATGGTTTACAAAAGGGGGACTGGGGAATGGGAAATGTAATGGCAAACAATTTTCTAATTATTTTTCAGAGTTGGAGAAGTGTATCATGTAGGATGATGCTGAGTGTTGGATTATTTAACAGGTTGGACGGGGTCTTTGTCTTGATATGTTTTATTCAATTAGCAGCCGCCAGAGCTGGGCAGACCTCACTCACACGAAGGACACAGCCACTCAGAAGCATCTGAAATAAGTTGCGACTTTTCATTGCCCCCACTTGAGAGGAATCAAATTTTAATGCATATAAATTGCGTATACTTAAAGCGGGTAAGATTCTGAAATATTAATGGGCCGCCAACAAAAAAGGAATGCTCTAATATCCACCCACATTCACATCCCCCATCCTGGCAGGGCAGCCCCCGGCCCTCAGGTGAGAACTGACAGGCGAGATGCGATGCGGCTTTGATGCTACAGCTCCGGCTTCAACGGCCATTAGTATTATTCCTGATGTGGGTATTCGGTATACGAGGCCATGCCCAGCTACGTTCAATGCTCTGGCTCTGACTCTGCCGCGCTCTGACGTCAGCAATGGACTTGAACTCAAAATCTGTAAATTGGACCCGCTTCAGCAGCGAACTTTGACCTATGCCACAACAGATTCTCCGGCACTGAAAATATAATTTGTTAGATCGCTGGTGGTGTTTTTTTTCTCTCTCTCTATTTTTGAGCCGTGTCGCTTTGAATTTATTTGTCAGCCTGATGAAAGGTCATTTTTGATTTTGTTTCTTGCACCGTTCTCCGTCCGTCCGTCTGTCTGTCTGGCAGTGAGTCGGTTCGTCACCATTCTGTCTCTTTCTATCTCCATCTCCATCTCCGTCTCCGTCCGTTTGTTCTCGTGTAAAATTCATCATTTTTGCGACATGTCAATTTGTCATTCACCTGGCCTGACAGCCCATATATCAGCCATACAATCGTGTGTGTGTGTGTATATATATAGAGGATACATTGTACATATGTTTTCTTATCAGTCAAATCAGTGAAGCCATCAATCAAAGCCAGGCGGGGGCGGAGTGCTTGCTTTACAGATGGATTGAGACAGATTGGGATACAAACACACTCGTAATTAGGCGAAGACTGGCATCGCAAAAAGTGGAGGAAAGTGTGGAATACACAAGAAAAACTTGCACTTGGCAGAAGGAAAAGTTCCTAAATTAAGAAGTGGACAAGAACATATTCCCTGGCATGGGACAAATTTTCGCATTTCCATTATATAATCATGTAACATTTCTAGGTCTCGATTCTCATTCTGTTTAAATGTTAAAAAATCCGAATTATTGCACACTCTGATGATTAATACACCATCCAAATGTTCTTTATGAGTGAGTAGGTGCTGCCGCCATAAAAACGTTTTGGCATTTATGTGTTTATTTATTATTACACAAATTAATGTGGTTCAATGTCGCAGCTTGATAAATATCTGATTTATTTACACAACTGGGTAAGGTACGAGTATATGGAAATGATCATAAATACATAATGGAAATAATTATGGCTGTCGTTGTCGTTGTCATT
Source organism: Drosophila obscura (assembly GCF_018151105.1). NCBI lineage: Eukaryota > Metazoa > Arthropoda > Insecta > Diptera > Drosophilidae > Drosophila > Drosophila obscura. The sequence goes on along the minus strand of NW_024542736.1, from coordinate 2,385,757 downwards.
GCCATTGCCATAGTCGCTGTAATTGCTGGCCAAGTGCCCGCCAATTGCTGATGCAGCTCAACTTAACCCAGAAATACGAGTACGAATGAGTATACTAGACGAGCCTCTAGCAGCCGCTGATAAACCCACACCACACCACACCACACTAAAATGAACCTAAATTGTGGTATACGGGTATTGGCAAATGAAGATGGGCCGATGGGACGATGGGAGTGCTGCAAGTGCTTTGTTTTTATTTTATGCCCACCGATAGCGAGTTGCCATTACCATTACCATTGTCATTGCCATTAGCTGGTAGTCGGAGTTGGTGGTAAAGAGCCCCTTTATCTCTATGCAGATAATGGAACTTCCTTGCCTTGTCAAGGCCGTGTTAACTTTCTTCTTCTGCAGACAGGCAGCCGTGGTACCATCTGAAATTCATTATGTGATGCCATCGATGGCCACTTCAACTGCCCGCGGGGCACCTACAACGAGCTCACGACCTCTTCAGCCCCGCCGGTGTTTGCATTGCGGCAATGATTTCTAACTAAATTTATTGAAGTACTTTTCACTTTTAATGTGAACGCGCCGCGCCGCGTTCGGGGCCGTCGCTTTGATATTTATGACTTTTACTTGTAAAACCCAAAAAAAAAAAGAGAAGAAAAATAAATACATACATTTCCAAGCTTCCCCCCAATTTATAGTTTGTTAAGCTCCAAATTGGAGCACTGGAGTGCGAGTCTGTCTCTCTGTCTGCGGCTCGTACGATCATAGCTCTTTTTTTTTTTGTAAATTTTTGTTAGTTTTGAATGAGCCTCGAGTCAGAGCAGAGTAGAGCAGAGCAGTCACAATACCAGTTGATTGATTGTACTAGCAGGCAGCGGCAACAGCTTTTGATTGGCAATCGAAGGTGTTAGATAACATTACAAGCGCAACAGACACGCACTGCCTAATTATCGTTTATCAGACACACACATATATCAAATGACGAGTCAGGGTCTGGGTCTGGGTCTGGCCTGGCCTGGCCTGGGAAACGCTGCCAGGCCAGCTGCTGTCCGTGTGTCTGCCTCGCTTAATTAAAAGTTCTCCCTCATTGAGCTGTGGTCCACGTTCAGTTTTGTCTTCCATTTTGGCTCAGCTTCAGGTTCAGGTTCACGTTCAGGTTCAGCCAGAGCCGAAAGTTAGAACATATAATTAATTTATTTATGTGAGACTCTGATGTTCAATAACCGAAACCCCAACCCCACCCAAAGACCTCCATAAAATCCAATCAAAACTTGGCGGAAATAAGAAACGAAACGGACGTTCTCTGGCCGGGGCTAAGGACCAAAGTTGACTCGTTGTGTCTCTTTATTTAGTGTATGGCTCAATCCACTTCCACGCCTCCCACACCACGCAGCCCTGCTCGGGCTCCATGAAGGCATAGTTGTCGGGGCACTGGATGTAGTCGGCCTTCTCCTGTCCCTCGGGGCACACCCAGTAGTGTGTGGGATCGGAGATGTCGCGGAATTTGCGAGCATGATCCTCAACGATGCTGCAGTCCGGTTCGGCGTAGATATCCTGACCTCTGTAGGCCGTGCTGAGGGCCAGGAAGAGGCCCAGAAGCAGGCAGCATAAGAGCGTGGCTGGAAAGGAATCGGAATTGGGAATGAAAAATCTTGTGCAGTCTGCAGATCCGTGCAGCAGCCTCACCCTTGTACATGATGTGAATGCTCGACGATGACAATATTGCAATCGAAGACTGGGGAATGGCATATTTATAGGGTTCAATTTATTGCAGATACTCTCCTCTTTTCTTTTTTTTTTGGTGACTTTTCTTATCGCCATTTCCGTGACATTTGTTTCCCCGACATTGGCGGCACACGCAAAATCACTTAGTCCAAATGAGTTTTGACTTATTTTTAGCCAGCGATTCGATGCCACGGTGCCAGCCCATCAGCCCGGCAAGCCCCCCTCACCCCGTCGCTTTGTGCAGTCATAACTAGCCGCATTTCTCTTGGCCACATTAATTGGACTTAGCTGGGGGCCCGAGACCGTGTCGACTCGACTTAATCGATAATTAGCCGCTGCACTGCTGCGTAGCCTTCATACTAGTATCATCTTGCTCAAAATAAAATAATCAGCGGCTTTGCAGAAGAGCCAACAAGCAGCGTCATCTCGGCTGTTGTTGTGTCTCCTAGGACCAACGTCAGCTACTGCTGAGGCTCCCTGCTGATTGGCAACACCTCTGACAGAGCCACTGCAACCCCGACCTCCCCCCCCCCCACCTTCCCCAGCTACTATCTACGGCATCTGCTAGCCGTGGATGGGCTTGCTACTTCAACGCGGAAACTGTAATTACACTTTAAGACATTTTGTAAGCGATTTTCAGGGTTTTTGTTTTCGTCAAACTTTTGCTACTAAACGGTTTTTGTTTCGTTTTTCTTTCTTTGCAAAGCCTCTGTCGCATTTCGTGATATTTGTTGCTGTCTTTTAATTTTGCTGGTTTTTTTTTCGCTACGAGTATTTATGTTGGTCAAGTGGCTTGGTCTGGGCTGGCGCTCAAAAATGCTTGAGGGGGCCAACGGACAATCGGCAATCGGCCGATACCGAAACCAGACAAAAAGCTACAAAGAAACAAACAGTTAACATAAATGTAAAATACTTTGCAAAATGACAAAACAAAAAGACAAATACAAAAAAAAACTGCCACGGCAAGCAAATGGTCAGCAATTAATTAATGAATGGGCCGATAGACCTAAATGTTGCACAATTTAAACGGATTCACATTTCGGCATTTGTTTATGAATTATGGAAACATCCGATTCGATTCCATTCGATTCGATGCGATTCGATCCGATTATGGTTTCGGCATGAATGAGCACTACTCAAGTTACGCTCGAAAAACTGTCAATCAATATGCATTCGGATGAGTCAACAAAATATGATAATCATAATGAAAATATTAATGATGATAATGATGCTGGAGAACGGCGCGTGCTGTGTGCCAAATCATGAACTGGTAATTTCAGCATGTTCACATCAATTAGAGAACAACATTCGGATGCAGTGTGGCATCTAAATTTGGATGCACCCACAAAAGTTTCAATTTATCTAATATCTTTTTGCTTACTTCCCCACCCCCTTCGCGCACCTGGGACAATCATTTGGCAGTCTGTCTTTCTTATCTTGACATCGATGCTGGTTTCCGACCTGCTCTTTTGGGCACATTTCTCCTGTGCTGACGGGTATATTGTCTTTGTGATAGCGTATGCAGCAGTTCGAGCAAATAAATATTTATTCCAGAATATATTGAATGCGAGTCCCAAAAATGAAGGCCTTGTTCCTCTCCTTGAATTTCAATTAAATAATGTCGAGGGTATATGAGAGTCCAATAAAATATACTTAAATATATGTATGTTGAAGTTTCTCTTCTGCTCAGTTACTCGCTCCTGATTTCCTATGATACCATCAGCTCCCCTCTGTGAGACTCCGCCACGCAGTGTTCGATTCCCCAGATAATAATCAACGGATGTGCGCGTGTGTCAAAATGTCAATACTTTTGTTATTCTTTTGAATTATTCTTTTTGTTGCCCCCGGACCTATAAAAGTGCCGTTTGGAGAGTGGGGCGCTCACAGTTGCTTCTTTCTACGGAGAAACTTTCATTGTTTTACTGCTCACAAAATGAATTCTGGTGGGTGTGGGAGTCAGTCTCCAATGGCGTTTTTTCATACATATTGACCATATCGATTTTTCTATGGCTTGCAGTCTCTGTTGCTCTTTGCGCCATCTTCCTGGCCGCCATGCTGATGGGTGGCGTGAATGCGGACGCCGGACGCTCGGCCTGCAAGGATGAGTCCGAGCTAGGACAGACCTACACACATCACTTCGATGCCGCAAAGTACTGGCTGTGCGAGACCCTGGGCCAACCCGCCACTGAGGTGGACTGTCCCCATGGGCTGGCGTATATGCATCTGCTCAAGGAGTGCATTCCCTGGGCCAGCTACATCTGGAAGAAGCCAGAGATGCCGCCAACAGTTGCCTAACAATAAACCCTAAATCAAAACGATTTTCCTATACTGCAATTGTTTTTTCCTTTTTTTTTCGAGTAATAAGTTACTTTTTCCCGATTAATCGTGTGGGAAGATTTATTTGGCTTGGAGTTTTTTGATTCTTTATTTACTGAAATCGTACTGAAATTGAAAATGCAATTTAGCACAGAACCACTAACCATACAGTATGTATATAGATGTGCCAGTTAATACACCGAACGTGTCGCAACTGAGTTTTGTGTCCCAGCACCCCTAGGCCTTCGGCCCTGAATAGGTCGAGTTTGGTTTTAAAGTTTTTATTTGTTTGCATTATGTGTATTTAAAGTGGAGCCAAAAAGAGGTGGCAAAATGAAAAATATTTTATGAACGCTTTGAATAAAATAAATGTACACATATAGTAGAACATTTTCCAGAGCTTTAGCGAATCTAATTATTATTTTTTATTTTTTTCAGTGGCGGGGCTTTTATATTTTTTATTAATTTTTTTGGAGTTTTGTTTTTGTTAACAAATTATTATGATAGCCCTTAAATCAGGGGCCTAGGCAACTGCCTAAGGGCTAATCCGGCCCTGGACCCATTCTCGTCGTCAAAGACTTCATATTTTGTTTCTGTATTCTGTGGCTCGACTCGACGCGGGCCGAGTATTGACGAAGCCGGAAGCAGAGGCAAATTCTAGCCTAAAGGAGAATGGAAGAAATAACCCGCGCGCCGGACATTGAAGCGTCAAACGAAAATTGAACGAGAATTCTGATCAAAGTAGAAGGATCAGGAAAGCAAAGGAATTATTGCTATACAAAGGATCCCGCGGGTAGGTCTGTAACCTAATCCAACTTAATCTATCCCAAACTTATGTACATACATATGTAATGTGTATTTACATATTTACCACCTACAGATGTTGCCACTGAACTTGACAGCCGCTGCGGCAGTCCACGATCCAATTTCTTTTTATCAATGCAAAAACAAAGCCGCAACAACAAAAAGACAAAACCGCAAAAAGCTTCCCCGCTGGCGTCTTTTGGTTTTTGGTTTTTTGTTTTTGTCTTTTGCTTATATGATTCGCTCTGGCATGGCAGATGCGCAACGCTGGCAGCGACGCTGCGCATGCGCCACAGCTCTAGGCGGGCACTTGTTGCCTTGTTTCTGTTTCTGCTGCTGCTGCTGCTGCTGCTGCTGTTGCCGTTACTGTTCGCTTTTGGAGAGTGAGTGCATTTGAAGAGTTACATAAAGTACCAAAACGGGGGAAAAAATAGCTCTACCTCTGCTGGCGCTGCTGCCTGCTGTCTGCTGCTGCCTGATGGTGCTCTGCCAGCGTCTTCTTCGCAGTGCTGGGAGCTTTTTGGTTTTCGTGTGTGTTTGGTTTTTTTTTTTTGGCTTTTTGTGGCTTTGCGCGGTTATGATTTTGTATAAAAGTGCATGCTGCGCATCAGACAGCAGTATAGTTCGCATTTGTCCATCGGTGGAGCATTACATCTCCAGTTCAGTTCAGTTTCCGCCCCATCCCCAGCAACACAGAAGCTGCTCACAGAACGGTTAGTGCCCACAAAGGATAATCAAGAGATTCCCCCAAGAGATTCTTTGCGGCTGATTCTTGCATAAGAAGCATTGGCATTGCATTTCCAATTGTTATTTCCACACCGCACGGGTCAAATAAGTCAAAGTAGTTAGGCGAGCTTCGGAAAACAATTAAAATTCTTGTGGCAACAACGGCAGGCGGAGGAGTAACACGAGTCGTCGGGCCCGTGCCTTAAGCCATCACAAACAATAACGGAAAGTGCAGAAAGCCAAACAAAAAACGAAAACCGCACCAAACCAAACCAAACCGAACCGAATCCGAGTGTGCGAGTGAGTGTGGCCAAAAAGGAGAGATAATAATTGGCACCCAGTAGCTGGAAAGGCAAGAAAAGGAAAATATGTGTCAATCAGTTACTGCACATGCCACAAGCCGCACCGAAAGAGTAGGAGTAGCAGTGCCACAGAGAAGTCATCCAAGACAGTTGGCAATTTCTCACTGTTTGCGATTTTGCAATGTCATAAAAATCTATGACACTTGTGCACCCACCACCCCACCCCTCCGTTAGTGGCACAGCGGATGATCACGCCCCCGCAGCGCTTAGCTGCTGGCTTTTGTTCAATTTGGAGGCTTTCAGCCACAAATTATAGGGAAAGGGAAATGAAAATGTAGAGAAAGAAAGAAAAGTTTCACTTTATTTTCAATGGGAATTTTGGGCCAGTAATGCAGAGCTGTGGCAGCCACAAAAGCTTGTTGGAGCTCAGCTCCATGATCTTCGGCTTCTGGGCATTTGGCCAAAACCCAATTAAATGCGAATGAATATTTTTCAATGCCAGGCGACACGCTCCGGCAGCTGGGCCAGTTCTTGGCATTGCCTGCCTGCCAGCCAGCCAGGCCAAGCCAAGATTGATGGCCGATTGAAGTCTGTGCCCCGTGTGGCCCCCAACATTTATCGGTCAGCTAGCTAGCCGTAATGTTGCAAAAAAAAGAAGCAAAACTTATGCAACATTAACGTAATTTATCTATACAATTTTTTATTTCTTGCCTGCTGGACGCACAGATTCACTTTCCACAGCGCCTCATCTTCCATCTCTTCGTCTCATTGCAGCTTGATTAATTTGCATTTGAAACGCGTCCACAACAGCATCAGCAGCAGCATCAGCAGCAGAAGAAGCAGCAGCATCAGTCATGCGATTGGTAAGCAGAGCAGAGCAGAGCAGAGCATCGACCCAAGCGCCACAAAAAAACTAATTTCCTCGTTTTTGTTGCAGCTTTTTGGTGTCATCGCCGTCGTCGTCGTTGGCGTCGCCCTGGTCCACGATGCGGCAGCCGCGAAACGTGAGGCGCCGCTGAACAACGGCTACCTGCCGCCCTCATCGTCCTTGCCCCACAGGCCATCCTCCAAGTACGGCGCACCACCGCCCAGCTCCTATCTGCCCCCAGCCTCTGGCCCGGCCCCCTCCTTCAATGCTGGTCCATCCAGCAGCTATGGCGCTCCCCCCCAGAGCAGTTCGTCGGGCGGTCCATATCCGGCTGCAGCGCCACGTCCGTCCAGCTCCTATGGAGCCCCAGCCCAGCGACCCTCCTCCAGCTACGGCGCACCGCCCAGTCGCCCCAGCCAATCGTACGGACCTCCACCACAGGCCAAGAAACATCACCAGCGTCGTCCGTCTTCCAGCTACGGCGCCCCGCGGCCAGCACCACCTTCCTCTTCCTATGGTGCACCTGCACCCCCTTCCAAATCTTACGGAGCACCTGCTCCACCCTCCAAGTCCTATGGACCACCCCCACAGCCATCATCATCTTATGGAGCTCCCGCACCACCTTCTTCGTCCTATGGAGCACCTGCACCCCCTTCCAAATCTTACGGAGCTCCCGCGGCACCTTCATCTTCATATGGTGCACCTGCACCCCCTTCTTCGTCCTATGGAGCACCTGCACCCCCTTCCAAATCTTACGGAGCACCTGCTCCACCCTCCAAGTCCTATGGAGCTCCCGCACCCCCTTCTTCGTCCTATGGAGCACCTGCACCCCCTTCCAAATCTTACGGAGCACCTGCTCCACCCTCCAAGTCTTATGGACCACCCCCGCAGCCATCATCATCCTATGGAGCCCCTGCACCACCTTCTTCTTCCTATGGAGCACCTGCGCCACCCTCAAAATCGTATGGCGCACCCGCACAGCCCTCACAGTCCTATGGAGCACCCGCGCAGCCATCCTCCAGCTATGGAGCACCTTCCCAAGGTCCCACGAACTCGTACCTGCCTCCCATCTCGCGGCCCGCGAAGCCTTCCGCGGCCTACAATGCGCCCAGTGTGAGCAGCTTCGTGCCACTGGCATCGGCGCCCTCGACCAACTACGGGACTCCGTCGAAGACCCAGTCGCTGGGAAGCAGTGGATACACCTCGGGACCAGCCGCATCTTATGAGGCGCCTTCGTCGTCGTACGGTTCTCCATCGGTCTCCTCATCGTTCCAACCAGTCTCAGCGCCTTCGTCCAGCTATGGAGCACCCAGCGCCGGCTCCGGCTCTGGCAGCTTCTCCTCGGCACCTTCCTCGTCCTACGGTGCGCCAAGCAAGGGTTCCGGCAGTGGTGGATCATTCCACTCGGCGCCCTCCAGCTCCTACTCTGCGCCAAGTGCTAGCGCCAACAGCGGAGGATCCTATCCTTCTGCTCCCTCTTCCTCGTACTCCGCACCAAGCCCCAGCGCCAACAGCGGAGGATCTTACCCAGCTGCTCCCTCTTCCTCGTACTCCGCACCAAGCCCCAGCGCCAACAGCGGAGGATCCTATCCTTCTGCTCCCTCTTCCTCGTATTCCGCGCCAAGCCCCAGCGCCAACAGCGGAGGATCTTACCCAGCTGCTCCCTCTTCCTCGTACTCCGCACCAAGCCCCAGCGCCAACAGCGGAGGACCTTACCCAGCTGCTCCCTCTTCCTCGTACTCCGCACCAACCCCAGCGCCAACACGAGGATCCTATCCTTCTGCTCCCTCTTCCTCGTATTCCACGCCAAGCCCCAGCGCCAACAGCGGAGGATCTTACCCAGCTGCTCCCTCTTCCTCGTACTCTGCACCAGGCCCCAGTGCAAACAGCGGCGGACCGTATCCATCGGCCCCATCCAGCTCTTACGGTGCTCCCAGTGGTAGCTCGAACAGTGGCGGACCCTACCCTGCTGCCCCGTCCTCTTCGTACTCGGCACCCAGCAGCAGTTCCAACAGTGATGGACCTTACCCTGCTGCCCCATCCAACTCGTACAGTGCGCCCTCCACGTCGTACGGTACTCCTTCGTCGGGATCTAGCTCTGGCAGCTACAGCTCTGGATCTGGCTCAGGTTCGGGCTCATCCTTTTCGGCAGCTCCTGCATTCGGCTCGTCTTCGTCCGCCTCGGCAAGCGGTGGCTATCCCTCGGGTCCGTCCAGCTCATATAGCGCTCCTTCCAGCTCGTATGGAGCACCTGCTGCCGATGACGGCTTTCCCAGTGGTCCCTCGTCCAGCTATAGCGCAGCGCCCGCCAGCGGTTCGTCCAGCTCTGGCTCGTATCCCAGTGCACCCTCGTCCTCCTACGGGTCGCCCGCTGAGGACTCTGGCTACAACTACTCCGGTCCCAGCCAAAGCCAAGTGCCCGAGACCATCCAGCAGGGCTACAGCTCCAACGGCGGCTACACCTACCGCAAGAAGTGAGCCGCTGCATCGCATCCGCCACGTGCCTTCGAATACTCTCGAGCCCATCATGTCATCGCTTTCATCTCAAATGCGTCGCCATTTTTATTCGTATTTCGTATCTGTAAATTATTCCACGAACGGCACACAGTCCGTCCTTTTTTTCTTGTCTCCCATTGAACTCTAGCCGTAACTCATTGTATCATTAGATATAACAAAATGTTTGTTAAATAAACACGTTGAAGAACAGATCAAGTTGTGTGCTTTGGGCTTTGGGCTTGGGGCGATCAGTTCTGGGCGATCGCTTACCTTCACATTCGCCTCATCCGCGACATCCGCGACATTCGTGAAATTCTTCGTCTTGCCTAATTGGCCTGATGAGAAAAAGACACCCAGCTAACGGCCAGCCAAAGCCAAATGACAGTTGAAGGTTCGGCTTCGGCTAACAATGCAAATGGAAAATGTACGAAAATACCGGATATACTCGTACAGCTGCCACAGCAAGTAACAGACCAGCCACATCCACTGACATGGCAGCGAACATCCACACAGACACGACCGCCACGCCAGCCATGCCACTGAAGCTGCAGCCACTATTAGTGGGCAATTCTTGAGCGACACAAGTTATGGGCTTATGATGGAGAGCGCTCAATCTGAGATTCATATCTAATTGGGATTACAACTTAATTACAGCTGAAGCAGCAGCAGCAGCAGCAGCAGCAGTAGCAGCATAATTAGCATGCTAATTGCGAGTAGTGTTGCCTGGCAGAGATCAGTGCTGCCAGTTTGGCACTTAAACTATCTGATTTTCTTTTAAATAAAATAAGTAACTGTCGCATCATTGCCTCATGCTCGCAGATCTTCTTGGGTCTCTTGGGCATGGGATCAACATCCGCCCAAAAACTGCATTGTTTTTCACCGTCAGCAGTCAGCAGTCTGCTCTTTAACATTGGGCTGAGAAATTTCCACTCGCTGTAATATAATCCCATTGTCTGGGTATTGTCACTTGGCGGCTTTTGTTGGGCCGTAATGTGTGTGTTTATTACACAAGCCCAAAAGTCAGCAAGTACTGAGAAATAGAATAAATAACCAGACAAAGTTTTGCATTTGCATTTGCGTCAACAGAGAAACCATTTTAATATTATTTGTATGTATATATATATAATTTTTATTTATTAAATACTTTTGTTTCGTTTCGATTTTACGATTTTACGGTTTGGTTTTTTCTTTATGCCATTTTGCTATGCTTAAAACATTGATATGTATTCCGTTTAATCTTCCCCTCCTCGTGGGCTGCAGCCCCTCGTTTTTTTATTGGTTAACATAATGCCACTAAAAGTTAAGTTATTATGGAATCGGGGTATCCCGATCCCGTTATAGTAATAACAGTAACGTAACGTAAATACCTTTTTTTTTTCAACTTATTGCACAACAAAATTGATCGATTTGTTTAGTTTTAGTTTTTAGTTTTGGTTTATTTTGGATGCAAACTCGCTTTGCAGGATCGTCTCGTTTAATGCATAAATAATTATTTGGTGGTTTTAGTTTTAGTTTCGGTTGATAGTAGTAACATTACAAACAATTCAAGTAACTTGATTATGTATGTACAAAGTGGATTCAACTGCTGCGAAAGAACTCTTAAATGGGAAATTAAAAATACATTCAGACGAGCATATATTTATATACGAGTACGAGTATAAGTATAAGTAGTTTTTGCTGGAATTTAGTTGAAAAGTTCTGGTTAAAACGGAATTTGATTTGAACTTTATCGAAAGGTACACACTCAGATCTAATAAAGTAATAGATAATAACAATAACAACGAACAGATTTGGTATGATATCGTATATATGTATGTATGTGTGTGTGTGTGGCTCAAACACTTTTCAGTTCCACTTAGTACTCGTTTGTAAACGTTAAAAAACATTTAATCCCCAATACAACAAACATATGAGGCTCAATCAAAAAGCAGTCAACATTTATTACACTTATGTGAGTTATATATATATATAGACGGGTTTAACACTCTTTATCAAGTTAGTTAATGCATATATTTAATGCTTAGTTGAGTTGAGTTGAGTTGAGTTCTTCTTGCCAACGGGAGGTAACTTTAACAAATGACAAAACTAGAGGAACCAACGCACATCTCTCGATTATAAATATCTGAAAGAAACCCTCTTGCCAGTAATCGTAATTATGTTTAGATTTAGATTTACTATAGGTTCAGATTCAGATTCAGGTTCATGTTTGGGGGTTTTAGGCAGCGTGTGTACATCGTTAGATTAGAATTTCATTTGTCTGGGACCAGTGGGTGTCGCAGGGTATAACTTTCTAAATTCAGTGTCTGTCTTTTGATATATCATGGGTATGTATATATATTTATATGTGTGTATGCTTGTATTTATAGGTATATTATTAGGTACTACGACGCAACATTTTACATATGTCTGTACGTTTGTTTGTTCTGTAATATTGTGTTTGTTTTTGCTCTTTGAGAGCAGCTAAAATTCATTTGTCTATATAACTCAATATGCCTCAATATGCCCGCCTCTTACACTTACACAACTACGTATTTTGTTGTTTTGCATCATTTACATATACACTACAATATATGGTAGGCATGTATATGGTATCCCCTATATGTGTAGCTTACAAAACAACAGTTACACAAATGATATGTATTCCTTTTCGTTTGCTATAATATGTAAGTATATTAGTTCCGCCTTTGGTTTTGGTTTTTGGTTTTGATATGTTTCGTTTGCGTTTTATATTTTTGTGGATACTCGTATGTAGTTTTGCTTAGCTTTCTCTTTGTTCGTTCTGGAAGGACACATGATTCACATTTAATGCATCTGTATAGTACCCGTTGCTGTGTGTATGCAGATCCGATATGCCAATCCGGATTGTATACCGATTCGCCAAAGTATTTGCCGGCGCTCCTCTTTGACCTTTTCAGCCAGATTTGAATGCAATTCTCTTTCTTCAATGGAAAATGCATTTGATATGTATTGAGTTCATCGATTCAGTTAATCGATTATCGCATTTCGGATTTAACATTTATATGCAACTACTTTCGCTACTAGCAACAAAAAATTCAACAACAGAAATCAAGTTTCGAAATCCATAGAATAAATATATGTAAAACGCTTTAAGCATGTGGAAACCTATACATAATACGATATACATACATATGTATATATGTATATAAATTGGCTAAATTATATGTAAGTTTTACAATCAGCTTTCTGCACTTTATACCTGAGCACTTGTGTGTTTAACGTACGTTTCAAAATACTTTCTGTACCACTCCACTCTCCACTCTTCACTCCAGCCAATTCCATCGCCATCCCATCACCATCCAATCCCTAACAAGCGCAAACTTAAAATGAAAAAAACTCAACAAAATAAAATGTTAGCATACTTGCAGGCTCTAATCTTACGACCCGGGACACATCCACATCTGCTGGGACTCCACTCAGAAGGCCGTATTGTCCTGCTCGGGCGTGGGCATGGCCATGGCCATGCCGGACTGGCTCAACTGCCCGCCGCCGCTGCCAGTGGCCGTGTCCAGCATCTTCTTCACTTGCGCCTGTGCCGTCTGCTGGTTCAAGCGTCGCGCCTCCGCCACGGGTAGATCGTCGTCGGACTCCAGGGCAGGATTGATGCGTCCGTTGCGCTCGTCCTTGCCCGCCATGGTGGCGGCGCCATAGGAACGTGCCAGTGGCCCGGCCATCACCGACAGCTGCTCGCCGGACTCCGCGGGATCGCCCACGCGCTGCACATCCTCGGGTATGTTGACCACGCAACGGAAATAGTCGTAGCTGGGCGGCAACTTGCCCGACTCGAACATCATTCTGACGGAGAAAGATGCGAGAGGGTGGGAAGGTGAGGGTTGAGGTAACCAGCAAGATTATTTGCACTTACTTGGTCCACCAGGAGACGAAGACGAGGGTTATGAGGCTGAGCAGCATGGCCATTGTGCGGAAGGGGAACATCTGCTCCTTCGCCTCCTCATCGTAGCCGGGATATTTGATGAGGGCGGGCAGTCCGATGATCGCCTCGCCGCCCGACAGCCGGATGAGCAGGGCCAGAATGTAGGCGGCCAGGCTGCCGTACGTATTGCAATGCTTCTTGAAGTGCACCACCATCAGTAGCTGGGGGAACAGAATGACGTAGACCAGATCCGAGCACATGGACCTATCAGGCGGAGAGCGGGGAATACAGAGAGACAGCGGTGAGGAATCCACTCAAGCAGATGAGCTGCCAATCGGGCTGAATTATGTAGATTTGGACGTACCACAAGCCGTATATGGAGGGAATTGTGAGGGCCATAATGGTGGCCAGAATGCCAACCACAACGATGGCCACGCGCATTACCCAAATGATTTCCATTTCGGATGCCTTCTGACGGAAAATCAATTTGTAAACGTTGCGTGCAAACATGGAGGCGGCCGACAGCACGGAGGAGTCGGCGGAGGACATGACAGCGGCGGAGACGGCGCCCAGCCCAAAGAAGGACACAAAGTCGGGCGTCAGATACTGCAGCACCATGGGCAATATCATGCTCGTCTCGTCCACAGTCAGCGGATAGGGACCCTTGTAGTCCGTCTCGTTCCAAGCTATGGAAATCAGAAATCAGTAGAAGTCAAATTGGGATCTCGCTTAACTCACGTGTGGCCTTGGCAATGGCACCAATCAGGACAGGTGGAATGGCCATCAGAATGCATCCGGCAGCGGCCACATAGGACAGCAGCTGAGCCCGTCCAGCCGTCTTGCTGGAGAGGACACGCTGGAAGTACACCTGCCAGGGAATGCCCCCAAAGACCAGCAGCAGTCCGTAGTCTATGTACAACCAGTGCTTTCTGGGCTCCACATGCCCTATCCAGTCCACCTCGAGGTCGCTCAGGCTGCCCACATGCTCGTTGGTCCAGGCGAACGGTATGCACATCCACAGGCCGATGAAGATGCAGAACAGCTGAATCACATCCGTGTAGGCCACGGAATAGAGGCCGCCGAAGAGTGTGTAGAAAATGGCAATGCACGAGGAAAAAATGACCGAGGTGCGATGATCCATGTCAATGATGACCGACAAGGTGGCGCCCAACGCTGCCAAAATGCCAGCTGCCCAGAAGACCTCACCGCAGAGAGCGGGCAGGAAGAGCAGGCCACCCATGCGCTCCCCAAACGAGTCCTGCAGCGGGTCCAGCATAGTGATGTAGCCCTGCTTGCGCATGGGATTGGCAAAGAAGATGCCACCTATGGAAGAGAGCGGCAAAAGCATCAGCAGAGAGCTCAGTAGAGCTTTGTTTACGCAATCCTTATGAAAACTTACCGAAAACCAAGCTGAGAGCATAGCCAAAGGGCGCCTGGCACCAGACCAGACCCGATGTGTAGATGGCCTCTGCCGTGCCATTGATATAGCCGCCTCCCACCCAGGTGGCCGTCATGGTGAAGATGCCAACGAACAGGCCAATGGAGCGTCCGGCCAGCATCACCTCCTCCTCGGAATCATTGCCCGCCTGCTTCTTGCGACCTGCCCAAATGCCCACCACCAGGATGAGGCCATAGAAGAGCGCAATGCTCACACAGCCAGCGACATTAATCATCCTTGGGAATCGACCCGCGTCCTTGGCTTGGTTATGGAAATCAAGTCGGGGCTCCTTCTCTCCGCTCTGCTCGGCGCTCTGCTTGTGGCGTAAATTAATTTACCGACCTCACAATGGATTCGACCTTTAGCTGTAAGCTGCAATGTGATACGCGTTTGGCATCGGGTGGGTTTGGAGGGGGGTGGGAGAGAGCAGAGAAGTAATGTTCATGAGCATAATTGTGAATACTGTTGCATGCGACGCCTGGGGACGGGGACGGGGACGGGTGCACGCGTTTATTTTCGCCCGCTCTTCAATTAACTAGCGCCACGCAGCATTAAATATTAAGCCATTGCAGTGGCTTGTCATGGCCATCCGTGGTGCTGACCTTTGTGCACAAGGATAACCGAGGTTGCTATAATAGGAGGTAGTTCCTGTGCCCGCCCCTGCTCCTGTCTGTGACAGTCTGTGTCCTTGCTAATGGCGCGCAATTAACTTGCAGTTGCAGCTACTTGGGCATTATTTATAGGGGCATTCGCACGCACTATGTAAAGCCTGGATACATAATTAGGCTAAAATCATTGCCATAAAAATACGCCGTCGAATAGGGAGAGAGTCAAGCCAAGGCAAGTACGTCATAGACAGTGGGCACCCATCCACCCATTCCACCCACTCGGCTGGGTTCATTCACAAAAAATTAACAAAGCACTGGGCGCAGAGCGCAGCAATTGGAAAGCCCGAGAGGGACAGAGAGAAAATCACCCCCTCACCAACCCCCTGGGGGTGCTCTCTGCGCATGTCCCAGCGCATTTGTGGGCAATCGACTCACCTTTGCTGTGTAATATGTACGCCAAGTTCAAAAGCAGATGCCACTTTGTGCGCCCAGCCTGGCCGCAAGAATCTGAAGTAGAAGAGGCTTCTGGTCTGTAGCGCGCGCGCCAATCAAATGCGCCTCAACTTATGCAACATTTCCTGCACGAGCGAGTGCGCGAATTGGAGTCACCGTCTTCGCTTTTTTGCCCTAATCGCAGATCACAGATCTCACAGGAGTCTACGTCTACGCTAATTAAATAGGAATCAACGTAAAGTCTGGCCAGGAATACGTTTTAGGAACACGCACACGCACGCACACACACACAATCTATGTGAGGCAGCAGTCGCCCCAACGGAGGGACGTCTTCTGAGAAGGACTGTTACGAGTCTTAAAGTGTAGCCCGGACATGTGCTCCGTCTGTTGGGAATCCACGTGATGGCCGCATTAAAAACACACGCACTCTTCGCTCTTTTTTGTGGGCTCTACACCTGAGAAGTTATATAAATAATTCCGTTTGAATGCGCGCACAAACTACGAGTATTCAATGGCTATGGCTATGGCTATGGCTATGCTATATACACGAGCCCAATATATGTGGCAGCGGAGCGGTGCCGTCGCTCGTGGCGATGCCTTGAAGGACTGACTTTGGTCGGTTTGGATTCGATTTCCCATACAAATTGAACTTCAAGGTGGGCGAAACCGGATCGATATGAGCTAATTAATCTTGCTGCCTAAGCCAAATCAATTCGTGTTTGATAAACAAAAGTACACATGTAAGTTCGGCTATTGGCTATTGGCTATAGAAACTCAAATGGTATTTCACGCTCAGCCGTTCCTCCGTGCTGACGGTTAGAGTGACAAAATTATAACTGAATTGGAAGTTCAAGTACTGGAGTCTCGGCAACGGCAACGGCAACGGGCCCGACGGGCCCAATGGCCCGATGGCCCACGCTGGTCGTCGTGCCCGAATGTTGGGGTTCATTTTGTGTATGTGCGCAGGAATTTTCATTGGATTTATTGGGTGAACGTTTTCGTGGAATCAGCAGGGGTAGCAGCTTATCAGCGGCAGCAAAAGGGGAACGAACATCAACCACATCCCAGCAGTGGAAGTGTGTTGAAAAGCTTCCAAGGGTCGGTGGGAGTTGCAAGAGTGCAAGAGAGCTTAGCCCGTGGGAGTACTACTCATATTGTGGGGTAATTAATAACGTCGCTTCGTTTAGTTGCCAATTGGCATTTCCAGACAGGGTCACAACATTTATATCAATAAGCTGTTAAACATTACAATACCTACGAGTAGTCTAAAAGAATGCTTACATAGACGAATGGGCTTATTTCTAGGCGCTACTATTGAAACTTTAGTAGCCGAATTTCTCGTTCAAATGTGTGATGCCGTCGCCACTTTGATTGGTTGGTGGCACCCACTTTGCGTACTTTTCGGTATCCTCATGCTCGAATAGCTCATTCATGTCCATGTCCACGTCCTGACGCTGCTTGTTGTTGCGCTGTCGCGGTGCGCGTTGCCGGCGCTTCTTCTGTGCTGCATCTTCTGCACTCTCCTCGGTCGGAGTGGGGCCTGCCAGCGTAGTACTGATGTCATCAATCGCCTCTGTCAGCGGGAAAGCCAGGAAAAGTTCTGTAGGAAAAGTGGCAACTTCGGATAGCGCTGCTGTTGACAAAAAGTTGTACTCCTGTCCGACTTCCTCCTCGGAGGTTGCTGTTGGTTTGCTCGCTGCCGGTGCTGCTGCCGGTGCCATTGCCGCTTCGGCGGTTGGCTCGCTTTCCGGTAGATTCTGATTTGGTGTAGTCGACGGCTTTGCAACAGTTTCCATTCCCATTTCCATCTCCATTTTTGCCAGCTTTCCCTTCACCTCTTCCTCTTCGACTTCCTCCTCATCCGGAGCAAAAGCATTCGATTGCACTGTGGCGCGTGAGCTGGGCAAAGCTGTGACCACTTTGAATTTGCTAAACTGATTCCGCTTGCCAATCATGGGCAGCTGCTTTTTGGCGCCGTTGCCCTCCTGGGCCGACGATGTAATGGTGGCTGTAGCACTGCTCGTAGTGTAGGGTAAACAAGCTGGCTTCGCTATTTGGATGAGGCGCTGCACTCTCAGTTGCTCGCCTTTGATGCGCTGCAGCTCCAGCTAGAGAATGGAGGAGGTCAGTCAAGCAAAGTTCAATGGGAATTTCTAGCTACTAACCCGAAGCTTTTTGATCTCCGTTTTGTCCACTTGCCATATATCCACGCTGAGACTGTTCATAAAGTTGTCCAGATCGTAGCTGGCACTCAGCTGCTTGGCGGCCTCTTCCTTGGCTCGTTTCTCTTTCAGCTGGTAAGTGGCAATCTCGAACTCCACCTTGCCCAACTCTGACAGGAGATCTGTTTGCTGTTTCAACTGTTCGAAAAAAAGGCAACACAACATTAAGTAAATTTTCTTTGGAATTTTCTTTTTTTTTTACTTACCAAATGCTCGTATGTGAGGGGGCCGCTGGAGCCCGCTGTTGCCTTGCGCTGCTTCTTGCGCGCAACATCTCCAGTGCGATCCCAGAACTCATCCTCGTCATCCGAGTCTCCAGCCTTCAAAATCTTGCGCTTTTGTCCCTCCTGGTTGGCCTGCCGCAGCACGCCGTGTCTGTCCAGAGTGCGACATGCCTCCAGGGCGCACTGCGCCACGCAATCCTTCTTGCGTCCTTTGTGGTTGACCTCCACGACAATAGGCCTGCCATTGAAATCGTCCAGCGGCAGCTCCACTCGACAGACAAACGATCCCTGCGATAGCTCATCGCACTTGTATTCCAGATTTAGACCCTCGCGCTCGAAGAATCCCCGCAGTGTCTTCTTGGGATCGTCGAAGAAGAGGTCGTCGTTGTTGAAGCTGGCAAACGGGTTGTGTGTGAGATCGGTTTCCTCGTCGGCATCCTCTCCCATTCCCCAGCTGACGCCCTCGTTGCGTTCGCTTTCCTGTGCCTCCAGTAATTTGCGCTGTTTCTCGGCCGCAGCGGCAGCCACCTCCCGTTCACGCTTCTCCCGCAGCTCGCTGATCGACAACTCCGACTCGGGCTCCGCATCCGCATTGGGTCCTTGCAGTATGTAGATGCGCGAGCTGCCGCCCAGCTTCAGCATGTGTCCAACACGCATTCGTATGTATACCTTGGAGGGCACGCGCTGTTTGTTGAGGTATGTGCCATGGGTGCTGTCAAGGTCATAGATGTACCAACCCTCGGGCCTCTCGGGCTTGGCTGGCTTCTCGGAATGATGCTCCTCGTCCTCGTAGTGGTGGTCGTGAGATGCCTTCGGCTTGTACTGCAGCACGGCGTGGAAGCGAGAAATTGTGGGATGCGCGGCGGACACATCGTTCTCGGGCAGCCGCCCAAATGTCCAAATAGCCTGTTGCTGCAACTGTCTCACCTCGTCAATGATCTGCCCCGACTTGAGCACCTCAAATTTGTAGCTTTGGTCTGCGGGCGGTGGTGCAGACCAGCGGGGCACCTTGTACGGACAAATTGCTGGTATTATATTCCTCGAATTGGCCGGCTCCTCGGTGGTTTCTATCTGCAGCCATAGCGGATTCTCAACCACAGTGGGTTTGTATTTCGGCAATGGCGCGGGCACCTTAAACTCGTCCATTTTTTGCAGCAAATGCAAAATATGGTATACTTTAGAGGTAAACAACTACCTGGATTTTCTTCTGCCCACAGCTGATTTCTGTTGCACCTACATATTGCAGAAAGTTGGCAGGGTCGGGGTTGATGTACGTTTCGGGAAACGATATTTTATTTTGAACACGATTATTGTCGAAAAAACAGTCGATAACTACACAATTTTGATTTCTGTAGTATATAGCCATCACAAATGTTGATAACCTATTATTTTCCTGCAATAACTAATTAAGTGGGGTTCTAATAAAACAAATGTAGCTGATTTAGCAAAGATTGTTTCTTTTTCGTTCCGTTTCTGGTACAAACGGTTTTTACGATGTCCCATCACTAGTTTGCAATTTTACACTTTACAACACTGTCGCAGTTGAATCCGTCGCGGTGTCTTTTTTTAAATATATTTTTATAATTATTTATTTATTTATACTTATTTTGTAAAGTAATTGCTGGTTTGAATGGCGTTCTCGCAATCATTGGACCTCGACGAGAGCGCCTTGCGGGAGCTGGAACAACGTTTGGTTGTTGCGCCGCCAGCAGCTGCAGCCGAAAGCCGCGAAAATTATTCAGAGTATTTTCAGGATGAATTTTCATATGTGATACAGGAGAAGGAGATTAAGGAAAAGGACGACGTCTCGTCGGTTTTCGAGGCGCAGGTGTGCCCAGAGGACGTCTGCTCGGAGCACAATGAAGAAGCTGAGGAGGCGCCCAATCTGGATGAGAGCAGTTTTCTCTGTCCCGTCAGAGATAGGGAGTCCTCCAGGCAGTTCGAGCTGGATCTGCTGAATAGTCGTACGATGGCCATGGCAGAAGCGCCCGGGGAAACGACAATAACGCAGAATCTCAGCAGCATGCCCCCCAACCAGCTGCTGGTCTCGCCCAGCCAACAAAACTCGAGTATTCGCGAGGCAATGAATAGTAGCAATGTAGCCGTGGATGTGGAAGCCCTCAAGTCGCTCGCAGCCTGGAATCTGCCACACAGTGTCCTGGCCGAGTACAAGAGGAAGGGCGTTGTCCAAATGTTCGACTGGCAGGCCGAGTGCCTGAGCAAGCCTCGCGTTGTCTTTGAGCACTGCAATCTGGTCTACTCGGCGCCCACATCGGCAGGGCAAGACGCTTGTTAGTGAGATACTACTCCTGAAAACGGTCCTGGAGCGCGGCAAGAAGGTGCTCCTCATCCTGCCCTTCATCTCGGTGGTGCGCGAGAAGACATTCTATCTGCAGGATCTGCTGACGCCCGCTGGCTACAGGGTGGAAGGCTTCTTTGGGGGCTACACACCACCCGGTGGCTTCGACAGCATCCACGTCGCCATTTGCACCATAGAAAAGGCCAATTCCATAGTCAACAAGCTGCTGGAGCAGGGAAAGTTGGATGTAATCGGCACTGTGGTGGTGGACGAGGTGCATCTCATCTCTGAAAAGGGTCGCGGCTATATTCTGGAGCTCTTGCTGGCCAAGATTCTGTACATGTCCCGCAAGAATGCCCTGCAGATCCAAGTGATCACCATGTCGGCCACCCTGGCGAATGTGGAACTGCTGCGCCGTTGGCTGGATGCCGAGCTGTACATCACAAACTATCGCCCAGTGGCGCTGCAGGAGATGATCAAAGTGGGCACCAAAATCTATGACCAGCGGCTGGAATTTCTGCGCGATGTCTCCCGGCAGTCGGAGGTGCCATGCCTGAGCAACGATTCGGATCATGTGGCCCAGCTGTGCATCGAAACGCTGCTCGAGGGCTGTTCCGTCGTTGTATTCTGCCCATCGAGGGACTGGTGCGAGAGCCTTGCGGTGCAGCTGGCCACAGCCATCCATGGTCTCATCAAATCCGGCACTGAACTGAGCCGACGCCTTCGATCTAATCTCAATCCAGAGGCCATTGAGGATGTGAAGCAGCAGCTGCGGGATATTCCCACAGGTTGGTTTGTTTCTTCGTTTCCTCATTTGGAGCAATCCTGAAATGTATCAATCCTTCCCTTCCAGGACTCGATAGTACCATGGGCAAGGCCGTTACCTATGCCTGCGCCTTCCACCATGCCGGGCTTACCACAGAAGAGCGCGACATTGTCGAGGCCTGCTTCAAGGCTGGAGCCCTGAAGGTACTCGTGGCCACAAGCACACTAAGTTCGGGTGTCAATCTGCCTGCGCGTCGCGTGATCATACGCTCCCCCCTCTTTGGCAAGAACCAGATGAGTTCCCTCACGTATCGCCAGATGATCGGCAGAGCTGGTCGCACCGGAAAGGATACGCTGGGCGAGTCCATACTGATTTGCACTGAATCCAATCAAAGGGTGGGTCGTGAACTTGTCCAGGCGCAACTGCAGCCCATTTCCTCTTGCCTCGGAATGGATGACAGCGTATGTATCATTGTGTGTCATTGGGAAAGAGCAGCCACGAAAATGAACGAATTTCCAATTGCAGACGCACCTTAAGCGAGCGCTCCTCGAGGTGATTTCTTCTGGTGTGGCCAGCACCAGACAGGAAATTGATAGCTTCGTCAACTGCACTCTGCTGAGTGCTGAAAAGGCAATGGCGAAGTTGGCCGAAGAGCAGCAGCAGCAGCCGCAGCCGCAGAGTGGCGAGGACTGCGACTCGCAGTTCATTGCCGAAGCACTGGACTTTCTCATTGACTACGAGTTCATTCGCCATCAAGTGGACGAGGAGGCTGCGACAGCGAACTATGTGGCCACTCGGCTGGGTGCCGCCTGCTTGGCATCTTCCATGCCGCCCGGCGATGGCCTCATTCTCTTCGCAGAGCTGCAGAAATCAAGGCGCAGCTTTGTGCTGGAGACTGACCTGCATGCTGTGTATCTGGTGACTCCCTATTCAGTGTGCTACCAGCTGCAGGATCTCGACTGGCTGCTGTACCTCGACATGTGGGAGAAGCTCAGTCCATCGATGAAGAAAGTGGGCGAGCTGGTTGGCGTCAAGGAGGCCTTTCTAATAAAGGCCATGCGAGGCCAAAGCAAGCTGGACTACAAGCAGATGCAGATACACAAGCGGTGGGTAGATATTCCCAGTCGATAACTAATGAACTTACCAAATTGCATATTCATTCAGCTTCTACACGGCTCTAGCCCTGCAAGAGCTGGTTAACGAGACGCCCATCAATGTGGTGGCCCACAAATTCAAGTGCAACCGCGGCGTACTTCAGGGACTGCAGCAAATTTCCT
The DNA here is from genome assembly GCF_018151105.1 of Drosophila obscura. Classification (NCBI taxonomy): domain Eukaryota; kingdom Metazoa; phylum Arthropoda; class Insecta; order Diptera; family Drosophilidae; genus Drosophila; species Drosophila obscura. The sequence continues at coordinate 2,363,356 of NW_024542736.1, read as the reverse complement.
CAACCTTTGCTGGCATTGTGACGGCCTTTTGCAATTCGCTGCAGTGGTCCACCATCGCCCTGATTGTGTCACAGTTCAAGGACAGGCTGTTCTTCGGCATACACAGGGATCTCATTGATCTGATGCGGCTGCCAGACCTGTCACAGAAGCGTGCTCGTGCCATCTTCGATGCTGGCTTCACCAGCGTCGTGGAGCTGGCTGGTGCCGATGTTCTGGTCCTCGAGAAAGTCCTCTACAACTCTCTCAGCTTTGACTCGGCCAAGCAGCACGACCACGAAAATGCCCACGAGGCGGCCAAGCGGAATTTGGTTAGGAATTTCTTCATCACCGGCAAGGCGGGCATGACCGTGGCTGAGGCTGCCAAACTACTGATTGATCAGGCGCAAAAACATCTCCAGCATGAGATGGGCGTGGGCAGCATTAAGTGGTCACAAAATCGAACAGAGAGCGGTGGACTGGCCAAGTCAGCAGAGTCAGTCAGCGGGATGCAGGTCGATTTGCACATGTCGTTGGAGGATGAGCAATCGGAGCAAATGCCGCAATCAAAACGAAAATCGACAGGTGAAGAAGAAGGAAATGTAACGCCACCGAAAATCACAAAGGTAAATCCTACTGAGGCCCAAAACGATCTTAAAAACATGCCACGAAAACCGGCAGAGAACCCCAATCCAAAGACAGAAGAAAAGCAATCAGTAAATTCTCCAAAGGTAATGTCAGGGAACACAGTAGCTCAGCCAAAGGAAATGGCACCAGCCGCCTCCCATAAAACTAACATCTCGAAGGGAGTTTCAACTGAGGTACTGAAAGAAAACTTGAAACGTGTGCCCCACCAAAAAGCACAGAGCCAAGCACCCAAACTGACTGTACAAAAAAAAGACAGCCGATCAGTAAATACTCCGATAATGACACGACGGCAAACAGTAGACATCATTGAGCAAAAGGCAGTGAATGTACCTGTCGCTTCTCATTTGAATACTCCAAAGAATAAACACCAAACTAACAACATCGCAAAGGGAGCGAGTCCCACAGCACTGAAAGAAAACTTGAGTCGTGTGCCCCACCAAAAAGTACAGAATCAAACACCCAAATCGGCTGTGAACCCCGAGCGACAGATAGACAGTCGATCAGCAGATACTCCAGTGAGTAAGATGCCCGAAAAATTAACAGAGAAGCCCGTGGAAAAGAACCTCCAACAATCAGTAAATACGCGGATGATGGTACGAGGGAATACAGTAGATGTCACTGCCGAAAAGGAAAATAGAATTTGTTCTCCCAGCTTCGATGCGGCAATGCCCAGCACAAGTAAAGCTCTTCGCGAAGCGTTACAGAAAAAACAAATTGAGGAGAACCGTCGGATTGCAGTTATGAAGTTAAACCAAAGACGAGACAAGATGGAGACCAAGCACACAAAGAATACGCCTGCAGAGACGCCCACTGTGGCTGGAAAAGACGCGAGCTGTAATAAGCAGCAGGGATCCACGATTGAGTAGGAAATATGACCCTCAAATGGTATCGCAAACAGAAAAGCCATCTATAAAAGCATCCGCCATGGAGGAGGATATATTTATGGGCGACGATTCGTTTCTGCTGAGCACAGGGGTGACTGCTGCTCTTACCGCCGCTGAGAGTAAGCAAACTGTTGGCACTACGAATACGGAGGCGGATGAGATACCCAGCTCGCAACCCAGGGAGGAGGAGGAGGAAGAGACCCATAGCCATCCCTCGACACCGCATACCTCCAAGTTCATGAGCTCCTACCAGAAGCTGCGCACGCAGCGCTTGCAAAGTCCAAGATCATCGCCAAGATCCACTGGAAGCAGTACGCAGGGCTCTGGGTCATTGCTTAGTTCAGCTAATATGACGCCTCGTATACCTGCGATAGACTCCGGCACGGTACTCTCCGATATTTCCAATGGAGCTGGGATGGACTCAAAGGAAGCCTCTTCCATTCAACTTTCTGACATGTCGTCTGGGAACTCTTTGATGAAGCATCCCCAGCAGCTGAATGCTTCGCACATACTGAGCTACTCCACGACGGATGACAAGGCGCTGAGTTTCGACAGAGTCGAAATAATCGACATTTGCGCCAATCGACAGCTGTTCCAATTGGCTCTCGGCGAACTGCAGGCTGCCCCCCGCTGTGGATTCAGTGTGGGCCTTCAATCGCAGGCGGGAAAGGGAAAGCCACTGATCGGAGCCAACCTGCTGATCAATCAGTTGGCTGCGGCGAAGCAGCGTGAAGCAGCTGCCGGCAAACCGGCGCTCTTCCAGGTGGATGATGGCAGCTTCATAGCAGGCGTGTCCTTCTGCCTCGCCGACAATGTTGTCTATTATATGTGCATGCAGGAGGAGGAGGGCAGCGAAACCCCAACCAGCCTCAAGGTGCAGCAGCTCTGCCAGTTGATGAATCGCCCAGAACTCACCCTCCTAGTGCACGATGCAAAGGAACAGCTGAAGGCGCTGCTGCATGGCGTGCCCGAGTTGCACAACATCGCAGCTAAGGTGGAGGATCCCAAGGTGGGCAACTGGCTGCTGGAGCCAGAGAAGGCAACCTGCTTTAAGAACATGGTAACTGGCGGCCACACAATATTCGCGTACGGCCATTAATGTTTCCTATTCTAGTGCCAGCAGTTCGCGCCCGAGTGCACAGCACTGGTCAATCTCTGTGGCAGCGGACGCGGATACAGCAGCCATGGGCTCGATAGCGCCAGCGCCATCTTGCCCAAGTTGCGTGCATCCATAGAGGCCTGCGTTACCGTGCACATACTCGAAGGGCAGATCGAGGCTCTGGAGAGAATCGGTCAGCTGGTAACCATCTTCAGAGGTGAGTGCCACGCAATTTCTGTGCTTACTTTTATCTTTAATTTGTTGTGTTTGCAGAGGTGGAAATGCCCATTCAACTCGTACTCTGCAAAATGGAGTGCGTCGGCTTTCCGGCCAAGCAGCAGCGGATGAGTAGGCTGGTAAAGCACATGATGGAAACCTTGAAGAAGCTGGAGAGCAAGATCTATGCGGTGAATGGCTCGTACTTCAATCTGGGCTCCACGCAGGCCGTTGCCACCGTGCTGGGTATTCACAAGAAGCCCACCGGTCGCGTGGGTACTTCGCGTCAGGTTCTGGAGAAGCTGGGCTCACCCATATCCGAGCTAATACTGAGCCATCGCAAGCTGAGCATGCAAATAGACAAGGGCATGCAACCGCTGATCAAATGCTGCAAGGCGAATAGGATACATGGCCACAGCATAACGTACACAGCCACGGGACGAATATCCATGAGTGAGCCAAATCTGCAGAACGTGGCCAAGGACTTTGACATTCGAATGGGACCGGAATCGATTCTTATTTCGCCGCGATCAGTGTTCAAGTGCATGGACGAGAAGCGCTGTCTGCTATCGGCAGACTACTGTCAGCTGGAGATGCGCATATTGGCCCATTTGTCGGAGGACAAGGCTCTGGTGTCTGTGATGAACTCCCCGCAGGATCTGTTTACGGCCATTGCTGCCCACTGGAACAAAATAGCCGAGTCGGAAGTCAACGAACAAATGCGCAGTGGCACCAAGCAGATTTGCTATGGAATTGTATATGGCATGGGCATGCGGAGCCTGAGCGATGCTCTCCAATGCACCGAGTCGGAGGCGCAATTGACATGTGAACAGTTCCACCAGGCCTATCCAGCCATCAGAGCATACACGGATAAAGTCGTGAGGTTCGCCAAAACAGAGGGCTATGTTGAGACCATAACGGGTCGAAGGCGTTATCTGAACCACATCAAAGGTGGCGAACAAAATCTAATAAGTATGTCGGCAATTCCATTGATGCCCGAGTTCAGTTAAATTGTAACATATCTTATCTGTTTAACCCCATCCAGAGCAGGCCGAACGACAGGCCATTAATACGACCATTCAAGGCTCTGCAGCGGACATTGCCAAGAAAGCAATGCTGGATATGGAGAAGAACATCTGCCGGTATGGGGGGAAGCTCGGTGTCGAGGATAACGCCATCAAATTGGTTCTGCACATTCACGATGAGCTGGTCTACGAGGTGCCCGAAGCCAAGGCCAAGAAGATTGGCAAACTCCTGAGTCTGACCATGGGGAACGTTGGCAAGGGGAAGCTGAGTGTGCCGCTGAAAGTCAAGGTTAAAATGGGTAGCAGTTGGGGCGAAATGCATGAAATTCAGGTATAGCTGCTAAGGTTGTGATTATTTAGGGTTTTTTAATATATTTTTAGAATTTGTAAATAATCTTTTGTGCTGCTTGGTTATTGAACTCCTTCCTTCTCCTGCCATTCGGTCCACGAACCGGCATATGCTTTGGCACTGCAATTGAATTGAAAAAAATTTAAGACTACATGAATAGATGAGGGCAAGCTATAACTTACTTGACAAAGCCCAGGGTGTGGGCTATATTGCTAGCTCGAGCAGCGCGTCCGCCTGCCTTGCATGAAAAGATTAGGACCGCATCAATCGCCGGCTTATTCCGGCCGTAGGTCTTGGTGAATGCTTCCTCTGGCAAATTAAGGGCCCTCTCCAGCTCGGGCACTGTGAACCAAAAGGTGTGGCCATTAAGCCCTCTACTAATCTCTCGACTAACTCTACTCACGAGGTATATTAATGCTGGCCGGCAAGACGCCTGTCTCCTCCAACTCGGACTTGTTGCGCACATCAAACAGGTACTTGTCTGGCTGATTTGGAGCATCCTTCACTTCCTCGTAGGTGGCCATCACAGAGAATTTTATTAGCGTATAGCGTAGAAATTTCAAATGAAAACCCAAAAGGCAAAAGCTTATCTTGTCAAAAAAAATGTTCGCCGATTGTAAACTATAACTATCGATTACCAACAAATTTAATCGTTCTGAGTGTGACCACTAGCTAAACAGTATTTAGTAGCATATACTAAGAAATCGAGCCCTCAAGATTTTAGATACAAGCACCCAAGCCTTTCGAAAGTAGGTACTTCGCCGATATGTCCCTATTCACTCCGATTTAATAGCTAGCCGATGATAAGTGAAAAGATCAAGACCAATGCCAAGAATGATTTAGTTTAGTTTTAGTTTTAGAATATCAAATTGTTAGAATAAACGTTATTTATTTATTTAACATCGGCCAGAAACATGTGGCATCCAAAATTGGGAAGATACGAGAAAAACCAAATCGCAGAATCATAAATAATTATGTTATCTATTCGATCCGACTAGATTATAAGTTGTACTGAGAATACTTATACTGCATGGCAACATTGTTGATGATGAATAACACATATTTATCTGTACATATGTACATACTTAGGTACATATGTAGGTCCTGCAATATTATAATATCGAGCATATCAAAAATTGTTCATTTTATTTAAGGTTTTTTTTTTACAATTTATCAATCAGTTTTAAGTTAACATTTAATAATATTCAAGAATTTACTAAATTAAATAGATTTAATTTACTAAATAATTAAATTTAATAAACCAATATTTTAATTGCACAACATTTATCATTCCTTGTGGAGAGGAGATGAGTGGGGGAGCATTTCCAAAACATAAATAAGATTGCAAATAAGATTGGCCCACATTCTAGAATTGTATATTTCTATATAAAATATTTATGTTCATTTATGTACGTATATCCAAAGTGGTTCGGTTGCAAAATTAGAAAACCTTACAAGCTGCTGCACGATCGATATTTAACCTAAATATTGTTTACACGTTAACTTCATGCGTTTTTCTTTGCTGGCATTGAATAATTTTCTTCACTTCATTATATTTTCCTTAAGTCAACAACGAACGACATGGTATGGGGGCCCCATATACACACTTACTTCTCTTTTATAAATCCACTAAATTGATCTGATCTGATCCGATCCGATCGGATCCTTTCGTTACATTCCACATTGCATGACATAACAGTCGATTGTTCAAAAATATGCATGTGATGTGGGCATTGTGTAAATTCTGTGAATCTATTATGATTGATATATATATGTATATGTATATATATATTTGTTTCTATTGCAATGCTTGCATTGCCATTTGTGTTTGTGTGTGTGTGTGTGTTTTAATACCCAGCAGTTGGCGCAGTTTTATGCGAGTACGAGTATAGTACATATAAAAAGGCAGAATCGAACATGGTGCATCGTGGGAGTTGGCCAGCTGGCCGACGTCTTCGATTGATTTGTGTGTGTTTTGTATATTATTGGGTATGTATTTAGGCATAGCGCTTCGACGGTGGTACTAAGTGTTCCGGCAATACTGTGGGTAGCTCACAGCCTTCCAGCTTGACATTGATTAAGTGCAAAGCCAGCGCAAATTCCTCAGCGTCCAGGAAGCCATCCCCATCGACATCGGACAGTTTCCAGATTTTACTAAGCACCGAGTTGGGCAGTTTCGATTTGATTAGCTCCTGCTTGGCAGCTGTAATTGAACAAGGGATATTGATTAGGAATTGCCTTCGATGGCGCTCGCATCTCGCGTCGTCTACTTACTGGCACCGGATATTTTGCCATCGACCGGGCTCAGGCCTTCGAAGATGGTGTCTGTGCGTGGTTTATCCTTGTTGCAAATCCATTCGTGCTCTCCGCAGCCGGCATCAATGCCCTCGCCCTTCATGTAGCCGAATGGCGAGACGTGGTCGTCGATGACACCCTCGAAGGCACCACCTGTAATCCAAAGTAATGTTTAGTTTAGTTCGGTTCAGTCTTGTTCAATCTAAGCCTGGGGGCTTGGGGGATTGGGGCTTGTCTCCACATAAATTTGCACTAATTAAGCAAGTAGTCTAAGCAGATCGGTGCGTCGCCGTGCACATAGTCGCAGTACTTCGTACACATTCAATTTGAAGCAATTAAAACCTTCAGATCGTTTTGGCTCCAATTGAGGTCTTCTGACTGACCGACTTAAGAACGTACTTTGCCTACCTACATTAACAGCAAACAGCAAACAGCGAACGGAAAATGGCAAACAATTGCCCCTGAATGGCTGCATTCAGGCGACCAATTGAGATTGTTGCATGCGGTGCATACGGTGCATGCGGCCAAGTGGAATTTCATTGCATTATTTGAAGTTGCCACTTTTGATCTTTTGCTCAATTTATTTGCGGCGTCTTGTTGTCAGACACTAGAATTGAGAATTGAGAAGGCCACTCTGCCTTTGAGATCTACATACAACTAGGTGTGTGCTTACATCCATGTCTGTCCCTGCCTCTGCCTCTCCTCTGCCTTTGTCTCTGGATCTGGATCTGTCTCTGGCTCAGGCTCAGATTTTGCCTCCTGCTCTGAACCTGCCTCAGGGTCTGCATTTGGCTCCTTCTCTGGCTCTGTCTCTGCCTGTGGCTCTGTTTCTGGCTCGGCTGCTGGCTCGATCTCTTTATCGTTCTCGACATGGCCCACCCTACTAGTACAACTGCTGAACAACCGGTGCTGTTGCTGGCGCAGGTTCTGCAGCCAGCGATCAAAGCGATCCGCAAATAGTGCTCTCTGTGAGCTGGGGCTCAGGATATTATCCGGCTCGTCAGCCAGATCGAAATCCTCGTCTGAGTCCACTTTGGTATGCAAGAAAGAGAACGAGAAAGAACGTTGACAGAGCAGGGAACATTTTCAAAGGGATTCACAATGGAAGATCTCCCCAATGATCTCCCCGGTGCGGCAACAGTGGGTGACAAAGCAGGGCGTATACAATAATCGACGCGGACATGGCAAAAAAAAAACACCAAAAACTCAAAAACCAACAAAAATTAGTGTGCCAATGGCGAAAACGAAGATAAAGGAACGAAGCAAGCGAACAGCTTATTTCTGCAAGATCGTGTGGCTGTATGGGTGTGTGTTTGTGTGTGTATAAACTATTTAGCGACATATTGCTAAACATGTGATGCCCCACCCCCCTTAACCTCATGAGCAGGTGCCGGTTGGGTTGGATGACTCAAATGAAAGACGAACCCCTGATCCACATTAGTTCTAGGATCAGTTTTCTAAATGAATGATTATGTGTGGGACAAAAACTATCAGCGTACACTGTCTCTTTTACGTTTTTATCGCTTACTTTTCTCTTTCTTGTTTGGCTGTGTAATTGAAATACTTGTGTCCGCGTCAATTATCCCAAAAACAAAGCAACGGAAATGCACAGAAAATCGAACAAAACATTAAACTACTGAGCGAAGGAGCGAGAGGGAGAGAGGGAGAGTACACACAGATATGTGAGTCTCTGTACGTACGAAGACATTTATTTAGAAATAAATTAGAGTTCACGCGTTCTTGACTTTGATTTCGTGCTGTTTGATCGTGATTCGCTTTATCAACGCATTCTCGTTCCCTTTTGGAGGGAGGGGTTTGGTTTGGTCATTGTCTTGACGCTGCGCGGCGCGGCGCCTTCTCCTCTTCTCTGGGTGTAATAATAAACAAGGAGTTCATTCACTCGAGTGCCAATGAATGTGAATCTGACACTGAGTGCGAGTGTGTGTATGTGTGTGTGTTTGTGTGTGTGTGCGGGGAGCAACATTAACTAATTTCGATGACACATTCACATTCGGTCAGAAATCAGAAATAATTATCCCATGACATCAGTTGATCATTTTTGGACTTTCTTTTGGTATTTGCATAGATTCCACAGTTCCACACGTCCAAGGTCATGAGAAATGCGCTAATAGTTGAATTAAATTGCCACTCAAGTGGCCCCCAGCCACAGACACAGCCTCAGAGCCACAGCCAAACTAAAAAGATCAGCAGCCCCACAAACCACACACACAGCCAGAGACACAGTTGCAGATAAGTTTCGCCACAGACAATGGCCATATTATTGTGGAATAACTCTCGGGTAAATGCTTTCTTCCTGCACTTAGTTGTGGTTCGTTTGCTATGCAAGCGCCCCCGTCTCAGTTTCTTTCTTTCTATATTTTTCTCTTTGTGGATTAGACCAGAGGATGATCCACTTAATGCCACACGCCCCAAGTCAGCTACGGTGAGTAGTGGCCAATTGATACGCGGCCTCAGGTTGCCAACGCCATCAAAAGTACATTTCATATGTACATACATAACTGGCAGTAACCGGTTCGGCTTACCGGGAGCTAAAACTGGGAGCGGGTCTGGGTGTGGATCTGCTGCCTCGATCTGGGGACTGGGGCTTTTATTTGAGCAGCTTGACGCATGGAGCTTATGCAGCAGACAATCATTTGTATAAAACCCTATCATCTCCCAAAAGGCAGGCCATATTTCCATTCAATATAATAATTTTTTTCCACTTTAATTGCTTTGCCTTTTTAGCAATTAATTATTTACTGTGCTCCCTTCTGTGGATGGGGGGACCTTTTTAGCTGCCTATCAAAAGTAGTCAAGGAAACATTGAGGTAGCCTAATAATTTGTGGTTTTATTTTCGGATCAAATCTGCTACGAAATTCACAGAATATTCCACAAGTTTCCACTTGTGTGAGTGGCCACTGTGTCATAAATATTACTTAATTGTATGGCACACACGTATTTACTTAACAGATAAACGAAAATTAGAGCAGTCGTCCCGACGGCTGCACAGGTTTTTTTTTCAGTTTCGTTTTTTTAAGGTTGCTAGAACCCGGCAACTGATAAGCAAAAAGCCGATGATGGCACCACTGACTTGGCCTTACATTGATTTTTATCTAACAGAAGACTGTTTATACTGTTGTGTCTACATTATATACAAATGTATATATAACAGTGCCTGGCAACGCGATAAGGTTTGAAAAACAAACCACTTTCCGACTGGCCTACTGGCCTCACTAACGCATTCATGGGGAGAACACAAACAGGTGCTCCCCGCCAGCTGGGAAAGTGTAATTAGGCCTTGAACTCTACGCCTGAACTGTTGGAACTGTTGGCTGCCCGCCGCCACACACGCAAAAGTTCACAGGTCGAAAGTAAACCGGTCGCTCGCCAGTTCGCTTACTTTAAATGGAATTACCTTTCAGTGGAATAGTAGACTGCTCATGTGTATGAATATAATAGAATTATAGACGCCTCTGAAGTACGCAGGCCAAGGCGTCGTCTAGTTTCTGATTAAAACTTTATTCCCTCTCCTTCATTTGTTGATTCGTTTGTGCTTTTGCTGGGCGTTTTAGTTCGAGTTTCATTCCGAATGGGAATGGGTAATGGGGGAATGCGTGGTCATATAGACGTCATGGTTGCCTGGATGCGTTTGTGTGCTGGTGGTGGTGGTGCTGCTGCTGCTGCCATCAGATGTGATTCAACCAAGTGTAAAATATTTATCATGCTCAAACTGTACGCCTAGTTTTCGGATGAGTCATGCCCGAGTCCGGACACCCAATTAGAACCAACAACCAGCACACAACAACAACAACCTTGCCGCTAACACAGAGAGAGAGCATTCTCCATCGATATTTTCCAATGCTTACATCATGTGGCAGCCAGTAGTAGTAGGTTGGCTCTGTTATCAATATAAGGTACAAGGCATAAAGGGGAAAGGAAATGACGAAAGCGCAGACTGCTTTGATAATTATTTTGACATACTCGTGCCACGACTGCCACGCCCCATGGAGTGAGTACTCGCCTAGTTTCAAGTCACCAAGTAATTGCTTATCACTTTACAATATTTAAGCAAGATATGATGTGGGCCATAGTACGTGTCTATGTGCACTTTTTGCTGCCAACTGAATTTGGGGGTGGCAGTGGGGAAGCGCTGCAGGGGGATTTTGCACTGGAAAAAAGTGCGTGAATGTCACCTAAACGCGAAGCAAGCACCCCGAGTCGAGTCTATGCTGCTTATCAGTTTTGTGGGGCAGCGCTTATCGCTTTGTTTATATAGCAGACACACAGACATTTATTCGTATATGAATATAAAAATTATATATAGAGACGCGTATGCTAGGGCATTGCATAACCGCGCAAAACAGAAATAGGAAGCTGCGATGTGGATGTGGATGTGGGCCAGGGAAAACTCTCGGAAGATGAACCATGAAAGTGAGTCTTCAAATGCCCATTTTTGGCTAGGCTTTCCTCGACAGTTGTACAGCTCCAACAGATACAGCCTCCAACTCTCAATGTTTTTCTCTCACTCTCTAAAGTATCTATGTATTTCTCTCTCTGACTGTGCCAACAAAACTTGTTTTTCATTGCAATTTGGCATACTATTTGCTAACTGGGTTAACTTGGGTATTTCTTTCTGTCTGCAACATTCGCGCACGCGCAATCTGTTGCCTCTGGGAAAGGAAAAACACCAGTGAAATTCTCTTGGAAAATCTCACGACATTTACATAAATATTTTCTATTAAACATATGAGTATATCCACACATATATCACTGGGAATGGGAGGGGAGGGGACCCACCAGAGAGTGCGATAATTACAGCGTGACGAATGTGATAACGTGGAGGCTAAATGAGCTGTGCACTTTGCTCGCACTGGCAAATTATCGGAAATCGGGAACCGGGAATGGATGACTTGGATGACTTACCCTTAACGATGGGCTCGTTGACGAGCGTCATCTCCTCCTGGGGTATCATTTCCATGAGTCGCGCTATGTCCTTGGCCAGCATGTTGTCGACAATGTCCAGAAGATGGGGCTTGAGCGAATGGAACTTGGTAAAGTCCTGATGCTGCAGGACATCCTGCATTTTCTTAATGTCCGGAAAGTCGCCGGGCGATATCGAATGCTCGCGCTGAATGCGATCGTAGACCTGGCCCAGGTTCTTGATCAGATCCTTCTTCTTGCTGTCCTTGCCAAACACCGAGGGCATGTCCTTGCGCAGTTCAGCGATAATGAAGGCGTGCACCTTGGCCAGGCGCGCCCTCTTGATCAGATCGTTCAGCTTGCGCAGGGCGGCATTGCGGGGCAGGGATTGCAGGTCGCGGAAGAGATCCTGTTCCTCGTCCTCGAACAGCCGTCGGTTTGCATCGAACCGCAGCGGCTGGTCCCAGAACGAGCCAATGTAGACGCGGGCCACCTCCGGCGTCTGCAGCACCTTGCCCAGGGACCACATGAGCGCACCATAGACGCGCATGAGCTGCTGGTGATCGATCATGTCCGCCTTGTTGAGGATGATGCGAATCTTGTCGTCGTGTCCCTTGAGGGCCTCGATCGAGCGCCGGAACTCGTCGGAGATGTCCAGCTTGTGGGCATCGAACAGCAGGATGATCCGATCGACGCGCTCCGCGAACCACTCCAGCACCCCTGTGAAGTCGTAGCCACGATCGATGCGCTGCTTCTCGCCGGACAAGATGCCGGGCGTGTCCACAATGGAGATGGCGTTCAGCACCGGCGAGGCCACGCTGGAGCACTGCAAGCGATTGAGGAACGCGTTACCGTACTTGGACAATGGACGGAACTGTTTCTTGGGGTCCACCACCAGAGCATTGCCGGGTATGACGCCCTCCTTGTCATCATACATCACGGCAATAAACCGATCTGTTGTGGGCTCCGGACCAATCCGAATGCCGGGAAAGTCTCGCTCCAGCAGGTATCGAATGAAGGTCGTCTTGCCCGTGGAATACTGCCCCACCAGCAGTATCATGGGCTTGGCATCGAAGTCCGGGTCCTCCAGCTTGGGCGAGTGAAAGTCATGGAACTGGTAGTGCTCCTCCAGGGGCAGCAGCTTGCTCCTGTAGATCTTTTTCAGCTCACCAATCACATTCTCCACCACCTCCTGGTTTTTCTGCTCGCGCTTCAGAAAACTGAACATTTTACACAGAAATAACAATTACTAAACTAAAACAATATGCGGATGCGGGTCTGGTCTCGTCTCGCGCACAGTTGGGATCCAGGGGTGGGCCACGACGAGCGTACGTGTAATATTTACGCGAATAACTTTTTATATATCTGTATGTACACTATATTTCTGTACGCTGGACGAGGGGCTGGCTGGCCTGGCTGCTGCTGGCGGCTATGATTCACGGGCGCGTACGTATTATTTTTGGACTTAATGTGTAAACTAGAGGTGTCAAACCAAAGAGGGCACTATCGATAGTATCGATATTTGCCTGATAGCCTCTACTATCGATGGTTTTGAGACTATCATGATAGTATCGAGCTATAAAATACGAAGACAAATTTCTAAAAAAAATCGACAGGTGGCATCTAATTTTTACAATGGACAAGTTCCTTATAGGTTTCAATGGTTTTTTAATAATTATTTGAGCCCGATACTATTACGATAGTATCGATAGTTTTTTTCAAAACATTTAACGTTGATATTCCTCGATTTTGATATTCCGTTTAATATTTCTAGCTAGCTAGCACCCTCAGCACTGACCAGATAGATTAATCAGATTACTACACACTTTGCACATACCGTAAATATAACTTTAACTCCTATTTGACGTTAAATGTATAGCGAGAAGTACAATTTTTTAACCGATATAACGGTTTCACCCCCGGCGTGTAAAATAGTGATGCAACAATTTCTTATGCTCACCCATCTCCAGATTCAAGGCGCGACATCGGGAGAGTCGCCAAAATAAAATAAGTCGCTTTTAAAGTTCTATAAAGAATGCTTAATATCACGATAAAGCTTGATCTATAAAATATACGAAATTCCAAAAATTTGAAATTTAACAATGCAAGATTTAGTTTTTTGTAAAGTGGCAAGCGTTTAAATTTGAAACCTTAGCCTACGCAGATATGAAATTATTAAGGTTTAAAAACCTCGACATCGTCTTTGCTTTGTAGGAGGGGTATTGCCGGGTCTAGTCCGAAATTCATCTTCATAACGTCACAGAACACGGAGAAGAATATAAAGGCATCTACGAAATAATTGATGGTGTACCCAATGGAACGATCCTTTGCATTGTGAATGCTGATAAGCGATTGAATGACTAGCAAAATCCCAGCTGCCACCTGCATGAGAAGGTAAAGAAGTTTCATATATTCAAATCTGTCCATACATTTATTTATTTTCTTATAAATCTTACAGAGTACATGGTTAGTTAGCCTTATGATAATGTTACAGGAATGTAAATCGTTGGATATTTCTTAGTTCTAGGGTGTCTTTGCATGCGGATCGAGGAGTCTGAGCGGCTGTGACGAGTACTCAATGCCAAACCCAGAAATGATTACATTCAGAACGGATATCACGAATATCACCACCAAGATGATATCGTTCAAGATGATCGCCGCCGTCTGATCTTTCTGCCGGTTAATGTTGAGACCGCCGATGGCCACAAACAGAATTCCAACCAAAAGCTGTCAAAATGGATATTGAGATTTGTTAAAATCAAGCAAACGAATCTAAGGATCTTTATGGGGCCCCCCCACACTAATTCACGTTATTCAGAAGGTCGCCTTGTGGCGGGGGCAGACGACTATCGAAGGCCGAGATAAAGAGATTTAGCATCGTTGTGAAAAACGCGAATGCAGTGCGAACGTGATTGATAACATTAGCCGATTGGTGAAACTCTGGCTGGTGGAGTCGGCAGTCGCGCAACAAACTCAGCGACAGGCTTAGCACACCCGACAGTATCTGGGGACATGTGAAGAACGAGGCCGTTACTACCCCATGCCAAGCAGGATAGGCAAAACTCACCTGCATCACGATCGACAGACTGATCAGTATCAGCATCAGCTTGTAAAACTGATGCTGTTCCCCCACCTGCAGGATGTACTTCAACTGGGAGGCATTGGCAGTTAGCAGTGCTATATCCAGCATGCCCTGGGCGATCGTCTTCTTTGTCGCATACCGATTGGCATCCATGGCTTTCATCTGAAATAATAATGGAAAGTTTACTATCATTAGATCAGCAAGTACATATATGTATAAATTACTTAAAATGTGGAACATGAACGATAGATACATTGTCGAAGAACGATACCATTTTGTCAGACCAAGTGCTGAGTTAAGAGTGACGACTGATTCTGGTAGATCGATTCAATAGTTAGACGTTATCTGTGCGAGTCTTGTGCGCTGATAACACAGAACATCATCTACTCAATATAATTAACCAAAGGGGGAACAACATTGGGAGCAAGGATGATTTAGTTGAAACTCAAAAGTTAATTCTGAATTACCTGCCATGCATTCTTAACGGGTTGCTGCAATAGAAAAAGGCGTACACTATACTACAAATAACATACAAATGATGGTAAGGATAGCATCTATAATTGTCATTGGTGTTTAAATAAGAAAATCAATATGGGAACAAACAGCAGACGGAAGTTTGAAAAGTTTTTCGCACGGCTCGTCAGTCAGTCAGTTTAGAGTTTAAGGTGCATGAGGCAAACGAGTTGCGTACATATCATATTTAATTGCAGCACGAATGGCAACAGTCAGAACAAAGACAACAACAACAGCAGCAACAGCAACAGCAGAATGGAATGACAATTACTGGGCAGGGGGATACCAATGGAGATGGGATGTGCTGGTAGTGCGGCAGCGGCTCACACAAATTAATAAATTATTTATGAACAGGAATATGTGGAAGATCAAGGGCAGCAGTGTGTGAGTTAGTTTTATGCGTAATAGTCAGGAATATTTGTAGACTTACCTCAGTTTCATGCCCAGCCACAACCTGAGCCATTTTGACTTATATTTGTTTTCGCTTTCAATTTGCTTTTCGTACTTCGGTCACACAACGTTGCACTTTTGATTCGCTTGCAACCACATCCAAAATAAAGCTCAAAATATCCAATTCAAGCTGTTCGGGCGGGTTTCATTGTCTTCTTTAATTGGCAACACAATCGTGGAAACCTGAAGCGTCGTTGTCGTGGCGACGGCTGGCGACACAACCAAACGATTAAACAACTGAAAGCCAACTGAAATGATTCCCAGCTAAGAGAGTGCCCGTTGCCACTGGAGCACGCGAGCTCTCTGCGCCCGCGGTAGAGAGAGAGCGTTTCCGCCTCGACTTGGCTTGGAGCTCGGGGACATGACTAATTGCAGGAGCTCAGTGCGGTAAAATGGGATTTATTGATTTATTTTTAGTCAGCCGCTATCCAGCGATCTGTCGGTCCAATCGGTAATCGGGTACAGCTGGAGGAGTTTTTTTTTTTTTTAATAAATTTTAGTACTTTATTTTCTAGGCTGAGAAGCAGTTTCAATAAATAGCATTTTAAATACTTTGCGCCCTGTTATGCGTAAGACATAAATACACACACACAATTTGCTTCGAATCTCTGGGGGGGTATGGTGTACGGGTTACGTTTACTTGATGTTTGATATAGATTTTAAAAAGCCTTTCACACACTGCGTTTAAGTCAATAAACACGCTAAAAAGTCTTTCTATGCACGGCCCGGTGGCCCTCTTCCTCGTATTCCCGCTTCGATATCCACATTTTCTTGAAGGTGTCAAGCGATGCCAGAATCGAGCCGCCCATCCATGTGGAGTACAGTCGCTCTTGTGGCGCGGCAATCTGAGGAACAAAAGAGGTGTGAATACCAGACAAGTAGCATGCCAGTTGGATATAGTTACCCTGATCTTAAGATCCTTGGCTGAATGCTTTCTCAGCTCGGATAGTAGCCGATCGCCGAATCCCTTGAACAGAGTTGAGCCACCCGAGAGGACAATGTTCTGGTAGAGCATTTTCCTGAGATCCATATCCGACTTTTCAATGGAGTACATTAGAACGTCGTGTATGCCCTCGCACTCTTCGCCCAGCAGGTCCGGGCGGAAGAGCACCTCCGGGGCCCGGAAACGTGCCGGTCCGATCTCGAAAGTCTTGCCGTCGGGTAGTTTGTATGCAAACTTTTCCGTCTCCACAGTTTCTTCCTTCTGGGGATTGGTGGCCAAGTAGCAGACCTTCTCCTTGATCGAGCGCACAATCTCAAACTCGGCGGTTGACCGAAAGTTGAAGCCCTCCCGGCGTAAGAGTGTCTTCAGGTACCGCGTCACATCGCGACCGGCAATGTCCACACGCATAATACTGTGAGGCATGGCGAATCCCTCGTAGATGGGAACCGCATGCGTCACACCGTCACCTGAGTCCAGCACCACGCCAGTTACCCTTCCAGTGGCATACAGACTGAGGACTGCCTGCATTGACACAAACAGCGCAGGTGCATTGATGCTTTCAAAGAAGAATTCGGCAGTCTTTTCACGATTGCGGCGTGGATTTAGTGGAGCCTCTGTGAGCAGTACCGGATGATCTTCCGTGAAGGTGGCTAGTTGTTCCTAAATGCGAATGGATGTGAAGCTCAGCTTGATACGCTAAACCGACTAACTCTAATGGATCTTACTTTGCTATAAATGTAACTCCATATTCGCTCCATATCGTTCCAGTCCGTCACAATGCCGTGCTCCATGGGATACCGTATGCTGAGCAGACCGCGATGCTCCTCCGCCTTCGGACCAACAAATATGTCGCCCTCCAGGGCACCAGCCATTACCCGAATATGCTTGGGTCTGCCAATGCTACGGAAGACACACAATCAATCAGATTTTTCCTTTTTACCATTCAGACTTTTCTACTTACTAATTGGGAAACCTGCATTTTGGAATGTGCTCACCAGCAAAGCCGGCTTTGATAACACCGGAGCCCTGGAAAAAGATATGTGTATATTAAATTTAGTCAGTTCTAAACTCAAACGTTTACAGTCAACTACAAATTTCAAGTTTTCTTTATTTATTTATTTTTGAAATCGCCATGTCCTCCCGAGTTCCCGAAGTAGAGATGTGGAATGTGTCGAAAAGTTGCCGGAAAACACGCGAATCGCTGTTTGCTTTTGCTCCCAAACTTCCCAAACTGTCGTTTGTCAACTACCAGGATCTGTACGGCGTGGACTCATTCTACATGGAGTGCCAGAAACACAGGGATTATTACCGGGACCCCTATGACAAACTGCTACGTCCGCAGAGTTTTGTACGCACGGGAAGACGCCCCGTCAAACCGGATTTGCTGAGCATGCCCATGTCATGGCATCAGGAGAGTAAGCCGCTGGTGTTTCCCATGGAATATGGCAGGCATTCGACTTTGGGCAGGGGCTTCCAAATGGTGGAGCGCAACAGCAGATATCATGACACGTTCTTCTTACGATGAAGCAGCCGACACATACACACAAACTTGCGAAAACACACGCATGCACGGTGGCATCAAAGGATAATGACGGAGATGTATACAAAATTATAAATGTTCAAATAAAAGCAAATTAAGTGTGGTTGTCCAAATATGTTCCTGCATTAGTCATGGTTGCCACCACCTGAATACGGCTTGAAAAAGCTTACTGACAAAGGGACGGGCAGTAGGTAGGTGATGTCACTGGTTTGTAAATCGCAGGAAACTTGAAGTACGGAGCCCTAGGGACAACGATCTATGTGCTACTTTCCACTTACGTTATCTATGACGACGGGCTGGTTTACAACGACATCATAAGGCTCCATTTTGTGCGTTTTGCGTTTTTTTAAATTTGCAAATTTTTTTAATAAATAGCGTTTAGTGTGACCGTTGTGACAGTAAAAACCGATAGTCCGATGCGACCTATCGATCAAATATACTGCCTGCCCATCCGAAATATACCTTGGCATTTTCAAAATATACCATAAATATTCCGAGGAAAATCATATTCATCAATTTTGATATTCGATTTAATATAACTAGCTAGTTAGGAATTGAACAACTAAAAGTATAATTTTATCCGATAGATGAATTAATTTTCTACAATCTGGTTTATTTTAAAGACTCCCATTTGTTGGATTACTTATAAAATAAGGGTTAATCAAAAAAACTCAACAACAATTTTTATTTTTTACATGGTAACTACACGGTAGCTACACTGTAACTAACTGTGACACCTGGATATTTGTTCCCTTCCCAGTGACCTATTCACTGGAGCGATCCTTTTTACCCATCTCTAGTATTGTTGTTTTCATTTTTTTAATGCAATGTCTGCGTCAAATTTAGATAAAAAACCGGATGTGAAGCCGCCTCCTGGGCTGAAGGCCATCATAGATCACCTCTTGCAGGTGTATCCCGACCAGCCGAACCCCCTGCAGGTGACCACGCTGCTGAAGTACTGGCTGGGAGGCCAGGATCCGCTGGACTACATCAGCATGTACAACAACAAAGGAGATGCCGAGAAGAATGTTCCTCCGCATTGGCACTACATCAGCTTTGGTCTCAGCGACCTGCACGGCGACGAGCGTGTCCATCTGCAGGAGGAGCAGTCGCATCGGTCTGGCATGGGATTCGAGCTGACGTTCCGGCTGGCAAAGACCGAGGCTGAGCTGCAGCAGGAACAGGATAGCCCGGAGAAGCCTCTTCGGCCACCCACATGGCCAGCCAATCTGCTGCAGGCCATTGGCCGGTACTGTTTCCAAACTGGCAACGGCTTGTGCTTTGGCGACAACATTCCCTGGCGCAAGAGTCTGGATGGCAGCGAGAACTCCATGCTGCAAAGTCTGCTAGTCGCACAGGATCCTCAGCTGGGCTGCATCGAGACACCGTTTGGCACCGTGGACTTTTGTCAGATTGTTGGCGTCTTCGAGCATGAGCTGGAGCAAGCTTCGCGCTGGAACGGGCGCGGTGTTTTGAACTTCCTGCGCGAGGATATCCAGACTGGCGGCGAGTGGCTGGTCACAAACATGGACCGAACGATGAGTGTGTTCGAGCTGTTCCCCGAGACGTTGATCAATCTGCAAGACGACCTCGAGAAGCAAGGCTCCGACTTGGCGGGTGTTAATGCAGATTTCACTTTTAAGGAAATGAAGCCGACCATCAAGCAGGAAGTCGATTTCCAGTCCCTGAGCGAACGGTGTGCCACCGAGGAGAACAATCGACCGATGACGGAGTCGCAAATGAAGCGTGAGGAGCCGAGCTTTCCCCAATCGATGTCGCTCAGCAGCAATTCCCTGCACAAGTCCTGTCCCCTTGACTTTCAGCCCCAGGCACCGGACTGCATTTCACTGGATGGCATCGAAATAACCTTGGCCCCAACTGTGGCCAAGTACTTGCTGCTGGCCATCAAGGACCGCATACGCCACGGCCGTCACTTCACCTTCAAGGCTCAGCATCTGGCCTTGACTCTGGTGGCTGAGACGGTGACCGGTGCCGCTGTCAACGTCCATGAGCCATACGGCGTCTTGGGCTATTGGATTCAGGTGCTTATACCAAATGACCTCGTGCCGCGCATGATGGAGGACTTCCGCAATGCAAATCTGGACGAGAACACCGAGCTGAGCCAACGCCTGCAGTTTGACTGGCCGGACAAAAACCTAAGGCTGATTCTGGACCAGCCGGAGTCGACGCTGCCCATAACCACAGCCACAGCTTCAGTCACAGCCATGTCCCTTGATGCCGTTCCAGAGATCATGTGAAACCGTTGAGCCATCAGTAGTTAGTATTATTATAAATTAATTGAAACAAATCTTCTTCCACTAACACGTAAGTTTTATATTCTATTCTGTGTTGTGTCTAATACATGCGGCCTTTGCTCCCAGCCGGGAGTCCAGTCAAAATATATTCAAATACTCGAACCCGAAGCCACTGTACTACGGGCTTTTGATCCAGCTTCAGCGTCGGCGCCGGCGCCAGTGCCACGGGCGAAAGGAGGGAGCGACAGAACAATTCGCCGGATGAGTCAGTTGGGGTCAACTTGTTGAGCGCCTGTGAAGAGGCGGCATCGGACGCCGGGTTTTCTTTGACGGCAACGGATATGCTCACTTTAGAGTTGTCGAAGTCAACGTCACCTCCCAATTGATGGCACTGCGCAGTGGCCTCTGGTCCACCCGAGATGCTTCAGTTTCTAATTCTGGGAATTGATCAATTAGAGGCCTTTTTCGATTCCGTTGCGTCCAAATTGAATAGACACCGGTCTGTCGATCATGTGATTTGTCTTTTGTCTGCCACTGGAGATGGCCTCTGGGGGCTTCTGGGCCAGCCCAAAACTATACACCCGACATTCTATCCATCGCTCAGACCCAGAGCTGATGGGAGCTGGGAACTGGTGAAGCTTTTAGCGCCTCGTTTGTTTTTGTGCCCATCTTCGTCGTTGCCTAGGTGAAATTTGTTTACGCCAGAGAACGCCGAAGTATCGGAACATTTTTGCAACTAGCTCGTGGAAAATAATTCAATTTTTCTTCATTCCGCTGCCGACAACGCAAGCGGTCGGTTGTGTGCTGTGCTCGCTCGATTAGTCTCCGTCTGTGCCTCCGTCTGTGTCTCCGTCTCTGTCTTTGTCTCGACGACACGACACCACTTCGGCCAGTGGCAGGCGGTTTGAGTGCGCGATTCCCTTAGTGTCTTCGCCCCGGAGTCTTGAAGCGGATCTTACGTTCGGAGTTAATCCGGGCTTAAATGTACGTAAAGACGCCTTCGC
The DNA here is from genome assembly GCF_018151105.1 of Drosophila obscura. Lineage (NCBI taxonomy): Eukaryota > Metazoa > Arthropoda > Insecta > Diptera > Drosophilidae > Drosophila > Drosophila obscura. Next base: position 2,342,156 of record NW_024542736.1, on the reverse strand, counting down.
AGCATTTGTCGTCCTGTCGCACTTTTTCCCTGGCAGTTGCATAATGGCAGCCAGTGACGTGACCTTCGATTTCGGTTGTGACCCCTCCCCACCCCACCCTTTGGGTTGCCGGCCCGCCGGTGCGTCGCATATTCAAGCAGACACGTGCACGATAGTACGAATTTCTTTGATAGTCGAGCACAAATGTGGTTTGGTTTTTATTCTGTGTAGCAGTTCGCATTACATTGAATTTTCGCTTGTCGGCGAAATCTTTTTTTTCGGCTGCCGCTGTCTGTCTGCCCCGCCGTGGGAGGGGCAAGAAACGTAAACGCCGTGCTCTAAGCAAGGGCATGCATATGCATATTTACATAGTACATATGTACGAGTATACATATATTATATATCTTTTGGAATGCGACAAATTCAGTAATTCTGTTATCGCATGTAATGCAATCTAAATTTCGTTCAACCCAAAGAATGTGATATAATGCTGTCCAGATATAAGGCGCGAAAGGGGAAACAGACCATGTAAAATCAAGATTATTTTTGTACACTCGAAAACGCGTAGAACCCACCTAAATAAATAAATTAATAATTACAAATAGAAATTATTAATTATAAATAAAACTATTTTAAATATTCTGAAATTTGATATAACTTTTTGATGCTTGATTCTGGTTTATTCAAATAATATTTTAGGATTTTTATTTCGAGCACATAATGAGAGGATGTACGTATCCTTGGTAGCTTCATTTTCCTCAGTTCCTTCCTCAGTTTGCAGTTTCCCAGATGATCCATAATTATATCTTTGATAGATTTAAATGCCTATTTCGCTACCTATCTTTATATCTTTATACGATATATACTTTCTTTCTACTACTTCCTTTGTCTGGCTGTCTGGCTCATTTAGTTGGATTCTGGAGTGTTGGCAACGTACATTGTATTTCCATGTGCGGGAGTGGCAAACACAGATAAAAGTGTACAAATATTTGGCTAGCCAATTCGCTCAGTCTGTGATAATTTTCCAGTAAATGGGGGCGGCGACAGCATTTCGGCAGTTGTCTGTCAACAGCATATTTGCGTGCAATGCAATGGCATTAAGATGCACATTTACGCCCAGCATACTTGACACTCACTCGAACACTTATCCACCCACTTGAACATATTTGCAGTCAGCACTCAGGAAGAGAAGCAGCAGCCATGGCAGAGAACGAGCCGCTGAACGTGACACAGAAGCAGGTGAATGGTCGCATCCTGCCCAGTAACGGACACATATCGCCGGCCGTCAGCAATGGCCAGGTGCATGCCAATGGCAAGAGCCTGGCAAAGACGCCGTCCCAGGCGAATGGGAACGGAACTGCCAACGGCACACACATCGAAGCGCCCTGCTGTCGAGACATACACGGCAAGGAGCCGCCGGATGGTGGTGCCCGGGCCTGGCTCGTCATGGTCAGTGCCTTTCTCTGCAACGGCATCATCTTCGGTTTCATCAACACCTACGGCGTGCTGCACTCACTGTTAAGCGACCGGCTCAAAGCATTGGGTGATCCGGAGGCCTCCAGTAAAGCGGGTGAGTCTGAGTCTCATGGCGAGTTGGGGGGTGTGGATGGGTCTTGGGCTGGCCCCAAGACAGACCTAGCAATTTGCGGACGTAATCCCTTCAGTCAACGGCAGATGGGCCAGCGGCAAATTAATTCTGAATTTATGACAAATTTCTGGCGTTGTGATTGTAATTATGCAGAAGGAGAGCGCAAATGAGATTAGATGGGAACTGGACAGTTGTTTTTCAAGCCGCTATCTGCTGTATAGGCACCAAGTCAGCCTACATATTGTACCTACATATGTATGTACATATGTATGTACATATATAATGTGCAATATATTTTCTATGGCTTTGATAGCACCCTGAGGGGGTCTTAGCTTTTGATTCGTATTATTGAAGAAACCAAAAATGTATTCATATTCATATTCTGCTTCGTCGCAGTTGAATGCTTCGCAAAGATTTGATTTCATTTCATTTGAATAATATTTTTATAGGCCATTATTGAGCAGCTGCTCAAGCCACAGAATTTCTGTTAGATTATCAAGTTAAATTATGGGCAATATGGGATTATATTTATAGGTTTATGGATAGGGAATTAATGTGTGGCTACCATATTTTAAATGAAAAAAGAAGTGTCCTGAAGTTTAATTGCATTCATCCTTCTAGGCATTCATCGAAGAGATAAGAAGGACATGCTTTTCCGACATGATATTATATTTATCATTGCCGAATTCAACGGACATTTCGAGTGCATTGCTGCTGCGTAAACTTTACCCCCAATCCTGCCCCCGTTCAACGCAAATCGTGGCAGCTGCTGTTGTTGCTGCTGTTTTTGCTGGGTTCAATAAAACATTGTAGTACGTAGTAGGAATGACGATATGGGAATCCAACGTGCCGACATCAAGTGAATTAAATTGCTAAAAGTTGATTGGATCACAAAGCATTATTCAACACCCGGCGCGGCCCAGGGCGAGGGCGATGTCAAGTCTGTTGGAGTCGGCTAGAGTTGAGTTCGCTCGAAATAAAGGGAACAATTTTGCGTGTCAAACAATAGCCGGACCATCTCGCAGACACCGGGGCAAAATCAGCTGGAGCCTAGGCCTAGGCCTGGGCCTAAAGCGACAGTGCGCATGTTTGGATTGGCGGAATGTCGAGCAAAGTTCAAATCGGTTATGAGTGTCTGTCAAGGTTTGGTGGTGGCCTGCATTACGCATACGCAGCGTGGAGCTCAATGGGGGCGGACAAACGACGGACCGTTTGGCAGAGGCGCAACACCCAGATGCACGGAAAGCAGAAGACAAAATCCGCAAACAAAGACGCCAAACGGCATGCAGCCAGCCAAGAGTGGTAAGAGTGCACCCGCCACTGACCCAGTTACTTGGTCGACTGGCTCTGCCGCTGTCGCTGCTGCTGCCGTCGAAGCCCAGCAAGTGCCGCTGCTTGACAGCGATCCTCCGGCATGGGGCTGGAGCAGCTGCCGGAGCAGATACAGTAGCAGAAGCAGCGGCTGACTGGCTTTAGTTCCGCAATATGATTAAAACTTGACGTAATCCGAACCTGAGCCGTCCGCGACGGCTCTTCTAGGAGGTGTTGTGTGTGCCATATTTTGCGGCTTTTATCGCTTTTCAGTCTCGGTCCACTACGTGCCATCCCTCAGTTTCAATTCGTCAATTATACACTTCTATGGGCACATAACAATCACTTAATGGTGCGCAATAAGCTGTAGCTGTGGCTTATCCATGTATATCAGAGAACTTTGCCAGAGGTCAGGATCAATCATTCAATTAGCCATAAATCATTGGCCAGAGCCGATGCAATTCCGTTGCATATTGCGTCAGATACGAGTATTGCATGTTGCTAGCTGCTGTCCTCCCCCCTCCCATTGAATATGAGGCATCCTAAAAATACTCTGATTTATTTTGGTTAGTCCTCCCTCTTTCACACACTCAGACAGACAATCGCTAGACGCCGGCCGCCAGATATCTCTCATGTAATCTCTTCCGTCTCGGTTTCTTTTTTAGAATTTTTGGCTTCTGTTCAAGAGGCATTCGTTGGGGCTATTATCTAATAATTCTCTACGTAGCTCTTTCCCTCTCGCCCACTCTCCCACTCTCTGCCACTTTCGCTGGCTCTCAGGCACAATGCCATTGACTAGCTCTGCGAGGAGTGCTGTAGGTGGCATGCAACCGAACAGCGGCAGCGGCCATCGTCTGTGGCATTGACATTGACTGTTGCCTTTGTCGAGATACGAGCACATAGCTGCTGCTCGACTTGGAGAGTGGCAGATTGTTTCCACTTACAGTGAATACTTGGTTGTACGCACTTTTGAGAGATTAAAGCAATGGAAATACATTTGCCAGACAGACAAACCCTTAACTAGATCCTGCTATCGAGTGTGCACTGTACGAATTATTATGTTTATGTGTTTCTGTTGCCTGCGTTGCTGTTTTCTCTGGTATTGGTGCCATATCGAATGTTCAATAAATATTTATAAATCGTCGAAAGTAGGTGAAATTCCATTATAGAATCCCAGAATATTGTTCTCATAGACACTGCAATTTTAGGTGTTTACTTTGGGTACAGCTGAACTAGGCATAGAATTTGTATTTCATGTTCTAAACAATTATTTTCTATTCAAAATTGACCGGAACTAGAGATAAGCTTTTCGCTTAGCAGTACGCGTGTGGCAAGTGGATTCTCAGTAATTTGTGTTCATATTTCTTCGAAATTGAACTGGCGATACGAAAGTTCCTTGAACTTCAGCCTGAAGTTTTTTATATACATATTTTGTCATACCTTCGAATACCCCGTGTTTTGTTTGAATTTGATAGTGGCACTAGTTGTACTACAAGTTAGTTGGCAATCGAAAACTATTTTGTGCAGTGAGTTTGAGGCGTCTCCGTCGCGCTGGACTTTGGGACAATGGCCACTCGTTCGGCTGATGATGACAATTGCTCATCAGAGGCAGTGTGGGGCTTCGCAGTCGGTTGTGATGGCTTATCTCAACATTAGATCGGCGCTGGGGATGAAGTGAACAAAGAATTAACCTGATTCTGTCAATCGAATATCAATTTGAGCGGCCAAAGTGGAACAAACGAAAGTGTTTACCCGATGCCCACAACTACTCGACGATTTTTCCCCACTTGTGCGCGCAGAGTTCAGCGGAAAATTATTGACGAGCGGACAAAAATTTAAATCCAAATTCATTCCCATACGAACATGCTACAGCCCGCGATTCCCACCAACTGTGGCCCGATCGAGTTACCAGCCATCACATCATCCAACTGGAAGTGGCAAGCAGATACCTGGAATCGCAGCTGACTGCCAGACATGTCGGAGCCACAGCCCCAGCCCCCAGCTCGTTTCACAATTAACCGCACTTGCGTGAGATTCGATTTGTCAAACGAAAGTGATCTGGTCTGAGCCAAAGAGACAGTTGGTCAATATGCTGACAGGCATTTGCATCCATCCCAGCCAATCCGACAGATCAGAGGCTTAACTTTAGGAGTATTTGAGAAATTAAACGTTGTATCTTCCTATACTCTTACAGCTCTCGTTGGCTCCCTGGCAATTGGCACCACATTCCTCTTCTCAACAGTCGCCGGCTGTCTGACGGACAAGATCGGACTCCGACTGACCACCTTCGCTGGCGGAGTTCTCTCGGCTGGGGGCCTGTTGCTCTCCTCGTTCTTCACGGAGAACATCAGTGCCCTGTACTTCAGCTATGGGATCATGTTTGGTCTTGGTGCGGCCCTGGCCTACACGCCCACCCTGGCCATTCTGGGGCACTACTTCAAGCGGTACCTGGGCAAGGTGAGCGGCTTCGTGACAGCTGGCTCCAGCGTCTTCACTGTGATACTGCCGCCCTGCCTGGACAGTCTGCTGGTGGGCTATGGCCTGGAGGCCACCCTCAGGGTGAGTGATTCGCATCAGAGTTTTCTCTCACCGAACCTTGAGCTGTAAATATTCCACAGATAATGAGTCTCATGTCGGCCTTCATAATTGTGTGTTCGTTCGTGTACAAGCCGCTGCATCCGCCGCCGGAGCCGCCCAAAAAGAAGCCAGGACGATCGCGCATCAACCTCTTCCTGCGCTCCATTGTCAACGTGGAGATCTGGAAGCGCAAGCGTTTCGTTATCTGGGCTCTCTGCGTGCCGCTGGCTCTGTTCGGCTACTTTGTGCCCTACGTCCATATGATGGAGTTCGTGAAGACAACGTTCCCGGGCGAGGATGTCAATCTGCCGGTCATGTGCATTGGCATCACTTCGGGCATTGGACGCCTGATATTCGGCATCATTGCCGACATGCCCGGCGTGAATCGGATGTATCTGCAGCAGCTGTCGCTGGTGTCCATTGGCCTGGTCACGCTGCTGCTGCCACTGACCAGCTCCTATGTGGTGCTCGTCTCCTTCACCCTGGTTATGGGCCTCTTCGATGGCTGCTTCATCTCCCTGCTGGGGCCCATTGCCTATGAGATCTGTGGCCCGTCGGGTGCCACCCAGGCGATTGGCTTCCTACTGGGACTGAGCTCCATTCCCCTCACCGTGGGGCCACCCGTGGCCGGCATGATCTTCGACAGCACGGGATCGTACACGGTTCCATTTATATTGGCTGGACTGCCGCCGTTGGTGGGCTCCTCGCTGCTGTTCCTCATCAAGTGCGTGAAGGATGACAGCAACGCCGCCGCCAGTCCGATTCGCGCTGCGGCACTGCCCAACGGCGACCTTGAGATTGGCAGCAATGGGAATTATCTGTCGAGTGGTGAGCATAATCGCATGAGTGTGCCTGTATATTTTTAACCACGTTATCTATTCCACAGGCACCAAGTCCAGCGCTCCTCTCATGGGCGCGGCCACAAACGGAGTTAACGGAGTCTCAGGGACGGCACTCAGCAACGGACATGTGGACAACGGAACTGGTTTGTACTCTGCTTCACTTTGCCCTCCCAGCGACGCATTCCCTAGTATTACTGCTCGCTCTGTCTCGGCCGCTTGCGCTCATACCCGTAGCTCGACTTATACCACTAACCCGGGCTCTCCTCTGCCCAGCTGCTCGCACACGGCCCTTCTTGGTCCTGGGTCCAGCATGTCCATGCCATTGAGGGACGGGACCGATACCAAGAAGCGTCGCTATAACTATTCCGTCTATTAACCCGACCCTCCCACATCCACATCCACATTTCATAAATCCTGACTGGTAGACTGGTTCGCTCACTCGTATTTGCCTACTCTGCACTATTCCATAGGGTAATAGAGTTCTGTTGTATTCGATTAGCATGACTAAGACACGCTTCCATTTGCCGCACTCCCATCCACAGTCCCATACCCACACCCACACCTACACCCACCTGTAGTTGAGTTTTGTTTTGCTTTTCAATGCTTTCTAGTTCTTAAGCCTCATCGACCCAGAGCTTCGCTTCTGTAAATAAATGCTATACGTAAATAACCTATCATATTCTTTGAATCCTGTACTCAACTGTAGCGAAGCCATCGCATGGAGCTTCACTGTACTGATCGCAAAATAAATTACATTCAACTGTATATTGTCCTGTGAATCTTTCAGAGAAACTCAACCTTACCGACGGATCGGCGTCCTAGAGAGAGTCGTCGCTGTCGTCCTCTAACTCAAAATTCCACAAAACTTTCGAGAAAAACAAAAACTTTTGAAAAGTTCTGCCATTTTACAGCTGCAGTCGCTCCTCATTGGAGAGGCCAACTGCTCAGCCAGCGCAAAAATCGATGGTGTTCATTTTTGTATACACCCTGACACACATCATATCGGTGGAGAGACTTGTGTACTATATGTACATGCATACATACATACATATGTACATATATATACATATGTACCTACAGATTCTCGTATCCTTCATACGTGCATAAAATATTTAGGCTAAGGCAATTCGCAATCCAAATAAAACTAATCTATTAATTTTTAAATAAATGATACACAGAACTTGTCTTTATTATCTAGGGACTTCTGCAAGAACTCGAACTATAAGGTTATGGTTTATGGTGATTTGTATTCAGATCCAGCCCAGACTTTTCACTTTTGCCCGGCTCATTCTTCTTGTTCTTGTTTGAATTTCTGTTAGTTTCTAGTAGATATATTTGGCGACAAAAATATCGTACCGATAGTACCGTAGCAAAAATATATTTGTTTTCTACATGGCAACTACATAGAGATGTAATCTAGATGATTTCTACCTGGCAGCTAGTGGCAGCACCGTAAATGTTTACAGATGGCAGCACTGTAACAAAAGAATGTAAAACAACGTTCAAACACTGTCCGCTAGAGGCGCCCTGCAGGCGAAATGTTGTACTCCTTTTTTATTTATAAAATTTTAAATCCAGCGAGCGGTTGGATTGCTGTTGTTCCTTCCAAAATATCGCCGTTCCATATCCACACTACCATGTGCAGATATATGTTATACTAAATGGGGCTTGTTAACTGCAGATATTCGTTTACTATTGACATATAAAATTACAAGATACAAATTGTTAAATATCATACATAATTAATTGCATTAAATATACGCATAAGTTAGGGGTAGTAGATCCGTTCCGTGCTGCTGTTGCGTTGCTACCTGTGCCATGGGAAAGCACATACGTTATAGAGAGACAAAATCACAAGCAATTTTCTCGAAATTTAATACTACAATTAGGAAAATCATGTGGAAATCATGTTTGCGTTTGTATATCTTCTTATTTTTTTTTTTTTGCAAATTAGACGCAAATGGAAAGCGTGTGTAGTCAGTAATTTTACAAATTAGGCTAATCGCTGAGCGGTGCTGTCTGTCGGCTATGTGGGCGGTGGCATGTGGGGGGGCAGCATTATCTGCGGGGGTGGTGGTGCTGTGGCTGGTGGCAAGGGAGGGGGCTGCTGGTAGAGCAACTTGCCATCCGAGTAGCGCATCAGAGTCATCAGCTTAAGCATCCGCAGGTCCTCCTTGTTCTTGTCCTTATCCTTTTCCGAGCCGATGCCGCTCGCCGTCTGGGAGCTCGGCCCGAGGCGGTGCTCATGTGGGTGGTGGTACTGCTGCTGGTGCTGCTGGTGGTGGTGGTGGTGTAGGGGTCGCAGTGGATCTGCTGACTGGTCGGGTCTTTAAAATACTCAAGTCATTAACATTCTCTAAAAAGCTTTTGTTCGCTGACAATTGTTTCGTGATCTGCACATCCTTTTTGAGCTCCTCCATGTCGCGCTTGAGCTTGGCGCGCCGATTTTGGAACCAAGTGATCACCTGTTGAGTTTTCGAATCATCAGTTCTGATCTGGTCTATGGGCATAGCATACTCACCTGTGCATTGGAGAGCCCCAGTCCGCCGGCTATCTCATCGCGATCTGCTGGCGAGAGATATTTTTGGTATAGGAAACGCTTTTCCAGCTCAAAGATCTGCTGATTGGTGAAGGCTGTGCGGGACTTGCGTTTCTTCTTTGGATTGGAGCGTGTTGCAAAGATGTTCAGCGTTGAGGGATCTGCAATGGATCAGCGTCAGCATCAGAATGAGTTCAAAAAGGTGTGATGGCATCGTAAATTACGAGTATTCAGTCAAGCTATCAGTCACCTTTTTATGCGCTTCACACACAGCTGATCTGATCATAAAACGGCAACTTTATGGGGCTTTTGGCTCTTCTCGCATTCGTTTAACCTTTCTGCCGCGCATCGGGTGTATCCCCATACCCATACCCATCCCCATCGTTGAGCTAACCATCGTTTTGTTGTTGCCTAGTTTTAATGATCGCCTTTTATAATCTGTACGCATTCGCTGGCACTTTCGATTCAATCAGTGAACCGAAAAGCCCGTGCTCGTGGTTGAAACAATTTCAAAACACAATTCGATGGAATTCATAATAGACAATAAACAATAACAAATCTGTGCTCGTAAAAACCCGCTGGATTCTTTGCGGACGCCTTTTATTGGCCCGGCCCGACCCGGCCGAGTTGAATGATTTCCTCTGTGAGTGCGAGAGCTGTTTGTGTAAGCGATTCGATTGGGGCCTTGCTCGGTTTCGGGATTTTGATTGCCGGTATTTGTTTTTGGCATGTTTAAAGGTAATACGTCCGCTGATTGATGTTTTGGTAAGTATACCGCGGCGGAAATCGCCTCAAACCCAGTTGAACCCCCCGACCCCGACCCAATCCCATTAGAAATTGTTTATTTATCGCGCGTAATTCAATTTTGCGCCACTCGATGGGGATTTTTATTAATGCTCAATATTAATACGCGGGGCGAATGATCTCTCCAACTAAAGTATCAACGGAAATGGCTGCTCTTTCTCAATTGCTTGTGGTGTAGGGATGGGCATGAGGGTGAGGATGAGGATGAGGCAAGGAAGTGGCAGGCAGCTGCTCCTTGCTCCCTGCAGAGTCAGCAACTTTGTTGCTGTTAAACATGTCCGACAATTAACAATTAAGTCGCCCAAAACTGGGTCCCTGAGTGTGGCAAGGACATTCTGTATGCTGGAAGGGGTTGTTTCCCTCCCTGCCTGTTTTTCGTGTGGCCCTGCGGTTGATGTCGCAGTCCAACCCAGAGCCATTTTGATGTGTTTATTGTGAGGTTAGATTATCTGCTGTTGTGCACACGCCCCTTTTCGCGCAGTACTTGAGGGTTGTACAGCTCTAGGGCCAGGAAGCACGCATATTTCCTTCCCCTACGAATGGAGCCGGAGCCGGGGCTGTGCCTGAGTTGTGTCATCATTTTCAGTTTACATGTCGAACAACCTTTCCAAACTTCAACGAAATAAAGCCATGAAGGATATTTGTGGATGTTCCCAAATGGAAATGTTCATTAAATGTTCAATGTTTATATTGCTAATTATATTTTATTCCTCAAATTAAATAATAAAACTGTTTGCAAAATTGTTTCCTAATTTTACATTCCCCAAACATTCCTGATCGATATCCGCATCAGGTAAATCGATTTCGGATCTAATCGTTTTCTATAATTAAACCGTTTGAGCCAGTGATCTGAGCCGTGGCCAGGCAATACCGCCACGCCTCTAATTAAAAGCCAAGGCATGGCTTGTCTTGTCTTGGCCAAAAACTGTTCGTGCCTGAGCCTAGTTGAGTGGGTGTGCTTTTGGTCATTTGCTCAGCTTTATTAATTATGAAAGTTCCACTGAGGGGCTGGACCAAGTCAGACATGGGGCTAATAGCTTAACCCACATGCAGGGGGGCAGAGGCAGAGACCACTGCCGACGCTGTGGCAGCTGCCGTTGAGCCACTAACAAGTCAGAGTGGCAGCCATCCAGATGGAGTTGTATAGGGACATGTTTGCCGAAAGAATTACGACCTGAGCACCCACACCAGCACACCAGCGGCAGTCTGCAGCCAACAAACAATGTCATCAGCATAACTAATCATGGTGACAGGCGGCAGGGAGTTGGACGGTGACACCACACCACACCACCGGTCGACAGCCAGCACAATGGTGTCCAGCGGAGCCATGGAGCTGTATGTATATGGGATGTCTGGCAGAGGTGAGCTAAGGTGAGAGCTGGGCATAACTTGTGCCTGGCTGGCAGCGTTGCTAATTGAGACACAAACAAAATGACGTATTGTCCTTACATAAGTATCTAGATTGGGTTGGGTTGGGCTTGCTCTTGCTTCTAATACAAAGAGCTATGCACTCAAAGAAAATATGATATACAAAGGGGAATGTGTAAATAACAACACTATAGATATTTGTAATCTTTATCTTCTTAAGTAGTTGTGTTCGTTGCTTTGTTTGGCTGTGAGGCAGTGCCATTTATTTGCAACATTTCCACAGATCATTTCAGTTTAATTTTCAGTAAACTTAAAAAATATTCAGATTTTCCTAAACTAACTGCGATTATGATTAGTGATTATAGTAGTACAAATGTGGCCGCATCCGGTGTGGTTTCTGTCAGTGTATTGGTACGACACGATATGGCGTGCCTTATCGCCGGCTGATCTGAAACCCCCGACGACTTGTAGCAGCAGTGCGCATGGCTAATGGTGTGGCTGGTAATTAGGCAAATTAGCTGAACTGGGAGCTACTGCTACTGGGAGGCCCATAAATTAGCAGCAATTAATTAAATGCTCGTCCTCTTGGTCACTCTCGGTACCCATCGAACTCTGCATATTGAAAATCGAGCTGCTTAGAAGCCAGCCCCACTACAAAGTGCTGGGCCCAGAGCTATTATGTTAATTGAGTCGAACGCAGAGAGAGAGCGAGAAAACGTTTCAATTAAAGCCAGCTCCAAATCAATCAGCCGGGATCAGCCAGCGGGCAGGGCAAATGGAGCCGAGCAGAGGTTGTGGTAATGGTAATGTTCAGGCCCTAAGCCCCTACTCGAGTGCAGGCCTTAAAAGGGGAGAATAAAAGCCGAGCAACGTCATAATAAAAGCCAGCTGAGATCAAGATCTTGAGATACTGTGTGCTGTGGTGTGGCTGCCTGGTAGCCTGGTAGCTTGGTAGCCACCGAGATGCGTATCGCTCGGATAATGCTAATGCTAATGCCCAGAAAATATTTTAACACAAGGTGCCTGCTGTTCACACGCTCTTCAAATGCCGCACATCGCATTGGATGCCATCGGAGTCTTTGAAAGACGAGAAGACGAGAGGCCGTGGCGTAGGTACGAGTAGGTAGCCAGGTCCAGGCCATGGCCATGGCCAGGAGCATGACATGTGGAATGTGATTTGGGGTGCCTCGAACGGAAGACTCAATTAGAAGTTTTTGTGGGGATTTATGAGCACCAGGAATTTCACATTCACATATCCAAAGCTTGGAGTTGGGACTGGGACTGGGACTGAGACCGAGACTAGCAGCAGGAGCAGTCCCCGGGGCCCAGGCCTGGACTGGCTAAATACCTGCCAATAGCTTTATAAGTTTGCCGCCACCACAAAATTATGACAAACCGCTGCCGACAAAGACAGGCTCGACCTTCGAATGCAAAAGAGTCCCCCCCTGGGGGCAAGAATTCGGCTATAAGCGCTAATTACATGCCCCTTGAGGGGTGGGAGCAGTGGGAATTGGGGTTTGAAAGACCACAAATTGCGTTGTCCAGAAGCTCGAAAGCGTAATCAAAAACTAATTTTAATCCTGTTTGGGGCAACGCTGATGAGGATCAGATTAAGGCGGCGCGGCGTCTCACTCGCTCCCGCGCCGAAAAACCCAGAACGAAAATGAAAACGAAAATGCAAAGAGAGAGAAAGAGAGAGAGAGAGAGAGGGGGAGAGGGTCTCCTCGGTGATCCGATCGGATCGGATCAGATCTTTTTAGCGGTAGGTCCGAGTTAATTTATTCTAAATGGCTTTTTGAAATCCCCGCAACAACACGAAAAATTTACTTATGACGCTGGCAGAGCAGAGACAGAGACAGCGACGCTTCCCCCAAAAAACGTAACCACAAAATTCCAGCATAGTCCGACTCGAATCGAGATGATGATTCAGACCGGATCAAAGTCGATGGCGGGCCCGGGTCCAGTCCCAGTCCCAGGCCCTGCATATTTTTCTCACTTTGGCGTGTCTGCGTGTTGTTAGCAATGAAATTGATGAGTTCGAGCAGGTTATAAAACCCGATACCTTTTGGCTACCTTTGTTTGCTGCCTCTTTTATTATTATTATTGCTGCGCTATGCTGTGGCTGTTGCTGTTGCTGGAGCTACGAAAAGCCGAAATACAATAACACAAATTAATATAAGAAGATGAGACAAATTTAGCCGCCGACAAAGTGATCTCCGCGCTGCTCTGCTCTGCTCCGCTCCACTCCGCTGCCTTGTGAAAGAGTTTCATTCCCATTGCATTGAGTGCGAGGAGGGGCCGCAGCGCAGCGCAGCTCTCTCCATAACGAGAAAGTTATAAATTTTGGTATTTTCTTTTCGATATGGATTCTGGAGCTGAGCTCAGTCGTCGACTGGTGGGGTCTTGGTCTTCTCTCCGGCTCGGTGACTGTCATTGTTGGCTGCTTGTTTACACGCTCGTAATGCCACCAATAACTTTTTGTATTTTGTTGTCATTTGTACCGCCCCGCCCCGAAGTTGGGATGCTGCCTGCCGATCGGAGCCCAGGTAGCTGGGCCACAGATGGAAGTTATTTTAATCTCAAAATGGAAGTTACTTGGAAGCGGCTGAAGGGATTTGCTTGAAGTGGAAATTTTTGGTACTCATGGAATAATAGAATAATAAAATTCAAAGGTTTCATATGAGTGGTCAGAGGAATACACTGAGAAACAATATCAAATTATGTTCTTAGCATGAGGGACTTTCTCTGGGACTGATCTACTCCATACTCTGCTCTCTTCCCTTTCCCCATTCAGCCCCAGGTGGAAACCTTAAAAATTTAGCGAATTGCTTTAAACAAAACGCCACTGCCAATGCCAATGCCACTGCCCCTTGCCGAGCGTAAATGTTCCGTTCATGTTGGCCCGCAGCTATTTTGATTGCGGCATTACGACATTACAGCTTGTAAACATGGCCAATAATTTGGGCCAGCCTGGACGGCAATTTGCGGAGCCGAAGAACACGTCAACGGCCCCGGGGGCTGTAATCAAAGATGTTGTCGTAGCCATCCCATTGCGGGTTAATTTCTTCATACAAGTGTACGCATGCATCGGATACGGGCACGGCTACGGGCACGGCCACTGGTCGATCCGTTTGGCGGCGACTTTCTTCTTCGATTTCGGTACAGCCCCCTGACATGCGTCCGGTGGGGACGGGACCCCACCCCAGGCTGAGCTTCGAGTAAGGCAAAACCAAACAAACCGTTTGCGCACGATGCTCACTCACTTTAGATGGCCCCCGAAAAACAAAAAAAAAAAAAACCAGATTCAGATGCAAATGCAGTTCATTAGCGTTTTGGCCAGCGACTGCCGACTGGCGACTTTCACATGTAATTACACGTGAACTCTTTGGGCGACCCTCGACGGTATATTTTGATTGATTTTAATGGATGGCAAATCAATTGCAACTCCGACGCAGCGCAACAAAGCGCCGAAAACGTGGTCATCCTTAATTCAATAATGAATACGTAAAGCCCAGGCCAGGCCCGAACTTGGCCATGCTATGGCCACACACCACCGATCCTCCTTCCCACCAAAGTCTCCCCAATCCTGGGCAACCGACACATGATTCACGATCGGTCCGTTGCGCATGCGCCGCTTTGCGCTTTGCGCTACGCAAAAGCCGAGCTGAGAAAAGAAAAACCGAACGCGATGTCCGCGGCGGCGGCATCGGGACAAAGCGTCGGCGCTCTTTGATCAACACATATAAAATACTATGGCCACGCCCTTTAAAAGGTAGATTAAACGAGATGGCGCTCGGGCACTGGGCAAACGTATACTTAAACTTAACGTAACGTAAAGAGCAATGAAGTCAGTCAGTCAGTGTAAGCGTCGAGCGAGCAGTGAGCAGCCACCAAGACGAGGATGCACAGCCCGTTGGGGCCACAGACGGAAATGGGAAGGCAGACAGAGAGGGTTTGGAGGCAAAGTCTTAGCTGCAGACGGTAGACGACTGGGACGACTGTCTGCAAGAGGCACGTTTGCCTGCATCCCGAGGCGCACTGGGTCTGGTCTGCAGTTCTGCAGTGGACAGTAGTGCAAGGTCAACTTATAAAGTTTCTCAAGAATAGCAACGACAGGTAGAAAACAAAAAAGGAAGGTATTCCCATGAGTATATTATTCTAACTTAACATTTGTAAGGCCTTGTTACAGCGCAACCATTAGATATATTTTTTTAACAGATTTTTTTGTATTTTCTTGAAATATTTAAATGTGAAGATTGCCTATCTATTATTGTGTAATATCAAAGGCAAATATTTAATATTAAATTGTTGAATAAAATTATTTCCAATCGCTTGTATTTGCCTGCTGTCTTTGCTCGACCTTGCACCACTGTGCGGCCATCGTTTGGTCTGTGCGAAATAATAAAAATTACCAGGCATTGCAATTTGGACGGTGAGCAGCCGATGAAGCTGCTCGGGCTGCTCCCTCCTCTGATTGCAATGCACTTGGCACTGCCCTCCCCTGCCGGACTCTACTACATCATTTTTATGTTTGCATGCCCTTTAAGCTCTCCGAATCTGGTCCGAACCAGGCGGTGGGGCCAGGCATGGGCTGTCCTGGACTGTCCTGGCCTGTCCTGGCCTGGGCGGCAGCATTTGGCGGCGTTGTTAAGTGAAAATCTGAGTTTGCAATCGCTAACATCAGCTAACAATGGTCATCATCATTAAAAGGCGATCAAAGGCAGCGGCGGCGGCGGTGGTTCTGGTTCTGGTTCTGAGGCTGGTCGGGTCCTGATTGAGTGACCTTCCCCCATCTCCATTTCCATCTTCATCTCCACATCCATATCCAGCTCCGTATCCATCTCTACTGCTGCTGCAATGTAGGCCAAACGGAGGCTGGACCGGGCTGCGGGATGAGTTAGCTCTCTTAATGTCTTTATAAGTAGCATGTATTCTATGTTAGTGAGGGGGGATGGGGCAAGAAATATGCGCTGTAATCAAAACCGTTTAAAAAACTACAAACTAATTGAGTTAGAAGTTCGTGGGGGCTTTGAACTGGCCGCACCATCAAAGGCACCGCCGCCTTATTGGTGGCACAACAAAGAGCGTTGACAACAGCATCCCATCGGAGTGTATGTAAGGCCAACAATGCCCCAAGCAGCCAACTAGATGAATGGAATATGGAATGGATAGCTACGACTGAAGCTGATGCGTTGCTGATGATGATCATCATCAATGGTGATTGGATCGGCGGTGAGCGGGCCGCTAAAATTGCCCCAAAGACATTGTACGATAGTTTTGACAACTCAGCGAAACCGATGCGGCGGCAAACAAGAAAACGCCGAGAAGCAAAGCGGCGGCTTATTAATTGAGCACACACACACACATAAAAAAGAATTAGTTAAAAATCAAATCAATATTTGATGGGTTTATATAAATATGAATATGTGATGAATATTATGAAAACATACTCACTCACTCGTACTACGAGTATACGAATGTATGTGGAACGTGTTGTTCGGAAATATCGAACATAATTTAATATAATTTATATTCAAATATTCTCAATATCTTGTTTGCGATTATCAAATGAAGTTCTCTAAATGTTTTGTGGCGGATTAATTTAACATTCTTTTAATATTATTTTTTTGCCAAAAATTCTTTCTAAGTGCCAGGAAGAAAACCTCCAGCAAAGGATAGCAGAAGGTTCCAAATTTCTCTCAGTGCACGCTTCAACTAAGCATTACAACAGCCATAAATGTGGTTGATATTATGACAAGCTGTCATAAATTACAAATTAATGTAATAAGGCAAGGGCAGAGGGCCTAAGTTGGAGTCAGCACAAGAACCAGGATACACTCGGGGTTGCCCTCATTCAATGACTTCCTCAACATCAGTTCTACAGCAGAACATAGCAGACCATAGCAGACCAGGACCACGGGCAATCTAAGGCGCTGCAGGTAGCTGCAGTGGTCTCAGGGTCGTGCGATCGATCGTGGCGATCTCGATCTCGATCTCGGATTCGATCTCGATGCTCATCGATTGTCTGTGGCTATGGTTCTGGGCCGGTCTTCAGGTGTATCTTCAGGTGCCGGCATTGCCACCGCATTGACTTGCCTACCTTACACCTCGGAGAAACGAAGATCAAAGACGGCGGTGCCGACTTAATAACATAAATTAATCTTCTCATTGTTGTGCACAGGCAAGGGGAGAGCATACCAGGATAGAGAGAGAGAGAGTGAGAGAGAGAGGGTGCACATGCGTGCCAAAAACAACACGCTATGCTAATCCGTTCGTGGCCTAACCAGGCTCTGTTAACGCACAAAGCTAAAACGGCATTTAATTCGGACTTGGCTCCGATTTGATTTCATTCATTATTTTGGCCAGTGATAGAGCGGGCCTGGGCCTGGGCCTGGCACTGCTTCGAGCAAAGCAAATCAGTTGGCAAAGATGTTGTTGTTGTTGTTCCTAACGCGAGATCAAAGTAAACATGCCGCCGGCTAATACGGCTAAAAAAGGAGATGGCAGACAACGCTGGCCAAGGTAGGGGGCAGACGATGACGGAGACGTGGCAAATATATCGACGACGATTTTGATCGAGCGACGATGACGACGAAAAGCAAGGCAGCAGCAGCCGCATTAAGTATTTGAAATGACTTTCTGGCAGGGGCAGGGACAGAGACAGCAGCAGCGGCAGAGGCATGAGTGGAAAATGAAACGAGCGCAGCAAATTAGCTAATCAACGCCCATTAGGTAGTAAGGTATTGGAATTTATGATAAATTTCCGTTAATGCTCGCACGCAGCCTTAGCCAGCGGAGAGCAGAACTCACAATTCAGAAACAAGTTAATTTGCAGGGGATACGTATGCCCTCACATATACCCCCTCTTTACGCTGATCTTGCACCGTACGTTCCCGATACTGGATACCCCATCTATGCAACTGGCTGTGATAAAGCAGGCATCTTTATAACGCTGCGCACGCAGCAGGACGACAAACAAGTGCATCTCTCTCTCCCTCATCGTATGGGCTGGGGTTCTCTTTGTATATGTATGTTAATAATACATAATTTTCTTGTAAAACAACAAACCGCTGCTGCTGCTGCGGCTGCGCATCGTTATCGTTATCATTATGGTGCATTTTTATGTGCGCATTCATGTTGACTGCCAGTTTTTTTTTTTTTTTTTCGAAAAGGCGTTGGCCCGGTACGACCGACCCGATTGCAGTTACCAGTCGGCACACTCGGCAGTTGGCAGCTTGTAGTCGCCGGATTGGGGCGACAACGACAACGACAACGACAATATCATTTTATTTATGTTTATCGATATAGCCGACCAGATAAGCAGCTTTATGCTTTTGGGAGCAGCAGCAGCAGCGGCCAAAGGAAATGTATAGGAAAGGTGCGCTCGTAGGTTTTGTTTTTAGTGAGAGCCGTAAAATGAAAGTTCAGTGCCGGTTGCCGGTTGCCGCTGTTTTGTGAAGGTGGAAAAAAGTCGTTTGGTTTCCCGGTGAGCGGTGCCAAAAGGTGGCCCGATGCCAAATGGCATAGCCCGAGGAGGGCATTGGCTACAGATACACTTGGAATGAGCAAATGGGTTAATTATAGCCCAGCAATCAGTTAATTTTTGAGTTAGTAAAAGGAAGAATAGTGTGGATAAGGATATAGGCGAAAAATCCTCAAAGAAAAAAAGAATTCTAAAATGGGCAAAGAAGTAGAATAAAATAAAAATAAAAACGTCTACAAACGAGTATTACAATACGCCGCCTAATCAACATTTATGCGAATTGAATATGCGTTGGCTTTTTGTCCTCCTCCAATAACCGTTTCTTGCATCCTCCATTGGCTTGGGCCTGAGAACGGGTTCGGTTCTCTGTCTTATGCGCGATCCGGGCCATTAGCCGTAACAAGCGACCATTTGCATGGCGTGGCGCTTTTTGATGTGCGTTCGTGTTGCGAGGGCCGTAAAAACATTTTGCATGTTGCACCAAAAAACTAGTCACGGTTAGGTGTATAATTACAGCGACAGGCCGTTGGCATGACAAATAAACTGCGAGCGAGACCATAAATTATAGTATCAGAATGCGTGCGAGGAGGGGTGGTGATGGGAGACGGGGCGGTGGCAGGGGCAGGGGCTGGGGGCAGACATGCAAGGCGTCAAGAGTGAGGAATGGAGAACGGGATTGAAAAGGTTCGGACGGGGGCAACGGTGGCGGCTCGGCTTAACGGCAATGGCCACCTGACGACAAGTCTGAGCCAATTGTTAAGCCGTTGATATATGCCTGCCTGCTTGTACATATGCGTGTGCATGTGTGTGTATGTGCAGTGGTTGTGGATGCAACTTTCTGGTGGCTGTGGGCGTGTCACACATTTTGACTTTGTAATTGCAAGGCTCCCCGGATGACAAATAAAATAAATTAACAATGAAAAATGTGCAAGGCACATGAAACGCAATGCAAATTCCACATACCCTGGGAATATTCTAAAAAGGAATAAAATTAAAACAAATTAATTAATTTTTAAAAATATAACACATAGGGTTTCCTATATTGTTAAAAATTGACATTGCATAGAATTTGAGCTACTTTTAAAAATATAACATAGATGTTTCACATGAAAAATTTATTTTTCTTAGTGGCAAACGATTAAAATTCTTATTCGCATATTCTCATTCAAATTGGCTTCCAGTTCGTTGACAAACTCCATCTACCACAAAGGAAAGAGCATACGAGTAATAATTGGCTTCTTTCAATGTTATTGCACTCGTGATCGCAGCTGTGGCGGCGTCGCAAACAATGCGCAGATTTATTTAATTACAGGCGACACACACACACACACACACACACACACTGATACTGAAACGTGCAACACACTAACAGACAGACACGCTGTGGCACAGTTATAATACAAATTTACGCACAAATATGTAAAAAAGCGACGACGCTGAATGCGTCGCTCTTGGAATTTATTTAATTAAATCTACGCCCCGTCGGCAGCCGCCTTGTCTTGCTGTGGCACAGCCCCTCTCATCCTGGCTCTGCCCCCCGATCCACCAGAGGCGCATAAATTTAGCATTTTATGGATTGGCGCAGCGGCAGCCGCAGGCGCAGTCCGCTCAAGCAGCCATTACGCATACGCCGCGTTGAGCGGCTGTGTGGCGTGCCCCCAAGAAAAGCCCGCAGAAAACCCAGTTAAAAATTATGTCCGTTGACAATTTCGTTGGCGTTTACAAATGTGCATGCGCCCAAAGGGGTCCCCCCCTCACTGCCAGCAGTCACTGTCAGACGAAGTGGTTGGGAAATGTTCCAATTGAATTGGCATAAAAATGCTGTCATTCTGGCATCGGAGTAGGATGTGAATGGCACTCGTTCAGAGAATGGGAATGGGAATGGGTCTAGTTTAAAGCATAGCTGATGGTGTGATCACGAAATGTCCGTTAACACTGATTAACAGACCAGAAGAGAGACGTTTGAGAAGTTTGTGAAGAGTTTTCTGACGGTACTCAGAGGATGGGTTAATGAAACAAAACAAAAAAGGAAATATATGTATATAATTATTTATATTAAAAATAAATGTATTCTATACTCATAACTCCTTCATACACAACTATTTATATCGTATTGTCGTTCTTCTCAGACCAAAAAGAGTATATGTTTTTTTGCCTTCTCTTTTTTAAAAATGGAGCAGCAGCAGCCGAATGTTAGCTGCCGTTCAGGTAGGTAGGGCAGTTTGAAGGTGTTCACCGCTTACGCATTGCCCACGAGCGTCCAAGACCCCCACGCCTCGCTGCTAAAGCAGAATTTATGAAGAATTCATGTTATTTCCTACGTATTTCTTATACAACCATGAATACATTCATTCAAGTCAATTCGACACACTCACATGCACATGCACACATACAAACACTCAGGTGTGAGGGAAAGAGTGTCTGTCAAAACTTGTTACGTGGGACGACTATTTTTGGCCAATTTACGGCGTGTGGCAGCTTCGAATTGGGTTACCAATTGATTTCATGTTACCGATCTTGCTCGTATGTATGTATATATGTATGTATGTATGTGCTGCCTGATTATTTATGAAGAAGTGCTGCATGTGATAGCCAGACTAGACTGTAGGGCTAATGCTGAGCAAGCAGCAAAGGAATTGTGGGCTCCTTTGTTGCTTCCAGCTGTCTGCTGCCTCCTGCCTTCGCGCTCTTAAGTGGCCTGGTCTTTGTCCGGCTACCATCAACAACAACAGTCGGAGCAGCAGCAGCGGCAGCAGCAACAACTACGACAACTACGTACAGACATTGTAGCGTGGCCAGTCGACTCGGGGCCTGCGGCTGTTGACTGGGCCAACAAAGGGGCATAGTTAAGCATAATTTAATAGATACGCGGCTCGGGCTTTGCAATCTCTTTATGGTTGACACTATTGTCCGGGCCAGGCTTGTCTGTGGGCCTGTCATAAGGTGATGAATGCATTATTATTATTATTATTGTTGCTGCCGTGGCCCGTACTTTGTTGGGCTTTTGTTGAAAAGCGTTAATTGAGTGTTGCGAATGTGCAACGGCAATTGAAATTGTTTATGACTTGCAGTTGTTGCTCTCCGCCGTCTGCCGTCTGCCTGCTGCCTGCTGCCTGCCTGCCGTTGCTCAGGTTCAATAATGTAATGCAATTGGGACTGCAACTGCAACTGCCACTAATGCACTTCCAACCAAACTGGCACTTGGCTAATCAGCGGGTATATCATCTAACGTCTAACGCATATCCTCCCAGGCAGCGCCGCCAAAGGATACCGCTGCTGCCTGGCTGCCGTGTACTTGACAAAAAAAACACTTTAGGCTTCCATTTGTGAGACTGCGTAATTATGCTTTATTAAGATGCAATTTTCATTACGGGAATGGACCAAGGAGGCCGAGCTACGAGCTACGAGCTACGAGCCACGGGCTCCACTTGAACTCAACTGGCTGGCGAGCACTTGACGGCGACGGCAGCGGCAACGGCGACGTGCCTTAGAAAATTTTCGTTTCGTTTCGTTTCTGATATTTAGTGGATTTTAATTGCCGTAATTAGCGAGAACTGGGAGCTGGAAAGATATTCAAGTGCATTCTGAAGTGACGTCTCCTTCTCATCTGCGGCTGTTGATTCTTCTGGCTGTTGTCTTCTGGCTGCACCGCCTGCTGCAATATGGCCGCCAAGACGGAAGCAATCGCAGGCAGGCAGGCCCCAGGGCAGAACCCAGGCAGCATCCAAAAGATACGCCATAAATTAACACCAAACCGAATAATGAAAAGTGCCGATCCATATCGGGTGCACATGTTTTGTGTTTTGTGTGAGCAGCAGCAGCAGCAGCAGCCAGATAGAATCGATCCAGTCAGGATACTGGCCACATCAAAATCAATTAAAGCGCCCGACATTGATGGACATGGACATGGAGTGTCCGGGGAGTGGAACTGGAATTGGTGCTGGTGCTGGAGTTGTAGCTGTAACTGGCACAACTGAACTGGCAATCCTCTGATTCTGATCTTCGTTTGGCATCTTAATGAGCCCGCCCGTTTGCCCGCCTGATTGCCAGTTGATCATTTAGTGCGAGTATGTCATTAACATTTATGGCCATTTAAATTTACATCTGACTGGTAATTCGAAAAGGTGTTGTTTGGCCTGCCCCGACGCTTCATTACACAAAAGTTTTGCATTGTAAACGATTCTACTCCCAGCATTAATGGGTTCACATTAACATACAAAATCAGTTGCAGGTCTGGCAGGTTACAGCAACTGCTAAGAGTATCTCCGATTCGGTTTGGACTTGTGTAAAATGCCAAATGCAAAATGCAGTTGAACTTGACTGGTTGACAGTCAATTAATTAATCGAAAAACTGCCGAAATTCCGTGGCTGTCAGCCGGCAGACATGTCCGTGAAATGATAAACTCCCCAAACCAAACCCAAACCCAGCAAAACCGTCGCCTCGGCCGATCCCTGAGTGCCACTTGAGCAACCCTTGTGCACCTTCCTCTCTTTTGTTGTTGTTGCTGTTGCTGTTTTTTTGTTGGCCTTTTGTTAGTTGGCCAGTTGGCCCCCCCTGGCATTTATGTTTAACACTTTAATTGTGATTACAAGCTGCAATCAAACTGCAAAAAAACCAAAATGAAAAAAAAAAGTAAAATAAAAAATAAAATAAAGGTGGGTTCGAGGTTTTGACTGACTGACTAACTGACTGACTGGCACCCCAGCCAGCGGCGGCGGCGGCTCTGTGGCTCTGTGGCTCTGGCTTTGGCTCAGACTTTGGCTCAGACTTTGGCTTATGCATGTTTAAGCAGCAGCAACAAAAACAACAACAGCAACACTTGCAACAACCACCTTCAATAATGCTTGCAACAGCAACAAGAAAGCGCGTCATGTCGCTGGCTTTATTAAATTACTTGTCAAAAGTGCATACACGAGCCTGAGCCTGGTAAGCCTGAGCCTCGTCGAACGAGGAAGAGGGCGTTCCAATGTCGGCGGACATGAAACAGCCCCTGCACACACACACTGCAACACCTCATCTGCATACACCAACACTGGCATACAGCTAGCCCATCGCACAACGCCTTTCGTTGGCATAACGAGGCTTGTCACAACAATTCTGCACTGCACTGCAAAAAGGATAAGGAAAAGCAGCTGAAAACGAAAAGAAATGCAATGCAATGAAAAAGAAAATAAAATCAATTATTATGTGCATTTTCCTTTTCCTTTCGTTTCAACCCACTCCCCGCTACCCTCTCTGATTGCCTTCACCCACTGCCATGCCCAGGGGGGATTAATTAATCTTGTCAACGATTGCAAGTCATTTGCCGTGGCAACAGCAGCAAACATCTCAAATAGTCAAATTAATTTACTTCACACTTTAATAAACGATTATACAAATACACGTACTCAGGCACACACACGCAGACACACAGAGACAGAGGGCTGACTGAGATGAGGTCGTATCTTGGGGTTGTTGCTCGATGAAGGTGTTAAATGTTTTGTTGACATTGCCAACAGCAGAAGCAGCAGCAGCAACAGCAGCAGCAACACCATTTCCCATTCTTATGCGGGAAACAATTCGGGGGAAGAAGGAAAAACAGAAAAACATTTTTCACAGCTTCCCTCGATTTTAGCGTGAAGTTTGTCGTTCGTTGCCTGCTTTATTGCGGTGACTGTGTGTTGGTGGTTGTTGGTTCTTAGTCGAGTTGCGTGTAAACAGCAACATCCACAACAATCACAGCAACAGCAGCAGCCGAACCAACAAATGTTCTTCCAAATCACCGAATTCCCCCTTCCTGCTCCGCATTTGTTATGCCTTTCTTATGCTGTGGGGTTAATCTCTCGAATATGTTCCAATGAATGGGTGGAATATGTTCTTTGATGTGCACTGACAATGCGGGGGGAGTGACGAATGGGGGCGGTAGGGCGTGAAAATGACTTACTACACTAATTAGAGTAAGTCAATCGTCGGCAAGGAAATGATTTTTATGGCATTCGATTTAGAATCGAAATTGCCGGCAAGTAAATGTTTTTATTTGAGAATTTTAAAATCGGAAGTGAACGAATAAAGAAATGAATGAACAAACACAGATCCAATGGACTTCCTTCAGGGCTAAATCGGAGTGCATTGAATGAGTAGAAAAATATTCTTATTATTCTTCAGTCTACTATTACAATTTCCGTTCAGTAAATTCAAAGCAAAAGCCATAAAATGTTTTACATTAAAAAGTGCATTAATTTCCTTTAAATATCTTCCATCTATCCCTAACTTATCATGATCGCCAACACTCAATATTTTTACCATCAGACATTAACAATTAGCCATGCTTCAATTTGGAACATCTTTCGTTGGAATCGGCAACGGGGCAGCCTGATGACGAGCCAGAACGAATCCACTTTTGCATCACAATGCATCAAACGATACTTGGAGATCTCGTCAAAAGCGAAGTGCAGACATCGAAATGTGGACAGGGCAGAGTCGGCGGCGGCGGCGGCGGCACCTGTCGGCGCAGCGAATGGCCAAAAAGAGAGCACCTTGCCAGTGCTGGAGCTGGGCATGGGTACACCGGCTGGGACCTGGATCGGGACACCAGCCGTTGCGAAGGAAATGCACTGTGTCTGCCCCTGGGTTGCACTCGCATTAATGTCGCCTGATCCGTAGCTGTGAATAATTTCCCCATCCGCTGGGATGGCATCCCCTGGCAACCTGCACACCCCCCGCTCCATGCGCGCTGCCCGCTCGTTTGTTCGGCATCGCTGCTAATGATTTAAATGCTTTAATTTATGCTGGCTTTTCCACATTTATCATCAAAAGACTCCTGGCCTCCGAAGGTAGCATATATTTACTCGTAAATATGATTTGTCGCCGTGCATTATCATAGATATGTAGACACTGGCACTGCCGCGCTTCCCTCATCCGTTGTCTGGGATCCGCTGCTGGCCAACCAACACCTAGCCGGGCGAACGGGTTTTGCCAGTCAAGGCGCCAGCTGACCCATATAATTCTGCACACTGCGCCAGCCACCCGATAACGACCCGGGCAGCTGGAAAAGCAGCCCGCGAGGAAATGCGTTTTCCAGCGCTCTCTCCCCACTTGACCCCGGCCTCGCCGCATTCCTGTGGCAGTAGTCCGCCGGGGCTGTCTGTGAACGCATCAATCTCGCGTACACTGTACTGCATTTCCTGGCCGTCTCTGGCCATGGCAAAAGACGCCTCGTCTGGCCCCTGGGGGTCACGCGGGGAGTGCTCTTTGGGGGCATGGGGCCAGGCAGAAAATGCGTTTTTAAATGGCTTTTTATGCGTGGCGCGGGCTTTTGATGTTCGACACATGCCGAAAATTCACAGCTCTGGCGGTCGCCGCTCTGCTCGGGCCTGTGATTAATGTTTGCAAGAAACGCGAATACAAATGAGAGAATGAGAATGCGAATGCGCTTTTAAGAACTTTGACAAGGTCCTGACTCGGCCAGGTTCTTTCCCTTTTTCCCCCTTTTTTTTCCTTGCCAAAAACATTTGTGTTGGCTTCCTTTTTTGGTAACAGTTGGACTCGTTTGAGAGACTTGGTCTTAGCCTTAGTTTGGGCTTCGTCTTGGGCCTCCCATATGGCCCTGATAAAGTTATTACCCAAATGTAGTTCTCACACACTCTCTGGCGCAGCGCTCTCGTTCCCGCTCCCGCTCTCGGTGTCGCTCTGGTGCTTCTCTCTCTGCATTGCTAATTCTCTCATTTGCTGTCTCTTGTGCAACTGTCGATGCTTGATTTTCGCTTGTCTTTATGATCGGCTTGCTGGCTTTGATCTTGACGCCGCTACCCCGTCCAGTGTTCCTGTCTTGGTCCCGCTACCAGTTCCCTGTCCATGCCAAGTCCCCCTTTAGCGGAGTCGCGGGTAATGGGGAAGAGAAGAAAAATGCAACTCGAGCTCAATTAGTGCTCATCAAAAGCGTGCAGGTAACACCTTCAGTGCGTTGCTTTTGCACACCTCTTCTCCGAGTATCTCTGTGTGTGTATGTATCTCTGTCTGTGTTGTATCTGTGTGTTCTGGTGTCAGTGTTGGTGCCTTTTAGCAAAGGCGTCACTTGTTCTTGTTCTTGCCTTGACTCCAACCGGACCGAGGTATGCAATTTGCTCCGAGGGTCTCCAGTGATGGACCACCCGTGCTTATGCCAATGCTCGTAGTGTGCAGCCCTCGGGGCTCCGTTCAGTGAAAGCAAATCAGGCAGTTATCCATTTTTGAAAGCTAAGCCCAAAAACTGCCGCCACGCAAGTCTCATTTCTGTTTATGTTTCTTTTTGTTTTTGTTTTTGTTTTGTAGTTTTCCCTAGCTGTATTAATGCTAATGCTTTATGGATAGTCGGCACGCAAACTCAACTCATATTTCTCTGCCACTTTTACTATGGCAAATTATAATTTTTAATAAATTATTTGAGGCGCAACCGTTAATTAGAGAATTTATGCGAGCGCCGTCTTGTCAACTTGTTTCGGCTGTCCCAGAACCCCCGCTTCGAGGCATATTTTGTTTCTTTTTTTTCTTGCAATATTTCATGCATATTTTATGCGCCCTGCCACCTGCCCCCAACCGCAGTCAAACACCCCACAGATGCCGACGCAGATGCCAGCACAGTTTGTGCCCGAAGTCATTTTCTCGATTTTATTGAGGCAAACGAGTCTCCTCGCTATATACTATATATACTTAGTATTTAATCTGTAGACTCGCATATCTATGTGTAGGAATATTCTTGGGCATTCGCGCTGTTTTAATGTCATTAGCGAATTTCGTTGAAACGCTCTGCTGTGCAGCCATTAATCATTTGATATGAATTTTTATTTTATTTTACACTTCGGCGGGATTTCTTTTTGTTTGCTTGATTTATGTTTTCGCCAGACTTCTCGCTGCTTGTTGACTTGTGCATTGGGCTTGATCTATTGAATGATTTTCCTGGGAAGCATTTAAAATGAATGAAGTTGCAATAGCAACGGCAATTGTAATTGCAACTGCAGCAGAAAAACTTGCATGTTGTTTAGGGAATTTTGATGAAGTTTTTACGGAAAATAAAGCAAAAAGTTAAGCGGGAACCATTAGGATGAGACATACAGTGGTTTTACATATGTATAACTGCCATGGGACTGATCAGCCCTCAGGGAACCCAATGGGTTAGTCTTAAAAGATTAAAAGTAGTTCTTTGTAGCTATTATGTAGTACGGTGTCGAACATTTTCAATTATCCATACAGCTGTGTGTTAAGGCGTTCGTGATTTCAGATACACACCAATTCCATTTGTCTTATCGGTGGATTTGATTTTTAATACCCAGCGATCGCAGGGCAAATATTTAAACAACAATTACTGGCCAAGTGGTCACTAATGTGACAGATAGAATCTAGCTGGCGCACCAGATACACCACATACCTACCATAAAGAGGCGTGGCTGTACCAGCGGATAGTCATGGCACGCTATTCGAAATGCCATGTCAGGCGGAAGGCAAAAGGCCATCACCCAACCAAAGAAATGTCTGTATATTATATACACCACTCGCATGTGTATTTATATATGTTTATGGACCGGTTATGGATCGGTTGATTTGGCGTGACTGCAAATTGCCTTCTAACAGCAGCTTTTTGTTGGGTTCCATTTGCATGGTAGTTAGCACACGACCTGCTATATATTACCCATTATCATTCCCATTCCCTTTCCGATTTCCAATTATAATTATATAATTTATGCTTAATCTTGCATTTATTTACAATTTTGACCTCACCCCACTGCCACCACTCCCATTCCATTCCAAATTAAGTATACGTCTAGTTGAACTAATTAGTTTCGACTCTCTGGCGTTTTCTTTGGCTGAAAGCAACCTCACACTCGGATCGGACAGACCAGACCAGACCAGACCTAGACCCAGACCACGCCCCAACCCGCGACCCCAGACCCGCATGTTTTAAAATGTTTACACTGCTATCTGTCAAATCAACTGTCAACCCAAAGAGCCCAGCCAGCCATCATCATTGTAGCCGCTGTACGTGCTCTCTCTCTCTCTCTCTATAAACATGTGTGTGTTTGTGTGTTTGCTTGTGGTGCGTTTTGTGGTTCATGCTCCGCTGGGCCCCAGTCTTTTGTCAAGTGGGAAAAGTTTCAGTAATTAAATTGTAATTAGGGATGCATCCGCCGCCTTTCCTGCTACTTTGTGCCGTTTGTGCCGTTTGTGCGTTCAATAATGCGACTGTCTCTGCCAATTGTCTTGGCGTTTCATCAGCCAGCAGCCAGCAGCCAGAAGTGGCAGCAAAAGCGGCAGCCCGTGCTGATCACCACCACCATCCTCAGGTCTATGACCATGCCTGCCTCCCATTCGTCCCATTACAATTATAAACATACCCTTCGCAGGGCACTCTTAATAGTAACATCTGTGTGTACATTGGTTCAAGTATATTTCATTATACATGTGGGCTGTCCACTCGGAGATACTTCATCAAATATTCTTCATATAGCGAGATACATCCCAATAATTATGCAGAAATACCATTCAAATAAAAGAGTATGAATCATTCGGATCTGCTTGTACGTAAGCGTGCAGTTTCTTTTGCCCCACAGTTGCACTATGTATGTAATTGACGAGACCTAACGACAGGTCCATTGTTCAAATGGATACAACTTTTCAGCCATTTTCATTGTAATTATTTAGTGCGAGTATCTGGCTGGTCTTTGCCGTATCTGCTGGCAATCGTCATGTGGCCTGAGCAGCGAGTGTTGTGGGGAAACTGTGGAGCACTACAAAATGGGGTTGGGCTGTCGTTGCTCCTAATTACCAGACGGAAGTGCCTCAGATCATTCCCTCAACGGGCCATGCCGGTTACGGCTTTTGATCAATATCGCAATTTGCAATTGCAAAAGAATGGGTGACGGGAGGATCTTCTTCCAGACCGGATGCCTGCGATGTGTCTTGGGAAAATATATTTTCACAAACTGTGGCGCTTAAGTAAGAGCAAGCAAGCTCGGGCTGCTCTGGCTGCAGCATCTGTGCGATAATCATAATCATCTCTGGAGCTGGGGCTGCGGCTGGGAGTGCACTCAATGCCAGTAGCAGTTGATCAACCGATCAACCGATCAGCTGATTAGACGGCTGGCTGGCTGGCTGGCATTGTGGCAATCCAGAGCGGGGCACGAACCAATTGGCTGTTGTACGTGCGCCGCGTAAATTCAATTTCAGTAGCGACCCACGAAGCTCAGCTTGAGTTGGGGCTGCTGATGGATGGTCTGAGTAGATTGGATGGATGGATGGGTCCGCGGCTTAACGAGAAATCAACGCCGCTAAGCAAATTATGCCGAACGATACGCATGCGCCAGAGACCCATCATGGGTCTGGCACTGGCACTGGCTCTGGATCTGACTCTGACTCTGAGTCTGGGAAAGGCAATCGCAATCAAAGTGGATGCCGAGATGGAGAATGGTCAGCCAGGCAGTGTGGTAATGGTAATGGTAATGCCTGAAATTGATTTAGCCACCTCGGCCTGCCTGACCTTACTACTGTTTTTACGCCTTAAGCAGAATCTCATCAAGAGGTAATGACAACAATTGATCAATCGCTGGCCAGGCTAATGGTTATGACGGTATAGGCATCGGCATCGGCATTGGGGTTTACTCCACCGGTAGCTCTTGTTTATATTAAAATGTAATTTGGCTGCGGTTTCATCAGCCAGGTGGCACTCACCTTGCTCCTCGTCAAAGTTCTTGGTGGACAACTGGAACAGCGCGTCCAGCGGTGTGTCTGCCCCAGCTTCAGGCTTCTTCTGCCCCATGTTGGGCGGCGGCGGCGGCCCCTCTGGCGGCGACTGCTTCTCCTTGGGGCTGCAGCAGTCGGTGCTGCCGTTGCTGCTGCTGGAGCGATGCGAGTGCTCCGAGCTGCCATCCTCGGACGGTATTATGGCGGGATTCATGCTCATCTGGCGGAGGAGCTGCGCCTGTGCCTGGAAGTGCTCCTGCAGCTGGCGCTGGTAGTCCCAGGCCAGGCGCTGCTCATAGCTGTGGAGCAGGGCGGGCGATAGGAACGGATGGAGTCCGCCTGGAGCGGGGCAATGGATCAGCTGACCAGCAGCCGGCGCCTGGAGACGCTCATGGATGAGCACCACTGGAGCGGCCGCATGGGCAGGTGCCGGAACAGGGGCGACACAGGACGTAGCGGCGCCCGCTGGATTGGGCGTGGCTGCCTTCCGATCCTGCTCATCGTCTGCCCGTCCCAGTATGTCCGCAATGGAGAAGCTCTTGATGCGGATGCCCCCCTCGCCGGGCTGACTGGCCTTGAGGCGACCGTTCTGGAGGGGCGTGGGACTGCGCAGGAGTCGCAGGCGCTTCATGTTGAGGGCCCGCATCGTGGAGGCTGGCGGGGGCGGGCTGGGCGAGCCCACAGAGATATCGGACACGGCCGGACTACTGCAGCAGCGCGGGGAGGTCATTCCGTCGGGGCTCGGAGTGCGTTGGGGCATCGTTCAGGTTCTGGTTGTGATCCGCTTATGGGGGGGGCGTTTAGCACATTTTCCGATCTTCAACACTGTTGGAGGCGGCCGAAAAACGCGTCGGCAAAAACGCGCAGAGTTGTGGCGCGGCAGCAACACGAAACACGGCACAACGTGCAACACAAACACCAACAACGAAAATGGCTCGTGGCTGTGGCCCAGGCCAGGCCGGGCTGGGTTGTTCTCTCTGTGCCTCTGTGCCTCTGTGGCTGTCGTTAGTTGCTCTGCTCTCTTCTGGCCACCCTCCCTGTCGCTCGCGGTGTCTGTCTTTGGCTCTCCCGACCGGTTTTTGGGGCCAAAACTTGTTTGTCCTGCTCGCGCGATGACGTCACGGCCGCAGCTGCTCCCTCTGGCCGCAGAGGAAGGCGGTGCCAGAGAGCTACGCCGTAGACAAAAGAGAACGTACGCGGACCAATCAAAGCCCACCTACCCCGCCCTCGACGCGGCGCTGTCAACGTGCGAACGTCATCAATTTGTACAATTTGACATGCGCTCAGTCAGCGCTCTCTCTCTCGCTCTCACTCTCTCTAGCTCTCTCACTCTCTCTCTCTATGCCTCTCTTTCTTTGCACGATTCACTATCTCTTTCTTGCTCGGTTTCCAAGCGGCTGGCTGGCTGCGTTAATTATCGTAATTGCCGACGTTGACGCCGACGCTGTCCCTCTTTTGGGCCCAATTCAGCCGCCTAGCTGTTGGCCCACTCAATTGTCATCAATAATGATGTCTAGTTCAGAGTCGAAGTCGGAGACGGAGTCTGGTACCGTTGGCTCTCCTCCTCATCCATTTGTGCCGCTGATGAATTCGCTGAAAAAAAAATAAGAAACGTCTTTAAATTAAAGTTTTCCACTGTCCCCTCTCCATCCTGGTGGCACACATTTTACGTTTCGTTTGGCTTGCAGTATTCCAAACCCAACACCTCCCCACCCCCTCCCCTGCTAGAGTGCACCAGCAAATTGATTGCAACTCTCTGCTCCGCTTGCAACATCATGTCCGTTCCGTTCCCCACTTCATTTGTTTGTCAGTGTCAGTTTTTTATTCAATTTCGCTTCGCTGTTTGTCCTCGTTTTCTTTTATTTTTCTCGCGTTTTCCTGCATTTTGCATGCAAGTGTCTATTTAACTGCAATGCGCCCTTTGTCGATGGACGTGCAGGTGGGGGAGGGGGCAGGGCACTGTGCATTCGGCTAAGTGAAATGATGTAACTGCTCAACCGTAATCGATAGTAGACCCTACCACTACTTTTACCCCTGCCTTGCCCTCACGAGAAATGGGTATAATTGTTTACTAACAACTACTGCAGAGGAACAAAATTTCGAGGCTTTAGATCACTTAATTATATGTAAATTAAAACGAAAAATAAATAAAATAAAATAAAATAAAGAAATACGAATCATTCAGAAGCTTAACCTACATATAATGAATTAAGCTTAAATGCATTTAAGAATGAATTTTATATTAATAGAATTTATAGCAGAATTAAAAAAGAAACTTTCTCCCTTTTTTTTTAGCAAAAAATAATAAATTAAGGAATTAATATATTCTTTTACCCCGAAGGGTCTGCAAGCGTCGACTTTTAGTCGCTTCGTGCCCATCCATTTTCACTTTCAATGTCGTTCTGGCATTTGCAGTAGTAGTCGCCGTTAGTTTTGGCCTCTACGCTTGCCACCTTCTTCTGCATTCTGCTGCAAGATGGCCGCGCTGTTGTGCTTGATTAATGCCTGCACTTGACAGACTTGATGGACTCTTGACTGACTCGAATGTGGCTCGGTTTTTGCTCGCTCTCTGGCCGGGCTAATTTCTCTAAATTGAATGCCTCCTTGGCCGCGAATCGCTGCTAGGAATCGTGTTCGCATTCGTATTCAAAATCAATTATAAAATGACTCTTAATTGGGCGCCTCAATAGACGCGACACGCCCTGTCAATCATAATTAGCTTGTGCCCCTAGCCCAGCCCAGGCCATCCACTCGATATCCATTCCCCTGCCCATGCTCACTCCCGTTGCCATTCCTCCTGTTTCATATTCACACTGACGCTGACACTCGTATCCCATATCCACATCCATATACACTCGAAGCATTCGACACGCCTCTAATTCTGCAAACTCATAAGCCAAATATATCAGTCCGCTCTCCGTCCCTCCGCTCCGTGCAGTTATATCCTTTCATTAGTCGGCCCAAGATGGCGATCGGCGTAGTCTCTGTGTTCATTAAAACCTCATAAATAGCCAAAGTGTTTATTGTGGCAAGCGTACATAGGCATACATACAATACAATTCACTGAGAGCCACACATCTGCGTCTGGCAGGCCAGGCCCAATTCCCCGGGGTCTGTTGCTCCTGGGCGGGAGAGGGCTCTTCAGTGCGGCCCTCGTATTTGAGTACATTGTCACTGAAGGAGGAGGAGGAAGAGGGGAGAGTCGAAGCAGGGAGTCACTTGGTAATAAAGTCATTGCTGTTGTTGTCAAATTTGTCACGCCCCTTCGGCGGGTACGAGGTGGCTGCTGGCGATGCATTAATGTCGCCTTTTGTTTTGCTGATGCTCCGAAACCCCTGAATCCCGAACCCGATGTTCATGTTCCTGTTCCTGTTGCCCTGCCTGCCTGACGATGATGATGATGATGATGATGAAGTTGTGCCAGGCAGTTGTCAACTATCAACGCCGAATGAATCCCATCCCAGGAACTGTGGCTGCCACATCCCAATGCGAACCGAAATGCATGCCAATTAAAGGGCAGCTTGAAGGCAGCCTCAACATCAACTTCAACTCCAACCTCAGCACGAACCTCAGCTGCACCCAAAAAAAGAATCTGTGACGAATCCGCTTATGACTGCGGGCTGATGCTGATGCTGAGGTTGAGTCGGTGTGGCAGAACGATCCGATCCGATCCCCGGCCTGGCCAACACCACATCATCATCATCCAGGCGTCTTCGACACTTGGGACAGCTGTCAACATTTGGCCAACTCATTATGCAGATTTTGACCACAAAGGCGACTCGCAAAATGTCGCAGACAATTTGCTAAACGAACACTTTGTGTCACACGGCTCGCAACGTATCGGATGGGATCTGGATGCATCTATTAAGAGCAGCCCGGAGATCGGTCAACTTAAGGGTTCCCAAGAAGCCGCAAAACCCAAAATGACACCAACGCCAGCCGAGCCGAGCCGAGCCGACATCTTTGGGCTACCGCATACGAAAATTATGGTCTCAAACGAAATACCTTAGCGTTTATCCACAAGATACACAAAAGTGCCGCGCCTTGGGGCAACATATCGTATCGTACAGCCTGGACCGCGGTCAGAGTTGGAGTCGGAGTCGAAGCAGTGGCAATTTGTATATCTTTGTGATAAATCAAAACATTATCAATAATAAAATCGGTAGCCGTTTGCCACTTGGAAGCGTTTGGGGCGAATTTTGTCGGCTTTTTGGTTGTGGTCAGAGCCGAGGCAGAGAAGGTGCCGGAGAAAACAAAAAAAAACCAAAAACAGAAAATCCCAAAAGCATTTTTGAGTGCTAGTGCTCGTGTGTAATTTGTATGCTAATTCAGCATCGAGTTGAATGTCTGATGAAGCTTAATGTCAGCCAAACGAATCGATCGAGACACACGGCAGTGGAAAGAGGCTGTGGCAGGGGCTGGGGCTGGGGTAGAGACTAGTGCGGGGAGTCCAACTAAAGTGACACCCATTAACACTTTTTAGTTTGTAGGAGCTGTGAATCTTTCGATTTTCACAATTTCTGACGAGGCCAAAGCGTTCCCTTATCGATGATATAGCGGTACAGCAACTGGAACTGGCGTCAACGCATTCCCATCAAACGAATTAAGTGGCCTCAGCATCGGCAGCAGCAGCAGCAACAGTACCATCGAACTTTGTCCGCGAACGAGTCCAACGCAAAATCCAACGTTGTTGATGGACACTGAACCTCACGCTAGAGGCGCCTACGTGTGTGTTCTGTACGAGATGGGGCTAAGTGGCTGATTGGTCTTGGATGCGATGGGATGCGATGGATTGGAGGAATGGAAATGTAGGAATATGGACGTGTATGGACATGGCGGTTCTTTGTGTGTGATCTTATCGTGATAGAAATTAACCGCTACCAGATTGAGGATTAGCATATCAGTTCCAAATTCAGCTGGGATAATTTTTTTTTTTTTAAAAAGAAGAGACGGAACTCGATTGAAAATCAGTGCTGGAGGAGAATCAAAGAGTTCAGAGTGAAGGGAGGACTTCGATATGAGCTTAAGCATACTTAGGAGTTGTTTAAGTGTTTTTAAAGATTCATTAATATAATATTGTTAATTTTTATATCTATCACTAGCTTTGGTGAAAGAAAACCATCAATAGTGTAAGAAGATCTAAAGTGCACTGAGAACACTTGATTGAGAATGATTTTATTTTATATTTTTTTAACAAAAATTTACATATTTTTCGAGCAGTAAATGTTTTAAATAATTTGATCATAATTGTTGTTGTTTTCATATTACTGGCATCAACATTTTAGATTTTTCTTAAACACTTCTTGGCCGCTTTTTTCATATCCAACTCCTTTGAAGAAAATGTTAATGTTGCTTCTCATAATTTACAACTTCATTAACGTTTCAAGGAATCATAAAATTTCATTCATGATTCAGATAGTGAATGTGCAAGTAGTATTGTGTTTATTTTGTTTATTTTCTTGTTTTTGGATTCTTTGATCGAAATATGCCGCATCACGATCAACTTCTCTGGGATGAATGAAACAGAAATCAGTGGACATAAAGCAAAAACAAATTGCTCTCAGTGCGCCTCGCTCGTTTCCATGGGTACCATGGCTTTTCTGCTGTTTCATTTCCATTTGGTATTATCCTGTGGCCCAAAACGCGGCAGAGCGGCAGTCGGGGTGCCCGGCCCGAGGTGTCGGCTGTAAGCTAATTGGAAGCGTGTTCAAAGGTGCCGCCAACAAATTAAGTATGAGTTACCAATTTAGCTTTTATATCTCTATCGCGCACACACACACACAAACACACACACACACACAGACGCATAGATACACACGCACACGAATGCATTGGCCAGGAACCGAGACGCGGATGTTGCGAGTAGTTGTGCCTCTTGGGGGGCGACACGATCCGCAAAAGAGACAGAGAGAGAGAAGAGCTGAGCTGAGCTTCTCTGGGTCTCGTTCTCTCTGGCCCTCGCTCTTAACTGGTTTGTTCCCTCTCACAACTAAGTTGTAAAATTGCAGTCCTTTGATTGCATTTGTGTGCCAAGCTGAATTGTTTGCATTTATCATAATCAGCAGTGAGGGGACGTGGAAGCGGAGTCGTTTGTAACCGCCGCGAGGGCAACTTTTCATCTTTTGGCAACGCGGCG
Source organism: Drosophila obscura (assembly GCF_018151105.1). Taxonomy (NCBI): domain Eukaryota; kingdom Metazoa; phylum Arthropoda; class Insecta; order Diptera; family Drosophilidae; genus Drosophila; species Drosophila obscura. The sequence continues at coordinate 2,305,837 of NW_024542736.1, read as the reverse complement.
CCAGTTAAACTGGAACTGAAAGTCCAACATTGACTCCATCTCCGTCTCCGTCTATGGGGAGTCCGACTGCATCTCCATCTCCGACTGCGACTGCGAGTGCAGCTTGATATAGGTCGAGTGTGAGCCCTGTGTGTGTGTGAGAGCAGCCAGCACTTGATCGTGTGATCTGTCCTCCTCTGACGAGGGAAATGTTGAGTAATTGCTGACAATATGGCTGAGCAGGGAAGACAGAACATTTAGTTGGGGAACGGGAACGGGAACAGTCACCCCAGACGAACTTAAAGGCGTTCCAGTTACTCCAAAAAATTTGCTAAATTACTGAACTGCTGCACTGCTGTTTTGATGTTTTTATTTGATAGATTGCAACTTGCACTTTTCGAAATTACAAAACTATTAAACGTCTATATTTTCTGCTGATATGCCCCAGAAAGGATCCATGAAACACATGTAAATAAGAAGAAAATTGTATTGGGATTTAAAAAGAATTATTATGTATATTTACATATTTATAGGGAAAGCAAAATAGTTTGGAAAATTGAATTATAATATTTATGTTGTATGTAGCTAATTTCCATCCAAGCTTTTTTTCAGTTAACCTATTCAAAGTGCAGTTGTAATTTAACTTTATGTTAATTTAGCTACGACTTCTATTTCTTTTGTGTGGTGGTACTTTTGGTTGGAAGTATCTACCATCTAAATACTCAATTAATTCTATTAGCAGGTAGATTTTCAAACTTACAAGAAGAAAACATTATGACGAGCATCTGGCCGGGGCCTCATTAAAGCCGGGGCCGTGTAGAGTTAGGCTCATGAGGCACATCCACTCAACTCATCGTGCTGTTGGTTCATTAGTCATTTTTAGTTGATTCGATTAATGGGTTTCGACATTTACGCATTTTTGTGTTTGTTTTCACGGAAGTGCTGAGAGATTTTCCCATAATTAGAGCCGCAGTCCCAGTCGCCGTCGCAGTTTAGCCCGATTTGCCGGGCGAATTTTCTCAGCTACTAAAACCTAATGCCACCGGTAATGGCTGCAGTAATGTGTGCTTACCCACCCATTCCCCAGCTGGTGTGTGATACTCGCACTGGAGTACAACTTAATTTCAATGAAATGGTTTTTTAGGTCTTTTACTTTCGCCGCAGCACTCTCAAACGGGGAGGTATTAATAACACCCAAGAAAAGGGATGAGGGAGACTGAACTAGATGGGGGTTTGCGGGTGAGTGTCTTTTAAGTTTCCTTTATCGCGGCACATGCGTTGCATTGTCACACATTTGGAAATGAAAATAAATTGCCTTTAACTAAGTTTGAGATGTGGCTGTTCGATCTGCATCTCATGCATATGCAAGAGGTTTTTCCCGGCTACTTTACGAACTGTGAGAGACAATCGAGCGAGCGGCTTGGACCAGTTCTTCCAATCGGTCGGCATCATTAGCAGCGGAATTGATAGCTTGATTATTCAAATGATTAACAAACGATCGGCGGCTGGCTTGGACGCCGCTCAGCGGAGTTCGTTGAGATCGTTTTGGGGATCGTTTGGGGAGAGCGAGATTGATGGCGCACTTCAGTTTAGGAGGGCTCGCAGGTCATCCTCAGTCTCCGCTCCCCCTCCCTGGTTCGGGAGTGAAAAATGTATGCGCCGATGGCGACGCTGGCTAACTTTGAACTGCGCCGCAAACGGTAGCCGGAGCAGCTCCCCGCCAGCCGTTCCAGTTGGGTATTTATGAAAATGATCGCTTCGAAAATTAATAAATATCGAAATAATTTCAGTGAATTTCATATGCAAATTGGCGCCGTGCACAAATCTGCAAAGCTTTAGACACTTGAAGCGGCGTTCCAGCTTGGGTCCGTTCGACTCGTTTTCGATTGTGGCAAGTGATTAAATTAATAATTAATTTGTTTTAGTTTATGAATAACGGTTGTAAATAATCATTAATAAAAATTAAAAAAGATTTCTTTTATTTTAAGGCTCCGCTTTGGATTCAGACTCGGATTCCGATTCTGATTCGAATTCCAGCTTAATCGGAGACGAAGATCCAACAAAATACGTAGCAACATCATTAAGATTGTTCGAGGCATTCGCGGCACAATATTTAAATTTAAATTCAGAATCTCAATTCTGAATTCCGAATTGAACTCACCGACAAAAGCCAAATGGGAGCTGGTAGCTCTCGTTTCGACTCGATCATTGTTTGCTTAAATATGTTCAAATTTATTGACAACAATTTGTGGTCTTTTGTGCTTCTCTTTTTTTTGTCTGTGTGCTTTGCTGAAATTATTAATTGGAGTAAAACAGATTTGGCCTTTCGGCGCTAATTGGGCCGGCTACAGTGGAGATATTTGTGTGTGGAGAAATTTGAAATGCTCTCTGGCCAACAGTTTGGTGGCTCTGAAAAGAGCCGTTTTGGGTGTGTGTTCTTATCGGTGTGTTGAAGAGCTCTGGCTCGGTGCTGAGCCTGGTTCTGCTACTGGTTCTGGTTCTGGCTCTGGCTGGTTCGCTGGCCAACAGTGACCTTGGTCCTGGCTGAGTTACTCTGTGTGTCCCTCTCAGTTGCTGGCTGGCCTTACACGTTGCCTTTGCCCTGTTTGAATTGGCCTTGGGAAGAACTTCAGGCTGTCCTGGCACTTCCTGGTGGCCTAAGCCCAGTGCTGGGTCGGGGAACTCTTTCGTGTGGGAGCTGCGCCCGACTCCCTCGCACTCGACTCAAAATTAAACAAAATACTCGACTCCTCGTTGCTCACTTTCTGTACCATTTATCAGGTTGAATATGCGGTTTCTATGCGCACCAGGCCGCGCCTTCATTTGGGTGGTGCACCGCCCAGAGTCGAGGCAGCCGATCCGGGCAGTTGAACCGTCACCATGCCCGCCGCGGCGGCAGCGACAGCCAATCCCACCATATCCGCCTCGTGCATGGGCTTCTTCTTGAGGATGCTCAGATCGTTGACGTTCTCCAGGAAGGACTTGTGTGCGGAGAAGACCTTCACACTGTCAAAGTCCTTCTTCAGCTCCTCGATGTCGCGCTTCTGCTTGGCTCGCCGATTCTGGAACCAGGTGATCACCTGGGCATTGGAAAGGCCCAGCGAGGCGGCGATCTCATCCCGATCGGCTGGCGACAGATACTTCTGGTAGAGGAAACGCTTTTCCAGCTCAAAGATCTGATGGTTGGTGAAGGCAGTGCGGGACTTGCGTTTCTTCTTTGGCTGCGGCCTGTTCGAGAAGATGTCCAAATGGGATTTGTCTGCAATTCGGAAATAGAGAGGGAGAAAGATGGTTAGTTGAAGTCCGCTTAAAGGTGGTGTTCAGGTGTGGTTGAACCGGTTGCCTCATGCTAACAAGCAGCTTTGCCTTAAGTTTTAATTGCCGGATGGGGACGGGGTAGGGGCAGGGCAGGCGTTAATTTAAATGCCAAGCGATTGATACATTTTAATAATGCAATTGGAAGTGCAATTCTTGCCATTCCGATTCCAATTGCCATTGCGCTTTCCCAGACACCTCAGCCTCAGCCTCAGTTGCAGCTTCAGCTTCAGCGAGTCAGTTCCGTTCCGTTCCCAGAGTGTATAATTTCGAGTTGATTGATTGCGCGAGTTGTGGGCGTTCATTGAGTGAGCGGATCTAATGACTCCCCCGGCCTTATGCAATCTTTGGAGCGCTCATTTGTCTCGTTTGACGTGTGATTTATAATAATTATTGACACCTACAAATCAGTTTTAAGTGGTACAGTGCCAGTACACCTAGCCGGGCTTGATTAATGAGCCACTGGCCCATACTTAAAATGCAGCTTGCTCTATCCGATCAAGCTTGCATAACATTTCCTGGTTCAGAGACAAAGTCTCCAGGAGCGGCCCCCACTCCAATCAAGGCGGCAGCTTAGGCCGATCATCAGCATAAATATTTATATTTATTGAATATTGGCCAAGCCAACCGGTTCGACATCCGATAGTTTCACACCCATTCCGATTGCTTGTCAAACAAACTAGATCAACATTAAAAACTAATTAAATGCCCGCCAGCGTCAGCCAGACTCAAACTCAAACTTCAAACGCAAATGAATGCCACATGAATACCCGTATGAGTGTGGTGCGGCTATACCCTGGTCGGGCTATTCGAAATGCAAACGCATAATTTGGCCATTCGTTATCTTGAGCGCGTTTTGTAACCCAAAACCCATTAGGCACTTGACTGCCTGCACGCCTCTCACCACTCTACACTCTCTCCACTCTCTCTCTGGCTATTTCTCTTTCTCTTTCCCTGTATTTGTTTTTATCAGAGACTCATTAAGTAATTTTCATGACTTATCTTTACAGCGCAGGGAAAAACTGGAACTCGAAGTCGAAAGAGAAATGTGCAGGCCACTTGGGTATCCTGTGCCAGTTCCCTCTCAGCTCTCAGGTGTCCACTTACAGGGCCGCACTCGTAAATCGTTGCCTTAGTTAGGGGGAGTTTTGTTTTGGTCACATTTGTCAGGGTTCCGTGCTCAACGTATGTTCAAATATGGTTTAGGCTTGGTCTGGAAATTCGATCGATTTCCCTGGAACCTACGGCAACAGTTGGCCCCCGGGAATTTATGTATTAATTTGGCGCTAGTACTGGGAACTCCAGTTGGGATAAGGTTAAGCCCAGGGCGACAAGTTGTCTGGCAGGTCAGGGGTCATTACATGCACAAAGATTCCGAAAGAAGTGGGAGCAACTATCTTTAGAGAGTGCCAAAGATATTAATGTGCACACTCCCCCATATTTATGGGATTTCCGTTGCAACTGCAACTGAAACTGCAACTGCATCTGCCTCTCGATTAGACCCACGGTGCTGATTGACTAACGACGACACCAAAAATACACACATACATATCTGCTCATCGTAAATATTTCGTCTCTCGATTATACAATATTTGATAAACAGTAATATATATTTTGTGTCAGCCTTATAGTGTTGTATAAGACCGGGTGTCGCTGCTAATCGCTCTTTCTGTATTTTAAAACATGTTTACGACTGGAGGCTCCAGCTGGGGCCAGAGTTGGTCGGCCATTAGTTTTGAGTAGCAACAAATGGAAACGGCATGTTAATTGTTCGATGAGGAATAGCAACAAATACAAATACTCGAGCCCGGCAAGACTCGATTAGGTAATGCACACGGGGCACACTTGGCACTTGGAAACCGCTGGAAAATTGTTGCTAATCGCTGCAGAATCGACACGAATACACAAATACACAACGAGTAAGTACTAATGCGGACAGTTGGGGACTATTAAACATTAATTGCCATGAAATCACTGGCTCGCCCACTAGCACAGGGTGCACAGGGGGGGGGGTGTGTGAGACAGTACTAAAACGCCCACTAAATGCACTCTGGATGAGTGTCAAACTTCAACTGTGACTTAATTCCATGCCACAGGCAGTAAATAGATTGGTTTCCAGTTGCTTTCGAGAAAGTTCTGTTGCTGAAATAATCTATAAATTATCTTTAGCTTGTTCCATTTGCAACTAAATTCTAATGGAGAAGCTCCCCACTCCACCCACAGTAATTTGTTTCTGTCTGTGGCGCATGCTGCTAATTAATTAAAAGCCCAAAATCGAATCGGTTAGGGAATTTACATATCAAAAGACCCCACTCAGATCGATTGACTCTGGAGAGACGCTTGTTGAGTTGGTGAGGGCGAGGGGGCGAGTCGATCTGTTGGCCGTTTATTTCAATTAAACGAAATACGAACACGAATTTTCTGCTTGATAAATGGCAAACATCAGGCAGTAATAAGCTAAATATTCAGCTCCAGCCTCTGGAATTCCATGGGTTCCATTTGCATTCGAGAACAAATTGAAGGCAAGGCCTTTTATTCTAATTGAGAATCGCATAAATTCATTTCGGGAATTGAGACATTTGTCAATCGCAGCGGACAGACAGACAGATGTGGATGGGATGGAAGATGTGATTTGGATTTGGATTTGGTGAGGGAAACCTACCTTGAGACTCGTCGAAATCCTTGGTGGTCATCTGGAACAGGGCGTCCAGGGGCGTTCCATTGGCCTTGGCCTTGGCAGCGGCAGCAGCGACTGCGGCAGCGTTTCCCCCACTGGACGCTCCACTGCTGTTCTGTGACGGACTGGAGGCACTCGCCGATCCAGCCGAATGGTGGCGCTCCCGCTCAGCCGACACCTGGGCTGAGGACTGCGGGCTGTGGCTGTGGCGGGCAGCAGCGGCGGCAGCAGCAGCAGCCGAGTCCCGGGAAATTTCCGGAGAGCAGCAATCGCTGGCCGCGGAACTGGAACGGTCCGAGCCGCTCTCCGAGGGAATGATGTCCATGCCCATGTGGCGCAGCAGCTGGGCCTGGGCGTTGAAGTGCTCCTGCAGCTGTCGGTGGTAGTCCAGGGCCAGCCGCTGCTCGTAGTGCAGCAGGGCGGAGGGAATGAAGGGGCGTACGGGCATGGGGCCGAGCAGGTGATCCCAGGGGCGTACAATCTGTCCACCGGGCAGGAGCATGGCTGCCGCGGCGTGATGTGCGTCCAAGGGCTCGGTGCGGGGCTGCAGGAGACCAGAGGACGGCCGGTTGGCGGGTGGGGCCAGCAGTGTGGCAGCCGGCGGTGGCGACACCGAGTCCGAGCGCTGCTTTTGCGAGTGCCCCAAAATGTCGGCAATGGAAAAGCTCTTGACGCCCTCAATGGACGCCTTGGTGGTGGTCTGCTGCTGGGACTCGGCGGCAGCGGGGGCCGGAGCCAGGGCTGGCGGACTGGGCGTGTGCTCGCGCGTCTCCGACGAGGAGGAGGACATGCGCAAACGCTTCAGCGGCTGAAAGTAGTCCTCCGGCAGACTGCCGACGGCCCCGCGTGTGAGTCCGGCGGCGGCTGCTGCTGCGGCGGCGGCATGATGCTGCATCAGGAACTGCTGCTGCTGGAGCAAGTCGATGGTGCTGGCACGCGGATGGTGCAGCTGGTGGGCGTGCGGATGAGGATGGTGCTGTTGCTGATGCTGCAGCTGCAGCTGCGTGGGCAGCGGGCTGGGGGCTCCTCCGACGGAGATCTCCGATTCGGCGGGGCTGGCCGGTCGCATGGTTGGAGGACAGAGCATTTAAGCTTCGGTCTGGCGGGGATTACTTGCTGTCACTTTGGTATCGCTCAAAGCACTAAACTGTGTTGTCGCCTTCTGCTTGCAGGTGCCAGAAGCGACGTTGCACTGATTCGATTGCTTCACTTTGCGTTTTGGTTTCTCAGCTAACGAACACGAAACACGTATCTCGGGACGTACATATGTATCTCGGATTCAAGCTCAAGTCTGTGAGTGTCAGGCGGTAAGCGATAGACGATTAACGAGAGAACGACGACGACGCTGATCCAATAGGAGGACCTCTCAACTCGACGTTCGAAATAGATTTGAAGATTGGTTCGCTAACTAGACACGTCGATATTTCTTCAGTTCTTTTGCTGCCCGCCGTCGCGTCACTCCGCTCCGCTCAACGCTAACACGCTCTGCTCGCTCTCTCTCTCTCTCTCTCTCCGCTCTCTGTGTCTCTCTCTCTTTGTGTGTGTCTGTCTCGCTCTGTTGCTCAGGCGCTCTCTCGTCTCCTCGTCGCGTCGTTCGTTCGCGTCTCGTTCGGCAATCAAATCATAACTGCACAACAAGCCGCAGCGCGCTCTCGCTCTCTCTTTCTCTGTCTCTGACTCTGTGAGAGAACCGGTTTCCATCAGCCGCGTGGGTTAGAGCGAGTCGGGTGGAATGATTCGCTGTCTCGCTCTGGCCGGCCTGTTCACCACCAATCGGCTACAGCAACAAAAAAATAGCAATGGTGGCGTATACGTAACGGTAATTATGGCGTTCATCATGCGGCTGGCGTGCAAGCGAGACGGCAATAGCGACGCTCCTCAGCTTGTAACGAGACTGTATTTAGTATTTTAGTCGCTGCAAAGTTTTCACAACTCCAAAGCCCAGCGACAGAGGCCATGGCGGCAGAGGCAGATGCACAGGCAGAGGCAGAGAGTTGTCGTCGTCTATGCTCCCCCTGCCCCATCTCCATCTCACCAACATCACCTCCCCGCTTAAGCATAATGACGATGACCCGCACCCAACAGAGCCCCTGGAGGCAGCCCGCGTTTAATTGTCAAGCGTTTGCAATTAATTTGCTGCAAGAAAAACGAACCATCAATTTGGGAGAAAGACAAAAGCCCCGAAAAAAAGAAAAAGAGAAACAATATCGCGAGTAGGGGAAATATAAAATGTGCATAAATTCGAAGACATTTGGAAATTAATTTGGCTCCGAGTTTCACGCAGCTATCTCTTGGGATGGATGGATGGATATGGGGTTACAGTGGATGTTGGTTAAGTGCAGCCTTACTTAATTGAGACAAATTGCTTGGTTTTTGTTTGTTACTCCTAATTGTTCAGTTAGTGCGGTAATGAAATTATAATAGTTTTATTGGTGGAAATTGTGTGACTTGTGGTTAATATACAGAGGAAGAATGCTGCTACTCCAGAGCCGACGGCTTTTTCACATTTTACGTGCATAAATTCCAATGTTCCAATTCCAAGTTTATCCATTAAACGGTATTTATGTTAACTAGGACTCTCACAGTAACAACCAATGTCTGTTGGGAAATATTATTATTGAATGTTGTCTACTTGCAATTACATTGTTGCCATGTTGCCATTAGCATCGGTCTAAAAAGGATATATACTAAATCTATCTAGAAATAAAAAAAACTTTGTTTTACCCTTTCCTTACCCGTTCAGTATTATTTATAGTGAAAAAGTAAGATAGCTGCATATATTTGGTAATATATTTCTGAACTATCTCTTACGACACCTACTTTTGACACCATTTTCAATTCACTTGATAAGAAAAAAAAAATGTAAATAACAGCGAAAATTATCCATCTATCCACATTTATTATTAATACAAGTTTGTTAGATTTATGTATTTTGTATAATCCAAAAAAATAATATAAAAGCACAAAATTGTTTAAATTTAAAACACAGCAGCGGATAAATCCAGCACCCAAAATAAGCGTAGATTAAAGAAAATTTGAAATTCTTTTTGTTTTTGTATTTGTTTTGTTTTCTGCTTGTCTGATCAGTCTCGCAGTACATCGTGCAGCAGTTCGTATTGAAGCCAATTTGCAATTGTCCACACATTTTAGCCAACTTGAAATGCTGACACGTACAGGCCCAACAAACATCTCCAAATCCTTTTAATTGAAACAAATGTGAATTGTTGCAACAATCAGCAGAGAACAAAGGCCACGGCAGAAGCAGCAGCAGCCGCAGGGGCAGTGACGGCAGCACAAAAGGCGTCAAGGCGTCTGAAGACAAAGGGCAAAGGTCTATTAAAGAAACATCGAAAATCGAAGCCAATTGCCGTCGCAGCAGGATGCTAAACGAGAAAGGAATCGACGGCGGCGACCACCGCAGGCTCAGCGCTCGACTTTAGCCACAGTGGGTCCCACAGCTCGGCTGGGATCGCTCCGACCCGGGTGCTGTTCCGTGTCCCAAGCGGTCCCCGGCACGGCAGCAGGGCTACCTGGCTATTGATAAGGACTAATCACACAAATATTTGAGCATTCGGCTTGTGATTGAGTTTCGCCGCAGTGCAGCGGAATAGAGCGGCGCGTTTGATTCCCAGTTTAGCGCTTCTGTATTTTTTATAATTCTAATTTCTTCTCTATATATGTATCTGGCTCTTTGTTCTCGGCGGCTATTAGTGTATCTATTAGATACACACGCATGCTGCGTGGGAAAAGCCGCGGTGTTAATTATGCCCCGTCGACCAGGTCCTTGAGTCGAAGTATCCTTCAAAGGGCGAGTCAATTTACACCTGTGCCCCCTCAGCCTCAGGGGCTCTGCCGCGGTCCCTACATGCTGTGTGTGTGGCTTCATTCACACGCTGATAAACTGGAGCCCCTCTATCGGCGGTGAAAGTGCAAGGAAAGGGTTCATTAATATTCAAATGCCGGGCGACGATTTCATTGATTTATCGTGGCAGCTGCCGGACAACAGCGGACAGCAGCCCCGCTGCAGCTGATACTCCCGGAAATGCTAAATTTTCTATAATTTAGATGGTCGCTCCTATCGCCAGATACCGCCTAAATAATCGCTTCAAAGCCATTTCATTTTGAGTTTGTATTAATCGGCGGGCTGGCTAAGCCACGTCGGGAAGCCACGATCCCGCCCACATTTGGATTTGCTGTGCATTTAGCGATGTGTCAGATGCACAATACGATTGTTACCGATAGTTTTACATTATTTTTAAGCTACGAATTCCAGAATAAACCAATGATATTTTTAGAAATTAATATAAATAAATCCTTAAATTATTTACCATGTACTTTTGAGTTCAAAATTTCTTCACTACTCCCCCAACAGTTGGCTGTACTATTTTCACTTACGATTCGTCGTGTTGTGCTACCATCCATGGCATACGCCCAAGTCTTTTAAACTATGCCCTGAGGCAGTGCAACCGGTGTCATAAAATTTCCCAGCAACAACAATAACTTGACTATAATTGTCAATTAGCAATCTTTCAACAGCAGCCTCGCCGACCCGTGTAGTCACAGATTCCATATATACGAGCATTTATTTATTTTTGTTGTTGCTGTTGTTGTTGTGCATTTTCTGGCTGCTGTGATTTTCCAGCCTCGAGCAATTTGCATATGCCACGGATGGAGTCGCTTTCGGTTCACATTTACAGCTGGGCGGGAGCTGGGCGAGCGACCCACGCAGCATTGACACATGCCCGTCACTTCCACTTGATGTTGTGCGGCAGATAGAAACTTGTGGCGCAGATTGGAATGGAATGGATTAGCTCGATGCCTGCCGCTTGGTAGCATATCGAAAATTGTATTACTACCGATAGCTAGACAATAATTATGGATTGACACGCCTTCAAGTTGCCCGCTTGATTTGGATTTTGGGTGTGTTCGTCTGACCCAAAATGGGTGGAATTCACGAGGCGCTATCAGACTTTGATTGGAGTTAGCTTAGAAAGGAATAGGGAAAATATCAAAAGAACTAATTTCGGAATTTAAACAGAGTTTAAATGGAAACATTCAATTGAAATAATCTAAGATAAATTTTTTTTCTTAGTTTATTTATGTAACTGACATTTCCGTAACCAATTCGACAATATAGCTTAAATCTTGATTAGCCAAGTTTTAGTCATTAGTTCAATGTGCAGTCCATTGTCTGCAGCTAAAATTTCTATCCCTGACCAGAGAATCAAAGAGAAAGTCTTATGTCGTTTTGTGCCGAAAAGTTGGAAAAAATTTCAGAAAAGAAAACTCATCAAAGAGGAAAGTAGTTAGGGCCAAAGACACACAAAAGACACTTGAGCTGGGGCGAGCGCGACCATTAAACATTGCCAATTTCACAGCAATCATGAGCATGGCCAAGAAAGCCCCCTAACCGAACAAAAGGTGGCCCAGAGGAAAAAGTAGCAAAGCGAACTAAGCTGTTTAGGGGGGCCACCCACAAAGAGAGCGCTGCCGACCAGAGTGTCGGGTCGAGTCTGGTGTCGCTGTCAAAGACTAGGGCCTCTCAGCCTGCTTTCGGGCCAAGCTTGACAGCAATGTTAGGCCTCTGTGGGGCACGCTAATCAAGCCGGCTAAAAGCTAAGAGCTAAGAGCTAAAATCCAAAAACTAACAGCGAGACAACAAATCAAACGCTCGATGGAAAGCACAAAAAACGGAAAACAATGAACAAGCGCATGCTAATTAAAGCGATGCTCAAATTGAAATGTTTAACTTTTTCATCTTCGTTTCTATTTTGGGGTCTTGTGCTTTTCGTTGTCTACTCTTTTGGGTTTTTCCTTTTTTTTTTTTGTGCTTTGGCTTTGGTGAGTGAGTGGGCCAAGCGAACCGCAGCAGAGCAGTTCGAGCCGGGCCAACAGTCATGCACTGAGGAAAATGATTATTTGTTTAGCTAAAACAATGATAATGGGAACAAAGAAGGATGAAGGATGAAGGATGCAAATATAGAATATATAGAATGCCATCCATATATTGTAGCTATGATATGATGGTCTCCAAATTAAATTGGGACACTTGTACTTAGGCTCTTGAATTTTCATGGGATAACCTCTCTTGGCAGCTAAGAAGAAGACTATTAATTTTGTTCAGTGTTGTGTCCGAGTCTACACACGTGAGTGACGTGCCACACGGCGTATGGGCACTATCTGCCGCTCTGTCAACATGGGCCCCATGCTCCACCATCACACGTTACGCTCCCCGACGAGCCTGCGGCAGTCTCGTATTTACATGGGATAGAGAACTGTTTGGATACTTTTTCGACTGAATGCCGCACACAAATATTTGTGCGTTGGCTTCTTAATTGAGTTAATAGAGTTGGACGAGAGTGCGCGTGGCCGGCGTTGATTTTGACCGACGTGTGATAATTACAACGCTGCCCCAGCTGCGGCGGCTTTGATGAGTCTGTCGATGCTTCTGCCACTAAAGCTGAAGCTGAATGCTGTATGGTGGATGGTGGATGGTCCAAGGTGGCAGCCACAGCAGCCGCATCACCGCACCGCACCGGTGGCGGCCTCTTTGTCTTTGACTCTTGCGTTGGCCGTGCTCAAACAAACGGTTCAGTGGTTCATTTGGACTGCAGTTTTTTCGGGGGCTCGCTTGTTTAAATATTGAGACTTGTGTTTAACATAATTAATGCGAGTGGAAATTACAGTAGCTCTCTGGCCCGGAATCGGGACCACAACCACTCTTCTCTGACCACCACTGACTGACTCACTGCTCTGAGCAGAGGAAATATGCAATGTTCTTTCTTCAGCAACGCAGCTCCATTGTAATCAACATTTGCATGCAAAAAAGAAGTAATTATATGACCGCGCGGCTGGCCATTGACGATGCGGCTATACTTTCCATCTGGTAAGCATATAAACCTCAGGAAGGAGTGGGAAGAGCTGTAACATTCAGCCTGTACATAAGTTCTCTAAGTGGAAGCTTAAGTTATTAGTTTACAGATCTTTAATAGTGCACAAATGGTCTCTAAAATATATTTTTTTGGATGACATCTTCTATAGATCAAATTTCCATTGGAATTCTACTTCAGTTACTCCAGAAAGGCTATTCCTAGGCCACTATCTGGCTTGCATTGTGCTGCCATTGTTGCTAAAAAGCCCAACAGACCTACACAATTACACCATGGAAGACGGGCCTCCGCGGCAAGGGCCGGCGCACGTATGAATATCAAATCAACTACATTGCAGTTAAAAAGCACATTTCAAACACCTTTGAGGTGCATTCGCTCGTTTGGTGGTCCAGAACGCCCCGAAGAGCATTAAGGGGAGAGCGGACTGAGGACTGAGGGCCAGCACTGGGACCACATTGCTTGATTGCCGTGCGCCTCACGAGATGACGTTGCATTTGCGATGCTGCGCTGCCCCGGAGATCGGAGCTCAGAGCCAATGTCGGGAGAGGTAGGCAGGAAGCGAGGAAAGGTTTTTTTCATCTGGTTTTTGTTCTTCTCTTCTTTTTTGCGAGCCCATATGTGGAAGCAGCGATTCCTGTGCCCCCCCTACTCTTCAGCTGCGCTGCTAAGAGGAGAGGAGAGGAGACCAGAGCCGAGCCGAGCCGCCGAACGAACTGGCTTTAGGTCTGGCCCCATCATGATGAGACAAGACCAGACGAGACGATGATGATGCTGAGCCCGATGCTGCGGCTGCGGCTGTGGCGCGTTCTGGTTCTCGTTGCACGAGGAAGCCGATGCAACAAAGAACTTGCAAGCTGGAATCTATTGCTTGCTCCACACCAAGCTGCCTCTCTCTCTCTCTCTCTGTCTCTCACTCTGTGACTCTGTGTTGCTGTTGTTGTGTGGAGCTGAGCGCCATCTCGTTTAATGCCTTTAAGGCGTGACCATAGTATTTTATAATATGAACTGATCAAAGGACGCCGACACGTTTCAACTGAGCCGCCAAAGCCGAGACGACTCCAGATTTGCGCGCTTCGTTCTTGGCAAAAAGGTTTTGCTGGGGCAGGCAGCAAGGCGCGGAGGGCAGCAGAGCAGCAGAACAGCGGAGACAGCGTCCAGCAGAAGGCTGCAAACTGCAACAATAACAAATTGACCAAATCGATTTGTTGGCATCGCTAGCGCTGGGCACTCTTTGGTAGCAGCAGCAGCTTTTTGTGGCCGGTGCTTGCTGGCTTTTCCTCTTGTGGCATTTTCATTTAATTCTATTGCTCATTAGCTGCATGAGTGTGAAAATGGCGAGTGCCTGACACAGCCGGACACACACCGGAAACGGGCTAAAAGTTTGTCTGTCTTTGGTGGGTTGCGATTGTTGGCGCATGCGAGATGAGTGGACACTTTCGGGGTGGAGTGTGGAGTGCCAGCCACCCACTCGGCTGTGCCTGAATTTATGTAATTTTAATGCAAACAAATTAAATGGTGGCACTCGAGTGGAAATCAGGGCAGGCAGTGCCCTCCCTTTGTGCCGAAAAGGGTTCCCCAGACGCGTAACGAATGCGGCGTATACGTGATATTGCCAATTGGGGTGGTGGTGGCCAGAACTGGTCTGCTTGGGTCTGCTCTGTTCCAGCTCTAGCTCCGGCCTGGCCTGGTCTGGTATGGGCGAGCGAGTCGCATCATAGTCATTCACTTCACAGACAATGCCGATGTCACACTTAATTGAAAACTCATTAGAGCCTCGGGGCAGGAGCGACTCGAGTGGTCTGCGGGCAGGAGGAGACAATACGAGGCGGGCACTGGCACTGGCACTGGCAGGCTGGGCACTGGGGCAGGGAAAAGCCAAACTGATTGCCAGCGTGAAATCGCCAGCAAATGCAGCTGGGCGATAGAAATCTGCAGTCCATATTTATGACTCTATTAAATTCATGAGTGGCACCGTCGCAACGGAGGGGTGAGTTTCCCCCTGATTCCTGCACCGTTTACCGTTCATCAGTTGCCGATTGAGGGCTCGACATGGCTTTGATTGTCAGCGTGTCCAACGCGTAGCATGAGAATGAGAAATTCTGCTGAAATTAATAAACAATGCACATCGCACATTTGCGAGGATTTGCAGAGTTCCAGTCACACCAGACACTCCCAATTGGGCTCAATTACAGTGGGCACATGGGAGCGGAACCATTCGGAATATAATTATTAATTAGAGGCAGGAACATCAGGGAAGAAGAACAAGGGTGAATAAAAGTGATAAAATATATCATAAATATTAATATCCAAATTATACGTACATATAAATCATTGAAGGCTGCATTAATGTTTTTAACATTCATGTTTTTAATGCATGCATTTATTTATAGCAAATATAAAATAATAATAATGCCTCTTCGCCTTGCTGATGATGTATTTTCATTCCCCCCTTTAAATACGAATGCCCATGCAATTTGTCTTTCCACTTTTACCGGATTTGCATTTTCAGCTTCCTTTGCTCCACTTGCTGGTGCTGGTTTCTAGCACTGGCTACAGACACCACCAACACCACATCATCATCATCATCATAGTGGTGCTGCTCTGTCTATGTTCGCCTAGTCGGAATCGGAATGAGTTGCCATGCTTTTTGCATTTATTAATTGCCTGACATGTCCATTAATTTAAATCAATGATATTTTTTTTTCGCGCTCAAGCGCATGAAAACCTGAAGTGCTGCTGCACCACCGCCCCCGCGGGGCACTTTTCCGACACCGTTCCCGTCTCGCCGCCTTGCAGCAATTAACATAATTTTACGCAAATTGCAGCATAAATCTCCTCTTCGTTTTTATTTAGTGCCATTCGCTCATTTCAGGCAATTAAATGTGAACGAAATTAAATGTTCAGCATTGAGTTGGCAAGCAAGTCCAGTACAGGGCACACCAGCTAAAAGGGAATACCTCATAGTCCTTGTTTAATTGGATCTTGAAATTATCTGTCGCTTTTATTAGCTTATTGACTCAGGCTCACTTTTTCTCCTTCATATATCTAATTTTGTATATTTTTTCGTATATTTATTTATTTTTCTCAATATTATATATCTGTGCCCCCTGTACCCTCACAAATTGACTTATCTTGCGCATCTAGCAAATATTTGACAACTCATTTACGATATTTATATCATTGCAATTTATCTGTTGTCATGGAGCGAAAATATCAGCACATGCAAATTTAATTTATATATATTTTTTGTTCAGCTAATAAACTGTGATTAGTGCCATGTGGCCAGCCATTGGGCTGTTGCCACTAATTTTGAATCGTTATATGGAATTTATTATGGCCCAGCCGCAGTCTCCGTCTCCGTTCGCTGTCGGCATCCGTAGCTTCTAAAGTAAATAATTAATTAATTTGATTAGTGAGATACAAGAGAGACGTGTGGATCTAGCTTGGCTTAATTTATTTTAATTTAATTTAAAATTCCGCTCTCGAAAGACGGTCCATGAATATTCATTGCCATCAACGCAATAATTTATCTGCGTAAACATTTTAATTTACAGCCGACTTTTGGCTCTTGCGATTAATTTTTGATGATTAGTTGGTTATTTATTTGCGCGCCCTGCATCGGACATGATCTTGATGTTTGGCCTGGTTTTGTGCCAAGCAGCTGCGAAACGGAGAGCGATCAATCAACGGAGCAGCACTGCTCATCGACAATCGATGGTTGAATGAGCATTCGATCATGATCGAGTGGCAGGTCTCTGTCTCGTCTCGTCTCTCTCTGTGCACGTGTGTGGCATTGCGATTGATTGCCATCAACGACTGTCCCGGAACAAATCCACAAATAAAGATTTTTTGTGTGCTTTAATTAGCAGACCCCTCGGTGGCCAGGGGCTCCTATTTCTATCCTACATATTCTATGCCGCGATTACCAGACCCAATCTGAATCCCCTTTCTGGGAAGTGTTGCGCTCAGGTCAGGGGCTTCAAAAGCGCCGTCGCCGTAGTCGCCTTCATATTTCCACGAAAATTCAGTTTCTTAATGAAAATATTGTACATAAAACAGAAATAACCGCCACGAATGCAAACAATAGCAATGCCATGGCAGATCGAAGATCTAAGAATGCCTCCTAACCCTAACTAGCTACCGTTTAATTTTTATTACGCCCCAAAGAGGTGAGTGTGAAATCGTCGGCGTTTTTACGATTCCCCTTCCCATTCGCATGTGGAATCCCTTTGATTCTCTTCGCTGCCTACGCCTCCTACTCCTCTACTATCCTGTTTGACGTTTCCATTCACACGCATTTGACAAGTGCCCAATCCAAGTCCATGGACTGACCTGAACCTGAACTTGGACTTGGTGCTGGTGCTGGTGCCGGTCAAGGAGCTCCATATCTATGTAGGCGGAATGTGTTCTTTTCTTGTGGCCATAAAATATCTCGAGGGATCTTGACTTTTGCCTATTTTGACGTTTATAAATATCCAACAATTTGTTGTTCTTTTAGGTCCCTCTATCCCTCTGTTACTCTGACGTAATGCTGATGGAGAAAGGTTTCCGTTTTGTGTGGGAACAGAACATGTGTCGCTCTCGGGATCTTCTGGTTCCTTCGCTTTGATTGCTTTATTTGTTGTTTTAGACTAGTGAGAAGGGCGAGAGAGGGGCGTTGCAAGTGTGTTTTGATTGTGTTGCATTGTAGTTGTAGTTATGTAATTACTATTGAATTTTCCACGCTTCTTTGGTGGCACTTGCACGGGAGTCACCGACTGCAGCCGTCACTCAGTCAGGATGTTGCTCATTTTTGCCACTCGACGGCAGCGGCAGCGGCGGCGGCGGCGGCGGCGGCGGCGGCTATCAAAGTCAGGAAGTAAGTACTCGCATGAATGGAACTGGGAATCGGTTTTCAGTTAGTTGATTGAGTTGGCCGTTTCCCTTCCCAGACTGCCACCGATCACTGAGGCTCGTTTTAATGTTTACCGCGAATTTATTTAGCAGATATTTGTCTGCTTGTCGACGATGCGTGTCAGAGGGGGTCGTTCTCACACACACACACACAGACGAGACGCCTTTGATGTGATGTGCTGTGCTGTGCCTCTGTCCGGGCTTTTGACAGTTATGCTAATGATACTTGGGGGGGATTTGGGGCTTCAGAGTTATTGCCCCGAATGACTGACTTTAATTTGACAGAATTTTGCATGTCACTTTGTCGCATTTCACATGCGAAACATATACCACACTACATACATATGTATATGTGTATATCCACCCAAATCGAGAGTCGTGGCTTGGCGGCGGCGTCTTGAAACGCCACTCATTTTGCCACTTCCGCTGGCGTCCTCTCCGTTCGAGGCCTGCAGAATGTCATGGGAATGTGAAAAATATCACATTTGGTGGCAGCGGCTGCCCCTGTCTCTGTGTGTTGTCCCCCCAGACTCAGACCAAAGATCCACAAGAGGAAGAGCTTTTTTTTCTCTTAGTTTTATTTGTTGGTTTCTTTTGGCTGGACTACTGCTTGTGCCACACAGCATTGGCATGTCATTTGGACGATGCCGCGCGACTACCTGCCAATTACCTAGCCATATCATTCTAGGCCCCGACCAGGCTCAAAGCCAAAGCCACAGCCACAGCCACAAAGCCAGGCAAAGGCAGGGCGACCACCAAGCTAGCCGCGTCTAACAGCCAAGGCGCGCTTTGATCTGCCGCCGTCTGGCCAATGGCCAAGCAATGTGATTAAGCCTGCTTTGCGGCACTCACTGACACACTCACATTCCACACACACACACTCCGCCGAATGGCACTCTCACACACCACTCACACATGGAGCCCATTGGGGCTCGTTACCTCCACTCAGATGGTTGTGCAGCTTCGATGCCAGTCGAGTCTCAGAGCCTGTTTTCGCTCGTTATTCTCCACTTTGTACGCCTGTCTGCTCATTTATCAAAGCTGGCCGAGTCTGAACTGAGCTGAGTCGAAGTTGGAGCCACAGACGCGAGTCCGAGAGTTCGAGTTGGAGCCTATGTGCGTGTCTCTCTTTCATTCTGGGGGTCCATTGGATGCGTTAAGCGGCTCATATCTGCGCCTCAGTCTCATTTGGCTTTGAAGTTCAGCGCAGCGGCCTGATTGGCCAACGTCTTTTAACTGACTTCGACTGGGGCAGCATTTGCAGCTCCAGCAGCTCCAGAGCCAGAGCCAGCTTCAACTTCATCTTCTTCGTTGGCTGCTGGTTCATTAGAAAAATGACGGCTTTGTCTTTTTTATGGCTTACTTTAACGCTTCGGAGCTGAGCTGATGTTGTTGTTGCTTTTGGTAGTTGTTCTTGTTGGCTTAACTCATTTGGCCGCCAGGCCTTTTACCCATTAGCCATAATGGCTACATTGCCACCTGTGTTGCTCACATACACATACAGAAATGAGAGCGGGTTGAGTGGCCCTTGGATACTGTATACCGGCTGCTGCATACCTTGGGGCGTCCTCCAGTTCCATTCCATTCCATTTGGTTGTGCCCCATCATTTCGTCACATTGCACATTACTATTGATGTTTGCTAATCTTTCGGCGTCTTTCAATTTGTCCCCAACTTCTGCCATGCCATGGGAAATCTGTTTCGGCCAAATCTTGGGAAAGTTTTGTTTCGCTTCGTTTCGTTTGGATTTCTTTTCCACGCGATTAGGGCAATGGCTTTGGGGACCCGCTGTGGGAACTCGCCGCTTCCGCAATGGCAAATTCAGACTAATCATGCCAATAATTTATTGTCACTCCAGTGCAAAGCCAAAAGCTGCGCAACGAATTCAGCACAATAAACTCTGTCCCCACACCCCCCGCACAGAACACAACTCCCCCCGCCCCCGCCCCCGCATAGAACTCACGAACAACCCTCAACTAACCCCCAGGGTAAATAAAAGTCAGAGTCAACAAATCGACGGCGATGATACATGTGAGTGAGCAAAAACTAATGGATTGATTTATGTGTTATCACCTGGAGTGAAGAAATTTATTATGGCCCCCAGCAATAAATCACGGCGACACATCTGTGTGTGGGCGAGAGACACAAACAGCGATGAAAGTTTGCTCAAATTGAAAAGGGATAAGAATTCGCCACACTCTAGTGGGGGGTTGTGGGGGGTTCGGGCTCGGTTCTTGCCTTTTTGAGTAATTAATGGCACCCAGCGGTATTTTTGCGATGAGACAATAAAAATATGTTTTCCGATTTGTTTATCTTTGACTTTTGGCTTTGCTCCCCCATTTTCTTGCTCTCTCCCTCTGTTGTTGTTATCTCTGTGGGTGTAGGAAAATTAATTGCTATCATTAACAGAGAAATGTCGGGGGTGTTTAGTCCAGCAGCCAGTCAGGATGTAAACGAAAAGTAATTTGAGATTTTATTGCTTCCGCGTTGAAAGCAGTTGAATGATTTTATTCTGTTTTGGGATCACGATTTGGTGCCCCAACTAATGGAGATTAATTTTTGGGGCGTGATTCGGGCGGGGGTAGGCAGATGTGAACGATTAGAGTGAGGGAGCGCCTGATAGGGCATAGATGGATCTGGATGGAAGGCAAAGAAGGAAGAGCCTGATAAGGAATGGATGCATCTGGGTAGAATGACTGGGCAGGGGCAGCAATTAACACAGTGACGCCACATTTTTCGCTTCGCTCATCGATTGTTGTAGGGAAATGTGTAAATTAGCTTAAAATTTCAACAGCCAATACAGCAACGCCCTCGAGTTTCCCACTAGAAATGGAAAATGGAAAATGGGTTTGAGTGCGGGAATAAAGGCAGATCCATATCGATATTAAGAATGCAACGATTCTCGATACCGTTCTCATGAAATTTGAGTTGCGGGGATTTTAACACAATTATAAATCTCTTCGGCGTATTAACGCCTAATTGTGGCCGGGGCTAAGCGGCACCTGTGTGAGTCGGCACTGATCAAAGATAGAGGACGAGCTAAAGGACGAATCTCTACTCTCCCTTCCTACGCTTCTGCGATTCTTCACGCTCAGCCGAGTGTTGGGTGTGAAAGGCATTGACCAAGACTAAAGGGCTCAGTGCCTGGGCTCGATCCAGGGCCGGGTCCATTAGCCACCAACGCCGAAGAAGGATAGGATGAAGGATGGCTTGGTATGCAAGGACCAAGGACCTACCTTGCGCTAACTACGTGTGCATAATGCCTCCAGCCTTCAGCCCTCAGCCTTTTGTGCCGATCTGTGGATTATCACACGCTTTGTAATGAGTTTTTCCCGACTCTGACACCGACCCAGACCTGCTGGCAAACCTGTGCCAATTCCTATTCCAATTCCAATTCCCTTTGTGCCGGACATTTTTTACGCATCCCGACACAAAGGAGCTTCACACCAGAGTCCAAGGATTGTGCTGCATTTGTAAAGCGTCATTAACCCACGCGCTGACGCAGGAGAGCATCAACAAACCAGGAAAAAAACTGGGGGAAAGCCATGACAAGAAAAGAAAAGAAGAAAAATAAAGTAAATTAAAGTAAATCGAATTAAGTGGACTGCCATTCAATTTGTGCCCTAGGCCATAATCGGTGCATCGGCTCGGATGGCTGGAGGTTTTGTTCGGGTTGGATTGGATGGGATTTGATCTGTTTGAAAAATTGAATTTTAATTTGCCACACAAGACGTTGCCAAGTTGAGAGGCCCGCCTAAAAGGTTTCCACTTTCAGCCATTTTCGATAAGCGTGATGGGCAACCAATTCGAAAATTAATTTAGTGGATGGCTCCCAGTCCCTCTCCGTTTCAGGGGCCCACTGCGTGTGGCGTGGCACCCGATCCAGTGGGCGCTACATCGGGCAGCCACTATTTCAGATAGCTAAATGAGTGGAGAGGCTTTGGTTCCAAATTAGTCCACTGTCCAAATGCATTTAAGCCTGGAGAAATTAGTGAAGGAAAGTTTAGATTAGACCAGAACGCTCAACTCAATTAATATGTGTATGGGCGATTGGTATAATCAAAGAATTGATTTCATTTGAAGAGATACAAATTGATACCAAGATGGAGGCTTCATTTGGTTTTAGCCTGCAGATAGGTGCCCAAAAAAATACTTGAAAGACCACCAAGAAGTGTAAATTGGTTAGAATTGTTGAATAATTTAATATATTTATTAATGTATTTATTTATTTATTTATTATTAAACATAATTCTTCACTGGCTAAACTAACTTATTCCACACCGAGAAAAAATAAGAATTCCTTTCACTTTCCTTAACCTTTCCGAAGAATCTATGATATAATAATATAGAGTCCTTGTATTTCAAATTTTAACAATAAATTCCTTAAAAATAAACATTGTGGCACTCTCTAGCTGCTGCAACATCTTTCGACACAGCAACCACTCTCTCTCTTTCGCTCCCTCTCTCTCTCTCTTGTTGACTCTCGCTCTCTTTAGCTGTGCCTCTCTGGGTCGTGTGTTGCAGGCGTGTCTTACTTGCCACTTGCAACAGTGACGTCACTGTGGCTGCCAGCCAATCAGCGCAGGCCAGAGCGAAGCGCTTGCGCACGAGTAGCACGGGATACACATATGTATGTATACTGTACTCGTACAGAGGAGAGCAGAACATTTAGCCAAATTAATTGCAGGATAATAACTTACGTCCTGACACGGCCACCGCCCAGGCCCCGATTCTCAGCCACGTAATTGGTTTTTTTTTTACGTTAGCTTCGTTTCGTTTCTTCTCCTCCTTTTTTCGTTGTTGTTCAGCCCGAGCAGGGGAGTCACCCACTACCGCCTCCACATCAGACAGCCACCTTCCTTCCTGGCCAGCAACTGAACCCACCAAACCGAAAGAGCCGAAATTCAGGCGGCCATTATGCCGAAGCAGAGACGAGCGGTATCTTGATGCCATCTGCATTTCATTTCATTTGTAATTGGACGTAATTCAATTTTAAAATAATTGTTGCCATAATTTCAGTGTAATTTTCTTCTGTTGTTTCTGTTTCCGTGGTAGCGCGGCGCTGCTCTGCGCTGCCTTTGCCGTGTGCCAATTGCGTCCTCCCCTCCTCACTCACTCACTCACTCGACACAATCAACTCATAAATAAATTAATGAAGTCAGTTCACATGGGAGCAGAGACGAGTGTGTCATTGCGACATTTGGACGGGACGGTCTTTCCTCATTTTAATATCAATATCAGAAAGTGGTGTAGAGTGTTGCAGAGTGGAGCCAGAGCTAAGGTATAATTTGGGGCCAGAAATTACATACGTATACGCATACGTATACGTATGCGAGCCAGACATAAATTTACTTAACTCATAATGTCATATTATTAATGATAATGGCGCGTTTGCCTTTCAGCTTTTAGCTGATCGAGCAAATCCATCAGCTCTCTCCCCGTGGGCCCTGGCTGGTGTGGAGGGTTGGGGGTGGAGAGGAGAGGCCCCCAGTCGAGGCTCATTGTCTAATTAATTAGGCCCGGCTCTCAGACAGTCACAAATTAATTAACGCCGCCAACGAACGAGTACAGAAGCATTGTGATCCATTAGGCTTTATGACTTCACTGGGGGATTTGTATTCGATTGAACAAAAAGCCTTTCGGCTTGACACTGTTCAATGCCACACTGAGAAAAGTATTAGATTAATTTTTTATTTATATTTTTAGGCGCTAAAATCTGCGCTTGTCTTAACACTTTTAATGGTATAAATATATTTAGGATATGTGTGCCTAAATTGCCTAATTTCAGCCAACGGAACCGAAGCATTTTTTGCCAGCCAATTTTAGTAGTTAAATTTATAGTAATTTTAATATAGTAATTCAACTTGCAATTTCTCTCAGTGCCAAGCTCACATTCGTCTTCTTTGACGGCACAAAACAATCATTCGCTATTCATAATTGAAAAAGTAACGTTCCACTCACTACCGTTTGACAGAGCAATGTCTGTGGCGGGTTGCCAGTTGGATTCGAGCCTCGTCTACTTCTACTAATTGCCGCCAGTTAATGGCGCAATTTGATTTTCAAATAGCGGTTCGGGGTACGAGTCCGAGTCGGAGTCGGAGTCCGGCCAGCCATCATCAATGACAGCTTTTGTCAGCAGCTTTTCAATTGAGCGTACAATCGGTCTGCTCCTCCAGATTGGGGTATGCTGTTTTATGTTCTGGTTTTCGGGGAGCCAGAGAAATCTGCCTGAGACAGAGATAGAGAGAGAGAGAGGAGAGAGATGCGGTCAAAGAGTTTAACACGAATGAAATTCCTCAATTAAGGCTAATTGTAGACCGACCACAAGACCCCCACTCCACCAGCTCCAGCTCCAGCTCCATGCCATACCATACCATTCCGAGCTGGGGAGAGTACGTGTCGATAATAATATTTCAAACTAATTGCGTCTACAATTTCAAAGTGCGGCCCGATCGACATCGATCGGTAGCCGCAAAAGTGACATGCAGCTGACAGCTGAGTTATGATGAAGGGCTACTCCAGCTCCAGCTACAGCTCCAACTCCAGCTCCATCCACAAAACTTTAGCTCCACTTTTGATATCGGGCTACTTAAACCCAAATTTGGGGTTATGTGCGATTTTGCAGCCGGCGGCCATGTTTTG
Source organism: Drosophila obscura (assembly GCF_018151105.1). Taxonomy (NCBI): domain Eukaryota; kingdom Metazoa; phylum Arthropoda; class Insecta; order Diptera; family Drosophilidae; genus Drosophila; species Drosophila obscura. The sequence goes on along the minus strand of NW_024542736.1, from coordinate 2,281,442 downwards.
GGACAGGACAGAAGTGCGTATAAATTTGCTGCGAAGCTTTCACCGAGACAACAAGGCAGATACCCAAACAAGGCCACTTCCACTTCCACTCCAAGTTCTTTATCAACGAGAGAACTGAACACAAACATACCGTACATAAGAGAGGAACGGAACGCTGTGCAGAGAACAACGCAAACGCATCGCTCGGATGGCATCGCATCGCTCGGATCGCATCGCATCGCAGTGTGGCGACCATATACGAGCAAAGTGAGGCATAATTACCACCTTTAAGAAGATGATGGTGGTTTTTCGCGAGCTTTGATCTTTGCCGCGGCCAAGGCAAGTCCGCGAGCCGCCGAGACTCTTCAAGAGTCGCAGAGACCACAGTGACGGCCACGAAGAAGGCAACAACGGCGACAGCGACAGCGATGCCCAAGCGTCGGTAGTGGCCAGTGCCCAATCCATCTATCGATTTTTAACGCGAGGCTGACGTTAATGGGGTCCCGTCCCGTCCCGGGACTGGGACTGGGATTGGGATTGGAACCGAGCCGGGTTAATCCCGGTCTGCTAGCCCCTCTCTATAATGAGAATGCGATTGGCTTTGGCTTTGGCATTGGCTGCCATGACCAGCCCACAGTGCGGACCATATAAATAGCACCCGCCAACGACGAAGTGCAGCACCCCTGTGTGCCGGCTCTTGCAATGCAATTTTCGTGTGCATTGCAATTACGCGCATGCGTCATGCAGAGACCCTACCCCCCTCCCTGGGGCATGCCATAATGGCATACTCTTATTTCTTAAGCCAAAAGGCTGCAATTAAACTTTCGCGCTGTTTTGTCCGCTGATTGCATTGCCATTAAATGTGTCGTTTGCTCTAATTAATGGGTGGAAAGTCGAGTGCGTGGGTGCAAACTGACGCAAATGGCGGCAAAGTTCAAGTTGCTTAGTAAGCTTTTCACTGTGTTTACTGTATTTACGAAGAGCTCTCGTTAATTTACAATATATCAACAAATATAGGAATAATATATATTCAATTGATGTTAGGCGCGGGGCATTGTAGCATTCGTAGGCCTATACAATATCTATTACCCATAAAACTAGTGAATAGAATAAGAAATATTAATACAATAATCGCAGCGCATTAACCATTTGTCTGTCTGGATTCTCCTGTTAGATCTTAGAGTCCAAATTGTGAGGCTTTCTATTAAATAGTCTGGCTCTGACCAAACTTTACTAAATAAAAATATGTGTATTTTAATTTTCCTTAAAAACAAGTCACTTTGACTTGTTTTATGACCTATCGTTAATATAGAAGCTACATATACATATATACATATGTATATGTATGATACAGTGGTCCCATCTGAGTGATTTCGAGAAATGATTCATCAAGAAAATAGCTTTAAAACGGAGACACGTGTTTGATTATATGCAATCAGCCGTAAATACGGACATGAAAATCACTTTAGTAGGTATAAATTTATATACATCCAATAACTGAATACTTAACTTTAAATATGTGTGTGTTTAATACTAATACGCCACTGTTTTCTCTGAGTGTAGCATAGTAAGTAAGAGGATATGTGTGCGTCACAATCATTTAATATATGTATGTAGATATTACATATACATTGTGTGTTTTGGGAGTCGAAATTCCTGGAATCGCATACATTGTCTGACCTTTTAATTTAATTATGATAATTTTCGACTGTGTCTCGTATTTTCATTCTCATTTCAGTTCTATTCTGTGGCTGAGTATGCAAATATTCAGTTCAAAAAGCATCAGCTCTCGGTACAGTTTCCATTGCCATATCTGCAGTCTAAATCCCGTCTAATCTGTTGGCAGCAATTAACTTTTGCTAGGCCAGTGCTACACTTCATCTTCAGTCACGGCACGTTCATAAATCACTTTACTTTCTAATTTCGCCAAGTCGCAAAGGCAACAAAAAAGCCAGTATGCGCCTGTACATTGTGATAAATGTTGAAAATTTCGAGTTCATTAAGTTGTGCTAATAAAAATAAAGTCACTTGACTACATCAAATCGCATTGGACACGCGCACTTGTACCGAAATCCGGATACCAACTCCATCTCCAACCCCGCCCCATCGAGGGCCATTCAGTTTCAGGAGCAACCCTCTGGGGCGAACGTCAAAACTTACAACTGCGAAAGTTTAGTTACGCATGCCACACACTGGAGAGCGGCAACCACTACACGCACCAGCAGCAGCACTGGCAGCAGCACCCCCCAGCAGAACGCACACCACCGCAGGATAATGAATGCAGGTGCAAATGGGAAGCGGAAATACGTCACGCTTTTTATGCCCGAATGGGGGTGGGGGAGCAGGAGTACGCAGAGAGGCATCAACTTGGATGACTATGAAGAATTTTCAATTTCAAGAGGATGAGCTGCGAGTGCGAGCGACCAGTTAGGCAATCATGTGCATGTCATTTGAGGTGAGGTGTCATAATGTTCATGTATCCTGGCCATGGCCATGGCCCTGGGCTCTGTCCCTGGCTCTGTCTCTGTTCCGGGCGTTTTATGATGCCGCCGCTGGCCTGTGGTGCCTGCCCAGAAGGGGAGTGCCATTTAATGGACATTTCCAAGTGAATGGACACACATTCATTTCAATTTGTCAATCTCCCAGTCTCTGTTTCACTTCCCGTACCCGTTCCTCTGTCTCTTACTCTCTCTCTCTCTTTCTCTCTCTCTCTCTCTCTCTGTGTGGTGTTTCTTTTGGTCCCTTGGGCGGGTCATGTTGGGTGGGTCTATGGCAGTGTTTTAATTCCGCTAAATGGCCCAGCATTGTCATATAAAATATGCATGACAGACTTTCTCAATTTCACAATAAACAAACGAAGTACTTCAATGTAAAGCTCTCTCTCCCCGTCCCTGTCTCTGTCTCTGTCTCCATACTCCTTGCTCTTTCTCTCTCTACACACGAGTGTGTATGTGTATCTCTTTCACACACTCACTGATTGATGTTGTATTCGATATCAATGTGGATCGATTCAATCGCTGCTGTAGGTCGCTTTGGGGCATTAATGTTGAATGTTGATCTTGCTGCGCCATAATTTAAGCGAATTATCTATGAAAGAAAATCACCGTTCTCTTGCTTGCTTTCATTCTCTCTGTCTCTGTCTCTCTCTCTCTCTGCTTTTCTGTTCTTCTCTCTCACAGTTTCAGGAGTGATGTGTCAGCAAAACTTTTAGTATCCATAAGTCTTATTTGTATCGATAATTGCAATTAGAAAGAACGAAAGATGAAATCAGGGCCACACCTGGAGACCCAGCCCCCCCCCTACCCTGTGGCAATAATGTCTCAATATTTCTCAATTCTGCGCCACGCATATAATTTGTTGTTGTTGTTATTCGCGCCACAATCAACGTGCGCATCGATAGCGACCACAGCAGCAGCAGCAGCAGCAGCGGAGGGAGAAGGAGGAGGAGGATAAGGAGTAGGAGCCACAGCAGCAGCAGATGGTCGGGTCCAATCGTACAAATAACTCCATCGTTGACTCCAATCAACTTTCGGGCTGCAGAGTCGCCACACAGAGCCGGAGCCAACTGGGAGGTCTCTTGCCTCGGAGCCAACCGTTTCGTTTCCATCTTGCAACGGCTGGGCTGTAGATCGTGCGCCGAATGCACCGCTTCACATTATTAGATGCGGATTACCACTTTGGTGCAAAGATCAAATCACTTTGTGGCCGCACAGCTTTGCTGTAGGTAGACTGTAGACGGACGACCACAAGGTGGATGCCGCATGCTGGATATGCTGGCTGCAGACCACGGGGTGGTCGGGGGAGTGCCGACCTGCTGGCGTCAGCTTGAGGTGGCTCCAATCACGTTTTAGCTGTGTGCTGTTTTTTTCTCTTTTTTTTTCGCGCGCTTCTTGCCTTTTACGATTTGTTTGATTTGGCAAAATGAATTGCGCCGTTTCAATTTTGAATTACGATACGATGGCGATGGATTTGGGAGGGTGGGGGTTACCAGGTCTCACGCTGGGCCCACAATTGCGATTGAAATGTCATTTGTCAAAATAAATTTAAGGGCCTTTCAAGCCGCCGCCGCTGCAACGCCCTCTCCTCACCCACAGCCGCACCCCAGACAGATCCGATCGCTGATCTGCTGCCAATGGTTGTGGCCGACTGTCCCACAATGGCGTGCGTGTTCAACACGTGTGCTAATCTCATCAAAACAACCGACCAGGTAGCCCAGTCCGAGCCACTAAATGCAACAAATCAACCTTCAATCAAGACAACCGCACACCGCACATAGCAGCGAGCCAGCGAGCCAGCGAGCGAGCTGTCGGGGCGTTGTTCGGCGATCCTTGTGCGGCATCATCAAACTGACATAAATCTTTAATGGAATTCATTCATTATGGGGCCACAAAGAAGCCAAAGAGCTCGGCTCGGCCCGGCTCGGCTCGGCTCACTTTCGAATTGGCAACAATGGACCTCAACGGCCCTCCTCGTCTGGGCCATATTCCGCTGGTCGTTGCCAATGTTCTTCTTGTTGTTGGTGTTCTTTTTCTTATGTCCTTGCGGGCATTGTAAATTCTCTTTTGTATTTGAGGAGTCCGGAGTCCCGGGATTCGGCGGCGTATCCCATGTTGCGACTAAAGGTTGCAATTATAAGTATATACGTAGGTATTACCGCATGTGGAGCGGCCAAAAGGAAAAGGAGATCCTTGCCCTTTGTTGCGTTTTGTCAGTTATAAAGCGAAGGCGCTAAAGGATAACACCTTCTTAACACCTCCAGGCACATTGTTGTGTGTTCTGCTGCGGCAAATTGAAAGGAAACCCAGTGCCCAGAAAGCATTCAAAAGTCATTGATGGAAAGAAAAGAAAAGAAAAGAAAAGGGAAATGGATCGAAAGACAACAATTGATGAATTGGTTAAGTCTCCGATCAGCAAGGATCGATAGGGATTGGATTATTTATTTATGTCTTTATTTATATTTATTTTCTGAATAAAATCAATTGAATGACACTTGGGTGGCGGCAAAAAAAAGATTATGGGATATTAAGGAAGAATACATATATATAAAAATAGAAGGAAACTCTTGTGGCTACCATGGTATATGTTTTTGGAATCCCGATTGGTCCAGACACTCTCAGCACCGCATCGGCAGTGGCCCCTACCGATCCAAAATTCAATCCTTTCCCATGTGCATTACTCATTACCATCATCGACTTCCTACCCATCCCATGGCTATGGCCACACAGTACGTCGGAAACACCCCCAGACGTAATTAAGCCGTTGCCTTCAATCGCCGATCGGGGAGCGCGCTGATCTGGCTGTAGTCTGGGCTCCGTCCCCGTCCCGTGCCCACCACTCCTCTTCTAATCCTTACTGAGCATCAGCAGCGGGCTGTGATTGCCATTGTGGTTGTTGTGATTTCGAGGCGTGAAATAAATTGATAATTTCGGCTTTATTGGATTCTCCTGCATGGCATACCACATACATACATACATATGTCTGCTGCATGTTTCGATGCGCTGCTGTAGGTCTCCATTTCTCCTCCCTCCATCTCCATTCCAGCCTACCCATCCCATACCCATGCCGACGATCTTAGTCCGTTCCGTCTGTTCCATCCTTCATCTGCTTGTGGGCAATTAATCTGGGCGAGCGTGCGCGCTCCATGGCGGCAGACCAAGGTGCTGGCAAGGATTAAATCGATTTTATGTAGCCGCAACTCGGTCATGATTTTCGTTTGTTCTCAAATTATGAATTCGTGTGGCCTGATGGGATGGGGGTAGAGTCGACCAAGTCGCTTGACTTTTGGGCCCAAGTCGGAAACATCTTTAGCAGAACGCTTATGAAAATTACAACGCTTCGGGGTCCCCATGGGCTCCACAGAACGGTAGCCAGCAGCAAACCATCCAACATCCATCCACCATCCACCATCCGGCGACGAAGAAACCAATCGAAACCCACAGCAGCCGCAACAGTTTAACGCTTTTTGTTTTCTGCTGTTTTCTGTTGCTTTCTGCTGTTGGTTTATGGCTACCCCAAATATTGTTTATTGATGGGCACAACGACTAAGCGGATCTATATGCGCATAAATTGCCATAACCCTGCCGCAGACTCTTAAAAATCAATAAATTCCCAGTCAAATTTCTGCTGGCGAGTGCGTTCCTAAAAACTCACGTTAAAATGTCATAAACAACTTTGTCATAATTTTGATAATTAAAATTGGCCGCCCGCAAGCGTTGCTCGGTATAGATTGGAAATTCTTAGCGATGGGTTCGTGATTAAATATTTTTTTGGATTAAAATAGTTGCTACGCTCAATCAGCATCCTTGAAGTACCGAAACTGAGCTTTAACTCTTCTAAGATATTATTGAATATATAAAGCAAACAATCTTCTTCTTTCCTACCATCTTTGTTATGAACTCACGCGCCCATCTCCTCTGGAAATGTTTGAGTCCCTGGATCTGATTTATCTCACCGCCACGAGGTGTGACTGTGACTTTGTTGTGCGGCTTTATGATGCCTCCGCTGGGCTACTTACTTACAGTGGGTCGATGGTCGCTGGTCGGTGTGCGGTATGCGGTGGTTGATGGTCAGAGAGTGGTTTATAGGGCCTTAATGACGGCTTTTACAGTTAATTGAATTACTTCTGAAAAATATATTTTTATGGTCGATTGATGAGTAAGAGAAAAGGCCAGAGGCGAGCATTTGATTTAGCATATCTGCCATATACGAGTATTTATGGCCGGAGGGGCCGCCGAACGCTTCGCCGGAATAAGCAGCGATTGTTTAGCATCTGTGACGATCGAAGCTGCTCAGCCCAAGTCATGCTTATAAGTTCGGCCCCGTCGTCTCAGATTAGCACATCCTTCAACTGGTACCAGTTGATCTAAACATATATAATTGACGATTCTGTGGCTCTCTAATTAATGCCAATCAAAGACGCCACGACAATGATGACGATGATGCGACTAGCCACTAGTCACTGGCCACCGGTGCCGTTTCCAAATGCATGACAGTTGTTGGATCGGCTGGCTGGCTTGCTGGCTGGCTGGCCCAAAATATTACCAGCTCAAAGTCCAAGTCGTGGACGAATCGGATGGAGTCGGAGACGGAACCACAAGTCAGGAGATTAACTCATTTTGAGCGGGTAACAAACAACAGTTGGCCGGGGCAGAGCCGAATAGAAAGCGGCTGCATTAGGAGTACAAACAATTTAAAAACCATTTGGCAAAACAATTTTCTAATGACGCTCATACATATGTTGCCCCGTGCATTTTCGTTGCGGTTTCTGAGCGGCAATTTACCCTGCCCTGGCAACGGGCAATTAGACCAATGAAATCCTTTATCAAAACAATGGCCAGGCACACAAAAGGGTTCGTTGTTCTTCCCTACCACATCCCCTTCTCTATGAAGAAAAGACGGAAAGGAAGACTGCCAGAAAGGGCACACTAATAGATACAATGCCTAATAGATACGTTTTACAATGCTGCAGAGCGGTGCAGAGCGGAGCGTGCTCAATGGCCATCAAACTGTGGCACTCAAACAAACAATAAAAAATTTATTAAAGAAAGGCAGGGAAAATTACACAACGCACAAATTAAAAAAAAAAAACAGACAAAACTGAAACACTGCCACACAATGAAACAGAGGCAAAGAAAGTGGCATGTCATATGGCCCAGTGGAACACCCAGAAGCAGAAGAAAAACCCAACCCAGAAATTGAAATATCGCTCTTAGCGGCGGCCCTGGGGGTAATGTATCAATTTGGTTTCGGGCTTGATTGGTGCGCTTAGGGCTCGCACCGAACGGAATCATTTAGGAAATTGATATGGCTTTGGTTAAATATAGCCGTTCTTGGTCTGGCCCCCCCTGCCACACTGCCACGTTGCCATACTGCCACACCACACGCCAACAACGATTATAAACAAATTTCCGCTTTTGACGCGCGCTCGCACTCTCTCCGACTCTGTGCCACAAAAAGTATCCTCTGGAGGGGAGGTGCGGTGCGGTGCGTTGCGGTGATGACCTGAGAAAGTCCAGAAATGGACTGCTCAAAAAACGAATTTGTGCAATTAACGCCAGCAGCCCAAGCAGCGACATGAAATATGGAATTTATATAGAAAAATACTCGCTCCCAGCGCGTGTACAAATTATTAATTATACGCCACGTTGGGCCCATGCCAACGCCCTGCCCTGCCCTCCGCTGCCCTGCCCTGCCTGCCAATAAGGGGCGACCACACACACACAACACAGCAGAAGAGCCACTTGGCCCCCATTTTGTTTGGATGTATGTAAATGCTTACTTGCTGTTTCATGTACTCCACAATCGTGGGGCATGTCAGAGGGTGTCTTTGCCGTAGGATGCCTGCCTTTATGTTCAACTTTGACTAGCAATTATCGCAGCTTTCATTAATGCCATTATTCGGAGCAGCATTAAGGGCTGATTGCGAGCCTATTATGTTTAGCTTACACAAACGAACGCTATTTGCGTTTAATTAGATTTTAATATAGGCAACTCGTGGGGCGGGCAGGCAAAGCTTGTAAATGATCTTTACATAATGAGTTGCCTATGCGATTACATCATCATTAGTGGTCGAGGAAACTTTGCATACTCGTACTCGAGTACGAGTAATTACTCGGCATATGCCAAGGCATCGTTTAGGAGCTCCCCAAAGCCCCACCACACATACGACTATGTGTGTAACATGAGTCGGGCGCATTCCCTCATACCTGACAAAGCCACGTGCCGCACCCAGCGGAAATTTGAAGACTCAGCATGTGGCATGCCGCAAATTGCAAATTAAAACAAATAAGGCAGCAGCCAGAAATTGAAGCAACTTAATGATAGGAGTACGATTCGATTCCAATCGATACAAGCCAACCAATCAATATGGCGGATGTCAAGTAATTCAGGGCATATTCGAAAGAGTGAGAGGCGGTTTGCTGGTCGTTCGCTTTAAGCCTATTTAAGCCATTTTCCCCTGACATTCAAGTGGAATGCCCTGCCCAAGCCCTGCCCAAAGGGGTGGTACTCCGCTCCGCTCCGTGCAGTACGAGGCCATTCCTGCCGGGGGTCGTTGGATTTTTCCATTAGTGTCCAGTCAGGCGATTGATGCGATGATGGGACTGTGAGGTCGCTCCTGACGCCATTATGCGCTGCGTTTTGTTGCCGGTCGGGCACCAGAACCTGACTGGCATATAAATAACCAACGAAAAGGAAACGAAATATTTTCGGTTGCCGTATTTGGCAAACAACCACAAACACAGATAAAGTTAAACTCATTTTACGGTGTGCGAAATTGTAAATGTTTATGTTTCTCGCTGCTAACGTGTCCAATGGTCTGGTGACTGCTGGCTGGTGGCAAGGGATGCTACCAGATAAGGCCGCCACAGTGCAAATGGAGTGCACACTTTTCGGTGTGCCACAAAAAAATAAAAATGTGTGCTGACTTAATACATTTGTAGGTAAGAAAAGTAGTTACTAAATTCACAATTATGTAGATAATAATCAAATTTATCAAAGTGAAATAAATAAATAAATAAAATGAACCAAATAAAATATTTAAAAAATGATACCATTAAAACAAAATGCTGGACTGATCTGGTATTTATTCCTCCTCTTAGCGTTTCAGTATGCACTCCCGAAAAGTATGTTTTGTCCCACTGTGTCCTTGCCCCACCACCACCACCAGCGCCTCACCTTCGACTCCCATCGGCGCCATGTTGGTTCTCTGCTGTTGCCACTCTTATTATTGTCATCGTCATAGTCATTGTTCTGTTGTTGTTGCTGTTGCTGGTGCGGGGTGCTGTTGCGGGGTGCTGTTGTTATCCTTACGCTTCAAAACACTTAATGCGGATAAATGGTCTGACAATTACGTTTATGTCAACAATAAAAATTAAATTAAATCGCTTTTCATAGCGAGCCCCATAGCGGTCCACCCGCCAGAGCCGCACAGCACACAGCAGTTTGGCTGCCCTTCAGAGCCACCCTGACAGATGTTGGAAATAGATTGAGGTGACGCTGCCGCAGACACAAACCAATCAGAACGAGCTGTTTGGCTGCTGCTCTGCTTCGGGCGGTGTCAAAGGGGGTGTGGAACCAGAACACTATGAAAAAGCAGTCGACGTGTGAAGAGTGTCATGCCGCCATGCAAACTGTCAACCGGCATGTCAGGCAAGTGTCAAGCATTTGGCGGCCCGTTTCGGGGCGAGGCGAGACTTCAAAGTGCTCCCGTGCCGGCTCTCGCCTGGCAGCGCGCTCCTGCTGCCCCCGCTTCTAGGACCCTTCTAGTGCGTCGGGGCCCAACTGCGCGGAGAACGCACAACATGCGTGACAATTTAATGAGCACTCGCTGGCAGCGCTGCGAGGCAATGTTTTAATCAAAATTGCGCATAATGGATTTTGATTTTATTAAATGCGACTTAAATGAGTTGGGACACACAGTCGATGTCACAGGCGGTCTATACAGTGGGGCATGAGCAGGGAGCAGGGTGCAGGCAGCAGGAGCATGTAGATGAGGCAGACTAATTAAGCAGACTGCACTCTGAAACGGCCGCGGCGGCCATGCCACATCAGCAACAGCGCAGGCCGTGTTTATGATGCTCGGGGGTGTGTGTTACTTGGCTGGGCTGGGCTGGGCGGACAGGGAGGAGGGAGGTGTGTGTGTGTCAAGGGGGCCCTGGCGATTTGCTTGAGATCCACTCGGCGCTAATTGCGTTTATATCCTTCAGTTAATGGCACTTAATTAACAACTGTGCCACGGCACTGAGGCGTACGCAAAACATGAGGGAAAATGTGCCAAGGAAAACGTTGCATATTAGCTGATTGGAAAAGGAAACTACACGAATTATACATATACGAATATTCAAAGGAAATTGGGCAGATTTATTGCTGTTCCCAAAGAGTTTTTATAAAGATCAAACGAAAATTCGCTTGGTTTTCTGGGTACTCAGTTAGAACGAAGTCTAATAAATGACGAGACCATGGGGCAGACTAATTTCAATTTTTGTAAGCACAACAGAATCAGATATATATATATATTAAATATATAAATATTAAAAATGTTATGGGAATATAATTTAATATATTATGGATTGTCTGATAAACTTTAGCTGCGTAATTCCCCTCACCATCTATCCAATTACCATGTCTAGATATTGCAGGTGTGCTTAATAAACTTGTCACACATATTACACTGAATCAAGAATGATTTACTTAAAAATGGGAAACTGAACAAAATTTACCAGAATCACATACCAAATCATTCATTAGCAAGCCAGACACGTTCTCCACGTCACCTGTATTTTACACATTGAAATGTTGCTGAAACGTTCAAAGTATTATCCAAAAATATCTGGAATCTTCTAGTCAGCTCCCAGTTTGTAGCAGTGTAATTTGGTATATATGTATGTATAAATGTGTCTCTCTCGTTCAGCCAGCATCTCTGCTAATCTTTTGCCGTATTTGGTGTGCGCTGCTAACCAAAGTGAAATTTATGCCAGTTAAATGCGCCAAACACCGAAACCACTCAGCATCTCTCGGAGTGCTCCAAACTGACAGTCCAATTAGCAACGTTAAGCACACACAAATACATATACAGATACACATAGGAGGGAGAGATCTGTGCTCGGTACATGTGTATATCTCATATCCATATCGGGGCCGGATATCATGAATCGCCCCCCAAAGCAGCACATCGGTCAATGCATATACTTCATAAGTATTCATATATATGTGCATGAATTTTAAGTGCCACCAACGCCAAAAAAAATAAAAGAACAGATCGGATCCAGAGCGATTCCCAGGCCCCCAGCCAAGCAGAAAGCCTGTGGAAGTCACGCCCCCGTCTGGGGCACCGTCAAAGACTCCTCCATTGCACGCATCACTGCCGAATTCTTAGGAATTATACGAAACGTTAAGTTTTATTAAGCAGACATCAATTATTTTGAATAAAACTCGAATAAATAACCCAACAAAGGCAGGCAGGCAGCAGGCTTTTTTTTCAGTCTTTGTTTGCTGTATTTCAATCGGGGTACAGTTGGCGCCAATTGTCATTCAGTCATTCAGTCATTGGGTTATGATTTCTAGTTACCTCAAATATTGTTGACGAATATTAACGCTAATTGGCAGCTGTCTGTGGCTGGGGCTGGGGCTGGACCCGGGCGCCCAGACCCGCCAGTCGTCGCCTGTTGCTATGGATCAAGTATGACTATTGTTTCGGCTTAATTGTTTAGCTTGATTATGGCCAGGTTGCTAATGAAACTCATATGAGAGCATAAAAACAAGTGACTGAGGAATGCTGTCTCAGGCCCCGGTCTGGGCTGGGCTGGCCTGGCCTGGCCAGGCCTGGCCGGGCGTGGCGTCTGATTGGGGCGTGATTTGCGCAATGCTAAAATGGGTTCAAGTGGGTTTTAACTAATTTTGATTAGCGGCTTTTTGTGGCTGTGGCGGGGACGTGATATTTTTGAAATGTGCAAATTAAAGTCATATACGTCGGACTATTAATATTAATGCAAATATATCTGCGGTGTGATCTACTGTGGCTATCGAAATTACCATAAGCATAATGTGCTAATTGGTGAAACTTTAAACAAATTAATTTGCGCCATTCGCCACAAAAATAGAGTCCAACTAATTAGTCAGCCAGCCATTAGGCCAACACCAACACAAAAGCCACAGTCACAGCCACAGCCAAAGCCAAATCAATGGCAAAGTCCAAACAGAGCCAGGCTTAAGCTAATTGATTTATTTTCATGTTTGTCTTTCCCAACCGAAAATGGTCGGCTCAACCTCAAGCTGGGCAGCTGACTCAACTTTCTGCTCCTCCACCTCTCCACTATCACGAGCATTACGAAGCGCTGTGGAAGCTGTGGCAGCACATGACAAACCCACTTGATAATTATGATCGCTTCTACATTCGTATACGGGCATACACATGATCGAATTAGCACTTTGATTTAGTTTCGCCTTACGTTAACATGGCTACAGAACCAAACACAAACAAAAAGCAATTAAGACAATCCGAGAGCAGAATGGAAAACGGTTAAAGTCCCGGGCTGGGCTGGCTGGGCTAATGATGCACTCAGAGAAAAGAATTACGAAAGTAATTGAAATGGGATATATATCTGCATAAATATAACCTTTATTAATCTGCCGTTTAATCAAAATTTGTTGTTGTATTTGTAGGTTTAAAATCAGTTGTGCAAATTCTGTGGCCTTTACTGTTTTTCCAATATATCTACAATGTATTTTCCAAGCATTTCCCAAGTGAATCGTCTCACAGTGACCTGAAACATGGCGGCGGCGCCTGCTCGGCGTTTAAACAAATTTCCAGCAAAGCCTTTTAAGCAGCGCTTTCGAGCCAAGGCAATGGCCGCCTGCGCACCAGACTGACCAATCAAAGCGGCCAATATCCAGTTTGCCACTTACTTTGCCCGCCAGCCAAGTTAGTGCAGTGAATTGGCACTGCATGCAGCTTCAAATGGCAGACTGGAGTACAGTGTACCTTTTGATGGAAAGGATTGCCATAGGATAAGTTTCTGTGGAACACAATTGCACAAAAATTTGCATAAACATATACAGAGAGTTAAGGTAGAGGTGGATGTGGATGTGGCACGACGACCGTCGACCGACATCGCCTGACACATTATGTCATTATTATATCGTTGCAACGTGTAATTGGAGGAAAAGTTTTGCCGCCAAATGACAAATGCATGCGCCAAAACGGACAAGAAAACATCAAAAAGCCGCCGTCAAGCTTATGAATTACAAATAACCAGGCAGCCAGGCGATCAGACGATCAGGCGACCAGGCAATGAAATGGTCCCAGGTGGGCGTGGCAACCGCATCTGCATACACTCCAGGCAGCTCCAAGTGGGAGAAAGGTTCCACTGGGAGAAAAATAAAACCCACTGAAAAACTTGGGAATCAGCATCACCTTGAATGTGCAAAAATTTTAAATCGCTGATTAAACTTCTAACTGGAATTTATAGAAAGCGAAATTTTGATTATTTATTCAGTTCATTATGGCCTAATTAAGATAACGCGGCCAAAAACATTCCCATTCTAAAATTCGAAAATCTTCAGCCAAACCCGTTTGAATTGCTTTATTTCTGGTCGTAAATATTCCATTTATATTTATTTACTCATCTACTATTTTATTGCACAAAGATTTCTGCCAGTGTCTCTGCCATCCGTCATGGACGCTCGTCTCGTTCTCAATGCGGCTTCAGGGAAATGCATTTAGCCAACTAATGCGCCAATTTAAATGCAGCAACAGCAAAACAGACAAAATATTTAACTTAAATGGCAGTTGAAGTTGAATTGGAAATGAAAATGGAATTGGAATTGGCATCGGCATTGGCATCGGCACTGGGGGATGGAAATGGGAATGGGAATGGAGTTGGTTTGCGTTTTGTTTAGCGTATGTAATTTGGAAAATGAGATACTTTTGTGTGTTGCCAGGGCTATAATTAATACGAATACAAATGCAGTGCCAGTGCCAGCACCACCGACACCACCAAACAGCCACATTTGCTGGCACAATTTCAAATATGGCGGCAGCAACGTCAACGCTGTCATTATATTTATCTTTTATTGTTGTTACCACTTTGTTGCTCTGCTGGCTGCCATTGTGGTTCTGGCTGGTGTGGATGTGGGTGCGGGTGTGGGTGTGGGTGCAGTGGTGGGGGTGCTGTTCGCTGTTGGCTCTTGAATTAATTGCATTTCACACGGCTTTTGGATTCGGCATTTTGGTATTTTGCATGAAAATTAATTGCTGTTATTATTTATGTGATTTTTCAAAATGCCATTATTCGGCGAACAGCTAGTGTTTCGCTTTGTGCAAGCCAATGTCTAGCATTAGATAAACCGAAGCTAAGAGAATCTCATTTGCTCGATTGGCATCAGCTACAATTTGTGTGTCAGTACGAGGTCCCATTATTATTCTGTTTAATGGCTAAATTATTCGAATGTAAATTAGGTAGATGAAGGTGTCATGATATGATTGTTTTTGTGTAGGTACTACGTACCTTTTGCCGATGGTGGTTCGGGGCAGTAAATTCGAAAGTAAAGTTCAAGTAAAACAGATTGTATTCGCGAGAAATCGAGTAACTAACTATTGAAATATTGTATTGAAAACTCTTCACAAAAAGCAGACCCCATATCGATTTAAGTAAATCTTTCCTGCACCATCAAGGTTCCCCTTTTGTGTTGCCATGTAAATTGCACACTATTATGCACATCTCGACCTTTTCTTTAGTCACTGCTAAATAGACATGACACAACTAGGGGCTAGTAACGATGATGACGTTGATGGGCAAACTTATCGATTCCGCTTGTTTGCGCCGAAGTGCCTGCCCCTCTCTTACAGTATCTCCCAACCCGTAATTACATTGGCGATGCACAAAACAGAGCATCGAAGTGTCACGCGAGTCGCCTAACGTTGGCTGCTTAGAGGGCCCAGCCCGGCCCGGCATTAATAAGCAGCCATACGAAAATTTAACTACACAAAAAAAAAGAGTCAACTCACAATTACGTGCCGGACTACAGCGTCGATACGGGCGGTATTGGGAGGGGAGGGGTATGGAGTATACCACACCAGTGGCGGCCACTGTAGTTTAATGACCAACGAACGCCTTCTCATTAAACGCTAAATTGCACAGGCACATGACACGAATCTGAGAGACACGCTGACAAAAAAAAAAACTGCACACAAAAAACCAACTAAATTTACTAAATATTGTTACCGAGTGCAACAACAATGTAAGCACGTTACACGTTGGTTGGTTGCATGCAACACCCCAACTATGCCATTTAAGCGCAGAATGTTAACGAACAAACAAAGTCGATGCTGGGATCTGGGCAACGGGCAAGGAAAAAGGAACAGGAGGCGGGCATGCCCAGAGTTTCGTTAGCTGATTTAAAATAGCGCATTGCATGCAAGGGATATACACAGAGAGAAATTCCCTGCCTAGCTAGGGCACATATAAAATTCTGAACTTAAATTTATATTCAGCCATGGCATGCATTTTTTTCCTAGTGCATTTACAATATAAACTTATTGGTCTAAGATTATAATGAAGCATTGGCCCGCAGGCAATTTTTGTGGAAAAACTCTAGGCCCTAGGATCCGGCCGGAGAAGGGAGCTCTACGACGCATGCAAAAATCAGGCTAATAGACGCTTGACGTTTTGACGTTTACTGCACCGCCCGTCAGCTCTATCATTAGGCATTGGGCATGCATAGCTCGGCAGGGGCGGACTGCGCGGCACGGGGGAGTATGACAACATGCAATATGCTGATTTCAGTTTTGCATGTCGGCCTGGTCGGACTGGGGACTTGGCTGGCGTTGGCTGCAACAAACGAAGCCGTCAACTCCGGAGCAACGATGTTGTGTGCCACACAGTAATTGCCACACAGCAAGCAAACAGCAAACAGCAACAGCAACGATGCCACTAACAACAGCTTGTAACTCGTAGTTAGCCGGAGTAATATGCTAAATTAATTGGACGATATGAAGTGCGTGATATTGACTGCTAATTAAGCAAGTTATAGCCAAGTTAGTGGCGCTGGAGCACGCGCGCGCAATGCCTGAGAGCATTCAAAAGTGCGCCAAGTGCAATCTGAACGCGTACTCGTAGTTCAGAGTTCAGAGTCTTCTCGGGCAGCTATGAGCAGCTGCTCCATCACGGCGGCTTTTCATTCATTGAACCTTTCGATCGGAAGGAGCGGCAGGGCTCTGCCTCCCAGCAGGTAACTCGGTAGCCGGCAGTCAATGTCGGTGCCTTTTCTAGGAAGGACAACGGCAGACCCTCACCTGTGTGCAGTGCAGTGCATTCGGGGATAAATTGCATATAATTATGCAACAACGTCCACAGTTTTTGGAAGTTCACACCTACCCGACCCGCCGCTGCCGCTTCCACTGCCACAGCCACAGCCTGCCACTGCGTGCTCTCCAAGCATATCCTGTTGGCCGTGTCCAATTTCCAGTTAGCTGTCTCCCTCTTACCATTAAAGCTGTCCACCAATTTGATGCCCTGGACGCCATTAGAGTCGATAGCCATCAAGAGATGGCCAGCCGCTGGTTCGCATGGCAGCCAGCACTTAGAAGCGCTCTCCGGCAGCGCAACTTGAGACCTCGATTAGGCCATGACAACAGGTGCGGCACGTACGGCTAAGGGTATGCAAAAGGATTGGCCAAAGTATAATCGATTTGAGCATCGACATCGATGCGTCGCGTCGCGTCGCGGCGCCTGCAGCTGCCCCTAATCTGATGAAGGGTTATTCATGTGTGTTTCTTTGGCTATTGCCTTTATAATGAAATTGTGCTGTTGTGTTGACCAATTTGTTATTTAATTTGGACGGTTCACCCTGGCTGGCCACATCCTTTGTTTGGCCTGTGAAAGTGTGAAGTGTTCGTGGCTCGGCATGGGGCGTGTCCTGATGAGTGAGCCTTGGAGCAGGTGCCCAGCTCAGCTCAGCTCCACTAACGGCTTGCAGACACGAGAAAACAAAAAACTTTTTGCCGCAATTTGGCCAATTTGAGCTAACGCAAATGGGAATCAGTGGCGGTTTTTTTTTTGCTTTGTGGGCACTCTTTGACCTGCCTGGGCTGAGTCCGGGGCGTTGGTGGTGGCGGCTAATAAAACAAAATGTTTTATTGCCCAGCAACAGCAGAAAGCGATAGCCCACAAAAGCAAACAAATATGGCAGCCACACATAATTGGCAGCCATTTTGAGTTGCATTTCATTTCTTTTTGTTTGTTTCGCTTTCTGTTTGTCTGTCTGTCTGTCTGTCTGCCACCGACACGCGCCGCTAAGCTCGACCTGGAAACCGGTAGAACGCCACTGCAACTGCAATTCCAACTGCCACAGACAATTGCTGAAATGTTGATTACAAACTGGCGCAGCTGTCACCAGTCCATTGGTAACCAGCACTTCAAATCCAAGCCCATTTCCGCTCAGCAATGGATGCGCTCCCCAGAGCCAGCTCAGCTCCCTCTCAGCACTTAGTTTTAATAAGTTGCTAATGGGTTGTGTTGCACAAACCAGGGAAGAGACGTAGCCGTAACTCCATCCGGCTCAAGACCAAGCTAACCGCAAGTTTTCCTTGTATTCCCCATAAAATTTGAGGAGTTTTTAGCATCAAATAAATCGGGGAATACATATTTCCTCTGCTCTATTTCCTTATTCGATTTGAAGTGTAAAATTATAAAGTTGGCTTGTCAGATCATCTGCCAGTTCTTTTTCCTGTATTCCACATGGAAATTAGCTCTCATCTCTTTCAGAAAACATACAAAAATAGTTACGTAAATGGTTCCTTCTTGGGCTGTGAACCCTTCTGGCCTGTCAATAGCTGCAGCTTCCGCTGGCGTTGGCAACTTTGTGTGAAAAGTGATCGTTACGATGCCAACCGCAAATAACTTGCGACTGGCGACTTGGCAGATTGCACCAAAAAGGCTATGCCATGGGTCTGGGTCTGGGTCTGGCAACCGCAAACTTGGCCGATCAGCATCAATGCCTCATAACTCATGACATTTATGTTGGCCATGTCAGTCCGAGGCAGCCAGTCGAAGCGATCATCTCTGCGCTGACTCATCAAATCTGCATATTCGAGTGGGTTGGATATGTACCCACAAATATACACATAATATACATATATATGTACATATGTAGTACTTGTAGATATCTGGTCATTAGGCTCATTAGTGAGGAAGCCAATTAATAAACAAAAATAAATAATTGCACAATTCATTTGGTAATTAGACATGGCTCATAAAGCTGAATTAGGCAAAAGGCATAATGCCGATGGCCTAGAGATATCACAGAGATAGCACACGACCATGTACATACATGTGGGAAGAGAAACAGAGAAAGGGGCAGAGACACAGACACAGGCCCAGAGAACTTCATGCAAATGAAATGAAATTGACTAGAGAGACAGCAAATTGAGTGTGTCTATAAGGTACCAGTACCAGTACTCGTGTGTGTACTTATTTCTGTCCCGTCCCTGCTCAGTGGATGGCAACATTAGCAGCCCCACAACCACAACACAACCGCAGTCCCGCCCAATCTCTCCATATACAGTGGTATCCATATATACATTTGGATGTATGTATACTATGTGAACAATTCATTTGTCACACTAAATTTGTTTCAATTCATTTGCTCGAAATGACAAATAATGCGATATAATTACATTTCTGTGCCGTGCCTGTTCGCCCCGGCCTCAGTCCCGCTTCCGCTCGCCCAACGCTCATTAGGCTCTCGGTGGAGATTTTTAAATGAGATTGTTACTATTTATGTACGTTTTTCCATAAAACTTACGCATGTCTGCAGCCTTACACTAATTATCATTTCCCCCCCATCAGCATCAGCAGCAGCAGCAGCAGCATCAGGACAGGGCAGGGCATTTCGGTTAGCGAATCAGATCTTGGCAAGATTGTATGTTCTTGTGGCCGATTTCCAGGGTGACATGCTGTGGGGCGGATTCGTCGTTCATATCAATTTTAATCAAGCAAGGAAGTGGAGCCTCTATTGCCTTTTTTTAAATATACACTGACTATCTGACTTCTACATAATAATATGCTCAGACATTAATCGTAAATGATGTTTGTTTTGAGTGTTATTCAATAAAAATGAAAAATAAAATATGATCATGTGAAAATTGTGAAAGTTGAATTATTTCGCTTTTATAAATACAAATTATTCAAATATATGTATATTTCAACAGGTCCCAGTATATGTTGATATAGCTACAAATCGTAAATCCAAGCTTGGGAAAGAAAAAATTAAATCGGCTCTTGGGATCGTTTTGAAAAAAAATCTCCAAACTGGGCCTGGCCAAAAATCGAATGGCCATTGTGTCCGACCACAACAAAGCGAATATGGATGTCCTAAGGTCGGCTGCACAGGAGTACCCAGTCATTTGGGATATCTTCCGATGCAACGGTACAGAAGTTATACGAGCAACTGCCCTTAAGTGGGCGAAAGTATTCTCAGGGACGGCCAACCAACAATGGAAATAGGAACGAGGTGGCGGCCATCATCAGGAAGATGGTGGAGAAGTACTTTACGACGCCGAACAGATCTCCACTAAATGTTTCCCGCATCGACTCCAGTAAATTTGAAATGATGGGCCGCATCCTGAAGAAGCACATGAGCGAAATTATGGCGTAAGCAACTACGCTGGCTCACCAAATGGCAGAGCTAAAAGATGACCAATTATACTACTACTTAAACACGCCCAAATTCTTGAGAAGATTCGATTGCTCAGTGGCGCCATATTTGAAATTCCCGCTGCGCTTGTTTATGAAACTCTGCAATTGTTCAGTTCTCAATGGAACTTTTTTAACTAGTTCTTCTTTTTTGCGGATTTTTGTTTTTAGGGCTACCAGATCAGTTCAAAGCGAATCGGTAATGAAGCGGGTCACAAAATATCATGGTGTGGCAGCCCGCAGCAACTATGAATTCCACGGGTCTGGCAGCGCCACCAACAACCACAATTCGATTTATGTTGTTTTTGTATATGTATATGTACATGTATATGTATGAAATATATCTGAGGTTCCAGTCACACTGGACAGCACCGACAAAACAAATCAAATAAAATATTTATTTTTCAAAATGACCGCCAACCTCCATTTAGGGTACCAAAATATCGATATTATACGCTCCCAATTCTCGGTGGGTTTTCAAAATTTGCTCTCTTTTCAGAGGTGAAGAGAGCGTTTTCGTGGTGACTTTTCGTGGTCTGAGAAACATGTATCTTACGGGAACGCGTATGGAATGAAGATTCATTGTTGCGTCATACCATACGCGTTCCCGTAAGATGCATTTGATTTGTATGGGAAAAATTTCAGCAACATGGGGAAATGAATTAGCAGCATTGTTGTGCAACTTTGGCACGGAATGAGCAACAATCAAATTTGGATATTATGGACTTGAGATATTGTTTGTAATTTCAGGCTCCAATTAATGCAGAAACTACTCAGTCTCGGTTTTCAAGATATTAACGAAATTTGGCATGTCACGGGTACCATTAATAGGTATCAGAACCGGGATAAAACAAAAAACATCTATATTAATAGGTAAAAAAAACATCTCAATCTAGGATAAAATCATTATTAATATTTCAATGGAGCTTGGAACAACAAATTTGACATCAATTAAAAGATATAAGGGTATACAAAAGTACATACGCATAGAAGAAACTTGGTTGGCCAGCAACATTAAGTCAACATTTACGTTTTATGCTTTGGCCGTTTTTGTTTGAACCTTATTATGTAAAAAATGCAATAAACAGGAGTTTTATTAACTAGCTAATCTTGTAGAAAATGGATATATCTATCGGATAAAATTATTTGCTTAGGGCTGAGTGGGCCAACTAACTAGTAATATTAAACCGAATATCAAAATTATGGAATACGATTTCAATCAATAAAATAGAACATTATTCCATTGTCGACCAAAGGGGTTTTTAATATTTCCACGAAATGTATGCAATTTTAACATATTTTACGCATTACAGGTGAAAGATGTGGGTGGTTATTTTTGCTTTGTAAGTAAAGAGGAGAATGGAGCTTCAATGAGCCTTTACAAACTGTATTTTTTTCCGCGGCTTAACAGAGGGTGATCAACTTTTTAAATAGAGGGGTGTTAAGTGGGTTAAGTCTCCTTTGATTGCCGCCCTGGTTTTTCTGCCCTGGCTCCTATCCTACAAATTTCGGCCAAAAACAAAACAAAACAAAACAAACAATGTCATGGATGTAGATTGGAACGACAACGACGACGACTTGGTGGCGGCTTTGGAGATTCACGAACTGCTGGAGAGCAACGTAATTTCGCATTAGCTATAGTACGATCAGCCAGAGATTAATCACAGTTTGCGTGTTTTCATTCAGCAGGATCAGTCTGGCTCGAAGCCCCAGGAACCTGCAATCCATGCAGAGGATGAGTGCCATGGCTTCGACATGGCCACCGGCCACAATTGGATCTATCCGAACAATCTGCCCCTGCGCGCGTATCAGCAAACCATCGTCCAGTCGGCCCTCTATAAAAACACACTGGTGGTTCTGCCGACAGGTCTGGGGAAGACCTTCATCGCAGCCGTGGTTATGTACAACTTTTATCGGTGGTATCCTCAGGGCAAGATCATCTTCATGGCGCCAACGCGGCCACTCGTCGCCCAGCAGATTGCCGCCTGCCAGAAGATTATGCCCTTCCCGTCTTCCGACACCGTGCAGCTGACGGGTATGTTGAACAACACAATAATGGTGTGCAGACAGTAATGATGTGTCTCTGGATTCATCAGGACAGCTGCCGCGTCCGAAGCGTGCTCATCTGTGGGCCAGCAAGCGCGTCTTCTTCGCCACACCCCAGGTGGTGCACTCCGATATGCTGGAGACGGAGGACGGAGCTCACTTTCCATTTGCCGCCATCAAACTGCTGGTGGTGGATGAGGCGCATCGGGCCAAGGGTCGCTACGCCTTCACCCAAGTCGCCGACTGCATGATGGCGCACAATCGGAACTTCCGCATGCTAGCCTTGTCCGCTACGCCAGGACGAACAATTGACGACGTGTCCAGTGTCTGCCAGAACCTGTACATTGCCAATCTTCAAGTTCGCTGGGACAACTCGATCGATGTCCAGCCCTACGTGCACAGGCGCATTATACGAACGATTGTGGTGCCTCTCAAAGACACTTTAAAGGAGACGCGCGAGCGTTTGCTGCAGATTATCGAACCATATCTGCGCCAGCTCATCGCCGCGGATGTTCTGAAGGGGACCAAGGGCAACATCAGCAAGAACAATTTGCTGTATGACCAGAAAACGTTCAACGAACGCTCCGCCAAGGGCCAGCGACATCCGGAGCACAACATCATTGCTGGAAACTTTGGCATGTGCATCAGTCTGTATCACTCCCTGGAGCTAATGGAGCGGCACGGACTGCGTGTGTTCGTGAATAACTTCGATGCGGATGAGGAGGGGCGTGAAAAGTTTGTCTTGGCCCGTGACAGAGACCTAAGAAATTTGGTTGACCAGGTGCGTTCGGATTTGGGTGCTAATCCCCTAGATTTCAACACGCATCCTATGGCGAATGGTGAAGTTCCTTCGATGCCCGCAGACCTGGATTTTGGCCATGCCAAATATGAACGGCTTCGACAGGTGCTTGTCGAGCACTTTGCGGTAAGACTGCTCTTCGATCGACCATCTCAACCATCGATTGATTACCTTTGACATGTTTCAGTCGAATGCCGATTCCCGTGCCATTGTATTCTGCGAGTACCGTGAGTCTGTGATGCTGATTCATCGACTACTCCTCCAGCATAGACCGCTGCTGCGTGCCCGTTGCTTTGTTGGCCAAGGAAGCACCGCGGGAGCGAGCTATGCCCTGACACAGAAGCAGCAGATCCAGATCATGGCTGATTTTCGAAGCGGCACCAGCAACGTCCTGGTGGCCACCTCCATTGGCGAGGAGGGCATCGATGTGGGCGAAGTGGAAATGATTGTATGCTTCGACATTTGCAGCTCGAATCCGACGCGTTTCGTGCAACGCATTGGGCGAACCGGTAGGAAGAAGAACGGTGAGGTTGTGATGCTCGTCACCGAGGGGCGAGAGCACCAGGTCCTCAAGGATGTGCTGGCCAACAAGGATCAGACAAACAAGAAACTGCTCAACTCGTCCGTGGTGCGAATGTCGCTGTATGCACACAATCCCCGGATGGTGCCCTCCCAGTTTCAGCCCAAGTGCGAGGAGAAGCACATGGAAGCAGCTGCCGTTGAGGAAAAGCCGAAACCCTCCGCAAAGACAAGGGAACCAAAGAAACGGAAGCAGCCGAATGTAACCCTCCATAAGTTCTTCAAGCAAAGCAGCCATCCGTCGCAGAGCCAGGAAGGAATTCTTCAGGGACTGCAACCCTACCAGATGAGTGCAGCGTCCCAGCAAATGATCCAGGACCAAGTGCCGCAGCATAGTGCAAGCATTAGAAACTTCCTGCTGGACACCCAGGCCACATCCACATTGAGCAACAGTCAGGAGGATGTGCAGCGCCTGCGAAAGCTCACCAGGCTACTGCAATCGAACAAGCCGATTGTCACTGCCTCCCAAGACCTTGTCAGTCATCTGCAAGACAAAGAACTGCCCCGACCGCTGAAGCTGCATCTCCTGCGGAGCAATCCCATCTTCGTGCAGGAAACCCATTCAAAGATGCTACTTCAAAACCAGATGGACATACCCGAGAAACGCTTGAATGGCAGGCAGCAGCGAACCAGAAATAACTACCAGCTGCTTTTGGAAATATGCGATGGACCCGAGAAGCTGGAGGAACTTTTGCAGTCAGAGCCATCTATGGCAGAGATAACCCTAAAAGATCTGGAGAGTCCACTGGATGAGCAGACAGAAAGAGCATTTAGAGCCACCTGTGATAGGATCTTCAAGGGTCTAGATGAGCAAGGCCTGAATTCAGATAATTTCGAGCTGAAGCAGCAGCTCCTGGACAAGCTGGAGTTGCGAAATCTGGAGGCGACTGTTCACGAGCAATTGGGCGGCGATGAATTCACCTGGTCGGAAGATGACACCTGGGATCACAAGGATGGAAAAAGAATGCAATTCCATGTATCAAAGCCAATGGCTTGATTTTGCCGCCACAGAAGCTGTGCAGCATAGATCCACGCCTCTCAGAGTGAAGCCGGAGAGTCGACGACAGTTCGATGACCTCCAGGAGGAAGAGGAGTGCGACTCACGAGTGGAGGCAAGCGATCTGGGTGATAATTTGGGTCGATTAAATTGTCTGATGAGTGAGAAGGCTCCAGGTCTGATGACTGAACCAATTTCATGTGCCCCTCCAACCGAAGCGACTGAAGCGGAAGCGGAAGCTACTGCAGTAGTCACTCAAAGTCCACCGCCAGATCTGAATACGGTGGCAAACGTTAGGCTAGACCCAGTAGTAACTCTGGATGATGACTTGGAAATCGATTTGAATGATTTCCTTGAACCAATGGCTGAGGAGGTGCAGTTGATGAGCCAGCTGAAGCGGAATACGCTCTTGCCAAGTGATGCTTTGAAGGAGAACATACCTGCTAAACTCCAATCCTGCTCCACTCCACGTAATGTTTCACCAGACATCTTTGAATACGACTCCATGTCACCATTCAAGCCCCAAGCCAAAAGTCTAGCCGCCAAATTAGCGGCCAAAACCACCTCCACTGCAGCCTCAGATAGCACTCCTTCGAGAGCATTCAATCTTCAGTCGCCAGAACATCGAAAGCGGACGACTCCGCGGGGCCCAGATAAGTCGCCCTGCATGTTAAATCAGTATCTGAATCGCGCGCATGGGCGCGGGCGTTTGGCTAAAGCAGCCGACTCCCTGCATAGGCAAACTTCAGTGAAGAATGCATCTACATCTTGTAATCGTACATTGGTCAATGAGGAGGATTCGCCCATCATCCGGCGATCATCGAAGCGGAAGATCGTCATCAGTTCCGATGAAGAGGAGCAACAGGAAACAATCATGCAGGTGCCGGTCACCCAAGCTGATTATGATTCGGATGAGGGCGAACAAATTCCTGCCACCCAAATGGTATTCAATCGCATAATTCCTACAATTCTATAATTATAATTCCCCTTTCTGTAATGTCTTCTAGTCGGAAACCGCAACGCCTCCGACCAGGCCACGCCAGAAACGCCGAAAGTTTAACTCCTTCATTATCGATGAAGCAGACAGAAGTGGATCTGATCACGACGAGGAGGCAGAGCACACCATTGGGGCGTATCTAAAGGATTCTGTGATCGTTTCCAGCGATGATGAGGACCACAACAACACCACCGATCATGCCATATACCTGCAGGCGATCAGGTAAGTGGAGAATACTTTTCTGGGATTACGTTTAATGTAATATCACATTTGCAGGAGCCCCGTTCAACGTCCTGGTGCCTTTAAAATCCCCGCTCGTCGTGAATATCGCGATGAGTCGCACATCTTCTCACAGGATGTCGAGGCGGAAGCCTCCCAGTATATGCCCTCTTCCTTTATTGTTGCCGATGACAGTTTAGCACCCGCGAAGCATAATGTCTCCGAGTGTCCCGCTGGAGCGCGCTGAACGTATTCTAAAAGAGCGACGTAGACAGCGTCGACTTGGCATCGATTTGCCACCAGCTCCTTCCAACAAGCGTCGCCGTGTGCACACAATAGACAGTAGCGATGATGATGATGATGTGGTCTTCTTGGCTTCAAGATGAGTACAGTTCAGTCCAGTCAACCTCATCATATTATGCGGGCCATACATGTGTTCAAGTTCAAATTAATTGTAAGGTTAGCAAATAGTTTACTGTACATCAAAGACAAGATATTAGGGTTAAACACTTTCCCGCAATTTTTTTAGTTTTTACTTTGTTTGATATTTCATGTTTATGTGTGTGTATGTGCCATTCCATTCAAATTGTTAGAAACTATTTTGTACATTATATTTTTGCCATTCAATCGATCGTGTCATAAATCAAAAACAGCAATTTATAAAATTGTAAGTTTGTTGTACAATATCATTAAAGTTTTTATACAATTTGTACCCGTTAAGTATTTAGCTGGCAAAATTTATCTTAAAATTAAAAAAAAAAAAATTAAAATTTTAAATTAAAAAAAATTAACGTTCAATATTAGCGACAAAATTTGGTACATCTTAACTACACAAATGTGAATTCTACATGGTTTCTACATCCAAATTCACCCAAAAGTATGCTAAAAGATGCCATATCTACATGAAGTTTACTTGGCTACTTCCCGCCAGATGTTTTAGATTTTAGCTTTCTGTGCTGATTTAGGTGTTACTAGCTCTGCTCTGGGCTATTTGGGGGAGGGGGGTTGTAATTTTTCTCGTGATCTGGAAAATATTCTTGATTGATCGAATGATTGAGGATGACCTTTGCAAGGCAGGAAATGCACCTAAAACATCATTAAACTTCGAGCTGACTTAAACATTGCCAAAGAAAATCAGGTAATTACCGGAACAGTATTGTAACTTTAAAATGTAGCATTAATTAAGGCCAAGTTGATTGTTAATGTAAAATGTCCATTTAGGGAACCAGAGACAGAAACCCAATTACTAGATTTAATGGTATTGTATCCATTGGAGGGACAGTGCCGGTAAAGCATATTCAAATTTCCCGCATGGGGGTTTCTACCAACATTTTTCCACTGCAGTGTGCGGCATAATCAATAATTTTTAATTTAACAACAATCGCACAATCGTTTCAGCGTAATAACCATTATTATATTTTCAACAATAACAGGCACAACATAGATAGCAACAGCAACAACGAAAACTCAATTCAATTTTAATGGAGTAGCAATAAAACAGAAAAAGCGAAAAAAATTGCTATAGCCATGCGGCCATAAGCCAGGTCCGGGCAACGGAGAAGGGGCAGCCGGGCCACGGACCGATGCCAGAGACCGATGCCAGCCAACCAGACGGAAAAGCGAACCAGTCAGGCAGTACGTACAGCACAATTTTGCAATTGCAATAAAATAATTTAAAATCGTTTTCATCAACATCAGCTCAAAGAGTTTTTGCCTGCCAGTCGAAATGCAAAAATGATTTTGCGGCAATCAGCCATTCCTGCCCTGGCCTGGCCCGGTCTGGTCCGGTCCGATGCTGGGGCTGGGGCTAAGGCTGAGCTGATGATGACGTTGACTTGTTGATGATCAAAATGATGGATGGCTATTTGAAATTGATTCGCTGTGAATGTGAATGCGATTTCCATGCCATTCCCCTGACTATGGCTCTCTCTGTCTTTAGCTGACTTGGCCATCATTTTCATAGTGGGCATCGCCATTGCCAGCCAGAGTCCAAGCCAATTGCAGGTTCAGCTGGCTGTGCTGAGATCTGGCCCGAGTCTTTACGGTCCCGACGATTTCCTTAATACGAAACGTGCTTGCCTGATGCGCCGTGTCCAATTTTGTAGTTCGTTCTTTGTAGGGTATGCTAAATCGCACTGCACTCAAATCCGTTCTCAGAGTTTCACTTTGGGTCTTGGTTTTGGTTTGGTTTTGGTTTGGTTTTGGTTGGGTTTGGACTTTCCTTTATGTTTGGGCTTTTATAAATGGTCTGCCTCTAGTGGGCTGGGCCTATCGTTTTAGTCGTTTTGCGGTTAAATTGTCTTGCGAAACAAAACCAATTCCAATTTCAAACAAAACGTTTTGCGAAAATTACGCAAAGGTGTACGCCGGACGTGCTGTTGCAACACGTTTAAGTTGAAGATGAAAGAACTGCAGTAAATGGTCTGCAATCGATGGAGAACTCATCGGAAGTTTTTTTACTGATTGGCATTCTGTTGAGTGGATGGATCGCGGTTCAAGGAAATGATCATCGCGAATGATTTACGAGTATAATGAAGAGCAGTTCTCAGAGCCGGCCTGGCCTGGCCATATGTTTGATTCCTTCGCAATGACAAATCGATTTCAAATTGATCCGCTGGCTCTGGGCAAACACAATGGAAACGCCCACCAACGAGGGTCTGGTCTTGTCGTAGCCGTCTCTCTCTCTCTCTGTGTGTGGAACGCTCTCTATCATATCTCTTGACAAATTGATATTGTCTAAGCCATTTTCGATATGCATATTTATGTTTTCGATATGTTTTGGTTTGCTTGACTCACGACTTTGTTACCTGGGCTTTATCGCTTTATAATTTTTCTTGGCTTTCGTTCCCAGCTCCCCCCGGCTTGGCGTCTTGTCAACACACTCACTTAGAGACAAAGGGCGGAATAATGGACGTGGCGGCGGCCATCGCCAGCAGAGCGCATCCACATCCGGCCTGGAGTTCTTTGTTGCCGGCCTGATAAGTTTCTTGATGCCCCGTTGACTCGTCGTGTCATATTATCCATGTTGGCATGTCAAAAGTGCTAGGCAATTATGGCCTGTCTCTCTCTCGTCTACAGTTTGTGTGGGCTTCGATTCGTAGTCAGTCACATACACATATTTATTTATGAGGTTTTATGGACGCTGTCTTTGATTAATGCATGACAGTCTGGCCATATGAATATTAAACTTTGCTGCCTTGCCGCTTTCCCATTTAGAGGCGACATCAATTAGCCGCTGGCCAAGCTCGCGTATAAATACATTAACACAAATCGTCGAGCATTCGGAGTGGCCGGCCCCAGGTCGTTCCTACCTCTTCCAACCTCTCGGATCCGTCGCTCTCTCTTATCGCCACTTGTAAATGTCTCAACTATTTGTTAAATGCTAAAGCGACATGGTCATAATGGAAATGACAACTTAACAGCGACGACGAGACGACGACGACGACAACAGCCAGGCGAGGAGGACGACAGCCCCGATAGGAATGGCAAAAATGTTAAAAGGCTCGGTCAAGTGGCCCACAGTCCTCGCCAGACCTCACCCGGTCTCTCCGTGATAACTGTATTGAGAGTGTCATTAACATTTTGATTTGGCAGCCAGGCAGCTTCGGACTTCGGCTGGACTCCACTCCACTCCAGACTTGGCTCTGTCTCTGGGCTCAACTTCAACTCTATTATGAGCTCCGACTGCATTTCGCCGGCTACTTATCGGCACTTGCGACATGCACATCATTTGTTAAATAAAGTAAAGTCAGAGTCCAGTCTCCACTCTCCAAGTTGCCCCTGGATCCCCCTTCCCCCGCCAAACCCTTCGAATGTGCGAGGCAATTAATCAGGGCGATGTTTTTGCATGCAAAATGAAAACACCTTTTTAAGGCATCTCGGGAACAACAGCAACAGCCTCAGGCACAGGCTCCGCAACAAGAACAACCACAACGATGTCATCAATCAGTCGACACAAGAGAGGTTGGTGCTCTTGGGGGGTGGGTTGTGGGTATCTGCCTGGATCTGTATGGCGCTTTCGTTTCGAGTGGTGTGGGTGCAGGGCAAAATTAAAAAGCGTCAATTTGTCACACGTGGTCAGCTTTTGACTTCGGATCTTTCCCCGTTCTCATCCTCGTCGTTCTCGTCATTAACAACGGTTTTGTGGTTGAGTTTTTAATTGCCACCGCGTTCGAACTGTGCTTCAGTTTCAGATTCGGATTCGGATTGGGATTGCGATTCGGTTTGGGCTTTGGGTTTTGGAGTGCGATTCCGAGCTAGCAGGCTGGCACACTTTTATGGCCTCAGCGATCCATTAAGTGAGCAATTGGACGGCGTTGACAACGTTGTGGGAGCGTGTGGGTGTAATGGAGTCTGGCCAATGAGATGAGAGTGCCTTGATGGCTGAAGAGGCTGGCTGAGGAGCGTGGGGGTGGTGCGACAACGACAACTTACGCTTTTGCACACACATACATCAGGCTTTGTCACTCGACCCTGATTGCCGGGGCTTTCGCTTGATTTGTGTGAATGATTTGCCGTTGACCGTGGATGGCCTGATGCCTGTTTGGTGTTGAACCTAATGGCACTTTACTTTATGGCTGTCTCACGGCATTACGGGAGGAAGCGCAAACACACATTTTCCATGTGCAGATCTCTCAGAACTAGCACAGCTATAAGTAAATATTTACGTACTATGAACATTCATTAGCTTATCTTATGTATGTTGGTATAATATACATTTTTATTTTGTATTACTTTTATTATAATTGTTAGCGTTCAGATTCGTATGCCTCAAGATGGCCGCATCTTCGAAACTACTTTGCTGTTAAATAATATTTAGCTCTTCTACATGGTATATTTTTTTGAATAGTTCACTTCATTCCAGCGCCGATTCGAATCGGACACTCTCCGAGTCAATGTTCATTATTCTTACGCTAATGACAGGGCCGCCATTTTGAAATATTCAAGAGGCTGCTGGAGCTCTGCTCTGAAGCTGTTCTATCACCATTAGTTGGAGTCGAGTCCCACTCGCTGTTCGTGGTGCTGCTGCTGTTGTGGCACGAGTACTACTCCCACTTGACAGAGCTTTGGGGCTGTCGGGCCAGCCGGAGGAGCAAACAAGTTTCATTTGTCAGTTGGCCAAGGCAATTTTCCGACTCTGGATGAGGCTGGCCTGGCCCGCTGGATGCATTTTGAAGCCGACACCTGGACCCCGCCTGCCTTCCCGGCTGACACCAGCATGAGGCCATTTGAAATTAATGAACTATGATTCACAGTCCTCTCTCCCTCTCTATCTACATCTCTTTGCTTTCTCTTGGGCTTAAGCCCAAGTCCCGCTTCCGGCCCAAGCTTTTTTTTTTTTCATTTTCACTAAAGTGCATTTCACATGATGAACGAGACACAGGCCCGTCTCCAGGCACCCCTGAGCGACCTCCAGCTCCTTGCTGCCATTTTTAATTGTTTTGGGAACAAGCGGGCCAGCAGCAACGAACATTTTCATTTGTTATACTCGGGAAAAACTGTACAAAAAAAATTAATGGCAAATGCTAATTTGTGTACACATTTGAAAAATGAATTTCGATTTCAATTCGAGCTTCAGTTTTACGCTCATTAATAATACGTATCGCCGTGAGTAATTTTTCAGTCATGTCCCTAGCGAATTTCGTGTACATATACATATACAGAGTTTATTCCCAAATTAAAAATTAAACACCTCACCCAGAAACTTGTTAATGATTTGCTTTAAGAAATAAACACATTTTAATTAACATTTAAAATACGTTTTAAGCAAAAAGCTTTTAAGAAACGGCGCCATAACAATAATCATAACAAAAGCACAAAACAAAGTCGCTCACAGATCGATGCATCAAAATATGAGAGGGGGCACGAAACGGAACGGAGAACACTCTTGAAATCTCAGCCTCAAGATCCAAATTTAGTTGTGCACTGAAAAAAATTATCTATTTTATTTTTTCTAAAAGGAACTTGGGAATTTTTATTAATTCCAAAGCAGCAGAAAAATATAAATATTTACTATAGTTGTGTATAGTTTTATCTTAATTTATATTATACTGAACATACTCAAACCTCAAGCCTCAATAGTACTGCAAATAAACTGACTTCAAAATATTTTCTTGCAGTGCAGCTTCGGGCTGAGCTCCAACTCCAGCTCGTTCATTAACAAGCGCGTCAAAGTGATAAGAGTACGAGGGTGAGCAGTAAGCTGAGGAGCAGGCAGCGGGGATCGGTAGAGAAACAGGTCACAATGCTAATTGATTGCAGCGAAGTCGTCGTCAACGGGCCATACCAATAAAATTATTGAAGCCACCGCCAGGAGACTCGCATTTCTCGAGTCGTTTTCGGAGAGTCGATAAGCAAATTGCATCCCAAAATGTGACCCGGGCCAAAAGATCGAATATGACTCATCCACACTCGTACGGGTACGGGTATATGGTCGGGAACGAACAACATCAGGTAGGAGGGAGAAGAGCAGAGGCTCAGGGGAACAATAAAATATCCAAGTCGTTGTCTAATGCACTAAGGGCCTGGGGCGGTTTGTCGGATCTCAACGATCTGGTCGCTGTCTCTAGAAATTAAGCAATTAACTTGGGTAGTTGAGATAAGTACGTGCTATATGGAGAGGCGACGGCCGGAGGCTGAAGGCGGGGAAAGGTGTCGTTTTAATATTTGTAACCCGATCGAAACGATTAAAATGCATTTAGCCAATTTGTATATGCAAATAAAATTCCAAACGTGTTGTAGAAATTCCGATTCGAAATCAGAGTCCGGCCAGAAACTTTAACGATCCGCCTTTAAATGCCATTCAAATGTTATAATTTGCTTTCAAAATATCTTATGTCCGTTGTCCGTATTTTTACTGTTTACTCATTTTATGGAGCGGAGGCCTAGTCTTAAAAGGCTTAAATGAAAGCTCGACTTGGGGTTTGTTTCGTATTGTTTTGTTTATTTTTAACGACCGTAGCTTATTTAATTATTTTTATGTGCCAGAGGGGCACTAAAAACTTGAATTTCGTTTCCCTAATAAGTTAAAAGAGTTGTTATACAAATTAGTTCAATGTGCTAAAATTCGATAAAATACATTAGGGGAAAAGCGTTCGACTGAATGTTACAAATTTGGCACGGAAATAAGAGCGGGAAGGGAATTTCAACGGATTATAATATCAGTTAAAACTTTCATATTTTTATTAGAGCCAAATCTATTGTTGTAGAAAAAAGTCAGAAAGTTTTTATCCTCACTTTATAAACAGACTACAAAATTAATTGTATACATCTATAAAGGCTTGATTCGTAAGCTTAATGGACCATGTTCTGATCTGCTATATTCCATATATGTGTAAATATAAGTTATATATTTGTTTAATATTTTTAATTAAACTAAAATTAAATCCAAGTAATAGGATTAAGGAAACAAATCAAATTTTATAATAGCGTAGCAAATGAATCACCCCACTTACCTCTTATCCCATAAGGATTTGGAAAAACACTGGATACGCTCGTATATCTAAGTAATTACCCTCTGCGTACGAAAATTGGGCAATTTGCCATCGAATTTATGACCCACATATCATACTCCTTCCCAATCCCAAACCCAAACGATTCAATTCCCAACTCCTATTCCCTCGGCGGCAAAAAGCCACTTGAAACAATAAAAATCATGACTCCCCCAATGCAGGGTCTGCAGAGTAGGAAAGAATGATCCATAAATTTGGAGGCTAATCGCACACACTCCCGGCGGTGCGGTGCGGTGCAGTGCGGAAATTGTTTGTAATCATACGAAAATTGCCTACAAATGAACTGCTTAACGGCGTGTCGCACATTCAGACAATCAGAATCAGCCCCCAGCCCCGCGAAAAACCCATTTAACCCGGCCCCGAAAATTGTGCCAAATTTGCGTTTGCGGCAGAAATCCCCGACTGGAATTGCGCGGGGGCATATTTAATTTATAAAACAGCTAAAACGGCACCCACCCAAATTGGCCAGGAGACCGCGACGCTGGCGAGTGAATGGTGGGTGGGTGGTTGGAGCAAACTAGTGGAGTGAATGGCGCCTGCTCCTGCTTTGCCGAGTGTTTCAGCAACAATGCGTGGAAAAATCGGTAACTTATTAAAAATGCCCATATACATGAAACAAACATGAGCCTAAGTACACTCAAGAATACATACATATGTATATGGCTGCATTAGCGTGCTCAAGAGTGGGTGTGTGGCAGCATAAAAATCAGTAGCTGCTTGTGGCAGCGATGGGAGTGGGTGCGAAATTAATTAGAAACACCCTTCGGGCTGTGTTGCGCGGCTCTACTGGGGGAATCTACGAATGGAATGGAAGTTCCCAATCACAGGCCATGTTTAATTGAACTTGGCCATCGAATCGAATTGGGGATGAAGACTCTACAGATCCCAGGGGTAGACAATTTATGGATTTCATATTTGCAATATAGAATTGTTCTTATTTCTACAAAGTTTTAATTAATTAAATATTGAAGTAATGGAATCCATATCCACTAGAACATAAATGGAATGGCATGTAGAAAATGAAAAAAAAAGTGTATTATTATTGAGAAATTATTTTATTAATTATAAAAATATATTTAAAATAGGTAATACATATATCTTTTTTAAAGTTTCGATTTTTCAATCTGCTGCCAAAATATATCGATTTCTAGTAGTCTCTTTTTGTTCTTCACTGTTATTTCAATAGCTCCAAATAAGATATCAAAGTTGACGTCTTTACAACTTTGATTTGAAAAAATAAACAGAGGGGAAAATGGTAGCTTCATGCTCCTTGCAGAACACTGTCCAAACGAAGGTCAAACGCGTGTTAGTAGAACTCAGGACCCACAGACACAAGGCAATACACAAGGCGAAAGAGAGTCCTAGCCACAAGTCTTTTCAATAATTGATGCGCTAATTTATCGCTTAGTAAATTGTGTGGCCAATTGATTCACAAAAACACACGCATAGACCCGATCCCAGCCATTTTGGGGGCAGCCTGGCACTGGCTCTGGTCCTGGCCCCTTAATCGAAGTCAAGTGTGGACAGACAGAGCGAAATTTCGAAAAACAATCACGACGGCCTTGGTCTAGGAACTTGAAGTTTGATTTTACCAAGAATGGCGCTCCCTCTATGTGTTGAGGGAAATCACTTAAATGAGATCTACCCACACACAGACAGTCAGACACTCAGATATACACACACACTCATCTTGGCATTAGCCGGTGGAGTGGAGGTACTATTCCCTGGCATGTGTGCATTTGAGAGGGATTCGCATAAAGGTAAAACTGTCACCAATAATAGCCAATCCCTGACCGCATATAAAATCCTCGCTGCGACATCCTGAGAGTAAAATAGGGACAGAGAGAAAGAGAGGAAGGGAGTGAGACTGAGCCATAATCAGTATTGGCATTTTAAGTGACACTTGCGCTGCCTTCCTCCGCCTCAGCCATCGCACTGTCATGCAGTGGGACAGCACTAGTGCCTCCCACACAACACCCACCCACCAACCCAATTCGCGTCATGCGCCGCCATTTGTATATGAGCCAAATAAAAATGCATATCAAATGAAGCTGCAGCCAGTTCGGCAGGAAGTCGAACAGGAGGAACCGGAGCACCGGAAGCTGGAGAACAGGAGGAGATATTATTCGGTGGCACTTGGGCAAAACTTTGCTCTTGAATATTCCATGAAGTTGCCAATAAAGTCAAGTGGCAAGTCCTGCAAACGTTGCCGGAGGTAGGGCCACACACAAACAAACACACACACACCATGCTGAAACAGTGCTTGAGGCATGCACCAGCTACAGTGCATACACTTGAAAAAAAATCAAAGAATGTGAATAATATTTTTGGATAATTTTTGATTAGTTCAGATCGGTGGTAGCCATGTACCTGTGAAGCGTCTCTTTGTGTTATATTCATTAACGGTTGCTGTCTGGGTGAGCACATTCTTTCAGTGTACTTTAGAGCTACACTTAAGCTGAGTTTTGTTTTGCCTGTGTGCCTGCCATCCAGCTGCAGTGCGCTGCTGCATACTAATTTCCATCCACCCTGCCACGGGCACAGCCAATGCCAGTGCCAGTACCACCCCACCCCCTCTGCTATCCCCCATCTTTCGGCCAGCCCCCATTCCATGCATTGTGGTGGTCTTGGCATCATTCCGTATTCATACCAAGCACCAATTTCTCGATTCTGTTGCTGTTGCTTTTGTTCTTGCTGCAGTTATTGTTGTTGCCTGCTATTAAGTGAAATAAAGGTAAAAATGCAATAAAAATGTTGGCCGCCTCTCGTTTTGCATTAAAATTGCATTACAATTGCCATGGATGGAGGCAATGTTGTTGCTTTTATTATGGCAATTGTTTGACGTTGTTGTTGTTGTTGTTGCTGTTCAAATGAAATCCAATTAGCCAACTACAAGGCCTACTACCAACAGCAGCACCAGCCACAGCAGCAGCAGCAGCAGCAGCAGCAGCAGCAACAACGACAGCGAAGAGAGTACAGCGCGTCGTGACTTTTCCAGAGTCCTTTCCAGAGACGTGCGTGTATCCGTGAGTCTCTGTGTGGCTGTGTGCGGGAAATTGAATATGCAGTAATTGCCTGTGGCCTTTCTTCATTTTTGGCCATGATTTTTTCGTGTCTGACACAGAAACATTGTCGGTTAAGTGCAAAAATTAATATTTGTTACCGTTAGGCATAGGATCTGTGCAGGTTAATGTGGTTCCAATACGCGAATGTACACTATAGAACTTGAAATGAAAATTATACCTGCCCTAAGCAGTCTTGGCATAGAAGATTAAGTGGCATTCGAAGACGGATTTAAAGGCAAAAGGAATAAAATAAAAATGTAGATTTAACTTTGTTAAACTAAGTTTATTCTCAGAGCAGGTGAACTCAATATTCAGCGTTTTCTGTGGCTATAATAAACCTTTTAAACTACTTCTCCGACTGAAGGCGTTTTGTGGAAGGTTTCTTGGAGTTTTTGTTTATTTTAAGTCTAGCGAACCTAGACACTGCGATCGTTTAAATTTGACTTAGAAATGCTTTCTTCCACGTTAATTCTTGCCGTGTAGAATGAGCATGTTGCCACACATTAGCTTACTCGACACAAGAAATCTACCAGTAAAGTTGGACCCACTCCAGCTCAAGATTTAGTTCTCTAGCCGCAGAATTTTCTTTCCTGCTTTGGGATGATGGGAGATTTGGCTGGCTCCTGTTCCACCTGCAACTAATGAAGAAAGACTTCTTTGCCGCATACCCCCTTGCCACATTCACATTCCAGGACTACTTGGACAACACCTGACTACTGATTCCGATGGCTCGTGCCCGAGTCGCCAATGAAAACTGTCAATTAACCCACAAGGTTAACTCGGGAAAATGCCAACGTTGCATATGCCCGGAGCAGAAGAAGACGCTGCTGCACAAGCCAATTTCCATTTGCATGGCTGGCAAATGGATTGGATTCGTGTGGTTTGGGATCGGACCTGGGCTTGAATTGAGGCTCGCTTATCGCAATCACCGCCTGCCAAATTCCAGACGATAGCAGAAAGAACACTTTGCGCTAATAAAGATCTCAGAGGCAGACATTAGAGCGGGCTGCAAAGGAAGTCCCCGCCCCCCAACCCACTGGCATCTAAGAACCCGCTGCTTTGTGAACTCAAGCTGACAGAACGCTATTTCCAATTGTGCTATTAAT
Organism: Drosophila obscura; assembly: GCF_018151105.1. Taxonomy (NCBI): domain Eukaryota; kingdom Metazoa; phylum Arthropoda; class Insecta; order Diptera; family Drosophilidae; genus Drosophila; species Drosophila obscura. Next base: position 2,243,952 of record NW_024542736.1, on the reverse strand, counting down.
CTGCCACATTTGCGCTTCTCCAGCCAAAGCCAGAACCAGGACGGACAGGGAGCCAGCCAGCTCCCTCGCACTCGTAAGCGAGTGCAGTGCCGCGAAAAAGCGAGACGGCAGCCAGCCCCAGCCTGTGAGCGGGAAAGAGAGGCAGAGTGGAGTGGGGTGGGGAGTACGCTTGGAAACGCTTGGCTAACCCGAAAATAGAAACAATCAAAATAAAAATACATTCTCTTCATGCTCTCGTCTAATAAAAAACCCCAAAAGCAAAACGTTTTCCATTTAAAATGTCGTCGCAAACGCCAAGCGGCTGCTGGCCCCAACGCCCGGCCTGACGCTGTTTGGGGCAGCAGCAGCCAATGGCTGCTGGGCAGCACCACGCCCCCAGACACAGCCGTGCCGAGCAAAAACCTGTTCCGATGGAGCGAGTCAGCGCGACGCATGCGCGAGACAGAAGATGGGCGGAGCGGACCAACCACAGCACAACCACCGCCGCAGAATGGTGCAGCGAGGCACGAGCACAAGTGCGGGGCTGGCGGGGCTGGCGAGGGTTGCTGTTGTTGGCGGACTGCTGTGTGTATTATGGTAGGTTAGGTTCAAACAAGGTGGCAAACAGGCTCGTTAACCGAAAGAGGAAGGAAGTCAGTCGAACGACGCCAGCGTCGACGTAAACGTAAACGTAAACGTCGCTGCCCTCACAGCGGGGGAACTGGTTTGACTTGTTCCGGGCAGGGTGAATTTCGGAATCTCGCTCTTACTCCTGCGGTAGCTGCAGCAGCGGAACAGCAGCAGCAGCAGCAGCAGCGGCGGCGGCAGCAGAACAACAGCAGCAGCAGCAGAGGCCGCAACGCGCAGAGGCAAATCCTCGTCCGTCGGCACATTTTGATTGCATTTATGAAAAGCGTTTTCGCCCGCCAGCACGCGCCCGCTCCCAGTTCGCAGTTCGAGGTTCACAGTCCACGGCAGCGCTTCAATTTGTCGAGTCGAGTCGAGTTGAGTTGAGTTGAGTCGCGATCGAATGCGGATACGCCGTACACTCAGTAAATCCGAAATTAATTAAACATTTCCCGTGTATTGTGTTCTGTAACCAATAACCAATAACTAAAAGTGCTGTGCAGATCAGATTTATTGACTGTTTTTTGACACCTTGAGGAGGTGTAGTGAAAGCCGTTGAGCCGTTGAGCAGACTCGTGGAATCGCAGCAAATTGGCGCCACTTGTTGTCAGCATGTCCAGCCACGAGGAGGATGACCATGAGCATGAGCACGAGCACGGCGACGATGTCGAGGAGCAAGAGATACATGTGGACGTTGACTCCGATTCGCGGATGTCATGCGGCAGCGGCTCCGATGTGGATATGGATAATGGCAGCTGTTACGATGAGTCGGAAACGCCATTGAGGTAAGGATTGGATGAGCAGCAAGAGCAGCAAGGGCAGCCAGGGAAACAGTCAGTAGTTTTTTGGATGATTCGCGGAAATTTCCAGAATGGCTTTAAATATAATTGATCCGTGGTCATCCGTGCCTCAAAGAAACGGTCTGTCAGGTCGGTTGATGGGCTTAGAATACGTGTTTACCTATTTATTTGCTAGATTCACTTTGATTAGAGATACTTATAGAACAAATACCGGATCCGGTAAATTAAAACAATATAGGTATATATTTATTTCAGCAATAATTCTGCAAAAATACCCAAATTAGATAAATGTTCCAATTTGAAAAGTATTTAATTGCGCATAGCATTTTTAATTTGACTGGTAGCTCATTTATTTAGACTTCGTTCTGATACAACATATAAATATCGTACTAAAAATGTAAATTATTTACTGCCCCATAGAGTCGGATCATTGGATTATTTCCGTAAACAGGGTCATAGTCATTTCAAGTCAGTGAAAAGTCATTTGTGTATGGATATATTTTCATAGCTCCCACTGTTTTATAGCCCCCCACTGGCATTCAAAGTCATACATAATATCCCAAGAGCCGATTTTCGATTCAAATGCTCTCTGGCTTAACGCAATTAAAATTGTGGGACAAAATCGTCTTTGTCCAGCTGCAGAGAATGACCAACAAAAGGGCCTAACAAGCTGCCAGAATATCGAACTGGCCGTGATAACTGCTCTCATTCATATTGTTAGAGAGGCTGGGACATCGGTTTGAAGAACGGCGTGAACAAACCTCTTAAAAGCTAATGAATTGACCATACAATGCCACCAGAAGAATGGAACCCCGAAATTTCCCATAAAGCTATAGGTAAAACCAAAGAAACTCCCTGAATTTACATACATAGCGCACAGATAGACAGACCATCGCTGGTATGGCAGGCAGGCAGTGGTAATGGGCATTGTATTGGCCATTGACTATGGGGGATTGGGGATCGCCGCAGACGATAAAACGCACATTAGTAAGGCGCCAAAAACGCGCTCTGATAAGAGCGCCCAAATGGACCTAAACGGGTTCGGATACGAGTTCGATCTTGGGGCTCTTGGGCTCTGACGTTTGTCGGATTAACATTTTAATAGAGCGTGCCATAAAAATGCCATAAAACCCGCGTTCCAGGGGAATCTAGAGCACCGGAGACAACGAGTTTTGGCCAAAAAGTGTATCCATAATTTGGAAAGTGTTTTTGTGTCTGGCAATTTCATATCATTATTGTTTCGATCCCCAGCCCTGAAACGAGCCGAGGGCCGATGGCTTTTATTTTTGATTTGTAAATTAAATGCTGTGCGTGACTTGTTTTTAGTGCGTCCGTTGATGGCATTCGATGATTTATAGAATCGTATTAAAGGCCTCTAACGGCCGTCAGTATTTGCATAATTACTTAATTTTGTACACAACATTGCGTATACGCCGCATTGGCAACATGTTTTCATGATTTCTGCATCTGTCTCTCACGCGTCGTCGTGTCTTATCCGCTCGCGTGGGCACTGGAGTTGGAATTGGAACTCGAACTGGTATTGATTGTTGATTCTTGGTCTGGGTTGCAGCATTAATTATTACGAATGTTCTCATGATTTTATTTTTTGCCCTATCAGGCGACACTTTTTAATGAGCCTCGGCACCTCTCTCGCTTTCTTTCTTTTTTTTTTTGACTATCCCTCTCCACAGTGAGTCGCTGCAGTCGGAGCAGACGCGATCCTCGTCCAGCGAGAACCTTCCCTTCAGCATATCACGCCTGCTATCCAAACCCTTCGAGACGAACAACAACCACAGCATCAGCCTCAGCCTCAGTCACAGCCACCAGCACAGCAGCAGCCCCGGCTCCAGCAGCAACAATAACAACAACAATAACAACAACAATCATGGGGAGAAGGGCGAGGAGAAGGAGCTACTCCAGGTGGAGGACCATGAGCTGGCGGCCTACAAGCTGGCCACCAGCATCGCCAACTCCACGTACGGAAGTGCCGCGGCCCTCTACTCATATCCCCATCTGTATCCATCGGCAGCGGCAGCAGCCGCCGGCCATGTGCTACGTGTGCCGCCCCAGAGGACGCCACTGACGTGGGCCCTGCCACCGCTGCACCATGCGGCGTTGGCCCATCAGGCGGTCAAGGATCGACTGGCAGGTGAGGAGTCGCCCCCATGCGGTGCTGGGTCATGTTTTGATTTCCCTCTAATGATGGCCAGTGTCCAACGGTAGCAATCGCTACTGTTCCCCGGCATATACATACGTACATACATACATATATATTTATGTACTTGCACACACACACACACACACACACACAGATACTCGTACACGTGTGGACAGTAATAAGCGCGATCAGAGAAGTCTTTTAAGCCAACATGCCTATCGGCATGTCATTGCAGACCCAGGGCAACACGATCCCCAGCCCGAGATCCCGATCCCGAACTCAATTCCTCATCCCACACACACACATACACACAGTTGGACCTCTCCGGGATGCTAAAGTATAAAAACATGTTTGCCTTCAAATGCGCAATCGCAGCTTAAGTTAAAAACTTAACGCTGAGCCACCGCCCAGAAGCGACAGAGGAATGGGCCTCGTTCGCAATTTGCATACGCATCTGGATCTGGAGCTGTAGCTGTAGCAGCAGATGTATCTGCATCTGCATCTGCATCCGTATCCATATCTGTGGGGCTCCTTTTTGCATCCCATCCCTTTTGTTAATTTGTTTACATTATGAGCTTCACTTGTAGCTACAAGCGGCTGGCACAGCGCGAGCCTTTTGAAATAATGAGACGGCGTTGATTTTATTACGCCTCAGTAGCTCCCTGAATGCAGGCTACCATTTTGGTAGCGTAAGGGACTTGTTCTGGACTGCTCATCTGGGTGTGTGTGTGTGTCTGCCTATAACTCATAATATTTTTGGCTGGTTTTTGGCCATGTGGAAAAGCTGCTTAGCTGGGGAATGCTGCGCCAATCTGATGGCCAGAACCTGAGCAGGCCTTTTATGGCCAACATCCGCCCAGTGTTCTGCTTTTGCATTTTTTTTTTTAGTTATTTTAATGAGCTGGTTTACATGACTTTTTAATTTCGCGCTGCGCCCGAAAAGGAATTAATTACGCATTGGGCGGTCGCAGGGCTCAGCGAGTGAGTTCTTCGTTGCCGGCTTATTTATCGCCCGAATGCCGCACTTCACATTTGAGTCCAACTGACATGGTCAGCTTTTAATTAGCCAGCCAGCCAGCCAGCCAGCCAGAGCCTCGAATGCCAGAATGGCCAAAAGAATATATATATATGTATATATATACAATATGCATATGCATAGGGAAAGAAGGAGGCCATGGGATGGAATGGGCTGAGGGGGGAATCGGTCTCGGCTAGTCACAACCTGAGGCACACTTATGAGGCCGCCAGGGTGATCCAAGTCTCGTTTCAGTTCGTTTTGTCAACATCTTCGTTGTCTCCCGTCCGCATCTTGCGTCTGGGTCGGTCTCTTCGTCTGACGTCTGTGTCTTGTTGCGTTTATTGTGTCGCTGCCTGCCTGCTGGCCGATAAGCTGGCGCCTTGGCTTTTTTCATTAACAAGACAAACGAGCGTCCGTCCACTGCAGTGGCTGCCCGACCCTTTGCCACTTTGCCCCCCTCCTCGGCCCTCAGCACTCTTAGCGCCATATGATTAATAACCATTGCATGTTAATTTCTGTTAGCTTTTTTTTTGTTTGTTTTTTTTTTTGGAATTGACGTCGCAGCAGGCGCCAATTACTTTTCGGGTATGCTCGTACTCGTACAGCCCTTAAAGCGTTTGGTTTCATGACAATTTCCAGACTAATCCGAACTGGAGTTGGGGGCCCCCCTCTGTGGGCTATGTTCAGTCACGAATGCCAACTAATACATGATTCAATTGCAGCTAGATGGTAGATTTACATGGCAACAATACTGTTAGGTGGTTCATTATATTTCGTTAGTAATTTCCAAATATCCCAGGTGAACATTCAAACATTGTAGTTCTCACATTCTAAGAGAATCTGCTGTCTAGCAGTTTCACTTTTCAATGTCAAACATTGTTTGACCAAGTCTATTAATATTTATATTAAATTGAGTTGTATAAGGAGTACGCCTTAAAGAAATCTCAGATATATTTTCCTGCTGCTTTGAACTCCTTTTTTCAGAGAATTTTCCTGTTTCTTGACTCAGCTGCGTGACATGTCAAACCATAGCAATGACACAGCTTTTTTTTTTGTTTGTTTTTATACTTTAAAATGTTATAGCAATCCAATGTTTAGTTTAATAAAATTCGTACCCCTCTTTCCAGTGCCATTCACATACCAAAAGAGTCTCACATTCAGTACACTGTTTCTCGATAGTTTCGCTACTTTGCTGCTTCTGAGGCTCCTCATCAGGCACGGCACACATTTATTCTTAGAAATGATAGCCACTTTCAGTGGTTATCCAAATCACTTGCTGGCAAAGGTTAAAGTGTAGCAGCTTCCAATGGGGGCGATCAAGGGGGCGGCAGTTGGAGCCGCAGTCGAGCCCGTTCAGCCACAGGCCGCCATCAATAATGCATGCTAAAAGCTTTTTGCATTATTTTACGTATTTCTGGCAAGGCGGCGTCCTGCCACACAAGGATATGTGTATCTTGAAGATACGTTTACGTATACGTATATGTGCCTGCGCCAAAATATCATAAATAAACAGGGCGGAGCTGCGGAGGAGGCTGCCGGTATAGCTATAAAATTATGCTTATGCGGCTTTTGCGCCTTATCCCGCCAGTATCCTTTAAGTATGTGTGCTGGGGCAAAATCATGGAGAAGCTGCTTATGTGGTGCGATAAATGGCTTTTTATTGAAATTGATATTGCCTGAAATATTCAAATGATTGCCAACCCCCAGCCGAGCCATGGGAAATTTATAGCAAAAAGATGCTCAGAGAAAAAGGGTTCGGTTCGGTTCCGTTGCCGAGAAAAGTTGCAATAACAAACATGATTTGTCAGCTTAACACCCGCCACCCCCATTCGCTGGCATTTGATGGCTTCTGACAGCACAGCGCCCACCACCGCCATTTTCCTACACAACTTCGATGAGGGTTCGCCGGTTCGGATGCCGATGCCGCTGCCCGTTTCGGCTATGGCACACCAATAAGCGATACATATTTGAGAGGTTTTCATAATGTAAAAAGTTCTTTCCGGCATAACCAGTCCAACGCTGTAAATCATGGAACATTTACGCTCTGTTAAATTAGGTTCGTGTCTATAGGCGTTCTGGTTATTTTTTAGGGTATGTGTGTTTAGATATATTGAAATTGCATCTGAAGAATCATTCAAATGGAAATCATATCTTATATCGCAGATAAGATTTAGGCAGTTTTCATAGTCAAAGAATATTTTCAATCATTTATGATATTCAGCTAATTTACAGTGTGAATTGTAATCATTTATTGATTTATATTAGAGATGATTCAAAATAGTAAAAAAGCCACCCATGAAAACCTTTATTAATTCTTTGTGAATTCTTTTTTTCTGAATTCCCTTTTGAAGTTTTTCTTCATTTTATTTCAAAATACTAAGCAAATTAATCAGCTTAAATCGAATTAAATTTGACTGATTGATTAATTAATCTCCAGCTTTATCAGCACAATTGATTTGCTCAGTGGAAAATAAATATGTTATGCCCGAATATATTGAAAGTTACTTGCTCAACGTTGAAGACGATTGCTAACATTTCAAATGGCTTCTGGCTAACAAATTTCGCCAGCCCCCAGCCCCCAGCCCAGGCCTGACTTCTCGCATGACCTCAGCAAACAGCCAACAAGCCGGTTTCCAAATTGTCGTTGGCTGTTGTTGTTGTAGTTGCCGTTGCCGTTGCCGTTGGTGTGGTGCTGTTTCGGCGACAAGATTGCCGTCGACTGCGAGATCGTTTTAATATTTTGTTGAGCTCTCTGCGCCAGGCCTTATCGCACCCAATAAACAACAAAAAACACACACACGCCAAGGCGACTGGCAGGAATTTTAAAAGGTTCAGCGCCAGTGCATGCCTGACCACCGTTTCGACCATAGCCAGACCCAGACCCAGACTGGGATTGGGACTCTGCTCCGATCCATACCAGATCCAGACCCAGACAGTGGGTCACTTACGCATCCCACAAGCCTGCGCGACTTTATGACTAAGCGTCGGGGCTTTGAATGAAAATTGATGTCGCGTGCGTTGTCTACAAGACGCTTCTTCGTCTGGGCCCTATGATAAGGGTTCATCTACTCCTCTACTATGCCGCTCCTCTCCAACAATGTATACTCCTGCCTGGGTCAGTGGCAATTAGCCGCTTAGCGGCCGAGTCAGTGACTCCTAGGGGCTGCGGCGTCTAAATTGATTTCACAGCAGGAAGGGCGGCAGGTAGTGGCAGTGGCAGTGGCAGCGGCAGCGCTAAGTAGTTGCAGTCGCACAGGTGCCGCCGTTCAACTCCGGAAGCAAATTTCGGAAACTGGCACTTATCTAGGAGGGAATTTATGGTTTGCTAATTGCGCGCCAGGACACACACCGCACAGAGGGAGATCTAGAGATAGTTACTCACACAGAGAGAGAGTGAAACTGAACTACTATTAAGTGCTTATATTTAATATGTATTTCCCTTGCTGCCATTACAGCTGCCTTCCCCATTGCCCGACGGATTGGACATCCCTACCAGAATCGCACGCCACCAAAGCGGAAAAAGCCACGCACATCCTTCACGCGCATCCAGGTGGCCGAGCTGGAGAAGCGCTTCCACAAGCAAAAGTATCTGGCCTCCGCGGAGCGAGCGGCTCTGGCGCGGGGCCTCAAGATGACCGATGCTCAGGTGAAGACGTGGTTCCAGAATCGACGCACCAAATGGAGGTGAGTTACGTTCTACTTGGCTATGTTCCCTTCCCTGTTCCTGTCAGCCCCCCTGCCAGGCAAGCGGCAAGTTGGCAGCAAAAAATCAATAGCCATCCCCATGCCCATTTTCCCACTTTAGAAGTGCTGACAGCTTGACACTTACCCTACCCTACGCATCCTTCCCCTGTTTTGGCTGTTTTTTACGGGCCTTTTTAAACTACAATATGCACAAAAGGCTTTTGTTTAAAAGGAATAATAACCGAAAGAGATTTGAGAGCATCGACTCAGGGATGCTCTAACCAAAGCATCCTCATATATACACATTTTATAATCACAGAAAATCCTATTGATTTCAAATAATAATAGACTAAATACGGGACAAAAATAATCTGAAATTTCTCGAATATTTTCAATGATTTTAAATTATTATTTACATATACACGATTTAGTCAGTGCTTAAATGAGTGTGAACCAAATTCAGATAACGTGTTACGAACAATGTTTTATTTGTCATATACCCCGAAATAGAACAGAGAAAAAGAAAGCGTGATGTACATGAGCGAGGAGTAAATGGCTCATTCAATATGCATGAGCACATTAAATGAAAAACTCGCAGCTCCAATGGTGGGGAGTTTCCGTGTATACAGAATAGGAGGGTTAGCTCTGCATTTGGTAGCCACAAAGAGCACTCTTGTTGAACAAGCCAAGTGGCACCTTTTTACATTAACCGTTGCTAACTAACCAAATGCATAATGTTAATATTGTAGTCACAAAGTGGGGCTTTAATAGTTAAATTCATAAAGGAAGAACAAAAATCAAATATGAAGCAAATACTTTAATTTGAAACAGATTCGAATGTGAAATTAATGTCAAAAATTGTTGTTTCTAAATATTTTAATATAAACCATACAAATTGGATGCAAGGCAATTAGCATTTTGATTAATGTGACTCTGGCTCACAACTAATGCTTGTCGTACATTTTGAATACTTTTCAAAGCTCGTGTGTGTGTCATTTGGATGGAAAATGATAATTTATTTGGAATAAATATTCCCCCATTTCCAGTCCCAGGCAGGGGCCGTCACATGGCATTGATGCGTTGAGGGCGCTTGCGTGTCTCTAATTGTTTTCTATTTTATTATTGCCAACTATGTATTTGAATACGAAATAATTTGAACAGGGCGCGTCCATATTCATATGCAATTACCGACGATCATAATGCTGATGGCAAATGGCGGCTAAATGGACAAAGTTTTCCAACTTTTCTCAGGCCGCCAACGGGAACGGGGCGATTGGAGGAGGAGTCGCGTTTAAGACGCGTTAATTGCCGCTTAGCAGGCCCGAAGTCTGGGCCAGACCTCCCTCTCTTTCGCTCTCCCCTCGCAGTGCTCTTTTGGCTTATCAGCCATTTTGGGCCTATTCCCGCTCGTAAAAATTAATGATGTAAAACGCAATTTTGTTAACGGCAACTGCCACAGCCCCGGCCGCTCGCTGCCACGGCTCGTTTGTGGTTAAGTGAAATGGCAATGGCACAGCCAGCCCATTATACAAGCGCCATGATTACGACTCAGCATAACTCGTAAATATCAGGTATACTATACGAGTATGTGTATGGATAATGTGCTCACATAATTGCCTTAATGCACACTGCGCTGCATTTGCAAGTAATTTGAATAATTAGCCCTGTCCCACATGGCGTATGGGCAATGCGCGTTAAGCAATATATATAAAGATATACCCCAGTGCTGTTTGCTTCTTAATAAATTGCAACTTGTTAATGCCTCATTACGGATATTCTCCGCCATATTCGAGTGCTATCTCGGATCTCTTTCGAATGACTCAATTGACAGGCAAGAATACGCAGCAGCAACGAGAGTTCGGCATAAATAATTAATAACAAATGGCGCGAGAGCAAATGAATGAATTCTTGTTGCCTGTCAGTGTCTGACAATGTGTTTAGCAAACAAAAACAAAAACAAAAAAACACTAAAAGATACAATCAGCAGAGACACAGCATCACAGACACACAAAAACAAAGCAGATGGAGAGAAGAAAAATTGTCTGTCATTTGCAGCATATTTCGTGGCCCTGGCCCTGGCATTGGTACCCTTGTGCCTCGTGTCTCCCTGTGGGGGCGGTAACAAATGGCCAAGTCTAACTGTTGTCTGGCTTCCGGTGGAGCCATTTTTAGTCTCCTGCTGCAATTCTCTCTGGGTACATAATTCAATTAGTTGCCGGCCCATAAATCAACTCTCTGCGCGCTAAACCCTTTTTAATTACAAGCTCGTACATCATCAGAGGCCAGATACGATCCCCATCCCCCCCGGAGCCAAGTTTTCTACTTCCTAGTAAATCTTGGAGCAGAGTGGAGTCACTTTATATTAATTGCCTGGGCATATGCGCAACTTTTCTGCCGAAAGCTGACTAATTAAAAATTTACACACATGCCAGAAGGAACAACTTTTGACCGCAGAAGCACAAGCGAAAAATCAATTTGACTGAAAGCAAAGTTTTTGCGGCTGCATCAGGCGAAAAATCAAGTAAAATTAATTACTCGAGCGACGGCCATTTGTAAATTAACTTGGAATCCGGTTGGTCCCATCGGCACGTGTCCTGTTTCCGAAGGGTCTCTGGGAAAATCTTCAAGCTTGCGGCGAGCGGGTCCCCGGGGACTGGCACCAGCTCCTTGGCCAGTCAATTAATGGTCTGGCTAAATTGTTATGTCTTGAAAGATAATTACCGCAGGACCTTTTTGGGTGGGGGCCAGCAGGCTCTCGGCGCACCGAAACTTGTCCCCCAATTTGCCGACATCGTTTGCGTGTAGTGTGTGAAATGATTTTAATTACCAGGACACGGACGGGGCCCTCGAGCAGCAGCTGCCTGACAGTTTAGTGGCTTTGCTGAGATGGAATGGGGATGGGTATGGGACACTTAAATTTATGTGCCCAGCTTTAATAAACATTTTAGCTTAATGCCCGGCCATTATTTATCTCGGATAGCAACAAAAACTTTCCACATCAACGCGATGGCGCCAAGAGACCAACATTTAACATTTGTAAAGCGTTTGTTACATTTTCCAGGCTCCGTGACTCGAGCCCGGAGATAAATTACAATCGTGTATCGTCGCTGCCTCCGACTCGTGCCACTGACTTTGGCTCTGGCCCTGGCCCCACACCCTCTGACTATGCCTCAAACACACTCACAGAGCCACTTTCGTTTGCTTGGCTCTTTTGGAGTTTTTAATCAATTTTCGTTGAATTTTTTATGCGGTAGCTGTTAAAAATGCTGCCCGATAAAGCGCTGCCAAAGCAGCGGAGGTGAAAAAGTAAAAGCGAAATGCTGCTCTGCACATAATAACTCACTCCGGACTGCAACTGACAATTGAATTGTTGTGCCAGCAGATTACGGACATCATGTCGGGGTGGGGGAATGCGTGGGATAACCCATAACCCACTTGAATGAGTTATAGAAACCATCTTTGGGCTGCTTCATTACACATGTGTCTGCACTCTCCATGCTCCATTTAAGTGTGCAAACAGAGACACACACACACACACGTGCGAGTTATTTGTGGGTCCAAAACTTTGCACTAAATACCCCAGACTAATGCATTTTTAATGATCTCGCATGCGAGTTATGAAATTATAGTTTGAACGATGACATTGCTGATGAAAACCGTAATGAAAGCATATTAAACAATAATTATGATATATGCCGGCATAGTTGTGGTTATAGCGAAGGTATATCCATACATATGTACATTTGCACAGCCTGGCAGACTCCTGCCGCTTGTCTATTTAGCTGGCAACATAAGAACTTCATTAGCTCATGAAATATTCAAGATGGCGCATATGGCGGCGGGGCAGAGCAACGCAACCCCTAGTCGGGCTGGGCTGTCTGTCTCTGTGTGTGAGGGTGTGCATGAGGGTGGGTGGTTGCCACTGGTGGTGGTGGTAATTTCAGCTCCATGGCCACAATTAGAGCAAAATGCTGCGCAAACGCGGCCCGGAATGGGGGCAGGGCAGGGAGGGGTAAACTCTGGACAACTGCATGTGGAATGCATTTTCCCACTGAATAATTCATTCAGCTGGCAGGGCACTGGCACAGGCACGGTGTGTCCGAGGCCAAAATCCCTTTTAAGCACAAAACATTTAAAATGCAATTTTACGCAGTCCGCACTTGGCTCGAAATTAATTTTCCACAAAAACAAAAGAGAGACCAACCATGGCTGATTGGACCCGTGTCGGTCCGTGGCAGTGGCAGTCAGCATATTTGATTTGATTAGTTTTAAATGGTCTTAATCGGCCGCCCACATAATGACTTGATGAGCTTCTGCCCCCTACCTACCCGCCTGTACTCTCACAATATATGCCATATACTCGTATGAGCGGCTGAAATAGAGTTCTGGCAAATTGGTTTTCCATAATGAATATGTACATTAAGCGATGGCCATTCGCAGATAGAGATAATATGCATGGTCATCATTCGTATCGATTATATAGCTGATGTATAGGTATCTATATTGGGAGCTAACTATATATATGTATATATTTATTTAAACCGTCTTAAGTGTATTAAATCAATAATACCTACTCGAAACATATTTATACAATAATTTCCTTTGGATTGTTTGGTAAACAGTTTACCCAGAACTTTCTTTAATTATCTCATTAGCCCATGACAGCACCTCCGTTCCCCCCATTTTCCCTCTTAACTATATCTAAAATAATATGAAATATAACTAACTTAAATTGTTTCCTTCGTTTGCCATTTCAGACGCCAGACAGCCGAAGAACGCGAGGCTGAGCGGCAGGCTGCCAATCGCCTGATGCTTTCGCTGCAGGCGGAGGCCATTAGCAAGGGCTTTGCCCCACCGTCGGCTCCACTGAGCTCCCAGGGCGGCATCAATGGCGCGCCCCTGGCAGCGTTGCACGGCCTGCAGCCGTGGGCAGAGGCATCGCATGCGGCGGGCTGCTAATCGTGTACCGGATCGTGTGGCGGCAGAAGGTTTATTTGTGATACATTTCGCTCTGTACATAGTTCGATGGAGGCGGCGGAGAACGGACAGTGATCGCTCGGGTGGGCGCAGGCTGTTCCCACTGTAAATAGGATTGGTTCTCCCATCTGTAAATACCTAGCTTTATTCTCTAGAGACGCTTACTTATCAAATCCCCGGCGGAGGAGGTGCAGAAGGCGGTGCCCGGTCTACGCTTTAAGTTTTGTGTAGATTCTCAATTTTTCAGTTTTGTGTGTTCGTAGTGTAGCATTTAGACCCCCTTCCCTTAGTTATTGTTCGACAGTTTAACCGAAGGCAAATCGCATCTCAAAAATGTCGCAGTGAGCTTCAGAGCCACACTTAGTAATAATACAACGTATATATACAGGATATATACATATATGTATATACGTACATACATATGTACTGTAATTGTAATATCTGTCTGTAGACTTAAGGCAAATGGCATTACCTAGTATTATAAATTATAAACGCCTAAAATATGTACGATCCATCATTGAAATTTAAACAAGAAAATGAATGAAAATAAACACATTACAAAATCAAAGAATACAATACAAAAATCTTGGAGTATTATTTGCAGCTGAGAGAGATTGAAAGCAATGTTGTTTTTCAGGCAAAATATGCAATGGTAAAAGGTAAATTTTGTTAAAGATCTGTAGGATGTAATACAAAATATTATACTGATTTTAATTTTGGTAAAACTTTCGTGCAAAATTATGGAAAGCTATCTTAATTTATTTGTACGAGTAATCTATAGACTTATGATATTTAATACAAAATAATTATTCATTAGAGGGACTGGGCAGGAATCCCCAAAATCCATGCAAATGGAGTATGAGTCCGCAATACGTTTTAAAATTATTTATTTAAAATATAATATCTTGGATAGTTTATCAAACTGATATTGTACAAGGGGTATATAATAAAACGTATTCCACAATACAATTAACACGCATGCGAATCTCATTTTTGAACTGTTCGTAAATTATGGCTATATTTTCTGAGCAGTCTATATCAGAATCCACAAAAACACAAAAAGTTCAGAAGATGCGAGGAATATAAAGCAGCTTTTCTCTGCTAATAAAATTGCTCATGTACTAGTAGATATGTTTCTAAATATAATTCCATTGAGAATTTTATACATATTCCCTTTTAAGCAAGGTAAAACTCAGAACAGGGCTAACATAAGCCTGATGATTTGCTTCGAATTACATGTTACTTGATGTGCCTCCTCCTAAGTAAACAAAGACAGACCCTGGTAAACACCCCTAAACTAGTTAAATCGTTTAATGGATGGCAGTTTCATATACACAAGTTTCGGTTGAGTTCCGTAGTTAAACGGCAGAGTTGCAACCCCAAAATAGTAGCAACCCTCCACATAAAGATGATTTATAGACAGGTATTGACAGCCACAGCGAGTATTGAACGGGTACACCAATTTATATAGGAACCTGCAGTTTAACCGGATATATTTGGACGTGCTAATGATTCGGCTACCAAAAGAAATCAGCCATATGCTCGGCCCACGAAAAACTAACAACAATTAGCAATCGAATGAATATCCTGGGGCCCTGCCCGTCCATTATAAATATATTACGTGTATTTTTTTATTGTTGTGTTTTTTGCGTTGAAAGCAAAACAAACAGACGCCGCTCCATTGGATCAGGTATGCTATACGCAGCCCTATACTTAGGGCTGGATCGGGCCATGCCGCCTCTAAAGTGTTGGCTGCTGTCACATTAGCGCTGAGGTCGGTTTTTGGGTCCGGGATTGGGACTCCTACAAGTTCGGTGGTCCGGTGGTCTGGTGGTCTGTGGCCTTTGCGGAAGTAAACCATTTTCGGTTACCAAAGAGTTGAAAGACGGCGGCGCCCGAACAAAGTTGCAGACGCCAGGCGATCAAATGCTATTTATATGGACCTCAGCAGAGACACCTTTTTAATTTGCCATTTGCCGCTGTTTTGGGATAGGCAGTGGGGAGACTCGGATCTGGGCTACTTGGAAATTCGCATAAATTGCGTTTAATTGGACAATTTTTGGTTTATTTCTTTGTGGCCAGCGGCCAACGAAAGAAGGAACAACATTTTGTTTGTAATGAGGATGATGGACCCCCTGCCACCAGCCCTGCCACAGCCTTGGCCTCATCGATTGTGTGGCATTGCATGTGGGGTTGTCTCTAATTGGCTGGCGCTGCCACTGCCACTGTCCCACTGTCGAGGACCAGCCTCAGACGACCGACGGAGGCCAGGGTTTTGATTGATTATTGAGCAAACCTGCGGACAGGCTCTGGCTCTGCCGGAGACCGACCAGCAATCTATTTGTGTCCACTTAGTGTAATACAACATGAAACGACTTCGGCACTGGAAATGGCAACGGAAATGGGGTCGTCGCTCATGGCACTGGCACACGTTCGACTTCGAGCTGATCTGAGAGCGCAAGTGCAGCAAAAGTTTTCCGGTCAGAAATTTCCCCCCAAAAAGAAAAACCCAATTCAAAGTGACCAGCCAGGAGGGTGGACGGACGACGGTGGAGGTGGAGGTGGAGGGGGAGGTGGAGTCGTGTGTGTCAGTCAAAAAAGTGGATATGAAAAATACAAATGAACAGCCATGCGGTTGGTCAACAAGACAGGCGCCCAGAGATACTACGGATGGACGGAGGCTGGATTCTGAGTGAAGCCTCTTGGTCCATGGCTGCACATGTACATGTCAATTTGGATTATGTTTTGGCAAGATTGAAAAGGATTTAAGCCAGGCCAAGTGAATGGTCCGGAGTGAGGGATACAGAGACAGTATGTCCGCTCTGCTCTGCGCTACTCTGCTCTGCTCAGTCGAGCAGAACCACAAAGCTAAGCACATTTTTCAAATTAGTTTTCCATCTTTTCAGTTCGGGCAGCAATTTTCGAGTTAAGGCCACAAAAGAGTTGTGCCCTAACAAGTTGGACAGTTTGCTGTCAGCCAGCCGCTAGTCAGTCAGTCACTGCGTAAATAGATGCACTGTGCACACAGTGACAGCAGATAATTAGCGGCCATCATGGGGTACATTTAAATTAAATATGAGTCGCTATCTCTACCTATAAAACCCTGTCCAGGGGCTCTGTATATCCCCTAATTATGGTTCGGACCCGTGCTCGGACTGTCAACCGTGCACATGGCAGGGCAGTCATAAAAACGTCATAAAGCAGGCAATTCTAACTAACGTACGAGCCATGTCTACCCCCTGTCTAAACGCTTATACGAGTTGGCATAAAAAAAGCCACAGAAAGCAGCCATTGTTCATGTTCCAGCGGGGGCAAACAAAAGCAGCCAACTGTCATTAGCCGTCTCTCTCTTTTACTTACCTCCACACTGTCTTTCTTTCACATGTAAATACATACATACATATGTATATAGGTTTAGTATATGGCTATTAAAAATGCTGTATACCAGCTCACCGCTAAATGAGTTTAAAAATGGAGTAAATGGAGTGCGCTAATCACTCTACTCCACCTCCGACCACCACCGCCACCGCCACTCAACTTCCCTATCATAGGAGGGCGGTCGTTGTACCATACGGTATACCGTTTGCTATACGGTATCGTATTCGGGGGTTCGGGTGTATCGGGAGCACAGCTAACACCACTCTAATGGCAGCAGCAGCAGCCCCTCACCACAGCTCATTTGCGCTGAAAAGTAATCATCAAACTTGTCATTAGCCCCGTCCGGTCTGCACTTTGTTTGCTTTCAGAACTGCTTCTTTTCCGAAGGGCTTATCGATGATACATCGATTAGTTACTTACAATGGCTGTTTCCATTTTTGAAAAGGTTTAAATATGCACAAAACATTTTTCCAATAAAAAATAAAATTTAGCATGGAATGTTGCCCGTAACTTTTACATTTCTTTTAGTAAATTAATTTCCAATGTTCTGCTTTTAAAATGGGACGATTTACAAATTCCACTTGTAAGTTTCAAGCACTTTTTTTTTTAAACAAAGTAGAAAGACATCTAGAAACAAAGTGTCAGGCGCTTATCAACAATGTTTGTACATCAAAATCTTAGAAACAATTTTCAGCTAGAGCCAAGTTCTGTTCACTGTCAGCTCCAAACGTATGCTAACCCTTATCAATGAGCGTATTAGCGGACTATGGACGTTGGGAACTGAAGTGTTCCAGTTCCAAGACGGTTATAGATTTTCAAATCCATTTGTTAATACGCTGGAAAATAAGGCTGAATAAGGTTTGAATGACTGTCCAATTGAAAGTGGCTGGAACAGTAATAATAAATTAATAATAATAATAAACATATGCAAATATTTGTCTCATTTGCATACATCATGTATGAAAAGTGTTTTAAAGTTGGACCAACCAGAGACACATGAAACGTGACGACAATAAGAGATCATCCGCACTTTTGGGGGGTTCCTGGTGGCCTGGCTGGTACGTTTCCAGTAAACAGTCCTCTCTGACTGCGAGGAGTGGCAAGTCATGTAACTGAGTTTCCCAGGCAATTCGACATGAAAATTTAATCGAGTTTCTTTTCAATTGAGTGCAAAATCACATCAGCAGCAAATAAAAATTGTGTAAAGTGCCAGTTCGGAGCTCTCCATTCGATGGTCAGTATTGGAATCGGAATCGGAATCGGGATTGGGGTGGTTTTCGTATTGGTTTGGGGGTTTTGGTTTTTTACCACACTCTGGCACACCTCCTCAGCCCACAAATGTCAACGGCTGGACCTTCCACGTACACACGGTGCTCTGATAGAATTATTTTGGTATTTATTGCCAAACACACAAATTTATAACCGACCAATGAAACGCCATAAAAAAAAACCCCAACCAACAGGCAACGGGCCGCGGGCCAACAAGAAACTGACTTTGACGAGCCCGGAGCTGCCGCCAGAGGAGTCGAACAGCCCGACAACATTTCAATTTTATGGCCACGCTCCGCTCAAAAGGGCTCATAAAATATTGAAAAGTCTGGAAAATTTATGTTGAATTCCATTAGAGTTATGGCGTGAAAATTGCGCCGCTTGTTTTTTATTGCACACCAGAAATCAATGGCAAACATTAATTACTCGCCCTCGTTTGCCACTCCGAATGGAATGAGAACAAGGACACAGGCAGAAGAACAAAGGCAGGTGGGGATCAGGGTAAAGCCAATCAAGCTGGGCTGCAGAAATATTCTACGTGTCCGGGGTCTCCAATGTCCTTTTAAGAAGTTGTCTTCCCAAGCTTTCCACTCACATAACTTGACTCTCATTTCATTTCATTTCATTTGTTCTCTGACCCGCTTGGATTACGTTCTTTTTGTTTGTTTGTTTCAGCCCATTCCCTGATGTCCTTTTCATGGACGTGCGATTTGCATTTTTTATTTGCCACACTACAGAAATTGACCTTTTTCTTTGGCCTCCATCTCAGACCTGCTGCCAGGTCTGCTCGGACGCTGATTCGGACCCTCTGTAAGTGGTCTTCGGGGTAAATTTTGATTTCTGCGTAATTTTTCTTCTGCCTGTTTTGGGCCAAGTCAAAATTCGTTGCTGGCACATTAATAATGCAGCTGAAGCTGGGACAGGACTGTTAAATCTTCCTTCCCCGCCCCCTTCTTGCTCTCTGGCAATTGCGTCCGCCAATCACATCAACAAGCTGGCCGACTGGCATTCGTTTGGCCTGCTCAAAAATTTCACGCATTTTTTAGGGGAAATCCGGCTGGAAATTGAAATCAAAAGAATTTCATTTGGATGCCCTCAGATGGCGTTCTCCGGTGGACGAGTGCCGGCCAAATTTCTCCCAAATGCATATTAAAATATCTAACCTCAGGAGTTGGTGCCCGGCCCGGCCCCGCCCCGCCCCAAATCCACTGATTTCTCTGGCCAAATAAATGTCTGGCTGTAAAAGTAAACGACAAACGAATGGGGCGGCCATAAAAAGAACCGAAAACAACGATCCAACAATGCGAGTTAGAGTACGAGTAAAGTGTATAAAAAGGCACCACGAAAACGACGACATCGTGAACAAGGAGGGGATGGGCATTATGTGGGCGTCGCAGGGGGCGTGTGTGCCTGTGGCAGGTTGTTCAATGTTGACTAATGTTAAACGCGCACAGCTTGTCCTTGTTGATGTTGTTTATGAGTCTGCCTGCCTCGCCTCCCTTCGTGGCTCTATTCAAATCCCTGCGGCCTCAAGAGAGATCCCCGAACCCGTCGCAATTGACGCGCGTGCCTTCGAGTCACGCGTTTGGCAACATTTCAAATTGATGAAGTTGTGTCCGTGCAGGGGGGAGGGAGGGAGTCACAGTCGCAGTCACAGTCACCCCCCTTGGGCTGGTGTCAATTGTATAATTGCCGAATGTTGTTTTCCAAATGTTTAATTGAAAGGGTGTTTTGTCAATGTTTGTTGTTACTGCAGACTGCAGACTCCTGGTGCCCATCCATCCATCCATCCATCCATTCATCCATGGACCTGACTCGTCTTTTCGTGGTTACACGCGTATCCTGTTACAAATCCTGTGTCCGTGTTGTTTTGCCTGCTGTTTAATACAATTGTTATCCGCTTTTATCGGCGTTGAGAGTATGAAAGCTGGACGAAGGGAGGGTTGGGAGTACATACGAGTACATACATACATATGTATTTATGTAGTTTAATTTCCCATTGTCGTTTCGTTATGTTTTATACCAGTACTAGTGGCAAGTGTTGAGATTTTCTCAGGAGTTTCTTTTGATAACATTCCAGTTGATCCCAAGAGTTATCTTTGAATCAGCAGACTTAAAAATACGCAGTGATAAATCCTTCAAATTTAAGATTTGGTATACAGTGAAGCCTTTATGGTCGAACAGCAGCCTTGAAAGTTCTTCTTAAATTCTTAAACTTTCTGGTAAAATCCAATACCGTAAATATATATGTATTTACCTGTGAATCCTTTCTCTTTGATATCACCATTCCCTACTTTCATGTGATGTCCCCTAGCTGCTAGCAGCTTTCATCCTTTCAGCATGTCCTGCGGATGACAAACTCCACAAGAAGAGGCGTTGAAGGCATCTATCAATACAGTTTACGCAGGTCGGCAGTGCAGCCAAGGTAGGGCCTGGAATGTGTCATTGACACCTACACTCAATGGCACTCAGCGAGGCAAGCAGTTGCGAAGGAAGGAGAAGAGAAGAGAAGAGACATCGCGCATCGCACATCGGGCATGGGAAAGTCGGAATCGGTGGTCGACCAGCAATTCGAATTGCATTTTAATGCAATTACAAGGATGTCAGTCAGTGCGCTTCTACCCCCAATGGATGGCCGATTCACACACCCCCGAAGGCCCACTTGACATTGACAATAAAGAGCGTTGGGCTGGTGAGGGGCAGGGCATTGCTGAAATATGTCCTATGTCCTTAATTTCACTTTTATTTTTCCGAGACCAGCAAGGACCGGGATGCTGGATGCAGAACAGGGGCGACAGTGAAACAGTCATTGCTGGCTGTCGCAGATTAAAAGATATAAATTCATATTCCCCAAGCACCCAGCAGCAGGACTACATAGAACCAGAAACGTGCGAGTCGAGTGCCGTGCCATGTCCATGTCCTGGTGGCGTGTACTAGCGAGCTCACCCACCGACCCTCCCCGAGGATCGATTAGCTTGTTTGCAATTCAATTTGAAAACAGCGCTTCCTCTGCACACAACATCTCGTATTGCTCCGTGGGCTGTGTCATATATCTCTTTTTTATGAATGGATTGCGTGAATGATGAGCTGGCTTAGCTTTATGGCAGGGCGTTTGATTTGATGCCTGACTCTGCTGACTCTCCTGACGGCTCTTCTCACTGTCCGATGCCGAGCTAGACAACTGGAGGGCAGGTGCATGCGGACTGTGTGTGTGTGTGCGTGTGTGTCCTGTCCCAGTTGGCACAACTATCGACCGTGCCACTTAAAGTAATTAACTGCAAGATGCTGAACGACGCTCGTCAACATCTCATCCGTATCCTCGCTCGCAACCTCATCTATTCATCCCCGAACTGAAAATGAAAATGAAAATGAAGCTGTTCCTGCTGCTCATCAAAGGAGCGCACGACACGGACACGGACACGAACACGAAAACGTGCCTACATCGTTTTCACATCAGGACGAATAATATTTGTCATAAACGCGCAACTTTCTCCCTACCCAAAGCTAATTTAATTGGAACATTTATTAGATGAGCATTAAATGGACGAGGAAAACATCGCCTGGATATGCATATCTCTCTCCAGTTGAGTCATGGACTATTACGCAATCGATATTGATTAAATATTTTTGCAAATGTTCTGTGGAAAGTGAAAAAGAAATATGACTTCAAGGATGCCCATCGATTTTTCATCCTTGCCATCAAATACAACCCGTTTAACAGCCTGCCATAATCGCTTCCCCTCCAACCGCAGACTCTGCCAGCGGCACATTGATTGATGATGATGATTCAAATTGCGTAGATAAGCCGCAATCGTTATCAGTATCATAGGCACTGACGATAAAATAAATATTCTGCGTCTTGAAAGAGCAAGCAAAAGTATTCAAGCTCCCGACGGAGTTTCTCTAGATTCTGAAAGTTTCTCTCTGTGTGATTAATATAGATATATATTTAGAATCTTATTTTCAACATAATCCTTATAACATGAAGACATATTTTTATTAATTTTTTGTAGTTTTATTGTTTGGCTATAAATGTGCATGTGCCGCCTCGAGATTGTTAGTTGGAGGTCCTGGCCTTCGTATTTTTGCTTGAAAACGAAAATAAAACAAAAAAAAAAGCAGTCGTTTTACGCATTTAAATTTAAATATATTAAATATTAAATAAATCATTAATTTGCCGCGAAACAGTTAGCTGGCGCCATCTGGCATGGAGTAGAATCATGAATCATGAAGTTCAACGTGTAAAAAGCATGTAGACTGTCATGTAAGTGACTTGTAAGGGAACATACTACATAGCTGCACAGTGGCGCTTTGTAAAATTTGACGGAAAGGGTTTGTTTACATCAGGTCAGAAGCTGGCCGATACGAAACTAAGGGCGCACAGTGGGCCCAGCTTGATAACCTAAGCTCCTAACCTTAAATTATCTTGAAAATTAGATTTGCTAAAGCACTGGTAAATTTTGTATTAGATGTGTACATTTATTTTATTCAAAGCGTTCATAAAATCTTTTTTAAATTTTGCCACCTCTTACACACAATACAAGTAAAAAACACATCTTTAAAACCAAACTCGACCTATTCAGGGCCGGATCACTTCAAAGTTGAGCAAAGTTGAGCAACAAATCTGAATACCTTGGGAAAATGGATATTATCGAATAGATGAAATCAAATGTTTGTAATCTCAGGCTCCAATGAGTGCAGAAACTACTCAATCTTTGTTTTAGAGATATTAACGACATTTTTCAGCGGGTACCAATAATACGACCGGGATAAATGTACATATATACAAAACACAAATCCAATGCATAAATAAACAACATGTCAATCTAAGGTAAAATCAATATTAATGTTTTAAAGCAACTTGAAACAACCAATTTAACATTAATTAAAATAAATAGGGTATACAAATGTCTATAAGCATAATCGAAACCTGCTTGGCCAACAACAATGACATCACATTCCTGTACACAGACAAGACTTATGCTTTGGACGTTTTTGTTTGAACCTTATTATGTACAAAATCCAAAAAAAGGATGTTCCGAAAACTGGCCAATCTTGTACAAAATGGATTGATGAATTTGATAAAATTATTTGTTTAGGACTGAAAGGGCTAACTAGCTAGTAATATTTAACCGAATATCAAAATCGGGGAATATAAAGGCGTCTGGTCAGTATATGTACGGTATATTTCTGTGGTATTTTTGGGCTTACAATTCAAACGCAAACATGAGTGGGAAGAGCTTGAATTGCTCGTTAATATGTAGCAAACGTGTAGTTACCGAGTAGCTACCATGTAAAAAATAAAAATTTTTGTTGAGCTTTTTTGATTACACCTTATTTTATAAGTAATCCAATATATGGGAGTCTATAAAATGAGTCAGTTTGTAGGAAATTGATTCATCTATCTGATAAAATTTTATTTTTTTTGTTAAAGTCCTAACTAGCTGGTTATATTAAATCGAATATCAAAATTGATGAATATGATTTTGCTCGGTATGTGTATTTTGACAATGAAAAGGTGTATTTCGGTTTATTTCTGAGGGTTCCAGTCACACTCGACAAAACAAATCAAATGAACTCTTTATTTTTCCATATATTTACATTTCAAATCTACCGCCAAACTCAATTTAGCGCACCAAAAATACTGACATTTTTCGCCCAAAATTAGTGGAGAGTTTTCAAAACTCGCTCTCAATTCGTGGAGAGTTTTCAAAATTCGCTCTCAATTCGTGGAGAGTGCTCTCTTTTCAGTGGAGAATAGAGTGTTTTTGTGGAGACTTTTCCCTCATTTTCGTGGTGTGGCAGCATGCTGCTGAAATTTTTCCCATACAAATCAAATGTATCATACGGGAACGCGTATGGAATGACGCAACAATGAATCTTCATTCCATACGCAATCTTTTTTCCATACGGAAAAATTTCAGCAACATGGGGAAATGAAGTAGCAGCATTGCTGTGCAACTTTGGCACGGAATGAGCAACAATCTGCATACCTTGGGAAAATGGATATTATGGACTTGAGATATTGTTTGTAATTTCAGGCTCCAATTAATGCAAAAACTACTCAGTCTCTGTTTTCAAGATATTAACGAAATTTGGCAGCTCACGGGTTCCAATAATAGGTATCAGAACTGGGATAAATGTATATATAAAACAGAAGCATGTGCATTAATGGGTAAAGGGTGTCAATCTAGGATCAAATCATAAATAATGTTTCAATGGAGCTTGGAACAAAACATTTAACATCAATTAAAAGAAATAAGGTATACAAAAGTCCATACGCATAGAAAAAACTTGGTTGACCAGCAACATGGGACGTCACATTTAGTCAACATTTTCGTTTTATGCTTTGGCCGTTTTTGTTTGAACCTTAATATGTAAATAATCCAATAAAAAGGACTTCTGAAAACTTGCCAAACTTGTAAAAAATGTATGTATCTATCTGATAAAATTATATTTTTAGTTGTTAAAATCCTAACTGAATAGTTATATTAAATCGAAGATCAAAATTGATGAATATGATTTTCCTCGGTATATTTATCGTATATTTTGACAATGAAAATGTATATTTCGGTATATTTCTGAGGGACTGACGGTATATTGTGTCTATACGTTCGCGGTCACACTGATTTGAAGGCAGGGCGGGCAGATGGGCGTTACTAAAAACAATCGGCCTGTTTTTTTTGAACCGAGCGGTTGCTGTGCGTGTCGTGGCGAGGTGCTGCTATTTGCGTGCGTGTGTTTGTGCCCCGTGTGAAAGAGCGAGTTGTGTTGAATAAATTGAATTAATGGCCCCAAAAATAAATGCGAAACTGGTCCAAATTTGATTGATACCCAAGTGCATGATACATAACCTAATAACAGCTGTTCCCTAACCAATCTAATCATGGCCATCATGGCCTAAGAATGGAAATTTCAATAAGCAAAAACTTGCAGAAGCAGCAGCAGCAGCTGAAGAGATAGATAGCGCAATAGCGTATGTGTGCAGGGGAGAGAGATAGAGCACAAAGCCCGTTATAATATCAGCACAGCTTTGTTGTTGTTTACGCGCGAATCGGGAGTGGAGTGTTGTTATTGCTGTTGTTGATTTTATTTTGTTGTTGCGGTATTTTGTGAATGGCTGCAGCCACATCCTGTTTTTTTAATTCATCTCGGAACCCCCGCCCCGCACTCCCCTTGGAGAGGAGGAGATGGTATTTGTGCTGTGTAAGCAACATGCGGAAGCCTGCAGCTGAGCCGTCACTGACACGGGAAGTGTGATGTCACCACTTGTGCCCCCGCGAGAGAACAACAAATTGTACTATTACTTACCGTCGCGCATCTCATCCACGAAACGAAACCAAACACTCACCCAACAAGCAGCAGGAGGAGAAGGAGGAGGAGACACCATCCCATCCCAACATTAGCATCATAGGAACGACACGACGGCATGGGAGACTCTTTGAACATGTCTCGATCCAAGTCGCGGCTTTTGCGTTCCCAGTTGCAACTGCTACCACTGTTGTTGCTCTCGCTCAACATATGTTGGCAGCACTGTGGGGTTGCGAGTGCCACAGCTGACAGCGCCGCCAAGTCAAAAGGTGAGTCCCAGCTCCAGATAGATCACAATTTTCTTACCCAAAACTCGATTCAAGCTGTGGCCCAGCAGGGTGAGGGGCCAGGGCAGTGGGGGGTATAGTGGTTAGAGCTTAGCAAAAGAATGTGGTTAATATTTTTTGGTGAAATAGATAACAATTTTTGGGCCAAGTGTTAGTCATTTGGGAAATTAGTTTCTGACTCACTTTTTGGGCTCCGGGGCAGAACCTCCCATAATTGCACTGAGCTTTAGGTTAGTTAATAGCATAAACCGTTCATACAAGCTTGAACCACTGTACTCAGCTACCTCTCTCATTTGTTAAGCTCTTGCCGGCAGCAGTCTGAACAACCTTGAAAAACCAGCTTCTATTCGGTCGGGAGTCGTTGTCGTCGTCGTCGTCTGCTACTTCCACTACAAAGCTGTTTTAGGGCCTTCACCAGCCTGGACACAGACTAGAGACAGAGATAGAGACACGACACGCTCCATAGCTCCTCCCTTTGACCCTCGAGCACTTGGCACTTGGCTTATCAGTGGGAGTAGTTTTCGCTTTTCCTTTTTGATTTGTATTACGTTGAGTGTGCGCTTCGTTCGGCTGTCTATGGGACTATTAGCAGCTTGTTTATCTCATTGTTGGGTCTATCAAAATCTCACGTAGCGCGATAGAGAGGCGCCCCTGGGTATATGGGATCACACTCTACATGCAAATCCACTGATTGCCTTCCTCGCACGTCTCAGAGCTGCTGGCCCTTCTTTTTAGTTTCTTTTTTCAGTTTGTTATGTTTGGGCCACAGTAAAAATCGATTTTAAATGCAATGGTGTGCTTTACTTTTACTCTCATTGTGGCAGATATTTTTTTTTGGGGTTTTTTGAGAAAGTTTCTTTAACTTTTTGCCTCCACAAAATGCTGCTCTTTTTGTGGGTCAACCAGACACTTCTTTGTAATGTTTCTGCCATTCTGTTTTTTGTTAATGGCAAGCGTTAAATATATTTATATCTGATGTGGTGTGATGTCTTTTCATTGTCATCAGTTCTGGCCCCAAAAGGTCAGCGCCTTAAGCGCACACTCGAACTGCCATTCTGGCAAACTCTGCATTTGGCCAACTCGTTTCGCTGCTCATTTCTGTGGCTGGGCCGGGCCACTGTTGTCATTGTTTGATTTGTTGTTCGCTGTGTGTGTTGCTAACTGCTGCGATTTCGTTGATGATTTTTTTTTTGTGTGTGCTTCTTAACAATTTTTATATCATTTGCGCAATTATATGGCAACGGCAGCAACAGTGGCAACCAGGCCGTAATTGCCAAAAACAAGTTGTTCGAGTGAGGTAACATTCATGGCTCAAAAGTGGGCGGGAGCTGAAAACGTTTCGGGGCTGTGGATTCGAAAAAAAAGGAAAGGCGATTGGCAAAGGAGAATTCAGCTTCTTTTTAAATCTAAAACCGAAGAGATTGTTTCTGTCGAGGCACAGGCGTATCGACATCAAGGTACTCAGTACTCAGTTTAATCTTAAATTTGAATAATTATACAAAAATAATTATAGCACTTGTGTCATGTAAATCATTTCTAGGCCAACTGGCAGTAGCCGTCATTTCCATATTTTCCCATGCACTGCATTGACTTTCTTGGGACATCCTACTACTGCTGCTGCTGCAACACACTGGCCACGCCTCTGGTCTTGGCATTGCTGTCGCTTGTTTACTCATGTGGCAAGCAGGCTAGCAACTGTTGGATGCACATTCTGCCATTACCATTATTATCTTTATCATTATCACAAGCAGAAGGCAAGACAAGAGGATCATTAATATGCGGCATTGTTGTTGTTGTAGCCTCTCAAATGGACATGGACTGGGTGGCTCAGAGCGTGGGAGCCAGAACTTGAGTCGTTGGCCACAATCTATAAGTCTCTCTATCGGCCTGAATGACACTTGAAACGTTTTTCCCGGTTTTCCAAACAACGTTCTAGGCATGGAAGTCTAGGCAACAGCTCGAGTGGTCAGCCATCAGTCCATCATCATGAGTAAAACTTAATTGAAACCGAACCCAATTTACGGATCTCAAGCTGGGGCACAAGCTTCAAGCTCGTCTTGATTGAGTCAGGTCAAAAGAATTTAAATGGAAAGAGCTCCTCTCTCTCTCCTTCTCTCTCTCTGTGTGTCTGTTCTTCGTCTCTAGATCGAATCCAAACGGAAGCCTCTGAGCATGCATATTTTAGTAGAAGAAGTCTGGCTGTCGGGTCGGTTCTGGACTCTCCGGCTTGGAGGAGGTGGAGGCCTCTGAATTGAACAAAATTTGCATAAATTGCGTCGCCCCCAAAGAACGTGACAACAAATGAGGAGAGTCTAGGAAATCGACTTGAAAAACATTAGTAGAGTGAAGGGGGAAGCAATTAAGAAATAATACGAGAAAGAACGGAAATTTACTAAATGTAATAAATGAATGAATGCATAATAATAATTTGCTTTGAATGCTATACAAAGGTTCATTCAAAAATTAAATCATTTTGATGGAAATCGATGAAAATTGTTGTTTGGCCCATTACCATATAATTGTTGCAGAATGAAGAACACGTGCCAGGATTCACTTTTGACCGAGGCACGTGCTCTGGGCATACCCCTCCATTATGCCGCCCTAAGCGGCGGGTTGTTCCTCCGATCAGGTCTCGAGTGTAACCTTAGCATTTGCGGAGATTAAGCCTAAAATTAATGCGACCTTAATTAAGACAGAGCTGCACATAGAGGAGAGACACAGCCAGCGCAGGGTGGACAGTGGGATCTGCAATGTGTATTTTTACCACTCTCGAAGGGCGGTTGAGGAAAACACTCAAGTTATTTATGACTCTATTTCCTTATACATATGTATGTATGTAGTTCAGGGTGAGTATTGGCCAGACAACCCCAAAATGATTGTCATTGCATTAGTCACCGAGGGACCGCTGCAAGTTGAAGTTAAAGGAAAAACAAGTAGAACTTTTATAGCACCCAAAGCTCTGCGACTCTCACACAGCCCACAACAAAATCAATATACCCTTGCACACCCTCCCCCCGCAAGTAATGGGTGCAAGCAAAGAGATCGTAAAAGCAGGAAGAATTCTCAACACGTATCAAAGAAAGCACTTGAAAGACTTTGTTTATGCCAGGAACCGGAAAAAAAAATTCCGTAGCAGCAGAAATTTCCTCTAAACAAATACTTAAGAAAAAGATGCGATGCCTGCCCTTCGTGGGGGTGTGTGGGGCGATGCATTGCCTTCATTGTTGTTATCTCGCTTGTGCAATGCCAATGCAATGCATGATTGAGCAGCGGATGAGGTGGGGGCTGGAGTGAAGTAAAAGAAAATCAAAAAAAGAGAAGGACAGACAATGGCGGGGCAGAGAGCAAGGTGAGGGGAGAGGAGAGTAGAGTAGAGCCAGAGCCCTGACGATGATTAATCAAAATAAAAGATGCAGGAGCGAAGGTGAAGAGAAAACCCAAATGCAATCAAGTAAATAAATAATCAGAAAGATGGAGGACAAACAAAGCTGTGGCAGGGAGAGGGGAGCGAGATCTTATGGGCAATAGCACTCACTCTCTTTGGGTTCTTCTCTCTTTGGTTAATTTATGCAGAGAGACAGAGACGAGACCGGAGACCGGAGACCTATTGACTAGCATCCGTAATGGGATGCGACAGCAACAAATATTTGCAACGGAAATGCGACAACACGCTAGAGTGAATCAAGCAGCGGAGCAGCGGAGCAGGCACCTCTTCCTGGTTATGGTCAGTGCTTTTAGTCTGGACGGGACAGTGGCTAATTTACCTTTCCATTGCGAGTCATTTCCAATGTTGCAATTTTTCGCCCGCCCTCTCCTGTGTGTGTGCGTAGGTGTGCTTGCTGCCAAACTAAGCAAGAGAGAGAACGCTCAGGCTGATGAGTGCCTCGACAATAAGATACCCAATGAACGATGATGCGATGATGCACCTACGCTATATGTAATCATGTGTGCCTATACGCCCGTTTTTCGCTGCGGGGTGTGACAGCAACAGCGAGAGCAAAAAAAAAAACAGCCATCCATCCATCCACTACTCTGATGACGTCCCTCTAACTGTCGCCGTCGCAGTTGGCGTCTCTTTAGAGGGTCACTGAACTGTAAAATAAAAACCAAATTTCTGTTTACGTTTCCGTTATACAATATTTTCCTTTTACAAAACTTTTTTAAGTTTTCGCTGGCCCGGTTTTACAGGCCTTTTGTAAATGCATTGCATTTGTTTGTGCGTTTGTTTTGGTGTTTTTTCTTTTTCGGTGGATAATTATTTACAGAGTTACAAATTACAAGCACAAAGCTTTTCAGAAACCAGGTAAAAAGCGAAAGCCACGAGAACAAGCGAGTGATGATGTGCGGGAGGTGTTAAATGTTGAGCCATAACTCCCACCATATACAGACCTCTCTGGGTGCTATGAAGTGGGTGTGGGATCGTACTGTGGAACAGTACAGTGTTTGCTGCAACCTTTTGACAAACCTTTCTTTAAAATAAATGTATTATTAGTGGCCTGCCATTAAGAGCTTTTGATTTACGGTGTGTTTCCATAGAAAGCGTTCCCGAACATTAAGGTCTGGGAATAAAACGGATTTCACTCAGCACTTAATTTTTGTTTTCGGGTATTAATGTGCTGTACTGTAATGCTGTATTTGCAGCATATTAAATATTAAATTATTTATTTATGAATATTTACCAATGACGAATATTCTCAAGAAATTTCTGTGAACTGTGCTTTCCTTAACCATCATTCGAGAAATTACATTTTTGCAGTCAACGAACTGTAGTTCCCGTCTTTATCGCTAGTATGGCAAAGTCGTAAGACCAAGTCTGGCGACTACATAAACGCCTCCACCTCTGACACTTCCCATTTAAGTTGTGCTAGGTCAGGGATGTTTGTGGTCGCTTTATGTTGTCAATATGCTAAATGGCCGAGAGGTAAACCTCAGTGCGATCAAGAAATGCCGTCGTCCGTCGTGGGTAAACAAAGCAGCAGCAACAAATTAAACCAAAAATCTTTAACCCATAAACACCGAAAAGAGAAGCAGCAGCGCCAGCCAAGAGATAATTGAATTAACATGCCGGCGCTAATATCGTGATGTGTTTTTCCACGCTCTCTTGATTCTCTCGATTGGTTTCCATTTTATTTTTATCTCAAGCATTTTCGAGTGTTACACATTTTTTTCGGGAGCTTGCATCTTGTATTTATTTTGTTTCCTCCCACTCCCTCTCGCTCTTTTTATATGCACTCACCGTGTGGGTGTGTGTGAGGCTTTATTTCTCCCCGATTTATTTGTGTGCGATAAGCAGATGGCGAAGTCAGTCCAGTCGCCGCTCCCAGCAAAGCCAACGAACCATAAAGTAGTCCCCCCCCGCCGACCCAACCCGAGAGAAGTGGCTGCAGGAGAGAGCGAAGAGCAGAGCAGACAAAACATGGAGATTAGAGCAGCAACGGAGAGAGCTTCTTCGCTCCTACTTCTGATGAGTGGGCTGTATTGTTCGAGCGCGTTTATCAATTTAACGAATAAGGAATAAAGTTAGCAGGGAGGAGTAGAGGGGAATATGAAAAACGGTACACTAAGGACAAGAGAACTTCATGAAGGCTATAATGATTAGCCGATCAATATAATTTTCAGTAGTTTTTGGGTTAGAATTGATATATATAAAACTCAACCAAATATGCAACTTTTAATTAATTATTATTTTTATTAAAAAATTTAAAAAATTTTAAAAGTACTCAGGGTACTGAGTGTACTAAAAGTACTGAGGTTTTATTTCTGTGGTTACAACTTGGTTTTCCTGCCCCATTTGGCGTTACCTAAGCTAAGCTTTGCACATGGCACGTGTCTGAATTCGAGCATTTCTCTTTGTCCGGGCACTCACTCACTCATTAACTGGCATTAGTTAATTGCAGTTATGTAAAACATGAAGTTCAAGTAAATTTCAGTCTGCCTCTTTATCTGGCGTAATTTTTCCTCACTCGCTCACTCACTCACTCACTCACTCACTCACTCGGTTCGTTACTGGAATTCTTGCAATAAAACTTTGTTTTATTAAAGCTCCCCATAGGCATAAGATATCCGCCGGATGTACAGTACATGCTACTCGAATTCATTTCAAAAGCTGATAAAATACTATTTAACATGAAGTGGGAGAGGAGAGCTTATTTATATAGAGAAATTATTTTTCAAGAATTTATGGCACTAGGGTCGATTACTTTTACGAGTCTGCGTTATGTGTTCAAGCATGGCAGCACAATGAGTGCGGCAGAGAGAACTGAGGGGAAAGTTTGAGAAGGTTTCTGGTCTATTAGCCAGATAGAAAGTCATTACGAGAAGTGCCGTTGATTTATTTCGAGATTGTTCATTGGGGAAAGGCGTTGTAATGCCCTGTAATTTTGGGAAATTAAAGTTATATTGCTTAAGAAATTTGATTTTGATCTCTTGATTTCACTCAGATCAATTCCGTTTTTACTTTCACAGAAAAAAAAAAAAAATTTTTGCTAATTAATCTCAGGAAACGTGGGAAATTTTGTTGAATGTTCTAGCGTAGAAAGGGTATTAGTCATAGATTCTATTTGATTTTGCGCATAAACCTAGAGAAATAAAGTGGGAAGAATCGTATCAATATTGAATGAAGTTTAACCTCCACCCAATGGAGCTCTCCTCCCCTAAGCCCACTAACACCTGCTACAATTTCCTTTGTATCCTTACTAAGGCAATGAATGACTCACTAAGCCCCATTTGTATTATTCCCGCAAGTATTCACACACGGCAGGGTGCACGTGCACCGAGTCTGAGCTGGCATTCAAATGGCTCTAAAACGCTCGGACTACGGTGGAAAGCACAATGAATCACACGAATCTGTGACGTGTTTGCGGCAGTTCATTGAGAGACCTTTGTATTGTTTATTATTTAATTGCTGAATCGAATACGGCTGACGGTTCACAGCCACTGCAGCGGCAGAGTTGATTAGTTCCGCGAGGCAATTAATGCTGAATTATATAAAATGCCAATTACGCGTTGCAATTGGCGTTGCATCGACGCCTTGCCTTGGTCTGCCTGTGGGCTTTAGAGTGCTGGCAGTAGGATGGGATATAGAGCATGTCGGTTGGTTGTTGGTTGTTGTTATTGTTGTTGTTGTGCTCATTGCTAAGACTTCTTCTCCCTGATCCGCTCCAATTTGCTGCCTTCAAGCTCTGCTCCTCCGCTGTGCTCCAATTTTCGCTAATTGCATTGATGCTCTGCATCTGCCTCTGCATCTGCCTCTGCCTCTGCCCTGTTTGCCTCGCAAGTCGATAACGAAGTGGTGTGGTGGCAGTTTCGGCATGAAAATAAACAAATATTCAACCAGCGACGAGTTGTCTTCCTCCATCACTGCAGTGTTGATTGAGAGGGTTGATTGAACGGTAGACAGAACGGTTTCCCATTGCTTGGCAAGCAAACAAACAAACACACAGAATTGCACAATGTTTGCACCAATCGAGGGAACAAGACTTGGCGTTCATGTGGATTTCATGGGCGAACAAATAACATAAATATTATATGACATTTTGCGAACTGCAGCATGGGGAAACAATCATCCATCATTGAGGTAGGGTTATTGCCCATATTTGGAACTTAAAATCGCCTATCAATTGGTTCGATTAATGATTCGTTTTTAATTTCCAAATTACGACTACAATTTCTGTGGGCGACAATCTCTAGAAAAAACAATCATAAATTTCTAGTCTTCTATTTGGAGCAAACTTCCTGTCTTGTTTGCTGTGTCAATTGGCTTAATTTGATGATGATTCCACCATACGGATAATCACTTTAATTAGACTCTAGAACAAGGCATCAGTTACGCGTCGTATCCAAGTATCTAAGTATCTGAGAGATGCGTGCAGTCTGCGAGGGGCCAAATGCAAATTGCCTGACAGATACAATTGAAGCCGCAGCATGAAATCTAATAATCAACACAGAAATTGCTCAATTCAATTGGGTCAACGAGGTGCTGCTGCTGCTGCTGTTGCCCCATAGGGCTACAGCCACTGCTGCCACTTGTGGCCCCTGACTCTTCCACTTCATTGACAAAAAGATTTATCCATCAGCGAAAACAATATGCCATCTATATATGTAGATATGTAGCTATGTATCAGAGAACGCGTCTGACATAGAGATCTCGCTCTGTCTCATCATCTCATTAGCATCACAGTGCCCGCTTCGTAGAACTTTTACGTATGAATCATCTGGCGATTCTCGCGAATAAATATTACGAGTACGAATTATAATACAAAAAAAAAAAACTGGTCAATCCAGTCCCCTCCCTCACTCTTGAGAGAATTTAATTAAAATTTAATGTATACCAAGTGTATCTTCTGCAGTTCTTCAGACTTTTGGGCCTGTTCTTAATTGAGGGAAAAGGCAGAAAGGTTACAAACCCAATTAGCTTCAATTTGCAGATGGGGAAAAATCTTTTCTAGCGAGTCATCATCGCTCATCCACATATTTTTCCCTGAGCATTTCCGTCTCTCCGATGCTAATTGTCATGCAATTTTAAGCGGATCAGAGGAAACCTTTTCGGCTTGTAGTACCTCCATCTATAGAGTGTCTTTTTTTTACTCCCCGTCATGCACGTTCGCTTCTTCAGCTTTCATCACAGAAAAGAAAGTTGCATTGATTTTTTCGATTCCGTTTTTTACTTTACTTTTCTTTTATGTTTTTTTTTCTCGAAGATTTCACTTTTTTCCTTGTATTGGCTAGGCTTTGGACCCACTTTTGGAGCTGAGTGAAGGACATTCCTCGAACGCTTACGATCTCTCATCCGTCATGTGAGATGGCCTCGGAAGTTGTTTGGTCATTTGATAGCCCCTTTGGCTTTGCTCCCAACTAATTCCATTCCAACTCGACTCGAGACGCATAAGCAAGTGCTGCAGCAGAGAATGATGCATTGCCATTGGGGGCCCACTCATCTGGGGAAGCTTGCCCTTTACTTTATTACAGAAATGTACTCTCTTATTTCTAGGAACTGTTTCGAAACATTCATAATACTTTTTGTTGTTTTGTTCTGGTGCTGCTACCAGCTGCACGCGTGCGTCCTTGTGGACGCAACAGTTCTCGGAATTGTCAGTACATGCCCTCCACTGGTTGGATGGATGGATGTATCTTGCGTCCTACCCCTTTCCCCGTGGCCGCAATTAATTTCCAGCCAGAGATTCTTTGTTATCGATTGTGTCAAAACAAAAACAACAGCCAGAAAGGCTCCGAAAGACGGAAGAGGACGATGGGCGAAGGCTGAAGAGTGAAGCCGCCTATCTCAAGAAAATAAAAGGGTGTTAATTTTTGAGTCCTTGGGTGTGTGTGTGTGTGTTTCGTTGTGCTGCGGGTACCAAATGGCATAGGGTAGAGCACTCTTTGATACCCTCTCTAGGGTATAGCTAATTACAAAATGATTGAGCACAGAAGTGCCACATGCACATATTTATCCAATATGTAGATGCATTTTTCCAGCGTTAATTTAAGAGTCCTTGAGTCTAGTAGCAAGAAGAGAAAAGATAAAATTGCAGAATCTGGCAGATGCATTAACGAAGCAAGTCCTTCTCAAATATGCTTTTGGCTCATCCCCGGCAGCCCTTTTTGTCCTTGGCACATGTCCGTGACATGCCCCGACATGACCCCTCACACCCCACTTTGTGGATTGTTGTTCTTGTTATTGACGTTGCACAGGCAGAAAAAAACAAAAAAAAACAAAACAGAGGGCAGAATTTGCATATAAGCGAGTTATTTCAAGGTGTGTGTGTGAGTGTGTGTTTCGCCGCCCCCAGGGGGACGGAGTGGCAGTGAGGTGTGAGGCGTGTCCGCATTATTTAGTTTACAAATGTTTTCATTTGCGAAATTTTTCGCTTATTTTTGTTGCATTTGTTGCATTAAGCACGAGCACCCCACCCAACCTCTTGCAGCACTCTTACTCCCACGCCAGGGCCACGCCTCGCCACGCCACGCCACGCCACGCCACTCCCCGTCCCCCAGTTGAGCTGTTCGCTAAGTTTATTACATTTTCTGCTTTTCCTGCAGCCTTGGCTGACGATTTGCCTTTATATCCTTACAAAGGGCATTCAGATTTGGACTTTTAGTTGGAAATGCAGAGAAAGGAGTCGTACACCGACCGAGGTGGGCTGCTGCACTCCGCCGGGTTCTTGAAAATGAAAGAAAGAGTATACGCAGTTCGGTTATTCGTTTTTTCGTTTCCTTCTTCCTTTTTAATTCTGTGTTGCGCTTTTGATTTATGGAATTTCCTGTGGGAGGAACAGAGACGCCTTCTCCAGCCAATCCCCCCCTCTCTCTCTTTCGCTCGCTTAATCTTGGACTTAAATTAATGTTGCATTTGTCGGCTCCTGCTCCTGCTCCTGCCGCTTGGTTTAATTAAAGCAAACGCATTGACGTAATTAGCAATTAAATAGCCTTAAATACAGAAACCCCTCAACAGACGACCAACCAACCAGACTAAGGCACTCCAGCATTTCTTTTGTGGCTGCAATTGAGTTGAGGATTCCGACCATCAACCGAGTGGACTCTCGTCATCATCAGCCACAGTCAAAGCAATTAGTTGGACGCAAAAAGCATACATACATACGATATAAAAAGTAAATCAATTAAATTCGTTCAGTGAACCCGTTCCGTATGCCTTTTGTGGAGTGCGCCCCCAAAGCCTGTCTGGTTGTCTGTCTGCCAGTCGGACCGGATAAACTTTTATGAAACGATGTCCAAAACTGCTCGAAATTTGTATAAAGAAAAATAAAATCAAACCAAACCAAACCAAAGCCTAACCACATTCATGACAATTAATTGGCAACACGTTTGCTGTTTGCTGCTTGGCCAAAAGCTGCTGCTCAACAAAGTGTAAAAAAAAATTATTATTTTTTGAGATTCAACAGTTCACCGATTTCAACAATTTCACCCGTTTTTATTTATTATTTCTATTTATTAGAGTGTAACGAAATGGATGCCATATTTTGAGCAACACTATTTTATTTTTAGCAGATTTAACAAAAGGGGAAATTTATGCAGAACTTTTCATTACTTTTTATAAACGGCACTCTTCCTAAATAAGAGGAAGATAGAACAAAATAAGTATTATAAATAATGATCGTGTCTTGGTTGCCGAAACACATCGCAATCGGATAAAAATATGAAGCGCACCTGTCGATTGGCTCTTTGTACACCTGGTTTAAAAAAGTATTAACAATGAAATATTTGTTAACTATAACCAGTGTCTGCTGTGGCCTTTGGTATATGTACATACATATGTAGTACATACATGCATACATATGTATGTACATATATCTTGAAACCAGCTTTCAAGGTCAACCCCATGCAAGGCAGACTTCTGCCTACCTTTTATTCAACATTTTATTTTTTTCTGGCATGTGGGCCTGAAAATTCAACAAAAAATAAATAACATCATTAAAATAAATTTGCTTTTATTTTTCATTTTGTTTAATATCAAACAAAATCTGTTTGCTTTCTCCATTTTTAGGGTGTTTGTATTTCGTGTGTATCTTTCCGTTCCCTGCTCCTCTGCAGCCTCCTCCCTCTGTTCTGCCACTGGCTCCTGCTGCTGCTTTTTGTTGCTGTTTGCTCGTAAAGTTAATTGGCAAAATTTTCGCTCTTCTTCCATCAACGAGAACGACCGCAAAAACGCAACTTAACCGCCAGAGCGACCTTGAAATGTTTCAATTCGCGGTCAGACAAAGACAGCGATACGCAGCCACGGTGGGAGAGAGAAAAGAGGAGAGGGTACAGCGGCGAATGTAAAACCGCCGCCCAAACTTGAAATGCCGTTTGGTTGTTGAACAAAAATGTTGAACTGAAACCATTTTTCCGCTATGCAATAAATGATATCGATTTCACTTCAAGCTAAACAAGAAACAAGTAGAACGCCTAACCAGACATTGCGACTGAAAGATACCCCTTGCTAAGAAGCAGTGGGTGCCATTCCAGCAAGTTTTTCATTCTCTAATACTAAAACTGTTATACTTATTCTGAATTGGATTAAAGATGATCAGAAAAATATATTTTCTGGATCCCCTGTATCTTATATACCCTTGTAATCTACCAGCACAGAGTATAGCTCCAACAATTTGCTAACATTAATTGCCCACAGCCTTGTGTATGTCTCTGGTGACAAGCCGCCGCCTCCTCTCTCCCCACCACCAGTCGACCCCATCATACATAACCCAAAAGAAAACCCAAGTCAGCTCTCTCAACTTGTTTCTCACATATTTGTCGACTTTTGGTGCAGAGAAAGAAAGAGAGGGAGAGAGAGTGGAGTGGAGCTCTCGATTTGTACGAATGATGATTTATTTGAGAAGCGTGTTTGGTTCGGTTTTGACGGATCTGGGAAAGCTGTTGCTGTCGCTCTTTTTCTGTCGTCTGTTGACTGTAAATGCATTTAAGAAGGCGCCCGCGCCGCAATATTAATGGGTTATTAATCATTATGGCAGACAGTGTCGGGATGGGATGGGATACCTCCCTCCCGTCTAAGTGCCTTTTGCAGTCTGGCTGCCCCTTAAATTTTAATCCTTTTCCTCAATGCTAATTTAATCATATTTTCCCCTTTCTTTGTTCTTGCAGGTAAGCCCATGACATACCATAAAACCATACTTCCTGCTCAGACCAGAGACGCAGGCCAGCCAGGCCATCGGTGACTCACATCCCATCCACAGCAGAACACCGCTGAACAGATGTTTATCGCAGTTTTTTTGAGGGTTTGCTTTTGCCTTTTATTTAATTTTGAAGTCAGCTTTTAAAATGTGTTTTATTTTGCGAATATGTGTGTCAACTTTCCACTTCCCTAACGGAAACAAACCCACAAAAATGTGTGCATTAAAATATATGTACAATAAATGTGTGAAAGCAGATGGCGAACCATCAAGTACACTCGTGGACTCGGGCTCTGATTCAATAACAGATATTTAATGATTGTTTTAATGATGGATTTATTTATTGTTTATTTACTAAAACAGACTGTCAACCATATCATGTTCTAGCAGGTGTGTCATTCACTGGTTGGTTGCTTCTGATGTTCATACGTTAATTTGAATTTTACCAACCGATTTTAAGCTCACCAGCAGTGCAATATTCCTCACAAATATCGATGTACAACTACGTTAAGTATTTCTCCCTAAAATTTTTGAATATTTTCGATGAATATTTATCTTTAAAAAACCCCGTGTGTTGGCAAAAGATATTTCATTCTGTAACCTACCCAGAGATTGATCCATGTTAGCCAAAAGAACTCCTAAAAAAAGTAACCAAAATAAAAGTAGGGAAATTGTTTTGTGGCCTGAATTGAGTCGTCATCATCTGCATAATTATTGCCCCCTTCTCTCCCCCTTGCTCTTGGCTGCCGTCGTCTTGCCTGTCATTTCGCATTATTGCCTTTTGTTTTGGGCCAAACAGCTGTTTGTCATGAAACGACTATGTCATACGAGTATGACTATTCATTTGTTTATTTTCTCCGTTCCTATTTCTGTTTGCCAAATCCACCTACAACGTTAAACTGAAACGGCTCTAAAGCTACAAAATGTCAGATTCTCTTTGGGGCCGCTTTTGCCTAAATGCCTAAAATCTGTGCGAGTGTCAAATCAAGTTAGTTTGAGCTAAAGAAAAATCAATAAAAGACGAAGGATTGTACTCGTACATGTGCATATAGTATACATACATATGTATGTATGCATATACATTTGCTATGGAATATGCATATGAGAACCTCCCCCCACGGTGACAAATATTTACAAATTTTCTTTTACGTCCCAGTTTTTGTGATATCGAATTCTTAGCGCGAGAGAGTGGATGGTTTTGGGGTGTAACAATTGGCCTTGTGGCTTACTTTTTATGAGTTCTTTGACTTTGCCATGAGATGGCATGTGCTCAATATATTCCATTTAAATTTTACTAACTACTCGTATAAAGTAATGGTTGGAATATGTAATTTTGGCTGCGGAAATAACACTCTTTTTAATGATTCCAGAATTTTTGGAGCTGTGGCTCATCCAGATTTGTATTTATTTTATAGCTTATAAATTTTTAAATAATGGTAGATATATAGAGACATAACCATACCATCTCTCAACGCTCAGAAATCAGAGACTGTTGGAGCTAGAGTAATATGTTTTTGTATGCCAATTACTGGGATATCACACAGATGACAGTTTCATTTTTCCCTATTCTAATCTTGAGTCTCTACTCCTCTCTCTCTCTCTCTTTTGCCCTCACCAAAAACAGAAAATTCTCTAACCAAAAATGGCCAAGGCCAAAGCCATGATTTAATGGCCGAAAGTCGTTGGCAAAATTTTAATGAACTCAAACAAATGCTTGACACATGATTCGAAGCCAAAAATGGTTGACCATTTTGGAGTGCTCGCTCTTGGCCGGGCCATAAAGTGTTGCCTGCCATCGCGTGGCATGGTAAATTGAAAACTAAGTAAACCTTTAAACCAAAACTGAATAATATTTTACTACCAGAGAAAACCTCACAGATGCACTCAGTTTTTCATAAAAGCTTTCGCCCATAAATTGGTGTTTAAGTTCCGGTTCCGGTGCCCGAATGGGAGGAGTGATGGTGGGATGTGACCCAGTTCTGTGTGTGGCTGTGGCTGAGGCTGTGGCAAAATTATGATAATTATTCCTGGCCGAGACAGGCTGAGGCTGTGCGTAGCATAATGGTAATTATGCGAAGAAAAGGGCCGAAAACGGAACGGGCCGGCAGGAAAATCAACATTAAGGAGGGTGTGTCTGTGACTCATTGCAACAACAGCGCGACAATTGATGCACAATGGCAATGCATTTTCCGATATGCGAATGAACAGACACGCCCCTAGGAACCCACTAAGCCGCCCCTTTTGGCTGCTTGTTTAAGTTTTTGTTCTTCTTTATTCGCCTCGTTTCCGTTTCTTTTTATGCAAACATTTTCTTGTTATCCGCAAACAAAGAGGGGAGAGAGAGAGAGAAAGAGAGAACAATGCCAGGGAAGCGAGGAGTGCGTGTGCTCAAGGATCATTGACCACATAAAAATCCGTTATGGCCAGCAGCAGCAACACAAAGTGGAAAGAAAAAGAAAACACCGGGAAGGGAAGCCATTCCCAGCAACCGCCGCCTCGTCTTTTGTATCCCAATGCATTTTATTTCCTTTTTTGGCCCTGCTGCCAGAGTTCCCAGGGAACTGCAAACTGCAATTGGAATCAACAGAAGCCAGCAGCTGAAGCAGAAGTAACTTCTCCATCCATTCGGACCAAGTTATTTTATATGGCCACTTAAGGGGTCGTCCTCCTACACTGTGCTGGGGAGGGGATTTCCAAAAATGGAAAGAACAATGTTTATGTGCAATTTCCTCTCCTCACATTGTGCGTAATGTGAAGACTGAATATGGAGGAAAAGAAGAAAAAAAATATGCAGCAATAACAGAAAGAAAGAGAGAGAGAAACAGAGAGATGTTGACTTAAACAGAAAGAAAATGGGGGAAATATTTATAAAACAAAAAAAAAACCTTTGGAAAGCAAAGTGTTGTACAGGAATGTTCCCCACTGATTCGTTGATTCTTTGAATGTTGCCAGAAATCCTGAACCTTTCAATCAACATTTATACTCAATCATACATATACAGAGCTACGAGTATTGGAGTGTTGGAGCTACGAGTATCATTCAGTTTTAGCGCCAGAAATAAATCAAAATAAAGATTTTTGTATGTACATACATAAAATCGTTTATTGTACAATGCACTCGCGAAACAACACAATTGAGATTTATATTTCAGCAATCACCATTCCACTCGTGACTCGTGTCACTCTGTCAGTCGGTCAGCAACATCATCATTATCATCCAGCTGCTGTTTGGGATGTGGCTGGGCCTTCTTATCATCATCATGATGTTGGAATTTCAATTTATTAGCTTTTAATGCATTTCCTATATACTTTACTTTACCAAACATCTGATGACAGCTATAAATCCCATAGATCCCATAAAATGAGAGCGATAAGGAATGATGGTGTGTGGAGAGGGGGGTATGGGGATACTCTGTCTCTGTTTGAAATGGGATAAATCATGTGAAACAAAGAGGATTACTAACACTCGCAATACTCGCAGGTGTGTAACCAGGAAGTGAATTGTTCAGGAATAATGCAACGACGCAGTCAAATATGATTGATTGTATACTTATTGAATATATTATACGTAAAGGCACATACTGAACGGGTTTTAAGTTGGAGATTGTTAAAGGTTAAACCAAAGACTATAAAAATGTTCGATGAAAGATTTCAAGAAGTTCTAGAACTTTACTAGACCTACAATAATCCAGTTTTAATAATCGTTTTAGGATTGTCACATCATTGAAAATATTAACTATTAAAATTTTTAAAAACAAAAATTCGAAGTTTCGTTTGGTATAGCTTTTTGTTTTATGTATGTATTTGTTATGCTACATCCAGCGTCCGAAACGATGGCGAAAGGAGATAGCGAGATATGTATGAACATACATGTGTACATATGTGTGTGTGTCTGTGCAGGTCTTGCAATTGCAAGACAAGCCCGATCATGCACGAGTAAAAGTAACTGCGACGAAGATTCTTTGAATGCAGCAAAGCTTACAAGAGAGCAGGAGAGCGCGAGAGAGCGCGATTTCATGCTGTTGCTGTAAGCGAGAGAAAGAACGGCGCGATGTTAAGAGAGACGACAGAAAGAACGTCACAGCATAAGCTGCGCTGCCATGCGTGAGCATATGAAAAGTTTTCGGTACATTAAAACGAACAATAATAGATAGAGTATTTACTTTAAGCTACGATAATAATAACATCGGACTGGGGGGACAAATAGTTCCAACTATTTCTTATTTCTGTTTTCTGATAACTTCAAAGAGAGATTCCTACCATGAACCGACTTTAACCTGTTATCCACCCACACCTGAACGCCTCTGAGCCATAGAACAGTTGATTTAGTGTCAGTTTTCCAATTACGGTATATTTTCCATCGACTTGTTGACCTTTTGTCCACAAACAGCTTTAATTGCTGCTCATTTCTCCATGCACTTTTATGACTTAATGACGAAAGGTCTGCCTTGCCTGGCTATAGCCTATAGCTGATATCTGTGCAATCACAGCTTGTTTTTGTTGCTGTTGTTGGCCTTATTCCGAGGTGTTTTTATCAGCGGCAGGTTGTTGGCTTTTTATGAGCCAAGCGGCCAGATAATAAAGTTGACAGTTTTAATGCCACAGCAAACAGAGGGCCAGAGAGGATTACGGAGAGATAGTTACATACAGGAAAAGAAAATCCCTTTCGGGTTCCTTTAACAAACAGGATTGCCATACTGTTCTGTCCTGTCCTGTCCTGGACCTGAGATAAAAACCACAGCGGGTGTGAAATTTCACGGATTAACTGAAGATGTCTACCTGGAAATGTGCCTACACTTGTGTGTGTGTGTGCTGTGGGCCTTTCCCTAGATCATCCAACTGTAAGCAGGAACAGCAGATGATGTCCTGGCTCGAGTCACAAAAGGACACGGCCCATGGGACATGGGTGGTCCATCCACCTGTAGCGACGATGAGAAGTGCCAAAATGCCGCCCGCTCGACCATCAACCTCGGGGTGTTAATTGCCCGAACACTTGACCCTGTGCCCCTGCAGCTGCAGCTGGTCCGCGGGGAGGCAGCGGGACAGCTCTCTGAAAGAATGAAAGTCCTTGTCATTGAAGTGTCCGTGGCAATTGTCGCCCCGCTGTGCTCTGTGCTATGTGCCGCACTCGAAAATGTAAACGAAAAATGCAAAACTGTCTGCTTTGTTTTATTAGATTTTGCACAGATTCATGGCATTGTTGACCCCCCGCCCACCCGTTGGTCCATTGTTTGTGCATTCCATGAAGTGCAGAAGGCAGGTGCGCAATCCACAGGAGTCCATCTGATCGCTATCTGAGCGAGATGCCTCCATGATTTTGCACAATGCACACTACGAATATTGCATTGATCAGAGTTTGTGTGTTTATCTCTGGAAATGTTTTCCGGGGCTGCAAATAGGCAGGGAGCAGGGAGCGGTACCTCTCTGGGAGTACAAATGATCTACGGCTCAGTGATGTGTGTAGATAATTGACTTGATGTTGATGGACAGCCAGGAGCGGCGGTTGATGGCAGGCAGGCTGTACCGGAAGGAGGGACACACAAAGGGATTTCAAAACGGTGAACAAATTAAACATGAACATGCGAATAATGAATACCAAAGCGAATACCCATATACCCATACACAGAGTTCCATTTTAATTGAAAACTTACTTTATTTCGGAATAGTTACATCCCCATCCTAAGTACTCTCCATTCAGTAGCTCCTCCACTTGCCAAAATTAAATGAAATTCGATAACAAAATCAGCCAAAAATATTTTCATTTTGTTTCCAAAACGAAATTAAAATTAAATTCAAATTTGTTATTCTCAAGACAAGTCTCCCTGCCGCTGAACCCCCCTCATAACCCACTAAATCTACAATAAATAAATAAATGGTGCATATACATATGTACATATGTATGTATGGCAACGGCACAGTGGCCCAGTACATATGTACATGTTTATTGTACAAATAGGGTCACGGCTGTTTAGTCTACGTCTTCGGCGTCTTCCTTCAGCGTTTTGTTTCGCCTTCAGCGAAAGGAGGCGGCACAGGCCTGTCAGCGAGTACCGAAGTATTGATTTATTTAAATGGTTGCATTGAGAGCATAATTTATGCACAACGCCAGCCAAAACCTCAAGGCAATTAATTTCCA
The DNA here is from genome assembly GCF_018151105.1 of Drosophila obscura. Classification (NCBI taxonomy): domain Eukaryota; kingdom Metazoa; phylum Arthropoda; class Insecta; order Diptera; family Drosophilidae; genus Drosophila; species Drosophila obscura. Next base: position 2,199,703 of record NW_024542736.1, on the reverse strand, counting down.
CCGAGCGGAGACGACTGCCGAGTGGGTGCGGGGAAACTACAAAAAAAGTGCAATGGGGGCCTCCCTCTGCCGAGAGGAGAGACACCGCGAGTTCAATTCTATTTATAGAATAGAAAGTAAATGCAAATAGGGCAATGGCAACGGATACTTGCAGGAAGCGGAGCTGCATATCTTTATAAAGAGAAGAGAAGATCTCCAGATCGCCCCTATTTAGATGTCTCAGTATTTTATGGCTGATCAGTGTCCAGTTTATGGCCTTCTAATGAAGGGATCTCACTCCTTCCCTCTTCCCTTTCTTTTCCATTCTGAAGCAGACCACACAGATCGAAACCGAAAGTCATGGAGGATGATCAGACAGAGAGAGGGGCGGGGCTGGGCTGGGGCTCCATCCTTCGTTTCATTATTGTGTTTTGATGCCATCCGATCCGATCTCATTCTAGACGCTAGAGTTACCTGACTGAATGACGGCGCCTGGGTTTCGTTTTCGTTGTTTTGTTGTGTAAATCTGACAGCGGAGAGATGTGGATGGATGGCGGCGTGTTGCTGGCAGAATGAGAATCCTTCTTCTGCTTCGTTTGGTTGAGTGCATTTTCAGTGGAAGCCCAACCCCAAAGCCAAAACACAAAACACAAAAACCCCAAGTGCTCCATAAGTCCACACGATTGTCCGTTGCTCAAGTGCCTTTTCACGCCCCGAATCATGGAATGAAAAGTAAGAAATGGAATGAAACCAACTTGAACAAAGCGGCTTTTGTGGCGACTCCTCTATACCCCATTCCCCCCCCCGCTCTGTGACGTCCTTTTGTGGCCCCACTCTCGCACTCAAGTTACAATTTGATTTCTGATTCCGTTTGGCGTTGTTCTCTTTGCCGTGCAGTCTGGCCGGCCGGTTGCCGTGTCGGTCGTGTCTGCAGTTTGTTGTAGTTTGTTTGCTTCGTGCCCCTTGGCCAGACCAAAGTTTTATTTATAATACACACACGCGAGACAGGGAGACAGAGAGAGAGAGAGAGGGAGAGAGTGGCAAAGCAGGCAGCAGCTTATAAATAATTCAGGCAATGCCCCCATGCTTGCCCCAGGAGTCGCCCATGGACATAGACTGCCCTGAGTCGGGATTGAACTTTGACAAGACTCTGGTTCTGGCTTGGGGAATACTCATACGAGAAGGAAGCAACAGCAGAAGACAAGACTCCGCTTGTCTGTCTGGGATACTCACCTGCACTGAAATCCATCAACAGCAACGTGAGAATCATGCAAAGTTTTATTTATTGCAAGTATCAGGGAAATGGAATCAAAAAGAGAGTGTGTATGTGTTTCTCTTATTTCTCTCTCTTGGGGTGTCTTGGATCTATCATCCAAAATAATGTATCCGTACGCTTATGGGCAGCATTCCATATTTGTGCAGAATCATTACACCATCCATCATCTTGGGATCGTCTCACCCTTTTTACTTCTTACTTGCGCATTTTGGCGCCTGATCATCTGAAATATAAAAGGGGAATCACTGTAGCTGCTCTGAGAGAAATTTAACCATTCAGAAAAGGTACACAATTCACCTGCGGGGGGAGCTGCCTCCTGGCATGCAACCAGAGCTAATGCTGATTCCCTTCCCTTACAGAGAGAGCACAGAGTCTTGCTACCAACTTTGTTTGCCATGAGAAATGGCAACAACTTGATGCTGATGCTTATCGTCGCGTTTCGGCAGCGCATGCGCAGTTTTACGCTTAACCCAGATTTCGCATGATGTTCGTGCCGCCTGGCTCTTGGCTTGGCCTGGAGGAGGGATTGTTGCGTGGCTTGTTGCATTTGTTGCCTGCCTACCTGCCTTTTTGTCAGGTGAAAATTGAGGCGAAAGGCAGGCTGGCTGTTTGAGGTGCTACTGTTCGGGTGGTGGGAGATGGGCGGAGTGGGATTAACTTTCCGATTTGGCCCATTTGGTAGACGGGTAAACGCTGATTAGCTCAATTTGTATTCATTATGTGATGATCGGTAGGTAGTCAGCATTTATTAAATCGTTAAGATACAAACCTTATTAAATGTAGCTGCTCGTGTTGGAATTAAACATAAATTTGATATGTACATATATAGCTTCCACAGACGTGTCCCTGCAACTATTTTTATGACAATTTTATTCCATTTAAATTGCTTTTCTCCCATTTGATTTATGCTTAAGAAACGAATTCAATATATGAGGGTTTCTATAATATCTTATTGACTACTTTATGTATTCCCATTTCAATAAATATGTCCATACAACAATCCATTGCAATGATCTAAATTTCCCTTCTTTAAAAATGTTTCCAATTAAGAATTTCCACCCCAAGCAATTTAATTAAACTGTTATGAATGGGTTTTTGCTATTCCTTTTCCTTTTCCCGTTGCCTGTCTTTAATTGAGTTTGAGTTTTGTTTTTGGAAAAACAATTGAACATTTCATTTTTGGTTTTTTATTATTCAATTACGCTCTCGAGCGCAATTGGAGAGAACTTTTTTTGTGTTAACGAAAAAGGAGAACCACTCGTAGAGAGGAAAAACCAAACTGTATGCGTTTCCAATTTGTATTCCAAATAGAGTCCAAAAATTTCCCTATTCCTATGCCCTATTCCTCGCCTTGGTTATCAATTAGGCACACATTCGATTGGATTTTTGTTTTTCTTTTTTGGATGAGCGCATTCGTAATGCATCGACCAGCGATCCCCCCCCCCCCTGTCCCTTCTGCCAGACACGCCCCTCTATTCCAAGGGGCACTAATCTGTTTATGGCTGCCAGATTCTATTAATATTCTCTTTCTATATTTTTCTCTTTTTTTTCGACCTGGAGGGGGGGACTCTGTTAAAGTGTTGGAAACTTTATGGTTTCCATTTCGCCCCGAAGTAAAACTTTAACCGAATTGACTTTGAGTCATAATTTAAAATATTTTAATGATTGAGGAATGCAATGGGCCCCGAAACACTTGAAGAAGGTTGCACATTTCCTTCCACATTTTTCATCATTCAAATTGGGAAAATTTGAAAATTCTCCAACCCTCCCGCTCCATTCCGCTTCTATTCGACAATTTTTCAATGTGAAGTTCATTGTGAATTGAGATTCTCCATCACAACTGGGGCATATTTATTGGCTGCATATCATTTTTTATGACACGCTCTCTGGCAGTTATTAATACATTTTTATTGTTGCCTCCGTTGATTGTTATACGATGTGAGTGTGTGTGGCGGGGGGGTCTATCAAGCACCCCCTTGGTGTTTGTCAAATTAGATCCCAAATCAAATATCTATCCCACCGTTTGAAGGAGTAAAACAAACAAATGCTAAAAAAAAAAAAACAAACCCTGTTTATGGAGGAGTACACATCCTTTCCTCTATATAATCAGCCTCTAGCTACGGCATTGGCTGTGTCATCATCATCATCATCGCAGGGAACAACATCAAAGTATGCGACGACAAACAACCATCGGGCCCTGTAATTTGTTCCTTATTTTTAGGCTGGGCTGCAGATGAATCTGGTGCATGATGGAATCTATCGCTCAACACCCGCTCCATGGCTCGGGGCGTTGATGGACAGCCGAGACGTCAGTGGCCCTCGGCCTGGTTTATCCGCCATATGTTTGCCTCGGGCTCAACACTCTGCTTGCTCGGTTCCAGTCTGTTTCTGTCTCTGTGTGTCTGTGTGATAATTTCCGCTTCTCGAGAGCTCTCTGTAGCTGCGAGCACACGAGTGTGTTTGCATTTTTGTGTTGTGTTCTACTTTTAATGAGTTTCCACTTACCCGAGCACCATGTTCCAGGACAATGAGTAGGTCCTTGAGGCGCCTCCTGGCGCCATTTGTCCCACACGATTGTGTGTGTGTGTGTCATAATTCCTAGAGCTATCAGATTTCCAGTTAACCCACATATTGGCAGAGTATGGCTGTGGCTGTGGCTATCCTTATCGCTGTTATCGCTTATCATTGCGGGAATTTCTTGGGCTATTTTTGGTTATATTTTAACAGCTCAAAGCGTCTGTTCTCATTAGTCTTTTTGCGCCCATCAATCATGGCCAAGTTTTTGGGCTTTGGGTTAATTGTTTTCCGTAAACAATAAGCAACAAATAAGGGGCCTCACATGCATACATACATACATACATACATACATACATACATGCACATATATTTTGTGGATACTTCGAACAGATGCCGACACATCGAAAACGAACCGACAATGCCGGAAAACTTCCCAAATGGTTCGTCGAAGGGAAGGAATTTTCATTAGTCTGGGCAGTCATTAGCTCTGTTTTATGATGTCTCTGCACTAAGTAGTTTCTCACCCCCCGTCCCGCAGCACCATCCACATTGGAAGTAATCGAATGCCATGCCCCCTCCACTCCCACTTGATGCTTTTCTGGGAATTGAATTTTGTTTTCCAATTTGCAAGAAAATATTATGAGTAAACAAACTAGCAAGCAATCATTGCGGAAAGGAAAAACCACTCACTCACTGAACGAGAAAAAAACATCCACTCATTGAGGGGAGAAATAAACCAATTCGAAAATCTGTGCCAAAATCAATTTACAAATTAATGAATGATTTTTTCATTGCGAAAATAAATCTATCAATGATTAAAGTCCTTTCTTTTTGCTTTAAATGTTTTGAAATCTCGCACGTGAAAGTTTGGTTAAAAATAAATTTAAAACCCATCCAATTTGGAATATTCTCAGAAGCTTTCTCTGCGGTTCAGTTCCATTTTCCTTATATGGGGCTGCACATTATCTGTTCTTTATTATCAGTAAATGTTTGTCACATAATAAATGGGTTAACGCGATCATTGGCCAACTCTTGCGTGAAGCTTTTACCTGGAGAGAACATTTGTCGTTGTACCCAGTGATCTTTGGGACTGACTACCACCAAAGGGTATGCTAGAGTGGGTTAATACTTAAAGCAACTTTAGAACAGTACCTCACAAGTCGATTCGAATCTCACTAGCTTTTACTTTGATCTCTGTGTTCGCTGACCTCCCAAGAGCCCTTCCTTAGCCGAGAGCCAAAAAGTCTCCCAATGTGTCAGCGACATATTCGCCAAAAATGGAAAAATCGGCTTGCAACAAAAACTAAAAACAAAACAAAAAACACGTAAAATAAAAGAATACATACTGCTATGTACATAATATATGTATGTAAAAAAATACACACACTCTTGAAAAACTTGGCCGAGGCTCTTCATGATTTTGCGTTAAACGGCGGGCGTGGTAAAAATAAATATACATTCATTTTTTCCCCTTTTATTTTGTGACGCGTTCTTTGCGTTGTGTAAAACAAAAACAAAACAAAAAAAGAACCCTGACGCGTGTGACATTTGGCGCTGGAAAGTGACTTTTGGAGCAGGTCTCGCCTGTACCAGTGGGGCAGCGGCAGAGGCAGAGAGTGTGAGACATGGGGCAGCCAGCAGCTGAAAATCTGAAACGATGTCTGCTGAAACACAGGAGTTCCTTCTTGCATTTCGGACGCGGTTTATTGTTTTCTCGTTGCATTCGACTTGCAGCAGAGGAGCTGAGTGATTGTGTGTGCCACTGGGGGTGTGCAGAATCTGTATCTGCATCTGTAAGATTCTTTTACAAGGAGGGCTGCGTGCTGCGTCGGCTGCTTGTCTGACATCTGCACCGTCTGTTTTTGGGGGCGCCTTAATTGGACGTGTTCTGTGTTCTGTCTGCCTTATATCTGCCCGTTTCCATATATATACTCGCATATGTACATATGGATAACATTTATTTTTTGCTAATTTTAGTCCGCCAAAGAGGGCCCAAACAGTTGAGTGATGCTCTGTGAGATACAGCTCTTATCTCTGGGCATCTTAACAGGCCACGAAAATGGCCCACGAACATGTTAAATGATTATCAGACTACGGCATTCGTTTCGCCTTAATGTAGGGCTCAAGTTGTCAGCATTTTGCCCGTGGCCTGTGGGACTCTAAGCCTATTAGAGACACCTTTCAGACACCGCCCGCCCGCCCGTTCTTTGCTTTGTTTTCCCCCCGTCTCTAGGTGCGGCTCTGCTCGCTCTTTAAGTACTTTATAATTAACAGCATTTACATCGGTTATTAATGAGTTTTTCCCCCCATCTTTGCAGCATACATCGCTGACTATTTTCCTGCCCTCAACGAGTTCTCCACTCACACTGTGATACGACCCCAAGTGCAGCATGCCCGCACACAGCAGGACCTGCAGAGCACTCTGGATGCAGCGGTAAGTAGCCCCACGGATACAGTCCTTTCTAAAGGCAACCCACAAGTTGCAATAGTTGCAGGCCTTGGGCTGGGTATTTGTGTATTTTTTGTTTTGGCATTCTCGGACATTTTCTTGTTGACTTTTCACTTGTGCAACTGCTTTCCGAAAAACAAATCTCAGAGCAAGGCAGTGTGTTAAAAAATACACGCTAGAATAAATAATAAATAAAAAAATAAATAAAATAAATAATAAATAAAAATAATTAAAAAAAAAACAAAATAAAATAAATAATAAATAAAAATAATAAAATAAAATAAATAATAAATAAAAATAATAAAATAAATAATAATAATAATAGTAACTAAGTTATGGAAAGCAAGTAAATAGATTAAGGAAAACTCCCCAAATATTTGAGTGCCGCAGGTCATGGCAGGGCTAATCAAAATAAATCCAAAAATGAAGTCACAAGAAATTGTACGCGAAATATTAAATTACAGTCAGGAACGGCAGGGGTGGGCCCAGAGTGGGTGCGGCTGCCAGGGAAGGGGGGTCAAACCCTTTTTGTTAATTAGTTTCAACAAGCATCCACACACACACACACATACACATGTGAAGTGGGGGGAGAGCCCCTGTGGCGAGGCAGGACTTTACACATTCGCACCTGCGAGTGGCCCACCCCAAAAGGCACGCCCATAATTTGCATGGAAATGTGGTATAAGTAAACGCGGGTGGAAATGACTTAATCTCGTTATCGCTATCTTCCATTGCAGGATGGGCTGCACACGCCACACATCAGCCTGAGCTACAGCCACGAGGGGAAGCGCGTCCAAGTGGACTTGCAGCGCAATGATCGCCTGCTGCCCGACACCCACTTTCTGCGCTATCAGAACTCCAGCAGAGAAGGAGGAGAAGCAACAGCAGGAAGCCATGTGGTGCGAAATTTTACCAAGACTGAGGTTGATTTATGCCACTATCAGGTAAGTTCAGCCATCCCTGCACACACCCAATCTCTGAGTTGTGTGATAATTTTTCATTTTTGCATTTGGTTTCATCCAGGGACACATACGCGACCAACCGGACTCGACTGTGGCCCTCTCCACCTGCGGCGGGGGACTCAACGGCATCGTCTTCGATGGCCAGCAAACGTATTTCATTCATCCCCATGTCGATGGCTCTGGCCGACTGCAGGATGACCACTATCTGCTACGGTAAGCACTGGCCCGGAATTCAAGGATAATTCAATTCAGTAAAGTGGCTGGGGCTATATATTTTTATTGGTGGGGTTGGACAGTGGATGGAGCAGAGTTTATCTTAGCATGAAGAGTTGTTTCAACATTCGCTGAGGCATGGGTATGCTTAAAATCGAAGGGAATCTAAGAGAATTGAAGCAGGAAAATATTAATTAAATATTTGATTGAATTCCAAAGAAATAGCCAAATAAATCCACAAATTTTGAGTAAAACTCTGCTTAAGTAATTCAAATAAATGCCAAAATGTAGGAAATAGAAATAGTATAACCAGTCGGAGGTACGTGGAGGGCCCTCAACACCCAGATACTCGGTACTAATTTTCCATGCATATTTCTGATTTGATTTGATTTTATTTATGTCAGTAAATCATTTATTGCTAAACGAACTGTTTGTTGATGCAGATCAAGCAATCCCTAGATTCTTTTGCAGTATTCGTCTCTCCTTCTTCGACTCGTTAAAGCAGCGAACCAAAATCGGAATCAAACCTTTCGATCCGTAGCGGTAAGCGGCGCTTATCTAATCGCGAGACGGGCGCTCTACCGCTGCGAAATGCTGTTTGCTCACTTGTCGGGCACGTAAATGTTTACGTTTTAGGGGGTCAAGGCGCAGGCCACAGAGAGACGAGACGGATGAGGGGGACCAAATATTTGCCTATTTGTGGGCCACAAATATTTGCTTTAACTGGAACCCAAAACAGAACAGAATAGAACCCCCGAAACGGGACGGAACGGAACGAATCGAATGCCCAGGCACTTCCGTTATTAGAGTCTTGTGGCGAGGGAAATATCGAATTACCTTTTGATTTGGTTTTGCAGGCACGCAGACATGCATCCGCAGAATGCTACCTGTGGCTACGACAGCCACAAGGACAGCCACAGCCACAACCACAACAGCGAGGAGGAGAAACCTTCACTGCCACATCGATTGGATGGCGGGGAATTGCAGCGCATGTTGCGGCGTCGGAAGCGACGCCAGGCCGATGACAGCCGTCAGCTGATCCGAGGGCCGTACAATGCCAACAAATACTCGAGCTACGTGGAGCTGGTCATTGTGGTGGACAACAAGGTGTACAAGCACTTTGGGGAGAGCACCAAGAAGGTGCACGAGCACTGCAAGAACCTGGCCAACATTGTCAATGCAGTAAGTCCATCCATCCATCCATCCCCCATTCATACCCCATCCATCCATCAGCTAATGCTCCTCGTTTTGTAATCCCCAGTTGTATGTGCCCCTGAACATATTTGTGGCGCTCGTGGGCGTGGTCATATGGAACGAATCGAACGAGATTGAGTTCTCCAGCGACGGAGATGTAACGCTGAGGAACTTTCTCAATTATCGCAGCACCAAACTGGTGCTGGAACACCCCAACGACAATGCCCAGCTGCTGACCAAGGAGACCTTCGCGGGGGGTGTGGTGGGCAAGGCGCTGAAGGGTCCCATCTGCACATACGAGTACTCGGGGGGTGTGAGCATGCAGCACAGCCACGTGACGGCGATGGTGGCCACGACAATGGCCCACGAAATGGGGCATAACTTTGGGATGGAGCACGACTCACCCGACTGCCACTGTCCGGACGAGAAGTGCGTGATGGCCGCATCGAGCACATCGGTGGTGCCCGTCAGCTGGAGCAGCTGCAGCATCGATCAACTGACGATCGCCTTCTCGCGCGGCATGAACTACTGCCTGCGGAACAAGCCGGAGCGGCTCTTCGACTCACCCACCTGCGGCAACGGGTTCGTGGAGCCCGGTGAGCAGTGCGACTGCGGCCTGCCCGAGCACTGCCGCAACAGCTGCTGCAATGCCACCACCTGCATGCTGCACACGAATGCCTCGTGCGCGACCGGCGAGTGCTGCGACCTGGACAAGTGCCGGCCCAAGCTGGCGGGCAGCGCCTGCCGCGAGGCGGAGAACGAGTGCGACCTGCCCGAGTACTGTACCGGCGAGTCGGAGTACTGTCCCACGGACGTCTATCGGCGCGACACGGAGCCCTGCGACGGCGGACAGGCGTACTGCTTCCACGGCAACTGCCGCTCCCACGCCAACCAGTGCCGCATCCTGTGGGGCCCCACCGGCGACAACTCGGTGCACTGCTACCACAAGAACATGGAGGGCTCGCGACTGGGCAACTGCGGCTACAATCGGCTCAACAAGACCTTCGTGCAGTGCGAGGCGAGGCACGTGAACTGCGGCATGCTGCACTGCAACCATCTGAACGAGCGGCTCGAATTCGGCATGGAGTCAGCCGCCGTCCTGTCGCACTCCTACGTCAGCCACGACCGCAAGATTGTCGCCTGCCGCACCGCCCTGGTGGATCTGGGACTGCAGACCACCGATCCCGGCCTCGCCCCCAACGGGGCCAAGTGCGGCGAGGACATGATGTGCGTGGACCAGCGGTGCCTGCCCGTCGAGCAGGTGCGCCAGCGCGGCATGGGCACGCCCTGCCCGGACGACTGCAACGGCAATGGGATATGCAACAGTCGGGGCCACTGCCACTGCGACGTGGGCTTTGGCGGCGAGTCGTGCGCCCTGGCCGGATCGGGCGGCTCCCAGGACAGCGGCCCAGCCACGGATCCCAATGGTGAGTCCTCGAATGCAGCCTGTTGGAGGCAGGAGGATCATTGCTAATCATTGCCAATCCCATTTCAGGTGCCCTGGGCCTCAAGCGGTTCCTCTGTCTGCTGTTCTTCATGGTTCTGCCCCTGGTGGGCGTCTGCTGGCTGGTCTATCACTGCCACAAGAACGGAATGTTCAGCGGGGGAAAGCTAGCCGACAATATGTATGTATCGACCTCCACGTCCTTCAGCAGCGGCTGCCATCCGAGCAGCAGCAGCAGCTGCGTCTCACCCAAACCACATGCACCCGCACCCACACCCACACCCATACCCATACCCACCACTAACCCTGCACCTAACCTAACAATGGCAACTGCCACCGCCCCTGCCACCATCACTAACATACACGCCACATTGCCGCGAGTCCAAAAGTCCAGCAGCAGCCCGGTCGCAGTGCATCCGCGGCCGCCCTGCGTGCCCAGGAGCCAGAGCAGCTACGTGGTGCAGCCTCTGGCGGCCACTATGCGGCGTAAACTCTCCACGCCGCAGTTGAATGCCATGCAACAGCACACGAATAACAACAATAACACAGAGTCACTGAACAACAACACAAGCAACACGAGCAACACCAGCAACAACACACTGAGACGCAAGCTGGACATCACGGCACCGCGTCTGCATGCAACCACGAATCCTCTGGCCCTCACCGAGGGCGCCAAGTACATACAGAGCGACCCCGCGAGGTGCGCCAAATACTAATCACAAAAAAAACCAAAAAAAAATATATACAGAAAATATGACTTGCAAGTTGCAACTGCTTCTTATACTGCCACACTGCCACGCTGCAACACAGACAAACAAAAAAAACAAAATGCTGCATGACTTTGAGCCTTGGCTTTGCCTTATCGAGTGCGTTTTCCGATATCCTTGCAGATTGCAGACCATTAGGGAAAAAATCCAAAAATAATTAAGTGAGAAATTAAGGCCTTAAAATAATTTTTTTTATTGCAATGGATCGTGCATAGTTATGTCCCTCTGCTGTATTTATGTACAGTAAAATTCGACAGAATCCAGATCCTTATATAGATTTCTCATTAGTCTCGTGTGCCAATTTATTCCTTAAGCAAATATCGCACGAAAACTTGCAAAATATTTATGAATTTATAGTATTTTAATCTCATTTATAAAATTATCAATTTAAAGCTTAAATTATTGCATACCCCTGCAAAATATTTCAATTTTCGAGCTGTCCACACGTCATGTAAATATTTTATTCTCGTGCATTCTCTTTGGAAGCATTCGCTTGTGCGTGTCGAGTGCAGCAACTCGAAAGGACAAGAGCGATTCTCGAAGTTAGATAGGAAACAGATCGAAAATAAAATCAGTTGAAAGAATACGACTTAAAGGAGATATACTGACATATACCCGTACTCCCCACTGCCATATGTACCATAGGTATAGAAAACAAAGAAAACGATCTACAGCCACGTCTGTGACATCTGCCAGGGTATCTCCCAGACTTCGGTGTACCGAGGAGACAACTTGCCCCCAGCTAACCGTTCACACCCCTTCACCACACGCACTCTCTTTTGTGTGTCTAACCAAAGCACTAATCCACAACTAACGCAGCCTTAATGTGTAATGTGTAATGTATGCACGCGCTTAGCTTTAGTTGATTTCGTTTTGTACGCACGTTTCAATAAATAATGTTTTTGTTTTTAATCGTTTTATGGTGTTGGTTTTTGTTGTGCCCTGCACTTGAATGTATCTCTTTACCTTACTGTAAGCTTGCCTCCGTATTCGTATCCTTGACACTTGACTTGACTTGCCTTGCCTTGCCCTGCCCTGCCCTGCCTTGGTGTTGGTTTTATGTTGCCCTACTACCCACCGCACGATTCTACTGCTTTGGTATGTTACACACACTCAAATATCCCCCCAATATCCCCCTTATTTCCATTATCGTAATGCATTCTAATCCTTTATTTCGATATGCTTGCAGCTTAAAGACGTCTGGCGCGGGACCAAGCAAACCCAACGCCTCGCGCTCCAATCAGAATGGCAGCGGACCACCGCCGGGCAATGGGCATGGACTGCCCAAGTCGACGCCCAGCAGCACAGACGACATGAACTCGGCGCTGTTGAAGTCACCGAGCGACTCCAACGATCCCAGCGCCGGCGCTGGAATGTTCGGCAAGTTCCAGGGATTCACCCTGCGCCCGCTGAACGCCACCTCGCCGGCGAGCAACTACAGTGGCCCGAATGTGGCCTTTGTGCAGCCCACTGTGCAGCAGGATAATGGAGTGCCGCAGCGCTTGGCCCCGCCGCCACCCGGTGCTAAGGCAGAGACGGTTCCGGGCACTGCTGCGTCGCTGGAGAGCACAAAGAGCGGCGCCACCTGGCCCAGAGCGGCGCCAGCGCTGCCGCCGCCTAATCCTGGCTCCACAGCCCGCCCCATTATCTCAAAGCCGGTGCTGGACTCGAGCACTCGGACCCTGGTCCCTCTGAAAGGAAGCACCGAGGACTTGTCACCCAATCGACAGGCGCCAGCTCCGCCCGTGCCCCTGCATGTCGATCCCAAGCTGAACGTTAAGCGGGACGGGACCATACGTCGCTTCGCCTCGTTCCTCAAGAAGGAGGACAAGCAGCCGCCCAAGGAGAAGACCTACATCGATCGGGAGCGTCTGCGGACACTGGAGATATCCGCACCCATGCCCGTGCCAGCCGCCCCGCTGACAGAGTCCTCAAACTCGGACTCGGAGACGACGCCCCGCGAGGAGGAGACCAAGAACCTGGTCAAGCGGGCCCAGTCGATGCGATCGCCCACGAAGAAGGTGCCGCTGCAGACCTTCGGGTCCATGCGCTCGCCTCCCGGCCTGCCACGGCCCAAGAGTCAAGTGAATAACGGCGGCGGATCTTCGCGGCCCAAGTCGCCGCCACCACGTCCACCGCCGGTGGTGAAGAAGACGAATTCTGTCAGCTCCTCGGGCTACCAGCGACCGGTGGGCGCCAGCCAGATGTCGACAGAGAACACCTACGATGACTGCGAGTGTGTGGAGACGCGGGCATCCAACGACGACATCTACTCGGTCATCGATGAGATACCGCCGGCGGCACAGACGCTCAAGCGCAGCGATCTGGTGGCCAGTCTGGCCAGCAACGGCAGCGGCAGCGGAGACATGGGGCTGCTGGGCGAGATCGTGAATGAGTTTGAGAAGCTCAACGGAGACTCCATCTATTCGGGCAAGCCAGCGCCAACGCCAACGCCAACGGTGGCGGAAACCGCATCCGTGGATGCGCCCCGAAGTCCCCAGCGTCCGGCACCGCCCAAGCCGGCGAGCAGCGTGATTGCCATGGCAGACGATAAATCTGCGGCGGTGGCTGCTGCTCCCACATATCTGCGCTCCGCGGCTGTCAATGCGCCCGTGGCTCGGGTGGCGCCCACTCTCTCCGACATATCGCCCTCGCGCGCCTTCTCCAGCTTCAAGCCGACGCCGGCAAACTCCAGCACGTCCAACAAGGCGACACCAGCGCCAGTGGTTGTGCTGCCAAAGAGGACTGGCAGCAGCATTGGCAATGCCACGCGCCCCAAGTCCTTCATGAAGAGCACAGCCAAAACACTGCCCAATGGACTGACAGCCGCGCCATCGGCCACCATACAGAAGCCCAAGCCGCTCTCGGCCAAGCCATCATTCAGCGGCGGCGGCGGTGGCCTGGGTAAGCGAGGCCCTGGCGGTGCGGCCTCTGCGATAGCGCCCACGCCGCCCACAGTGAAGACGGTCGCAGGGTCAGCGACGCCAAAGTCCAACATTGCATCGCTGACGCAGCGCTTCGAGGCGAGCAAATAGACTTAGGAATTGACATGGAGCAGGGATTGGGGTTAGGTCTAGATCCCTCCGTTGATCGTGCATCCGTATAGATCCTTGCTCTGTGGGTTAAACCAGACTAAAGCTAAACTTTTAGTTAAGAAACGATCAAATTTTATTTGGCACTGACTACGACTACGACAACGACGAAGATGATGGTGCTAGAGCGTCGTTTAAATTCATTCCTCTACTCTACTCTCTACTACCGATGTCCCCCACTAGTTAGATGTAAGGCTAAGGCTAAGGCGCTGCTCATGTGCTAAGTACTATGTATCTCAATGGTTAATTTTTAAGCTCTGCATTGCATGTGAAGTGTTTTAGTTTAGGACCTAGCTATATGTATATGTATGTATATTCTATTCTATTCTATTCTATGGTAATCCCCCCATCAATGTATTTATGTATATGTTTACACGCTATATATACTATATGAATATATATTGTATGCTTTTGTAAATAAAAACCAAAGAAGTTCAATTGTCACAACAAAATGCGCCGCCTTACCCGCCACAACTAAAATGTGCTAACCGTTTTGTACAGTCGGAATCGAAAAGAAAGTGCATTAAAATAGCGAAATCAATTGAAATTGTCTCAATGCTTGAATGAATTATGTTGTATATCCCCCCTATATAGATATAAAGCCGAAATCAAACAAATATATAAGTCCAACGTTATGTGAAAAATATATATTTAACGAAAAGTAAAAAAAAAACCCCGACTTTTTTTTTTCATTTTCAAATATTTGAATTTATGCAGTGTGACCATTGCCGCCAAACTACGCGCTAGTGTATTATTCCTAGCGATTTATGCCAAGCGTTAGTGTATTTACTCAGAAAGAGCTGGAGCGACACAAAAATGAGCGCACGAAAGGTAAACAATTTGAATTTAGCTTATTTAATCCAATTAATGCAGTTATAAATGCATAGAAAACGTGGATAAAATGCGCTTTCAGCGATTGGAACTTGACGCCGCCCACCGCCGGTTCGGAGGGCACGGGAACACCAGCCAAACGCACAAGAAGCGCACCAAGCGCGCGAACTCGAAGGAATCAAAATGATAATTCAATGCCTACGCTGGCCGCCGCCGCCTTAGTGGATCTGACGGCAGGAAATGATGATGAAGACGGATGCGGGGACGACAGTGCACCGCCACCACAGATTCGTGAAGACTGGTTGGAGAGTTTTGCGCCCAACAGCAGCGAGGAGCTGGCCGTGCATCCGAAGAAGATTGGCGAGCTGCGGGATTGGCTGCGTCACTGCGAGGCCGTGCGTATCAAGGCTCCCGCACAGATATGCCTAGTGACTGGGCCAACAGGCGCTGGGAAGACGGCTACACTGCGTGTGCTGGCCAAGGAATTTGGATATAAGCTGCAAGAGTGGATAAATCAGGTGGACTGTGAGGTTATTAATGCACTGGGCAACCAACCCAGTGGCGGCTCCTATGTGGGTTCCCGTCTGGAGGCTTTTAAGAGTTTTCTGTGGCACGGCTCGCGCTACAAATCCTTGCTGGATGCGCCGAATAGGCGCAGACTTCTCCTGGTAGAGGACTTTCCAAATGTACTGCTAAGTGATTCTGAGGCCAACTTTGACGAATTGCTGGAGTAAGTATCCACAAAACAAAGCAGTCCTTTCCAGTCCTTATTATTCATTTTGCAGGGAATATTCCATCCATGGGAAATGCCCGTTGGTATTCATCGTAGCCGATGCCAAGTCGCGGGGTCTCAACATAAGCTACAAGCTATTCCCGGACCAACTGAAGGCCAAACACCGCATCGACCATATCAGCTTCAACTCAATCGCAGCGACGATAATGCAAAAGACAATGAAGACATTCTGCGCCATCATGCAGCAGAAGGAGAACAAGGCGCTGTATAAAGTTCCGCCGTCATCAGTTGTTGACTCAATAGTCGTTGGGGCCCAGGGCGACATACGCAATGCGCTGATCAATCTTCATCTCAGCTCCCTGAAGGGAACACCCAACATGCCCACCAAACCACTGAGCGTAAGCTCAGTTACCAGCAAGGGACGCAAACGCAAGACGCAGTCAACCCTGAAGTCGATAGGACGTGATGAGTCCATCACCCTGATGCATGCACTTGGTCGTGTACTGAATCCAAAGTGTATGTTCAATACATTCAGCTGAAATGGAATCTTTAATGATTGTTTGGTTTGGTTTTTTGCAGTCAACGAGGACAAGCGCTTGCAGCACAGCCCCGAGGTCTTAACCGAAGCCTTTTGCACAGAGCCAAGAAACTTTGTCAACTTCATCCACGCCAATTATCTGCCGCATTTCCGAGACATTGAAGATGTTGTGCCCACCATTAATGACCTCGGTCTAGCCGATCTCATGCTCAACGAGTATCGTGTCGATGGCCTATCCACAATGGGTCTCAATCTCGCCATTCGCGGCAGTATGCTAGCCAACAGTGCCCCCGTCAGCGGTTGGATGCCCGTCCGCGGTCCAAAGCGAATCAATGTGCTGCCTCAGGACCCACTAGCGGAGCAGAAACTAATGGGCATTCGATACGCAAGCACCTCAAAAGCTCTCTACGCATCCGAATACAAGTCCTTTGTGAAATGCATAGCTGCCAAAAGTGCTGAAGAGATGATGCCAAAAGAAACTGAACTATCCATAGAGGATTAGCTTTCAGAGCACATTGTTGTGTAAACTTAATTGTAACCATAGTTATTATTGGAGTTAATATTTAAGGGTCGTTAGTTGCGAATGAACGTTGATTAAATTATTAATTTAGCAGAACATAAAACAATTGCCATTTCCATCTGTATGGGGGTGGAGAATTTACAATTCAACAATTTTATTCATCCACAAATCGGTTCTGTTCTCATTTATAAAAAAAACATGCACTAAAATCGCTAACGCTATGAAGCAACATCTTAAAATATTTCACACAATTTGGACGCGTTGCCAATTGTGGCACGCCCATGGAATATTACATCCATGGTAAGGGTAAGATGGTGTAGCTATAAAAAATGATTGGAAAAAAATACAATTGAAGCGTTTACACATGTCTTAAACAACTAAACGAGGGGGGTCTGTCCAGATGTCGCCAAGTTCTACCACATATTTTGAGTAATCTATTTACATAAAAGAGGGAGAGAGATGGGTCCTCGTCCTCTTTTTTTTACTTGTCCGTTGCATCGCCGATCTTTGGCTCGTCGCTGGAGTTACCATCCTCATCCATGGGATTGGGATCCAGCAGACGGAGACGCTCCTCCTCATTGGCATGCCCGTTGAGATGGATTGGCGACCGAGACCGGGACCGGGAGCGGCTTCTCTCTGCATGGCCGTTGGCAATGTTCAGTCCTGCCACACCCATCTCATGGGCATCGCTACTGTTCGAGGTTGTGCTGGACGTGGTGCTCGAGGTTGTGCTGCTGCTATCGCTCTCGCTGTCCTCGCTGGAAGAGTCCATGGGCGTGGGCTGCTGTTGCGCGGGCTGTTGGCGTGCCTGCAGCTCGCAGGCAGAGCTGGCAGTGGGTGCAACCGCTGATGGCGGCGATGCAGCAGCTGCTGCTGCCGCCGCTGGCCCCGCTGCTGTGGAGCACGAGCGAAGGAAGTGAGAGCGCAAAACTAAATAGAAGAGGTCATTGAAAATTATTTGGTAATTGGAGGATTTGAAGGCTATGCCACTCACATTGATTCTCGCGCGTAAGCTGACGCATCTTTTCATCCAGCGCCCGAATTTTAGCCCCGAACTCCTTGGAGATATTCTGAGCCTTGGAATAACGATCCTCGATTTGCAAACACTCTTGGATTAGCTCCGCTTTGCTCATTGTCTCCAGGCGCTCTATGCGTGCCCTCTCGTACACATTGGAGAACTCCTTGGAGAGGAACAGCACCTCTGTCTGGGAGCCAAAGCAATTGTCATCGGAGTCGTCTTTGGGCACCTCGGACATGTGCTCCTCCATCAGGAAACGATTCGTGTTGTAGGGCACGAGCAACGAACGGGAACGGAGTAGCTTGGTGCGTGTGGTTGCCGTTGATCCCTGATGGCCGGATGCCATGTCCAGTTTCCACTGCGGATATTGGTTCTTGGTCTTTTTTGGTACCATTTTAGACTTCTTTCCGCGGCGATGCTTTCGCTTGGGTATGGAATTGTGATTGGCCATGGGAGGACCACCGCTACCACTGCCTCCGCCTCCGCCGCCGCCTCCTCCATCCAGGGGCCTCTGGGACGCGCTCTCTGCAAGACAATTCGAATCGGAAACTGTAACGGCCGCCTCTGTACAGCTCGTCGAATGCAGCTCTGCAGCAGCATCAGAGAAAAAAAAAACAACCAAGGGAGATAGTCGCCAGTGGTCGTGTTTAGTTTTCCTGAGAGCACCTGCTCCAATATTTACCTGCTTTTACTGCTTCTGCCATTATAATTCGTTTGCACTGACACTCAAAAGACACTTTTTGCGCTAAACTTTGTTTGTTTTCTTTGTGTATTTTTTTAATGCAATTTCCGAAGCTTGCGAATTTCTAGCAGTGTGACCGCGACCGTTAACGATAAAAATACCATGTAGCCAAAAAATAAATACCATAAAATAGCATTTCAGGTTCAAGAAATACCATTTAAATACCATAAATTTAAAACTTTAATTATCAAGTGTTTTGTGTATTCCGTAATTTTGATATTCAGTTCAATATTACTAGCTGATTGGCGCTGTCAGCCCTAAGCAAATAATTTTATTCAATTCTTCAATAAATTTTGTACAGGATTGGCTAGTTTTCAGATCTCTTTTTCATTGGATTGTTTACATAATAAGGTTCAAACAAAAACGGCCAAAGCATAAAACGTAAATGTTGACTAAATGTGACGTCACTGTTGCTGGTCAACCAAGTAGTTTCTGCATTAATTGGAGCCTGAAATTACAAACAATATCTCAAGTCCATAATATCCATTTTCCCAAGGTATTCAGATTTGTTGATTTCGTGCCAAAGTTGCAGAACAATGCTGCTAATTCATTTCCCCATGTTGCTGAAATACAAATATACAAAATACAAGTCACCACGAAAGCGTTCTCATCACCTCGGAAAAGAGAGCAAATTTTGTAAAACCACCATATCGATAATATCGATATTGTTAAACGATTTGGCGGTCATTTTGAAAATTAGACAGTGGGTTAATCGTTAAATGTTCATGATCGGAAATAGTTTTCCCCGATTTTGGTATTCATTTTAATATTAATAGCTAGCTAAGAATATCATCACTGAACATACATAGAACCTGTCCAAAGTGGAATCCCTTCAAAATATACCTTTCTATGGTAAAAAAAATAACGGAAATATACCGAAGAAGAAACGAACTTAATCCCCTCTATTAAAACAGGCTAACTAGAGGCCAAGAGTTAAACCACGGAATATAATGATGTTTGTAAGTTTATCTTGTAGAATCAATAAAAAAAAAACGGCCAGGATATCTTTCATTTCATATGAACTGCGTTAAATTTCTTCAAGTTTAATTCGTATAGGTACAAGTTCGAAAATTCGAACATTAGCGGCATTCCTGGAATCGCCTTATACACATCTTTTAAAAATTCCGCCGAAATCATAAATCTTTGAATGTATTAAAATAAACATAACCTTTAAAGGCATTTGCTGTATTTTTTTTATTTAAAAGCGATTTACAAAAATACATACATTCGATTCGTATATGAATGGTTGAACAATTTCTCGTATGTACAAAAAAAATAAAAGCAATGCAATAGATTCTTCCACTTATGGCCTTAGCTGTTCCTGTATCCAGTCAACGTAGGAGGCCACACGAGTGTAGACATCGGGCCAGTTTGGATTTGGACACGGAACGGGCCCAAAGGAGATTAGGCCTGCGAGTAGATAGCTACCATTCTTGAACAACATCAGGGGTCCGCCACCGTTTCCATGGCACTCGTTGCTGTTGGCGGCACCGCACAGCTGAGTGGGTTGGAGGTGCAGATTCCGAATGGCGTACTTATTCTGGCACTCCTCCATAGAGGTAATTGTCACCGTGCTCTTCTTGAGGCGCGGGCTGGACTTGGCCTGCCAGCCGCCAACCTCAGTAATCAGACCCTGCAGCTCGTCAGCGCGCAGCTGCTTGTTGGGCAGACAAATGGGCTCCACGAACTCGTTGAGTAGGGCCGGCTGGGCCAGGCGTATCAGGGCAATGTCATTCACCTGGCTCTGGTCGGATTTGCTGTATCGCGGATGGATGATGACCTGCTCCAAGCCAATATCCTGGTATACGGGAGCGCAGTCGGCGGTGTTCGTTTGCTCGAGAAACTGGCAGTCTGGATTCGTGCTCGTGTCCCATTCCCCCAGCCGCACGGCGCTAATCCGCAGATTATCGGCCGCACCAATGGCCACACAGTGTGCCGCGGTGAGCACATAGCGGCTGCTTATCAGCACTCCACCGCACGCATGGATCTTCTCGTTGGACGCTGCGAAATGTGGACGACTGGCAATGAGAGGAATTGATGGCTATCTGGTGTAGACTCACCTTTTGTGTATTCGATAAGAGCCAGCCATGGGAACTCTTTGATCCGCGTTTCTGTGGTGTTTGTGCGCTGCCACCTAACAGAGCCGCAGTTCTGGGGCAGCAACGGAACAGAGAGTGCACCCAGTCCCTCCGTGCTGGGACAACAGACCTATGAATCAGTGGAGAGATTACAGCGGTTTAGAGGTTAAAACTTCCCTTCAAGGTAAGTCTCTGTATCACCTGAACATCACGGTGGCGTGCACCACATTGATTTTCGCGCAACAGACTGCGATCGCTCTGGGTTAGGTTCACGGATGACAATATCTTCATAAAGTATTCGCACTCCCGGATGGAGATGCAGTGCCCGATCGCCCTACCATTCTGGGTATTCGATAGGCAGTTCTCTGTGCTCTGAGCTGCAAGTGGACATGGAGATTTCATACAATACTAAGTTCACTGCCAGACGTGTTTACGAATGATAGAAACGTCCCGGCTCCGTGCCCGTCCCCTGCCTACCGGTCGAGCACAATGCCAGCGAGAAAATAACAGCCGCCACAGCGGCTGTGCTTCGGTCAGAAAAAGTTCCCATCGCGCTCCGGATTGATCAGAGCTATACGATTATCAATCTGAACCGATGTGGGGCTAGCGATCAACTCGACGGCGTGGGGAAAACAACAAGACTGGGCCTGAGATTTGAATTGAGAGTTGTTAGACTCGTAATTGAAAAAAACCCCCAGAGAGACCCAGCCAGAGCTTCAACCAGAGCCCCATCCAGAGCCAGATCCATATAACATAATCGCAGTTGTGCAACCGGGTGACCCATGCTTTTGGTTTAATATTGTTTTCTTAATCTCCCTTCTGTCCCGCCCCAGCACAAGTCATGAAAGCGAGATTAAAAGACTTGCGTCTCCTTTGATATATTTCGGAAACGTTATCAGTTTTAGTCATGATACTGAGTCTTCTTGTTTGAAATATTTCGGGAAAACGTTATCATTTTTAGTTTTGACTCTGCGCGGTACTTTCTCGAACACAGTGGCAACTCCGCATACAATCACACCCAAATTACTCACGCAACGCACCCATACAGTTGCACAGAGTTGTCCGCCATCTTGGTTTGCGTGTTGTCTTCTCTCAACTTCCGAAGCGAAAATTTAATAATAAAACGCATTTAAAGCGATGCCCAATTAACCGAAACACCAAAAAGTGCTACAAAATATATTTACCTACAGCTGAGAGATCGTCTGGAGTTTGAAACTAAAAGATTTCAAGCCGAAAATTGCATTTGAAAGTGGAATTGCAGGGCGAAGAAAAAATTCCCAGGTCTGTGCTGGCGTAATTGGCAATGTATGTGTCTGTACATGTGTGCGCGCTGTGGTATATGTGAATGTGTCTGTGAGACGCTACGTAGAGTTGCCAACGTACCAGGTGCTTTCGACATAAATGCATTTTGTACACAAAACTGTCTACAAATGTTTTAACAAAAGCAATTAAAAATGAATTTGGCCATCATTGTCCAGACAACTGCATGATTTCGGTTGCATATTTCAGTAATTTTTTGCCATATCGCCACCGTCCGCCCAGTCGACAACCCTGTCGATGGGAAGGGTACTCAAACAACAAAAACCAAGTATATTGCGCGCGTCGCTGCGGCGCCAGTTTACTTTGGCTCGTCATCAGGTTGGGTAAATTTTTTCTCGCTCTCGGGGCTCTCTCTCTGTGTGCGTGTGTGTGTGTGTGTGTTGTGAGCTGAGTGTTGCGCTGATTGCTGGCAGTGACGCATTCTTGTTTTGCATCAAATCAAAGAAAAAGACAGCACAGCGCACATTGATTACTCGGTATATATGTAGAATGAATCTAACAGCAATTAAAAATAGTTGATTGAAATCATTCATAGTTATTCCACCATATACGCAACCAGTGCATGTGCAATTACACGGGGTGCGAATACACAAGTGTACGGCCGGATAAGGTTTGGAGTGGGGGAACAAAGTGAAAAAGGAAGAGGAAACGAGAAAAAGGGCGAGGGCGGCTCCGCCTTTGAAAACGGTTGAAAAGGAACCAGTGAGAATAAAAGAAATCATAAAAACGCCGGCAACAGCGGTTTTCGAGTGCGCTTCACATATGTGCATACATACATACGCTGTACATATGTATACGAATGCTGTAAATAGTACGAAAACGGGTGACAAACAAAACTCTAAAACGGAATTCAAAACGCGTTCGTCGCGCTGCTTGCCCCCCCAAAGTTCATTTACACGGAATTTGTAATTTGTTTTGTTTAGTTTTTGTTGATTTGTTTATTGGCCTCTCCCTCTCTCACACAAATGAGCACATATGCATATGTACATATGTAGGCATGGTGGCGCTCTTAATATCGTTTTCCGACAGTCATGATTATCTCCGAACTGTGTCTGCGTGTGTGTTTGTTTTGCCAAAAAACGTCTTGCCGTTATCTTTGGCTTTAACGGAACAGATGTATATATATACATACAAATGTGTGTTCTCGGGTGTCTGTGTTTTTCCGCTAGTACCGTACCTGTGACAGCTGCCGCTTCGTTTCAGCGTGCACAGAAAACAACTGTAAACCTTTCGGAGTTTGGATTACTGTGGATACGGATCTCTTATATTACACCTTGGATTACTTACACTCAACAACAAAACGGAATAACTGCCCTCAACATACTTTTGGAAGCGCCTGTAATATCTTGGAAGAATGTACCATACGGGTCATAGTTCGGTTCTACTAGTGCCAACACTAAACACCGTTTTGTAAACCTGTCTGGAAACAGAAGGAACAGGAAGTTATGCGTCTAACCTCGTTAACCTGGTCCGTGGTGGTGGTGGTGATGGAGCAACAGCAACCCACCATTGCACCATCCCACCAGGCTCTATCAACAATCTATCCCCACCATCCCCCACATAAATACCGCTCTGGAAGTGCAGAAACCTCAGTGGGAAGTGGACGGACGGGCCTACGTACAGCGCCGCTGAAGTGGAGCCTGAGAGCTCGTCTGGCTTCGCTGGTTGCCTTGCTGCCTGCCTGCCTGCCTGCCTCTTGGCGCTCTGCCTTTTGCCTCCATCTGCCACTGCGATGGTTTCAGCCTGCCTCCATCTGCCGATGCGGTGGTTTCAGTCTGCCTTTGCCTCCAACTGACGTTCAGCCTGCTTCTGCATCTTCTCCCTCTTCTCTCTTTTGGCAGTGGCGGTCGCTGTCGTCATTATGTTATATAGCTTTTTTTATATTTAGCTTTACACAATTTAGCCTTCAGTTTCCGGTTATGAAGGAAGCAGCAACGACAACAAACGGGTTCGGTTCGTTTCGGGCTCGACGTCGACGTCAACGTCCCCTTTCCTGCATTTGCAATGTGCATTTAAATGTAATTTTAGTTTTGCGTCGACAGATGCTGAATGAATGCTGGATGCTAAATTCCTGAAGGGCCCGAAGAAGTCTGCCCTTCCAGAGTATTTCCCAACCACAAATGTAGTACATAAAATCGGTCCAGTCCATAAATGTTCAACTGGTACTTACTACATACATATACATATATCTCTGGTTCTTTATGTTGTAAATGTGTTGCTGTAGCTCAGTGAGCGTAACGCTGCCAAACGCTTTGCTCTCGTAATTAACCTCTCGACCGGCTTTCTGCCTGCCTGCTCTGCTGCCGCCTAGCTGCCTGGCTGTGGCTGTAGCTGGGCCTGGGCTCTATAGAGCTCGTTTACCCAGCAGACCTTTGAGCAGACAAAGTTTCCTAAGCCAGCAACCTTCATTTGCCAGGGCCTTCATTTTCAACGCGGGGTTTCTTTAACATTTTCTGGCTGCCTGCAGCAGCAGCATCAACGCGAGGAGTTCTGGAAAAGGTTTCATAGCCAACAACGATGGAAATTTTTCAAGAATGCTGTACAAACACCATATACCATATGATATGTTATTGTAGTTCCTCTTCGTTTTAAAAGTGTTGTTCTGGAAAACTACCATTGCCCATGAGTTTTCCAAGTTTCCATTTCTAGGTCCGCCCGCCCCGACTTCCTTTCGACAACAATTAGATATCTTTGAAAGATCTCTGATCTCATTTTCTTTTAAAGCTCCAACAACAATGATTTGTAAGGCTTCTACACGTTTTGTGGTTGTTGTTGTTGTTGTAGTATTTTTCTACCCGGAGTCGATGTCTTGCCACTAGCTTTTCTGCCTCGACTTCTTTTGTCTTGGTATTCTTTGGCTGTTTTCTTGTCTCTGCCTCTTATCATTCGACATTCGAGCGTGTTTCCAAGTCGGATGAAAAAACGAGTTAACATTTAAGACCTAAAATGGCCAAAAACCTCGCGACTGGCTTTGCCACAGATGGAGATGGACAAGAGAGAAGAGATAGACAGAGCGAGTAAGAGAGAGATGGCAGAGGAAGCAAACCAAACCAAACCGAACCAAACAGAACGGCTCGAACAGCAACAAAAGCAAACAATAACAAATTCCCAGCATCGTCATTATTTGCAATTATCGACAGTCTGCTTTAGTGTGGTTTCTCAGTCTGTTCTTTCTTTTATTTGTCTGTTAAAAACAACTCTTCGTAGTCTTCGGGTTCGTTCTTCCTTCTCCTCTTTCTGTGGTGGATGGACTCTTGAGATCAAAAACCTTTGGTCGGAATTTATTTGATGTACTTGTCCGTGTTTCTCTGTTTCTGCTTCTCTGGTGCTGGGTGCGTACGAGGTCTGGTCTGGTGGTGTATCGTGAATCGCGAATGCGTATGCGATTCGCTCGTCTTTAACCTTAAAGATTTCAATGCCGTGCGTATAGTGTTGCCTTCCCACGTCTCGCCACCCGCCTTTTTCTTAACGCATTGAATAAATAAAACGAAATCATAAACAAAACTGTCACGTACACTCCTGCACTCAGGCACACGTATAAGAAGTTGGGGAGGTGTTCTTGAGCCCCCCCAGCATTTGTGAGGGAGGGATCTGTGTCTGTGTGTGTGTGTTATGCAGGGATTCCTGCAAATGCTTTCAAAGTCATTTCCTTCTTTCGCAGAACATGTTACGAAAACATAAGCAAACAAAGCAGCAGTACTCCCCCCATCCTCTCTGTCTTGTTGGGGTATAATCATGAAATGGCTTTCCTCCCCTGATGGAAGCATCGAGGGGGAAATGGAAATCAATATGTGTGCGCTCATGTCTGTGTGTGAAACTAATCAAAGTGCAATGCAAATGAAAAAACAATGAAGACATATGTAGAAAGTGCACTCTGTGACGGAAGATTTTTTATGAACAGGGATCTATAATTTTCATAAGAGAGACACCCTCGGACACCCTACATATATATTGGGCACACTCCCTTAATCAGCCGCAAAAGCGCCGAGGCGATAAATATAGCCGTATAGGTGGAATCACTCAGTCTTAAAGCTATCTGTAGTTGGTATGATTTTGCAGTCAGAGTTCAAAAGTCTGAATCGCTTAGAAAGTTAATCATGACGCTTTCAGATTAAAAATTAAAAAAAAAAAATATATAAAATTTTAATATAATGTATTGTTTATGATATATAAACCCCCCCACAAGTACTGCGACCAATCAGATAATATAGACCACCTCCTGATCTCTATAAGAACATAGACAATCCAACAATAGATAACTACGATTTTATTTGTAGTTTATTTTATCTCCTAAATAGTTGGGAAAAGAAACTAAATTTTCTCTACTCTTTATTTAAGATCGTTTTATCGAAAAGATAATTTGTCTTTTTTCTTCCCCTTTTGCCTTGTGCGCTGGCAAAGTCCAGTAATACGGGGGCCCCCATTTTCCGCTTATCTGACTTCACGGTGTAGCGTTCTCTCTCTGTCGCGTTCTTTTGCACTTGCGATCCGCTGCGATCCACTGGTGTGGCGTGTAGCCCCAATAATTGTTGCTTTTCTATTATTCATTTATTTATACGCAATTTCTTTTGTTGTTGCTCATATACGGCTGTTTGTTCGTGTGTGTGTATATCTGTATATGCAAATTTGTGCAAACAAACTGTTCTCTATGCCCGTCTAACCGGACTCGTGTGTACATTATACACATGTATTATTTATATGCATGTAGATGTAGTATGTATTTATTATTTATATTCCCTTGATTTTAAACAGATGTTTCCAACCCCATAAAGCATATATATTCTGGATCAGAATGACTTTGGATGACTTTCCTGGAAACTGGTATTTCTGAGTAACAACTTTTTACTTTATAACAAATTCAGTAAGCAGAAACTACGTAAGGGTATAAAATGCGTCGTAGGCCAAAATCAACCTCTCTCTCCTCCCAGTTAATTGCGAATTCGCTTTATTATCAGCATTTGTTATTAGCATTAACGGCAGCAAGAGGGGAGGTTGGAGGTGTTAGAGTGACTGCGACGTTCAGGAGAAAAGAGAGAGAGAGAGAGGCGGAAAGAAAGCAACGAACGAGCGAACGAAACAGATTTATTTATTTTGATAGTAGTTTGTTTTTATTATCGCATTCGTTTCCCCTTCAGTCCCCCCAGCCTTCGCGTATGTGTGTTTGTGAGTAGAGAGAGAGAGAGAAAGAGTGAGAGCGAGGGACAGTGTGTAAAAGAGAGAGCCTGTGGCGGTGTGTGTGTGTGTGTGTGTGGGGTGAGAGTGAGTGCATGTGTGACTGCATTCTGGAGAGCACGTGACAACGCCCTGTTATGACGTCTCAGGCCGGCTGCTGCTGCTGCTGTTTTTTATTTCCGCTGACTTATCGATTCTTTATTTCGTTATCTTTTTGCACTCTTAGATCAAATAACAAAAGTGAAGCGACGAACCAACAAAATCAACAACCGGTCACCAAGCAGCAGCAACAGAAACAGACGAGACAGCGGGGACAGACAGAACGAGGAGAGGACCAACAGACGAGAGCGGCAACGGCTTCACATTGGACATGTCATGTCAGCAAGCGTCCAGATTTCATCCAGCCACAACAGCAGCAGCAGCAACAGCAACAGCACTAGCTAGGAATACAGCCACCAAGAGAATTGCCACAGCAGCAGCGGCAGCAACAGCGGCAGCCATAAGCACAGCAGCAGCCGCAACAGCAGCAGCAGCCACGCTGACGCCAGGGGAGAGCGTCGCCGGCAAGACGACGACAGAGGATTCGGATCCGTATGCATTCACAGAGACCGTTTCAGTCGCGCCGCCAATTCTATTCAATGCACAGGTAAGTGCCATAAGTGGGACGCATTGTTGCTGGGTAGCCGGCAGCCTTTTGTAGACAATCAAACAATGCACCCAGTTGCAGTTATAGTTGCAGAACTGCCACTGCCTCCCCCCCACCACCACAGCAAGGGCATGGCAAGAGTTGTTAACCCTTTTTTTTTTTAATCCATGTCAAACTCTTACACGTATCTTTTGTCTTT
This sequence comes from Drosophila obscura, assembly GCF_018151105.1. Lineage (NCBI taxonomy): Eukaryota > Metazoa > Arthropoda > Insecta > Diptera > Drosophilidae > Drosophila > Drosophila obscura. The sequence continues at coordinate 2,172,013 of NW_024542736.1, read as the reverse complement.
TGCGCGTTTGTAGAAATCGCGAGCCCGCCTAAGCGAAAACAACAAGAGCAACAGCAACAACGGCAACAATAGGAGGCTAGTAGCAACAGCTGGGGCAGGCAACAGAAAGGCCACTCTTGCGGCACAGCTGAATGCCACAGCAGCAGCCGTAGCAGCAGCAACAGCAGCAACCGCAAAGGCGCAGGCGTCTTTAGCAACAACAACAACAACAGCAGCAGCAGCAGCAACAACGAATTTCAATAATGTCACGCAATCTCAGAGACAGCAGCCAGCATTGTCGCCGTCGCAGTTGCCGCTGCAAGCGCAAGCGTCACCGAAGCGGGCTACCAATGTCTGCATCGTTAGGCCGCAGCAACAGCAGCAGGAGAAACTAGCAGCAGAGGCATGCCAGCAGCCGCCAACGCCGCCACCACCCCTCTACTCCCACACGCCCTCGCTGTGGCAGACGCCGCTCATTCTGGACACCAGCCAGAAGCAGCAGCAACAAGCATCATCATCAGCTCCAGGCTGTGTCCATTGCATTGGTCAGCCCGCCAACATCGCCCGCCTCGTTACCCTCGCCCACTCTGACGCCCACTGCAGCTGTGACCGCCATGGTGGCACCGATTGTCTCGCCCAAGGGTGGCCTGCCACTTCCGCCGTCGAAGTTCCATCACACCACCCTGGCCCAGCACTTGCAGAAGGTGGAGTGTCTGAAGAAGAAAAAGTCCTTGCCGCTGACATGTCAGAACAACAACAATAATAATAACAACAACAACAATAACAAGCAACATAACCACATGGTAGAGTCACTGAACAAAACGATAGGGACGGCAACCTATAACCTGACACAACCGCCACCACTGACGGTGTTCAACACGGGAACAGTCCAGGCGGCTCCTCCGCCAGCAGCCGCTCCTCCACAGAAACAGAAACATTCCACCAGCAGCTTGGATGACAGCGATCTCAACGAGATACCCGTCAATGTTATCTTTCGCAAGCCCCCAGTCCTGATGGCCGGAACAGGAGTAGGAGGAGTAGCAGCAGGAGCAGCAGGAGCACCAGCAGCAGGACAAGCTCAGCCGAACGGAGTCAAGTTGGTGATACCACTGACGCCGCCAACTCCGCCCGAGGTGACTACGCCACCGCTGCTGGCTCACCGACTGCCGCAGTCGCAGCCAGCTGCTGGCATACCTGCATTGGCTCCCAGCTTGAAAGTCTCTTTGCCACCGGCTCCCGTTGTTTCTCTGGGATCTGCTGTGCACTCTGGAGGCACACTGCTGATTGTGTCAGCAGCCAGCCAGGCGACGTCCCCGGTTCCCACACCCACACCACTCACCCCGCCCGGAACTCCTGCAGCATCCATCAAAACTGAACAAATGTCTTCCAAAGTTGCCAATGCTAATGCTGCCGCCAATGCAAACGCTGCGCCAAAACGTCAAACGCCAGGAGCTGCTGCTGGCGGCAGAAGAGGCAACAACAACAAAACCAACAATGCAGCGAGCGTCGCAAAGAAGAATTTAGCGACAAAGCCTGCTCCGCCACAGGATCCGAAACCGAGTCCCCATCCCAATCCGATTGTACTCCCCGTAGCTGACAAGGCAGAACCCGCTGTCCGGCAGCGGCGTCGCAAGGCCGCCTCCAAGCGCTACTCAGCGACGATCAATGAGAATGAGACGACGGACAATGCGACGGACTCGCCGTACTGTGTGCAACAGCATTGGATGCACTCCACCGGCAGGGAGATGGTCCTTGACGTTCCCCTCTCGCCCAGCAATCGCCGCGAGGAACGGATTGCCGTCCGCAAGGGTATGCTGAGGCGACAGGCGCTGCAGTTACTGTCCACGCGATCGTTGCAAGATTTGCCAGTGCGAGCGGCCCGCCAGCGTCTCCAGTGCGTCCAGAATATGCTGGTCAAATATCAGGATCACGCAGGACAACAGCAGGGCATGTAAGTGAACGTTCGTCTGTTGCTCTCCAGCACTGAAGTTAATCGAATGGTTTTTTTGTCTTTTGCAGAGGGATTGGCAATCGCTGTCTAGTGTCCACCTGTGGACAGCCCACGCTCACCATGGCCGCTCACTGTGAGCGCCACATTGTGAACAACAGCACCCAGCAGCTGTTCCAGCCATGCGCGGCCTGGCGCATGGACGGCACAGCCTGCCTGGCGCCTGTCTTCGATGTCCTGCATACGCTGCCCCTGTGCACCGTTCACAGCCACCTGCGTGCCGGCCTCGAGATGGTCAGGCCAATGGCCAAGCTAGCTGCCGCGAGTCTGCCCTTGGCTGGAGTGCCGCTGGCAGTGGCACCGGCAGCAGCCGGCATGTCAGGCAAGCGCAAACGCAAGGCCAATCCCAGTCCTGTAAGTCGTCCGCAGAAACGGGGCAGGAAACCGAACGCTGAGCAGCAGAAGATGAGCCACCAAATAAGCAACCAGATTACCACGCTACCGGTGATGCCATCGGCGGTGATGCAACGAAAGAGCAGCACCACTTCGCTGGAGTCCATAGCCAGTAATTCGCAGTGTTCCTCGGCCAATTCTCATTCCCAGCTGTCCTACACGCCGCCCACACCCGCGCCAGTCCCAGTCTCTGCACCATCGTCGCACGGTTTGCCACACTTGTCCATACCGCCGGCGCTGGCTCCACTGAGCGGGGACTACCAACCGAAGCATGAGCAGCAGCAGCAGACGGCACTGTTCAAATTCGAAGCTGATCCGCAGGTGCAGCAGCTGGAGAGTGGCCTCAATCTGCTGGCCAGTGCCAATATCAATATAAAGGCAGAAGAGATTAGCCAAATTGTGGCACAACTGGCGGCGGCTGGTGGGGATCTGCAGCCGCAAAACCATCAACTCAACAACAATAGCCTTCACTTTAACAATAACAACAACAATATGAGTTATAGCAACAACAACAATAGTTTCCCCTCGTTCAACGCGGCCTTTGGCAATGCCATTGGCCAGCCAACGCACAACGGCCAGCACACGGCCCTGGGCCTGGCCAACACGGCGAATCTGCTGGGCCAGGACATGTTCGGTATATGCGAAAACAGTTCGGCGTATGCCAGCTCCGAGGACACGGGACTGGGTGGCCTGAGCGAATCGGAGCTGATTGGCGCTAACGATGCTGGTACGTACATTGCTGTTTTGATTGCATTGCACTTAAGCTTTAGCAGCACTGGGATCGACACTGTTTCTAACACTGAACCTTTATTTTCTCTTGCAGATGACATAGCATTGAATGGCGCCCACTTGCTGGAGGAGCACGATCTGGTAAATGTGTTCGACACGCTGCCGGACGATGCCTTCAACGAGCTCTTTCAATCCGGTGTGTATTTAACAGCAATTTTACTTGTTTTGTTTTTCGTTGTACTAATTAATGTGTGCCCTCGCTGCCATTGCAATCGCTGTCCTGTCCGCCCTCGTCCTGGCCTGTGCCGCCTGCCCACGCAGTGCAACAAGCCGAGTGCGAGGCCATGGATCGGGCGCTCGAGATCGCCGACAAGAACCTCAAGTGTCTGCAACAGACGATTGTCGGCTCTGAGGATAACGACCTGCTTAACGATTTCCTCGATGATATGTTAGCCGATGGTGTGATTAGCTCAACGAACACGTCCGGCATCGATGCCGCCACACTGTTCGTCGACAGCAGCAGCGGCGGCGGCAACAGCAGCAGCAACAGTGCCAACAGCAGCTGCACGCCGGCCTCCGCCTCTGTGGCGGATATACGCGGCCTGGTGCAGACCTAAGACGCGGTCCCGGTCGAGGACCAGGTCAAAGGCTATAGCTGGCACACGGCTAGCGTCACTTTCAAGAGATCTTTCGAGCTATAAACTGAAACTGGAAACTGCAACAGCAAGTCCACTTCTGAGTAGCTTTCGTGAAGAGTTTTGGGCGTTTTCGGCATATTTCTCACCAGATTCTGGTTCGGCACACAATTCTATATATATATATATATGTATATGCTGCTTGAATGTATGTGTATCTTTATTGTATATGCTCCTGCACACATATGCATATGGAAATCGTATAGATATGGGGTTAAATGTATAAATCAAAACAAAAACAAAACAACAAAAAAAAAACAAAAAATTCTAAAAAATTGAGGAAAAAAAATTTCGATAAAATATTTACTGCAATTTAAACAACAAATACCTAATAAAAGAAACAAACAAGAATGAAATGTATGTGTATCTTCGAGTACACACGAACACCCACAAACACACACATACACACAGCAGTAGCATTATACATATAACTCTTAAAGTAACCTTAATTGTTAGTGTAACAGCAACAACAACAAAAAAACAACGTGAGGATTGTAGAGTGCAGCTTTATTATACATACATAGAAAACAGACAGACAGACAGATACATTATACATTATATAGAAAGGGAATCGAAATCAGAATCAGAAATCAGAGAAACACCAGAACAGAATCCACTTTCGTAGGGAAAAGTTGGCAGCATATTTTGATTTTCAATTAAATTCGATGGCATTGATGGAATCAATCAATCTATCAATCAATCAATCATCGTTCAGCTAAGTAATCAAATGAATTTGCTTAAACCATTTTGTGGGAGCGCATTTACAGCAAAAACACTTTACACTCGAGGTCGAGATATCCGCGATTGAGATCGAGATCGAGAATTGCAATCAATTACAGAACAAGGAAATACAAAAACAGAACCATAATTAAAAATGATGATAATTTTTGTGTTTTATAAATAATTGATTTGCACACACACACAATACACATACACACTTATACACACACACATACATACATACAACGTACAAGGGACTAGTTTGAAACCGCGAATCGTATTACTAAATATACATACTATATACTTATATAAAACATATATAAATATATATATATATATATACAACAAATACTATATATATATGTAACACCATACATCTTAAGAGTAAGCTTTAATTTAAAATATACAAGCCCCCCTTTCCCCACAAAATAAAACAAAAACAAAAATAAGAGAGAGAAAAATCAACAAAAAATAAAAAAAAAGTTATGAACTCGATTTTAATTTAGCCTAAACAATTTTAAAAAGCAAAATTAGGCTGCCCCTTAACCATTCAAACAAACAAACAAACAACCAACGTTTTTGAGTTTCTTATCATGCGATTCAATTCTTCTGTAAAATATCAAGTATAAATAGTATAAAACTTAAAAATAAACTGTAATTTTCTTTAGTTAGTGACACACACACACGTAATATATATATATAACAAGGGTATATACGAGTATATAGTATATATATATATCTACATATATATAAAACCAATACACACATATACACAAAAACATGCAAGAAAACTGTTACGCTTTAAAATACGATATAAAACTCACAACCAACCAATAACCACAGCCCCTACAGACTTTCCCCAGATCATTTCATTCCAAACAAACAAACACAAAATAAAACCCACACCATATCCCTCCCAGCCATTGTAAGTTTTCATTTCTCATCTGTCGTCTGAGCAAGTATTAAATGAATGAAAAACACGTTTAATATACCCTGGATAATCATTGTATTTGTATATGTATCACATGCATCGACTTGGCATTATGTTGAAGCATCCTCCTTCATCCGATCCCCCACGACACCACACACATGCTCATTGCTATCCCATCCACTGGGATTATCATTTAGGGGGAAGTTTTGAAGGAAAACGAACGAGCAGATAGAAGGAACTACTTTATACATAATGGAAACTCTGTAATATATTATATGATATGATATGTGTAACTCCCGCACTCTCACTCTCTATCTCTATATGCATAGATGTAACTGAATTGTATGTATTCGTTCTTGAGTTAGTTAATTACATTACTGATTTTTGGGTTTACAATTCACGTAGCCCATGTCCCTGTCCCCTGCCCCTCCCCAACAGCCCCCGAAAACGCTACTCTGATCTAATTCGCTGTTGCAAGTGACGCGAACAAAATTAATGTTTTTTTTATACATACTACATATACCGAAACTATGAAACTATACCATGTATTTTTCTATGCTTTACATTTATTTTTTTACACCACAATTGGTATACTTTGTAAGAACTCCAGAGATGGGTCCTCCCCTTCTAAAAGCCGCCTCGTTTCCATCAGTTGACGTTATGTTTTTTTTTCCAAGTTTTCGGTATGAGGTACAATTTCATTTTTGTAATTTATGTGCATTTTTGTGATCTAATTTGTGTAACTATTATAAACGAAAAAAAACAACAAAATACTTTAAGAAACCAAAACAAACAAACAAACAAAAAAAATATACAAAACCAACAGCAAATGAAAAAAGAATTGATTGATTTTATGGCAACTGAATATTTTACCCTGAAAATATAATACAATATTTTTAGTAAAAAAAAAAACAAAAAGAAACCAAAGCAGGAATTGTTTTTATTCATTTGAAAGTAGCAAGGAATGTGGGTTTGAGCTGGATCCTGGGTAGACACTGAGAGGCCAATTATAGTAGTGCCGGTACTTGAAAATTTCGAATTTTACAGCAACACGAAACAAGAAACCAAACAAGAAACAACTTTCAACTAATCCACACGATTGAAAGTAAATTTAAAAAAAAAATAATAAAAACAAGAAAGAATCTCTCTTTGCAAGACGATTCCTTGTGGTCGAAAAGCAATAAATTTTGTGTTGACTGCTATAAATATTGTTTATTTTCTGAGTTTTTTGAAACCCTCCTGGGCACTTGATCCAGACGCAGTTACAGGTGGGAGACCTATACAAACAGGAGGCGTTTGATTTGCCTTCACTGTTGACGATAAAAAAAAAAAAAACCAAACACCAGAATTGTAAAGTTTTGGAAAAAAAATTTTGAATCTTATTGGTAAGTGTGCGCAGCTGCATGTTCGTCGCTAAAACTAATGGAAGGCCACCTATTCCTGTTTCAGTTAGGCCGAATCAGTTTATTTTATATTTTATCATTCCTGACCAGAAGCTGTTCTTATATTTTCTTTAAAAACGGATCTCAATTACGCAGTGAGTCAGTACTTCGGTATATATTTACATGGGTCTTAAGAGCTAGTTATATGCTAGGCCTAAGATTACCCTACACTACCCTAGACTAGGTGTAATAAATAGTTGGATGGACGATGGACTGCGGCTACAGCTCTGTGGTCTCCAGCTTGCGGGCCAGAATCTGAGCATTATTAGTTAGCTTGTCGATTTGATTGTACAGATTGAAGTGGCGGTTTAGATCGTTGCTGTTGTTGAAGAGCTTGGCGGTGCCCTTGAGCGTTTCGTGCATATCCTGTGTGGCCACCGCCAGGAAGTTGTCGTCCAGCGAGTCCTGACCGCCAACGCTGTGCATCAGAATGGGGGGATCTAAGTATGAGCCAGCTATCAAAGGGCTTCCTTGGTACACTCACCTCGCAGTCTCCTCGTTCTTGAACCACTCGTTCTCGTAGCCCTTCAGCCAGATGGGATTCGAGCCCTGGACACTGTGCTTGTTGGTATTCGGCACCCGCGTGGCCGGCTCGTTTGTGTGCTGCAGCGACAGCGATGAGTGAGCACCTGGAAAAAATATACGGCTAAGACATTGTTCCACAGCCATAAATGGGACGTTGGACCTACGGAAAATGTTGACTTTGGCGGCGCGCAGCTGCCTCCGGTAGCCGTTGCGCTGTGAGGCGCACAGGGCCAGGATGACCACCAATAGAGTGGCCATGAAGAGATTGGTAAAGACGAGCCACACGAACAGGGGGCCCTTGGTGGGGCCAGCTGTGAGCAGCTGGGCCTCCGCCGGCTGCGTGTCCAGCACATTGAGCTCCTTGAACAGTTCGTCCAGGCTCTCGATGTGCGAGTCGATCAGCTTTAGCACGTCGGAGACCTCGTAGATGGAGTTATCCTCGCGCTCGACTAGATGCATGTACAGGTCCGTTTTGGTCTTGTCCACCGAACCGTCCTTGTTCTCGTGCACTTTAATCTCATCAATGTTGACAATGGACTCGGTTATGTTGCCCAAGGTGCTGCAAGCAATAGAAGTGGCACTTAGCATGGATTCAGTTCATCCATCATCCCCCCCTTGGACTTACTCTCGGAAAATGTCCACGCGGGAGCGCAGCTCATCCGGCTGCAGTCGGAAGACAAACCGCACCTTCTGATCCTCACGGAGCAGGTAGATGAACACATGGGCCACATCTCGCATGCCCAGCGTATCGTTGGCCAGCACCACAAAATCGAAGTAGCCCTTCATGCCCTTCTGCGGATCGAAGTTCAGCTGCACCTCGCCCGTCTCCACGTCCAGCAGAAACGGCGCCTTGCGCACATTCTCCAGCCCCTCGGACAGTGTCTGCCTGATTTCGCCCACCTGATAGTAGCCGATCTGGGCGTTGGCTCCTTCATCGGCATCCGTCGCATCCACGCGCATAAACTTCAGGCCAAAGTCCGCATTGGTTGTGATGCCGCCCGTGAAGATTTTGCTGCGGAATCTCGGCGGATTGTCGTTGATGTCCAGCACTCTAATCTGAACCCGCACGATCGTGCTGTCTGCTTCGGGGGGCGGCTCCACCGCTGCCGCTGGCTGATCCTCCACGCTGCTGTCGTAGCTCTCGTAGGACACAAGTTCTGCCTCAGCAGAACCCGAGGCTGTGGCCTGCTCCGCCTCGTATTCAGTCGAGCGCAGCTGTCGCGAGTGCTTGAAGCGATCGTAGCTGTGCTCCGGATGCCGCAGATGTCCAGCGATCTTGTTGTTAATCTCAATGCCCATCCGGCGACGCTGATGGCCACCGGAGCGCTCTCCAGTGTCATTGGCGCAGTTCTCCGTGGCTTTGACATACAGCGTAAAGTTGGCCACCAACTCGCGATCGAGCTCGCGATCGACGGTCAGGACATGGGACTCGGAATCCAGGCGAAAGTAGCCCGCCTCATTGCCGCGCACTATGAAGTAGCACACCTGACTGGGCGTCTCCTCGGGATCGTCCAGCTCCAGCTGATCCTTGTCTATGGTGTCCGGCAGCTTGATGCGCTCTGCGCCCGGGTCCGAGTGCTCCGTAAAGTTTACGGCTATTTCGTTGACTATGAACTGCGGCTCGTAGTCGTTGACGTTGCGCACGTAAACGGTCAGATCGAGATCGGTGCTCAGGGATGTGGGCAGACCCTGATCGTACGCCTCAATACGTAGCTGTTTAAGCGAAAAAAAACACGAAGGATGATCAGTTTAGATCTCTTCCTCTCTCTCTGCAGTGGGACTTCCTTACCTCGTGTATCTTCTGCCGCTCGCGATTGAGGGGCTGCCGCAGGTGCAGCTCGCCCGTGTCGGCATTCACCTCGAACATCTTGTAGCTGCCCAAGGGATCGGGCTTCAGGCGGTACCGCACCAGGGCATTCTGTCCCATATCCGCATCGCTGGCGTACGCCTGCAGTATCAGACTGCCGACCGTGGCATTCTCCGGCACTCGCACCGTGGTGTTGTGCAGCGGCCTGACAAACACCGGCGCATGATCGTTGAAGTCTGAGACGCAAATGTCCAGCGTGCTGTGCACTATGTTCGCTGGCACACCCAAGTCGCGGGTGGTTATGGTGAGGCTGTAGTTGCCGAACCTGTTGCGCAGACTCTGACCGGCAAAGATGTGCGCATTCCACGCATCCAGCTGACGCAGCTCAAAGATACCTACAACGGAGGGCATATAACCATCGTCTGATTAATGTTTCCCACGTGCAAACTTACCCTCCTTGTTGCCCTGGGTAATGGCAAAGTTCAAGCGTCCGTTGGGTGTGGCTGGATCGTCCGAGTCCTTGCCCACAATGCTGGCAATGCGCTCGTGCAGCTCGTGGTATTCCGTGATGAGCACACAGCTCGTGGGCAGGCTGACCTCCGGCGCATTGTCATTCTCGTCCAGAATGGAAATGCTGAGGGGAATATTTCAATATATTCCCAGTCCTATACCGATTATGTTCAAGCACACTTACAACACTTGCTTGAAGGCATTGCGGCTCTCGCCTGCCAGAAATCCGAACTGATAGTTGTCCCATGCCTCGATGACCAGATTGTACGAGTCCTTTGTCTCGCGATCCAGACGATCGGCCACCGTGAGCACGCCAGTGTCCGCGTCTATGGTGAACTTACCCTGCGAACTAATGCGATCCATGAGGAACGTGATCTTGCCAAAGTCCCCCGCATCGGCATCCGCTGCCTGGACGGTGGCCACCCTCGTGCCCGGCGCTGCCTTCTCGCTGATCGTGTAGTTCTTGCTGCCGCCAATGAAATACGGATTGTTGTCGTTCTCGTCCAGCACCGTCACATAGACATCGATTAGGGAGGAGCGGGCCGGCAGACCAGAGTCGGTGGCCCGCACGCTAAAGTTCAGCCACTGATGCTGCTCGTGATCGATCTTATTGGCCACCACAATCTCCCCCGTCTGGGCGTCCAGGTGGATGAGGCTGCGGTAGGTGGGATTGCCCTCCAGGGCGTAGGTAATGGTGCGATTCCTGTCCACATCGTAGGCCAGCACATTGACAATCATGGCGCCATTGATGCTGTTCTCCGTGATCGATTGCCGGTAGAAGGGCTGCTTGAACTTGGGATTGTTGTCGTTCTCGTCCAGCACTTGAATGCTGAGGAAACCTAAATGGGAGGATATAAAAGGCAGATATGATTGAGGGTCCAAGGGGCGAGTCTCCTGCCTTGTCTCTGGTCTCACCCTCAACGATCTGCTTGCCCTTGGCCGCTGCCAGATCCTCCACTGTAATGGCCAGCTTGATGTGTTCGACCCTCTCGCGATCCAGCAGCTTGACAACCTTCAGGTCGCCCTCGATGGGATCCACCTCAAAGGCACCCAAGTAGTCGTATTCGCTGGCCTTCACCAGCGACCCCTCCTCGTTGCGGCCCTCGCAGTGTTCCGCATTCAGCTTGTAGCGGAGAATGGCATTCTGGTCGGCATCCGTGGCCCTGATCCGATAGACCAAGCTGCCCACTTGCGTGTTTTCCACGATCTTCAGCGCAGGCAGATCCGTCAGCAGCGGCAGCTTGTTGTTCACATCCTGTATGCTGATGTTCACCGTGGCCGTGCTCATCAGCTGCGAGCTGCCCAGCCCCCCATCCAGAGCGAGCTGTTAGCATGGAGATTATCTCAGCATTAATGCAGAAGAAAGAGTATTTCAGGGCTTACCACAGACAAAGTGTAGATGGAGCGCTTGCTGTCGGTGAGATCGGGATCCAAATTGGCGCCCTGGGCCACCGATATCACGCCCGATTCCGAGTTGATGATAAACTTGTCGCTGGCACCCGTCTGGATGCGATAGACCACGGCATTGTTGGGCGACGAACCATCGCGATCGATGGCCGTCACCTGGAGCACTGAGCTGCCGCCGGGCAGATCCTCGGGCACGGTTTTCGCATAGAAGCTCCTCTGGAAGATGGGCGGATTGTCGTTGACGTCCTGCACATAGATGAGTACCGGCACCACCGTCGAGAGCATGGGTATGCCAGAGTCGCGTGCACGCACAAGCAGATCGATCTCCCGCATGCTGCCGCTGCCAGTCCTCCGATCGGTGTCCACCATCTCCTCGAAGTCGAAATGGTGCAGCGGCTGCAGCAGCCCGCTCTGCGGATCAATGGTGAAGTTCGAGCGATAGAGACCCTCCACAATCTCGTAGGTTATCTGACTGTTCTCGGTGCCATTCAGATCCAAGTCGCGTGCCTCCAATTGCAGGGGCGTCTCGAATTCGCCCTTGTTCTCCAGCAGCTTTGTCTCGTACTGTCGCTGGGGGAAGGTGGGCGCATTGTCGTTCACATCCTGTATGTCCACAATGATCTGCGCCGTGTTCCGATTGCCCTGGCCCACATTATCAATGGCCTCCACGGTTAGGTAGTGCCGGGAGATGATCTCTCGATCGAAGGCCGTTCCGCCATGCTGCTTGATGCTGATCACTCCCGTTATGGGATTCAGTTGGAGTCTGTACGGAGCAGTTATGGCTAGAAGTTAGGGAACTCTCTCAGTCTGCTTGCTGTACTTACAAATGAGCTATGCCTCCTCGGAGATTCGTGTAGCGTATGCCCATGGTGCCATAGTCGCCCGAATCCACATCCACGGCCTCCACTTTGGTGATGATCGTGCCCTGATCGCTGTTCTCCAGCACGCTGGCATTGTAGATCGCATGCCCGAACTCCGGAAAGTTGTCGTTCTGATCCCGTATGAAGATCTGCACATGAGCGGAACTGAAAGCGAAAACAAGATCAATATTTAGAGCCTCGCACTACACCCAAAACGCAAGTCTCACCTCCATCGACTGGGCTCATCGATTTCCCTTGCAAAAATGGTAAAGTTAATCTCCACGAACTGCTCAAAGTCCAGGGACTTTGAGTTCTTGACGCGCAGCATAAAGTTGGCCTCATTCACCGCCAGCTCGGGCACAATCTCAAACAGATCGTTGGGCGGATCGAGGAACAGTCGAAAGGTGCCGTTGTTGCCCTCGTCGTGATCGTACACAAAGTTCTGCACATCCCCATCGATAAAGTTCAGCGGCGTGTTGGTCTGGGCGTTCTCATTCACCTCACAGCGATAGAGCGCCTCCCCAAAGGTGGGTATCTCGTCGTTCACATCGCTGACAATGACCGTCACCTCCGTGCGAATCGAGACGGGGGCCACCTGAGTGTTGGCCCTGGACAGCTCGGTGGCAGTGATGCGCAGAATGTGCGCCCCATTCACCTGATCGCTCTGCTCCTCCCGGTCCAGTGCGGTGAGGGTGTGCACGATGCCCGTGTGGCGGTCAATGTCGAACAGATCGTTGGCCTCCAGGCTGTAGGCGATCGGATTGTTGATGCCACGATCGCCGTCAATTGCCCGCACCCGGAGTACCCGTGTGCCCACCGGCGCATCCTCGGCAATGCGCGCCACCGCCTGAACCTCCACAAATTCCGGTGGCTGGTCCTCAATATCCTTGACTTTGATCAGAATGGCAGCCGTGCCCGTGTTCACTGGTCCCTGGTTGGCCCGATCAATGGCCAGCACGCGCAGCTGATAGAGGCTCTTCGATTCGTAGTCAAGCTCCCGCTGCAGACGCAGCACGCCCTTGCCCTGGTGGGTGGCGATGCTGAAGACATCGTTGTCGCCATCGAGCTCCTGCAGATAGTAGACAACCTGACCGTAGGCACCCTCATCGGCGTCGGTGGCCTCCAGGGTGCTGATCACGGCCGGGCCACTGCCCTCGGGTATCTCGATGGCGTTCTGGTACGGCAGGAAGGTGGGCACATTGTCGTTGATGTCCTCGACCAGCAGCAGCAGGCTCTGCGTCACATAGCTGTGGTCGCTGTAGTGGCTGTCTGTCAGCGTCAGGACTATGGCATACTCGTCCTGCAGCTCGCGATCCAGCTCCTTGGCCAGGTACAGCTTGGCCTCATTGCCGCCGGTGTTCTCGATGCGTATTATCTCGCTGTCGTGGGAGTTTCGCTTGCCAAAGGTCAACGGATCATTGTCCGGATCGTAGCCCTTGAGCGTGTAGATCAAAGTTCCTAATGTTCGGATGGTTAATGGAATGTTTTTTGTGGTTCAATTGGCTTAATACTTACCCACTTTCGTTTCGGGGCTCTCCTTCAGTCGCAGCACAATCTCCGACTGTCCGTCAATAGCGAAACGAGGCGGACGATTGGCGGCTGCGATGCCAATTAGGGCGGTAAAAACTACGCTAAGGATCACCATGCTGGTGCTTATGTGTCTAGGCTGTTGCGGTGTCCTTTTTAAGCGCACCTTCTTGTAGTCTGTGGATTGCCTCAGCTGTTCGTTGTACATGCTGAATGTCGTTGTGGATGATGATGATGATGTGTGGCTTTAGTGAGCACCTTTTGGCTACTGCCACTGCCACATGACAGGCAGACTTTCGAATGACACCAGCCGAGCGACACCTAGAAAATAGACAAGAGGCGGATGGAGCTGTGTTACAACAGAAACCCAAAAGCCAGTGCTAACCCATTTTCCCTGCGGGTCTGGTCTGTCACATTTTATGGTGACTCTCTGGGGAAGGGGCTGTGCCTTATGACCCCAAAACAGTTTCGCTTGAGAAAGCAAAAGACAGACTCTAGAGTAGAGAGCTTTCTGTATGCGGTTCTGTTCTGGTTCTGCTCTTGCAACATGTCCCCCCCAAAACAAACCCAAAATCCAACAATTAGGTCGGGCAAATGTTTCTCAATGGAACAGGTACTCTGGCACTGGCACTGGAACTGGACCTGCTGCAGTGGCCTGGCTCGTGTGTTCTCTGCGTGAGAATTGGCCAAATCATTTGCGAAAGTTTTATGTGCAAATTAATTAAAGCGTCTGCTCTTTATTGGCCTGGCTCTGGCTCTGGCTGCTGGCTCAGCACTAGCCTGGAATTCCGCTGAAGAAATTTTTATTGACTTTGTTTTTGTGTTTGTTTTCGTTTTGAAAGGTTTAACGACCGTAACGTTTTCTAAACTGCCCGGCAATTATTGTAACTTACTCTTGTACGAGCACATTTGGCTGGTATGTGCCATGCCATGTGCCAGATTTGTCTCAATAAATTCTAGATAATCTGCCCAGTTAATTGGTTGGTTCTTGCGCAAGTGGAGGAGTGAAAACTGAAAGTGGTGTGGGGCGGGCAGGGGGATTTTCCAGCCCTACGAATATACGAAAATTTAATGATGTTTCTCCATAGTTTGAAGAGTTTGAAGAGGAGTGCAGTTGCAGTGTTATCTACGTTTGATTTCTCACAGCCAGCGGATGATGTACGCGTGTGAAAAGTGCATAGCGATGACTGCATCTGTCAGATACAGCTGCCGCTACAGATACCATTGGCTGCGGCTTATTAATGCCAGACATTGCCATTGTTCGAGAGTTCAACTCGGTTTGCCTCATTTGCAATCGGAGCACTTGCATATCATCTCATACCCTGGCCACAGAGAGCGCGACAGAGCACAGAGCAGAGCTACAGTGCGGTTCATTGATTTCGCAATCACTTGGATACTTGAGTATTTCTTAATTAATTGTTGGCAATCGTAAATGTCCTCTCAGACCCCGGCCTCTGTCCCCGGTCAACCGGTAATTGATTTGTACTTGTGCATCTTTTGGTTTCACTTGGCAACGGTTGCACAATGCTCACTCCATCGAAAATTTATCTTTATCGCGTCGGGAAAAATCTGCAGACAAGGTCGTTAGTGAATCGCCCCCCCCCCTCCAGTTGGGGCACTTTTGATTCAAAAGTAATCACAATTTGTGGCTGATTTCGCTTTCAACACGCGCCACATGCAACAATTTCATTTCATCTTTTCGAAGGAGAACTGCAGAGGAGCTAAAGCATTGGTTGGGTTTTTCTTTTGGCTTTTGGGGTAATTATCCATGTGTATTCATGGCCGAGAGGCAATTGGGTTGTTTGGTCAGTTGGCTGGCCAGGGAATGCTCGGGTGGTCATACAATTTCATGCTGCACTGCTTTTGCCATATTCAGAATGGGGCTAACTACAGCTATCAACAAAGCTGCTGTCGATCAGATCAGTTTAGCCGAGCGATACCTGTAGCGGGTAAAGGGTATATAAACCATATTCTCGTATTACTGTGCAGTCTGAGTACAACTAAAATTGTAGTTAATATTATACTTGTTCTAACTTTGTTTAATTTCATTTTGTTTTATTGTTTCAGATATTGCATAATTTAATACGAATAATTTTATTTGCCATATATGTGTGTGGGCTTGGAATTGATTGCTGTAAGTACTTCTTACCCAAACACACAGTTTTTTTACACCGTCAATGCCTCTGTCAGAGCTATCACTCCACATTAAATGGGGCTACTCAAAGCCAAACTAAATGTAGTCTTAATTAAATCCATTAGCTATGGAGACGCACTTTCCTGCTGGCAATTTTCCAGCCGGCGAAAACCCACTGAATTAAAGCAAATTAATAAGTCACGCCGCCGCCTCGCAGAGATCAGACCAAGTCATTTCAGTTTGCCATTTCACTCACAATTTATGTAAGTTGAAAGTGGAAGAGTCAGAGCCGGAGCCGGAGCCGGAAAAGCCTCAGAGCCATGACGATGGCGGCGAGTGACGACGCTGCCTTTTCCACAGCTCCACAACTATCTCCAACATCTGAGACACGGCAGACTCTTGGCTTGGCGGTTGTGCCCTCCTAGTGCTAATGACTCTTGTTGCAAAGTTCACGCTTGGCATGTTCTGGCCTGCCCTGGCCTGGCCTGGCCTTTTGTTGCCCGCTCAGAGTTGGCCAAAAAGTGAAATCCTGCACGAAAATAGTTCAATATACTCGTACTTTGTAGCCAATGGATACCACAGCACTCCCCCCCATTCCCACTCGATTGCATTCCCCCTGCCAACCCATCCCATTAACTGTTGCGGTTAACCACAAGCAAAACTGCTGCAGACAGACTCCCCAAGTTAATCCCACAGAAATGCAAATCTCAATGAACAATGAATCTCAATTTTTGATTTCGAATTTCGATGCGACAAGTTCCTCCTGCTGCTGCTGCTGCTGCATCTCCACTATGCACATAATCGTGCGTTGGCACCGCACCTGGGACGGTTGACTTTCCATGTCAGCCAGAGCCAGGGGTTCATTTAATTATATTAAATATGTTAAGCGCGGTGCAGAGAGAGTCAGTGTCAGTGCCAGTGGCTGTGGCAGAGATAGAGATACGTGTAGAGACAGACACTGTAGCTGCTCGGCTTGTGACCAATGTTGCCTTCAGTTTCCGGAGCACGAGTGGCTGAGCAAACAAACGGGCAGACGGGGGGACGGGGGGGAACCCATGCCAGTACTCCAATTTGAACACTTCCTCCCCCATATTAGGGCCCTGTTTGTCATGCCCATCGATTCCGATACGCCGCTCCGCGACAGTCAAGTTCAACGCCAGCAGCAGCAGCAGCAGCAAAGCTCCATGCGAGCTATTGTTTGTTGTTGGCTGACAAACAAAAGGAGAGTCGCAACAGCGTGGGGCAGGGGTACTACGCTGACTGGAGGCAGCTCCGTTGCGGTAGCTTGGTTTTTTACTCATAGCCAGGTTCAAGCGACGCCCGCATCCGTCTCACTTTCATGGTAATGTGCGTAGTCCCTGCCACCTCTTCTTCGGCGCCAATCTAGCCCTGAGCCCCCCAGCAAAATCTTGGCAGTAACATGGCTTGGATGCAGACAAAGTGTCGTAAAACATTTGTCCGTTACACTTGGTCTCCTTTTCTAGCTCGTTTTTTTTTTTTTTGCATATCCAAGCAACCCAACTGCTTCGTTCATCCGAGTCCGAATCTGCCTCGAAAACTACGATTATTGCTACACTTCGGCCACTTAGACAATTTGTTTCGCATTCATGTGCATGTGGAAGGAGCAAGCAAGTCCTTGACCTGAGCCATGCGACCTTACATACGTTATTGGGGAAGCGGAACGTAGTTGGGCAACTCCATAGAGCTTCTTTAGCATTAAAAAACCATCCCCAGTGAGGACAGGACACATCTGAGGCCTGTCGCCGAACCGGTTCCAATACTTACCCTCTAAGAAAGGTATTCCTCTAGCAGACAGGGAGAGTATCCTTTGCCTCGGGCCACTTGCAACTTTTATGTTAATTATTTTGGGGCGCACTTCCAATGTCTCACCTCACTCGATTGCCAGTCGACTGCTCACAGAGAACTTTCAAATTTCTTGTACTGACACATTTCCGTGAAGGCTTCTTCTGTGGGCCAGCACGACGTCACTGGTAATTAGGCATGAGTCAAAGAACCCCCAGAACTAAATAAACGTGTCGCGCGCTCTGAAATTGGGCAATGCACGAACCGGAACTCGAATCCAAACAGGGGAGGTAGGGGTACCGGTGCCATCCACATATGTATGTATGTGGATGATGAGTACACGGGATGGATCACTTTAATGACACTTTGACGCCGCCGCCGCCGACGGAACGTGCTTCAAGCCACGCAATGTACTTAGTGCTGACCAGGCGGTGGGGGGCTCTGGGTCTTAATAAATCACGATTGCACTTCAAAATTTCGAATACCGTTAAGTGTTTTCGGAACACGAAATAGCCGCCAAAACGATGTGGAAGCTTCGAAAGCCGCAAAACGACTAAGAGCCAGAGCCTCAGCCACAGCCACAGCCGACTCGAGCTTGAGCCATGGAACGGTGTGTGCTCTATGGGAATGGAGTTGTCAACGAATGTTGTGGCAACCCTGGCACGAAGAGAGGGAGCGAGAGAGAGAGAGAGAGAAAAGACTGCAGTGCAGGCACGCGAGTAATTACCGAACCGTAAATTCCACCGGCATGACTAGTCGTAAGGGGGGGGACTGGTGGGGGTGCTGCATGGGGGTGAAATTGTTTGTTTACGATCTCGCATTGAGAAGAGTGGGGGAGGTGGACAACGGAAGTGCTTTGGACTTATGCAATTTTGAAGGTTAGATTAGCAGAATGGAAGCGTTGCACAACACTGAGCACTGAGCAGAAAAAAACAAGGATAAAAATAGCTTCCTTCGAGTATTATTTCCACTATATAAAACTACGTCTCTATGTTTTGTAACGCGTAACAAAGGAAGCAATTGTTTTTATTTTCAACACAGTTTTCTTAGAATATCATTTCCCC
Source organism: Drosophila obscura (assembly GCF_018151105.1). NCBI lineage: Eukaryota > Metazoa > Arthropoda > Insecta > Diptera > Drosophilidae > Drosophila > Drosophila obscura. Next base: position 2,153,479 of record NW_024542736.1, on the reverse strand, counting down.
AATTTTTTACACGCTACAAATTGTACTCGTATTTTAATTATATCAAACCTAGTCAAGCCTCTCTCTCTCTCGGCTTTATCGTACAGAACATGTCGTTGAGTCGTGTCTCAGGGATACGTAATGGACAGCTAAGGGATTTGGCCAAGAAGGCCAGTTCGGCGGAAACGCTGCCGACACTCGTCAGAACATCCAGCACAAGCCGCTGCTTCCACTTCCGCTACATGGAGCTGTGCCGCGCCAAAAATCTGGCACCATTGCCGGAAATACGGAACAAGTCCAAGGAGAACACCCTGCTGGAGCTCTTCGCGGACAAGCTGACTGTTAACGACTGGATGATGGTCATCGAGGCGCTGCAACATGACATCGTCCTGCAGAGCATGGTGCTGCACATGCGACGCTCCTATCCAAACAGTGAGTAGCCAGTGTCGTCGGACCCTAGGGCGGGGAAACTAAGGTACGGCCTTTCCATGCAGACACAATTGAGCCCATCGATACGGAGAATCGGGCCCGACTCTTCCGACAGCGTCCGGTGGTATTCACACGCTTCATTTTCCGCGGCCTCGTCGAGGCCATTGCCAATTGTGTGTCCACCAATAAGAATCTCACAGTGCTCAAGCTGGAGGGTCTGCCCCTTTGTAACGGCTACATTGAGGCTATAGCCAAGGTGGGTAGCAAGAGAAGCATCTTATGAATCCTTTCCGATGCCTATAGTCATTGTGTCCTCTAGTCGCTGGCCGCCACCGATTCCCTGGAGACCTTGAGCTTTCGCAGGTCCAGCATTGGGGACAAGGGGTGCGAGATGGTCTGCAACACGGCCAAGTACCTCAATCGGATTGCATTCTTCGACCTCTCCGAGTGCAACATCAGCTCAGAGGGGGCCTTCCACGTGGCCAATATGATCAAGGTAAAGCGGGCATAAAGGTACATCGAATCCTTGATAATCCTTGATATCCTCCTCAGATGCAAAAGATATTGCAATACACAGAGGGATGGGAAAAGTCTCTGCGCTACCAGACGCTCGATGTCGGATCCATTTTGGGTTTGCGCACGATCATTCTCGCAAACAATCCGAATATCGGTGACCAGGGCCTGCGATGCATTGCCGAGGTGCTGAAGGAGGATGCCTGGATAAAGAGTAAGTAGGAGCAGCATAGGCCTCATCCCTCTCTAAGATCTCCGGCCTCTGCAGTTGTCGACATGCAGGGCTGTGGCCTGACGGACATTGGAGCCAATCTCATACTCGACTGCCTGGATCTGAACAGTGACATCCAGGAGTTCAATGTACAGAACAACGAGGGGATCAGCCACTTCCTGCAGCGTAGCATTCGCGAGCAACTGGGCATTCCACAATTCGAGAAGAAGCCGGAGCCGGAATACGATCTCAGCTGCTTCAAGGGGCTGCAGAGCCTGCCCAAGGGCCAGCGGTTCACCATCAGCCAGCTGCTGCAGCACATCAAGATCCTTGAGCAGCAGCTCTCCTTCGAACGGGTTCTACGCAAGAAGGCCGAGAGGCTGAATGTAAAGCTCAGCAATCAACTAATGAGCAGTGATGCCCACCTTACCTCCGACAAGTTCACGGAAACATCGCCCACCCACATGCCCAACGAACATCTGGAATTGACGGAAACCCACATAGAGTATGTCTCCTGTATCCCTCTGGTTATTGTGCAGCATCCCTCATTGGTGCATTCCACAGATCACCAACGTATCGCTCGTCGCATGCCAGCAAGCTGGTCAACACTTCCGTCCCCACACCCGAAACGACTCCGCGCAGCGACTTGCCGACGCTGCGAAACGATCCGCAGGATTCGCAATACTCAAGCCGACTGGAATCGGAACAAACCACCGAGGTGGAGTCAATGGAGGTCACCCCTTGCGAGGAAGATCAGGTGGCTATACGGACGTTGTTGCAGGTCCGAAAGGTGCGCAGCGAGATGAAGTACGTGGAGCGTAACGTCAAAGATAGTAACAAGAATCACGAGTCAAGGTCGGATCACGAATTCGCCAATGAGCGCCACGTAAGTGACTCGCCTCTTGATAGCCTTTGACAGTCACTAATGTAACCCATTGCTCTATCCCAGTACAAGCTCAACGCGATGGTGCGATTCGAGCAGGACATTGGGGACAGTGTCCAGGTGGGCGTGAATAAGCAAGGACGGGATCGTTATGAGGGAGGTGGAGATGGTAGCGTTACAAACAGGTACGACAGCGCGGTGAAGGCGAAGCGCGATGCCGAGGAAAGAAGCCGCCTTCAGAAGAGACAGGTTGGGGATGGCACCGGCATCTGGAACCACAATTTTAGCGTGGTCTTGGCCAATAATCGCGAGGCCAATGGAAAATGCATACCAAAGCGCTGCAAAGGAACGCCCGAGTACGAACAAACTGATGAATATAAGCATAGGAAGGAACTACGCGACAAAGTGGAAACGTACATAGGGCTGCATGGTCCTGCAGTGTCATCAGAGACGACGGCCGATGGCTCCACCTCGGAGCCGGAAGTACCGAATTCCAAAATGTTGACGTCCGAGGAGTACCCCAGCATGGTGGTCTTCAGGCGTCGCCGACACCCTGACATAGTCAAGAATGATGGAATGTCCAAGTTGTCGCCGCGTACTGCCTACTTAAGATTGAAGAAAATGAATCGGGAGGCAAGTTCTTAGCGCAGCTCTACACTAGCAATTTTCGGAACGCCGTGCGCTAGCCCCAAAAGCGATGAAGAGTAAAATTTCTAGTTTTACATGCATACCAGTCAGGGAGCCTCCACAGCTTTGAGTGCTCCTGCTGCCACCACGAAATGATTATTGAACCGACTCCTTTCTAATTAAAGATTTTCAATTTGTGATGACTACTCGAAATGTTACTTTTATTACTGTCACTTTGATTAATTAATTGTTTAATAGTTATGGAATATGCGTCTGGTTAAGTTTGTGTTCAAGTATTTGTTTTGATTAAGTTCTCGATTAAGTTATATGTAGTTTCCAAATGGTGTATAATAATATGTCGGTCGGGCATCATTTAACCACCGAAACCGTACAGGGTACGTCCCTGGCGCTTCAAGGCGTAGACCACGTCCATGGCGGTCACGGTCTTGCGCTTGGCGTGCTCGGTGTAAGTGACGGCATCGCGGATCACGTTCTCCAAGAATACCTATGGAGCAAATGCATGTGTAAGTTTAGTCCTCATATTAAGTACAAACTCTACTCTGGGCACTCACCTTCAAGACACCACGAGTTTCTTCGTAGATCAAGCCTGAAATACGCTTTACTCCGCCGCGACGGGCCAGACGACGAATGGCTGGCTTGGTGATACCCTGGATGTTATCACGCAAGACCTTGCGATGGCGCTTGGCACCGCCTTTTCCCAATCCTTTACCTCCCTTTCCACGTCCAGTCATTTTGCTTTTAGTTTTTTACGTTTTAGCTAGCGAAAGAGAAGAGAAAATAAACGGGATTAATTGCAGACCGACGCCATTTTTGTTCGGCAAAAACGAAGCAGCTTCTGGTGTTATTTTATCTATACAGACGCAAAGATGTACATGACTTTGATGTACTTCTGCATCTCTATACAGAAACAACATATTTGTTGTTACTTAATTAGTAAATATTAGTTATTTTTGTTAAAAATTATCTTTTTACGCACTTTGTCTGTCGACGAAGTGTGACCGCAGATTTATAATTAAAATATCTCAAAAATATATCTCATTCTCAAAATATATCGCACATATATCGAGGAAAAAACGAACTTAGCCCCGCTCTATTAAAACAGGTGAACAACTTTAGTTAAGCCGCTCTATTTTCAGCTGTAAATAAATGCTTTTAACAATATTGTATTCTTTTAGCCGATATATATTGACGAAAGTTGAAAGGTGTGTGACGTAGAGAGGGAAGTCCATTTAGAATTATAGTATGCTGTCGATATCTATCGGCTCTTGTGTCTTCCCCATCGCCGCCCCATTGCGACAAGACGTGCACGATAAAAAAATTTACGAAAAAATCGCCCACAGACTTTTAAAGTGCATCAAACGTGCGTCAAAGTGCATTTCAAAGGTGTTTAACTAAAATGTAATTGATTGGAGTGGACGACAGAGCCGCAGAACGTTAAAAATGCCCATAGAAATAGCGTGTGGTCAGCGAATTTGCTGCGAACTCAGCAGCATACATACAACATAGTCTGTTCTATACATAGTGGCGTGTGTGTCCCGAGACCCGAGAGTGCATCGAAAGAGGAAGTGCTCGAGTGCCTGCCAACCAACCAACCAAAAAAATCAAATCGCCAATATCCTCAACCTGAAAATTCTGTGCCAAAATATCAACATCCTCACCGTAAACCTAACCACAGTGATCACTCGAGCCAGCGCGCATGCTACAGTTACGTATACACAGTGGCGTACCGTGTGTTGTAAACAAGTTAAAGGGCGATAACGCTTAACAATGTCCAAATACGAATTAGTGCTTTACCTAACGGCGCAGCTTTTACTGGGTATGTACATATTTTGTTCTGATTTTATGTGTGTTTGGGTACTTATTGGCGCTTTAATTGCGAGTGTCGCAGTCAATATTATTTGCATTTTCCCCCCATATTTTCCCTTGCACCAACTGTGCTTTGTAGTTGCTTGCACACAACGTACGTATTCGGGGCTGCTGCTTACTACTCGCTCGTGGCGTGGCTCCATAATCCTTTAGCAAAACACTACTTTGATATCACAGGCGCCATACCCTGGACATGGGGGTATATTAGCGGTACCATTGAAAACCAATACAATTCCAAGTTGAATTGAATAAATTTGTCAACTATTTACCCGCTGAAACCTCATTTAATATCTTATCTTTATTGATTTGTATATTCGTGCCATAACGATGCAATGTTTTGATATCTCACAGTACAGAGTATCAATTGATCGAATCCCTCGTCTGCTCCACTCTGGCCATGTGTGTGTGTGTGTGTGAGAGAGAATTTCTTTGAATGGATTGCGTTGCATTTGAAACTTGTTGTATAGTGGCTAGGGAGCGGGGGCTGAACTCTCTCACTCACTCAATCTCTCAGTCTCTCTCTCCTCTCCCCCACACTGAGGTCTCTTCCCTGTTGCTGTTGCTGCTGTTTCCTTTTTCCCCACAAGCGCCACTTTAAACCCATCCCTTTCTGTGTGCATAATGTGCCTGCTTATGTATCTACTTTACTATAAAGCATGGATACATACATACATATGTGCATGTGCATGTGGTGCACAGGCAGCGATCCGATTACCCCAAAGGACAGTGGGGCATAAACTGGTTTTGGCTGGTGCTAATTTAACATGTGAACAATTAAATTTTTAATATTTTATGTGGCCATAATTGAGAGCTCGACTTTCTGATATAACTTTATACATACACACAACTTATATAGAAACGTTGGATTGTCAGAGTGGGTCCCACTGTGCACGCGTATATCCGTGCGGATACAGCTGGTGGCACGGTAGCTGCATTGGGGTTATGCCCACTCAAAGGCTCTGGGCTGCTGGTGTGTGGCCAGTGGGGCTAATTTCGTACCAAAATGGGGTTGCTCTCAATGGGGTCGTCGGTCCACGGTGTGCGAATGTGATATGTGTACAAAGGATAGGAGGGCGCCTACAAAGAGCTCCGGCTGTGGGGCTGCAGTTCCACTGTATAGCTAAACATTATTTATCCGCCTTTCAAGTTCTTTTAGCCGATAATTCCATTAACTTTGATCTTTGTTTTTACTTTGCCCCCAACAGCCTGCTGCTGTATGCCACATGGCATCCATGGATCCATCCTGCCCGAGGGACACCACAACATCAACTGCGAGCACTATGACGAGAAGATGTGCAATCAGGAGCAGGACTGCACCGTCCGGATCGAGCGGTGCCAGGTGGAGACGGACAAGTTCCCCAGCTGCTATGTGCTGTGGTCCGCCAACGAGGAGACGGGTGAGAATTAAATGAGGATGGACAGGCGCTTACAGGCATTCTGATTGTGGTTGTTTCTCCCACCGTTCCTGCAGGCGCCATGAAAATCAAAATGAAGGGCTGCTTCACCGACATGCACGAATGCAATCAAACGGAGTGCGTGACCAGTGCGGAGCCCCGGCAGGGCAACATGCATTTTTGCTGCTGCAAGGGATCGCTGTGCAACTCCGACCAGAAGTGGATACCCACGACGACAGAGGCAACAACGCAAGGTGGGTTTTTGGGCCCACTTCGGTGTTCCTGTTTGCAGATTTGTCATTGCTCTGTTTACCTCAATTTTTTGTATATTTTATTTTCGTATTTTCTGCAACTTGTTTTTTATTGCATCTTCAAGTTGCGAGGGGCGTTTTGCCCCCTAGCCCTAGCCACCCATCCACATAAACATCCATCTGCCATCCGAGGCAGCGTTTTTCGTGCTAACGAACTCTCGACGCGAAGTGGCGCCGCAGCCCCAGCAACCCCAGGAGCAGCATGTGTTGCAATTTCTGCCCTCCCGTGCACGTTCGTGCGCTCTTTTCATTTTTTTATTTTTCATTTCATTTTGGGGTGTTGCTGCTGCTGCTGCTGGAAAGGCAGGCCAAGCCTTTGCCTCGGCAGGAGCGTCTTTTGTGCCCTGCTCTTTGTTGTTTTGTTCTTGGGCTTAGCCCTCTTTTATCTCAAACGAAATGAGGGAAAAAGAGATGCAAAATTGGGGGCGAACTTTCGTTTTTTGGTTCTCGTTTTGCCTTTGAGCAACACCCATCGGGGGCAGGAACAGGCATAGGCACCCGGCCCCTGCTCCTGCTCCTGCCCCAACTACGGGTGCCACTTGAGATGTTGTTCACCTGTGGCAAGCGCTTAAAGCCCTCTTTAATGTACGTGCTCTGCTCGTTTGCAATTTCAGTGCCCAAGGAAAAGACGCAGGATGGAAGCGATTTAATATATATTTACGTTGGCACCTCCGTCTTTACCGTCCTCATGGTCATACTGGGCATGGGCCTGCTCCTCTATCGCCGTCGTAAGCAGGCGCACTTCAATGAGATCCCCACGGTAAGTTTTTCAACCACCCTGCTGCCACCCCAGATCTGTATTGTTAAACCAATTCGTATTTCGGCAGCATGAGGCGGAAATCACAAACTCCTCGCCGCTGCTCAGCAATCGTCCCATACAGCTGCTGGAGCAGAAGGCCAGCGGTCGATTCGGCGACGTGTGGCAAGGAAAACTGCATGCCCAGGATGTAGCCGTGAAAATCTTTCGCATGCAGGAGAAGGAGTCGTGGACCACGGAGAATGAAATCTACAAGCTGCCCCGCATGCGTCACCCCAACATTCTGGAGTTCCTGGGCGTGGAGAAGCACATGGATAAGCCGGAGTATTGGCTGATCTCCACCTATCAGCACAACGGTTCGCTCTGCGACTATCTCAAGTCGCACACCATCACCTGGCTGGAGTTGTGCCGCATTGCCGAGTCCATGGCCAATGGATTGGCCCATTTACATGAGGAAATTCCAGCCTCGAAGGCCGATGGCCTGAAACCCTCCATAGCGCATCGCGACTTTAAGTCCAAGAACGTTCTGCTCAAGGGAGATCTGACAGCGTGCATTGCCGACTTTGGCCTGGCCATGATCTTCCAGCCCGGCAAGCCCTGCGGTGATACTCACGGGCAAGTGGGCACGCGCCGCTACATGGCGCCCGAGGTGCTCGAGGGAGCCATCAATTTCAACAGAGACGCCTTCCTGCGCATCGATGTCTATGCTTGTGGCCTAGTCTTGTGGGAGATGGTGTCTCGTTGCGACATTGTGGGGCCAGTGGGCGAGTTTCAGCTACCGTTCGAAGCCGAACTCGGCCAGCGTCCCACCCTGGACGAGGTGCAGGAGAGCGTGGTGATGAAGAAGCTGCGTCCTCGTTTGCTCAACACGTGGCGCGAGCATTCGGTGAGTGCTTCAGATATGTTCTTTTGTACTGTAATATATTCATAATACTCTGTGGTCTTTCTTTAGGGTCTGAGTGTATTCTGCGACACCATGGAGGAGTGCTGGGATCACGACGCTGAGGCCCGTCTCAGCTCGTCGTGTGTGATGGAGCGCTTCTCACAAATAAACAAATACCCCTCGACACAGCTGCTCATTAAGAATCACGTCAACATTGATGACGCCAAGGAGTCGACGAACTGCTTATAGAAGCGGTACTAAGTCACAGCCCCAAGGGCAGGGCTGTGACTTGCCAAACCAATCAATCGAAAGCCTTTAGCTCAGCAGTCGTTAGTTGATAGTTTGATAATTAAGTGCGATCGCAGTCGATCGCAAATTGGCAGCATGTTTCGTTTATAGATTTTTAGTTTTGTAACATCGTCATCAGCTGATTATCACACTCACTCGCACCCACATACAGCCATGATCTTGCATCCGTTAGAAGTGAGCTAAGACATACATATGTAAAACTAAGCTAAACCAGAACAAAGCAGAGCGTTAGACGTTAGACGTTGCTACTTGCATAGATGTGTTAGTAACTCATCCCACATTGACTTCATTGACTGATAACCGTACATACACTTATATATATATATAAACAGATATACATATATGCATACATACACGTAACGTAGATTTTGTTTATCATTTAAAAGTAATATTTGTGCGCGCAGCTGCAAACTGTTGAAATTATTGTCACGCCAAGCCTCTTTATTATTTTCACCATTGGTTCACCAGCGAACGTCTATTTTACAAGCTGTAGCTAACCGGTAGGCTTAATGTTAATTTCTATTAATATTTTTAAACTGTAACTTTTAAGTTAAAATTTCACCCTGTATGTAGTCTTAGTGTTTTTATTTCCCGCACACTCTCGTTTGACTTTGATGTGCGTGTGTCTTTTGATGTTGTATTTTAAATAAACAAAAAATACGTTTAACTCCTCCCTTGCCATATGATTTTGTTTTGATTTCTTTGGCTTATTATTTGCTTATGTTTTATGGTTTGTGTATAATTTGAATCGTAGTGCCAACGACCCTCAGAGCTCACTTATGCATGGAAATGTGTAATTATCTATTTGTATTTTAATTCTACTGGACAGTACAAGCATCACCTGAAGTTTTCAAATGAAAGTTTCTTTTTAACGAGAATCTAACATAAGCGCATATACATTATATATTAAATATATATCTATACCTATATATACACACACACACACACACTCACTCAAAAGCATAGGCACATGGAAAAACACACGCAGACTTAGGGGATTTATTAAGACATAAAATGAAGCACACGCTGCATCCATTATGTCAGCATTATGAATGTATATCTAGACTTATCGAACATCGCTAGAGGAGAGAAAATACAGTACTTGTAACTTGTAAAATAAGTAAACGGAAGAGGCCCTTGGGCGACGAGTAAGTATGTTAAATATTGTTAAAACGAAAGCAAGTCTTACCATGTTACCATAGGACGCAGGGACGACGCATGTATCTTGATCTATTTATATTCTGTATATTGTTTGGAAGCGTTGAATGATTTCCTTTGAAATTCGGTTTGCTCAGCGTCAGTTATTATCAATGGCTAACCGTATACGGAAATATTTCTTTATTCAAGTAAGATTGAACTACATACAAAACACAACACACGAAACAAATCGAAACAAAGCTTCATTACCTGATTTTTTTGAGCAACTTACAACAACAAAATAGTTTATTATGCAAAAACAAAACAAAACAAAAGCCAATTAATCTTAATAATAGATCGAATTTTGTTATGCTGCATTTAGTTTGTATAATTTGCCTATTGGTGCTGGAAGATCATGAAACATATTAGCCATGATATTTACAATAATAAGAAACAGTATTCAGAGAGTCAGTATATTTAATCAAAGTAGTTTGTTACATATCAGAATGCTGCTACATGGTGGAAATACCGAGAACATACCGAGTACATAGACCATTTTCAATCGAGTTGCAGAGAAATTTTTATAAAATTATACAAAATACAATGACAGAAAGCCAATAGAAATTTTTGTAAGTATTATCATGTATGCACTTCATAAATCCATAAACAATTGAACAAAAAATAATGAAAATGTTTTTAAAACAACCCATTTTTCGAATATCATCTGCAAAAGTTTTATAAAAACCTATGAGTAAAAAAAAAAAATTATATACGAAAGGATTGCAAGTCATGTTAATGATAAATTTATATGAATAATAAAAAGATCTTTGATAATAATGGATTTCAAATAAATAAGCAAATGTTTGATAATGAAAAAACCCCTTGCCCCACCATGAGGGTTTTTTTACAATGAAAACGCAAACGACATGTTCCAGCTTTCGTTCCTTTTTTTATTACAATTTTCTTCCAATACGAGTATACATGTACATAGTAGTAAATACAGACCATTTGGGTTATATAATTCAACAATACATTTAGGAAAAACTTAGCCTTGAGCTACATACCACATACCACCACCACATATACGGATGATTTATAATTATTGTGTAAGAATCCTAGGGGTTTTGAGTACGCATTAATGTGGGGGGGAGTTTTTAGAGTTACATCCCGCATCAACTTATCGAACCGAATCGAATCGAACGAATATAGACTGTGGAGTATATAGACTGGCTTAATTTGCAGAAAATAGAAAATATTTGTACGCGACGCGTATGTATGTAATTTATGTACAATCATCTACGTAGTTTTTTTTTTTTGACTTTTGGACCATTTCAGTTTTAGTTCTACATTCGTTCGTTCTCTGTTCGCTGTTTCATAGTGCATCTCTTATCAGACTTATCCTTAGCTTCTCAGCTTGCCCTCCGTCAGAGATCTGTGTCTCTATGTCTGGAGCGAAAAAATCGATCTCTATCAAATGCGAATTGTATGTAAAGCATTCCATGTCCTGTGCGTTCTGAATGGGTGTCTTACTAAAATATATTATTATATATGTATATATATGTATGTATGTACGTATATGTATGTGTATATCGCGTTCCGTATCTGTGTGTATAGTCACCTACATATGTATATATGTATGTATATGCATCTTATGATATCGAGTATATCTTTATTTGGGGGCTCTGTAGCTGCTAGTCGAGCTGTAACTATGTCTAGGGCTAAACATATAAAGTTTATATAATATAATAGTATATAATATATATATAAGTATTAATGTATATAAGTACGTTTTTTGAGTTTGTACGATATGTTTGTCCTAGGGAGAATAGAATCAATCGTGTTTGAAGAGAAAACATTGCAGTTGGAGTTACAAGATACAAGATACAATATACGAGTGTGTATGCAGTTAGGGACGGTTTCTAGGTTCGTTAAGCGGTCACACTAGTGGTGGGACTAGCGGGGCAAAGGGTTGGAGTATACAAGAATATAGATAGCACTGTGCAACCGAATCAGACCCATCTCCAATCTTTGGTTCCATTCGAAAACCTTCGAGTGTTGCTCAGTGTATGTGTATGAAGTATATAGTTTGATCTATCGATCGCGGGGTTCCCTCAGTAGGGGTCTTCGTTGCCGCCGGAGGATACACCGCATTTGGACCGGAGTATGGCCGCCAGTCGCTGTGTCAGTGGTTCTGTGGGTGACTCCGAGTCGCTGCACGATGCGGAGGGCACCTTGTTGCCTGGAATGCAGAGCAGGGGATTGTTAAATCCCGATTTACGATGCACCTGCGGCCACTCACCATTGCTGACATCCAGATCTGTGACCGTGGTGTCCTTGAGGCCAAAGCTGAGACAGACTGGCACAATGTCGTCCTCCTCCTCCAGCAGCAAACTCGAGTAGGAGTGCGTGGTGTTATCGCTGCGACCGCCCCCGCCGCTCGACGAGTTGCGCGAGGAGCCCGAGTCATTGTGGCTATGGGAATGAGAGTGGGAGTGGGAGTGCGGCACGGCCAGGCCATCGACAGCAGCTAGATCCTGTTGCTCATCGATCGGCAGCTCATAATCATCGCCACTGCTGCTGCTCTCCTCCTCGCCCTCCACATCCACATTGTCAATCTCATCGTCACCCCAGCCATTGTCCTCCTCGGAGCAGTTGTTGCTGCTGTCACTCCTGTCGCCATCGCCATCACATTCAGCATCAGATTCATGCAAGTCCAGGGCCAGTTCGGGTGATGAAGATTTATTGTAGTTCTCGTCGCTGTCGCTGGATGTGGCCACTGCAGAATAGGAGCGAGTATAAATTGACTATTTACGCGGCAACGGCTGTTCACTCACCTCCCCGCAGCTTGTCCAGGATGAGCGGATAGAACTCCTTTGCCGTGCCGTTGTTGGGCTCGTATTGGAGAACTGGAGATAGCAGTTGGAAAAGCGGAAAAGTATATCATAAGTGCAATCCACAAATGCCTTTTCTGTACTCACTCAATTTGCAATATTTCAATGCCTTTTTGTAGTCCTTGAGCATGACGGCGGACAGAAACTGCAGGAGAAACAACGCACAATATATATTTAAATATCAAACAATATAGCGAATGCCATCAAATCCCTTTTGAAATTCTCATAGCATCTCGAACAACAATGGCTGCTGCTGCCCGCCTGCCTGCCCTGTTCCACTGGCCCACATCGTCGGGAGCGGAGGATAAAAAAAGTTGACTCTTCTAAAAGTTGAATGCGCTTGAAAGCAATTTATTAGCAATCAATACGTTGGAATGCAGTGCAGGAGGGTGCTCTGCTCGGTCGCGTAATCCTCCTGAAAGGACTTAAAATTAAATCCCCAATCTCTGATGGCAGTGCAGCAATTTGCATTTGCATAAGTTCTGATGCGTCTTTGTGCGCCTTGCCAAGGGCCAGAAGTGTGCCACACTCAGATAATCAGATAGTCAAGGTAGTCAAGGCTATAGGGAATACCCTTTCGAGGTGTTCTGTAGAGGTCAATCCGCTTTGACTAACGTTCGTTAAACGTAATTAAAGGTAGAGGGTTCTTTTGGGGTACTTTTCTACACATATTCTTGATCAGATTGAAGTGGCCTTTGTCTTGAAAAAATCTCTTTCAATTCAAAGATATGCTGATAATATATAGGAGCGATTTCCCGTGCTGTATATGCTTTCAGCCATTTCTTACCTCGGCGAGAAACTCTGTGGGGGCGGATATGCTCTCATCCGCATCTGTGTACTCGGACAGGCTCTGGCTGAGGTCCTCGCTGGAAGCGGACGTTGGCAGAGTGGACGCTGATGCAGCTGCAGCGGCGGCGGCTCCGTTCATTATGTTTATGTTATTTACTGTGGCCATCGTTGTGGGGCCGCCTGCTGCCACCCCGCCAGCTGCTGCCACTGCTGCTGTTGAGGTTGTGGTTGGGGCAACACCTGCTCCCATTATGCCATTATCGTTGTCCGTGTGGCTGCTGTTGGGCTTGACCGCATAGACGCCATTGCCATTCGATTTGTCCATGTAGAGATGCTAAACAAGAGGGACAGTTATGACAGTTAGTGATGCAACCAATTCGCAAATGACAGTCATGGGACGTTAGGTAATGACTGCTACTCACATTTGACATGATCGATCGTTGAATATTATCTATATATATATATTATCGAATGTATATAATCTTTATTTAAGCATTCTCATGTGATGGTCTGAAAAAGAACCAGAATTAAAGTTTAGATATTTGTATCTTGATTGGGGAATTGATGACTGCAGCAAATGCTTCGAGTCTCGATGCTTATCCCTAATTGGATTGCCTCACCTTCGACCTTCGTGCAATAAGCTGCCACAAAGACTGTGCCCAGGTCTTTGTTAAATGTTAAATGTCAAATGCTAATTTCACTACTTTCAGATCAGCGCAGACACTCGCCTTCTGGGCCGGGGACGGGCACTAGGCGAGCTAACCGCTAAGATAAATTTAGCCAGACTGGCGCAAAAAGCGAAATCAAATGATGTGGTCTGTGGGGGGATGGGGCAGATGGGATGGGAACCCCCTTAGGGGCTTCTTTGCTCAACTAGTTGAATAAGGCTGCTCGGCACGCGAACATATTTGCATGACTGTGGGCGCCGCTCTGTGTGGCATGTGTGAGAAGTGGAAATGTACAAAATTGCTGGCGTTGTTTGCTGCCCGTTTAATTGGCGCGCGACATGCGCCACGCCTGGAGGTATGCAACGAATGTTTGCCACTGCAGCCACACTCTCATACTCACTGCTGTCAGCTGTATCTGTGTGTCTGCTCCATTCAATAATTGAAAGTTATGTGTGCCTGTGGGTAGAGTGGGGAGTACTCTGTACGCTGTGCCGAGACTCTTGCCGCACACTCTCAAGGACTCGTGGCCCATCATTAAAACCAATAAATTTGCTTTACCACTCGACAAGCGAATGATTTACTTAACTGACTTTGGTCTGGGATCCGAGTGTGGTGCCGGTTCGGACTGCAAAATCAATATCAATAATGGCATATCTGTCGACGTGCTGAAGTCATAACTGACGTTGCTGTAATTGCTTGTTTACTGTGCGCCCTTCCGTACTGTATCCGTTCCAAATGGCACTTAATTGTATTTTATACCCCATCCAATGCATTGAATCCTAATTGCTTCGTTCCTCGTCTGTGTCTGTGTCTGCGTCTATGTCTGTGTCTGGGGCTGTCTTTCACTCTTTTCCCAATGTCATTCTGTCTGCCTTTTGGTCTCTTTCTGGGCCTGTCTTTATAAACAACACGTCAGTCACTCAATTGTCTGCGATTTGTTTGCTTTTCGGTTGATCCTCTTTCACGTTTCTGCCATTTTTAAATGTCAGACATGTCTGTGCCGGCTAGTCGACCAGCCGTCACAAGAAGTCTATCCAAAACTTTTCACTTTTCTATATACATATATATATTATCTGTGGTTGTTCGAGTAACTGGTACACTGGTGCATTAACAAGTTGGCAAAATCATGCCGAACATGTTGCTCCTCGGTTGCGATTCACAGAGAAAGCTTTTTAAAGGGAAGAACTTTTGATTTTCGCACCATGTGCTACGGTTCTCATGACAGTTTTAGTTTTGTGGTTGTTTTCCCCTGAGATACATGTTTGGACGAGCTCATTTAGAACTTGGGGGAATAACTAATTTTCAAAAAACTTCTAGTACATGAAGTTCGAGGAGATGAAAAGTTTTAGCAAAACAGATAACTAATTTTATTGTTTTGCCTCAACAGCAAGAAAGCTTTCGCAGCAACTTACTCAACATCTGTCTGTATATTCGTTGGAGTTCTTTTTGCACCGGAAAAGGAGCCACATATTCCATTGAATCTGGTCGATCTTGAGCAGTGGTTTGCTGCGTGGCGTAAACATTTACATTTGCATAATTAAAATGTCTGCGGGGAAATTGAATTTCCATTGCTGGCCACTCACCTCCTCCCCCAAGCAGAAGGCAACCCAGCGAGCAACCCTTACAGAACGAACCAAATTTAAAGTCAGCGAACCGGAAAGTTATATGTACATATAGACATACATATATGTATGTATGATATGTATTTGTATTTACGTGTAGTTGGGGACGTCTAGTACATATGTGTGTGTATGTGATGGGGTCAGATGGCGTCCACAGTGCAGTAAAATTGCATAAAAAGTCATTACAGTTACTGCAATTCGGCTGTCCAGTTGGAAAATGTAGCGAATAATTTATAAGAAACACTTAAAAGCGACGGCGATACGAATCCCAGGCTCGAACGTTTGCCAAATTGCCGCCCGGCTGGGGCTTATTTAGGCCCAAACAACATGCAATATGTAACTGTTCGGCCGATGGCAGTCCTGCCTGGCCTGGCCTGGCCTGGCACTCTCCGGTTGCCAACAACTAGTCAAAGGAACAGGGGAAGCAGTCTAAGGCCGAAGGTTCTTGCCATTGGCTATTCAGCCAAAATTTAGCCAGGACACGGACACGGACACGGACACGAGCCGTTAATGAGTTTTCCAATTTAATCAATGATTTACCAGAAAGTGCCATGAACAATGCTCCACTGGCACACCGACAATGAGTTAGCGAGAATGCAATTTTTGTCAATAAAAAGCGAATTTATGATTAGGTGCAACGAAACGACTTTTCAAACTGTAATAACATTTCGTTTTGATTTATACTCGTGTCCGTGGCTTACGTTTCGGCACCTTCCGTAGACTTGGAACGGAGAGATGGAATTGCGGCCAAATTGCCAAATTATAATGATCGCCCAAACTGTTGTTATCGTTAGCTGTTACTGCCTCTGCTGCAATTACGTTTTCTGCACTTTGAGCGGCTGCCAAGCGTTGGCCATTGAACAGTTTTCCCAGAAGGGTCCTACAAGGCAATACATATATGTATGTCCACATATATGTACATATTTATGTACAGAATAGAATTCGAGCTGTTTAAAAAGTACCGCGATATCTATCGTCATGCTATAACTATTTCGCTTTTTATTGAAAGTTTCACCATTTAACTTCCTGAATTTTTCCGTACATCGAAATGAAATGGAAATGATGCGAGCAAACCCAAAAAAATGTCTATGAATATTTTCAATTTTTGTAAAACTTTCTCTGCAAGAACACTTTGAGTTTCTTTTGCCGGCAAAATCTCATGAAATTGCACCATATTGAAATGAAATGAAAACTTTTACGACTATTTAAGAAAGAACTTCTTGAACTACGCATAAGGGTCTTCCGGGTTAGGGAAACTTTAAGGCACGCTGAAACGAAAAGCGTATTCTGTCAAAATGAGAGCAATTTAAAGCTGCATTACTTTGCGGTTCACCCACCATCATATATCATTGTTTCAGGGCATGGAAATTTACAAAAAAGAAGGCAAAAACTTTACATGCAAGAGTTCTCCAGTAAGACTCTCTGGCCGGACCAATAAGTTGTCTATGAAAAGTTGGATATGCCACCACACCACCCACCAAAAGAACCACCGTGCACCTGCCACGGACTGGGGTAATAAGCGGTTTGTTGTGGTCATTGCCTTTATATGAATTACAATCGATATTCAGAGGCGGATGGCTAGATTGCTGGATGGTATCTATTCATCCAGCGCCGAACTGAATGCGGTTTAGATGGCCAATGGAGCGGCAAATAAGCAATTATGATACATTACAGCTACCGTACGAGTATATGGAACACCTCTGACAGGCCGGCTTATGTGACGCATACGCAATATTTCCTTGGTTGGGGCTTTGCTTTGAGGTTTCCTGAATACGAAAAAAAACCCAATGCAAAAGTCCCATACAATAGAACTAAACAATGCGGGTTTTCAGGAGAATATTGCGCATTGTCAGTGCGTGGTTTTTGCTATTCGTTCTTATGGGTTGCACAATGTACATATACATACGAGTACGAATATAGTATATAGTATATACTTGTGTGTGGGCTTAGTATATAGTGCACACTGTAGGTATGTGTGTCGACTAAGCCACAGCCACTAGGAGCCACTCATACTCGCATTCATTCACCGACTCACGGCGCATAAGTCGCTCAAGTGGTAATTAAAATTATACCAACAAAGCGACAGCTCTCGGGCTAAGAAAGAGGGACCAAGGCGGGGAAAGGGCGAGAGCCCAGCCTGATGGAGCCCCTGGCTGTCACAGAAAGCAAAGCGGAAACGTTGTGACCAAGAGGGTCTCACTGCTGATGACTGCTTGGGCTATACTTGCACTATTGCTGTGGCACACACGCTAACAAGTTGCGGCTGTTCACACACGTTCAAAATGCATACACTAAAAACCAGAGATTGGGCTAAGGCGAGGCCCTCGACAATCTGATACCCATTACTCAGTGCAGGCATTTGCAGCTCCTAGTATATGCGCTTCTGTAATTATATGTATCATAAAAATTACCTACAGTTTTCAAAGGATTTACAACAGCCGTTGTAAGCCACCATAACATAGTCAAAAACTATCTCCCCATGAGAAAGTTTCCAAGTATTTCCAAGTGTGAAAGAGTATTCTAAAAGGGAATGAAATATTGCACAAATTAAAAACAAAATCGATTGCTTGCCTCTGTATGTTGCATACATTTCATTGAACACAATATACCCTGGTACTCTACGAGAACGAACCGTGGATAAAAGTACTCATACATGTGCGCTGTGACAAGTTGAAATATTTATGAGTGCCCGTCGACCTAAAGACGCTGGTGACAAGCCAAGCAGAGCCTGAAACAAAACGAGTACACAACAAAAATAAAATAATAATGAAAAGAATACTAAAAATACTACCTACATACTAGTATATGTACATATACATATGCATATAAAGATGTATTTATCTACGAATATTCTAAGATTTTTAGTGCCTAAAGCATAGCCGTGAATCACTGCAAGAAAATGATTAATTATTTATTTAAATGTGTAATCAATGATTGATCGTAAATTTCAAATAAATTAATTAATCGTTCCAACTTTTAGAATTGAGCCCAGGTCTAGTTCATGAAGAGTAATCCGTTTCTTGCAGACTCTCTCACAAAGTTCAATCGTCCGATAGTTATTTGAACCAAATACGATGCATCTTAATTTGGTCCTTTCACATCGGTTCGTCCCACTGACGTAGTAGTAAACGACGGTCATCCTTCTACAATCTCCCGTGCCAATGGGGTTGCCAACGCAATCGGGATTTGATTCTACCAACAGGGTATAAGAAATCACCTGGAAGATCACCAACAGTTTCATGTTCCGCATCGTTTCAAAAGAAAAACCAGACAAAACGGCTTCAAGATCGATTCGGATGAAGCAAGTAAATGCTGTGATAAGTGCAACTAATCCTGTAACTCAATTGATACGCTTTTTCAGACCAAACCTTGATTCAATTTAGCTATTTTCAGATTTGACACTCTACGAGTACTTGAGTTGTACTCCTGCCTGTACTCAACCACCACTTGCATGTTCCCGTCATCTCCCAAATTCAAAACCGAAGAACGGATTCAAACTAGAACTCAATTTTCCCGTAATCATAAGCCTAGCTATAAGTATATGAACACCTCTCGGGTTTCGAGTTGATCGTTTAGTGCATCATTAAAAAAACTCTACTGTGCAGAAACTTTCGAGTGCTGTGCTCGCAACTTTCATGCGGCAACCGTTGCCGCCTTCGAGTGGCAACATATATACAAAAATTAAAATTTCCAAATGCGGAGAAAGCTGGGGGAGCTTACGCCAAGGGCGAATCTTAGTGCGTCTGGCAGGGACGGTAGTCTGCCATAAATTGTATAGACTTGCTGACAGGGCAGGGTCGCCTACCTTCAAATATTTACGAGTTGTGGCACCTCCTTGCGGCTACCTTTGCCAGGTAATGCATCCTCCAGCTTCCCTCTTCCGCTGCTGTGTTGTTGGTAAGTCCCAGGCTTAATTAGCAGCAGGTCCCCGGACTGTCCTCGAATTAAAGATTCAGCGGTGAGGGGGAAAGCTAATTAACGGTTAGCGCGTGTGTTTTTCTGGGCTACTACGCAGCTGGGGCTGGAAACTTTCCAACTGTAAAACTGTTTCTGACTCGCTTTTAACACACACACAAAAACCCTGCGACAGGTCCTTCGGTTTTCGCCTTTGGTTCAATTTGTTGCACAAGTCTTTGGAATACAATCTTTGTTGCAGATGAAAATGCAAACACTTTTTCTCTTCGCTTGGCACGAAATTGTTCCGCCTTTCTACGACGCAGTTTCGCTTCTATTAACAGGAGTCGTCGACTGAGACTTGTTCGCTTTTGTATGCTGCGTCGCGTGGCCTTGTTCGGGCTATCCGGCGAAGGTAGCTCCGGCGGGGAAAGGCTCGCATCGAGTCCGGCACGAAAGCTGTCCTGAAACCGCACGCCGATAAGTTAAATTTATCGCACAAAAATACCGATATGATATTTGCTTAAAACTTACCTGTTGTGCGCAATTTTTGTGCAATCGATTTTCATTTCTTATCAGTTCGTTGGGTATAGTTTTTATCCCGCCTATTCCACAGAGCCGGGCAAAGCCGTTCTCCCTGATACGAGCAGCAGAGTGGAATCAATTCAGAGCCCGGATCTACACATGTGACTGGCCTTACAGCTGTTCAATGCAGGGTTGCACCTGCTGTCAAACCCAATCAAATCAAATGGCGTGTTTCAAATAGACTTTACTGAAAGACGGAGAAAGCATATGTTTAGAGAGAGATACAACTATACAGTTGATTTATCGAATCTCCAAAACACTATAGATGAAACTTGAAGTTTTTACACCCAGATTTGGTTCAAATCGGATCACAATATCACTGCCATAGGAAATAATGAATCAAAAAACTATACGTAGTGACAAAATACATATTTTCATTTGAGATTGAGTACATATTATAAAAACTACAATAATCAATAACTAAACATGTACATCCTACAGATTTGCATTCCACAATGGAAAATCAATCCTTTGAGGATCTGAAGTCCTTTGAGCGTCGCATGGGAGAAATAGTTGCTAGCCAGAAACTACGTGCACAGTCCTGGGCTATTATCATTGTCGGCGGAATTGTCTGCAGCGTAATTGGTGCATTCTACTTGTTGGTAAACCCCAGCCATGATAGTTCTCAACCAATGATGATCGTACGCAGCCCAGAAGTATTTTTCCTTTACCTGGTGGTTCTTGTGGGGTTTATTTCGTATGGTGTCAAATTGGTTCTGGACCAGCAGATCATTTTAAGACGCTTACGCCTGGTATTAAACGAATATTGCTTGGACTTCACAGAAGATGGTAAACTTCTTATCCGTAATAATCGGATATAGTCATATTAGGCCAACGACTAGTTATTTATTTATTGTGTTTGTTTTTGTTGATTTTTTGTTACTAAATTGTTTTTCTATACACTAAGTTCAATACATACATAACTCTCTAGACAGTTTAATTTTATTTCAAGTGGTAATTAAGCACGTGCGGCCATAGAGTCTAGTAATACGTACCTTTAAAGAGGGTAAAAGTTTCATTTGTTACAGCCAGAATGAAGACAATAATTTTCCAGGCTTAGTGACGGAGTTGGTGGGAACAAGGAGAAAAATGTAACGTAAAGAAGAATCATTTTTGCTGAATAATCAGACTTAAAAGTATAAATTACACCTTCGCATCAATCTCCAAAAAACAAACCTGCTGCTTTATGCATCGATATATGTATGTGAATATAGTTGATCGGCCAGATACCAGATCGTGCCAACTCCTTTGCCAAAGATGCTGCTAGGCTATCACAAAAATCCGTCTCAGATATTCAAGCTAAACAATTACGTAAATTTACACGATTTAAAATGTAATTAATTGTATTTCATGTACCATTAATGGACCATTTGTGAGTTTGCATCTGAGTTTAGTTTATTTGAAACTAATTAAACGGTGTACATTACATTTAGATTGTGTTGCTTTGCACTTGTATCCTAAATATGCTCTCTTTGATGTAGAAATATAAAATCTATATAGTATTTGCAAATCTAACAATCACATTCGACTAAAATCTAACATTATAAGCGACAGATAAAACAAAAATCAGTGAGCGACGCACATTACGATTAAAACAACAACAACTACAGCTCGCTGATTCTCCATTATAACAGGACAAAGGCATTTGATGCCCGTTGCAAATCGTTTTAGTGATTTTTCAAATCAAATATTTCACGCAGTAAAGGTTCTACCTGGGATGGGTTAACATTTAAATATACATTTATAATGAATTTGTTCAGACGCTCCACATCTGAAATCTTTTGGATTAGCTTGATAAACGCATTTTTCGCCTCACAGCCAGTGTAAACACTCTCCAAATATCTTCGCAGAAGATAGTAGTAGGAATTCTGAAAAAGTAAAACGAACAACATTTATAGCTATCCAATCAGATATGCAATAACCCAAATGAGTACTAACCTGTTCCAATCTAATCACGTCTTTGTGTATCACTCGGGATCGAGCTGAAGTGAAGAGGACAATGGCACACATTATCAAAATTATGTTCTCATCCATGCGCCATTTCTCGTCAAAGGTGGTAATAAATTTCTGATGCTCCTCATAAATATTGCCTTCGGCAAACTTCAGTAGTTCAGTCCGAATGTTGCCCATATTTTCTTTGGTGTGTGGCACCTGGAAAAACAAATGTATATTCGTAGTAAACCAAGTATTGCCTTAAAGAATGGTATGCCTTACTTTCCACGCATTGCGATCGTCGTCATAGATCATCGCCGAACGCATTATCATCATTTCGGTGCAGCCGCCTTTGAGCAGGGCCACCTGGTCCTCCTGGCACATGTCACGGAATGCACTTATCTTCTTGGCCATCTTGATTAGACGCTTAATGGCCACGGCCGTCAGATTGATCAGTTGCAACAGCTTCGGATTATGGCGTGTGTCGTCGGGCTGGGGTTGAACAATAAAATATAACGCACAGGTGGCCATTATTATCGCACAAAACATTAGGGTTTGTCTATGAAAGGTGACTCAATCGAATAGTGCGGCATTGCTTATCACAGAGCCAAACACCTGCGTGCTCCACATTTCGAAGAAAATGTATCGTATTCCCTAATTAACAATAATGAAATGTGCTAATTGCGATGAAGCACCAGCGGCAAACAGTTGAATAAACGGCCAACCAATCGTCAGCTGGAGGCTCATGAGCGCCTGCTGCCGCTGTTGATAATGGGTGATAATGCCATCGTTTTGGCACTGCCCGAGCCTGATAATGTCACTGTCTGATTGGGTCTTGCTCGACGGGCGTAGACATCCCAGACTGAGAGAGAGAGAGAGCGCGGGATACCTCACTTTTATGGCGAGATTATTCAAAGTTGTGTTTACATTTTGGAGGAGCGCTTTGCTGGGCACACAGAAACAGCTCGGAAGTGACATGTCAATGCGATACGCACTGACTCACGGCTATGTGGTCTATGCCAGGTGCTGAATATATATCGCCTCTGGCACTGCACGATTAGATAAGCCGGGCGCTGTTAAGAGTTATAACTAAAATAATGAAAGGGTGCTTGGTGGTGCTAATGACTGTGGTGGTGGTGGTGGTGTTGGTGGTAGTGCTGGTGCTGGTTCTGGTGGTCACCTTAATGCGATCGTCGCCCATCATCAGGGCACTTAGATCCTCGTCTACGGGATCGTAGAGAGCTTCGCTGGCCAAGCGCAGTTCGCGCAGCTTCATTTGCTCAGCTTCGTTCAGTTCGCGGTCCATGTGCATGCTCGAGGGAGCGCAAATTGGCTGCTGGGGCAGATTCTGCTGCTGGTTGTGGTTTGTGTTCGCATTACAGCCACTGTAGGAGGACTGACCACCCATGTGGGACATCTCCTCCTTTATCCGCGACGCTGCCTGAATGCTGTTGAATGCCTGATACTCGATCCGAATGACCTCCGACAGCACAGACTCAATCGAATTGATGCTGAAATCACTGTCCAGACTGGGCTCGTCATTGTAGTTGGTTTGCATGAAGGTCTTCAGGTCAAAGTCAGGCGAATTGGCAATGTCGGGCAATGGATGGCTGCTCGATGTGCTGGGCTGCTCACTTCCCATTTGGTTGGAACTGGGCGAATGGTACTGCAAGTCGACGGCAACGTCGTGGGGCGAGCTGGCGCTGGTGTTGATTGGCGAGGGGCTCCCGCTCCCCAGCATGGACTGTATAACCGTATCCAATCGTTCACTGGCTGGCTTTCCGTTCCGTTCTGACTCCTGTCCGCCGCTAGCCTTGTCCAGCAATGGCTTGCGGTCTGTTTGTTGGGCACTGTTTGTGCCGCCACTCAAGATCCGATTGACGATTCGGAGAGCCTCCGCTGGGGTGTTCATGAACTTATTCATGATGTCGATGGCATCCTCCGGCGAATGCATCAGGTTCTGCATGAACTCCACTACGTCTGATGGCGAGTCAACAATCTTGGAGATAATCTCAACCCCGTCCGTGGGGGAACTCATGAATTTCGTGAATACTGTCAAAGCGTTGAACGGCGAGTTCATAAATTTACTTATAATCTTGAGCGCATCGCCTGGAAAGATATGCACGGGTATAGACTGGATTGAGCGATATATGTATGGCGAGGCAAGTCCACCAACCTGGATAGTCAATTAAATGGGAGACCAGTCGGAGGGCATCCTTTTGTGAGCCAATGACCTTCTCCATTACCGAGATGGCCTCCTTCTGGGTGCGCATCAATTTGTTGATGGCCTGCGATGCACGATCCGGGTCGGAGACAATCTGTTCAACGATTTTATCGGCCGTCATCAGAAGCGGGTTTATTTCGCTCGACGATCGTCCAGCCACGCAGCCATTGGCGCCGCTCTCCGCCGACCCGCAGCTCTGCGAGTCCTGCGATCCGGAGTACAACTCCAGGTTGCTGCTGCTGTCAGCTTGAGCCTTGCTATCATCGGGATCCGAGGCACCGTCCCCGCCGGCATGCTCCATCAGGCGGCGTTTGGCGCGATTGTTCTCGATCTTGCGCCGCTTGATAAGCTTGTCCTCCTCGGACATGATGTTCTCGCTCTTCATGCCAATGTCCAGGCATTTTTTCAGGCGGCACTTTTGGCAGAAGCGCCTCGTTACCACTGTGATGTCACAATTCTGGTTAAATGGACAGGTGAACGATTTCTTGGCCAAAGCGTTCCGGCGAAAGAATGCCTTGCAGCTCTCGCAAGTTACGGCGTTGAAGTTGTAGCCAAGGGCCTTGTCGCCGCACACGGCACAGTTTTTTGGCGGTGACATGTCACAGCTTTCAATTAGAATTCTGATTGATTTTTTTAATTGCTTCAGCTTTTGTTGTGGCCTGGCGCTGGACCTTGTTGGTACGAAGCTTGCGCAGCACTTGGAAATTCGTCAACAGCTACAACTGACGCTGCTTGTTAACATATTATGATCTACATTAAATTTATTGATTGCACATAGTGGCCCTATAGCACGCAGAAATCACTAGCATTCGTTATCACCACATAATTCTTTTAATTTGTCCGTCCAACTTTAGCCCAAACACAATAACAACAAGCCGCGCGAACACGCGAATGGAAGATGGGCGCAATTGTGAGCAGTGCCACGACATTTTGAGTAGAACTATCGATAATAATACTTATGCCATCTCAAAGCCGAAATTCAGCTGGATATTTTAATTTTTCCGGAAAATAATTAATAAATAAAATGAATAGAGTAAAGACCACCCAGTCCAAGACGGGCGAAATAGTTGCCTACAGCGAAGGAGCAATTCGCAACAACATATCTGCCGTCGAATACTGCCGGACTTCGATGGCAGCCATCTCGGGCTGCGCTGCTGGTAATTGACACTAATTTATAAATGTGCCCCAGACCATTAATGAATGCACTCTTATTTGTAGGAATCTTGGGCTTGAGCGCAACGCTGGGATTCCTCTTCTACTTCCTGTCGGTGTTTGTCCTGTGGCTCATGGTGCTGCTGAAGTCGGGCACACAGTGGCGCAAGTACTTCATTAGTCGCAGCAACCTGCTGACCAACCAATTCATGGGCGGCCTTTGCACCTATGTGCTCTTCTGGACATTCTTGTATGGCATGGTTCATGTGTATTAACTTGGCGCATTTACAAAGCATATAGCGAAAATAAACATAAGATTTGACTAGGCAATACAATAGTGCAAGCGATTGAGTACGTTTCTAGGTTTGTACAACCGATGCGGCCGCTGCCGTTCCCGAGCAGTCGCACCATGGAGTTTTATTTACATCACATTCAAGCATAATGTTCAAGACGGTTATGTCGATCCCGTCGATTGTCAGTCCCTGCACCTTGAGTATTTTGTACTTGACGTTGTCGAGACCAGTTTTGTGGTCCCGCTTGCGGGTCATCTCCTTCTGATTGAAGCACTTTTGAGTGTCCCGCTTGCGATGATGGCGATTGTGAATATGGCTGTGGAGATAAAAAAAACGTCTAGTGACTTTGCGAACGGATTGGGTGGGTGTTTCTGCCTACCCAAATGTGTCGTTGACGCCAGTCTTAATGTTTTGTGGTCGCGTGACCTGCAGTCCCGCATCCCGGATGCGTACGAAGAACTCATCGTCCTCCAGGCCCCAGCCCCAATATTGATTCGACATGCCGTTCATTTTCTGAAAGTGTTCGCGGCGCACCAGCAAAATGCCGCCCACAAAGTTGTCGTAGTGGTATTTCGGGTGCAGCTTTGGTCCGGCAATGTGCAGAGGTCCCACGCTGCTGGGATATTCGTAGAGAAGATCGTCGTTGCGGGGCAGCAGGTCGACGTCGTGCATGGCAATATAGTCGTAGACCTCGTGGCAAAACTGGAAGCCCACGTTTATGAGGGAAGCACGATTAAAGCGGAACCTGTCCACTTGGTTCAGCAGGAATATATGATGGGCAACGCCTTGCCGCCGAAGGAAATCGGTGATATGTGGCACAAACTGCAGCAGCTCCTCGAATCGGTCCCGGAACGGTACCAACACAGCCATCTTGTGTGCCGCCGCGCTGTGGTCATGCTCCTGTCCCTTGGGTGCGGGTGTCACAGGCGCTAATTTCTTCACTGGTCCACTTCCCACAAGTTTCGCCAATGGATTTGACAGCGGGCATATGCAGTCTATAAAAAAAAGGAGCGACGCCAGTCAGTATTTTTAGAATCCATGTCAGCCTACTCAACCTACTCACCTGAGCCCAGCGGAATCAAACTAAGAACCGCAATGCCGCCCAAGCAGAAGGACAGGCCGCAAACAAAAACCCAATTTATAGTGGATATATTAACCATTGGAATTAGCTAATTGTTGTATCCTGTCAAGCTAAAAACTGTGTCCAATCCATAGGCAAAAGCTAAAAAATATTTTTCTTCTTTTTTCTGGCTCTGGTAATCAGCTGGCGGCTGATGGTGATGGTTAACGTGACACGGCACGCACGTACCATGCCACCGTTTGACCGGTACGTTTGAATACCTGTAACGGAATTCCGGCTCAAGGCGAAATAATTCGACTAATTAATTAATTAATGGATATCCTGTGCTTCCATTAAATGAAGTTACCGATACCTGAGGAAATATACCTAGGCATTTCTCTCTCCAAAGTATTTATTATGTGTTATTATGTGGTATGGTAAACTAGTATAATATTCGGACTACAGGCTGAATTACTTCCAGAACTTCTTGACGGACATGTTCTTCTCCGTGTCCTTTTGCATCACCTTGGAGACGGCCATCTCAAAGTCTTCCTGGGTGACGTGCACGCGGCGCTCGCGAAGAGCATACATTCCGGCCTCGGTGCAGACGCCCTTGACCTCAGCCCCGGAGGCGCCTGACATCAGCTCGGCAATCTTGCGCAGGTTAATGCCACGGGTTAGGTTCATCTTGCGCGAGTGGATCTTGAGGATGTCGAGGCGAGCCTCCTCGTTGGGTGGCGGAAACTCGATCTTGCGGTCGACGCGGCCGGGACGAAGCAAAGCCTGATCGAGGACGTCGATGCGATTGGTGGCCATGATCACCTTGATGTTCTTGGTGGCCTCGAAACCGTCCAGCTGGTTTAGCAGCTCCAGCATGGTGCGCTGCACCTCAGAGTCGCCCCTGCCGGTGTCCAGGCGAGCCGAGCCAATCGAGTCGATCTCGTCCATGAAGATAATAGACGGAGCGTGCTCGCGCGCCATCACGAACAGCTCACGCACCATGCGCGATCCCTCGCCGATGAACTTCTGCACCAGCTCCGATCCGGAGACGCGTATGAAGGTGCACTCGGTGTGGTGGGCCACGGCGCGTGCCAGCAGGGTCTTTCCGGTGCCGGGAGGCCCGTACAGAAGCACGCCCTTGGGCTGCGCGATGCCGAGGGCGTCAAAGAGCTCTGGATGCTTGATGGGCAACTCGATCACCTCCTTGATCTCCTTAATCTGCTTGTCCAGGCCCCCGACCATCTCGTAAGTGGAGTCTGGAACCTTCTCGACCAGCATCAGCGACACCAGCGGATCCACCTTGCTCGGCAGGATCTTGTGCAGAGTGTAGCTTTCGTTGCGCAGCGCCACGCGGCAGCTGGGCACCACGTCCTTGATGTTGATGTTCTTGTCCACATCCACCACGTACTTGCCCTCAGGGTGCACCTTCACCAGCACCTTGTTCTTGTCCATTGGCTTCACCACCTCGGCCACGTAGCTGCCCTGCTCCTGCAGCAGCTGCAGTTCCTCGCGCAGAAGGCGCACTATCGTGGAGGATCAGGAATCAGTGTCTGTACTAGGAAACATACCTTAGAACTGGACTACTCACCCTTTGCATTGAGCTCGTTTCGCTGGGCCTGAAGGCGTCGCAAATTGGCGTTCTTTTCGGCAACGGTAAACTGAAGCTCGGAAATCTTTTGCAAAAAGTACGATTCAAATCCCTGGCCTTTGCCGGTGCCGCCAGAAGCAGCGATAAGCCCAATATCAACATCCATCTTCACTCCAAAGTTCGAATCGAATTGTACTATTTTTTTTTTTTTTGGTATTTAATCGCTGCCGCGAAATTTGATGGTCGCACGACGATGAAGCCTAGTACTCAGAACGAAAAACTGTTTGCTAGCAAACAGATGTCATATATTTTTCGAGCGACCAGTGGTGTGACCAGAGGTGTGCACTGCATTCCGAACGGTTACACTGCTCATACCGCTGCTTGGTTTTGTTTAAAGTTAACAAAATGCACTTCTTCGGCTGGGACTGTTCTTTCCCAGGCATATCCTGGGCTCCCCAATATTTTATTGGCAAGGTAATGTGTCTGACTATCAGCAGCAGCAGATGGCGACGCCTCCCGTGCCGACCACCGTGAAGACAAACTGTTTTGAAAGCAATATTTGTTTTATATTTATGAAAATTAATAAAAATATAATATTATAATATACATAAAATTGTCCTTTATATAATGCTGCATTAATTAGATTCTATTTGTCTTCATTATTTAAATATTTCATTTGGTTTTTTGTTCTCTAATTGCAATGTTTGCTTCGTGTTTGCTGGCAAAAGATATCAAACTTATATCTTTTTCGAGGTTGCTCGAAACATACCAAAAAAACAAGCAAATACTTCTAATACTTTTCCAGTATATACCGACCTTTTTTTTTGTTGATCTGAGTACTGCCTTCCTTACAGAGCCTAGAAAACACTTTTTGCCGTAAAACGAATATCAGCCCTGATTCTGTTCGCTAGGTGTTTTTTTCGATCTGAGTACTAGACTTAAATTTGTATTTCCATAGCCAGGGCGGAAAACCAGGGCGGCGATCAAACGAGACTTAACCCCCTTAACACCTCTTTATTTAAAAAGTCGAGCACACTTTATTAAACCGCGGAATATAATACTTTTTATTTAGGATCCTTGTAGCTCCATCCTCCTCTTTACTTAAAAAACAATATGAACATGAACATGAACATGAACATGAACATGAACATATGAACAATAATTTCACCTGTAATGCGTAAAATATGTTAAAGTTATATAAATTTCGTGGAAATATTAAATACCCCTCTGGTCGACAATGGGTTAACGTTCGATTTTATTGATTGAAATCGTATTGCATAATTTTGATATTCGGTTTAATATTACTAGCTAGTTAGCCCACTCAGCCCTAAGCAAGTAATTTCATTCGATAGATACATCCATTTTCTACAAGATTAGCTAGTTTATAAAACTCCTGTTTATTGCATTTTTTCCATAATAAGGTTCAAACAAGAACGGCCAAAGCATAAAACGAAAATGTTGACTAAATGGGACATCAGTGTTGCTGGTCAACCAAGTATCTTCTCTGCGTATTGACTTTTGTATACCCTATTTCCTTTAATTTCTGTTAAATTTGTTGTTCCAAGCTGCTTTAAAACAGTAATATTGTATTTTTCTTAGATTGAGATGTTTTTTACCTATTAATGCATATGTTTTGTTTATTATATATACATTTAGCCCGGTTCTGATACCTATTATTGGAACCCGTGAGCTGGAAAATTTCGTTAATATCTTGAAAACAGACTCTGAGTAGTTTCTGCATTAATTGGAGCCTGAAATTACAAACAATATCTCAAGTCCATAATATCCATTTTCCTAAGGTATGCAGATTGTTGCTCATTCCGTGCCAAAGTTGCACAACAATGCTGCTAATTCATTTCCCAATGTTGCTGAAATTTTTCCCATACAAATTTTGAAAACCCACCAAACGAATTGAGAGCGAATAACGCGTATTACGATATTTTGGTACCCTAAATGGAGGTTGGCGGTCATTTTGAAAATTATCTTAAGATATTGAAAAATAAATATTTTATTTGATTTGTTTTTTCGGTGATGTCCAGTGTGACTGGAACCTCACATATATTTCAAATATTAAGGTTCAAACAAAAAAAACATAAAAGAAATGTGACGTCGTATTGTGGCGTTGCCAGACTCGAGCAATTCGTAGTTGCTGCGGGCTGCCATACCATGATATTTTGTGATATGAAATTCGTCAATTTTAATATTCAGTTTAATATTACTTGATAGTTAGCCCTCTCAGTCCTAAGAAAATAATTTTATCCAATTCCTAAATGAATTTGGTTTAGGATTGGCTTTAGTTTTGAGAACTCTTTTTCACTGATATTCAGTTTAATATTACTATCTAGTTGGCCTACTGGTCCTACTGATTTCTTGATTTAAATTAAACAGTATATTGTACATTTCAATAAAAAGCGTTGTATTTATTTATTAGATTACAAAGAAAAGCTTGCATATAAATTATGATAAGGTATGGAAACACAAGAGCTGTTCTTAAAAGACATATCAAATAAATAAGATCTAAATTAAAATTTATTTATTTATTTTTAAAATTAAATACTTACGACTACAACTATATTTAGAGATTATATAAATCTAATTGATGTTCGTGATTATTCAGCGTTATTCGAACGCTATTGGGTTTCACAGCGTATTTCTAGAGCTCAAGTGACTGAAAATTCAAATTTGTTGTTCTACTATTCTACTACGACGACGACGATGACGACCAATTTGTAAGTATCAGCGCGGCATGCTGATAGTTTAAAAAAATAGTTTACAAAGTTAACTGCTACATTAATGTTTTTGTTTTTTTTTTTTTTGTTTGATTTTCAGTCAGTCGAGCAATAGCGATAGCCGACAGTTTGTTCGTTTCCATATTTTAGTTTCCGTCTTCAGTTGATCTAAAAAATTCTATGTAGACTAAAATTGTTACTGGCCGGGTCCACAAATCGCAAGCAAATGCATTGAAGCAAAGTACAAAAATTGATTTCAATCCGTTAAAACTATGCAATTCGTGGTTCGCTTTGTAAAAATTGCTATAAAAACTAGTTCGTTCGTTTCTCCATTTTACACGTATTGTATATAAAAGTATAAAAGCTTGGAATAGTTCATAGAAGATTTCTCAATTTCTCAATTTCTCAATTCAATTCAACTGATCTGATCATCTGATTTGATCTCATTGTGCGCGTGTTACAGGCGGATTTCGTTGTTCTTGCAACAAAAGAAGACTAGAAGCAACAATTATACACAAAAAAATAATAATGTTTAAAATAAAGTGACTAAAATACTATAAAAGCGCATTGAAGAGAAGTGTGTGTGTGTGTGGTGTGACAATATTGCTATTCATTGTTAAATAAACAAACAAAAAGAAACGGTTGTTCAGTAGCCAAATGCCGTGGGTCCTGGTCTGGTCTCTTCGTAACGCCATTGATTGTGTGTGGTGCTGGAAAGCGCCAGAAGTACAGTACTCGTATCTGGGTGGGTGGGGGTGCTGCTATCTGATTGGGGGTGTTGGTTCTGCTTTTGCTTTTGCTTTGTGTTTGAGAGTCTCCTGAAAGCGATTTGTATATGGCGGCGGGCACAATGAACGACTTTACAAGGCACGCGCGACGTTGGTTTTTGCTACTTTATAGGCTGCTGTCACTAGGGCGGGGGTTACAAATACAAATACAAAATACAAAATACAAATACAAAATACATAAGTAATTCGTTTTAAGTGAGCGCGTTCTAAATTAATTGCACCTATACTATGTATACAGTACAATATCACTGTTTGCTTCGTCACCATAACCTAATCCGAAACAAATTGGCGTAATTCAATTGAAAGAGTGCGAATATCCGGCGAACCAAAGTTACTATATTCCTATTGCATATCTGATCTGATCTGATCGATCCGATCTGATACTGATACTGATCCTCCATTAGTTTTGGCACCTAGGTATACATACGTTCTGATAAGGTTCTGATTCTGATTCTGATTCTCATTCGGTTGTAAGCCTGGTACTGGTTCTGGTTCTGGTTCTATTGCTATTTGGGTGCAATCTGGGTCGGTTGGTTCGTCTGTTTGTGATGTGATTGTTTGTCTGCAGTGCTTAAACATTAGTTAAAATTATATTTAGTGAGCATGGCTGTTGGTGGTTCATCTCTTGCGGCCCGCCGCAGTGGTGGCCATTATTTGCTGCATAGTTGGGCCGGGAATGCACTGCTGTGGATTGCACTGCATCTTGCCATCGCCGCCGCAACTGGAATGGTGGCATAGAATATTGGGAATTAGAACCAATTCAGGGAGCAGCTAGAGCTCTGTTATACTCACGTGCAGCGCATGCATGGACCGCTCTTCGACTCGATCATCTGGCCAACCTTGTACGTGCGGTTGTCCATGAGGCAACCCATATTGCTCACAGAGTCGCTGTGGGCCATGGCTGTTATTACCGGGGGCAGAGGTGTGCTGGTGGTGGTTGTGCTCGTCGTTATGTTGAGCACGGCGGCCATGGAGACGGGACACTCGTAGCGCGGGCAGCAGAAGCCGGAGATGGGCTCCTCGTGGCAGCCGGCAATCGGTGGCGGGCACGACTGCTGCAGACAGATGATGTCGCTCCTGAAGCAGAAGCAGAAGTCGCAGGGATCGTCACGTGGAATTTGCTGGGCTGAAACGTAAAGTTTGCCTGCGTAGCGACAGGTGCCAGGACCGAACACATCCTCGTCGTCGTACTCGTCCTCGTACTCGGGCGCGTGTCCGTAGGGCGGGTGTGTGATGGGACTGGCTGCTGTCGTGGACGATGTGGCGCTGGCGGTGGTGCTGCTTGGTGCCTCAGTGCTCTGCTTGGCCGTGGAGGAGGCCTCGGTGGCCTCGGTTGCCTCGGTTACTCTTCCTCGCCCACGCGATCGTCGATGACGGGACTCTTGGTGGAGCTGGGCAGGTGCGCGAAGAGTGGGTGCATTGTGGTAATGAGTGTGGCGAGATCTGCTTGCTCCGTGGCAGCTTCCTCGCTGGCGGAGGTCTCGGCCGATGTCTCGTCCTGGGCAGCAGGCGTGGTCGTGCTCTGTGGCAGCTCTGAGACCACTGCGGGCACTTCAGCATCAGTTTCGGGCTCCTCGGTTTCGGGCTTCTTGTCTGCCTCTTCGCCCGTCTCCTCCGACTCCTTGTCCTCGTCCTCCTTCGCGGGCACCTCTGTGACTGGGGCATGATCCTCCTCGGATTCAACCGACTCGTCGCCCTCCTCAGCGGAGTCCAAGCTTGGCTTGACAGCTGGAGCTGCAGTGGTCCTGTCCGATGGCGGCAGTTCTGTGGACTTCTCGGGCACTTCCTTGTCCTTCTCCAGCTCCAGCTCGGGTGCTGCTGTCTCGGGCACAATATCAGCCTCCGTGACGGCGGCTTCCGCTGGGGTTTCCTCTGTGGCTGCAGCCGGAGCGGCAGTGGGTGGCTTCAGTTTGGCATCAGCTGGAGACTGATCTGTGGTCTCCTCAGCAGCGCCAGCAGCTGGCTCGGTACTTTCCTCTCCCACATCTTCCGAGACAGGAGGCTCGCTGCTGGACTCCACTTCGTGATCCACAGGGGCGACTGTGACTGGACTGCTGTCATCCTCGGCAGCCGGAGAGGCTGTCTGCGACATGACATCTTCCATGGGCTTCGTGTCGATCTCCTCGGCAGAGGGCACATCGACTGGAGCAGCAGCAGTAGTAGCATCAGTTTCAGGCACGGCTGGCGCAGCAGTTGAGGAATCAAGTGGCGCCTCCGGCTGCTCCTGCTCTGCCTCGGAAGTGGGCGATGCTGTGGAGATATCAATGGGTGTCTTGGCATCGTCCTGGGCGGTGCCAGTCTCCTCCTTCTCGTCGGTAGGTGGCGACACAGTGCTGGCTGTCGTATCCTTGGTGTCGTCATGCTTAGCGTCGGACACAGCTGGGCTGGCAACGGTGGTGACGTCGAGCTCATCCTCTGGTGTGCTGGCCTCTGCCTTGACGGACGTGGCTGCTGTGGTCGTTGGTTGCTCAGATTCGTCCACAGAGGGCGCGGATGTCGCGGCAGCTGTCTCATCGGTTGGCTGTTCGTCGGACGCATCGGTGGGCGGCTTTGTGCTGGACTCCACTTCCTGTTCATCCACAGAGGGCTCCTTTTCGGTTGGTTCCTGGCCGTCTGTGGCTGGAGTAGCGCTGGGCGTGAGGTCTTCATCGGACTCCTTGGTGGGGGCCACACTGGTAGAGTCCGCAGAGGGCTCCTTCTCGGTTGGTTCCTTGCCGTCTGTGGCTGGAGTAGCGCTGGGCGTGAGGTCTTCATCGGACTCCTTGGTGGGGGCCACAGTTGTGGACTCCACAGAGGGCTCCTTCTCGGATGTTTCCTTGATGCCAGTGGCTGGAGTAGCGCTGGGCGTGAGCTCTTCATCTTGCTCCTTGACGGGGGCAACAGTGGTGGACTCGGACTTGTCCTCCTCCTCCTTTTCGATGTCCTCAGCAGATGGGACAGAGGTGGCCGATGGGACATCTTCATCGCCCAGCTGCGGCACTTCGGTTGATGCGTCGCTATCCCCGTCCTTGGCCGGTTTCTCCGTCTCGGCATCTGTGACGGGCTCCTGTTCCGTGGCTGGCGATGGAGTTGTGGCTGCATGCAGCTTCTTCGTATCGACGCCTTCGGCAGCTGCTGGAGAGCTGGCAGTGATACCAATGGCGGCTTCGGTGCTTTCCTCATCCTCCGCGGAAGTGGAGGGCTTCTTCTCGTCGGTTGGGACTGAAGCATCCTCTTCAGCGGCGGGAGCAGCGCTGGTGACTGTGTCAGCATCAGCATCAGACTCAGATGGCAGTTCAGTTGACGTTTCGGGTGTCTCTTCCACTGGTGCCTGGGCAGTCGATGAGGGCTGCTTGTCTTCGGGCTGCTCAGCAGCCTGGGACTCGGTGGATGGAACGACTTCGTCACTGGCTTCGGTGGATTCCTCTTTAGGAGCGGCAGTTGTGGCAGGGATTTTATCTTCGGGCTGGCCTCCAATCTTATCCTCGGGCGTTGGCAGCTTCGTTGGCTGCTCAGTGGACTGCTCCTGCTCTGTTGGCTTCTGCTCATCGATTGGCTTCTGCTCATCGGTTGGCTTCTGCTCATCGATTGGCTTCTGCTCATCGATTGGCTTC
Source organism: Drosophila obscura (assembly GCF_018151105.1). Classification (NCBI taxonomy): domain Eukaryota; kingdom Metazoa; phylum Arthropoda; class Insecta; order Diptera; family Drosophilidae; genus Drosophila; species Drosophila obscura. The sequence goes on along the minus strand of NW_024542736.1, from coordinate 2,118,351 downwards.
TGCTCATCGATTGGCTTCTGCTCATCGATTGGCTTCTCTTCCTCGGTTGGCTTCGCATCCGCCTTGGAGACGGGGCCAATGGTGGTGATATCCGAATCAATATCAGCAGTTGGCACCGAGGTGACGGCCGGTTCCTTATCGTCCAGGCTGGGAGCAGCAGTCGTTTCACGCTCCAGCTCTGTGGATGGCTCAGTGGATGATGGCAGGACATCCTCTGGCGTTTCCTGGGGCAGTTTTGGCACTTCGGGCGTCTCCTCGGCGGCAGAAGGTGCTGCTGTTGTTGTTGTTGTGGCAGCAGCAGCAGAGGTATCCTCCTCTTCCTCCGTAGACGTTGTCGGGCCTTCCGGCTTCTCCTCGGCCTCCTGGGATGGCGTCTTAGCGGTGGTTACACTGTCATCTTCGAATTCTTCTTCGGTTGCTGGCGATGTGGCAGCTGAGGGGCTGGCAGTGGAGGCTTCAGTGGCCGACTCCTTCTCTACATCTTCGCCTGCGGGCAGTGGTGCCTTTTCGTCAGCGGGTTGCTCAGTGCGATCTTCGTCAGAGACAGGAGCAGCAGTTGCATCTGGTGTCTCATCCGCGTGCTCAGGCGCGGGAGTAACGCCCACTGCGGGCGTCTTTTCATCAGAAGGCGCAGCAGCTGTTGTGGCAGCCACATCAACTTCGGCAGATTCCTTGCGTTCGTCAGTGGCGGGAGTTGCCGTCGATTGCTCAGCGGACTCGTCCTTATCGCCAGCAGCAGCAGCAGCAGCAGCAGGGGGTGCAGGAGTGGTGGTACGATCAGATTCAGGCTCGATCTCAGCAGACGGTTTCTGTTCACTTTCGTCCTTGGACGGAATGTCAGTAGTGGCGGTCGCCGCTTCGTCAGAAGTGTCTCCAATTGACGGGGCAGCTGTGGCAGTCTCCTCTTCTGGCTCGGCTCCAAGCAGCGTCTTTTCTGTGCTTTCTGGGGTCTGATCTTCATCCGAAGAAGACTCAGCAGCAGCAGCAGGAGCTGGAGTGGTAGTGGCCTCGCTCTCGATTCCCTGGCCGGAGACTGTCGCGATCGGTGACTCATCCGAGGTGTCCTTCTCGCCCTCAGAACTTGGTTCAGTGGTTGCCACATCATCCCTGGCTGGCTCCTTGCCTGGCTCCTTGGCGATTTCTGCCTCTGTGGTCGACTCCGCATCGGCAGGCTGCGTCTCTGGCTGGCTGGCTGCTGGTGCTCTGGTGGGCAATGGTGGTGCCTTTTTGTCATCGTCTCCGGCAATCGGCGATCGCTCAGTCGTGGCTGGCAGGGCATCATCATCATCCGAACTATCTTCGGCGGAAGTGGAGGGTTCCTTTTCATCGGACACCTGCGTTGGTGCAACTGTTGTGAATCTGTCCAAGTCTTCGATTTCCTGCTCAACGGTTGAGCTCGTGGATGGCTCGGGAATCTTGTCGGTCTTTGGCGTCTGAGTCGACGACTCCTCAGATTCTGGCGCGTGCACTTCAGTGGAGGACTCTGTGGACTCTTCCTCGGATATAGCAGTGGTGGCTGGGGTTCCTGCTTCAGCATCGCCATCGGTAACTGGCGGCTTAGCTCCAAGAATGGGAGACTCTTCGGATTCTGTGGGTTTCTCCTCAGATTCTGTGGGTTTCTCTTCCGATTCAGTGTGTTTCTTCTCATCAATTGGCTTCTCCTCCTCAGTCGTGATGGGAGCTGTGGTTGTGGCTGTCGATTCATCGCCTGTCTCCTTTTGGCTGTCATCTGCAAACTGAGGCGGGGTTGTGGCCTCTTCTGGAGACGGCTTCTTGGTGGCCTCAGCCGTGGTCGGCTGCTCTGTGGCTGGGACAGTCTCAGCTTCTCCTTGTGGCTCCTTCTGCTCTGCATCCGTGGGCGTGGGCTTGGGCTCGGGTTCCTTGTCCAGGGGCTTCTGTTTGTGTTGATCTTCCTCGATTTCGGGCGTGGCTGTGGCTGGCTCCTCTGCTGCATTGGCTGTGGAGGACTCAACCTCCTCCTCCGGCTGAGTGGGCGACACCTGTGGCACCTCCTCATCGGGCTTGACGTGGGACAGTGGCTGCTCGGTGATGCCAGTGGGCATGATGACATCCTTGGGTATTTCCTCGGTGCTGGCGTCCTCGTCGATCCTGTCCAGAGGCTTGGCAGTCGTGTCCTTCTCCTCGCTCTCGTCGCAAATGTAAGTTGGGCAGCAGCCAGCGTGCAGCTCGGAGGAGAGCACGCACTTCTCGCGGTTCGCGGGCTCCTTGCACTCCATTTGCTGGCAGGACACCAGGCTGCTGATGCACTGGCAGGACACGTCGCAGGGCGCGGTCGCGGGCACAACGGTGTTGTTGGCATACGTCTTGCCCTCCACCAGGCAGTCGCCCTCTCCGGGAATGGCAGCGGGCAGGTCCATGTCGGGCAGTGGCTCTGACGAGCTCTGATCTTCGGCACCGGGCGCCACGGTGGTCTGCTCCGCTGCGAAGTCGTCGCGGCTGACAGCTGGCACTGTGGTTGGCTGCTCTGCACTGGGCGAGACGCTGCTGGACTGTACCTCTTCGGGCAGCGGAGTGGTCGTGGAATCTTCTGGTTTCGATGGCTCCTGCTTGATGGCCGTCTCTGTGGCATCTTCGGCACTTGGTAGCTCTGTGGAGTCCTTCTCTTCTGCACTTGGCACCTCGGTGGAGTCCTTCTCTCCGACAGGCGGCAGGTAGGCTGAGGTCGGCTTGTCCGTGGACACCTCTCCGGCTTCCACTGGAAGGCTTGTGGTTTGTGGCTGGACGTCGAGGATGGGTGGCACAACGTCGGACTTGGCTGGCGCTGCATCGGTGCTTGTCTCCTCCTGCTCCTGCTCGTCCTGAGCCTTGTCTGTGGTCTCTTCCGGCTGCTGCTGCTCGTCAAGTGGCGTGCTGGTCGATCCCTCGATGTCGGCCTCCTCCGCTTCCGTGGATGATTCTCCGACAGGCTTCTCGGCGGACACTGGCTTGGCTGTGCCGGTCTTGAAGACATCTTCGGCCGGACTGTCTGTGGATGCGTCCACAGCACCTTCGGTGACCTTCTCGTCGCTCTCGGCAGTGGGCAGAATGGTGGCAGTCTCGTCCTGCTCGCCAGCGGGTGCGGGTGCGGGTGCACTGGTGGATGTGCCAGTGGCAGGTTCGGCGTCCTTTTCGGACGCAGCCTGGACTGCTTCGGTGGATGAGGCGATCGGGGTGGCAGCTGTGGAGCCTTCTTCTGCTGTCTCCGTGACTGGCTCCTCGTCCTGTTCTGCTGTCAGCTCAGTTGAGTCATCGATCTGGTCGGACTTGGGTGTGGTCTGCTTGACAATCTCCTCCTCCTCCTCCTCCGCACTGGCACTGACCTCCTTGGCTGGAGTGGTTGGTCCGGCAGTCTCCTCCTCGGCGGATGTTTTGTCGGCTGGGGTCGTGGCCTGGCTAACTTCTCCCTCGGCGGAGGTATCCGCGGACGGAGTTGTGGGCTGGGCAATGTCCTCAACGCCTTCACTGCTTGTGGGCTCGGCAGGTGTGGCAGTGGCAGCGGCATTGTCAATGTCCTTCTCACCCTCACCCAGAGGAGCGGGAGTTGTCGCCTTGGCAATCTCCTCCTCCGATGGCGTGGTTCCCTTAACGATCTCCTCTTCTCCCTCGCCGCTTGCCTCTTCCGTGGATTCGGTGGGCTTGGCAGGTTCAGCATCTTCACCCTCCACCACTGCGGGTGTGGGCTTGGCTTCCTCTTCCTCAGAGCTTCCTGCTGGAGCGGGTGTGGGCTTGACCTCTTCCTCTTCTTCTGTGCTGTCTGCTGGAGCAGATGTTGGCTTGGCTTCCTCATCCTCAGAGCTTCCTGCTGGAGCAGATGTTGGCTTGGCTTCCTCTTCTTCACCGCTTCCTGCTGCAGAGGGTGTGGGTTTGATCTCCTCTTCCTCGCCGCTTCCCTCTGGAGCTGGCGTGGCCTTCGCCTCTTCATCTTCTTCTGCGCTTTCCGCTGGAGCAGCTGTGGGCTTGGCCTCCTCATCTTCTGAGCTTGTTGGCTTGGCGTCATCCTTCTTGGCACCTCCCTCAGGAGCAGCTGTTGGCTTGGCTTCCTCCGTTTGAGTGCCTTCCTCGGGAGCTGGGGTTGGCTTGGCTTCCTCCTGCTCGCCGCTGCCCTCCTCAGCGGGTGTGGGCTTGGCCTCTTCCTGTTCGTCGCTCGATCCCTCGGCAGGGGCAGCAGTGACATCTGCATCGGCGGCGGTCGGAGCCGAGGTGGTGACCTTGCCGATCTCTGCCTCGGGACTGGCCTTGGCTGGCGCCGGAGAGGTGACCCTAACGATCTCCTCCTCCTCCTCCTCCTCCTCCTGGGTGCTGTCCTGCTCGACGGGCTTCGTGGGCTTCGAAACATCCTCCTCGCCGCTTCCCTCGGGCTCTGGCGTGGTGACAATCTTAACGATGTCCTCCTGCTCCTCCTGCTCCACTTCGCCGCTGGCCTCGGTGGCGCTTTCGGTGGATGAGGCGCCGGTGGCTGCCTCAGTCGAGCTGGACGACAGATCGATCCTGGAGTCGGACGCAATGCCGGCGGTGGAGCTCTCGGGCGTGGCCCGCACTGGGGCAACTGTGGTCGTCTCCTCGTCGTCAACTTCGCCGCTGCCATCCTCCAGTGCTGGAATCTCAGTGGCCGCCGCCGCCGCCTCCTTGTCCTGGTCCTTTTCCTCGTCGTCAATGTGCTCCTGCAGATCCACATCCTCCTTGGGGATCTCGCCATGGATGTCCTTGGCGGGCGCGGAGGTTGAGGTCTCCGGCGTGGTGAGCTCCAGCTCCACAATCTCCGTGGTGGCGCTGTCATCCTCGCAAATGTAGTTGTTGGGACAGCACTCGCCCTCGGCGGCTGGCATGGCCCGGCAGGAGGTGCCGTTGGCCGCCATCATCGGCATCTTGCAGTCCTGCACGGCGCAGACCATGTGGCCGCGCATGCAGTAGCAGTGCTCGCAGGCATCCTTGCCCCTGATCGAGGCGCCGTCCGCGTAGATGTCGTCGTTGAAGATGCAGTCGGTCGACTCCGATGGCGTCATGGTGGTGGGCAGGATGAAGCCGGTGGTGGGACGCTCCGTGGTCGTCGTGCTGGTGGTGGACGTCTCAATAAAGTCCAGCTCGTTCTCGTGATCTGCAAGAGGGGGATGGGAATGTGTTTAGTGGGAGTGGGAGGCACAGGCACAGGCCAGGGCCAGTGCGTGCCACTTACCGCAACTGTAGCGCACGGGGCAGCAGGATCCCTTGTTGTAGATGGGCAGGCAGCCGTCCACGTGGAGGGTGCACTCCTGCATGACGCACTTGGTCTGGTTGTTGATGCAGTAGCACAGCTCGCAGGGCCTGTTGGGATTCGAGGGCACCTGGGCGCCCTCCGGGTAGAACTTCTCCTCGATGCTGCAGCCGAACTTCTCCGGGATGCTCAGCTCGGTGCCCGGCTCGGGTGTGTGGTAGGGCACATCCACAGGAACTGTTTAGGGGGGTTAGGGGGTTAGTACAAATGCTGGGCTACCGGGCTCGGTGCTGGGACTCACCCTCTGGACAGGTGATGATGGGACAGCACTGATCCTCCCGCTTCTCCACAATGCAATCGTGGCCAATGGGCTTGGTGAAGGGGCAGACGCGCAGGTAGCACATCAGCATGCGGTTGTGGCAGGTGCAGTTCAGACACGGCTCATTGGTCATGATGCGATCGCCCTCGTTGTAGTGCGCATAGTTGTAGTAGCAGCCCTCTGCAAGCAGACCAACAAAGAGAGAGAGAGAGAGAGAGGCTCACATTACCATTACTGCTGCTCGGATCTGGAGCGCTGCCTGGGAACAGCAGCAGCCGCCCAAACAATGCCTCTCCCCATGATGCCACCCCCCCCCCACCCCGGTTCACTGGCTAATAAATTCCAGCCATTAGTTATGCATGCATGCAGGCCAAATCAAGCTCCCAGCTCCCAGCTCCAGTTGCAGTGGGAGTGGGGCCGGGACAATGTATGCCACTGTGTCGCCAGGGCCATAAATAAGGCTTAGCGCCAGCCAGCCAGCCAGCTGTCATAATACGTGCAGCCATAGACAATTTTTATTGCTCATCAGCGTCGTTAAACAAAAGTCAAGTGCCAGCGGTGCGATGCGGTGCGGTGCGGTGTCGTGTCTTAAAATATGCGCACGTCTGTCACAGTCCCAATGTCCGCTGTCCGCTGTTCGCTGTCCGCTGTTCGCTGTCCGCTGTCCGTCGCCGGTTGTCCGCTGTCTGTGCCTGACTGGCTGCCTAATTTAGTGACGTCCACCCGCAATAAATTCAACATCACATCATTAACACGTTAAGCGCGCCAGACCCGCGTGCCCGCGTGCCCGTACCCCGCCTCAGAGCCGAGCTACTCCGAGCTCAGCGTTGAGCAGGGGGGCCTAGACCATTTTTTGTTGATTGAAATCTTTGGGGTCTCTGGCGCAGTCTCGCTGACGCTCACGTCGCCAACATAACACTCGTAAAAAGGCGGCGCTTACGAGTATTTCTTTATGCTTCAATTTGTTTTCGTATGTGTCGTTTCACACCTCATCTAACTGGTTAATAATGCTGGCTTTATGACAGCGATCAGGTTGCTTCGATTCGATCACTTGCCACCGATTAGCGATCAGCGGCTTAGCTTATGCCTTTTTGGAGCAGACCCATGGAGTTAATTATCCATTAAGGTGGGGCAAAACCCTTTGATGGGAGCCGCAGGGGAGAGATGCCACCTGTCATATGTACGTACGCAGCATGGCATATTATTTAATTAAATGAAACAAATACTCAGATTGGGGTTGGGGGCCCATGAACACCCTTTGTAAGTTCCTTGTCGTTGCGTTCACATGGAAAACAAATTAAACTCGCGGCGTGCCGTAAATCTGGCCCCAGGCATTTATGGCTCGCAGCAATCTGATACTCTTCATTATTATGCCACAGCGTAATCATCATAAAACGAATCTAGATGCTGGGATGCTGGGATGCTAGGATGCTAGGATGCTGGGATGCACTTTTTACGAGTATTATGCTGGTGGCAGTGGATCAAAAATGTGGCCTGCCACAGCTGCCGCTTGGAATGGTTGGGAGCTAATCAGGGGAACAGAGACGAGAGACTTACCCGAGTACTGCTGGATCTCCGTGTATTCCTGCAGTGGAGCTGGAATGAGGAATGCGAAAAGAAATGTTTATTATTTAATGAAATGCCATAGTTACATTTGCCGCGATTACGGCACAGTCTTTATGATGGCCATATCCGTTAGCCATGACCATAATAAATTAATTTATCTATTGCAGCCGAATGCCTCGAATGGCGGGCCTCTAATTGTGGCTGCATGCAATTGAAATTAGGCCCCGGACATGGCTGCGGAGTGGAGCTGCGTAGGCCCACCACTCCACCACTCCAGCACTCCGCCACTTCTGTTGATAGGCCGTGTCCGTCCTGATAACAGGGAACCAACCAAGTGCCGCTGGCCAGCCAAATTGCAACAGCAGCAGCAGCAGCATCAGCAGCAAACAGTTTGGCTTTGTGTGCGTGCAACGTGTTATTACCACATAATCAAAATGCAGGCGGGCAGGGCAGGGCAGCAACATCATCCAGCCAGCCAACCAGTAAGCCAGAAAAAAATGGCACGTAGTCGATTCTGAGCCGAGGCCTGAGCTGCCTGCGTGTGTCCCACACTGGGACTTGGTCTGGCCCCCTGGTAAAATGGCTCAAACAAATTGTTTAAGCTGACAGTTGGCCAGCAAGGCGAGTGCTGCTGCTGTTCTACGAGGTTCAGGCTTCCACTTGTTGCTGCGGTGGCGTCTATGAGCCACATGCCAGCAGCCAGCAGCCAGCAACATGCAACAAAAGGACGGCTTGGCGCACGGGCAGAAATGATTTGACAAATTGCATTTTTATGAATTGCTGCTGCTGCTGGCGGCTTGGCAGCTTTGCGGCTTTGATTAATTGCGTCCAGTTGAAGGGTTGACAATTTTGCGCATATTTCACATTCGAATTTGAATTTCCGCATACTTGTGTGCCTGGGGGGGCCCCCTAGGCGGATGACTTGCGGGATGCACATTTAAATGAACGTCTGGCCCATACAATTTGGCAAAAAATTGCAGGCGAAGCAACAATGAAAATTCTAACGGCAAGTGCTCATAAGCATGTTAGAATTTGGTGCAGGTCCAGGTGCAGGTCCAGGTCCAGGCCCACAGTCAGAGTGCAGGCAGGCCATAGAACTGGTCAGCAGCAAATCAGAGTAGCAATTTCAATTCGTGGCCAACGAACGACGTCTCCATCTCCCCCTCCCCCTCTCTCTCTCTCTCTCTCCCCTGTCTCTTTCTTGCAACTAACGGATGTAAATTACATTTTATGCGGTAAGAACAACCACACGACCGAACCTGGCAACGCATAAAAATTCACACATTAACTGTTAAGGATTGTCGGCGCAGCAGCAGGTGGAGATGGAGATGGATGCGAGTCAGAGGCGGAGCCGCAGCCGAGAGGAGAGGAGAGCCTCCACTTGACTGAACTGAACTCAAGCCTGTGGAAGGCAGTGTGAAGAATTTGGCTGCAGAGTTGGCAATGGGAGTCAATCATGCGGACGGTTCGCAGTCCGAGACACAAACCCAGACCCAGAGCCAGAGCCAGAGCTAGACTCGCGCACGACGACGACAACTCCCCAGTTGCCGGGACTGGGACTGCGACTGGGACTGGGACGGGACCGCCTTGTAATGCAAACTTATGCAACAATTTTTGTGCCTGTGCCTGTGCAAGTGCAACAACTAAAACAAGCCACAAACAACATCATCATTACGATTATTATGATGATGATGATGATGATCGGGGCGACGCATGAGCTGTTGTTGCTGTTGTTGTTACTCTTAATGCTGCTGCTGCTGTTGTTGCTGTTGCTGCTGTTGCTCTGCTCTTGCTGCTGTCGTGGATGATGATGATGATGATGATGGTGGTGGTACACATCAAACATGGTCGTGTCGGTCCAACAAACAGAAGTCAGTCAGTCAGTTAGTCAGCCAAAGTCGCTCTTGTCTTGTTGTTGTTGTGGCTGGTGTTGATGTGGATCCAGCTACAACTTGCCCGGCTCTGCATCGTGTAGTACACTTGGGCAGCAGAGGCAGCGGCAGCGGCAGCAGCAGCAGCAGCAGCAGCGGTCGAAGCCCAAGTTAAAGCCAAGTTCTGCTGTTGGCTGTTGGCTGTAGCTCGGTTTTGCTCTTACTCTTTGCTGTTGCTCCCGCTACCGCTCCCGCTCGAGTCGTGCATTTTGTTTATTCTAGGAAAGCGCGCGCGCATTCGCCCCCCCCCCTGATCGTACTCCATTGCCATGGCCATGGCTGGCTGCTTGGTCTGAGTCGCTGCGACTGCGGCAAGTTGAAGTTGAATGACCCGTCGCGCATGTGTGCAAAAATGTGTACACAAACCATAAAATACAAGCCACAAGCACTGGCACTGGCACTGGCAGCTTTACTTGCATAAGTAGGCCTAGGTGCTGTGGTGCTTTGGTGCCTTGGTGCTGTAGCTGTAACCGTGGCTGGACCAGAGTCACATAGTCGCAGGCTCAGAGCCAAGCCAAGCCGAGACCCAGGCACGCCTTTTGCTGGTTACGCTTTATTATTTAGTGCTGTGGGTGGACTCGCCAGTGGAAGTTTTCCCCCCCCCAAAAAAAAGTATACTCCTTGGCAGCATTACTTTCTTCTACTCTCCTCACCTCCACCTCTCGCTCTCTCTCCCACTTGGGTTCTACTCTGCCGCTCGATGCGGAAACGCAGGCGATGGAAAATATTTGCCATGCCACAAATATTTCAAAGATTACTAAATAAACACAAATCTTCGCCAGTCTGTTGTCCCCAAATGCGTTTGTCGTTGCCTTCTCACTTCTCTCTTCTTCCTTTTTGTTTTTTGTTTTTTACCGCTATTCGCAGCTGCAACAGGCGACAACTTAACCACACCCACCTCCACCTCCAGCTTCAGCTTCAGCTTCAGCTCCAACTGCAGGCGAGAGCCAGACGCAGCGTCGGATCAGGCTCTGTGGCCTGTGGCCTGTGGCGTGGCCGTTTCTCACTCTGTTTGGTTTGTTTTTGGTGTGACCGGGAAGAGTATTTCTTTCTTTTCTATATTTATCTAGCTTCTAATTAGATGCAGCTAAAACAATGCCCCGGGCAGACGAGCAATAAATCGATCTATAATTGCGATTCCCAGTAAAGGCAAAAGCGAGAACCGAGATCCGAGAACGGGGCAGCAGCCACAAGGAAGCCACGAAGCAGCCACGAAGCAGCCACTAGGCAGCAGGAGCATGCAAATTTTTAATGGACTTTTGTTGGGCAAAACAATTTCCATTTTCTATGGCCTTGATCACATAATTTCCATAATGCCGAGTAGATCAATATGGAGTGAGCGACAAGCTAAACAACAACACAGACAGACAGAGAGAGAGAGAGAGAGCACAGACTTCCGACCCATGCCCATGCCCATGCCCAGGCCCAGACCCACGTCCTCTGCCTCTCCACAGCCCGGTATCATGTCCATGCATCAACGCTGAAAGCAGCCGCCAGGCAAGAGGCAAAACAGCAACAGGCAGGAGGCAACAGGCAGAAGGCAGGAGGCGCCCTAACAATGCAACTGCAACTGGAAGCATCGGGGGCCGCACAGCAAATGAATTTGCGAGTAATTTAACATGATTATGTCGGCGACAAGGTAGCAATGTAGACATCGAAGCTGCTGCTGCTGCTGCTGATGCTCCTTCTGCTGCTGCTGCTACCCAAATTGGACGCAGTTGCGCAAGGCTAAGGCTGCTTGCACGGGGAGCCAAGGCATTGGTCTAGGGCGCTACCTTGGCGTGACGCTGTGTTTTATTACTGGACTGATGCTAGAGCCTAGGCCATGATTCGTTCTAAGTAAATTATGCCCGATGGTCATGATGGTCATGATGTGGATGGGGCCCCATCCCAGCCATGAAATTGCACCAGTCGAAGGCTGTTCTGCTCTGTTCTGTTCTGTTCTGGTTGCTGCTGTGCCGTGCATATATGAAACAATTACCGAGGCATGGGTAATATCAGAGGAGGCCTGCACCTAGGCCCGCACAATCCTGCCTGTCTATATGTGGACATTGTAATTGCAGGCCCGACTCCAGACCAGACTACGACTACGACTACGACTCGAACTCCTCGAGCTCATCTCATATGCATATTTATGGCTGCCTGCTCGGGCAATGTCATTAGAGAGTCAGTGTCCGTTTGTCCGTTTGTCTGTTTGTCAGTTTGTCAGGTTGGGGCAAACTTTTCGCTACCCGCTCCTGACTGCTTAATAGATAATAATGAGGCCCAAGTCGGCTGGCAGCTGGCCTTGGGGCGCTGTAATTAAGCAGTTAAAGGAGGGGCCGGGTCGCCTCGCCTCGCCTCGCCAGCAATTCTTTCCCACAGTCCGTGGTCGGAGCCCTAGAGTTTTACGAGCATGTGTCCTGTCTTTGATTTGTTTTGATGGCCTTTGCATGGCTTTAATGAATCCTCTCCAAACCATCCATGTTCCCACCCCCCCCGTTCAGCAATCAATCTGTCCGACAGTCGGCTCCCCCCGACTCGGGGCTAATCACAGACTTGGCATTCGCATTTCACTCCACTGGCCCAGCTCTACTTTGATCTGTTCTCTCTGTTCTGCTCTGCTGTTCTGTTCCGTTCTGTTTTGCTGGCAAATATATCATAATTTTGTTTGCGCAATTTTAGACAGTCCCAAGACGGAGGCCTGGACAGCGGGGATGCTGCTCCATGCAGCTCCTCCTTGGTCTGCATTCAATTATTACACCGCTAGCTGTTATTGATAACAGCGCATTGATTACAGCAATTGCCGAAATAACAGACAAGACAGCCAGGGAGCCAGCCAGGGAGCCAGCCAGTCCAACGGCAGATTGCGATGCAGATTGAGACTCAGATTGTTGCTGCTGCTGCTGCTGCTGCTGCTGCAGGAGCTGCAGTCGGGGCCTGACAAGTGATGGATGCATCCATGGCCCGGCCCCGGCAATCAGCAGCAGCGGCAGGCGGCAGGCGGCAGGAGGTGCCTCTGCAGCAACAAGTTTTCCACGGCGCATGCGTAACTGTTTATTAATTTGAGTGGAAGATGGAGAAAGAGCAGCAGCTCCACTCCACTCCACTCTCTCACGCTGGAAGTCCTGACTGGGGAGCGCGCGATTCAATTAAGTGCTCGCGGAACGCATCCATGTGGCATTCTAAGCGCTAATTGCTCACCGCCGCCGCCGCCGCCGCCGCATTTTGTTTCCCGTCTGCTGCTGTCTCCAGCTTGTACTCGATTTGTATCTCTCTTTCTTTCTTTCTCCTCCCACGCCAGGGCTCATGGCATTCGCCTAATGATTGGACAGTGCAGATAGTGCAGCGCAGAAGAAGAAGACTGCTGTAGAATGTTGCGTGTTGGCTAGGACAGGACGGGACAGGACAGGAAAGACCTGGCCAAAAGCCGTAAAATTCAATGGCCCAGTGCTCGCACACACACACACACACACGAGCAGACCAGAACAGACCCGACCGTACATCATGTGCAAAAGATCAGCAAAGCGATAATTATACAAAGTATTAGTTCAAGTGAGAGCCCAGAGCCGAGCAGAGCCGAGCCTGTCTCTGACTTGGCATGACCCAAAGCTCTAGCTGGAGCTGTAGCTTGTAGCTTGTAGCTGGAGCCATGGACTGTCTGTGGTTGCCATGCGTAAAGGTGCCAGCCGGAGAGTTGATTGAACCCACTCAGGCATTAGAATGGGAGTTGGGCCTGGGCCTGGGCACAGGGCTAGGGTTACACAATTGAAAGACGCTGCTCCCAGGCAGCGGGCAAGTCATTGCACCTGTGATAGAGATCTCTCGCTCTCTCGCTTTGTCTCTCTTCTAATTACCATTCCTTGGCTTAGCAAAACCTTCGTCTAAATAGTGTCAAAATGAATTCTAACACGCCAACCCCAGCAGCAGCAGCAGCAGCAACAGCACAGCACCAGCAGCAGCAGGTCCCAGTTTCAGTTCCAGTTGCCTGCTCGGCCTCTGGCGAACCGAAAACATTTGGCACTGGTCAAGCTCTGCAGACGGTAGCCGTCTTCGCGTTTGTCTTGTCTTGGCCCGTGGGTCTCCTCCATCATTGTCTTGTCTTGTTAGCGTGCCCTGCCGTGCCGTGCCGTGCCGTGCCGCGCCTTGCCTTGCCGGCAGTAGCTCTCTTAGACAGCGATTAGTGGCCAGTTGTGGCGCCAGGGTGAATGTCTAAGTGAGATGCGAAATGCATTTCCAATTGCCGGCAAATGCCGCAGAAAGAACCAAAGAACCAAAGAAAAAAAGAAGAACCCTTCTACAACATCCTATCATAAACTCTAATTAGCAGGGGAGCCCACAGACCGACAGACCCACCGAATTGGGTCAGAATGAGCTGCTGCTGCTGCTGCTCTGCTAATTGCCATAAATATGAATAAAAGCCGCAAATGTTTGCCATTTAATTAACATTTCGAACACGTTTTCGGAGCGGCAACGTGTTATACAAATCAAAATTAGCATACGAGTATTCACGCCGAGTGGAGCGCTGAGAAATTGCATAAAACGTCGAACCAAAAATAGACATTCCCCCGGCGACACAGTCCACGTTCACGACGACAAGTTCAAGTTCAATGACATCGAATAACAATAGGGAAATAGCATACATAATATGAGCTATGATTATGGCATCCACAGCAACAGCAACAGCAACACCACACCAAAGATACAGAGATACAGATACAGAGGTACAGATCTGTGGTGCTGTTGTCTTGATGGGAGATCTGGGCTTACGGGTATATTGTATTACTCAACCTCAGCCAGTCGGCGTTTTGCTCTACTAAACAGCAGCAGCAGCAGCAGCAGCAGCAAAAGATATTCATTTGCATTTCCCGAGCGGGCGGATTGTAGGCTTTGCTTTGTTTTGGTAGATTATTGTGGGCTTCGCTTCTTGCTTCTCTCTTTGCTCTTTTCTTTACTGCTCTGCTCTGCTCTTCTCTTCAAACAGAAATTACAGCAATCATTGAAAACCATTTCATTGTCAAGGTGAAAGGTGGAATGGGGCACACCAAGCGTCGAGGCGTTAATAGCCAAATTGTGTAATTGCAATTGTAATTCCATTTGGTTTTGGCCGAAAAAGCAACGGCTTTGGCTTCAGCTTCGGCTGCTGCTGTGGTTTAAGCCCTGTGTCTGTGGCTACACGTTCCCGTTACACTTCAAATTGCCTGCCAGCTAACCGCAAGCGTATTTACTTAAATGAAATTAGCCCCCGACCTTGTCGCAGGAAGTTGAGAATTTAATGCTGATAAAAATCAAAAGAGCTGCCAGTCGGCCTGCCTCTGCCTGCCTGCCTGCCTCTGCCTGCCTGCCTGCCTTGCCCTGCCCGTGCTCTGCCCGCCCTGCTCTTGCTCTTGCTCAGTGGATTTCCGCCTCCAATTCTGGTTCACACGCTGCTCCGGAGTTCTAACCATTTAATTGGAGAATCAAGTGCAACGGCAACTGCGGCCCTTTGGCGGTCCGTGGTCAATGGCCTCGCCCCCATACAGACTTGGCGGTGGGACTTGCGTGGGCTCGAATCAAAAACCAACTAAGTGGCTCTCCAGCCACCCAGCAGCGTCTGCTGCGGAACATTTAAGCCAAACAAATGTATCTTTTATGAGTGTCTCAAGCTCATGGTCAATTTATCATCCGCGCAGAGACTGCGACACAGCTAGAGTTCACAGCAGACGCAGACGCGGACGCGGCTTTGATTTGGCTTCACACCAACTCAAAACTCAAACTCAGAAAAAAATCTGTAAAGCGCTCTCTGACAAATTGACGAACGACGATGGGCGGTGCGATGCGCTGAGCTGCGAGGCTGGTGGGCTGGGTGGACACAAAACGCAGCCAAACGAAAGGAAAGGAAGGAAGGGAAAGGAAAGGAAAGTCGTCGCGTTGCCGCTTAGCATAAATGCTTATTTATGGCCAAGAACATGGCAGTCGAATGGGGTTGTTGAAATCGCAGTTGGAGTTGGACATTTGGAGTCATGGGGCCTGGGCCTGGGGCCTGGGCCGGGGCGGCATCTAATTGTGTCACCGCCGGTCGAAAGTTTCTCCGCCTCATTGGCCAGCAGCAGCAGTCTCACGTTCGATGGGCGCTGCTTCGTGCGGGCTGTGCTGCGGTTTGCCCCCGCGCTAACCCGCAAGTTCGTGATCTCTAACTCTGCGTACTTGTTCTCTAAGTGGCTATGAAATTCCTTAGCCACGCAGCCAACACATCTTCAGCATCGCCATCATCATCATTGTATCATGATCATCCTCATCATCATCATTCTCATCGCCATATCGGTCAATGGTCAGCGGCTTTGGCCAGTTTATTTGCCAAGCAAACAGCTTCGAAGCGGAGTTCTACAGCGACTTCTACTTCTACTTCATAGCCGTCTCCGACTGGGATGGAGTGCAGACAACAATGTACGGATGGCTATGGCTCTGTGGCTCTGTGGCTCTATGGCTCTGTGGCCCCTAGTGTCAGTATGTTTGCATATATAAAATATTTACGATCGTTGGATCGGCAGCAGCTGCGGCATATGGAGGATGGTAGCCTTCCTGTGGGCAGGCCGTACCGTTTTGGGTGCTATCAACACAACTGATAAGACAAATCCGACTTGCCACTTGACATTGAACCTGCTACACGCCTGGCTCAGGGTCTGAGTCTGGGTCTGGGTCTGTGGCGGTGTCTGTGTCTGTGTCTGGGCCCGAGATGATGGCAAAAATGTTAATTATATGCGCGTGGCTAAGCTGATGACTGGACAACGTTAAATCTTGATTAACGCTGCCTGAGACGATGCTTCAGAGGCTTCTCTGCCTCTGCCTGTGCCTGTGCTGTGGCACAGCTTTAGCTTCAGGCCAGGGCCTGATGACGACGCTGATGCCTGATGCTGACGCTGATGACATCAGCCGAGCCATGCAATTAATATGAAACCATAATGATGTGTACCTCAGAGCCAGAGCCAAAGCCAAAGCCAAAGCCTGGCCAGAAAAGTTCTGCTGGCACGCACAAAACTTTTAAGCCATCGATAGCTCGGATAGCTCGGATGGCTCGGATGGCTCGGATAGCTGGCTGGGGCTCTGCTAATACAAGCTAATTAGGCACAGCGGCAAGTGAACATCGCTTACTTCCGCAAATCTTTATCTTGGGACCTGGGACTGAAGCTGGAGCCGAGAAGGGGGATGGGGATGGAGAGCCATAAAGCGGCGATTTATGTGCGCAATAAACAAAAATATTGAAGATCTTTGCTCGGCGTACTAATGCCTTTGTAATTGGTTATAAATTAAGAAATCACAAAAACAGGCAATGGGGGGGCCAAATAAAATATATATTTGAGATGGCTTGGCAGGTTTACGGAACGGGAAATGGGAGATGGCAGATGGGAGATGATCGCCAAGGTTCAGTGACCATCATCGAGTGGTGTAGGTGTCAATTGGCAAGTCCCAAGTCCCAAGCATGACACACAGGCAATGGGAATCCGAAGAGAACACCTGTTCTGCCTGATCTGTTCTGTTCTCTTGTGTTCCATAATTCTATAATAAGCATGAGAAAAACGAGATACGAACTCACGTTCGAAATTGATTGATGAAAACGCCCCATGAAAATAAGCGAGCCAGCAGGCAGCAGTCAGGCAGCAGTCAGCCAACACAAGACGGAAGGCAGAAAACGGGCAAAATAAAAATAAAAGCAACAAATTGAAATTGCCATCTTCTTCGATTCGTGGCTTATAAAATAATGATAATGTGTTGCGGCTACCGGGATGCCAGGAGGATACACCGCAGCGAACCAAACCCAAACCAAAACCGAAACCAAAACCGTGCCAACGTTCCAACCGACCTTGAGCTTGAATTAAAACTTGAACTTGAGGCATCTCTCTCGCATGGCGATGGCAGTTAAATTGCACAAGTTGCCCCGCGGCTGGGGGGTCTTACGGTTAACTGTTTGATGGCTCTCGGCTGACACGATACTCTTCCGAGTATGATGCCAAAATGTTTTCGATATCTGTCTTAATAGCTGCGCAAACAATTGGCATTTGGATGGAGGGCTTGGAATCGATCGCTCGATCCAAATATTTATGTATGCTGTGTGTGGCTTTTGTTATGACGCAAATGCCACTTGTTGTGAAGTATTTCACTCCGCTGTTAATCATCATCTGTGGAGTCCGAGTCCGAGTCCGCCGGCTGACATTTGTGCTAGTCCTATTGATTTATTGCTGGGCTGAGGCTGAGGCAGAACCAAAGCCAGCCCAGCCAGCCAGCCAGCCACTCACTGCTCGTGTAAGCCCAACTGTTGAGTCATGCGTTAGCTGCCGCCTCATACTCGCTCGTTCATGTATTTATAATGGAACAATTCAATTACCAGGGCATGCTGGGAACCGAGCCGCGGCACCAAGTTCATCAAACTCAAGTGGTGTCGGTACCCGGTACCCAGTACCCGGTACCCCATACCCCATACCACATTCAATCTTCCAATCTTTCAATGGGAATGTGGATGTAGGACTGGGATGGGGTCCATTAGGCCGTTTTGTTGGCTTGTTAGTGTAACAGATTTGTGACTGTGTGTAATAATCAATAAATAGGTGAGAAACCCTGGCGGGGTTTCCAGCAGAATCAATGTTTAAAGCTCCATGGGTGCCCGCTTCTCTCTCTCTCCCTCCCCTCTCTCGCACTCACCATTCACAAAAATTCTTTTCCATTTTATTTTCGTTTTTCGTTCCTCAGATACATTTCCATATGCAGCCCCAGCGACACCAGAGTTTTGGACATGTGTTAATGAAAATTCCCAGAATTCTGAATGCAGCCAGCATCGAGTGTCGGAGTGTCGGAGGGGCGGTGTGGCGGAGTGTCGGAGTGCTGGAGTGGCGGAGTTTTGGTGCCCGAATGTGGGTCAACGAGCTGACTATTGTCGCCTATCGTTTTGACTAGGCCAAATCAGTCAGCGCTGGACACGTTGACGTTGCAGCTGACTCCGGAGCTGGAGTCGTTGCCTGTTTATTGAATGCCCATTAAACAATGGCACGCTGGGTCTGGCTCTGGGTCTGGCTCTGGCTCTGGCTCTGTGTCTGACTCGGAGTCTGGCTATGGCTATGGCCCGAGTACAAGTACTCTGTGACTACTCGCATACATTTTTCGGTTTTGGCATTTCTCGTCTTCAGCCGCTGACCGATATTCCCGGCGTTGGGTCTTGTCTTGCTCTTTTTGGGTTTATTTGCCTTTAAGTTCTGTTTAAACAAGTCGTTAAATCGAACACGCCTAGAGTCAGGCTGTAACCGTTAGGCATCGCCTTTTATTGCCTTGGTAAATGTGAAAGTTAACACATTGCTGGGCACTGCGCACTGGGCCCTGGCAGATGCAGATGCAACTCACAGATGTAGATGCAGGCGCAGGCATAGATACAGCTACAGCCAGAGCTACAGCCACAGCTACAGCTACAGATGCGTCTAAGTAGGCGGTCGAATGGTGGCTGATGATGGCAAAGACCATTAGCACTTGCTTTTAATTATACGAGTATACGAGGCCCCGCAGCTCGCGGACACTCCCCGAACGGGACAGTGTCCGTCGCATCCAATTTAAATGGAAACGCATGACACAATTGAATTTGGGACACGACACCACCCAACCCCCCCAGCAGCAGCCGAATGGGCCTGCGCTTAATTAAGTTTCGCCACCGAAATGCAACAGACTTTTAGGCAGTCATGGCAGCCACTGGCGACCCCTGACCCAGGACAAGTGGCGGGAAGTTTCGGCAGCTGTCCGATGGCAATTTGTCACAATGGGTTTTAATTAGTCGCATTTGTGCCCGGAACTCCCGGGTCAGTTGCGCAGCACTGCGGATGCGAATTGCTGTTCAATTCGGAGCCCGGAATTTATGGCAAAATAATCAGAATAGACAAACGGGGCATATGCGAGGATTTGGCATAGATTTGGCGAGGCTGCACTTCCGGGGCACTTGGGTACTTGGGTACTTAGCTGGCTAAACATAATTTATGTTGACATAATAAACCACTTACCGGCTTGTGTGGGTATCAGCATTATGGCCAGCAGGGCCAGCGTCAGAGACACCAGCACCTCGAGTCCCAGCGGACTCGAACGTCTTCTTGTCATGGTTGTAACTGCAATGGAAGAGAGCGCACCAGAGAGTTATGGTTAGTACGTGATTGGCGTTATAGGAAGGACGATGATGGCCTCCCCACAGTGCTGGCAGGGAGGCAGAGGGGCGGGAGAACCGTTTAACCCTTAAACAACAATCAAATCGAGCCGCAATATGTTCCTTAAACGACAGCACTTCATTAAAAAAGCATGACAAGGCGCATGCCGCCTCATCCCCCCCAGCTCATCTCTCGTGTCGTCTCAATTTATTTCTTTTCTTATTTTTGTATTTTCCCTTTTTTTTTTTTTGTTCCTTTTTTGTGTGCTGCAAAATTTTCAATAGCTCTTAGGCTTACAAAAGCAATTTACGTGCACAAACAGCAGAAATTTCGGGCGGGTGGGACTGCTGACATGTGAACCGAATGCCACCACCACCACCACCATCGACACAGCACCACCATGTCCATCCCATCCACTACTTGCAGCCCTCCTGGATGTCCGGAATGGGATGTCCTGGCCAGCACTGTCCTGCCCTTGGCTCACTGGCTGACTGGCTGTTTTTCTTCAATTGTTTGCGGAAATCACTTGTTTGCCGATTTGACAGATGTGCAATTTTCCCTGACATGCCCGATGTCCCTCCCCCATCCGCCACCCAGACCAGACCCAGAACTTCCTTCTGCTCGCCGGAAAGGTCAAAAATCGTGCCAGAGATACGGGGCACAGGGAAACCTGCCCGAAAGTTTCTGTGAAGTTTTCTTTTTTCTCTGAAGTTGCTGATTGAAAATGTCAGCCGCACGCCAAAGAAAACTTCCCGAAATTGTCCCCCACTTGGCTATTTCCCTCCCCCCGGTGTCAGCCCGTGGCCAGTGATCCCTGCGTTACAATTAGCGGGCGGCAACCGCCACATATCACAGCTTATCGGCTAACAAACTAACGTAACTCGTCATTCCTCCTGCCATCTATATACGCGTTGTCGGTTTTATTGTCGTGTCGCCTGGTTGTGGGGATAATGGCGTCGAGGGGCCCCCCGACGACACATACGTTTCATATTTTCATTTATTAGCCAAGTTTCCTTTCGGCTTTTATTTGCTTTATGTTGCTTTAATCAAGTCCCAGGAGATGCAACACGTGAGTGTGCCAGACCGATGCCGAATCCAGTGAGGGGTTGGGCTTTAGGCCTGAGACGAGGGTGAGGCTGACACTGTAAGGAGACCTGGGCTGGCTGGCGAGGGGTGGATTGAGTGTTAGAATAGGAGTGGGAGTAGGAGGGTACACGTACTGATGTTTGTATATGGGTGGGCGTGGTCGGTGGGTGGATTATGCAATTTTATACCTTTCATAAAGCAATAAAAACTTCCAGGCCAAGCACCCTGGGACGCAACTGGCAGAGAATTAATGGATGCTTATGGCTAAATGTGACTATGGATCGATGGGTTTGGAGAGAAGCGATGAAGATGGAGATAAAGATAGATCGCTTTTGCTTTGAAATCTGATCAATACTTTTTTTGTATTTGTAGATCGATCGATTGCCATGGGCATCAGCCCACTGTGGACGGCGTGTCACTGTGGAATGGAATTCCATTTTGGTTACTCTTCTGGGGGGTCATATCGAGCTCGAGCTCTCTCTCTCTCTCCTCCACAATATTTCGCCTCCCCTTCTCGTGCAATTCTCGTGAAATCTGAGTGGTTTCGGTTTGGGCCCCCTCGCCGCACCACGCCTGCAACGTACTCGGATTCGGATTCCCCCCTCGGGCAGCAGTTTGGTTTACTCGCTAACGAAACAAGCAAATAAAAATCGGCTAATGCTGGGGCTGCAGCTGGAACTGAGGATAATGCTGATGCTGGGGCTGCTGGCGAATGAGCAACGCTCGACGCTCATCATAAATGCGCGAATTGTGCTCATTAAAATGCAGGCAAGCTGGGGGGACGAGGAAGAGAGCGAAAGCCCCAACCTGCACACGGGGAGTCACAAATATCACTGCTCTGTGTGCTGGTTGGGGCAACAGTAACGAGAGAGGTATGCAACACACGATGCCGCCTCTCGGTCAAGTTGAAAGATTGCTCCGCAGATGCTGAGACTGAGGATGAGGCTGAGGCTGAGGATGAGGCTGTGGCCTGTGGCTGTGGCCTGTGGCTGATTGTAAGCGTCTGTCTGCCTCTTCTGCTACCATCTCATTCGGAGTCGCGGCATGTTGATGACGAGTTGACATGACGAGCGACAATAACAATAATGATAATCTCACACAAGCCAAGCCAACGACAACAACAACGACAACAACAGCAACAACCTGTACAGGTAAAATGATGCTGATGATGATGATGACGATAATGGTGATGAAGATGAAGATGAAGATGATGATGAGGATGATGCCGCCTGCCTGCTTGGACTGACAACGGAAGCGACACAAACTGGCTATTAGTTGTTGGCCAAAATGGCACTTGTTCTAAAGCTATTAGCAACACACGAACAGCGAGCAGCGGCCAACAGAGCCAACAGAGGCAACAGAGGCAGCAGAGCAACATGTTGCAGCCTAGCAACTGGCAACTGGCTGCACTGGCAACTTGTTGCGGTAATTATTCCACTGTGCTCTGTCGTGGCTAAATGGCCAAAGCCAACAATTTTATTCTTTCTTATTTCTGCAGCACATAGCACAGCATTCAGTATTTGGGTTAAGACCAAATAAAGGGGTGGTCAGCAGCCAGCCAGCAGCCAGCTGCCACACAGCCAACTCAGCCTCAGCCTCAGCTTCAGCCTCAGCCTCTCTCTGGATGTGTGTGTGACACAAATTCAATTTGTGAATGAAGTAGTAGCCAAAAGTACACACACATCAGGAGGCCAGCGAAGGCAAGGCAAGGCAAGGCAACTACTTTTACCCATCGGGCCGGGCCGTACGAGTATTTGACTTCCCAAAACGAGGCAGGCGCTTGTTACCAGTGCCCCAAAGAGGGGCGGCCTGCATACACACACTGCTAACTGCTAACTGCAAACTGCAAACTGCACATGCCACCAGATATCGGTCATGGGAAATTTGCAAGATTTTGGAAAAGCATCTGGCAAGGGCAAGGCCTGGGCCTGAGCCTGAGCCTGGGCCATGCATCTTCATCTTCTATGTCGTCTTCTACGTCAGCTTTGGAGACAGAGTGGAGACCTGGTCTGGTCTCTGGTCTCTGTGGGTCGTCCATCTAACAATGGCCCACTGTTGATATGCGTTATGAAAAATGTATTCAGGTCCAGGAGGCGGCTCATGCGTGAAGAGCGGCGGCAGCAGAGGCAACATTTGCATAGCAGGAGCCCGCCCTCCTTGGTCATGGGCTAGGGAGTGGAACAGGGGGGAAAGGAATGCCCACAAAGGGTAGGCACTGGACAGGCCACCGCTTCTTTGTGGCTGAGAAATTGCACAGGTTGTCCCATGGCCCTGTCCGTGCCCCTGACCCAACTTTGTCTTCGTTCTCGTATCTTGTGGGCATGCGTGGAGGCTGCTTGCTGCTGCTGCTACCAGTTGCAAGTTCCCATTTCCCCAGTTGCACAAATTGTGGCCCAGCTGCAGCTCTAATATAAATGTATGACCGGAGAGGTGGAAACAAACAGAAAAAATAGAAAAAAGCAAAAAAAAAAAAAATTTACATTTCACAAAGGCAGACGACGGCCTCAATGGAGGGTGGGAAAATTTCACATGCATCCATGGGCAGGCAGCATTTTGACAGTCGGGGCACGAGTGGCACGGCCAGGGGAGCCGAAGAGGAGCAGGCTTCGTTAGCATATCAAAAGGTGTCTCTTGTCAGAGAGCTATCTTGTGTCGGCTGTCGTGTTTGTGTCTGGCTCTGGCTCTGGCTCTGTCTCTGACTGTTGCCAGTTGCCTCCTCTGTGCTCTGTCTTGTGTTGCCTTCGCTTTGAAATTTGTACCATGACCCACAAATATACTTTGGGGCACGCATCTAACGACGAGCGACCCATCGACAAGATCGCAGTCAGAGATCGATAGCAATTTGCAATTTGCAAGCCGATGGCTGAAGCTGTAGCTGTAGCTGTAGCTGCAGCTGAATGGAAACTGCAGCTTTAATTGGATTCTGGCTGGTATCAAATTGACATTTAGCACACAACCAGCGAACCCCAGTGCCAGTGCCAGTGCCAGTGCCAGTCCTAGTGCCAGTTCCAATAGCAATCCCAAACCGATCTCCCATCCAAATTCCCCCCATCAGAGTGCTGCAGCTGACCCCAACCTCACGCGTCCATCTGGGGATCTGCTGCCGCTGCTACTCCACTCCACTCCATTCAATTGCTACTCTCCGCTCTCTGCTGGCTTATCGTATTACACTTCTTCGATTGCAATTGCTGCCACTGCTGTTGCTTGGCGTTAATTTGGTTTTGTGTTCTGTTCCTGCAACTGCCACTGCTGCCACACATTTAACGGTCCCCCCGCTGTATAGTGGATAGTGGATAGTGGCAGCAATTGCAAATTGCATTTTTTACTATTTTATGTTTATGGTATTCCTTTTGTCTGGCCAATTGCCTTGCCGTGTTCGGTTCTGTTCTGTTCTGTTCTGCACGTCATCCCCATAAATCGGCGAACGGCTGCGGGCTGCCCTCACACATGTGCCTATCGCCAATCGCCAATTGCCAATTGCCAATCAGCAATCGGCAATCGCCAATCAGGCATCGCCTATCGTCCGTCTATCGTGCATAGTTGTGGCCAATTGGGGGCCAAATTGTTGTGGTGTGGTGGCCAGGGCTTAGGCCAAGGAATGTCCGACCTTGCCGTGGCAGATATTCCATAGATGCAATTATTGCAGCAGGGTAAGGTGCTAACTCCCGGCATAGATACATTTCGGATTACATTCTCCGCGGATTAGATCCAATGGAGATTGCTATCGGAGAGGGTTGAGTATTAACCGCTGATTATCTGCACATTTGAACTCTCGCACGAGGGTCTATGCAAATTCAAGTTTGACCTCACAATTGGGCGACCTTGTGGCATCATCAGCAGCAGCATAATCATCTAAGTATAGCGGGCAGGCGGGAGGCAAGCGAGCCACTTTAGAGCCACAAATTGGAGGAGTTGCTTGAAATTAATAAAGCTCGGTGCTTCGCTGCTGCTGCTGCTGCTGCTGCTCACGATCTGCAAACATAACGGTGTCTAGTGGCAAATTTAGGCGGCATGCGGCGGGCATGCGGCAAGGCAGCAGCAGGCAGGCAAACAAGCAAACAAACGCGCCAAATGTAAACTTCTTTGGAGACCGACTGACTCTCTCGCGTCTGAGTCACTTGTCAGCGCTTTGCTCCGGCCACTGCCATTGCCACGGCAACGGCATGCGGAAGCTGCCCAGCACGACTCGAGCTCCATCTCCATTGCAACGCCAATGCCAACCACCAAAGCACCAACTCCGACTTCGACTTCGACTCCATCTCCAGCAGCGACTCCAAGTGCAACTCGACGGCAATTTGCCATTTTCGCTGTGTGTCGGACGCGCTCGGCCAACCCAGAACCGCAGCTCTGGCTGCAGCACTTGAACTGGATTAGTTGCCTGCCCGCTTTGATTTGTGACAAATCTTGATGATGCTAGCTACCGTGTGCTCGCCTGCAGCATGCAATTTTGCTGGCCATATGTGGATGCGGCGGCAGTGGCTGCTGGCTGCTGGCTGACCCAACACCAGCACAAGCTGCCAGCAGGCCGTGCAGATCGTGAGCTGATTTTGTTTCAAGCTTAATTTTTTTTTTTTTTTTATTTCGCTTTTTTTTCTATTGGTGGTCTTGCCACAAATTTCTCTTTTTCTTGGGGTCAAGTTTGTTGCCAGCCAGAAGAAGCGTTCTGATTTCACTCGCCACTGCAGTTGCAGCTGCTGCTGCTGCTGCTGCAACAAAGTTGCAACAATGCTTTCAGCTTCTGGTGCCTAATGAGCTTTTGCTTTTGGGTCGTTTAATTAAAACCAACATCACAATTAGGCATTTCGCATGGAGCCATTTGGAGCCCATTTCTGGGGTCACTTTTCAGCTGGCCAAAGCCCCGATAGCCAGGTGTGCCATACGTGATTATAAATATGAGACACGACCCACTGGCGGATGGATGTGGCCCACAAAAAATAGCAATGGAGTGCAAACTTTAACGACGCCTACACGTGTCGGCGGATAAGGTTATACAATGTTTGAATCGATTTGCAAATTTGCAGTCGTAAAACAAAGAAGCCCTCGCAATCAAGGTGGAAAGAGCATAGCTGGCATATTAATCGTACCGAATTGCAGACACTCTAGGAAGGAGCAGCAGGATACTGTGATCCATCCTAGCTGCATTCCATCATAATTTGCAGACATCAAACACAAACACTTGTATTTGTCAGAGCGAAACAACTGCCAGCGCTAGACAAACTGGTTCTAATTATGCCCAGAGCATAGAGTCCCAATGCCTGTGTGTGTGTGTGCTTCGGGCCAAAAACAGTTAGCCAAATAAAAACGTAAACGCTTTTTGGCTACGTGATTTGAGAGCAGAATTTCGAAAAAGTGGATCAATGAGCTTGAGTTTTTGGCGCGTTTTCTGAATGTGGACTGGGACGGGGACTGCGATTGCTGACTCCTGACTCCCAAATGCCAATGATGGCTGTCCGCTGGCTGGTGGGCAGCCATCAATTGAATCTCATTAATATGATTACTCATGGCTATTGTATGTAATTTGCAATGTGAAGTGTATGCCAAAATGTACGAGTATATTGGGATGGGATGCTACCATAGACAGGCATGGGAAATGCCCGGATACGCATTTATTTCGAGCGCTCTGATGTCATGGGACTCGGCAGCCACATTGTTTTCGGCGAGGCTCTCTTGGCGTTCTGCAAGTCAGCATCGATCAGCAGCAGCAGCAGCATCAGCAGCAGCAGCAGCAGCAGATAGAAGACAGACGGAAGACTCTCCTAAGTGACTCATTGGCCAGTCTCAGATAATTACATGGTATATGCCCAGGGCCAGGGCCAGGGCCAAGCGGGGCAGGAACTAAAACACAAAACTGGCCAAAAGTCAATGCATCTCAACACACAACTAAGGCTAACTGCGTCTGGTTGGGGGTCTAGTAGGTCTGGGCACTGGGGCTCTGAGGTACTGAGGTTCTGATGCCTTTTCATCCTTGGTCGAGCTTGGTCGCTTCGAGGAATTCACTTGACTTGGCCAGTCTAATGCTGCCAACCAGGAAATGCCAATCAATGAGGAATACATGCGTTCCAGCCCCAGCCCCTTGCCACTGTCCCTGCCCCGCTCCCAGGCAGCAGCATTGATAGAGAGCGGAGTCTCTGTTGCCGTTGCCGTTGCCGTTGCTGTCTCGCTGTCGCTGTCTCTTGCGCTGCCTCGACAAAACAAATAAATTAAAAATTGCATTAAAATGTAGAAAATGAAAAACGTTGCCTTTTCCAGCTGATTTCAGGTAGGCATACAGTCAGCGCCCAAGCAGAGAAGGAGAAGTAGAAGCAGAAGGAGGCAGTGTCTCAGTCTAAGTCTCAGCCAAGTCACTGTGCAAGTGGAGGAGGGAGTTGCAGTTGGAGGAGTCATAGCTGTAGCTGTAGCTGTAGCTGGGCAGGGTTCATGGCATAGCTGTGCTGTCAACTTGAAATCGCACGTTTTTCTACGCGCTACAAAGTCGCGTCGCGATGCCGATCGAGGAGTTGGGCCCAGGCAGCGACAGAGGACAGGAGGACGGGAGGACGTAGGACAGACGCCCTGGCGGACAGGGCAAAATGTGCTAAAATATGCGCAAATAGCAAAAGAGAAGCGGCCTAGTCTGGCCCCGGGTTGGCCTGGACGTGGACGGGGCCCGGCCTGGTCTGGTCTGGCCTGGCCTGCGCATAAAGTCATGGCACTGGCACTGGCACTGGCACTGCAGCTGCGGAGCACATGGAGCACATGGAGAGACGCCGCCGCCGCATATGAGTGAGTGTTTTAAATCATGCTGCCTGCCAAAGTCATGATTCATATACCGTTAGCTGCTCATTTCCACACAAATAAATCCCGAAAAGCAAATCCCATCCCATCCAAGCCAAAGTCAGTCTAGCAGCCTTCTAGGCCCATTCCCACTTGAGAAATCATCGAACGGCTTGGCTAGCCGTACGGCGCCCAGAGCCGAGAGCCCAGAGCTAGTCTCCATCATCGTCGGTGCCGGGTATCCGCAATCCTGCCTGTCCTGCGAGAGAGATCCTAACCAATTTCCAAGCGCATCGCAGGTGCTTTAGCCAAAGCTGATTCCATTAATCAGATGGATATTCCGCGGGCTGGAGACCCGCATAAAAGCACTTAATTATGCATAGAGCCAACAGCATTTCGCGGCACCGCGCACGGGGGCTTCAATGAGATATTTACACGTGCACGATGGCGATTAAAGTGATGTTCCATCATTAAGAGATGAACGTGAGATTTGGCAGAAAGTTATGCTGGGCCGAAACTATGCTATGCTACGCTACGCTATGCTATGCTCCATTGAGAAAACAAATTGTTGTCGTCAAGGCGGTTTCACTTTTATTTGTATACGTAGAAGCCAGAGCCAGTTTTTTCTTTTAGTTTTATTTGTTTGGTAATGCCCGAGTCCGAAAGGAAAGGAAAGTGTTCTGCGGGCAAGAAATTAAAACGAAACGAAATGAAACGAAAACAGTGCACACAGCAGCACAGATTAAACGGGCCCCGGAAAGCCATGGAAAGTGTTTGGTTGACGCAGTAAAAGTCATCCAGCCCAAGCAGCTGCTGGAGCCTCTGCAAACATCATTTGTGGCAGGTTCTAACTGGAGTTTGTACCAGACCCGACCCCTATCTGTCCTGATTGCAGGCCTACCTCCCCGTTCAGTGCACTTTACACCTTTGGCTCTGGCCCATCGTTAACTCCACTCCAGCAGTGACGCTCACGCGCTGACCACTTCCGAGAATGTTCCGAAAATAGTAAGTACTCAGATGAAATGGAATGAAATTGAATTTCATGGCTGGTCAACTTGGCTATTACGCAGGCAGAAGCCAGCGGCGGGGGGGCTGGCAGGCCCATTAAAGGCTAACCAGTTTTTTGGTTCCTATTAAGCGAGGCGGGTTCTTAGAACCAGCCCCGCTCTGCCTCTGCCCCCCCCCCCCCTCTGGGCATTTCGGGTAAGAGTTTCCGCATTATGATGTTCATATAAAAAATATAAATAGTTGCCATAACACTCATCCCCAGCACTCGTCGTCGTATACCTAATTAGAAGCGCCCAGAGCAGAGGGGTTCGGGCTCTGACTCTGACTCAGCGAGCGACCTCCCCCCCTCACAAAGTGATGGATGGACTGTCAGAGTGTTAGAGGGAGGAAAAGCGCTTTAGCCCCCCCCACACCGGGCGCAACAAATTTTCCTGGGGTTTTTCGGCATATCAAGCAGAAATTCATTTTATGATCTGAAATTTTTAATTCAATTTATTAGCGTTTGAAAATTGGCTTTAAATTGATTTTTCTCCGTCGAAAATATCCATTCCCCCCCGCCTCAAAGGAGGGGTTGGGGATGTGTATGCCGAGTGGGGGGAACTCTATAAATAAATTGACTGCTCGATATATAGATTTTTTGTTGGGTTGGCATTTCCAATATAAATTATGCAGCGACATTTAAAATACGAATTTCAGCTCTGCCATCAATTGTCAGTGGGCATTGTTCTGCCGCTGTTTGACCTGTCCACTGCAAAATGGCAAAACATTTATTTTGCATTTCAATTTCAATTAAAAGTTAAATTTTTCAGCCAGAAGTGACACGCTGCATACACACAGCGCTTTGTGGTTCAATTTCAATCCGCCATTGAGGCACGATCGCGGCGGCACTGACACCGGCTCTCGATGTGTGTGGCAACTTTAAGAGGAACTGCAAAAAAAAAAGGGTTGCAAAAAGCCACAGGGCCACAGAGTCGGTGCAGGGTGGGGGGGCTGAGGCAAAAGCACTTGAAGGCAATGAAGTCAAGCATGCAAACAATGCAAAAGCGTCGGAATTTCCCCCCTCAGCACGAATATATATATATATGGGGTAGAATATGACAAGGATGTGCCGGATAGTCAACCTGTGTCCGTGCCTTTGCCCTCTTCAATAATGAGCGCCGTGGCGTTGTGCTCGTCTAAGGATGAAAGCTGCTGCTGCTGCAACATGGGCGATGCGATGCCATGCCATGCCATGCCACGGTTTATTACCTCATCAGAGCACAAAGCTTCGACTCTGACTCTGACTTTGTTTCTGACTCTGACTCCGACACTGACTGCGTCTTTGTCTGTTGTCAAATGTTGTGTCGAGGCACGCACCTTGCTGGCGGCAGGCGGTTGTCGGTTGGCCCCAGCTCCTGCCACTTGCAGGCTGCTTTGATAGCTTCCCTTCTGCATAAATTAGATGTCATCCCCAACATTTCTTTCCCGGATTCTGCTCTGTCCTTTCCTGTTCTGTTCTGTTCTCTTCTGTTCTCTCTCTCTCTTTGCTTCTGTTTAATTTCGCGACTCAATTTGCTGGCTTTTTATTGTTTCAGCGCCGAGGCGAATGCATTGCTAAATTATTTATTTATGCTAATTGAAGCAGTTAAGCAGCAGCAGCGGGGGGCCACAAAAAGTGCAGTCGCACTCCGCTTGCAATTTGTTTGCTTTCTAATTTATCATTGCATACTTTTACGGGCCGACAGCTTGACGTCTCTATTTCTGCCCCAGACCAGGCCAGACCCAACCAGAGTACTCCTCTCAACCGATTGGACCAATTGAAATTTACATACCTGCAACGAAAAGTAGAAGGGAAAGGCAATCGATTAGCCAAACAGTTGGACACTCATTACACTCTGCTGCTGCTGCATTGTTTTGTTTGGCCAAGATCATTAGGTGACATTAAGCCGTACGTTCCACAATAGAACACCAGCATGAATGGCAATCGAATGGAGGAGGAGGAGGAGGAGGAGGAACGTAATGAAATGTAAATCATGACCGAACAAGCGACCCAACACGCACTCCACACCCGCCACAACGAAAAAAAAAAACAAGTAGAAAACAAGAGTCGAGTCCCCGAATTTGGGTCAGGCAGCGCGACGAAAACAAATATCAAAATCAAGTTATACTGGAACAGCCAAAGAGTTAGCTAGGAATACTCCGAATTTTAGATACCCCCCAATGGGTATGTTTCCTGCTGGCTGTGTCATATTCAATATGCCCCTGTAAACTACAATTAACGGGTATAAAAACAACACGAGTCGTGTGTCCAGTACGTCATCAAAGAGCAGCAAAGGCACGCTGCTTAATATGCGGACATACTTGTATTAAACGAAACTGATTTATATTTATGCTTATGTTTTTGTGCACATTTTATACACTCGGGGAATGTGACTGTGACTAAGCCTTCGGGCACAGAACGGGTCGCTGATTAAACACTTTTGTGTTGCATCGCATCCAATTCGCAATGAAAGTTCGGAATTTGGAATTTATAAACGGATGTTCAGATACAGCTACAGCAGATACAGATTCAGATTCCGATTCTATGTGAACCACACGAACCGAATGAAAGTCGAAAAGAAATCGCCATCGCCAGTCGTAAGTCGTAAGTAGGCCCATAATCATAATGAGACCCATTTTATGGACCACTCAACTGATCGATTTCCATATCATCGCCTTCTGCTGTTGCTGCTGCTGCTGCTTCTGCTTCTCACATCAATTTCGATTCGTTCATTTGCCATATTTCTGCCTGGCTTCAAGTTTAACTGTAGTTCTCTTTATTGCCTACTTATTTACTCTCCATACAATGGAAATTAATTTCATTCAAGAAACGTAGAAACATCTTTGCTCCCTCCGCCGCCCGCCCCTCGTAGCCCCTACTGCTGCTCGTACTCGTATCTTTCTCTCTGACTTTGGCCCGGGGGCCTCAGTCAGCACCGAACTTGTTTTATTTTTTTTTTCGGGGGGAATTTCTTTTGGTTTTTTTTTTTGCTGATTTCTTTTGACTATTCAGCTCGTGGAATGGCCAGAGATAGAGCCAGAGCCGTAGCCAGAGCCAGAGCCGGAGTCAGAGCCAAGCGACGACTTTTCGCATATTTTCTCACAAAAGAATTTCTCGATATTCGGCTGATCTTTGTCGCTGATACGATCGAGAGGCGCGTAGAAATGGCCAACTCTGCGCGTCGTTTGATTTGGCCATTTCGGCTCTAGCCGGAGGGCAATTGCAGCCACCACTGAATCGGGCGATTGAATTAATTTATGGGCTTTCGAGTTGGGCAGTGGGTTTTTGATAGTTGTGTTTTTGTTGCCTTCTGCCTGCTGCCTGCTGCTGCTGCTGCCAATTTTTGTTATTTTTTTGGAGTCGCAGCACCGTTGGCCTAATTGTGTTGGCCCCATAACTGTATTGGCTCGCTCAGGCCCGTTTCGCTGGCGAGCCAGAAACACATTAGTTTGGCCAGCAGCTAGCTAATAAGCAGCAAAATACGAGTATGCCTCACTTTGGCCTCAGCCAATTCAAAATGCACTCAACACAAAACAGGGGAATCGGCATGGACCAGCGTTGACACCTTGACCGCATTGATGCTGGTCTGGCCCTACTCCGATTTCGATTCCGAGTTCGAGTTCGAATTCCATTCCAGCTGGCCTTATGGGCCATTATTCGCGCAGTTTCAAATTAAATCAAATGATATTTTCTAGACTTTAAGAGCCATGTCTAAATGGCGGACAGGGCTGCTTTACGAGTGGTGCCTTTACGATTGCCTTTAAATGGCTTAAATTGGCTGAAGTAGGCTCTGGCATTGAGTGGGGATCGGGACGCGGGACTCGCGACTCGCCCATCCTTTAGGCCCATAAAAGCGTTTTGGCCTAATGGCTCGTTGCATTAACACTTTTGGATCGCTCTGGGCGATGGTATGGCCATTAACAGGCACTTGGCAAATGCATTTTGCGAGGCCTCGCCTGATAACAGGCATTACGCATACGGCAGGTGCGGTGCTGCCCCATGGGCCCTCCTCGTTCTGCAAAATGGCCATTAAAATCTATGCCGCCGGACCATTAGCCATCGGCTCTGCTCTCCACTGCTCTCCACTGCTCTCCACTGCTCTGGTCGACTCGAATCGCACACTTTTTCTTTCTACCGTCTGACACTTTCTTTGGCTATTGAACTCGAAAGCATCTGTGGCAAACCAGATCGGCGCCCCGAAACCGAGACGAAGAACGAAGACGGAGGCAGCAACAGCAACAGCAGCAGCAACAGCAACAGCAACAGCAACAACAATTTGGGTTAGAGAAATTTGCGCCCCACGACACACTTTAAGCCCGAGTCAAGTCGCGGCAGTCGCGGCAAGTTCTTGTGGCATGTTCCATGCTCCCCCGGTTCTAGACCACGATTTAACCTTGGCGCTGTTTGGGCGTAATGCGAGACAAGTGTCGTTTGGTCGTTTGGTCGCTGCCTCGTCGCTTTGGCTTGTAATGGGCTTAGATGCGCTTACTTTCTTTATGTTGCTGCCCCCTAGGCAGCGGGGGCTACAATGCTAATGCCGCACATAAACCGATTAACTCAATTAAACTTTAAAATCACAAAAAAGACTCTGACTGGGGGGGATGATATTTAGTTTGGTTTTTGGTTTGCCTTTGCCTCTGTCTCAAGTGTCTTTTGAATTGTGGGAGGGGTGCCAGAAATTTGGCGAGAAAACATTTGGCCAAGGTAAGCGATTGGCCAGAGAAACAAACTGCCAGCGTCAGAGTTTAAATTTGTTGGGACTGCTGTGCTATGGCAGTGTTTTTGGCTTGCAAATCTCTTGAACATGCATTTTCTGATATCTAAAGCTGTTGCCGATAGACACCAGGCAGCCCCCGTGGATCCCCTAATGGCTCCCCTGCTGAATCACTGTATCTGGGGGAAGATCCAACAGATGCGACATTTGCTAGATAAACATGCAGACAATGTGCCAAAAATGTTTCCAATTAGCTCGGCAGTCTTTAAATCATAAAATGCTAATGAATCCCCGGGTAGCTGCAGCTTCATGCTACTTTAGGAAAACAGGATTATGGCCAGTGCTACTTTTGTAGATATAAGTGTGTTACGAGTTCACAGACACATGCCCTAATCGGATTAACTGATAGCCGAGTGTCGGAGTCCCTCTCCTGGCCAAGCTGCAACCTATGGATAGATGTTGGCTGCCGGATGCCAGATGCATGACCCTCGCCTCATTAGGCTTTCGCACAGCTTTTCACTCAATTAGCGCAGCAAATCATTTGCATAACGTGGGTCTAATTAGATTATGTGATGCGATGTGATGTGATGGGATGTGATGAGACGTGGAGTCTTCATCTCTTTTCTAGTCGGGTCTGGGCCTTTTCTGCCTAACGGCAAAATGGTAGCCCAACAATGAGACATTAGCATCGGCCAGCCTATCATTATGTAATTTGTCAGGTTCTCAGTCCCAGTCCCCAGTCCCTGTACCAGAATCAGAAACAAAATCGTTGGCTCCCATCGGGGCTCCTGTCTTTTTTTCTCCCTACACATCTGATCCCAGATCGGATGCGCTGATGTCAGAGCTCAGGTGTGTCCGGGGGGACCCGCATCATAACTTAAAATAGTAGTAGCCGAGCGCAAAAGTTTCATGCCAGCCAATTAAATATTTTAAAGACTTTTTTTCTGCGCATTTCGGATGATATGGTGATGGTGATGGGACCTCTCCTCTTCAGTTGCTTTAATCTTTCTTTCTAAAAGACCAAAATTAAAATAAATTAACATAAAGTTAAAGAACATTTTTGCGACTTGCTTGCTGCTGGCCTCGCTTGCATTGGCTTTTAATTGTTATGATAATTCGCGGAGAGCCGAGCCGAGCCGAGCCACTGAGGAAGCCCACCTTGGGTGGACAAGTGCGTTACTGGCCCGGGACAAAAGAAAGGCCCAAAGCAGCGGACAACAGCGAACAGAACTCGAATGAAATGAATTCATTTGATATTGAAAGTGACTATAGAAAGTCGCCTGATCCGCTCTGAGACTCCCCCAGCACATGTGCGCGCCAATGCGGTTCATCAAACTTTTGCAGAGCATGTGGCATTAAGCATACGCAGAGTTGTCCGCACGCTAAGCTTATAAAACTTCTTTCTTACTTCTTTGGCCACGCCGCAACTTTTGCGGCAACAAAGTGTTCAAGTATCTCCCCAAAACGATGAAGATCTAACAAAGTTTCTGGCTCCCAGTCGCAGCCCGGGGCAGCGGAAGTGCGGATGGTTAAGCCAAATGGTGGCTTCAATTCCAATTCAATTCCCAACCGCAGCAGCAGCAGAGGCAGCAGCATCAACCGCACACCTTAAAGTGCCTAAAGACGAGGCATTTATGTCATTATTGACATTGCTTTTCCGGCTAAAGCTAAAGCCAGAGACCAGAGACCAGAGCCAGCCCCAAGTCGGAGACATTTCAGGCATTTTTAATTAAAATGCTGCAGCAGATATGCTGCAAAAAAATCCAGAAAAATGCTGAAACCACAAAACCAAAAATGCTTAAGGGAATGGAATGGGCATGGGAAAAGGGCCATCCATTGCCATGGCCTGGTCTTGCTTTGGGGTTGTGCTTTATGTGTGTACATATGTATCTATGTATCTATGCGGTGTGTGGGGTGACCGCAACTAAAACTAGACTCTGTATCGGATACTCGTATTTGCCATGTTTCCTGTTGGCTCATCAATAAATCCGTAGCCATTTTCCTGATGGCGCCGCTGCAGACAAACCCTGTCAAAATTTGGTACAGAAATTGTCTATAAATCACACTATTTCCGTTCATGGCCAAGGGACAGTTTTTGGTTGCCCAAACCAAAGGCAAAAAAAAGTCAACCAAAACCAAACACCTGCTGCTGCCAGTCCAGTCCAGTTCAGTTCAGTCTCTGGCCATGGCCATGGCCCTAGCACTGGCCCTTCAATGTCGGGGACCCTGACTTTGCTGAGCCCCTCGCTCGGTCCTGTCTCTGGCCGGCTGCCAATGAAATCTCTGGCAAACCAAATAACACTCAAAGTCAGGTTGGAAATGTTTGCCGTCAGCCCACCAGAGGGGAAGCAGCAGGAGGAGGAGGCGGAGGCTGCCACAGGGACAGACGGTCACATATTGCGGCAGCGTTTTATTTGCATTTTTTATTGGGCCCCAGGTCCAAAACCAGAACCACAGCGAGAGCCAGAACCAGAGAACCAGGAACAGGACTCTATGACCAGGAACAGGACAATCGTGTGTAGTTGTAACTACTATAAATATATCGTTTTGAGGCACTTTCTGTGGGTGATGGTGGTGGTCCAGCCGTAGTTTGTATTATTTATGGCTAACTAAAAGCTTTTTCATTCGGGCAATTTTAGTTTTTACGAGTTTTGACAAATGTCGACGCGGAGCGGCCGGTCTCCTCTTTAACGATCCCCCAAACAGATGGTGTGGGCATAAATTCCAATTATGGCTGCTCCCGAAGTTTTTGGGCAAGGACCACCATCAGGCCCAAAAGCGCGGAATGGCCTTTCATAAATTAAAACACAGGCAAAAACTATTTTCACAATGCAAATAGCCAAAGGCTGCAGCTGTAGACGGAACCGTAGACGGTGCTGGTGCTGGTGCTGGTGACGGTGCCGTTGCCGGAGCCAAGGCGCGCGTGGCATTTACGCCTGAGCGTGGCCCGTTAGTTGTGCAGCCAGCCGGGGAGCCAGCCATTTGTGAATGAATGAATGAGCCAGCGAATGAATGGTTGCAATTTACAGCAGCAGCGAGCCGCCAGCCGCCGTCGAGCACCACCAAACCTTATTTTTAATACCCTCCAAGAGGGTAATTACAATATGTTTGCAACACCGAAATGAATGAGACTGGATTGGTGATGCTTTAAATTTTATTCAGGCCTGAGCTAGTCTGTCCTGCCAAATGATCGATCAAATCTTTATGCAAAAATGTGCATAAAAATGATCAAACTGCAGAGGGTATCTAAGGCTTCGGCTTGCGTTGCGACTAGTGCAATATCTTGTTTATGAATGAATAACTTTGAGGCCGTTTTAACGCCTGGCTGGCTCCTGCTTTAATTTGGCTGTAAGCAAATTAATTTTCATTAATTGGCTGCCGTAAAGATTAAAGCGGCTTATGCAGGCAAAGTCACTGCAGTTTCTCTGTGTTGTCGCCTCAGCCCTCCTGCCCTTTGAAATTGGCTGAATTGGATGTCTGGTTTTTGCCCTAGAAAGAGTTGTCCAGCCCACTGGGGGAAATCTCCCCTGCGAAAGCCCCTCAACGTAAACGAGTTAAGGAAATGAATAATTATTGAATCAAGTTTAAACAATTGCGCAACACTTCTCACACATGTGCATATCCCCAGTTTAAATGGTCCGCAAATGAATTATCATTACCCCAACCGATCGTCATGAGTTTACATTAGTCATTCCAAACCAAGTAGGAATATTTCTAGAAATTATCAGCAAAAAATGTTCTTAAGCGAAAATTGCTAAACCACGAAATGGAATTCGGTCAAAATTTAGATATGCATTTAACAAACTTTGCAATGGAATGAAAAATTAATCTTCGGCTTAGTCGGAAATAATTTTGAATCGAAATTTAATAGAATTTTAGAACATATTTTTAATTACTTTAAATTTTGATATTTTGCGTATTTTTCATTTAATATTATCAACATTTAAATTTTTTCTTTAACTTAATGTTGACTTAGAAAATATTTTGATGAAATTATATTTTTATTATAATTTATAGTTTTGAGTAAACTTTGAAAAAATATTTTTTATTTTATTGTTTTTATGTGTTTTAAATTTTAATTTATTTTCAGGTTTTGTATTTGATTTGTACTGTGATAATTTGCATGTGAATACTTTATTAATCCAAACAGATATTTTTCTATTTTCATGGAAATGTTTTTTCGCATTTGGCATTTTCTAAATTCTTTTCAAAAAAATTTATATTCCTCCAACACAAAAAATCACACCATAATCGATAAAACTTTCAGCTTGATTACAAAAAAACATTCTTGAACGTGTCAATTCCAAGGACCTTTGGAGATCGAAAAACTCACCTTTTTTCACTCAAGTAACAGCACGAATGAACAAATCTTTCCTTTAAGTAGAACTCTGCGGAGATTCTATGTGTGCACTGGCCACTGGTACTGGCACTGCGGTTTGTATCTTTGCGTTTGTATCTTTGGGATTCGTTTTGCAGTCCTTGCACAGTTATCAGATCCTTTACACGTTGATCAACATTTCGCGCACTTTATTTAATTTAATTTCTGTGTGTGTTTTGTTCACTTTTCGTTTTGATTGTTAACAATTGTTGGGAATAATCCACTGTGTTCGTTGGCTTGCTCTTGGGGTAAAAAGGCAAAAGAGATTTTACAAGAAGATTCTGCTGCTGCTGGTGTGGCTGTTGTGGCTGCTGCTGTGGTACCAACTGGGGGGGTTCTGTTGGCCGTTCGGTTCGGTTGGTTGGTTGGGGGCACCACCAAGATACAACCGCTTCATAAAATTCAAAGAGACTCGGAGCTATTGGGTCCGCTGTGCTTATTTATATAGCCTACGTCGTGCGGCGATTTTCGAAATTCAAACGAACGAAGCGAGCAGCAGCAGCAGCAGCAGCAGCAGCAGCAGCAACACCAGCAGCGCAGCGCAGCAGCAGCGAACGTAGAGAGCGACGCGACAGAGAGAGCAAAGAACCTCTCACACAAACACAAACACACTCTCACACACACACACACACAAGAAAGAGAGCGTGCTGGCAGCCACACTCACTCTCCCAACACTCACACATGCACACAGTCAAATGCTCATCATTTGGATCTCGCGACGCCGACGCTGCGGAGAGAGCAGAGCGCCAAGCCGGCTTTGGGGACTGCGACAGCGACAGCGACGCCACCATGTAACTTTGGCCAACAACTCGACGACTCTCATCTCTCAGACGAAGACGACGGCGGCGTCGGCAAGTTCTTGGTCTTCGTCTTTGGACTCTTCGGCTTGGTCTTGGTCGTGGTCGTGGTCTTGGCCATGGCCACAAAGAAGAATTCGCGCGGCTCATAATGATGTTTGGGGATACATGCATGCTGATGATAATGACCATGATGATGATGGGGATGATGATGATAATAATGATGATGATGATGATGTTGAGATGCTGTGGCAAGAGCATCTTCTTTTGGCCACAAGTCAGTCAGTCAGTTGGCCATCAAGCGGCGCTTTGCGGTTTCTGGCCAAGACGTAGCTGAAGCTGAAGCAGAAGCAGAAGATGTTGGTGCTGCTGTTGCTGTTGCTGGTGTTGCTGCTACCTTTACAATAAATTCGTGTACAGGTGTTGGGGTCCAGCGCCGCTTCTAATTAAACAAAGCTCATTGTTGCCAACTCCCAGAGACTCGCACGCACTCGACAAACTACGACAAATAAGGCAGAAGATGGTTAACCGGTTTGGGCCATGTCCATGCTGTCCATTACCCTCGGATGCTCGGACTCTGGGTGTACTATGCGTACTATTGTGCGTGATGCGACTCCCGGCTGATTATTGACCTTTCCTATAATTAAACAAATCCCTCCAGCACCATCGTCTTCTCCTGCTCGCTGCCCGCTGCTTTGGCTGCTTTTGTTAATTGTTTTTTTGCGAAATTCCCTTGTTTAATTCCAATTAATTATTTAATTACGCCAGAAGTTGGCAATTTCGCACTTGGCTTTGTCTCTGATTCCCACTCCGACGCCGACTACGACTACGACTCTGACTCTGACTCCTTGTTGGCAATAGAAGTCGCGCGCGCGCTCTCCTCACTCACTCACTCACTGGGAAAAAGCCGCAACACGGATTCAATGGGAAGATG
The DNA here is from genome assembly GCF_018151105.1 of Drosophila obscura. Classification (NCBI taxonomy): domain Eukaryota; kingdom Metazoa; phylum Arthropoda; class Insecta; order Diptera; family Drosophilidae; genus Drosophila; species Drosophila obscura. Next base: position 2,079,525 of record NW_024542736.1, on the reverse strand, counting down.
CCGGAGCTTACTGGTGGGGCACGTCCATTACACGACGCGCACGTTTCGCTAATGAACTGAACATTTCCGCTTTGACGGCATCCTTTGGCCGGCTTCTGGCTGTTGGCTGCTGGCTGCTGGCTCTAGCTCTGGCTGCTGCTCCTTTCGGTTTCAGGCAGCATCGGTGGAGGCTGCACTGCGCCGGCGCGTGTCGAACATTTGAGCGTGAAATTTGTCGCATTGCCAGCCAGCAACAATGAAGAAAGAAGCAAAGAACAAAAACCCACCCGCTCCCAGCTTCCCCATACGTTTCCAATCCCTATGCCAATCCCAATACCCATTCTCATTCCCATTCCCAATCCGAATAGCAATCCCAGCAATTGCCGGCTACGTGTTGCCGGCATTTGTCGCTGTTGCTCTGCTTCTGCTTCTGCTGCTGCTTTCCTTGTTCTGCTGCTGCTGCTGCTGATGCTGCCGCCTCTGTCTCGTTGTCGTGAAATATTTTTGGCATTTTCGCTTTATACGTGCAAATTTTATGGCAACAATTGGTGCGAAATGCCGGACATGCAAAGCACTGAAGAAAGAGAGCGAGCGAGCTAGCGAGCGACAGTGGCAGTGCGACAGAGGCAGTGCCTCTGGATGGGGCACATTCTGTGGGTGGTTTGGGGCAATTGAGTTGCCGGGCTGCCGGTACAGGGTGCACCAGACAGAGGACTGAGAAGAAGCCTGACAAAAGGTTCTCAAGGGCAAACTCGAAACTTGGCTCATTGAGAATCTCCTCGACGCTTTCTCATTGAAATTTGCCGAACAAGCTGTGAGTGGTACAGAAGTTTCCGCACCGCAATCGGGATTTTTTTGTTCTCGCCTGACTCTGTGATTCATGATTCATATTTAGAATTACCTGAATTCGGGTGTCATTCGATTCCATTCGGCATTAACGTAATAGCATAATGAAAAGACCAGAGATTCCTTTTCTGCGAAATTACTTGTGAAATAAGTAAAAGAATCTTGGCGTACCTTTCGAGCTCTGGCTGAGGAGAAGAGCAAATTTCTTGCTTGTAGAGATCACGAGCTGTATAGTCCATAAAATTCAAAGTTTTCCCTGAGAGGCACACCCTGTTGCAACTGCAGTTTCGATGGTCAATGCCCAACCACAGAGACAACCCTCGCTAAGTGCCATCCATCACAGAAACAGAGCAGAGCAGAGCAGGACCACGAGTAAAACCAGAACCAGAACCAGGACAACCAGGGCAAACGCTTGAGTAAATAAATAGCCAGCGACAGTTCAGTTTTTGCTGCTCTTCGGCCTGGCCGAGAGCAAGTGAATCGTTGGAGGCAAATGCCAAGCGACAATGTCGAGTGATTTCCATTGTGTGATGTGACAGGTGTCACGCCGCGTGGACAGGTGGGTGGACAAGGACAGCAGCCAGCAAACAGCAAACAGGAACGCGAACGGGAATGGGATCAAGATTGGTTCTGAGGTCTGGGTTCACTATAGGAACAGGAACACGGCCAAAGCCAAAGCCAATGCCTGAGCCAAGACGAGTGGCTGCGAGTCAACTCGAGAAGAGGCTTCATGACCAATTAGCCTTGTTAGCGGGATAAACTGTGGGCATTGGGCCATGCCGCACTAACGGTATCAGTCAGCAGCGACATACATGTCTGCTGTCCCCCGTTCCGCCTCTCCTCCACTGCCTTTTGTCCCTGTATGTCCGGCTCGCTGTGTTTGTGTCAGTGGCAACAATTCCAAAGGAATGACAGTCCACGCACGCCTGAGTTCAATTGATTTAACATGAAAGTGTAGCTTGGTAAATTGATTCCCAGAAAATGTTTAACTTTGGCATATTCTCGGCCATCGACATGGGCCAATTGCTGGACTCCATCGCACTCATCAAAGTTTTATGCTGTTGGTTGTCCAGGGGATGGGGCTGGCGCTGGGGCTGGAGCTGGGCAACGCGTGTGTACATATTTCTCTCTCTCCAACTCCAAGTCGCCCAACTCCTCTGCAGTATCAGTATTTTGTAGCTAGTACTCGTATATCTGTAGCTGTATCTGGCCGTAACGAATTGCGTCTGTTTCGCTTGTTGTTTGCCAAAAAAATACGAGTCTATAAAGTATCTTTGGCCATCGTTCTGTGCATATCTGTGACCCTTGTTGTTTTGGTTTTGGTTCGGTTCGGTTTTTCTTTGGTTCCTTTTTGCAACCCTCGAGATACGGATTCGCGGTCGTCGTCGCCTTCCAGCGAGGGTGATGACTGATGATGCTGTCGCGTCTACAATACAATTTTCCGTCTCGGTCTCGGTCTTGGTCTTGGTCCTGGCCTCGTCCTGGCGTCTGCAACTTTTTTTTGTTGTCTACTTTTCGGGCGCTTTAAAAGTTCATTTGCACTGTCTCCACTCACTCTCTCTCTCGCTCTCTCTCTCTCCTGTCTGCCCGTTCTCGCAGCGATTCCCTTTGCAAATTAAATAATAGGCTTATGGTGGCTTAGTGTCGCAATTGTTGTTGCTGGCTGCTGATGTTGCTGCTACTGCTTGCTGGTGTCTCGTTTAGCATGCCATAAAGGCAAACATTTTTAATAATATTTATTGCCAGGCCATTCATGTGTCTTTAATGTGCCCCAGACAAGAACGCAGCTCGTGCATAACAAGAGGCTTGTCATAGTCTTTGTTGTTGTTGTTGTGATGGTTGTTGTTGCTGGGAATTTTGTGTTGTCGTGTTGCCCCAAACCACGCTTCATCTAACTTTGCCTACGCCAACTGCATTGCTTATGAGGGCTCCATCTAGCGCCTATGCGAATTCAATCAAGTCATCAGCCTGACCCTCGCCCCCGACCATGTCCAACAGTCCAGACCAGACCAGACCAGACCAGACCAGGCTAGTCCCAGTCACAGTCTAGAGTCCCGGGCTAGACCCGACTCTGGTATGGCAGAGTATCCCGATTGCTGCCCTTACAAATTATTCGTGATTAAGATCGTCCAAACAACAAAAAGAAGAGAATTTTATCTATTGGTTTTAAGGAGAATATTCGTATCTAAAATATATCGATGATGCTGATCCTTCCCTTATTTTTAACGAGCTGAAAATTCTGAAATTCTTTTCGGATTAGCTTGGAATCATTTTTATCTTTTACTCTGCATTGTCCTTCTCCAATATTTTGTATCCACGCTCATTGATCCACTTTTTATTCGCTTTGATCCACTAAAACATTTATGCAAATATAAAGTGAATTAATTTAAATCGAATTATGTTTAGCTTTCGTAGGTATTTTGGTCACGTGATCCTCTCCTGTCCAGCCACTGTCCGGCTGCCCAGACGCGACACAAACAATTACGGTTAAGTGCCTTTCCCATGCCCAAGTGCACATAATGCCATTCATGAATCATTCCGGGCTATGTTCGCTTATGGAAAATCAAACGCTTTTCCGCAATGATTTCTTGTTTTCGCTGCGATTCGCACACGTTTTGGCGCCATTTGTTGTTGGCGCCTCGAATGTGCCACGAATTAGCAAGAGTGATCGGATAAGCAAATTACAAATTACAAATTGCAACTGCAACTGCAACAGTAACAACTGCAACAACAATTGCGGGGCTGCAACATTGCAGGCTGCATATGGAATGAGCTGAGGCACACTGAGTCTCTTGTTTATTTTTATTTTTTTTTGAATGAATGACTCGGTATAGTTGTGTTCTATTCAGTTTAGTTTGAGATGTACTCTGTAAAGGACTTGGCCCTGAAGTCGGCGCCAGGAAAACTCCTCCTCCTCCTGCTCATGCATATGCAGTGCCATATATCATTCTGCATTGGTACACTCGTACATACATGTACATATATGCATATGCAAATACCTGACTGGCATTTGTCACACAGAAACCTCCTCTTTGTCGTGTCTGTCTCTCTTTTCCTTTTTTTCCAGATGCAGCTGGAGTTACTGTTGCTTTCGGGCTGTTAAAATGGCACCACGCCTTGCCCTGCATTAAGTGAGCAAATCTGATTTTTAAGTGCCCGATTTTACTGTAGTTTAACCAAATTAAACAAACCATTTTATGGTGCATAAATCTGAGAACTGCCGCCAGACTCTGAAACACAGCGATAGCGACAGAAAAAAATTAGCATCTTTGATTTCCACACCACACACTACACACTACACACTACATACATACATATGTCTACGTATGTCTATCTTTTTGTGACTGTGGTCCGTCTTGACCCAATTAATTTGGGTGAGTAACTCATAAAAACGACATGCGATTGCTTATCAGAGTCGGCACAGACTAAGGCGACCCTTTTGGTATTTGCTTTCTCTCTGAAGAGGTCGAACCATTCTTCTGGATGTTGTTGGATGTTGGGACTTGGAATTAAAATCACTGTAGATACACACAGCTACATAATTGCAGTGGGGAATCTTCTACTCGAATTGAAGTTTGTTTTATTCTCTCTCTCTCTCTCTCTCTCTTTATCTGGACGCGTAATAAGCTTTGGTCATTATTTGCACTGAGGGTGTGGGATGATGGTATGATGGGATGATGGGGCGTTCGGATTGGAATTGGGATTGAGACCGGCGAGGGGTTGACAAGTAGAACAATCAGAGCTAAAACTGCGGAAATTGCTAGAATAAATAGAAGAAAAAGGAAAGAGAAACAGAAACAGAACCAGAGCGCCGAACAAAAACCATAATACGGCTAGAGATGAAATCATTTCGGCTTTATTTGATAATCTTTAATAATATTCTCACGCTCTTTATACGGCTCGTTGACTCCCAGTTGGTGGTAGATGCAAGCCCAGCGATAATGGGCCAGCCAGCCAGCGAGGTGTTGAGGCCCGACGGCAGCAAAAAAAAAAAAGACCATCAAAATATAATAGTAATAAATAATAATAAAAAGAGCGCGCGAAAAAAATCGCACACAAAACGCGTCAGAAGCGCGTTTGGGCACGTTTTTAGCAGCGTCGAAGCAGGAGGCAGCTCAACAACAAATTGTGTAATGAAAGCGGCACAATAACAATTACACTGTGCGGCGCGGTTGGGGGTCAAATGCAAATTGCAACATATCTCCGGCAGCAGTTGGCTTTTGTGGGTGGCTGGCTGGATTTTCAGGGTCAAGTTTGGGGACTCAAATCTCTTTCAAATTGCTCCCCAATCAAATCGAAATGGAAATCAAAACCCAAATCCACTCGGATCCGAACGGAAAGGGCCAAAAGCGGAGCAACTGTAAACAGTTGGCTTTGTTGGCCTGATGATTGATGATCGTCGCGTGTCTTGCACCGGACAATGGCTCGGAGTGGGTTATTATAAGCTTGTAAAATTTTTGTCCCCTTTCGATTTCGACGCAGTCGCCTAACGGCCAGGCGATTTTTTGTGTTCAAATATTCAGCTTATTGTTAAACAATTTAACACATTTCGGTGTATTTTTATGCTTGGCACCTGATCGAGACACTGGACACAGAGCCCTCTGGCAAACTTGGCTGGCTATTTGCCTAACAATTAGAAGTTATTTAGCTAATTCATTGTCTGTTTTTTTTTTGGGTACTGCAGTCGCATGAATTTTTAATTTTATGCAAACATTTGTCAAAGGCCAACAAACAATTGACTCCAGCAGCCAGTCCCCGGTCCCCAGCGGGACTTCCTCTCCACGATTAGGCCAAGACAAGTTCGTGTTCGAATCTAAATTGGCATTAATAATTGGCAGCAAAGTTGTTTGCATTATGCATGCTAAAAATGTAGTCAAGGCCGCCACGCACTCGCATAGTCATCAAAGCATCAGTGCCCCCCGTCCTGTCAAAAAAAAAGCACTCATTGCCACTTGTCATCCCTCCGAAAAAGAAATATTAAAAAATTAAATAATAACAACAATTAAGCAGATCCTTAATCAAGCTGCAGAGTTAATTAAATTTGCATTAATTTTGCAGTGCTAGCGCTGTCAGCATCGGAGTCAAGTAAATATAATTTACAGCGGGATTCGCTCGTTAAAGTCAACGAGCAGAGGAGCGTCGCTGTGGACACAACAAATATGTGTGCAGACAGAAATTGACAGTTTGCCAAAAAATATGAAAAAGTTATCAGAACAGAGCTGTCAGGGATGCAGCAAAAAGAATCAATTTCAGCACAAAATCCTCTGCGAGAGAGCCACTTGCTGAATGCCCTGCAATAAATGTTGTAAAATTATGCGTACAAAATCAATGACTCAGTAGTATTTACATCAAGCTGAAGAAGTAGCACCTTAACACACATAAACCCGTAGGTATATTTTGAAATGCAAATAAGTTATGGGTAAAAGTCAAACAAAAGTCTGTGGCCTGGGTAATCCCACTTAAGATGACTTTGAATGACCGTCATGATTGGGAACTCCCTTTCAAATCATCATCAACTTGGACAAGCGTGGTATCTTAAGTGTTAACTAAAAGATTTCTACAATTCATGCTGGGTGCTCGTATGTAATCTCCATTAGCGACAATGACCTATTCAAAATGTATAATTATGTTCCGATTATGTCCACTCAATCGTGGAGACCCTTGAACGAATGTACAATATTTTGAAATAGGATTCACATGCTACAATAGTTAATTGGGCGTGTTAAATGTTTTATATTTATCAATATAAAAGTCTGGACTATTTATGTCTGCTCTTGCTCCACATTTGTTTTTAATATTTATGCGTGATATAAATGCAAAGCAAAATAAGTATGTTTTTGGTACGTGGAATTCTTAAAGATGCCTTAAATCATTCTGGCAAGGATTTAGCAATGTAATTTCTTAGATTATATCTAAAAGTATACATCCAGAAATACCCAAAGAAAAATCTATTAAAAGCCAATAAAAAACAGAATAATTCTATGTTGCCATATTAAAGCTTGTGGCATTCACTCATTTGTACTCCGTGTGGCATTAAGAACTAGAAACAATAAATAAAAGAGGTCACTCTGTCTGCGGCAAATGGCTGGCCCAAGCCGCAAGGCCCTGCTCAGGAGTGAGCACTCACTCAGGCTGGCGATGCCACATCCACACATGAGCACGTCTGGCGAGGCAACACCAAAAAGCAACACAAACAGACACAGCACACACACCCAAACACACACACACACACACACACATACAGATACAGATTGCAGAGAGCTTCCAACAATAATCATCGCACTCTCAAACAAAATCGCAACAGCACATCGACAATGGGAGACAACAAATAAATTCAAACAATGTGCCGAACGAAATGTAAAGCATAAATATTTGCGAAAGGGCCCAAGAGCAGTGGCAGGACGATAGCGGGGCGACACAGGGGAGCGGCGCCACACGGAGGCCAGCTGAGCTCCGCTGCCAGCGCGACAGTCACGTTTCCACTGCACGCACATAACGAACTCGGATTGCGCATACGCCCTGTTTGCCATACATATTTACGCATGAAACATATCGCCCGTGATGAGGAGCAAAGGAATAAGGGCCAGGCAGTCGAGCAGTCAGGCAATATCATTCATATTTCAGCCTGGCCTGGCCTGGCCTGTCCAAAAACGATGCCAGTTTCGATGGCAGTCTGGTCTGGCAGTCAGGGTGAAACATCATCATCAAGACTGCAATCGCAGTCGGGTTTAAGGAGCAGCAGGTGGGGGAGGCAAAACCCCCTCCGAACGATTTTCATGTCAACGCAGGCGGGAATTGAATTTCGCGCCAAATGACTGGCGGCAATTTTTCAACTGCTTCATTTTGGGCCATTCCATATCTGCCAGTCTCCGTATCTATATAGATATATGTACATACATACATACATACATACATATATGTAGCTGTATGAATTCCCAAACTGCATCCATCCATATATCCCATATACACACGGGTTTGTGCGTCTGTGTTTGCTCTCTTGTCTGAGCAACTTACATTTAATGTTTAAATTTTTGGCTTTTTCGTGTTCACAGTCTGACGCGCCTCAAAAGCCATCCAAGGCACAGGCACAGGCAGAGTCACAGGCAAAGGCAGAGGCAGAGTCAGGCGCACACACTTCACTTCACTTTACTTGGTTGGTTGGTTGGTTGGTTGGCTGGCTGCCGCGATGGGATGGCATGGCAGGCAGGCAGGCAGGTCCCATTAACAATTTTGGGGCTGGCTAGGATCTGTCTGCTGCTTAAGTGCGTCTCGCTGTGCGCTGCCTTTGACAGCTTTTGTTAGCTTGATTTTTGGCGCGGCTTTAAATCTACCGACTCTGACACCGACTCTGGCTGTGACTCTGACTTATGATGCGCCGTGGAGGCATGAGCTTGAGACTGAGACTGAGACTGAGACTGAGCCTGCTTCCTGGCCATGCCCATGACCATGTTGAGTGTAGAACTTTAATTGAAATTTCGCTGGTGATGGCGACAAGTTGATTTTCCACTTGGCCAGCAGCTACTGGAGCAGCGAAACGAATTGGACATTAAACGCTACCGTTGGCCAAATTGCCAACAGGCAAACAGCTTGTGCAATTGGCGTTAACAAGCGCATTAGATTTGTTGGCCATGCTCATCCGAGTCCGAGTCCGAGACGGGCCCAGCAGCCAGCATCCAGCATCCCATCCAAGTCCAACTGCAAGGCAGTCCGTCAGTCAGTCAGTCAGTCAGTCAGTCAGTCAGTAGCCAATTTGGCAAGGCTGTTTGGGGAATTGGCCTGGCCTGGCCTGGCCTGGCCCCGTCGGGCCACTTGCAAGCTGAAAGTCTTAACCAACTGCCATTGCAATTTGCTTGCTGTTTGTCAAGAACGTGTCCATGGCCATGACCATGCCGCAGTCACAGTCAGAGTCAGAGTCGAGGGGGAGAGCTGGGCGTCGGGATGCACGTCTCTGTATGTATTGCTCATACGAAGTGTGAGCCCAGGAAATGCTCTCCAGCTCCAACTCTCGAATATGTTGACTGCTTCTGTTGCTCTGGCTGATATTTATAACAAGAACAAGACCCCGCAACAATAACAGCAACAACAACAAGCGCAACAAAGTGGCAAGAGCAAAGCAAACAAAAACTGCGCTTCAACACGCACAGAGAGTACTCCTTCTCCTGCTGCCCAACTCCAACCCCAACCCGATCTCCTTCTGCCCCATTGCGTGCTGCGACTGAGAGAGTGCGACTGCAACTTCAGTCTGTTTGTAGTTTGCAAATTGTAACTAGATACAATTTGTAGCGTGGCTTTGTTCGCTGCGCGCTGACTTATTGCAGGAAGGAAAGCAACAGCAGCAACAACAGCAATAGCAACAACAAACACAAACACTCTCAACGCAAAAAAATCATAGAAAGAATGAAGGAGGAAAAGCGCTGAGCTGCGCTGCGCTGCCGGGCAACTCAATGCAGACGACGCGTCGTTTGTGCCGCAGTCGCAGTCACAGTTGCAGTTGCAAGCGAATTGTTGGATTGCTGCTTGCACCCAAAGTGCGTACTCGTATGTCTGGTTATACCCAACACCCAGCACTTGTAGAACACAAGGGTATATGTGTGTGCTCTCTCCCTTTGCTACATCTCTTTGCACTTTCTCAAGTGGGTATACTGGGTATCCCCTCGTCGATACGTAGTCGTTTCTCTGATCATTCGGACTTGTTTTGGCTGTGTGGTTCTTGTTGCTGCAGTTGCTGCCTTCCTGCGCCTGCCACGCTCGACTGCCCCACCGCACTGTGATTTGTTGCATTTCTAATGCGACTGCCTCACTTGCTCGTGCCCGCCCCAATGTTGCTGCACTTGTCTCTGCCTGCGATATGTTTGTGTTTGCCCCCTGTCCCCTGTCCCCTGCCACACCACACCACCCAGCTGCCTGGGCCAATTTCCATTCTCGTGGATGGAACTTACTTACGTTGGTTTTTCAATTTTAAGCAGAACGCATCCAGAGTGCCACTCGGAGTGGGGGCAGAGGTTTCAATTACCCCACGGCCATGGCATAGCAGAAAGGGCAGGAGTCGGTGTGGAGCGGAGTGGAGGAGTTGGGCAGGCCAGAAGTATCTTCGGAACTGCCAGAACGAATCTCTTCCAGATGGGTATCTGCATGTTAGTGGTAAACTAGCCGCCGGTTATGAAAAAATAACGTTAGAATATACTCGCATTTGATGTGCCTTCCTACAGGAACTTGCATACGAATATTCCCTACATTAAATTTACTCCCAGCAGGTCCAAGGGTCAACTTCACAGCCCCCCCCCATACAACTCCGCCAGAGAGAGAGAGAGAGAGAGAGAGAGAGAGAGAGAGTTATTGATATTGAGTTATTCTGATCGCCTTAGGTGCGGCTTGAATCCACTTATAGTCATCAGCGCAGATGAGTTCAGGCGTTGATTAATCCAGTGCCTAATAGATGCAAATTAGCGACAAATCATCTGCAGATTGCTGCCAGATAATACTCTACTCTATGCTCTCTGTGTGTGCCCCCCTCCCCCCACCCCGCCAATTAGCCCCCACTGACTGCCATCCAATTTACAATTCAATTAACTTTCCAGCAAGAGCTGTCAACACATTGCCATTTCCCCTCCAAACCGAACCGAAAAGTAAAATCCTCGCTTCATTAGCGAATTCCCAGAAAATTGCAGTGACCTGCTAACGACGCAGAATAAGCAACAAAGTTTTGGGAGCTCAACTCAATGCACATGGATTGGGGATTGGGATGGGAGCCCAACCCAAACCCAAACACGAACCATCTCGAAGCAATCAGTTGCAACTGTGGCATGGGCATGCCACCCCTAAAGGCGACATCTTCCACTCACTAGCTCTGGCTCTCCCTCTTTTGGCTCTTCTTCCTGGCTGGCAGGGTGAAAGCTTTTGCAGTCCTGGGCATTAACTGTGGATTACTTAAATGCTTTTTAATTGAAATTTTTCCTAATTTCACTTTGGGGGATCAAGTGCAACCAGCACACTAAGGCTACACAAACACAGACAGAGACAGGGACAGGGACAGGGACAGTAGCTGTGGCAGCAGCAGCAGTAGTGTGGCACAGACACAGCACGCTCTGGCGCCTTGCCACCCCATGTGGGGGGTATAGAAGGTCTGGGTGGGGGTCTGGAGGTCTGCAGGTCTGGCAAAAGGGAAGTTTTTGCTTGTCTAGCCAGAAACCTAGAGCGCAAAAAGTGAAAGCCATAAAAACTACAGTAGCGCCAGCAAAACGAAGGCAGTGGCAGGCAGCGGCAGTGGCAGGCAGCGGCAGTGGCAGTGGCACATCATCAATTTCAATGCCGCGCGAGAGTCGCCAACTGGCAGAGAAAGAGAGAGATGCGATGCTGTTTTTGCTGTTGTCTGCCTCGTTTTTCCCCCAACATTCTCTGGCTCTCTCTCTATCTCTCTGGTTCTGTGGGCCGCTGTCTCAGACTGAGTCTGGCTTGGATTTGAGTAGAAAATCCTTGGTAAAAGCATTTAACACTGGCAGAGTGCATTAAGGCGAGTGGCAGAAGGAGTGGAGGAGGGCACTTGCCCACTTTCTTGCCAACTTTCATTCCAAATTCCCATACGATGAGCAGCTGAATGCTGAATGCTGAATGCCGAATGGGGGACCATCCATATTCGCTGTGTGTTTGTTTGCTTTGCGGCTTTGGATATCAATTTATCGCCTGATGTTTGCCTATGGCTGAGGCTCTCTGAGGCTGAGGCTCGCTTGCACCCTGCAAATATGCATAACCGTAATTTGCAGCTCCACTGGCATTTCATCAGAATCGAAGCGGTGGCATGCGGTGGCAGAGGGATGAGATGCGATGGGAAGGGATGGCGAGTCTTTTTAGCATGCACTTGCCAAGTGTCGGGATCGGATTGGGACAGCGGCAGGCTCTGCGGCTGGCTGACTAACCGAGTGCCGTCATTAGCTTATCGCATCGGTCCCATCTTCGGCTGGATGCAGCCGAAAATACAAGTTCTGGGCCCCCGAAAGTGCAACGACACTTGGAGCCCCAGTGCCCAATCCGTGGGAGGTGGAAAGAGATATGGCAGAGGTTCCGTTCCTTTTGTTTGTTCATTCGTCCGTTGCCCGGTTGCCCGGTTGCCCGGCTGCCTGGCTGCCCGTTTGCCGGCTCCAATTTTGCGCATCAGTTGTAATTCATACTTTGGGGCTCGGCTCGGCTTGGCTTGGCTCTCAACTCTTCCACGAAATTTGCCGGCAACTTGGAATTAACATGTTGCCGCTGCCGCTGCTGCTGCTGCAGCGATTTAGGATTGAAGAACCGTTCTGTGGTCTCTTTCAGAGCACAGAGCACAGCACAGCCACACGTCACCACACTCCACTTGTGCTCTGCCCAATTCCGTTTAATTAGCATGAGAAGCGGCCGCCGCCGCCGCCGCCGTCGCCACAGCTGCTTAAACATGGACGAACGATCGCAAGGAGAGCAGAGCGGTGCGGTGCGGCGCGGCTGCTTCCGTTGGCTGCGCACACGCGCAATTAGCCAGCGCCGACGTAGACGCCGCACTGTCTAAGAGGTACTTGACCGGATGGTTCGTTCTAAGTGAACTCCATTTGGCTTTTGGCTACGCGTACTTTTGGCCAGAGTCAGCCATTGCGATGCAAATGCAAAAATTAAAATTCCTTAAGCCAGGCGAGCAGTCGATCGCATTACCACAGAGCCAAACCAAGCCAAACCAAACCAGTTGGAAGCCCAATAAAACCGCCTCGGATTGCAGTGGCAGCTCCTCTGCCGCCTCTGAGTGTATCTTCTCTACTATATATAGAAGAGATGCCAACTAAAAATAGCCACGTCTTAAATGATTTTTGCTCATTAGAGCGTGCGTGTCCCGGGACACCAAACCCCAGCAAACCCCAACAAAAAGTGACAACAACTAAAACAAAAGCTGCGGCCGAAGCGGCGGCTGTAGCTGGGGTGGGGCGGGGCGGGGGGATTCTGTGGCAGTTGCAAGTTGCAGTTGGGTCTGCATTTTCTACATGACGCTGCGAATGCCAGGAACATAATAAAATCATGTAATGGACTGCGCATGAAAAACAATGCAAAAAGCGTTGACAACATGGACATATTTCCCCCTACCCCCCTCCCCCCCAACAGGCCAGAGTCGGGAAGGGCCAAGAGAGAGACAGAAAGAGAGAGAGAGAGTGTGGTGTGGTGTGTGGTGTGTGTATCTGTGTGTTGTTACTATTTTGCAGAATAATGTAATAAAAATAGCATGCCAGGCATTGGCCAGGCCAGGGCCAGGCTAGCCATCCAGCCATCCAGCTAGCCATGATGACGATCATGCCGATCGATAGCCGGCAGTCTGAAGATGGCCCAACAAAAGACTTTGGACACAAACTCACGCAGGCCACAACTGGGACCAGAGACCAGCAACCAGCGACCAGCAACCAGAGACCCAGCAACTGCCTGGAATGCCAAGTATCGTGTGTTGAATGCATGCCAAGCATAGTGAATGTTCCCCCCCCACCCATACGCTACCCTACTCTACCCTATATGCCCTCCGATCACCCATTCCTGACCATCCTGACTGAGAGTTTGGCCGCCTTTAGGGCCGCAGGCATTGAAAACGAAAACTGTTGTGTGCGACATGAGCACGACAAAATCATGGCCTCGACTGGGCCTGGGAGTCCCCCGTCCCGTCCCGTCTCTTACTCTTACTCGTACATATGTGCAGCCTAATGGCCATAGCTATGCGGTTGCGGCTAGCTGCAGCATTGTGCTGCCTCAGATACAAAGATACACGCGCCAGATACAGATACAGCTGAAGCCCAAAGCTCTCGCCAGCAGCAGTAGCAGCAGCCGCGACTAGGCTACATATGGGCAGTTGGTTTATGAGTTCCCCACTACCTAAGTGACACAAAACGGCGGCTAAATGATGTGCAGATACGAGCCGTTGCCGAGTTCTATAAATAAACAGATGTCGAGTCATTCCAGACCAGACGGCTAATTAAAATGAAAGTTTTAGCTGAGATTTATTTCGTGTTTGGCGAATGGCCAAACCGAGGGCAATAAAGGAATATTTAATCTGCCGATTATAGGTTTGAACTATTGCTCCCCCCCTTCCAATAGAGATGCAGATAACGTGATCTATGTGGCTAAGCAGTGCCAGGCGACAGATAATAAATATATACGCATACCTTGGGTGACCGCCCCCCCCCCACCGAGCATCACCTACAAGATTTAGCAGGAAAGTAAATCCAAACTGAAAATCATTTCTCCAGCTTTTGCATATATATACATATGTATGTATGCGTATGTATGTGTAGGTAGCGTGTTGCTGTTGCTGATTCTGATCACCGGTGAGAGAAAAAGTCACCCTAGAACGAATGGAATGGATGCCCTGAAAATAAGAAAAAAAACCCGCTGACTAAGCCCCTGCTGACCAAAGCCAAGAACCCAGCGATCCATTAGTCATCATCAGGTCGATCGGGGCCGTAATCAGAATCAAATCCGAAAAAGGTTCTTGGTACTTTTTATTAAACGTTTGTGTGTGTGTGTGTCTCGCGTTTTTTTTTTTGCAACGCACCCAAAGCATCGGCTTCGAGAGAGCTGCTGGCCGACATTTATCTTGATTATGGCCGCTGACGCCAGTGTTCTGCTTCCTCTTTGGGCTGCCACAGCCACAGCCACTGCCACTGCCAGTGTTCTGAGCGCGACATAATTTATGCAAACCAGGCGATTTATGCTCCCCGTCCCAGGGAGAAAGTGTGATTCACCTCATTGATACGATGTGGCAGTGGCAGTGGCGTGGCAGTGGCAGTGGCATCTTGGCATGCAAAAATCGCTTCAGGAAGGTCAGGCAAGTTCATCAGCATTGGAATCTCGACAGCTGCAAGAGACAGAGAGAGATACTTTAGCCCATATGTATAGCAAATGCCAATTTAGAAAGTAAAAACAAATGATTAACCAAAATGGCGCAAACATTTCTGCGCGCGCGCGCAGCACTTTCATTCACTTTTCAGAGAGCTTTATAACTGTAATAAAGTGAGGGCAAGACGACCGAAAGACGACTACCTGACTGAAAGCCGGTGCAGAGTCGACACGGGTTCAAGGCTTTCTGCCCATAGCCCATGCCCCGTGCCCCGTGCCCCATGCCCCATGCCCATACCACTCCCCATCCGCATCCCAAACCCAGCGAAGATCATATAAAAGATTCTTGCGCCATTTCAGCCATTCTTTTCTTTGCTTCTTGTTATGCTCGCATAAGATTCTTTTTTTTTCATTTTTTTTGCTTTTTTTGTTGCTATTGTTTGGCGTTATTTTTGTCTCCGGCAAGAGGGGTCAATGCACGAGCTAGCCTGGACAGGCCGCGACTGTCCAGCCAGCCAACTGAAGCTCAAGCTCAAACTCTAGCTCTAGCTCTAGCTCTTCTTCTCACGCAATGGTTTGGGGTTTAGGGGTTTGGGCCAGGGCGCAGCACCGAGCACAAAGATCTCAGCCTTTGCAGCTAGGGCCACTCGGGTTCATCATTAACGAGATGTTCTGATAAATGATTAATGGGCCATATGCTGGCGTTACGGCATCAGCATCAGCATCTGCAAATGAAGCGAGCCAAGACCAGCTCCAGCTCCAGCTCCACGCGTCACCTGAACAGCGATGAGTGAAACTTTCTCTGATTTCTTAGCATTTACTTTCTGTTTCGCACTCTTGTAAACTTATTTTTAGAATCTGGCTTAGGTTCGCGACTAATTTTTTTTTTTTAATTTTTTGCCACTGCATTTTGGCCACTTCACTTTCGCTGCATTAAAAAAAATTCAACTACGAGTACGACCCGTACCCGTACCCGTACAGGGGCATATGCCAAAATAGTTTGATAGTAAAAAAGAGTTCATTCTGTTTATGGGTATCATCAAACGAGTCATCAAACACAAACGAATCCATCTGCCGCAATCCAACAAGATTTTCTGTTCGGTGTTCGGGGCTCGGGTTTCGTTTGGGGCATGCATATGCAAATGACTTTCACTTCACTTTCGTTCATTAGTTGGGCCATTCATTCTTATTCTAATGGGGCTTGGAAAGTCCATCCATATCCATCGTTCCATTGGTGAAAGGTGTGGGATGGGGATGTTTGATTTGAATTGATTGAACGCCCCGCCCGACACAACTGACACGCCAGACACGCCCCTCCTGCCTTGCCTTACCTTAGCTTACCCATCGCATACCATACATATTTTTTGGGGGAGATTCTTTGGTAAGTGCGCAATTCTTATTCAAATTCGTGGAAGTGCGCAAAAACTACTGGTGCGAAAACTTGTTTGGCCTGACAATTAATTTGGAAATAATAAACCAAGTGCCTGCCGCCGCATAATGTTTATTACAGCTCGTTGGCTGTGCAATTTGCATAACATATCCAAATTAAAATGGCCATAGAGAGGTTCCAGCACCTCCCCTAGTGCTGCTCCCAGCAGAGGCTGCTGCTGCTGCTCCTCGACGTTGAGGGGCATGCAATTAAACCGCTGACGTTGCTCGGCCCGCAGCAATGTTTTCAATCAATGCCAAAATTTGCCATTTGATTTCACTTGATTGATGTGCAAACACTGCAGATGAAAGAAACACACACAAACATACATACATACATAAGTTTGTATGTAGCAGATGAGGAAGAGAAATACATTCTAGCCAGCGCTAATTAGCTGCCCCAAACAGGGCACGCAGCAGAATGGGCTGCAGTCGGGTGTGGGGGGGGGGGGGGGGCATCCTCTGAATTGGCAGACCTGTGCTAAAATTGACACCTTTACGCAGCGCTGGACACGCAGCTCATCAAAGTCCGAATGTGACTCGGCAGATTCTGCACTTGCAACACTAGCATGCAGCAGGAGTTGCCACGTTGCCACATTGCCACGGCAGCAACATGCAACTACAATCGTTGTCGTTTGTTGTTGGTTCTAATCGATTTCTCTAACAAACAGCAGGCAGGCAGGCAGGCAGGCAGGCAGCGACGACAAACAAGCGACTCTCACTGCACTCAAACAACAACAACAACAACCACAACAACAGCAACAAGTGGCAAGTGGCAAGAAGCAGAGGTTGCCGCATGAAATTCCAAAATTTATACGCGCTTTTTCACAGCTCTCGTACGGTGGGTGCAGCCTCAACAGCCCCAACAGCCCCAAACAGACATGACCAAGACCCCTCTGTGTGTACGTTTTTTATTAATCATTTGTTCTAGGAATTTACTGCATTTTTATTGAGGCTAACCCAAAGGCTATGACTCGCACTTGCACTGGGATTTCGACTCGGACTCGGACTTGGACTTGGGCTGTGAATCTCCATCTCTCTTTGGGCCATGTGCTAAACTCAACAGCAAACAGGTTGCCTCCGCCCCAATCCTGTGGTTTATGTTTGCCAAATTCAAACACAACAAGATGGCCAATTTATCCGTTAATGCAACGACAATTGAATGCTCTAACAGGGATTGACAGGTTCCATTAAACCACAGCAAAAATTGTATAAAATTTTCCATCTCCGAATGTGCGAGAGCATTCATAAAAAAATATACAAATTGGAATTTATTATGAGCTTTCATTCGTATTGGTATCTGCAAGGCAAGCCAACGGCATTCGATTGGCAGTGCACCCTGCGGTAAGGTGGCAGACGTGCTCATCTTTACTGCCTCCCGCCCATCGGGGCAGCTGTTTGTGCTGCAATTTGGGTCATTTGAATCATATGCATAAAGTTCTCGTCTCGTCTCCAGCTTCCCACAATTGCACTTTTCCATGCCATTTCGTACATTCGATTGGGGAGTCCGAGAAAGTACCAGAGAGAGACAGGGACAGAGAGTGCGGGGATATGGAAAGGTTTTATTAACCATAAACCAGGCTCATCAACATGAACAGGAAATAGAGACGATATATCAAAATGGTTGCGGCAACAAATTTTCAGCTTGTTGCTGTCAGCGGCTCTCAACTATCAGCTTGCAGCTCTCTTAGCCAAAGAGTTGGAAATGGAAATGGAAATGGTGTTTGAGTTGGAGGCAGTTCTCAGCTTCCCATAGGCTCAGCTTCTTGGTTATCAGATATGCCACAAGGGGCACAGAGACAGAGAGCGAGTGAGGGAGAGGGAGGGAGAGACGGAGAGATGTTTCTAATTTATGTGCAACAACAACTGCTGCGTCTTATCAACAACTAAATGACACAGCCGCTTAAATTACAAACACGCAAAACTCCAAATGCCAAACGCAGCTTAGCCGCTGCTGCCACATGGGTCGTATGGCAGCCAGCCAGCCAGCTAGTCAGCCAGCTAGCCAGGATCGCGGAGCTGGTCTAGGAAGTCGACTTGGTGACATTGACACTGAGGATTTCAATTGTGGCGCTCGCATATCGCATATCGAATGCGGAATGGTAACTGAGCCGGTAAGACAAGTTTAGCGAATTGCATCAGACTTTAGCCAGAACGGAACGGAACGAGGCAGGACAGGATAGGACAGAGTCAAAGCTGGAAGCCGGAGCCACAGCCAGTGCCGACCCGATCCAATATGATGTAATAAGCATTCAACAAGTTGCCTGCAGCGAGGGGCGATCAAAAGCACATTAAGAATGTGGCAAAAGTACACAGATACAGAAACAGATACAGGCACAAGGCACCAGGCACCAGCCAGCAGGCACAGGTACAGAGACGATGCGACGTGGCCCCGGCGACTGACTCCAGGAGTGCACTCAAGCTCAAGCCACCATAATTTCTCATTTTTTTTTTATAATAAATGCAACTGCTTCTAAAAATAGCCGCAGTGCCTCGCAAAATGTTGCCTCACTGGTTGACTGCAACATGTTGCCAGTTGCCATCTGCCAACTGCCATGCATTGGCCATCGGCCATCGGCCAGGGGGATAGTTCCGCATGTGATTCACAGATTCCAGCCAGAAATCCAGCCCAGCTCTATCCAGAGGAAGTATTAGGAGCAACCTGTTGCCTCTGAGCAATTACTTCAATTTGAGAATGTTGTCTGCACTTTAGATAACAAATAACTGGATATATCGGCATGGGGCATGGCTCATGTTTATAAATAGCAGATGCGCCGCTGCCGCCGCCGCCGCCACTGATTCAGACACTAAGTGATTACCATTCGCTCATTCATAAAGCTCAGAGCAAAGGTTCTACAGGTCTACTACAGGCACATCCGCCAACTCGTCAGCCAGGCCGAGAGAGAGAGGTAATTAATGGATGGAATCCGTTGAATGGTAATAGCCAAAGCGTGATTCAATTAGATATCCAATGGCTGATGAACTGTTAATTGAGTTTGGTGGTTTTTCGTTTGTTTGCATTTAAATTGTCTCATTTGGCGATTGTTCGCTCACAGTCACAGTCATCACAAGTCTCCAGATCCCAGTCAACAGTCTCCCGTGCCCAGTCCCGTACCCAGTCCCAAACTGCCTGCGGGCCAGACCCAAACAGTCAAGCGGCCACAATTGACACAGAAAGCAAGCCAAAAAGCGCCTAAGCGCCACTTGAATGACCAGTCGGCCACAGCATTTTGGCCACAACAATGTTGTTGCCGCTTCCACAAGGCAAACACTTGTCGACGCCATCGAAGTGAAGAGTTCCCGCCGCTCCATCCATTCCTCGCGTGCACTCGCGCAAATGGGTCAACGCCGACAACAACAATACACCCCCCACCCCCCAATACACCCCGTACACCGCAAATGTTTTCAATTGCTCCTGCTGCCCATGGATATCTAATGAAAATCTTTGATTTTCAAGCTCTGGCACGTTGCGTGTTCGTCAGCAGGTTGCACAATCGACGGTCTATAATCTCTAATCTGCTCAAGTTGCGTCGGATTTTGGCAAACGGATTCGTTCATTAGGCATGCGTGAAAAGCAAAAATGCTGCTCTTTGCCAACAAAAATTTGAATCGCAAATTTTGCCGTTAATCAATCAGTATTATATTGTACGCCAATCAAGCTCGAGTCTTTGGGTTCAACCTACGCATCATTATCAGTCAGCGTCTCATATTACTGGGTAAATTTTCCAGGCACGAAACGTTGCTGCTGGTGGCTGGATTCTGGATTTAAACATGCGAATGTTTCCACAATTAAACAGGCAGCCAATTGAGACTTTGATCGATATTTCGCCTGCCGTTAGTAAGAGTTAATTTCGAAAATTATCGTCTAATTGGTGTGCACTAAATCAAACATTCTAACGCTTTCTGTTCGACTTCTTTGGTGCCGTACAATTGCCGCCAGAGCCGCTTCGTAGTTGTATCGACAGCGAACCGAGCCGAAACGTTCTGCGCCATTTAGTCATAGTCGAACAATGGAAAAACAACGACCTTCAGCAGAGAGAGAGATGGGCGAAAGCTAAGGCCGCTTTCCACGGCTCCGCTTGCTCCAGTCCAAGCCCATAAGCGCATAAGCCTTTTAGCTTTGCAATTGTGTGCGCGAGCTTGCGCCCAATTCTGCCACAAAACTGACAAAACACACTCGCTGCGAGAGGGCCGAAATGAAAGGCTTTTGAATTTGGCTAAGATACCTGGAGGGTGCCGCGATGGCCTGGTCCATTCAGGCACCGAAGAAGCTTTCACGCCGCACAAACAAAAGGCGCAGATCGGCGAGGCAGCGAGGCAGCGACTGGCTGGCTGGCTGACTAATTTATCTCAATCGAATTTTATTTAAATTGAAAAACTCAATCCAACGAATCACTTGGCCCCAGTGTGCCGCAGCAGCATAAATGCCCCCAAACGGCACAAGCACATTGAAATGTATGCAAATATGCACAGTTTTTGATAAATTTCACGCGATTAGCATCTGAAACGGTGCGAGGCAGACGGCGACACTTGCTATATGTCTCTGAGATTCGGCTCGGGTTTGGGTTTTGGGTTTGGTTGGGTCTGGGTATCGGTATCTCCAGCGTGACCATATCGAGGCATTTAATTTGTGACCCTTATCAATGTGGGCAATGTTGTGAATATGTTCAGCATTTGTTTAGTCGGCATTTTTATGCATTCATTAATTAAGTTGGATCCGATACCCGGCGGCAGTTCGTTAACCCACAGATCAACAGGCAGCGTCATCGCCGATATCATTTGGGTGACATTTCGAAGGTGTTGTCTGCCGCTTTTGAGCTTTACTTTTGTTGTTGGTTGATCGTTGCCAATTCGATTTTATTGACACTAAAAGTATGATCGGGTGCGTAAGGGTGCCGTTTGATGGTTATTCTGGGGTGTTAAGTGCCCCGAGCCAAGTGCTTAACGAGTCTCTCGTTGGAAACAAAAGACTTAGAACACGAACTTGATGTGCGTTTAATGGCTCAGCTGTGACTCTGCAGCTCACATGTGACTCACATGACACAGTCGGAATTGGAAATGCCTTATCAAATGCCATAAATATGAGTTCTATTTACAGCGCGAAAAGTTCCCAAGCCGTTCGGCAGGTCGTTAGCCCGCCCAGCCGCGATTATCTGCAAATTATTTGGTGGCTATTACTCTTGGACTGGGCCTGGAACTGAGATAAGAATCTGGCGCTAAACGATGCTCGGATGACTCTTTCTCTGACTCTGAGCAACGCTCAAGTCAACGACTTGCTCTCTGGTCTCTTTGGGGCGTGTCCGCGATCTAGAACTGTCGCCGGACAGCAGCGTTTTGTAATGCAAATTAATTTTGTAATCAGTTTATAAATAGCGTTGGGGGAAAAAACGTAACACGCAGAGCTAGTCGCTCTGCCCAGCTGCCGTTGTTCTGCTGACTCACGAGCAAAACCTGACTATGGCTATGGCTATGGCTATGATCTATGCAAATCCCCCATCCAAGGCAGCCCGCCACAAAGAACACACGGTGCGACAGAGCTAATTTTGAGACGCGGACCAAACATAACAGCAATTAAAGAACTATGAAAACAAATATCTTCATAAGCGTCTAATAAATGGAGGCTGAAAACAAGATTCTGTGGGGTTGCGTCTAGCTAGCTATAGCTAGATAGATGGCTTACAAGGAATCCATTAATTTCTTCTGTTTTCGATATTTTGTCATCCATCAGAAATAACTTTCAACGCACGCCAATTCGCAGTGCTCAATGAGCCAGCCAGCCAGCCAGCCAGCCAGCCAGCCATTCGCCGGATGGATGTTTGTTTCTTTGCTGCCTCTCGGATGATCTTTGCTTCTTTTCACCTTCTCTCTGCGAGGGCAACGCAACTAATGATTCGACTGCTGCTCTGCGAACTTCATTAATTGTCTTATAAATATGCTGAATTAATTAATTTAAAGTGCCATTAATTACGTTTTAATAACGCATTCGGAGTTCGAACACAAAGAAAGTAATAAATCTGTACAGTTATATGAAATTACCAGAAATACTTGTGGCCAAATAGCAAATAGAATTGAGAAAGTTTTGCTAAGAAAATGCTAATTCTACTATAAATGAATTCTTCTGCTCATAAATGTTGCTAATGGCTGAGCTCAGTTAAATTTATATTTATGGCAGTGTTTACGAGCTGCCAAGAATATCTACGAAATTTTAAAATTCAATAACCCTGACCGGAGATGACTCCATGAAGCCCAAAGAGGCTGCTAATGAAACGGCAGGGAGTTTTCCTGCCCAAAAGGAATTTGGCACAATTCTTTATTGATTACCTTTACATGTAAACAACAACAAGCTCTTCCCTCTTTTTGCAATAAATATTCCAGATAAATTTCTCGACTACATGTGAAATTTCCCATAACTCGTTCTGAATCATTAGCGAACTATTTTGTGTGGCATGGCTAAGCTAAATAGCAATAAAAATAATGGTATAAATGGCCAGCCATAAATATGAATTAAACTATATATACGCGTATGCATGTAATTTCTTGACAAACGGAACGATCTGCCATGGGTATTAAGAGTAAAAAAAAAAATACAATAAGCAGAAGACCAGACCCACACCCAGACCCAGACCCCTCTAGTCAGGCCACTAAGCTTGGGGGAACTTTTAATTGCCTGGACTGTGTCTGGTGTGCTGTAACGCCCCCATCTTGTGGTATCTGCTGGCTGTTGGATGCAATTCGTCTACGTCAGACGCGGCACTAAAAATAAAATGCCTCCGGGGCTCGATTCAGATCTGTTCTGCTGTGTTATGCTCTGCTCTCTGTTCTGTTCTGTGGCATCCAGTGGAGATTCATTTAAGAGTGATGATGCGCTTTGAAGTTAAAGTGACCAAGACACGCATCATTTTATGCGACTTTGGGTTAATTAAGCGGCCCATCCCGTCCCATCCAGGCCCGGCCAAGTGTTGCCAGCCAAACGGGAAGATACTCGCACTCGCAGCCGGGACCGCCGACCCAGTTTCCATTGTAGAACAAAGCCACGCCACGAAATGGGTTCACTTAAGGCACGACGCCCAAATCGTAAACGTGTCTGTCAGTTTAAGCCCGACAAATGGTTGCTTTCTGCCGTGTGCTGTTCTGGCCAAGATGTGGCCGCATACGTACATATATGTGTGGGGGTGGTGGACAAATGTTGTCAAGCCTGGGCGAGAAATTTGCAAATAGATTCGCGACAGTTAACGGAAGAGCCCAGCAGAAACAAAGCGGCATTCTATAAGCATTTGTGTTTGCCCGCTGAGCGTGGGTCAAACAAAAGTCACTCGGAGTCAATGTTCGTTGAGATACAACAAATGTATCTACGAGTGCGAGTATCTTCTGTGCGAGTGTGTGCGTGCAGAGAGTGAGGCAAGTGAGGCAAGTGAGCGACTCGTGTAAGCTAGCCGGGGCTCTAATTAGCAATGCCAGGCACAGTTTGGTATTTGCCTTGTGCACAGGCAAAAATGTCAGCTGTGTGCCTGGAGCAGCACCTTCTCCGGTGTCCGTCCGTCCGGACCTTCTCCAGACCCTCTCCAGACCCTCTCCAGACCCAGCTGGCTCTCTTCGGCCGATGGCCGATGGCTGATGGCTGAAGTCGAAACATACAAATTAGAGCAGATACGAGAGTACGTACATCCAAACGTACAAACGAATAGCTCGCACAAATAACAAATTGCTTGGCGCATGGTAAAAAAAGTACCGTTACACTTGAACTTGTTTTTGCCATGGCCAGAACCCGACAGAGAGATAGAGAGGGGGGGTGTAGAGAGAACACTGTTCATAGTAGTTATAGGTTTTTTGTTTTCTATTTTGTTTTTTGGGTCTGGATTCGATTTTTACGACTGTTTGAAAGTTTTTTTTTTTTTTGCTTTTGCTGACTGGGTGAAAAGTGAATGGCAGCCAAAGAGCCAAAACTATTTTTGGTCACCCCCCCGCTCCCTTTTTGAGGCGTGAGCAAATTGTCAAAAGCTCATACAATGCAGCAGCGGGGTGGCTGGGGGTGGTGGACTGAGGTACCCACCCCAATATTTCCAGGCAACTAACACGATTATTATGAAATTAATGCAATTGGCCTTGACAGCCGCATAAATGCGGAGCTGCTGCCGTTGGGCATGAATTTTTAACGCGACTGCGTGCGTAAAAATCATGTCAATAGGAAAGCCATTAATAATTGAGGCGTGAGCCGCCGAGCCGAGCCGATCCAAGCTGGACGGCGTCCAAGCGGCAGTGTGGGGGTGCCTTGTCCGGCATGTGTTTGGCCAATTAGCGGCTGTCAAATGTTGTTGACTCTTGTCTTGTTTCTTGTCTGTTTGTTTGTTTGTTTGTGTTCCTCCTCCCGTCTTGCCGTCTTGCCGGGCCTGGCCAAAAACAGTGTGACCCTGACACTGAAGACGCGCCTGTCTCGCAGCGGCCTATCAAATCCGTTTGACAGCTGCACTCGAAACGGATTTGATGAGGAGCTTGGGCCGCACTCGAGCACATGACGGATCAGATGTTGAGTGCATTTCGCCTGCAGTTTCCTTAAGCCTTTAATGAGACAGTCCCCGAGGAGACATTGAAAGGAGCTCAGCGGCGACCCCAACATATCCATTAGGCGTCGAACCGATGCGGACATTGAACCTTGAACAACAACAAAAAACACAAAAAAAAAACCCCTATCCAGTGGGAGAGATGGCGAAGAAAACACACACAAAAAGCTGGCAGAGCTCATGCGAAACAAGCGAAAATAAGTTAGAAATGAAAACTGGTTTGGTTTAAGCCAAGTTAGAACTTTAAATCAGCCAGAAGACAAAACCCAAGCAAAACAAAAGCCCAAAGACACAACTCTTACTCATATTAATGATAAAGCAAGCAGCCATAAAAGAAATATGAAAATATATTCCCTACACAAGATTGGGCCATGTGGAAGCCTGAATGCGCTGCTAATGATACGAGTGTACGGGATGATCCATGGGAATCGAATTTAAATGCCAATTAAAGTAAGATTTCACCACTAAATATAGCTGGTGTATCTAACTATTGGCAGACTAAATAAGATGGCCGAAATAGATGTGCGATTAAATATTTGGAATTCCAACAGTCCAACCGATCAGATCTTTGGCTGTTTGCCTGATCACGCACATCGATAGAGGAGCATTCATTCACTCAGCCATCATTCGATAGAGATTTATGAGCCAATTAAGCTAAAGAACTCATCTTCACAGCCTTGCGTGGCATTGATATTCTAATTCAGTGATTTGGCCTGCGCAGATTTATGACTTTGGCAGCCCCAAGAGAAGGTACACATGCATGCCCCTCCTTCAACCCAACTCAGACTCTGTCGCCCGATCTAATGCCTCGCGAGTGGCGTGTAATCATTTTGTGAATCACTAAAGCGGATTCGGATTCTGGCAAACGGAAATATGTGTCGGAAAGCGCCTTAACCTCGCTAGGTACCAAGTGCCAGTACGAAAGCCAATCGGGCGGGAAGTCTGACTGAAGTTAAGACCGCGCTTGCATAATCGCATAATATTCTGAGGCCGCCGATGCCAAAGAAGATTTCGTAGATTGCCAATAATCGCATGGGTATATACAAAAAATAAAAAAAACATAAAAAATAGACAAATATAAAATAAAATAAATATGTTTTCGACTAATTGTGTGAGTGAGTGAAGTCGTGCGATCGCGGGTTCTCTGCTCTGGCAGCTTCAGATGATTATCATCGCTAAGACCAGGCTGGAGCTGCTTGAAGATCGACCTGGTCTGGCCGCAGGCAGCCTTGAATCGTTTTGCAGAAGGCAATAGCAGCAGAAATAGCAATAGCAATAGAAATAGAAATAGCAATAGCCATAACAACAGAAAATCGTCAAATTCAATTAAACTTAAATACTTGTCGAAGCAATTTGCCGCACAACGTTTTTAAACACATTTTGAGACGCAGACTCATATTTGTTTTGCATTGAGCCAGGTTTATTTGTTCGCGATGTTCGATGGTCGCTGGCCGGCTGGCCGGCTATTGCCGAGTCGAAGCGCTGCTAATTGCTTCCCGCGAATCGGCCATGTAATGATGATGTTTAGCCAATGGCCTACGGCCCAGACCAGCCCCAGTCGCAGACCCCAGACCAAACCACAGCGAAGATCAAGGCGGAAGCCGGAAGTGCAGTGGCTACGCACACACACAATGTTGGCACAGCAGACACACCACCCCACCCCAGCCAGGCCTGGCTTACACTGCCCCTGCCACAGTCACTGGCTGACCAGTGACACCCACATGGCGACACTTCGCGTGAGACAGACAGACGTACCCATGGAGTGTGGCGGTGGTGGCGGTACGAGCGACATTCGCGCACGCGCAGCTTTAACAAATTTACGAGACTGTGGCAAATGGGCGACAAATTATGCCAAATGAAAAGAGGCGTGACTGCTGTGGCATTTATGCTCGTTTTGGCCCGCCTGCAAAATGCGCCGAAAGCCGTAAAAACAAAGCCAAAATGTAAATGCAAAATGGTAAGTGGTAAAGCGGTAGAACGGTAGTAGATAGAGCTCCAACGGTAGTAAGACTGTGCGAGATCGGCAATCCGGTGGCAGTCGGAGTCAGTCAGAGTCAGAGTCGGAGGCGTCCCACGTTCCACGTACGATGTGGGTGTTTGGGTGTTGGCCGTCGCTTGAGGTGTGAGAGGTGTGAAAGGTGTGAGAGGAGGCGTTCGTTCGGGTTAGTTGATTTATTCGCGCGTTTTGGTGGCGTTTCTAATGCGACAATTACAGCGGGCAGTCGCCAGATTCTAGGCACTCTCGCCTGATTTATGGCCTAGACGGTGGAATTTCACAATGCTATTTGGCATTTGGCACACAAATGGCTCACGCAGACGCCCAAATGACAACGACGCCCCAAATAGGTAAAAGTTTTTGATTAGAACGCTCCCGGGCGGATTCCACTCTCCATCTCGGGCCTTGGGGCTGCTTTGTTGAGTAAATATGTCAGAAGTCTTTGAGTAATTGAGCGTTAAGGCTGCCCGGCTACTGGGCTGGGACCTGGAGCAGGTAGGCAGAGAGTGAAAGAGACCTGCGGCATTTTTGATTAATTTGCCCTGTCGAAACTGATGCAAATTTTTTGGGAAGAGTACCCCCGAGATATTTGCTTTACGGTTCATTCATGAGATCTGCCTTTTAGTGTTATGTAAACACTCCAGAAGAAGCATCTAGCAGCAGCAGTAGAGGAGGAGCAGCAGCAGATTCATATTCGCACAGCATTTTCTAAATGTAAAATCCAAAATTTATGCAAATTTCAAACACAGGCAAACACAGAACCGAACAGCGTCGAACAAGACCCGAAATAAGGGGGAAAAACAAGGCAAGACACAGACAATCTGTAAATATATTTACAGTTAGAGGCGTTATCGCAAGAGTCGAGTGTTCTGGATGGGATTGGGGATTGGGAAAGTGGCCAGCTGGATCCCAGACCCAAAGATCTCTCTCTCTCTCTCCTCCCCATTGCCAAAAAGTTCAGTGAACCCGATTGAAAGATGCTTAGCGGTCCACTCTCATTAAGGAAACATAACTCTAATTCTGCCATGGACCGACCGACCGCCTCAGAGTGTCTCTTTAATTATAATTTTAGTGCTGAGAATTCTGCCGTCCCATCCGATCCCAGCCCATCCCGGCACTCTCCACTTGCCAGTTGTTACGTGAATGTAGGCAGGGAGGGAGGGAGTGATGGGTCTTGCCTACTGGCCACTCACCCTCTGCCACGATCTGTCCCTAAGTCTGGGTCGTTCGTCGCGGTCAACGTGCGTTGTCTTGGTTTTATCTAATCATCTGCAAGAGGCACCACAAAACGCAGACGCCGCGGCAGTGGCAGTGGCAGACCCAACCAAGGGGCCGGCTATACTCGTATAAAATTTATGAATAATCAGCTTAATTTAGAGCCGCAGTCGCCCCGGTCGCAGGCGGTAGTACTACAGTCCCAGTGCCAGTGCCAGCTCCGCTTCTGTTTATTGTTTTATTCAACCCAAAATGAAGTAGCGGCAGTTAAACTCAAGTCAAGTCAAGTGTTCTGTTCTATTCTATTCTATTCTCATCTATTCCATTCTAATCCGTTCTGTTCTGTTCATTTCTTTCCTCCATTATCATTCCATTTCCCTTCTTTCGTGGCACAGGGCGGTGTACCCATAATGGCAGCTACTTAGATATTAAAATAAATCACCGACTAAACTGGGGACAATAAATCTTGGTGATCTTGCTGGCTCTCGGATTGGGATAGTCCCACCGACTATCGGCTTAATATTGAAATGAATGAAAGCTTTTGGTGGTTTTCTTTTATGAGGCAGAGGCAGAGGCAAGCAGATCCATATCCAAATCCTTCAAGGGGGTGCCCGGCGAGCAGCATTTCTGACTGCTCATCGTTGCTATTCCACTTAACGCATAGAATTGGCATTTCCTGTAACCATCATTAACAGCCACTCAGCATCTGATTAGTTTACTCGACTTGAGTTTAGTTCATCCGACATCGAGTCAGTTCCATCCGCTGCCCCCTCGGTTTTATGGGTCCTGGCCTGGCCTGTAGGAATCGACGATGGAGGAGCCGGTCTATGACCATGCCATGCCATACCAATACCAATTCGGGTTTTTTGCCAATTCCTAGAAGGGCATTACAGGCCATGCGGGTAATAAGAAGTGAGGAATTGCCGCTGGCTGCATTTTTAAGACACTTAAAAGGTTTTTTGTTTCTTCTGCCACATTTTCATTGCATCAATAAAAAAGTCAACGTCGCTGCCGCTGCTGCTGCGTTCATTTTGGTCTTTAATGAGCGGCGGGGCGGTGGTGCTGACGGTGCTGGAAAGTTCTTGGGCCTAGGAACCCGAACCCACTGCCAAAGATTGACAATGGAAATGAGGTACCCATGTGGAAGTGGCTGCCAGAAGATAGTTTTATTTATAGCATCTCCTAAGCGTTGCCATTAAAATCTCTTGGCCAGTTGGCCCCCTGATTAACTCTGGAGGTTTTTCTCGTTTAGGGATGGGATGCAGCCCAATGCCAATTAATTGGTTGCCGTTGCCGATGCCGATGCTGTCTTTGGCCAAATGCTGCGTCTGATGCAGCTGCCAGACTGCAGTGCATGGTGCATGGTGTCTGGGTTGCCTTGATGAGAGGCGCCAAAGCGCCAACACCCCATGCCATCCATGGACCCAGCTTCACGTACTCAGCATTCCTGTCAGAATTCTAGTCTGCTCCGATCCGATCCCGCCCTGCCCCGGCCCGGCCCGGCCAGTGAGCTGTACTAATTAATAATAATAAAACAAAAATATCCACAAAGCCCAAGCAGGAAGACGGCGCTCAGGTTCTGCCTCAGACTGGGGGCTCAGGCTCCGGCTCAGGCTCCGACTAAGTTCCAAAACCCAACTAAGCCGAAGCGAGCAAGGACAGCTGAGCTTATGGGAGCCGAAACAATTTGATACTCTTGGATATAAATATCAGTCCCAAAAGCGTGTTTCTATGCCCAGTTATATGCTGCCTTTGGGTAATCATAATGCCCTCTGAAAGGGTACAGCGAGACGAGACCAGTCGCCTGCCGTTTATTTTTAGACAATAAACCGCAGATGCAGCCAACAGGCAACAGGCGGCAGGCAACAGGCAACTGCGAACGGCTAATGGTAATGAGCTGCAAGCTATTTACAGTTGGGCCACGGCCTTGCAGCATGCCACCGAGCCACCCACCCCCACCCTACCCTCCCTTCCGGCGGCAGCCATATATTTATGGGCCAACATCAATCTGACTTAATGCCTGTTGCGGCTTGATTAGCATGTCGATGAGCTTGAGGAAGCCATCGCATTGCAGAGATGGAGTTGGAAGTCCGAGGTAGGAGGTGTAGCAGGTGGATGGATGACTCTATGACTGGACGGATGACTAGAGAGGGTTGACTGAGTGATGGCTGAACATTGAGAGAGAGCGGGCAGGTACGGGTACGAGTATGTACGAGTATTGTACAACCCCCAAAAGAGTCGTTGAATGGCCTTCAACGTCCTTGGCTGTACATTTATTGAACTTGTGTATAATTATAATTTATTTACCTATTATCGAGTCTCGATTTTAGTTGTTGTTTCTGCCTTTATGGCTCACGTTTTGTGCTCGCCAAATATTATAATTTATGTGAATATTGCGATTCGAATCTCTAGCCCCTAGATAGACTCGTCTCGTCTACGTTTGCGCCTCTCCATACCCATACTCGTACGAGTATCTCGTATCTCCTCCTATCTCCCCCTGTCCATCGCCCTCCGAGCCATGTCTATTAGAAAACAATTTGTATTGTCTAAGAGTTAATCATTCATAGCGTCATCGATTTATTTTTAAACAACGTTATTAACGCCTTAGCATATTATTTCATTTATTATTATGTAAAAATGCGTTTTATCGTAATTTCAATTATTTGTTTTTGTGTCTCGCCTCTTCCCCCTCCCCAAGGGAAATAAAATAAAACAAACGGCTTTCTGTGATTTTTGGAACGTATCGCAGTATCTGTGATCAAGCTGTGGTGGCGCTTAAAAACGCGTCCCAAGTGTCGCTATGGCGTTTATAAACGCGTTGTACGCCCTTTACGCTGTGGCGATAAAAAGCGCACCCCTCTGTAGAATGCCAAAGACAAAAGTTTGCGTTGCTCAATGCGTTTCAAGTCGCTTTGTGTCGTTTTGAAAACGCGCCTTCAGTCGCATAGGACTTGTTGCTGGGGCCGACTGCCGCACTTGGAAATGTTGGTCAAACTTCGAGCGCAAAGATGGCCCCGAGACACATGAGATAGACAAATCAACATGCAAAACAATGCAATATTGGGAAGAAATGCCAAAAGAAGACCGAGGAGAGCGAGCTGGAAGGAGGCTTGAGAAACACTCTTGGTCGATTCTGTGAGCGATTCCGGTGAAGACAAACGAAATCAAAAAGTCATCATGCGCCACGAGAAACCGAATCTCAGAATCTGAATCTCTTGGCGAATCGCAAGAATCTGCAAGTGTGAGTGTGCCTAATGAGTATTCAATTGATGCAGAAAGCAGCGAGCAACGAGAAGGGAGCAGGGAGCAGTGAGCAGTCAGAAGCGGCCATAAATGGCCATTTGAAAGACGTTACAGTTCGATCGATCGAGCGAGCGCCAGATGCGAGATTCGATTAGGAGAAGAAGTAGGGTGAAAAGGCGCTGGAGAATCGATGAACGATGAACGGCGAATGAAGAACGAAGACCGAAGAACTGCGGGCCGGGCACTTCAGACTTCAGCCGGGCCGGGCTGGCCCAGTCCGAGAGGTACGATAGGTACGAGATGTGTAGAAGTGGGCTGACTCCAATGATAGGAAAGAAGCTGTGGCACGGAGGAGACCCAAAGCCAGAGCCAGAGATGGGGAAACAACAAAAACAAAATTTAGAAAGAAGTGCGCCTTGGGAATCGGGGTCAATAGGAAATGAAAAGTGAAATTTTGGCTGCTTAAAGCTCTCTGCCACGGTTTCTGGCTTTTGTTGTGTACTTTACAATATATTATCAGTGCTCGTGTGTTTTTTGATTTTTCGGTTTTTCGATTTTTTTCTTTGTGATCTTTTGCCAAAGGAACTTGCAATTTAAATATCATTAAATTCTGGGTTAAGTCTTTGTGCCGGCCACTTGAAAATTGCCACCGTATAATCAGTTTTTGACAGCCGACAGGGCCGCAAGCCAAATTGGCAGCGACTCTTGGCCATTTCACTGGACTTCGAGTGGGTCAGTCATGGGCGAAATGGCGACACTCTGTCCATGGTGTGGCGAATGGACGATTAATTGTGCGAAGAATCATTCAACCATCAACCAGAGAGATATAGAGAGAGAGAGGTACACGTGATAGAATGGATTTTCCAGCTGGGTAGGTAATAAAAATGAATAGCTATTAATTATGCATGTTATTTGTAATTGCAAAAACAGAAATGAGCGTAAAATAAACGTATAAACTTGCCAAATGGTTGTCAATTGCCAGGCGATATAATCAATTAGCACGACTTATGCTGCACTAGGCAACTGCCACAAGGCAGCCCCTGCCACTGCCACTACCACTGCCTCTTCGATCTCCACAGATCCATGTCCGAGTGGTATGGCAAGTACTTGTATTAGCCTCCAGCGTGACTCATTCACAGCAGAGAGTTCGTGCCAAACGAGACCTTCTGCATATTGAAATCTGGTAAATAAACAAAATACTACACAAAAGTCTATTATATGAACAGAAAAAAAACAGAAGAAGAAAAACCCTAACTCAAACGGCAATAAAATTTAAGTTCATCGCAATTAAAAGGGCGCGTATCTCTGGGTGCCAGACTCTTCTCTTGGCATTACTTCTGAGCGGGCCAAAGCCGTAAAGCTAGCTGAAAAAAAAAATAACGAGCTAATAAAAGCAGTGTACGATGTATGTACAGCGGCCAAGCCACCACCACAGGTGTCTGCCTGCCTTGAGGGGAACGGAACCTCATCGCTGACTGATGACGCGACAACAGCTAGAGTGTTCCTATCAAACAATTGAGTATTAATTTTAATAAATAATCACCGAGAACGGAAAAAAAAAAATAATAAAAAATAAAAATTATCACTGATTTGTTGTTGCGGTTTTTTGCATTGGACGACCGACGGGAGGTTATCAACACAATGCCTTGAGTCATCTGCCGCCCCGAATAGAACATGGAACACGCTTAAAAACGTATTATGGAAGACGGAAATGAAATGCCAGGAGAGAAAAAACAAATAGTTGTATATTGTATTATAGATGGATGGTATTCATATACGAGTGTATAAAATACGCAAATAGTGAAAAATAAAATGCCATGCATGGGGGTAAGCAAGGTAAGCAGATGCCAAAGAATAAATTAAATTTGCGTATGGGCCGCCGCTGAAGAATCCCAAACGAATCTAGGCAGTAGAATCTCTTCGTGTTAGAGTTTAAATTTAAACCCTGAGCTCAGACCCACTGGCATGTGGCATACAATTACCTATCCGGAGATGGTGGAGAGCTGCGAAAAGTGTTATCAGCCACAGGCCAGGCCAAGCCAGCCCGGGCCAGT
Organism: Drosophila obscura; assembly: GCF_018151105.1. Lineage (NCBI taxonomy): Eukaryota > Metazoa > Arthropoda > Insecta > Diptera > Drosophilidae > Drosophila > Drosophila obscura. Next base: position 2,046,376 of record NW_024542736.1, on the reverse strand, counting down.
GCTTACTTTCCTATGTAGCTAGCAGAAGCTTCTGGAATGGACTGGACTGGAACCACAGCAGGAGTCAAATTACCCCGACGACTGTTAAAACCCAAGCTAATACAACAACAACGTAATGCGAACAGAATTGTTAAATACATTGTTGTTTTAGTTTTTTTGTTTTTTGGCAAACAAACAAACGAAAACATTTGCTGGGCAGCCGAAAAAGATGATAAATGATGCGCGTGTGCAATTCCCCCGAACAAATAGTTTCGCTTTTGTTGTTTCTCGTGTTTTAATAAAGCTTAACTAATTAAACATCTAACCAGACACACACACACACCACACCACACAATTTAATATACTTAGTCATAGACATGTATACCCTTAGTACGTGCGTGTCTTGGTGTAATATAAATAAATTTATTATTAAATTCGTAGTTTGTGTTAAACAAAACACCTTTAAAATGTTGCATTAAATTCAAAGCTAAAGCTGAAGCTGAAACTGAAGCTAAAACTGAAGATGATTGAGGTTTTTGAACCCATCGAAGGACAGCGATCGATTCTTCGAACGAACTTGACTGAGTAATTGGCCAAGCGGATTGGGGGGAATTCCAGTCGGTGTGGTCTATGGCTTGGTCAGATTACTCAGGCAAGGTGAGTTGTTGGTGAAGAGACTGGGCAGGCTGAAAAGATTGAGGTAGGTGGACAGAAAGGTGGCCAGTATGCCGAAGAGCAGCACGCCCATGGTGCAGGAGATGTCGCAATCGAGGCGATGCAGCAGCCGCACCAAACGCAGCCAGCAGCCGCGCGGTGAGTTGGGCTTGGCGGCCACCAGTAGCGGCTCCATCTCGAGCTCAACCGGATCGTAGTTCAGGTCTAGCGGCAGGCTGCCATAGCTGCCCTCGGCGGCGATCCGCTGGTGCACCCGCTCCATGCGACGAATGCGACGGTAGAGCAGCGGCGGCAGAATGAACACCAGGGGCCCCGTTATGGTGCCACCCACCACATCCATGAGGGCATCAAAGCTCGGCACAAACTCCGCCACGAGCACCTCCAGGGCCAGCACACTGGACCGAATGGCCATGCGCTTGAAAGAGAGACCTGAAGAGCGGAAGAAAAAAGGAATCTGGTAGAGTACTGCATTATGGGAATGGGGGGGATACTTACTATCCGGCAGCTTGAAGTAGTTTTCGATCTGCAGGAACATGGCAGAGCTGGCCACAGCCACGGAGAAGCAGAGCTGCAGCGACATCAGGATGAGCATCACGTAGAAGGGCACGCTCGTGGGTAGCGACTGCAGCAGGTTGTTGGCAATCATGGATCCAAACTTGTAGGCGGCAATGATGGACCCAAAGATGGCCACGCTGCAGGTAACTAATAGTGGGTATAGGTATGGGTACAACCTCCATTAGTAAGCAATTCACAGCATGTGGAATTCATCTGGCAATCACTTACTGACAATTCCAATCGTTGCCGCCCAGGAGACCTGCGACTTGCGCTTCATGTCGATCTGGAGGGTCAGCAGCACCGGATGGATGTCGAACTGGAAGGCCAGAATGCTGTAGCTGTTCAGCATGGTCAAGAATCCCGGCAGCTCTGTGGAGAACAAGCCATGGGCATAAGCCTTAAAGACAGCGAAAACCTGTTCCCATTTTACCCACCCAAGGAGATGCCCTCGAAGGGTGTGCCAATGGCAGGAGCAGCAAACAGACAAAACCAGAGAAGCGCCACAATAATAATCATCACACAGACGGCTATGATGGCGAGACCCCTGCATAGAACGATGGAGTAAAATGTGGCATCAGAGCATCATCTTACGGTTGCTCGCCTTCTCGCTCACCTCATATGCTTTGGACTGCCCAGCCACATGAGCGGACAGATGATCAGACCCACAATGATGGCCCAGTAGCAGTAGGAGAAGTTGTAGTGGCCAGCGCTCATGCGCAGGACGACAGCCTCCAGGTTCTCGGCGGCCATCACCACACTGGGCACGGCCATGGCAAAAATGCTGAGATCCAGCAGCACAGAGACCAGCAGACTCACATACGGACCGTAGGCCAGCTCCGCCAGGGCGGCATAGGGATAGTTGCGCTTCTGCAGAATGGAGGGATCCAGGTGCTCGGCCATGGTCCAGCACTGGGACAGCAGAAAGGATGTGTAGATCTGCAGGAAGATGATGGACAGCACCAGCAGCACTCCAAAGTAGCCCAGCTTCACCAGCAGAGCGGGCAGCGTGACGAACGGGAAGATGCCGAACAGATCCACCACATAGAGGATGGCAATGAAGAGCGACAGGTTCTCCGGCTCGTCCTCGTAGGCGCGGAAATGGGGCAGGGCACTGAAGCGGGCGCGCGACAGGAACGGCAACTGATCATGCTGATGCGAGGGCGTCAGCTGCACGGGCGGACGCCGCTTCGGCATGGGCAAAGGATGGTGCGCGCGAGGGGCGTGGCGCTGGCTTGACATTTTGCCGTCGGAAGAAGAACATTCGCGTGGCCTCGGACTCGGATGTAGACGCGACAACTGGAAACACTCAACTGTGGGCCCGTCTTAGACGCGCCCTGAAGTGTGCTGGCAACAAGTTCTGCCATTTGTCATCCGACACCGAATGCACTGGGAAGCCCCTGCAATGCACGTCGACTCTGACTCTGACTCTGTCGCTGGTCAATAGCAAAGTTCAATGCCTTCATGCCTAGCTCCTTGGATGCCGGATGACCCACAAAATGGCGAGGAAATCAATTAATCCATGTGATTTAAGTGTTTATTTTTACATGCTCATATCAACAATAGTTTCCCCTCCCCCTCAATCCTGTATCGATCCTTGGCATTGTCTTCATTCAGCTTAAAGCTGCACTTGGGCAATTTTCTGCTTCTTGGCCTGGCTCTGTGCATAAAAGATTCCATTACTAACAGCTCATCGACATCTACATCTATGTCATACATACCTCTGATTTCTCATCGCTCTGCATGGTGATGACCTGCACCGCCTGGCCCGGACCGACACGCAAGAGTTTCGGGCCACGCTGCGATGTGTCGCCGCAGCAGAAGACCCGCGATGTCGCTTGCTGCAACTGCGGACTCGGGCTGTCCGACTCGTCCATATCCTGCTCGCTTATGAGGGAGCTCGTGGCGTTCTTGTTGTTGTTGTCCGTGTAGGCGTGATTAAAGATCAAATGATTTGGACGCACTGCATCCGTTATATACTTACTACATACACAGTCCACGAGGTTAGGCAGGCGTGTCAGTACAACAGCAACAAAGGTTTGGTTATTGTTTAATGGGAATACATTTGAAGTGCCCAGCGGCAATATTGGTGTAAGTAATTGATACGTACACTGACCACCAAGGATCTCAAGAATTATAGCACCATATATATGTATGTATATTGCGGGTATTAACATAGGGTCAGGTGTAGGTGTTAGGCTCGTGGCAAGAACAGGGGGCAGGAGCCACATTAAATAAGATAGATATAGTGTACTAAATATATATGTATATATATACATGCAAAAGCCAGACTGCAAAACAATCGCTAATAGGAACTTGAACTTTTCTTTATGTTTTTTCTGCTTGGGCTCACTCACACTCCATGAAGAGACGCCACTGCATTGCAAGGGCTTGAGATATTTGCGTGTGGTGCTGGTGGGGTAGGTGCCGATTGTGACGATGGTAGAGCGGCCTCGGCTGCGGCTTCTGCGTTTGCTGTTGCTGCAGTACGCGTCATGAGTCGCCCTCGGGCGGTGCTGGTGCATCCTGCCTGCTGTTTGAGACATAGAAAGAGACGTACAAAGAGTTGCTGGGCTGTGCACTAGGATGATCTCTAATGTGCGGCTGGTGTGCAGTGTTCAGTGTACAGTGTACGAGTGTGGGCAAAGTAGCTAATCGAATGGCGACTCATTCAGTGTACGTATCAGGATGGAATGTAAGTGTACATGAGGGATATACATATAGATACAGGGGATAACTGGGGAATTTCCACCTACGATTTAACGTTGAACAATCGCTGGCGCTTGATGTACTCCAGCACCAAGTCGTCTATCAGATATTTCACCGACTGCCCGCGACTCAGAAGACGTCGCACCAGCGTGGAGCTCACCTCATTGGGCACCCAGTTCGTAATCAGCGTGATGTTCCGCTGCAAATGTACATTTATCTAGTTATGCTCATTTATGTTATGCAATTTACATACCTGATATTTGGTTAAGACGTCAGATTCAAATATAAACTTATGGGGATCGGAACCGCAGCGAGTAATAACCACCAGACCATGGTTGGCCACAATATCCTCAATCTGTTGGACACATCGTCAGTGAAGAGACCACAGGTAACAATTAAACTAAGGGGAGTCTTACATCGGAATCTGCCCAGAGACCTGGCACGGCAAAGGACTCCAGCAAGTCGGCGCCGCACAGCAGCTTTAGGTGCACGGGATCAGTGCGCTCTCGCAGCGAAATGGGAAGCCATCCGGGCAGGGAACCGCCGTTTGGCTCTGCATCTCCAGCACCAGAGGAACAGTTGACGTAGTTGTTCATGAAGTTCTGGTGGTACTGCAGAACGGACTGTGTGCGCATCCACTGGCTCTGGTGCACCTCCCAGTCGGATAGGCGTACCCAGCTGGAGCTCTGAACGGCCAATTTCACCATAGCGCAGCGGTCCAGCGATGAGGCCAGCCCCTTCTTAGCATATGAGTCATGGGTGGGCGAGATAATGCCGCCCACCACCTTGTGCGTCCCCTGCATCTCAAAGTGATCCCTGGCTATCTCTGTGCACGCGGCGAGTGGGTGACGGTATCGATTATATTTGGAAATTACACAATTCGCAAAGCTGAAGCCGCATGCCACTTACCAAACAATCGAAGGTGCATCGGCGTGGGCGGACTAAAGCAGCCGCATGCGATGAAGGCGATGCGGGGCAACAGGCACTTTGTTTCCTCCATGAACGCCGACATTTTAAACAAAATTTATGTAAATAATTCCGTACTTCAACCGTAATGTTTGTTGTTGTTTAGACAGCTGTTTTTCGCATGTGCATGCTGCCAACTGGCTACAAATGGCCATTGACTATATCGATGTTTTTAGAGTACTCCATCGATGTTTTTAATAAAACACGCTATTTGCTAAGAAAAATTAATTTTAGTTGGTCTTGTTCTTCCTGAGAAGCTTGTTTCTGTTTAGATTATAGAACACAGTCTGGAACAATATCATTTAAAATAGTTAAAAAAAACGATAGTGGTCTGACAAACATCGACGTTTTGCCACCTCTAGATCTGCCTCAGAACGATTAGTGGGCCGAGTTATCGACTAGAAATGGCGTCCTCACTGTCTTTCTTTTATGAAAAATTCGTGTAGTCGTATTTACAATTTATCAACGTTGTTTGTTCAATTATAAGGACGAGTGCGGGGCTATTCTCGACTCAGCATCATAATCTAAGTGTTTTTAGTGGCGTAAAACGGCGACGACGAGCAAAAACAAAGCAGCAGGCAGCGAAACGAAAATGCATTTGTGACCTGACACAAAAACACACCCAGGTAGACAGACAAGGATAGCGAAGGAGAAGGCAAAGTCAAAGGGCAGGAGGCGACGACCGCTGCTCCATCATCATCAGCAGCAGCAACAACAAATGGCGCTTGTGACGGTGCAGCGCTCCCCAAGTGTGGCTGGCTCGGGCTCGAATTCGGTGAGTGTAAGTGCGCGGATGCAGGAAGAGGGCAGAGATGCAGTTGGCTGCATTCTCCACACCACACCACACCACCCCCTCCCCAATCTTATCTTGCCGTGTGTTTTGTTGTGAATCCCAACCGACAAGGAATGCGTCTGTTTGTGCGTTTGTCAAGCTGCCTCTCTATCTCTCGCTCGCTCGCTCTTGCTCTCGCAATTGTGCTTTGTTTTGGTTTTCATAATTTTATTCGGAGTGAGTGGCTTGGCTTGGCCCTCTGACACGGCCTATAATCGCTCTTCCTGTGCGTGTTCCGTCTTTTGGGTGCATGATCCTTTGTGTGCTGTGTATTTATTTGGCTTGTGCCCCCGAATGGCTGTCTCTGTGTCGTCTCTCTTTTGGCCGTGCCGTGGCGGGTGTGTGGGCGCTTGCGGCGCGGCGCGTCAGCGTCATCATCATCGTTGTCGTTGTCGTTGTTGTTGTTGTTGCTTTTGTTGTAACTCAACCAAATCCGTAGCAGACGTCGCGACGTCAGCCGCGCGCCTATATGTATATTTTTGCATTGCCTTATTTGTCGTTTTGTCATCCGTCGCGTCCGCTGTGTGAGATTTTTCTTTTTGGTTCCGTTAGCGCCTACCGTCCGCCCGACGCGGCCGCCCCAAAAATAGTTCTCAAAACCTTGAGACATCCACACGTTCAAATAGTATCCACATTAATGTAGGTATTCATGTGGCACATAAACACTATGGGGGGCAGGAGAGCCTGCCCTTGGAATTTTAAATCAGGCAATCAGACAATAATCGAGAGATCTTTATCGTACGTACACTACACCCTTTCTGAACTCATTTCCCCCGATGAATGTTGGTTAAAATGGTAGACCGCTTTGATGATGATGATGATGATGTACTTACGAGTAAACAGTGCTGGGTGAGTGGGTGGGGAGTGGAGAGAGTGATTGAGTCACAGGCGGCGGGTGACTGTGACTACTCCCGTGGCAGGGACAGAGCAGCATCAGCATCTGGTGGGAGTAAACAAAAATTAAAACGTTTCCCGTTACTCCCCCTTCCCATGCGCACAACAGGATGGCGAGGCCGATGACGACGAGGGCAATAGCAAGAACGAAAAGAGCGAATGCTTCTTTGCTGGCAAAGGAACCGCCCTGGTATTAGCGCTTAAGGATATACCGCCCCAGCAGCAGTCGGAGCGAAGGCTGAGCACGGACTCGACGCGGTCCAGCAACAGCACACAGAGCAACAACTCCGACATACAGCTCCATCTGCAGTCGATGTTCTTTCTCCTGCAGCGCGAAGACACGCTCAAGATGGTCAGTAACTGATTTTCTCTCCCTGCAAAATACTTACGAATAATTGTTTTATTTTGTTGTCGACAGGCTGTCAAACTGGAGTCGCAGCGTACCAATCGCACACGTTACCTGGTGATTGCCTCGCGCAGTTGCTGCCGCCGAACTGCCACCAGCGAGCGTCGCCGCAACAAGATAATGCGTCACAATTCGGCAAAGGTCAGCTCCTCCACAGCCTCCTCGAACAGCATTGCGTCGACGGTAATAACGCAGCGGCAGCATTCAGAGGACGTTGCACCATCAGCAGCCAGTAAATGTGATAAAACGGCGGACAAGGAGAATGTGGCAGCTGCCGGCGACAACAAGAACATCTCGGGCATGGAAGAGTCCTGCCTGCTGGGCATCGACTGCAATGAGCGGACGACAATCGGTCTGGTGGTGCCCATACTGGCAGACACCACCATTCACCTGGATGGCGATGGGTGAGCCTCTGTCTTGTGTCTGTTTGCCGACAGCCCCAACACTGATTTTCCTACGTTTCCCTCCCTGCAGCGGCTTCAGCGTGGCCGTCTTTGAAAAGACACACATCTTCAAGCCCGTGTCGGTGCAGGCCATGTGGTAAGTGTGTGGGACAACAACCTAATCCACTGCAGCTCTAATCCCAACTCAATCCTGCTGGGAAACAGGTCAGCGCTTCAGACGCTGCACAAAGTATCGAAGAAGGCTCGTGAAAACAACTTTTTATGCGAGCGGCCCCTCGCACGATTGGCTCTCCAGCTACGAGCGACGCATCGAGTCGGATCAGTCGTGCCTGAACGAGTGGAATGCCATGGATGCGATAGAGAGTCGCCGCCCACCCTCACCAGATGCCATACGGAACAAGTATGAGTCCCCGATACGTTCATAATTTCTTGATTTAATGCAATATCTCCCTACGAACTATAGGCCAACCGAAAAGGAGGAAACTGAAAGTGTCATTAAAATGAAGTTGAAAGCAATCATGATGTCGGTGGACCTGGACGAGGTTACCTCCAAGTATATACGCGGACGCCTCGAGGAGATACTGGACATGGATCTGGGCGAGTACAAGTCGTTCATTGATACCGAAATGCTTGTCATACTCGGCCAAATGGATGCACCCACAAAGATATTCGAGCATGTGTACTTGGGCTCCGAGTGGAATGCCAGCAATCTGGAGGAGCTCCAAAAGAATGGGTATACCACACAATTAATGCACCGAGGACACTCCTCGTATCCTCTATCCTAAGAAAACTGATGCATTTCCTCTCGTTTTGCAGCGTTCGCCATATTCTGAATGTGACGCGGGAGATAGATAACTTTTTCCCGGGGACCTTTGAGTACTTTAACGTGCGTGTGTATGATGATGAGAAGACGAATCTGCTCAAATACTGGGACGACACGTTTCGGTATATTACACGGGCCAAGGCCGAGGGCTCCAAGGTGCTGGTGCATTGCAAAATGGGCGTGAGTCGGTCCGCTTCTGTGGTGATAGCCTATGCGATGAAGGCCCACAATTGGGAGTTCCAGCGGGCGCTGGATCATGTCAAGGAGCGGCGGAGCTGCATCAAGCCAAACAAGAACTTTCTGAGCCAGTTGGAGACTTACAGCGGCATGCTGGACGCCATGAAGAACAAGGAGAAGCTGCAGCGCAGCAAGAGTGAGACGAATCTGAAGAGCACAAAGGATGCGAGGCTGTTGCCGGGCAGCGAGCCCACGCCCCTGATACAGGCCCTCAATCAGGCCAAGTCCAAATTGAGCAGCGAGGCTGGTGTTGTCACACCCGAGGAGGAGGATGATGGTGCGGGACAGGATACAAGACTTTCGCGACTTCATCGCCGATCGGGCGCACAAAAGCAGCGACGCATGGTGCGACGCTCCAGCAGCACCTCCCCGAAGACCCAGACGGCCGTCGTCACCAAGCAGCAGAGCCAGTCAATGGAGAACCTCACGCCAGAGCGCAGCGTGGCAGAGGAGCCAAAGAATATGCGTTTCCCCGGCAGCAATGGAGAGAACTACAGCGTCACCCAGAACCAGGTGCTGCACATCCAGAAGCACACGCCTCTGTCGGTGCGCACACGCGTTCATGATCTCGAGGCGCATCGCTCGGATCAGTTGCCACATCAGTCGCCGTCACAGTCGCAGGCCCAGCCAGGCCCTGTGTGGACATCACTGACCAAGCTTATCACTCAAACGTCCCATTTGGGTGGCAATGCAGCAGGAGGAGGAGGAGGAGCGGGCAGTGGAAGCGCAACCGAAAGAGGAAGTGTAAGCGGCAGCGGTAGCATTCTGCCCCGTAGAGATTCAGGCTCCTCAGATGTGTTCTCGTCGCAAGTGGACAATGTATTCGCCAAAGAGGAGCGGGAGAAGCGCCAGCGTCGCAAGACACATTCGTGGACGGAGTCATTTGGACCCAGTGGCGGTATCATACTGGATGCGACGCCCCAGCAGTCACAGCAGCAGCAGCAACAATCCATCATGCTACGGCCCCGCGGGCTGCGACAGCGGGAACTGCCGTCGCGCCACTCCAGCTGGGGATCGGGGGACAACCGGAGCAGTCTGCCGCTGCGCACAAGTTCCTGCAGCTACTACGACAGCAACCGCAACACCACGGCCATCTTTGAGGGTGAGATCCAAGACCTGAAGCGAAGCAGCAGCAGCAGGAGCAGCATTGACCCGAAGACTGCCAGCAACTGCAATGTCAGTGAGGTGGGAAGTGTAGGAAGCGTAAGCCAGCTGGGGACAGTCAAGCGCACCAAGCAGAAGCTGGAGGAGAGCACAGTGCTGAAGAAACGGTGCCCAGAGGATGCCCAGGATCAGGACCAAGAGCTGGATACCATCGTAGGAGATGCTGCTGCGGTTGTAGGAGGTGCTGGTGGTGGCCAGAAGAGGTGTGCGACCCTCTATCGGAGCGCCTCCTCGGCCAACAGTCCCAGACAGCGGCAGCCGCTCCGCTGCAACAGCGAGGAGCTGATGCACACCAGCGATATTGAGAACAAGAATACCACCAGCGATCTGGAAGCGGCGACTGCGGCGGTGGTTTTGCGGGTGGGCCCCAGTCAGACGCTGGCTGAGGATCAGCGAATTTCGGGTAATGTGCAAATACTCAAGCAGAACTTTGAAGCCAAAGCGGCAGTGGTTGGCGTTGGATCGGTAGCGACTGTGGCATCAGCAGCAGCCGCAGCAGGTGCACCAACGGTCAGCGCGACGAGCACCACTGCAGCCACTATTGCTAGTCCTGCTGGCGTATCCAGCTCGGCAATAGCTGCACCACAGATGGGGGCAAGAAGACGACGACACACCAATCACTGCCCTCGTCGCCAGTTGCACAGCACGCGAACCATGTGTCCTCCTCCAGTGCCTCCTCAACGTCGAACTCGTCCGATTCCAGCGTAAGCGAAAATTGTGATCGTAATGTAAAAGGTCTAGTGCATAAATATCAAACCACTTCCTGCAGTAGCCAAGCTGCCAGCCAGACTGCAGTCGTCGTCCCGCCTACAACCACCACACTGCCGCCGCCGCCACCGCAAGCGCCTCAGCCATTAACCGCCAGCCACAGCAACAGCACTAACTGCAACGCCACCACCACCACAACAACAAACGCCACCACCACTAGCTACAAGCAACGCCCGCGCTCCTACTACGATCGCTCCTCGCTGTCGAACAAAACGCACGATTACAGCGAGAGTCGACCGCCGCCCGCACCAGCCAGACTAACTGCCAGCGTCAACTACAGCAGCAGCAGCCACACCAGCCACGTGCAGCTGCCGCAACAGCAGTCTGAGCAGCATCAGCAAGTGCAGATACGGCGTCTGGCACAGCATGGAAAGACCCATCCACTCACTAGGCTAAGTACACCAAAGCCAGGCTTCAATACGGCTGCATACAACACCATGTAACGAAATGCTATTTCTACTTACTCATCAAACAAGCTCCACCTTCCACACCATTTCACACTCCACCCCTACACCCACACCACAGCATAATAGCCACTAAGGATCGCCCGAGCATTGTTTGCTTTTCGTATTTATATATTTTCAATCCGCTATCACACGCTTTTGTCCTCTGTTTCTGTCATCCCCTCATACTGTCCTCAATAATGTGTAAGCTTGTGTAGTAGTGTATACGTCTCATATGTTCTGTGAAGCGTGTTCATTGAAGACCGACCGACCGACCGAACCGTCGATCCGCAATCTTGAAACTGTGTGAAAAGTGCCGTCAGGGACTATAAAACAAAACAAAACAACCTATGAAATTGAAACTGTATTTGTACTTTTAAATTACTTGTAACTGTATACATATTTATTTTATATTATGCAAGAACTGCCTACGAATAAACGAAATTTTCTGTATATACATCAATACATATTGTACACATCATGTGGTGGCCGGTGGCCTGTCCCGTCCCGTTCCGTCCCCCCTTCTCTGTTCGTTTTGTCTTTGTTCCGAATATTGTTCGTCCCGTGCCTGAGTCATATCATATCATATCGTACCACCCACCAGCAGTATGTAGTCTCTGCCTCTGCCTGCCAGCCTTTATGACCCAAATTTGTATTTGCAGCCTTATCCACATGATACGTTCCTTCCGCTACTCATGGGCCGAGAAGTGAAATAAGTGAATGAATCCAAAAACCCCTCGCTGGCTCTCGAGGCTGACGCCCGCCGCCCACCTTGTTATACACAATTTTGTATTTTTTTTTTTGTTTGCTATTTATCAAACCGTATTTATAAATATACAACTGTAACCCAATTACATGTGCAATCTTTTTAATTGCGAAATGAGTCATTGAGCAGGTAGCAGACCATGCGTCGCAAAGGTTTCGTTTCGAGTATTTCAAATGAACAGCCAAAACCAGCCAGCCAGATAAAAACAGTTCATGGCATGCTTTAACTGCAGCCGAGAGCGCCCAATCAGTATTTATATTTAACAGGAAATAAAAGTGCCATTTATATTAAAATATGTCCGGGCTGAAAGACCGTTGAAATTTATCATTGATATACCGTTCATTGCCAGCAACATGTGCAGGAAAAAATATTTATCATTCCATTCACACTTGGGTTTTTTATTTAAAACTTACTTATTTTATAATCAATCGTAATAATTATTCTGAAAACTAAAAACAAAGCATGGATCCAAATGAAATATTTACAAACATTATTGTGTTTCGCGGATTGACACAAGGTGTTCCCCTGTTTAAATAGAGAGGGGCTTAGTGGGTTTAGTTCGTTCACTCATCACTCATGATTTATGGTATATCGGTATATACAAATATATATGTATAATCAAGTTCCAATCTATTTTTTTAAGTAAATTAAAGTACTCTACTCTTCAAAATGACCGCCAAACCACTAAGCGCACAAAAAATACCGAAATTTTTCGGAAGAACAAATCGTGGTGGATTTCAAAAGTTGCCCTCTTTTGTCTCTTTGGCCGCTTTGTTTGAACCCTATTATGTAAACAATGCAGTAAAAGGGGATAACTGAAAACTAGCGAATCCTGTGAAAAATTTATTGATAAATCGGATAAAATAATTTTTTTTAGTGCTGAGAGGGGTAACTAGCCAGTAATATTAAACCGAATATAAAAATCGAGAAATATCAACGCATCTGGTCGTGTCCGTCAGTATATTTACGGTATATTTTGATAATGAAAAGTACATTTTGGTATAATTCGGAGGGTCTGGCCGTATATTTGAACGATAAGTGGTCACACTGACCAACACACTCATACGCGCGCACTGCCACATTATTCTGCAGAAAAATTATTAAAAAAGGCCCGAAACGAAATCCATTGTGGGCGCGCAACAGAGGCGAGTCAGAGAAGAGAACGGTAGCCAAAGTGCAATCAATCTATAATGCAAGCTGCTGCTGTTACAGCAGACGCAGTCGCATAATCGAACAATTGCTGCTGCCCGATTTTCGAGACGAGAGGAGACGGAGTTGCGGGTTGTTGTTGCTTCTGCTGCTGCTGCTGCTGGTCGTCATTCGCCAGTAGTCGCCGCCGTCGCCGCTGCCACCGCCACCACCCGTCGTCACTGTCGTCGTACGTGGCGTTTATTTGTACAATTGCCGCCTCGACAACGACACGGCTTAATCAGAAGTCGTCGGTCGGAGCAGTCCGAGGTCGTCGCGAGTGCTGCTGCTGCTGCTGGAAGTTGCACCATCAGATCCAGCAAAGCCACCATGACGGACGCCGTAGGCAACGCACTGGGCGAGAAGGGGCTCCCGGAAATGAAGGGCTGGCTGCTCAAGTGGACGAACTACATCAAGGGCTACCAGCGGCGATGGTTCGTCCTGTCCAAAGGAGTGCTGAGCTATTATCGCAACCAGTCGGAGATAAATCACACATGTCGTGGCACCATCTCGCTGCACGGTGCCCTCATTCACACAGTCGACTCGTGCACCTTTGTCATCTCGAACGGCGGCACGCAAACTTTTCACATCAAGGCCGGCACTGAGGTGGAGCGACAGTCCTGGGTGACGGCCCTCGAGCTGGCCAAGGTGAAGGCCATTCGGGCGATAGAAAGCGAGGAAGAAGAGGAGGAGGAAACGGCCCAGGTGGTGCCCAGCCAGGAGATCAGCTCGGTGGTGCGTGATCTCACCGAGCGGCTAGAGAATATGCGCACCTGCTACGATCTAATCACCAAGCACGGAGCCGCCCTGCAGCGGGCCCTCAACGATCTGGAGTCCAACGAAGAGGAGTCGCTGGCCAGCCGCACAAAGATTGTCAACGAGCGGGCCACGCTCTTTCGGATCACATCGAATGCGATGATCAATGCTGGCAACGACTACCTCCACTCGGCGGAGTCGCAGGGCTACAAGTGGTCCAAGATGCTCCACCACGAGCGCGAGCAGCGCCAGAAGCTCGAGGAGATCATCGAGCAGATGGCCAAGCAGCAGTCTCAGATGGAGCAGGCCGCCGTTCTGGTGCGTCAAAACAAACCCGTTCCGCCCATGGTTTCGTCCAGCACCACAATGTCCTTGAAGGCTGGCGGCAGCAGCTCCAACACGGCTCTAACGTCCGACGACGAGACGGAGTTCTTCGACGCCCTGGAGCACGCCTTCACTGGGGATGGCACCTTCATCCTCAAACTGAACAAACGGCGCAGCAGCTCCGAGGACCAATTCGACGGCCAGACGGGCAGTTCCTCGGAAAGCGACGAACAGAAGCGCACCATCAAAACCATCCAACAGGTTTCTCTGGTGAGTGCGCCCCGTGTGGCTTCCGGCGGAGGTCACAACGACGACGACAACGATGACACTGTGGATCGGGCCGCCCAGGTGGAGAACAGAGAGTCGCGGCTAAGCAATATCAGGAGCAGCAGGGCGGTGAAGACTCGCCGCCAGAGGGTGCCGGACAAGCCCAACTATCCCCTCAGCCTGTGGTCCATCATGAAGAACTGCATTGGCAAGGATCTCTCGAAGATTCCCATGCCCGTGAACTTCAACGAGCCGCTCTCTATGCTGCAGCGCCTGGTGGAGGACTACGAGTATTCGGATATACTCGATGCGGCCGCCAACTGCAAGGATGCGTGCGAACAGTTGGCCCATGTGGCCGCCTTCACCGTTTCCGCGTACGCAACGACAACGAACCGCACGGGCAAACCGTTCAATCCACTGCTCGGCGAGACCTTCGAGTGCGATCGCATGGACGATCTCGGCTGGCGCTGCCTGGCCGAGCAGGTCTCCCATCATCCCCCGGTCGCGGCGCTTCACTGCGAGAGCACCAAATGGGTCTGCTGGCAGGAGTTCTCGATGACCAGCAAGTTTCGTGGCAAATATGTTCAGGTTTGTGTGCACAGGGGAGGACATCTATTTATATTCTGTATTGAAATCTTGATCCTTTCCTGCAGATAAATCCCTTGGGCGGTGCCTATGTGCAGTTCCCACAGAGCGGCAATCGCTACACCTGGCACAAGGTGACCACCACCGTGAACAACATTATTGTGGGCCGCTTGTGGGTGGATCAGCACGGAGAAATGGAGATAATTGGCTCCCATGCGTCGCAGGGCAACAAGTGCATCCTGAACTTCATCCCCTACTCCTACTTCAGTCGTGAGGTGCAGCGTAGCGTCAAGGGTGTGGTAATGAATCAGCGCAACGAGGTCAAGTGGGTGATTCGCGGCACCTGGGATGCCCAGATCGAGATCGCGCCCGTCCTCAAAACATCAGGCACTCCAGACAGCCCAACATACACCACGGGCGAGTATAAGGTGGCATGGACGCGTCGTCCCGCACCAGCCGATTCCGAGAAGTACTACAATTTCACGACACTGGCCTGCCAGCTCAACGAAGAGGAGGAGGGCGTGGCACCAACGGACTCCCGACGACGTCCCGACCAGCGGCTGATGGAGAGCGGTGACTGGGATGAGAGCAACAAGGAGAAGCTGCGACTCGAGGAGAAGCAGCGCACGGTGCGCAGGCAGCGGGAGAGCGAGGCAGAGCATGCGGCCTCCGAGGGCAGACCCTATCCGGCCTACGAGCCCATGTGGTTCAAGCGCGAGAAGGAGGAGGGCAGCGAGGACTTTGTCCATGTGTACAAGAACACCTACTGGGAGGCCAAGGAGGCGCAGGACTGGAGCGGTTGCCCCGAAATCTATTAATCTACAGCAATTTACACGCAACAGAGAGAGGACAGCCTTAGCAGAAAATATTCTAAAAAGATTTCTTCAGCCTCGAAGCACGCGCAGAAACGGCAGAACCATTGGCATATACACAAACACACACACACACAGACACACCTAGCACACATTCTTCGATCTAGTGGATATATAGTACTATAAATTGAATGCCTCTGTAACCTAGCTAAAGCCTCCTTCTACCCGCAGGGGGCGGGAATCTTCAACGAAATCTGTTTTGTTTTGTTGTTCTCTTTTCGGTTCTTCTGTTCTATCCCGAGCATTTTCTATACCCAAAATACTTGCAGATTTATGGCACAACAATCCTTTTTTTCTATCTGTTTCGTAGAGATCCCCCATCCAGCAAGTGGAACAGCCCCCCTCCACTCTAAACCCAGCCCAACCCAACCCCCACACACGGCCACAAAATGGGTTCTGTTCCTTCGTCATGTTTTACATTATGTTGTGTATATACATATATATCTATCTATATATCAAATGGAATTGGAGAGGAGCAACAAGAAAGCGAGTGAATCGAATCGAGAGAATATGTTAAATGTTATAAATTTATGCAATTTATTATTAAAGTATTATTTAAATAAAGCAACAATTGTGTGTGTTGTGTGTTGTTCAACTCGCAGAAAAAGACACCTGGCCAACTGTTCGATAAGGCCCACCCACAGGCAGCAGCTGCACCTGCACCTGCCCTGCCCTGGCGACTGACTCATTATCACTTTATCCATCGATTAGGCGGTGTCAAAGTGTTATCAACTAAAAACTAAACTACACAGAAGATAACAACATTTCTGCTCCCGCGGGTCACTCGCCTTGCCTTGCCCTACCCTGCCCTGCCCTGCCCTGCATTGCCTCATCAATTATTTTCGGTCGTCTGCGATGGAGAAAATATATGCAGGGACTTGAGCAGGGCCTCCACCGATGGATCGCGGCCCTGAAAGCGGCGGAATACCTCGGCGGTGGGCACTGAGCCGCCGGAACAGAGGAACGTCTGCTTATATCGCTTGCCCACGGCCGCATAGTTCTCGTCGCTGCGTTGCGCCGCAAAGCTGCTCGAGATGTCGGCGGCTATCATCTTGGAATACAAATGACTGAATTGGGCGGCTGCCCAGTCGCCGGAGAATATGTCAGTCATGGAGCAGGGATGGGCGTCCTTCTTGTCCAGCGGCATGCATTGATAGACGGGCCACAGCTTGCGCACGATATCCAGCCAGAAGGCATTCGAGCGATGCAGCTCCACATCGAGATCGGCGAGATATAGCTCCTGGCAGAGCTGATAACCGGCCAGCTGCGTCTTCAGCAGCGGCATCTTCTCGGACAGGGCAGCGTCGATGGGCTCGTCGCTGGCATAGTGGCCGGAGAGGCTGCGCAACACGGTGGGATCGTCAAGGAAGTTGCTCATCACATAGCCCGACACCTGCGACGCGTCCCACTCGATGTTGGAGAGACCGGCCAGGTCGCTGTAGCCAGCTTGAGTCAGCAGATGCTGCAGTCCACTGCCAAAGGTCTTGAACATCATCTGCAGGTCATCGTAGCTGAGGAGCGGAACCATGCCCTGCGCCGGATCGGCAAAGTTGAAGATCAGAGCGCAGAGGGGCGTGAGACCCGCCGACTTGTTGCTGTTCCGTATGCCCACCATCCAGCCATTGTTCCGACCAAAGCGGTGCTCCTTGGAGAAGCAGTCCACATAGAAGCCACCCACGGGCGCCGAGCCGTTGCTCACATCCCCGTCGAACACATCGAAGAACTTGACGGCCGGATGCCACACCTCGGCCTTGGGCTGCTCCACAATGCGTATGTTGAACAGTTTCTCGCTGAGCGAAAAGAGGCCCGAAATCACGCGCGGCAGTGGGAAGAACTCGCTCAGCTTGTCCTCCAGCAGATTGTGCTCGGCCGCCAGCTGCTTACGCCTCCAGTAGCTCACATCGTAGGCATCCAGCTTGTAATCGCAGCCGCTGTCCTTGGCAAATTGTTGCAGCTTCTCCAGCTCAACGCTTTGGGCGGGACCCGCAAATTTCAGTAGCTTGGCAAAGATCTGCTTCAGATTGTCGACACTGCCGACCATTTTGGTCTGCATGGACATGTCCGCGTAGGTGGTGTAGTCGAGGAGGTTGGCCTGTCGGTGGCGCAGTCCTCGGATCTTCTCCAAGTGCGTGCTGTTCTCCAGAGCCTTGTCCTGATGCGCCGATGCCTTCAATACATTGGCACGCCACACGTTCCAGCGCTGCAGACGCTCCGGACAGTACTTGAGGAAGCCCTCGACTATCTGCGGCTGCAGCGTCACCTTCCAGGGACCCTCCAGCGGCTGGTTGGAATCCCGTGCCGTTGCCTCCAGTAGTGCGGGTGGAAAATCACGCACCAGCTGAAAATCGCTCACCGCATGCCCAAACGAGTGCACGGCCATGGTGACCTTGTTCTTGAAGCTGGCTCGCTCGCGACCCAACTGTGTCAGCAGCTCCTTGAGCCCGTCCTGGGAGTCCTTGCTCAGCATCAGGCCATTCAGCTTGCCCTCCAGCAAGTACTTCTGTCGCATTCGCTGCTCACTCGGCCCAGCGTCGGCCCCTTCATCCTGCTGTAGCAGCGCATTGTAGACAGTCTTGTTGCAGTACTTGGCGGCGCGTGCGTTGCGCGCTCGTTCGTGTATGTTCATGTACGACTTTGTGGGTATCAGCGTACTGTTGCCCAAGTAGAGCGCCTTGGCCACGCCCCAGGTGGTCTCCAGTGGTCCGGTGACGGCATCGATCTCCCCAAAGATAGCCGCACTGTCCATCCGCTTGCCACTCTTGATGTCCTGCTCCAGAGCCTTCACCGACTTCTCCACGGCCGATGCCTGCTGTCCGATGGCCCCCAAGCACATCTCGATGGTTATGTCACTGAATGCAGGCAGCCCATCCGGCTTCAGCACGCCCTCGCCCAAGGGCCCCTCCTCACCGATTTCGGGTACACTGATCCAGGGTTAAAAAGAGGTCGTTTGAATATTCGCAAACTATTTTGGAGCTTGAGTATTTACTTACAGCACGATGTAGCCCGGCCGGCAAGGTGAGGTGTGCAACAGACTGCGCTGGGCGGTGTGCGCCGGGCAGCGGAGCAGGCGACGCTGTCGCAAAATGTTCAGCATGTTCACTTAAAGCAATTGTACAGCTAGATATTTACAAATCCTAAATGCGTATACCCAAATTTATAAATTTTAAAAATAAAAAAGTTGGGTCCAGCTTTACACAACAGCAGTGTGACCCTATACCGTAACACGCGAATTTCAGCTGACAGCTGCCAGAGCTGCCACCAACATACAATTAATGTGGGTATTCATGGCATTCGAAACCAATCAGATTTCAAATGGCCGGCAATTTTGGGTTTTTTGATTTTTTAATTAATTTTTTTTTTGGTTTTTGTTTTTTTTTATATGCCGAGCATAAAATACACAATGAAAATTGAAATACGAATTATATAAACTAGAACTAAAATAAAACTGTAAATTAGCTTACAACGTAATTAACGTAGTCCAACTTAAAGTTCGTAATGGTTGCAATTAAAGGAACATAAATAAACTAAACTTTTTTAGCACTCTAACATATTTGGAGCATTCGCATTGCCGTCAGTCTGTTCGTCCTCCTTCGCATCAGTGTACTGCGAGCTGCGTCGCCGCTTCACTATTTTGCCTGGAGACTGGCACAGTGGTGACGGGCCAGAAGAGCTGGCGGAACTCGCCAAATGCTGAAAATTAAAGTGTACCCATTGTCTGTGATTGATCACCTGCTGGGGGACATCCAATATGCTGTCCAGTATGGGTCCAGTTATCTTTGTCGGGTCCAGGTCCACCAGGCGGGATAGCTTCTGGAAAGCAGCTTCAAGCATTTGCATTACACTCAAGGCTGCGTACGAGCTTCGTCCAATGTCGTTGGTCGGTGTGATCGGATCCTGAATGCTCAAAAATGACTGCCAGTTGTAGTTGCCCATGGTAGATCTCAGGTGTTCCTTCGTCTGACAGCCTCCATTGCCCAGCACCGAAATCACGTACTTGTTGAAGTCGAATTTGCGTCCATAGTACTCCAGAAACTTGAGCAGCAACATCCCCAGCCTGTTGTTGCTGCTGTACTTTTTGTTGGCCTGCGCCTGATGCTGGAGAAAGCCGATGCACATTAGGGTAATGGCGTAGGAGGAGATGCCTCCCGAGCGATAGACTTCGTTCAGACCGTGCATCGCGAGGAACTGCTTCAGGACCATCACAAGCTTTGGCAAATCCGGAAACTGGCGAATAAAGTCCTTGATCAGCTCGGCCGCCTTCACACCGGAACCCACATTGAAGCTGATGTCGAATTTGATTTGCGACACGCGCTCCGTGAACTTGACCACGGGCACTGCAGCCGTGTCCACCACGTTGACTGTGTGCGGATCGGCGACACCGCGTGCCACAAGCTCACTCTCCAGCTCGTGCAGTGGCGGATTGTACCAGTAGCATCTACGGTTTTGGACGACGAGATCAATGTCCGAGAGCGGCAAATTCAGGCCGGTGCGAAATGAGCCAAAAACTTCGACACTGGCCCCTGGCCATATGGAGACCAGCATATCTTCAATGCAGCGCACTGCTTCTGCGCGCAGATAGAACTCCGTCGCTGTGGATTGAATATAGGCGTGAAACTGCTCAATCTCCTGATGCAGCAGACAGAGTGCCGGGATTCCGTTGCCGTATGAAAAGTTGGCTAAGCGCCAAGGCTTCGCTTGATTCGCTGCGTCACACATGATACGATAGATAGCGTTCCTCTGCCTCTATCCAAGATCCAGATACAAGTCGTCTTCCAGAAATTGAATGCTATTTATCCACCTCCTTGTTGTTTTTTGACAATTTTTGAACAAAGCGAAGCCGAAGCAGCGCAACAGCAACAGAACAGAATCAGAAAAAGAAGCACAAAAGGAAAAGGGAATAAAAATGCCGCGGCACCGTTATTTAGGGCTGCCACTCTGCTTCGATTTGGATGGCGAGAATTGTTAATCAACTTTGCTTTTAAAAAATGCGCGAATTTAATGGAAAACCTTTGAATTAAATATTTTAAGCTGAAATAATGTAGTAAAAAAAATATAGCCTTATTTGAAAACTCTGGAATAACGATTTTAGAGATAATCAAAAAGGGCTGCTGCGACAACGCGTAGGAAAAAATTAGGTTTACACGGTGCTGTTAATTGTAATCAACGGGTAAAAATATTTGTTTTTTGCATAAAATTATCCATTGGCTTGAAAATAAAAAATAACTAGTTAGAGCTTCTGTGAATTTTCAGTGAGGATTGCAAATGCATAAACGTACGAGGAATAATAAGGAATAAAAAGAGTATAAATTATAGGAAAAGATTAATAGCTTTAATGAATTCATTTGTTCCAGCTTGTTTAAGCCCCGCCTTTCAAGGAACCGAAAAGATAAATAATAATTATATATGTATTGGTTTGAACGTAAAAAGTAATTAAACAGTTAAATCTAAAATTATTCATCCTCCAAGTGGCGACGATGTTGCATCTGTAGCTCGAAGCGACGATTCAATCGCACGCCCCGAATGAACTCTCCAGTCTTCTCCTTTGGGGCGCTGCGGCTCTTGAACATTTGCATGTGCCGTTGACGTCTCTCTGCCACCTTATCCTCAAACCCGACCGGCTTGCTTTTCTGTGCAGTGCTGGCAACGACTGTGCTGGTTGCCGTAAATTTCTTGACCACGTTTGTTGATAAATTAAATGCTGGCTTTGCGACTATATTGCTGCCACTCTTCAAGGGCAAGCGGCTTTGTGGCGGCACCTTCGCCAAAGTGGCTAGACGTGGCCCATGTAACTCTCTTAGGAATTGGTTTTCAGGCTGCTTGGCTACTGTCGGGTTGCTGCACCAATCAATTTTCCTGAGCGCCCGTGGTCGCGAACCATCGCCAGCCGCCAGTGCACTCGAACTTGGCATCTTCTTAACGGATGATCCAGCTCCTGGTTCACGCTTCAAGGCTGAGCTAATCAGCACCTTGGCACGTACTGCCTTGCGATCGAGATGGTCGACCAAATTCTCCATCTTGGCGAATTGCTTCTGATGAATGGCTGCAAAGTTTGGAAGCTTGGTTCGCTTCTTCACCTTGCTGGGTGTGATCACTTGATTGCCGTTAAAGAATTCTAAAAAAGAGAAATTTTGTTGTATTTTCCGGATTTGCTTAAGGCACTGTTTGGTGGAACTTACTTGGAGAAGGAATTCGGCTCGCTTTCGGGTGGCTCTCGTCCATCGATTTCGAGCGCTTGCGTCGGTTCGTGACATCTGGAACTAGATTTATTAGCACACGACAGAAATGATTATATATATTCAAACATACTAGTGGTGTTGAGACCCTCCCAGCGCTTATCAATGTCATGGACATGGGCAACTTCAAGGGGACTGCGGAAAGAGACAGTTCTCGATTTGATATCTTCCCAAGCTGAGGCTGAATTTGAGCGTCGTTTCTTCATTTCCATGTTACCCAACTGGGCGCTACGATCATGTGCCTCCACAGTCTTAGGGGACTTACGCGACTTTGGCTTGTAAGGTGTAGGGAATCGATAGCCCTTTGAACGGTTGGGGCTTGGTTTATTTGTGTTCGTCGCTAGTGCATCGCAAGTCAAAAGAGTCTGGTCCAGTTCATCATCCGTTGTTAGAACAACTTTAATTGATGTCTTTACTGAATCAGTTATATCGACTGGGACAACATTAGATTCGTCGCCTTTTTTTTCCTCGGCGTCGAAGGTCGTGTTGAGCACAGATTTATCTTTATCTGGCTCGGCCAGGTCATCATCGTCGATCATAATCAGAGAGGGCATTTCGCATTCAAAATCATCTACCGATGCGATACGTTCGGATAGTTCTTCAACTGGCTCAAGTGGACACAATCCCAGGTCGTCCAATGTTTCATTATTTGCGACCTGTGCCGCCTGTACAGTTGACTCCACCTTTATTTCCTCTTTGCCAACTGTATCGGCCAGTGGGAACAAGCCAAGGTCATTCACATCCATCAGAATTGACTGTTTAGTTGATACCATGGTTTCCTCATCGGTCTCATCGGCTGTGATGTGTTCCACTCCGATTGAAACTAAACACTGTTCATCCTCATCTTCAGTATTTGACTTTGAATCTTTTTTCTCAGAGTTAGTATCCTCGTGTGTGACTTCAATGGTGGTCTCCTCGCCATCTATAGCTGAGGATGGCTTGTCGACTTCGGCGCCTTTCTCTCCCGGATCGGTCTTGGACTTACTGGCGGCGCGCTTGGACTTGCGACCTCGCTTACGGGAATTGCGGCCCACTTCTGCGGCAGTCCACTTTTGAGTAGGTTGCTCCTCAATTTCCTCACTCACTTCAACAACTTTGCTCATTTCCTTGGTGGCAGATCGTAGCATAATATCATCATAGTCCATCGCCGGTCGCACACTCTTGCGCGCACTGCGTCGCGGGGTTTCATTTGCCTTCAGTTGACGCATACTTGGTGGTGTTTTGGGGGGATCCGGATGGGTTGGCGACTCCATTTCAGGGTTAGCCTGGCTTTTCTTACGACCGTGACGAGTTTTCATGGCTAATGGTGTGTCTTTGTGTATCTGTACACTTTGTTTGCCGAGTGGCGTCGGCGGCAGGACGCTCAAATCATCGTGTTGGTTTTCTAGTAATGGTAAATGCATGATATAAACGTAATGGAAAATACATGTGTTCAACTTTCAGCTTACCATTAGTCGATTCCATTCCGAATTGCGTATAATATTTATGATGAAATAGCACAAAAACTAGAAAATGCCAAGCAATTTTCCCGGGCTTTACGTTTATTTTGAAGAGTTAGGGATGTGCAATATATCTCAATGTGTCAAACAGGGTAAGTTTTATACAAATATCGGTATTTTTGTGCGATAAATATAGCTTATCGGTGCTTGGGATTTCAGGATCGATACATAGTGACAGCAACAATGGCAATGATGACTCGATTGTTTCAGTTGAATTCAAACAAAAATCAAATTGAGCCGAAATTAATTTAAAATAAATTTATTAAAAAAACGTTATCCGAATACTTTAACATGTGAGCTGCCTCATGTGAAATAAAGCTAGCATCGAGATGGCATCAACGACTAGCAAATGAAAAGTACATTTACATGTAAAATGCAATTCAATAAATATAATCTACTCCTATTATGCATTTGTGGCACTTTTTTGATTAGCACTCTTCGATTATGGGAGTGGTCTGCCTGCTCAGAGCGAGCTGGTAGGCAACCTCAAAAGCTTGTCCCAAAGTCAAGATAATTTCCTTAGCCAGTTCCTGTCAGAGTAAGTACAATTTGTTGGCATAAAGGAGAAATAAAGGTAAAGGTATTCTACGAACCAAATTATCGACCATAAAGACATGGCAATAGTGCAGATCCTGTTCTTTGGTTATATATGCAAAGTACCGCAAATCTTCAGTGTCCTGGCACACACAATTGATATTCTCAATGTCATGGGAGCAGATGGCAGTCTACGAAAGCAATGAAATTGTATGTTATTTTAGGATAAGCAACGTTCAAGATGCTCTGTTCCTACCTTTTTCTCATGATCCATAAACTTAACACCGACACATGAAACCGCAATGTCCACGTTGAGACGCGTCTGCAGATTGGCAGCCTTCAGATATTTGGTGGATGTTGTGCAATTCTCGAGAAGGCTAATGTCACTGACACTCGCGGCCGATTTCATGTTCTCATCGATCTTCAGCTTCTGAATGGACTTGCGCGTGGATAGTGTGCCCTGCAATTGCCTTATGACCGTCGATCCCAGATACTAAAAACGAAATCTGTTGTAAAAAAAACTGCACCAGATAGATTCCAAGAAAAACTTACAAACAGCGAGTATCGTATTTCGCCGTAGATAAGGGTGTACGGCGAGTGACACCAATGGGAGGCGGAACTCGAAGTCTGGCTCTTGCCCAGGAGTAGTTCTGCCGGATTGCGTATGTGCAAAGAGTATCGTGGGTCATCAGCTGGCAAACTCTGGGTTTCGTCGACGACCTGCTCTTGCTCCGGCTCGGTATCTTGCTCGTATTCTGGAGATACTTCATTTCCGATATTCTCGAAAATGGTATCAATCTCTGCCCAGACACGAGAGGCGCTGAAATCCTCACCCAATGCAGAATAGCGCTGCTTGGACAAACTGCGGCGATGGTTCAGGGCATGAGCAGATCTCACCATGCTCGGTGAACATAAAAATTCACGCTCCCGTGGCACTGAGGCTCGTCCATCAGTGGTGTCTGCAGCCAAATTCAATGTAGATCCCTTGAACAGTCCCGCGAATGGAATATCGCCAACGAATTCCTCCACGTGATCCGAATTGAAAGAGTTTGTGGTGCGTGTTGATTCACTCGCTTCCAAGCTGCTATCCTTGCGCAGTGTCACGGGCAGTATATAGTTCAATATCGTATGCTCCGCCTCCGTAACCGTGGGCGGCGGGTAATCTGGCGTGGGCGAGTGACGCACCGTTCGCAATTTGTTGCCGTTGGCGTTGCTGCTGCTGTTGTTATTATTGCTATCCAATACTGCGGTTTTCGACGGCTCTCCATTTCTTCCTTCTTCTATCACCACTAGGTTCGCATAGTCATTGGATTTGCCATTTATGTGAGTACGTGGCATCGGAATCGGGGGAGATGGCAGCGACATTTCCACATAAGAAGCCACGGCCTGTTTTCGTGCTCCAGCTGTAAATTAATAGTTATAGAAAACAGATCTTTAATTAACCAACTGGGCACTCTTCATGCATTTCTCTTGTACTTACAATTACTGCTTATGCTGGCGGAGTTGTTGTCATCACTGCCGGAACCATTTCTCAACAGATTGATGTACTCGTAGGATCGCGAGGGCACCGAGGCACTGGAGATATCGCTGAACGTCTGGAAGCTAGGCAGGTGGGGCTGCTTATAGACAGGCTTGTACGACTCCCAATGATGATCCCTGTTGTCGTCCTTGTTTGTGTGGACATCGTTGAATGATTTCTGCAGTATGATCGGCTTCATGGCCAGATAGTTCTCCGGCAGCTTGGTGTACATATCCAGCGAGCTTAAAGAGTGCGAAAGTCCGTTTGCTTGATCTTGGTTTCTATGGGGAAGCATTGGGGTGGATGGTTATGGAAGAAAGACCATTAAGACCAGACCGGTTAATTGAAGAGTGTGTGGAGCATTCGATTCTGACGATGATGGAAGTGGGCGTGAGTGTGTGTGGGGGTGCAAGAGTTTGGGATGAGTGCAGTGCGTTTTCCGAATGACATGAGCTGCAGAGCGGGGGGGTTAATTAAGGTCACGACATTAACAGCAACATTACGACAGCAGTGAGAGAATGTGTTGGTTGGTATGGGCGTGCGTGCCACAAGTCATGGTTAGGGCACTAGTGCTGGGGCTTACTTCCTCTGCCTCGCCGAATCACGCAGCTTGGACAGCTTCTGGCGCTGCGAGTTCTTTTCAAACAAACGCTTCGGCAGCGACTGGGTGCCATTCTCCACGACCAAATCATCAGCTACCATCCGAGTCTGCTGGGCTACCGTCTGGTTGGTGAACTCTGCAAGAAATTGTAGCCGTTAGAAAAATGTGCAAGGCATGGCCTCTCCTCCACGCACCATTGATGACGCCCACAATGTCGTATGTGACGTGGGGGGGATAGTCCGAGAGTATATTCAGGGCAGTGCGTCCGTTGCCATCTGTGGCATGTACAAAAATGCCGGCCTTTAGCAGGGTGACCACCACAGACTTTTTGCCGCACAGCGCCGCCTCGTGCAGGGCGCTGCCCGCATGGGTGAGTATGTTGACATCCACGCCCGCCGCCAGCAGCGTCTCCACCACCTTTTTGTGTCCATTACGACTGGCCAGATGCAGACATGTGTGCGTGAAAATGTTCTTTGTCGGCGACGTGGCATACGGACTGGAGCTGGAGTAGCCCAGCAACTCGGACAGATCCCTCTCGTCCTCTCTTTTGTATGGCAGTATCAGATCTGGATAGACCCGGAGCAGCGTTTGAACCACCTGCAAGCGTCCGAATTGGGCGGCCAGATCCAGAGCCGTCTGGAAGCTGTTGTTGCGTATTGCCGGATCAGCACCATAGGAGAGCAAAATGGCCACGACAGCGTTGTGTCCATGCTGGGCACCCGAATGCAGTGGCGTCTCGTTCTCGATCGTTTGGGCATTAGGATTGGCCCCATTCGGGCTGTGCATTAGCAGCATTTTCACAATTTCGTGATGTCCAGCCCAAGCGGCGAGAAATAGCGGTGTGGAGCCACGAATATCCGGCACATCCAGCTGGGCATTGTGGGACAGCAGCAGGCGGACAATACTGCCATGACCGTTGAGGCAGGCATGATGCAGTGATGTGTATCCATTCACGTCTTGGCAATTGATGCTGGGACTGCGGCGAAAGCTGAAATATGAGATCCACATTACATTTACTACATAAATTCAATTGGAAATACTTCTGATGACTCACCTCGACAATGGTCCGTGACGTTTGGATGAATGGTCCAGTAATTTGTCGACGGTTCGGATGTCTCCACTTCTTGCTGCCGTCAGCAAATGTTGATCCTTGCCCATTGGAGCTGCGATGTGTTTAAATTACTGGAGGAAAATAAAAGTGCGAAGAGCGCACATCTTAGTGTCTTGTTCTATATTAAAAGGAATGAGATCATCGCAAGAAAATATGGAGGAGCGGAGCCCCAGACCCAGCCCCAAATTAGGTGGCAGGCAGAGTCAGCTGTTTACTTGCCCTTACTGTAAACAGAGAACCTGTCGATTTGTTGGCACATACACACAGACATACATACACCCATGGGATGGAATGTGCGCTCCACTCCGCCTCTTCCAAGGTCATCGAACGGCATTGGGGCAATCAATTAGATTGCCGCTCCACTAAATATTGTTTTACTCAATTACTATTTACCGACTATGTCCGAGTCCAGTTGTAATGTGCGCAGCCATAAACGACCCAACTTGTTATCCCCAACGATAAGAAATCATACGCGAATCGGGGATCATATACAGAGGAAAAAAACGATCTTAGCCCACTTAAACCCCCTTAATTTAAACAGACGAACAGCTTGCGCTTAATCGCGGAAAATAATACTGTTTGTAAATGTTCCTCTTAGATTCATTAAACAAAAATATGACGACTATATCTTTCACCAGAATTTCCTTGATATTCTTCAAGTTTCATAATTTTAGTGCTTGTATATAGAAACTAACTGGTCGTTAATGGGTTAATCGTTCTCTGTCCATGATCGGAAATTAAAATCGCCGATAGTGATATTCGTTTTAATATAACAAGCTAGCTAGGAATCTCAGCACCTAACTTATAATTTTATCCGTAAATACAAAATTTTTCTACATTATTGGTTAAATTTAGGGACGTCTTTTAATTGAACTTTTTTAGAAAATAAGGCTTAAACAGAATAGGTCAACAACAAATAAAAGCAAAAAACGTAAGTAACGTAAGTGCGAATGGAAAGCAACGTAATTTGACCACTTATTGCTTGACCACCGATAGTATGGACATTTGTACACCCTTTTTCCAATAATTAATGTTAAAATTGAGATTTCCAAGCTGTTTTTAAACATTATTATTGACTTTTTCTTGGATTGGCATGTTTTTCAGCTATTCTTTTCATTTAGTCTCTATATATATCTCCTTCTCGATTCATATTCTCGGTATCTGAAAGCTGCAAAATTTCGTGGTAGTAGTTTTAAAACAGACTATAGCCTGAAATTACTAAAATTACTAAAAGATATTAAAGAAATTTTGCAGCACACGGGTACCAATAACACTAGTCAACACGATTTTTCCTCAAGGAACAAAACGAACTCGGGGAGATGGTTGGTTTTTTTCGGAACTTTTTGTTTTGAAAACTGGTATTTTTTTTTAAAGCTTTTTTCAGAGGTAGCACTTGTTTTTTCACATAGCTCTAGAATTCTTACGTCTGGTTGTAAAGAACTCTATTTTGAAAAGGTAATTAAAACAGCTAGAGTTAGCCCAATACGGCAGCTTACCGTCTGGGAAATATAAAGCATTGAATCAAAATGATGATTTTTGTGCCGTATTTTTTACGAAATTTTGACTTAAAAACCGGCGAAATATGTAAGCTATTTCCCCATGGGAATTGGGCTGCAACCTTCGAAAAGGGATTTTTTGTTCATTTTTTCAATATTTTAGGTTTGGTTAACGAATTTACTCCAAGTCTCTCCCTATTTTTTATTAGCGTACTTTCGACGCCAAATTAGCGCGCCTATACAAAGTTCTTTACAACCAGACGTAAGATACTAAACCTATGTGAAAGTACCCAAAACAAAAAAATACAAAGTTACGGAATATCAACGTCTTTGTCGTGTCCGTACCGTATATTTACGGTATATTTTGATAATGGCATGGTATATTTGGGTATATTTCTGTGGGTCAAGCGGTATATTTTATTGATAAATCTTGTGTCTGTCCTAGAGCCAAAAGATTGATAGTAGAGCAATCGATAGTTTTGAATGTTTTGAAAAATAAACCAATCGATACTATCGTAATAGTATCGGGCTCAAATAATTATTAAAAAACCATTGAAACCTAATACGAACTTGTCTATTGTACAAATTAGATGCCACCTGTCCACTTGCTTACAAATTTGTCTTCGTATTTTAGAGCAGCCAATTTAAACATATCAAAAGCGCAGCTCGATACCATCATGATAGTCGTAAAACCGTCGATAGTAGCGGACCTCGATGGTTTGACACCTCTAATTTCTTGAAATTATCCATCTCTATCGCTGCAGCTGCACAAGCCAATTTTTTTATTTTTCTTGAAAAAAACTTAAGCATTTCTTGAAATTACCCATAAGTAATTAAGGTAGCAATATGGAAACGACAAGCGTCAGCACAGTTAAAACCAAACGAAAAGATAAATCCGAAGGTAAGTGAAAGCATTTAAATCTGTCTATGCGTGAACGCGGGGTGAGGTGCGAGGTGTGCCGGCACAAAGAGTCGTGTGAATATTTCTGATAACGCGCATGGTGTGGCTTATATAGCGCGGCCCCATTAAAGTTTAAGGTATGCCTCGTGTCTGCCATGCTTAATGCAATACCATTCATTATGTTGCCCTTGCAGACGCACATGAGGAGAGGCAGAAGGAGGAGCCGCGGCCGGATCCCAGTGGCGAGCCACAGAGGAAGCTACTGCGTCTCGGCGAAACACTGGACAAACCTCTGGCCGTGCCGGAGGTGCAGCTAAATGCCGCCTATCAGCAGAAGGAGCTAACGCAGTGGTTACAGACGACATGGTCGAAGGGGGACAAGACCGTCAAAGAGGAGAAAACCGGCGCACAAGTGTTTGGTGAACCTTTCCAGATGTGCCTGCTGCCAGGCATGCTAAAGGACGGCACTAGCAAAGACCTGGTGGCCGAAATCATCGACAAAGTTACATGGTCGCGCAAGCAAATGGACCTGTACGAGTTCTACCAAAGCACAGATCTGTCCAACATGCCCCGGTGTCGGCTGCTTACAAATTTCCTGCAATTGTTGCGGAAACAAGTCCGCCCCTGGCTGGAGAAGGTCACGAACCTGAAGCTGGACTACGTGTCCGCCTCCTGCAGCATGTACACCTGCGGCGACTATTTGCTGGTGCATGACGACCTGCTCAAGGACCGACAAATAGCCTTCATCTACTATCTGTCGCCCTGGGAGGGGGCGGAGGAGTGGAGCGAGACGCAAGGCGGCAGCCTGGAGATCTTCTCCAGCGACGACCAGTGCTTTCCCCAGTTCCCAGTGCACCGCAAAATCGCCCCCAAAGATAACCAGTTTGCATTCTTCAAAGTCGGCTCGCGCTCCTTTCATCAGGTCGGCGAGGTGACGACATTCGATTACCCGCGTCTCACCATCAACGGCTGGTTTCACGGCGAAACCAACGAGGCATTCGTGCCGGACTCGATGCGCGCCTTTCCCCGCCTGAGCTACCTTCAGCCGGATAGCTCGAACAAGCCATCGTTGGGTCTTCTGCTCAATAATGTCTACCTAAAGACGGCCACGCGACGCAGCATCCAAAAGCGCATCGAGGAGAACTCGGAAATCTGCCTCTACGAATTCTTCAAACGCGAAAAGTTCGAGCTGGCTCGGGCGCAGCTCTTAAGCGACGCGGAGTCGCTGGTCTGGCGGCGTCAGGGACCGGCCAATGCACACAATTACGAGGTCATGGACCTGAGCACAGCCAGGGGAACGATCCAGGAGCTGCTGCAGCTGTTCCGCAGCAACGCCATGTTTGACCTGCTGCGCGACTTTACCGATCTGGACTTGAGTGGCGCCGATGCCGTGCGGCCCAAATGCAGCGTGGAGCTGCAGCGCTGGTCACACGGGAACTACACTGTCCTGGGCGACGGCCTGGTAAGCGAGGAGAATACCCTCGACCTGGTCTACTATCTGAATGCGGCGGAAGGAGCTGCAGTCATCACATACCTCTCACCCGACGGCGAGCTTCCCCATGAGAAGGAGAAGACGGCCTCCGAGGAGGAAGAGGACGATTCTGTTCTGCTCACCATATCGCCCGTGGACAACGCCCTGAACATTGTCTACCGCTGCGAGGGCACAACCAAGTTTACCAAATACGTGTCGCGCAATACGCCCTTGGAGAAGGGACCCGTTTTCGTTATATCCTGCAGCTACAAGGAGTAGTCGCTGCTGTTCGCGCACAACCTTCTGGGACTATATACAAACATTCGTAGCGGTCTAATGTACAGAACTAATTTACCGAATAAAAATGATGTAGAACAAAAACCTGAATATTTCCGATTTTGCTATTTGCTATTTGCTGCTCGCGCATCGCCCACCCCGCGTTGAAGAAAGCCACACACTAAATTAATTCGTACTTCTGCTTTTGATTGCCATTACAGATAAATATCGCATCGGTGCCACGATCGCCTTCATTGTAGTCATCATTGGGATTGGCGTACCGATGTGGTGGAAAACCACAACAGTCTACAGGTGAGTGAGTCATCAATGGCTCTGTGTCTGTTCTCCAGCCTGAGGCACTTTTTAAATGATCAATCAATCAATCAATCAATCAATCCTTCAATGCATTCAGAGTCTCTTTGCCATCGAAGGCCATACTGAGTTTGAGCGAGCAGCCCATCAAAACGGCTGTGCAGGTGGCCCTCTACACGCAGGGCTCCAGTCGCGTCCAGCTGCTCATCAGCGAGCTTCAAACCGCATTTAGCGATAGCGGTAAGAAGGAAGCAGGAAGCCCCACCCACCCCCCATTAGAGTGACTAATAATGTTTCGTTTCGTTGCAGAAATATGGGCCGTGGAATTTAAGCATCTGCCGCCGCCGGCCAGGGCCAATGAGGCGCATACGCCTGCAGCATTGGAGAAGCTGCTGCTGCAGGAGCATCCCCAGAGTGTGGGCGACTTTATGTTCATTGAGTGGCCCAACTTGCAGGAGGATGTACTGCTCACAACCGAACGTTCAGCTCTGATGCGCAACGATACAAGTGAGATCAGATAAATTCGATTATGCCGAAACCTGATTATAAATGAAGTTTTGAACTTTTGCAGGCGCCAATAAGCTGGCGCAGGTTCTGCACTCGAAGATCCTGCAGACTTATCGCATCAATCAAATACTCAGCACAGACGATCGACTGGGGGCCAAGTCCGAGGCAGCACAGCCCGCCTACGATGTCATTGTGTCCGTGCTGAACCCAAAGCCGCGTCTAACCCACGCCCAGTGGAACATTTCGATGGCCGTGAAGAGTGAGACTTTGTGACACTCAGCGTAGGTTCATTTCTCATTTCTCATTGCTTCGTTTCTCATTTGCAGCATATGTGGAGCCCTGGCTGGCCCAGTTGTCGGACATATCCAACTATACGGTGCGCACGCAATGGAAGTACCGTGTGTCCATCGAAGCCAATCTCAAGCAGGTGCGCGACGAGAGCAAGCTGGGTCGCCACTATGCCCTGCAGGAGGCGGATCTGCCCCACCTGCTCACCTCCATATCGCAAAACCTAAGCGCCAGCACCACCGACAAGCCGGCCATCAATCTGGTGGTCTATATTCCGCCCTGCAAGACCGCACCCCTGCACATCTACAACCGCAAGAACCAGTTGCTGACGCGGAACGGCGTGGATGCCTTTATATCGCCACCCTGGGGCGGCGTCATCATTGCCAATCCGCCGGAGAGCGTGTGCCTGGCCTATGCCAATGACGAGCAGCCGTTGCCCTACCATGTCAGCACCACGGACAACATGCAGGTGATGCTCGACCAGCTGCACAAGCTGCTCGACATCAGCAGCGAGCTTCAGTTGGAGGGCGTCAAGACGGTGGACATTGAGCAGTTGGCCCCGCGCCGCTGGGAGTACGAGGCCTATCTCAGACGCAGCGCCATTCGCCACATTACCACGGCCAGTAGAACGCTGCAGAGCCTCATTAACCTGCTGGGTAACTGCTCGAATCATCAGCACATAATCAGGCAATCAGGCAATAATCCATTCGTTTCCTCTCGCCCACAGATCAAATCAGTTATATTGTGATAAACGACGATGTGGCCGCGGCCATAACGAGCTCTTATGCCGACATTATGGCCGCCAAGGCCGCTCTACTGGAGCATCGACTGGGCGACGCTTCCGCACTGGCCAAGCGCGCATTTGTGGCCTCAGAGCGGGGCTTCTTCGATGCCAGCCTGCTGGCGCAGCTTTACTTTCCCGACGAGCAGAAGTACGCCATTTACATTCCACTCTTCCTGCCCGTGCTGGTGCCCGTGCTCAGTTCCTTCAACATGCTGCGCAAAGTGCTGCAAAACATTCGCAAGGAGAAGCAGAAGCAGCACTAAACGAGCCGCGACGAATGGTTACGACACCCAATAAAAAATACCGACTATTCTTGATATAATTTAATAATCTAGTCCGTCAAGGCCATGGCTGCCAGTTTATTTGGGTTTCATTCGGTAAAGGTCATCGTCGATCTCTTTGCGCAGGCGCTTATTGGGCGGCTTCGGCCGGCAGTAGTTGGAGTTCATGCTGTAGATGGCGACGCACACCACATAGGCAATCAAGATCCGTTTCAGCATGTTCAGACGTTCAGACGGCCGGAGATCCGGACAGAGTCCCCCCGACATACAAATGGAATTTTGATCACTGAATCCAAGGAATTTCGGGCGGCACATCATCTGAAAGTAAACTGCTTGACACCTTTTCCATTTCCAGCATACGCCCTGATACTAGTGGGCTGAGCTGCAATGGATGTCAGGGCTGACGATGGTACGCACCCCTCGGGGGCCGATCGCAGCCAGCGCAGCGCAGCGCAGCGTGTGAACGGAGCGGATAGGTCAGGTTCAGACGCAGTCGCTGCCAGATGAATGCCAAACGAACCCCCCCCCCCCAACAGATGCAAAGCCAAAGCAGCAATGCTCTTTCCTCTACCCATGTCGGAGGATAATTTCGGGTAGCAGCAAACTAGCCAGCCACAGGGATATACCCCTGCCGGGTTAGGGCTCTTGACAGTTGCACTGCAAATATACAAATGGGAGGGGGGGGGTTAGGAAAACGAAGAAGCAAATACGGGGCTGTCAAAACTCGTTAAACATGGAATTCAATTGGTAATGGGAGGGGGGTGGCGGTTGATGCAGAGGCGGGGCTTGGGCCAGGGGGAGCGGTCGGCGTCAAAACTATGCGCATTAAAAGTAAATAGTT
This sequence comes from Drosophila obscura, assembly GCF_018151105.1. Lineage (NCBI taxonomy): Eukaryota > Metazoa > Arthropoda > Insecta > Diptera > Drosophilidae > Drosophila > Drosophila obscura. The sequence goes on along the minus strand of NW_024542736.1, from coordinate 2,012,112 downwards.
AATTTTTAATTGCTCACGGCTCGTTGGCTCTCGGCAGACGGGGGGACAGACAAAGACATAACCGAACCGAATCTCCACAGACATACTCGTAGCCGTCGTACCCGCGTCGTACTCGTAGATATTCAACAAGTATTTGTCTCTTATTCAAAGGTTAAATATTATTTTAATGAGCCGTGCTTGTTGTCGGAGGCTATGGCTATGGCCGGGACTTTTGCTTTGGGTAGCTAGGTAGGTAGGTGGGCAGGTGGGGGAGACTACTTCAGAAAAGACAGAAACCTTTTCTCCAATGTGCGAGGCTGAGAGATGGAGAGCCAGAGCCGGAGCTACACAGCCCCAAGACCGCAAAAAGGTCAACAATGTGACTTTTAGCGATCGCCAAATGCCGCCAACTTGCCAAGTGGCTTTGTGTCATGGTTTCGGTGCCATTGTTGTGGCGTTGCCTCGTCAGGCGACAGCATATGGCGGATACGAAACCAATTCGAACCGACCCGAACCGAACTGAACCAAGCCGAGCCTGTGACGCCTACACTCTAACCCTTTGCAAGCGCTTTTTGGCCGCAAGGGCCATCATCTGCATTTCCGGCATAGATGGCCCATTAGCCCGCCGCAGAAATGCCTTTAAAATCCCATTTTCCCACACGCACTCGCTCTGGTCTGGTCCTCTCCGTCACGGCAACCGCGGCACGCACGTCAAAAATCAATTCAGCCGGAGTCAAAGTGGACGAGAGACGCGAGATGAGCCGAAGGCTAACACAATAACGAAACTAATGTTGATGCGGTTGTTAAGTATTTCCAAACACTTTGGCAGATTAAATGAGTTGGCTGAAGTGGAAAATGTGGCAGGGAAGAGCCACCATAAAGATGTTGCACCTATTGTCTGGACTGGTCTGGTCAGGTCTGGTCTGGAGGGGGCGGGAACACTCGACTGCAACAAGGCGTGTAATTAATAATTGATTGAATTTTTCCCAAACAATGAATGACAAGGGGCAGTCGAGGCGATGCTGATGGTGCGATGGCGATGGCGATTGCGATGGCGATGGCAATGTGGATGTGGATTGCGGTCTGGACAGCTGCAGACAGCAAAAGAATTGAAGAATTTTTCGCCCAAAATGGCACAAAGTACACACAATGAGCAGCCGCCGTCAAGTGGCCTGGCCCAAGGAGCTGTGGAGGCTGTTGCCAGCCAGGTGTGCCCATAAGTTGCTTTTAAGGAGCCAGCACGTAAAAGTTGCATTGCAAAATGTTTACTGCTGCAATTGTAAACACTGTTGACCATATGAGAGTGGTTGTTGTTGTTGTTGTTGTTGTTGCTGTTGTTGTTCCAGCTGCTGCATCGATGCTGATGCTGATGCACTTTTTATAGCACCATGGCATTCCCACAGCTAAGTGAAATTAATAAAAATTGCAATCAACTTGAATGCCCCTAAGCTGGATGCGAGCGTTGCACCAAAAATGTCAAATGCGTCTGCGCAATTCACATAATTTGTTTAATTAATTACGCCAACACATTTTCATTGCTGCCTATTGGGTAACACCGCTGCAGAGACGCCACAAACATCAGCTGCTGCTGCTGCTGATGCTGCTGCTGATGTGATTTTTCACATAAACTAGAAGAGAAGAAAAAAAACAGACACACTATAACTATAACAGCAATTGAAAGCCGAACGGATTTGGCAGCTTTCGAAAGATTCAACCAACGTCAAAGTGGAAGTAGATGCTGCTGCTGTTGCTGCTGCTGTTGCCTCTGCAACATTCTCAGCCAGCTCCAAGGCCATTCTGCATATGCTGCTGCTACTTGCAGCCATTTGGTGAGCGGATCGGCCAATTGCAAAGTAGCATCTAGCCGTTTCGACGAATTTCAAGTCTTCGATTCGTTTTTTATTCGTTTCGGATTTGAGTTGAGGAAGCATTGCAGCCACAAATGTTAGAAGAACAAAGTTCAGTCTCAAAATTGCCACAAGAACTGAGGAACTTCTTTGGGTTACTTGACAAAGTAGAAAACCTGTGGCTTGGAAGGGGGGGTGCATACGTAACTTATTGTGGAACAATTAAACAATTTGTTTAACAAATGCCCTGCCGCAGCTCAATAAACTGAAAGCGAATGTAAACAGCACAAGCATCGGCAACAGCATCATTGGATTCATCATCATCTTCATTTTGCAAGTGGCAGCCATGGGAAAGAGATCTCATCGGCTGTTTGGGGGTCTGGGGCTGGCTGGAAAAGTGTCGAAGCGGACAGAGCCCAAGGACGCTGGCTGGCTGCTTGGCTGGGTTATAAAACAAATAAAGCGAAATGTATTATACAAAATATTACTTACCCTTACCGCAGTTTGACATAAATGCCAATTTAAATGCTGCAAAACGCATAAATCAGCAAAAAGCCAAGTTGCCGCTGTGGCTGTTGCCGCTGTGGCTGTTGTCTCTGTTGCTGTTGTTGTCGTGTTTTTTGGCAAACAAACGATCAGCAAGTGGCGCTCCTCAAAAAACGTTTTTGTCCCAAAATGTTTCCCTGCAAAATGAAGAAGACCCCGCCGCCACAGTCAGCATTGGGCAGAGTTCAGGCAAAAGGCAATGTTGCTGCTGGGTTATGCTGCTGCTGCTGTTGTTGCTGCTGCTGCTGCTGCTGCTGGTGGGTGATGGGTGACAAAAGATGCCGTCTAATTGAATTACCATAAAATAAAAGTTGTCTTGAAAATGCGCATAATTTCAGCTTAGTGTCTAGCGCTTAGAGCTAGCATCCTGGTCAGCATTAGTAGCTATTAGCCATGCAGCTTTTGCTCTGGCGCTGGCATTTGGCATTTGGCGACTCAGAATTTAGATTCTTCTCTCTCTCTCTCTCTCTGTCTTTCTTTCCAGAAGACTCACGAACAATGTCGGTGCTTCAGCTTAGATCCAACTGCAACGCAGACCAGCGCCGACAAAGCTCATTAACATGATTACAATGGAACCCTGACTGCATAATAATTCACACATATTCCAGCAGTACGGCCAAATAATTACGAAAAGTGCATTTGTATGGGCATGCAATTAGTCACAGATACAGCAACCACCAGCACCACCACACAGTAACAAAACTACTCTTGGTGCAGCATCTGCATCTGCATCTGCTGGATTCTTTGCCGCCCCTAAACCACCTCCACCTCCATCAACGTTTCGTCTCATTCATTCCCATAATTTACCAAATATTTTTATTATTTAGTTTTTATTTCGCTTCTACCATGATCCATCTATGCAAGCATAGATACACTCGTATCTAGCAGGTACGAACGTACGAGTATGTGTTTGTCTGTGTGGCGGCATAGCAACTGCAATGTCTATAACATTTTCTCACGTTTCGTCGTGCAGATTTCGGCACAAGTTGCGCCTTGGTGTGGCACAGCCCGGCCCGGCCCGGCTCGGCTCGGTCTGACTAGCTCTGGCCTAGCCTGGGATGCGATGCGGAGGCTGTTGGTGGATGGATGGTGATAATGATGATGCTGGTGCTTATGCTGCGGCTGCTGCTGCTGGTAGTAGTGCTGGTGGTGGCGAGGCCGTTGCCTCAGCGGGGGTGGGCGGCTAATGCACATTTTATGCAAATTTCGACTGCAGTTTGTGTGTGTGTGTGTGTGTTGGCAGACTGAGGCTAGTCCACGAGTGCCAGCAAATACAATTTAGAATGCTTGACTGCATTGACTAGCGTTGGATGTGGATTAAGGCGGATTAAGTCTTTAATCTGTTTAATGGAATGTTCTCCAAATAAAGTTGTATAAGTACTTACATTCGCTTAGGTGGATTCTTAAACACATTATGTTATTATTCAATTTTATTATTTTATTTTATTTTATTATTCAAAGATAAACTTTAATAAATATAAATATGTAAACATATTACGCAGGTTTAACTTAGTGTATTCAATTTATTTAGGATAAATAAATAACGCTAAGCAATTTCAATTATTTATTCTAACCCAGCCCCGACCTAATGGAAGTTCTAACTAGAGGAAAATTCCTTGAAATACAGCGTGCCAATGGTCTACCGGGAATCTTTATAACTTTAATCGAAAACAAGTTCGTTGCTCAAGTCTTTCATTTTATTGGTTATTTTTAATGCGTCTCGACTCGCCGGATTTTTATTCAAACATGCCGCCGCATCATGGCGAATGCGTCAAATTAGCCAGGCAGACCACTCACCGACAGGCGGACAGGCAGACAGACAGACAGACAGACAGACACACATACCCACTGACTGACTGACCGACCCATTCCCCATCCTGCAAAAGCTTTCGGGTTTCGCAAGCAGCGTGGCATCCATAAAACTCTAAATTGCACAGCTGTGGCCTGCGTCTACGTCTGCGGCTGGCAGCATTTGCCACGTGCAGCCTCCCAATCCCAATCCCAGTCCCGATCCCAGCCAATGTGTAAACACATAAAATGCACACAATATATGTATGTACAGTGTACACAGTTATACCAGGTATACCTGAGGTATACACTGGTATGCAATTTCTTATTATGAGCGGCTGCCTGGCAAAAGGTTTTCCGAGTGCTGCACTTTATCAACGGGAAAATCTGCTGGCAGCCCATGCTCATTGCTGCACAATTACTCAACGACCTGGGATGGCCGTCCACCCGTCTGCCAATCTGTATGTCTGTCTACCCGTCTGCAATTCCAATTCCAGCTTCAATCCCAATCGCAATCCTCGCCAGTTGCGACTCGTTAGTGGTTGGCCTGCCGCAGTGGCTCTGCCTCGACTTCTGCTTCTGCTTCTGCTTTGGCTTCTGCCAGGCTTTTTGCATTTTTTGGCGCGTTACTTGTCGCTGCGATGGCACCAAATGCCAGGCCAAGACTCTGCTCGAAGAGAAGCGGGAGTTTGCTCAGGCGCATCTTCAGCTTAATTGAATTTTTAGTTTTGCTGTTGCCACTGCCACTGCTGCTGAGGCTGCTTCTTCTTCTGCTGCTGCTGGTGGAATGCATTTTGGGTGAATGCATTTTCCATTGGCTCCCACACGATGTGCAAATGCTTTCGGCACTTTTACTACACCATCACCAAGCATTCAGGCAGCTGGCAAAGCTTACATAATGAGTAAAAATTAAATAATTTACCTCACAAACGGATTCTTAACGAGCCGAGACAGCAGCAGCAGCACAGCGTTTCGGCGCTTCGGTCTTGTAGTTGTTTTCCGAGCACTTGTAGCTGCCAAATGAAACACCGAATTCGTGTCTTTGTCGGTGGGGAGGGGGAGAACACATTTATCAATGTCAATGCGGTGTCTATCTATTGTAAGGCCATTCGAACTGATGTGATGGGTATTTAATTGAAGGCGGTCGCTCGCTAATTAGAATCCAATCCGCTTAGCGTAGATGCTGTGTAATGCCACGCAGAAATCCATTGGGACCCATGCAGCGAACGCCTGCTAGTTCGTGTCTGGAGTCATCTCGGGTTGAGCTGGGTCATTGGACACTGGGTACTGGCACTTCCTTGTTATTGGCCTTTCCCACGCAGAGGGCAGACAGGCAGCAGATCGCGTGAGTCATTGGCACACACAGGAGTATAAACTGTGCATTTATTACGAGTATTGGGACTGGACTGGGACTGGGACTCCTCTGCCATCTCTTACACAATCACAATCAGCAGCAAATTAGAAAAATGGCAGCAGACACAGCCTCTGCCTCTGTCTCTGCCTCTGCCATATGCCATATGCCACTTCCCACCAAGTTTTTTGGTGAATGTGGCTGCCAGGTTGAAAGTCATCCAGTCGCGCAGTCGCGCAGGCTCGTCCTCCGTTTCGGTTTCACTTCCCTTCCACCAAACTCCTAAGTTGACATTTTTTGTGTGCCGCAGTCTGGCAGCTGCTTTGCATGACTTTGCCTCTGCCTTTGCCTTTGCCCTGTTTTCGGTGTCTGGAATTTTTTTTTTTTTTTGTGTGTTTTTCCGGCAGGCAACCTCAACTTTGAAATGCCAAGCTGCCAGTTCCAGGTGACAGCTTGAGGTTTTTTTGCTCGCCTTTATCTGGGCGCAGTCAAAATGCGAAATGTGGTGAATCTGCCCCATCTGGTAGCAACGCCCAAGATGCACAGATTTTTGGCCCAAAATCTGCAGGCGTGTAAATTCCCACACTGCAACAAAATGCCGCACATTGCCCCGTTCTCTGTGCCACACTCACCCATATAGACATAACCGGATTGGATTGTCGGTGGCATCGCGACTTTTGCCCCGACATGGCAGCGGCTGTGGCTGTGGCAGTGGCAGCAACAGCAACAGCAAGAGCCACAGCAGATGGGCCAGCAAATGACAAAGCCCCGCCATGACTATGACATAATACCCCAGCGGAAGATGCAACCCAAGAGACCAGGCGCTGTGCTACGTGAACTGTACGGGTACGGGTAAGGGTAAGGGTATGGATACGGGTTCGGGTACGGTTTCGGGTACGGGTGTAATTGCGGTGGGAGTGAGAGTGCGGCCAGCGCTTGCCCACAATCATGAGTTGGCCCTGCGGCTGGCTGACGTAAGTGATGATGAGTGACGACTCCTGGCAGGCAGTGTAATGGTGCAGCTGCTCTGCAGCGCTGCAACGCTGCAACGCTGCAGCAGGGCACAATGCAGACAAGTGTCATCTGGTCACACGCTGCGTATGCGTAATATGCGTTAAGCATGCATCTAGGGGACCAGACCACAAGAAGCCGCAGAACCAAAAACGAGCACGAATACCGAGTACCGAGTCGAGTCGAGTCGGGTCATACGAGACGACGAGCACGAAGATGGTTCGCTCGGTGATCTGCGGCTGCTGCCAGCGTCTCTGCCGCAGCAGCACTGTGATGGGCTCCAAGTGGTTTTTCCTTTCGCTTTCCGAAATCATTTCGCTTCGACAACGTAAACGATCCAGTCACAAATCGCGCATCGCATCGCAGCGCCCCGCTTGGCTCGCTTGGTTCGCCTGTCTCCTCCGTGCGGTTCGTACCTCTGCCTATGCATTGCCTCTCTGTTTGCCCTGTTGCAAGTGGCAGCTGTGACTCGACTCTGTGCTTTTTTTCTGCCGTTTTCTGCCCAGTCAAGTGAGGCAGACGTCGACGCCACTGCACGGCACGGCACGTCTCTCAACGTTTCGCTGCACCTTCTAAATGGCTCTTCCGTAGTTTTCGCACCTTGCGAAACCCATTTTCGTACGCATTTACATACCGTTTGAATTTGGCGAACGCAAAAGAAGAAAGAAGAAGAACCAATTTTTATTATATTTTTGGTCTTGTCGGCACCGACTCCACCGACTCATTTCCTACATGACGGACACTTTTTTGGAGAGCGGTGGTGTTAAGTTCGTGAATAGCGAAGCGAAACAAGGCGAAACGAAACGAAACGAAACGCAGCGAACATCTTGTGCGGCTTGTGGGATTTTCGCAATCCAATCCAATCAAATCAAATCAAATCGAATCCCTTCCCATACTCATGCGTTCTCTCTGGTGTTGTGTCTCTCTGTCTGTCTTGTTTTGCAGTGCGATCCATGTGCAAATCGACATTAACTAGCAGCTTAATCGCTTTGGATTACCCATTGGATATATCATACTGACTTTGGACAGAATCACTCGATTTGGATTACCCCGTAAAACTGAACCGACATGTTGAGTGTTGATTATAAAATGTTTGCCATCATTTTGGGTGAGTACAAAAACTAAACTTAAAATTAAAGTTAGGTTTATTTTTAAAGAATTTTTGGTCTAATTTATTCTGCAAATGATAGAGCAATATATATTCAAAAAGGCCTGAATTATGCATCTGAAATATAACCAAAAATTATGATCATGTGAAGTACATAAAATATCTACAGTATTTTTAGCTGTAAGCATGCTTCATCCTGCAGCTTGCCATCATTTATTATCATTACAAAAATAGCTTTAGAAAAAGTTAGAAAATGCCAGATCAAATATCGATTAGTGGGGTAACTTTCTTGTAGGCTTTTGTTTTTATTTTTCTTGGCACTTCTTTAATTGTGGCAATCGACCTTCTGCATGATCATGATTCATGAACAATCGCATATTGTGCTTGGACATCAAAGATCCCATCACATCGCAAAAAACAGAAATAATCGCATGATGCTCATTAGTTGGGTTGTCTTCAGCACATTTTTTCTGTTTCAAATAGAAATGATGGGCTGCCGCTGCCCCTGCCGCTGCTGCTGGTTCAAGGTCCATTGATCGCGAAAGAAATTAATGGGATTCAATGAGTTTCATATCGATCACATTCGAAATCAAATGTAATTTGTTGGCCAGCTGCCGCAGCAGGGCGAAACGAAGACAAGGCTGAGAAATGGCAATTATGGCTAAGAGTAGGTCATCTGCATAATTACCGCATTGTAAATTATCTTATTACCAACCGCTCGCAGCAGCAGCACTGAAAGGGAGGAGCAGATGGAGATAGATGATTGGAGGAGAGTGGATTGGGACAACGCCCAAAAAACGGAAGCTTGAGGGGGGACTCCAGCGTGCGACTCACTCCACTTGACTGCGCTTCGAGCGCTTTCCGATTTGTAGGGGCAGTCAGCAACCAAATTAGAGATTCACTCATTCCCACAAAAGCAATTGAAATCGGAATCGAACAATCTGCATTTTGGGTTAAAGGAAACACAAAAGAGCTGCTGCCCCTTCAGTCCAGTCATAGTTCACTGCCACACAATGGGTGGAGGAGGCGGGTTGGAGGGGTTGGCAAGCTGCAATTGAAATTCATTTGAATTTGAATTAAATGCGAATCAGAGTCGAGTCGCGTCGCGTCGCGTCGGGTTGCTGCACAGCGTCGTCGTCTTTCTTCTTGAGCCATCCAGCTAGGCTGGATAGTTGGTTTTCTCTTTTTTGTTGTTTTGGTTTTTGGGTTTTGGGTTTTCTTTATCTGTTTTTCCCTATTTTTTTTTTTTCTGTGGCTGTGGCATGATGAATGGGGCGCACTGCGGCATTATGCAACCTGTGAGTGCAATTTGTGCCCTGGCGGTGCCGGGCCAGACCAACCGAAAAGCCACCGATGCTGGCTGCAGCTGCAGTTAAAAATTGCAATTACAATCTGCCTTAATTGCTCATCTTCCGCTGGCGTTGGCCAAGAACAGAAGCTGCCACATTACGTACAAATAGAAAACAAACTACTCGGCGATACAGTCCGAGACAGATACATGATGATACATGATGGGTGTGATGGCAATTAGGAGGAGTCACGGGTTTAATTAGCTTTTAATGTACGACGCAGGTACGACAAGGCACACTGCGATATGTGCCATGAAAGTGATTGACTTGGCATTTTAATTGAACGACCCTCATGAGCAGAGTGGATCCACACAGATCCGTTTTTGGTGGCTAATTTGACAGCTGGACTGACCCCAGCGAGCACACACACACACACACACACATATCGCTGTGGGAATGCGGCGTCTTGTTTAGCCGTTTGACTGAAATGACCGAAATGTTAATGATGTCTCTCGGTATCAGAAATACCAATCAATGGACCCAAAATAAATAAATAAAAAAAAGCAGACAGGCACACGCAGAACCATGTTGGAGGCTGGTTGGTGGCTCGCTCAGCTCAGCTCAGCTCAGCCTTGGACCGCCACAAGTGCTTGCTGCGGCACACATAAATCATGAGCTCGTCTCGAGATTGCGCTGGCATCATGTAAGCGAAAGTGATGCGAGCCCCGGCCACACTGAAGGTCACTCGTCCACTGGTCAGCATCAGCACCAGCAACAGCTCCAGCTCCAGCCTCGGTTTCAGGCTGAGCACCAATTCTAGCACTACTTGAGTTTCCATTTGAAGACGCACAAGCCTAACCAGATCACGATTTCTGTTTCTGAATCTTGCAGCAACGACAGCGGCGACACTTTGCAGCAGCTTCGGCATCGGCCAGGCACAGTTGCTCGACGAGGACGATGACTTGGCTTTCGGCAGGCCCTGGCCCACGTACAGTCTGCAGAATATGCCGAAGACGCAGTTCACCTGCCACGACAAGATACTCGGCGGCTACTATGCGGATCCCGAGACCCAGTGCCAGATGTTCCATGTGTGCGTGAAGCTTCCCGGAATCGGGGTAAGTGTTGTCTCCTCTTGCAAGTGCAACAGCCTGCGATTAAGGCGGCAGCAGCCGAGTCAGCTAAAAGAAATGCCATGCCCAAGCCACAACGAATGGTAAAGGCTCTTTGGTTAGGCTACCCTTTTGGATCCGTTTGACATTTAAGCCGCTTGGTTCTAGTGCCACAGATTCTGTGCTCCTTTGGGGCCTTACTTTGTTCTAAACTTAGATTCAAGTTCCCCCCCATGCAATGTTCAGAGTAGGAAAACGAAAGACTTGGGAAACGAACTTGCAGGCGCTCGTTGAGATCTCTGGCTCGAACCCCGCGCGATGTGCTGTCTCTGTGTCAAAGTGCCAGCTAAATGGCAAAGTTGCACAGCGAGGCTGGCAGCAGAAGCAGCAGCAGGAGGAGAATGTGTGATGGGGCTTCGTGACTGGCCTCTGCCGGATGATACTTAGACCTGAAGAAGACTTTGCTGTGCAGCGCTTGGATCGGATCGGATCGGTGACCTTTAAGTGTGGGTTTTCTGTTCGTTTCTTTATTGCATGCTTCGAGTTGTTTTCCACTCTTCCCTGACTACAGCTGCTCCGTCTGCTGCTGCTGCTGCTGCAGCTGGACCAGCTGCCGTTCGTGGCTGCTTTTCATCTCCTTGCAGTAGCTGTCGAGCATTTCGGACAGTTGCTGCTTGCGCTGCAGCTCATGCGCCTGGAAGACCTGGCTCTGATCCTGCCACAGTTGATTGAACCTCTCCGTGTACTGCTCCAGCTTCTGCCGGAAGGAGATCTTCTGCTGCAGCAGCTCCTCGTTGACCCTGATTAGTTCGCCATTCAGTTGGCTCACCATTTCGTCCCTTTTCTGCAGCTCCTTTTGCTGTTGCTGATTCTTGTGGGCCAGCAGCTCCACTCTCGACTGCAGCTGCTGCAGCTCTTCAACTGTCAGCTCTGCCTCCCATCGGATTTGCTGCAATTTCTGTGTGGACACAGGCACAATGTCCTTGTCCTTGTCCTTGTCCTGGTCCTGCCAGTCCACCTGCTTCGTCCCTAGGGCCGTGTCGCTGCTGCTGCACTCGTTATATTCCTCGGAATCGCTCTCCAGCGCATCCATCATCTCATACAGCTGCAGCTTTCTCCTCACTGCTGGTCCATAGCTCGAGGCTGAGCACCTTCTCCTTGAGGCAGCGATACTTCGTTTGCTCCTGTCTGTACAGGGCCTTCCACACCTCGGCGGATGGCTCGTGCTCTAGTGCTGGAGAGCAGGGCGGCGCCATCAGCGATGTGTGGAACACCGGAGCTTCTGTGTAGTTGATCACCACAGTGCTGTCGACACTGTCCAGCACCTCCTGGAGCAGCCGGTTCAAGTTGATGTTGTGGTATCGCATGTGGGACTTGGGGCTGCGGGACAGCGCCTTGAACAGTTTCAGCAGCGCGCCCATGGACGTGCTGGTGTCGTCGCGCCACGGCTCCGCCGTGGCACTCTTCAGGTGTATGAACTGCAGTTTTCCGTAGACTTTTCTCGACTGATCGATATTCGTTTGCCGCACGTTGAGCGTGAAGAGCACACGGCTCTGCGGCAGGCGCCGCATCACCCGCTCAATGTAGGCATAGACATCCCCGGTGGCTGCCACAAAGTGCTGCTTGGACGGCCTATGGTCCTGCCCCTCCATGTCGCCCGTGGACTCTGGACGCTCGCCATTGAGCTCAACGTGCCGGACGGATATGTTGACCTCCATGGTCAGCTCCAGAGTGTAGACGTGCCGGAACAAATCGCCAAAGATGCGCGCCATCACATCGTTCTCGTCGCTGCCGTAGTCCATTCGCTCGCCGTAGTTGATGATGGTGCTGGTGCTGCCGCCGAGCACCGGATCCACCACCTCGGACACCGCCTCCTCCCAGACATCGCGCTGCATCTGGCTGATGGAATGCAGCTTGCGAAACAGATAGACCTTTACCTGGGCACAGGAGTTGCCATTGTCAGTTGCTGTTGCTGTTGCAGTTGAAGTTCGAGCCGCTTACCATTCTTTTAATCAGCCGCCAGTACAAACGTGTTTCCTTTTTTATTTTCTATTTTGTTTTGTGTGTTTTTTCGAGTACGCTGGAGTGTGTTGTATTTTATTGAAGACTTTGACTATTTTGTATACATATGGATTTTGAACTGATTGTCAATTAGCCAACTGGGTTGTGTGTGTTGTGTGCACAATGGAGTGGAGGCCCCCGCCGAACGGCATCGAGAACCAGACCGAGAACGTTCACTTCTTCGCGGCATCATCGTCACCTGGGACCCCGGGGCCACTGTGGGCCACTGCAAAATGTCAAGTGGCAGCGTTGCAAATGCCAAAGTTTGTGGCAGGCAACCTGATACCAGGCATGGAGCTGGGGGCCACTGTGGCATTATCATTCGCCGCACAAGGAAGCATCTGATTGGATGTGTGAATGCCTACAGTAGCTGGGCCAAAGTGGCTTCAATTACGAGCAGCTTACACTGGGAGAAAAAAACGTTAAATAGAAACTAGTTTGCCACGAGATTTTCCCTCGAAGAGTAAGCAATAAAAGGCCCAAGGCTCTTCGCTGCTTGACTTGAGTTTTCGCTGGTAAGGATTGTCTTTTTTGTTCCTGTTGTGGCACTCACAAATTCAAGAGGCGTCTAATCTATGTACATCTGTGTCCCATGATCATTCTTCTGTATCAAATATGCTTAAATTTCAGCCTTCAGAAAAAGCTTCCTGCTTTAAATTCCCATTTAATCGAACAGCTCTCAATTTGCTCTTTCGTTGGCAATTACTTAATTTTTTTTTTTCCGCGGTGTAGTTTAGTTTTCTGCCAGTTTGAATTACCTGAATTTGTGGCTTGGCTGCGAGCCCCAATTGTGGCTGCTGCTGTGGCGGCTGCTGCTGCCTTGGTCTTGGCTCTAATGCTTTGGCTGAAAATTGAATCCATTTATAACATTGAATTTTGCATGTTGCTCTGGTTATCTGGTGGTGCTGTGTTTTGATGATGATTTCGCTGTGTGTGCAGCTCGTACATCGAAGAGTTAATCCGTTTGTCCAACAGGTGCAGGACTATCGCTTCCTCTGCCCCAACACGACGGCCTTCGACCAGGAGCTGCAGATCTGCGCCAACTGGGCGGACGTGGACTGTGACAAGGCCACCTCCTTCTACGACAATAATAACCTAAACGATTTGTATCGCGATGGCGATGGCAAGGGCGCCAACGAGGAGGAGGCCACCTTCCATCTGCAGCGTGCCGAAACAGGTAAGCGACTCCCAGGGCTTTCTTCAGCAATTAAATTTAATTTCAATGGGGGGCCGCCTCGTGTAATTGCAGGCGATGTCCGTCGATCTAAGGAGAATAGTCGCGGCGAGCAGAAGTCACGCCCGCGACACAATTATGCCAGCTCCAGCTCCAGCTCCAGTTCGAGTTCGAGTTCCAGTCCCAATTTGGAGATCACGCAATCCACCAAGCGACCCATTTCCAGCTATTACACGCCGACAACAGCGAGCAGCAGCAGCAGCCCGACCACGAGCAGAAGCACCACCACCAGCACGACGGAGCGCAGCTATTACAGCAACAACAACAACAACAACGATGACTCAAAGCGTAAGCCAGCAACAACAACAACAACACTGCTAGACAATGGAATCTTCAGATTTATTACTCGAATTAATCACGCTCTTGTCTCTACTCCACTCCACTCCACTCCACAGAAGACTTTGATGATATCTTCAAGGGTTCCCATAGCTCGCACTTCTTCTCGAACCGCCACGGCGGGCGCGAGTACGATGAGGAATCATCGTCGTCGACGGGAGTGCGACCGAAGCCCAACGATTTCAGCGATTACAATCGCAAGACCACGGAGGCGTCCAGCAAGTCGCGAGTCACGCCCACCCGGGGACAGCGCCCCACTGGCAGCAGCACCACCGCCGCTCCGACCACCAGCAGCAGCAGCACCAGCAGCAAGTCGCTGAAGAAGATCACGCTGCATGCCTCATTCAACACGGACTTTCTGGACTATTCGCCACAGAGCAGGACGACGACCACGCCCAGACCCAGCAGCAGCATCACCAGCCGCTTCAGCTTCGGCGTGAACGACTACCAGACGCAGGAGCGCATCCAGCCCACCACCTACAATCCGAACAGTGGCGCCTATCGCTTCAAGAGCACGCCGCCGCCGCCCAAGTACACGGAGCAGCCATCGAGCTCCACCAAGCTGACGGGCAAGAATGTGCAGGACTTCGACAAGGAGACCACCAAGCGGAACAAGCCCACGGTAGCGGCGGCACGCAAACAGAAGCTGGGACCCCAGGAGTCCAAACTACATAAACCACAACGAGTTCGTCGACGTGCCCAAAGGCCCAAGGGTGCAGCAGCCGCAACCCTTCCAGGCCACGCAGAACAAGCTGGAGCCGCACTATCAGCGCCCCAAGCCGCAACAGTTGTCCCGAGTGGGCAGCCAGGAGCCGGCGCCCTTCAAGGCATCCGCCAGCTCGGGGCCCAGTGCGAAGCCGCGCTCGTTTACCAGCCGCGGCAGCATCACCTACAAGGCCACCACCGAACGGTATCCGGATGATGAGCTGCACTTCCGCACCACGGCGGCCAGTGCCGGTGCCCAGTCATCAGCTGCTGCTGCTGTGAAGAAGGTTACGCATGCGCCCAAGGACACATTCACGCCGACCACCTTCAAGCCCACAACCTACAAGAAGCCCTACGAGCAGAACTTCTATCAGGCACAGCAGACACAGCGGCCCAGTCAGAGTACAACGAAGAAGGCATCGACGGTGGCCGGAGCACTGCCCACCACAGCCAATCCGTACTACAATGTGGACGAGGATGATGGCCAGTACCATCCGGAGCTGTATGAGAACGATTTCCCACGCAATCGCTTCAATTTCCTGCGCACCCGATCCTCCAGCTCCAGCTCCACAAGAACAACCACTCCGAGTGCGCCGCCATCCAGCAGGCAGCCGCATGGCTTCCAGCAGGCACACAGCCATCCGAGGAGCCAACAGCAGAGGGAGCGCGAGTCGGACCTCAGCGATGAGGAAGAAGAGATCTTCAAGACGGCCCAGTCGCTGAACTTTGGCGCTGCCAGCATCAACAAGCTGCGGGCGGACATCTACAAGGCGGAGAAGACGTCGCAGCAGTACAACTCTCAGTACAGTCCGCAGTTAGCGCCATCTAGTCCGAAGACAACCGCCCAGACCACCAGCAGGCCGACGACTCACAGCAGCAGCAGCAGCAGCAGCACCGCCCAATTGACCAGCACCACCTCGACCACCACAAGCACCACGACCAGGCGACCAAGCACAACGAAGACGACGACCACAACGAGCACAACAAGTGCACCCGTGGAGGCGAAGAAATCGGCCAGGAGCAAAAAGGAGAAGCAGCTGGACAAGAAGGACAGGCCAGCCGGCAAGCGGCAGCGGCCACCGTATGCGGACGAGGACACCAGCTACGACTATGCCTACTACGACACGGACTGAGCGCTACAGCCGCTGCTCTGGTCTGGCCCCAGCACTCCAACTAACTATTTACACAACTGTACCTTTAAATCCATTTTGCACTCACTGCCTTGACCATTAACTACTAAACTATTCATAGCGTAAACGATCCATATCCATATCCATTCCTTTTTTCAGTCTCATTTTTCTGTATAGGTGCCACAGTATTTTCAAGATCACAATCACAATCACAGCTCTAGCAGCAGCTCCGCTCCGGTTCCGCCTGCACTCGCTCGCATTATCTTTCATGTGCATATCATATCGAATCGAATAATATCGAACCTGCTTAGCACCCATTAACACTCGCGTACATTCATTCAATCAGATTTCAGATTCAGATTCAAGATGCGTTCTAATGAATTTCCATGCGTGTATCTAGTTATTTAAATAAAAAGTATATGTTTAGTCGTTAGACAATTGTTAAAATGAAAAAATGAAGCAAATCGGAAGCCAAAATTGTATCGAAGAGCGGCTGATTTTGTACTTGTTGTGTAATATTCAATGAATTCACTACATAATTGTATTAACTTTAAGGTTTCTTGTAAATAAAATGATATGTAACTCATAAAAATCGAATATTATTTGGCGCCAAAATGTTTTGATCTCGATATGGCGTTGCGATGCTTTTTAAATAGTGCTATCGATTAGTACTCACTTCGAGTAGCGATATGCATTTGCATCTGTAATATCGATACTTGCCACGATCGATACTACAAAGTATCGATGTTCACCCGCCAATTTCTTATGATTTTAGTTTTTATGTGGTTTTTATGTTGGAAATAAGCTTAAAATAAATAAAGTTAGTCATGTTGTGCAGTTTCACTAATCGCCGGACTCCGATGTACTCAGTCCTTGAACTTTTGTCGCACACAGCGCGGCATGGGGAACAAATACACGAGCATATTGAAGGCAGCCAGGCCCACGGCAAACGCACAGGATGCAGCCACATCAATTGTCTCCTGTAAGTATTGTAGGTTGATTAAATGTTGCTTGGGATATTATAATGTGTATAAATTACATCTGGATGTGGCAAGCCCAGACGCTCGTGCATAAAGTCCGTTGGCTTGGGGCAAATGACGGAGGCAGTCGGCGTACAATTCAACTTTCGCGTTTGGAAGGCGATGCTGTGCAGCAGGGAGGATGCGTAGCGCGTGTGTGTGCCCTTTGTGTTGTCCTGCAGCCAGGGCTGAAGGCCCTTGAAGGAGCTGTAAAGAAAAACCATAAAAACTCTCAAATATATCCCCAATTGATCTCGTGGGATTGTGCTACCCACCGCACTGTGCCGCTGGCCAGGGCAACGCTGATGACCAGCGCATAGGTCACCGCGATGGCTGCATTGAAGGGCACCTTGACGACCAGCAGAAAGGCAATTGTCAGCTGTTCGGCGAGCACGAAACTGGACCAAAGTGCCACAAGCAGATAGGCAAATACAATGCCGTTGTTGTACTTCAAATCCAGCAGCAATCTACGGTTAGGAAAGCTTTTAGTTTGGAACTTATCTCATGTTTCAGTGGCACCTACGGATAGACCACACAGCTGGCAATGACCGCAGATACTGCAGAGAAAGGAATGGAGACGGCATTGTAGGCTATGAGGAGTGTGGTGCCGGAGTAGAGGCCCTCTGGTGTGTCCTGTGAGAGCTTCTTGCGCCAAACGGGAACTGCAAGCGATTCAACAAAGAACTTTAAACGCGAATCTTTATGGATTAAACTTGAACCTACATAGAGTTATGGTAGTGAGGATACCGCAGCCATAGGACAAGCCCAATATATTCAGAATCATTCCATTTCTGGTGAAGAAGCCATGTGCATCATCCTGGGAAGCACATACGTTAAGTTACAGAACTACAAGTGTATGGTGCAGCTGATTACTTACCCCCACATTTGTATAGAAAGCCCAGAGTATGCTCATGGCTATGGGTAGCAGTAGCAGTCGAAGGAAAAGCGTCTTCATGCCAACCAGACCGCACGAGAAGGTAGATGCCAGCAGTTTCCTAAGCAAAACAAACACAAATTACCAACTAAAAGGTTGTGTTGCGGCTCCGCACTTACAAGTACAGCATAACCCAGACTTTAAGCTCGCCCGGCTTGCCGTAGGCCAGCGGCACCTTGCCCGATCCCATGTTATTCAAAGGCGCATCAGAGATGGGCGTCTCTCTGGAGAATCTTTCCACAAGCGCCTCAATCTGCTGGCTGGACTCCAAGAACCGATCGCGGCTGCGACGATCCACCGTGGACAGGCAGAGATAATACATGAGGGGATTCTCCAGCTGGGGGCAGGGAAAACCAATGCCATGAAAGTATTCCAGCATGGCGCGAGTGCCGCCAGAGTAGACAACGCCGCCCAGGCACAGAAACAGAGCTCGATCCAAGAATGGGAACACATCGGAGCGGGGCTTCTCCAGCGACAGCAAAATCCCACAACCAGTTTTCTTGGCCGTGTTGGATAGAATGGATATCAGCAGATAGGCGCTCAGGGGATCCAGTCCATGCGTGGGCTCATCCAGCAGCAGCATGACTACGCGGGGGAAAGTCACGTGGTTAAGGACACTCATTTCGGGGGGCGTGATCGGACTCACCAGGATCTCTGACCAGTTGTATGCCAATGGCCAGGCGTCTCGCCTCGCTGATGTTCAGGTACTCCACACGCTTGTGGGCCACCTGCGACAGGGCCAAATCAGCCAGCACTTGTCGCACCTTGGAACTCTTCAGATAGCCACTCAGCTGCATCGGATACCATAATTATTTGATGTCTCTGTGGGAATGGTGGAATGATGGAACACTCACAATCGTTGGCGTGTAGTGAAGCGTCTGGGCCACCGTCAGGCCGGGCACAAAGGTGCAGGATTGTGTCACATAGCCGCAGCGTTGCTGGAACAAGGCCTTGGACAACGGCGATCCATTCAGCAGCACCTGACCGCGTGTGGCTCCATCGGCGCGCCTCGAAATGACATCCAACAAGGCCCGCTTTCCACTGCCTGAAAACAAATTAAAAAATGTAATTCGGGACAACTTTTCGCTGATCTATTAGTTTACCCTTAGAGCCCAGTATGGCCATCACCTCGCCACTGTGGACGGTGAGGTTGACGCCTTTGAGCACCAGCGCCGAATTGCCGGCTCCATTGAAGCAGCCGCCGCCATCCACCTGTTTTGGGAGAACAAAAAACAAAACAAAACAAAAACAAAAGACTGTCATTGGAAGTGTAAAGTGCTCTGGGGGTGGAATTGGCGTTCCAGTGGTGTGGGTGCACTTGCCTCGGTGGTGTGGAATATGTTGTGCGCTTCCAGTACGTAATCGCTTCCAATCATTTTCATAGCCAAGCCACCACAGCAACAGAAAGAGCAACAACGGTTTGTTTGTTTCTTGTTCTCCTGCTCTATGCCTCACACGCTGTCCGTAGTTCAAGAGCAGCTCAAAAACAAATGGCCCAAAACTGTTAGATGGCTGTGCGCTCTCTCTCTCGCTGGAATGAAGGAAGAGAGAGCAGAGAGAGATGGTGAGTAAAATAAAAGAAGCGAGGCAGAGAGCGAAAAGTATTCTAAAATCACTTTCATACAACAAAAAAACTTTGAAATTCCATTAGCAGTTAATATTTAATAATCTATTTGGGGTTTTAATAATATTCTTTGATTTATTACATATTTTTTGTTAAGAAAAAAAAAACACTTGAATAAAACAGCGCTAACCTCCGCGAATACGTCCAAACCAACTGAGCGCGATCTTCCAACTGAAACTGTTGCTGTTGGCCCGACCAGATCGCTGCTAGTCCGATTCCAATTGGCAGACTGGAAAGAGCGCCCCGAGATCTCACTGGAAGTAAGCCTCTCCCTCTCTATCCGACTGAAGCGCTTCCAGCAGTTAGCAGCGGGCTAAGATGGCGTCCGGAGGCCAAGTTCAGTTCAGTTCGATTCCAACCGAGCAGCGAGAGAGTTTGCCTCTGCAGAGCCCGCGGTTCGGTGCCCAGAGATTACATTTGCTGGCTGCGCACGGCGCTCGAAAACTAAATTCTGAATTCCAAGCAGACAAGAAAAAACAAAAAATAATCAAAAAAAAAAAAAAAAAAAAAAAAGCAACGCTACGCGCATGGAAATCTAATTGAAATGTTGTTGGCGTAACGTGAAAAAAAAAACGAAGGCAAATAAATGAAATACAATAAGTGCAAATGGCAAATTCCAAATGGCAATGTGGGGAAGTGCATGCAAATGTTGATGGCTTATGACAAATGAAATTGCCAATACAAAAATAAAATAAAATATATAAAAAGTGGTTTGATCAGCAAACGCCAAAATAAGTAAAACAAGTGACGCGATATTGTGCGTGTGTGGATTGGTGCAACAGTGTGTGTGTGTGTCGGTGTGTGTGTGCCTGTATCTATGTGGAATATGCAGAGACATTGAGGTAACTGCTGCCACCAGAACTGCCAACATTGTAACCAGAAAGGAGCCCAGCACAGCCCCACAAGAGCAATGTAAGTGTTGCAGATACAAACAGAAAAGAAACAAAAAGAAAAGAAAAGCAAGGGACAATAGATGAAAGATAGATAAATACATATGTATATGTACATATATGTATATGTATCTATGGGTGGACAGCTAATTGGAGTTTGTACAACTGGTATTTACTGTTAATTGTATTAAACAACGCCAAGACCCAACACTTGCCACCTCTCAGAGGCATACACACATTTCTCTGCAAAACCCGCTCAGAGATACTTCTTCTAAGGTTCCACCACTGAGACCAGCACTACGATTCCAGGCCCAGCCAAGGCGTTGACGGGCCATCGTTCCACGTTGGCTGCGACTGCGGCTGCCGCTGCTCTCTCGGTCGTCACCAGCGCAGGTCAAAGATCCCACAAGCGGGTTTTGTCTAGCAAACGCTTCGGCTTAAGCTCTGGCTCTGGCCCTGTGCTGTTCTGTTGGCTTCTATCTTTCCACTGCCTTTTCCACTGTCTTTTTTTTTTTGCTCGGCTCTCTTGCCCACTCTCTTTCGCTGTGGGGCCCTCCAGAACCAGAACCCAAGTGGCGGTCGTCGTCCAAGCCCCCCATCTAGAGCCAAAGCCAAAGCCAGAGCCATGGCCAAGTGCCCAACTGTTGTCTGTGTGTGTGTCTTGTCTGTTTGCCTTGGTTCTGTTCTCTTCTGTTCTGTTCAGTTTGGTTCTGCGAGTGTGTATCTTTCAGATACAAGTTTCAGTTTGTTTGTTTGTTTGTTTGTTTGGCCGGCTGCCTTTGCTCAGCCAGTGCTCGATGCTCGATGCCCGATGCTCGGTGGCTTAGTGCTCTCCGGGGATCAGTTTTTGTTTGCTCCCGGCATCGTCTTGGCATTTCCTCTATACCTAAAAGACGGGCACAATAAACGCCATTGCCATTATTTTGTTTGTTTGGCACCACCACCACCTGAAGATTATTTTTATATGAACATAAATATATGGCAGGTATATAAACATGTCTGCTATATATACAGCTGATACATGGGCACCATATGTATATAGAGAATCAACGAGGCGGCTGGCCTAAGCAACTTTCACATTCATTTTGCACTTTTTGCGATGATGCAGCTGCCAATCTTTGGCTCACAATCACTTTCAAAAGTGATTTTCGCCATTAAAGTTGATTTCGCGGCCCATTTGGATGAGCGGCCAGAACTCTTTTTTTTTTCAACACCATTCTCAGGGCCCAGCCGGTAAATCATTCATTGTCTCCGCGGCTCTGGGACGGCCCTTCCCAATGCAGATTCAGCTTCAGATTCTTGGCATCCACTTGGCTTCCATTTCCACAAATTACTCGCACCTAATTACCCCGTCATGTCTTGGTCGGGGACGGGGACCGGTACCGTTAGATTTGCTGAGCCATGGAGCCAAGTCCATTGAAAAAGGTTTCTTTTGGGCTCCGATAGCCCCACACCGAAAAATGATTTCTTGTGCGCCGCTGGGCCGCTGGGCTGCTGGGCTGCTGACTTGTTGTTTTGTTTTTTCTTGATTTTTCAGTATTGTTGCTGTTGCTTGTGGTGGTTCTGGCGTAAATTAGTTAACAGTATTATTATAGCTGTTAACGGTGCCTTGCTGATGATTTGTGGCTGCTGTTCAGCCCCCCCAAAAAAAAAGAGAGAAAAAAAAGATACCAACACAACGCCAAAGAACAAAGCCGAAAAAAGCGCTTAGAAGCGACAATACTGACAATAACTTGGGTATCGGCGAGCGATCGTAATTCAATTTCGAACAATTTCAGCTCCAATTCCACTGAAAATCGAAAGACTTAAGGCAGCAACTCGCGCGTCTAGACAAAAGTCCAACAGGCAAAGGCAAAGGCAAGGCGCGGCCGCCAAGACAACGGCAGACAACGGCGGCAGCTTAAACTCGAATTGATTGTCAGTTATGGCTTTGTGGCGGGGAGTTTGGCAGCTACTCGCAGTCCCAGCGGGATATGGGGAGAGGAGGGGGTTGACTTTTGGCTGGTCTTTGTCTTTGTCTTGGTCTTGTGCTGGGGTCTAGGCAAGTTTTTGGTTCAGTAAAGGTGTGGCTGGCTGCATCTTGCTGGCCAAAACTAGTTCTTGTTCTCAGTTCCCAGCTCCCCATCGTAGTCGCAATTGAACCCTAGTATGTGATGTTATATGATGTGTTGTGATTTGTGACTTGGGGATGATGCTAGCTGGTTTATTCCGAGACGAATGAATCATTGCATTTAATGATCAGCGAGAGCTCTGGCTAGCTCTCACTCGGATGAAGTCAGCGGCAACGTCCAATGGAATGGTCGAAAGATCGCCGCGACCTGCAGGTTTATTGCTTATTGCTGGCCAAGGGGAAAAGCAAAAACTTAACGAGTATGAAATTTAAATTCGAAATTCCCCAGATGCACATAAAAGTTGCGACCATGAAAATCGTATGCATTGATAGATACGAGCCCCACACAGGGGCCAGAGAACAAGTTAATTTACTTTTTATTATAATTAAATTAACACACGAGACGAGGCAGAAGCAGAAGCAGAACAGCTGCATAATTAGGCGAAGAAAGTACATCTCTGCCTCGTGACTTTTACGGTCATAAAAAGAAGAGAACTTCATTTAATTTCACTTGGAATTTCACACTGACAGACTGAGCCAAAACACACACTGCCATAGAATCATGAATAGAATGAAGGATGGATGGATGGATGGATGTTGTGAAGCGAAGCTCGAACGTGAGCCGAATAAATCGGACCTCGAATCCATGTCACTCAACAGAAAAAGACCCAGAGACCAGGTCGTGGGCTTCAATCTCAGGGGACATACATACATACATGGCTGTGTGTGCTGGGGGAATTTGGCCAAATACTCGTACTCGTTCCCGTACATTTATATCTCGCATTTTTATGCATGCAATGGCAAACGCAGGGAACTGCCTGCTGCTGCCTGTTGCCTGTCTTTCTTTTCATTTTTTGTTGTCATGGAATTTATGTCAATTAGCCTGAGCGTGTGTGTGGGCAAAAAGGGGAGTGCCACTGGCGCTGGGCATGCAAATTTTACACACAATTGTTGGCCACTTTCACAAGTCTGGTCTGGTCTGGTCTGGTCTGTGTTGCAACACAGGAAAGTGTTTTCCCTTTGTCTTGGGCCACTGCTGCTGCTGCTCAGCGTTAATTGCCTGTAAAGATGCCCAAAACTGAGGCAGAGTTTTGTATACCATTTTATTTTTTTGTTTTTGGCAATTAATAAAACTGACCTTGCTTCAATTTTTCTAACCACAAAAGCGAAAATGGAAAACCGAATAACCGAAAAACTGAAAAACTGAAAAGCCAGAGCTGCTGAAAGCCGAGCCGCATGATGAAAATCAACACCGCAATGGGACCCAGAGCCACCGCAGTGGATCAGTCGTTGGGGGGGGGGCTATGCAGCCATGACGAATATTCATTCGGCGACGGCTGACATTAGCTTTTTTCGCTGCTTTTGGGGTCACAGTCAGCCAGGGAGCGACGTCAGCAGAGTGGCGGAATTCTTGTGCTCGCATTTCTGCCAGCTTGTTGGTTAACTCATTTCTGGTTATGGCCCCGTGCTCGCCCCGGGCCCCGGCCCCGGCTATTGCTCAATTTAATGACAATTTGTGGGCCAAATCCATTAAGTAGTACGCGAGACCCCAGCTACGATTTGGGTCAGCTCAAAGACGAGTTGGTTTGGTTCGGAAACACATTACAGGAGAGGAGCGCCTATGATTAATGATTTCTGGGGCCATTACCGAGCATCTATCAGATTCCTTGCACCTGCCAGCCTGAACCCTGCTGAGCTGCTCGGCTCGCCTCGCCTCTGCCTGCGTTTTCACCAGAAATATATCTTTCACTCATAATCAATTTACTCAGCCCCCCCAAAAAAAAAAACTTTCACAAATTACGCCGTGCGGCTGCCATTCAAGATTCAAGATTCCCTCTCTTTGACGGACTGAATGTCGTTTATCTGGCAGATACACTTCAAAAGCCCGAGCATCTGTATGAGTGTGATCTGTGTGTGTGTGTGTATCTGTATAGGTTTCTGTCTATCGGCAATTTGCATACTCGTCCACAGGCAACAAAAACGTGCTAAAAATCAAACAAAACCCCCCACCAAATAAAAAAATCTTCGAAAAACTCGAGTGTTCAATTAACACACACAAACACACACAGAAAAACAGCTCGTCGAATGCCTTCCAGCGGGGTTTCGTTTGGAGGAACAAGTTCAACAAACGCTGGAATGTTGGCCACAAGCTGGCAATCATTTAGTTGCTTGATTATTAATTTGCAGCTCAGTCAGAGCTTCGGTATGCACTGGGCGGCACTCAGTTCTCGTTGCCGCCCATCCAGCATATTTGTGGAAAGTGCTAAGGCCTGCAGGCCTATTGAATAAATTAAATGGAAATGAGTTCGCTCTGGCTTTCAGTCAGTTTTGAGATTTTTTAACAAGAATTTCAAACATTTTTATGGTTTAATTCCAATGGTGAAGTGCCTCAAAAATAACTCTTTATTGGGCGTATGCCTCATGCCTCGCATGCATCGATGTGAATGTCGTTTCCTTTGTGCAAATTAATTGCAAAATTACAAAACTGCAGTTTTGCAGGCGACCCACTTTTGAGCCCACAGCCTCCGCTGCAGTCGCGAAAATATTTTGCTGGCATTTATCATACGCCCCGTGCGCCACATTCGCTGCCACAAATTATGCCACAAGAGTTTCACTTTCTCACTAGGCAAAGCCCGTACCCCGTACCCTGTACCCTCTCTCCTTCTCTTTCTCTTGGACAGTCTGTCAGTGGCAATCAAAGGCCAGCTTTTGACTTGGGAGCCTGTCGGCTTGTTGTCGCTGACCTACCTGTTGCAGCGAGGAACAAGTTTTTGGGGTCTGGGGCCAGGCAGTGAAATGAAATGAAAACTTTGCCCATGGCTTCAGGCTGGGCACCGGGATGCCGGGTGCCGGCTGGGTCAGGCTGGGCAATGGGAAACAGCTCATTTGTTAACCCAATTTAATTGGCTTTTGCGTGGGAATGGAAATCTTAGCGAGATTCGGCATCTTTGAGGGCGCAGAGTGGCCCTCGTTTGTAAGCATCAGCAGCAGCAGCAACACAAGAGAGAGAGCAACAAATTGTTATGGCCGGACACCACTCTTGGGTGCGCTCCATTAAATCATAAAATGGGCGCCACAAGCTGGCGATCAGTGACCGAAAAACCAAGTTGACAATGTCTGCTCGTGTCTAACTGCAGTTTTTGCATCAATGGTCATGTGTGTGCATGGCTCTGGCCAAGACTAGGTCTCCAGACAGACCGTCAGACAGTCAGACAGCGAGAGAGAGAGACACGCAACGGTTCTCTTGGAGTTGTCAACCGACAACCACTTGGCTCGGACAGCTAAACACGTACTCGTATCTGTGTCTTCTTCAAAATGCAGGACAGGCAACGGGAATGCAGCATGACAGCGCAACGGGTCTTGCAGCGTCTCTGCCACATGTAACACTCCACTCCACTCCGACACTGGGCACCGACCGGCCCGGCCCCGCCCGGCCCCGTCCACTGACAATTGGCTTAATCGGTGCGGCTAAGCTATTGCCAATAACCGTTTGGTCAATTACTTAGCGCGTTGTGATTTATTCACACCAGCCTGGCTCCGTTGACAGGCAAATATCCGCTGTACCAATGGGAAATGGAGGTCTCATGCAATAGCCACTGACCCACATTGCCGCATTGCTTATGGCCGAGAGTTGATCAAGTCTATGATATAATTCTTGTCCGGCTGCAAGCTGCAAGCTGCAACTGTAACTGCATTTTGTTTGTTGGTTTCCTCCATCGACTGCAGCGGAACTGCTTCACTGGGGAGGCTGCGTCTGCGGCTGGGGCTGAAATTGGAATTTGTTTTGGGCTCGCACAGCTGCAGCTCGTTTTTCATGTTGGTGGCATGCAACACCAGCAGAGCCGAGCCAGTTTACAATAGCGTCTTAACAGATAGCAAAGGAAGGCCACCCAATAGCTGCACAAAACGCAATAGCTGAGAATAGAGATTTATGCCATCGAAAATCGAAAATATGTACGACAAATGCTTTTATGTATCTTAAAGCGGAACGTGTTCAAGCTGCAGAGTTTAACTCCGCTGAACAGCATCATATATTAATCATTATGAATTAATGATCTTCCCGTACAACTCAATCAATCAGCGGCACTCCCCGTCCGAGCAGAAAGACCAGCAGTTTTTGATAGTTTGATGTCTTTAGTTAAAAACTAAAAGTCTTTTTTTGATGAATTCACTTTCCTTTCCAGCTCTACCTGGTGTAGCTTCACGCACTTGTGCGAACAATGGAGCCAAAGCAGATACGCGCACATTGAGATACTTTTGATGGCTGCTGTGGAGCTGGCAGCAGCGCATCATGATCGCATAAATCAATGCCGCCTGTCGCAAGTCACTCGTAGCCGTATCATTGCCCCCAATACCATTCATTCATTACATGCAACAAAGCTTTAGATGCCGCAGATCTGTATTTCTTTGTGCCCCCATAGTCTGCCCACTTAAGACACATATACTCTGGTATCTGTGGCAGTATCTCTGGCAGTATCTGTGGCAGTATCTGCTGATGTATCTGCTGTATAGCTGTGTGCTGTGGTGTGGCATGGATGGCTTGTTGTGGCTCTCGCGGGCATTAAAAACCTTTTGCTTGGCCGCTGTCGACGGCTCGCCGGCCAGCCACAACTTCCACTTTCACTCCGTTGTACTTGACCAAGTGCAGGCAAAACGTTAAGACCACCAACCAACCAACCAACAACAACAACAACAACAAACGCCCAAAGCAAATATTGTAATTGTGAGGGAAAAAAGGTACAACAGCAGCAGCAACAATAATAAGCAAAACAATAAACAAACAAAAACAAATAAAAATCAACTAAAATGCGTTGAACTGGCGGCGGTTGGGCGTTGGGCGGGGGGGTAGGAAAATCCGTTTATGCGATTATGCCACAAACGATTTTAATTAAAACGAATTTAGCACGCAATTAAAAGCGCTAACAATATTTAATAAGCAATCATATCCAGCGGAGGAAAGCTTAACTGGGCGAAAGGTGTGCCGTAATCCAGGCGCCAAAAACTTTT
This sequence comes from Drosophila obscura, assembly GCF_018151105.1. Classification (NCBI taxonomy): domain Eukaryota; kingdom Metazoa; phylum Arthropoda; class Insecta; order Diptera; family Drosophilidae; genus Drosophila; species Drosophila obscura. The sequence goes on along the minus strand of NW_024542736.1, from coordinate 1,985,034 downwards.
CTCCGGCACCGCCCAGCTTCACTTTCAGCTGCCTCGCATCTGTGGTAATTACTACCCTGGTTAGAGAGTACTCGGAGAGTACAGCTGAGAGTGCTGCGGGCGCCATTCACTTTCGCCAAGGCAGCCTCATCAGCATCAGCATCTCCGTAGAGCCGCGTAGAACACTTGACTACGTAATCTGAGTGTGTGGCTGCCACTTCCACCCAAACGGAAATGCACACGCATCGGTGCACTGCAGCAATCCAAACCAAAACCAGACAGACAGACAAACAGACAAACAGACACCGTCAGAGTCTGTGGCAGGTGCACTTGGAGTGCATTAGTTTGTTAGTTGCTTTGCCGTTTGTTTGTGTTGCATAATGCGGCCACATTTGGGCGCCTCTGCGCTGCGGCTCATTTGCATGCCGGTTTTTTCTGTCTGCCTTTTTTTTGGCAATTAAAAATACACAGCGTCCGTGTCGAAATCAGCAGCAAAGCCACCGCTTTGTTCTCTCTGGCCTCTGCTCTCATAAGCCCCCAGAAATAAGCTGCAACCACTGCAAGACGAACAGCCGATTAGGTTTGATTGTCTGCGAGGGTTTCTTACGTGCACTTGTCGAGCAGCAAAGAAGGAAACCAAACCAGTGGTGACCGTGCACTTACCCAAACAGATGAAGCTAATGAGTGTGCGTTTTTAAAGCAAACAAATCAAAGGGAGAAACACCCAAAGAGGCGGGCCACTGCTAGCTGGAGATCATAATATAATAATATCTAAATTATAAGTCTAGCGAGTGGAAACCACAATCATTATCTTTGATTTGTGGCAACGGAAGGGAACAGCCCACAAATGGCAGTTGAAACGCGATCTGTGTGGGCATCAGAGAGGTCTACATTTCCACTCTATTTAGCTGCCTTCACTCTAGACTCTAGAGAGACTCCAACAAGTGCCAAGCAGACAAACAGACACATGATATAGTTCAAGGGTGAAACTCACTTCGGGGCATAATAAATGTAGGAAATATTCTTTGAAAATCTTCAGACACAATCCGTTGGCAGTTGATTTAGTGACGAAGATTCACTGCAGCCCGAGAATCGGGCACAATTTCCGCTTTTTGAATGGCTGACAATGGCTGTGACTCTGACGCTGAATGGTGGAGAATCCAACAGAGAATGCTGACGTGCTGCGTGTGTGGATAGTCATATGTGAGCATTGGCATTGTCATTAGGCTAATTCCCGCCAATTATGAGTAATAGCAGCAGCCACAGAAACAGCAGCAGTGACGGTAGCGAGTATTCTTGACCCAGTTTGACTCGGAATTAGCTTACATTTTTGGCTCTAACTCAAGCTTGAGACTCTCCAACTCTCTGACCCGAAATACTCGCACTACTTGCAGATTATGGAGCTAAGCAACTTTTCGAACAGCAAGAAGATGTCACGCGAGGAGCGACGCTACTCTGTGCCCCATGGACCCAATACACCGCTGCCGCCAGCGGCATCCGAAGATCTGCATGCCTGGTCCATCTACAGGTGAGTGTGTGTGTGTGTGTGTGTGTGTGTGTGTGTGTGTGTGTGTGTGTGCGGAGAAGGGAGGGGCTGCTGGGTGCAGTTGTCTTCACTGTTCAATGGCGCTGCACCTGTTGGGCACTTTTTTGACGCTTGATTTAACCGCAACGGAAGGCGGAAGTACCAAATGCCATAAATGCCGAGCTAATTGAACGTCAGAGGCACAGGCACAGCCACAGCCACAGCAGTGACCAAGCCCCCCAATCATGTCCAACTGACCGCAACAGCCAATAGCCAACAGCAACCGAATGCAACTCCCTTTACAATATTTTCTTTTATTCTTCATCCATTCCCTTAGGCAAAATCTGAACTCTGACTTCACCGATTCAGCGCTGGGATCGTCAGACAAATCACCGCTGCCATATGGAAATTTCCAGCTACGCGATACCACAGTTCAATCAATCCTGAATCATCCGCGCTACGGTCCCAAGTGAGTAACTAGCCAGACACTGTTTGCCATTGCTCGTACCAATTATAATCAGCCCATTCCATCATCCATCAGTCGGTAAATACTTTTGAAAGATGAGCTCAGGATGGGGGTATTTTATTTGTCAGAGATGGGCCCTGAAATTCATTCGACTCCACCCCCCCATTGCAGGTCTCCCTTGGGCTCCAACATGTACACATACTTGAAGTTTGGACTGCCACGCGTCTTTCCACCGAATGCCGGATCACAGCGCTCGCATCGGCCGGGACCGGGACCGGGCCCGGGTCCTGGACCCGGACCTGGCGGCTCCAGTGCACTGGGCGGCGTCAGGGGCCGCGTGAATCGTGGCTTTAGGGACAGTTCGGGCGCACCGGCGGGTGCCGGCTCCAGTGGCTACGACAGCAGCGACAACGAGACGACGCGCAGTCGGGTGCCACCGAATCTACGGAAGTACCGCAGCGAGTCGGACTTCCGTGCCATTGGCGGCATGCCGCACTCGCGTCCCGAGTCGCGAGCCCATGGCGGCGGCGGAGGCGGCGGTGTACCGGCGGCTGCACTGCGTCAGGCCAATAGCAGGGCCAGCATAGCAGTGGGCCAGCATCATCACCACCAGCAGCAGCACCAGCAGCTGCATCAGCAGCACCAACAGCAGCAGCAGCAGCAGCAGTACATGACCAATGGCAAGCACTACGGCCATCGGTCGCACAGCGAGGCCGATCTGCTGGGCGCCCAGGGAGGGATGATGGGCGCAGACGGCGGCCTGGGCATGGGCCTGGGCTATGACTACAACGAGTCGCGGATCTACGCCAGTTCGCGGCATCCGCAGCAGTACGTGCACAGTCGCAAGCAGTCGGGCATGGGCCTCATCTATCCGAACATCCAGGTGCACTGCCTCGACGTGAATCCCTGCCTGCGCGGCGTCTCCATGCAGGCGAAGGCCGGCGATCTGTTCGCCATTATGGCCACGTCACAGCGCGAGGGCAGCGCCCTGGCCGAGTGCCTGGCCGGTCTGAGCGAGCGCCTGGGCGGTGAGATCCTGATCAACGGGCAGCAGGTGAATCGACATGGCCTGCGCGAGCTGTGCAGCTATGTGCCGGCCTTGGAGGTGTCCTCCCTCGATCCGCGCATGAGTGTCCAGTGCACGCTGAACTTCCATGCGGCGCTGCGCGGCCCCATCGATCGCAGCGACCTAAAGGAGCGCATGGATGTGCTCATTGAGGATCTGGGCCTGAACACGGTGCGCGCCTCGAATGTCTCCTCGCTGACGCACTCGGAGAAGCAGCGCCTGAGCGTGGCGTGCCAGCTGCTGGCGCAGTCCTCTCTGCTGATACTCGACCAGGTCACCAGCAACATGGACATCTTCGACACGTTCTTCCTGGTCGAGTATCTGCGGCAGTGGTGCAGCGGCGGACGCATTGTCATCATGACGCTGCAGCCGCCCACCTTCGAGATACTGTCCATGTGCTCCGGTGTCCTGCTGCTGTCCGGCGGACGCACCGTCTTCTCGGGCAGTCGGGCCGACCTGCCACGCCACATGGGCGAGCTGGGCTATCCGTGTCCGCCGTTCAAGAACCCAGCCGATTACTACTGTAAGTGGAATGCACTCTCTCTCGCTCGGGCTTCAACGTTTTGTCATTTCAGTGGATTTGGTGACCCTAGATGACCTGTCGGCGGCAGCGATGCTGGAGTCCTCGGCACGCATCGAATCGCTGGCCAATGCCTGGGATCAGATCAACTCGGAGCCCCCGCTGGCCGCCCCACCCGCCTCCCTGCCCAACTTCACCATGAAGGCGGGCTTCTTCGGGCAGATGAAGGCGCTGATCAAGCGGTTTGCGGGCTACAAGCAGCCGGGATCGCTGCTCACGTGGATCAGCAAGCTGATTGCCGCCGCCGTGCTGTCCCTGTGCATCGGCTGCATCTTCTGGGATGTGCCTGCCTCGGACCCACAGCTGACCTACAACGATCGCCTGGGCTACCATCACTGTGTCATGGTGCTGGTCTACTGGCCGCTGGTCATGCTCACCATACGGGACACGCAGGAGGATCGACGGCATGCGGAGCGAGACATTCGACTGGGCCTGTACTCGCGCAGTCTCTACATCGTGGTGCAGGTGAATATCTCCACCGATTCGAGGGGAACACTAATGCAGCATTCATTCTGATTCTCTTGGGCGAACAGAGTCTGCTGGGACTGTTTCCCAGCCTGTGCATCTGGCTGGCATATCTGCTGCCGGCACACAGCATGGCCGGGCTCTACACCTATTCGAACAGCAGCGACACAGGGATCTACCTGTACATGGGTAAGATGTGTCCCCAAACACTGGCATTTCCCCTGCTAAACTTTACTTTTGCTTTCTGCAGGCTACATGCTGCTCTACTTGACGCTCGTCCAGACCCTGGCCCTGTTCTGTGCGCATCTGTTGCCGTGCAAGGTGTCGGCGAGCATTGTCAATGGCCTGATCAGCCTGGTGCTGGCCTCGGTGGGTGGCTATCTGGTGCATCCGCAGAATCTGTCCACGTTCTGGTCCTGGCTGCAGCTGGTGTCCCCGGAGCGTTGGCTGCTGCCCGTTCTGGTGCAGGATGAGTACAGTGCCGAGACGCTGGCCAATTCGGCCGGCCTGCAGCTGTGCCGCAATAAACAGGTGGGTCCCACACAAATAATTACAATACAGAAAGGGATACTCATGTGCCTTGGGTTTCGCATCACAACAGGTTCAGCATCAGGAGATTATTGTGCAGCAGCCCTGCCCGCCGCCCAACGGCACCCAAGTGCTAGTCGACTTTGAACTGCTGCCGCAGCAGCATGTGCTCGATCCCACGCTCAGCTACGATCAGACCACATCCGTGGCTCTCGTCCTGGCCTCAGTGCTCATCTTTTGTTTCACCTTCATCGTCTTTTTGTGCAATTGTCGAAGCGCCTGTCGCAAGCAACGCAGTCGGTAGGGCCCAGACTGGTCATGCAGATTTGCATCTGGATTGGCTTCGAACTGTACATTCAATAGCAACTAATTCTTGAATAAATATAGTGTTTAGTCGAGGCAGCGTTCGTTTAACTAACTAAAGGTTAAATCTATTCTTTTATTGGGCATGGAATGTGGGCAAGAGGCAGTTGGATTGGAGACAGAGTTGTGGAGAGAGCGAGTTACAGTCGGTAACTGGTAATGTTTAGGGGGGGGCCCATTAATGATGGAACAGACGCAGATTGGTGTGGGCCATGATGATGCCATGCTCATCGCAGGCTGCTATGACGCCAGCATCATTGGTAGAGCCCGCAGGACTGGCAATGTACGACACACCGCTCTGCGGAAACATATAATTAATTTGTGTGTTTAAGGACAGGTCAAAGCACTGCCAACAGCTTTATAGCTTACCAGGCTGGCGCGATCGATGTTGTCGCGGAAGGGGAAGAAGGCATCGGAGCCGAGGGCCACGCCACTCAGCTGCTTCAGCCACTCCACTTTCTGCTGAGCCGTCAACTGCTGCGGCGCCTTGTCGAACCTGTTGATTGTTGATGCGACGCTTTAGCGATCGACTCTCTTTTGGTAAGAATTATACACTCACATGCTCTCGAACTGGGTCAGGGGCATGTCCTTGCCAACAGTGCCATTCACGTAGTTGTCGATGGCATTGGATATCTCGGCGCGCTTCACGCCAGCCTTGAACTTCATGCCGGCCACACTGGGATGCTGACGCAGCCACCAGTTGTCGGCCTTCTCGCCGGCCAGCCGAGTGCAGTGGATTCTTGACTGCTGGCCGGCACCGATGCCAATGACCTGGCCATCGCGGGCATAGCAAACGGAGTTGCTCTGCGTGTACTTCAACGCAATGGTGGCCACAATGAGGTCCCGCACAGCTGCCTCTGGCAGGGGACTCAGCTTGCTCACGACCTTGGCGAAGAGCGAGGCATCGATGACGGCATCGTTGCGCTTCTGCTCCAGCGTCAGGCCAAAGATGGTTTTGCGCTCCACGGCGGTTGGCTCGTAGCCGGGATCCATCTGAAAGGAGTTGTGCCATCAGATTGGGAGCTCACTTTAGGTTTATTTTACCCACCTGCAGAATGCAGTAGCTGCCATTCTTCTTCTTCTTGAGGATTTCCAGAGCGGCCGGCTCGTAGCCAGCGGCAATGATGCCATCGGATACCTCGCGGGAAATGATTTTGGCGGTGACCACATCGCAGACATCGGACAGCGCCACAAAGTCGCCGAACGAGCTCATACGATCGGCACCACGTGCCCTGGCATAGGCCGTAGCCAGCGGAGTCAGCTGCTCGTACAGATCGTCCACCATGCAGAGCTTAGCCTGGGCAGGACTGAGCGACACACCCACAGCGGCACCGGCGGGCGACACATGCTTGAAGCTGGTGGCTGCCGGCAGCTTTAGTGCCTGTTTCAGCTCCTTGACCAACTGCCAGCCATTGAGCGCGTCGCAGAGATTGATGAACCCCGGCGAGGCATTGAGCACACGCAATGGCAACTGCGCCAGCTGGGTGTACAGCTGGGCCGGCTTCTGGTGCGGATTCATGCCGTAGCGCAGCTGCAGCTGGGACACACCCGATCCGTATTGCTTCCTGAAGTAGTCCGAGATGGCATCGTCGTAGCTGGCTGTGTGCGTGAAGGCCTTGAGGGCCAGCGACTGGCGCGTCTCCAGCGTGGTGTCGCCCTTGGCGCTGATCTCGGCCAGAATCCGCTCGTAGTCGACAGCCTCACAGACGACAGTCACGCGCTGATGGTTCTTGGCCGCCGCCCGCAGCAGAGTGACGCCGCCAATGTCGATGTTCTCCACAGCATCGGCGAGCGTAACATCGGGCTTGGCTATGGTGCTGGCAAACGGATACAGATTGCACACCACCAGCTGGACCAGACCGTAGCCCTGCTTGGACATGTCGGCGAGATCGCTGTCGGTCGTGCGCGACAGGATGCCAGCATGAACAGCAGGATGCAGCGTCTTCACACGTCCGCCGAGCATCTCGGGTGCCCCAGTGATGTCGGACACATCCTTGACCTTGAGGCCGGCAGCACGCAGGGCTGTGGCCGTGCCTCCACTGGCCACCAGGTCAAAGCCCAGCGCCACAAGCCGCTTGCCCAAGTCGAGCAGACCCGTCTTGTCCGAAACGCTAAGAAGAGCTAGGGATGGGATGGATAAACGTGTGTTAGTTGGGGGCGGGACACTCACATAGACCCTTTGTGGGACTCACCAATCTTGCTGGAGCTCATGGTTCTGTTTGTAGTTTTCTAGGCGTTGCTGCGTCCGATCCACAAGGCGTCTGAAATGCAAATGAAAGGCGAAACGAGTTCAGTGGAAGACGTAGCGTAGGCTGCGATTGGGATTTCGGATTTGGTATTTGGGATTGCACAAACATGTTTTCGCTTTTTCGCCTAGGCAACGACCTCCGGCTGTGGGCTGTGGGCTGCGGTTTGTCGCTGATAGCAGCCCCCCCCCCCAGGCCTGTAGGGTTATCGAATTCGAACCCAATCCGCTTGCATCAGCAGATCAGTGCAACAGGAAAAACCAAAAACAAATCTCTCAAATGGTACGTAGACGCCTTTATTGCCATGCCGTGTCTCTGGGGGTCTCGGGTTTCGGGTTTCGTTTCGTTTACAATTCCTTATCAGCAGCCATCGACTGCTCCCTCTCCGTTACCCGCTCCCTCTCCTTTCGGCGCTGTGCCTCCCGCCTACGCTTGTGCTTGTTGGACCTCAAATGCAGGCCCCACTGATACTCGCCGACAAAGTGCCGCTCGCAGGTGGCACAAAAGTTGCTCGTCTCCTCGTTGAGATCTGCGCCGGGATGCACCCGCTTGGCCATTGGCTCAATCTCGCAGAGCTGCTCGCTACGATAGCTGTCCACTATGGACTCGGCGCGCTGGTACACCGTCGCTGGCCAGGCGCTGACATCGCTGGTGTCCAGCTCGTACAGATCGGGCACCTGGCGATCCTTGCTGCCCAGAAACCGATTGTTGATCCACTTGATTTGCTTCTTGGAGTAGCGACGCGTCACCAGCTTGAGCTCATCGCAGCAGTCACGCAGCAGATCGATGCCATCGGGCAGACCCTCCGCCTTGAGCTCCTCTTTGCTGGGCAGTCTGTAGCCATGCGTCTTCAGATACTCTTCAATCTGCTCATCCTGCTGCTCGCTGTGCTTGATCAGGTAGGGCACAAACTCCTTGTAGCCGATGGTTTGCAGCACCCCCGAGGTGTAGGCCTGCACAGTGACGTCCTTGTACGCGTCATGAAAGCGGCGCAGCTCCCTGAGCAGACCTTGCTCCAGCATGCCATCCACCCGGCCATCGAGCCGGGCATTGAGCACGTCCTGTTGGCATCGCAGCCACAAAAGGATCGTGTGGGGATAGCGCAGGGGCCCGCCCAGACGATTTCCTCCTGGCCGTTGACGCTGCTCCGCCAGCTTTTCCGTCAGGGTCTGTCCGGTGCCCTGGTACACTTCAATGGCGCGCAGAATCTTGCGTCTGTTGTTGGGATGGATGCGATTGGCGCTGCACGCATCGATGCTGGCCAGATGCTGATGCAGCTCGGCAGTTGTCATCGCGGCCAACGCGTCATCAGCCAACTGGTCCGCCGATGGGCTGTTGCGGTTGCCCTCCTCCCCCGTGTCGACCAATATATCCCACAGCAGGGACTCAATGTAATAATTGGTGCCGCCCACGACAATGGGAGGCGTGGACTTGGCCAGCAGCCGCTCGATGATCGGCAGGGCGGCATTGCGGAAATGGGTCACTGTGAAGGGCTCGGCCGGTGTCGCCACATCCAGCAGATGATGCCTCGCACGTGCCTGCTCCTCCTTGGTTGCCTTGGCCGTGGCAATGTCCAGGTTCGTGTAGACCTGCATTGAATCGGCGCTGATTATCTCGCCCCCGAAGCGCTCGGCCAGTTCCAGAGATAGCTTCGTCTTCCCAGTGCCAGTCGAACCGAGTATCACAATTAGAGGCACTTTGCGCATCATCTTTCCAACCAATTGAAAGTAAACAGAGGCCAGACACACGTTTTGCGGCACGTGTGGCACTCACGAATCTTAACCACCTGTTGATTCCTCCGATTTTTAGTATTTTTACAGCCAATAAATGTTTGGTCCAACTTGCTTATTGATAATGGAGTTTAGTCCTAATATTGAATCTTAATTTAGCCCATAAATTGTTTAAAAACTTACAAAAACCGCGAAATATTGTAATTACGTTGTCAAAGAGATAGGATGCTATCGATACTATCGATAGGCAGTAGTGCTGGCCTTCAGTGTAGCCCGTGTAGCAGTGTAGTTGCCGGCAACTTGATTTTTATAAAGTTCAGAGTTTGTTTTCCCATCGAAGCGGTTGGTTCTTTCGAATTTATACAATTGCCTACTTCTCCAGTTAAGAAGTAATTAAATATTAACTAAAAGATGGCTAGCGACAAGTATTTGACCTTTAACAATGGTTTAAAAATGCCTCTAATTGGCGTAGGCACATGGCAGGTAATTTATATTAAAAAATATATAATTAACTGATAACTTTTAATTGTTCTTATAAATAATTAACGACGAAGAAAAACCCGACACGTCACCCACCTGTCTTTTCGACAATATCAAGTCGTGATGCACTCCCTCCCCCAGGGGTTCACATAGAATCTCTTAGTGCTTTGTGCTTAATGATGCAGACCGGTTTCTCGTGCACAATGGCGCAGTCAGAATCGACTTTCTCTGAACACCTGAAGAGTAAACCAAACAAAAGGCCCAAATGGGCAAACACTACTTGGAACATTCTAGAGCGTCCACAGATTAAATCTTATCGTTAAAACCGCTAACCACAATTTAATCACGCTTGGTTCGCAGGCATCCGACGAAGAAATCGAGACGGCCATTGATGCTGCTTTGGAGGCAGGCTATCGCCACATCGACACGGCGCCAGTTTATGGCAACGAACCGGCCATTGGGCGGGTTCTCAAGCGCTGGCTGGATGCTGGCAAAGTCAAGCGTGAGGAGCTGTTCATTGTGACCAAGCTGCCCCCCATTTGTGAGCATTTATAATACAATGAGTCCACATTTAGATATTTCAATAGACGCTTTCTTTGATAGCCAATCGTCCGCACGAAGTGCTGCCAACCATTAAAAAGTCGCTGGCCGACTTGCAGCTGGACTATGTGGACCTGTACCTTATTCATACGCCCTTCACGCTGATCATAAACGAGGATGGCAGCTTCAAGGTCGATGCAGAGGGTCTGGTTGAAGTGGATCCGACCACAAATCATGCTGCCACCTGGGTGGAAATGGAAAAGCTGGTCGAGCAGGGCCTGGCCAAATCCATTGGAGTCTCGAACTTCAGCAAGGATCAGGTGGCGCGTCTGCTGAAGAACTGCAAGATTCGGCCAGCCAACAATCAGATCGAGCACCATGTGTACTTGCAGCAGCGTGACCTGGTGGACTACTGCAAGGCCGAGAACGTTGCCATTACAGCATACTCCCCCTTGGGCTCCAAGGGCATCGCCGCCTTCAATGCGGGCGCTGGAATTGTACGCGATTTGCCCGACCTCATGGACATACCCGAGGTCAAGGAGATTGCCGCTGCACATGGCAAGAGTCCGGCTCAGGTTCTCTTGCGCTGGATCATCGACACCGGGCTGTGTGCCATTCCCAAGAGCACAAATCCAGCTCGCTTGAAGCAGAATCTGGATGTATTTGACTTTAAGTTGACTGAACAGGAGGTGGCCAAGCTGCTGGCCCTGGACAAGAACATTCGCGTGTGTGACTTTGCCTTTTTCCATGGGTAAGTGAAAAGAAAATGTTTGCATGGCGTGAAGATTTTATTCTGTATTTCCCTTTTCAGTGTGGAGAGGCATCCGGAATTCACGTTCAAGAACCAGTACACCAACTAAAGAAACTCTAACGAATGCTCTACACATGCACCATGCACCATATACATACATACATATTCTATTTTATATATTTCCCCTCTCACTGTTACCGTTGCTGCATAAATAAAAGCACACACAAATATGTCTGCTGTCCTCAACTGGTTTTCTTTGGCGCCGGCAGCAGCTGAAACGTTTTGGTTATAATTTTCAGCTCAACAGGTTTTCCAACAGCCACCACAGACGCTGGCTGTGGCATGGCTGGTTTTTCCTCCTTTATAATCGTTCGTATAGGGTTCGTTTCGATTGAGCTGGGGGGTAAAAACTGTGAGATTAGATGGGGCTTGGTAATGGCTGCATTGTTAGTACACATTGGAGTTTATTTTTGCAACAAATTTTTTTGTTTTAAGCTTAAACAAATCACACGACTCACAGCAAGCAATTAGTAGCGAGCAAAAAATCGATACATAAACAGCTAAGGAAATAGTTACAAGGCGCTTCTTACTATATATACAGAAAGAATTCGATTCGAGGTACACATTTGTATGTAACATTAATAAGTTAGGTGCTTAAATGGTAAGGGGGCTGTTCAGACGGAATCAAATACTTTTAATTACGAAGTACGAATACGTAACGAAAATTAAGGAAATAATTGAAAAAGCAGAGGAATAAAACTGTGCACATCCTGAGGGGTATGGTATGATGGATATATCATATTGGGCCAATCTCAATTTGATTGTCAAGCCTTTGGCCACAGCGCTTTTGTTAGTTGTTGCAGTTCGAGTATTAAAATGAAATTCGTCGTAGTTCGTAGTTGCTGTCCCATGCCAACTCACGTGGTCTTCGTTTCCTCCTCTGAGCTGCGCCTAAAATACAGCAGTAGAAACATTAAAACATTAGTCCAGAGAAAATCAATTTTTTGTTGGTTGTCCAAGCACACGCAAGCAAAACGAATAGAGAGATATTCACACTCACTTATATCCTTGCGCCGCACAATATTCACAAAGTTCAATTTTTTCATGCAATAAACAATAAGTCAAAAAGTACCTGGGTGCATCCTGATTCGAGCGCATGGCCAGGGCGGCCACCTCAAAGATGCCAATGAAGAAGCACAACATGAGGGGGCCCAAGATGGCCCCCTGCCAGCCGATCCAGTACATGCCGCCTGCTATGGCCAGACCATTGAGATACGGGTGTCCACCGCTGCCATAAATAAATCAGAATAAAAATAAACATCTCCGTTTTTGCGCTGCACACTCACCCCTTTAGATCGGCATAGATGGCCGTCTCGAATGTGGAGGGCACAAAGAACTGCAGCAGGAACAATATTAAGCCCGCATAGAAGCGGTCCTGAGCCAGCCAAAGTTCCAGGAACGCGGGCACGGCACACCAGTAGCTGCCCAGGAATGGGGCCGCTGCCAGAATGGCTGCCAACGCAGAGGGCAAAAACACAATTCTCGCCCCAAACACCGTGTGGACCAGCCACGTGAACAGACCCGTGAATATGGAACACTTGAACATTGAGAGTAGAACGACAGTGATGGAGTTCTCCATGCCATCGACGATCTTAGTGCCAGAGGTGGAGTAGCCAAGGTATTTTGTTATCTGAAGTGGCGCATACTTGTCCTTGCTGCTCGACAGCAAGTAGAACAAAGCGGTGAAGAATACAATCTGCGGGCAAGACAGCAAAAATCATTAAATATGTCTTCAGTTGTATTAAATAAATACTCTGTTTGCTAACCATATCGAGAATAAACTCGATGCAGGCTTGGCCTCCAGACAGCACCAGCGACAGAATCTCGCCAGTCACACCCATAATCATCGATAGATTCGTGCGAATGATGTGCCACAGGGACTCGGCCACCTCCAGGATCGTTTGCGTGTTGCTCTGCGCCCAGCCGATGATGCCCTGTTTCGCCACTAAAACTAGCTCTTTAAAATGTCCTTTTGTTAAATAAATGTCCGTAGGTTAGCGGATGGAACATAGAATGAGTTGTTATTTCATAGAGACGCAGACGAACGTTACGGAAAGGGTTAGGATGCAGCAAAAGAGAACAAAACAAAACAAAACAAACCCAATAACCACGCAAAGTCCCAGGATAAAATAATAATTTATCTGTTAATTTGTTACGTGGAAAAAATAAAGAAAGGAAAAACGGGAGAGAGGAGTGGGTAGTGGGGTTAAAGTCGCTTACCTGGATTATCAACAATCTCGCCAAAAGTACTCTTCAGCGCATCCGTGGGCACTCGCGGGCCGTACGACGAGCCCTTATTGTTGAAGTCCACCCAATACTGGATGAGTCTGTCCCACACGTCGAGTATCTGCTCCTTGAGCTTGGTGGCGTGCACCTTATCGGCATCCGCCAGCCAATCGTCAATGTAGGTCTCGATCTTACGGCGACCATAATGGTGCGCATTGTCTAGCGCATCATCGATGGACGCCTGCATATTGGCCGGCAAAATATCAATTAGCTCAGGACGGTCTGTGATCGTCTTGTTAATTAGATCTTTTGTCAGGTAGGCCACCTCGATGGTCTCCGAATAAATGTTGACGCAAAAGAACACACTCAGTATGATAATGCAGAAGAGCATGGCAATGATCATGAGTATGGAGGTGACTGACTCGACAGAAGACTTCAACGAATCTCGCACAATCGTGTGGATCCTGTAGTTGAGTTCCAGAACCCCCGGCAGGCATAGCGGCAGTACAGCTGAATGATGTTCAATGGACCAGGCCTGAAGTCGTTCAATATTAGAGATTATTATTATTATTAAATGTATTTGGATAACTCACCCGCAATCCCAAGTACAATTCGTTGATCTTGCCACAGACAAAGTCGGTGATGCCCGTGTATGCTCCGAACTTGTATATCAGGTGCAGCAGCACCGGAACAGCTGCTAAGATGACCATCCAAATGTTTCGGTACAGCACATTGGCCAGGCAGGCGTAGAGGAGCAGCTTCAACATCGTACCGCTCTGATGGCCCTCAGACGTTTCAGTGGGCTTCACGTGGAAGGTATCCGTGGAGTCAACTGTGTCGCTGAGTGATATATCCTCCACATCCGACTGCAACACGTCCGCGGAGACCGGCCGATCGCTGCTCGTTTTGCCACAGAGACTGAAGTTGCTCAGCGATCGCTCAAAGTCGTTCTTGTCGAACAACATCTTCAGACGGTGCAGATAGGAGCCAGATCCCTCGCTGCCCTTCAGATGGTATGCCGTGGAGGCCGTCACGTAGGCCATCACCAGCAGGAAGACGGGCACTTGGAGGGCGCCCAGGAAGCTGCTCAAGTACCCGGCTATCGCTATCCACATGGACTGACCGGCGACCACAAAGTGAGTGCTGTTCTCTGGACTCCAGAAGAAGTGCACACAGCTAAGGTAGACCAGCACTAGGGCGATAATCTGGAATGTGGAAAGGTAAGCTGCAGCTGCTGTGGCAGAAATTTACAACTCGAACCCACCACAAAGACATTCAGGAACCCAATGATTCGCACGAAGAGACCATGCGAGAAGGTGAGCCAATGCCAGATGGCGTACAGGAAGCCCTTTGGCGCGTACAGGACCAACAGCTTGATGCAACTTGCCACACCGCAGCCAGCCAGCAGCAGTTGCCAGTGCTCGCACAGCCATCCAATCAGCAAGCGGCCGCAGTGCTCTGTCGCCTCCACGGGGGACAGAAAAATCGATACCAGCACATTGGAGTCGCGCTCCTCCAGCCGCTGGAACCAGCTGTGCACGCTCTCCGCCAGACTGCGCTTGAATGGAAAAAGTACGGCGCCCATGAGGAAGGCCCACAGCAGCGGACGCACAAAGGGTCCCAGGATGAAGCAGACAGCCACAAAGGCACACACGCCCAACAGGAACAGAAAGTTGTACATTGCCGCGCGAAAGCTCTCATGGTTCTGCGACCGTGTCCGGAACAGCTTGTTCATCACGCTGTCGAAGGAACGCTCTCGTCGAATCGGTATGGGCTCCGAGCGGTTCATTCAGAGGCCGTTTACAATCGGGAAGGAACTGTAAATTAATACGGTATTAATCCGTACAAGGCCGCTACTCAATGCCCATATGTGGGGGCCACGCCTGTTTGGCTATTTTTGGCGGAACTTACATTAATTTGACGTATTAGAGGAATCAACAACAGTTGATTCACATTGCAGGCTGTGTGGATGGGCTAACAGGCTGTGGCAGTTACCAATTTCGTGTGCTGGACGTGGATAACAGACATCGAAGTAGGTGGAATCCTACTAACGTTGCTGGACGGGGCAGGGGGAGTGCACATAAACAAAAATACGTTGTTGTTTCTGCCAAATTACGTCAGTTTCGAACACACCTAGAGATGTGACACATCATCATTGACCTATCGATAGTTAGTCTTAACACGATGTTTTTCTGCGATAGCACACATATTGAAAATAAATATTTATCGCTAGACTCTTTCGCTTTGCAGCACTACTCCGATTTCAAAACAAAAGAGACGCCATGGGTGAGAATCAATAAATTTCAACAATTAAACAAGTAATATATAATAAATACTTGCAGATCTATCCCTGCAACAAGTACTCAACTTGCGGAAAGCGCAAGAGACTTCGAATAGTAGCACCGCCTGTTACCTGGATCTGTATCGCAAAATCATCAAAAAGTTCTATACAACAGATCTCCGCAATTCGGTAGGTTTCCGCAACACTCACGATTGGGCCGTTGCTATGAATTACTTTTGCATTTTTAGTTAAACGGCGAGTGTAAGATGCTGGATGTTCAGCTCAATATACCCCAACTGGATGCAGATCCTGCGCAGCAGGAGGAATACACGCCCATGCCACCACAGGTACGAAAACTTTTAAATACACTAAACGACCCTCTATCTTTAATAAACATCATAATCAACAGCTTCAAAAATTGGAAGAGCTCTGCGACGCCACACTGGCGGGCTCGTCCCTGTTGTAAGCGTGCTCCGATCGATCCTTATCGCTATTCAGCCAGTATCGATGCAGGATTTGGTAAATATGCTGCAAGCACTCGAACGAGGGCGACTGGCTCTGCAACAACAAAACGGAAATATGACTAGCAGTATAAGGGGAATGGCAGCGCAAGACTCACATTGAACATTGGTATTATGGGTCGTTTCTTGAACATGCTGCCTCTGGTTCGCAAGATTAGCATGTACTTCACATCCAACTAAAATGGCAATCAATTATAATTAAATAAAGCCTAAAAAGGACTTGCTCACGTTTTCAATCACTTCATTGAGCACTATGTCATGAATGTGTCCGCGCTGCACACAAAATACGGACTCCCGGCCAAAGGATCGCACCGTCTCCGTTTGCAGGGCCATGTCCCAACTGTAGAACAATTTCTCAGTTTTAACCAGAGCCAAGGCGGTGCGAACAATTACAGTTGCAAGAGTCGTAACAATGAGAATGGGATACAGGATGCGTGGCTGCCAAAAGCTAGTGAGTTTGTCCCCGAGACACCAAACGCTGACGAAGTAGACGGTCGACACGGAGAGGAGCACCAGAAACCGGTGCAGCTGCCTTTGACACTGAGCCCCATGCTGGCGGTTCACCAGTTCTATTCGCACCACGTCCCCTCCGTAGTTTTTGATGTACACTTCCAGATCCTCTTGTGTAGAGCCGGCATATTTAGCACCCAGGCTGTAAAATCGCTTTCTCGTCAATTCCGGTTCCATGTATTATTGTTTGTTATTGTTTATATCCAGTATCGATACGATGTGTGTACTCGCTGCTCAACACTGTGCTCAGCCTATTCCCGACCATTATGAATTGGAAATTGATAGGGTAAAGAGCTTCGGAAAAACTATTAAAGGCAAATCTTAAAAAAACACGTATAGTTCTGTGTTGGAACATTATATTACAGAATTTAAACTGATGCATTACAGGTTTTGAATATTTTCCATTCGGCGATATTTCACATAAATATCGATGGTTATGTTGTTGCACACTGTTTGGACGAAAAACAATATGGCGTCTGCAGCGAACATTCACACACACATAGCACAAAAAAAATCGTCGTCGGGTCAGCCAAACGCTCGAGCGTCGGTTCCGCGGAAAATTGTAGAAATATCCAAAAGATAAATTGTTACAAAGCGCGTGGTAAATAATAAATATGCGCAAGCGTAAATTTGATCAAAGCTGAACGAATGCGAACAAGCGCAGACACCAAAAACAAAGGCAGAAACAACAAATTGCAGCGTGAGTGTAAAACTTTTTGGTAAAAGATTCAATATACCCCCTCGCGCCGCTCTCCTGCTCTTGTCCTCTTCTTGCGGCTTCTGTGTTGTCTGAGCGTGTCTCTGCCCATGTGTGTGTGTGTGTGTATTTTCGAGTGTGTGTACATGATTCGTTCTCTCACGTACTCCTCCGCGTATGATTGCCCGAAAGCAAATAATTGGAAAATATCCTGCCAAATTAAATCCCTACGCCAGTAGTCCGGCTTGTTGCTGTCTATGGTTTATTGCCAATTTGGAGGTAATTTCATTGCTATTATTTTGTCCAAATTTATGCAACAACGCAAACGTGTGTTGAGTTTCGCTCTGTTGAATTGAGGTGAGTTTTTCGTGCGCCAGTGTGCGCCTGTGGTGTGTACCCGATGTTTTTCTTACGTTTTCGTGTGCGTTTCAATTAAATAAAAAAATTGCGAATATCGGGACAACGGTATACATTTAAAATGCGCTGCGTCGTCAAGTCAAAACACAATCAGTTGACAAGAATTGCATGCGTCAGAAGATTTTGCGGGTGTGTTGATTTGGGGGAAGACGGCATTTTTTTTCTTCTTGTACCTCTCTTTCCTTCTTCGATGAAATACGCTGCAATGTTTGCGATTCTGTTTTGTGCCTGCCATTCGCAATAATTTCATTGAATGAACCGCAAAAGAGACGGCCAAAAAACCGATGTACTTGCTAGACGGTGCATGTGTGTGCGTGAGTGAGTGAGAGTTTGTGTGTGTATCGCATATGAAAATAAAGAAATTAAAAAAAGAATAAATGGAAAATTGCTGACATTGCATTTCGGGCCAGAATGGGAGTGCGGGCAGTATTTATTTGTGAATTTTCGAGTTCTGGCCACGACCCAATACCACCCCAAAATGTGCATACAGGAACAGACACGCACACACGCGCAGGAGCGCGCGCGTATTCTGCACACATTGCCATGCATGCAAAAACAAGATACGACGCGTTCGTAACTTCTTCCGTTAAACAGGCTCCTTCTCCCCATACTCTCCCCCCCTGCCCAGCCCTTTTCCGCACTGTGCCATTCATTGTGTGGAGCGAACTCGCCCAAAGCGGAACCGAAAGAAACGTACGCGTTCCCCCGAATTGTGTCCTGCATCCTTTCGTTTTTATGCTTGCCTTCTCTTCTCGTTTCCTTTCCTTGCTTTCTTCGAAACGCATACACAGCCAACTGCAGCTTTCGTGTGTTCATGTGGGTGTCTATGTGTGTGTGCTTTCGAGTTCCCCCCCACTTAACTCCATGTTCTCTTTTGTTGCTGGGCAATAAAGCTGAACAGAGCTGTCGTTCTGGCCATTTCTCACTCTTTTATCAATGACTCCAGGCTCGCGAGCCGCCTTGTATTTGGCAGCCATTCAAATAGTCCAACTGCCGTTTATTAATAACCCCAACAGCCCAAAACATATCTCTTTTTTTTGTGCAGCTGATTGCGTAAACTTCGCTCTCTCAGCATTTGTTTTGAATTGCCTCTTGCTGCGTTTGTTTTGGTACAACTTTGCCAGCCGCTCACTAGACTCCGGAGCTCGTCTTATCAGCACGGAATTGGCCTATGGCGCTTCGTTGGAACAAGTACTATATTCCGTATGAATCGTATAGTATACCGTTTCGTATCTCTCCATCGTAATCGTTGTGAAAATCGTGTTAGAGCGGGCGCAACACGCATTTTTCTTTTCAACACCCAACCTTGAATGGGGGAAGTGCGGGCGGGGACAGGTGAAGGTTTCATATCGATGTGCAGTGATCTAGGGTGACGCAAATATGTATGTATGAGATGTGGTATCCACAATAGTACACACACACACACTTCCGCAACGATGACGTAGTTTGCTTTAGTTTGCGTTTTCGTTCTGTTTACACACAATATTTTATACTCGCTCTCTCATTGATTTTCGCCGTGTCTGAGCGATAGTCTAATACTGGGTGGATGCCATGCCACCCACTCAACTACTCTCTCACTCGCACTCTCGCCACTGTTTGTTTTCATCGCGCGCGTGTTTGCACTCGCCGCTGGTTGCTGGCCGTGGGGCGAAAGCGCCTGCCTGCCTGCCCCACACACAGTCTGCCGCAGCCGGGAAAGAGCGGAGATTGTGGAGAGTGTTGCTGCTGCTGCTGCTGCCGTGGAGAGATCTAATGAAAAGCGTTTAATGTTTGTAAACAGACCGGGCAAAAGTAAATTTTCTTTTGTGTTTTTCTTCTTTTTGGCATTTCTCATCCGAATGTGCGCTTCTCTCTTTCTCTCTCTGAATGCACCCATACACAGATACATGCATGACCAGGCACGCAGGCACGACGACACCATAGAGATGTACTGCAGCAGCAGCAGCTTTCACATTTCATTCATACATTTTTGAATTTTTCGCGAGATTTCATTTCAAATATTGCAAAGATTCAATTAAACGTGTTTGTGCAGCAGCGTTCCCTTAAAGACATTCACCAGAATGACGTCATCGCAGTGCGACTTCTTTAAATGTCAGATAAACAGTGCCATGAATCGAAGCGGCGTATTGAATGGGGAGCAATCTTTTGCTTTTTTTTTGTATATCTTAATAATCCGCATTTGATTTTTTGCATTCCAGCGTGGCATTGTGTACAACCGGACCGGAACAGGATCCCACCCCCCCAAACCGGCGCTGAATTATCAGCATAACATGGATGTACAAGTCAAGCGTAGAGATTAGCCGAATCCTTTGAATTTTAAATTCAAAATCCTAATTTAATTTAGTGTAGTAGCGTAGCCTAGCCCCCATTACTTGTGGTTCCAAGCCACAACGCGCAATCACAAGAGAAATCACAGATAAACAGAAAAAACCCAAAAACATTGAATCCCAAAGCTACGAACGAGAATATTGAAAACGCCAGGGCTTAATCATGACTACGGATACCCGCCGACGCGTCAAGTTGTACGCACTGAATGCGGAGCGGCAGTGGGACGATCGCGGCACGGGACATGTCTCCTCGACATACGTCGACCGATTAAAAGGTAAGTATATAGCTTACATTGTGTACTGTAGGTCCATGGGCTAAGCTAAGTGCCGTCTTCCCCCCAAACGATCTTGCAGGTATCTCGCTGCTGGTGCGCGCCGAATCGGATGGATCGCTGCTGTTGGAGAGCAAAATACAACCGGATACGGCATACCAAAAACAGCAGGACACGTTGATTGTCTGGTCCGAAGGCGATAATTTTGATCTGGCTCTGAGTTTTCAGGAAAAGGCTGGTTGTGATGAGATTTGGGAGAAAATATGTCAGGTTAGTATTGATGAGCGATCCTAGATAGCAGCACAAGCACAAGTACAAGCAACATGTGCTGCTGCTTCTGCCTCTGTTGTGCCAATGTCATTGCGTTTGTCATGCGTTCTTCGTTCTTCCGTAAACTGCTGCAGGTCCAGGGCAAAGATCCTTCGGTGGAGATTACACAGGATATTGTGGAAGAGTCGGAGGATGAACGCTTTGAGGACATGTCGGACACAGCGCCACCCATCGAGCTGCCCCCGTGCGAGCTATCACGGCTCGAGGACATATCGGAGACAATTCAGAGCTGTCTCTCCACACCGTTGCGCAAGGAGAAGCTGTCGATGGCCCTGGAGTCGGAGAACTACATCAAGAAGCTGCTGAACCTGTTCCATGTGTGCGAGGATCTGGACAACACCGAGGGGCTGCATCATCTGTTCGAAATATTCAAGAACATCTTCTTGCTGAACAAGAATGCCCTCTTCGAGATAATGTTCGCCGATGACACCATCTTCGATGTGGTCGGCTGTCTCGAGTACGATCCCAGTGTGGCCCAGCCGAAGAAGCATCGCCATTACTTGAAGCAGTGGGCAAAGTTCCGCGAGGCTGTTCCCATCAAGAACCAGGACCTGCTGGCCAAAATCCATCAGACGTTTCGTGTGCAGTACATACAGGACATCATTCTACCCACGCCGTCGGTTTTCGTCGAGGACAACATGCTGAACACGCTCTCCAGCTTTATATTCTTCAATAAGGTGGAGATTGTCACAATGATTCAGGACGACGAGCGATTCCTGCTTGACGTTTTTGCCGTGCTCACGGATCCGGCCACTGGCGACGCCAAGCGCCGCGACACGGTCCTCTTTCTGAAGGAGTTCTGCAACTTTGCCCAAAACTTGCAGCCCCAGGGCAAGGACTCGTTCTACAAGACGCTCACCTGCCTGGGCATATTGCAGGCGTTGGAGCTGACGCTGGTCATGAACGACAAGAAAACCAAGTCGGCCTCCATCGACATACTGACGGCAATTGTGGAGTTTTCGCCGCTGGTTGTGCGCAACTACACTCTGAACCAGGTCAACCGGCCGGAGGGCGTAAGTTTCCACCAACAACAAAAGATGCTTTTCCCCATAGATTAATGTGTATTTTATATGTGTGTGTGTGTGTATATATAGGAGCGCATGCTGCTGAACATTGCCATCGAACAAATGTTGAATGACTCGGAGCCGGAGCTGGGGATTGCGGTGCAGTTGATGGGGATCGTTAAGATCCTGCTAGAGCCGGAGAACATGCTCACCGAGAAGGGCGATTTTCTCAATTTCTTCTACAAATACAGTGTTCAGACTTTAGTTGGTAAGAGTCGTAGTCGTGGCGCACTCCATTTCCAAGGCGACTTGTGTGGTAACCAACTTTCCTCTCCACAGCTCCGCTGATTGTCAATACGCTGGGCGACCGTCCGCAAAACGAAGATTATCAGACTGCACAGCTGCTTGGCATCGTTTTGGACATTCTGTCGTTCTGCGTGGAGCATCATAGCTACCACATTAAGAATTTCTTATTGCAAAAGGATCTCCTCAAGAAAATTCTGGTGCTGATGAAGAGCTCACACACGTTCCTTGTACTCGGCGCCCTGCGGCTGCTGCGCAAGATAATTGCACTCAAAGATGAGTTCTACAACAGGTAATGACCGAAGGTTCGAGACTCTAGTTCGATTATTTATGCCTTTAACTTTTGCGACAGACACATTGTCAAGTGCAATTTATTTGCGCCGGTTGTGGATGCCTTTATTCGTAACAATGGCCGCTACAATCTATTGGAGTCGGCCATTCTGGAGTTGTTTGAGTTTATAAAACTCGAGGATATACGCACCCTGTGCGTTTATTTCGTGGAGAACTTTAGCAAGATATTTGATGAAATCGAATATGTGCAGACATTCAAATATTTAAAGAATCGCTACGATCAGTACCAGGATCGACTCAAGGATCGCGACAAGATGGAAAATCGTACAGATGGGTAGGTGTCTTGTCCCCCCACCAGGGGGGTGTTTCCATCCTCGAGAATTGGTTAACTAATTTTATTTTATGTTTGGTTTGTAACCTAACAGTGGCCTGCCGATCATACGCAGTGGTGGACGGTTTCGTAGGGATCAGCGTCAAATGGAAGAGGAGGAAGAGATGTGGTTCAATGAAGAGGATGATTTCACCGAGGAAATCGATACATACAACAATGTCATCAAATGTAAGAGCCCTAAAAATATACTCGTGGGTAGTTTAAATACACAATTTTCTGTGACAACATTTTTCAGCCGTCAGCGAAAAGAATGGCCCGCAAAACCAATCACCGCAGCAGAAATCTTCTCCGCCGCACAGTACGTCACCCCACAGCGGTTTACTGGGTAATCTGAATTCCACAGCGACTGCCACAGCCACAGCCACTGCAACTGCTACTGCCACATCAGCATCAGCAGCTGGTGCTGGTGCTCCCGTGGCCAGTGGAAGCAGCAGCCCAGAGGCGGGCATTGTCGATGAGCAGGCCCAGGCTGCAGTGCATCTGGCCGCGGCTGCCAACATTGCACTGCAGCATCACCAACAACAGCAACAACAGCAGCAGAACCCATTCCAGCAACAGCAGACACAGCCTGAGATCGCCGAACTGCACCAGCAGTTGAGCGGTGTGGAGACGCCGCAGAATCAGGAGTTGGCGCTATCGCCATCGCCTACAGATAACGCCTCTTCATCATCGTCGTCGTCATCATCATCATCATCATCGCTTGAAGCGTCCACGTCCTCTTCGGCGTCCTCATCCTCATCTTCATCGTCACCGCCGAGTACGTCGGCAGCCGCTTCTCATTGCGATTCGGCGACAGTAGCTCAGGTTGTGGCCAGTCAGTTTTTAACGATCGCGATCGCCGCGTCCGTGACAGCGGCAGCTACATCGGCTGCCCCCAATCTGGCCCCAGCACCG
This sequence comes from Drosophila obscura, assembly GCF_018151105.1. Classification (NCBI taxonomy): domain Eukaryota; kingdom Metazoa; phylum Arthropoda; class Insecta; order Diptera; family Drosophilidae; genus Drosophila; species Drosophila obscura. The sequence continues at coordinate 1,961,791 of NW_024542736.1, read as the reverse complement.
ATTGTGGCCGATCCCGATATCGAGTCCGCCGACTCACAGCCGCCTCCTGGCACCACAAGCGAGCTCGATGGCCTTCTCGTCCAGGCTGTGGCGGAGAAAGAATTGGTGGCATCCAGCATCGACGCAAGCACAGACTCGGCGAATAGCGAAACGGACAAGTCGACGACCAAGAAGGTAAACTAAATAAATAGAATCCAAATATTTATATTGCTATATTATTACATTTTCTATTCGCTGCTTACAGGGCCTGGTCGATTATGAGAGCGACTCCGGGGAGGATGATGACGAGGAGGACGAGGACGACTCTGATGGGCCACAAGCACAAAAACGCGCGCGTCTGGCATAGTTGACAGATGCTGAGCAGCAGGGTGGCATCAATTATAAATTAGTACACACATAACCCACACCTACACCCACACTAACACACACACACCAACACCAACGAACAGAACGTAGGGAAGGAGGCGGAGGAGGAGCCGAGCGAGCCAAGCCGACCAGGAGGTCGTCGAGCATCGATGGTCAACCAGCTTGTTAATGCATTTTTGCGGCAACGACAGGCACAGCAGATGAGATGGGAGACGGGAGATAGCGGTACGATGTAAGATCGAACAAGAAAACATAAAGTTAAATTTTAGCATAAAAATTTATTTGAAAGGAAAGCGAACACCTAAAAGTAAAACAAGAAATTATAAATCTTACTTTACTAAATTAAATCTAAACAAACAAAACAAAAACAAAATATATATATATATATGTATAGATATAAAAATATATACATATATATATATATATAAAAATATATATACATATATATTCAAATATATATGCATATGAAAATACAATTAACTATGTATGTGTGTCCAGCCGCACATAACCGAACACCGATCAGCGATCAGCGAGCGATCCAGGCATCCCCACAGCATATGCTACGTGCTCTGTTGTGTGCGTTTTGTTTTTTGAAATGTTGGAAAAGCATTAACGACGAAACCAAAATAAACATGTATTTAGTAGTAAAACAGAGACACTTGCAACACACACACACTCACACGCAGGAGGAGCAGGATGAGGATGTGGATAATGAGTGGTTAGATTAGAGCAGATCCCTTAAACAGATCCTGTGAAGTTGGCTGGTGGGCTGGTGGCTGGAATGTTGTGGAGAAACTTAAAAATTTTGTGCAATATTTGGATAATAATTTGTGGTATTTCAAAGACAATTGCAATACGTATTTTGCCTATATCCGTAGTTATATTTTAGAGTTAATTTCCATTACCATTTTACCTATCTAACAAGACAGGACAGGTGTCTCCCTGCCAATCGCAGTTCTATACATATGTATATTAAAGCGCTGTCTACGCAACAGCCGACAGCTACAGTAAACAAATCTTGGGTGCAAGGTCCAGGTCCCCCCCTGAGGCTTATCTCATTGAATTTGTAATACGAGCACAGATCGGGTAGACAGCACTGTAATGTGTTCAAGCAGAGTAAAAATATACACATACATATTTACTTGTAAGAAATGTGTGTTAATTTTTTAATGGCAAACTAGCGGAGAAATTAAATATATACATTCATATATATATATATATATTCCGTTTAAGACAAGACTATTCACGTACAGTGAGCAATTGTTTTGTAAATACCAGCAAGTGTGCCCCTGCCCCCCCAGCGGCCCAGCCAGCTTGACAATTTCTGTTCATGCAAGTTAGAAGTATCAAACATTTGGAAAGGCGATCCAACAACCCATACATACACTCTGACCCAATGAACCATGTATATAATTTAGTCAGCCTCTATATCGAATTAGACGATAATTGTTCTTCTTGCACCCACTCGCGACAGTTACAGAGCAACAGCAACATAAGGACTAGCAATTGAGAATGGTCTCGTACAGATTGAAAGATGGATTTGTGTAGAAACAATCTCTCTCTCTTTGTTGTACATGGAACCATGTCGAAGGCCAGACGCTTGTCTGACTGTGTAATTAATCAGTTGTTGCGTTACCTTTGAACCATTATCGAACACACACACACAAGCAAACACACATACACACACACACAAATCATTGACAGCAAGCAAGAAAAAAGTAACTAATTATAATTGATTACAAATAGAACGTAAATTATAAAACAAGTGGGGGGAAACAAACAAACAAACAAACAAACAAATAACAATAAATTACAAATAAAATAGTCTTCTTACGTTTTCCATGTAAGTTCTTTTCATATTAAATATACAAAAAACACATAATTTGTATTAAACGAAATGTAGTGGGAGGCGGCGGCACATACCAGAGTACCCAGACCCAAACCCCAATCCAGCTGCAGCTCCAGCCTCAGTCCCTATCCTGCCTGATTCACTCACACCATATCCCCCAAGACACTGACTGACGTTTCGCCCTCGATCGCCAGAAGTAATAAAGTTATTTGTTAATAATCGTATCTGCCATGTGCGTGTGCGTACTGTACTACTTTTATTTATTTTAGTGTTTAAACATAACTAAGAAACGAAAATCAACTCTCACAGCAAAAACGGTTTCCCCTGGAGCAACCAAAAGCGATCGTATCGTAAATTCCACACCACCCTCAATACACCCACAACACACCCTTCCCAGACACATTTGCATGCCCAATAATAATGTAGCTGTGGAGAGTACAGATACAGAGATGAGATACACAGATACATACATACATACATACATATATCCTTCCAAGTTGTTGGTTTTTGTTTTGATTGATTGATTGAACAGCAACAAATACAAATGCAAAATGCAAAACACATGCGCATAGAGAATGCGCGAGCAAAAATATACAAAATAAAAAACAAAAAACAAAACGGAAAGGAAAATAAAAGAAAATAAATAATTAGAAAATAAGAAAAAAAAAAAGCGAAAAACAAACACTATAGTTTATACATAGTATTTATATGAATGGTGTGTATTGTATATGATATGCTGTCGTCTAATCCCTAATCCCAACACACACACACCAACACACACACATACCAATTACATATATATAATTTGGATACTTTATTTAGTTGTTTAAACATCCATGCGTAAAAACCGATATATATAAACTATATTATGATTATGAAGTAAATTAAATAATAGTTTTTAATAGTTTTTAAACAGAAACAAACAATTGTCGAAGCTCTCTCAAGCGTTTTTATTACCCATACAACCCTGTACAACCCTTGCGGTTGTGGTCTCTCGGGCTGGGTGGGTTTGTTGTCAGGGCAACGACGTCCTTGCAAGGACCAAACAAATGTTTCCAGCAAATGTTGACTACACTTTTTGCATTACGGCATTAGTGTTTATGCCACTTGAGTCACCTGAACAACTTGCATCGAAAATGTCCGTAGAAGACTCCTGGGTTTTTGATTCGCTGGTTTGCTTCCTCCATGGACCTGTTTGGAACGCACCGCTGCAGACCTTCATCGAGCAGAGATCTTTGGGTAAGACTTCCGGTGCACCGCACCTTTCAGCCACGTCATCTCCTAACTGCCGTGCATCTTGCGCCTTGGTGCAGTCTTCGATCCCAATCTGCAGTTGGACGAGAACAACGAGGAAATCCTACAGATTCACGACGAATACAAGAACCTGGTCGACTACATGCTGGGCAGCTTCATGGAGGAGATGCAAATATCGCCAGATCAATTCGAGCTGGCCTGCTTGGAGGGCCGGCAGCAGGGCCAGGGCGAGAATCCCTTCCAGTTCCATCAGGTGCTGTTCCAGCAGGTGCTGTATGCCAAAAGCATCGTCCAAACATCGTCATGTCACGTCTGAACGTTCTTTAGATATGGGCCGCCAATGATGTGAAAATCTTCATACGCATGATGACGCAACGCAACGTGGAGCTGCAGCTGCAGGCCCTGGATCTGATAGAGAAAAATCAATTGGCCCAAAATTCCGTGGACGAGGGTGACAGCAACAGCGCCACTGGCTCCGATCAGGGGTGGGTTGGGCACTGAATGTGAATGAATGCGGCTCCCCTTCTCATGATAACTTAATCCACAGCGATGCAGCCGTTGACGTGGATCAGCTCATTGCCAAAACCGTGGACGATGGTTTGGAGAGTCCGGAGGCTGCCGTGACACCCGACCAGGAGGCCAGCCTTGATCTGGTCAACGACAAGTTTCAGCGCTTGAATCTGTTCTTCGAGCAGGAGGACCGTGTGGATCCCACCGATGTGACGTCGCGTCAGGAGTATCTGCGCCAGCAGCGCGACAAAATCGTGGAGATCAAGAAGCAAGCGCGCGCCAAGCAGCTGCAGGAGACCATGGCCCGTGGCAGTCCTCAGGGAGCCGAAGGAGCCCGTCCCAGTTCCGCCCAAGTGGCACAGCAACTGCTCGAGAACGGCGGCAAGACCATGGAGCTCGCCGCGCCGCTAGATAGCGAGGACAATGCAGCACTCCAGCTGCGCCGTACCCTGGCCAAGCGACTGCGCAGTGAAGTTGTGGAGCACAACTAAGCGGGATAGTTGCGCGACATCTTTTGATTTTATTTTCAAACTTTCTCAGCCTCCTTGCACCTTTCCTTTCCTCTTCCACTATTAATATCTATCCGGTTCTATCCGCTTTTCACCAAATATCTAAATAATCTATGTAAAAATTGCCTATAAATTCCAATTAAAAATATGAGGAATGGGAATTGATTTCTTTTCTGTTCCGGTTACCTTCAAAAAAGATTTTTAATTGAATTTGTATTTTTAATTTAATATTTTCAACCAGAATTTAACAGGGTGGTGCGTCGTGCATTGCCAAACGCTGACTAGTTCAGTTGGTAGATGGTAGATGCGGGGATATTCTCTATGTTATAAGGTACCTTCCATGCGCGATCTCCGCCACGTCCACACACAGGCAGACTAAAGCTAAAGTCTGAATGTGTGTGGGCGTGGTTGAGCTTTGTAGCTACCAAAACAAAAACATTTTAAAAGTGCAAATTGTCTCAAATAAAAAATTGTGTAAATTGCGATTTTGCTGCTCTATCTGGGTACGCGATCCCGCAGATACGACATTATGGATTCGGTGCCCTTCATTAGGATCTGGTGACGTGGCTGTCGAAATGGATTGCCCACCAGTTCCAAGTGCCTGCAGAAGGGGGAATTAAATGTCTTTGAGTGCAGATTTTCAAGCGAATATTCTTACGTTATGTTGGTCAGTGTACCCAAAATTGGCGGTATGAAATCAATGTCGTTGTTGCGCAAATCCAATGTAGACAAGCGCGGCATGCACTGTAGTCCGGAGACATTTAATTCCTTGATGTGATTATCGCTGGCAATGAGAATCTCCAGACCCTGCAAATCGTACAAACCACTGGGAATAAACTCAAAACTGAAAGCGAAAAAGTGGGACTTGTGTGAAGATATATTTTTGCAGCAGGTTCTCCATTGTACCCACCGATTGTTCGATATGTTCAGCTCGCGCAGCGTGTTCAGCACCCCAAACTCCTTGGGCAGATCGTTCAACAGATTGTTGGATAAATTCAGAAACGTAATGCGCGTAAACTGTGAGATGAACTGCGGCACTTGGCCAATGAGATTGTGGGCGAGTACCAGTTCCGTGACCAGATTCTGCATGTGCTGCAAGCTGCACAGAAAGAGAAATTCGTTTAAGGGCTTGGCCAGAGGAATGCCGTTGGTGGCCACTTACCCATTGGGCAAGGTTCTTAGCTGATTCCGCGCAAAGTCCACGACATGCACTCCTTCGGACTGGGCCAACTGAAAGACCTTATCGGGCACATCGGTTATTTCCTCCAAATTGACAGCCAATGTACGTGTATGCCGCAGTTTGTATCTGCATGAAGGAGAAGAAACTCGAGTTATTTCTTTGCGATTCGTTTGGCTTTGGGGAATATCAATGAAACTCGGAACTTTGTGATACACTACACCCATCGCGGACAGAGTTCGCTCTGACTGAAGTGCTGGCCGTAGAACTGCTGCTGCTGCTGTTGAAACATGGCTTCAAAGCCATTGAATCGATTGAACGATGGAAAGTCTTGCTCCAGCTCATGCTGTTGCTGTGGCATATAGCGGCCAGAATGGTCGAATCTTTGCTCTCGTTCATAGTTCTGTGAGTGGTATTGCGGCGGCGCATAGACACAGAAACGCTGGGCTTCCGATTGCATTTGCTGCTGGACCTGATATTGACACTGATATTCGAAGTGCTGCTGCTGTGGCTGTTGCTGTAGCTGCTGCTGTGGCTGATAGCTGCTGCTGCTGCTGCTGCGGCGTGGATGAATGTGCTGGTCTGGATTGGGGGGCAGAGTTTGATGTACATACCTGTCGGGATAGTTTCCGGTTGGGTCGCCTGCAGCGTTGCCCGATTGTCCGCCACATAGGCGGGTTCCGGCAGCACTATCCGTGCCACCCTCCTCCTTCAGTCTTGGCCAGGGAACGCTCCTGCAGCGTCTTCAGAATGCGCGCAGTGCCGCATTGGAGAATGTCACGTCTAATCGACTTGATGGGATTGCCCTCCACCTGCAGGCTAATCAAATGGGCCAGCGCCGACAGGCTGACGGGCAGCGTGTCGATAGTGTTGTTCGATACGTCCAGGCGGTTGAGATTTCGCAGCAGGCACAGCTCATCGGGCAGCTCTGTGATCTTGTTATCCCGTAGGTCGAGTACCTTCAGGTGCGGCAAGTTCTCGCACATCCTTATGGGTATGTTCTACGTGGAGGGGCATTTTATAGTGCTTATCCATTGGGAAGGTGCTGGCAATGGCCAGTCATCTTACCACTATGTAATTGTTGCTGGCATGCAGCTCGATCAGGGCCTCGTTTCCCTCAAAGTCGGACAGCTCCAGGATGTCGTTGTGTTGGATGTACAGGAACTGCAGCTTCCTTAGCAGGCCCATGTCCTCTGGCAAGCAGGTGAGGTCATTCTGCATCAGGTCCACCCTTTGCAACGCTTCGTGGGGGGGAGCGGTAATCAACATTTAATAGTGGGACGGGCACTATTATTGAGGGGCGTGGGGGCACACAACTTACAGCGCATGTTAACCAGATCGGGGGGCAGATCCTTAATGTGATTATAGGGCAACAAGAGGGCGGTTAAGCGCACCAGGAAACCAATACCGCCGGGCAGGGATTGTATGTTATTATGCCCAGCATCCTTTTGTTTAGAATTTTTGGTTAACAAGCAGTTGGCATTGGGTATTAGAGGGGGGGTTACAGATTACAGATTAATTAAAGACACCACAACCAGATTCAACGCAAAGGGGGGATTCTTCACTAACCAGATACTCCAGCATGTGGAGATCACTGATGTCCGGATTGAGTTCTGTGAACTCATTATAGCTAATATTCAGATGCCGCAGCTCGGGCAGGCTGTACAGCTCACGCGGCAAACTGCTGAGCTTGTTGCGACTCACATTCAGGCGCATAAGCTTCTCCAGTTTGCCAATCTCCGACGGCAGCTCCACCAGGGCGTTGTCATGCAGCTGCAGGCAGAGGGTTAGACATAGTGCATGGGAATTTGGGTCAGGATGATGGCTCGGGTACGTACAATCAACACGGTTAGCGACTGCAGGTTCTCAATCTTGGGGGATATGTGCGTTAGAGCATTGGAGCTCAGATCCAAATTGGTCAATGGCACTTGGTTCCACCAGGCATCCTCCTCCTTGATCGACAGCTGCTCCAGAGTGGCCGCCTTGCTGTCCGCGTCAGCCTCGTTGATGTCGTACAGTCGGTTGGGCACTGAAACAGACGAATCGTGGAATCAATTAGAAGGCTGTTGCTGGCCATGGCGTACACTAATCTACAGGCGGCTTCTGCACTGGTCGGCGGCGCTGGCTCATCCAGATCCAGTTCCAGCTCCAGCTCATCGTCGGGATCCTCGCTCTCCAGCTCATCGCCCGAGGAGGCCATCTGAAATTCACGAATCTGATAGTAGCTTCGTCGTCGCGGGTGCGGTGCACACATGCAGAACGAAGTAAGCTGCTTCTTTCGCGTTGGTCGCTTGGAGGACGCAATTTTGATGGAAGATGACAACTTGGTTAGATTCGGGCACATCCGCGAGCAGCACAGCACGCTGCGCAAACCAAACGATGACTGGCGCACAACGGCAACACCTTTATGACATGACTGCAGGCGCCTGGCGCTACCTAGTGAAGCGGCAAATGTTGTCGACTCCTTTTAGGGGCCACCAGGGCCAAGTTCGAGATCATCGCGAATCGCGATTGTCTCACATGAACTGAAACCACAATGCACTGCTGTCAACGAGACCGTTGCACATCGCATGCTGCTCATACTGCTGTTCCATGGGCGCCTTCCCGGTGCGAGGCCTCACCTTTGACCGCCAGCCTCGCAATTGCTGCTGCGACACCACCGCATTGGTGCCTAACATTGAAGCTACACTTGGGTGCACTGCATTTGCTTGGGTTTTACTCACCACTAGACAATCCCTTGTTCGACAGATTCAGGGTGCCCGACTTGCGCGCCAGCTTCCACAGCTCCTGGGTTAATACTGTATCGTCCTCATGGGTTGTACGTTCATGGAATAGGGGCTGGAAGGCGTAGTTTGGCCGGGGGGATGCCTGCATACGCGGCCGTGGATGGGCAGCCATTTGTTGGGATCGTGGGGATGCAGACATTCGTGATCGTTGGGCGCATCGTGGAATTCTGCTGGTGGATCCATTTCCAGGGCCGTTCCTTGGCACAGAGTCGCCGCTCATATCGATGGGATCGCCGTAGAAATTGAACCAGGAGCAGTCGTCAAAATCGTAGCCGTCGTTGCTAGTAGGCGAAGTATTGCATTCCTTGGCCAAGTTGTTGAATGCGTACAAGCTGGCAGTGTCTTCGACGTTGCTGAAGCTGGGCGGGCACAGGTACAGGGTAAAGGTGTCAAACAATCATCAAAATTGCCAAAATTATGTTCAAATATTTGCGTCGTTTGTTTTTCTTTTTTTCAGCTGCACGAATCAGCTGTTCGTAGGTGTTGTTTATTTGTGCGTTTAACAACACTACCCTTGTGAATTTAACGGATAATGCAGACTCAAATTAAACTGGCAAAAATGTACCTAATTACGTTAAAAACTAACGAATCTTGAAAGGTTCACATTGTTGAAATGCAGAACTTAGCTGGATATAATAGACTTAAAAGACTCAAGACACAGCTGCACAAATTAAAATCAATTTAAGCTGCCAGATCTGGGGCAGCTGCTGCACCTGTTCTGCCGCAGTTTATGATTCTAGATTACTTTGAGTAGGGCCAGTAATTGATTTGATCATGAACTTAAATCTATGCATAATGTGTGTGCAGGCCGCAAGCCGCTTAAGGGCTTAGGGTTAAGTCGCTTAATTCGGTTTTACTTACTTCATCATCTTGGGATTGGTTTGGGTTTTGACTTGATCCGACTGGGGCTTCCTCTGTGGGAAGATACGAGATACATTGCAACGGCGCAAGGTCAGCCACAGAAGTTAGTCAGTTAGTCTGTCTGTCTGTCAGTCTGTCTGTCTGTTTGTCGGGGGTGTAGTGTTGGGTTTCCTAGCCTGCTTTACGCCCCACTGCAAAATGTTTGCTGCTTGCACCTCCGCCGAACGCCTTAAGCGAGTGACCGACGAAGCGGCAAAAATGCTGAGCTCCCGCATGAGATGGGGGGCCTGGTCTAGCCGTACTACGTCGACTGTCAATCAAAATTATGAATAACGCTGGCGCACGGCGTAGGGTCAGTTGCCTCCAATTGGTCGCCGCCACCCTCATAAGCCATCCCTGCTGGGCGGCGGGCACCACTAGGTGCGAACAAACGCTGGGGAGCACTTGCCAGTTCTCATTTGGTTTTCATTGCAAGCGGAACGGAACGTAACGGAACGGCACACGTGGATTTTTGTGTAGTTTGGATATTGCATCAGCCGAGGACCGTGGACCCGTGGACTCACACTCACCCCGATAGACTTCCCCTTTTGTGTGGCAATGGCGGCTGGGGTTTTCAAGAGCTTTATGCGAGATTTCTTTGCGGTCAGTCGATTGGTCACTACGCGATATCCTAAAAATGATTAACGAAAGAATTTCGAAGTTTCGAATTTGGCGAAAGGATTCCAAAAAGTTATCTAAACGAGCAGCTGACAGAATTTTAAATGAAAGCGGATTGATTTAAATTCCATTTCCACATTTCCCCAGTGCTTGAGCTAATCCATAGACAGGCACAGACCTTCCTTGAGAACCCGCACAGCTGGGCATAAGTTTTTTTTTGTACTGGAATGTGGGAAAAGCGCCAGCCGACAGAATAATCCACATTAATCCATGGCGAAAAATTCTTTTGGATTAAAGCACACACCTGAACTGAACCTCTTCCGTTCCACAGGTCAAATACGATGACAAGCAGCATGATCCGGAGGCACAGCGACTGGATGGCAGTGGTCGCTATTATCCCAACTGCTCCTCGGATGTCTGGCTGCGCTCCTGCGAGCGGGAGATTGTGGATCCCATCGAGGGTCACGCCAGCGGCCACATACCCAAATGGCTCAACGGCAGCCTCCTGCGCAATGGTCCCGGCAGCTGGAAGGTGGGCGAAATGCGTTTTGGCCACCTCTTTGACTGCTCGGCGCTGCTGCATCGTTTCGCCATACGCAATGGCCGTGTGACCTACCAGAGCCGCTTCGTTGACACGGAGACACTGCGCAAGAATCGGGCAGCTCAGAGGATTGTCGTCACGGAGTTTGGCACGGCAGCGGTGCCGGATCCCTGCCATTCGATCTTCGACAAGTTTGCGGCCATCTTTCGGCCGGACAATGGCACGGATAACACGATGATCTCCATCTATCCGTTCGGCGATGAGTACTACACCTTCACCGAGACGCCCTTCATGCACCGGTAGGTCCAATGTCCATTCCGTTCTTCTGATTCCTCTCTGATATGTGCCAACTGCAGCATCAATCCCTGCACTCTGGCCACAGAGGGACGCATCTGCATTAGCGACTATGTGGGCGTGGTCAATCACACCTCGCATCCGCATATCCTGCCCGGCGGCACGGTCTACAATCTGGGCACAGCGATGACCAAGTCCGGACCGGCCTACACGATCATCTGCTTTCCCAGGGGCCAGCACATGTTCGAGGAGGCGCACGTGGTGGCCACGCTGCCATGCCGCTGGAAACTCCACCCAGGCTACATGCACACCTTCGGCGTGACCGAGAACTATTTCGTTATCGTTGAACAGCCGCTGTCCGTGTCCCTCACGGAGTACATCAAGGCCCAGCTGTCCAGCCAGAATCTCTCCGCCTGTTTGAAGTGGTTCGAGGACAAGCCGACGCTCTTCCATCTGATCGAGCGTGGCAGCGGCAAACTGGTGCAGACCTACGAGTCGGAGGCCTTCTTCTATCTGCACATCATCAACAGCTTCGAGCTGGATGGCCACGTGGTGGTCGATATTTGCAGCTACAAGAATCCCGAGATGATCAACTGCATGTACCTGGAGGCCATTGCCAATATGCAGACCAATCCCAACTACTCCAACCTTTTTCGCGGTCGCCCCTTGAGATTTGTGCTGCCGCTGGGGGCCAGAGTGCACGGCCAGGACACGGCGTCCGGCTCCAGCAGGCGGCGCCTCATCAAATCCTTCTCCCTGGCGGGCCTGAGCACTGCTCAGCCCTCGAGAACGCTGAAGCATTCCGTCTCCCAGTACGCGGACATTACCTACCTGCCCACCAATGGCAAGAGGGAGGACGCCACCGAAGAGACGCTGCAGAGCGAGGTTAAGCGGGGTCGCTACGAGGTGCAGGATGCCATCAATCTGGTGACCCTAAGCAACAGTCGCGCGGAGGCGTACCAAGACCCGCGACGTGGCATAGTCTTGCGTCCCGAAATGCTCTGCGACTGGGGCTGCGAGACGCCGCGCATCAACTATGACGTACACAATGGCAAAAACTATCGCTACTTCTATGCCATCAGCTCCGACGTGGATGCACCCAATCCAGGCACTGTGAGTACACGAAAACCCTCAAGCGTTCCTTACACTCCGTTCCGTTCCTCCGTTGCAGCTGCTGAAGGTGGACGTGTGGCAGAAGACGAGCCTGAGCTGGTGCGAGGACAATGTCTACCCGAGTGAGCCCATCTTTGTGCCCTCGCCGCAGCCGCAGAGCGAGGACGATGGCATCATTCTGGCCTCGATGGTCGTGGGCGGTCTTAACGATCGCTACGTGGGTCTAATAGTGCTCTGTGCCAAGACCATGACGGAGCTGGGCCGGTGCGACTTTCACACGGGCGGACCAGTGCCCAAGTGCCTGCATGGCTGGTATGCCCCGAGCGCGGATTAGGCCAGGGTTTAGCTTAGTCTGAGTTTGTTGTATTTTAGATTAGAACTTTGGATTCAGGACATTGGCAATAAACTCCTGCCACTTGCGCTGAAAGATGCGATTGATCTTGCGCCGCTCGTCCGAGGTGAGCACCGCATACTTGATGGAGTTGAGGGCCAGCTGCTTGAGGAAGCGCAGATCCGCCTCGGCCGGTGCCATGGCCATGAAGGCATAGTAGAAGTCATAGCTGAGGCCCTTGGCACCCCACAGCCCCGGATCATCGGATGATATCACAATGGGAAAATTCTGAGCGATCAGAAAGCTGGCCGGATGATTGCGCAGATCCCAGACAAAGCCCAGCACCTGATTCGATATGGGATTCACCTCGATGGCAATGTCACGCTTCTTGATCGTGGACCACAGCTGCGGATGCTTGGGCAGTGCCAATGCGTGTCCAATGCGCTTCGAGCCCAGCAGAATGGCATCCATTATGTTCCAGTCGGTGCGTCCATGCCAATCTGCAAAGAAGACAGTCAATCATTAGTCTGGGATCCCCCCCCGGCTGTGTGTCTGCCTCACTTGTCTCGCCCGCGTGGAAGAAATAGTTGGCCGTGCTGGGCAGGTCGGACAGCTCGTTGACGAATTTGCTGAGCGGATCGCCCGTATCCTCCTGTCCAATCAAATCGAAGCCAATAACAAAATTGGGTTTTGCATGGCTGCAGGGGAATCAGAATTGGATTTTTATCCGAGTTTGGGTCTGTATTGTCTTGGACTTACTGCAGCTGCTTGAAGGTTGTGATGCGTCTGCTCATCTCCTCCTCGGTGGCTCGATTCCGCTTGGCGTAGATCACCTTGAGGCCGACAAAGTCGTGATGCTTCGCCTTGAACTCCTCCACGATGCGTTCCAGCTCGTTGGCCACCTCCAGTGTGCTCAGCGTGCGATTGTTATCGTCATACAGCTGGCAAAATGGGCAATAAAGCTCACGGATTAGCCCTCCAGCTAAATGGAAGCGATACTCACAGGCGACAGAGAGGCTCGCACCTCGGCGTAGATGATGTTATCCTCACACAGCTCCTCCAGCAGGCGCTTGTGGTAGGCGCAGTAGGTGGGTCTGTACTTGTACAGCCGATCGACAGTCGTAAAAATATTCTCAAATCGTTCCCAGATCTTTTTGCGTTGTGGCAACAGTGCTGAGAGTGGTGGGGGAGAGATTAATGTATCGAATAATAGCTCGAAAAAATGATTGGCAACCCCACCTTCTGGCCTCTGGCGGTGCATGTTGATGTGCTTCTCGAGCTGCCGCTCGTACTTATCCCGATCCTCCGCATTGATGCGCTCCGTGCACACATTCTGCACCTCGCTGTGGCAGCCACTCTGGTCGTAGGTGAAGACGAGCAGCCCGTCCACATTGCGGCACGTGTAGAGGTTGTTGGTGGTGCTCAGATTGCCAATCACCCACTTGGAGGTGACCATACCGGTGTTGTGGCCATGCAGGAAGGCGCCCTTCGGCATCTTCTGTATGAAGCGGAACACCTCGCTCTGGCGCACATATTGCCTGCCCTGGAAGAAGTGCATGGCCGGCGGATACTTCTCCGGCGTCTTCATGCCCTCGGCAATCTCCGCACGCTTGGCGTTCATCAGGATGCTGTTGGCCTTCTCCTCGTCCGAGGAGAGCCAAATGTTGCCGCCCAGTGAGGCCAGGCGCTCCGCCTCCATGATCTGCTCCCTCAGTGTCTCGTAGGCTGCAAAAATTGATTGAATGGATCGAAAACGGTTCCCCCTCGCATTTGATTGTGGATGCTGTTTAATCGGCAGGGCAACATGGCGGCGACTTACGTAAGTCCGTGGCATGCAGCCCCCCCAGAAGAAGGGCCGACACCAGGCACAGCAGCAGCAGCAGCAGTCCCAGCAGCATCGCTTCCCAGTTCCGTCACAAAACCAAATATACGCCGTATTTATACTTATTAGATGCTCGTCGCTCGGCGTTTGCCAGCCAACTGATAAAGCCCCTGCTGGCTGACCCATATTGTTTGTCCCACACTCTCCACTCCCTGTTCATGATCTCGGGCTGCTTTTTAGCTGCAGTTCAATGTCAGCGATTAGTCCACTCTGCTCGGCTCGGCTGCTATTTGTGGGTGCGAAATGTTGGGCACCGGCCTTACTCCGCCTGGCACTTTCGTTGACACTGGCCCTGGACTGGGGGCAATTTGCACATAGATTTCATGATCGCATCATTGCCATTACAGCCATACCCTACCCCAAAACGAAAGCCTGCATCTGCACTGCTATATATGTATGTATGTATAAGTCTCCAAGGTCTCTCTTGGGTGGGCAATAAATTCATTTAAATTAGCGCTCTGTGTGTAGGGCACCTCTGCGATGGCATATGCCCTCTTCTGGCTATGTTCTATCAGGCAATGTTTTGTTTTTATATGCAAGCACATTGCGCACATACGAGAGTATATGGTAATTTATTTGCGTATTGCTTACTTGCCCAATTTGTTATTTGTTGATTCACTAAAATGATGCTTGACATTGACTACGAGGAGGGGGCCGTCCATCATGCTCTGTCCAAGAGAATGTCTCTCAGGGATATGGGCTTTGAATCTGCCTCTGTTTCTCTGTTTTTTTCAGCATCAAATTAAACAAATCTTTATCAAGGAGATATAGGGAAAGAATTGATAGAATTTATTTCATATGTTTGCCTGAAAGTATGCAAGGGCTGCCAGATCTAGACAGATCTTGCATAATAAAGACTACTAAGGACATAATTGTCCTTAATAACATTTTCACATTTTATTTTACCCAATTTTACCCTAATTTACCCAATTGGCATTAAGTTTCATTAAGTTTTATTTTTATTTTTTTTTTATTTTATTAATGTTTTATTTATTATAAAAAAGGTTATTCTTGAGAAGAGTTATTCCACAATTTCCTTTTAACTTATTCCACCATTAAAAAAAAAATACGAGACATTTGGTTCAATTTCGGTTAACGATATATTTTTAGCTGTTATTGTTTGAATTAAATTTTAAAAAACCTACGTTCAAATTTGCTTAAAATTATAACCATTTTAAAGAGACATCAATGCACAATATGAACAGAAATTTGCATTAATATTTTGCTCCAACTTTCGCTGAGATCTGAGTTTGAATTGATCGCCCCGAAAACCACTTCCATATTTGTCCCGTGCGAATGGCTTCTCGAAAACGAAGAGTTGCCTAAAATCGAGCACCAGCTATAGAGCTACTCAAAAGGTGCGACATAATGGTAAAACAATACTGAAAATCTCTAATAGCATTTAAAACCCGATAATTTTTTTTCTAGAAATTATTTTTATTTTTTACTCTGCATTATTTTCTCTGAGTGTAAGAATAAATTGATTTAAGTTCAAGTTCTTTACTCCGAAATTCACTCCCAATGCTTAGGCTTAATTCACTCTGTAATAAAGTTGTATAAAAATCAGAAAATAAATAAACATTACCAGCCCAATTCATGTCGCGGCAGTTTTTCTTAAATGACAACCGAATAAGTGCTCACCTTCTTTTTTGTTTTTTGTGCCTGTAACCGGGGGATAATTGTCGCATCTGCAATTACCGTAAATGCCGCACACCCCCTTAGCACCCACAATAAACACCGCCCCATCGGTATACGGGAGCTGGAGGAACTTGTAATTCCAATGCCGTATGGGACTACCTCGTAGAAACCAACAAGCGCGTCCGCAAACGTCAGTGAAAATTTGCCAAAATAGAAGAATAGAAAAAAATATACAAGTAAATATTTAGTTAAAAATCAGCGAGCTGTGGGCGCGCGCGCCTTCGTCATTTTGAACCACTTAATATTCACGGGCGTTATTCTATACGACAAAAAAAAAACAACAACAACAAAATCACAAGCAATGGTATTAGAACGAAAAATTGTTTTCGGCAATTCCGAGAGCGAGTGCGTCGTCAACCGTTAAGAGGCTTCAACTCCAGCTCGCATACAATGTCTGGCTGGGATTCATTCCAGGTTTATCTTTTAATGAGGTGATTGCAGACTCGGCCCCCCCCAACAATGATTGTGTAAAAATTATAGTTATTTTTGTTGTTGTTGTTTTATTTGTATTTTTGGTAACTTTCAGTGGTGCGGCATGGGTGTTGGTGCTCGCAGTTCAGAACGGGCACTGCTAACGAACGGGCGTGTGGCGCGGTGAAAGAAAAGAAATCCGAAATTCAAACCAAACCAAACCAAAACCCCAAAGCAAACAAAGTCAACGTGTCCGACTCAAGTCAATATTTGCATAGTGTACTCATTATCCACGTTGTTTGGAGTACACGAAAGGTCAAGAAAGTCACAGAGTCCTGTCACATAATGAAGAGATTTTCGGTGCTGCTGTTACTGCTGGTGGTGCCGCACCTGATCCTGGTCCAAGCGCAGACTGCCCTAAGTAGGAGCCTCATCAATCCGATCGTGTCTGTCTACGCAGCCTAAACCCTTCTCTTCTCATCTCTCGCTTAGGCTACGAGCAGGCGCGCCAGGCGGTGCTCACTGCGGAGGAGGAGCTGATGACGGGCGGCCATACATATCTGAGCACCGAGGAGGCCAAAGCGGATGACATCTTCATGCAGTACAAGCTGGGCGAGCTGGCGCAGGGCTTCCGCAATGCCGAGCAAAATGCCGCAGCCATGCACTTTTTCAAGGCCAAGCCGCTGATCGATCGCAGCGGAGTCTTTCGCTTCCTGCAGAAGATGCCCAAGGGAGCTGTGCTCCACCTGCACAACTCTGCCTCGGTGAGCTCCAAGTGGGTGGTGAAGAACATGTCCTACATGCCCGGGCATGCTCCGCTGCACCACAGACACAGGTCGGAGTGTCCTGACGTTCCGACGAGCGCCCAAGGAGCACCAGTGTCAGTCGCAGTATGTGCGTGTCTCCGACGAGCGGCGGAGTTCCATTGATCCACTGGTCTATGATCAGAATTTTGAGCGTCTCATCAATCTGTACACACCGGTGCCAGAGCGTAAGTTTTGGGCAGAAACTTCGTAGGAAATGCTCTGATTTCTCGCAACTACTTTCAGTGGAGTATCCTACGATCACCAAAGTGTGGGATCGCTTCCAGGACATGTTTGACACTTTTGGGGATGCCATTAGATACTTGCCAGCCTTTCGCGCCTATCACTGGCAGATGCTCGAGGAGCTCTACAACGACAATGTGATGTACGCCGAGATTCGTAGCAGCTTAAAGCCGGTAAGTGAATTCCGTACTTGAGTTACATTTTGTGATCATTTCGAGCCGCTCTCAGCAGCTGTACGATGCCAGTGGACGGACCTTTTCGCAGGAGCGAACCATACAAGAGTTTTATGCACTGAACGAGAAATTCGTGCGGCTGCATCCCGACTTTCTGGGCATCAAACTCATATATGCCGTCTATCGCGGGCACGAGGTCGATAAAATAAGTGAATATTTTGAGGATTTCCGACAGTTGCAGTGAGTAATATAAATCACTTGAGAGCTGAAATTCTCACTGATTGTGACTGGTTTTATAGCAAAGCTTTTCCCAACTTTGTGGTTGGCTTCGATCTGGTGGGACAGGAGGACAATGGCAAGCCATTGTATGCTTTATTGCCTGCCTTAAGGGACCTGCCGCCCACGGCACACTTCTTTCTACACGCAGGAGAGACAAGTAAGTGGTTCGCAGGTGCACAAGGGTTCAAGCTAACCAATGCCTCATTTCAGACTGGTTTGGGGCCTCCACGGACATCAATCTGCTGGATGCGCTTCTGCTCAATAGCACGCGCATCGGACATGGTTATGCGCTGGCCAAGCATCCGATACTCCTGAATGCGGTCAAGACGCGCCAGATAGCCGTCGAGGTGAGCCCCATCTCGAATCAGGTGCTGCACTTGGTATGGGATATGCGCAACCATCCGGGCGCCCAGTACATGGCGCTGGACGTACCGCTGGTAATATGCAACGATGATCCGGGCTTCTGGAACGCCAAGGCATTGAGCTACGACTTCTACTATGCCATCATGAGTCTCGCGCCCAACAATGCTGGACTGCGTGTGCTCAAGAGTCTGGTGTGGAATTCGGTGCGGTACTCCCTGCTCACAGAGGAGGAACAGAAGCGAGCCTACCAAATCCTAGAGCTGACATGGTCTCGCTTCATCGACAAAGTGCTGCAGGGCAGTGTCTTCTAATGGCAGAACATTTTTGAATTAAACTTCAAAATAGGGCGTACTGTTTTTTCTCTTGGATATTTAATGCGGCCTGCTAGGCCTCTGACTTGTATGGGGTATCGACTGTCTTTATGGAGAGGCAGCCTTTCCTGTGTGCTGCTGAACAAAGCGTTCGCAGCTCTCCCGAATCTGCAAATAGGCAGCATGAAAGCCACTCATGCCTTGGGTCTGTAAAGGGAGACAGCCTTAGTATATAACATACAAATGATTTCTTAGTGATAATTACAAAATATGGATCCTCAATGATCTCATCTTCCTTGCGGCCCAGAAAGCTGCCCAGCAGCATTATCTTACACTGCGGTGGGGGCTCCAGGCTTGCTGCCATTTGGCGCAGCTCCGACAGGTTGCTGTTGTCCATGCCCAGAATGTAATCGAATTCGTAAAAGTCTTGCGTCGTTATCTGCCAGAAGAGTTTAGAATCTATAAGATTATGGTACGTACAGTACAAAGCCGCTTACCATTCGACTCAAGTGTTTTGACTTTAAGCCATGCTGCTGCAGCAGCTGCAGGCCACGTCCCTGTGGCTCTAGGCCCACATTCCAATCCCTGAGGCCCGCACTGTCCGTTTGCCAGTCCTGCAGTTGTTGTTTCACCATCAAATGGTTCAGTACAGCCTCCGCCATGGGCGAGCGACAGGTGTTGCCTGGGATGTACAATTTAAAATGAATTTAATATGCGATTAATGGATCTGTGTAGCTTACCTATGCACACAAACAGAACCTTCATCGTGGCGGAGACAATGCGAAATGCAGGTTGCGCCGATTAGTGCGCTGACTCATTTCGGAATTTCACAACCTATCTTCGGCATGCCGAATTTTGTATGCCCTTTGAGTAAGATATTTTGAGCAGACTTCAAACTAAATGATTGGGGAATCAATATGTATAAAATGTCTGAGCTGTTGCCATTTGTGCGTCACAAACTGTTGCCCAATTTTATAATACCCTCTTAAAGGGTATAATAAAACCAGCTAGCGCTTTGTACTAGACATTTATTACTTGAACTATGAGTATATCACAAAACCGATTTAAACGAGGCGCTCTTTCATGAAGGCGGCGCAGGCCACAACACACTGCTGATAAGCGGTCTCAAAGCCAGCCGCACCACGCTCCTGCAAGGTCAAAGGGGACATTTCAAGGGTTATATGCAAATATTTGATGGCAACTTACATAGTAGGGATCCTCGATGATGCGATTCTTGGCCTCCAGGCCGAAGTCACCCAGCATGAGTAGCTCCGCCTTGGAACCCTTGGGCGCCAGCCGCCGCAGCTCGCTCATGTTGTCCTCGTCCATGCCGAAAATGAAGTCGAATTCGGTAAAGTCCTGCTTCTTTATCTGGCGCACAATGTGGGTGCACTTGAGGTCGTGCTGGGCCAGCGTGCTGATGGCCCGTGGATCGGCACGATTTCCCACATGCCACGACCCAATAGCCGCACTGTCCACTACAACATTCTTCTTGTTCGCCTTTTCCAGAGTTTCGACCATCACCACCTCCGCAATTGGGGAGCGGCAGATGTTTCCTTCAAATTCAAGGGGTGGCCCATTACATCAAAGATGTTATATTATATATAAAATTTTATAGAATTTATTTACCCAAACAAATCATTAAAATTTTCTGCACCATTTTTTTTTTTTTGGTATATAATCGCTGCCGCGAAATTTGATGGTATTTTCTTGTTTTGTTTTTAAATTGCCTCTCCATAGCCAGGGCGCCGGCGGCTATCGATATCGGCATTAGACCCCCTTAAGCAGTTAAAAGGCGTTTACACGGTATTAGACCGTGGACATAATACTTTTTGTTTGGGTGTTTGATGACAAGATACACAAATTTATTGAAAATCAACAGAAATGACCACCGACATCTTCAGGAATATGGACATGAAAAAGAATTGATTCTCATATTTAAATATTATTTTCGGACATTTCATTGTTGCGTTTGTGGGAGTTCTTCTTCAAATTATGAAAACCACCGAAGTTTTTCTCCAGCAATGTCTTAATGGCATCGGGGGGTCAGAAAAATTTCATATGATAATAATTCCAATCAGTTTCAAGTATTTTATTTAATGGCTTTATGTATATTTTCAACTTTTTGCACAATCATACATTTTTGGCGAGCGCCAAAACTTTGATTTTGCGATCTACAATTTTTTGTTGTTATTAGTGGTGATAGTTGCGGCTGATAGGCAGCAAATTCCAAAAACGAGCCAAAATCAATCAGTATCATTTACCGAAGAGACGCACATGAATCAGACACTACCAACTTGTGGCCACCATGTACAGAGGCTATTCATACCTAAGTAAGCAAAAACAGACTGCGTCTTCTGCCAACGCAAAGAAGTTGGATGCGTTTGCCCCGCGTAAGGCCTAGTAAGTTTAGTTTATCTCCATGTAACCAGGCAGAAAACAGGGCGGCGATCAAACGAGACTTACCCCCTAACAGCTTTTAATTTTGTTATGAAATGAACCAAATCTTTATCAAACCGTGGAAATCAATTTAATTTTTGTTTTAGATCCAATTTAGACCCATCCTCCTCTTTTTACTTAAAAAACAAAAATGACCACCGACATCTTTTCACCTGTAATGCGTAAAATCGATGTTAAAGTTATATACATTTTGTCGGAAATATTAAATACCCCTCTGGTCGACAATGGGCTAACGTTCAATTTTATTGATTGAAATCGTATTCCATAATTTTGATATTCAGTTTAATATTACTAGTTAGTTAACCCACTCAGCCCTAAGCAAATAATTTTATCCGATAGATACATCCATTTTCTACAAGATTAGCTAGTTTATAAAACTCCTGTTATTGCATTTATTGCAAAGCATCAGACGAAAATGTTGACTAAATGTGACATCAGTGTTGCTGGTCAACCAAGTTTCTTTTATGCGTATGGGCTTTTGTATACCCTATTTCCTTTAATTTCTGTTAAATTTGTTGTTCCAAGCTGCTTTAAGACATTAATATTGTATTTTTCTTAGATTAAGATGTTTTTTTACCTATAAATGCATATTTTTTGTTTATTATATATACATTTAGCCCGGTCCTGATAGCTTTTATTGGAACCCGTGAGTTGCCAAAATTTCGTTAATATCTTGAAAACAGAGACTGAGTCGTTTCTGCATTAATTGGAGCCTGAAATTACAAACAATTTCTCAAGTCCATAATATCGATATTTTGGTACGCTAAATGGAGGTTGGCGGTCATTTTGAAAATTATCTTAAAATATTGAAAAATAAATATTTCATTTGATTTGTTTTGTCACAGCGGATTTATCGAAATACGAACTTAACCCACTTAACCCCCTCTGTTTAAACAGGTGAACAACTCAACCACGGAAAAAAATATTTGTAAATTATGCTTGATCTTTTTAAATAAAAAGAGAAATGAGTACGATATCTTTTAACTGATTTGCGCTAAAATTCTTCAAGTTTCATCATATTTGTCAGGGTTTTAAATAACCATTGGTGGACAATGGGTTAATCGTTCTCAGTCAACTATCGGAAATCACATTCCTAGATTTTCATATTTGGCCAAATATTTCAAGCTATCTAAGACCCTCATCACTGAACACATAATTTTATCCAATTGATTAATCGATTTTCTACAAGACTGGTTAACTTTGAGGACTCCGTTCTATTGGATTTATTTTTAGAAAATAGGGTTTAAACACGAACTAAAAAATATCGTAATTTTGTTCCGATTCCAAGTTCAGCCGTTTCGGTCATTCCAGGTTCATTTGAACCACTAGCTTTTGTAGCTGAAAATGTGCGCCAAAATTGAATTCTATTGGCGTTGGTCTCACATTATTTGATTTAATTGGGCTTGTTTCAGGAAATGCTCACATGCGAGGGTACACTGTTTGTATATCTTCTCAAATGGAGCCGTGCCCATAAGCTGGAAATCGTTATAATTAAATCACTTATGAAAATCGAAAAATATCTATGCCGAGCCTCACGTAGTATGGATCCTCAATGCTGCGCTCGTCCGGTTTGAGGCCGAAATCCCCAAGAAGCAGCAGCTTGGCCCTGGAATATTTCGGTGCCAGGTGTTTCAGGGATGCCATATTGCTCCGATCCATGGCCAAGATATAGTCAAATCTAACGAAATCCTTGGGCTGCAGCTGACGCGCCACACTGGTGCACTCGATGTTGTGTTTGGCCAGAACCCTCAGCGCACGCTCGTCCGGCCTGGAGCCGTGGTGCCATCCCTCTATCGCGGCGCTCTCTACGTGCCAATCCTTCTGCAGCCCCGCCCTGGCAATCACGTCACGCATCACAGCCTCAGCGATGGGGGAGCGGCAAATGTTTCCTGCGTGTGCATGGCATTTGCATATTAATTAATGGACTCTTTCTGGGATAAGTCCTACGCACCCACGCAGACCATCAGCACGTTCCGCGGCATGGTTCAATATTCAAATTTCAATCTAGTGTGGATATATGTACGTAAATGTGGTGTATTATTGTATCTAAAAACAGCAAAATACAAAAAATTGACATGTAAATCTACAACAACCAAAAAATGTGTCCCATCCCGACGTACAGTAAACATTCGCCAAGAGCCTAAAATAAACATAGCAGAACCTGAGCAGAGTCAAGTGGGGAAAAACCTCTCTCTGGTTCACACCTCCTGGCACTTCCTGCTGCCTGCTGCAGTGCATCCTGTTTACCCACGTTCCCCATTTAATGCTTAAAATGTATTTAAAGTTCATCTGTGGAGTGCAGGCGGGGTCATCTGTCCCACGGGAATCACTGTTGCCAGTGGCATGAAGAGGTGATGAGCACTGTCCTCTCTCTTGGTGCCTGGCTCTACATTGCCCATGAATATGCAAGAGGCTGCATCCGCTGTGTGCACCATCCGGACAGGCTGGATTCCAAATTTTTAATGACTTTTAAGGAGGCGATGACACTGCCAGAGGAGTGCCCTGCATGGTGGGTTGGTAAGCCCCAAAGCAGGTGACCAGAGGCCTGGTCTCGGTCTCGGTCTCCGGCTCCAGCTCCGGCTCTCGTTTCTGAGGTCTGCTGTCTGGCAGAAATAAAGTTGCTTTTAAAATAAATTCGGTTTGTTTTTGGAGAGGAAAAACTGAGTTTTATGCAAATTGTATACCGTATACCCAACCATTAAGGCAAACAAAAGCACAGACGTACATACATATGTCTGCACATAAACTTTGCCAAGGTTTTTATTTAGTTGTTATATACATATGTACATACCCTTGCAGAGGGTATTGGAGGGATTGTGTTCAGGCTACCATTTTCCTTTAACTCTGTTCTCAAATTGGCTACACCAAGAACAGTCACTGTGACAGCTAATATGGGGACACACATCATGGAAACTATCCAGCTGAAAGGGTAGCAGAAGCGTCGGGTCCCCAAAGCCTAGCTTTTCGCTCTTGTTGGAGTTGCAGTGACATCAGGGACTTGGAGGCGGGTGGAGGCGGTTTTGACGGCATCAAAGTGAGCTTGTCGGATTGCAGACAAATGTTACGTACTCTCATCACACTCTTACATATGCAAATGTCCCTGGCTGGCGGGATGGCTGGCGTTGCTGCTGCAGTGCGTCCTCCGCAATTGACAATTGTTGAGAATGCAAATGGAAATGGAAATGCAAAGACATGTGCCACACAACAACAACAACAACAACATGCGAGGAGGAGGCCGTGGCGAGGCTAGGCGTTGTCAGGGCTATCATCATGCGGCGACAACGATGTCGTCTCTTTGGATAAGATAAACGCCGGCGATGCCGCCAGCTGTCGAGTCAACAACAGTGGACTGAAGCGACATGGAATACTATGGAAAGGTCAGTGTGCAAATAAATGAACACGAAATAGATTCTCAAGTGCAAATGAGGCAAAGGCAAATGATAAGCGAGGTAAAAGACAATCATAACGTATGCTGTATCCTTCCGTTCCGTTCCTTTCCCATTCCTTCTCATGAAATTTCTGAACAAAACATGTCTCTTTGTCGGAACAGAAGATGAACATCCATTTTGAATTTGGAATTTTGCATTTGGCAAATGAAAAGCGGAAAAGCTGGCAAGTTGGCGTGGCACAGCAGACAGCTTGTCTGTGCAGCATCTCTCCATCTGTATCTCTGTTTAGCTGAGTGCTTATTTGTATCTGTATCTCGCTGCTGTCGGTGTGTCTGTCCGTGTGTCTGTCCCATGCAGCTTCATCAAATATTTAGCGCCAGGCAGGCGTTGCAGAGGCAAGTCCGGGGATATACAAATAGGAGCATTGTGCTCGTTCAAAGTAAATACAGAACGGACGGAGCATTGCTTGGATAACAACTTTGATAAACTATATATCCAAGGCTCGACCATAACTATACTCTAAGGAGATCTGAAGAATTTCTTAGATATTTTTTTTTAGTTCAAAGGAAGGCACAGCGGGAGATAAGATAATGGAATTTTCTTTGCTGCTGCAAGATTAAAGTATATGAAATATATATATTCACGAAAAACAATCATCCCACACTCTCACCCACCCCATATATACCCCTTGGCGGCCGACCAGCATTTGAGGGGTATAAACACAGTAAAACTACCCTGTAATTTTGTTGGGGTGTGAGACGGGGAGACAGCAGCCGGCACAGCCAGCCAAAAAGCCGGCAACAACAAACTCCAGCAACAAATAACTGGGGGCGGCGGGCTGCTGGCAACATGCTGCCAAGCAGTGGGGCATGTTGCCAAAGTTCATTTTGTGCCGGCAACCAAGGTAAAACTATAGAAGGTACCAACAACACATAGGATGCCTCTCCCTCAGGCACCAAATCGAGACATGCTGCACTTTGAAGTGCTTACGATAAACACACCCGCAAACACACCCTCAACACTCAACCCACAAACCCCTGAGAAACCAAGAGCCAGAGAGGTTATACCTGTTATAATTATACCATGCCGGCAACCATGCAAGCCGAAAGTGCATTTGTATGCATTCGACTGTCTGTGTGCATTTATCTCGTTTCGACTTGTTACAGCAGCAACCGTGGTTCAAAAGCCGATGTTTATGTCGATAGGTTGGCTACGAAAGATCTTTGCATATCGATTTTTGAATAAAAGTCAGAATAAAATATTAGAATAATGCACATTTAGAACACAGAAAACAGCACGTCGCCAGAGGGAAAGTATTCAATGTTTTTATGCAACTTTAGCTTTAACTTCACTGAATATCTAGACTGCAAACCAATAAAACACATTAATTAAATATAAAATATTAATTATATGCTGCACGAAAGCCAAAGCCAGGCTCTCTCTCACACTGCCTGATTTTCGCAAAAGGGTTATATAGCTGGTCTTTTCCAGCCTAGCTTAAGTCAAGTCTAGCATGCAAACTGTAAATATATGACAGATCATATTGAAATGCTACCAAGGCACTAGGGGAATTTCGGATTGCATTCAGTTTCATTCACACACACATATCTTTGTGCACACTGTGCAGTGGTTCAAACAAATACTTGTTTTCAACGCTCGGTAGTGGTACTAGTTGGGTTTTGGGTTTATTTTACTTGGAAACGTGAACCGAGGCGGACGTGTGCGGAGCTACCTCTCTCTCTCTCTCCCCTCGGACAAAACGAAACGAACGAACGCGGGCGCGTAGACGGCAGAATCGCGCTATAAAAATACCACCGAACCCAACAACAAACAACAACCACTAACAACTACGACTACAATACGGCTACGATTCATTCCCCGCCGTGTCCCACCGTGTGTGTTTGCCTTTAGTTTTATGGCGCGCGTCAGGTAGATTTTCGATCATTTTTGTTGTTCCCTCGCGTGTTTAATGGCTAACAAAATCATCCATCCGGCTAAAGAGCTAAAGATTGCTAAACAAAAGCAAGTACAAAGCAGTGTTGTGTAGTGTAGTGTAGCTCCAGATAGTGTCTAGTGCCACATCTCAGGATTACTCATCATTGGCAGGCATCGGAGTAACCAAAGAAGAAGACCCAGAGACGACGACGACGACGACATTTCACTGCGCTTCATGGTGGTTTCTGCGGGTCCCCAGTGTGTTGTCCCAGTGTCCGCCCCAGTGATTTGTCTCGTTCTTTCGCATGCTCGTTGCGGTTACAGCAACTTTACGAAATCACAAACCAGTATCTGAGCCGAGCCAGTGTATCAGTGTAAGATACAAACAACAACAACAAAAAAGGCAGCTCCAGAGCACATATTGGAATTTACTTAACACGTATGCGACGCGACGCGACACACACCACTACCACCATCAACAGCAGCACGAAAAACATCTCGAAAACGGAGCCCACCGCTTGGTCTATTGGATTTTCGACACGAAACGACTCTCACATCTGAGTCCCCCCCCCCACGGGTAGGTACACACAACACAGTCAAGAATTGGTCGACTGGCTGGTCATAGAGTTTTCCCAGGAAATATGAAAAACATACATAGGACTCTCTGGCTATCAGGCACACACTTGTTCGTTCAGCTGCGTTTTTCCACCCTCGCCGCTTGGCTAATGAAGCTGACCTGCCCTCGCCGCGGCCAGCTACCTGTTTGGATTGACCCGCAGCGCGGCAGTGCAGCGCTCGCTCGGTTTTCCCATTAGCCGATAGAAGAGATCTTTTGCCCTCCCTCTCTACCACCATCACCACCATCACATATCGAAAGCTATTTATAAATGCTGCCCCTGTCCACGGAGTCACGGCTTACGCGCTGCGCTGCCCTGCCCTGCCCTGCTGTGCGTTTGGGGCCCAGGCTGAAGCCCCCAGAGCCGGTTTTTGGCCTGTCTCTCTGGATGTCTCACTGTCTGTCTGGCGGGGCCAGCATCAATTCAATTTCTACTGGCTGAGTGAGTTTTTACTCGTATATTGTAGCTGCGATGAAGAATCTCCATCTCCATCTCCAGCCACAGCTCTCCCGAGTCTCTTCTTCCTCTTGGCCGCCGGTCGTCTCTTCTCCTCCTCCTCCTCTTCATCCTCCTCTTCCTCTTCAGTACGAGTATCTCAAGCTGGTTTTGTGCTGTTTTCTTTTCTCTGGCTTTGTTTTCTTTCGTTTCGTTTTCGTTTTTTTACCATTTGGTGATCATGTTGCTTCTGCTTTTGGCTCTGCTGCCGACTGCTGCTGCCTGATGATGATTCTGTGGCTTATTGCCGCCAAGATTATTGCCGATTTTTTCATGTTTTTTGCTGGCTGACTGGCTGGCTAGCTGGCTTCCCCCGTCCAAGAAGGTGCATGGCCTTATTTACCCACTTTCCGAATCGCTCACCGATTTGTGCCCGTTTTTTTTTTCTTTTTTTTTGCTGTTTTGTGAGCTGCTTGCTGCTGAATCATACTCTGGTATCGTTTGAATACTTTAGTCAGGCACTGAATCGGGTTTCGGGAGGCACACCCATAGCATTGACTCAACCTCAAACAATGCGGCACAGTGGAGCATTGTTGTGGAGCAGCCAGGGACACGGACAGCCAACCCTTTTGGCCACAGAGTCGCCACACCAACAGTCCAGCTGAAAATCAAAATGCAAAACTTGTTGCTAATAAACAACAATTACAGCGACACACACAAACAAGTTCAGCTAACCACAAAAATGCTCACAAGTCGTTGCCCAGGAGCACACAAACACACACAACACGGCACCCAGGCAGGCCCCAAAGGCAGAGTAAGAGCCAGAGTCAGAGTCAGGAATACTCGTACTCGTACTCGTAGCTGGCCCCTGTCACATTGGCGGCCAGCAGCAATTTTATGTTTTTTTTTGTTTCAGTATTTTTTTTTTTGTTGGTCTTCCTCTGAAGTGAGTGCCATGTGAGAAGACCAGAAAAAAGCAGCCCAGTTGGCCAGCTGCGTCCGCTCACCACACATATCTAGAGCCAAAGTGTGGCTGTGGCTGTGGCTGCCGAAGTGGCCATAACTGTGTCAGTGTGCAACTGGAAGAGGTCTAAGCCTATTAAGCTCAGCGCTTGGCTTAAGATCGCTTGGCCTGGTCAGCAGCGTGAGAGCGGCAGAGAGGGAGGCGCATATCAAGCAAGAAGCAAGCTAGATTCTCGAACGCCTCAATGTTGAGGGCGATTAAGTCTAATTAGTGGCGACAGGCGTCACAGAATTGGCGCAAGCTCAAAGAGATTTCCGTTCAGTCACAAGGGGTGCAGAGCACCCAGGGGGAAGGGGACTGCCTAATTAAAGGAGCTGCCAATTAAGAGTTATGACAGCAGCGGGGCCACTTTCGCTAGAGATGTTCCGAGAGAGAGAGAGGGAGGGAGAGAATCTTTTTATGAACTCGCTAAACTTTATTGTTGTGTGTTGGTTTGTTCTTGTTGTTGTTGTTGCATGTTGAACGCTTGCATATCGTTTGCCCCACACCCAGTACCAGCACCAGCACCAGCACCAGCACCCAGCATTGTGTCAGAGGTCAGGTCTAAACCTCCTCCTGGCTGCGTCTCACGCAGCGTGCGACCTTGCGCCTGAATTCGGCATGATCCTCGCGATACTCTTTGGCTGCATCGACATTGGCCGCCGACTCGCTATTCGGATCGGTCAGCATCGAAATGACCGACAGGAGAATGGTCTCCACGGTGTGCACTGGCAGCCAGCGCTCCTCGGCCTTCTCGTAGCCCCACTTATCGTCGCCCGGCTCGTGCAGAATGGAGATGCACACGTCGCCGGACTTGTCGATATTCGGATGCCAGATCTCGGTGACGAACTTCATGCGCGGCGGTCGCAGCGGATACTCCTTGGGAAAGATGAGGTGGGCCTTGAAGCAGCCACCCTCGTACAGTGTGTCCGGTGGGCCAATGATCACCACCTCCCACTTGAAGATGTCCGCATCGTTGATCAGTCCGGCGGAGAAGCCCTCAACGGGATTGCGATGCAGCTCTGTCAGCTGACGCCTCAGCAGTAGGGATGCTTGCTGTTCAGACATGCTACTTTATTACTAGACTGAGAAGGGACATGGACATGGACTTGGGGCACAGCCGGTAACAGATATTCGAATTCTACTTACTGGAATTTTGTTTGTTTCGAGTTAACTATTTTTGTGTATTTTTTTTTTCGTTTTTTCGCTGGAACTATGCCGAATGCTACAGACAACAGATACTGCCAGGGTTGCCCTGTTTGCTTTTCCAGCTATCAAATATTGTTGTGACAGATTTTAGCTAGAGTTTCGTAATTTTTATACCCGGGGGTGGGGGGGGGGGGGCCCGGGGGGCGGGGGCGGGGGGGGGCCCCCCCCCCGGGGGGGGGGCCGCCGGCCCCCCACCACGCCCCCCGCCGGGGGGGGGACCCGGGGGGACACGGGGGGGGGGCCCGCCACGCCGTATTTATTTTAGATTTAGAAGTTTAATTCTGAAGTTTAAGGTAATTTGGACAGACTGCGAAGTAGCCGTTGGAGTTTTTCGAAAGAAAGGAAAGGAAAGCTCCAATTTGTGGCCTGTGGAATGGTGCCAAGGAAAGTTCTTTTCTTTTTTTCTTTGCTGTCTCAGGCCTTCCTTTTCCTTGCTTGCAATTACTTTGCTTGCTACTGATTTTCCTTCCTTTTTGTTGTGGCCTTTTTTGCTGGCTGAATGCTGAATGGAAATTATGATGGCTGCCACATTGTTGCCATTGCATTGCTCTTGGCTTTCGTTTCGTAATTGCGCATAGTTTTCTGCTGGCCTCCTGCAACTGCAACTGCAACTTCGACCACGACATGTGGCTGCCCCCCCCCCCGCTCCCCATTCATCCATTGCTATCCTCTGTGGCTGTTTTTTTTTTTTCTTTTTTGCCAATTGCATTTTTGAATTGCTGGCATTTCAAAATCACCCCAGGGGCGAGATTTGACTATCGCTGGGGCCCAGAAATTATGCTGCCGCAAATGTGTGAATTGTTAATGTCTCTTTGCCAGCTTGCCCGCTGGCCAACGTGGGGTATCTGGAGGGAGTTACCAGTACCAGTACGAGTACTACCAGTATTTGTGTGGCTGTGACTTTTCATGGGGCTGCCGTTTGGCGTTTCGGCATTGCCGGTTTTTCAAGTTTTTCCATGCAGCCAGCGCGGCGCAGCGCAGCGCGTTTTCACAAATTCCAGTCCAGCAGAGTTTTGAGTTTGAGTGGTAATATTTAGCTGGCAGTCCACAGTCCACAGACTGGCACATGTGTACGAGGCTGCTACCAAAAACAGTGAGCGAGAGGGAGACAGGGAGAGAGAGATTCGAAATTTTTGCTAAATTATCAGGCACATGGCCAGGAGAATGCATCTCGTGTCTCGTGTCTCTGGAGAAACACGTTTGCCAGCGCACATAAGACTGACAGCTGCTGCTCTTCTGGTTCTGCTGCCGCACAACAAATGCCCATTTAAGTGCCACATGTCGGAGTCGCACTGGGGAAAGCGATATGCGATATGGGATATGTATGATGCCATCGCGAGCGTAGTCACACGTGCCAGTGCCATCATGCCAGGGGCCCATCTAGCAGGCGAAACTCGTATTTCCATTTGCCGGGGAAAAGTGTCGCGCGCCTCGTTCAAAGTGATAAAGTGGCATTGACTCTACGCGGCGGCGTTTCAACTCAACTCAACTCAACTCATTTCGTTTCGTTTCGTTTTTGTCGAATTGATTTCCAATATTCATTAAGGCAAACGCCCGCCCACACCCGACAACGCCCACTCGCTTGGGTCGTTGCCATGGCATCGCTCTAATTGAAGGGAGGGGGAACGGGGAAGCAGCGGTTGCACGTTCGTTTTCATTTATTCTTTTTCTTTTATTTGTGTGTGTGTGTGTTGTTTTTTTTCGGGTGGGCGTGCCCCTGTATGCGACAATTGCACTTCCGGCAACACGCGAACTTGCAACGATCCACCAGCATGCCATACCAGCACTTACTCTGTGCTCTATGCTCTATTCTGTCTTTTTTTTGTTGGGTTTTGCTCTGGAGAGCAGGTGGCTGGCTGGGCGCTGGACCGTACTGTGTGCGTGCCTCAAATTGCTGGCTCATGTTGCGTCGTTCATCCAAACAGCTGA
Source organism: Drosophila obscura (assembly GCF_018151105.1). NCBI lineage: Eukaryota > Metazoa > Arthropoda > Insecta > Diptera > Drosophilidae > Drosophila > Drosophila obscura. The sequence continues at coordinate 1,930,403 of NW_024542736.1, read as the reverse complement.
CGGGCGTCGATCAATTGAAATTGCTTTTCATCTGCCATCGAGGGGAGGGGCTCGCTATCCCCTATAGGTAGGTGTGTGCCTCATCATCATCGATCCCGTACTGCGGTTAGTTCTTGTCTTTAGTTCTTGATGACTTCCTGCACCTAATGACCGAGCAACTGTGCAACTGTGCATCTGTGGCACTCTGCCGCTGCAACCTGCTGATAAATCACCTCTCAGCAGGCCATCGGGCATACTCGTATATAAAAATAGTTTCTATTGTGAGCTGCATTTCTCAGCCAGTCTCTAATAAAATAGTTGCCCCAGGGCGCCTCTCTCTTTCTCTCTCTGTCTCTCCCTGTGCACTTCTCATAAATTCAAGTTAAGTGAGTGACCAACAGGATTTCAGTTCTTTATTGGCGCTTTGAGTTATGCATTCCCATTCCCATTCCCATATACTCCTCGTACACTTGTGCTCCGGACATAATTTCCAATTGCATGCAGAAAAATGGGAAAAAAATTTTCTGTGCACAGAGTTGGCCATTACCTCTGTGCCCCTCCCCCCCATACCCTGGGGAGAGTGTGGAGCGTGCAGAACAAAACAATGCTAAAGAGAGAACTCAATAAATTGCAGAAAAGCGAAAAGTGGAAAGAACGCAAAATAAACAGACTTAAAACGAAGAAAATATACAAAAAAAAAAAAAACAAGCCAGCCAGCAAGCAGCTTTCCACTTGCAGTTTTAATGTGTTTTGTGCGTTGCTCCTCGCTTTATAATTGAGTTGCCAGTTGGAGCCGAAGTTGCAGCAGCAGCAGCAGCACTCACAGTGCCAGAACTAGTGGCAGAAGTGGGCAGGCTGGTGGGGGAACACACATAGACGACCGAGTGGGAGTTGCAATTGAGAGTTGGGCGCACATTGCTGCTGCGTCCGTGCGCCCGTGTGCACTGAATGCGAAAAAGTTCCCGAGCTCTGCACAGTTTTCGACTGAAACGCGATGTTCTTATACATATTTCCTTTAGTGTTATTATTATTCTCATAATATTCAGGGGACCGGGCACGGGACCCACCTTTGTGCAATGCATTCAAATGGAAATGGCAGACTGGCAGACTGCCAGACTGGCGCTTGGGGATATGCTGGTGCATTGGTGCAGCCGCAAGACAAAAGCCTTCCTCGATGTGGTCCGTAATGAGCGCTTCCGTCAAAAGCATGCGGCACTCACAGGAGACGCAAGACACAACACAAGACACACTCTTGGCCCAAAACGGGAACACATTTAAAAGCGCATTTTCCTTCTACTATCACAACTATTCCCCGTACGTATACAATTTTTGGAGGGCTTTAATGCCGTTTCGGGCCCCCCCATAATCACTCAATTTGTTGCTTCATTAACGTTGCGGGGTTTTCCTCCTATTCGTTGTGTAATTTGCCCAAGAAACTCTTAGTTTTGTCTGGCCAGAGCGGACCCCGGCCATGTGTGAAGTGTAAGGCGTTATGCGTACAATATTTCATAACTCCAAAGTCTGGCAAACAAATGAGCAAAAGTGTGCTACCAAGCCACCTTCCCCCCTTACGCTTTCCAGCCACCAAATGAGCCGTTAGACAACGCTGATGGGCCGCTCAGAGTTCATTTACTCCGTCGCGGCGGCGCTGCTCTTTTACCAAGAAAATTCTGTGAAAAGCAGAAACCAGAAGGAACGAGAAGGAAAAAAGGAGTCGCTTCACGCGACTATTTCCGTACTCAGTCAGTATATACATTTTTGCTTATGATTTTTTTTTTTTTACATATTAATTTTTTTGCTCATATGTATTTACATCTCATATACAATGTATATTTTCACTAACATGTAGATTTTACATGTTCATTAATTTTTTCCTCCGTTGCTCGCGCACTGAACGCGGCAGAATGTGCGAGCGAGAAGGAAAATGGGTGCGTTTGTTGGGGGAGAGGAGAAGCCAAGCTTGGCCGAAAATTAATTTCTTCATTCGGTATAATTATGATCCGACAGCAGGTTTGCCTTGCGAAAAGCGCATTTTCTACATCTGTTTCTTTATTATTTTTTTGTAGTTGCCTTCCACGATTTTTTGTAGCTTTTTTGGGCGGAAGAGGCGGCTTTTGAATACTATAGCGTGTTTTATGTCTTGACGAAATTTGGTTACCCTAGCTCTTTGGTCTCTCAGATCCAGGCGCTACAGACGGACGGACGGACGGACGGACGGACGGACGGACAGACAGACATGGCTATAACGACCGGCTATTGATGCTTCAAGAATTATATACTTTATGGGGGGCTGGCCTGGCTGGCACACATCCACTTTTACTCAAAATAATATACCCCTAACTTTTGGGGGTATCAAGCCAGCCAGCAAGCAGCTTTCCACTTGTGAGTTTTAATGTGTTTTGGCGTTGCTCCTCGCTTTATAATTTTAGTTGTTGCATGGGGGCAGCAGGGCTCACAGTGCCAGAACTAGTGGGGGGGGGTGGGGGAACACCGAACGAGTGGGTTTTGATTTGATGAGTTGGGCGCACATAGCTGCTGCCCGTGTGCACTGAATGCGAATAGTTCCCAGCGAAAGTTTCTGAAACGCGATATTCTTATACATATTTCCTTTAGTGTTATTATTATTCTCATAATATAGGGGACCGGGCACGGCACCTGGAAATTCAAATGGAAAGGAGACGGCTGCAGACTGGCGCTTGGGGATATGCTGGTGATTGGTGCAGCCGCAAGACAAAGCCTTCCTCGATGTGGTCCGTAATGAGCGCTTCCGTCAAAAGCATGCGGCATTAGAGGAGACGCAAGATTCAAGACACACTCTTAGCCCAAAACGGGAAAAATTTATTTAAAGCGCATTTTCCTTCTACTATCACAACTATTCCTCCGTACGTATACAATTTTTGGAGGGCTTTAATGCCGTTTCGGGTCCCCCCATAATCACTCAATTTGTTGCTTCATTAACGTTGCGGGGTTTTCCTCCTATTCGTTGTGTAATTTGCCCAGAAACTCTAGTTTGCTGGCCAGAGGGACCCGGGGGGGGGTTATGCGTACAATATCATAACTCCAAAGTCTGGCAAACAAATGAGCAAAAGTGTGCTACCCCCCCCGCCCCATGAGCCGTTAGACAACGCTGAGGGGCCGCTCAAAGTTCATTTACTTCATTCTGGCGCAGCTCTTTTTACCAAGAAATCCTGTGAAAGCAGAAACCAGAAGGAGCAAGACTCTTACGCTATTTGTAGTTTTTATTTCTTTTATTTTCTTCTTCTGTTTTGTTCATATTTTGTATGAACATTTCGTTTTTAAATGCTTGACTTGTCTTTTTTTTCCGGCTCAGCAGAACGGGCGGCAGCGCGGCAGCAGAGTAGGGGCTTGGAAAAAAAAATCCAAGCTTGGCCTAAAAAAGTGCTTATTAAATTTAATGACAGCACGTTTGCTTGCGAAAAGCGATTTGACTCTGTTTTTTTTTTTGTGGGTTTTGTAACTTTTTCCAACCTTTAGTTATATCGTTTTTTGTTTTTGTTTGTTTCGTATTTGGTTTATTGGAGCGGGGGGCTGGGGCTCATTGGGAGCACAAAGGCCATAACAGCACAGTCTTTAAGTTTAATTATGTGGCAGGGCTGCGTGGCGGGCACTCTCCACTGGACTCCATAAAGGGGCTATCATGGAGGCATAATAGTTGAAGAGTTTCAATTGAAACTGTTACAAATTTTATTGTTCATGGGGGGGACCAGGGGGGTTTATTTAGATAATAGTTTGCCTCAACATATCGTACAGGAAATCTGAAGGGCATTTATTTTCAGATATTAACTTCAAAAAAGAAGGCAAAGAAAGATGCATTTCTCCTTGACAGATTTTCTGCATTTAATGCCACAGTTGGTGGCCTTTTCACTCATGGGAAATTTCTGCAGTGACTCCACGTCATTCCCCAAATCAAATCTCTTTTCTAACTATTTTTTTGTGCTTAGCAGTTGGAGATCCACCGACTTGCAACTGACATCCTGTCGTGACTGCAGCTCTTGGCCAACTGTCGCTTGCTATTTGCATTGCAAAGATTTCTCATAATTATGTACAACAAAACTGGCATAAATTTATGACTCGCCGACAGTTTGGCATTTGCGGCAAACAGGCAGTGAAAGTATTTTAATTAAATTCCCACTCCACAAAGAGCGTTGCTGGCCAAGACCGGACGGGACCTTCAATGAGCATTTAGACCTGCAGGTTATGAGGCGGTAATTTGCAATTTCAGAGCCATGGCTCACTCGGTTGTTATTCAGTTGGTTTCTTGGCAAAAGGCAAAAAGCAGGGCTAGGAAGGGGAACGGGCACGGGGACGTGCTCGTTGAACTTCAAATGGTGCACGAAAAAAGTGAAATTCATTTTTGGCTTGGTCTACACATCTTCACGTCTCCACAATGGTCCACAATGTGGCCCAACCAAGTTAATGAACTGACAACAGGGGGAATAAATCTGTGGGCCAAGCAGGAAGCAACTCTGTAACATTAGCACAGTTCCCTCCGCAGCTCTATGCTAATTTCTTTGCTCTCATCTGGAGCCCTCTGCGGATTTATGAAATGAATTCATTTTCGTTTCATTTGCGGCAAATGAAAGCAACAGCCAACAGCCAACAGCCAGCCAAGACACGGAAGGGCGGAGCGGAGCAGAGCGGCGCTGCTTGCGTGCCAAGGCATTGGCCACAAATGTTGACTTTTATTCACACAATTACAGCCGGCAAATTTGCATTCGTTTCCTCTGCCACAGCAGTGGGTACACCTGTTCACCTGCTGTTCGCCTGTTCGCCTGCTCCCTGCTATGCCTGCTGTTTTGGCCTGACAAGTCAGTCAGTCAGTGGAGCGTGTCGATGAGAGAGGGAGCCCGCCGCTTCACTTGTTAACAATTAAGCGACGAACCCTTGACATTGTCTCGTGGAGACCTGGCCAAGACTTTGACTTCGCCCACTGACCTGGCACTGGCCACCGATTGGGAGCATCTAATTAGCTTTCTTTTGGGACAATGAACGCCTTTCTCAGCCAGTGCCAGTTTTACCAAAGTTTCGTTTTCAGTCTTTAAATTAACATTTCGAAAGCAAACAAAACAAAGTGGAGAGACAGACATGGCAATGCCCAATTCCATTCGGTTTCCTATAAATTATTCAAAACTGACCCGCGGCTTTCATTGCAGTTGGTTTTTGTTTTTCGTTTCGTTTTCGTTGCTATTTGTTTTCCATGTGACGAGGCAACACAGTTGAGGCCTCCCCACCTTGGGCACTGACTGACTGTGGGAATAACGTCTCGAAGAAGTCATAAAACTAACAGTTGAGCGGAAATTAACACAGATACAGGTGGCATGGCACTCGAGACACTGGCCTCGAGGAGGGCCCTCCAATGTCTGGGCACCGAACAACAATCGAGTCTCTCCCTCTGTGTTATGACATTTCATTGGAATTGAGATGTGGATGGCAGCTGGTAGATAGGCTGCGGACAGGTGGGCCAGCACCTTTAAAGCGGATTATGTTTTGGTCTAAATAGCCATCAGATGACGTTGCAAATCCATCTGCAGGTTGCTCCAAGTATAAGTATCATTCGTCTACAGTTAGCATTTGATACGCTTCCGTTATGAAGGGGATTGGGTACACGAGTGAGTGGCAGTTAGGGCATTCCTGAGTACTTTCTCCGCGTGTCTCCATTGTGCAGATTGGATCTACTGGAGAGGGTAGATTTCCTCTGTAAATCTACCAGTTCCATTCACTGCCAATTAATATAAAAGAAACCCATTGATCTTATCACGTTAACCTGCATTTCCTGTTGGTTGTCTTTTGTCTTTCGGCTTTGCCTTGGTAGGTATTGTGTGGTGTGGCCCCAGGGTGGCCTGCAGGGCGGCTGTGCGTTCCATTTCGCTTCTCTGAACTTCGCTGAAAGAGAATAAATTGTGCCAATTTTCTATATACACATGTAGCGGGTATATGGCATAGGCCTGCAAAGATTCGCCAACCGGGAGTGGGAGATATGTACGTACACACATGGCCACTTCATCACGCAGCGTTGGCCAAGCGTGCTGCTGCTGCTGCTGCTGCTCTCCTCTTGTTGCATGCAACTAAGCGTCACCGTCATCAGCCAGCGGCTGCGGCCACGGCCTCAGACCCTCTTTCAAGGGGCAGCCTCCTCTATTGTTCTGGCCGCTCGTGCTTGTGCTAGATTTATGCACTGCCAAGCCCCAGTCTCCAGTCCCCAGTATCCAGTCCTCCCCAGTGCTCCCCCTGCACAGAGAGTTTCGATTTCAATTTAAGGCGGATGTTGTTGCTCGTTTTAATTGCGTACTGCAGAATTATAATTCATAAATGCATTGTGGTTCTGCTGTTGCTGTTGCTGTTGCTGCTCTGTTCTGTTTGCATTGAGACGTCTCCGGTTGCAGTTGCAGCTGGCAGCCGAGGAGGCAGTGAACTTTGTGAGGAGTCAAATCGAAATGGTCAAGGGAGTGCCAAGCCAATGGGCCAAGTGTCCCAAGTCTCACTTTCGGATGCGGTTCAGTGGCCTTTGGCTGCCAATGCACTTGACACTGCCACTGGAAGCTGCAACCAATTTTGCCACAAATTGCTGATTGAACTGGATGTGCCGGTGTCGGTGCCAGTGCCAGTGCCAGTCCCGGTCTCGGTGGCCACTCACTTTCACTGATCGAAAGCGTGAAGCCAAAGTTTAATTGAATCTGCAGCTGCTTCTGCTACGCTGCTCGGCTGCCTGGCTGCCTGGCTGCCAGTAACAATGATTGGTAACATTCAATGGACCCGGGCTCTTACCAACTTTCAAACTTGGCCATTTGAAAGTTATTGGCCACAAGTGCGCTGCTCTCCGCCATCGACATGTCCCATGCTCGCGCACATACACGTACGTTCAGTGGGCGCCCCCCCCCCACCCCCCCATTGCAACACACACACAGACTCTCTTACAGAAGAAACTTGCTGCAAACTCAACTGAGAAACGTGTCAGCAAGTCTGTCTGTCGTCTGACGGCTGAGGTTGCGGGGCCGCAGAAAAAAAAAAGACTTGGCTTTGACTTGGCTTTCCGCTTCGAGAGTTGCGACAAAATCAATAAGAAAACTTGGCTTCGAGGGAAATTAAATGGGCTAAGGCAGGCAGCCAGGCAGCAGCAGTTCTTTCAAAATCAGGGGCGTGACCGTTGGCAGTGGGGAGGGGGCGTGCCCCCGATGCAGCAATTTGTTATACGCGTCGCCCTAAATTGGGTCACCAAAAAATGTTCAATTATTTGCTGTTGCGTCGCCGATGTTGGGTGAAATGCAGCGGCGTGCCCCAAACGGGGCCAGTCAGTCCCTCTCTCTCCCCTTTGGGGGAGTTATGGGCGAGTCGGGTGGTGGGGGATGAAGTGGCGCACATTGATTTTGGGTTTACACAAAACTCGTTTTCTCTGTTGATGTAAGTGAGATTTTTTTTGCTGGCAGCCGTGGGTGCCTTTTTTTATTTTGAATGCGACAGTTTTGTATACACTTCAGGAGAGGTTTTTTTTGTAGTTTAAAACATAAACTATATCTCTCTATTTTTTATCAGGTAATGTGTGGCCCTGCAGTGGCTTATAATTATAATTTATAATTATAATTATCGTGGTCTCTTGGCGCCAAAACATAAAGTTTGAGCTATTCTCAGCTGGGGTTTTTACTGGATATGCGAGGAGTGATAAGAACCAACAGATAAAGAAATATATAAGCTGAAAGCTGGATCGTTTACACACAAAAATGCTGCATAATAGTTTTAAATAAATTCCCCGCATCGTTCTGCAGCATGGTCCTATCATATAATCTGTAATAAATCAGCCAACAGGTCGATTGAGTGTGCACATTTTACAGTTGTTGTGCAACACTGTGTGCAGCAGCTGAACAACATTAAAATGAATTTAAATTTAAATCAAAAAAAATCAAAAGAAAATCCAAAGCAGCAGCTCCCCATATATATTTCTGTAATAAATATTTCAAGATATTCCCTAAAGGGTTCTCACAAGTGCATTTAAGCTTCGTTGTATGGACGGACTACACGTTATTTTTCTTCTTTTATGTTATTTTTTTTCTTTCTCTTCGCTACTCTGCGCATTTTATGAGTTTTACAACAAGTTTATAAGCCCAAAACCCTTCGGCACACATGGGAATGCCACACATACATACATGCATATAAACACACAGATGTGCGTGTGTGTGTGTGTGTTTTATGCTGCGACTTTCCATTTGCAGAGATTTCCACATTTCACATTTTGGATTTGAGATTTCAATATGTAAACGCCGTTTATACCAAATGCGCCATGAATAAAATTCGTCTCGATTCGATGGCTGAATCGTATCGGATTGGTATGATTTGGTATGAAGGGGTGGCGGGAGCTGGAGCTGGAGCAGGACAGGGGGCACAAACCAAATGGGATTTGTGTTTATGAGAGAGACCTGCGGTGTGGGCGAGCGAGGGCGAAATTCCAGCCTCGAGTTTACATTAAAGTAGTTGCACAAATGAATGCAGTTGCACGAAACGGGTGCCCAGAAGTTTGATCGATTCATTTGGGTGGGTTCTACCATCAGCACAGCCCGCAATATCAGGGGGGGTAACACGCAGAGAGGAAGAGAGGCAGCGGCAGTGGCAGAGGAGAGACAGAGAGCACTTTAAGCAAATTGTAACAGTTGCGGTTGGCCTGGTCAGTCGGCCCATAGACTGCTGTGGACTGCTGTGGACTGCTGTGGACTGCTGTGGACTGTGTCGACTGTTTACTGGCCCAAGCGCATAAACTGGCAAAGGGAATGGGGAATTGTGCCTGGAGCTATGGTCTGGGGTGTGGTCCGCACTGCGTCGCTTGACTAAATGTTTGGAACACTTTGTGGCCGGGGTGGGCATCGGCATCACTATCATTGGAACTGTGTATGTGTACATACATTATTAAGTTGTTTGGTCGACATCATTTTGGTTGATTTATTCGTGTAAATTGAATCAATTTATTGCCTCATTTGAAATAATTTTGTTCTGCTTATCAGGCTGCCCCACATTTACGACTGGGACTGATAAGCGCATCACAAATGTTGCAAGCGGCGAATGTTGACACAAATGTGCTGTACAATTGTGCTAAGCAGACACTCCAGCAGCTGCTGCTGTTGTCTCTGCCACAGCCACAGCCGCTGCCACACTCTGTGTCTCTGGGCTGCTACCCTGGCAATTTGCTGTCAAATTGTCGCAAATTCTTACAAGCGCCGCTCATTAAATTTACCCAAATGCCAACGCCAATTGCAATTGCAAGGGACTCTCGACACTGCTCTGCTGCGAGTCGAGTAGGAAAAGCGGCATCGCATGACAAATTGCAGCATTGAGTTCCAGACAAGTGCCACCAAGTGCTACTGCCTCCTGCCTTCGCCTCCTCCTTCCATTCAACGATTTGGCAATGCAATTTAACCCCCCAAAAGACAGCTGCAACGGAATTGGCCCTCTCTTGGCCTGGCCTGCTCTGGCCCGGGCCCTGTTCAACAAATTTGTCTCTGGCATTTTGCAACGTGATTTGGTGGTACTTAAAGGGGGGCAGGGGCACTGCTGATAAGCGGGCTACTTGTCTACTTGCCCCCGGACTGCAAGACAGCTGAAAGTGCTGCCATAGATATAATGTTGGAAAACGCTGATTACGTGTATTACGACCACTCTGCTGATGCCACGCTGGCAAGAGGCAAAAGGCAAAAGGCAAGAGGCAGAAGGCAAGAGAAAGGCAGAGTCAGGGCTGGGGAAGAGTTGCTAGGGAGCTGGTAATACGAGTACAAGCCAAGACAAAATGTGCTGATCGAGCGGGAAATTGCTTAATGAAGCGTGGCATATAGAAAAAATACTCGTAACGGAATTGCCAGCATTATGCGATTATTGCTGAGGCATTAGTCAGGTGAGCAGCTTGAAGCGCAGATCGATCGGCTAGACAACAAAATTGGCCAGGCCAGGCCAGCGAAAAGAGCTCGGCACGATCGTCGAACTCGATTCGATCAAGCCTCCCCTCTCGATCAAGGCGGCACTCCCCTCGCCGAGTTCCGAAGCAGCCTCTGCAGGTGCAAAGCCAATCAATGGCGCAATCGAGCGACCAAAAAACAATGTGAGACTTTTCCACTGAAAACCTGACGCAAATCGTGGCCAGGCTGTCAACAGTTCGGGTTTTTACTGTAGCTCTTTGCTGTTGTTGTTGCTGTTGTTTGGTGCCCCCACAAAATGTCATTCAATTCCATTCCGTTCATTGAAATGGAAAGCTGCAAAATTAACATTGCACGCGGGACAGACACGCGGGCCAAATAAAAAAAAACTTTTGTGCTCAAAAACCTAATTGTAAATGCAAATAAAAAACTAAGGCCAAATAGGAAGCTGAGGCTGAGAACGTAGCAAATTTGGGAGTACCCTAGAAAGATAGTGAAGATATTTAAAATTTAATTTTAAATTTAATATTTGAAATTTAATTTTCAATTTATTATTTAAAATTTAATTATAAATTTAATATTTAAAATTTAATTTTAAATTTAATATTTGAAATTTAACTTTCAATTTGATATTTAAAATTTAATTTAAAATTTAATATTAAAATTTAGTTTTATTTATGGATATGTTTGATAAATGTTTATTTTAGTTAAAGAAATGATTACTAGAACTAGATGGAGGTTTATGGCAGTCTGCATGGCAGATGTTTCAACAGATATTTGTATGACATCGAATTATTTATTTCTATATTTGTTTTATTTATTTATATTTTTTTATAATAGTTTGCTATTTTATGTTTGATTGTGCCCACTTGTTACCCTCTGGTAGAACATGTGGCATGTGCAAAATAGTCACAGTCAGATCCGGACTAAACTGCTGCTCATTTGGCAGCACTCGATGTGGCTGCCAAGTTGCCGGCATTTGGCGAGTGTTACGCGACTTTGAGCGCTCTAATTGTGCGCTTGTTCGGCTAACACAGAAACAACAACTAAACTACTGACAGCAGAACCAAAAACAGCAGCAGCAACAACAGCAACAACAATCAGGCGACATGCAACAGCGCACAGACGTGAAGCATTTAGCTGCGCTGAAAAGATACGAACGATTCGAGTACGACTAGCATAACGAACAAATATCCAAATGTACTCGCAGCACACAGACAAAACAAAACAAAACAAAACAAAACACGCGACTGACACTGCCCCCACTGCCACTGCCACTGCCTCACTCTGGCACTGCTGTGTGGCAGTGGTGCCCCTGCAGATAATTTGCTATTAAGTGGAGTGGAAATGCGTAGGAAAATATGATATAATCGGGGGAACAGAGAATAGGCGTACATGCATGGCCAGGCATATGGAACCGGGCGTTTTTTTTTTATATTTTTGTTTTTTTCAAGATCAAGTTCAAGTTTACAGCGATTGCTGGTTGCTCCCCAGCCCTGCCATGGAGGAGTACGTTGCACAAATTTCTACGGTAGCCAAAACATTGCAGCGGATCGGAGCTGCTGCTGCTGCTGTTGCTCCTGCTGATGGTGCGATGGTGTGATGGTGCGATGGCGATGATGGGAAACTCGGAATTGGCATTTTCACAACCAAATGCTTCTGTCACACAAACCACAAAACCTTGACGCTGTTGGCAATTTGCCAAACGGCACAACACAAAAAAATGTGTCTTAGGCGCGGGGAAATCACCTTTTGACCCACTTTAAAGAGTTGCCCCCCATCGATGATGATGCTGTGCCTCGTCGTCTTCGTCGTTGCCTTGTGTTTTGCTGTTGTTGTTGTTGTGGTGCATAATGAGGCAAATGATGTTGCAGCCTCTGATTGATGGGAAGAAGAAAATCGTAACCGCAGCAGTACAAATCAATCCAACGAAAGCACCGAGTAATGGCACTGTGTTTTACGTACTGCGAGCACTGCAAGTATGCCCCGCAGCTGTGACTCTGCCAGCAATGGGTGAAAATCAACGGAACGAACGGAAGTCAAGCGCGATTTGTGAACGCGAATCACCAGCCAGTCAGCCATCCAGTCAGCCAGCCATCTAGCCAGCCATCCATTTACCGCCGCTGGGCTACGTAGTTAGCTGCCGATGACATCGCAAACGGAATAGCAGGAAAATGTCAAATGTGAAAAGCAGATGCTTGCGGTTAGCTGGCGAACGTGACTCCTGCATTAACGGCCTTTAAATGAATTGCAGCGGAGATTGCAGCTTAAAGCTGCAAGGGACTGGTACGGCGACTGGCACTGGGACTGGCCAGAGTGGGGTGTGTGTGTGTGTGTGAGGCGACCCCATTTAAGTGTGTCAGTAAATTGCATGCTGCACTGGCAGCAGTAACAACAACAACAACAAGGTGCAGCTGCAGCAGCAGCAGGCGTCAGTTACACGCATACTTGAACCTCTCTCAAAGATACACAAAACGCACACGGGCACACTTAATTATGCATTAGGCTGCCAGGAAAGAGGAAACGAGTTCAACGAACTTTAAGGGGTTAAAGGACAAGCTGCGCCTCTGACAGCTGTGGAAAGTGTTGGATATGGCATGATATTTATGATACCTAAAATCTATTCCAACATTGCAATATTTCTAATGTATGCCGATCTGTGGTAATAAATCAGCTTACTTGTTGATGCCACAAACATACATATTTCCCCAAGCCCAATTTCGAGTGTCGAACCTACAAAATGCATTCATTAAATCAGCCTACCAACTGTCCAGGCGGTGGCATCATTAAATCAGTCTGCATTGTTTTCGACCATCCATTTTGCACCTTAAGATCCGCTGCTGCCGCTGCCGCTGCTCCGCTCTCCCATTGTTGACTGTCAAAGGTGGTCGATGTGTAATTGGCAAAATACGTTCGGCTCGGCGTTTGGTTGCGATGGCAAAGTGGATGTGGCCGTTCAATGGAGCGTGGCAGTGGAGGACCAGCGCTGGGCTGCTGGTCTGCAGGCGCTAGCTGCCGCTGGTCTCACACTTCAGTGCACCAGGGGAAAGCATAGGAGAGCAGAGCAAAGCTGGCATACGACAGAGAGTGAGAGAGTGGCGTACAATGGCAATTGATGGCTTAACCCACGCGTGTGGGCACTGTGTAGATTTGAATTGAATTTGCAGCACACCCAGCCTGGGCAGGGGTTTGACCAAAACGCGCCAGAATCGATGTTGTTTGTTGCTGGTTCTGTCGTCGTTTACTGGCCACTGGACATGGGCATGGCCATGCAGAGTAATGGCTTAATGTGTGCACTAGTGTGTGTGGGTGTGTGTTTGTGTGGAGACACATGGCAGCTGTGGGCAAATTTATATTGCCTACTTTTTGGGGGGAGCGAGGACAAGCAACTGCGGACAGGATTGTGAAACTGCAATTGATTTTGTTATGCGCCTAAGCTGCTTCCGCCGCTCGCCCGCACATGTCCAACATTGTCTCCAACTGGAACTCCAAGAGATGCCCTCGAGAGGCCAGCACGCTTCGTTGCACCCGGCAGGAGGCAGCAGGCAGCAAGCAGCAGGCAGGAGGCAAATGAGTGTCTCCTGGCCCGCACGAGCGACTTGTTTATTGAATTTGGGCGGCTTTGTGTGTGCGAGGCTGACAACGATGTCTGTGGCTCCTGCAATTGAGGATGTGTAATTTTTGCATGTCTCCGGCATTAAATTTTGCAGCAACCCTCTGCACCGTTCTCTCTCTCCCTACCCCTTTCCCTCTATGTGTGTGCTGCTGGGCAATTAGGGCTATGACATTCCGCTCTAAATCTTCTGCACACTCTGCTGCTAATTGTTTCCAATTCCACAAACAGACAGACACACAGACACCCAGAGAACAGCCAACAAGTAATTGGAGCTCAAGTCTGACCCCAGGATAATTGGCTGTGAAAGTTCAGGGAAGTGTTTCAATTATAATTGCCAAATGCCATGGCAGGCTGTCCAAATTCCATGATTCCCCCTGCACTTTATTAACTTGACTTTGACCCAATTTGCACGGCAGAATGCAGGAAACATTTCCGGCTCCTTTGATTCGATTATTTCGCTCTGCTGCCCAACTGCGGCTGTTAAATTACTCAACAAATTTACCCCAGACTGAGACTCAGCCACATATGATTTACATATCCATGAATAAAATAGGTTCTCAGCCATTGCAATGACCAAACAATATTTTCGGTTTAGTTATTCAATGCAAGTCTCCGCCTGGCCACTCAACTACCAAATCCCAACCACCTCTGATGCCTCTGCGTGAGCAAACACCAAAAGCTAAATGCATTTTTATAGCCATCTCGAAGCCGAGAGAGTTCCCCTTACCCGTACCCGTACCCGTACCGACTCCAACTGCGACTCCACTCCATGTGCGGCACATTTGCAGCGCGTGTTTTGTCGTTTCTGGCAGCACGTGACTTGTGTGGGTAAGTGGCATAAGGTATAAGGTATAAGGCCTTATCCCTCATGTGTTGCCTTTTCCTCAGCCAACTGCCAATTCAAATTCTCTTCCCGCCCAACGCTTTGCATTTGCGTGCAACGATTTGTGTGTTAGTAGTGGAAGGCCCCCGCCCCCGCCCCCGCCCCCACAGAGCTGCTGATTTGTGCCTCTTGGCCAGAGGTTCGTCGTGTACCGTGTAGCATTTGTCGCTGGGGCACACACAGTTGTTGCTTTTGTTATAGGCTTTTAATTGACATACGCGTTTTTTACACGATTTCCCAGTTGTTTGCTGGCTGCTCCCCTTCGAACTCTACCGTCTGCATACTAATGAATACTCTTTCTCCACTCTCTCTCTCTCTCTCTTTGCAGTTCTCGATGATGGCTGGGCCACGGAGCAGCGCCTGAACTGTGATTGGCTCACACACACTCACACACGTAACCTAACCCCCCCAGAGCAGAGCACATCAGATCAGATCAGACCAGAGGTGAGTTGGCTTGAGTTATTAGCCCGACTAGGTACGGTACGGTACGCTACGGCACGGTTCGTTTCGGTTAATTGGCCTCGCATGCGCTCCTATGATAATTAAAGCAGACAGCCACAGACAGTGGAGTGGGGCACTAGTGGGGGGAGTGGAGGGGTTTGGCTTAGATTATTGATATTAACACCGATTTTTATGACCTCGCACGCGCTTCCCTCACAAAAAGCAAACAAACTGAGACGAAACATCGCCCCAAGCGATTTTTGGCGCGACTGCAGACTGAAGCGGAAACTTTGTTAGAATATCTCTGTTCATAATTCATTTTTATGCTGCTGCTACTTTTCGCTTAGTTGCTTTGACTAAATTAGAAATAAAAGCTTCAACTTTGATGCTTTTTTTGCGCTCCCCCCCCTGCGCGCTGAGGGGGAGTTTAGGGGGATTATACGATGTGGTGGCATGCGGGCGCCATGTGAGTTTTCCGAGCTTTTCCTCAAAGCAATTTGAGTGGAAAATCCTCGGGCAACTCTATACAGAAAGAAAGCTCATTCCACTCTGAGACGAGGCAGCTCCTTCCTTGCAACTCTACAAACAACCCACGAAGCTTTCGCCGAGCTTTGCCGAAGTGCAGCTTTCACTCAGCCCCTCCCTCCTCCCTGTGCCTCGCCGGGTGTCCTTTTTGCCGAACGAACGCCTGGCCGTGGGAACGTGGTCGCAACCAGCCATATATTTTTCTTCAGTCTACCCACGAACTTGGCCAGAAACAGAACGCGGCAGAACGTTGGCAAGGCGCGCGCTCGCTCGTCGCTCAGTTGGCAACGCAAAACCGTTGGTTTTCGGAGGGGGGGCGGCGGTGTTTGGGGTGGAAGAAGAGTGTGGGAAAGAGGCTCCACATCGAGAGCCACGCGAAATCCTAAAAGTAAAATGAATTAGAAAATGTGCGCGGCCGACGGTTACATAAACGAAACAATATTTTTTGTATATACTCGAGAATACACACACACACACACAGAAAGAAATTGCACAAAAAAAAATATATATATATGTATATATAAAACGATAAACGAAAAACGAAAAAAGCAAAAAGCGCGTCCTGTGAGAGTGAAATTATCCTGGCAAAGTGTGCGCCAGCCAGTCAGCCAGCCAGTCAGCCAGTGCTTTGCTTTGGTCCGCTGTTCCTCCTCTGGCTGTTCGTTTGTGGTTGTGTGCCGATTGTGCTCACGTATATTATGTAAATGATTATGTGCCAGAAACGGAGCGACTACCGAAGACCCAGCTCTGGTCGTCGTCGTCGTCGTCGTCATCGTTCTCGGAGTCTCGCAATCGTAGTCGTAGTCGCAGTCGTTCCATGTGAAGCCGAGCCCACAGCCCACAGCCCAGTGTCTGTGCCAGTGCCAGGTTCTGGCCCCGTATCCGTGTCCACCTTTAGCTTCACATTTTCATCGTCCACTGGGCACAGACACTAAAGTTTGGCGACTGCTCCGTGCGCTGGGGGGGGAGGGGGTGTAGGGGGGCCCACATCAAGTTCTGGGCGCCTCCTACGCGCCTTTCTTTTGACACAAAGTAACACTTTTTCATCTTGTTCATCCTGTGCCCTCCATCTTTCTCTCTTTGCTGTTTGTAAATCCTTTGCTACTTTTTTTTTTTCGGCGACTGCGACTAACACACACACACACACACACATGAGTGGGGTGCTATCTGTGTGTGTGTCGTGTGAGTGTGCTGGAAATACAAAGCAGCCAGCACCTGCAGAATGTGGCAACAACGAGGACAAAAGGCAACTAAATTGTTGCCAAGTTGTGCTATCTTTGGCAGCTTTGTTGGCGGCTCCTTTTTAAAGCAATTTATTATGCCTGAAAGCGAATAATTTAGCCTGTCCTGCCCACCCCCACACACATACAGGATCTGGAAGGAGACTACTTGTCGGCTCGCCTCGTCGTATCTAATGAATAAGTTAGTTCAAAAATGTAACTACATATTCGCCATTCCCGTGATGTCTCATGCATATTAACGAGACGGGCAACAACATTGCGCTGTGGCAAGGACATTGTGCCCAGTGCCCCACTGTCCCACTTCACTTGTGCCTAGTTTGTCATGATGCACATGGGTGGGCAGCCGGACAGCAGGACAGCCGGACAAGCGGGAGAGCCACTGGGCAACTGTTCGAGCGCTTAATACAAATCAAATTTAAGCATTAATTCGACTAATTGGCGCCCGTAAAAGTTCTGTTGACTGTGGGCAGGGGGGGCCCGGCAAATGGTACACAGCCAGTGGCTGTGGCAGTGGCAGCGAGCCTGGATTCGATGGCAAATTGAATGAAAAGCCTGTGCAGCGGTTTACTACGGTTTATTTAATTAAACTCCCCTCGATATCGCTCCCATGGATCCGAATGTGCCCAGAGCACAGAGCGCAAAGCGCAGAGCGCAGAGTTGTACCGTTCGAATGGAAATTTAAAAGCACTCTATGCCAAAGCGAACCC
Source organism: Drosophila obscura (assembly GCF_018151105.1). Lineage (NCBI taxonomy): Eukaryota > Metazoa > Arthropoda > Insecta > Diptera > Drosophilidae > Drosophila > Drosophila obscura. The sequence continues at coordinate 1,913,100 of NW_024542736.1, read as the reverse complement.
AACGCACAGCAGATGAATCGGCTTTTGGTCTTTGCGGTTCTCGTTTTGGGCTCTGAAGTTTCACGAAACTTTTCCAGTGTCCACCTGTGAGTGGCTCAAAAGTTAAGAAACTCTGCGTAAGCCTTGGCTTTTAATGCAGGTATTTTATTTAAGCTTCCTGCGGTAAAGAAGCAGCAACTGTTTCCCATTTAATATTAGCTGAAAATATATTATTTATATTTGTATATAATTTTTATTTCATTCATTTGCTGGCAGAGATTTTTGATCTGTGGGAAAAAGAATTGCTAAAATATTTATATCCCATTTGCAAACAAACTTTCTTGATGTTAGTTAAACATTCAGCAGCAGCCACGTAATGCCAAAATCTATAGGCAAAAGATTTCCAAGAAAATTCATTTCCACTGAATTTAAATAATTTGTGAGCTGGAATGTACACCCGTGAAGGTGTTTGCAGGTGTAAAAGAAATTTGCACATCTCATTCACAGCAATCCCACCAATCTGTGTGTGTGTGTCTCCCGCTCGCGCTCTCGCTCTCTTTCTCTGCCTTTTTCACATGCTTTGCCACATCTCCGTTGCCGCATTTCAATTTTCATAATTTCATAATTTTCATAATTTCATAATGGCCTTGCCTAATTTTGTGGCAGCAAAAAGTGAACAGAGAGCAAAGCAGAGCAAAGCAGAGACAAGACTTAACCAGTAAATAAGTTTTTGCATTTGTCGGCGGCGGCCTGCCTGCTGCCTGCTGCCACGCCTCATTCATTTCGCAATTTTCTGTGCTGCTCTTCGAGTTAAATGTAAAATTAGATTTGCATGCGTCAAGTTAAGTGCACGAAACTGCAATCAGCTGCCACTCAGGGATGTCTCTGCTGCTGGCAAGCTGCAGCCGCAGCCGCAACCTACTTCTTAGCCTCCGCCTCGCATTTACTTGAATTTCCTGCTCCAATCCCAATCCACCTAGCACTTAATTTGGTGCGTGTTTTGCGGTTTGTTGTAGTGCCTACTCCTTGGATTTCGCTGATTTTGGATTTTGCATGCATCAGCAATTAAAAGTTGGACAGCCGCCGATTCAGCAGGTAATCGCATGGCGGAGCAAGCAGCCGGGGGGCGCTGGGTGATCGGGCTGTAATTACAAAAGTCATTATGTCTCTGCGTCAGCGATTGGGGCTGGGAGCACAGGAGAGGCGGCTGGGCCTGCCGCCCCGTGGGGCTGGAGCGAGCGGCAACTTCTGCTGTTGGGCCAAATGTCAGTGGCAAAAGTTTGTGCTAAACTGTTTGAGTTTTGCAGCCGCAAGCAAACTGTTTGCCAAACTCTGCATGACAGGCTCCTGCTGTCAATTCTACCCATCTCCTTCTTTCTTTCCTTCGTTCGTTGGTTCTATCCTGCCCAACCTGTTCCCTCTCACTCTCTCTCGCTCTCACTATCTCTGTCTGTCTTGTATAATATATGACCCGGGATACTCCCAGAGGGGCTCAACTTTCGGCTTCGGCTTCGTCTTCGGCTGAGCGGAAAGTCAAGCAGTCAAAGTGCATTTCAAAATGAATTTATGGTTATACGAGGCATGAGGCCGTTCTGGCTGTCGGGGCGTATGTGTAATATTTCAGTTTATTGCCTAAACTGGCGTGCAAATGAAAATAGTTTGTCCTGCCAGCCCTGCCTCGTTCGATATTTACTAGTACGTATTGTCAGTATGTCCGTCTTCCTTCTTATTGAATTTGTTCAACATAAATTCCCCCAAGGAGTAAAAGGGAGCGGAGGAGGATCAAAGGTTCTGGGTCAAAAATTGTAAATGCTCAAAATTTCTTATGGCACAGAGTACGAGTATTTCCTCTGGCAATGCGAATGGGAACGGGAATGTGGAGCAGAATGTTTGTGACAGTTGGTATGTCTTTTCTTTTATAGTTTTATGTGGAGCATAATCAATAACAATTTGCATTTATATACAATGGAGGGGCATGAATGGACGACGTCCCCTCCAGGCAGCCAGACCCAAATTTATGTACGATATCCTAGAGCCATACAAAAAGAAACACAATACAAATAAAAACAAAAATTCCACACGGGGCAGGGCGAGGCAGGGCGGGGCAGGGCAGGGCTGGGACGGGATATTAGGTGTAACAGTTGGTGGATGGGTGGGTCGATAAAAACTCCTAGAAGAGGCCAGGCTAGGTTGAAGGGCCAGAAAATATATTTGTGAAGAGTGTTTTATTTCCGTGGCTATCCCCAGCCTGTAAGTGGGTTGCACAGTGTGTCCTTGCTTAAATTTACAGAGGCTAGGATCGAGTGCACTTCATTAGCGTGGAGTACTGATTTCCAAATGTAATTCGGATTGGGAAAAACGGAAAACAATAATAGAACTGCCTCTCGTGTAATTTCTCCCCGTGGCATTCGAACTGCTTTGTGCCCATTTTTGGCCATCTCTCGTTACCTCACGTTCTTTTCGGACAGCAAGAAAATGCCAAACAAATACACAATAAACAAAAGCTCTTAAACATACCCAGATACACACACACATGTCTAGTACCACTCCCACAGATACAGCCAAACATAGGACAAACTTTTGCGACAACTAAAAACGGCAAAATATTTTTGCTTGTCTTTGTTTCCACACACAACCAGAGGCGGAGGCAGGGACAGAGTGGGAAGAGAGGGCAGAGTGGGATAAGGCCAGAGAGGGATAGCCAGAAAGAGAGAGAGAGAGAGGGATGGTGGCTATAAACATGGCACACATCCTGAAGGCATGATGGGATGGCTGGGCATGGCGGAGATGCCGGGGATGGAGTGGCTTTTGTGCTGCTGCCAGAAGCGGAAATGGGTAACAGCACCGCATGTGTGATGGTGATGGTGTGTGTTGCCTTCTTCCTTCTCTGGCACTGCTGCTGGCACTGTCCTTGCCCCTGTACGCCTGTATCCCCTGTATCCCTTTGCCTGTGAAGGCTGCTCCTGCGCGTGCAAAGTATTTAAATTAGTATGCAACATGAATGACAGCCGCCATTGCCATCACTCATGTTTGCCTGATAAACTCTTTGCCCGTGCCACTGCCAGTGCTTGCAGCATGTCCTTGCCATGCCTTCATTTGAATTTTTAACTTTTGCCAGGCGCCAATGAAAGCGAGCATTAGCGAATGCCTAGGCATATCCTCCTCTGGCTGGCTGCCATGGCTGCCACACACGTAACAGCCTCATGCTGATGGCTTGATGACATTTTCTTCAACGACTTAGTCAGCCTCTTCCCTTGCTCTCTCTCTCTCTTTGAGTCCTCTCTAATGCTGAACTTTGGCTTCATCTGGCTTAGTCAATTTGTGCGCCTTCACTTGTGTGTACACTGTACAGAGGTATGCCGCCTATGATAATCACCCGAGAGCATGCCTAATGGTGGAGGAGCCTTCTGCCTTCGCCTTTGCCAATGCCTGACAGCTGCTGCTGCTGCTGCTGTTTGCCATTTTGACTGCCAGCTGCATTGACACCTCTCCCATTTGCTCTCATTGCTCCTTTTGTCGTCTGTCGCCGCAGCACGTGCCCAGGCTCTTGACGCTGGCATGGAGGCAGATAAAAAGTATTGCCCCAACATATTCACCCACCCACCTATGATGCATGCATGTCTCTATACTCGTTTGCCGTCTATGCCAATCAAGGCGGACCAGCTGCGAGAACGGGAACGGGTACGGGTACGGGACGGGCACGGGAATGGCAAAAGTGAAAGCAACAAAATCTTCATCATCAAGTGTCATTCTGGGCGGAAGTTGACGCAGATACATACACAGATGGACCCACATGCAATATGTACACATGCTCTATTGAGGCATCTGTCCATGGGCAGCCCCCCCCACTCACTCACTCACTCACTCGCTCCCTTTCATTCTCTAACTATTCCCATGAATATTTATGCTTTGTTGTCGGGACCTCCTTCTCGGCATGTTTTGGTTTGGTTGTTTCGGCCCAGAGCAAGTGCCAGGGCCAGTGCCAGTGCCAGAGAGAGCTGATGGGTATGTACGAAAGGGGAGCTCGAACCTTCAACCGTCAAACGTCGCCTGTTGTTGTTCTTCCAGTGTCCTGTCTGGCAAATCAAGTGTGTGGCAAGTTTGAATTGCTTTTGCTGCTGTTGCTGCTGCTGCTGGCCATAAATGTTATTTAAACAAAATGTTGCTTACAAATTGCTCGATTTTGGCAGAGTTTGAAAACTTTGATCCTCAATGGCAGGCAGCACAAGCAACACAGCCCGTCTCCCGCGTCCTGTGTGCATCACAAATGCACCGCAAAGGCAGTTTGCAGTCGAATGCGATTAACCATTATCCCCCCCATACAGACACACACAAACACATGCATATTGGCATATTGCACTCAATTTAATGATTGATTCGATTTTAATTGCTTTCAATTGTTTTGCGTATTTGCAAATTACACCAAACAATATATACGAGAGTGAAATATAAATATACACAGCAGCAGCTATTCGCACAAATGATTGGCTCACCGATAAATGATGTGTGAGCGGGTCGAATCGGATGCTGCTTTTTTTTTTTTTTTTGTTGGTGAAATTGCTGGCCATTTGGGCCTCGGGCAAATATTATGCAACACTTTTGCCCCCCAAAAAATACTTATCTGACGAGCATATGCCCAAGTGCCAGCCACTCCTATGGGTCATTCGCACCCATTGACAACTCATCACAAAAAGGACTGGCAAGGTCATGATGTGCCAAATACCCCAGGGGCTTTCAACAAAATGGAAGAAAAACTACAAGAACTTATTTGCGAGTCGCTGCTGAGTATCTGTATCTGTCTCTCTCCCTCTCTTTCTCTCTCTCTCTCTCTCCCTCTCTCTCTCTCTCTCTCTTTCTGTTTGTGTGTATACAATCTATCTATGTGTGTGTGTGTGTGTGTGTGTGTGTGTGTGTGTGTGTGCCTGGGCCACTTTTCTCCATTTCCCAAACTTTGTCACACTTTCAGCAATGCCTTCAAATATTTGCTGTCTTCTTGGTTGCTTTTCCTTTGCCTCTTCCTTTGCTTCTGCTTCAGCTTTTGCTTTTGCTTTTCCTGTTTATTGATTTTCCTCCCTCCCTCCAGCTGCTGCTGTACTTTTCTCGCATTATTTATTGTCCCACTTCTTTGGCTGCCGCTTTAACTACTTGGATTCGTTGCTTGATGAGTATTTATAATTGCACTTAACATATTACAAGAGTCCAAGGAGGAGAGAGGAGAGTCCCGTCGCGGACTCCCTGGCTGCCCCGGCGGGTCTCAATACTAATTAAGTTGGCCAGTTGGTGGGCCTGTGCTTGCTTCCCTCGCGCCGACTGCCGCCAATTCAAACTGAAATGACTCGCTGAGTGGCTGGCAGACGACGTCGCGACGTCGTCCCTCTTGGCCCTGAGTGGCACTTGCCGCCATTCGTAATGACGTCATTGCGGCCAGTCCGCGGCTAGCTTACGAGGTAGCTGGCAGGTGGACACCCATACTCATACACCCACAATCGCGGCTGAGCGTCTGTTGCATATGTAACACACAATTAAAGCCCAAAGCGACTGCGGCAAAGCCATTCAAAATACGTCTAAAAGCCTGGCAATAATTCGTGTTCGCATTTAGACCTCAATCAAGTTGCTTATGGCCAAAATTCCGACAGTGAAATTAACCCTTTTGATGGGACATGACCTGCAAAAATTATAGATATTTATAGATATCACAGTGCCATCAAACACAATAATGGAATTCCCTCAAACTTCAGCGCATTCCACACTGCGTATGCGCGATATTATGGAAAATTGCTGTCCAGAAAATGTTCCAGCTGCCAATCAAAAATGCCATTAAATGAATCGAAATTCGACCAACTAGTTTACGCGTCATTATCATTTCCATATTTCGGACAGCTTTCAAATATTTGTAATTGAGTCCAGACAATCGAAAACAAAAATGAAAACAAAAATGATAATGCTCCATGCTGAGCGCAGTTGTAATGTAAACACACACACACATATCCCGTGGAGGGAGGAGAGAGAGTGAGAGCTGACCCCTAATCGGCTGTATTATAATTTGTTATATAAATAACATCATTATGGCCATCAGCATGATTACCATCCCATCCTATCCCATGCCATGCCATCCCAGTCATCATCAGCGTCATAGTTTCAGCTGGCTTTGTGCCAGATACAGTACTACATACATACATACATACATACATATATCATCTTTCGCTGTAATCATGCACTATGTACGAGTGTATATGTGGGCCATTTATATGCACATATTTTTTGGCACATTCTCGGTCAGGATTCATCTCCAACTCTGCCCTTCTTGTTGTGTGCATAAAATATTTTTGTGGTAATTTTTCATGCTCACATTAGCGGCGGCGTCTGTCAGTGGGGCAACCAAACAACCAAACAACCAAACAACCAAACGTTGCACTAACAAGAAGTGTAGCCGCCCACAGCCCGCATAAATAAATAAATAAAGAAACCAGAGCCAAGGCATTCCCTTGCCATCGTAGTCCTGGGCGGCTACGTGGCTGCTTGTCGTTTAATCGGTATTGATTTTGTATTGTTACTCCGATGGCAATATTTTATTGTACATTCCTGGCTCCTGGCTCCTGGCTGTCCTCTTGCTTTCTCTTGCTTTCTGTTGCTTTCTTTCAACGATTGCGCTTTTGGCCATGCTCGGGCGTTAATTGAAAGCCATACAAATTGTGGTCCGGCTGCAAGGCAATTATAAAATTGTTTGGGCAAAGTTGATTGTAGCGTGAAATGGGTCTAGGCACTGCCCTGCCCCCCCCCCCCCCTGACTAACTAACTAATGGCCAAAGTCTTCGATAAAATCCAGCTAACACATACACTAGCATGCGCATGTGTGTGTATATGTATATGTATATGTATGAGGGAAGGGAAAAGAAAACAGGAGCTGCTGTTAACGCTGTGAGATCAATTGCTTATTTATTGTGCTACATTTTCAACAGGATTTTGCTTTTAATGCACAAACGTCGTCGTTATTATTGGAGCCAAGCTCGATGGCTGTTGTCGTTGTAAGAGATATGCTTTGTGCCACAGCCCAGACAGGGCTCGGGGATTGACAGGCCAAACCGGGACAGGACAGGGCAGGACAGGGCAGGGCACGACAGGCCACCCATTGCCATGCCCCTATTAAAATCTCTGGGAGGTTCTGCATACACATGTGCGCCATGTGTGTGTCTGAGTATGCGAGAGCTTAAACCAGGAAAATCTATAATTCATTTGGCCAATGGACTCGAAGCGAATGGCCCATTGCATATGCAGCTATCCGCATATTAATTTCATAACAGTCAACGTTAAATTGTATTAAAACTGGCATTCGATAACGCAATTATGGCGTGTTACGAGCAGGACCTGCCATTCCCCTCTGCTGGCTGGCATAATGGCATTAAACCTGAATTCGTGCTCGCTGTTAATGGATATTTTCAACGGCAAATAATTGTGTCGCCTTGGAGATGATTTATTTTGGATTAAGAAAAGCTACGGGAAATGTATGAGGTTTTTCCGATGCCCCATCGAATGGAATTAATGTGTTCCCCATAACTGGTTGGATTTGCGCCTAAAATTGAAAATTTCTTTAACATTTTCTTTCGTTTTGCGGTTCTTCTCCTTTTTTTTTCTGGGCTTTTTGCGGTTTTATTTCCCACTGCGGTTCTCTTTGGCCCTTTGCCGTTCTCTCTGCTGCTCCGCGTTTCTCCTTTTAGCTGCGACGACTAAATCTGCGGTATTTTCCTCAATAAAAATAGACACACATTCGGACACACAGTTTCCATTTGCCCTCGGGCGGCGGCAGCTGCATTCGCAATTCCCCCAAAAATCACACACAGAAACCAAGGCAAAGACACACACACATCCACATATCACACGAAAGGCAACGAAGAGGGACATAAAGACAAAGACAAAAAGACTGTGAAACAATTCAATTAATGTCGAGGGGGGTCTAAAGTTTTAATTGAGTTTTTGCGTGCAATCAAATAATAAAATCAAAACTCATCGCTAGAATTGAAACGGAGGTGAAAACGGAAAAGAAATTGCAATTCAATCGATGCGACTAGAAAAGCTGCAATTAGGCCAATTGAATTATTAATTGAATTAACGCAAACGCGTGCAAAAAAGTGCTAAAATGTTCGGCTGCATATATCAGCTGTGGGACTGGTGAGTATTCATTCTGTTAGTTGATTCTCCCCCCCAGAGATGACTACGAAATTATGGCAAGGTCAGCCGTGTGTCTGCAGTTAATCAATTACGGCCAATTACGCGACGACGAGCGCGAGTGCAACTGCCTTCCGCTCGCGAATTACGGCCTGGCCGCGAATGCAAATTAAGCCCAGCAGCCACACACACACACGCAGCACACACACATGCAGCACTCATTGCTCTCATGGTTTTTTATCTTTATTTTAATTTTGTTTCATTGCAGGTTGGAGGCGCCACCGCTCTTCACGGCCGGCACCATGGACGCCAAGAAGCTGCAGCAGCTGCAGGAGGCGGCCATAATGGCACAGCAGCAGAAGAAGCTGCCGCTGGCCTACCAAACGAATCTCGTGGATTACCGCACGGCCAGCCACTCGCCGGCGGCCATCTACCACCAGGCGCTGTACCAGCAATCGCCCACGGCCACCAGCTCCAGCGGCGGTGGGCCGCTCTCCCCCATCGAGCTGCAGCCGCAGTCGAAGCACCACAATCTGATGAAGCACGGCCACGGCGGCGGCACTTCGAGCAGCTCCCACAGCTCGCCCTATCATCAGTCATACTCGAGCAGCGGCGGCACCGGCGAGCAGATCTACCAGTCGCCCACGGAGCGCACCTACCTGGCGGCGGCGGGGCGGCTGCAGGCCAGCAACGCCATGGCCGGGCACAATCCCATATCGGCGCTGCAGGCACAGTACCAGCAGCTGCATCAGGCCAAGATGCACGCCCAGTTGGCCACCCAGAATGAGGCGGTGCACCAGCAGCAGCGAACGTTTGCCATGCGGCAGGCCATCAATCCACCGACGGGCCACTACCACATGAGTCAGTCCCCCAGCATGGTGTCCAACATGACGACCATTACTCAGCAGCAGCAGCAACAGCAGCAACAATTGTTGCAACAGCAGCAGCGGGCTCCGCCCTCCACGCTGAATCTGCAGAATCAATATCAGCCAGCGCAGGGTCCGTTGAAGTTGCAACAACAGCAGCAGCAGCAGCAACAGCAGCAACCACAGATGCCGAAGCACTACCAGGAGCAGCTGTATGCCCACCAGCAGCAGCAGCAGTTGCAACAACAGCAGCTTCAGCTTCAGCAGCAACAGCAGCAACAGCAACAGCAGCAACAGCAGCAACATCGCCATAAAGCGGATCTGCAGACGCCGGGCAGCGAGCACGGAACCGTCTACATCCAACAGAATCATCCGGGACACGTGGTGAACCAGGCGTGCCAGACGCAGATATCTACGGTGAAGCCCAAGGCGACGCCCAGCTCCGAAGAGTCCTCATCCACATCCACCAAGAGCCCCACTCACGCGCCACTCGATCGCAAGAAGAGCGCGGGCTCCATTCAGGCACTCAAGTCGCCCATTACCAAGCGGCCGCCCACCACGCCCGTCACCCTGTCCGGCTGGCTGCACAAGCAGGGCTCCGATGGCCTCAAGGTGTGGCGCAAGCGATGGTTCGTGCTGGCCGAGTACTGCATGTACTACTACAAGGGGCCCGAGGAGGAGAAGCTGCTGGGCTCGGTGCTGCTGCCCTCGTATCGGGTGTCCGCCTGCCTGCCGGAGGACAAGATCTACCGCAAGTTTGCCTTCAAGTGCGAGCACCAGAACATGAGAACCTACTGGCTGGCGGCGGAGAGCGCCGACGCCATGGTGCAGTGGGTGCGAGCCCTGGCGGCGGCCAGTCTGATGCAGGCACCCAGCAGCGGTGAATCGGAGCCGAGTGTGAGTTCGTCCCTCAACCACAGTGGGGAGAACTCGGACTCGGGCATCCACACCCTGCAATCGCAGCCCAGCAAGGGACAGCCAACGCCGTCCTCGGACAATGCAGGAAGCACTGGAGGAGGAGGCGCCCAGCCCCTCTACGCCAATGCTCCGCCCAAGCCGCGTCGCACCAACGACGGCGGCTACTCCTCCCCATCGCCGGAGCACAACGAACAGCCACAGCAACAACAGCAGCAACAGCCGCAGCAGCAGCAGCAGCAGTCTTCTAGTCGCCGCCTGATGTCGCCCACGCAGCAGCTTTATCAGCAGCAGCAGCACCAACAACAGCAACGATCTCAGCAGCAGCAGCAGCAGCAGCCGCAGCAGCATCATGCCATCTACGACACGAGAACGGGCCACGTCTCGTCCGCGCTGCAGCTGCAGCAGGCGCAGCAGCAGTACAATCTGGATCACCTGGAGGCGCAGTTCCAGCAGCAGCAGCTGGACATGGAGGAGCAGATTGTGCGGCTGCAGCAGCAGCGGGCCGCCGAGGAGATCTACGGCGAGCGGGAGATGTACATGGCGAAGCTGATACAGCAGCGTGCCGCCGGCGGCGGCTATCCCACCCAGCAGCAGCTGCTGCAGGCCGAGCGACGCACGCCGGATGCCTACGGGCGTTCCAAGCAGCAGCGCCTGTTTGCCGCCGCAGCCGCAGCGGCCGACTACGAGGATATCTACAACATGTCGCAGTTGGCCGGCGGCGGGCAAGTGCCCATGTCCGCACAGGAGGCGCTGCTGCAGGAGGCGGCCAGCTACCGACGGCCCCTCAGCCCGCCCAGCTACGATGGCAGCAAACATTTGCCGGCCATGCCCCAACGATACACGCCCAATCACTTGGAGGTAAGTGCAAAAGAATCCTCCCCCAAAAGGCAATCAATGTTGCATGCCTCCGTCCTGCACCTGCACCTTCACCTCCGTGGAGCCACACGGTCTCTGATTGCCTGCCACTTGATATCCATCCCATCCCTTTCCATTCCATCCCATCCATTCGATACTTTACGGGGCACTTGGGGGCGTTGGCGGTTGGCGTGGGCGAAGGTCATACCATCAAATCATCTGCGATGCTACTTGATGTTGTCTGATTGCAGCAAGTGAATGGAGGAGCTGTGAGTGCAGCACAAAGGGGGGCAGCAATGGGAGGGGCTCTGACCTAGTTGGAAAGTTTTTCCCGGAATTCCACCTCAGCACGTAGCAGGATTTCACTTTTATTTGCCCTTGCCGGTGCAGGAATAAATTCTGATTATGTTGCTGTGCTGCTGCCACGTAGCGCGGCGGCGGCGGCGGATGATACAGCACAGCGAAGAGGAAGCTCCTCCATCAAAAGGTATTTCAGGTCCATCTGCGTGAAGTGCCCCTTTTAGTGCAACATTCCCCGGGCATAGCCCAGCCATACCCGGGCTCACATTGTTGGCCAACAGAGCCAACAGAATACCTAAGAGTATTTGCTGGAAACTTTCAGTTTCGCCCTCAGACGCCTCTCGAGTCGCCCCCACCACCCACCACCCACCACCCACAGCACTTTGCTGGCTGCCCGCGCACTCTTTAATTGGACTTTAGTGTGTCAGTGGGTTGCTAAATTGCAGACATTTGTGCGCTGCACTCGCGGCCTGCAAGCCAGGGGGCGGCGGCAAATTTCCTTCAAATGCAACTTTATGTGGCAGCAGCAGCAGCAGAAGCAGAAGCTTGAGCAGCTGCTTTGTGGGTCAGGTCAGAGCAAAAAGCAAACCCAAGCCAAACCCAAGCAAGACGGCCAGGAAATGAGTCGCGTGCATGATTTATGGGCCTGGCCAGAAGCAGCTGTGTGCCTGTGCCTTCGCCTGTGCCAAGTGTCGAACAAGTTACGAGCTGCCCTACAACGCCCCGACACGCCAATTCCCATCACCATCACCCAGCGGCAGTTTAAAATGCAAAAACAGCCCCTGCCAGCCATTATATAACCCCTTCTCTTCACTCTCTTACTTCGCTTTTATATTCCTACCCGCAGGCCAACGCTGATCAGCTAATCAATACCATGGACTTGCGTGCCCGCTCCGCAGCGGCCATCGTGCGTCCCCACTCGGCGGACTTTCTGGAGTATGAGGCGCGTGCCGAGGCCGCTGCAGCTGCGGCCGCCGCAGCGGTGGCCCAGAGCAAGCACGAGAGCGGACGTGCTCCGCGACCCAAGTCCAGCCTGGACATCAATCGCACCCCGGACAGCTTCTACTACTCGGAGGCCAGCTACGCGGAGAAGATGCGCAAGAGTGCGCTCTACTTGCAGAGCGGTGGAGGAGGAGCTGGCGCGGCACAGCCACAGCAGGCGGGTAGCTATCGCACCGCTGGCGGCGACTTTGGGTCCGGCGTGAACACCATTGGGTACGAGAATCCCTACGAGCGGGCGTACAAGCGGCAGGAACTGCTGGCCGAGGCACAGGCCCAGGGTGGCGTGGCCAGCAGCATGCCACGCATGAGTCGCTCGGCCAGCCAGGGGGCAGGCTGTGGGTCGGTGGCACGCTCAGCCTCTGCCCTGCCCCAGCAACAGCACCAGCACCAGAACCAGCTGCAGCAGCAGCACTCGGAGGATCTGCCTCCGCTCAATGTGCATCCGGGCTCCATTTTCCCGCCGTCGATGTCCACGCAGGAGATCATATGCAAGAACGAGCAGTTCCTGCGCTCGGCCAGTGCCCGTCTGCCGAAGCGCAGCGGCGGCATGGACGATGACTACTCGGCGGGCAACTCGACCACCACGTCGCCCACATCGGGCGCGGTGCCCTCGCCGCAGCACGCCCAGGATGGGGAACGCAAGCGCGAGGAGTCCATGAAGCGGCTGCTGGAGTGGAAGCAGCGCATGCTGCAGTCCCCGCTCACCCGCAAGGGCGTGCAGCAGGGCGGCAGCAACATGTCCGCCATGTCCAAGCTGGGCAGCAATCCGAACATTCTGCTGTCCTCGACGGCGGTGGCCAGTGGCGCTCGCTATGGCCCCCAGGCGGGCAAGACGGCTGGACTGCTGGCCAACGGGGGCTCTGCCACCGCGCAGCCTGCTGCCGCGGGCATACAACGTTCCAGATCGGAGACGCAGGCGAATGTGGGACCCGGCGGAGTGTACAACAGCTACTCGTCGGACGATGAGGGTGAGTCCAGCATCAGCTTGATCGTATTCGTATTCGTATTCCCCCCATTGTTGCTTTGCTTTCACTCTGTCTGTCCTACGACTGTATCTGTCTGCATCTGCATCTGTCTCTATTCCGTATCTGTATCTATAAATCAGTAGCTGTATATCTGTAGCTGTATATCCGTAGCTGTATATCTTTAGCTTTATATCTGTAGCGTGCTGCCTTCTTTACTTTTACTTTTACCTTTAATTTTATTTACTATTTTGCTTTGCTTTTAATTAGTTGCATGTTGTCCGTACTGCTTCTGCTCTCCTGCTCTTGTGCTCCTCTACTTTGTAGTTGCGTAATTCCTTGCTCGGGGGATGCCTAAGCCGTGGGCTTACACTTGCCTGGAAACGCTTGTGTGCCCATTCTATTTTGAGCTTTAAGACTACCAAAGGACTATTAAAAGCCCTCTTTAGCTGCTACTGCTACTGCTGCTTTTGCCATTGATTTGCACCTTGCCAACCAACAATCCCTTCCCCCATTAACCCATTACTTTAAGTAAGCTTTTTCCCCCATTTCAATGCTAATTTATCCATTGCCCTGCCCTGCCCAGGCGCCAGCCACACTTAACAACAGAAAGCTGCTTCATGTAGTTAATAATTTGTGAGCTTTTGTATTTTTGGGGGCTGCTGGTGCCCAATTTGTTTGCTGCATTTTTTACGATTTAATAATTAGAGTTAAATGGAATAAACAAGAAAAATAATCGAGTTAAACGAAACAAATCGAAACTGAACAAGAAAAAGAAACCTTCCTGCCGTGCGCACACAAATGCATACACACAGAATACAACACACACACAACACCCACACACACACTAGAAACTTAAAACAAAATGCGATTGATAAATGCCATGAATTTTAATCACTATAATAAGGCGACGCTGCCCGAAAGTAGGCAACGTCTGTAAATTTTGGCGAGCTTCAACTCTATTTTTTTATTTTTTATTTTCTTTTTATTCTTTCAACAAAAATGGAAAACGGAATAATCCATAAACAAATACGAGTAGCTATGTAGTCACAACTCTCTCTTTTTATCTCTCTCTCTCTATAAATCTCTCTCTATCTCTATCTGTATCTTTTTCATTTTATTTGTATTTCTTTCATGGGTTTAGTTTTGCAAATGGTATAAAACAGCTAAAAAAAAAAACATATAAATTCATACTCGTACATTCCATCTCTGGCGTAGTGTATTTCATTTTCGTCTTCATTCGGCTTCCATACATGACTGGGTCTTGGTATTTCTACTACTAAATGCCGCTGTAAACTTCGCACTAAACCCCAAAAAAAAAAAAAAATTAAAAATAAAAGTAAAACTCAACTCAAAACTCAAAACTCAAAACTCAAACTGGGATCATAGCGCAATCGAACACCCATTTGATTCAATTTAATTACAAAAACATTCTGCCAACCAGCAAAATATAAAAATATTTGTTTTATATTTCTTCTTTTTCCACATAACAAAAAAAAAAAAACAATAAAATATAAATATTTATTTTGGCTCTCTTTAAAACATACAAAAAAAAAAAAAAACACAATTCTTCAATTTGTAAATGTTGTAAATGTAAACGAAAACTCGCAAAAAAAAACATAAAAAACAAAACGCACGACAAATAAAACACGCAGATGGGACTGTGGATGATACAGGGTATCATGGTAGCGCGGCAGGAAGGTCTACAACAGAAACAGAAACAACAACGACTAATGAAAATACAACAACAACAACAACGACACGAAATACAATAGCAACAACAGCAATAGCAGCAACAACAGCAATAGCATTAGAAACGAACAAAACAACAATAGAAAGACTTAGCAGTAGCCACAATTTAAGCAGTTTAACACAAAAACCAACAGGCAGCGGAGAAGAAAACACTCCAACAGCCACACCAACAATAACGCCAAAAATCAATGCAAAATTCCATCTAAAACCCATTCTAAAAGTGCACGAGGCCAGCCGAACGCCCATTATTCAGGTACAGCCAAAACGGCCCGAGGAGAGGCCCAAACTGAAATTGCAATTGCCACCGGCGGACATAGATGGGGAGCATGCGGAGCAGCAGCCTGTGCCCATTTTGCCAAAGAAAGCAGCGCCCAAGTCGCCGCAGAATGCCAATTATGTTCCCGTATACAACAATAAGCTGGTCAGCAGCGGCAACTATGAAAACATGGAATTTGGCAAGCCAATTCAGAGCCCAGTCCCAGTCCCAGCCCAGGCAGAGGCAGAGGCACAGACAGGGGCACAGGCACAGTCTCTGTGCAGTGTGGCGATTAATGATCCCGAGGAGACACCAATGTTGATGCAGCTAAAGCTGTTTAAGGAGCAGCAACAAGAGGCCACACAAAAGCAGGAGCAGCAGCAGCAGCACCAGCAGCAACAGGACGAGGACGATTTAACGCCAACGGCAGAGAGCAGGCCTCCACTTGGAGAGGCCTCCATCGAAGATAATGATGATGATGATGATGATGCAGCTCGAATGAGAGACGAAATACAGACAGATGACGAAGCCTTTGCCGATGCCTATGCAGATGAAGTGGAGGATGATGAGGATGAGAGCACTGCCTGTGAGGAGTACACAGACGATGATATTGACGAGGCCCTGGCGCAGGATGACGATGATGACGATGATGAGGAGGAGGCAATGGCTGCTGACATGACTGACCTGCCAAGTGATAGGGAACTGCAGCAGCTTTATGTGAACGAGCCGATTACGCCCACGGATCAGCAGTTCGATGAGAGCCACTATCTGCCCATGACGCCCAAGAAGGTGGAACTGGGTCAGCCAGGCATCCTCAGCCTGGTGGCCACCCACGACAGCTACAGGGAGCAGGAGGAGGAGAATCACTACGTGGAAATGACCAAGGGCATACAGGACGAGGATGGCAGAAACAACTACGAGATCATGTGCATTGCCAGCACCAGCAGCAGCAGCAGCAGAATAACCAAAGCGGAGCCTGTTTACATGGAGCTGGCGGGGGTGAAGGCAGCAGCAGCAGCATCCGCCGCCGAAGAGGCACACTGCTCATCCGGTCGCTCCACGCTGAAAAAGGCAAAGAAGTGCGGCACAGAGACGCTGAAGAAGAAGTCCAAGAAGCGGCAGGGCAAGGATATGCCGGATATACTGAAGCCGGCGAAGAGTGCTTTGGCGCTGGCCAGCGACAGTTCGGACGCGGATGACGAGAGCAGCCGGCAGCAACTGGAGGCCAAGAAGCTGCGCTCGCGGTCGCGTTTCAGCCTGTCGGACACTTTCAGGCCGGCATCCTACTACCTGGGCGCCTCCACGCCGCTGAACAACTATGCGGAGAGCTCGGATAGCGAAATATTGCCACCGCCGCCCATTCCCGACTCGCCACCGCCCATGGAGGAGCTGAAGACGGAGGAGATATTCTCCTCGGAGCACTACGACACCGTGAAGAGGCGCGACAGCAAGGTGAATCTGTCCTACGAGCAGCTGCCCAAGCTGCATGCCAGCAACACCTCGCTCAACCTGTCCAAGGTCGATCCCAGCACCACGCTCAAGTGCAGTCGCCTCTCCCTGCCCGATCACTTTGCCAAGGCTCGTGGCGGCAACCCGTCCCGCACTGCAGCCATGGCAGCCCACAAAGGCACGGCCACGCCCACGGTGCTGCTGAAGCAGCATCACGCCCGCACGCTGTCCGACTCGAACTACAGCTGCCAGACGGACAACAGCTCGTCGCGCACCTCCTCGGACCTGGAGCTGTACCGCAAGCGCGGACAGCAGCAGCGCCCGTCGCCGGCCCGCTGTCCCAGCAACAACTCCCTGCCGCTGCGCTATGTGGGGGACAGCAGCGAGAACGAGTCGTCGGGGGTGGAGTTCAGGCAGCGGTCGGACTCGGAGCTGGACCGCCAGCGGTCGCGGCGGCCGCTCTCCCAGGAGTCGATCAGCGAGATTGAGTCGCTGAGCGAACAGTTCGAGGAGACGCTGAGCAGCCACGAGCTGGACACGTACCTGAGCCATCTGCAGGGCAGGGATCTGCTGCCCTACCAGCACACCCCGGGCACCAGCCACACTGGCCACGCCACGCCCACCAGCCACCTGCTGAACGATGCGAATGCAGCGGCAGGCGCGGACATACTGACCAATCTCATCAAGCCGCCAAAGACATTCCGCAATGCAGATGACGGCGACGGGGAGCAGCACTTTTACGGCAACATTCACTTTCTCTCCTCCACTGACTCCATCCAGCAGCTGGGCGAGGGCGGCGCTGCGGCTGTGGCGGCTGTGGCAGCTGTGGCAGCGGCTGCCTACCTCACGCCCATGCACAGCCGCAACAACAGCAACATATCGACGCAGTCGGCTCCGTACTACTACTCGGAGCTGCCGGCACCGCTGCCGCTGAACAATCAGCGGGACATCCATGCCCATGGCCTGAACATTGCCCACATACACAACCCCATCGATCGGCACCAGTTCAATGTGGATGCACTGGTGGAGAAGGACCAGGCCATCGACAGCAAGAATCTGTACTGCGTGAAGGCCAACAACGAGAAGCTCAGCTACAGCAGCAACAAGAACCTGAAGGCGGCGGGCCAGGCCCAGCTCAAGCTCAACAATATGCAGCTGGTGGGTGGCGGTGAGGCAGTGGAGCACCCACTGCTGGAGAGCGGCAGTCCCAGCAGCAGTGGCATACAGATCCAGATGCAGATACAGAGCCATAGCCAGAGCCAGAGCAATCCACTAAACCCAGCCCATTCATTTCTCACAACTACTAAAAACACAAATCTCGCTCGTAAATCGATTGGTGGTAGCCTTGTCTTGGATGAAGGACCTCATAGCGATAGCGGTAACGATGGTGTGGACGTTCATGGTGTGGGTGTGGCCAAGTCTGCAGAGTCTGCTGGCCCAGGACGCGGCGGGCGGAGGCGCATCACGAAGTGCATGCAATAATGGCAATCAACTCTCAGTTTTAGGTGGCGAACTGCTCTGGGAGGAGGACACCCTGTGGCGTGAGAGTCTGCGTCGCGTCTCGCAGCGGCATGCTCGCTCCTTGGACGATCTCGATAGGATCACTGCCGGCCCAGTGTGCAGCACACCCAAGTCCAAGCTCAGTCGTGAGGTGACTTATGTGAATGACAGCCAGAAGCCAACCCAAAGGCAACAGCATCAGCAGCCGCAGCAGCTGCAGCAGCAGTTGGCCAGCGATGAGCACGATGTGTATGTGCAGCTGTTGGCCAATAGTTCTCAGTTCGCTCAGAGCCAGCAGGATCAGACCGATTCGGATGTGTACGAGGTGCTGCGCGAGGACACTGCCTCGAATCTGTCGCACAAATCCAACGAGCTGGATCGCGAAAATATCCGACAGTGGGACGCAATGTCCAGTGGCCTAATGAAAACAAGTCACAATGTGGAGCCAACTACTCTGACACCCACAGCCACAGCCACACACAGTGCGAGCAGCAGCAGCAGCAGTGGCGGACCCAAACCCAATCTGCCGCTGACCAGCAGTGTGCGCTCCATCATCCAGCAGCTGAATGGCAGTGGCAATAATAATAATAATACTGACGATGCCAATGGCAATCCCATTGAGGGTTTCGCTGCACAAAAGTCGAGAAATAACAACTGAGCGGAGCACCCGCCTAAAAATATGCAATACTTTTTCGCAGTTTTCACATTTCGTTTTCCGTTTGGCTTGGCATTCCGCTGTGCTGCTCTGTTCCGGAGAACTGTTGTGTCCAGTTTTTGTTGTTTGTTTGGCCTGCTCATCATGTTCTCTCTGCGTGTGTGTGTGTGTGTGTGTGTACTTCTCTTGTTTGCACTGACATTTGGACCTAGTTTTGAAGCCAAGCACAGATCCCCAGCATGGAACACAGACACGGCACACACGCACACATATTTATTTATGCAGAGAGATGTTTTGTTTGTTGATTATCATTGTTGTTGTTGTTGCTATTGCTATTGTTGTTGTTGTTGTCATTATAGTTGTTTTGTTTTGTTTTGTTTAATTAATCAACTGGTAAGCAAATTTCAACTTTTATCAATCCTCTATATGTATAGCTCATTAAGTCATTGAAGCGCTTGTAAATACAAAGCACCAAAACAGCACACCGCCACAGTACACACCACAGTACACACCGCCACACGTACAAGCTGTATAGATATACACACATACATGCACATACATTTTATTGTATTATATTTGGTATTATTGTGGGCAGTTAAATCAATTATCATTTACCATTTACCCATTTACTCATTTATCAATTAGCAATTACCAAAAGCAGCTACCAGTTACCGCTTGGCTTTTAGCTTAGACTGTAGTTTATTTGTTTGCCCTTTAAAAAAAGAACTGAGGCAGCAATTAATTAAGCAAAATTAATATATATATATTTGCACCTATGTATATATTTCATCAAACTGCTGGGTATTCATTTCCGATTATCGATTATTGAGTACCGATTACTGATTACCGATTACTGTTTGCTTTCCTAAATATTTCGCGCACGCATTGAAACTATTTTAAGCCCCCGCCTTCCATCACAACCCATCTGAAATATTTATTTAATTGTTTTCTCTTCGACTTGTAGCCTCGATTTCGGTGCGCAATGTTAACAATTTGCCCATGGGCAATCTGACGGTGAAGCCGGAGCCATCCGACGGGCAGCAGGAGTCGGCCTTTGCTCCCTACTATGGCAGCGCCGCCGAAACAAAATACGCCAAGGCCACAGTGCTAACGGATCGCGGCCTCTACGCCGGAGCCACATCCACGCCGCAGCAGCCACAGTCACAGCAGCCACAGCAGCAGCAGCAGTTCCGTATGCGACGTGCTGGCAGTCGGGCGGAAATCGATATGCTAGAGCGGGAGACGAGCTGCCAGATAAGGGTAAGTTGCCACACCTGGCAAGGGGCAGGCACAGGGGGCAGCAATGGATGTACCAGCGAGTCGAGGGTGCATCCTGCCAAGTACTTAACATTTGAACACAACCCACAGAACTTGGATGTGTCGGCTGGGGATCTGTTGAGCCGCACCCACGAGGAGTTGGTCCTGCTGCTCATACAGCTGCGACGCCAGAGCAGCCAGACAGCCCGTGCCATCGAGCAGTGCTGCAGCGACATACACGATGTTCAGGTGGCTACCCGAATGATTATTTATCTGTCGGTGGTTGGGGTGGGGGTTGGGGGAATCTCTGACTAACCAATGGTGCTGTGACTAATCCTCTCGCTTACCTTTAAACCTCAAACTAAACCCGTTGCCACTCTGTTGACTCTGCTAACTCCAGTTTGCTCTGCCCCCACCTACAGAATCGCCTGCGCAGCGCCGAGGGTCTGACCCGTGCCGAGAGCATCCAGCGATTGGACTACTTGAAGCAGCACCTGCTTGACCTGGAGCGGCAGTACGAGAAGAGCAAGCCGCTGGTCAATCTGGTCGACAATATGGTAAAGTTGGGCTCGCTGTACCGCAACGATGCCAATGGACGGGCACAGCCGGCCACACTGGATCGCCTGGAGTTCAATCAGCGAATGCAGGAGCGCCAGATGCTGCAGGAGGAGCAAAAACAGTGGGAACGTCTCAGTCCCAATCAGGCCGAGCTGCAGGTGCGTTTCACTTTGCCTTTGATTTGCTGAATATTCCAGTTAATTAATGTAATTTAATTTGTTTTTGCAGGCCAAGGTACGCGAGCTTTACCAACTCGATCAGCTGCTGCAGGAGGAGTCGGGCATTCTGCAAAGCTTGCAGCGTGACAAGGAGGACCTGGAGCGGGCCCTGGGCGGACTGCGGGCGCGCATTCACGACAGCAATGCCACACCCATGGCACTGGAGGCGGCCAAGAAGCAGCAGCACATCCTGGAGCGTGAACTGTCGCGTGTCCACCAGCTGCTGGCCGAGAACTCAAAGGTAGCCAAGGTGCCTAGTAGAAGTTTTTTGCAGCTCTTGTAACTCGTTGTTATTTGTCTCACGTCCCGCTTGAGCCTCCTCGCATGTCGCTTCCGTAACTAATGCAAAAAATCATTCTAACCAAAAACTAATACTCCAAAGATATATTCCAAAGAGAGCTTCTCGTCTAGTAGCTACCCACAGGTCACAGTGAGATCTGGTTCGGTTTCAATGACAAACGATTGAATGCAAAAGACTTCTACCAGCCGCCCTTCATCTGCATGTGCCACAGCCAAAGCTCTGTAGAACAGTCTCTAATCTTTGATCCGCTTCTTGTCTTGCAGAAACTGGAGCAAACCGTGGCCGGCAATGCGCGCCTCGAGCAGGAACTGCTGCTGCTGCGCCAGAAGGTGCAGGCCACGCGTGCCAGCAGCAGCAATGGGCTGGAGTCCCATGTGAATGGCGGCGACCAGACGGCCGTCGTGCTGCAGTCGGAGCTGGAGCGGGTGCAGTGCCTGGTGGGCGACATGCAGCGACAGCGCCATGAGCTGAGCTCCGCCGTGCGCCAACTGACGGAGAACTCGACGCGTCTGTACCAGGAGATTGGCAACAAGGAAATGACAGCCGTCAATGGGGGCGGCGGCGGCGGCTCCAGCAATGGCAGCCTCAAGAAGCGCAGCAACTCGACCAGCTGGACGGAGACCGATCTGGATGCCAGCATGCAGTGGAATGGCAGTCGCCAGAACCTCAGCGACTCGACCCTCAATCTATCCACACCGCTCTATGTGGACACGAACAGCTCGGCCAAGCTGAGCGACTACAATCGCTACAATGGCGGCGGGGGCGGCGGCGGCAGCAGCGATGCCCTGGAGATGAGCGGCGTGGACAGCGATGGCTTCCTGGACAGCAATCCGTTTGCCAATCTGAGCAATCTGGAGAAGCAGGAGATCAAAACGGTTCGCATTGTGAAGCGCGAGTCGGAGCGTCGTCATCGCGATCGCAGCGAGCGTGGCCTCAGCAGCTCCATACAGAACCTGGACCAAGTGCTGGAGGAGGAGCAGTACGCCCAGCAACAGCAGCAGCTGGCAGCAGCAGCAGCAGCAGCAACAGCAGCTGTATGGCCACAGCATGGAGGAGCAGATGACCAACGGACATCACAGCCGCTCCAAGTCGCTGCCACGGAACTACAGCGAGCCACCAAAGCCGAGGAACAGTCGCCACATGAACGGCGGTGGAGCCGTGAAGCAGAATGGCCACCACTACAGCGGCAGCTACGACTACGACAGGAACAGCAACTACGAGCATCAGCCGCCGCCACCACCAGCACCGTCAGCTGCGCCAGTGCCACAGAGCAATGGCCACCATCACCATGCGCACCACCAGCAGCGGGAGCGGGAGCACCTCAATCCTCTGGCCAATGCCTATTTCGCCAAGCAACTGCAGCAGCAGGCGAATCCCTCGCGGGACAGTGCCAGGGTGGCGCTGCGCACCAAGACAGACTCATTGCAGAGCCTCAACAAGAGCCTGACGGACATCAGCCCCGAGCCGGTGTTCCAGAGCGTGGCCGCTCGCCAGATCATCAACGAGATGTCCGCCGGCTCGGCATCGGAGGACACCGAGAAGATTGTCGAGAAGGTGCCGCCGCCGCACAAGCATCGACGGGCAGTGCCGCGGGAGAAGCGACGCCACTACACGGCACCCAACAACGTCAACCAGAAGGCCATGGAGAAGGTGCAGGCGGAGAACGACATGAATCGCAATGTGAGTAGCAAATGGATGGTTCGCCGAAAGAATTCCCACTAACTGGTCGTCCCGTTCCTTGCAGAACACAAACTGGCGAGCACGCGATGATCTGGACATGGAGGTGGCCCTGCGGCCGCGCATGAATGCCCCCGATGTGGTGCGTTCGGCACTGGGACAGGGCGAGAAGATCTCTGAGAATACCATTGATAACTTGCTGCTGGCGCCCAACAAAATAGTCATTCCCGAGCGTTACATACCAGAGACAGTGAGTACCGCAATTAAGTGACTGCAGTCCATTTGTTTACTTGTGTTTTGTGTATGCCCCCCACAGACGCCCGAACTATCGCCCGAGGAGAAGAAGCGTCGCCAGGAGAAGGTCGAGTCCATTAAGAAGATGCTGTCCGAGGCGCCACTTAGCAGCAACGTAAGTGCTTAAACACTCAGCGCTTGAATGGATCGTTTATGTAATTTGTAAATGTATTTTCACAGGAGAACGAGAGCCTGCCGCCGAGCAAAATAACAGCGGAGAAGAAGCAGCGCGAACACTTGCTGCAGCTCAACCAGATCCTGGCCCAGCAGGTGATGCAAGTCAGCAAGATTGTGGCCGGTAAGTGCAGTACTCAATGGCTCAGATAGGTCTACCTACCTTTCGTTTAAGGTTTTCATTGATAGACTAAGCAAATCCCCCCCCCCATTTCAAATGTTATGCAAATGCAATGCCTTGCAAGTTGAGTTTCTGTTCAATGTTTTTTGTGTTTATCTTACTAATACGCTCCACAAATCGTTATGTCTCCGCGACCAATAGATCTATGTATTATGTATGTATTATGTATATATCTCAGAGTTCACGCCATACCCTACCCCATATACTATCTGCGACTGTGCTCCTCCCATTCAAACTCTATGTCAAGTCTATGCTCTTCTAATCTATATATATATATACATATACTATATCTATCTTTCAACTCTTTCTGATTTTCTAGATGATTAATGATAATAAATATCATATGCATACCATCTAGTCCAATGCGTTATGCCCCCATTCTAAATAAGATTTCTAAGATCAGATCAGATCATCCTCCCTCCACCTGCACCTCCACCTCATTGCGACTTCATCGGCGACGTTCAAATTCTCATAACCCTTTCACTGATACACACACAAACACATACTGAAAACCACTTTCCGACACACACACACACAGACACTTGCAGCAGTGCAGTCAATCATACACCTCAGACTTTGTGGCCCACATTGCCCCCCTCATGCATACATACATATATATCACATACATACATTACACGTACATAGCACCTGTCCAGCTCATGTATAATTAATCATAAATTAAGTAACAATCGCAGCGAGTTCCATGAACTCGCGAAAGGTACTACCAAAGTTCAACATATCAAGCAAGCTGAAGACTTTTAGGAACTTATATATTTAATTATTAATTTAATTAATCACCTGTTTATTTTATTTTATTTTAATTTATAATTTTCGTTGCATTTTTCATAATGTGTTTTTTTTCGTTTCATTTGTTTTGCATTCTTCTAGGCAATCCCACTAGTCACAACTAATTACCCAGTAGAGCCAGTCGTGTTGTTTCTGTTCACAATTTGTTTGTTTGTTTGTTTGTTTTTTTGATTTGTACTCGTTTGGCATTTACCAAAACATTTCGTTCACATTGTGATTGTGAGAGAAGTTTTGTTCGCATCACGATCAGCCACCCGGTGCCGCGCTATCAAAACATATTGTTCGAAGCACTCAAACAGCAATACGAATACAAACCTATACATATATATGCATACATAGTACGGTACACTTAAGTATATACAGTAACTGTCATAACAACAGCAACAGCAACAAGAATACACCACAGCAGTTGAGATTACAGCATGCAAAACTCACTAAAAAAAACAAAGAAAAGTAAAACTCTCACTTCAAAAACAAAACGCAAAATTCACAAACAACAACAACAACAACAAAATACTAAAAACCGACAACAAGAATAAACAGCAACGCAATAGCAACAAGTACAAGTACAACAACAACAACAACAACTACAACAAGCACAAGAACAACAGTTAAATACGAATTGAATCCGTAAGTCAAGGTTTGTACACGTTTCGATAATACATTTAAACATATGAAATGATATCCCCACATACACGTAATACTCGTAATAATACTTCTTGTAGAGTATACGAGTGTATACGTTTATGTAGCTTATGTAGCTTCCATGCCATGCCATACCATTAATCAAGCCAAAAACTGTGCCTAGTCTGTTCGAAACCACATTGGCACACCTAATCAGCCTGCACGCCATAACGATACTTATCTTTATAACTAATTATATAATATAACCGAATTATATATATATATATAAAAATTGCACTCTAACACCAATCTAACCTGCAACACCACACAAAAACGCAAAGAAAAACCAACCAAACACTCCAAAAAACACACACTAGAAACACTCTCTAGAGAGAGCACGGAACTGTTTTGTCCGCACCGAAAAGCAAGTCTATTGGAATCTAGGGATTATAATAACTAAATTAGTTTAGGATATACATACTTGTGTGTATATATTCAGATTCGACAGATACATATTTGATAAAGTTCGAAGAAAAGAGTAATACAATCATTTGAAATTCAAGGATTTTCATTTCATTTTTTTTTTGCGTAAAGTTAATAATATTAAAAGAAAAAAACTTTTTTGCAAGAAATGGACATATATTTTCTCTATTAAAATATTATATTTCACAAGGAAATATTTAATTATAGGAAAATAATTCAGTTAATTTATATATTAGTTTAGGAAGCAATAAATCAAAATCTTGAAATTATTTAGGGACTGCAAAATAATATTTTCCTTCGGAATCTAAGAAATATTTCTACCAGAGATGTTTGCAAAAAGTGTTTAACTCAAAATTGCAAGCCAATTGCTTAGTTTCTAAACTAAATTGCTGCACTGCCTAAAATGCGTTTAAAGTAGTCGAAAAAAGAGTCAAGAGAGCGCTTAATCGCTGCCCCATATGTATGAGTAAGTATATGCCCAATGCACAAGGAGCAGCTGCAGGACAGATACCTACTCTACCCTGCCAACCCAACACAACACAACAGACACAACAAAACTTTTACAAAATAAAACCTACACAAAGCCAAAGCCAACAAAAACCAACACACAGATACGATACTGGATAGAACTGGTTATCGGTGTACCTTTTTCTTACATACGTACATACATATATACTCGAAACTTTTACAGCACGCTTGGGAAGGTGTTTTGCCTATGAACGGGTTGAAGTGAAGTGGCTGTCTGGAACGAAGTGGAACTAACTCTTTTATTTCTTGTCAACCCACAGAGAAAGCCATGTCAAAGGCGGCCAACAGAACGAGTCAGGGCAGCGACGAGGAGCAAGGATCGGAATCACCGACCGATTCACTGCCGCTGTACCAGCAACGGGATAACTTCTACAGCTAAACGACTAAAGCGAAATCAGCTCGTAAATAAACAACTAACTCCGATTACGATTACCGAATACTCGTATAATAATCAAGCACAATATGCGCTGCATTTATCTTCAGAATCAAACTAGGAAATTTGCTAACAATTTTAAATGAAAATCGTATCAATTCTTAATGTGACTGAGTTACGTATATATATATATTATATGGGAATAATATCTGTTGAAGAGACTATTACAAAACAAATCGAAGTCAGTAGATTCTGCGGAAATAAACGAATTTTTGTGAGCGGCAGTAAGCGATTGTTAATGCATATTATGATATATATATAAATACAGATACAGATACAGATATATATATATATACAACATATACAATATGGAAATCAAAGATTCAACATATCAATGTAAGCGTGTTGCAAGTCATTCAAACGATATCAATTAAACACAATTAGCGGTCGTTCTTGAACTGTAGGAAAAGGGTCGCAACTAAACTCGTAGTAGTATCTGCGGTGTCTGCGTATGTATGTATTGTATGTGGGGTACATATAGGTATGTATGTACCAGCGATGAGTCGAATCAAACACGTTCCTGTGCAGGCTAACCAAAAACTAGAGAGGTGCAGCAGATGGTCAAAACTTATTCATGGCAACTAAAAACAATAACTTCAAAGACTTTTGTAACGGACTTTTCAAGGGTAGCGCATTTCTCTCAAAAATCAAAACAACCAAACAACAAACCAAGTAACAACAATTGAAACAATTTTTGGAGCCAATATTAATGCATTTGATACAATCCAACTTTTTAAGATCAGCAACAGCATGGAGCATGGGGGCATGAGTAGTTACACATAGAGTCTCCACATCAGCACTCAATCAGCATCATTCCTATAGACCCAGAAAGACAGTGAGACAGTGAGAGAGAGAGAGTGGAAACGGGGGAAACTCTAGCAGAACGCACAGCGCACTCAAAGCACTTCAGACCTTTGCAAAGTTTTTCCAAAACGTACCTATCGCAATTATTAATAATGGAATAATATTTATACATGAATTAATGAAAGGCAAACACAAATATAATTAAATTGTATTTAAACGGGAGAATTAAAAATGAAAAAGCAAAACGCTGAACTACGACATGCATATATTAATTTTAAATGAAGGATTCATATTTAAACAGGCATAATGCTATAAAAAAAAAAATACACACGTACACATAATTATTTAAATGTAGGTCAATTAGCCAGGCAATTAAAGTGAAGAGAAAAGGAGTGGAGTGGAGTGGAATGGAGTGGAGAGAGTGGCAGTCACGCATTTGATCATGCTGGATGGATGTTTTTAAACAAATGCAAGTCAATGGATGTGTGGATATGGATATGGATATAATTATACTCGTACGCAATCGCTGGTTGAATTTAATGTCTATATAACTTTAAAAGTTATCGAATGTCGCATTAGCTGTTCGCAATTAAACATACAGACAAACACAATACAATATATGCATGAATAATCGTTTTAATTGTATCGTCCTAACCCACAAGAACAACAACGATAAATATTGTTAATAAAATGATGAATATACAAGCATAAATAATATATAATATATAATATAATAAAGCTAATTGTATCCACGTAAAAATTGTACAAAACTATATTTTAAGTTTTTAGCTTTTAGTTGTTATCGCGATGATTATTATTTTTATTATCTAATTGCTACGTATGGTTTAAGGTTCTTTTATCTTTAAGGCTAAGTTCCACCCCACCCCACACCCCACCACACATGATTCAACAAGTTGTTTGTACATTTCGCGGTGCTATATGGAATGTGTATATGTACATTATTTGCTCTCAAGTTATTCTCCTAAGTTCGCGCACACATGGAACACATTTAGGCAGAGTCCAATCATATATGTATGTAGATTGTCGAGGCTTATCGAGTTTACAATTATTGCAATTGCACTAAGCATAGAACGCACGCATACTCCCTAGAACACACACAACAAAATATTTATTGCATATACATACAATATACATACATATACATATAATATATATATATATAAACAAGAAAATAAATATACAAATACATATACAAATTGTACGTCATAATATGATAAGAGTTGAAGACGATAAAACTGCGAACGAACGAGAAATGTTATCAATAAAGATTATAGTTGAAAATTCAAATTATCCAAGGGGTCTTGTCTGGTCTATTCTGTTTTCCTCCATTGTCTGGTTACAGCGCCAAGGTTGGACGGAAGAGGAAATGGCGACAGGGGCTGCCACAATTGCCGGCATTATTCAAGATCAATGTTAAGGGGTGCCTCTGCCCCGCAAGTGCTGCCATGAATCACAATGAACCCAAGGCGCGGACAGCTGAAATTCAGCATAGTACTTGTGCTCGGTTCACAGCAAAGCATTGTGGGAGTAGCGGGTAAAATGTAGAGCATTCGAAAAGCTTTCTAAAAGCGTTCTTATCACATTAACATAATCGTGACTCGCAGCTCGCCCACATCCGAAAGCGATCATACATAAATACAAACTCGATAATCTGCAACATTTTGACACTCTCTCAACGCTGTCAACTGGTGGTTCATTTGATCGATCGCAAAATGAACACATTAGCTGACAAATGGCTATTAAAGTGCGTTTATGCAGGTGCAGTAGCCGGGCAGCAGGGCGGGCAGCCCGGGCAGTAGCAGAGCAGCAGCAGGGTCACCGTCCAATGCATTCAAGCTAATTACAATACGCTCGAAGACTTCATGTAGATAAACACATGCTTGTAGATATGAATAAAAAACAAAACCTGAATTATCATGAACCAATCAGGTTTATGGCGTTAAACGCTGATGATGCGCATAAAAACCACTCAAAATCTGAGTGAGTAAGGGAGCAAATATTAAGTATAAAAAAAACCCCGACATGAGACATTGTCTCGACATTATTTGTGCGGAAACAAGTGAGTCGCCGGCCAGCTTTAGTCGACTCTGCGCATCTAAAGTGTGAGGTTCGAGGCACAAACTCGTACGAGTTTCAAGTGTTAGCCCCCCCCCCTGAGATTATGTTAGCCCCCGTCCAGGCCTGTGTAAGTAGAACGTTTCTCCCGCTTGTCGTGGCCGTAAATTTACAGTCTTCCAATGCCATATTTCACACAGTTGGCGCTGCTGGCCGTGATAAGCCAGCAGGAGCTGCTGCTCCAGGCAGCCCCGGCACCGTTTCCAGCCATTGAGAATGCGTCAGTAGCAGTAACCGTTAGTCGCGCATATCCATTGCAGTCGCCATCACCTCTGTTCCCATTTCAGTGCCTTCACCAGCCAAGATTTATTGGCCGAGGAATCGGCAGCCATCGCCTGGCAGCCAGAGGTGGCGCCTGCCCTCAGCAGCCATGTCCAGCATAAGCGTCACCGGCGACATCACGAGGATAGCAGGAAACATCACCACAAGCGGCACTGGGATCACCATTCCCTCGGCCCGAGCTGCCACCACGGCAGCCACGAGGACTTCGGTCCGGACTTTCACCATCATGGACCTCCCAACAGATTTCATCCGTATCCGAATGGCTTTGGGCCGTTCCCTGGCTTTGGTCCGCCCGGACATGATGAGCAGCAGCGTCCCTTTGAGGCGGATCTGGAGCCGTTTAAAGGTGAGGTCTGGGCTTAAGATTCTCCCAGCTTTGAGTAAAGCTTCTCGCTGCATTTCAGACAATAATGGTGGATCGCGGCCAGATGCCAGTCAGACGCGCACCAGCAGCCAAGCTCCGCCGACAGCAGCCGCCACAACGTCAACGACCACTCCAGCACCCCCCTCCAGCAGCACCACAGCAGAAGACTACACCTTGGCCATTGACATACGCATTGGATAGCCCATCCTACTGTACATATGCATAGCTAGACCTAAGACCCCATTCTGATTTATCCATCTGTACTCGTTTGGTATGCCCGGCATTAAAGCTGCTGCCTTAACCAGAAGTTATCTATCCATTACCATTAACGGGATGCACTCTTGCATGGGGGTAACACTATCCCGGGGGAGCATTTAAAGGGATCGTTTTACAGTCCAGACCAGTCCAGAAATATGGTAATTCTCGAGCGTAAATAACAGCCAAGCACGCTTGTGTGGGGGGTGTCTTAAGAGTTGCTGGCAGTAAAATAAAATGCGAATGCAAAACAATCGGAAAGAAAGTCGCCAAACGAAACAGAACGAAAACAAACAAGTTAACCCGATCTTGAAATGAGCACAGCACAAAAGCGTTCGAGATTGCCCGATGTCATTCATTGTTTGCTCTAACCCACACTGCCGTTCCCGTGCCCGTTCCCGTGCCCGTTCCCAACGAGAGACGCGCCTCTCACGCACCTTACGCAGGAACAAAGAACCGGACTCCAAGAGCAAGCACCCGAGTCGCGATCGCCTCCCACTATAAAAGCTAAGCTGGGCGAGAGTTTGACTGTCATTTGACGCCAAACGAGCGTCGCACGCAGAACGCAGAACGCACAGTCCAATCGTTGGCTGCCGTCCCATCACATCGGAGCATTAAGAAATGGGTAAGCCTGTCCGTGCATACAGATGAGTGGGGGATCGGTCGGTGAACGAACTTGAGCATGGCGGCAGCATTATGGACACACAACCTTAGTACCTCCATAAACCGCAACAAAATAGCAGGGGAAACAGAGGAACGGAACGACGACTTTCGACAGGCTGCCCACGATTATATATGCAAGTCGCGTTGATCTCGAAAAACAAGTCGTAACTGCGGCGCTGTGGTATCGATCTTTAACGTTTTCGTAGTAACTTCGAGAGCTCTTTGTTTTCAACCCCTTTCCTAGTGCATCATCAGGGAATGTTGCCGCCGCCGCTGCTGCTGCTGCTGGGCGTGCTCTGTGCCTTGCCTTGTGTGATCCTGGCGAAGAGCGAACAGCCAGCACGCATTGTCTGCTACTTCAGCAACTGGGCCGTGTACCGTCCGGGCATTGGACGCTACGGGCTGGAGGATGTGCCCGCCGATCTGTGCACGCATCTCATCTACTCCTTCATTGGCGTGGAGGAGAAGAGCTGGGATGTGCTGGTGATCGATCCCGACTTGGATGTGGACCAGGCGGGCTTCAGCAAGTTTACGCAGCTGAAGAAGACTCATCCCAAGCTGAAGCTGCAGATAGCCGTCGGCGGCTGGGCCGAGGGTGGCTCCAAATACTCGCAAATGGTGGCCGTACGGGAGCGTCGCCAGAGCTTCATCCGCAGCGTGATCCAGTTCATGAGGCAGCACGACTTCGATGGCTTTGATTTGGACTGGGAGTACCCGGGGGCCACCGATCGGGGCGGCACCTTCGGCGACAAGGACAAGTTCCTGTACTTTGTGCAGGAGCTGCGACGCGCCTTCGATCGGGAGGGACGCGGCTGGGAGATCACCATGGCGGTGCCGGTGGCCAAGTTCAGACTGCAGGAGGGCTACCACGTGCCGGAGCTGTGCGAGTAAGTTGAGATTAATATTTAGAAGTGCTGACTGTGGATTAACGTAAACCCTTGCAGATTGTTGGATGCCATTCATGCGATGACCTATGATCTGCGCGGCAACTGGGCCGGATTCGCCGACACACACAGTCCGCTGTACAAGCGCAGGCACGATCAGTACGCCTACGAGCGCCTCAATGTGGTGAGTGCGCGATTGCTCTGCGATTGCCATTCGTTTCTGTTTCCTGTGCCAAACTAATTAGCATCGCCATTCAAGAATGACGGCCTCGCGCTGTGGGAGGAGATGGGCTGCCCGGCGAACAAGCTGGTGGTCGGCATTCCGTTCTACGGGCGCACCTTCACGCTCAGCAACTCCAACAAGAACTACAACATGGGCACGTACATCAACAAGGAGGCGGGCGGCGGTGCGCCGGGACCCTACACGAATGCCAGTGGCTTCCTGGCCTACTACGAGATATGCACGGAGGTGATGGACAAGTCGAAGGGCTGGACCGTGGAGTGGGATGAGGCGGGCATGGTGCCCTACACGTACAAGGACACCCAGTGGGTGGGCTACGAGAACGAGGCCTCGGTGCAGATCAAAATGGACTTTATCAAGCAGCGGGGCTATGCGGGCGCCATGACCTGGGCCATCGACATGGACGACTTCCACGGACTCTGCGGCCGCCACAACGGGCTCATGCAAATACTCTATGACAACATGCGGGGCTACCGGGTGCCGGAGCCCACACGGGAGACGACGCCGCGGGTAAGCCACGCCAGTGGGCCCACTGCCAAATGGCGCGCGAAAAACAAATGAAAATTTTTCATTTTCCATTTTTTCTTTTCTGTTTTATTGCATGTGCAGCCAGAGTGGGCGAAGCCGCCCGCCACTTCGCCCAATCCGGACGAGGGCTCCGTGGCGCAGAGTGAAACGACGACGCGGAAACCGAAACCGAAGCCAAAACCAACTTCAGGCCCAGTCAGCACAACGTCAGCGCCGGCACTGGCGCCAGCCCTGACCAGCACCACAAAGCAAACAACCACAAAGGTAAATATCTGGGAGTGCCAGGAGGGAGGGCCGCATCCCAAATGAAGTTTTTCACATTTCGAATTCCAACAGAAACCGAAGAAGCCCAAGAAGACAACCAGAGCCACCACCACCAGCACAACAACAACAACGTCTGCTCCGGAGAAGGCTACGGATGAGCCCGAAATAGTTGTCGATCCCGAACAGAAGCCAGGGGAGCCTCAATTCGATCCCAGCGAAATCGATTGCACCAATCGCGACTTTGTGCCGCATCCCAACTGCCGAAAGGTAAAAGTTTCAACTGTAGGGTAGGCCAAACAATACTAATTTAATATTGTTCTGTTCTTAGTATTTCCGGTGTGTCCATGGCAAGCCCGTGGAGTTCGAGTGCAAGGAGGGGACGGCCTTCCACACGGTCCTGAATGTCTGCGATTGGATCGAGAACAGCGATCGGTATTATTGCACCCGCATCAAGCAGAAGCAGCGGGGCAACGAGGCCCACTAGCTGCCAACCACGTACTAAACATATTCTAAATTATTTGAAACGACTCTAGCATAAGTTAGGAGATATTCTAAGAACTATTTTAATTTAATATAGTCTTAGGGTTATAAAGTGGGTCAGAGAGATTACTGCACGAGACGAAGCCCATGAAAATATATATGGTATGAATCAAATAAATAAGCAACTTAATGGTCCGTTCAATAAAAGTGTGAGACATCATTTGCGAGATATAGGCATGTAGGCAAAGCAAAGCCTTGAGGTCTTGCATAATCTGATGTTAAATAAAGGTCTACGTCCACGTACCATGCCATAATTTGAACGAGAATTTGCCATTCCTAATTACGCCAATAAACGCAATGACTTGGGACATTTTGCACTTTTGGCCAGTCGTCATCAGCTCAGCCTTGGACAACACAGCGAACAGCTGTTCAGGCAATCAACCATACAAACGAGCGATGATAAATAATGCTACACGAAATGTTTAATTTTGATCCTTAACATTTGATTTCTATAAACCCATCCATGCTTAGAGCGAGAGACACAGGGAGACAAGAGAGTGAGGCCAAAAAGCAGAATTTAAACATTTGTGACACGAAACAAATCGCACAGAGCTCTGGCTCCGCCCCAAAATGCTGCTCAAGCTGCCTCACAAATTGTGTGGGGATAACATTTGGCTCAAATTTAGTTGCTCTGAGTAATAGTCGAACACGGAATGAGCACCGCATTGTCTATAATTAAACATTCCTCCAAAACGGTCCAAGGAGAAAGTAAAATACTTTTTTTTTTAAATTCAAATTTTAGATGGAATGTATGATCCTTCGATTCCATAGAACATAGCTTAATTCCCTTTTATCTTCTCTTAGCCACTTCATCCGCAATGGGTTTATGCTAAGACCCTTATAACATCACCGGGCATAGCATGGCATCGAGAAGAGAGCGCCACCCGGCGTGATGATGAAAGAAAATAGAAAAATGAAAAGAGACCAGCGGCCAGCGACCAGAGACTAGAGAAAAACTCACTCACTCACTCACTGTGTGCTTTTGACAAAAATTCGTGCTACAAAAATATCAAAATCGAATAATTTTCGCGGTCACAAGGTAAATTCATGGTATATGCATGTTGAGTTACGAATTGGTTTTGGACCGGGAGAGATCGTCTCGTATACTCGTGTACGGTACACACCGAAATTTCCTCCTTCTTTCAGAATTTGATTTGTGTTGGGGAACAGAAAATAGATGGGATGTGTTGGTTGGGGCCCCAAAATCGAGGTGGCCCGTTCAAAAAACGACACGCACACGACGTGCACAGACGACGACGACGACTACGACCACGACCTAACGGCCAGAAATAAGCAAAAATTATTTAGCTAACAATCGTCGAAAGGGACACTAAGGATTACCCAGCCGATGATTGTTGGTTAAAATTTGCTAACGGCAGCGCGAAAACTTAAATAAATTCAAGCATAAGATAAATCGATCTGCAAAAGTGAAAGAAAAATAAATATTTAAAAGAAAAAGAAAAGATAAAAAAATAAAATAAAATAAAATATATATATATATATATTTTTAATAACGAAAAGTGCAAAATTGAAAGCCCACTAAAACTGTGAAAACATTTTGTGCGAGCCTAATTAAAAATCTATAGATAATCCTATATATAAACAGCACCAGATTCCCATACACATATCCAATAGCCATAGCATACCCCCACATATCTATAGGAACTATCCGAACTATCCCATTGGCTCTCTGGCCTGGTCTCAAATAATCTTTGGTTTTTGAATTCTTCACTCTTTCATCTAGTGCATTTAAACGAGCGCATATATAGCGGATGCATATATATGCAGAATACGAGCAGTGTTAATTCTAATTTTTCCTAATTGTTCATAATTACGGGAAAGTTGCGAAGAAAAAAAAGGAGAATTTATGACGTGGCTAAAGTTCTAACCGCGCTGGAAACTCGAGGATAATTTGTTGCAAAGATTATTATGGGGCGGCTAACAATTTGGTTCCTGTTGGGACTAACGTTACTCGCCATCTCCGATCATGGTGAGTACTTATCCCTCCCCCCACTCCCACTTCCACTTCCGGCCCACCCACTTATGTAAGGCGAAGGGCAAAGCAAAGCAGCCCAGCAGCACTTATAGTTTTTTTTTGTTCCCCCTTGACAGAAATTCACGCAGCCAAGCATTATGCAATTTTATCACAAAAAGCCAAGAAAAACAAGGAAAATTGTGAAAAAATATATATTAATATATACATATGTACTTGTATATTTCAACAAATATTTGTCTGAGTTTGTGCGTTGTGTACGTGTGTGTGTGTGTGTGTGTGTATGTGCGTGTGTTGAGGTCTGCAAACGTCAGCGGACGACACTTTGAAAATACAATCGAACATTTTCTATAGCCTCGTACACTTGACTTGGCCGGCAAACCACTAGTGGCAGCACCAGCAACAGCAACAGGAGCACAGATACAGATACACTCTAGCGTTTAGCTGTATTTTTTTTTCTTTGCTAAAACGCAAACGATCGGCTGCTTGTTCGCTCTTCGTTGTCATCGTTTGTAATATTTATAAATTTAGAATTTCTAAGTTATTTTATGTGCGCTCTGCTCTGAGTATTTTCTATCTATCCACATAGCTATCCACTC
Source organism: Drosophila obscura (assembly GCF_018151105.1). NCBI lineage: Eukaryota > Metazoa > Arthropoda > Insecta > Diptera > Drosophilidae > Drosophila > Drosophila obscura. Next base: position 1,877,355 of record NW_024542736.1, on the reverse strand, counting down.
GTATACACTCGTATATATCGCTCCTGGTTATGTGTTGGAATATTTGTCTCTGTATTTTTTGTTTGGTTTGCACAGGTTTTTGTGCAAAAAACTACAAAAAAGAAATGGGGGAAATGGTGCAAATGCTATATACTCTAGGGGATGGGTTGCGATGGGTTTGCAGCAACATAAACACAATATGCAGGCAGGCCGAAATTTGTATAAATAATTCTATCAATGCGGATAGCAATGAATGCGAAATTGCTCAAATATCTTCTTTCCCACACGGTATTTACAATAAATCAGAGCAACTATCCGCTGACAGAAATATTGCCCCATTGAAAATGTATTCAAAAAGTCTTTTGCAAATCGTACTTTAATTGGGGCTATGTTTGAAGCTTTCATGGGCCCATGAGCTGATCTCATGCAGAGATCCGTTGGGACATGTCCTTATTGCCAGCCAATGCAAAAGTAATTAGCAATTCGACCTTATGACGAGCCTGTCACTAGGCAGACGCGACCTTCCATTACTGAAAAGAAAAAAGAAAAAAAGAAAAAGCTAAAGCATATTCGAATTCATATTCAAATTGATATTCCCGTGCATATGGTTCGCCTCCACAAAAGTTAGAGAGGGGAAGCATGAGCAGGGTGCAGGCCGTACAGTAAGGTGGCCAAAAAAAACAAAAATCAAGAAGTAAGGCCAAAGTGGGCGAGCAGCCAACAAAAAAAAAACATAATGCCGAAAATTCTCTCATCTACATGCTGGCGAAATGTTGTGCGAGTATGTTTGAGTTCTCATCTTTTAAAAATAAAATTCATAAATTCACTCCACCAGCAAGCAACGTTCAAAGTGTGCGTCCGTCCGTCCGTGTGTGCTGTGGATAGAACCATAAATAATGTCAAGTTTGAACAGATAGAATGACCTCGCCGGAGCTGATGCTGACGCTGACACAAAGCTGAGAAAGTGCGACCATTGTTCCACTCAGAATCCAACTGAGAGAGCACAAAAATAGCTTAGGGCCTAGGGCTTTCCTTGTGGGACCCACTTGAATTACAAATTAACCTGTCACGGGCCCCGTGTAATCTTTGCGCTGACTTTCAGTTGGGTTTGTCAATGCCGATGTCGGACCAAGCGAATCTGAATGTCGACCCTACATTGAAAAGGCCATAAATGAATTGAAAACAGGTGAGTTTCCACGGAAATTAAATGTACATCGATTCGAGCCTGCAAATTGCAATCTGCCATCTTGCAGATGGTGTCAAAGATGGCTCTGGGGAACTGCAATCCGATCAGCCCCGTAGGGACGACGACGATGACGACGACGATGATGGTGGGATAGATGCGGTTGATGAGAAAGAAACTGTTGAAATTGAAACTGTCGAATTGGATTCCACAGAGGACGCGAGAAGCGCCAACGATTTAGATGGCGATGGTATACCTGATGACGAGGACGATGATATTGATGGGGATGGTATACCGAACGATAAGGATGATGATATTGATGGCGATGGCATACCGAACGAAGATGACGATGACATGGATGGCGACGGTGTGCCCAACGAAGATGATGACGACATTGATGGCGATGGTGTGCCCAACTCCAAGGACGAGGACATAGACGGCGATGGTGTTCGCAATGCCGATGACGAGGACATTGACGGTGATGGTACAGTAAATCACGGTAAGTGTTTTGGGCTGCTGCTACTACTAATTGCTATTTTTATTTTTTTATTTTATACCCGTACTTGAAGTATTAGATTTGTGGTTAAAGTGGAAATCTATCAGATTGCCTTGACAGACGACATATTAAGCGATGGTTAAAGTTTCCCCAATGCCCTGTAGAAGTACATGTGCATGGTAGATGTAGATGACAGATGTAGCAAAACTATGTAATATATAAAACATTTTAAAATTCTACATAAATCAGTAGCTCAAATTTTTATATACTGACTGAGTACGGGTGTAAAAATAGAGTCGCGTCCACAGAAGCGACTATCTACGTTCTTTCTCTCTTTTTTAATTTAATGCATTTATTTTACCCTACAGAGGATGATGATCTGGATGGCGATGGCACTCCCAATCACGGTATGTTTGTTTCTACAGCAATACATGGTAAATTTATTCTAAATTTATTCTGCAAAGTAGTTCCGCATTAATTGAAAGCTTTTTTATAATTTCTAGATATTTTTAGGCATCCATTAGAGTGCAATGATCTTGTTTTTGCTTTACAGCAGCTTCTATTGCTTAAATTTAAACTCAGTTTGGGGTCAGTCGCTAATTTATACTTTCTATTGGGCTGCCTTTTCAGAGGATAATGACTTGGATGGCGATGGTGTGCCCAATGACGAAGATGAGGATATGGATGGAGATGGCACAGTCAACCACGGTAGGTTCATCTAATTTATATGCAAGCAACTCACCTATGTATAAAATCGCCAATGTAATGCTTTGCAGAGGACGAAGATCTTGATGGAGATGGTGTTCAGAATGATGAAGACGATGACATCGATGGAGATGGAAAAGTGAATCATGGTAAGATATTATTCCGTTGCAAATGATAATAGTCCCACTTAACGGGCATTTCAAATTTTCAGAGGACGAAGATCTTGATGGAGACGGCGTGAGGAACGAAAAGGATGAGGACTTGGATGGAGACGGCAAAGCGAATATTGGTAGGAATTTCACACATAATTAGGCAGGCTCCGGTTATCACTTTCAGTGAGGGCATGACTTTTTGCTGAAAAGTAGAACGCAAAGTGAATGTGAAAACCGGAGCCTTCATGATAATAAATTATTCGATGGGGAAGTGCAATTTGTGGTTTTTCTCGCTTACAGAGGATGAAGATTTGGATGGTGATGGCGTGCCCAATGAAAAGGATGACGATCTGGATGGGGATGGCATCCCGAATGAACACGACAACGATGTCGATGGTGATGGAGTGCCAAACGAACACGATGACGATGATAGCCAGGCTGAAGACGATGACGACGACGATGATGATGATGACAAGGCGAAGGTCAAGAAGCGTAGCAAGCGTGAGGTTGATGCCGCTCCAGTCATCGACATTGAAGCGCCCCCAAGTCCTGCCGAGGAATTCCCAATCGAAGAAGAAATCATCAAAGAGGAATCTGTCGAGGTGGAGGCCGAACCAGAGCCAGAGAAGGAGTCAGAGCCAGAACCAGAAGTTGAGGTTGTGAAAGAGCAGGAGCCAGAGCCAGAACCAGAATCAGAAGTTGAGGCTGTGAAAGAGCAGGAACCAGAGCCAGAGCAGCCCGTCGAACAGGCGCCAGCTGAAGAGGAGTCTGCAGAAGTGGAAGCCGCAGCTCCACAGGAACCAGAAGCAGCCAGTGAGGATGCCGTAGAGTCTGAGCAGACTCAGGATGAGCCCCAGGCAGCTGAAGTCCCTGCTGATGCAGCCGCTGACACTGGCGACGAGGATGACACTAAACCTGAGGATGAACTTCTCTGGGTAAGTTTCAAGGGGGTGTCTTCCTGTTCCACTAGGTGGAATCATGTGGATAATCATGTGAATTCCAGGAAGGTACAATCCCCGAGAACCGCCGCAGCCGTCAGCACATCACAGAGCTTCTGCTGCTGGACGAAGAGTTCAATGCTCGCGAGAAGGCCACCGACAATGTGGCCGAGATCATTCTGAGGGACATCAAGCGCATCTATGAGAACGCCATTAAGCCGCTGGAGACCCTGTACAAGTACCGCGACCTGAGCAACCGTCACTTCAGCGATCCGGAGATCTTCTCCAAGCCGCTGGTGCTGTTTATGGGTCCCTGGTCCGGTGGCAAGTCCTCGATCCTTAACTATTTGACCGACAACGAGTACACCCCCAACTCGCTGAGAACGGGTTAGTAACTGGCAACAGCAGATACATCAGATATCCAGTGATTTACGTATTACCTTTATTGTCTGCCAGGTGCCGAACCCTCTCCGGCCTACTTCAATATTCTGATGTGGGGCAATGAGACGGAGGTTCTGGACGGCACTCAGCTAGCCGCCGACTACACGTTCTCCGGACTGCAGAAGTTCGGCCAGGGCCTGGAGGAGCGTCTACGCGGTCTGAAAATGAAGAGCAAGCTGCTCGAGAAGGTAAGAAAAGAGACAGCCGCATTAATTTGTCGCCTGCCAGACAGCCCTGTCTGTCGATTGGGCATCTGCTGTCGGGGAAGCTCTCTTGGCATCTCTGGCCATCTGCCAGACACAATTTATAGCTTTTAGCACACATTCTTCATTGTGGATTCTGCATTAATTTCGTTATTAATAAGTGAATGTAGCAGTAGCAAAAGTGAATTACTAAATTTAAGCATTTGGCTGCATGCATTTTTTAGGTCAACATCGTCGAGATACCCGGCATTCTAGAGGTGCGCAAGCAGGTCTCCCGCGTCTTCCCCTTCAACGATGCCTGCCAGTGGTTCATCGATCGCGCCGACATCATCTTTCTGGTCTACGACCCAGCCAAGTTGGATGTGGGCCCCGAGACGGAGGCCATACTCGACCAGCTGAAGGGGCGCGAGTACCAGACGCGCATCATCCTCAACAAGGCGGACACCGTCCATCCGGAGGAGCTGCTGCGTGTGCAGGGCGCCCTCATTTGGAACATCTCGCCGCTGATGTCGTCGGCCCAGCCGCCACTCATGTACACCACCTCGCTGTGGACGCATCCCTACCAGGATGGCGCCCCGGCCCGCCTGCTGCTCGCCCAGGAGCGCGCATTCCTGCGCGACCTTCGCACGGCCATTGACAAGCGCATCGAGCACAAGATCTCCAGTGCCCGACGATTTGCTGTAAGTTTTGGCTGTACCTCTGATCGGGTTATTAGCTGTCATCTGAACGATCGATCCATTCTCCATTCTCGTACAGGTGCGCGTGCGCAACCACGCCAAGATGGTGGACTGCTATCTGAACACCTACTTCAACCACAAGACGCTGTTCGGCAACAAGAAGCGCATCTCGGACGACATCATTGATCATCCGCAGAACTACCACATCTACGAGGGTCTCTCCACGCTGACCAACATCTCGCGCTACGATCTGCCCGATCCGGAGGTATACCGCGACTTCTTCCGCGTCAATCCGCTCTACGAGTTCAAGAAACTGTCGGAGACGTGCACCTACTTCCGCGGCTGTCCCATCAACAAGCTGGACCAGGCCATTTCCTACGAGCTGCCCGAGCTAGCCGGCAAGTACAAGAAGATGTCCGAGGCGGCACTGGCCAACATCGAGGCACAGCAGCAGCAGCAGCTGCAGCAACAACAACAACAGCAGCAGCAGGCGGCGGTGGGACATGGCTCGCAGGCTGATCCCAAAAAGACGAGTTGAGGTGTTGTTTCTCCCTCGGAGGAGAAAACCTGCCATTTAGTTTGTTTTAATGAGAGATAGAGAGAATGTGACAACGACATCGGCACCGGTGACCGTCTATTGAGAATTACGAAAGCGATAGAGAGAGAGACAGCAGAACGGAGAGATATGTTTATCAGGAGTAGAGAGAGAGAGGACATATTCAGGGCCGCAAATATGAGAGAATATATATCAATATTTCTTTATATTTTTTTTGTTTGTAGGAGAACAACAGCGCAAGACAGAAGACAGAACCGACGAGAGAGCACTTTGAAATTTGAAATAGCAACGGTTGCTACGAGCCCATGTTTGGCCTTTAGTGAATTTATTAATTACAACCGATTTGCAATAGAATCTTTATTTTGAATACTTAACCGAACTGAGAGCCGTATGAGAGGGAAAACCAATTACACAATGAGAGCAAACAGACAGACAAATACACACACACACACACACAGCAAACTTGTACTTGTTTTGGAGCAGGGAAGAGAGAGGAGGCAATAGGAGTCCTTACAATATATATATATCTGAGCAGATCAACAATTAACTATTAACTGAGAGCAAGGCGCACCGCACCGCACTATCGACGATATCTAACCACAGCCCCCGCCACACCAACCCATCCCTTCCTCATTGGCTAACATCCGTTTAAAATTCCCAATTCCTAGATTTTTTGTCCACCTTTTTTAAGTAGTAGAGAACAGCAGCGTAGCGCAGAGTTTTGAGATTTGAGCACACAGGCAAATATTGTTAATGTTTTTTAAGTTTTTGGTTTTTGGTTCTTTGGTTTTGAGCAAACTCCCCGACGATGTCGTAGTTGATAAGACTTTCTTTGATAAAAGCAAAAACACAGTGAAGACGATAATAACACAATTCTAACAGACCAACGTATATTTATTTATTCATGAATGACCTAAGCAAATGTGAGATAAACAGAAAATGTTGAAGAGCAGGACGAAAGAAGCGTATACTTTAATTAAATACAATCAATTTTACGAAAACTGAGAATCTACGTAAAATGAACTGTGAGAGCGGGTGAAATACACAAGTGAATAAAAACAACAGAAAACCCCAAGCAATTATATCTTTTAATACAGAAGAAAAATTGGGGCCTGCCTTTTTTAATTATTTTTATAAATTTCGAAATAAAACTTTAACCGCTTGCGTTTGATATTGATTGTTGGTATATCTATGTCTATCGCCAGGGATGATATTGATAAGTCAAAAAACGTGCACAGTGTGAACATTTTGTTACAGAAGGACGGTAGGAGCGGTAAAAAATGTCAGTTGCAGAAAAAATACGGTAGGTGGCGCAGCGTACAGTTTGAGCTCATTTGAATGGAAACAGCTGTTGGTTGTTATTTCAAAACGGTCACACTTACCTGTTATGTGAAAAAAATAATTGCGAAGAAATTAATTAAAACTAATAAGAAATCATAGAAAATGTTAAGAATAAGCTGTTTATATCGACGGCAAAATGCCCTGCACTCCAGCCGCTGCCTCAGCCACTGGAAACAGCCAACGGCAGCGCTGCGACAATTTCATGTGGACGCCGCACGTCTCAAGCGCCGGAAAACAGCAGAAGAGAAGGTAGGTTTGAGAGCAACTGGGCGACAGAATCAAACGTTCGACGAAAAACATTAAATTATGAATGAAAAGTTGATCTACGAATGAAGTAATTTAAGAATGAACTTTTCTAAGAAAACAGACTCACTAATTTATGTAGAAATCGCCACGAATTATAGAGTATTCACCGAAAAAAGCGCAGCCGGCAAATGGATTGCCTGCTGGTGGATCGGAAATCTGGAGACACATGAGCGTGGCGCAGTTGGCCAAGGAACTGCAAAGGCCCGTGGGTAAGTGGACGCTCACGCAATCCTTGGAGTCACTTAATAAAGTTCTTTGCCCCACCCCAGATGACGTGCAGGAGGCCATGTTGTACGTAAAAGGCGCTGATAACATCGAGCCCGCCGCCAAGTTGCCGGATCTCAAAATCATACAAGAAATAGCAAAAAAGCTAGGAGCCAAGACGCGCGTCGTAGCCACACCGGAAACCCCCAGCGAGGACGAGCAGAAGGAGCGTGATGTGACGCCCAGACCGCCGGCGCCGCCAGAGCTGCTCCAGCCTCGTCCCCCCGTTGTCACAGTCATGGGCCATGTGGATCATGGCAAGACCACGCTGCTGGACTCGTTGCGTGGTGCAGATGTGGCTGCTGGAGAGGCTGGCGGCATCACACAGCATATCGGTGCCTTCACAGTGACTCTGGAGAACGGCGAGCAGGTCACGTTTCTGGACACTCCCGGCCACGCTGCCTTCAGTGCGATGAGAGCACGCGGTGCCGTGGCCACGGACATCATAGTGCTGGTGGTGGCCGCCGAGGATGGCGTAATGGCGCAGACACGCGAAGTCATCCAGCTGGCAAAGGAGGCTCAGGTGCCCATAATCGTGGCACTCAACAAGATCGATAAGCCCGAGGCGAATATTGTAAGTTTTCGTGGATCGGATTTATCCTGCTAATGATTCCTAATGCCGTTGGTCTTGCAGGAAAAGAGCAAGCGGGAGCTGGCGCAAATGGGTCTGGCTCTCGAGGAGCATGGCGGCGATATTCAGGTCATACCCATTTCGGCTCTCAAAGGCACCAACTTGCAGCTGCTCGCCGAGGCGGTCAGCACACAAGCGACGCTCATGGGTCTGAAGTCAGATCCCGCGGGAATGGTGGAGGGAATTGTGGTGGAGTCGAAAACAGATCCGCGTCGTGGAAAGCTATCCACGGCCATAGTGTCCCGAGGCACACTTCGCAAAGGCTCTGTGCTGGTGAGCGGCTTGGCGCATGCCAAGGTGCGAGGTCTGTTTGATCATAATGGGCAGCCACTGAACGAGGCGCCTCCGGGTACCCCAGTGGAGATTCTGGGCTGGCGAGAGCTACCACTGGCTGGCGATCTTATACTGGAGGTGGAAACGGAGGTACTTAAAAATGGATTTCTGTACTTTTGCACATATTTGAACTATGAAAACTCTTGCAGAAAAAGGCCCATGCAGTGCTGAAGCATCGCGAGCACGAGGCTCAGCAGGAGAAGATCGAGTCCAGCGGCGATGAGATACGAAAAAAGGATGAGGAGCATCAGGCCAAGTATCGAGCGGCGCGCGAGGCACGTCGCCTGGCAGGACGCTTTCGCATGCGCGGGGGCCAGCGGGTCAAGCAGGTGGACGAGAACGAAGGCAAGCCGCGTGTCAGTGTCATTATCAAGGGAGATGTGCATGGCTCTGTGGAGGCGATACTGGATGTGCTGGAGACCTACAGCAGCAACGAGCTCTGCCGCCTGGACATTGTGCACTATGGCGTGGGCAACGTAACGGAGGGAGACATCGAGCTAGCCAAGGCATTCGATGCCATTGTCTACGCCTTCGCTGTGGAGACGCCCCAGAAACAGGCGACCAAAGATGTGAATGTGCGCAGCTACAATATAATCTATCGCCTGATTGACGACTTAAAGGAGCAGCTTAGCAGCAAGCTGCCACCTGTGGAGGTTGAGGAAGTTCTGGGCGAGGCCAACGTACTGCAGAACTTCATCATCAACGAGGGACGCAAAGAGGTGGCCGTGGCCGGCTGTCGCTGCACCAAGGGAGTGCTGAAGAAGGCCCAAAAGTTCCGATTGCTGCGAGACGAGGAAGTTGTCTACGATGGACCGTTGGAGTCGATGCGTCATCTGAAGAACGAAGTCGATTCGATCAAGAAGGATGTGGAGTGTGGGCTGCGGTTTAGGGATGCGAAGGTGCTGCCGCAGGCCGGGGACATACTCCAATGCTACACGACGCACATGGAGGCCCAGCAGACGGATTGGGATCCAGGTTTCTAGTAGATGAGCGCTGTTTCGAGAATCATCATTAGATTGTTGCCTCTGCCTTGTTATCGCCTTTATATTCATATTATATCTATAGTTTTCTATTATATACGGTTTATATAAAACAAATCCCACTATCCGACTTCCTGTTGATCTCGCTGCCACTACTAAGTGCTGCCGGCCGCCCAGAGGAACCGCCACAGTCACAGCTACAGCTACAGCCACCCTTCACCCACATGCTTAGTGCTTAGGATACCGATACAGAGCGGCAAACGGAACTGTCGCCGAGATAAGGGATTCTGACAGCGACAGCGACCAGCTATGAAGCGAGAGCGAGAGAAGTGCCCCTGGGTGTCCATACCAACGCCTATGACGGAAGCTGCTTAAATGGGTCAAAGCAATGCTAATTGGAGTTCACCCACACCAACCCATAGTCAGTGGCAGTGGCTGAGGCAGTGGCCATAGACCAGAGCGACTTCTTGCAGATAAACGATTTCCGCTAAGGCTCAGCCAATTAGAGCCAAGTCCTACATTAATGAATGAATGAATGAATGCTTTTTATTTCATTTGTTTCATATTCATACAAGTACAATACAATATATGTGTATGTATATATGTGCCATATAGTAGATATGTGCGAATTTGTATAATATCAAGTGCATATGTGCACATATGTATCTGGCATCGTTTTTGCTCGCCTTGAATTGCGGATAATTTCATTCTTTTTGCGTTCCGATTTATTAGCTAACTGGGTTCCGACTTTCCCTGCCAAAGCCTTGATAAGAGAGTTTCTAAAAATAGAATCTGACTGAAGCGGACTTATGTAACCGAGGCTGGAAATCAAAGTTTTGCAGTTTTCTTCGGGCATAGCATCCCATCCACATTGAGTTCCTTCCGTTCTTCATAGTTCCTATCCGAATATCCGATGTACGCACTATCAGGCGACTTTAATTCGGCGGAAGCCAAACTTGCGGTCGAGATTGGCAGTTGGATTATAAATATATTATATATAATATACAGCATAGTATAGTTTATGAAGCTCTAATTGGAATGCGGAAATAGTCACTCAGACCAGACTCTGGGCGATATGTGAGTTTTATGAATGAACTCGAATAATTTGGTGTAATCGATGCTCTGGTTAACCGATCCGTTCCAGCAATGTCGCACGGACAATGCCAGACTGCAATTATCCCCACCACCGAAGAGATCATGTGCACTGGACATCTATATTTGTCTGGGGCACTGGCACTGGCAACGGCAACGGCACCGGCACCCGGCACCTCCTCTCCGTCTTGTGAATGAAGCGTGAAAAATCAAAGTAAACAGATCGCAGCGCACATGTGTTGGCTGCAATTAAACCGAATTGAGATGGTTGTTTCAGTGCAGTTGACTTATGACAAGGATGCGTGGAGCATCCTTCTGCAACTGCCGCTCTCGAATGTTGTCGACATGTGTTCATCAGGGGACGGCACTCGTTAGTGCATCCCGCACATGTGAGGGCAGACACTGTAAATCACTTTTTAACACCAACACCGCCAGCACTCCGATCGCATCGCCGGCACACACACGTGCAACGCATAAAGATCGGCAGCGAGGCAGCGAGAACCAGTTGAAGTTGTGTGCAGCGGAGCGATCGTGTGGGGAAGACTGCAAAAATAAGAAAACCGCACTCATCTTCAGTCTCTCATGGGGGCCAAAAGAAGCCGGTTGCTTGGGGGCTACGTTGAAGGATCGGATCCATAAACTCTATATATTTAGTGCCTCGCTGGGACGATCAGGCTGATTATTGGGGGGGCTCTTCTCGTGGGAGCACTCACAGCAACAGCTAGCATTGGAATCCCATTCAATTCGGGTGCGATTAGAGGAGCGGAAACAGCAGCCCGTCCTTTGTGGCGCTATCGCATCGACGCTATCGGTGGCAAGTAGCAGAGCGGTGCCGTTGGCTGCGACGCAGACGCAGCGACAGCGACCGCAGAGCTGCTGAAGCTACTACTGGCTGTTGGTTGGGCCCTGCCTGCCTGCTGCTTTTGCTGCTGCTGCTGCTGCCAGTGGCAGACAGAATTAGAGCGATCGTATACGCTTCGAGTCGATCAGTTGCTGGCGTGTGCTCTAACCCTGCGGGTGTGTGTGATCGAGAACAAGAGGACGGGTGCGAGGACGAAATCGGAATTTAAATCGAAATTAATTCAGTGTCATTTCTTATCCGTATCCTTTCTGGCCATGCGCAGGCGCAAAGTGCAGAATCATTTCCATAGTGTACAGTGTGCGAAATAATTAAAACTCAAGTGGCCACGAGCCCCCGAACCGACAAAACATTTCAAGTGTCACAAACCCACACAGAACAAGCCTCGATTTAAGTATTTGCGTGCGAGATTCGTGGAATTCCGAGAAGGAGCGACGCGGAACGGTCGATTATTGGGCCATCATCAGCAGCAAGGAGCCGCAAAATGGATTTATCGAGGCGGTTGTGGTAAGCATCAGACAAACATGAAACATGTATCTCCTCCATGGATGGAATACTCTACCAGATGCGCCGCCCCTGCCAGCTGAATACAATTGTAACCAGTGGCAGTGGCAGATACACTAGCAGTGGCAGTGGCACGGGCACGGGCACGAAATTGATTCCTTTTGTGTTGCTAGCAAATTACTGTGTCAATTGGAATTTTAATTTCATTTGAACTACATGCGCAAACACTTGACATGGCTCCTGGCTGGCTGGCTGGCTGAATGGCTGGCAGACCCAGAGCCCCCTCCCTTTGCCATCCTATGCTCGGCATCGCTCCACTGATTGTCCTGTCCACATGTGCGGATGTAGCGTGGGAGTGTAGTGGTACGAGCATCCTGGCTACGTGCTCGCTGTGCAACAGGCGCACCGCCTCGCTCCGTTCCATTATTGACACTACGCGTCTGCCATTATCCTGGCCAGCATTTTGTTTGCATGCCAAATTACATTGCCAACTTAATTGAAGTTTGTTAATGAAAATTGCAACATTTTTCAAACAATTTTCAAAGTCCCCGCCCCATGTCTCTTTCTCTGTTCTTTGTTAATGGCTGGTGTGCCTTGACTGCAGATTGTTTAAGTCCTGGCAAAAATGTTTCCAATTAGCAATTAAGTTTGAAATTTGTTTCTAATTTTGTGGCTATTTTTTTTCGAGTTAATTTCCGTAATTATGAGTGTGATCAAAGTGTCTGGTGAATGCCCATCAGTGCAATCAATCAATGAAGGATGCAAAGGATATGCGCAGGGCACTGCTTCCAAGCGAACTTTTTGTGTAGCTAATTTTATCCATAATTATTGGGTCGATCGATTCCCCTTTTAGACATCTCAATTTCCGGCTACAAAAAAAAAACTTCAAACAGTCAGATCGGTGGGCCTTCCCCATCCATCCATCCCTCCGCCGGCCAGTGCCCCAGAAAGTAAGCCATTACCTCACCTGTGCCACCACGACAGGTCTTTTTATTTTTCCACTGGCTTTGTTGGCTTTTCCAAATGTGTGTGCAATTCCACACACAATCTAGTACAATACCAAGGGAACGAACACACAAAAAACGAAACCAAATCAAATTTTCGAATGGAAATGTAAATATTTATGCAAAGAGTTTCGTTCGGATTGGGTGCCAGCGCAGGTGAAGTGCGTGCGCTTTGAAGTGCCCCTCCCTCGCCCACCCGCAAAAAAGTTCCCCCCCAATTCCGGCTCCAGTGACTGCGCTGAAGTGAAACATTCGGACAGGCAGTCGGTCAGGGCAGTGCCACTGCCAGTTCAAAGTTGACGGCACTTACCCTACCCCCCAACCCACCAACAGAGATGCCTTTAAAGGCATCTCGACCAGGCAGTTGCTCTCACGCACATGCTGGACATATCTTTAGCAGAATCTGAGTCTGGGTCTGAGACTGAGGCTGCTTCGGGTTGAATGTTGCCTGTTGACCGCAAGCATTGCGTGCGTTTTATTTTTGGCCAAAGTCATAAAGTTGCCGGTGCCCGACGCCGCCATCGCCGCCGCTGCCGCCAACAACAACGAAGACGACACCGACAGACACACATAAAAGCCCAGAAACTTGTTCCCTCGGCCAGTATCTGGCCGACTGGCAGTTAGCGCATTCATTCGTCAAGTTTTTTAAAGTTTTTCGCGAAAACTATGCTGTGCCCAACCACTCGAAAGCGAAAATCTCTCTCCCGCTTTCAGCCCTGCCCGACCCTGCTCGGCCCGGCCACGCTGTCAACGGCAGTCGGCCGTTTGCCGGCTGTCGGAGCAGGAAAAGAAGAATCTATGGCCTCAGCTGATTCTGATGATGCAGCACCACGGCTATGCTCATGCTCATGCCCCAAAATGTGGCCAACACATGACTGACCCGTTGGTCAGGGTTTGGGGACATGTGCCTGCTATCTGTGTGATTTAATCGGATATTCTACGGAAATTATTTATTTATTATTTTTCACCATTTTCTAAAGACTTTTGTAGTTTCCGTACATAATGGAAAAGTTCTCGAGAACTTGACAATTGTTCTGATATTGAAGAAAAATCAATTGAGAATCGTCTTGAAAGCAACATTCCTCTGATCCACTCGCGTCTGTATGTAGGTGATCTGATCAGGCGGCTAGCCCCAGGCCCCAAGCCCCAAGCCAACATCCATCCGCAGACGGGTCAACATTCAGAGAGAGATACATACATACATACATACATATGTACATGCCGGTGGTACACACCATTATGTCTGTAGTTTAATGGTACAAACTAAACGTTTTAACGCACTCGGTAAATCAGTAACTCTGTATCCGAGCGTCTCTCTGTGTGTGGCCATTAAGTGGCCGAATAAACTCTTTACATTAAGCGAAAATTTGTGACTCGTGACGTCTTTGAACTTGACTCCAGTCTCCGTCTCAAATGATGTGCAAGATCTTGAAGGGAATACTTTTAGAAGAACTTTTACTAGCCCAGCAGGCATTTGTGTGCCCAGTCAGTAGTCACTTCGAGGGAATCTGCATGACTACTCACTCGCAGAGATAGATTTTCGATTCTATATTTATATGGTAAGGTAAAGTCCCACCTATGTATGTGTCTGATAGATTTCCCAACACTTTGTTTGTTATGTTTGAACTATAATATTCCGCGGAAACCACTAAATTTTGACCAGCAGCAATAATAACAAACGGAGGGAGAAGCAGAACAGACCCAACAGGAAAATGCTGCAACATCTACGAATAAATACGGAATACATAGTTGCTGTTCCAAATTTGTTTATGGAGTGTGAGCTGTGCGCTTTTGGGGTGTAGTAGTAGTTATATAAACAGTACATTTTTCCGATATTTATGCTGTGAAAATGATACACGCAGCGCAGCCAGTAGTTGCCTTGAAAGAAGACCTGCCCAACCCCGAATAGCCACGTCCAGTCATGCACTCGTGTATACACTTGGATTGCATAATTGATCCTTAATTGCTATAAATAAATCAGAGAGCCAGCGCTGATCTAATGTACACATACACGTGTGAGAGTGGTGCGGGATGCGGGATGCCTGCCCGGAAATTGCGTGTACGGATGAGATGTGTGCAAGTGCTGCAGATGGAATGGATTTGATTTCACTGGAATATCGAATGATGCGGCAAATGAGTAGCAAATTATGTTTTAACAAACGGCACGCCTTGTGCGCGAGTTCGAGTGCGTTTCGCAGTCCTTGCAGTCCGCTGCCTGCTCAGTCCATGCCATTCCATGGCTCAATTACCTCCCAAGTTCATGGCGGCAATGGTGCTCGCTGCATTTGCAACATGTGCTGCATGGTGGGGGCCCCCACCCATGACTGCAAGAGCGCTCCATGGGGATCAGGAGATCTGTAGATCTGCAGAACTGAATATCTGCAGATCGCTTTCCCATGACTTAATGTTTTATGCTTAATTAACAAAGGACTGCCGACATGGTAGCATTTAATTATTCCCTAGAGTAACGATAAATCAAATGCCAGCCGCATGGTGTCAGTGGCAAATATGTTAATGTTAATATTTACCCCACACACAGATACAAACACACACAAACAATTAACTCAATAGTCGCCTCAGACGGGGTCGATGAACGCTGCAACGCGGAAGATAAAAAGGATGCCCCAAAATATGCCGCCGCAAAATTGCACAGGCTGCGTATAAGCAGGCCAAAAAAAGATACACTACACCCAAGAAGACTGCGAAAAATATCCAAAATTTCAGCAACGATTCGGGAACGGGGAGTAGCCGGGGGAGTCAGAGA
Organism: Drosophila obscura; assembly: GCF_018151105.1. NCBI lineage: Eukaryota > Metazoa > Arthropoda > Insecta > Diptera > Drosophilidae > Drosophila > Drosophila obscura. The sequence goes on along the minus strand of NW_024542736.1, from coordinate 1,861,947 downwards.
AGGGGTCCCAACAAACGATGCGTCACATGCAGCAAAATGTTCCTAAAAACTTCTCGCTGTGGCAGGGAGCAAGAGAGATGGAGAATTGGAGTGCGAGACATTCATGCAGCAGCAGCAGCAGCAGCCGCAGCAGCAACAAGTGAAACGTTCGCCGCCGGCGTTGAGAGAGGGCCAGGCCAAAGCAGAATAACCCGAAAAATAAAAACCCATAAAAATGTTTTGACTGACGACAAGCGACGATCGGTTCTGGTTCTTCAGAGGACGTGATGTGCATCTCAATGACAGAAAATGAACCGATTGGATACCGAATTGTGATGCCCGTTATAGGGTCAGGGACAGGGACAGGCACAGGAACGACCCCTTTTCAGCATCCAATGGCCTGCTCCACCTTCAATTCCTGTCCAAAAAGGAATTCGAAGGAAGCGACTGCCACTACTGAGAAGAGTGCCGAAGCAGAGTACTCAGTGGAAACAATGGCAGGGAATTCGTAATTGCGCTATAAATCAATGTCTGCTCTGCTCTACATTTTGCCTGCCAGTTAGCTGCTGCTGGCATGATACAATTTAACGCAATTTGCTTGGTTAACATTTCATTTGAAGGCTATTATAAATAACTGAAATTTGTGTGTGCGTCAGGCATCGAAGTAGCTTTTTGTTTGCTCTAAATATAGAATAATTTCGTCAGGGAACAGGTTGTTTGTTGCTGAGAGTGCCTTGTGCCTTGCGGAATAATTATGTTCTGGATTATGTGTGTTTAATACGAAGATTAATAAGTTTTAGTCTCTAATGGAGAGCTTGTCTTAATCCGGCCATTAATTATTCACTTCGCATCACAATTGATATTGTATATAAATTCTTTCATTCAATTAGCAGCGCATAAATTATGAGCTAGCATAACTTAATGCCTATAAATAGTTCAATTCCCCAGAATACCATTTGTTTGGAAATACTTCTTGGTGGTGTGTTTTTTTCTCGTTGAATAGCTATAGTTTGCCGCTAATTATGTGCTGAAATATGCCAGATCATGGGGCATCCTGTGTGCTAATTTCCCATGAATTTTTTTTTCATTTTTATTTTATCATGAATGGGCGCGAAAATGTTTACCCAGCGAGACCTGATGAGTCCCACCTCCTACACGTATTTGTGTGTGTGGGGGGTTCAAAGTTCCCGCTAGTGCAAAAGTTCCCCCTGCTTTGCTCTCCCTCTCCCACCGCTTCGAGTGCTATTAGTTATAAGTGAATATACGTACAACTTGGAGTCAAGCAGCTTGTTGCAATCTCGAACCGAATGAGTTGGGCAAATAGAAAATTGCCAATGTTTGTTTCGAGGGGGGTGCTGTTAGCCCGGGATCGACTTCAGGGCGTGGACTATGGGGGGCACTGTCGCGACAGCGGCATTATGATGCCTCTAATTAGCTGCCTGGCACTGTGGCTGCTCTTGTGGCAGTCGCATGTTGCACTTCAAGTGGCTGGTGCAACATTTGCCATAAAAAATTTGTTTACAAGTCGAACATTTTGTCAGTGAGTGAAATTTATGGGTCAGTAAGTTGTTTGGGGAGTTGGATCGGGGAGCCAGCACCAAAGTGAAACTGAGGAAAATCTTCACACAGTCAGAGTCACAGTCTTTCCCTTTCTGTGACCGACTCTCTCTCTCACTCTCTGCGAGCATTCTGTTTGCTCATTTGTTCAAACGCGTGACAAATATTTCATTAGGCATTTTGTGCACACTTTGTTGCCGTTGCTGTTGCTGTTGCAGGGCAAGGCATGGCATGGCATGGCAGTTGCTGAAGTGCCTTTTAGCCCCAAAAGCTGCAACTTTGTAGAGCCACTGAGAGGGCACAAGGAGGCAGAGACAGAGTCTGTTGCATAATCTCAGTGAGTACTCTCTCCGTGTAAACACTTCGGGGCAAAGGCAAAGGCAACGGCAACGGCAACGGCAAAGGAATGAGCATGCGCATGTTTATTATTTTCACTACTCAATTAAGTTGAATTAATTTTGAAATTGATAATTGCTTGGCCGGGTCTCCGTGTGGCAAGTGTTTGGCAGCAGCAGCAGGAGCCGCAGCAGGAGCAGGCAAGGGCGCAGCCAAGTGCAACAGCCAGGCAACGGAGTGGCAGAGGCAAAGCTCCAGCCAGAGGCAGAGGCAGAGAGATGTGTCTGTCTGTCTGTCTGTTAGAGTATGTGCGTTGCTTTATGCAAATGCAATTAAAATTTCAACAATGCAAACATTTACTTCCGTTGCAACAAATGTCGTCGTGCCGGCTCCTACTCCCGCTCCCCCTCCCCCTCCCACTCCCACTCCCCACTCCACCCTTCCCTCTGGCAGCCCGCATCTTCATAGAGTCATCATCAAGAGCAGCAGAGGCAGGCAGGCAGGCAGGCATTTACCTGGCCACACCTCAGCCACAATTTGGCGTTTTGCATTAGTCTATGTTTGTCTTGCGATAATTGTATGACTATGTAATTGTATTTGAACAAATGTGTGATTGTGTGTGTGTGTGTGGCGTGTGTTTGAGTGGGGCATGCAACATGCAGCCACGTATTTGGGTATCCTTTGAACTAATGAGGTAGATCCTCGCCTAATTGCTGGCTGATGCTTTGTGGCCAAATAAAATAGACAGAGTTGAGTGTGCAGCCTGCCCCTGCCCCAGCCCCACACTAATGAAGCTGATTACTTAAGGATACAGAGTACATGGCACACACTTACGAGCATATCCTCTTAGATTGATCTGCCATGGCATACGCACTTCAGCAGGGGGGCACCAGAAGGCATTGCCTTTGGCTGGCTGCACTTTTGTTTGGTTGCAATTAAATCAGTTGCAACAAGAAATTCCAATGTTGCCTGCTCTCCTCACGCTCCTCGCTCTCCCTTTTTTTTTTTACAATCAACATAAAAAAATAAAAGCGAAAGGGGGCAGGCAGAAGTCAAATGATTGCAGCTGGCAAACTGGGGGCCATGGGCATTCCATCTTCATCAAAGGCCCCGGGAACAGTAGCAGTGGCAGAGGCAGCTGTGGCATCTTCATGCTACACAGAAATTGTTGCATGCCTCACTATTCGATTGGATTCAGCCACACACATGTACAGACAGACATACACGAGGATGTGGATGTGGATGTGGATGTGCTGCATAGTTGTGCCTCAATCAATTGGCATGGGAAACAGCAGCAAGAATCGCTCCTTCTTCGGGGGTGGGGCTGCCTCTGCTACTGCTGCTGCCTCCAAGTGGGTGGTGGAGTGGTTGCTCCAGTGGTTGCCTCACTGCCTCGACCTCGACTATGAGTCATATAAACAAATCAAACGCCACTGGGACCCGTACAGGTGTGAAATCAGCTACGAATTTACTTTTCATGGTAGCATCAATTGTTTATCTTTTCGTACAAATTGCCACACACTCGTATCTTTCGTATCTTTCGGATGCTTTTGGGGGTTTTCTTCTCGTTTATTGTTTGGCATAAAATCAAATGTAATTTGTTTTCGTTCTTGAGATTGGCCGCGCTAAGTGCACGCACTTGTGGAGTAAGTGCCGCCAGCCAGTGCTGCTCTTGCGGCTGGCTCATTAGCAGGCGCTTTATTTATGATGGCCATTCCGGCTGCATTCCAGCCCCCAAATGCACTTGTTGCCTGCCCCTGCCAAGCAATTAAATGATCGTGAATATACATGCGTATCTGTGGAATGGATGTGAAGTGAATTTGAACTACTCATGGGAGCGAGGGAGTGAATCTGTGGCCCGAATTGGTTGCTTCTTGCTGCGGCTGCAAGTGCCTCAAGCGGACTGTGAGAAAGAGTTCTAAAATCTGGAAAACAAAGCGAAAAACCCCTACTTCCAGTGCCAGCTTGTAAGCCGCCTTTCAATCAATTTAAAATCTTATTTACAGCTCCTTTTGATATTGGCTAAATGACTATAATCAGAGGCGAAATCATGACTCTAGTCTGCATGCAGTCTGCAGCCCCTGAGCCCCTGCTGTCTATTCCTATTCCCATTTAAACTCGTATTATCAGCACTTATTGATGCTGCTGCTGCTGCTGCTGCTGCGCCCCAATGCCATTGTGCGGCTGCAGTACAATGCACAATGGACGGCTATTGTGAGAGGAGACGGCCCTATATATATCTGGGCCTATTTCGGGGCCAGAAACTCTGACCGGCCTGGCCTGTTAATTGGCCCGCTTTCGACTGCTGCCTTGATCTTGGCTATTAGCAAGCAAAATCCTTTTCATTCTGCCCGAAAACAGGTCAGAGGCAGGGCCAGGGCCAGGTCTGCCCTGCAGCCACATAGCTACATATTTATTGTTGTATGCCTGTGGGGGCCAGTGGGGCAATACAAGTCCCAGTACGATTATCTTGTACTCGTATTATTGTAAACTTTCCGCCGAATTTAGCATTTCCTCTCTGTGTTGTTTGACATTTATGCGGTGCGGTGGGTGGCGGGGCTGCTGGCTTTCTGTCGGTGGTTTACATGACATGTGTAACTTTTTTGACGATTGCGGCAACTGTTTATGCTCGTGTCACGTGGCATCCGCCACATGTGGCAATAACAATGTTTTTTCCCCGTTCTGCTCTTCTGGAGCAGGATTTTGCGTAATCAGCAGCCGCACCCGCCGCCTCCACCGCCGTCGTCGCGTACAACAACGAAATCATGAACTGCTTTTGTGGTTTCTGTCGTCTCAGCAGTTTCAGGCTTCTGGCTTCTGGCTTCAGGGAAAGCTGCCCAATTAATGGAGCTGATTCTTTTGGAGTCCCGGCCCGGCTGTGGTCGCGTTCGCGGCAGCAGTGTTGGCACATCCTGTTTCCATGACGCAATGCCATGGGAGGCGTCTGGGTGACGCCGCCTCCAGCGCTCCGCGTTCTCAGCTCTCGAGCTCAATGGACTGTGAAATGTGTGCCCGTTGCCGTTGTCCTGGTTGTCCTGGTCCTTGCCAAAGCAATAGGTGTCCTGGCATTGGTTTCAAAAGGGAAATGCGCTCAAATTGCATTAAAATGCCAACACAGAAGCATAAAAATTATGGCCACACTTGGCGACCCAACCTGCCTGCCTGCCCCCTGACTCCTGCCGGGCTGCTGTCATAAGCAGCACGCCTGCTGTGGCCAGAGACCAAGGACCAAGGACCATGCAGCATGCAGCAGCCAGCAGGCGGAAGGAGCAAGCGCCATCCGTCGAAGGCGTCCAAGCGTAACAAAACGAAGGCAAGGCAAGGGGAGGAGATCCTGCCCGCACGCAGCGTCAGAAATTAAATTGGCAAGCCCCCAACAATGGGGCAGCAAGGCAGAGGCAGCGGCAGCGGCAAGCGCGTTGCCTGTGCAACATTGAACGCTTTTGACATATTCACGCAACTTGTCCTCGGGCGTGTCGTCCTCCCAAGTCGAGGCCAAGACTACTGCCACTGGGGCTGCCACTGCTGCTGCCACTGCTGCTTCTGCCACTGCTGCTGCTACTGCGGCGTCTCCCTGTCTGCGGCATAATCATATATTCTCCGGCTTGGTACTTATTATTTGCCTGTTCTTTTCCTATTCCTTTTGCCTTACTTTTCTGCTCCTTTCCATGCTTGTTCGTTTTTTTTGGCAAATCGGCAGGAAGTGCTGCTAAATTATGTCTTGTTTATGTGGCATTGCATATTTATGGTCGCCCCGGCGCATAATAAAAAATTGTTACCAAAGAAATTGCAAATTTTACTTGACCAAGTCTTATCCCCACTGCCCCCCTGCCCCTGTCCCACCCACTGCCCCACACTCACTGCATTTTTGTGGCAAAAACAAGTTCAATGTTTGCTTGCACTGGCCGCACAGAGAGAGAGAGTGAGAGATTGAGTTGAGAGCATAAACAAGTTCATCATGTTGGCTTTTGTCGCTGGGAAGCCCGAGGCCGAAGCCCCACAAAAGTTTATTTTTGTGCCCCTTCGCTGGACGCTTCGCTCCGTATCTGGTGTGGTCTGTCCCTTGCCAGTCCCTCTGCGCCTGTTGCTGCTTTAATGAGTCTGTGGATTGGACTGTGGATTGTCCAAGCATGCGGCAAAGACAACAAATATTTGCAACAAGTCAACACGTGACGCTGTGCCTGTGTTGGGCCTAATGAATGGCTGGCACCCACCCACCCAGCACTGGCTGGGGCTCTCTCCTCTCTGTTATTGGGCGAGGTTATGTCTTTGAGTGGCGTTTAATTAAATTGACTTTAACGCCTCTCCCCTTCTTGTCCATTTCAGTGCAACTGCCTTGATAGCATTCATTGTACTGGCTGGCATACCCGACTCCCACAGTAGATTTGTAAGTATATCCCCCGTCGATATGCATCCAGCACAGATCTTCTAACCCTCCTTCTACCTGCACACAGCCTGGACTGAGACAGAAAAGACAATATGGCGCCAATATGTATTTGCCGGACAGCTCCGTGACGCCCGGGCGGCGAGGGTGACGATCCCAATGAGTGGACGGAATGGAGCTCGCCCTCGGACTGCTCCCGCACATGTGGCGGCGGTGTGTCCTACCAGACGCGCGAATGCCTGCGCCGAGAGTGAGTAGAATGCTGACCCCCCATCCACCCACAGATCAAAGCTAATCCTGCCCATTCCCGCAGCTACAACGGCGAGGCAGAGTGCAGCGGCGGCAGTCGGCGCTACTATTCGTGCAACACGCAGGACTGTCCGGAGGAGGATCCCGACTTCAGGGCGCTGCAGTGCTCGCGCTTCGACGACCAGCGGTTCGACGGGGCCACCTACGAGTGGGTGCCCTACCTGGGCGCACCCAATCCGTGCGAGCTGAACTGCATGCCCAAGGGCGAGCGCTTCTACTTCCGGCAGAAGGAGAAGGTCGTCGACGGCACCCGCTGCAACGACAAGGAGCTGGACGTGTGCGTCAATGGCCAGTGCATGCCCGTCGGCTGCGACATGATGCTGGGCAGCGACGCCAAGGAGGACAAGTGCCGCAAGTGCGGCGGCGATGGCAGCACCTGCAAGACCATCCACAACACCTACAGCTCCAGCGATCTGGCCCCCGGCTACAACGATCTGCTGCTGGTGCCCCAAGGCGCCACCAACATCAAGATCCTGGAAACTTCGCCCTCGAACAACTATCTGGCCTGCCGCAACCTCTCCGGCCACTACCATCTGAACGGCAACTGGCGCATCGACTTCCCCCGGCCCATGTACTACGCGGACTCGTGGTGGAACTACCAGCGCAAGCCCATGGGCTTTGCCGCGCCCGATCAGCTCTCCTGCCCCGGACCCATCTCCGAGAGCATCTTCATCGTGATGCTGGTGCAGGAGCGCAACGTGAGCATCGACTACGAGTACAGCATTCCGGAGTCCCTGAGCCACAGCCAGCCGGACTCGCACACGTGGACGCACCGCGAGTTCGGGCCCTGCAGCGCCTCCTGCGGCGGCGGCACGCAGTCGCGCAAGGTCACGTGCAACAACCGCGTCAACCTGCAGGAGGTCGATGCGGCCCTCTGCGAGAAGGAGTCCAAGCCCGACGAGGAGCAGGCCTGCGGCACAGAGCCCTGCGCCCCCCACTGGGTGGAGGGCGAGTGGGGCAAGTGCTCCAAGGGCTGCGGCTCGGATGGCTTCCAGAATCGAACCGTCACCTGTGAGCGCATCTCTTCGGCAGGGTAAGCTGATCGGCTGGTCCAATCCCTCCATGAAGGATCCAACCCAAACGAGCTTTCTCTTTGCAGCGAGCACACGGTCGAGGACGATGCGGTGTGCCTCAAGGAGGTGGGCAATAAGCCCGCCACTGCCCAGGAGTGCAATCGCGACGTCAAGAACTGCCCCAAGTACCATCTGGGTCCCTGGACGCCCTGCGACCAGTTGTGCGGCGAGGGCAAGCAGACGCGCAAGGCCACCTGCTTCATCAAGGAGAACGGCAGGAAGCGTGTCCTGCCCGACGAGGACTGTGTGGAGGATAAGCCGGAGGTGGAGAAGAGCTGCCTGCTGACCCCCTGCGAGGGCGTCGACTGGATCATCTCCCAGTGGAGTGGCGTAAGTATCGGCGAGACGTGGGTCCTAGATTCCCCCCCACTAATTTGGGTTCATCTTTTCAGTGCACTGCCTGCGGCCAGAACACGGAGACGCGCACCGCCATCTGCGGCTCCAGGGATGGCAAGGAATATGCCGAGGAGTTCTGCCAGCCGGAGGTGCCCGCCCTGTCGCGACCCTGCAAGTCGCCCAAGTGCGAGGCCCAGTGGTTCGCATCGGAGTGGAGCAAGTGCTCCGCTGCCTGCGGCAAGGGCGTTCAGTCGCGAATCGTCATCTGCGGCGAGTTCGATGGCAAGAGCGTGACACCCGCGACCGACGACACCAAGTGCAAGAAGGAGACGAAACCGGAACTGGAGCAGGAGTGCGAGGGCGAGGAGAAGGAGTGCCCGGGCGAGTGGTTCACCGGACCCTGGGGCGAGTGCAGCAAGCCCTGCGGCGGCGGGGAGCGCACACGCGAGGTGCTGTGCCTGGCCAACGGCACCAAGGCCCTCAACTGCGACGAGTCCAAGCTGGAGTCCATATCGGAGAAGTGCAATCCGGAGGCCTGCAGCGAGGATGAAATCCTGCCCCTGACGAGCACCGACAAGCCCATCGATGGGCAGGATGAGGACGAGGACTGCGATGAGGAGGACATGGAACTGGTCACAGACAGTCTGCCGGACGAGCAGAAGATCTCCGATGGCGTCGATCTCGACGACGAGGCCAAGACGGAGTCCACGCTCTTCACCGACGAACTGATGCTCAGCGATAGCCCCGACACGACCGCCTTCGATGTGTCCGGCTCGACTGGCACCACGGTGGAGGGATCGGGCGAGGACACGGACTCCACAACGGACAGCGGCATTTCCACCGAAGGCAGCGGAGACGATGACGAAACATCCGAATCATCTTCCGATGCATCAACGGATGTGTCCGGCTCCACGGACGCTTCGTCCAGCTCCAGTTCCAGCGATTCCAGCGATTCCACAACCGATGCCCACGCATCATCAGTCTCCGATTCCAGTGCTTCTACCGATGAGTCCACTGACGTTTCTGGTGGCTCGACAGACACATCGAGCGCCACTGAATCGTCCAGCTCCGTGGATACCTCCGCAGATACTTCCACAGATGCGTCAAGCTCCACGGATGTTTCAGGCTCCACGGATGCTTCCAGTTCTACGGATGTTTCTGGCTCTACAGATGCTTCCAGTTCTACGGATGTTTCAGGCTCCACAGATGCTTCCAGTTCTACGGATGCTTCCAGCTCCACGGATGTTTCAAGCTCCACGGATGTTTCAGGCTCAACGGACGCTTCCAGCGAATCTTCAGACTCCTCTGACAAGACATCTGACACCAGCGAATCGTCGACTGAGGCAGGCTCGTCCTCCACGTCGGACTCCACCGACACCACAACGGAAGGATCCACCGATTCCACCGGCGTTTCCAGCTCGACGGAGAGCAGTACCAGTGATGGCACTTCCTCTTCGACGGACTCTTCTGTGTCGACTGAATCCACTTCGGAAGAGACGACAGAAACCACACCCGAAACCTCGACAGACACCACTGAGTCCACACTGGACGCATCTTCCACCACAGATGCCTCCTCCACGAGTGACGCCTCATCCAGCTCCACAAGTGACGCCTCATCCAGCTCCACGGATGACGCCTCATCCAGCTCCACGGATGACTCATCCAGCTCCACCGATGCCTCCTCCAGCAGTGTTGCTTCCAGCGAGAGCTCATCAGATGCCAGCTCTTCGGACTCCACCGACACCACAACTTCGTCCGCCTCTTCCGCTTCGGACAGCACTGAAACGAGCGACTTGTCCAGCGACGGCTCAACGACAGAGAGCGGAAGCACTGTGGAAGGTTCCACAGATGTCAGCTCCAGCGATGGGTCCACCGAATCACCCGAATCCACCCTGTCCACGGAATCCACGGAGGCAGCGAGCACGGACTCGACAGAAAGCACCGAGGCTGGATCCAGCGAGGGCTCGACCACAGAGGGAAGCACGGTGGAGGATGTGTCCGGTTCCACGGGCACAACAGATGCCCCGGAATCGACTGCCACAGACTCCTCCACTGATTCATCCACAGACGTCTCTGGATCAACGGAAGCAACCGAATCCACAGAATCCACAGAATCCACCGAATCCACCGATTCCTCGGCCTCTACTGATGCCTCAGCGTCCACGGAAAGCGGAGGCACCACTGACGCGACGGACACCAGCGCAAGTGGTTCCACGGAGGAGAGCACTTCCGAGGGATCCACGGATAACACCACCGAGGGATCGACCGACAGCAGCCAGTCCACGGAGCTGGGCAGCGGCACCAGCGACATCTGGAGCTCCACCGACAACGAGGAGGAGTCGAGCACTCCCAACACCTGGGAGTCGGCCATCACCACGGACAAGCCGCGCAAGTGCAAGCCCAAGAAGAAGGACTGCGTCAAGTCCAAGTACGGCTGCTGCCCGGACGGCAAGTCCACGCCCAAGGGACCCTTCGACGAGGGCTGTCCCATTCCCAAGACCTGCGCAGACACCCAATTCGGCTGCTGCCTGGACGGCGTGTCGCCGGCCGAGGGCAAGAACAATAAGGGCTGCCCCAAGTCGCAGTGCGCGGAGACGCTCTTCGGGTGCTGCCCCGACAAGTTCAGCGCCGCCGAAGGCGAGGACAACGAGGGATGCCCCGAGACGACGACCGTGCCACCCACCACCACCACGGAAGAGTCCCTGCCGGAGTCCACCACTGAGATCGAGGGATCTGGTGGCGAGTCCACTCAGGCGCCGGATCTGGAGGGCAAGTCCTGCTCCTTTGCCGAGTTTGGCTGCTGTCCGGATGCCCAGACGCCGGCCAAGGGCAAGAACTTCGAGGGCTGCGCCGAACCAGAGGCCGCCCAGGGATGCGATCGGTCCGAGCACGGCTGCTGTCCCGATGGACGCACAGCTGCCACAGGGCCCGGGGGTGAGGGCTGCGCGGCCTGCACTCGCGAACAGTTCGGCTGCTGTCCCGACTCCGAGACGCCGGCCCATGGACAGAACGGCGAGGGCTGCTGCCTGGACACGGCCTTCGGCTGCTGCCCCGACAACATTCTGGCCGCCCGAGGACCCAACTTCGAGGGCTGCGACTGCCACTACACGCCGTACGGCTGCTGTGCGGACAAGCAGACAGCCGCTCGCGGCTACAACCACGAGGGCTGCGCCTGCGAGACCACGCCGCACGGCTGCTGTCCGGACAAGATATCGGCGGCCAAGGGACCCAAGTTCGAGGGCTGCCCCTGCGAGACGACGCAGTTCGGCTGCTGCCCCGACGGACTCACCTTTGCCAAGGGACCGCACCACCACGGCTGCCACTGCACCCAGACGGAGTTCAAGTGCTGCGAGGACGAGAAGACACCGGCCAAGGGGCCCAACTTCGAGGGCTGCACGTGCGTGGAGACCAAATTTGGCTGCTGTCCGGACGGAGTCAGCACGGCCACGGACGACAAGTTCGGCGGCTGCGAGAATGTGCAGGAGCCGCCGCAGAAGGCCTGCGCCCTGCCCAAGGAGACGGGCACCTGCGGCAACTTCAGCGTCAAGTACTACTTCGATACCAACTACGGCGGCTGCGCACGGTTCTGGTACGGCGGCTGCGACGGCAATGCCAACCGCTACGAGACCGAGGCGGAGTGCAAGGACACCTGCCAGGACTACACCGGCCAACATGTGTGCCTGCTGCCCAAGAGCGTCGGCCCCTGCCAGGGCTTCACCAAGAAATGGTACTTCGACACGGACCGCAACCGGTGCGAGGAGTTCCAGTACGGCGGCTGCTACGGCACCAACAATCGCTTCGACAGCCTCGAGCAGTGCCAGGGCACCTGTGCAGTCAGCGAGAGCATACGTAAGTCGAGCTGCAGCTGGCAGTGGGTGCACACTCTTCCATACTCAATTGGGTTTCTCGCCTGTAGCCACCTGCGAACAGCCTGTGGAGAGCGGACCTTGTGCTGGCAACTTTGAGCGCTGGTACTACGACAACCAGACGGACATCTGTCGTCCGTTCACCTACGGCGGCTGCAAGGGCAACAAGAACAACTATCCCACGGAGCACGCCTGCAGCTACAGCTGTCGCCAGCCGGGCGTACTCAAAGGTTTGCGATCTGATTTGATTTATTATTTCTGTATGTGTTCTGTACTCGTATTGGGGGAGTTACAATTGCTTGGGATTTACTACTACTATTATTATTATTACTCTAAGGTTAAGCTTAATCTTTGTTACTTTATCCTGGTTAACGGTTTGTTCTTCCTACACTCTCCCTTTCCTTCTACTTGCTTGCTCTTGGTTTAAAATGAATGCGCATGATTGATTGCTTGCTTGGTTACTTGCTATGCCGTATGCCGTATCCCGTACCCGTTTCCACACCTGAATCTACACCTGCATCCTTCCCGTATCCACCACCCACTGTACCTCCGACCCACCACCACCACCACCACCGACTCAGAGCAATGCTCATTACCTAAGCAAACTGGTGATTGCAGCGAACGGCACGCCAGGTGGCACTTCTCGGAGAGCGAGAAGCGCTGCGTGCCCTTCTACTACACGGGTTGTGGTGGCAACAAGAACAGCTTCCCCTCATTGGAGTCCTGCGCGGACCATTGTCCCCGGCAAGTTGGTAAGCTTTAAATGTCGTTGTTGTTGTTGTGGTGGTGCCGCTTTCAATGTGTGTGTCGCCAGAACCCTGAACAGAACGTTCGACATTAACACTCTCCCGCCCCCATCTCTGTGTAGCCAAGGACATCTGCGAGATCCCAGCCGAGGTGGGACAGTGCGCGAACTATGTCACCGCCTGGTACTACGACACCAAGGAGGCGAGCTGTCGCCAGTTCTACTACGGCGGCTGCGGCGGCAACGAGAATCGCTTTGCCAGCGAGGATGCCTGTCTGGCGCGTTGCGAGAAGAAGCCCGAACCCACAACACCAGCACCAGCACCAGGGCCAGGGCCAGCGCCCGCACCCAGCACCGTGGACGTGTGCCGCGAGCCAGCGAGCGTCGGCGACTGCGACCAGTACACCATCAAGTGGCACTTTGACGGAGAGAGCGGCGCCTGTCGCCAGTTCTACTACGGCGGCTGTGCTGGCAATGGCAATCGCTTTGAGACCGAGGCCGACTGCCAGCAGCGCTGTGCCAGCCCCCAGGCTCCGCCACCGGAGACCAGACGACCTGCTCCGCCAGAGACTAGGGAGCCTGCTGCGCCAGCTGCTGTCCACCAGTGTGATCAGCCAGCTGCCGTGGGCGACTGCGATCAGTATGTGCTCAAGTGGAACTTCAACGCGACTGCCGGACGCTGCCAACAGTTCTACTATGGCGGCTGTGGCGGCAATGATAACCGCTTTGAGTCTGAGCAGGATTGCTCGGATCGCTGCTCGCCCCAGCCCCAGCCAGAGCCACAGCCAGAGCCAGAGCCAGAACCCGAGGAGCCACGCTCAGAGCCGGATACGGCCAAGTGCTTCCTGCCCGCCGAGTCGGGCAATTGCTACAACAACGAGACTCGTTGGTTCTACAACAGCCAGCAGGGACTCTGCGACGTGTTCGACTACTCGGGCTGCGGCGGCAACGCCAACAGCTACGCCAGCGAGGAGGAGTGCCAGAACGAGTGCAACGATGCCCAGACCACCTGCTCGCTGCCGCCTGTGCGCGGACGCTGCGACGAGATCTCTCGCCGCTGGTACTTTGACGAGCGCAGCGGCGCCTGTCACGAGTTCGAGTTTACGGGCTGCCGCGGCAATCGCAATAACTTTGTGTCCGAGCAGGAGTGTCTGGGCTATTGCCGTGATCCGGCACTGTCCGAGCCCCAACCACCAGCGCCGGTAAGTGCTTGATCTTTATACATATTAAATATTAAATTATTAAATAATTATTATTTGTCTGTATCCCTGCGCAGACCTATTCCGTGTGCACTCAGGCACCCGGAGGCCGGCGAGTGCGACAACCATACGACGGCTTGGTTCTACGACAACGAGAAGATGACCTGCACGGCCTTCTCCTACAGCGGCTGTGGCGGCAACGGCAACCGCTTCGAGACGCGCGACCAGTGCGAGCGGCAGTGCGGCGAGTTCAAGGGAGTGGGTAAGTGTGCAGAGGGGTGTGAGCCCCCCCCCGCCCGTCAGCTTTCAGGTGATTTAATACTTTGCGTTAGACGTTTGCAATGAGCCAGCCACGACGGGTCCCTGCACCCAGTGGCAGACCCGCTACTATTTCAATCGCGATTCGCGCACCTGCGAGCCGTTCACCTACGGCGGATGCGACGGAACTGGCAATCGCTTCGACGGTCTGTACGAGTGTCAAACCGTTTGCATTGCGGCACGCGAGCCGCAGACGTCAGTGGCCACGGCCAAAGGTAACGTGTGTTCGATCGTGTGACTTGCTCCCCAAGGGACGACAGATTGTGTAACAGATTCTCTTGGTTCTTCCTTCCCCCCTTGGCGTAAGTAGATATTTGTCTGCTGCCGCTGGCAACCGGCCGCTGCAATGGACCGGCGGTGCAGGAGCGTCGTTGGTATTACGATGATGAGCGCGGCACCTGTGTGTCCTTCATCTACGCGGGTTGCTCCGGCAATCAGAACAACTTCCGTTCGTTTGAGGCATGCACGAATCTCTGCGGAAGTAAGCCCCCCACACACCAGCCTGACACCTAAATGCACTCTGCACCAAACACCCCGAACACCACCCACCCACCAAATGCATCTCTCCGCATCTCTTCGCACCTCTTCGCACCTTGCACTCTGCCCACCCACTTTCCAACTGCTTGAGTTGATTTTCAGTAGAACTATTAGAAGTTGCATCCGTAGGTTCGATCTGTAGCACCTTCACTAGCTCTAAGATTGCACGGGACGGGTCGCCGGGACATTTCCTCAGACCGTTGGCCCACACAATGCTAAGCCTTTGCCTGCTCTTTTCCCCCCACCCACACACAGGGCCCATTGAGAACGAGATCGACAACGAGATTGGACAGGGTCGCTGCGAGAGCTTCGAGAACGAGTGCCGCGAGCTGCGCTGTCCGTATGGCGTCCGCAGAGAGGCCGACCGATCCCAGCCGGAGTGCACCAAGTGCCTGTGCGAGAACCCATGCGAGAGCTACGCCTGCCCCGAGGGCCAGCAGTGTGCCATTGAGATTGCCGAAACGGGCGATCGTCAGTTTGCGCCTGTCTGCCGCGACATCAACAAGCCCGGCCTCTGTCCCGGACTGGCGGCCAATGCCAGCAACTGTGCTCAGGAGTGCTACACCGACGGGGACTGCCGTGGCGCGAACAAGTGCTGCAGCGATGGCTGCGGCTATCTCTGCGTGCAGCCAGCCCGCGCCACCCTGCGGCCCAGCACGCGTGCCCCCACGGTCGTCTATCCGGGCGACAGCCGGGCCGTCCTGGAGCCCAAGCAGCCACAGGAACTGGACGTGCAGACCTCCATCGGTGGCATCGCGGTGCTGCGCTGCTTCGCCACGGGCAATCCAGCGCCCAATATCACCTGGTCGCTCAAGAATGTGGTGGTAGGTCTGGCAGGGCACGGGAATCGGGTGGGAATCACTCTCTGAAGTCACTTTAATTTCCGTTTGATTGCCTTACAGATCGATACGAACCAGGGACGCTATGTCTTGACCTCGACCGGTGATCTGACCATCGTGCAAGTGCGCCAAACCGACGACGGCACGTACGTCTGTGTGGCCAGCAATGGCCTGGGCGAGCCAGTGCGCCGTGAGGTTGCCCTGCAAGTGACAGGTACGTTCTGCACAGGAATTTATCATAGCTTAAGGCATTTCATTACCTACAAAAGAGATCACTTCTCAAGCATGCACCTATAACTGTTGTAGATCCTGCTGAAGGTGAATTTCTGACTTCGGTTTCATCGAGGAATCAGTTCATAAACGATGCTCATGATTAGTCGTAAAATAAATATAATTTTATTCGCTTTTCTGTCTGTCTGTTTATAAGAGTTTCGATGTTATATTTCCCTTCTTTATATACCTTTAAATATCAATTTTAGAAGCTGCTAAATATTCAGAGAATATTCTCTAATTGCCCCTGCCATAAGTTCATCCAACTACTTTAATTTCCTCTCCCTTTAAATCTAAGAAATCTGAGCATTGGTTATTTATTAAAGTCGCTCCATCGACTATAGCTTTTTCCTACTGTTTTTTTTCTTATGCTATTCGGTGTTGGCCCTATAACTAACTGCTTTTGTGTTGCATTCTGGTTGCATGCTTGCTTGCTTGCCCCCTAATCCCCCTTGCTTGTCGACGCCTTGGTGATGGTAGAGTCCGTAGATACGCCCGCGTATGTGTACGGCGAGAAGAACGTCACCCAGATCGTGCAGCTGAACAGGCCGGCGGTGATTCGCTGCCCGGCCGGTGGCTATCCGCAGCCGCACGTTAGCTGGTGGCGCAACAACAATCTCTTTGGCAATCGGGCGCGCGGCCGTGCGGAGATGGCACGCGACTTCTCGCTGCTGTTCCGCTCCATCCAGCTGTCGGATCTGGGCCTGTACACCTGCGAGGTGTACAACAAGCGGGGACGGCCCGTCTCGCTGCGCGTCACCCTGAAGGCGGTGGGTCCGGCTCGTGCCCTGACCAGCGAGGATGCCCAGTACCTGCAGTATGTGATTGATCCGGCCACGGCGCCGGTCACACAGCGACCCAGCTACCCCTACAGACCAACGCGTCCGGTCTATGTGCCGCCGCCGACAGGTAAGTGGCTTTGCATGTTTTTTTGGCTGCCTTGGAATTGTTACGTGTTGCTGGAGACGGTTTTTGTGTTTAATTTGGACCTGGAATCGGACTTGTAGTAATTGATTTCGCCCTTTGATCTGCTCTTAGTGAATGCCCAGGCACTGGTGGCACTGGATCCCAAGAACAGCTACTCCCCCGGCTCCACCATTGCCATTAGCTGCTCGGTGCAGGGCTATCCGGAGCCAAATGTGACCTGGACCAAGGACAATATACCGCTGTACAGCAACGAGCGCATACAGATAACATGTGAGTGAAGTCAGGGCTGCTTAAAGATCTGCTCTTTAATATCTATGGAAATCCCTTTTGATTGTTTACAGCCCAGCCCCATCGACTGGTTGTGAGCGATGTGAGCGTCGACGATACGGGCATCTATGGCTGCAAGGCTAGCAATGCGTACAGCTACAGCATCAGCCAGGAGACGGTTACCATTCAATGTAAGTGCAGGAGGAAGCTTTGATGGGCAGCCATTTGCCAATCGGTAATTCACTTTTCACTCTCCTTGCAGCTGTCATACCGGTGTCGCCCGAGTGCATTGACAATCCGTTCTTTGCCAACTGCAAGCTGATCGTCAAGGGCAGGTACTGCATCAACCAGTACTACGCCCAGTTCTGCTGTAGATCCTGCACGCTGGCCGGCCAAATTGCGCAGCCTCATCCCAATGCGCTGTAATAATTCCACGCAAAGCACACAAGAAGCGAAGAGAAGAGAAGCAGAATTTTTGTTTGAATTGAGTTTTAAGCACACACACACGACACACAGCACAAGCAATAATAATAAGCCACCTCGGGGCACCTACCACCCGCCACGGGGCGACACCTTAAAAGCAAAAAGCAGAGAGACCAAAAAGCCAGCACACTCGTATATTGCCATATACTTATTACAGCCATAGCCATAGCCAACAGATCAACAGAACGAACGAAAAGAACATTTAATGTAATTATATTAAACGATCAGCCCAGTTCCAGCATAGTATTAGTGTGTGTTTCTGTACGTTTGTGTTCCTATTTATTCTTGAATAACGTTAATCCAGATTCAAATTCAAATTCAGATTCAAATCCATCGAGCAAAGCGGCTAAAAACGAATTTTCATTTAACTTTCTTAGCATCTACGATACGATCTATTTGTGCAACGAGTAAAGCATTTAAGCCTTAAAACAAATAATTGTAAATAAATTAAAACTACATAATAAAGAGTGCATATGTATCAGCCGGAAGACTGCTATAATGGGTGAAGGGAAGGGAAAGCAAGTCTTCATGCCACCTGGCATCTGGCAACGCTGTGCGGCAATGGGTTTTGGCATCATATCGATTTTTCCCAACCGAAAAAAAAACCTTTTTCGCCCCCCAAAACAGCTGTGCAACGGCGACTGCGCTCTGCCACTGCCATGGGGTTGATTGGAGTTTGGTTTTGGGTTTTGGGAGAAAGACAATAAAAATTGTTTGTATTGACATCGCGTGCAATTGTTTTCTTTTCGTAGCTAAATTTTAGATTTATCCAGAAGCAAAATCCAAATCCTCAATCAAAATGGAGGATAGCGGCATAGATAGCGAGGACAGGCAATCGAATATCTACGAGGATGGGGCCGCAGGCCTGCTGGTAAGTGGAGTATTCAATTCGAGACAATGCGAAATTCTCATGGCCAAAGTCAAATGCAGAAAACGGCCAGCGGAGCACCCAAACATATGTCCGACCTGGAGTTCGAGGTGGCGTTCAGGGGTGCCGGCAAGGTGTATGCCCCCACGACCATAGAAATCGATGAGCAGGAGGAGCTGGCGGCGGCGGCGGCGGCACGAGGCGGGCATGAGCGCAGCGAGCCACCAAACACCTGCCGCATACTGCAACGCAAACTGGAGCTGAAGGTCGAGCGTGCCAGGCGCAATTATACTCAATTCCAGGAAGAGCAGGTGGGTGCTACTTATCTATAAAGAAAACTATATGGCAAAGTACTTCTTGTATGCCGCAGACAACCAAGACACAGTCGTCGACTCTGATACCCATCAATCGATTGCCCATTCCCGGGGAGCCAGAGCACAAGCCGCTGGTCGATTACAAGTCTGAGAGCAGCGACGATGCGGAGGAGATATCCTTCTTCCCCGCCCAACTGAAGCGGGCCAAGCGGCGCCAGCAGGCGAATCACGAACTAACCGACACATTCAGCATACAGGAAATGACCATTGACTCGGACCTGGAGTCGGACGACAGTGCCGGTACGCAGAATCTGGAGCTCTTGCTGCCCTCCATGAAGTCAACCGTATTGGATAAGCTTCGGAGCTGCTTCGGCTGCTGGCGGCGCAGGTAATGCCAGGAGCAGCGGCACATCAGTCGGTTATCAGTCAGGCACAAATCACGTTATTGACAGGCACTAGACATACTACAACATGTACTACGTATTATATACGCGTGCGAGTACATACTCGAACTAATTAATAAACTCCATTGCCATTGCCATTGCTACAGCGCTGTAAACATAAATGTATTTGGCATTAGTGTAAAAGATTCGATACAAAATAATCAATATCAACAAAATGCATCTTCAGTCTTTCAATCTGTACAGTCTAAATCGAAATGTATATGGTACAAAGGCTCCTTAGAGATCCGTGTTCAGGGTGAGGCATACGCCCTGCAATATCCAGTGACTCAAGTCCTCGCAGGTGGCCAAATTGGCCTCAAATACCAGGCCCACGCCCATGGCATTTCTGCGCAAGGATGTCGTATAAACAGGAGCCAGGAATGTGTTCTGTAAAGTAAAGTTAAAAATGGCTTAGAATATTTAAAGTGCATGCTTTATGCGCTAACTAAAACTAAAGCTTCCGGGCATTTAAAATCAGAAACAATTAGCACAGCAGCTGCCCCATTAGTCGGGGTGGAAGCGGAAGCTACGGCTATGGCTATGCCATGCTCGTAATTTAGTGGGATGCATTTAAACAAATATCAGCGTGGACACGCCCTGGAGCGTACCCTGCTCTCACCCATATGGAGATACAAGCGCACATTAGTACTTGTCACTGGCAGCTGGCGTCGAAGCCAGGACCCACCAGGACTACACCCAACCAACCAAGCAACCAAGCAACCAGCGAACCAACCATCTCTTAAGCATCCAATACAGACCTGTAGCTTGAGACGATGCGCCTCGATGGGCTCCACAGCCAAAATGGCCAGATCCTCGACCAGTATTTTGGGATGGGAACGCGCCAGCTGATTAGTCGCCATGTCAAAGCGTGCGCCCTCGATGTACAACCCATGCACAAAGCAGCCCTGCAAAAAGTTGAACGATTAAAATGCAAACAGAATTCTTAATTACGGAATTAGTGCTTGGACCGGGACCGGAACCAGGACCGGAGCCAGTACTGACGGTGGCACCAGCACCGGCACCGAACAGTTGGGTCATCGTTTTGCATTTAGAGCGATAGATAGATGGATAGAAAAGATAGCAACGAGGTGGCTGGGTGGCACTTACAGTTGAGGGACGCTCCTCGACATCGTCGGGGTCCGAATAGTTGGTAACATAGGTAAAGAGGGTCGAACGATCCAGTGGCCAGGCGTTTTTGCGACAGGCAATCTGCAAAGGCCAAACGAGAGAAATGAGAGTGGAGTGCGTTCGTTCGCTTCGCTTCGTTGTCCGTGACCCAAAGACTCACCTGCACCAGAGCCGTCAGATAGCTCTGCGGTATGTGGAGACCCGACAGCCACATGACCAGGGGCTCGCCCGATATCGACCAATACTTATACTGCACAGACCGTTGCTGCATAGAGACAGAGAGAGAGAGAAGCTGATTAGTGGACACGAACCCGGAAGTTGATTGATTCAACGCTAAGCTGATTAATGAGCTGCAGCGAATGTCGCGACTGTGGAGGAGGACTCGGACTCGTACTCGTACTCGGAGTCGGAGTTGGACTCACCCGCAAGTGCTCCAGCCAGCTGGCCAACTGTTTGCATGTGGCCGGCGCCAGGGAGCTCCACGATTTTGGCAGCAGGCCATTGAACAGCGAGTTGGCAATGTTGTCCAGCACATTGTCCATGCCGATTTCACCAGCAATGGCCTGCGGAGAGCAATGCAATTAAATTAAAAACGCGGCTCACATGTGTGGGCGTGGGCGTGACTCTATCTAGAAAAAGGGGGTGGAAAGGGCGAGGCGCCCCTCGGGTTCATTTGCATTTGTAAATTTATTTTGGCAACAAAATGCACTGCCGGCTTAGGATCTGTCGTTTGTTTGGTCCTCAGCCAAGTTGGCAAATGCATAAACAGAATGCACAACAAAACAAGCCCTGAAGGATTTATGTGTGGCGTCTATTGACAGTTCTCAGGCTAGAGCCAGCACTAGAGCCAGGGCAAGCGCCAGAGCCGGATAGACAATCTCCTAATAGTAGTTACCTTGCGGAGCAGCTCCAGTGTTTTCTTGATGCGAATCACCAGCAGATTAAAGCGATCCAGCTCCTGCAGCAGGACCACACCCGTGGGCGAGAGACTCATTTGGATCTGTTTGCGAATGCGCCACGTCTCAAAGGCCGGTGGCAGTTTCTTCAGTATTCCGGCGGCCACCGAGTCTATGAAGTCGTCACGACTGATGCCGCCCGTACCCTCGCCTGCATGGGCCAAAGACAGAGACAGCCAGAACAGAGACAGAAAGGGAAGAATAAGTAAGGATTGTGGCAGTGGTCGAGTGGCAGGAGAAAGGCGAGAAAAACCTTTGTAATGTATGCAGAGGCTGTGGTTTTTCCGTTTTCCTTTTTTTTTTTTATGTACATTTATCTTCTCTCCTTTCTCGGTATTGGTACTTAATTTTTTTTTGTTTTGTTTTGTTTTTTTTTTTGTACGAGTATTTTATTAATTTTCCTTTTTATCTGGCTTGTGTGTTTGGCACCCGATAGAACATTTTTTATGCTCTGCTTTATTTTTTGTTAAAGTGTCAATTAGCAAATACTAAAGCTCATGAATATGCAAATTATGGCCATTTTTCTGGGAGCTACCCGATGGAATATCGAGCGTATTGGCGACACGGAAGGCACATCAAATGAATCTGAAGCTGAGTTTTCGGCTCTTTTTGTTTGGGACCTTTTTTTCCATGAAGCTCTATGGATTTTCGAAGCCTTTTTTAAGTGCGATTAAATTGAGTTTGCAGCTATGTTTTATTAATAAGGGTTTTATGGAAAAAAAGATAAGCAAAGGGAGTGCACACCGAATCTATAATTTATTTGTTAATTGTTTGAAAATTTACTGATATTTGGGAATCTTTTCTAAGTGCCATTGAAATGGGTTACCATTAAAATCTTTTCTCATAGTTATTTCCATCGCAATTTTTTGTAGCACTTTTAAAATTCGCAGCAGCCGAACTGCACTGCTGCCTGGCCATATCTCCGCGAATTGAAATATAATTGTTAAACTCGATTTTTAATCAGTGAAAATATTTGCCCTTATTATTACTACTTTTTTTATATTTATACTTCAGGGGCGGTGAATGAATGGTTGGTAAGGAATTCATTCGATTGGGCATTGGTTGGGTCAAGTGGTTGTGGGGGGGGATTGGGTATGTTGTTTACGCGAAATACTTTACCGGCACTGACTTCGCTGGGCTTCCACTTGGTCACTTCGTGTGTGCGAATATATTTAAAAGAGTTTTCGAAATTGTATATGCAGTTATTTACAGGGCCATACATACATACATATACATATGCATGAGTTGGTGTCTCTCTGTGTCTGTGTGTGGGTGTGTGTGTGCGGGGTACCAAATAAACAGCTGTGTGTGGGTGGGTGGGTCGTAAGAGTGCACTCTGATGGCGGTTTTAACACGTTTAAGCTCAGCAACGCAAAAATTATCGACTTTTGTGTGACGTTTTGGTGCAGTTTTTTTTGGTGCTTCTGATGGCCGGTGGTCGGTGCGGTGAGGTTTGAACTCGATTCGCTGCGATTTGCGGCCACTGGATGAAAGTGAGTGGATGTGTGTGTCCTGCCCTGACCCCATCCTGAATGCATGTCCAGAATATGTCGGTGGTGGGGGCTAGGTCAGCATGTACGTGTGCGTGTGTGTGCGTGTGTGTGCGTGCATCTATTTTAATTTTTAATGTGTGCATTGCTGTTGTGTGCTGGCAATAATGGCGCATGCAATAAAGTTAATTGCAAAACCGCAACTAATTAATTAAATTAAATTAAAAATTCAGCATGCCAAAAATACAACATAACAGAGCCAGAGTCAGAGGCAGAGTCAGAGGCACGGCACACGGCAACGGCATGCGAATGAAAATCAACAAGATAAAATGTAATAAACGGCTGACAATTGGCACACGTTGCATGCAAATTGAACCATTTACCAGGCCCGGCCCTCGACCTGCACTGGCTCTCTGGCTCTGGCTGTGGCCCCTGGCCATACGTAAGCGCATATCTATATTACATTATTATCATTACCCACACCCGCACCGATCAAATTATCAATATTCCCCCCACCCAGAGCTAGACCACAGATATATGTATGCCTCTGGGGCGGCTAAATGGGTTAAGTATTCGATTCAATTCGATTCGATTGGTCGTTTGCCACTCACCAGTCTGCGGCTGCAGCTCAATCAAACTGTTCCAAATGTTGCGTGCCGCCATTGTGTAATAACCGATTTCCGCGTTCGGATGCAAACCAAACACATCCGGCTTATTGACCAACGGCAGTTTGTCGATGTGCGCTGTTATCAATGCATTACATATGTAAATAGCTGCTGGCAGTGGTGGCCCTCCATACCCGTCACTCACCTATATAGTCCTCCTTCAGTATGGTCTCATCCTCCGGCAGGCAGTAGTCCACATTTTCGTCCTCATAGAAGTGGAACACTTGGAACTCGTCAAACAGAAAGTCGCCCATGTACTCGCCCATGTAGCAGTTGGTGATGCGCCGATCGAAATCGTCGATAACGCGACCGCCGTACATGACCTCGCCAATGAGATACTTGAGGCTGTTCCAGGGTATCTTGTCGTCCGCACAGCGACTCAGATAGGTGCGCAGAATTTCGGTGCAGACCTCAAAGTCTGAATCATTGAAGTCGTACGCTATGTTCCAGCCAAGTTTGTCGTATTTGCGACGCTCCTGCGGAAGTGAAGAACGGTTACGAGTACACAGATTAATTGCACTGCCAGCCCCCAGGTCCATTCCCCCCAGTCCCAGTCACAGTCACAGTCACAGTCGAAGAGCGATCAATAACAATTTACTGCCGAGGAGTGCTCAGTGCTCCATCAATTGTGCGCAAGTTTCGGTGCAGTTGGGTCTGAAAAGCTTTCAGATACTCAAAATTAAGAAATTAATAAATAAACAACACCGAAACTCGACCAACTGCGCCCCGGACAATAAATTGGAGTATCTATTGGTGCACTTACTTGGACGACGGCATGGAAGAAGGCCAAGACATAGACCAGCGGACGGAAGCCGCGATGTGAGCAGCTCTCGAGGCGCTCCTGGCGCACTTTAAAGTACGTCGAGCGTAGATTCAGCTTCAAGCCATTGGGCGGTTCAGTGACAACTGCGGAGGAGAGAGACAGGCATCTTATGGCAAAAGCTGAAAGAGGGAGAGAGCGCTGAGCAATGTCTCACCCTTCAGGGACTTCTGCAGTATGCCAATGGGGAATGCTGGCGAGGGATCTGTGGTTATCCACAGCCTAAAGTCCGGATGCGGATTCTCGATTCGGTCCAAGTACTTTTCCAGCTCCCGCACGAACCGTATCAGCAAGTGGCCGTTCTGCAGCATCAGCCATTGGCCCTGCCGCACGGCCGTGTCCAGCATCCTGAGGGCAGCCTTCTCCTGCCCCTGGCCCAGCGATATGTGACAGAAGTTGGCCATGCCAATGATTGTGTCGGCCAGCTTGATCAGATCGCTGGTGGGATCCGAGCCGGCACTCAGGATAAAGCAGACGGGTATCGTGCAGGATGTCTGCTCGTAAATGGCCGAGAAGCTCACCACGGGCGGCATAATGAAGAACTCATCCATTGTGTCCACAATATATTGATTTATGCATCGGAAGATGCGATCCACGCGGAAGCAGCGCAAAAACAGCAATTTCTGTGTGGCACGGAAGATGGGAGGAGATTATAATACAACAAAATTACAATGAGATCTCTCCCTGACAGCTCATCATCACTCTGCGCT
This sequence comes from Drosophila obscura, assembly GCF_018151105.1. Taxonomy (NCBI): domain Eukaryota; kingdom Metazoa; phylum Arthropoda; class Insecta; order Diptera; family Drosophilidae; genus Drosophila; species Drosophila obscura. The sequence continues at coordinate 1,837,128 of NW_024542736.1, read as the reverse complement.
TTAGTTAGCCGGAGAGGATGCTGAGGATGCTCTGGATGCCGATGTTGCTATTGCTGTTGCCATCGCTGCGCTGGTTTACAAGCCAAAACTCGAGTGCAAATTGGGCTCGCTTCAGCGCTTGTCGCTGGTTTCAAGTGCGACTGCGGGCGCAAATTGCCGCTCATCTAATGGTTCGGAAAATTGATAAAATATGGTAATGACACACACACACACACACACACACACAGCCAGACACTATTCATATAGAGGATAGCACATAGATATACTGCCTGCCAGCCAGCCAGCTAGTCAGCCAGGGAGCCGGGCAGGCAGGGAGCGAGAGTTAGCTGTGGGACTGACAAAAACAGGCTGCTAATAACTTGAGATGAAAATGTGCGCCAAAGTTGAAGGACGTTGCGAAAGTCGAGTAAAACTAAACGCACCAGAGGGAAGTGAAGTGGTATATGGGTGGGCTGTGGGCTGTGTGGGTGTGTGGGTGTAGGGCTTGTACATAATAATCCACTAGAAACGAGCATAAAGTACGAAATCCAATAACGCTCAATGGCAACGGCAACAGCAGCAGAAGCTGCTTCTGTCCCCAAGAACCAACCAGACCCAGGAGCCACCACTCGAATGCTGAAAGCTGAAAGCATGCAAAGCGAAAGTACACAGCAGACCGAACCGGCACTTGCCTGGAATGCATTGCATTTGATGTTGTAGTCGCCCGGACATGCCACCTCCTCAGGATTCTCCAAGTCGTACCACTGAGAATGGGGCAGACCAGGCCAAACAGAACGGTTCATGGGCATTCGGTGACGGTGACGGTGACGGGCGATGGGCGATGGGGCGATGGGCGATAAGTGCAGGCAAAATGAGCGTCGGCAACGAAACGGAAGTCAGTGAATGCCACATGCCAGTCAGAATCAGAAGCAGAAGCAGAACCAGAACCAGCACCAGACCCATCGTCCATCCGTTGTCCATTGGTTGTTGTGGTTGTTGTTGGGCATTTTTATAGCATCGTCACAGCACCGAAAGCAGCAGCAGGAGGAGCAGGAGCAGGAGCACGGAGCAGCACGGAGCAGCAGGACCAGGAACAGCAATTTGATAACGGGCATCGGAGTCGCACGTTGACGTTGACGTTGAAGATGATGCAGCCCCCAAAGGAGAAATGTGAAAAATCGGAAAAGAAACACAAACAAACAAAAAAAAGAAAAATGAAAAAGGAAAAAGGGTAAATAAATATGAAAAACATGAAAACATTTAGCAATGCTTTTTGGGGGACATTTAAAATGGAACCAACCCTTTAAGTATCAGGATAAAATGCAATGGCAGAACTTACCTCTTTCCATTCGGTGAGGTAGCGACCGAAGTGATCCGGCAGTGAGCCGAATGCATCGGAGAAATCAAAGGCCAACTTCAGCAGATCCTCCCAGCTCTTTTCGGGCAGCCACTTGCAGGGGTTGCTGCGCTCACTCTTGGTCAGGGCAATGTTGCCCTTGATGAAGAAGTCGAGCTCCGTCTGCAGCAGCACGCCCTCCCGCTGCGCCAGCTTGGTGGCGATCTGGAAGGAGAAGAGCAGCTTGTGCCGCTCAAAGATGCCCGTGCAGCCGTACGAGTAGACATTCTCGGTCAGCGTCTTGATGATGTTGTTCAGCCGTTTGCTCAGCACCGTGTCCGGCACGGCCTTGCGCAGCGAGTAGACAAACACATCGAGATAGGCGGCCAGGGCATACTGGTACATGCTGTTGACGGTGGCCATGTCGGCGAGCGCGAAGAAGAGGACGGCTCCCCGCTTGGATGTTGGTCGATAGCCGTTGCGCAGGATCTCGATGTCGGCTGCCGTTTCGGCGGCCAGCTTCAGCTGCTCCATCACCAGGCCGGCCTTGCTCTTGGTGTTCTCCAGCGTCTCCACCAGCTCCACATTGTCCAGCATGTTGCCCGTGGAGGTGGCCAACTCGCGCAGCAGCGAGTCCTCCAGCTGCTTCAGCAGCTGCTTGTTCTCGCTCGTCTGGGCAATCAGCGACTCGCGCTGCTGCTCCAGATCCGGCCGCTCGGTGCCCACCACCACGCTGAGCAGCTGATCCTCGAGGCCCGTCTGCGTCACCGTGTAGTTGATGACGAGCGCCTTGGCATACACCGCCGGATCGAACTTGGGATTGGAGAACTTGGTGGTCAGGTAGAGGCGGAAGCCGGGATCCCAGTCCACCTCCTTGTCGCCGAGCATGACGAACTTGCGGCCCGCATGTACGCGGATGTTCTTCTGCAGGATGTCATCGATCACCGGATCGATGTAGTCGTCCACATCCTCGAAGAGCACCGGCAGCCCGTACATTATGGCCATTTCCAGCTGCTTCAGGAAGTCGAAGTCGCTGAACGACAGCACCTTGAGGTTGTTGCGGAACTCCTTCTTGCGGATCCACTGCAGCGCCTGCAGCTGTGGATCGATGCAGAGCGGGAAGCGGGAGGCGCGCATCGTGAGGATGCCGTTCTGCACGGACAGCTCGTCCGGCGGCAGACCCTCGCTGGTCCACTGGGCCACCTCGACGTCCGTGCTGAGGTAGGCGTCAATCTTGAACGGCAGGATGACGGGTATGCTCAGGGAGCTGATGTGCTCCAGCCAGTCGTCGAAGACCATCGCCTTGCGGAACTCCCAGGTGAAGGCGCCCGTGTAGGCCAGGAAGGAGGAGCTGATCAGGCACACGCCCACACTGTCGATCAGCTGCTGGCCCAGACTGGCCATTTCGGCGCTCCAGCGGATCAGCTCCGAGGTCAGGCCACTGATCAGCTTATCGGAGGCGATCAGTCGCCGCTCCGCCTGCTGCATCATCTCGGTGAGGGCCCGCATCTGCTTCATGGATATGGCATAGTTCTCGTTGAGGGCCGCCAGCTTATCCTCCAGCTTCGTGATCTCAGCGTTCAGGTGGTTCAGCAGCTTGATCTGCACCTCCTGCTCCTCCACCAGGAAGTCGACGCGCTCCTTCTTGGGCTTCACCTCGCGATACACCTCAAAGAAGCCGAGGACGGCCCTCACGAACCGCAGCAGACCCGCCCCGGCTATCGATATCTTACCCATGTCGTCCAGGTTCTGTGTCTTCATGTGGTTGCGGCAGGCGGAGATCTGCTTCTGGGTGAGCGCCTCGCAGTCCATTTCCATCAGACCCTTCAGGAAGTTGACGTCGCTCATCATGCCCTTGGCCGACTTCCAGCTGATCTCCTTGATGCCCTTCAGAATGGCCACGCACTCGCACACCACCTGCACGGCAGCCGGTGGCGTGGCAAACGATCGAATCTCCGTGATCTGCGCCTTCTCCAGCTCGGAGAGCGCACGTCTGGCCTCCTCCAGCGCTGGCATGGCATCGGCCAGAATCTCCTCGGCCTCGTCCTTCTCCACGGCAATCTGCTTGCCCTTGATCTCCACCTCTACGGACTTCTCCGATGCCTCGGCCTTCTTGGTGTTGGCCTTAACCGTGGATGCCTCGATGGTGACCAGCATGGACTCGCACTCCTCCGAAGCGACAGCCACGTTCTTCTTCTGCTCCGTGACAATCACCCGCAGCTCATCGATCTGCAGCGAAGCCTCTTCGATCTTCTTGATGCCCTCGCCCAGCCGCTGGCGCTGTTGTGTGATGAACAGATGCTTCTCCTCTGCAAGAGATTCGGGAGGATTATAAAGTGCTCCAATTGCTAATCTAATCTCTCCCGAATTGCTCACCCAGAAGTCCCAGGTAGGTGTTGATGTAGTCCAGATAGTGCTTGGGCGTCACAAAGTTGTTGCGCCGCAGCTTGGTCTGATAGTCCTTGGAGTACTGCTGTATGGTGGTGTGCACGTGCACCACGTGCTCGATGATGTTGTCCCGATGGTCCGCGGGTATCATGGCGTGCTCGGTGAGGAAGAGTCTGGCCACCGCGTAGAGCGCCTGCTTGGGCCAGGGGAACACCCAGTCGATGTAGGTGCTGCCAATCAGCCCGGGGAAGTTGCGGCAACGATTGCGCAGCGCTTCGCCGGCGGGGGACATGCACAGGACAACGTGAAGGTTTTCCGCACAGGTGCGCAGGAAGTAGGCCCAAACGGAGTCCCTTAGGGGAGAGGGGTAAGGGAAACGAAGTTGTGTGGTGAGTGAGAAGTGGCGTCTGGGTGTCAGGATGTCAGGCTTGTCGCTCACTTGGATGCCGAGAGTCCCTCCTCCTCGGCGAATTTGCGCACTTGATTGACAATCGTATCCTTGTCCTCGTCGGCAAACAGGGCCGGCACCTGGCCCACGGTCAGAATGTTGTTGATCAGCTCCAGGAAGCCCTCCTCAGCCACCTGGGCGGCCGTGAACAGGAACACAACCTTCTTCCGCTTGACGCCCGCCAGGGTGTAGAGCACCTTGAGGTCCTCCCGGAAGGCGGTCTCGTTGTAGCCACGCGAAATGGTGATCTCGAATACCTCACACTCGGCGGCAAAGGCCGCCAGGCGGGTGATGCACTTCTTGCCACAGCCACCGACGCCGATGAGCAGGACGTGGCCGCGGTTCATGCGCAGCGTGCGATGCACTCGGGTCAGATGCTCCACACAGTCCTCGAACAGGACGAGGGTCATCTTCTGCTTGCGATCGCAGTATTCCTCCAATATCTCAATGAACAGCGACCACACCGAATCGTAGTCGAGCAGATCCTCGTACAGACGCGCCTCCGCCTCGTTGGTGAAGTTACGGAAATCGCCAAACAGTATGGGATCGCGCAGGACATAGTCCTTGAGCGACATGACCACCTGCGGCCCCTCATCCTCCTCCTCCTCCTCGCCCTCCTCCTCGGCAGCGGCATCATCCGCATAGGCCTCGTACAGCAGACGGGCCTGGGCCTCCGCCTCCGCGGTGGTCACATCAATGAATCCGTACTGCTCCTCGAACTCTGGCGGGAAGCGCTCAGCCACCTCGTTGGCCAGATTACGGCGCACACCGTTGATGTCCTACGAATGGAGAATGGAGTGAGAGAGTCATCAATTTCCCAATAAAGAAAAATTCACTTACGGGATCGGCAATCAGTCGATCGCATATTATTCGCGTAAATTCGTTGCGCCAGACCCGGATGAATTCTCTCAGGTTCTTGAAGCACGTGGGCTCGATCAGCAGCAGTCCGGCAAAGATGCGCGACAGATCCTTCAGGTTGAAGATGTAGTGGAACTTCGAGGGCGTTGGCGGCAGGTCCACAATTACCATCTGTGTGTGGGAGAGAGAGTCGAAGGAGCATCGGAAGCGCCCAAAGGCGGCAATTAGCATTAAGAAGCAGCAGGGCCATTGCACACACAATGGACAGCCCCACCCCCATTCCATCCCAACCTCTTCCTTGCCAGAAGCTACAACGGAGTGTGGCGTGTGGTGGGGTGGGCAGCAATGCTACACAAATCAATTTTATCTCGACCAGCAATATGCATTCAAAATGGGCTTCCTACACGCCCTCGGGGACATTGCCAAGTTGCTGAATTTACAGCCATTATCGAGTTGCAGCCCTGCCGCCGCCACAGCACTAGCAGTGGCAGCAGCATTGGGTCTGAGTAACGGCAATTCTATTCAAATAATTCATTTCACTCCATTTCGTGGCGCATTAATATCCCTGGCCCCGGCGCGCGCGTCGAGTGTGTAAAGAAGACATACGAACTTGGTTGGCAGGAGAGGAAGGCAGAGCAAGGAATTGGATGGCGATGGGGATGGGTTGCTTGTGCCGGGTCGGGTCGGACTCTAGCTGCAGGTGTGAGTAAATCATTTTTTTTCTATATATATATTTTTTTTGGGGCAGAAGAGAGCAGGGCTGTGGGGGGGGGTTCTGCTTCTTGTGGCAATTGTGGCGACAAATGCATTTTTATCTGTACGCAATGAAATGCGATAATATTTTAGTGTCAACAATTGTTAAAAGGACCATAAACTAATGCCCCTTGCTGCACTTCTGCCACGCCCACCGGCTGCGAAAAGAGCCATCTTCAGTTCAATACTTGAACATAATCAAATTTTGCTCTGGCCGAGATATTCCGAAAGAGATACGAGAAGGCAGTCAGAGGCATATACACTCGTACAGGGATAGAGGGATAGGGGGACAGGGACAGGGACACAGTCAACTAGGCAGCTGTCGAGGCGGGTGACCATTGTGGAGTGGCGGGGTGGCATGGGGCATGGCATGGCTCCGGCACTGAGTTGCACTCGAAAAACCAATGGAGCAACTAGGAGATTGAGAACAAGGACGATGGAGAGGACTAGAACTACGACGACTACGGCGATGCCTCGACTACGTAGTGCATTACAGACCATTGAATAATTTCCATTTCCATTGTATGGCAAATGGAGAGAGGATGGGCATGGGCATGGGGGATGGGCGTGGGCATGGGGGATTGGCAAAAGCAAAGCAGATTATGAAAAATTGTCGTTATTTGCATATGTAAATCGAATTTCATAAAATTTGTGAGAGGCCTTAAAGCATTTGCCAGCATGGAATAGATTTCGTTTGGACAGAGTTTCGACTGACTGAAGTCAAAGGTGTCACGCAAAATGAATGGCTGCTGTATAATATATTAATAATCCAAGCGAAAAGTCCTACCTTGAATAACTTTAATGTCATAACGACAATTATGTCGGCAATCATCATGAAGCGATCGGGGAACTTGATGAACTCCAAGTGGCCCTTGAAGATGGATGAGTAGATCTGGATGAGCGACTCGTCGTTGGGGAACACAATGTTGTACGTGGAGAACATGCTGATGAAGCGTGGATCGACCTCGTTGCGACCACCGCCAGCCGTGCCCATGGCCGCATAGAAGGTCATGTCCTTAAATTTCTTCCAAAGTAGATCCTTGTCGCGGTCATACATGCCGCCACGCTCAAAGAAGAGCTTCAGCAGGGCAATAGGCTGCTGTGTGCCATACCTGAGCAAAGCAAAGTAAAAGTAGGTTAAGAGACATCAAGGCAGGAAGGCAGGAAGGAAGCAATATTTCTGTCATCCCATCGCCTGTGTTCGGATATCTGGTGTCTCGCCTGTACTCACTCATCCACCTGCGGCATGTTCATGTCATCAATAAAGCAGGCAATTTTCTTGCCCATCGGTGGCCCATACGTATCCTTGGTGCGTTTCTCCACAGCCGCCTCCAATGTGCGCTGCACATCCAACGATGAGGTTCTCGATGAAAAATTAATATTGAGTATGATCTGAAAGAGATGGAGTACGAAATGGAAGTGGGTGGGGGGAGAGAGGGATGGGATAGGGGTAGGGGTAGCGATATGTTAGCGTGGGATTTGACGTTTGTGCGAGAGATTTTTCAATTACGTTGACATTCGAATTGAGATTGCGCAAATATTGCATGATGGTGGCCGTCTTTGATGTGCCCGCCTCGCCGACAAGCAGAACGGGTCGTTTGATCTGTGAGCAAAAGGCGAGAGAGTCGCGTACAGGGGAGAGCGAGAGATACAAACATTATTAAGGTACAGGCACAGAGTCAAAGCCACATTAATGGCTTTTCCAACAACACACACAGAGACAGAGACAGATAGATAGCTTACCTCACTCATGAGCGCCAGCAGGCGATTGGTGCGCGTGTTATCCACGGTTGGCACCAGAATCTCGCTAAACTTCACCGACGGGTCATGGGTATAGGGCCTCACAATCCACTCCCATGCCTTCCAGCAGTTATCCGCGACGTCCCAGAAGTAATCATAGAGTGTTGGCTTGCTCTGCGGAAACTGTCCGCCGCTGGCCGGATTTTCGGGCGTATCCTGGAACAGGGGGAAGCCCGAAATGCGCTTCATGAACTCGTCAAACACAATTTGATGCTTCTCCAGCAGACAGGCGCCCATGGAGCCATAGACGCCCTGCAGGAAGCAGCACTCCAAGGTGTCCACGTTGTACACCTGCAGCACGGGCTCATCGTAGTTCCTGTTGTCCGACGGCCCATACACGGGCAGCAGGGCATCGTAGATGTTGCAGAACTGTGTGACCATATTGAGGTCCGTCTGCATTATGACCATCTTCAGGGGATTGCCCTGCGTGGTGCCATCCAGGCCCTCCAGTATGAAGGCTATTGCCTGCACGATGATCTTCTCGAAGAAGTCGTCGAGCAGCTCGCGCTGCGGCTCCGGGCGGGTGAGCACCCAACGCTGCCAGAACGGACTGTAGCGCAGATTCTTGGGATCCACGTAGACCATTCCGGCACGCGACACCGTCGCCGGAGAGGCATAGGACAGGTTGCCCACCTCGAAGAGCAGCGCACAGTAGTTCTCGAGGCGAATGCGCTCGCCGTTGGCCAGCGTCAGCAGCTTGTTGTCATCCATCACCGAGTTCATGTTCTCGATCCACAGTGCATCGACGTCGCCATCGAAGCAGGCATACCGTCGCTCCTGTCGGATGGGATGGAATGGGATGGTGTTGGGTTGCATTAGCCTAAGTGTGTTATACAATGCCTGTGTCGCTGGTGTCGTCCCCATTTTCCATTCCCATTTCCCATCTCCAGCAGAGCCAGCAGCCAGCCTCATCCATCCCAATGCCAAAGCGAAAGATTACTTTGCAGAGGCGAATGGATAGGACCCTGGACTGGTGACTGGTGCTGGGTGCTTGGTGCTTGGTGGTTGTGCAATCGCGGCTTATTACTGTATGAACGCGATTTCCGCATGAATGATGTACTGCACACAGCAGCACACACAGCAGCACACACAGCAGCACACAGGCCACATCGAGAGCATCTAAACCTAACCCCCAGCCTGCATTTGAGCCACGAACTGAATCTGAACACTCGACACTGAGCGTTGTGCGAAGAGGATTCATTCGCTGATGCTGCACTTCAATTCACCTGGGAACGACGACAAGGACAACGCCACTCTGTCTGGCGGTGTCTGCCCACCTGTGCAGGTGTTTTGACTCCCCCCCCCCTTTTCAACCACATACCACAAACCACATACATATATAGATATATACATACCTCACGCTCGATGGGCTTATTCATTTCACGGAATATATTTGAAAACAATCCATCAATCCAATCTCTCGTTTCCATATCCAAATAGCCGTATAATTCAATAACCGAACAGGCCTGCGGTATAAATAAAACAGAAGTATTATATAACAGGGAGCTGCAGCAGCAGCACCAAGAAAAACATTTTCACATATGGTTCAATGATACTTATTTAAAGGGAAATGTTTTACCCCCATACGCAGATGTTGCATTAAAGGAATAAATCAAGGCAAATATTTTTGGTTTATTTTAAGTCTAGAGAGAGAGAGATAACCAGGGCAGAGGGATATATCTCTAGGGCTGGGGAGGCAATCCAACTAATTATCGCACATTCAATTGAACAATTTCAGCAGCACTTAAGTCCAGAATTGGCAAAGCAAATTACGTAAAACAAAGGCCATGTGCAGGATGGACCTAAGCAGAAATATCTCCCTTCCCCCCAGGTGGTCATAAAGGCAGACAAGAAAACGGACCGAAAAAAAGCCAAGCAGGACCTTCCGTTGAGCAATTTGTGAGAGTGTTGCCGTGTGTGTGTTCTGGTAGGGTGGTGGGGTGGTTGGGTGTTACGTTCCGTCCGCACTTACCTTCGGGTTAAGCACAATGCACTTGGTGGGCAGGCCCATGTGGGTTTGCGCTTTGACCAGAGCATTTATGACGACAGTTTTGCCGCCACCTGTTGGGCCCACAATCATGGTCGAGTGCCGGGTCATCATGGTCTCGTACATTTGCACCACTTTGTCCTCCTGTCCTCCCGTCCATCCATATCCCGTGGAGCCAGCGAGAAGAGATTGCGGAGATGTGGAGCAAAGCAAAGTAGAAAGTAAAAAGTAAAGCAAAGCCGAAGGCGTTGCCGTTGTTGGGATTTAGTTGTCATAAATGATGTTGCCGGAGGCGGACACAAGCGGACACCAGGTACCAGGTACCAGGTATGGCAGCATGAGGAAGACACGACATCACATGTCCAGCAGTTGTCCATATCCGGCGTTGTCCAGGGCGTTGGGGTTTTGTGCGACATTTGTGCAACATTTTGTTTGATGAAAGTGGCACAAAAACCCAGTAGGAGATGGAGATGAGCATTGGGAAGAGCGGGGTGGAGGTGGAGCAAAGAAATGGAAAATTGTATTAGTGAAAATTGTCAGCAGCAAGTAAAGAAGACTGGAGAGCAGTGGAGAGCAGCCAGAGGAGTGCAAAGTTGAAATTGGATGTGGGCTTTCCTGCCCTGCGCTGCCCTGCCCTGCCCTGCCCTGCCATGCCGTGGCCTGGGTCGTGCAAAATGCTTTGTAACATTTCCTTCATTTGCGATTATGCGACATGGCGCAATTTACAAAGTGTCAAAGTGCCCGAGCAGGCAGGCAGGGGGGAGTGGGAGGGAGCCCCACTGACAAGGACACTGTCATGTCCGGTAGCATTTCAGGTGCAGGAAAAGGAAAGGCCATCCTCCAGTCTTCAGTCTCCAGCCTGCAGCATCCAGCTGCCAGCCGCCAGCCTCCAGTCTCCAGTTTGTGTTTACTGTCAACACTGTAATGACAGGGCAGAAACCAAGCTAACAATTGGCAGACGCACCTGATCGGGCAGCAGAATGTAGCCATCGTTGACCAGAACATGACGCACAGCGGAATTGAAGTCCGGATAGCCGACGCGCGGACAATCGATGCCGGGGAACAGGTCCTTGATGAGTCCCAGGAACAGCGGCACATCCTCGAATATGAACTTTGGATAGTTCATGTCGCGCAGCACGCGCATCAGCACCACGGCCTCTGGCAGATCCTCGGACTGTCGCTTCATCACTCCGGCCATGCGGAGCACAGAGTTGAGGGAGCGCAGGCCCCAATCGTAGTGGCACTGCTTCGAGAGCTGCTCCTGCGCGAGGGCATAGAGCACCGTCATCTTCTTGGCCAGCACTTTGGCCGTGAGGAAGCCGTCGGAGAAGAGCGAGATCAGGCAGATCAGCTCAAGGTCCGGCTTAATGCACGTCACCGGCCGGAACAGAGCCTTCACTGACTCCGGCAGCTCGGTGCGTCCGGCATACCCAGGATTCATGGTGACAAATACACCGCACTTGGGATCCAGTTTGATCTCCACTCCTTCAAACTAAAAAGGGACAGGTTAAAGGTTAATCCAGGGACAAGAGAGTGGAGTGTGGGGGACTGGTCTGCTGCACATACCACAAAGCGTTCCAGTTTGCGTATGAGGCCATTGCGTATGGTCTGCAGTTGCGTGGATATCACACTGAGCACGGAGATGTCAATGCGATTGAACTCGTCGAAGCAGCCCCAGGCACCGCACTGGACGAGACCCGAGAGGATGGTGCCCACGGCCCGATAGTCCATGCCCTCGCCACAATTGGTGACCACACAGAGCAGACCCATGGCCTTGGCCAGGTCCTTGACGGTTTCCGTTTTGCCTGTGCCCGCCGGACCGGCCGGCGCTCCGCCCAGATTCATGAGCAGGGCCTGGGTGATGGTCAGGTAGATGCGATCCGTCAGGGGCGTGATCACCAGGCGTCCGTTGAGGCCCATGTACTCGTAGCCGTAATCGAAGCTGCCCGAGCACTGGAAGACGTGCAGATTGTCGTAGAACTTCACCCAGTAGAAGCGCAGCTGGCTCTCCCAGCTGAACTCGCTGGAGTCCAGGACATTGTCGCGCACAAAACTGTCGATGATGTCCCGGGCATGGACATCGACCGTGCACTGGGCCTTGAACTTGAGGCGATCGTTGCGCGACAGATTGGAGCGCACCTTGAGGACGAGCTCCTCGATCTGGTAGTTGTTCTTGCTGAGGAAATCCTTCATGGCGCGCATATTGCCATGGTTCTGGGCCTGATCGAAGGCCTCCTCCACCTCGGCGGTCCACCACACTTGACTGGCGGCTAGGCCCACCATGCCCTGGTAGTTCATTAGCCACTCGGGTCTATAGAAATCGAAAGTGCCCAATGACTGTCAATTTAATACAATTGGCCATAAATATGCTCGGCCATGCGCCGTCGCGGCTTAAACAAAATAATAAATCGCGCGAAATGACAAAATTATACAGTCCGAAAGGGGAGTGGGAGCCCCGGACTCCCTCTCATGCAATGTAAATCACTGGCCATAAAAGGAATTGGCTGCTGAAGTTTCTGTCTGTCTGTCTGTTGTCTGTTTGTCTGTCCCGAGTCTCGCTTATTGTTTCAGAAGAAGATGGGGGAAGGATGCGGTGGATGTGAAGCAGGAGGCATAAAATAAAAACATATTTTATGCCCCAACACAGCTGACGTTCGTCCAACTCTCACTTACCTTGCAATTTCCAGATCTGTGCCAAAGTCGTAGATGGCCGTCTTGCTTATGAAGCGATTCGAGCGACGCATTTCATCCAGCACATCGTTCATCCAGTATTCGACGCGACCCTGGGCCCTGGCTGGAGAGAGAGAGCGGGCGAAAGGACGGAAAACAATAACCGCATAAATAAACCCCAGTTGCCAATATCAATAAGTGTGTATACAACATCGATAAAATTTGCTGTTGTACAGCCAGAACAGAAAGAAGCAATCATCTCCGGTTGGAGCGGACCGACCCATGCTGATGATGCCTCTTGCCTCGATGCCAACTGCGGGACTGCGGGACTGTGGACTGGCTTCAAATTAATTAAAAGAAATTGGCCAAACAGCCAGTAGCTGCTGCAGACACTGCCAGACAATAATGCCATAAAAAAGTTCAATTTTAAAATTGGCAATCAGTGCGTACAGCACTGAATGTTGTATTGTGGCTGGGGCTAGGCTCTTCGGATCGCAACTGAAAGGAACCGAACAGAACAGAACGAAATGGCACGGAACGGAACCTACCAATATGACGGAACTCCATGACCTCTCCCTCGCTGGATATCATGGCGGTGACCATCGTCAGGCTGCCCTCCTTGACCAGACGCAGTGACTTGATATTGTCGTACATCTGTGGAGTGGATTGCGAGGGGGTAAATGAAAATTGCAAAATCAATGCAGAGGAAAAATCAGAAAAAAGCAAAAAAAAAACATATACTTTTTATTTATAAGCCAAATAAATTCATAAAAATTTACCACGGCTCAAGGGACGTCTGGCTGGAAGTGGGTTCAATTCTGGATGCGGGTTGCTGGCTGCTGGCTGCTGGCTGTGGGTTTCGGTGCCATGCATGTGTTGCAGAAATTGGCGTAATTTCCGCCATGGACATTGGCCAGAACGAATAAACAGTGACATTAACTTTTATGGCAAGACTCTGGCTCATATACATGCACACACGCCCAGTCGTACATAAAAATAATGTCACTGGTAGTTTGGCAAATCTGTTGTTGTCACCAGCAAAACCGAACCAACCAACCCCCCACTTCATGGCCCAAACGCCCACCCACCGAAGCACAGAAGCTCGAACTGAAGTAGCCCGCCCTTGCCATCTTTGTACCCAACCCACCTTAATGATGTGGTTCTGCACTGCAGATGGCTCACTGCTGCCCAAAATGGAGAGCAGCTCATCGGTGGATATGAAATAGAAACGCGGAAAAATGCGACGCTTCGAGTCCAAATATTCGTTTAACGACTTCTGACAATTTTCCAAGCCAATGCCCAGGCCTTGTATATCCACTAAGCGTCCGGGTATTGTACAGAATGGCACCACTAACGGATTTTTGGCACAATCGACCATGATCTGCAATGGAAGAGGAAGTAAAGTGAAGTCAGAGAGTGGAGGAAAGCGGCCAATGGTAACGCCAGTTACGGCAGTAAATTATTATGAAAGGCAATGAGCGAGCAACGGCCAAAACCGAAATATAATCAAACATATTAGAGGGAAAAGAATAACTAAGCAAGGCACGCCATAAGATGCTCTACCTATGGCTATGAAATATGGGCTAATATGGGAGTAAGTTTTGGGCTTAGCTGGCAATCAATTCTTTTCGCTTTCGACATTCTTGCATTATTTGTATGGATTTAATCTGTGTCCAAGTGAATGATGCTCTGACCGAATACATCTGATTGTGAGTGTATAAACTTAACACGAATGTCGAGAGCAAATCAAAATAATAAATCATTTCACAAATGGCATCAAATATGGCGGCAAATGTTACAAATGAAACGTAAAGCAAACCGGTGAGGGAATTGGAGAGGGAGAGAGAGAAGAGAGCAAGTGGCGGCTGGCAAGGTTAAGTGAAGTTAAGCGCCAAACACACACACACACACAAATCTATCCATCCATCCATTCGAACACACACACACACACACACAGATACTACTACACACGGGTGTGCCCATAGAAAAGCCGATTTCATGGCAATTGGTATTGGTAGTAGGTAGTAGGTAGGTAGGCAGGCAGGCAGGCAGGCAGGCAGCAAATGAAGCAGTAGTAGTGAGTGGGAAGGTGAAAGTGCTTGGCATTTGTAGACATAAGGGACTCGCTCTCTCACTCTCCCTTGATATGGGAACTGGGCCCACGATGCGTATGTGTAATGTGTGTAATGTGTGTGTGTGTGTGTTTTGTGCTCTGGGGAGGAATGTTATTGTATGTGCACATACATATATATGGAGAAAGCAGTCGTTTGCATGCGTATTATGTTTACCGTTAAGTAAGGAGTCGCCATATTGTCGGCACACATTAAATCAACTCAAATAAATTGTAGCAGATACTAAGTATGCCTGGTGGCATGCCACTGCCCCATGCCCCATGCCCCCTGCTTAAGCAAACAACCAAATAACCCAATAACCAAATAACCAGAACAAGCAAACACAAGTTCAGCAATGAAGGAAGGGAAGGACATGGGAATGGGAATGGGAGCCCGGACACTTACCCTTCGATATGACTTGTCAATGTCATCAAATTTCTTCGCCTCCTCCGGCAGTTGTGTGCGAATGTCGCCGCCAATGAATATGCCCTCGAGATACAGCCACTTGCGCTGCACCACCAGCCACTCGTCGATGATCTCCGAGACCATGGCCAGAGTGCGTTCCCACTTGTTAACCGTCTCCAGAAAGGGGCCAATGAATCTGTGCACATCAAATGCGGGGTGGCGGGAGAAATGTAAGTCCAATTGGTGGAAATTAAACATTTATTTTCTATTTTTTTGTACTCACTGACTCGCGCCCATGGACTGTAGATTCATGCCATTGTCCTCCAGCACCTGGCTGATCTCATCCACGGGTCCCAGCACCCAACCGCGATCATCCATGCCCTTGTAGTGTTTGAGTATCTTGAAGGCCATCACCGCCCAGGTCTCCTCGACGGCGCGCACACCGCGCTCAATCTGCAACTCCTTGATGGCATTGGTCAGGATCTGCTCGGCGATTTCCTGGTACTTGTGCAGCTGCATGGCAAACATATTCTCCAGGGTGAAGCGCGCCGGCGACATGTCGAAGTACTGGCCCGTCTTCTCCATTAGCTGCAACCAATGGCGCTCGCGCAGTGCCTCATGTTTGAGGCTGACCATCAATGGAACAGTGCCCTTGAACTGTTTCATGTGCAGCTCCACCTGCTGTCCCACCGGCTGCTGACGAATCTGTACCAGGGGGGTAGAGGGATAGGGAGATGCAAAAGATTGGTTAGTTAGCTGCAATGCCAAATCAGTTGAAACAATAGTGTGGTTGCCACGCCTGTGGCTGCCCCGCATTGAATTATGACGAACGCGTGTCCTGTGGGCTGGTGGTTTTTGGTTTCTCGGTTAACTCCTCCCATTGCTGCTCTCTTGTTGCTGCTGTTGCTGCTGCTGCTGCTGTTGTTAGCCAAAAAGCGCATTCTGTTTGCACACAGTGCTGTCTGTTTGTTTGCACATGCAAAATTCATAGCAGTCGCGACCAACGCGAGGACATAAATCCAATGGCAGCGGCAACTGTGCAGCGCACTGGGACTGTCAACAAGTCGAGTAAAGGACAGCACACAGTACAGCACAGCACAGCACAGGATGGGACAGCACAGGACCAGTAGACGCCCCGCGGCTGGCATTTTAATTATTTCCAATATTGAACAAATTGATTTACATTTTAGAACGCCTGATTATGTAGAGCCTTTTCGCAGTGGTGCCATGCCGTGCCTTGCCGCGCCATGCGGCGCCTGTACGCCGAAATTATGCGCGATAAAACTGTGCATTAAAATATGTGCATGTCGAATGATTATATTCAAATTTTGTGCACACACACACACCACACGCTGACTGCTATTTATATTAATCCCAGCAGACTAATGAAATATTTGCCATACTAATCTACTTCTCTAGCAAAGCCCCCACCGCACCCACCTAGCTATCCACAGCCCACACAGGGGGAGGAGACACGGACACGCCCAGGCACACAAAACTTTTTTGGCTTTTTTGGGTGGTGGGGGGCGCTGAAATTCCTCAAAAACTTGTTAGTCAAGTAAATAAATCAATTTGTCATAATCAGTTTAGGTGCAAAATTGTGTCGCTGCAAGGCGCGTGGCCATGGCAGTGGCCCGGGGGGGGAGTTCAGGTGACCAGCGCTGGCTGCAGTGGAGAGGAGATGCTCGAACGTCTGTTACCCAGCAGGAGCTGGCAAAAGGCAAGGAAATGGTCTCTCATTCTTTTCGACTAGCCCAAGCCTTCGTTTAGGGGGCGAGACTGGGGGCGCGAGAGTGGGAGGAGTTCACAGTTCAAAAGTATTTTGCTGTTGTTGTTGTTGTTGTTTGGAGGCGTCTGTAATTTTATGAAAATCC
This sequence comes from Drosophila obscura, assembly GCF_018151105.1. Classification (NCBI taxonomy): domain Eukaryota; kingdom Metazoa; phylum Arthropoda; class Insecta; order Diptera; family Drosophilidae; genus Drosophila; species Drosophila obscura. The sequence continues at coordinate 1,820,519 of NW_024542736.1, read as the reverse complement.
AAGCAGGCCAAAAACTTTGTTTAATTGGCAAAGTTTACCCGCCCCGCCCGGAGGCCACCCGGAGGCTTACCGGCTTGGGCAATTTCCGGAATTCCTTCAGATAGCTCTCAACGCCCTCGGTCAGCACAGTGGGATCCAGGTCGGCCCACAGCGTCTTGCCCCAGATCTCACGGGCACCCTTCTGCGATCTGTACAGTTTGTAGATCTGCAAAAGGAAATTTGAAATAATTTAATCTTTCGAGAGGAAACTCGTGTAAGGATTAGACCTGCTGGAGACCCTCATATTCCGATTGAACGCGTCCAAATTCATGATAATCCACCATGGGCATATCGAACAGTCGCTCGGCATTGGCCAGCTCCTGGCGTCGCAGCTCGCGCTCGTTGATCTTCTGGCCATAGGGATCCATGAGGCGTACGCCGCGCTCCAGCTCGCCGCCCACCGAGCCAGGGCCGTTCTCGTCATAGTCCTTGATGAATTCGTCCAGCTGTCAATGGGAGAGGACGAGAAACGCAGTTGAGGTGCAGCATAAAGTTACAAAAGATAGATGCTGCAAGATGTATCCTGGTCCTTTTTCGCCTCAATTCAAATGATAAACACTTCAAGTTAATTCATTTTACGCTGACGACAGCGACAGCGCCAGCGCCAGCGTCCGCCGCTAACAATTGCAATTGACAATAATGGTTGAGCGCGCGGAAAAATCCAATTAAAATGCCATTGAAAGGAAATAATAATGGGGGAAGGAAACAAAACAGAATTGCAGAAACACAAAGAAACAAAAAAAAAAGAAACGCCAAATAGCGGAAATGCAAAGTCGGCAGCGCCCAGCCGCAGCCGCAGCCGCTCCTAATCCCATTTGCAAGCCCTAAGGACTTCCTTTCCATCGCCGCACAACTTACATCATCGCAGAAAACGTCAATTTCAACGGAAGTCATATCGGCGAACTTCTGTTTAATTGGTTGCAGCTTCTCCGAGCGATACAGGGCCGAGAGGAACAGTCGCTTCCAGCGCTTCTCCAGGTGGTGGGCCATCAGCATATCCTCGTAGGGGAACTGCAATTGGGAATGGAATGGAATGGAATGGGAGAAACGCACATGAAAATTAAGCAGTGTCCTTCAATTATCGCTGAGTGCAAATAATAATCATGAAAAGTGCCCGAAATTCACTAACGACCAACGAGGCGTGGCAATGCGCTCCGCCCCCACCCAGCACCCGTCCAACCACCGCAAAACCCAAAAGAAAAGTGGAAAAAAAAACTATAGCACAGCTTTCATGGCCGCCACCGCATAAATTTTCATTTGGCCTTTGCAGCGGATTGCAACGCCATTCAATGTGTCTGCGTCTGTGGCAGTGGCAGGGATAGGGGCAGGGGCAGGGGCACTGTGTGTGTGTGTGTGCATTCATTCATTAATTTATATAAAATGCAAGTTAATTCCGTTTTGTCTGGCCAAAAGCTAAGCGACGTTGCCGCCGCCACGAAATGCCATCAATAAATGAACGAAACGAATCCCGAAAAATGGCAGAGAGTACAGTAGAGAGAGAGAGAGAGAGAAACGCACAGCAACTGGCAACAGACCGGAGATGGTTGGTTCGTTCGTTGGCTGGCTGGTTGGCTCCTAATCTGGGACTCTGGTCTCCGCTCTATTCGCTGTGTCCTGTGCTGCATTTATGTAACCACCAAAAACGGAAAGCCATTTCCAAATGGTCCAGCACCGCCAAATATGCATATGTAAACAGAAATAGAAACAGTCGCAGTCCGTCGCAGACTACGGATGGGGCATTTTGGGTGTGGGGATTTTCTGTGTAAAGCTGCTCATTTGAATACACAAATAAGCGCCATGGTTAGCAAACTTAAGCAACTTTCATTAAAGCAGCGAGGAATGAGTGGCTGTGGAGCTATTAGGAAGGATTGGATTAGAGCGTGGCGGATGGGGGGAAATCGTAGCATCACAATCAGTGGGGAGTGCGGAGCGGCGTGCCAGCAAAAATATGCAATTGAAATTCGTTTCAATCTGGTTTTGGTTTTGGATTGGCTGTGATTGGGATCAGATCGGATCCGGATCGGATGCAGAATTCTTACCATAATTTTATGCTCACTGAGCACTGTGAAGGTCTCCTGCATTTCGTGTATCTTCTGCTCGTTGGTCAGCGTCGTCGATTGAATTGTGGCGATTGTTTGCATGACCAGCTTAAAGTCCTCCAGCTCGCGTGTGGTCTTGTTGAGGTTCATGCTGAGAGTCTGCCCCACAGGATATGCAATGAGTGGGTAGGGGATTGAGTGAGGAGAATTGACTTGACAATCAGGCAGTGGGCGTGGGTCTTGGCCGGGCTGGCCATCTGGCCATACTCACTTTGATTTCGTTTCGCATTGCCCTCATGCTCTCGTTGACATGCAGCAATAGCTCCTCGCCCAGTATGGTGCACCATTCCTGAGCATGCTGCGTGATGCTCTGCAGCAATGGTTGCAAATTTATGCGCACACACTTGACGTCGTGATACTTGCGCATGCTGGCCATCGTTTCCACAATGGCCGAGTAAAATGTAAATTTCTCATCGATTTCGATAAGCGTCACTTGGCGCTGCACAAATTTCTGGCATATGAAACTCTTCTCGTAGGCCCACAGATTGAAGTACTTGCGGAATCTTTGAAGGACAAAGCACACACACAAACACACACACACATATGTACATAGTCTGAAAGGATTTGCTGTGTAACTTACTGCGTGACAAATCCCTTGGCTTCGAGCGCAATTTTTCCAGCCAAATCGTGAATATTTATGATGAGATCCACAATGGACTTGATCTGGACAATGTCCTCGTAGTATGTATAATTGAATTTCCACTGGGCACCGGTTTCAATCAGCGGACACGACAGACAGGTGCCAGCCATCCAGCGCGTGAAGATCTTCAGACGCGACAGATAATCCTTGGATGCGGTGATGATGATGTTCTGCAGCTCCTGGATGGAGGGTTCCAGCACAATCTCCGACATGAGCAGCACGGCATTCACCTCAAACATGGGATTGTCCGACAGCAGGCGATTTATGTAGCACTTTAGATTCTGATAGGTCATGCTGTACCCATGGAAATACAGCGTTTAGTTGCTGATGAATGTGAATGCTGGCCATTAAACTTACTCCACAATGCACTTGTATGTCTCCTCCTCCCAGAATTCATAGTAGGTTTTCATTTTGTCCGATCTGCCGGTGAATGTGCCCAGGACCAAGCTCTCCAGCTTGACGAGCACCGGACCCAGTGAGTCGTACAGCTTCTTCATTTGGGCCGCCTTGCGATTGCGCGACGACTCCAAGAGCTCAAAGTAACCCTCGCACGGGTACACATCCACGCCGCAGTATTGCTCCTGTTTCTGCTTCTCGTCGTCCTCCTCCTCGTCCCTGAACATCGTGATGGAGGCGCCAGTGCTGGAGACGAACATGCGACTCCGCACGGGCTGCAGTCCAATGTCGCTGCGCGACTGACTGAAGTTCACGGCCACCGCCGTCGACTGCTTATCATCCATGGTCTCCGAGTCCAGATTGAATAGGTTGTAGTTCTTGATCAGATCGATCCGGTTGCGCAGGTCCAGGCGGATGAAGTTGAATCTGCGACACAATGGACGTGAGCTTACGCAGCTGCGAGTTGATCTGCTCGCAGAACTTGCCAATGTTGAACGAGATCCAGGTGTAGCGGCCCAGTCCCATTTGGATGAACAGCTCCGTGTCGTAGATGTGGCCGCGCAGGAAGATCACCTCGGACATGGACAGATTGGCAATGATGCCCTTGTACCGATTGATCACCTCGCTCAGCTTCTCGTAGTCCTTGAACAGCAGATCCTTGCGCATGATGCCAGTGCGCAGCACCGAGGGCAGCTCAAAGCCCAGATGCTCGAACAGCTGCCCCTCAAACAGGGTGTCGAAAATCTCGCGATTCAAATTCACAATAAATTCGGAATCATATTCGATGAGAACTTTGTCATCGACCAGTTCGCGCCAAATGGGCAGCAGGCGTTGCGACTCGCTGCGATCCATCACTGGAAAAAAAAAGACCCAAATGCTCGTAGTTCTGTTTGGACAGCTGATATGTCTGTCGCTCAACTTACGTTCACAAATGCTCAGACAATGCCTGTCCATGGGCGTGATATCCTTGGCCTTCTTCTCCTTGAACTGTGCAATGAACTGCAGACATTTCTGCAGCTGCAGATTGGCCTGCCGCGTATTGCTGACCATCCACATGATCATGGCCGTCAGCACGGTGAAGCGATTGATGCGGCACATCAACGTCTTTGAGGCCGTATCGCCGACGGTCGCCTCATCCTCGACATCTTCCAGGGACTCGACTGAGCCGCCATAGGACGTGTTCAGGCTCAGGCCGCTATGGATTACCGAATGCAAATGATTTGACGCACTTTTTGTCGTACTCATTCCCAAATGGGAGCCGCCTTCGCGTGGTTTCGCCTTCAGCGTTTGCACAGACTCGGAAATGTAATCCACTGTCATGGGAGGGTAGGATTATTGTGTGGAATTATAATTAGCATTATTTCAAGACCCACTTGTGCTGGCCTTGCAAATGCGAATGGCCAGAATATGCGAGCGATTTGTGTGATTCACCAGATACGTGGCATTCTGGAGGTACGTGTCGAAGAGCACCTTCTCGAACTGGTACATGGTGGTCATCAGCTCGAAGTACTGCTTAAAGGAGCTGCGTTTCAGGAAGCTATTCTTCAGCGCCGGATCATCCTCCACCCGCTTGAAGGCCAGCACAGAGCTCTTGAGCTTACGGCCCAGTAGTCGGGCCCAGCTAATGGCACTTATCTTTGCCGGCTGATGCTTGGACATGGGTGGCGATTTTTTATGTTTCTGCCAAGGATGAAATGAAGAGCATTTTACTGGTAAAACCTGTTGGGATATTTGTGAGTTGAGAACCAACCATAAAAACTCTCTCCACGGTATTGATTTCTGTGACAAAATAACGCAAAAGATTCTCATGCTTGGTGGCCACGAACTCCTGCAGGCTCTTGCGCGTATCGATGTTCATGGCATTGGTCACCAGCTGCAGACCCTTCTCCGACGAGAGCAGCGAATTGATGCTCTGGTCAATCACACCCTTGGCCTCCTGCTCCAGGGACTCGAGCCGCCTGTTGAACTGCTCCAGCGAATACTCCCAGTTCTCCCAATTGCCCGGCCGGAACATATCGTAGTCAACGCTGTTCATTAGATCATCCAGCATGCGGTACACCTTTCGCATCAGATTATCCACAATGGATGGGTCCGCAATGAGGGCCTTGAGGCGATGCCCAAACAGATTCTCGTACTGAATGAACACCCTGCCAATGTAGGCAATGTCCACGGCCACGCGATGTATGTGATTGACCTCATTAAACAGCGCCACGCGATCGAATTCCCAGCGGGAGCCGGCACCCGATTCCTCGATGTGTCGACGGCTGAGCTTGTAGGCCTGCTTCCAGCAGCGCAGCAGATTGGCACAATTTGTGGCCGTCTCATGGGTGTACGTTGAGGAGTATCTAACGGCAGGGGCATACCGTGTAATTAAATGTGTTTTCTGGTGCTGCAAACACTCACCGGAAAATGTTCTCAAAGTTGATGATTTTCTTGACCTTCTGCACAAAGACATTGGATATCTCACAGAGCAGAACTTGCATCTCGGGGTCACGGCAATAGTAGCTGGACATGGTCCAAATGTGACGCAGTCCCACCATTATATTTGGTATCTGAAGGACAGTCATTTTAAAGCTGTCGAAGCTGCGTACTTTCTGCAATAAAAATATATTAAATTTAAAAGATATTTCCAAGGGGGGAGAGAGAGGCAGCAGCGGCAGAAGCAGTATCCCAACCTCCAAGTAATCCGTGATGGTGCCTAGATAGTCCGAATTTTCTTTGGCCAACTTGAAGCGATTCTCTGTGGTCTCAAGGATCTTTTCCCATTCGAGGGTCATGGGTGACTGATCGCTCTGAAGACGCTCGAGCACAGCCAGCACAAAGTCGGTCTTCAGTTGCTCGATGGTGCCGTAGAGCTCCACCTCCATTTTGTGCCAGTATCGATACTCGGCCATCGGCGTGAATTCATCCAGTTTGGCATCCATCAGGGTTTTCAGTGTCTTGTTGAGAAACTTGATCCAACCCTCGACGACCTGCTCCAGTTGCTCCTGCGTGTAGGTGGGCACCAGGTCCAGTCGCTTCGGGTCCACAGGGACGCGGATGAGGGCCTCCTCGAACTCCACTTCCCCTTGGCCTGGCAGGATGTACGACGAGGGCATACTGAAGGCCCAAACAATGTGATTGATGGTCCAGCCGATCTCCGAATCGAAGTCATCGATCTCCTTGAGAATTCGCCGCTGGATGGGTGTGATGCGTGGCGGGGTGGCCTCCTCGGCGGCATGCTCCGCCTCAACTTTGGCCTTGGTCTCCGTCAGCATCTTCTCCCATCGCTCACCAATCGTTAGCTTCTCGGGTTTATGCTCCTCTGTGGGTGTGCCCATCTGGTAGAGAGATCTCCTCCATTTGAAAGCCAACGATTTATGCACTCACCTTCTTCCTCCGATGAGGATATGATATCCGTCTTTGCCTTGGCCTGTCCCTCGGCCTCGTCCTCGTCGTCGGCGTCTCTGTCTGCCTCCGGCTTCAGGCTTTTGGCCTTCTCCTGCTTTTTGGCCAGAGCCTCCTGCTCCTTCTTCTTCCTGGGGAACAAACAAACAAACACAATTAACGTAGTCCGCGAAACGGCATTCGAAATTAACACAAAGCGTAATGAAAGGCAAGGCCGGCCGTCCCACCCCCTCGTACGCCCCGTCAGCCGATAAGAAACAAAATGAGCAACAAATCGGCAACAAAAGGGGGCAACAAAGGATGCGCTCTGGACGTGGGATACCCAACTCTCGGTTCGGATCCCGTCGACTGCGTTGGCATTTTTTAATCTACATGCCTCCTAAAAAAAAAAACAACCCAAGGAAAAAAAACCAACAAAAAAAAGACAGAAACGAGGGAACAAAAAATTTTTAACTCTGGCGGCGGTCAAGTGGCATTCGCGTTGCGCGCAATGAAAGGCCAAAGCCAATGCAAGGATGAATGGAAAAGGAAAAGTGCGGCGGGGTGCGTGGAGCGGCACAGGATGCTGCCATAAATGCTGCCTGCCAAACAAATGGAAAATGGCCCAAAAGACAACAGCGGCAACAGCGACTGCGACTGGGACTGCGACGACAACGACAAAGGCGCGAGATGGTGGCGCCACCGTTGATGGTAGCATGAAATCCGATTAAAAATAAAAATTTCTTATCGGATGCGCTGTAATTTATGTGCGAAAAGGGTTCTCTCTTCTGCAGGACCTGTACGAAAAAGGAAACTGTAGCCGCCGCCGCCGCTTTCGATGGTAACCAGCGATAAACGCAAAACAAAGGCAAACAAAAAAATATTTGCATCACCACCAAAAAAAAAAAAAATAAACGAAAAAACGAAAAAGAAAACCAACATTCAGAATCGGAGAGACAGGGAGAGTCTCACTCCTGAGTGGAGAGAAAGAGGGAAGAGTTCTCCACTCAGCACCGAAACCAATAAAGCGCGGGGCAGCAGAGCAGCATTTCCCTGCCACCAGAGGCATCCTTCTACATCCCACACACACACACACACACACACAGATCTGCAATCCACGCCCTACGAATTGCGCCAACGGGCAACGGAGCGAATGGCGGCATTGCCTTTGTTAAAAGTTAAATACTTTTGTAGTTTAAGCGCTTTCAAACGAAATTCCGATGGTTTGGATAGCTCCAATAGACCCGGTCCCGATTCCTTGGCTTCGCTCGAAACATCCTCGCCAGCATCCCCGGCAGCGCCGCCAGTACCACCACCACCACCGCCACCGCCGGCTTGGCCTTCATAACTGTCCATTTGCTGGCTGTCCGTTGTGGCCGGTTCACGAAATTGATATTGAATGGCGCTTTTGTAGACCTGCCGCATAGAGAGATGGAAGGGAGAGAAAACCAAAGTTAAGAGAGGGGAATGAGAAAAAAAAACATAAATGCATATGCACTAGACGCGCCACTAATACACAGTAAAATACATACTGTAATCTTCCTTTGGAATAAATATAATATATATTAATATGCATGCGAAATATTCCATCTAAATATGTTAATATTTAATTTAAATATTAAAAATATTTAATTTAAATACGAGAAATATTTAATTTAAATATTTAACATATTTTAATTGAATATTTTCATATTAATGATGGGAGATGATGGGAGAAATTGTTTTACATAAACAATAAAAGGTGGAGAATAATTAAGAAAATTGTAGAGTCCAGTCCAGTCCTGGCCTGCGGTCTGAGTAGATTTTATAATAGATTCTTCGCGTTGATTTGCACCAAAAAAAAACCTGATTTTCAACAAAAATGTTCCAATTTATTTTCAATCCAAAGAGCTAATATTATGGCTGCGCAGGACTCCCCTTTCCCCACGCTACTGTATAGACCGCAAAATTTGCAAAAGTCCAAGTCTTGGCGGGGCAGGGGCAGGGGCCGGGGCTGAGTGGCAGCAACCAGCCTAATGGAAACCGCAGCCCATTTTGAAGCTATGATGAAGCAATTTGCGTTGGCGGTCACCGCTTAAGGCGGCTCGGTAGGCGTGATCCCACCGCCCCACCAACGAACCCGCATCCCCGACATCAGACCAGACCATCATCCGCTGGATGGAAGCCCCACATCGAAGGGGCATCCACATCCATCCATCCTCTGGCGTGCAGTGAAGCGGAAAAATCTTTGCGGCACAGCGGGCCTTTTGATAGATGACTGCCTTGTTTTGGGAATTAATTACAATTCGTCACAACATTTTGTTTTGCGGTTGAGGAATGGACAAACCGATGAAGGGAAGGAAGTAGCGGACCGAAGCGGACCAAGGACATGCCACGAGCCTTTTGAAACAATGGAGCTGCTGAATGCCTTAAAGTCTCCACTGATTGATTGGCGAACGTTTTATGGTGTGTGAAATGAGCAAAACGGGTGCAAATTTGAGTGATTTTGCGGAGAATACAATACAATACTCGTACAATGCCGAAGAGGCATTAAGTGATGCGTCTTTTAATGTCCGATTACGGCCTAGGTTGATTCTGGGATTCTGGGATGCTTACCAAGTTGAGGTCGTCGCGCAGCGAATCGATGAGTGAACCCCGAACGGTGCCCAACAGGAAGAGCAGCGGCATTTCCGCAAAGCAGTTGGCTATCTCATTGAACCAGGCTGAAAGAAGGGAAACGGGTAGCACAGATTAAGCTTAACAAATTAATAATCAGGAAAGTGGTTTGTTCTGTCCGTCTGTCAGCGACTTACGTATCTCCCTGCGATTCTTGCGCAAAATGTAAACGTATTTAATTTTGGGATCCAAAGCCGATGAATCCATTTCCCCAAAGTGGCAATGCAGCTGCGGGGTTTTAACATATGCTGGCACCAATTTCTGTGGAAATGTGAAACATTTAAGTACATATGTATGTACCATGTACACAAACATATGTATATGTAGTACTAAGGGGCTTGCTTGAATGCATTCAAAACGGCAGGCATAGGATAATTGAATTGGAATGCAAACTCGAATGAATTCGACTCTGCTATGCCTTATTTCTCGTTCCAACTTACACACTGATTAACTCAAACTCATCTCGAAACAAAGTAGTTAGATAAGATTAAAAAAATATAAAAAATACAATTTCATTCGAGCACATTCCATCAGTCTCCCATTTTGAGTGCATTCCTGCAGAGATCCCTAGGATGTACGATGTTTGCGAAGGAAACTAGGGTGTGGCCCAGTGCTGCCCAAGCGGTAGTGAATCGATGGAGAGCCAATTTCAATTTGTAAACTGAATGAATGTTACACTGCAATTAGAGTGAGTCGGACATAATGCTTACCTTCACCTCCACATAGACGGGCACATACGTCTTCTTCTTTTTGCGGCCTGTTATCGAACGGCGTGTGGGAGAGTGGGGAGAGTGTGAATGGGGGGGAAAACGTTGGAGTGCATTAGTGCAAGAGGGCGAATAGTGAATGGAGGCGTGTCAAATTGTAGGAAGCGAGCGACAGAGCTGCTGATTGAGATTGATGGGATGGAACAAAGTGCAGCGAATGGAATTTGCATTCGCCATTCGCTTCATTCGCGCCATTCCATTTAAATGCAATGAATGGATCCACAACCGAAACTTTGGCTCTTATCTTTGGGCTCAGTCGCCAAATAGTGGGATTTGTTGAAGGGTAGGGCGAAGGGGAATGATTCAAATTAAAAGTTACAAAAGAAAGGCAAAGGCAAAACTGAAACCAAAACCGAAAATGAGCCCCTTAAATATTTATGATGTGAAGAGTGCGACCAAAGATTCGTTTCGTTTGATATTAAGTTTTTGGACGGGCTACAAAATTTATGCAATCGCCAGAAGAAAAGGCGAAAACTGAGCAAAACTTTTGAAATTAAAAAATGGTTTGAACAGAAACAAAGAAAATTCAAAAAAGGAAAATGGAAACTAAGAGAAAAGCCTTACCATTTTCCGTATCTGAGCTGGCTGCAGAAATTAGTTTTTGTAATGTAAAATGGTGGATTTGTGGATGAAGCTTTTTGAGGGCCGTGTGTATTTCCACTTACGTGACTGTCTGGAGCGGGCCGAACTCTTGCCACTGCCACCCACAGTGGCCTCTTCCTCGCCCTCCAGTTCACCCTCCATGTCCGCATCGGTGGTCTCGCCGCCCGTGTAGGTGCCCTCCTCCACGCCCGCCTCCAGATCGGTGGTTGATGGACGTGCCGAGCCCGCCTCGACATCCTGTCCACCCTTCTTGCGTGCCTGCTTGGTGGCTGCTCCTGCCGCCTGCCTACCGCCCTTGGCATCGCCCTTGCCCTTCTTGCCCTTGCCCTTTTTCTCGGGCACTGAGGGCCTGGGCGGAGGTGGCACCTCCTCGAGCACTGTGATCTCCTCCTCGATGAGGCGATCGTAGAAGGTGCGCCAGACGAACATCACCACATAGTGGAGATCCTTCTGGCTCTCGTATCGTTTCTTCAGGAAGCTGCTCACCGCCTCCTGGTTCTTGGATATCAATTCGTTCACATACTTTGAATCAAACACTCCCAGCATATTGGCAATTATCGTCTTGAGCCAAATGATGCGCGGCTCATCGTTGCTAATGGATCCCACCGAGTAGGTCGTCGAGCGTTGGCCAGTGGAGCGACTCTGTAGGCTCCAGGCATCTGAGAAGGGCGACGGCGTCTCCCCGGGCGGCTGCTCTCCCTCGAATTGAAGATGTGCCATTGTGGAGTGGTCCCTGCCTCCTCTTATTTGAATTGATTGTTGGTTCTTGAGGCGGCAGCCTTTTGCCGGTGCTGCTTGTTTGGCTTCGTTTCGCTCTTCTTGAGGCTGCTGCTGCTGCTCCTCCTCCTCTACTTCTGTGGCACGGCAATGTCTTCGCGCGGCTGCACATCAAACGTTTGAGTTGATTTTACGGGATTTCTCTCTCTACCTTGCTCTCCCTGCCTCTGTCGGGTTCTACCTTTACTTCTGTAGGAGGGAGACTGAGGCTCCTTCTAAACCACCTTTCCTTTCCTTTCCGTTTTTGTTGTTCTTTCAATCAATTTCATCTGCCGTTGTGGAGTTCGTTTCCTCGCTGTGGCGTCTCCCTTCTTGTTGTTTGTGTGTGTGCTTACTCCTGGGCGTCTGCAAATCCTTTTGTGTATCCCAGGACAACAGTTGCGGCTCTGTGGCGGCAGTGGCTGCAACTGCGGCGATGGCCAACTGCCAGCCGGTTCTAAAACCAAATATGAATACAGCCCGTGAATACCCACCCAGAGAGATGTTTCCCTTGGCTCAATCTCTTTGGTATTCAAACATACGGCGCAACTATTCGCGGACACGTTTCGAGCTGCTTCTCAATTTGTTAACAATCCTTTACGAAACATATTCTGGATGACTTCTACCCATTACATTTTCAAGGCGTACTTTGATTTTCTGTTGCTAGAAATATCTAGAAATGATCTTTGCCGTATACTTTTGGAACGTATTATAAAAGATATTCCATGTACTTTGCTCAACGATTTCTCGATTCGATTTGTAAGTCTTCGACTTTGGTGGCGTTGTACTCCAATTGATTGCAGTTATGGCTATACTTTCTGTTATATTTGTAGCTGTTGCTGTTTTGATACTTCTTCTTCTTCCTGCTGGAGTTCCCCTGCCCAGCAGTTCGTTTATGCTGTTGCCTTGGTTGTAGTTCACTGCTTTGGGGGTATTTTGATTCTGCTGAAATGTTTGACATGTCCAAATCAAAACTTGTTTAATACCAAAAAGGGAAAAAACCCCGCCTTGAAACTTGCAGCTGCGTATATACACCAAAGAAAAAATCCGTGTAATTTTATTTATTTTAATTAATTAAAATATAATATATAATATAATTAATAATAATAATTAATTTTATATAATATAAGTGCCAATGCCGACAGTCGTTACTTAGTTCCCCGTGTTTGTCTCCAAAGTATTAAACTTTGGAATGACTATAGCCTGGATTCCAAATGTCTACACTATATATCCTGCATATCCTGCGGCTCTGTTGAAGGGTATAACACGCTGCGAGCAGCCTTACTTCGTGTTGCTTTTGCTGTTGTTGTTAGGCAACCCACCCAACAAATGCATTGGTTTAATATAATTTTGCTGATGCCTTTTCCTTTCACTTTGCCACTGCTGTTGCCTCTGCCGTTGCCTCTTTGCAGCTACATTTGCAACATGCAACAGTCGAATGCCACCTGCCTCCTGCCACGGTTCCTCTGGAGGGCACACGCCGTTGCGTAAACAAAACACGCAGCTCCGACTTAATGGCTATGCACATTAGCAACGTGCCAGGGACGTTCGTTGCCAGGCGCCGGGTCAAGTGGCTGGCCCATAGTAAGTAGCCATGGCACAGGCACCGGCACAGGAATGAGGGGAAACAGAAACGTGGTTGGTCGGTCGGTCGGTTGGTCGGTTGGTCGGCTCAATAACTGTATATGGGGAAGCATAAATAGAAATATTTACTCGGCATAAGCAGCAGCACCAGCAGCAACAGCAGCAGCGTCAACAGGGCAAAGTAAGTGGATGGAGTAGGTAAGTGAGTGGGTTGCAGGGTGGTTGGGTGGATCCGATGGCTCTGAGGCTAAGTGCAAGAGCAAAAGTCAACTTTGCCATTAGAAATTGCCTAACAACCGACAACTGCAAAGGTCTTTGATGAGCTTACTTAAAGTGCATACTCGTTTGACCCGCTCCATCGAGGGAAAATGCAAAAGAAAAGCATCAATGTGAGTGGAAAATAAACTCTCACTGATTGACATTGAATTTTTGTATTAATTATGGCCCTACCATGCCCTACCATATGCCATATGCCCTTGCCTTGATGTTCTCATCAGCGGGATAATCTATCAAATTAATGTACTTTTTAATAGCCTTGTCTGGGGAAAATCTTTGTGTTGACTTTACCTGCGGGCGAGGCTCTCTCTCTCTCGCCTGGCTGCCCGCCTGCCTTGATCTGTCCTGCCGCCTCCCTACGATGGCATGAGGCAATACTAATTAAAATAAATGAACATTTACGTCGTTGAAGCCAAGGGTTGGGGGCCAAAAGATTAGACGACGAAGGGTGACGTGGCTGCGGCTTTGGCCGTGCCTGGGGCCATGCCATGGCGGTGGCATCATTAAAATGCATGGCTCAAACGGTGCGTATACTTAATATAGATTGTATTGAGCGTCCTGGGGTGCGGGCGCGGTGCGTCTTGGAACAGGATGATGTTGATGAGAATTGGGCTGGAGGGAGGGGAGGCGACTGTAGGGACACTCCCACGTTCCGTTTGTGGTGGCTGTAATCTTTATGCGTCATGTTTTTATTTGTATTTATTATTGCGTCGCTTTGCCACCGAATGCTACACAAGAGTGTGTATATACACTGAGAGAAAAACGAATACAAATTTCATAAACTGCGGAAGGTATATTTTTCCTTAATGCAGATGCTTTCTCTCTGTGTATATACACTCTGTTTGCAGGTGAAATATTCCACGCATCTAGCGAAATGAGAATTTATTGACTTGACTCTGGGCATGTGTGTGTGTGTGTGTAGTGTGTATGGCTAGGTGTGTGTGTGTGTGTGTGTCATCTATAAGTGTCTTCTGCTCGCTCTCACTGTTTGTGTAGCGCTGTTTCCGCTGTTGAATCTTGCCTGCAGTGTGGAGGAGGCTCCTTCGGCATACCACCCACTGCATATTTATCTACGTCTAGGAGACACATCTCGAACAGCATCTCGCGCTTTGTTTGCATTTGTGCTTAATAACTTTTAAATGATGCCGAGCGTGACTCCTTCAAAGAACGAAATCAAATGGAAAACGTGTGTGTGTGTGCTCTGTGTGTGTGTGTCTCTGGGGAAACATACCATAATTAGTGGCAAATGCAACGATACAGGTACCTATCTTTGCCCCATTAAAACCCCTTCTCAATAACCTGATACTCTTTAGGAGGGGAACGGAATGGAACGCTTGGAATCCCCTTTTTCCCTTTGCGAAGATTTTCAAATTGTCTCCCATGCTTTAAAGCCTTTCGTAGGGCAGCAGGTCCTGACCTGCCTGCCAATAGATAAACAGCAACGCATAAGTGTGGGTAGTGGGGGGGTGGGAAGGGCTACGCTCCCAGCCAAAGCCGCTTATGCTTATCGAATGAGGAGAGGGAGGCCCAATGCACAGACAATGAAGTTTGGAAATTTCATTCCCGTAACGCAGAGGGCCTTTGTTTCGGGTTTCAAACATTTTGGAAATGCCCCATAATTGATGCAGGAGGCGCATGCATTCGAAGCAAGGCAATTGCATCCAAATATGCTTTCGAATGCTCTCCGACAGCAAATCCGGTGATGCCCCACGCCGTAGCTCAAGAGTCCGTCCGGAGTCCAGACCAAGTGCGGTCGAGCGATCTCTGCTGGGATGCGGAAGTCCGAGTCCTGGACTTGGGTGTGCCTGGATGTGTTAATTAATAAACGAAGTCCACTTTAAGACGACGCCTGCCTGCCGCCTGCATTGCCACTCGATTGCCATGGCATCGAGGCAGCAGCGGGGCAGCCAGGCAGCCGGGCAGCAGCAGCAACGGTAACCTCAACGATTTCAATGCAGTTTCGGGTTGCGTTTGCCACAAAAGCCGAATGCCAGCAACTGACAGAGATTGCCAGGCTTTGCGGATAGTTAATGAGTCGACGCCCAAAGGCCGGCAATCGGGGAAAATATGCTGCAGAGTTCCGCCCCCCCCTCTCATGCCGTCACACACACCCTTCGATGCCCAATCTCTTTGAGCGTTCGAGCAGCCATTGCCCAAATGCAGCATTTTTGAAGTAATAAAGCGCTGGGCTGGGCTGGGCTCAAGCCATGCCATTGCCGCTCGCTTGCCTTCCCACCCAGTGGATGTTTCTGTGTGTGTTGTGGTTGCTCTGATTGCAAATTACACCAGGCAACACAGATTTCAGAACAAACAAAGAGAGGTTTGAAGTCTGTACTAAAATCGGCTGACCAAAAATCCCTCGAATATGTCTCTAAAAGGCGCTAAAACCATAGCTAGCAAATAACTGTCAACACTTTTTTCCATTGCGGTCCGTTTTATTAAAATATGAATACAATACAATCACAGTTTACTTCTGCTATAAGAGCTTTTCCGTCGTGATTTTTAAAGGACATATTATGGTCTAAAATATTTTTATTAATTTTAATGACATAATTATAATTATAAATATAATATATTTTTCATAATATTATTTTGCATGTTTTCAGTAAATGTTATAAAATAAGGCGAACAGTGAGATTGGCACAATTAGTATTTAATACGATTTTTTCTTGGAATTTGTACCTTTGGTCACTAATTTTGAACAAATGTTTGACTTAAGTTCTTGATCTGTGGAACTGTCCAATATTTAATTGCAACTGCCGGTAAACAAAAACACATCCACAGAATTTCAGATAAATATTTTCAGGCTGAGAAAAAACCCATATACATATTTGTGCGTTTTTATTGCCTCCCTCACTATCTCGTGATAATCAAATAGAGAGCGAGCGAGATTCTTTTGATGAGACCAGCTCTGTTTCAGCTTTCGAAGGAACGGTGATCGATGGAATGGAACTGAATACCAAGTGCCGAGTGCCACAGAGAGTATATTCGACTGTGTCTTCATGCAGGAATGCAGTTTGAAGTACTCGAACTGGTTTACATGGGCACTCATTTAGTTTTTGTTGCCTGCTGTTGCTTGACTTTTGCCAATTTCAACTGCTGCTTGTTTGTTGCTCTTGGCCATTTGATATGCCGTTTTGTTCGTTGGCTAATTAACATTGCTTTTCTCTGATTGCAGCAGGGACATTTCCATTTATTTCTCATCACTCACTCGTACACACACACGCACAAACACACACAGAGAAATACTAGCAACAGTCGAAGGAGAAATTTTTACGAAAAGAATCAGAACTTGTCTTCAACAATATTATTCAAAATTTCCGACTCCAGCATTGGCTAAGTCAACTTTTGGCCACAGTAGAAAAGTTTTTTGACTGACTCCAAGTTTTATCATATTTTTGCACAGTCAAATCTCAGCGAAAGATTCTCCACCCCCTGCCCGAAGTTCAATTTGCATACAGAGTTGGAGCATTATTTTTATTTACCTGATTCCAGCGCTGATTTATGATTTTATCGTGAAAAATGCAGAGCAGCTAGGACGTGGACGTGGACGCGGACGTCGACGTGAAGCGACGGAAAGGAAAAGCGAAGCGCACCGAAAAGTCAATTGAAATGCAAACGTGGGGCCAGTGGGTTGTCTAGGGCTGTCCTGGAGTTTTGGGGCCAGGCCAGCGCCAGCGCCAGGACTCTCTTCTCTCTCTCTCTCTTGTTTGTATACGCCGCGACCGTTGCGTGTTGGCCATAACTCAAAGCCTGAAGCTTTGTTGCTTACCAATTGCGATGCGATGGCGTCACGTGTTTTCATTTGGCGCCTCCTCACTCGCCTTTATGCCAAGTGCTTCGTGGGAATTGTCACGTCACAGGAAGTTGCAGCAGAGGCGACGTCATTGACTCATAAATAAAGTTAGAGCCAGCAGGAAAGCGCTGCTGCTCCTCCTGCTGCTGCTGCTGCAGCTGCTAGGTGGGAGGAGAATCCTCTCTGGTGTCTCTGTCCATTCGAGCCAATTGCAGTGATAAAATTTAGTCCGAACATTGGTCGAAAGGATGTGCTTCGAATGTGCAGTGTTGGAGGAAAACTTCCGCCTTATCCAAAGGATTGCCAATGGCTGAAGATGCATCAACCAGCAGGCGGTCTGCAGAGAATAATATTTTTCTTGTGCGGTCTAATTGGGATATTACATAGATATCGATGTGAAAGACATTCGAGCGAAAGGATTTTATTTGTACAGAAATTACCGAAAATTAAACATGTTTTTGTTTCTGTGAATTTAATTGGAACTTATGCAAATTTTCTTCTTAGAAAGGTTCATGTGCAGCTTTAATTTTTGATAGATCTGCCCGAATTATCCCCATTCATTAACACAATTTACACCGTTAAGTGTGTCCTTAAATTGTATATTGTCTTTTGTGTGGCAGATACGTGAATGGTGCTCTGGGCGCGCAGGCTGTCATTCAATGTTGCCAGCGGCAGGTTTCTCGAGAGCTGCAGCTGCAGCACCAGAGTCCTGCCATGTGGGAATGGAGGGGCATGGGGCATGAAGCATGTCCTCTGCAGCGGCAGCCGTCATACGGCGTTGTTTCATTAAAATATGCAAGCAATATTGCGGCATAAAAACACACACGAAATTATACAAAAGCAAGAGACAAACGGACGCCCTCACCCACATGTGGCACATACGGATACTGGGGGTTGAATTTTTCATAATTTTCCAGCGTTCGGGGGAAATATTTTGCAATATTTAAGTGATGCTGGAGGAGGATGGTCCTGCTGCTGCTGCTGCAGCTGTCACGGCAGGATGGTCAGTGGATCGAGTGGTAAACAGACAATGAAAGAGAGTGAAGGAGAGAGAGAGAGAGAGTGAGAAAGATGTAGATAGAGACAGAGAGAGTGGGCGACAACAAACACATTGAAAGCGCATTTATTTGTCACTTGTCACGCGGTGCAATGTCGCGTCGCGTTGCGTCGTTGGCCAACTGGCATTTTATAATTCCCCAACGTTTTTCCTCCTTTCCTCGCCCTCCCATCAGCAGCAGAGTCGTTGAGAAATTTCACTTGATTGTCTGCCACACACACACAAACAGAAAGACAGAGGCAGAGAAAATTGGGGGCACGTTACTGGTGCGGTTTTTGGTCTGGGACAAGGGCTGAACTTATATTAATTACCTGCATGTGGCGGACAGCGGTCGAGCGGCGGTTGGTAGACGGCGGTCAGGCCTGTCCATCTGTCGAACTGTCATCTGTTTCGGTGTATACAGGGCGTATGTGTGATATATGAACGGGAGACAGCAGACAGCAGACGGACGAAGACACTTTTGCGACAACGAAGGCTGTTTTCATTTAATTTCATGTTTCAATTTTCAAGCAATTAACGCATAAAAGGCCGTTTCGGCCTTGTCCAAATAATTGACCAAGATGGAAAAACATTCAGGCTGCAATTTCATATGCAAAATGGCTTAAAGCGAGAGAGAGGAGAGAAATAATTGCAGAGTGATGGGCAGGGGCTTGAGGTAGAGATGGGGTTGGGTGGGTTTTGCATCTACCACGAGGGGGTCGATTCTGTTTTTTTTTTTCTAATAAATGAAGTGAAAATGTTTTGCGCAAATAAATTTATGAGGCATGCAGCATCAAAATTATGATAAAAGATTGAAATGTGTGTCTGCCACCCTGTACATATATGCATTAAGTGTGTGTGTGTGTGTGGCAAAGCAAATATGCGCAAATTCGTGTTCTGGCATCAGAAGTGGAATGGAAACGTTGAATGGTGGGGAGAGGAGTGAAGTGAAGTGGAGAGCATCAGCGAATAAAATGGAGCGCCCAACCAAAAGTGGCGCGTACTCAAACGTAAAATGTTTGTTTGCGGCTTTCGAAAGCCAGCAAGGAGCTCGCCGCGGAGAAGGAGCTAGAGTTTGGGACGGCAGCAGCAACGTGCACACATCAATCACAGTGGCAAGGGTGTCCAACCCCGTCCCATACGCCGGCAATGAACAAGCAAAAGAAAGGGCACAAAAAGCAGCTTTGAGGCAGCAGCTGTAGATACCCTTGGAGGTTCACAAAACACTTTGGATCGTAAGAGAGCGAAAAGTACGGATCAGAGATCATAGAACTGCATAGAACACGAAATATTTGTACTTTGCTTCTAGAAATAGAAAATTAAATCTGCTGATTGCTGATCAAGAAATGTAGAAAATCATTGCAGATCTGATAATCGTAATCGAATACACCTTCTTATTTTAACTTTTTATTTTGATTTTTTTAAATTATGTTTCGCATTTTAAATATGATTTTATATATTAAAATCATTATTAGTTTTATTTTACATATTTTTAAAAATTATTTTATTATATTATAAAATTCACAATTTCAAAACAGCGTCTGACTGTCATTAGTTATCACCGTGAAAGAGTACGAAAAATAAGCAGCGAACAAATGCTGAAATTCTAAAGATGCACATTGAAGGAGAGAGAGACGGAGAGAGAGAGAGAGTATGAGTTTGTGTGTTTCTGTACATTCATAACTAAAGCAAAGTGCAAAATAAATATACATAGGTGAGAGTGTGTGTGTGTCTGTGTGTAAGGAGCGGAAGGAGTGCCGCATACACCCAGATACACATTCAACGCTAATTTCCGTCACGTTGAGCATACAAAGGAGCGGCAAGGCACGTAAGGCGGCGCACCGAAAAATATCTGGCAATGTGTGGCAAAAGTCGACAAGGGAAAACGTAGAGACCTGCCATATTCCATTTTTCAAGAGGCAACAACAGCAGTAGCACCATCATCGGTATCGACTGCTGCAACAATCATATGTGAGTATGTGTGTGTTTGTGTGTGTTTGGTGTGTGGGGCATGCTGCAGCATCATCAGACACCTGGCCGACACACGACTTCTTCTTCCACTTCCACGTCAGTGGTCGAAAAATGCTACACAGAACTGTGTTTTCATTTCTAAAATAAGCAACATACACATATTGATCGAGGAACTTTTCAATTAGTTACCAAAACAGGGAAAAACCCAAGAAAATTCATAGAAAGTTTTCCACAGCAGAGTTCAAACGGCTTTCCTCGTATAATTTGGCCAATATCTAAGCCATCCCAAATGGTTTATCTGTATGATATTTGAAGACCAGACCAGAGATGCGAGAGATATGTGCGGCAAATGCAAATTAAATTCGAAAATTTCCACTTTTCCAAGCCACTTTAATGGAGACAACTATTTTTGGAGTTTGTTTTCTAGAAATGAACGCCCAAAAAACTCCCTGCCGTGGATGGCAAAACTAAACATCAGGTAAATGAATTTCCACACCATAAAGAGAAACAGAGAAAGAGAAACACACCGTACAGAGACAGAGATTCCCCACTCTCATTTACCGAAACATCAACGACTTTCGCTGACGCTGACGGTGTGATGGGGCATGTAAAATCCATTCTGGGGCAGCTGAAACTCTTTGCTTAACTGGCGCGGCATGCAACAAGCAGTGTGGAGGAGATGGGAAACCCAGTGACTTTCAGCGCTGATTTTCAACTTAATTAATTAAAAGCAAATTAAAAGTTTTAATCTCTGCAACAAATTGTGTTGCCTGAAAGAAGGAAAAAGTGCCTACAACATTGTTTGGGTGGGCAACAAGGAGAAGGAGCAGGAGCTAGGCTACCCACTGATGAGCAGAAATAATAAACTGTAGCCGACAAGGGCTGCTATTGGCGATGCGAAAACAATCAAGTGGAGGCGCCACAGAAACAAAATGAGATAACTGAAGCTGAAGCTGAAGCTGGAGCTGGAGAAAACAAAAGAGTTTTCTCGGATGAAAGGATTGGCTCCATCTCTGGCCTTTTTGGGGGTGTGTTTGGGGATGTTTGGATGTTTGGTTTTTCATAAGCCCAATGTAAGCAGATTTCTATCTTAATTCAACGCACAAAATTAACAAATTTCCAAGCAAAGCCAAACAACGGCTGACACAACAACGAAAGTCAATTTGTTCAAACGATTTGTGGCATGAAAACTTTTCCTTCCATTCACCTTCTTTTGTGTGGTTTGCGGGGGGAGCGGGAGGTGCCAAAGAGCATGTGTCTTGTAATATGAAAGTTTATTTGTGCAACTTCTACGGCTTACAGTTATTTATTGCTGTTAAAAATACACTTAGAGCTTTAAGCTTTTGCCTTTTTTTGTGATCAATGGCCGGAAATCAAAGCCAAATGGAATGCACGTACATAGCTCTCTCCAGAAGCTTTCCAGCAGCAGCATTATGGATGCAGCATCTCCTAAACGTCAGTCTCTGAATTTATGATGCCTTCCGCCTGCTGCATTCATCACGTGGCAGCCGTCAACAGCTGCATCGTCCAAGGATCCATCGTCTTTGGATGGCTTGTCATAAAAGATGCTCATCATCGGTTTTTTCCTGTTTTTTTTTGTTTTGGGTGTCATAAAACGTTTTGTGTCGCAAGCCACGCCTGGAATAAAATAGTCTCAGAAGGAATCTTTGCTTGTGGAATACGATACTGTATCTTTTACTAATTGCGCGGCTCTTGGGGCTGGGGCGCCCATAAATCTGTAGGCTGTTTATCGGTGGGCGTGGCGCTGCAGCAGCAACGTCTTGTTTTGCAATTTGCCTAAAATGAAAACTCACTCACGCCAGCCAAGTAATCCTTGGGCGCCGCATTTAGTTGCAACATTTTATTGTTGAGTTTTTGGCAGTGTCCGTGGCTGCCGTCGCTTCGCATCGTTCTGTTGTCTGCCACTGCCCGTTGCACTCGTAAATGTCATGCCATGCATTTGCATTTCAATTTCCATTACAATTTGGAAATGGCAAAACGTGGAGCGGGGACGCCCCCGCCTCGTTGCTGTTTTTGGCCGCGATTAGCGTGCTATAAATCCAAAAATGTTGCCTGCATTTTAACATTATTTTGTCGGCCATCCCCAGCAGCAGCCACCCAGCAGTCCAGCAATCCAGCAGTCAGCCAATAGCCACTGTGTTTGTGTTGGCCCGTGACGTTTTTCTGTTCTGTTCTGTTGTTAAATGCATGCAAAGACCATAAACCAAATCGTTCGACGTAAGCCACGCCCCCCATTCGGAATGGGGTAGGAGGGGTTTGGCGGAGGCTGTTTGAAACATTGTCCTGCGACTCCGGAACGGAACGTACGTACGCTTCAAAATATGCAACTCATTTTGCTGGTGATGTATTTTTTTGTTGTTTTTGGTTTTTGGCAAGGGTTTTTAGGCACGGGGCTGGTATCCTGTATCCCATTTGCATTATTTGTAGCCCCCGATACGCATTTAATTAAAAGGGACGAACATTTGCATTAGTATTGGACTTGGATTAGCATTAGTTATACGCCGTAGCCAAGCCTCCCATCCCCTCCCCATAGACCCATTCTATTTCGCACAATCCAAAAAAAACAATACCAGCAACTCCGTCGCTATATTATGGAATTATTCCTGGCTTTATTCTGGGTTTCATTTGTATCTCTATCCGGACTTGATTCTTTGCTTTAATCGTGTTTCAATTGTCATACATTTTTGGTTCATTCTGAGCTTCACTCTGGCTTTATTGTTGCTTGATCATGTGGGTCTTCGTTGTTGTCATCATTCTTGTTTCATTCCTGGATTCATTCTTTTAATAGCCTTCATTTTTTCTTCGTGGTTCGCTGTGCCCTACTACAGCATTCATTGCTGCCTTCATTCTGTCTTTCTTCACGCCTTTATTTCTTACTTCATTCCTTGGCTGTGAAGTAAGGAGAAGACGGTGAGAAGCTAGTTTTACGCGTAATTATAGCTGATTTACTCAGCAAAAGGGATATAACCCGCACGTTTACTTAGTAGCTGTGTGTGTCAGCAAAATATCCAAGTGGATTGAAGAGCTGCTCCTCCCACTCCTACTCCTATACTCCCACGCTGTTCTGGTGGCACGTGTGTGCGGGGCACAACTCGTTTTGCCTACTCATTTTGCGTTACGCATACGCCATGTATGTGCTTCGTGCTGGGAGAGCTGTGTGGCGCTGCGTGGCAATATGGTTACGTGTAAAACTTTAAACAGCACGATGACTGCACAATTATGGCGCCGTGAGAGGGAGATAGAGTGAGAGAGAGACGGGGGAATGGGGCGTGCGGCATGGGAAATGGGGGAACGAACTGAAATTGTGGTTGGGTCTTGGCTGCAGCCAATGGCTTGTAAATAATACGAGCAGGTAAGCTCCGTGGCAGGTCGCACGGCATAGCGTTCAAGGTTCCAACCGTTGTTGCAGCAGAGTTTGTGGTACGATGGTGCCTCTGGTGGCTCTGGCTTTGCCATTTTGTGGCCGCTGTATCGTGGCAGGGCTTGTGGCGGAGCCACCAAGCGCTCTGCTGCTGCTCTGCCTCTGCGCTGCCGCTGTTTCTGCCACTGCTGCTGCTGCTGTTAGTGCAACTAATTAAGACAAACTAACGTACTAGCGGAGGGGAGTATCCTTGTTCCCTGGGGTCGTGCACACGGGACCCCACACACATGTCCTTGAGAGGTAACGGTGCTCAAGGGCGAGCCGATCCCCCCACCATCTCTTCTGCAAAGAGATGCGTACGTGTTTTGATATATGCTTTTATTACAATCACAATGTGTTTACACGGAGCGCAACAGCGAGCCCCATGCCACCCCCGCTGTTTGGGTGTTTGTGTGTGGCAACAGGGCGCCAAGTGCACTTAATTTGTTTGCTTAATTTACAAAACATGAGACGCTAGCGAGGCTCAGTCCTTCGTTCGGTGTTTAGTCCATGCTTCCATGCCCCCATTCTTCATGCTCTGCTCAGTCCCTTGTGTTGTATGTTCAGCACTCACACTCTCTCTCGCCGGCTGTGGCAGCATCGCTATCGGTATCAGGCTCAGCCTCCTCTCCTCTCCGTATCCGTCTCCGCCTCCTGCTGGTGTTGCATGTAAGTGCAGCTGTTGACTGGCGACATGAGAACATGGACCAGCCAGCGCTTTGACAATGGCACCATTGTAACCTCTGTGTGTGTGTGTGCGCGGCTTGATAACGAGTTCACTGTCTTAATTATCCGTACCTTAAGGATGCCCGAAAAGATTAAAATGAAAAGTCGTGCAATAAAAAAGGGGAAAGCTATTTATTTCGTTGTATACCCCTTTGGAAACTGGTACTGCATTTTAATTATCTTTTAAAGACACTTGAAATTTAACCTTAGATTCATGTTTTAAATCAGAGATCACAAGTAAGAGTATCTTGTTCTAGCTTTAAAAATTTAAGTCTTACGAAAATTCTAAAAAAAATTTAAGGCAAAGTGCCAAAGGCGTCATCATTCACGTGTTATCCTATAGAAATTTCCTCTTTATCATATCGTTTTCGGAATATTCCCCTATGTAATTTGGTGCAGCTTTCGAGATTAAGATGCCCACATCTATTCTTCCATTAAAATAAAACCCAATTTAATTACATTTTTTTTGTATTATTTATTTATTTCATCATATAATTCTTGCCTTTATCGCATTTAATTTTGAGCTAAATTCCACGCCCATTTTGTGGCGTGCATTTGGTTGTCTTTTTGGTTTTTTGTTTTGGTTTTTTGTTTTTCTTTTCGTTTTGTTGCCTCTTTAGGGGGCGTGTGGTTTGATTCTGGTTTTGACCATTTTGTGTGGCCTTTGCTTAACATCCATTAAATTATCCATAATTATATGCATATTTAATATATAATTTCATCGCGCTTCATCATTGCCTTCGGGGTTGTGTTTTGTTTTTGTGTGTGTTTTCCTGTATTTAAGTTTGATTTTACATTTTATTCTTAGTGTTTTTGTTTTGTTAGTTTAGTTTTAAATTTAGTTTTTGGGGGTTTTGGGCTTGCCAGTTTTTCATTCAGTTTTCGTTATTTGATTTTTCAGTTATTTGACCGCTTTGCAACATGCGATCAAATAATTTTCGTTTTATTTTAGAAGATTTTATTCGTTTTTTTTTTTTCGTTTTTGATTTACAATATATTTTTGGTTTTTGTCGACATTTGTTTTTCAAACATTATCTAAATGTTTTCTTTTTTGTTTTTGTTGTGAAATCAATGCAGAGTCCTTTAGCATCTGAATCTCCAAAAATAGTTGGTTTTTACTTTTACTTTCAGTAGAATATACTCTCAACATTATTCCATCCTAACACATACGACTCATACGCACTAAATTCTTTCGATTCGACATTAAATATTAGATAAATATATATTGTATTTATATATAATATATATTTTGCATTTAGTATGTAAATTTAGTCTAAAACAAAGTTTCGTCTTCCGTCAAATTAACAATTAAATAAAAATCAAACAGAAACCGCAAATTAAAGCCACAATTGAAATACAAATATAAACCCAATTAAACTGCATTCTGCCCCGATATTCACTTTTGATTTTATTTTTTATTGATTTTTCTTATGCAACTAATTAGTTTGTATTTTTATTTTTTTTTTTATCATAGCTTTAATTAATGTTTGCCTCCGCACGGGGGTCCTGCTGCTGCCTTTGTGCATGGTTTTCGTTTTTTTTCTTTATTCGTTCATTGATTCATTTTTATTAATTTATTATTTTGTGTGTGTGTTTTTTTTTTACAAATATTATTTACACGGCTTATGTGTCTAGGTTCGGCTGCGGCTTTCTTGTGTGGAGGGTAGGGTGTACTTATAGTTTTTAAATATTCCGATCTCTGACTTATGCTTATTAATTGTTGTGTTTTTTTTGTTGCCACTTTTTTAATATGCAATTAGTTTTGCGTGTGTTAATTTTAATTAAATTAAATTTATGGATTACTTTTCACTATTTTAATGCTCTTCCATCGATCCACAACAATCTGCTACGCCTTGTTACGTATTCAATCTATTATATATCTTTTTTTTTTTTTTTTAAACATTAATTATTTTAACATCTCGCCTTTACGCTCGCCTGATCTTCTGTGAAAGTGTAGCCTTTCACTGCAGCTTTCACTTATGACTGAATATTATAGTTCGTTATTATCGGAATGTTGCATGAAGAATGGCCGCAAATGAATAAATGCATTGAAAATATACCTCAATTTGAACTGTGAACCTGCGATGTGCGACGCGACCCCTGTTTCGTGGCAAATAAAAAACAATATAAAATACAAGGACATTTTACTAGGCGCTGACAACGATTTTTCTCCTCGTTTTTCCCCCCTCGCAGGTTTTTTTTTTTTTATTTTCCATATTTTTTGTTGTTGTTTTATTTCTGGTTTGTGTTGCAATTAAGCACGTTGCATCCACATACTCATTCATATTTTTGTATAGTTTCTTGTTTTTGTTATTTTTTAATTACACTTTATGTGCCGCCGCCTCCTTCTGCTCCTCCTCCTGCTCCCCTTCCTTCGCCACTCTTCTGTGTGTTTGCTTTCCAATAATAATTGTTTATGTTGCCCCATATACCGGTCACAGCTGTGCCACCGCCAGCGTGGCCAATGCGAGGGTGACAGAGCCCAAAGCGCTGCAGCAGATGCACTGTGAGGCGCCGGTGAGCGCCGAGTTATCCGGATCGCCATTGGCATACCGCTTGGAGCCCTCGAGACCGAGTAGATTGGGCGAAATGGTGGTTGGCGGCGCATTGCTCAGCCCGATACGCTGCTGAACGCTCTTGTGGAACACATGTAGTATGGAGACCTCGCAGAGCAGCATAATGTTGGGCTGGTATTTGGGCATCGCTTGGAAGAAGCCCTGCAGCACCTGGCTGTGCGGATAGATCTCCAGCGAGGAGTACGTGGTCGAGCCCTCAAACGCGTCCTGTGTGATGCGCTGCAGGGGTGTTTTATAAATCTGAAACCGAAAGAAGCAAAAAGGAGGAAAAGGAGGCAAATGGAAGAATCAGTATATGCAGTATTTTTCACTCTTTCTCGCTCTCATCCAGCAATCATTAGCCTTCACTCACCTTTCGTCCGTTGATGTACCATGTTATGTTCGCCGGCGGATAGGAGGGACCCACAGTGCACACAGCCTTGAAGTTGTCATTGGCGCCAATCACCTTCTTGTCCACCTGCATCACCGGATCATCTTTGGGCAGCTCAATCACCTGCATGTGCGCCGACCGTATCTCGGTGTGGAAGAGCGGCGCATCCTCGGAGACCTCGCACTGATAGCTGCCGCTCAGCTCTCGGGTGACACCTTTCAACGTGACGGACGTGGCATCAGAATTGGTGAGCTGCAACAAGCAATAAAGGAAGTCGAATACACACAGTCAGTACTTGCCATCAAAAAAGGTGTTCAAATTGGAATTAAAGCCAGATATACGGCTGGTTTTCAGCATAATCTTCTATCCCCTTCAGTAAAGCCAGGAAAAGCGCAGGCGATGCATTTGTTGTTAATCAACGAGGCAGAAGCAAGTGCCACAGGGGCCCTTTGGTTGGGCCTTTTGTTCACCTTTGTGTGGGGGTATCCGTATCCCCGTTTCGGTGGATATGCCCCGGACATCCGTTCCATTCCATCCCCATGATCGTTGTCACAGTTTAGCATATTCTGTTAATTGCCAGCCATCGTTTGCCACTTGGCAAACAGTTGTGCAATATCCTACTCAAAATCCACTTCAGCAGCGAACACTCGCGATTATCGTGTGTATGTGGCATTGTGTGTGTGTGTATTTTGGGGGGGTGAGTGGGATAGGTCCCTTTATCGCAGGCCTCGCCTTTTGTATTTAAGTTCAGACAAACAGCAAAACCCATTCGAGTTTTGCATATGCCACCAAAGCCAAAGCCAGCGCGAACGTTGCCCAGCCCTGCCCCATCGCTTTGTTTCATTTGCATCTGTACTAATCCGAGCATGGCTGTGTTGTGCCATTGCCATTGCTGTTTGTTTGCTGGTTGCGGATGCCATGCCACTGGATGCCACTACTCGTATTGGCAGTTGCACATGGAATCCCAGGAATCCTAGCCACTGGCCCTGCCCGGCCCGGCCCCGAGGCGAACAACAGCTTTTTACGATTGTTTCAACACTTTCGAGCATTGCTCGTAGCCCGTAGCCCGGCTTTTCTATTTAGTTGGTTGTTGTTTTCTTTTTGCTGTTTTCTAGTTTTCTGCCAGTTCATTCGCAGATAACGCGAATGTCGATAAGGGCCGCCAGGCACAAACACACACACACACCCAGGACATAGGGATCTCTCTGGCTGCTGGCTGGAGTCCTGGATGCTGCTGCTGCTGCTGCATGCAACCTCGCGGTTGCCATTTTGGCATATTGGCTCCATGAATGTGGCTCCTGGATCTCCTGTGGGCCCCCCGGGCTAGCGCTGTGGTTTCAGTGGCTTTTGGATTTGTCGACGTTGATCTCGTTACGCAATCGTAAAATGAAAACAAATGCGAACCGTATTGATAAGGTTCTCTATATGCAACAGAGAGTGCTGTGAGTGTGCGTTGTGTGTGTGTGTGTGGCATGAATAATGTGCACTGGGGCAGAGCATGCCCATATGTATTATAATTTCGTATTACTTGTGTGCACTCAGAGAAAAATAGTATAATAAAAAAAAAAACACAACTGCACACGAAATACAAACATAGCGAAATTAAATTTGATTTAAACATTAGGGTAATAAAAAAATAATAATAATTTAAATAATGATATATTAAAATAATTATTAAATATATAGTTTGTAGGAAATATGTTTTATTATAATATGAAATATATTTAGTTAAAAGTGTGGCATACAATTTTATATCTAAGTGTAAATATTAAAATGAAATGCCATTTATTTCTCTGGGTGTAAGTACGTTTAAGAGAGAGAGAGTTCCGAGGCCATCTCTGATGTGATATTGAAATAGTTTTTCCACTCCAACAAGAGTTAAGCCCAAGCAGCGCCTAATTCTCGTAATTCTCTGAACTTTAGCCACATAATAAATGTTGTCCATGCTACCATCTGGCACTTGCCGTTTGCCCCTTGATATGATTTCAATCCCCATCTAATTAAATGACACTAATTATGTAATCAAACATATACACATACACAGCAAAAGTTGTTCCTGTCGTCCTTTATTTATTCACTAGTTTTTATGCCACAGGCCACGTTGCTGCCTCATACGGTTGCAGGCTTCTGTGGGGTTATGTATGTGTGTGTGTGTGGCTTTCTGTCATATTTATTTAATTGCATGTGACTTTATTTGTTGGTGGCCCTCCACTGCCGCTGCTGCTGCTACTCTCCCTGTGTGTGGGGGCTGACGGCGGAAGCGGAAGTGGCAGCGCCAGGAAGCGCGCCAAACAAAACGCAAATGTCTGCCATTTTGAGGAATTATATGCCCAGTCGTGCACCCTCATAGCCTTGCTTCCTTTTTTGAGTTTGCTGGCCGGCTCTCTCCTCCACATGGGAAACTGTAGCCATTTTGTACTCGTATGAGATTCAAGCCATTCAGCCAGTGAGGCATCCAACAGCCACCAGCCACAATCCACCAGAAGCAATAGCAGTGGCAGTGGCAGTAGCAGAGCTCAACTTAACTTTGCTTTTGTCGTGGAAAAAGTTTTTCCTGAGTTTTTTCCGTTCCTGTTTTCGTATATATATATTTTTTTTGTTTTGTATTTTTATTTGTTGGCTTTTAATTTCTATTTATATTTTATATTGCTTTAGCCGCCGCCGCAGCTGTAACTTTGTGGCATGTACAAAAAAAAAATGATGCCACTAAAGCGTAATTTTGCATGCCACAAACACACACAAACACACACACACGAAGTGGCAGGCAGTGGACACGTGGAGTGGTTCCATGGAGTTCCATGTGTGAGAGTAAAGTATTGTTTCAATAATTCTGGCTTTATGAAATAATAACTTTGCTGCAAAAAGCGCTCCGAGATACGGTGGGGGGAAGAGAGGGAGAGCTCGGGCTGAGTCGAGTCGTCGAGTTGTAAGAATACAATGAATTTCATTGCAGTGGCCCCACCCCACCCCAGCCCAGCCAGTTTGGTGGTGCCTCCTCTATCCGCTATCCTGTGCCCCATGCCCCATGCCCCATGCCCGTGCCCCACTCTCTGCGTGTGCTGTGTCGCACTTTTGCTGTGGCTCCTCGCTGAGTTTCCGCTGTTTGTTGTGAAGCAATTTTAATTTTACCCAACGCTCTGTCGCATGCGGCACGAGTATGGGTGTGTGTGTGTGTGTGTGTGCGCCTCAGCTGCAGCCTCGTTTGCATGCAACACTTTATGAATTATTGCTGTATCAACTCAAGTCGCGGTGGCCACACACACACACACACTGCCACATACTCCAATTCTATCCACACTCTATGCTTGCCGCATGCCGCACATGCAGCGCACACAGACAGACACAGACACAGAAACTCTCTCACATGTGCACGTATTATGTCATGCCGAATTTCCGCTGCCTCCGAGCATTGTTGTAACTAACGGCGTTGGCGTTGCCTCCGCTCCACTACCGCTCACCGCTCTTCGCAACCAATTCCCCATGCCACATGCCCCATCCCATACCATTCCATCCTCTAGTTGCCGCTGGCATTTCACAACTTCGACTGCCTAACGCTTGTGCAAAAACCGACCACAAATTTAGTGAATGAGATGTTTCCGGTGCGGTTGTTATTCTCCTTCCACCACTGGCACAGCACAGCTCGCACGGACTAGTGGGGCACCGGCACCACCATTGTTGCACCATCCAGCCAGTAGAGTGGAGAGTAGAGGAGCTGCTGCTGCTGCTGCTGCGACTGGTAGTTGTTGCCGTGGCAGTACAATTTTTGGGTGTTTGGAAAATGCATGGCTTTTTATTGTGCTCATTGTTGGCGGAGGCAGCAGCAGCCAGCAGACAATAAACAACAACAACACCAGAGTCACCGCCAGAGCCAATGGTGGATTCTCCTCGGACATAGGACAGAGGACATAGCTAGTTACACTCTGCGATTCCGATTGCAACTGTCGCTACTGTCCCCCCATCCTCACGCCACCTCGCACCTCCTCGCATGCCTCCTGCACTTCACGGAATGCATTTCGCCTTTTATTTATTATGTTTATTTGTTGCCATTTGTCATACACACAACACAACAATTTTTAGCCAAGGCCGCCTCTCGACGGCGTAAACAACAGCCAGTAAAATAGAAAATGGAAAATCGCATGCAGTGGAGAACGGAGCAAAGCGGAGGGAAAGCCTGCATGTGACTGGCTTGAGTGGATAATGGTAATTGAAGTGCGGGCTAGCACTCTCTCTCTCATTTTTTTGTTGACTATACATAGAGGGTTATAGCTAGAGGATATGCATACATATGTGTGTGTAGATGTTTATATTTTGGATGAAGTGCACTCCTCCCCCTAGACCAGACGAGCAACAAATTCCTCCTTTGCTTATGGTTGTGATAATTACCACAGTATCTGCTTCCTTAGTATGAGGATTCCATAGGCTGATAGAATATCTGACTATATTGCACATCGGTGATGCAGTCTTCCACTGTACCCATCGCGCACTCAATTAAAGTTTTTCCAACTGCAGGAAAAGCCTAAAAAAGGAACTCCCACTCCTGCATTGTGAATCCTAATTAACAACAGTCCAGCTCAACTGTGCCTGGAGAAGTCCTGCAGGCAGAGAAAGAAGTCCCGCAAATACAGGATCTACATTGGCGCAACTTTTTGGTCACTTCTGTCGCCTGGCCCTCGTCTGCCTTTGGGTTCGGTTTCAGTTTCTGTTTCTGCTTTTACTTTTGCTGATGCTGGTACTTTCAGGACGAAAGTGCATTAATTTTAAGCGGCACATTGCTGTGCATAAATGTGAGGCGGCGTGTCGGGTTATTAACAATGTTAAAAGCAAACGCCAGGACATTCCGGCAGAGGAGCCTGGCAGCAGGCAGAGGCAGGGAACGGGCGCTGGCACTGGCTGCCATTACCACAAACTTAATGCGGAATAATTCCTTCCGTGTTGACAGTGTGCAAAAAGTTTTTTGGGGGTCCACAAACTCACAGAGAAGTGGATAAAAGGGCCCGAAAGCCAGTGGCAGGAGGAGGCAGCAGCAGCAGCAGCAGCAGAGGCATGAGCAGGCGACACACAGCGAAGAGGCCCGGCCTCGCTTTCGACTGCTCTGGTGGGCTTGCTGGCTGGCGATTTTTATTGTTGTGGCGGACAATGAATAAGCCGCAGAACTTAGAGGCACTTGGCATATCCTATTCCTGCTCTTGCTCCGGCTCCTGCTCCTGCTCCAGCTCCTGCCCCGCTCCTGCTGTGACCCCTCTGGCTGTCCCGTTCTGTCGCTCAGCGGGTGGTTCTCTGGTAATTGTGTTTTTAATTGAAGATTCGCCACCGAAGCGAGCGGCTGTCTCTGAATTAAAAATTTAATTACATTTAAAATGATGATTTTCCTGTTCATTTTACCCTTTTTTTTTTTGCATATACGTATACTCGTACATACATATGCATATGCATACATACATATGTATATTTTTCTGCACTTGTCGCTCGGGTGACATGTGCACGAGGTGGAGTGGTGTTGCAAGGTGGCGGTGGTGCTGCTGCTGCAGTGCTGTGCTGTGATGGGGCGGGACGGGGCGTGGCGTGTTGCTTTTCCCTACGCTGAATGACTTTTGAAGTTTGTCGACGACGCGACTTCCTATCTGCCTCCGCCTGCTCCGTCTCGTGATATCCGCCTTAATATGCATACATTTACATTCCAATAACGCTCAAGTGGACGACACGAGTGCACTTTGGTCTCGGCCACGCCCCCTCACCCCAGCGGATGCGATTCCCCACAAGTGGTGGGGCATGGTGGCATGGTGGCATGTCAGCGGCATCATCATCATCAGCAGCAGAACCAGAAGCAGAAGCAGATGCAGCTGCAGCAGCTGCCATTCAAGTGTTTGCCTCCTTTATGCACCACCTCTGACACTCATAGATATACACACACACACACATGAGAAAAGTATATGTGTGTGTGTGTATGTGCATATGCATAATGGGGCACGGGCCGGGAACTTTTCTCATTAAGGCCCCGTGTTTAGCTGTTTGAAATGATTTAGCAAAAGTAAAACAAGTCAAGTTATAATGTTTTAATCTCAATTACGACACTTGCCACAATTTCGACTCACCTCTGCCACCACAGCAGTCATCTATCCATCTGCATCTAGATCATGGCAGCAGCCGCTGCAGTAGTAGTGGCAGTGGCAGATGCTTGATGCCTTGGCATAACTTAAAAATTCCATTTTCCA
Source organism: Drosophila obscura (assembly GCF_018151105.1). Classification (NCBI taxonomy): domain Eukaryota; kingdom Metazoa; phylum Arthropoda; class Insecta; order Diptera; family Drosophilidae; genus Drosophila; species Drosophila obscura. The sequence continues at coordinate 1,787,230 of NW_024542736.1, read as the reverse complement.
TTTGTGGCGAGGACCCCGGACCCCGGACTCCGAACTCGACCTCTGGCCTGTGGCCTTTGACGTTCGTTAGTGCTGCTATCAATTTAATTTGGGGGTGGGCCGCCTCATTTCGATTTGTTGCTGCTGCCTCTGGGGCTTGGCAGCACCGAGTGCTGGCTGTTAACTTTTATTTTTTGTTCAAAAGGTGCTGCTGCTATTGCTGCTGCCTGTGGCTAAAACTATGGGCTAACCTTCAAACTTAATTGCACTGCGAATGCTGGCTAAATCATTTGCATTATGCAATCGACGCTCCCGCTCCCGCTCCTCTCCTCTCTCTCTCTCTTTCTCTCTCTGTCTTTCTATGGCTTTCTCCATTGGGCCGTGACCACTTCTCCACTTCTCTGCCTCTCTGCCTCTCTAGCTTTTCTTACGCTTTTCACCTGTTTGCGGTTCATGGCTGATTGCATCCTCAAGGAGTTCTGTTCTCAAATTAAAATGTATTTCCACTTGGGGGCGTGCCACTCACATAAGTAGGCTCTCCTGCCACATTAACCCACCAATGCGCTCAATGAATAGTTTCCGATTCGCCAAATAAAATCAAAAAGAGTGGAAACCAAAGAGAACCAAAGAGTAAAAAAAAGAAGTAAGTAGAAATGGGCAAATGGGGGAAATGGGAAATAATTAACACGCATAGCCGCACGCCCACTGCCACGCCCCGTGGCCCCGAGGCCCCGTGGCCACGTCGTGTTGCTGCAATCGAAATATTTAATTAGTGCAAAAATGCCTTTGAATGCTAATTAGTGGCAAATTAACATTCGAGCAGCCGAGTTCTTCCTCCTTGTATTCTCTCGTATTTCTCTCCTATTTTATATTATTTGCTTTCGTATTTTATTTCACTTTTTTTCTCGCTAGTCTCTCATTCTGATTCTCTCTTTTTCTCTTTCCAATAGCCTGTGCTGCATGGGGCAGAGTGCAAATTAAAGACACAATCAAAGCAAATTAATCAAGTCCGGCAGTGGCGGCATGCCAATGCCCCACTCCACCTCCCACCACCCACCACCCCCTGCTGATTGATGTGGCCAGTGCCCCATTATCGATGGGAGCGAGCAGGCAATTGTGATAGCAGACGGAAGATGGGGAAATCGGAGGCATTCTGGTAGCTAGCAGCCCCCCTCCATTACATAAAACAAACATTACTCCATCATCCGCCCAGACCCTACCCTCCTTCGCTTTATGCCATTATTTATTATTATTTAACGTTCCCCTTTTCTATTTTTTTTTCCTTTTTTTCCGAATTTTTGTGAAAAATGTGGCCCGAAGTGTTTGTAAATGAGTTTGCAGTTTTATGTGCGGACGAATGAGTTTTCAATTTATATTTCCCGCACACAAACACACACACATTTTTCATGGCAAATTCAATTTTATTTATTTATGATTATACGACAATCGATTCGTTTTCCCATACAAACACACCCATTGAGAAGATGGTTTATACAATGCACTGTCAAGGGTTTTGCAGGGTACATGGTACATATGTATGCATATGCAATGGATCAGTGGCTGGGACGATTCCTAGACAAACGAGCTGTTGATTTTTGGAAGCATTTGGAATCAAGAATTTTGCTGAATAGCTAACTATTGCACATTTAATTGCATAATTTGCGGCTGTTGCTTATTTATGTTAATGAAAAGCATATTCTGTTTCCACAGAGACTAGCAATTCGTTGGACTTTTATTAAGGGCTTAAGTCCTTTCGAATCATAGGGTATCTCTCCCTACGGTCCTTTATTTGTTTATGTGCAGCAGCTATTAATGGGAACCGCTGTTTGGGATTCTGTGCAGCATATATATTCAATGCGAGCCCCTGTCTGGTTTCTGTGGGTTGTGTTTTTATGGGTTAAAACAGGAACCGGATGCTGATTTTTAAATGGTGTCCAAAATATTTTGGTGTCGCTGTTGGCGCTGCTGCTCGGGGCACCGAATTTATTGCATACTTTGCGGCTGTTGTTTTTATTAATGAGCGCTGCATGAAACAAACGGAACGGAATGGAATGGAATGCAAAATGCAAAATGCAAAATGCTGAGCATTTTCCGTGCACCAGGATGGGATATATCCTCACATCCTCTAGATCCTTGTTTTCTGGGTTTTTCGGTTATTTGTTCGCTTTTGTTTGCCTAGCAGCCCCAACGCTCGCCCCATAAACTATTTTTGCACTTTTCGCAATATTTCAGTCAGCGGCAGCGGCTGTATCTGTGTTTGGTTCTACTATGTGTTGTGTTGTGTTGTGTTCTGTTGTGTTGTGTCACTTTCCCAATGGTGCAAACACATACACATGTAAATGGAAAACACCAACGAATATTGTAAATAAAATTGCACAAATATGGCATTGCAATAGAAATGAAAAGTGTGACATACACACGCAGATAGAAGCAAAGCTGCCTCAGGCAGCCCTGCCCTGCCCCGCCCCACTATCCACGTTTATAAATATTTTCACAATATTTGAATATTTTTCCCCCCATTTTCCATTTGATAGCCTGAGAAAACTTTTGGAACACATGGCTGCAGCTCTGGTGATTTGTTGATTAAGCGGAGAGACAATGGAGAGGGGGACCCCCAACACATTATGTGCGGAGATCCCATGCTTAATTTAACTTACATCAACATTAATGCCGGCAACGGCGAAGACAAATGTGGGCTTGGCCTCGCGGGGTACATAGCGATAGAACTCCTCCTGGCCAAAGTACCAGCGCACGGCGTACAGCGCTGCCTGTAAAACGGAAGGAAAATGCGTTAATGAAAAGCCTGAGTGGATAGACATCGCAGCAGCAGCAGCAGCAGCAGCAGTGGAAGCAGCTAGCAACGACAGACAATGAGCAGTGCCACGGCAGCAGCAGAGACAGAGAGGACGGACAGAGCACAGGCGACAAGCAGCAAGACAAAGTGCAAGTAATTATAATAATTAAGCATGCCGCCGCTGACAATATCCTCATAGCATCTGCTTGTCCTGCTGCTTCTTCTGCTGCTTTTGCTGCTGCTGTTGTTCCTTCAGGATATGTCACTTACCTGCTCCAAATCATATTGACAAGACAATGTCGCTGCATTTCCCATGATGACGGCCTCCGGCACGAATATCTTCAGATCCTTTAGGCAATGAGCTTTTGGGGGTACAGAACAAAAACACAAACAAAGTCAGGATCCAGCAGAGAAAGGCATACGCGTACATACATAATATGTATATCTGTATGTATGTATATCTGTATGTATGTATGGAAGGATGGCAGGATGTTCGTGACAGGACTCCCAGTGAGAGCGGTTCTCGATTGCGAATTTCGTACACGGCATGTGGCAACAATTTGAATTCGATTATGCCCCCAGGCACAGAGACAATAAAACAGAACAGAAAAAACCAACAAATAAAAAAAAAAAAAGCTGAAAATAAAACTCAATTATGCACGGGAGTTGCCAAAGGACAAGGATCAGGCCTGCTGTTGCTGTTGCTGCTGCTGCTGCTGCTGGAGGGGGACGGGACGGCGGATGAGGATCTCGCCCACTGCGTGTTAATTTATGACAGTGGCCCTGGGCCCATGGCCGACGCTCCGAATTTGACTTGCATTTAATGCAATTTATTTCATTTCATTTTATTTCATTTCTGTTTCATCTCCGTTTCGATTCATTTACCCAGTCGCCAGTTTCTGCCCAGCTGCCACACGAATTATCCACATTAAATCCAATGACTTATCCGCCAACATTAAGTGGAAATTTAAATAAATTGCAGCAAAGTGAGATCCGGCGACCATTTCGGGAATAGTTTCTACATCCATATCCTTCGATGGCTGAAACATAATCAACGTAATTGAATACATTCGGATGCCCGGATCAGGATGCGGAAAAATACTGCACAGTTGTGTGTGTGTGTGTGTGGCGAGTGGCGTGTGGCGTGTGGCATGGCTATGGCATGAAAACTGATTTAAAATAAATGAAGTGTCCATCGACTGGACTTTTGCCATCGATTTGTGGGTGCCACTGGACGGACGGGACGGCACGGGACGGGACAGAGCTGACAGGGCGGCTTGTGGCTGGCCAAATTATGGCTACTTTAATTGAACAAACCAATATTAATCAAAAGCAAGCCATGGCACATTCTGAAAGGGAAATGGTATTACAAGGAGTATTGGCACTGGGGGTGTTTGGCAGTGCATATAATAAACAGCTATTTGGTAAATTAAATAATCAATTTTAACCGCAATGGTGGCACACTGCGTGTGTAGTTGGCATAAAATAAATTCAGCTGTGTTTAACATGACGCGCGACTCGTGAGGGATTGAGGCATGCAATATGAGATTGGGGCTTTCTTTTCGCACACTTACCACTGAGCATTAGCTCGGAGATGATAATCCAGCTGAATGCCAGCATATTGAATGTGGAATGCAAGACTCCTACTCCTCGACCTCGAGAAGCACTTCTTCCTCGATCTGCTGCTCCCTTGGCCTCCCGTTGGCTGGCCATTTTTCTGTGTGTATATTCTGCTGTTGTTGTTGTTGCTGCTCCTCCTTCTTGTGGCTGTTCCTTCTGCGGATACAGTCTCCCGTTTCTCCTGCTGTGTGGCTGCTGCCCCTTCTTGTCGGCTGCGCTGTAAAGAGTTTAGAGTGCATTGCATGAGTAAAAAGTTTCAAGCATCAGGCGTATAATCATATTTGAGATGATGCTCCTGCTCTCAGGCTCTCAGGCTTATTGATAACTGGCTCTACTCGGCTACTTGTCAAAGTTTCAGTAGCTGCAAATTGAAATGTTGCCCTTACTTTCAGTCTATTTATCCATCCTCTATGTCTATGTTTATGTCTTTGTCCATGTCCATGTCTATGTCTATGTCTCTCTTTGTCTTTTGTCTCGTATTTCTCGTGTCACTCGTGTCTGCTTTGACAACTTTTGTGTGTGTATGTGTGTGTGCAAGGCTTTCAATGACACGCGTCGTTCGTATGCTGCAAGAGTTCGACGTGCTTAAAAACTTTGCTGCAATAAGACACAAAAACCTTTAACTAAACAGCAGCACACGACACAAACGATGTGTGTGTGTGTGGCATGTGTGTGTGTCTGTGGCAAATAGCATTAAGAATACGCAGCGTATGCCCCAGGCAGATGCATCAGCAGCCACCCACTGATTGACAGCTTTGGGGGCAGCAATACTGAAGCAATACTGTGTCACTGACAACTGAAATAGATTGGATGTGTGAGAGAGTCAGACAGATGGACAGACAGGAAGGAAGAGAGAGAGAGAGAGAAGAGAGAGCAAGAATAGAGAGAAAGAGAGATATAGATGCTGACCACAACATTGAAAACAATTGTCAGATGCTGCTGCTGGTCGTTGCATTTGTAACTTTTGCCTGGGACATCTTGTCCTGTTCTGCTGTTCTGCTGTCGTCCTTTCGTCCTTGCGTCCTGCTGTTCTTGTGTATCAATTAGACCACAAAATCAGCAACTGTTTCTGGCAATTGTTTAGCTTCCATTTCTCTGGCCGCAAAAACAGAAGCTAATGGTCACAAAAGCTACACAAGGATGCAGGGCAAATTTTGTTAATGATATCATCATATCAACGCATTAACTCAAGGCGCCCCAAAGCCATTAAGCCTTGCAACCAAATAAATGTTCGTTTGCTTCTAATTTTAAATGGGATTTTCCCCCCCTAAACATAAAGAGACGGAGCCACAGACAGCCACAGCCAAGAGACAGTACATAGTATAGATCCAAAGCCAAAGCCGAAACTCCCCAGCAATGGAGCAATAAAATGACATTAGCCACTGGTCCTGTGTGCGATCCCTCTGTGGGTCCTTGAGCATAAGACTCAAAATTATTGTTGCCGCAAAAACAACAAACGCATTAACCGAAGGACCCTCAAAACTAAAAGCAGCCACAACGAATGCAGGGCCACCAGCCCATCGACCTTTTCCCATATCGTTTTCGCAAATTGTCCAGCAGATTGAGATACATCCAGACACAGCATCATCATCATCATCCTTCTCATCGATTTGCTCATCGCTTGGGGCTGAGGCTGAAACTGGAGCTGGGGCTGGGGCAGGACTCCGTCTGTGTCTCTCTCTCTTAAATGCCCTCATGTGAGCATTTAAATTAAATTTAAATATTATTCTTAGTCAAGTCGATTATGTTCGGGTCATCATTTTGAACTTTAATGTGTTTTTCGGTGTGTTATTGTTTGAATGGAGAGGGCACCCGAACAGCCCAACAGCCCAACAGCAGAACATTAGAACAGAAACATTCTCTGAGTAATAGCCTTTTGTGTGTGTCTGTGTGCAAATTATTTTGCGGTTTCCTCGACGGCGGGGTGGGGGGGGCTGGACATACTGCCTGCCGCAAACTAATATCCACTCATCCTCATCTTTTGTTTCTGCCTTTCTGCCATTGAAAATTTCAACAATTTTCGGTGATGCTTTCCGCACAGTTTTTGGATAACAACAAATTTCCAAAATATTTCATTATGATTTTAATTGAAAATTCTCTGAGCAAAACGCAGAATGACTGGAATGGGTTGGGTAGCGGGGGGTAGGGGCATGAATCTCTCGCATGAAGAGAATATTTGATTTACATTCACATCCTTTGTAATGAGACTGTCCTGCGGCGTGGTGGCATTAATCAATTCAGTTTTCAATAGATACCCCAAAATAATAAAGACCATAATTAAAGTCATATATTTTGGGTGCCAGCATTTCCTCTGCGGAAAATGTTGTAATTAAAAAAGTTACAGCGTGAAAAATAAGCAGAGCAGGGGGCAGGAGATGGAGATGTGTGTGTGTGTGTGTGGGGGCATTCAACTTTTTTCAAGTGCCATAAAACAGTTGATTATGGGGCCATCATTAACGCAAATCTAAGCTTTCATTAAATTAATTTTTTATGTACAAAGTTTACAGTTTTTCCAATAAGCAAAGCGAAAGCAGGGGAAACGCTCATCATAAGCTCTCACCATAATGGAGCTACACTCCGCTTTAAGGAGGATTGGGATGCGGATTGCTGGCGGAGCCAAATGCTCGTGACGATGGTAATGACAGAGACAGAGACAGAGAGACAGTGACAGAGACAGTGACAGTGACAGCGACAGCGACAAAGGACGACGACCCACTGCCCGGATATTCAAATGCCAAAGCAGAGCGAGCGAAAATTCAATTGCAAGTCAAATCGAAAACAAAACAAAACGAAAATCCGTAATTGACAACATTTCAAGTGATAATGAGCACTTGCCACAGATACAGATACAGACACACACACACAAACACACACATACAAAGAGAGGGATACAGATACAAAGTGCTGGTGGCAGGGAGAAGTGTCAGCAGTGCTGACTGTGTGGAAAACTGGTGGCCAAAGCGAATTGATGATATGATTTTCCGGATAGTGACAAGACACAGCAAAGGAATGGCATTAAGGGTGTTTCCTGTGCGAAAGAGGACACTGGCTAAAGCGGAAGAAGCCATGACATGCAACAATGCTGAGGCAGCAAGCATCAGGTAAGATCCAGCTATCGATTTCACTTGTATCCTCCCTCCCAGCGACACTTGAGCCACTCGGCCACGTAGTCAATTTCAAAGATAACAGTCGAAAGAAATTGGCATCAGGCATTGGCCTGCTCTGGCCTGGCCTGTGCTGTCCTGTCCTGCTCTGGCCTAGCCCTAGAGGTGCGCTTAGGCTGGGCTTTAAGGCGCTGCTGGGATTTGCTGCTTAAAGGATTCACTCGACTGTGGCGGCCTGTTGTGGCAGGCAAATCATTCATTTCACTGTGGATCCACTTTGCTAATCGCCGGCTGTCAGTGGGGGCGGGGTGAGGGAAACCCAAGCACACCTAAACAATAATCGCAAATCAAGAGAAATCGTTGCTATAACGCATTAAATGCGCCCTTGATTGATGCGACACTTGCTCGAGGGGTTGCTCATTAGGTTTAGTGCCAGGGACCCCCAAATGCCACATGCGTGATACTGAGAGTCTGAGGGCTCAATCCTCTAATCAATCAATCAGTGTTTATGCCATACCACACCACACCACACCACACTCCACTCTCTCTCCCTCTGTCCCTTTGTTCAAAGCGCAAACGAAACGAAAGGAATATAAAAGAAAAGAAAAGAACAGAAAAGCAATAAAAAGAAAAGCAAAAGCAAGGAAAGTACATAATGAACAAAAGGGCTAAAGCGGGAGGGAAAGAGAAGGAAAGTTGGCGAAACAATTGCTTCAGTTGCTGCGTCGTTTGACGAATGCCCTCCAGGCGGAATCTGAATCGGAATCTGCCACTGAATCTGGAATCCAAATACGGCATACTATAATCGGTTCCGTGCCACTGGTTACTTCCGCAAAGAGAGAGAGAAAAAGAAAGAGAGAGTGGGAGAGAGAGAGAGAGTGAGTGAGGGAAAGAAAGCACCGAAAATCTTCTCCTTCTATGTTTGTGCTTTGTGCGGCGTTGGCGTTTTTACAACTTCCGCTTTTTCCCCGTTTTGGCAGAGTTCATCACAGGTTCTGCCGCCTGATTGCCAATGAAGGATTAATGCCGCTCCTGCTCTTGCTGCTGCTCCTGCTGCTGGTTTTGAAACAGTAACAGCAGCAGCTACGCTTTGATTGCAGCAAGCGGCGGCAGCAGCAGCAGCAGCAGCGTGATGCTGCAGGCGACACAAACTCGAGGATCAAACCCCCAACCAAACGCAAAGATAGAGAACGACCGACCCCCAGCGGAAGGAAGCCTTGTGTAATGGCACAAAGGATTGCAAATTGCCAAGGCACTTCCTGGCAAAGGACATTGATTTCTTTTTTATAGTAAAGTCCCTGCCCCATCCATTCGATCCCCTTGGCTGGCAACCACTTACACTCAAGCGAGCGTGTGCGGCCATGCCTGAGTGAGGGCCACCGCCACCGCCACTGGCACTGCCACAGCGAGTGAGATGTCACGACGTGTCCCTTAATTATGCATGTCCCTCGCTAATGAATTTAGACGTAATTGTTTGCAGGACAACGACCACTGACAGCCGCCAAAGACGTGGTCAGAGTGCGCGCTTTGCAGGCGGTTTGCAGGTCAATATTCAATCAAATATTAAGACCGATTGCGGTCTGGCGCTCACTGACTTTGGGGCAACCTCAGAGGGCGTTGGAGGCTTAATTAAACGCTGCATATGGTGCCGCCTCTTGTGTGACATATCGGATTTCAATCCAACGCAGCAACATCCATTCAAATCAAAGGTTTGAAAAATTGTTGCTTGAAATGCGAAAAATTTGCTGGGAAAAGAAAAGTTTAGAGCTAAAAAAATACTGAGCCAAAATGAGTTGACAATTTCAAAGCCAAAGATAAATGCTGAAAGGCCAGAGAGAGAGAGAGAGGAGACAGAGACAGAGCTGGAGAAAGTGGGGGGTGAAATGAGAGGTAACCCAAAGCTATTCCAAGTTTGTTGTAGCTGCTGCTGCTGCTGGTGGTGCTGGTGGAGGAATGGCCAGAGTCCCACTGCCTGACAGCAGCCTCTCTCTGGTAACATGGAAAATGCATTTGAAACTCGAACTTTGAACCACGAAACCGATAAATCACACGAGTGAAAAACTGGCATTAGGATCTACGCTTCGGAACAAAAGAAACTTAAAGGATTCACGCTGCCTGTCAGGCGGCAGAGAAGAAGAGGCCGCCCATCGGTTGGGCGCCAGTCGGTGACTCCGACTCTGAGTCCGACTCTGAATCTGAATCTGTTTGCATTTGGACACTCGCTGGCCGCTGCTATTTATGAAAATAGTTTCCCATAGCAAGTTCTGGCAGTATCTCTGGGAAACGGAGTGTATCTGTACCATTTTCTCTCTCTGTCTCGCTGTCTCTGTGTCTCCGTGTGGCTTCGTGTTGTGAAAGTTTCCCCCAGTGCAGCAGCAACCACTGGGCTGCTGCCAAAAGTTGTGCAAATTGTGGCCGAACAATGGACGGGCATGGCAGGCAGGCAGGCAGGCAGGCAGTCCGGCAGGCAGCTCTGTGATTTCTCTCGGTTTTAATTTCGATGCTTTTTGGATTGTTTTGCGGCTGGATAGCTAATCAGGCACCAGTTTTCCTATGAAAATTCTACTCCCCCCCATCTACCACATTTTCCATAGTTTTCCTGCAACCCCAAACAGTTTGCATAATTAAATGCCCCTCGGGGCGCCGTTTGATATAAGTTTCTTCTACTCCAAAGTCAGCCATGTTACCCGCCGCAAGAGTCAACTGTTTGTTGTTCCTCATGCCACATGCCTGCCATCCCTTGACTACTACTGCTCCTTCAAAGGTGAGCAAATTTAACCGCAAATGGTTCTAATTTTCGACTGCCTGTCGCTGACGTATTAATTTACATGCCACGCAACATTTAAGGTTGATTTTTTGTTACATTTGCTTTTGCAGCATTGCCCTCGGGCGGCACAACCGAAGAAGAAACTTTTGGTGCGTGTTGAGTCGTGTGTCGTGAGTCCTGTGTGTGCACCTCCAGGATGCTGCTCAATTTAGTTGTACATAAATAATTAATTACGCTGCCGCTGACTGAGTTATGAAATGCGCAATTAGGCGCGTTTAATATTTAATTAAGGGCTAACAGCGAGCAGCCAGGAGCACTGGCTGCCACATCGATGAACGACGCACACAAACCAAGAAAAAAACAACGAAGGGAAATGCGTACTGGAGCAACATCAGCAGCAGCAGCTCCGGTAACGCACGCAAACACACACTAGCGGGCGAACATGGGGTGTGGCAGTTTATAAACAGAAAAAAGGGAGTCGGGTGGGCATGGAAATGGTATTCGTGAGCGGATGAAGTGGCTGGATTAAGTGGCAGCTTAAGAATAAACAGGAAGAGGCGGTATGCGAGTGAGAGAGATAGCGAGAGAGCTTACACTAGGGAGTGGTAGAGCAGTCCTCCAGAGAGTGACTAAAACATTGCTGGGCAGTCCCCCAGTGCGTATACTTGATTTGTGGACAAGCGTTTGGTTAAAGGCGAAGCTTAATGTTAAGTAGAGGCAGCAGATTAAGATCCAGCAGCAGCAGTAGCAGCAGCAGCAGTCGAGGGAAATGATAGTAAAACAGCGCAAGAAGCAGGAGAAAGCAGGAGAAAGCAGTTGTATTTAAGAAAGCTTCCTTTAAGGGAAAGCCAAACAAATGAAGGAAGTTAAAGGATAAAATCTTTAAAAATTATAAGAAAATTGCAGGAGTTCCGCAGCTCAAAAGAAAAACTACAAAATGTGAAATATTTATGATGGAAAATGCCTCAGATGTTACACTTGATTGAGCTTTACCTTCTTCCCCATAGGTTTTAACAGCATCCTTCGTGCATACTCGTATGCAGCCTAATGACGACAATGTTCCCTATTAGCAGGCATTTTCCTATTAGATTATGTTGCCCCTTAACCAGCAGAAGATATGAGGCTGATAAAAGCAGCGAGAGAGCGCAGGGAGGATGTTGCAGCAGCAGCAGCATCAGCCTTAACAGCCTGATAATTTGGGTTCGTCTCGCACCATCGCCCCATCTGCTCATTTGTATTTTACACTCATTAAAAGATAAACGAGACAAGCTAATGACTTTCGGGGCTAAATAGTGGATGCCCCGCGCCTTTGGCTGGCAACGGGGTGTGTGCGGCAACGATGGCAATGAAGTGAAAAGCAAATGGCGGCCAAGCCATAAAATTCAAGAAAATAAAAGCAAAGAAAAAAAATAGCTAGGAAAAATAAAAAAAAGCTGAGAAACTGGAAAAAGGCGAATGCATGCCGGAGACAGGCAAGAGTTGGGCGTAGAAAATGGGGCGGGCCAGATAAGATTCGTTTATGACACCAACGCCCCTACGCCCACGCCTCCCCTTCGAACATGCCACACATCCCACATGCCACATATCTTCCTATGTGTCTCCCTCTCTGTCTCTCTCCATCTATCTATCTGCCTTTTCTGTGTGCGCGTGCACGTCGCAAGACAAATGCAAATCCCTGGGTAATTAGGAGTTGTGTTCATGTCGTCGTGGTAATAGTTTTATGTTGCCACATTGTAGGCGACACGACACACATACGATGCGTGGCAGCCACAAGACTGAAGAAGCTTTCAGCCTTCAGGCTGAGATTGAAGCCGCCGCCTGCCCCTGCACGCAGTCATTTTTTGCGGTTAATGTTTGTTCTTGTTTCGCCGCGTAGCATGGAAATGCTCTTGAGAGAGTCATACTCTCTCTTCTGTCTTGCTCGGCTGCCATTTCACTCTTTCTCTGCGCTGCCTTTCTTTAACTCTCGGCTGCTTCTTTTGCTGCATTTAATTTGATTGTACGCGTTCATTAGCCTGCTTTTTTAATTGCATTTTTGGCTAATTTTTTGTGTTGGCCAAAGCCAAGTTACAAAGTTAACGAAAACATTGTTTGAATTTGCCCCAGGACCCCCAGAGCAGCTCCTGCCCATCTCTAAAGCATGCAGCGCAGAGCATGGGGCAGGGAGCAGGGAGCAGGGAGGATGGAGCATTGTCTGTAAGCTTAAGCTGGAGTTATGCTGCTAGGGGGAGAATCTTCTGCGTACATTCGTGGGGATAAGGGAATATTTATTTTATTAGAAATTTATGATTTTGTTTTTTTTGTCTTTCTTTCTTTTGCTTTCATAATAGAAAGCGGAACCGGAAGCGTGAAATGAGCTATGCTGCATAAACAACATACACCCACGCATACACTCGCACGCTGATGGCCATGCAGGTGGGATGTGCCATGGCCCGAGTGCCACTGTGGCATTTTATGACACAGTAGCCATAACTTTTTCGTGGGTTAGTTGCTTATTTTGCTCTAAAGTCCGCAGCCACACAGTCACACATAAATTCCCTGACAACTCGCATGGCGATGCCACAACAAAATATAATGCGAGCATATCCTTGCTTCTTCCAGGCGCAGCAGCAGCAGCCTTCCGTTCCAGTTGCAAGATAAAGTGGCGTTTGAAACTTCTGTGCATCATCTCTTTGCCATGCCACGCCTAGGAGTAAAACTTTGGAGCAGGCGTGCTCGTTGGCTGCATCGAGATGCCAAATAAAAGACTGCACCACCTTGAGGGGTTCATCAAAGCGCTTTGTCATTGGTGGCGCCACTTGACTTTCTGCCACGAAATGTGAACAGTTTTTATCTGCTGGCAGCGGTTAATACCACGCGTTCTTTATCGTAATTTATGGCCTGAAATAATGCGCACCATTAAAAGTTTTGCCCCGTGGCAGCTGCCACTGCCACAGCACACGGCACACGGCACACAGCACACAGCGTTTTGCATGCAGCACGTGTTGAAAATGCCAGCGATACAAATCTAAACCAAAACTTGCCTCACGGGCCAGCAGGGGCCAGCAGGGGCCAGCAGGGGGGCAGGGCAGGCAGATCTAAGCTCAAAATGAAATCAACGCCAGGAGATACAAATCTTTTGCTATGCAGAAGCTCGTTAATACATTTTTGATGAGACACACACACACACACACAGACACAACAAGTGGCAGAGGCGAATGGACAGCCAGAGCAGGGGGCATCAAAGTTATGAAGAACTTTTCCCCGAGTCCGAAGTGGCACACACACACACATACACACACACACTGACACGGTTTTCAGGGGTTGGGTTGGCTTTTGAAATGTTTTGCCTGCCCGCCGTCCATAAATCAGAAGCAGAAGCAAAAGCAGCAGCAGAAAACTCGAAACTAAAAGGCTGCCCCCACAGGCAGAGGCACAGATGCAGGAGGGTCAGGTGCTGCAGGATGGCTGCTGGGCGGCAAACTACAGTTAAATATGTTGTAACAAATAAAGTACATCAGCAATGGGGCAAATGCTCAGATCCAGAGCCAGAGGCGGAGGCAGGGTCAGAGGATATGCGGTAAGGCTTCGGTTCTTTCTGCACGGCAGCTCATTCATATTTATGGCATTTTTGCATTCAGTCGGACATCATTTCGTAATGTGAAGAGAGAGCTGTTACCACCAACCATACTTTGTCAGTGCCTCCTTCTACTTCTCCTTCTGCTTCGCTCTCCCCTTCCACGGTTATGCTGTCTCTTTCTGTTACAGATATCATGGCAATTGGCACGTGGCTCATACGCAGGACTAGGACTCCTGCTTCCTTCCTGGCTGTCCCTTTTGGCCGGACCACTGCTGCTGGTCTTTATGCTTTGGTCATTTATGAAGCTCATAAATTTACACAAAAAATTCTTCCCTTTGGTTGGCGCAAAAATTACGGGACCAAAAAAAAAAACAAGAAATTGTCTAATAAACTTTGCAATAAATTCGAACATAAATTTTATACACCGAACCGAACCGAAGCCCGAAGTTCAAGCGTTAAAACTATGCCAACAAAAGCCATTAATTCCAGTCAGCAGAAATGAAGTAAAGTGTCAGTTATGTCTGCTCGAAGGGTATGGGGACGAGGTGGTGGTGGTGGTGGTTCCAGGGCTAAGAGCTGAGACAGCGGAAATTAAATGCTGCCACTGGCAGTTACCTCCCCCCCAGAGGACTCTTCGTTCCATCGTGTTTTTGTTGTTCTTTTTGTGGGATGGGCAATGGGGATGGGTATGGGTATGGGGTTCTGGCTTGTCCAATGGCTGCTACTCATAATTAGATGATTTAAAGTTATCGCAAAAGTTGCAGTTGGCTGCCTGGTGGCTGTTTGCAACCAGGTGGTGGTGGTTGGGTGGTGGTGGTGTTGGCGGGCGTGGCGCAGGTAGTGGTTCACCCTCACTGGGCTCCGACAGCGGTTCAATTCACTTTGCCGCTTGCCAAATGTCTCTCAACGCTTAATTGCAAAGTTTTCTTGCCAGCAAAGTGATTTCCCTGAACTTTGCCACATAAATTATGCGATTTTTAAACAGCAAAAGTGGGCAGAGGGGAGAGTGGAGAGTGGAACGGAGTGGTCGAGTGCCAGTGTGGCAGTGTGGCAGAGTGGGTTAGTTCTCGCGCGAGTTGGCCAAACTTGAAGACAACAAATACTCCTACATATACGAGTACTCGTAATTTGCCATTCATGAAATTCACTTTGCAGCGTTGAAATGTTCGAATGGGCCGCGGGCTCTCAATTTGGCCTCCGTATCGCGCTTTCCTTTGCTTTGCTTTGCTCCACTCCGGCACATCCTTTGCTGCTCCTCTGCCACTAATGTATAATGAGGACACACGAATCTGATACTGATGATCTCTCTGCCCTCCCCCCCTTTGGCAGCCTCTTGTGGCACACTCTGGTCGCCCCTCGTGTGTCGGGGGCGGGTCTATGTTTGCCTGTATGCAGAATGGATTAAAAAACTTTTGATTAACCTTATCAAAAGCAAAAGCTGTGTAAACATCGCACAGGGCAGAAGCGGCGGCAGAGCAATCAGGACGTCGACAGGACGCCAAAGAGAAGGCGAGGTCGAAAGTCAAGGGATCGAGGGATAAGGGCGAAAACAGCGCCAAAAGACTCATACAAGTTTTTAAAAGAAAATAAGTAACTTTTTGACAGCCTGCTGCTCAGCACACACTGCCACATACTCGCTCTGCCAGCCACTCTGCCACACGAGCTAAACTGTTGTTGGGGTGTTGCTGCTGCTGCTGTTGCTGCCGCCGCCGCTGATTCTGCTGCTTCTGCTTCTGCTTTTTTTTTTTGTTTTTATTTTTTAGCTCTTTGCACAAAGCAAAGCAAAAGTTTGCTTTTTTAAAAAGGCAACTCTCTTAGCCTTTTGCCAAGGCGCTGATGTTACGTTGTTGATATACGACTATCTGTGTGTGTGTGTGTGTTCTGGGTAGGAGTGTGTCTGTAATAAAGGCAAATAAATTAAAATAAATGTAGGTAAAGTCGAGAAGGTGGAAGCTTAAAAGTTGCCAGATATTGATGGAAATACTGGCAAGAACAAGCGAGGAAAGGGTAGATGGGGCTAGTGCGGAAGACTTTTTCGTATACCCTTAAAGAATGATGTTTTTGAAGTTTATGTACCGTGCGTTGTTTTGATATTTTTGTGAGTCCAAACTCAAACAATATCAAAAATTCTCAATGACTTTAAAAATTGGTTTTTGGGAGCATCCAACCAACTCAGAAATTCCTATTTGTTAACTCACTGAAAGGATATGAGATTGATCTTTTCATACCACTCATCTTTTAACTCTCGGATATTTTCTATATCCAACAGAAATATGCCAAAAATCTGGTCCTGTGGTTACGCTTTGAGAGGCGGCAGCAGCACTTGATTGCCAGCCAAATTACAGCTTTCATCAATTGCAAAATTCGAACACAGTCAGAACCCTGTCTAGTCTGCCTCTGCCACATGCAACAACAACAACAACACTATCCACTTGGCATTCATGGGGCATGGGGCAACATTGAATTAAAAATTGTTGAACGAACTGGCTTATGTGCAAATAAATGTTTGCAATGAGCAAAGGCAGCAATTTGTTTCATTTTACATTTGACTTGGCTCTTGTTTGTCTGGGAATTTTCCAAACGGAATGAGTGGGGAAGGGTGTGGTGTGTGTCTCTTGTTGTTTTTCTGTTTCCCTGTTTGCTCTTCTTACAGTTGACTGCAATAAAACCGCAATTTGCCAGGACTAACGCCAGGCCCTTGAAGCAGGCGCTCACGCATCTGTGTCACATCTGTGTGTGTGCGTATGTGTGTGTGTGTGTGTGTATTGAAATGTTTCTCAAGTGTCGCACCTTTTACGCATCGCATTTGTAGGCAGCAGGCAGCAGACATTTCCATCGGATATCAGAGAGGGGCTGCCAACACGTTTGCACAGTTAAATGTCCTTATCGTTGAGGCGTCGCACTTCAATCAGTTTGGGACATCAGGGCGTGTATGTGTGTGTTTGTGCTGTGCGGCAAGGTGATGTGATGTTCTTTCGCCTGGAATTAACATGCCACATTTGACGGGACTGTGCTTCCATCTCTGATGTCTTTATCATTGCGATACACTTTATTCTTGCCTCCAAATGAGCATTACTTGATTACCCGCAATTATTGTTACTGCCTTTGTGCCGCAGATACACACACACGCACACACATATATGCAGCCATTGAAAGGGGGCACATAATTGCCGGCGCATATGCGGCTGCCGCTGACAGCGCTGCTTTAAGCATACTTGACATTAGTGCGGTGGCTGCCACAGCAGCTACAGCAGCAGCAACAGCAACAGCAACAGCAATGGTGGCTGCAACTGAGACTGCGGAAATTTTAGGTCAAAATGCTACCAAAAACAAAAAACAAAACAAAAACTTTAAAAAATACTTTCACCCACATGCGAGTGCGAGTGCGAGGGCGAATGTGTTAGTGCACTTGTACATAAATGCTGTAGCAGCAGCAGCAGCAGCAGCACAGCAGCGGCAGCTCGGAGCAGTTATGCGCTGCATTTAATTACGGCTGGTACAGTACACTGGGCGGTGGTGGGGGTTTGCAGTCGGAAAAGTTTTCGCGTTCGGCCTCCGCCGTGGCTGCTGCAAGTTGCGCTTTGTGCCAGCAAAAAAAAAAACCCAAAACGCATTTCATTAACACAGCTCAACTTCGCGGCAACAATAGCAACAATTGTAGCAGCAGTGGCAAGAACAAGGCACACAAAATGTGGCCAAACAGGCGGAGAATTTTCATTTTTTTCATATGTATGTACACGTTGTGTACTTCTTGTGCATGTCGCCAAACATTTAGCAGTGAGGAAGGGGGTGAAGGGGCTAGAGAGGCACTTTAGCCGTGAGCCAAAACTTGCCACAGACACACACAGGCACATGCACATGGACATGTGCAGCACTCTCTCCCATGTACTCCAAAACCCGCCGACGACGACGGCGACCTCAATTTCCAGGCGCATAAACACTTTTTATTTTTTTATGCAAAATAAAATCGCTTTACTTTTGTGCAGCGCATTGACCGAAATTTACTATATATATTGAGATATGTTCATACGTACACACATATGGATATACACACAGAGAAAATTAAGAATATTTTTTTTATGATTCGATGGAAAATAAAAAAATTTCTGATATATTTTTTCAAGAGGGGGCACGTTGCTATCGGATCATTATTACACCTGACTTTAGAAAATAAATAACTAGAGAGCAAATAATAAAAATTTGATACCTGTATAAAAAATATAAAAGTGATTAAAATTTTCATTTAAATTTCCTCTTCAAATGAATCAAAGTAATTTTGTTCGAGTGTAATATATGTAGATACAACAGACAAAGTACATACATATATTTATTTTAAAATAAATCAAGATACGCTGAAATATTTTATGGAAATAAATGTGATACACAAAGCAGAGAGACAAATTCTAGTTAATTGGCCAGTGGCGCCCCCCGAGAGAGCAGCGTGCCACAAAAATGTTGAAATAAAAGTCCACAGCGGATCAACATGCTGTTTGTACGCACACACACACTAGTAGTATATCCCCCCAAGAGCTCTGCCAGAGGGCAAAAGAACAGCAACAATGGCTTGGCAGTTAATATTTAACAAGGGAAATGGAGAGGAGCATCAGGACACAGCCGAAATGGAGATACTCTACTGGAATAGCACGGGAAACCCAGCAGCAGCAGCAGCAGCAGAGCACAGTAATTATCCATCCATTGAATCGAATTATCTGAGTTCTGATTTTGATATTAAATTACGGGAAATATTGATCAAGAAATACAATTTCATTTCAGTTGATGCCAGGAGAAAACGGTGTCCAGGGGGGAGGGGAAAGGGAAATATCTGTCATGTCGACGACATCGACATCGATATCGACGCCGTTGTCCGGCAGACGCTTGGCGACAGCCTGCCCCGGACATGCACACACATACATTTATACGAACTTACTGCCTCCTACTCCTCCTCCGCCTGCCACATGCCTGCCACACGCAAAACAGCCAGAGAAGAGAGTGGAGGAGGAGTCAATACGTTGCCTTAATTGCTTACAAGTTGTTTGCCATGTTGTTGCCGGAGCATGTTTATCGTTTAAAGTCAAGTGAATTGACCTCAGCGCGAATGACCCACTGGACGGAGGCAGAGACTGAAAAAGGACTCACTCACTCACTCCACACCACTCCCTCCCTCTCCACTGCCTCATGGCGGCCCAGACTGTCGGCATTGATTTTTATGGACCCCAGAGATACTCATCGTGGAAGCACAAGAGCCGACCACTTTATGACTTTTTTAATTACTTATTTTGCTTAAAATTGTGTAGTGTAGGCAAATAAACAAACTGCAGGATGGAACTGTGGGTGTGTGGGTGTGTGTGTGTGTGTGCGTGCGTGGGTTATAGATACATTTGTATCTAAAGCTTAAACACACACACACACACAGACACATATACACTAGCACAAAAATATGGCTGCGTTTATAGGCAAATAAAATAATGAAAATTGCGATACGAGAGAGCTCCATTCCATGGCATGGAGGGAGCCAAGCAACCCAAAGGTCCTTTTGTTTGTCTTTTATTAGGACCGTAAAAATCTTCCATGTTGCCTGCCACGTCCTGCCACCGTCCAGCTTCTCGTAGTCGTGGTTGCGCCTGCTGCCGCTGCCGCTGCTGCTGCTGCCAGCCACTTGACCAGGCCCAGGACAATGACGACAATAACGATGTCGCTATCCCCGACCTTTTGTCCATCAGTCGACCGGTCTGGGGGCTTGGGCCACTGCCCTGGACACTGGGCAAATTTTTATATAGTTTACCATATTGTTGTGCCACATTCTGTTGCTGTTGCTGCTGCTGCTGCAAATATTTTCAGAGGAATGAGGACAAAAGGCAAAGTCCTAGCCACAGCATAATTTCGAGTGCAAAGAGTCAGGGCGGGGTAGGGCAGGGCAGGGCTCGTGCTACGGCTGCTGCTCGGCTGCTGCTCTGTGACTCAATTGGAGTGGCTGCTGCTGTGCTGGTCCTGGTCGTGGCCCCTCCAGATGTCTAAATAGACATATGTAAGAGTATGAGAGTTTATATGCAATTCGAGGCGTGGCCACACTTTGATTGTCTTCATTTAGTTGGATTTTATGCTGATTTACTTAGGCCACAGACAGCACAGCACAGCACAGACATTTACGACGCGATAAAATCTGAACGCCAATACATAAACCCTGGCCCATGGCCCATAAACCCTGGCCCAGACACAATGGCCCCCGTGCCCCATGGCCCACCGTGCCCCATGGCCCACCGTGCCAACCCCCAATGGCTGCCGAAAGTCTCGTATCACCGATTGCAGGAAGCAGCTGCTTCAATTTTCAATCGCCAATTCATTGGTGGCTCACATTTTCGACGATTTAAATTAATTTCAAATATCATTTCTCACTTGGCGGACGACCCTGACCCGTGCCAGCAATGCTCTCTATGCCTGCCCGATGCTGCCTTCATTCCTGCCACCTAATGAATATTTAAAATGCTGCACGTTCCACTAACACAACGGTGCGGTGGGTGCTAGAAAAGAGAATATATGGCAGGACTCTTTTCAACTGCTGTTGCTGTGGCAGCACATTCAATGAAAATTTTCCAGCATATTCCTGGCTATTTCTAGCCATTTGCAAGGGGACACCCATCACAGAAAAAGAACACCAGAGAATGTGAAATTTATTTAGGCATAACCCGAAAATCGATTTCCATTGAGTGCGACTCTTCTCTACTGGGTTCTGGCTGAAATTGAATATAAATCAGGCGATTTTCTGTGTGATTTTATATGCGAAAAATGTCCTCTTTCTACTCGTTCTTTGGTGGGTAGCCAGAAGCAACAGTGTTCAACTTTTTGATGTCTTTATTGCTGCTTTCCAATCCACTGACCTCCCCACATTGGGGGCGCCTTTAAAGTAATTAAATTTTCGCGGTATTACGCATACGCCACTTGGTACAGAAGCGGAGTAACATTAAGGGTTGGCTGCGGGCTGTGGGCTGTGGGATGTGGTATGTGTTTGATTGTGCGGCTTGCTGGCGCCTGATGCTGCCACACTATGGGTGGTTGCAAGGAGGACTTACTCGCGGCCTTTGTTTCCGTCTCCCATCAAGAACGTCTGATTCGCTTCATCCCATTCCCATATCCCATGGCATCCTCTCGTCTTCTCTCAGCTCCGCTCACTTCTTCTCGTCTCGTCTCATATCAACAATGTTGCTAAGCTGCCAGCATCAGCCATCAGCTACTCCCAGCGCTGCTGCGCCGTGGTTACAGCGTTGAAATAGCAGAAATTTTGATTTTACGACCTTGTTGCCCGTCATTAACGTTATTTTATGATGACGCTGATACGACCGCGAAATATTGTGGAGGAGCTGATGCTGATGCTGCTGGCTGCTGGCTGAAGAAGAAGAAGCTGCCCACACAGAGCGGAGAGAGGAGCCTCTCTGCCGCTGGAATGGGATATTGTGATATTGTGGAAGGGAAGGGAAGGGAAGGGGCATGGAAAAAGTTATTATGTTTCTGATGTCTAAGTAAAAAACCAATAAATGTTAATGAAAATCCCAAAGAGACAAAGTTTAGTTTGAGTTTGAGTTTGAGTTTGCGGCATGCTGCATGCGGCATGAGGCATTGAACATAAGCTGATAATATTATTGCGGCTATTAATGGGCTCATGGTTTTATGGCTGTTTTAATCGCTTTTGTTACAGTCGCCCTTGCCCCATACAATAGACCACAATAAAAAGAATGCTTAGGTTGCGTGTGTGTCGCCCCCGCCACCCCTCCCAGTGCCTGACCCTTTGTATGACTTAGCAGCAACTTGCAACTTTTTGTTGGCGGCCAAAGGTAAAAACTAATTGCAAAACCAAACGCACATCCAAGTAGGTTTCAGCATTCAGCTTCAGCTCCTTCTGCAGCTTCAGCTTCCGACTCTGACTCTGACTTAGGCAAGGTGTGTGGCTGCTAGCTGGCTGCTGCACAGGAGAAAAGCAATTTAGCAAATTCCTTGGCGTTTGGCAAATAGAAAAGCCAACTTATACCGCTCTCTCTCTCTCTCTATCCGCATGACCTTCTGCAAAATCAATTTTAATGATACCCAAGCAGCTTCTTCAATGGCAAGTGGGAAGGGAGAGTGCGAGAGGCAAACGGCAAGAAGTGGCGGCAGAGTAAATGGCGCGTCTATAAAATGCCACAGCAGTTCACTCCCCTCCTCTCCGTGGCTGTCTCATTGCAACATATGCATTGTGTGGCCCTGTGGCACACAGCTGCTTTTGTGTTGTGCCTTCAGCTGTGTGGGGGGTGACAATAAAGTAGCAAAAGCCGCAGATTTGATGTCCCTGCCATCTAATTATTTTGTAGAAAATATTTTTATGGAACGGCAGCATACCCAGTGGAAAATACGAGCTAAAGAAATGTGTCTCGGGCTCGTGTGCCACACACAGAGTCTTTAGTTTAAGTATTTCCTTTGAGTGCATTGCAAGTCCCTCAACTAAGTTGTTATATTTACACCTGTGTGTGTGTGTGCCGCCCGTCTCTCTGCCATTGGGTCTCCCCCCCGTTTGGGTACCGAGTGCTGCTGCTGGCTTGTCGCAATTAACGTTTCGCGGAAATTCCTGGCAGGCACTCGGCTCAGAGGGGCAACGAGATGCAGCGATGCAACGTAGACAACGCATTGGGGCGTGAACAGCACGGAAGTCGGCTGTTCGTCCCCACTCCGGTGGCATTTACGTGCTTTAAGGTCTAAGGACATCAGCAGCCTGCCTGCTTTCTTTGACCTTCTTTCTGTGCATGTGGATGAGTGGGTGTGTCTGCGCTGCAAAATTGTTGCATGACATTGTTCCATTCCACTGCAGCATTGAGTGTTTTGTTGTTGTTGTCGCTGTTCGTGTTCGCTGTGACAACTGACGGCCTATTTGCGTGTGCCACAAAATGCCATATGCTGGAGTTCCAGCAGGCAAAACAATTGCTGCCATTACAGTTTGTAATTTGGTAATCAGCCATAGGAATCTGCATAATGGCAATTGGAGCCCCAATCCTGACTGCTGCTCCTGCTCCGGCTCCTGCTCGTATTCCTGCCACCACATCCTTTGCTCTCATCGTCGACGTCGTCCTGTGGCAAGTTAGGTAAACATGGCAAGAAAAGTTGCCAACTTTTAATTGAAGTGAAAACGACGATAACGACAGCATTGTTGGGGATCTGGGACTACGGATAGCTCCTGTAGCTTTGTTGCCAGCCCGCTGGGATGTGGATGTGCTCCACTCTCTCTCTCTCTGTCTCTGCCTCTGCCCCTGCCTCTCTTTCCCTCACTCGTAGTTACATATGGAGCATGGAGCAAAAACAGTTGCGGAATTGCTTTTTAAACCCACAGAGCGGCGCATAAAAAATCAGCACAGCCCCGCACTCTGGGGGCCTCTCCTATTCGGATTGCGAATGGTCCAAAGAATGGATGATGGGGTCGTCAGAGGGGTGGAGTGGTGAAGGGGTGGGGGCGTTAGGGAGTGGGAGGTTTAAGCCTTTAAAACGTGAAACTTTTGAGCCGCTTCAAGTTTTAGCCAAGCGTATTTGCCTTTGTGGTCGCCACTCGCCGCCCGTCCCGTCCCAGCTGACATGCAGGCAAATATTCTATATACATTCTTCTTGGGTAGATTGGGGAGCGGGGGGCTTAAGCATGGACTTGGGGTTGGGGGTTAAAGTTTGCATTTCATGCATGCTGTAGAGAGGCCTGGGACTGGGACTGGGATTTGCGGGTCAACCTGTTGCCTGGAGGACGGTGGCAGCCGCCGTAAACATTAGACGCGGGGGCTATCAATGCGGGGGCTGCGCGATAGCGTTGCCATAAGCAGGCAACGGCCTTGAAAGGATAGTTCAGGGATGGCAGATGTCAGAGCAGCAGGCTGGCATGGTGGCAGGATGGCAGCACGGCATTGTTTGCATTGGCACACGCAAATATGTTGGAAGCTCCAGCTGGGGGCCAAGGCACGCGCCAGAGTGCGACATTCGTGACGTCGCATTCAGGACACTGTTTTCATCCTCTCCTTCCCCATGCATTGCCATGCTTTGATTTATTGATTCTGGTCTGGGCATACAGCATACCAAATGAGAGACAATATTTGCCTCGGCCTCCAGTGGCCTGGCCTAGCCTGCTGCTGGCCCACATGTGTGCCACCAAAATGATGCCACCAACAGGAGGCGGCTCTATGCTCGGTGCTCGGGCTCCTCTGTTCGTATCAGTGTCAGTGTCTTCCATTAGCTGAAACACCACCCGAAACGCCCACCCGCCACCGCATTTTAAATATGGAGCAGCTGCATGGCACCATCTCTGGCTGTGTGCCTCCAAATGACGCAAGTTCAATTAAATGAAAGCCTCAGCATATTTCTTACCCGCTAGACAGTTCCGGCGCCAGACGCCGCCGTCTGCTGGCGGCGTTGTCTGCTGCAAGCAAAAAGAGAGATGGGAAGACGAATTAAATTACATTTAAAGCGCGAGCTGCAAAAAAAAACCCCCCCGACCAACAAAAGAAAAATGAAAAGAAGAAATAAATTGGCTCAGTAAAACAAAAAAAACACCAAAAAATCATACAATTGATGTGGCGAAACCAAACGAAAAAAAAAACTGAAGTTCAAGATATATCTATGTATATACGAACTGAAGATACACTAAAGACAATTCCGCGAAAATTGGGAGACAGACAACAAGCGGATTTCCAGGAAGAAGACTTGACCAAAAGTTGGAGGGGGACGAAAAAAAAGCGCAAGGACTGTGAAATAATACGAGCAATTTTCCCGTTGAACTTTCCATAATTCCGAATCGGCCCGAATGGCTGAAGAAATACTTATCCTCTTAAGTGGGAAACGAAGATGCCATTGCCATTCATTCGCTCGTATCACGATTACAGGGCAGGGCGTATCCACGTGCTCGTACTGGCACTCGCATAAAAAGAAGCCGACAAAGTGCCCGCGCAATGAAACGAAATAAAATCAGAGGGTGGCGGCGCAAGGGGGAAAAAAGGCAAAGAATGAGATAAAGTGCGAAGCAAAAAATAAGGCGGGGAAGGAGGAAAGGCAGCTGCCAATAGAGTGGACAGAGGCAGAGAGAGGGAACAAATGAAACGAAGAAGCCCATGTGGAGCAGGCAGATGTCAAAGACGAAGTCGCAAACGAACGCCAGAGATAAGTAACAAAAAAAAGAGCAAAATTAAATTGGACATTTATCAAGAGATCCCTATTGATGCTCCATGCAAAAAGAAGATGGAAAGGGAAATGCTAAAATCCACACTTGGAAAAAGTAAGAAAAAAAAAAAAGGGAAAATAACATACAGCCAAGTCGGAGCGTTTAGAGTGCCGTTTGGGACTCAGTTTCTATTTAAGAATTTTGTATTTAGCCAGAGCCAATCCACAGATGCGCTTCAAATTAATCTCTGGTTCAATATGGCTATAATAATCCTGCAATCAAACAAAACTAATTATTCTCTATGTTTCGTTTTGAGTTCTTCTGCTTCAATTTCTCTGAGTGCAGCCAGGACAAATAACAGATACAAAAACGAATACCAGTTACAGATACACACACACACACACGTTAGAGGAGGTGGAGGAGCAGGAGTTGGAGTGTTATGGGAAAGTTAAGTGGCCGCCAAACGTTGAACAGAACAAATTCGTTCAATTATTGTTTTGAGCGAAAAGTTTTATTGCCGGACACGATGGAAATAATTTAAATGTGGCCGTGAGGGCACACAGCACACGGCATACAGCGGACTGCCTCCAAACGACTCCAAGACACGCGGGCATAAATTAAAGTCAGTCTTCGGGGCAGCTGGGACCTGGGGCAGTGCTGGGGGAGTGGTGTTCCCCCGCCAAGGGATCAGCCACTAATTACGGCTATTAGTGGAGCGGCAAGCAACTGAAGGAGCGGCTGAAACAATTACGGCCTCATTTAATCACCTGCTGAAAATGTAATTATGTTGCATACTTTTTCGGGAGGCAGGCGCTTCGTTTCACACGATTCCCCAAACCCTCAACATTATCGTACGGCAAGGGGAAGAAAACTCGCAAGAAAAACAAGAAATCCAAATCCCCTCCAGGGGAGTGCTGGTCTCGGTCTCGGTCGCGGTCCCTGGTGTGTGGCATGAAATGCTGGCTGGCAACGCGATTTGGAATTTATTGCATGAAATTAACTTTTGCAAAATAATTCACATAACTTTGGGGTGTGCCGAAGGGCCGGCCGAAGTGGCTTAATAAAATAATTTATGATTTCGGCCAGAGGCCCATTTTTGGGGGCACCCCACT
This sequence comes from Drosophila obscura, assembly GCF_018151105.1. Taxonomy (NCBI): domain Eukaryota; kingdom Metazoa; phylum Arthropoda; class Insecta; order Diptera; family Drosophilidae; genus Drosophila; species Drosophila obscura. The sequence goes on along the minus strand of NW_024542736.1, from coordinate 1,761,143 downwards.
GCGACGCAGCGGTTGCCACTTGTCCGAATCTGTCTGGCTCCATGACACTCCCCACACACACAGTCACAGTTACAGCCACAGCCAGTAGAGAAACCGTTGAAACCTTTGACTCAACTTTTGCAACGCACCTTTACACACATACACACACCCACTCAAACAGAGAGAGAGAGAGAGAGAGCAAAAGAGAGACAAATGCCTTTATCAATATCCTTTTGAGGCAGACAGGACCGGACAGAACCCCTTGCAAAAGAAAAGCAAACAAAGTCTAATCAAATGCGACAGCAGTTGCCTTCCTTGGGGCTAAATTCCAGGCTGTCAGTGTATGTGTGTGTGCGTGTGTGTGTGTGTGTGTCCGTTGATGCGTGGCTAATATGCCACTGGGTGGCACGCCCCCCATTTGACCGTACGGACAACTGCGTGACGTGACGGCTGGGGCGTTACGCCGTTGCGGCTCATCCAGCACCCAGCAACCGGCATCCGTCTAGATTCTTTAGCCTGGGATTATCGAAAGGGCGGCCGAAAGTGGCCCCACTTTTTGCTCAGTGAAGCGTTGAAGCAGCGACTGAATCAACAGCTGCCAAACGCTTGGCAAACGCAAATTTATAATATCTTTGTGACATTCTCACGCTTTTTATCAACACATTTCACATGTCATTAGCCATGCTGCTTGAGCAGGGAAAATGCCACTAATCTTGATTTAAATAGATCATCAGCTAGCAAATAACTTGGATGGACTTGGACTCCCCTCAATTCTGGATCTTTGACAATTTTTTGGCATTTGTTTGTGCGTCGGGGAATGAAAAGCTTTTAAATAACGCCAGCGAAAGACAGCGCCATGCCACAAATGTGCGGCGCTCAGAGACCCATTTGAAATATTAACAAAGGGCACAGGTGACGGCGACGGCGACGGCTACGGCGAAGTGTAGGATATTTTTTTTATTTTTTTTTTTCACCTGGAGTTGCACTTGAGCTGACAGTGCAACATGTGCCAAAGAGAGTAGTGGGGGCCACACATGCCACAGACAATTCCGCTAAAAGCTTTACACCCATGGACAGTGCCGGTTGCCAACTTGCGAGTCAAATTAAACGCTCCTTCTCTCTCCCATGCTGCATGCTGAATGCTGCACACTTGAAAAGCGCTGGAGGAGATGTGAGTTTTATCTTTGCCACGCCAGCCACAGCCGCAGCCACACCCGCCACAGAGAGTCGGGTCGCTGTGGCAGTGGAAAACGCAGCAATGCGGCTAAGCATCATAACTCATGCGCCAGCCACATCCGTGTGCTTGTCACTCAAGAAGCGTGAAAAACCTGCCAAGATGCCGCCGAGGAGTCATCTTTTGGCTATGCTGCTGCTTCTGGTGCTGCTGCTGCTGCTGCTTCTGCCTGCATTATGCAGTTGTGTCCCCAAGCACCAAGATGCAGCAGCTGCCGTTGAATGCACTTAACATGTTGTACCACAAAATCGTTGCAGCCATATGCCCCGTGCATATTAATTTGATGGCACTCATATTTATGCCAAAGCAAAACCAAAACCAAAGCCAAACCGTTTGCCATTCCACCGCTTCGCTGTCGCTGCTGTCGCTGCTGCTGCTGCTGTTGTTGCGACATTTTTTGACAAGTTGCAGTCAGAGTTGCAGACACAGTTAGAGGCAGAGGCAAAGGCAAAAGCAGTGGCAGAGTCAGAGTCACATTTGCAATGCAAGCAGCAAGAGGGGGGGTCACAGTACCAAGGAGTGGCCGGAGCAGCTCCTGAAGCCAGAAGCAGCTGTGCGGCTGCTGACACTGTTTTGCATATGGACGGGACGGAGGACAAGTGCAGAAAAAAAAGTAAAGAAAAAAAAAAAGAAATCTGCCAAGCTGGCAATAGACAAAACGGGACAAGGACTCCAGGACTAAGGACATAACCAGAACTATGTACAACTTCCACTCCTTCAAAAAACTGCCCCGCGTTCGCGATTTTTCGTTTTTTTTTTTTGCTCCTCTGCTTGTGGGTGCAACAGCAGGATTCCACTTTAATTATTTCAGCAATGTTGCCGCCGCCGTTGGTAACGACATAAAATTTACATACGCAATTTCATTGTTGCCGCAGGATCTGCTGCTGCCCCAGAACCAGAACCACCACCAACCACCACCAGGATACCCACCGCATAACGCATTTTATATTCAAATTTTTTTCTCAACTGCAGTCTGGCCACCAGGACCCTGCAAATTCTATTCCTCCTTTCTGTTTTTTTTTGTGCTCGTTTCGCTATTTCGTTGTTGTGTGTGTTTTTCCTGGCTGCCAGGATTGTTAGTGCTGCATCGTAATAATCAGTTGCAAGAGAATGCGAATGCGGCATGCAGCCGTTTAAATTTTCTGTCGATACAACAAGCATATTTACCCATGCCCCCGAAAAACACGAGAATATACTTATGGATATGGGGTACTCATAAATGGGGCAGAAAGGCACAAGTTCTGGTTGCTGTTACTGATGTTCCGCCTTGATGTCCTGCAAGATGGTGGAGCATCCATCCACTCAGGCATTGCTTCCCAGTGCCTGCTTTATTATGCATGTTATGCTGAAGTTTGTGCCCCGCCCCCATGCCACAAGGTGATGTCGTTGCACGCTTGAGCAGCAAATCGTCTGTGGGAGAGGCTGGAGAATGTTATCTTGTCCAACTGTCAACAGCTTTTAGGCCTCTTTTTGGGACCGCGTTAAATGTGGCGCAATAATGAGCCGAAATATTTGCATTTCTTTTGGGCGAACCCAAACGAAACGAAATGCAATAAACTGTCAAAGCGAATAGCGAAAGCACAAATAAAAAGTAATCAGAATTTCAGATTCGAGCCATAAAACGAGCGGCAGAGTCGCAGAGGGGCAGTGAGGCAGGGAGAGAGAGAGCTAAAAAGGAATTAAAAAGTGTACTAAATAATTCATTTTCGAATTAAAATATAAATCACTTTCACACCATTTTGTCGGAGTCCGGGACATTGGGCCAGTAGACCCACAGTGTTTCCTTTTTTTTTTTCCAGGACACTTGTTTATTTTATTACGCTCTTTTTTTTGCGTTGGAGCATGGCCGCCCCCATCAAGGGACCGGGGGGACAAACGCCATGCAAATGAGCGACCCGACCCGCGCGTATAGCGAAAATCTTTTTAATATAAAAGTGAATTACTTTTAGCAGCGATTTCCGAGTGTGTCCGTGTCCGCCCCCCAACCAGGACGTCCATTAAAATTGACGAACTGTAAAGGAGGTCTCTCACGCCCACCCAGGGTCCAGGGACTAGCCATAACAGTCTCCACGAGATTGGCAGGCACGAAGGCAGGTCGCGCGCCTTGCGTTATTAGGCAGCTTATTATCGTGTGGCACAGTCTGGGGGCATCATTATCGAGTACTTTGCGGCTATGTCCTGCGCTGCCCCATGCTGCTGCTGCTACTGCGGCTGCCTTTCCTGTCTTGTGCTTCTAGCAAAAGTAATTTTAGTATCCTACGCATTTTTTAATAGGATTGTGTTTTGGGGAATTACCTGAGAAAGGACACAGGCACCCCCGGGGGAGAGCCAACCACAAGAAGAGCTGAACAACGGAAGGGGCGTAAGCAGCACTGTGCAGGGGGGCCAGTGGGGCAGGCACGAGCGGAAATGAAAACGGCAATGGGCACTTTTAATTTCTCAAAATGGCAACTTACTGACATCCGTTGCGCATTCGATTCATTGATTTAATGCAGAGCAACAGCAGAGAGCCACCGGGATCTGGGATCTCTGGGATGTAACTCCTACCCCCTTCCCTTGCTCTCACCCTCACCCACGTCCCTCGCCAACCATCCTTTTGGCCATTCTGGCAGCTTAAGAATTATTGAGACTTGTTGCAAGAGTTCATATCGTGCGAAATAATTCAGAAAAAAGCTATTGGCCATGGCTCTTCCACCTGTTTTACCTTTTTGCCTCTGTTTCTGCCTCTGATTCTGATTCTGGTTCACTGTTGCAGGGTCCAGGCTACTGTCTCCTGGTTGCATGACTCTGGCCACGTTCTCCGCTGCTCTTCTCCCCCCCCCCCTTCCGACGCTTGCTGCCGTGTCATTTGTGTTCTGTGAAATATGCATTCGATTTCTTTTACGCTGCAGCATTTCGCTTATCTTTCAACTGGCAGCCACATCGCATGGCCACATCTCCACTCCCACCAAAGAGACAGAGAGAGAGAGAGAGAGAGAGGAAAGAATATTGCACATAGGGAGCAAATATCACGTATACGCAATGTTGTGGCTCGTTGGGGTTTTCTTTTCACTGCAAATTAGCTGGCAAACCCCCCTTGTGGTAAGGACAGGGGATGGTGCTGCTGCTGCCCCGAAGTGTGTGATAATTTACTCATTTCATGTGCTATTACGAGTAGAGTTGTTCACTAAGGAGGGTACGGCACGGGACGGGATGGGATGGGATGGGACAGTGACTGTAAATTGTATGTGTCGTCTGCTGGGAAGAACTCTTGTTCCAAACTCTGACCCAATGACTCCCACAGCCTTTAGTCTTCAGTTGTTTCCTCTGTTTTATGTTTATATATTCCCCGGTTCTCTCTTGTGCCATATTTATCATAGCTCACTTTTGTGCCGGCTGCGCCTTGTGCCTCGCTTTTCCATGCCTGTCCTTTCCGTTCGTTTCGTTTCGTTTTTTAGTTGAGTTAAGTTGAGTCCTCGGTGTGGCCAGACCGGCTGCTCTCTTCACGCTATCTAATAGCTGCTACTTGGCTCTTGGAAACGAGACCGAGACAATGGCTTCAGCATCCAGCACTTGCTGCACTTGAGCAACTCTTCCTGTGGCATCCACTCGCACACGGACATGGGGCAAGAGCCCCAGCACCATGCTGATGCTGCTGCTGATGCTGCTGCTCTTTTCGGGTGGCAGGACCCCGGCTGTGACCTAAATTTTTACCAAATTGGATAAATTTTTCGCATTTTCGCTGTGCTATTTTTTGCAGCGTTGCGACGCCGCCGCCAACCAAGGCGACTCACATTGTAGTTGCTTTTGTTGTCGTCTCTCCCTCTCCCTCTCTCTCTCTCTCGTTCTCGATTGTTGTTGCAATTTCTCGCCACATTTGATTTATCTCGCCTTATATACAGCATTCCGAGGAGCATCATACACACGAGTATGTGTGTACCCCATCTTTCCCGCCATATCCAGAGCTCTTTTTTTGGTTGATAGTGTTTTGTTGCTTCCGCTTTGTTGCCGGCAACTGCCTTTGCCACTTCTCCATGTTGGTGTTTCTTTCTGCTGCTGTGTGAAGTAGTGACTCACCGCACACGGAACGCTGCTGCTGCTGCTGCCTGTGCTGCTGCTTGTGCCGCTTCTTCTTGTGCTTGTTTTGCCACTTGTATCTACAGAATTGAATCTCGCCCAGTTGCCATCTTTGTCGTTAGATGGCAGCAGTATCTCTACAACTACGCTCGCTGCTTGCTTTGTCGTCTGGCTGGCCGCAGTGCTTTTTATTTGAAGTTTTTTCACTGATGCTGCCGCTGCCGCTGCTGTTGTTGGCCTTTTTTTCGGTGGCCAGGCTACGTGTTAGGCATAGTAGTTGGAGGACTGTCGCCCCAAGGCTTTTAATCATGATTTACGAGCGGACGAGACAAACGGGAGACAGGAGGTAAATATAAATGGAATTTTAAAATGTGATCTGATTTAATTATGCACAGGGCACAGGACTCAGAACGAGCACAGCCACAACGTTATTTATATGTATGTAGATGTCCTGTTCGGGCGACTTAAAGGAGACCAAATCTGTGTATCTGTATCTGAAAAAACGGGGCAGCAGAACATGAGTAAGAAACGAATGACAATCAAATGATGAGACTTTGCTGCAGTCCAAGCCAACAGGAAGCTTTGTGGTGCAGGGCAAAATCATTATCACTTTATGGAAACAAAGTTAAAGGAAATTCCTTAGAAGCTTTGTCGATTTTCCTTAGATTTTCCACTCCCAGCAAAATTCCAAAACAAAGCTATTATAGCACAGCAATCTGTTCTTCGAGAGCTTCTCCTTCCTTTCGTACATATATGTATGTATAAAACGAAAACAACATTCTTGTAACCCTGTAAACCTCCCTACTGCTGTCCGGAAATTTCTCTCGTCATTTTTTGCCAGGACTCCATTTTACTTTTTGTGTGTGTGGTGGTGTGTGTGTGTGTGTTTTTTTGCTGCTGCTCCAGCTGCTGCTCTCCTCTCAACACTCGCTCCGTTGCACTTTGTTAAATTGCAGCCAATTGGCCATGGCGTAGGCCATCCCGACAGCCATCCAGGCGGCCAGACAGGAGCCCAGAGAGAGCTTTTAGAATTTATGCGCTTTGTTGTTTATTAGCCATTGCGGTCAGTGTTTTGCTGGCAAGTAGGCAGGCAGGCAGGCGGGCAGACAGGCATCTTTGAAAATCAAATTCCAAGGAGCATGTTTTTGGGACGGGGCAAAGGGCAAGGGCATGTCTTCAAAGAAAGAACAAAAAACGAAAAGGAAAAATGCCATGCAAATAGCAAAGCGAACAATTTCAAATGAGACATATTCCCCCCCTCCATCAAATAAAATAAAAAGAAACCACACAAAAAGCCCCGCAATCCGCACAAACACACATACACATACAGAGAGGCAGAGACAGACACAGCGGGAAGCAAATACAAATAGGAGGCGATAACACAAACACACACATATGCAGATACACACACACACACACATACTCATAGGCAAATATATACATGTATTTACAGTGTGTCCCCGAACATCAAACGTTTTGCCGAAAGCCAGCAACTAGGAACTAGGACCCTCCCGTATCCTTGCCGATGATGATGCTGGCGGGAGTTGTTTTCCTTTGCCATCGTTGACGTCGTCAGCATCGTCATCGTCATCGCATAGTCAATATGTTTTCATTCAATTTGGTAAGCATTTTCATAAAATTTTCCCCACAAGAAAAACATTGCGCACATATACATAAATATGCGTGTGTGTGTGTCCTTACACATCCTACCCCATACGAAAGTAAGAAACAGTGCTTCCATATATGCCCCATTCCACTGGCAATAGGAAATTATGCGAAATGTGGACTCGATTTGCGTAAACAAACCGGAAATGATGTGCCGCCGCCTGCCGTCCGCTGACCAAATGAACGGAAGTGCTGCCAACATCCCTACATACAAAAAAAAAAAAAAAAACGCAACGCAACGCAACCCAAAAACCTCACTCCAATCAACGACCTCCGACCGCAACTGTATTTATATTTATGCATTTATTTATTTGCCAAAAGGATCAGTCGCCCCCCACTGCCCACTCCCAGCCCATTGTGCGCTGCCCATTATGCTAATTGAACAGTAAAAGAAGAAAAAAATGTATAAAGCAGAGAGGGGAAACCGTCGAGCAATCGAGGAACTTTATAGGCCCAGCGCGTGCTCGGGGTCTCCAAAAATGTAGGTCTAGCAGCAGTCATAAAATTTTTACTCGCAACGCGCCTCACGACTCCAGCGAAAGTGCAAAGAATGTAAATGTAGCGCAAAGATATTGTAGACTCCAAAGCGTAGATGAGGCACTGGCAATGGCCAAAAATATTTTTAATAAAGTTCATGGTCTAAGCAGCTTTGCCCGCTGACCAAACGGCCGCCACAGCAATATAATTAGGGGCAAGCAGCAGCATCGGCATTGGTCCTTGGTGCTTGCTGGTCCTTTCTTGTTGTTACTGCAAATTGAATTAGTAACCAGGGCGGCGGAAAGTGGACAGGCAGCAGAAATCCTTTTTGCTCTATTTGCCACCCACGCTACACCGCTCCATGCCGCCACCCCTCCCCCGTTCATGCTACGTGCCGGGCAAATCAAAGGCACAGCCAGGAGCCAGAAGCCAGGAGCCAGCAGCCAGGACCCCTAACGTAAACCGCAAATGGAAATGCAAATTTCCCGCGGTTACCGCGACTACAACTGCGACCGCAACCTTTGGCCCCCGTCCCCCGCAGCCCACGTCTCGTCGCGCTAGTTACCGACTGCGTCTGGGGCCGTGGCCCATTGCAGCAATTTAATTTCTTAAGCAATTTTCATAATCTGCAGCAAATTGTTTCTGAATGCTGGCGGGGCCCAGGCTCAGGCCCAGGCGCAGGACTCAAAGCTTGAGGCTGGAAGGCAAAGGCACAGCCCAGGCCCTCTATTTGCTGCTGACTGGCCGAGTGACTCGTTAAATTTTATGCAGTTGGCGGCTGCATTTGTGCCACAAGCTGCCATTGAGGCAGCCACTGTGCCGACGCCCCCCACCCCACCATCCACCACCCGCGGCCCGCACAATTTCCTAATGCAGTGGGGCAAAAGTTTTTGCCATTTTATAATCATTTTCCAGGCCCGGCAAGGCAGCGCGCCCTTGATGTCGACTGTCGGCAGCTTTCCGCCCGCCCGCCTGCTGCATAATTAAAATGGCAGCTCAATCCCGGCCAAAATGCAACTGCTGAGAGAAAGATGTCCTCCGTACTGTATTCAGAAATTCCGAAATTTACAAAAGCCAAAAATTATCGGCTTAACTCCAAATAAGACTAGTAATAATAATTCCCACAGTAAATCCTTTGAGGCAAATTTTGTTGCACCAGAAAAAACAAATACATTTCCATTAAAGTTGCATGAGTTGTGGAATAGTCTTCTAAAATGGAATTTCCTATGCATTTTCCAGCATCACTTTTCCACTCCCTCTCTCTCTGTCTCTCTTTCTCTCTGGGGGCCACACCACTTGGCAGCTTACCCAGGCAATTGTCTCATTCGCTCGCTCTTTTTTTGGGCGAAACTTGGCAGCGTTTTTGCTACTTGTGGCAAGGCACTTAACAAGTTCCCACGCCGCACAGTGGCATACGGAGTGCAGCTAATTGCTTCTCTCGCCCTTTGGCATGCCATCCAAAATCCGTACAGCACACACACACACAAAACCAATTAAGATGCCCGCCCGCTGGCGCCAAGGGTGGGGCGCCGGTCGGTGGGGCACGTGATAAATCAAATTTGGTTGCCTTAACAATATTTGCACATACGACACCGAACAGAACACAGAACAGAACCGAACACAAATCAAATCAAATTAAAACATAAAGTCAGGCAGTTGCGTGTTGTGTGCAAAGCGCACGAGGAAGGGGATTCGGGTTGGGGGCTTGGGCCTTCTCTCTTAATATTCCGTGCGCATGCAGCTGCCACACGTTGAGGCAAGCGCGACGCGTTTATGACGCTGACAGAATTATGAGGCCTACATGCGCTGATTCCAGATTTCCGATGTGGGTCCTTTAAATATTTTTACGCAGATAAACTAAACTGTAAGCCCGTGCGGCAAAAACTCGCAAATGGATTTTCAGCGCAAAAATCACAAAATCGCAAAACGTGCTTCACATACTTCTACGTCAGCGACGTGGCAAGTGGCATGGGGCAGCGATGGGGAGGCGATGCGAGGCTCATCATAAATACATCAGGCCGGCGGATGATGATGGGGGGGATGCGATGCCACACACTTGAGACTGTGAAGCGGCTGCTGCTGCTGCTGCCACTGACGCTCTGTCACTGCCACCTGTCTGTGGCAGCATGTCACGCGACCTGTCGACCGACGAGCATAAGCTGACATTTTTATTAAAATATTTCCGCAGTTCCGCAGTTTCCAGCATTAACTGTGGCAGCATAGTGGGGAATTGTTGCTGCTAATTTTTTGGGTTTTGTCTGGTCTTTGCGTTCCGGCTTCCCTCCGCCGCATGCCACACCCCCACACGCAATCTTGGTCAAGTTTCAGGGCCCCATCATCGTCAGAGCCTGATGATCTTTCGACCTGGGGCACACAAAAGACGCCGGGTAAGTGCTCCTTTGTGCGCATTTTGCACCTGCCTTTTGTTTGTCCCATCAATGGACAATCACCGCCCACGACGGGCGTCCTGTCCTCCTTTGTGTGTGGCATTGTATTGTATGTGCGAGTATAAGTGTGCCCCCATGCCCCATGCCCCGCCTCGCCATGTCAACTACTCGTACACGTAGTCCTGTTGTTGTTGGACTCGTACTCATGTTCCCCTTCCTGGACAGACAACTGGCACGACGACGACAACTCTGAGCAATAAAATTTTAATAAGCCTCAACTGGCTTCCTGCTAGAGTTTCACCTGCTGTCCGTCGGCTAACTTGCACGTCAGCTGTCCCGTTTTCTTTCTCTTCCTCGCTGACTCTCTCTCCCTCTCTGTCTCCTGTCAATTCGATGGAATCCTGAACTAGCAGTAGACTCCACTCCCATTGTTCGACATGTTGTTGCATATGCATATGCTCGTATGTGGCACTATTTGACTTTTAATTACCCAGGAAATGTCTAAAGCTATTTCACTCTCCTCCAAAGGACCAATTCAATTCGTGCCTCAGTCTAATGCCCCAAACAGCTGCTGCTGCTGCTATTTCTGCTGCCCCAAAGTACATTTGGTGGCTGCTGTGGTGGGTACATTAAGTTGAAAGTGCTCAAACCCCCTACACACACACACACACCTTACCTATCCCCCAAAGGCGCATAGTAGGAGCTAGCTTTCGGCTGTATTCTGGATACTGGATTCCGAATTCAGGGGTGCGCACTAAAAGGGGTTCTATGTTTGATGACAGAACCAATTCCCGCTATTCTAATTATCCAAAAAGAGTCAGAGTTCTCCAACATTCATCACAGGGCAATAGAACGCACTCTATCCTGATATACCCCCCACACCACCACCCCCCTTTTTGGGCTACGCTCCTCGTAAGCCCTTCACGGGCCCACGCACACCCGAGTGACATATTTGGTTTCCGCCAGAGTTTGATGTATAAATAAAAAATCAAGCATGACGAACAAACAAATTCCATGCAAAGTAAATTTTCATGTTTGCCGGAAAAAGCGGCACCAAAAAAAAAATAAAAAATAAAGGGAGGGGAAGGGAAGGACTAGGCTATGGGGTCTGGGGTCTGGCACCTAAGCCTATGAAACACCTACGTATCCATGAGCGTGTGTGGGTGTGTGTGTGTGGCAGAATAAATCCTTTGAAATCAATTGAAAATATCTCCTCGTGTTCGGATGATGCTCTTTGCACAAAGTACAGTTACTCGATAAAGCTAGAACTTACGCTGCAGCCAACAACAATAAAAAACACACTGAGAATCGATTTGTTGCATTTGAATTTAAAAATGTTTAGCAAAAGAAATTTCGTTTTCTTATATTTTGCCAATAACTTGAAAATTGTTCATCTTAATATATTTTATATATCCCAAAAATTGAATATATTGCAGATATATTTATTTTAGAGTGCCTTATATTTAAATTATATTTAAAAACTCATTTTTATGCATTTAGGCTGTTGAGTTTACTTTTTCCCGTTGAGTTTACTTAAGTTTTTGTTTGAATAATTAGAGCACTGACCGTTGAAGGACCTTTCATCTTTTATTTCAAGTATTTATGCACTTGAAATGACCCTCGAGAGCATTTATATATTCGGCCTTAAAGCAAATATATATATATGTATATCCCGCTGTCTATCTGTGTGTCTGTCTTTTTGTCTGATTTCAAATGGAAACAATTCCATATGCTGTGCATGTTCCCTGTTTGCTTTAGCTGCCACTCGATTCGTTCTACGTTTTTTTTCTTTTTTCCATTTTACACTCTACAGCCAAATCCGAGGAGAAGGGGCACTGGGTACAGCAGCTGACGCAGCAGCAAATCAATCAAATCAAAGTGGAGTTGTTTGATTCATTTGTTTGGGGGGGTTGAAGAATCGGAGGAAGGTTCCGTTGGTTTGTGGTGGCAAGAAAAATCAGAAGAAAATGCAATACAATGAAGAGCAAATACGGGCGCAGACAAAGAGCAAACACACACAGGCATAAAAAGCTGTGCCACACACACACACACACAATACAAAGTGGCATAAACTAACTAAATAACAGTAACAATAACTTAAGTGTATTTGTGTATTAGTGCGGGCATCGGCAGCTGCTGCTGCTGCTGCTACAGCTATCTGTGGCGGGGTCAAGCCCCAGCTCCTCCTCCTGTGTATTTCTTCTCGCTCTCCAGACTTCAGGCGACTGTTGCAAAGTTTTTTATTTATATACACGTTCCGTGTGTGCAGCACACGGCAGTGGCAATGGAAATGGCAACGGCAACGGCTACGTTTCGTTTCGTTTCATTCGTTTGTTTGTTTGTTTATTTGTCATTTGCTTTGTTCCGTGCGCTCTATGGCAATCTATGCCACAGTGCCACGGCCAGTGCTAGTGCTCGTGCCCCTAAATTGACTATCCAGGCAACCGGCCACACAACCTCTCGATTTTCGAGGAAAAAAACGAGAGAAATGAGAGAGAGAGAGAGCTTTCTGCGTGCCCGAAACTATTGATACCCTTTTTGTGGGCAATGAAACTATAGATTCTCGAGGTTCCTTTGTGGATAGATACCCTCTGGAAGGGTATACAACAAAACAGAGAAATCCCATACAATTGTTGAAGCGCACGTACCGCACACACACACACACACAGACACACAGCCAACGGTCTGGGGTTCGTATACGTAACGTGGCATATCTTCGACTGGAATGGGAGAAAGGGACAGCCAGCCGCTGACCCTAGTCCTGGTTTGTGTTTGCAATCAGCCGCAGTGAGTGGCCCGCCGCGTGGCCAGGCGACAAGTGCCACCATCGCCACTGCCACCGGCACACACTCCACTCTCCTGGACACCAGAGTCACATACACAAGTTTCGATACTTTTAATTATTGCGTACATGACCGTAACGATGTAGCAGGACTTTACAGAGAAGATGGCCAACGGGCAAACGGCTAACGCAGGCAACAGCAGGTAACGATGCTGCCCTGCCCCTTGCCCCTGACCCACCACTGCCGCTCGTTTAGTGCACGTATTAATCAGAGGACGAGGACTGTGGCAAGTTTTTCGGTTGACCCGTGGCAGCTCTTCGAAGTTAGCTACCAAGAATTCCCATTCTTCTATTCCGTTCCGTTGTCCGTGTTGTGTTTGATTCTTGTTCTAGTTTTAGGGCACAACAGAACTTTGGCATCATTAAAAATCAGTAGACGTTTCATATTTTGAAGAACGTGACACTACGTGAATGAAATGCCAATGATTGAAGCCGCCAGCGCCACCACCCCCCCGGCCTGGCCCTCTGGGCTGTGGCAGGCGGCGGCAACCACTGCCCCCCTCACAATTGATTGACGCATAAACAGGCAATTAAATACAAAAGAAAAGCAGTTGCAATTGTTCAGCAATTTCCACGCTAAATGAATTTCCACGCACGCATCTCAAATCAAATTTGAGGAAAATTTAATTTCTGCCTCTCGCTTTTATGGATCGCCGGATATACATGTGCACGTAACTATTCACATATGTGGCACACAAGACTATGTGTGCGTGAGTGGGTTCCGGCCATGTGGGGCACGTTCCAAGATTTGTTTACTTTGTAGCTCGGGCGCCAGTGCCAGTGCCAGCACCAGCACCAGCGGAGAGGAACATAAATAAATTTCTATAAATTCTTGCACGGCATTTCATTTGCCATTTGTGCCACTGCCACACTGCCACTGCCATTGCTGCCACTGCTGCTCGTTGTCGTTGTCCAAAAATTCACGAGCAGTCAGTCGTCACTGTGTGTTTTGGGGAGTAGTGCTCATTCACAGGGAGCTGAGCTGCCAGGAGCAGGAGCAGGAGCCAGTAGGGAGCACTGGGCTCTGGCTTATTTATTTATTCATTCGCTGCGCTCTCACCCTTTTGTCTCTATAAGTGTGTGCCTCGGTGCCCCAAGTTTGTGTGTGTCTCTATGTGTGTGTGTGTGTGTGTGGTGCCAGTGTGTTTGTTCGCCATTTTCTGTATGAAAGGATTTTGCAGAATTTAACAAACAAACAAACAAACACAGCAGACGCAAAGGAATCGGGAGGCCCCAAAAGAAGACACAACGGCACGCACTGCGACCGTGCCACACACAAACACACACACACACAGTCCTGCCTCTGCCTCGCCGAAATCTGCTGCTGCTACTGCTGCTGCTTGGCTGCTCATAAAGTTGACCCGAATTCATGCTAAACTTCGCCTCTGTCGCTTCTGTGTGCAAATAAATAAAGCAACAAGATGCAAAGGATGATTCCCACCCGCCAACCACACACTCGACTGCGACTTGGAGGCGACTTTCAAATGCTCTTATCCCTCGAAGATCCCTTCAGCGACAACCCGTTAAGGTTAATCTAATTGAAAACCGACTAAAAATAATTGGATAACCGTGATAAAAGGCGCAACACACGCATATATAGATATGCCATGTGTCGTTTCCACCACCGATTCCCATGGCCACCTTGATGACAAAGTTGCCATGCTTCCGTTTTAGTTCTCGCTGGCAGAGAATACCCAAAAAAGGGTCATAGGCATCGGTTTGGGGGCAACAAATGATGGTTACAGTCGTAGCCCCAACCGATTTGTGGGCAGAGCTTTCAATACGTTTTATCTGTGCAAGCAACACTCGTGCTCGAGAAATTGCAAAACCGAAAATAAATAAGATTCGATTTATGTTGGGGTGAAAACCCCACCCCGCCCCAGCCCACCCCCTCTGACAAAAATATATATACGAGCATAAAGGGGAAAATCAAAAGGAAACAGCAGAGAAAACTCTTCAACAGCTTCCGTGTTTATTTATAGACGCTCAAATAGTTCGATTAGACCCAAAAACCCGCAGGACACACAGAGCCATCCAAAGGACTTTTATCACAGAGAAGAGTTTCCATTCTCACACCACCCCCACGGCCCCTAACCCAGGCCCATTTGCAGGCCGCAAAATTTGTATTTGCACTGTGGATTTGTGTTTTGTGTGTCGCGCCGTGCGGCAGCAGCAGCAAATTTTTAATGAATTTACAAAACCAAAGCCGAACGAACCCTGCCTGAAACCCCTGAAACGAATGAAAGGACAACCCGGACACCGACACGGACGACTCGCATTCCGCTACGAGTTCGAGCTGGAGTTCCAGTCTGATTTTATATTCAAAACACATTCGGCAAATATTGATACCCTCTCCGTAAATTGTTTAAAATGCGCAATATCCCCCAACGTCAATAGAAGACAAATTGTAGAACTAAAACCAGCGTAAAACGCAAATCACGCAGCTTTTAAAACTTTTTGTGTGCCCTCCACCCACCGCCCCTCGGGACACTGAATGGGGAGCCACGCGGCGTATACTTGATTATTGGCAATCAGCCATAGTTTTTGGTATCCGCTGAACCTCCGCTCAGCTTCGCCCACAGAGCGACTATAATTAAGGCCTGCCTCATGCCTCATGCTTCATGCTTCAAGCTAATTATAATTGATGCCAATGTCGGAGTCGATTTTTAAGTTAAAACTTTACACACCCAACGAGAGAGAGCGAGAGAGAGAGAGAGAGAGTGGCACTGCCACACCACAGAAATGATTAATTATGGTTGAAAAGTTGCACGTTAAAGGGATGAATTTTACTTTTAATGGGTATCGGATATCGCTTTTTAGTGTACGCCACAATAAATGGAGAATCCCTCAAAGCATTCCCCGACTCTGGCAAAAGTTTTTCGATTATCTAAGAGCTATGGCAAAAAAAAAAACTACTCGTAGCATGCCACATGCAACACATACAGCACACACAGAGGCGCACACACAGAGCGATGCTGAATTCTCGTTAGAGCACAATGTGGCAATGTGCCTAAGGGATAATTTAGTCATTTTTGTTATTGTTTGCAAGTCAGAAAACATTGGGTTTTAATTGAAAATCTTTGACTGTACATGCGTACACCGAAACTCTGGAGCACTTGTGCCACATCACAGTCTTCTGTGCCATGGAATGGGGCAGAAACTTTGATTGATTTATCTGTCAATATGCAGGAGGCAGCAGCAGCAGAAAGCCAACAATGCTTCAAATGCACAAAACATACCAAAAGGCAGAGAGTACAAAAAGTACAGAAACTACAGAAAAGGAGAGTCCGAGTCTGCTGCAATGCAAAAATTGCAATTGTTAACTCAACTGAATTTACATGAATTCTCTATCTCTCTCTCTCTCTCTCTCTCTCTGTCTGTTGGCCCGCTGCTGCCTGTGTATTCGCCTTCGACTGTGGCAGGATCTGCCATCCATTTGCTCCTTTTAGCCGCTTCCTTCTGTCGGCTCTCGTCACTGTCACTTTTCTTGTGTCCAGAACTCTGGTCAAGCGCATGTTTATGCAATATTTTTCGGGCCAAGACATGCAAAAATAAGTACATGTACGTAGATGTGTGTGTGTGTGCGTGTATGTGTGTTTGCTTGATCGAAAGCCTTTGAAACAGTAATGCGTAATGATGGCACTGCCCAGACTTCACTTAAAAGTCATATGCTTCGGTTGCACAGAGAGAGGAGAGGGAGCGCACAAGAGTGCAACAGCACAAACCCATAAACTTGCCACATTTGCATAAAATGCCCTGATGCCTCAAAAAAGCAGCAAGCAGCAATGCAGAACGATAGAACTGCACAGCAACAGAGCGTACAGCTCCACCACCACAGGGCCAGAGCAGAGTCTGTAAAAGTCTCCTGGCACAGAACGTATTTCACCAATAAATTGAGGAAATGTTTAGCTTAGCCATGTTGGCCGTGCCATGCCGTCCCATCCCGTCCCATCCCATCCCGTCCCGCTTCGTTCTACATATCTTTTCCTTTACTTCTTCCTGCTCCTTGATTTTTCCCAGGCGATAGTGGCAGTTGCAGTGGTAGTGCCAGTCAGTCCCATGTTTCCCATAGTTCAAAAGCAATGACTTGATTTTTGATTTTATCCCCAAAAATCGCTTGTTATTTTTGGGGTCTGCGCCTGCATATCCCCATGCGACGCAGTGCCCTGCCTGCCTGCCTGCCTGTTGAGTGCTGCCTTCTGCCATTGACAAACAAGGCTTGCTCGAATGTTTGCCGGATTGCAAAATATAAGTCCAACAATTGGACTTAAAATTGTTGAATAATCATTTTGGTACAGATACGATCTCTGGGGGGAAGCTGAAGGATCTGCTTTTGTCTCTATCTCTCTCTCTCTCTGTTTGACCCAAAGCCCAATTGAATTGAGTTTTGGTTAATCCCCGCATTCACGTCTAATGCGTTTCTAATTAATTTTAAATATAAAGCAATGCCGAAAAGACATTAAAGTAAAGCGCCCCAAAGAACTTTTCCGTAGATAAGATCCGTAGTCCGTGCCTCAAATAGTTATATGTGGTGGGGGCAGGACAGGGCAGGCCAGGGCTCAAATGTAAATGCGTGTCTAGCCTTCGATTAATTCATTATCCTTGCGCTCCAGTGGCAGAGTGCTCGTCCTGCCAACAACGGCAACTGTCAATGTTGTAGTTAAGGGCTTAGATGTGGCATTAGGCGTCGATTTAACACGACCCCATCCATAGGGTCCACTGTGTGTTTCTACCAGAAGTTTCTGTGTGTGTGTGTGTGTGGCGCTAAGAGCGCCTAAAAGCGCTTCAGGCCAGAGGCTCAGGCTTTGGCCAACTTATGAATGCGCGTGCACACACACAGATACGACACACGCACACACACACACACCACTGTGAGCCACTGTCACAGCGCTGATAAAATGTGAAGCGGATTAGGCAAGGCGGGCGCTGCTCCACACCATTCTACGCCGTGGCACAATCAGTAAATGGCACTTGATTCACTGCGCAAGTGGAATTTTTGATAACTTTGCCACTGCCAAGGAGAAAAGTTGGTCAAAAAGTTCGGCTTTCAGTCGCTTTAATGCGTATAAATGCTTATCTGTGTGGGCTCTGTGGGAGTGTGTTGGTCTATGACTAGATGACGATGGCTATGCCATGGCATGCCTTTACTCTACTCGACTTTACTTCAAGTCTCAAAGCCAACTTAAATCCACTGGCAGGCCTGGGCTTTGCTTCACGTGCTGCTGCTTTTCTATCTATCCCCAAAACTCTCTCTTCCTCTCACGCTTTCTGTTCTGTTCTGTTCTTTCTTGTGTTTTTTTTTGTTGTTTGCCAAAGTTGGCAAAGTTTTTAGCCCGAACATTTGCGCCTCAGAGCACAACCCGACCCTACATATAAGCCCGCACACACTCGTACACACATATCTATACATAATTCAACAAGACGCTGGCACACACGTCACACAAATGTCGCCAAAAGCAAGTCTCAATGCACGCCATCAATCTTTGGGGCGTCGCCTCGCCTCGCCCCGAATCTGAGTCTCCGAATCTGCCGCCTCTGCCACTGCCACTGCCGCTGTGTGGCACAATTGAATTATTACATCGGGTCGAGGCAGACGCTTGGACCATTTGGTACTCGATTTGGTCACTTAACCAGCAGCCAGCGAGAGGAGAAGACAACACCAACAACAGAGCAGCAGTCACAGCAGCAGCAGAAGGGGAAGCAGCAACAGCAGCAGAAGGGGGCAGCAGCAATGTAGCATCAACTGCCACAGCAACAAGAACAGCCACCAGGGGTAATGTGTG
Organism: Drosophila obscura; assembly: GCF_018151105.1. NCBI lineage: Eukaryota > Metazoa > Arthropoda > Insecta > Diptera > Drosophilidae > Drosophila > Drosophila obscura. Next base: position 1,742,720 of record NW_024542736.1, on the reverse strand, counting down.
TGACAGCAGCCAACAATGCGAGGACACAACACGCATTTGCACCCATGTTTATGTATCTTCCGCCTCTCAGTTCGTGTAAGCAGATCATGACTCCAAGCACTGGGCAATGGATAATTTTCATTAAACTAATTGCTCAATTCTTTCACTACAATGTTTATTTTCGTACACCTTCAGCGGAAGAATGGAAATGAAAAGGAAATAAATAAGTTTTTCCAGCAGCAGAGGATTGTGCATTTACCCCGTGACAAAATCTGTTTATACAAAAACAGAACTGACCTTTTCATATACGAAAAGATCAGTGGAAGTGCAATCACGACCCAGCAATCGAAGTCCCTCTAGAGAGAGAAGCCATGGAGCATGGAAAGGAGACATAGGAGACAGAACCAGTGACACAGCGGAGAAGTAGAAGATCGATAGCTCCCATTTTTAATTTCCAAAGTATTCAAGTATTAAATTATTAATTTCATTTCCGGAAACATATTTCTTAGGTCCGACCAATATAATTTCAAATGAATTTTCTAGGTTCCAATATTTGTAGCTTGTTCTTTTGTAGCCAAAATGGCCAGCAGAGTTTCGGTGTGTTTTTGGCACTTGGCTTAGGGGCCCATTTGCCGCCCAATGCCCACCCAATCGCCTTTCAGTTGGCCTTCAGTTTTGGGCTTTTATTTGATGATTGCTTGTTGTTGCTCTCCTGTCGACGTCGTGGTCGATGTCGCTGTCGTGTTGGCCTTCTTCTCTTCTGGGTTTCTGAGCAGCAAATTAAAACAATTTTAACAGCTACTTTCGATGTCGTTTGTCGGCGTCTACGTTTTGGCCATAAATAAAACATGTCAACCTTGTTATTTTCTTCTGCCCTCAGACAGAGCAGACGTTCCATCCGTCCCCTGTGCTGGCCTGCAGCCTCTGTTCAACGAATTGTTATTGGCATTGGCATTGGCATGGCCTTTGTTATTGAACTATTTACATTTGTTGCTAATTTACGACACATAGCCTCTGGTCTTCGGCTTCGGGCTGACTCGTTTGGGCCACCGGCATCAATGAGGCCTTAAAGCAGCCGGCAAATTGTTGTTCATAAATAAATATGCCGTACATAAATCCCTATGCCATAAATAAGCGAGAGCAGGCGTAAAGCAATTTATTGGCATTGATTTTCCGTGACTCTCTGGACACACTCCATTGATCCCCAGCAGCAGCAGCAGCAGCAGCAGCAGCAACAGCAGCAACAGCCGCTCCCGGAGGAAAAGTGACAAAAGTCTTGAGTGAACCCCAATAAATGAAAGTGAAACTTTCTATCGGTTGGAGCCCACTCCCAGTGGGCCCAAGTGGCAGGGGTTAGGGGTCAGGTCAGCAGCAGCCGCAGCACGTTGTTCCTGCTGTTGTTCCACTGACACTTATTAGATAAGTTTTTTTGTTTGTTTGTTTATGAAGCTTCAGCCGTGTCCGTGTACATCATTTAGCCATTTGCTGTGGCAGAACTGTGCTGCTGCTGCTGCTGCTGCTGCTGCTGTGGCGCCTTCAATTTTAATTACATGCCAAAAATATACGAATGCCAAGGGGACTTGACTCTGACAGTGGCCTCTCGAAATCCCCAGCTAAGCCGGACCAATAAGACTTTTTATTGTCTTAGCCGGGCATTTAAATTGATCAAAAATGTTGCAAAAGCATTTGCCAGAGAGCTGGGGCATATCTGCCTGGCCTGGCCTGGACAGAACCTGAGCCAGTGCCAGAGACTGAGACTGAGCCTGCTGACGATTTCATTCAATCTATAAGTAATTTCTTGGCCATTTTTATCACACAGCCGAAGGACGATGCCGTTGCTGGGGAGATGAGCCTGAGACCACCCACGTGATTTGAATATTTTTCCAATAAACTTCAACAGCTTTTCAACAGTTCGAAATGGGCACTGGGGCAGGGGCAGTGGCAGGACCGAATGCCTATGCCCGATACAGTTCCTGGTCCTGGTGCTCGTGCTCGTCCTGCTCTTGTTTTCATTTACATATTGGATTTAAATGCCCAGGATTTCCTTCCTGCGCAGCTCCACTCTCACTGTCCTGGATGTCTATGTCCATGTCCAGCTGAGTGTTTTTCGTGCTTTCCTTTGGTTTGCTTTGCTTTGGTTTGGTTTGGTTTGGTTTGCCCTGCTTTTTGCTTGGTCTTTGTTGCCGAGAGCCTAAGCTTAATCGAATTTCCCGCAAATTGGCAATAAATTTTAATTTTGAAAGCGATTCCCCAGCGCTGATTGAAGTTAATCAAACGGCAGGCCGCTAAGCCTCCGTTTTGGCCCCCACAATGGCGAATTTAGTTCGGTTCATGCACTCCATTGTCCTTGTTGTATACACGGATCTTCTGCCGGGGCAATGCACCTTGCACCGTGCACCTGCATAGCAGAGCGCCACCTCCTTCGTACCCAAAATCCCATTCAATTTTCAGCGTGAAAGCGTGGCGCTTCAGGCAAAAAAAAAAAAAAAAACTTAGCAGCAAACAAGTTGCAAGGAGCAGAAGGCAAAAACAAGGCTTATTTACCTTTGGTTAGGAAAGGGTTTTTTACTGCATTCCCCTTTCGGCTAGAAGCACTGCCACGGCTGCTGCTGCCACTGCCACGGCTGCCACTGCTGCTGCTGCTGCAGCTTTTGAAACTACTTCATCAATTTCATTCAGCACAACGGCGCCGCTTTTTTTCCCCCTCTCTGTCTCTCTCTCTTCATGGCACACTTTTTTTTTGGGCCCATAATCAAGTTAAAAAGCATTGGCAACAAAAAAAAACAGCAACAACAGCAGCAGCACTAGCAGCAGCAGCAGGAAAACTAAACACAGACCAGGGCAAAAATGATGTTGTAGCTTTTGTAGACGGTTGCTGCCGGTTGCCAGTTGCCAGTTGTTTGGTTGCTATCTCTGAGAGAGACACAGACTTGGACTCGAACGTGGACCTGGACCTGGACCGTGGAGCCATGATGATGCCAGCGATTACGCCCACTTTTGTAGACGCTCTATCTGCAATCCCAATGTTTGGGCCATGCCTTGTCGCCTGTCTGTCTGTCTATCTGTCTCGCTGTCTGTATGTCGGTCGCTATCCTGTCGCAAAACCTCCTACTCCATTTGCCATGGAAATGGATTTGACGAGGCATGCAGCACTTGCAGAACCAGCGTTTTGACACTAATTTCATTTGCGTTGAAGCACTTTTTGTGGCCATCCCCCCAGCCCATCAAAGAGACAAAGACGTAGACGGTTGCACTGCCACTGCCCCCAAAATAAGTTGTAATTGCATTGCACTACATTTAAGTTCAATTTGCGAGCTGTTTAGCAAAAACAGATGCCATGCAACTCCCACCACACAGATGGCTGTTGGCTGTTCGGCTGATGGCTGTTGGCTGACTGCTGAATAGCTGATGCTGATGGCTGATGCCTGATGTCTGAGTGCCGTTGCTTAAAAGAGTTTCCAGAGTATTTATTTATTTTGCACGCAGCCATTCCGTTTGCCTTTCGAGTTAACTGAAAACTGTAAATGGTTTTTAGCTGCGTTGCACGGCTAAGACAAACGAACGAACGAACGAACGAACAGGCAGAGGAGACAGACACCACGCTGATGGGCTGCCGCTTGTTTCTTTTCATTTAAGCAAGTTCTCATGTCTGCTCCTGCCTGCAGTTTACACTTCTTTAACTGCAACTGTTTTTAAATCCATCCAAACGGATATTCTTGAGCAGAAGAGCTTAAATCATTGATGAAGAGCTCTCTTCGAGTATCTGTCGAACATTTTCCGAGTATCAGGTACAAGGATATATTGCAGTAGTTTTTTCAGTATATACAACTTTGTCCGTTTTATAATCTTTTTCAAACTAAACCTCTTTTCTTATTAAATCCTGACGTTTACGTATCATTTATTTATTTATTTATTTGGAAGAGACTTAAAAAAACCAAAGAAAAATGAATACCAAGAGATTTGCTTAAATTGTTACATTAATATGAAAACATTTTAATAATTTTCATGCTTAAATCAAATACTGAATAAATAAATCAAATAAAATTTCATATTTAAATTAAATACATTACAAACTAAATATATTTTTTTTTAATTCCAAATTTAATAATTTTTGTATATTTAAATATTAAATATGGGCCGCAGTAGAAAGACTTAGAATCCATATTTATTTCAATCAAAGTGAATTCTATTAAACTGCCCTATATTTGTATTTAAAAACCGAATATTTCATACACGTAAATATGGGTCTGAATCTTTGTGTGCCCGGTTAAATGTAGTATAAGAATTTTCCCATCTGATAGAGAGTAAATAACTTTGATTAGCGGATTTTCTGTGGCATGAACTCGTTCTTCGTTTAAGCAGAATTTATGTTGCGAAATTTTTCACTGCCATTCAAGCGATTTATCCCAAGGATCCGATGCCCCTCGCACCTAGCGCGTATTCCCATTAAATTTTCGATATCTTCACCTGGCAGTCGCAACAGTTAGAGACGTAAGCCACACTCCTCGAGGAAATCACCTTAAGCCCTCTGCCACGGCTGCTGCCCTTATGCGTTTCCTATATGCGTATCCTGGCGTCCAGGAAGGCGTTGGGAAAGTCGAGGCACATCGCATCGGCAATGCGTGTGCGTGTGTGTGTGTGTGCACGCTTTAATGCGAATTTCTGATTGCGCTCGAATGGCTTCATTTATTTTCGCCACGAAAAAAAACAACAAAAAAAGCCACACAACGCGCGAAAAAATGTGTGAAAAAAACTGCGAAAAAGAGAGCCAAAGAAAGAAAAACAAACACGTCGAACGACAGTTGTACATAATATTTCACTTATGAATGTGTGTGCGGCATGCCTACCCCACTCCAGTGGGTCCACGTGGAGCGGGGGGTTGTGCAAAGTGAAATGAATGAATGAAATGAATGAATGGCATGCGTAACGCTAGAAAATTTGTTATAGCAATTTGAACTGTCAACGGGAAACCGAAAAAGTAAATTAAGAAACATTTGAAATTTAATTCACTTGCGACAGTGGCTCCCCAGTACTTCTGTGGGGGGCCATATGTATATTTCTGTATGGCTGATGTATGTCTCTGTGTGTGTGTGGAGCATATTAGATCTTGTGAGTGGCAGCATCATAGTCGTGTGCAGGAGCAGTCAGCCTGGGAGTGCTCGTACGTTGAATGTCTGGCAGGTGACACCTTCCAGCGACACAGACACTTAAGCACAGTAACTCGGCAAAACAGCCAGAACAACTGCCAGAGAGACCCCACTCATACAGTCACACACACACACTCACTCACACACATGTTTGTACATGGAACGACATGCAAAATTAGGCGAGTGTCACGAATTTAAAATAACTTTTAATTCATTCTTGATGAACATATGCAAACGTTGCTTTTGCTCCTGCTCCTTCTGAGTGCCACACACACACATGGAGCGTATCAGTGTGGCTGGAAATGAGCCCATTTTTGCATATGTGTGTGTGTGTGTGTGTGCATGTGGTTGCCACGCCTCTTAAGTGCCACATAACTCGAGCTCAGCATAAACAACCGCACTCGCATAAATGTTCGTTAAACTCAACAGACACCAGCAGCAGCAGCAGCAGCAGCAGCAGAAGCAGCAACTGGGACCCACGGGGCAACCAGACTCTACAGAGCAGCATCCGGGATCCCACTGCCACCCAGCAACCCACCTGAGCCACATAATTATTTAGTTTCCAGTTGGACGGAAATTGTGGCACAGCTACTTGGGTAAATAGAGGGGGTGGCTGGCAGCTAGTATATGTACGAGTAGGTAGTATGGGCTTTTGGGCCACTACTCCTCAACCATCTTCGATTGTCATAAATCAACACGGACTCACGGACCCTCACGGCTCAGAGATGGATAGCGCTGATGCAGGGGGTGGCTGGGGCGTTGGGAGGTGTTGTCAACCGATTGTTTGCCTTTGGCATATGTTCGGTCCGATGCCCAATGCCCCATTCCCCATTCCCCCTTCCCGACACCACTGACAGGTGCAAGTTTTACCAGCGACCCACTTAGAGGAGAAATTTAAATTTCAGTTTCTGTTTGCACGGGCAGCAGGAGCAACCAGAATTTCCAGTCCACTTCCACTGACGAGCGCGAACTCGTGGCAGAATAAAAGTTAGCGTAAATTATGCGGCAACGTGCGCGCCTCGCTAATAAAAATAGAAAAGAGCGAAATAACCAAAAACAAAAACTCGATACCAAAAAGGAAAAAAAAAAACAAAAAAGAAAACAAACAACTAGAACAAGAACCGGGTAACCAGAGAGCCAGAGCTCAAAATGAAAAGCCATGCACGAGTAGTAGCTCTGTGGATGGCAGTGCATTGAACCGACTCTGGTGCGGCCCACCGTGCAGCATCTAAATGCGATACCAACCTTATTGCGGCGAGCTCTTTCAGATCTTTCCAGCAGCAGCAGTGGCAGCCGTATGGTCGCTGCTCTACGGGTTATGCTTTCTAATCCACGCACGTTTTGCTTTTAATATTTATTTTGCGCTTTTTCACACTTTTGCACACCGCACTCTCTCTCTCTATCTCTCTCACACATAGACACCGCACAAAGGTTCGAGGACTTCAAAGGACTCGCTCATTCACTCTGTCTGGAGGCAGTGGCAGTTCTTGGCTGACTTTGATTATCGATGGCTGCTGCCTGCCCTTCTTAAGGATGGGTTTCTTTTCGTATGCACGGTGAGTGCCGGCGTACAGTTCATAAATGCAAATTGCCACTAAACCACGGAGCATCGGCGGGTTATCTTTGTTGCTGTGCGATGGACATGAACATACAGAGATGTGGATGTAAATGCCGGCATATATATTCACTTGTTTTGCGAGGGGGGGAATCGTGTTTATTCTTTTTGTATTTTTTTTTTTGGTATTTTGTATTTTAGTGGGGTAGTCCCCGGGTGATTTGAGCACTCGAGTGCCACAATTTTGTGTGTGCTGGACAAATGTTATTTAATTATTGCGAAGCTCTGCTGTTCTTGTTGCTGTTTACTTTTGGGGCATGGCATGCATGCCTTTGTCCCTTCTCTCTGTGTGTGTTTGCCAGTTGCCAGTGGAAGCCGAAGCGACAGCTGGATTTATACCCGTTGCACTAACCGAACCGCACGAAAGACATTTTCAAACTGATTTGCAGTCGATGTCGAACGTTAACGAGCGCACAGCCGAAGCATGCGGGCATCCTCGGCACAAACAGGACTTTCGTCCATACACGAAGACGACGCGGCTCCAGAGTCGTGCGAAAAGTGTGGAACGAAACGGAACAAAACGGAAATGGCATTTCGACTTGTGGATGCTGTGTGCCATTGCCACATCGTTCCCCAGGCTGATAACAGATCCCGTGTCGGTGTGTGTGTGTGTGTTTGTGTGTGGCACTTAACTTGCAACATTGACAACAATTTATTTTTTGCACGTTGCTGGCATTTAAATGTTTTTGCTCTCTCTCTCTCTTTCTCTCTCCGTCTGTCTGTGGATGGAGTGTATGTGTGTGGCACTTTTTTAATCACTTAAAAATTTATGCGCTGTCTTTTTCGTTGGTTTTTTTTTTTCTCGACACGTGCGTGTCAAAATGTTAGCGTCAACGTTGAAGGGTTAAACATCACAGAGCTATAGAAAAGGGGAGCCAACCCCTCCCCAACAATTTGTTTTGTTTATTACAGTGACAAACAGCAGGCCGAGCGAGGCTCGGAGACCGACAGCGAGACCGAGACAGTCCGAGAACTGCACGCGCTAAAGACATCACGCAGCGATATGCAATGGCAGAGTTAATGGCATATAATCCAGAACGAGTCGAAACGAACCAACGAACGGACAGAACAAGTCAGCCAACCAGCCGTTTCCTTTTACGAGTGCGTAATAAGAAAGAGTGCGACGTGCCACACGGACGTGACATGATGCGTGGTGCAGACACTCTCGCAGCACAAAAAATAATGGAGTGGTTTCTTTTTTTTTTTTTTTGCTTGTTCTTGAAATTAAACACGAACCCCATCCTAATCCTGGCCAAATTAAAAACACTAGCGTCGGCCGGCAGCTAAGAGAGCGCACTAAGAGAGAGAGAGAGAGAGCAGGCCGGGCCCCCCAACTTTGAGTTTTAGGTTAGTAGGACAGCGAAAGGACACCCCGGCAGGAAGGACAGGAAGAGCGGGCAACTTAAGCCAGCAATTAAAATCGAGCAGAGTTTATTGACTAGGGGCCCGTGCCGGCACTGGCGTTGGAGTTAGAGTTGGAGTTGTCGTTGCCATGGCATACGTGTGCATTTTAACACCTTTGCAGCGGCAGCGGCAGCGGCAATGGTCTTGGTCTTGAGTGCACTTCAACGGCTAGGGCTGAGCCGAGGCTGAGACCCAGACCCCGGCCAAGTGTTTGCCATTTGACACTCTCTTGAGCAGAGACAACAAGTGAGAGGCGAGGCGTGGCGTGGCGTGGCATGAGAGGAGTGGTGTGCGACCGGAGAGTGCGAGACAACGACCCGAGTTTGCTAAGTATTTTTCAATTAAAATGTCGACGGAAACTTGCACGCATGATGAGCAGCAAAGTTTTTCATTGTCAACGCCTAAAAGCGTGTGCTCCATCGTCCCCCCAGCCCCCACACTGGAAACGGAAACTTTGGCAGAGCAGCGACGACACTCGACTAACGATGGGCGCCAATCAATCTCCATTCTCCATTGCCATAACAAAATGTTGGCATTTTCAGTTTCCGTTTCCGTTTCAGCTTTTTTTTTTTTGTTCTCTGTGCGTGCCTCTTTGCGACATATTTAAATCAGAATTGGTAGACAGACTCGGATCGGCTTTCGGCCGCTTAGGCAGTTGAAAAATTAACTTGTCCAGCAACTGGCGCCAGTAAATAAGCGAAATCCCGGCAATAGATTGGTGTCGCCTGTCTGTGCTGTGCGTCCCTTGGAAAGCTTCCATTCTAAGTGCCATAGAATCATCAGCGGCTGGGCGACAGTCGTGTGGGGAGAGGGTGGCGGCACTAAACACTGGACACAGCTACGCCTGTTGCTGTTGCTGTTTCGGTTGCTGTGACTGTGAGTGTGTGTGTGTGTGTGGGTGTCCGTGTGAGTGTTGCTTTTGCTGATGTTCCTTGTCTGCTGACATGAGCTGCAAAGTGTGGCACGTGTTGGCGTAACAATTTTGGCAGGGCACTAGCATCAGGCAGCAGCACCAAGAGGACGAACGGGGCGGGTAACAATGGCAAACGCTTTTATGTGCCGTAATGAAAAACTGTTATCTGCGTGCGCAATTTGAACGCAATTTGGTAACGCGTTTCGCCACATAAAACTTAAGTGACCCGAAACCAGCCCAACCGAAGACCTGAAGGACCTGCTGCCTGCTGCCTGCTGACTGCTGCTGCTTCCTCCTGCCAGCTGCCTCTGTGTGTGTTTATGGTGCTGCGTGCAGCTTGCAAAACTGTTGACACTCGCAGGAAAATCAAGAGCCACAGCCACAGCCAAAGCCAAAAGCCAACGACAATGACAACGTCGATGGCACTGCGGAGAGGGCAGAGTGTGAGAAATGAAATTGTTTGGCGATTATGCAGCATTAAAGCCAAATGTGCCGTGTTTAAGCGGCTACGGGCAACACATCACCCCGCCTTCAACCGTCAACGCACTTTACTTTTATTTACATGTCAGTCAACCAAGGCGCACACACCCGCCCTTGCCCCATGCCTCCTGTCACCTGCCCACTGCCCACTGCCACACAGTTGTGTGGCAACACAGGCAACCCTTGCCGGCTGGCCCGCTTGCTTGCTTACTTCCACGGTGTGGCAACAGATTTGTTGCAGCTGCGGCTTTGGCAAACTATCATTAACATGTGGCGTTGGCTTTTGGCCCCTGCTCTGGTCCTTAGTCCCTGAATCCGAGCTGACTATCCAGGACTCCAGTTCACTCCCTCTCTCTCTCTCTCTCTCTGTCTCGGTCTCTCTGTCTCCCCTGCAAAACGAAAGGACAACAAAAATCCTGCGCTTTTGCAGTTTTTACAACTTTGCTGCTGCTGCTGGCTGCCCTGGCTGCTGCGCTGGTGCTTATTTACTTGTAAAATTTATTAAATATTTTTGTGGCTGTTGCCTTTGCTTTGTTTCCCTTTTAGCTTTTTTTTTTGTTCGTCTTGTTTTTGTATCCTCCTTTTTTTGTGTACCGCAAAATTGCTGACGTTTTTAATCCTTAAGAAGCTTTTGGCTCACATTTTTACAGCACACACACACACACACACACACACATAACCGTTGGAGAGCGGCAAGCTTCTGCCCCTTTTTTTTAATATGCATTTTGCATAATTTTCATATAAACATTACTCATACGCCATGTGCACCATGCAGCAGCAGCAGTAGCAGCAGCAACATAATAAGCAAAACAATTTAGCAAGCTTAACACAAATGAAATTTCGTGGCTCCGAGGCTCACTAAACCGCCAGCGTAATTTGATTGGGCTCCAGGTACTCCTCCTCTCTGCCCCGCAAATCATCATCAGCATCATCATTAACCCCATCATCAATCCATCAGCCCACATTTCTGGCCCGGCATTTGTTGGCTTAATAAACTTTTATTGGCAAGACGAGTCTATGTACGTACGGATGTGCGTGGCTTGAAAATGCAGCTGCCAAAACAAAATCCTGAACAATATTAGACAGCAGGCACAGTCAGCCCTCACTGCTGGTCAAAGTTCATGGCCAGATATGATCTGTAAACCCCTATTACATTACTTTTCGTATAGGAAAAACCCAGCTGGCACACTCTTCGGGGAGACACGAATATTTGGGGTAGGCGACGTCGGGCTGGCTGGCTGCATTTGGCGCCGCTGGCCATCAGATTTTAATTAAAATTCAAAAACCCAATAAATGCTCTCGACAAGACACAAAAACGGTTGGGTTTTGCTGAGAAAATAAACTTGTGCATGACGCCCCCTAAAACGAGATCAATTAAAAATATTTCCCATGCATATTATTCTATGCAATTTTTTGTGGATTAATTTTATTATTCCACTGAATCACGCAACAATAAAAGGCTTTGGGTTTTTGCTCCCTCTCGTGTGTTTGTGTCTGGATGTTGAAATAATATTTATATAAGCTAATTGCAAAATTTCATAATCAATCCAGAGGTCGCAAGTAATGAAAGGCAGCCCAGCCCAGCCTGTAAATTGGTTTTTCTACTCGCATGCATATTCAAGGGGTTTTTGTGTGTGTGTGTGTGTGTGGGGCCGCAGAACCGTTTAAGCTTTAACGTCACTCATGTGCCCAATCTATTAAACTTTTCTTCAGTTCAAGGAACTATCTACAACTCGTCGCTCTTCTGCCTGGTAATTAAGCAGAGGAAAAGCTTGGAAAACAATACACGAGCAGTATTTTCCACTCACTTGCTCCCTCAGCGTGGCCTATTGTTGCTGCTGCTGCTGCCGCTGCTTCTGTTTCTGTTTGTTTGGCTTATAGTTCAGCCATGACTATGGATATAGCTCTACCTTCCATTCCATTCCAGTCAGCTGCTACTGCTCCTGCTGGTGCTGGTGCTACTGCTACTGCTGCTGCTGCTCCTTGTTGGCATTGTTTATGTATCTTAAGGATAATGACGCGCTTCATTATGCGCTTGTGTGAGTATTCTGCTCCTTCTGCTTCAGCTCGTGCCTTCTGGCTGTGCGATGCTCCTCCTGGCGCTTTTTGTGGCCTGTCTTATTTTTATTTTTTTTTTTTTTTTTTTAAGTTCTCTGTCTTTTGCGTAAAAACTTTTCGACTCCTAGACGTCGCGACGGTTCCTCCACCGAGAAGATAATAGAAACTCGATACGCTTTGCGCATCTAAGCTTTATCTATGGCCTGACTCTTTGGATGTGTTTTTGGCATTGTTCGGAGCTCTCCTTCGAAGGTCCGTAGTCTGTGGTCCCTGGTCCGTGTTCTGTCTTTTGTTTTTATTTACCCAAACACCGGAGCAAGCGGCTTTTACCAGCAGTAAATTTAAGTTGATGCTTGCTCTGCCCTCCCCCCCGCCAGCTCGTTTTGCCTTGCAGTGCGGTTGAAATAAAAATGTTGAATCGTCATAAATGGCTCCATAAACTACGTCAATAATGCCCCATGCCCCCTAGAGCGGCACCCAGTGCCGTGAATATGGCCTCGACATCGCAATGTTGCTGGGGCAGGAATGAGCATAAAAATGAAAATGAAAATAAAAATAGTTGGCCAGCATAAACGCCTCCGTGATTTTTACATAAGAACAACCTCTCAGTGCTTCAGTCCTTCAGCTCTTCAAAACGCCAACGCGCTGGATTGTGAGTCCGAGTCCTAGCCAAGTCCGAGTCCGAGTCGAGTCGGAGTCCTTGTCGGAGTCGTCGGCGTCGTCGTCCTTTGTGCGCTGGTTTTTTATTGTTTGCATTGCGACGTCATTGCCATGGGCGCAAAATGCTAGCTAGAATTAATTAAAATGAATGAGGGGACATGTCATAAACAAAGGCAAAGTCAACTGTTGACTAAGCGACCAGGACCCCGGACACGGCCCCGGCCACGGACTTCCACCACAGTCCAGATTGTCAGGCGGGGGGCGTGTCCTGTCCCTTAGATAAAACCACATCACAGAGCTAGAAAGAAATAAAAAAAAAAACAAGAAAGGAAAAAGCAAACGAAAAAAAATTGTAACCAAAAGAAAACTCCATAAATATTTCAAGTCTTTCGCTACGCGAATGGCGCCATCTATCGATGGCAGGGGCTGAATCATGTGTGTGTGGGTGTGTGGGTGTGGGGGGTGTGTGGGAGTGTTGTAAAACAAGTCATAAATTACAGAGCCCGGCACACTGTCAAAGTTCAGCTGACTGCGTTTCGGCCAGCCAAGTGCCAAAGAAATGCTGCACAGCCAGCATATATTGCGCATACGTCGCGCTGGCCGCTGCAACATGCCGCCGCTGTTCCCTGCCTCTTCCCTCTGACAAGTGCAATGAACTCAATTTGGACCTGGGTATAAAAAAAATATAGAAAAATACAAATTATGAGCCCAGCATTTCCATTTCCATTGCAATTGAATGAAATGAAATGATTTTATGACCAGCCAACTGATGTTTAATTGGCTTAGAAATTCACTCATAAAAATATCTCGAAATGAGAACGAAAACAAAAACAAAAAAAAAAATGGCCCTGGGCCCTGGGCCAAAAGGTCTGCCCCTTTGATGTGGTGGCTTTCAATGTGACTTGTGACTATTGACATTCAAAAACCATGACAGAAATAGCAAAAGGCTTAAAGGCGGAATGATTCTGAATGAAAGACCATAATTAACAGGCTTTAAGGACACCAAAAACCCAAGTGAATACCCGCCCGAAAAACAGCAAACAATCAACCAGACTCAAGACTCTGTTCAACACTCGACTTGACACTCGACACTCGACTCTCGACACACACACACACACACACACACACAGGACTCTGAAAGCTAATTATGCTGCAAATACTAAAAAGATGACGCAGCAGCAAGCACTTAACGTCCCAAAATATATACACAGCCACACATATATATACGTATATATATACGTAGTCATGCATGTGCGTGTAAGCGTGTGCTTTTGTGTGTTTCATAAAATATTTTCTTAGCTGCTGGCACAAAAGATCAGGCCAAGACATAAATCTCAACGTTTCAGTTAGGCAAAAGACGCTAACAACGACGGCAATGAGGAGTTAAGACATCATCGTCTGGCAACGAGCTTGGTAAACTATACACATGTATATACTTCCATACTTCTGTGTGTATTGTACAGCCAAAAAAGAAATGTGTGGGGGGGGGGGGGAATACACAAATACTTTTGGCATATTCTCATTGTCATTATTTTCTGGCGAGGCTGACACAGCTAATAACGTGCCGTATGATTGTTGCAAACGCAGCGTATGAGTAATCATAATGATGCCACACACACACACACAAACACGCACACACACGCGCGCTTCAATATGTATGGCAATGCGTAAATTGCTTTCCCTCACAGTGCGTAGAGCGCAGCGCACCTCCCCCCTTTTGGCATATAATGAAAAATAGCCAAAATTTTGCAGCGCTTTTTTGTTGCCTCTGCTTTGATTAATACTTCCATATGGCTGGCCAAACACTGGCTGCGAACATCGACGCTACACCCCCATCCCACACCCATTAATAAAATATAACAATTTATGGCGGGGCTTATTATGAGGGTAGACATAAGGCACATACTATGTATACAGGGTGCCATTTACGAGTAAGGTTTTCTATCATTTGCCAGCACATTTCAATTAACATAATGAAAAATCTTCACCAAAATTCAACTGCACCCTGTCTCATATTCATTTAGCATTCCATGTCAAGTCTCGCAAAATTTTCACCACAAATAGAGACAGAAAATTTATGAAAAATTTACTTAAACACAGTTTTCCGTTACATTGACAAAACTTTTGGATGGGGGAAAAGTGCTTCAACAAAGAAGGCCATCACAAAAGGGCACACACACACACACACACACACGAGCCATTGAGCCGTTGAGTGGGACTCTTTTGGAGGCAGAAGCAGGAGCCAGGAGCAGCAGCAGCAGCCTAAAATGTGTACAACAATTTGTTGGCTGCCCCCTGCTAACTGTGAACATTTGTTAGACTTCAATGCGGAGCGAAGCGGCGCGGACTGTGGACTGTGGACTGCTGATGCTGATGTAGGGGTATGGTTACGGGGCCTGGTTTTATGCCGCATTTAATAATGCCAGCCCACAAAAATCACATCCGCCAATTTACAACGCCAAACCAAATCGATGCGGCATCCTCCTCGACATCCACATCCACATCTACCATCCACGGGCCACATTCAGGTCCGTACATTGTGGAGTGACGTCTACTTATAAGAAATATCAGCTACGAGGACAAACTTTCCCAGAAAAGTTGTCGTATATTTGTTGCCTTTTTCACAATTCATTAAATTTGATTAGAGAACTTTTGCCATAAAAATTACGAAATTGTGCCGTTGACGCAAGGCTAGCCCTCGTCTCTGGGATCAGGCCCCGGCCTCGGCCCCCCAAGTTTCTAGCATCCTGCATCAATAAGTATATATATATGTATATGTATGTACGATGAGTATGTGCGGGTATATGGAAGATTTGTGTTTGTTGTGCGTGGATATGATTTTGTGCATGTGCTCGCCTCCTTGGGCTCCTTTCGTTCGGCAAAAGTTTTGAACTGTCAGGTGGCAAAAGCCAATCGGCCAGCCATCGGAATTTTTCCACAATTTATATGCCTGCCGCCTGCCGCTTGAACATCAGCACCCGCACCCCGTCGTAGTATTAGGGGTCATATTATTTATTGTCGACCATCAGACGACGGAGGGATCCTTTAATGGCTAGGGTCAAAAGTTTGCTTGAACTCTGTGACGATTGCAGAGAGGGACGGAGAGAGAGAGAGAGAGACAAAATAGCTCATAATTAAATGCAAAGGCTCGTCGGCATTAAAAACGTAAAGGCATTTTCCAGGCATTGCCATTGCTCTGCTCTGCTCTGCTTTGCTCTGCTTTTAAGGCTGCTAAATAATTAAAGCAACTTAATGGACTCTTGGCCAGTGACTCCAAATGGGGGTCGCCTCGCTCTCTCTCTCTTTGATTCTCTCTGTGTCTCTCTGCTGGCGGAGCGCCCAAACTTCCTTTTTGTGGAAGTGCAACGGCAATTGAATTAAGTTGCTCCTCAAAGTGAAAAACTTGTATAAATATTTGAATGGCAATGGTGTTAAAGACGCACGCATTCAGCGGCCTCATCAGGGCGTAGGAAACAAACACGGAATGCAGCCCCAAATGTTCGGTTGTCTTAGACCAGAAATTTCGCTTTTTCAAAATTAAACACACACGCACCCAGGACCTTGCATATTTCAGTGAGAATTTAGTGGCTCTCCCTCTCTCTCTCTCTCTCTTCACGCTTGACCCGAAACATAAACTCACTGGCCAGGCCCCAGGCCCCAGATTCTGCCTGCACTTCACTCTGCTGCCCCAACGGTTCGGTTCGGTTCGCTTAGGAGCTGTGGCAGCAGCAGCAGCAGCATCAGCAGATTGAAGATTCCAGCATTCGACATAATGTTGCGGTTAAGCTAAACGACTGCATAGAACAAGCTTTTTATGCCGGTCCAGCGCCAGTCAGCCAGTCCAGTCAGCCAGCCAGTCCAGCCAGTCCAGCCAGCCAACACCACTGACCTCCAGCCACCCACCAAACCCCCAATGCCACAGTACGGGGCACATGTGGGTTGTTTTTGCGGCCAGGCACATGCGATTACTGAACCGGCTCGCCCGCTTTCATACACCACAAATGCCATACAAATGAATACACTACCAAAAAGAGAGAGTATTTTGAATTTATCATAAATTAACCAATTAAAAAATATTACTCTTTCAGTGCTTACAGCCATTTCCATTCATGTCAAACCCATTAATTCGTGTTAAATATTTTTTATTAAATGTTAATTCCTGTTAGTTAATTCCTGTAGAGCATTCCATATTCGTTGTTCCTCATTTTGGCAGCATTTCCCTCCCGTTGTGTATTTAAATGAGGATTCTGTAAAATCCATTTAAAGTTCCGGCCACGGACTCTCATCCTGTCGAAGCCTCTCATTCAGGCTCCGAGGCGGATTCGGTTCGCAGTCTCCAGGCTCCAGCCTCCAACCTACAGACTCCAGAGCGATAGCTCCATATGAATGAACCTATTTCCGAATATTTTCTACACATTTAGTGCTCAACAAGTTCTCCTTCTTCCGTCTCGATGGGACATTCCGTCCAACGGAAATAACAGCCTTGGCACCCTGCATCGCTCCCTTCCGTAACGTTACGTTACGTCATTGTGGCACACATCAAACGCATCCCAAAAGCTTAAGCCACGTCGATTTGAATGAAATAAATGCATGACACATACAAGGATGATGATGATGATGGGAGTAGATTTTTAAGTGAATTTATGAAACTGGTTAATGTATAAGGGATTTCAAAGGTATGGATATCAAATAGGTATAGCATTGAGCTCTGAATGAATGCTTGCATGCTAAAGATTAAAGGCTGAATTAATGAATGGTTGTGGCTGCCAGAGAAGGTGCCAATATTTAATTCCCATTTAATTAATCGAAAGCAAATTTATATTTGCTGAAATTTTAGGCAGCGAATAATGAAATCAATGAATCAGAGAATCGAATGCTGGAATTTTTCTGCGGCTAACACGTAACCAACTAATTGTATTCTGTGTGCTGTGTGGATAAACTTGTCGATGCCTGCGCCTGCCGCCCCACAAAACTGATTGATTTGATCCTCGAGCTCAATTAAATGAAGACTCTGCTCCACTCTCAGCTTATTACTGTATCCCACGGCCACGCCCCATCAGCTGCTGTGACAATTGGCATTGTGTGGTGTGTCTGTCAAGTGGATTGTCTGCACGATTCCGATTGCGATGCCGCCATGTCTTTGGCAGCAAATTAGCTTAGCCGCTGCTAATAGCAGAGGGAATGCCATTGGCAATTCCCAATTGAGATTCGCATACGAAAATCAAATGAAATGGTTAATGGGTTTGTCGGATTGGAAGGGCAGTGGCAGAGCCACTACAAGGAGAGTGCGTGAGAAGGGGAAAGGCACGGAGAAGGGCACATCTCTGACAAGGAATCGCTGATAATTGACATTGCGTTTTCGTTTGCTTGGTTTTGGTTTTTGTTTGGGCTTCGGGATTGGGTTTGTGTTTGGGTTTGGTGTTGGGTTTGTATTATTATTTTATTGTTTCGCCCCTGCTTATGAAGTAATAATCCAGCAACGTCAACACAATTCGATTGTCAGCATAAAACAGTGGGATATGTGGGGATATGGTGGGGTTTGGTGGGTGGCGAGGGGAGGCGATTCTGGAACACTTTTGGATGGGATAGCCGAGAGACGGGCGGGGCATCGCAATCATCAGCAGCAGCAGCAGCATCATCATCGCAGCCAGCCGCCAACTGAGTGTATAACAAAATCAGTTAGCAAATCCACTCAAATGTACGTCGCGCATTTCCATAGACACATTGACAGCTGCCCGCATGGCGCTAGCCCGCAGCAGGATACTCTCTGATATCTGGTAGATATCTGGGGGATGGTATGGTATGGTATGGTATCTGGTTAGCTGGATAGCTAGTCGGATGACTGACTCGTTGACTGCCTGCCTGCCTGCCTCCCTGCCTGTGCGAGCACTTGGGCTCATATGAATAGAGTCAGCGGCGCATCGATTTCACTTCATTTGATTCCCGACCAACAAGCGTACCGAGCAGTCACTGACTAACAGACTAACAGACAGGCAGACAGACAAACCAACCCACTGTTAGACTGGATGACTATCTGACTGATGGGCTGACAACTCAATGGCAAGCCCACGTCGCAAATGTGAATGCGAATGTGAATGTGAATGCCTCTGGCACAATGTTAAACGACACATGTCTGTTGTTGTTTGCCGTTATTGCCATTTCTCGTGGCAAGAGAATTTCCCTGCTGCGTAAGACAATGCCGCATACCGCACTAGGGGTGTGGTTGGGGAGAGAGCCAAACTGTAACCAAAAAAGGCTACACATATTTCAATAACGGTGCTTGCTGCGCTGCCATCCATTGATTTCTGTTTCTACTGCTTCTACTCTTACTGCTCGCACTGCTTGCACTGCTTCTGCTGCTGCTTCTGCTTCGGAGACTGGGACTGGAACTGGCTTATGGGACTGCCTGCGCCTGAGCCCTGCCTGACATTGTCAAGCGACCAAAAATCGCCGAGTGCTTAATTATTTTTTGCGGTTTCGTCCTTTTTGTGTGTAGCAAAACGCAAGCGGCAAAAATTGCTTGACTCACCAGTCGGCAGCCGCCACATAGGAGACAGCTACTACTACACAGCCAAAGCCAAAGTCAAAGTCAAAGCCAAAGAGAGCGAGAGCAAGAGAGAGCTGCTAATGAAACCCACGCGAAATTGGATTTTCGTGTACATGACAGACATTCCAACAGACTGACAGAGAGACAGCCAGACTGGCGGCTACCCACACTCCACACTCCAGACTCGACTCCAGATTGCAGACTCCTGACTCCAGCCTTCAAGGATATGCGTTTGGATAATGGATAATGGACAGGGCGTGGCCACACGTGCTTGACTAATTATGCGTAATTGAGCGCATATTTGTAATGCGAGCATATTAATTGGCCTCAGAGCTACTTGGCTATGCGTATAAATAGTATAAATGCCGTCTCAAGTGCACTCACAAGTATCTTCAAGTTAGTAGTGGCTGTGGGTGTGGGTGGGTGTGTACCCTACTCCCTACTCGTTCAGACTTTTGGGTTCTGATTTGGGGGTTGATTTGACACCCGACACCCACAAATTAAAAGCATGAAGCACGTAATGCGGCTGCTAACAAGCGCCTGAGTTTGGGTACGGGCCAAAACTATTATTCCACAAGTACTCTATGCATTGAAGAGTCTCCTGCTTTGATGATTCAAATAAACGATAGTCCTCTCATCAGGGTATAGATAAAGTGAGCTTTGTTTTTCGTCCCCCCCAAAAACGATGGCAACTTGTTCATTAAGAGCTAATGGAGTGGGCTGCTGCTGCTGCTGATGCTGGAACTGGAACTGGATGTGGAACTGGAAGTGCAGTAAGTATAAAATCTTTGGGATTAGATGCAATCAACAATAACAGCTGCTTGGGGCAGCAAGCAGTCCGAGGGAGCAACTTTTCGGGGCAGCAGCGCTGTCTGTCAATTCTAATTGTCATTACGTATACGTAAAGTGAACTGAAAAGACAAACGAGTTAGCCAGTGATACCCCTCGAGGCAGTGGCTGAGCCAGAGGCAGAGACAGTGGCAGAAGCAGCCATCAGCCAGTGGAAGCCAGCGGGAATGGCAACAGAGTGGCAGTGTGAGAGTCGAAACTTTTTGCGACCAAAAGAAAAATGAAAGAGCTAACAACTTGGCTGTCGATGAAGACAAATGCAAGACAGAGCGCAGCTGTACAAAGTGGAGGGGCTGGGCTGGGCTGGCCGGCCACCATAGAGTGCACTGGCTGGGTGGTTGGGTTGGGGGTGAACTTCAAAAAGCGCAAGCCCACATCAAAAAAAAGGGATTCCTCGGCTGTCCCCCATGGTTAGCCAAAGCCAAACAAAACACTAATGAAGGTAGTCGTAGCGAATGCGCTTGATAGGAGGGGACCATTCACCACCAGCAGCAGAAGGCTCATTCCAGCAAAAAGGACCTTTTCCCCATTCGGCGGAACCTAGTCTATTTTTTGTTTCTGTTGTTGTTGTTGTTGTTGCTGTTGCTTTCGGTCGGAATGATAGTAGTAGTGGCAGCAGAGAGGAGGGAGCAGGAGTGGCAGCTTGAGCTCGTCGACGACATACGGCATCGATAAATTACAAAGTTAAACTAAAATTAAATTCTACGCCAAACAATGCATCTTGCTACAGCTCCTCCTGCTCCTCCTGCTCTTCCTGCTGCTCTCCTGCTGCTGCTATACTCTGTTCTTGCGCTTTCGGCAGGATTTAAGCTGCCTGTCAGCCGGAGCTCCTGCTCCTGCCTGGGCTTATATATAGCATTTCCATGTTGGCGACTAATGCAACTCGGACGAAGATGGTCGTCGACGACGACGACGGCAACGACGACTAGGAGGACGATGGTACTGGACGGCGCCCAGTGTCTTTGCCAATGCCATTCATTATGCTGGACATTTTTGCCGCTGCTTAGTCGCCAGTGGAAACCAATCATTGTGATACTTTCATTAAATTGTGCTGCCTGCCCCTCTGCCCCGCCATCCCATCGTCCTCGTTATTTTCCATGGCGTGCCTTTGCATTTTCCTTTCCTTTGTCGTTTGTCCGTCCGTTCAGCTGCAACCGTGGCCGTGTCTGTGTCTGTGTCCGGCATTTATTCATTGATTTAAAATTTAATAAACGGATATTTGCCATTGCATTTCGTTTGCTTACATAATTCGCGCTCAGCGCGGAATGCAATTTAATTGTGCAACAATATTGTTTTTGCCACTGTCATTGTTATCTTTGTATTGCATTTGTAACCGATCGCCTGTGGCAAGTTCTGAGTGCCACAACTCCACCTCTACACACACACACACACACATACATTTGTTATGCATGCTCCCTGGGAGTGTGCCGTAAATTTGATATACTTGCGGGCGCTGCCGATAATTTAAACGAGATATGAAAACACATTCACATGCCACATGCCACACATGACCTGACCCCTAGCAGCTCGAGGCCGCGAAGATGCCACTGGCAGTGGCATATCATGGGTGAGGGCGAGGGGTGAACGCTGCGATTGTGTGGCATCCATTAGAACAGGAAACCCAAGGCGACCACGCACAGCACAGCACAGCACTGCACTGCCCGTTTTAATTGTATTTGAATTTCCGGCTTAATTAAATGCATTCAAACAAGCGTGCTGCCCGATGGAAATATTGATATTATTTAATTGGAAATATCTGGCAGTGCCACAGTGCCCCTTTCACGATGATTACCTGTCCAATGTCAGGACTGTGCCTGAGCCAGAGCCAGAGCATCATCACTTAGCACATTTCGACTCGAGTGTGCAGCTTAGACCCTCAACGATGTCCGCTGGCGGTGGAAGTGGAAGCCACCTCGCGCCTCTAAAGTAGCGCCGAGAGATAGAGAGCGAGAGACACTCTCAACAAGCCAAGAAATATCCTTCATGCTGCGGTGCCTTACATTAGCGCGATGCCGTGGCCCCGCAGCGGCAAAGAGGCAACTGCAAATTGCAGTTGTATAATGCAGAGTATGAAAAATAATAAAAACCCGCGCAAATTTATGTGCTGTAAGTGACACTACAAGGCCGCTACGGCACTGGTTCTGGCTCTGGCTCGGGCTCGGGCTCTCGCTGTGACTATGGCTTTGGCGGTGGCAGTGGCAGTGGCAGTTTTAGTTGCAGGTTCTAGCGCGCCACCACTCGAAAGGCGCGCACAGGGCGAGCGATGCCCATCTAACCTTTTGCAGTTGTCGGAGCATTTTGTGTAGTCCTTGAGAGTGGTGGCGTTTTTCTCTCTCTCTCTCTCTCTCTGTGTTTTTTGTTTTTTTTCGGGCTGTGTTTTGCCCCTGGAAGACGACGGGTGATAGAAGATGGGATGGGATCCCCCTTGACTCTGGGCCACAATTTGTGTTGACATCATCAGATTAAAAATTTTTGTTGGCGGGTGTGCGCTGACTGTTGTTGTTTGCCACGCCCTGGCGTTGCTTTTTGGCCTGGCATTTAACTCGTTTCACTTCATAAATTCGCTTCGCCCTTACGTAATAAGTTCATCCCAGGCGCTGGCATCCCCTTTCTATATTTTTTTTTTTCGTTTGTTTGTTTGCTTTATTTTTGCGTATTTCTTTCTCTTAGCCAGCCCGTCGTTTTGCCCATGTGTGCGTGTGTGTGTGTGTTACTTCCGCTGCCTCAACTGCCGCGCGCGCACTTTGCATTTCGCGGCTGGCTGAATGACTTGAACTCAGGAGAGTAGAAGAAGCGGCAGCGGCAGCAGCAGCAGCATGGCCGGGCTTCAGCATGGGTTGGCTTCCATTCTTTATTTGAGTTATCATGACACATTTCGTTGGATTCAGTCATTTCTTTGGCGCTGGCTGGCATCTTTGGCGCATGGCTGTCACAGCGACACAGCGCCCGAGCGACATGGCGCCCAAGCGACGACCTCTTTGTATGCGTAACTGCGTGTGTATCTGCCAGAAGTATCTCTAAGTGTGTGTGTGGGTGTGTGCCGCCTACCTTAACAACTAACCAAAGTGGCAGCCTCCAACCATCCAACCATCCCTACTCCCAAACTCGTCTCTGTTTTTGCGCTGCTCGGTTGCCCTGCCATTTTAAAGCAATTTTCAAACAAATTTACTGTCATTAACTTAGACAGTTGATGAAATTTATGTCAGACATATCAACATCATGGCCGACTCCGTCGCCCACTCATCCTGTCCCCCTTTTAGCCGCCTTTGTCTTCTCATTGCCTCTGTCTGGTGTCCCCAGCATCGTAGTGGGTCCCTGAGCCTTGTACTGGTCCTGGTTTCTGGATCCCGTGCCTGTCTGCTGGCTGCGTGCTGTGTGTGTGTGTGTGCTGCACAGCTCAACTTGAGTTTGAGTGAATGACTTCAAAAGCAAAAAGACATTAAAATTTTGTTTACACAAACTCAACGAATCCAATTTAATTCAATTCATCTGTGTGTGAGTCCTTGCGTGTGCCTCTCTCTCTGTCTCTCTTTCACTCTCTCCTGGCAGTGTGTCAGGAGTGTCTGTTGGTGTGTATGCGTGTGTGTGTGCGTGTGTGCGTGTTTGTGGCATGCAATGTGAAAGACAAAAACAACAACAAATCGTTTACCACAGTTCAGTGCCTTTTGCCTTATGTCATAAAATTCTCTCTCTCTCTCTCTCCGCCTGTTCCTGCTCTGCTCTGGCTGTCTCTCTCTGTTCCCATTACGATGTCGAGCAGCGCCAGAGCCCTTTAGCGCCTCTATTTGCTACCCCTCTCACTCTCTCTCCCTCTCTATCGGCATCTTGCCGTTTCTGTCGCTCCTTTTCAGACACAATCGATCAATTTGACTGCAGTAATTTGTGGGCAAAGGCGCAAAGCAAAGTGTGCGCCGCCACCAGCTGTCATGCACTCATGTACACACGTACATACATATCTTTGTACATACTCGTACATATGTTCATACGGTATGTGCAGACTCGTAAGAACACAAACAACAAGTACACCAATAACTTCCTCATAACAACAACAACAAATGAGGAGAATATTGGATGTAAATGGGTGAACATTTATGCCACAACGAAGTTCATAAACCCTTTCTGCATGTACTCTACATAATACAACAAATTAAATATATGGAAACTAACAAAGAGCAGAGCTCGTAGCATATATTGAACTCAACACCAAAAACTTTCCACTGTTCAACTGAATTTTGTAATCATTTATTGAAATAATTCCTGACGGATCCTCAGTCTTTTTTCTTCCAGTTAATTGCAAAGAACATTGCTAATGATAATCCACACTAGTGCCAGGATCCTAACAAATGTGATTATAATAACGTAAGCATACGATTTTGACTTCTAATTATAATCGCAAAAAGGAAAGATTCCTGATTCAACTTTGCGCATGATTAACTGCTACCTTAAACTCCATTTAATATGCTCAGCTTACCTTTAGCTGTATGTACCCACTCATCAATATCAGAGCAAATGTCAAATCGAATCGTGGGCACATTTTAATTTAATGACCCGCCAGTCAACCAACTTTGAGTCTGTCATAAACATTCGATGATGATCTGTGTGTGGGCCCGATATTTGTCTTATCTGTTTGCCAGGAGCCCGGGAGGCCAGGAGGCCGGATCCTGTGCAAATGAAGTGGCAGTTATTTCTCACGCAACTCGTCCGCAGCATGTAAATACGAATGGCCTATAAATGGCTTTAGTTCAACATACGGCACGCAGCACGAGGCCATGAGGACATGAGGCCACACAAGGGCACGAGGGTACGAGGCAGGCGGTACAGTTTTTATGCCGCCATTCTGCTCCTCATTGTTGTCATACGCTGAAATGATGACAGTGCCACTGGGCTCTGAATGTGTGGCTGTGGCAGAGCTACGCCAGAGCTGCGCCAGAGCTGTGGCAGAGCTGTGCCAGAGCTGGGCTGTGCTGTTGTTAATCCCGCATTGTTTGCTTTATAAATGCGTTAATTTTATGACAAGTTCATTTTATTGGTTTTCCTTGTTTGCTATCGTCGTGTTTTCGCATTGGTTTTCGCTTTCCACCAGAGCCGACAGACCGACAGACAGAAGAACATAAAACCGAACCAAAACGAATCGAATCAAAGCGAAGAGGAGTGGAGCGGAGAGGAGAGGAGAGACGACAAGTGACAAACAACAAGGCAACTCACTCAATTTGATCGCCTGTTAATTGCTTGTCTTAATTGTTCCTCTTTTGTGTTCCGTTTGGCGATTGCGTGCAATGATTGAGCAGAGCCCAGGACGCAGGACGCAGGACGCAGGACCAATAGACAGTCTGCGAGGCAGACACTGAATGGCCATATAATCCCACGCTATGTATTTTTTTTTATGGCGCTCACTGTTTTGCTTTGGTGCTGCCATGGCAGTCGTTTTAAATTGATAACTAAAACTAACATTTAATTAATAATAGTTTATTAAAGTGCCGCTTTGTGTAGCAGCAGCAGCTCACTTTGCCTGAGATAATAAGAGAGAATGATGGATGGGATGTGATGTGACCAGGGATGTGACTGCACTATTTTTGTACGGCAATCCACAGCTAATATCCTTTTCTTATGCCAGGCAGCCATGCTTAATTACCAATTTGTGATCGAACTTTGGGTTTATTCAAGCAATAAACTTCTCCTACAGCCCTGGGTTGAAATAAAGTTTTAATTAACTCGCTGCTTAAGCCCGTGAAACACAGAGTTTTTCTTGGGCTTTACCTTTAGCCTTCGCCCCTACCCTACCCTACACTACACTACCCTGACCTACCCTACACCCTTCAGTTTTAATGCAATTTTTATTAAAAGAAGCTGCTGACGTTCCATCTTTAGCCCCTGCCTCTGTGTCTGTGTGCTCATCTTGCACCTGCGTTGGCACGGCATAGACCATTATTAAGTCAGCTTCCTCTAATTGGTTTAGGTTGAAGCGTCCTTTTGTTGCTTCGCTCTCGCTCTCCCTCTTTCTCTTTGTCTCTCTATCTCTGTCTCTCTCCCTACGCATCAGCGGACTCTTCGAACTCGTGTCGTTATAATCGTCTGCAGATCAAACTTACAAATTAAGTGGCGTCAAACTCCAAGACATGTGACTGTGACTGCGACTGCGACTGAAGTTTATGACAATCGATGGGCTGCCACCTGTTCTGCCTCCCTTTCAGAGTCCCTTTATCCCATCGATTGTCTGTCTGTCTGTCTGTCTGCCTGTCTGGCGTTGGGTTGGCCGACTATCAGTCGTTTCGCTGCACAACTGCGCAGTCAATCATGCATGTGATGTACCCGCCAGGCTTTTACTCCATCTACAACTACAGCTCTTACCGCTCTAGCTTTGAATGGTGTCCTGGTGTACTGGTATCCTGGTGGCTGGTGTCTGGAAATAAGCTCGTTAGTTCCTTGTATTGGCTTTGTTGCTGCGGAGCGGAGTCGCTGCTGTTGCTGCTGCTGCTGCTGAAACGGCAAAATATGTGCACTTTGCTCGGCTTAGATGTGTGTGTGTGTGTGTGTGTGTGTGTGTGTGTGTGTGTGTGTGTGGTATGTGTGTGCTCTGCTGTGCTTGAGCGGTTGCCTGGAGGCTTGCCGGGCAAACTGCATAAATGTCAGCTTGTTTCCAGTTATCGCACACTTCTGCTACTCGCTTTCCTTCCCTCCCTTTCCATTTTTTTTTTTTTCTTATTTAAAGCCAGTGGGGCAGGCACTCAAGCGTATTGTCATAAAGGGAGAGAGTGCAACCAAAACGCTCCACTTGCTTGCTGAAGTTTTAGCTTTAAGAGTGCCATAGAATCAAGCTGCTGCTGCCGATGCTGCTACCCTCAATGTCAACTTAATAAGGTTGAGAATGCCCGGCAGTAAGTCAATATTGCTTCAGCTTTGCTGGCTCCCCTGCTGGTCTTTCGTCGGTTTGTCGTCGCGCGTCCTGCCGCCTCAATGGCTGGTCTGGTGCGCTGTTAGCGCTTTAAGCACCACCACTGCCCCGTGGCTGACTGCCATGGCTGACCCAGCTTGAGTTATTTTCCATTTGACAGCGTTTATTTGACATGCGAGACTGTGCGGTACACAACAATAAAAAGAAAAGCTCAGTGGCGGAACTCTGAACATGAGGAGCAGACACACACACACTGACACACACACACACACACACACCTTGACTACGTGTGATCGGATGTCGTCAAAAGGAAAAGCGTTACTGCTCCAGAGTCATGGCGCGTATGATAGATGCTTGCCCTCTTCCCTGCTTTTCACTCTCTCTCTGACTCTGCTGTTATTTATTTATTTTATGGGTGTATCTGTGTATGTGCATCTGCTTTTTTTTGCTGTCGGCAACTGTCCAACGACAGTCCAGACAGACCTGCAACAGCAGCAACAGCAGTCGAGACTCTCCGGTTGCCTCCTCGCCGCTTGTCATCAATCTTCCTTAATAGATGTTCACACAATTGAATTATTACATGTGTCCAAGTGCCCGGCAATCGAGTCTGCTCGACTCTTAACTCTTCTTCTCTTCCCGACTCTCTGCTCTGCCCTGCTCTGCTCTGCCCTGCCTTGCTCTGCCCTGTCTGTCGTTCGTTTAGCTGTGGGGGGGGCTTGGAGGTGCAGGTGGAAGATGGAGTTGCATGTCCTGGCTGATGTTTGCATATGCTCGACATTAATGCTGTTAAAATTGCTCTCAAAGTGAAAATACTATTTACGGAAAATGGAATACCCAGTAAATATTTCCTCCCATTAGGGAAATAGTTACCCAACACCTTTAAGGAAGCACTTTGCTCGCACATAAGGATGTATTTTGCATGGAAATTTTCCATCAAGTTGACATTGCATCAATGTTTTTTTTTTTTTTGCTTCTTTAATAAAGTAAACGACGAGACTGCCGCTGCCGACGCTGCAGTCGCCGAGAACTTTTAAGTGAGCTGCATTAAAAGTTAGTCAAGTTGTCAACGGCTTGGCCAGGCGCAGAGCCCACACCCCACCACCCCAGACCACAGACCCATGCCTGCCGCTCAAGTGCAAGCTGATTACTTGCCTCAAAGTTCGCGAAACATGGCCCAAAAGCAATTGGCAAAGAAAGAAGCATCACGAGAGTAGCGGTAGAAGGAAATTAAATAAGCCAAGCCATGCCGGGCCGGGCCATGCCGGGCTCAAAAAGGAAACACACAAAGTGTTATTCCCATTGAAGTGGCAACTGATTTTGATATTGTTTTTTGTTAATGGCTGGCTGTCTCTGTTGTGCATGTGGTGGCTGCCTTCGTTATCTTATTTATGGCAGAAAGATGCCCTCGTTATAGCAATTAAGCCCGGAAATGCATTTATTATGCGAGAAAAAATATAAATTTGAATACAACGACAACGGCAACGACATCGGCAGCAGAGCGTCCTGGCAAAGTACTCTGAATGTATTTAATTTTAATTTAAAGCCCATTGAGCGAAGTCCGATGGCGTTTAATATCAATAATGCCATAAATTGCCACACACCCTGATGTCAGACAGCTCTCAGCCATCGGATTGGATTGCATCGAATTGAATCGAAGCCCCGATCCCATGCATCAATTTGTGGCAGATTTGAAATGCAAAAATGGTCTCTGCTGTGGTAAAGTTTCCATAAAGAGCCCAGTGCGTGCAAGCCAATAAATCAAGGCGTGAAAAACTCTTAAAAGCATTTTCAGGTATTAGCTCTGGCCAAAAGCGAAACCTTTTGAACCTTAAAGTCGAGACCCGGGCGACAAATGCGCTTAGTGCTTAGCAGAGCAAAAGAAAGCGCCGCTGGCAGGGAATGGGTAGAACAGAACAGAACACAAGAGTGAAGAGATAGAGTGAGAGCTAGAGAGAGAGAGAGAGAGAGAGAGAGGTGAATGAGATTCCGAGAGAGATCTCAGAAACGGACGAGGATGCGGATGCGGACGCCACGTTGAACCCGCGGCTCATTATAAATTTGCCAGTTTTGCACGTTTCCGCTGTGCGCGCCAAAAAATGTCACAAAGTTTTCACCCAACTCTCACTCTCTCTCTCTCTGTCTCACTCTCTCTCTCTGTCTCTGCCTCTGCCTCTCGCTTTTTCTCTGGCTGTGGAACCTACGTTTGTTTCTCTTTTTTTGTATGCTCCTTGGGCTAAATGTCAGCTTTTGTCTTGGCGCGCACGCCAAAAAGTATGCTGAAACAATGTCAAGCATAATTTGCATACAATTTTTGCCTTGCCTTTTTCTGGCGTTGCTGTTGCTCGCTGCCATTGCCAGTGTTGCTGGTGCCGGTGGTCATTATGTTTGTCGGTCGTGTCAGGCACGCACAGACACTCACTCACTTGCTCACTTGCTCACTTGCTCGCTCACACAGCCGCACTCCGCCACACACAATGCTCTTTTGACACTAATTTAATTTACGTCACTCGGGCGGCAACAAACGAATCTGCTCTAAATGCCATGAAATTGAGTTCAGACTAAATAATAGCCAAATTCAATTGAAAAACGTTGGCATTGTCCAACCAATAACAAGTTCGAATCAGTGGGCTGCCCAGGGGAGCCCCCGAGAGCCCACGCATCCCATTTAATTTTAATCCCAGACAAACACTTTGATTTTTCTTAATACTTAAGAGGCAGCAGCAGCAGCAGGACATATCTAAAAGTGATTACGAAACTATTTTAAATTCCTTCTTGGGGCATGCTCTTAAACAAGAACTAAATTGGGCTAGTGGCTTCATAAATCAGTCGGCAAAGAAAGATTTATATGCTAAGAATTCACTCAGCAGTACAGTAAGCCCAAGCCCTTCTTGATGTGCCTCTTCCGGCAGGCACTGCCATGCGAGGCCTCATAAAACCTAGCATACATTTCGTCGTCACTCAAGGTCTTAATTACTGCCGCTGCTGCTTGGAAAAGTACAAAGTGCATATGCAACTTTTGCAGGCTATTTGTCACACAAAGTGCAACATTTAACAGCTGGCCCATAAATTAAATGTTGCCACACAATGGATGGGCCAAACACTTTTACAAATTAACAGGCAGAGGGGGCCCCGGACCCGCCTCCCTCGCCTCCGCCACCAATCAAACCGCCCGATGCGCCTAATTGTAATTAATTATGCAGTACAGTTTGGAACACCTGACGATGCCACGCCCCCGAATGCACGCCCACATACAGCAATATTCGCTGCCCATTCCATTCCATTCGGTGGGGTATTCATTTAAGCGACATGTACAACTTGAAACATATAACGATGATGGCCACTTCCGCTCATTAAGCAATTGAAAAATTAACATGCGCCCATAATTTATATTCGTGTTATGTAATTGCAGCCCCGCCCCACCCCGCATGACCATAACCGCCAACGCAACCAACGAACCAGCCGCCGAACCCGCAGCAAGTCTGCGGCTTTGCCAATTTCCTCATCGTTTCGTGGGCGTGGCAACCATCGAAAATGGGTGCGGAAAAACTACGAGCATAACTATGGGCCCCTTCCACAAAAAAAGAAACTTTTGATTGATGTCACTAAAGGAATATAATTTGGGGGAAAATGAACTTCCACCTTGGCTTTGGCTTTGTTTTAGGTGACCAAAAATTGCAGCATTTTTCTGATTGCATTTGCATAAGCGTTGCCATTGCCGTTGCCCATTGCCATTGGCCGCCCGCGGGCTGGGGAGTATCTTTGCAAAATATTTCATTTAATTTTCAAGTTTAACCCAAACTCAACTCAACTTGAGAAATCTTTTGGCCAACGGCCGCCAGCTACGACTCCGAGTGGGAAAAAAAACAAAAGGAAAACTATCTGAAGCCGAAGAAGATGCATAAAAGAACTGCAGGCGAATGGCAGGGGGAAAGGCAAACAAGTGGAGGCCACTCCACCTCCATGCCAGGGAAAGGACGGCGGCTGGAGGGAGGACCAGCAACAGCAGAGCGTCAGGGCAGCAGGAAGAACTGTTTGCATTATTGATGGCCTGGATTATCTTTGAGCAGACTCGTACAACGAGTACGAGAGTATTGACGAGAGTACGTTGACAACTATATAGGATATACGTAGGAGTATGTGTGTGTGTGTGTGTGTGTGTAGCACTGCATCTGCTTCAAGGATATTTGCAATTTAATTAATTTAGAAGTGTTTGTTCTATCAAGTGTTGATTGTGTCACTTGTTTGTGGCAGCACCACGAGCGTGCCATTTGAAAAGGGATTGGTCAGATGGGCAGAAGACAATGCACAAAATCCGGGATCGATAAGCCGCACGAATGCCCGCCCTATTGCTTCGATTCAAAGTCGAAGATGGATACGAATGCAGAGACGGAGAGGGAAAGGGAGATGGAGGGACCAACTTCCTGGAGCAAAGTCTCTGGCGACTTGACCAGCCATATTCCGTTCCGGATTGCCATTGCAATGGAATGCTTTTTATCTTAATCTCCTGCAAATAGACATTAAATGCTATTTCTTTAGATTTATTCAGAGACCAACGACAACAGCAATAACGACAGTGGGCAGAGGCATTGCAGCAGATTGGCACGAGCGGGCAGCCAAGTGGCAATTTGTGGCTTTGCACGGCAAACCGACATCATCAGCGATGGATAGAACAAAAGCCAGCCAGACAGACAGACAGACAGACATACGGGAAGGGGCTGGGGGTACAGTGGGACAGACAAGACCCCGAGCAAAGTGGGGTCGAAAGTGTGAGGAGGACTCCGCATTTGTCCCCAGGGGCATTGCATGTTTGAAGCAAATTTATTACAAGCAACAGCCAAAGCTGGAACTGAAGTTGGATCTGGATCTGGAAGCTGAAACTGAAGCTGAATCGCAGTCCAGTCCACCATCCCGTGCCATTCAGAGTCCAGCAGTTGTCTGGGCCATCAGCACTTGGCTGGCTCGCCTTGCCTTGCCATGCCCTGCCTCACTTGGCCTGCTCTACGTGTCGCCTTCTATTGAGTGTGAATCCTTGGGGGGCGATGGCTGTGTCCTGTGTGTGTGTGTGTGTCTGCGGTGGGTGATGACCCAGGGCCAACACAACTATCGACAAGCGTCTTGGACTGTTGACTGTGTCCTGTCTCTGCTGACTCTTTTGCCACTTATAAATTCTGGCAGATACATGGCCCAAACACTTGTTACATCAATTAGAAGGCCACAGAGTGGCAAAATGTGTGCGGCATGGCCGGAATGTGAAAAGAGATTGTCAGAGTTGCACCATTAAGGTGTCGCTGCTACTCGTACATACATATATGTATGCAGGCTTAATTATTAGTTGGGCAGCGCTACATCTGGGGTGAAAGTTTCCAGCCACTCTAATAGATTGCTCTTAATGCGCTCTCGTTTCCCTTTACACTGTGGCAAATAAAAGCAAATAATTAACTTAAATGTTGAGCTACTCGTACAAAATGTGCAGCTCTTTGGCCGCTTTAAAGTGTGCACTTGAATATGGTAAAATAATTGCAATACACACGCACACACGGTACACACGGGCACACACACACACAAGTAGAAGTGGTGCCACGGGCTGTCCAAGCCTTAATTGAATCACACTCGAGTTCAAGCACAAAACCAAATGCCATTTGTGTCGGCAGCGGGGGCTGGCAGCCACTGTAAAATCTGTTCATAATTGAAATTATTTTGGCAAATTATTTCGCATTTCAATTTGTGGCAACGGCCCATGGCAGGGACATGGCAGGGACATGGCAATGGACATTGGCATGGCCTTGGCCAAACTGTGCCTGGCCCTAAAAGGTAAGTATGTGTAATCGAGGGCTTCATAAATAATTCCCACTGAGTACAAAACCCACACACACTCAATATGTGTGCATATTCTGTATGATTTAAGTAGCTAAACAATGCCAATTGCTTGTGAATATCTGAATGAATGAATGAATGAATGCATTCGTGTATTCAATTAATGATAATATTTAATTTTTGTCAGACAAATTGGTAAATTAACATGAAAAACATGATTGCGTGTGGCAAAAAGAAAGGAAAAAAATTAACTGAAATAAATATCGAAATCAATTAAATGGCTGGCAAATAAATAATGTTCATTCCAAAAATTTATTTAAGTAGACAGTAAAAAAAAAAAAAAAAACAAAAAACACCAGAAACAAAGCTGTAGCTAATATGCTTAAATTATGAAATTAGCAAAACGTTTTTAATTAAAATATTGCTGCAATTGCTGCCTCTCATGTCAGTGCATTTATTTATTGGCTGCACATGCACATTGATTTGTGGCATTCGCCCCCTGCTGCTGCTAGTGCTGCTGCTGCTGGTGCTGCAAATTAACTAATTTCTAATTTATATATACCTGAAGTACATCGAAACATTTTACGGCAATTATGCCGGGCAAATGGGCAAACAATAACGTTGTACGAGTAAAGCCCAAAACTTTGTTCAAATTGGATATGCAAAGTTGCCCA
Organism: Drosophila obscura; assembly: GCF_018151105.1. Lineage (NCBI taxonomy): Eukaryota > Metazoa > Arthropoda > Insecta > Diptera > Drosophilidae > Drosophila > Drosophila obscura. The sequence goes on along the minus strand of NW_024542736.1, from coordinate 1,709,688 downwards.
AAAAAAAAACATTTTTCAAAACAATTTGGCCAAGCGGCATGCACACCAGCACACTTTTAAGCCAAAACTCTGCTGCAAAGCCATTAAAATGTCGACTAATTAAATAAGTAGCCAACTTTAAGTGCAATCTCAGTGAAACGCTTTGCACAAGTGAAGCTCCTTTGAACCGTTCTGTGATCAGTGCACAGAGCCCGGCAGTTGGCTTGTATCAAATACAGTATCATTTTCTCTAAGTGGCATTTAGTCGTAGCGTCTGGTGGTGGGTGCCTTGCACCCAAGGCAACAATGGAAATTTATATTCGCAGGAAATTCAATACAATCTTATCTGAATCCGCGACAAAGCATTTCAATTAATGCTGCATTGAACTAATTTGTTTATTGTTCTGTCACTGGTGACCCGCGAGCATCTTGCCCGCTGCCCCATTGACCCCACACGGCATGTCATAGGTCAGGTCCGCTTCGATCCGCTCCGCTAATCCTTTCAATTAGCACAGGAACGTCGCTCGGCTCAACTTGACATGCAACAAATTCAATTTCGCTGTCATTGCGTCTCGTTTGAAGTTAAACCAAACTGAAAATTGAGTGGCCTGACCCGCAATGAACCGTTGCTGCCACACAGGATGATGCCACACGCGGCCCCGCCACCCCTCCCTACCCATCATGCTTTTGTTTGCTGTCCAGTGTCCAGGAGGGGGGGTCCTGGGGTTTATTGTGCTTGCTGATTGTGTGGTGTGGCAACTTGCAGCAAATGAATATTTAAATCCAATGTATGCAAATGCGCTTCGTTCTTGCCCTCCCCCCTTTTACCCACTGACTACCTTACTTTCTCTCTCTCTCTCTCTCTCTGTGTCTATCCCTCTCTCTTGCTGTCTCTTTCTCTCTGTTAGCTTTAAACAAAAGAAAAATAAATGTTCGCCTGCCGCTGAGAAAATGCGCGCAATGGGAAAACTCTTGTTGACATTGCGGCACGATATAATAAAAAAAAGCAGAAGAGAAAGGAATTGCCTGCATGTCGCTTGGCAAAAGTTTTTAAAGCAACAAATAAACAAATTACGCGGCAACAGCAACACACAAGTGTAATAAATAAACGCAACTGACAAAAACTGCACAAATGGCTGTCATTAGAGGTAAGATGGTGGGAGGGCGGCAGGTGGGGCGGGAGCCGCCCTAATAGCAGCGACCAGGTGCGGCATAATTGCCAAACATTTTCCTTGCTACCCGCTCAACGTTCTGGGGGAATTTTCACCAACAAAAACGCGCACAGAGCAGCCAACACATGATAACCCAATGGCGGATAATACGACTGAAAGATACCCGCTATTTTGCATTAGTTTTGGAGCAGGAAAAACAATAAATAAATTAGCACTTGGAAGTGACAGATTCTGTTGATGGAATGAATATAATTTTCATTGAATTTTCGTTTGGTTTCTGGGTTTCTTTTTAATGCACTTTCTTCATATATAATATACCCACACATACTCTCCAAACTCTCCGTATATAAAAACAAGAAGAGCATTCAGTAAACTGAGCAGCTTAAAATAATTTATGATGCTTAAAGCAAGTAAATGGCTAAATGCCGGCATATGGCAGGTCAGCAATCGAAGAGCCCCGTTGTCCCGCAGCCAGCCCTCCACGTCGAATATGTGTGTGTGTGCCCGGCATGGCACGGCACGCACGGAAGTCAAGTATGTAATGTTAATGTCTGGTCAACTGGAAAAACAAAGTAAATTAATTGTAGGTTCAAAGAAGGAAACGAATGGCCGAGGAAAGGCATGGCCATGGCCGTGCCAGACATGGACTAAGCCTGCGGGCTGCTGACTGTCCGGCCGGTGGTCCGGCTGTCCAGCTGTTCGGCTGTTCGGCTGGACGTCATTGCTGATTATCGAGTGCGACGCGGTCACTGAAGACTTCCTGCTCTGACTTCAATGGCCGACCGATGGCATGGCACGCCGGAGTCTCACGCTCTCTCACTCTCACTCTCCCTCTCTTGGTATTGGTTTTTCAGCAAAGTGCAGCCAAGCGAAACCAATTTCCTATACATACATTGTAGCCACTAGGCCATGAGTGTGTGTGTGTCCGTGTGGGAATTTGTGGGTGTGTGGAGGAGCTCTTTCTTTGGTTGCAACCGGTGGGTGGAGGCAGAGCTGGAGGTTGACAAAGCGCGTGTTGATGCGCGTGTCAAACTTGCACTGCCTGACGGAAGTGTTGCCAGCTAGCGTTGGCCAACAACGTGGATCATTCTGGCTGCTTGGACCGTGGCATAACAAACGCTCGACTTACTGACACGTAATATATCAATGCAGCTTCTCGTTTGGCTGCTCGCCTGAAATATGACTTGATGCTTGATCCTCTTGTTGTTTGTTTATGCAAAATACCATAAAAAACAGAGGGGTGGAACTCTCAAAAGAAAACCTGAACGGACATTAGGCAATAATACTTATGCGTGTATTTACTTAGGCAACTTCTGAACTGTGCCTGTGGGAGCGAGTGCGGAAATATGCGCTGGCTGAGGGGAGTACACATTCCTCAGCAGGAAGTGAAGTGAACTTAGCTTCCGCTTTTGCAGGCACTTCCGGCGCCAATAAGCTATAGGTTTCCACTAGTCTCTGGCAGAGTATTTAGCGTGGCAGGCTTACATTTTTAGATGGTAAAACTCTTTCACTTTCGATTTGTACTTTCAACAGGATTTCAGTTCCAGAAGTTATATCTTGATTTTTTTTCTATCCCTCCAGAGCATTCAAATTTCGACTCTAAGAGTGCTGAGAGCCCTTTCAAATTCCAATACGACTTTAAGTTCGATTCAATTTTTCATTGTTTGTCCGTGGCCCTGCGGCCAGGCCAGTGCCACGAGTGTGTGTGTGTGTGCCCCGAAAGAGCCCCGACAAAAATGAAGGAAAATAAAATCATTTGTTGACAATTTGTTTAGCTGCTGTTGCCACTACAAATTCCCTTTTTTTTCCGTCTTGTCGGTGGTTGCCTTGCAAGTTGTTTGGCCAAATTATTTGGTATGCAAAACACTTTCGGCAAATATTGATTTTGGAAATTTGTTTTAAAAACAAAACGACAATGGAATGGGGACAGCGCACAGCGCACAGGGGCGGCGAAATACGAAATGGGAGAGTGTGGAAAGATGGGCGTGGCGTGGTGGCAGCAACATTGTAGCAGCATCGCATTAGACGACGAGGGCGACACTAAAAGTCGCAGCAGCGGCAGTAGTTTCTGGGGCAAGCGGCAAAAGTCGCACACTGACGTCATAAAAGGCTGCCACACGGCTCTCGCCGACTGCATTTGTATGCATGAGCATCGACTGCAATGTCTTCGCGTGGCACGTGATGTGTGGCACATGCCGATGCCACACCAAACCATGCCCAGGGACGTAGGAGCGCAGCCCTTTAAATTAGCTTTAAAAATGCCCATGAAGGCCATCTAATATTTTCTGTGCGGACTCTGGCCATGGCTCCGCCTGCGGTTGGTTTTCTATGGCTTTTTGGGGCCACATTTAATTAGCTCTCGGCTAGAGCTCCTCTCTCTCTCTCTCTCTCTCTCTCTCTCGCTCTCTATCTCTTTCTCTCTGTCTCCCTCTGACCAGAGAGTGTTGGAGAGTCGCCGCAAGTGCAACAACCCGAAAATTTGCATAAATAAACGCAGCGGCAGCAGCAGCGGCAGTGAATGCTCTGAATGCGGCGAATGTCTGTTTGAGTGGGCCGTGCAGCAGTCAGTCAGACAACATACGGATCCTGCCATAGACACAGACACAGACACACATAGACAGGCTCAGGCTTCATGTAAATGCAAAGTTTTTCGATTTAAGTTCATAATTAAAATTGAATTCCGACCTTGCACTCCGCCACTCAATTTACAACTCCACACACACGCACCGCTGGAGAGTTTTATTAAGCTAAAATTTTGCATGCCACAGCATTAATTTGCTTAGCCACAGCGAGAGCGAAGGTCACAGGCACGGCATGGCGCATTTCGCTTTCACCACCCAACCCAAAAAAAAAAACAAAAACCACCGAAAAATAGAGGCAAGAAAATAAAGCAACTTCCTATGCATAGTAAGAGGGCGGGCAGAATCGTGAGGATTGTGCGTGAAGTTGCAGCCAGACAGGCGCGTGCCCATGGCAATAATTTGGCCAATCTCTGAAGCTGCCGCCAAAAGTTGAAGCTGAAGCTGAAGCTGAAGCTGAGACGATAGGAGCGATAGGAGCACACCAAAAATCCACCTGACAAGTTGCAGACATCGCTTGCCGGCTGACATTTATTGAATAACTTGGGGATGCGGTGAGCGTTTTCAATATTTAACTGGTGGGCGCACCCCCCCGCACCCGCACCCGCACCACCCACACGCCTCATCTAATACGACCGAAAGTTAACGACCTCAAACTGTCAACAAATTTTGCAGGCGCATTTCAAAAATTTTTTGAGAGCACTCTGCAACCGAAAACTTTCCACAGAGTTCCACAGTTCTGCGACTTGTCGAGGGCCCGCTGCTCTTGTGCCCTGAAATGTAGCCAAGCCAAAGTCGAGACAGAGCCCAAAACCCAAGACTAAGAGAGAGTCCACGACGACGACGACGACAGCGACAGGCCCGCGCTGACATTGTGCAGGAGTTAAACATGTTCGCGGCTTGCAGATTATGAAAACTGAAGGCATTTTCCATTTTCCATTCTGCAGTCTCCCTTCGCTTTCGTTTTTTTTCTTTCTTTTTTTTCGTTTCTTTGCCAATTAAGCAAAGTTTTTGCAAGACCACGTCCACACCCGCCAAAAAAAAAAATTGAGACAGAATGAGCGGCTGAAATTTGCATTAGAAGGTTGTGGATGGGCCACTGCGCCATAAAGTTGTCAGTCAGCGTACAAAAAGTTTGCATTCAACTAATTATGTAGTTCATTATGTTACGAATAGAAAGGCAGTTCTTTCAGAGCCCCGAAAAACATTTCCAGCATTCATGAACAAGCAACAAGGAATGTGTGCGGCTCATGAATGCTTCAGCTCTGCCATAGACATTATTCGAAATGCTGATTTAAAGTGCATTTGTGGGGGGGCTTAAGCCCAAATATATTTCAAGGCAAATTCAAGGCATAACTTTACCTTTTGAATTGTGCAATTTAATGACATTGTTGTGGCCTCTGATGCGACTCAAAGGGCAGAAACCACAAAGCTGTGCAATTTGCTTCTAATTGGCTTTTAAATGTGTATTTACTTTCATTCGCATATGCTTTTTGCTCAGATTTGACTAATGATTAATGGCCTGTGGTCCCCCGCACCGCCCGCACATGGATATGAACATGAACAGTCGGCTGGCTGGCTGCAACAAAGGGCACATTCATGAGGTTTCCCAGTGGCACTCGAGCAGTGCATTCCAACGTCATTCCATCATCAATTTGGCCCCGGCTTTTGTGCATTTTTCAGCAGGAGACACGAGACACGAGACAAACAGCCAAAGGCTGTGCCAGTGCCGTATAAAATGTTATTGTGCATTAAAGTCAAATCAAAGTGTGTCACAGGAAGAAGGATGCTGATGCTGATGCTGATGCTGAGGATGCCTTTGCTGCTTCTTCCAAGGGATTCTCGGTTCTTCTTCTTCGCCTTCACTCACTCTCTATCTCTGTTTGTTTAGGCTAAAAGGCAGTCGACAAAACAAAGTGAAATGTTTTATTTATGGGCGTTTGCTGTAGTGGGGGGCGTGGCGAGTGTCATATGCGTTGTAGCAACAAGACAAACAATGAGAGCGGAGGGGGCAGCAGGCAGCTCCTTAGTTGTTGTCTCCGCTTCTGTCTGTGCTGTCCGCTCTGTCAACTGCCTTGCAAATGAACAACTTTAACAAATGCAAGGCCCTGCTGCCATTGCCATTGCCTTTTGCCTTTGCCTGAGATTGTCACAACTTGAAAGATTTTCGCACAAGTCAAACAGACTGACAAAGTCGACAATGATGGGGACGGGGCGACGGCAATGACTATGGCAGCGACAGAGACAGACAGGCCAGACAGGATCTTCTCATATACATCCTGGTGGGTATCGCAAACACACACACACACACACAAAGAGAGTGAGAGAGAGGGAGAGAACAGCAGAACTTTCTAATGTTATTTAAAGCACTTTAAGTGCCATATTTCCTGCTGCTAGTGCCTTGGCCCCTGCTGTGCCGTGCCGTCTGCTTTATTTATTATGTGGCGCTGCTGTGCTTACTTTTGGCACTCCAGCAGGAAGAATCAAGTAGTTTTTTATGTTTTCCGGCTGAACTGCAATGCCAACACAGCCAAAGGCGGCAACGGCGGCGGTGGCAGCAACGGCGGCAACGGCAGCAAACCAGCTGCAACTCCGAACTCCAGCTGGAGCTGCAGTCTTGGACCGGACCTGGTCTGCAGCTCCTACCCAGGGCCAACTGTCTGCCTGCCTTTATTCAAAAGTTTAGTCAGCCATTGAGAGCGTCGAGTGCGACGTCGTCAGTCAAGACTGGCGCGATGGTGCTGCTGCTCCACCGTTCGGGAGTTCCGGAGTTCGGGATCTGCTCTGCTGGATGGGATATCTCGCCAATGTTTGTTTTATGTTGCAAACTTTGCCAGCGACTAGCAAGGGTGGTGGGGGAAATAGGAGGAGAAGCAGGAGTATCAGCAGCATTCGCTGGAACAGCAGCAGCAGGGAGGGGAGAGCCAGCAGCAACAGCATCGGGGACTCCCTGGCTGGCACCGCAATTTAATAGATTTTCTATGTAAGCCTCTGTGGTCCTCAGATTTGACACCGGCGACCGCACATAGACACACATACATACACACACATACACACACATATATACATACATTCAGAAGCTCCTTTGTGTACCTCCGCCTACCTGACTGCCTACAGATATTTTGCACATCACAAGGACACAACACAACTTGACGTCGTGTGAACCTCAACAACTTAAAATGTAAATAACTTTTCAAGTGGTTTCACAAAGTTTTTGGCCTGAACTTTCCCTACCCCCAAAAGCTGCAGCCCCCCAACCCAACCCCAACCCCAAACACCAATCTCCGCCACTAGGTCCATGTCCTGCGCCCCTCTCCGTCTATGGTGTATGTGTATGCGTGTCGGTGTCTGTATCTGTGTGAAGTGCTCTGGCACTCAAGTGTTTCGTTTCAATTTTCGCACGAGTTTTCCAATCCCCACTCCACCCCACTCCACTCCAACCCCAAAAAAAAACAAATACCAGCCAATGCCTGCAAATTAATTTTGTTTTGATAGACTTGCGAGCCTGAAACAAAAACGAAAGAGAGCGAAACAGCGAACGAAATGAACGATCCAGCGAGTGAAAAAGAAGCGTTAGTGGAATAACAGGCAAATACCATACACCATACACCATACACTGCGTATGCGTAATGTCGGAACAACATTTGGCCATTTAGAACAAAAATGTGGCAAATCAATTAAAACACACTCGCTGCACCCCCCTCCCCCCCTCGGAAAAATTCCATACCAAAAGCGCTGATGTTAAAAAAAGAGAGGGAGAGCGAGAGAGATAGATAGGAGATAGAGGAGCACGCTGCTGCATGCCAAAGCAATACCAATAGCAAAAATTTTGTTTGTTAAAAATGCAATTTATATGCGCAATTCAACACAATGCACTAGAGCAAAAAACAACATAGATATGCTATGGGGGATAATACGACTAGTGCATAGCCAGTAAAAGGGATATATTATCCAGCTATAAGCAACATTTAAATAAATGCCAAAAGTATTGCTTACTTCCAATATAAATTAAAATCTAACACAAAGGCTATGGCTATTTATATTCCATAAATTCTGCAATACCTTTCGCGCACATGGAGCATACCCCATGTGATCTGCCTATACCCTGCATGCCCAAACAACAGGCCCACTCACAAACAAGCCACTGACAACGGGGCAGGCGGTCAGACAAAAACAAAGTTTGATGCATTTTCACGCACAGCTTCACGGCAATCAACGCTTCATTTTAACTAAATGATTTAGGGGGGCAGAAGGGTGCTCCATGCTCCCCCCCCTCAACACATGTGGGAGATTCATCAGCAGTGGAGTATTGATATGGTGTTGGGGAATGTGCTGGCACCAAATAACTATATCAATTGTTTGCTGAACGATCCATTTATACTCATACCCGTACTCGTATCTACCGTTGAGCGGGATGCTTCCGTTAATTGAAAGACAAAATGTTGTTAAATTTTTGGACTTGTGCAGAAATGTTTCATGGCGGAATGCATGCGTGGAAATTCATGAAAATATATGCTCCAGTGATATTGTCAAATTTCCTACTAATACTTTTCCCTTTGCTAATAAAATAATGGTAGTTCGGGGGGGGCAGCAAAAGTACTCAAACTGGAGGATATACGCATTGCTGGAATCCACTTAAATAAATTGATGCTTTACTACTTTGCTAGCAGGCTGCTGCCCTCTTACGTCCCCATTCATTACACTTATGCGGCAAGTTGCTCCGGCTACAAGAAAGCAAAGCTGCCACTTCCACTGCCACTGCCACTGCGACAGCCACAGGGCTGGAGAGGCCATGCCAGTGGCAAGTTGTAGAGCTGAGGCGCCACTTGCGTAAATTGGCAGCATTGTAGTTGAGGGATTAGTGAGGCATTAAACGCCGTTTTTGCACATTACACGCGTGTAAAGCGCAAAGTCCATGCCCACCACCCACCCCCCTTGCCCCATCACATCATCACATGCTGTGTCTCACTTTAAAGAAATACTCTCCGTACACAGTCTCGTACTCAGAGAGTTGCCCCCAAGCGAAAGTTGTCTTGCCTCGTGCCTCTTTCCGCTTGGCTGTTGCCGGTTGCCGGTTGCTGGTTGCCACTTGGCCCGCGTTTAACACTAAAAGGATTAAGCGGCTTTGTCCTGATGTGAGAATTTGTACGCGCGGCCCAACACCCGAAGACATTGTCTTACTCCATGGAATGCGAATGCCCCCCGCCTGGCGTGCCACTCGTAAATTGCGAATTGAGGAAGGGTGCCACAGCGCCGAATCGTTGCACGTAAACCAAATTTATCTTTTGGCCTGCGAAATTGTCATCTGTGCGCCTAAAAAAAATGCTTTAAAAATAGCTTAAGCAGTTTTTAATCATGTTAATGGCCACCCCAGCCGTCCGGAAAACGTGCTGACCTTGCAACTAAAACCCCTGAGCAGCAGCCGCGCCATAACCCTTTTATTTAGCTAAGTGAAAACCCTCTGTACTTCATAGATGAAGTTTGGATGCTCTAAGGACTAACGAAGTTTCAAGTTAATCAAGCGTCGAAAGTGTTTTGCCAACAGTTTAAAGTTCACGCAACGCGTTTTCCTCCCTTTAAAAACTTCTCCGTAATTATGCAGAGAGCTTTCCGTTTCCTTTTGAATGCGATGCAAATGCATTTACAAATTCATAATATCCTTTCATTTAATTTCTACAGCAAAATATTCTGAGCGGTCACAAAGTGAAAGCAACGACAATGAGCAAACAAGTCGGCGAGGGGCAAAATGTTGAAAAATGAGCGAGCGAGGCCTTAAGCCGTGCAAGGGCAGACCCTAGTTAAAGGACGTGCGCGACTTGCATCAAACATAACCAGTAGCAAAAAGGGTAAGCTAAACAACGAAGATCTAAATACTCTAGCAGAAGGTTTGCTACCAGTCCAGTGACTCCATCGCGGAGGCTGTTTGGCATGCAGCATAGAGTCATAAAACCCTCTAAAAGAGCATTAAACTAGAACTTTTGCCCTTTCCCCAGTCACAGGCCTTTGTCGATCCCCCCATGTAGGCGTGAGCTATATGGAAATAAATCTTAAAGTATGTCAAAGCCGACGACGACAATGGGCCACATCAACTTTGTGGCGTGCACCATTTAGCGGCTTAGCCGCAAATCAACAAACATATTCGCGGCTCAACGGATGGCCGCCGAGGGCATTGATGCCGCTGCTGCTGCAAAAGCTAAACAATATTTTAACAAAAATTACAGGGATTTAAGGTGCGTGCGGTGCCCGGTGACAAATATAATGCGACCAGAAAATGTATAATGCTTTATCATCACAAAACAAGCAAACTCCACTCGCAACTGAGGAGTGAATGTCGATGGTGTTGTGGGGTGGGCTGGGGTGGGGTTGTTCTCATCCACGTCAGCAGTTTAGCATATGCTTGGTGTGGGTGTGGGTGCGTTTTTAGGTGGGTGGGGCAGCTGGGTAAATGGTATGGGGCACGGTCATGTAAACATGTGTAAATTCCCAAAAATGAACAATCATATGCCAGTGTAATACATCACGCAGCCCCACAAAAATGATTACAACGCGACGCGTCTCATTTTTCGCAGGTACCCGCCTGCCGTCCCTTTCGACAGACTGGCTGGCTGCCTGGCTGGCTGTCTGTCTGTCTGTCTCTCTGACTGAGTGGCAGGCGGGCTGATTGCCTGTTTTGTTGTGTGTTCTGCTGTTAGATATTTACAGTTTTGCCAGAGGGTAGACTGCAACATTTTAAACATGCCATTAATACGAAATATATCAGAGAGCGAGAAAGGGAGAGAAAGAGAAGCCACAGCCAAGACCAAATGAGAGCTCTGAATAATGCAATAAATGAATATGGAATCTCTGGCTGGAAGTCAGTGTTTTGGGGTAAGCCGCATGTAAGTGCAGACGGATATCATAATGGTATGTGTGCCATTATTATATTATATGATCTGCACAACGGTTGTGCAAGCATATTCCGCATTAGTAATACTAAATAAAATTTCAATTTGCATGTTTATTGGCTGCAATTTGATTGCATAATTCATACATACATATACATATGTAAAAATAATATATACAACTATATATGCACGCATGTGGGCTTCGATTTTAATTAAAATATTATAATCTATACAGAATAATGTGGCTTATGCAACAATATCTTGCTGTGGAAATCCCCCGCGCACTATTGAGACTCCTCCACCCACCCACCGACTCGACGCCCTGTCGTGCCTGGTGCAAAGCGCCAAGGCTTATGACTGTTAGCACATATAATTCGTTTGGACAGAAATTAAAATTTGTACATACATGAACGAAGGTTTACATAAAAAATTACTTCTCAAAATGCCAGCCAAACCGCACGCACACACCACACACACACACAGTCAGACGCATGCATAAATAATTCATAACGATTTTATTTGCATGCGAAATGAGTTAGAAAAAATATTGGGCGAAAGAAAAAAGAGCACACGAAATTCCCCCAAAACAAACTGAATTAAGTTTGTGCAGTTTTTGTAGCAGACTTTTTTTTATGGGATTTACTGTGGTTACCAACCACACCACCGCACCACCACACACACGCACACATTCAGTTTTATTGTTACTGCTGGTCCCGCCTGAGGCACGGCCACGGACACGGATCTGATTCTGCAACACACAGTCTGGCGGTGCTGACGGTGCTGCTACTGCTGCTGCTGCTGCAGCTGCGGTTGGCTGGGACCCTGCACCTTGGCCACAGCGAGTGCAGAACCGCAGACAAACGCGTAGGTGTTGCTCGGGCCCCACCCGCTGCTGCTGATGCTAATGACGAGCCCCAGCATCAGCCCCAGCAGTGCCGCCAGCAGCCGCAAAACACCCTAGAGGCCATCCAGGCAGACGGGCTAGCTACCAGTCAGGCAGCCAGTCAACTCAGGGAGCTGGCTCCTGTTGACTCAGCAGCTTTTTTTGTCTGCACGGCTCTCCAGCCGACTTAGTTAGCTATGGCTATGGCTATGGCTCCTGCTTTAGCTTCAGTCTGTTCCCTGTTCCAGTCCCTTTTACCTTGTCCGTGTGTCTTTATTATGAGCAGGATAGAGAGACATAGTCCCTTGGCGTGTCCGTTCTCCTGTTCGTGTCCTGTGGCCATTTGCGGCTCATAAGGCATAAACTTTCAAGTGGCCAACAGCGCATATCCTACTCCTGCTGCTTCTCCTGCTGGTTGGTTGCTGCGGCGCTGACATGCTGAAGGACAACTTTTAATTGAGATAAAATGGAAGCCACCAGCCAGCCACACTCTCCACACCCCACTACCCACTCCCCTACTAGCCACTCTACCAGTTGGCCATTCGCCGGCTTGAAATCAGCATCAGAGTAACTTCTAATTTAGTGGCCGTGAGATTCCATGGCCGGCCAACATGTAAATCAGCGCACTTTTCTAGCACTTTCAGCATCCGCCGTGTCCGTGCACTCCTCTGTACTCCCCTGCCTGCTTCTGTTTTTCGTGCACCATCGTTTGCTGAGCTGCTGCCCAGCCGGACCACCTGGCTGCTTGTTTGCATGGCAAACTTTTGATGTTGTTCTTGCTGTTTTTGCCATTGTTGCTGAATGTTGTAGTTGTAATTTGTGTTTGTGGCCATAAAGTTTTCACCCAGTACCTGGACCTGGCCGCACAACAAAAACATTCAATTTCCCTGCTGGCAGCTCTCTTGTTGCATAATGTTCAAAATATTTACAGTCGAGTGGTGAAAAATCGCTGCTGTTTTGCTGTTTGTCACGCACTTGTTGTCACATTGGGTAAAGTTTGAGTCAGGTTTAATGATTTTGACACGGCATCCGGGCAGCTTCATTAGTGAATGCTAAGTATCACACCCCCAATCGAAATCATGGCAACGGTACCCGGGTACCCGGTTTCCGTTCAAGATGCCACCCAGAAGTAGCAGTCACCGCAATCCATTTGAGGCTGTTCGTGCATGGAGCCTGTCCGAATCTGTCACCACAGACCCACCCACCCACACGCACATGGGAGCCACCTGGGCATCGGTCTGGTCTCTGGGCTCTGCACTATGCATTGTAATCCAGCAATCCTGTTCTAATTAACCAAATGAATTCACACTTATGGTAAGCAGTGCCATCGAGAGACAGACATAGAGCCTTTAGCAATTATGCGTTGTCTGCAGACCCATTTAATGATGTTCATGTTTCGCATTGCACTTAAAGTTTAACCAATTCTCCTCCTGTATGCTGTTCCTTAGTTTCATTCCATTACCGGTTGAAATTTTAATTTTTTTGCCAACTCTTTTCGTTGCCTACTTTTCAGGGCTCGTCTATAGGTCAGTGGAAAAGTTGCAGCACACCAACAAATTTATTGCTCAAATTTTAAGTACATGCAGGTCTTTAGGGATGGGACGAAGGGAGAGCAGCATTGCAGGACCTCCGCCTCTTTTTGGTCATTTATTATCGTATTAAAATTTTAGCATCCGCCCAGCTCACTGCCATCTGCCCCCTGCCCCTGCCCACACTCTTATTGGCGCAGGCGTCGCGGAAACAACAAATTTCTTGCTCGGAAATTAATATTTCCATTTTATAGAAAAACTTTAGAACTCTCTCTTCAGCTGCCTTCCTCACTCTCTCATTATATGTGTGCGTGTGTGTGTCTGCATGTAAGTGTGTTTATTTGCTTGTGACTCTGTGTGTGTGTGTGTTTGTCTGTGCATGTCCGAGGGTCATTTTGAAAGCCGAGTCGAGAGTCCGGGGAATCCAGAGCCAGAGTCTCTTGGGCGGTTGCTCTGCTCTGCACATAATTTTTATGAAATCATAATCTTGAGAAAATAATGAGAATTCTTGGTAAAGCGTGCCAAGAACTTGCATAAATTTGCTGCCCAGCAACAGCAACAAAAAAAAAATACACTTGAAAAATTGGCCAAAAATAAAATAAAGCAAAAGTGGAGGAAATTTTGCTGCCGCATTGTTTGGCGAGAATCTAATTGAAGACTTAGAAATAGAGTGAGCAGACTGCACCCAAAAAATAAAAAAAAGAGTGGACTTCTTTCATTTCCATGCCCCCTGCCCATGGAGGTGCTGCAGCAGCAGCAGCAATTGAAATCAATGCTCAGGGCTGAGCTCCGGCAAACATTAACTTCCGCTGATATGGCGTTGACTCCGGCCTCGAATTGTTGGGCCTAAGCCCCTCTGACCTGGTCATGGATTTCGACTGCAGCATTCGAGCTGCATGAACCAAAAAAAAAAAAACCCCCCGGAAACTGCCGAGCCAAATTGAATGTGGGGAGAGCCAGAGCCGGAGCCTGACCGAAACCGAGCTGAGCTCACACGGTGAGCCAACCATGGATGGTCCATGGGCCGTCCCATCCATTCGAGCCTCGTGGCGCTTTAAATGTGCCAAAGTGACCAAAGAGCCGAAGGCGCAGGGCCTCTGTCTGTGTCATAGATTGCACAGAAATTGCTTCCTTGGCACGTGTTTCATTTAACAGTGAAAATCGACTGGACTGTGAGGCATTCATTGTGTGCCATTTGACACACAAACAAACAATGAAACAACGAAAAATAAAACACGAAAAAAAGGAGGAAAAAAAAAGGAAGTGGCACAAGCCGCTCAAGAGTAATCATTTATTACAGAAAGGCAAACGAATACAAACGAACTTCAGGGGGTAAAGCCCCATTCTCAGCTACAGCTACAGCTCCAGTTTTTTTTGGAGGGGGGGCTGTGGATGCCACTACAACTACTGTGGACATGCGTGAGTTTTAAGCCGCTTCTTCATAATGTAGACGCTTTTATGACTCGCACACACGCATCCCCCACACACACATACACATACACAGTGCCCGAAAAGGACAACGAAGTGAAGCAGAAGGCAATTATTTTTATTTACTGCCCAGACGCGCACTATGGCGCCAGTTTTACTCGAATTATTGTTGTTGCCGCCCGTCGCCAACGACGCCACCACATAAGCCGCATCATTGTCAGCTCGAACCGCCCTCGTCTTTGTGCTCATCCCCCCCCCAGACCTCCGTCCCTCCACCAGTGGCATACTCATTCATTCCCATTCCCTTGTCGCTGCCCCTGCCCCTTTCACATGCCCATTCCCGCCCTTACGTCCATAAGCAAATTACAGCCGAGAGTTAATTTTTCACTTGCTTAACGAGCGGAAGTTACCATTTTGCGCTGATTTGAAAATATGTCGCTGTTTGTGGCATTGGCGTCGCCGCTGGTAACGCTTCACCCTCCAAGCCCACTCTCTCTCTTGGGCGGGGGCTCTCAGTGCTCCTTTAAATATTCGGTAATACGCGCATTCATATGCGTATTTATCTGTATCTGTGTCTCTGTTTGGTGTGTGTGTGTTTGCCTATTATACCCTTTTAGAGAGGGGTATTACGATAGTGATACGAGGTTTGCAATGCACAGAAAAAGATATCGGAATCACAGATGGATATCTATCAGTTTTTTTTTAATTCCCTAAATCATAAAGCTGCCGTGGCAACAATTGATAGATACAAAACAAAGCTGTTCCATCTATAGCTTCATGCTGATGCTTCGTTTGCTTTTTATACACTTATTTTGGTTTTGCAAGGGCATCAGTGGCTTCGACGATCGAAGCTGATATCATTTTTGGTTTCAGCTGAGATTGTTTGTCTGCGGCAAATGAATGAATTGCTCTTTGCTTCTATGGCAAATATGCCAATTTGGCTGCCAACCCATGGCCCAACACACAAAACCTAGCTAGCGCCAGCCTATGCCCCCATTCAAGTCATTGACATGTGCCGCCTATTCCATATACATATGTGATTGTGCCTGTGTATGCGTTGGCTTGTTGTGTGTGTGTGTGCTAGACATGTTCACTGTTCTGTGCTTATACGCGATTCGCTCATCAAAATAATCAACCAAAGTTGTTATTTTTTTTTTGCGCGCTTTTTTTTTCTTTTTGGTGCCGCTTTTGTTTAAAAATAAAAACAATTTTCATCTACAATTTTTATGTGCAAATAAATTTTGTTTGTGGGTATGATGTGTTCTTTGGAAGATATGTAACATTGGCAAAGGAAAAGCTTTTAAATCTGTGAAGAATTGAGAGAACATAGAGAGCCACTGGAGTAATATTTGATGTGCATCAGAACTGAAACATAACAAACTTTCCGACAAAAAACAAAATTATTTGATATCAGATATCAGATATCAGACTGTAGAAATATTATATAACTATTATTAAATTTAAATATTAAATTAATTAATATTAAATATAATTATAAATATTAGTCCTTCATGTTTTTTTGGGACGGCAAAGTTCAAATGGAAATCACAGTAAATTCAATTGTATTCCCAAAATTGACCCCCCTTCTGCACACACAACGAGGGTACCTTCGAGTTCCATCTTGCCACACACAAACCCTTCTTTTTAGTTTGTTATGTAATGTTCAGGCAATGTAGGCAACAACAATGTGCATGGCCAATTTAACTTAATTTATGTTTTACATTTGGAAATTCAGGAAATACTCAGGACATATCTCTAGGCCTGGCCATAGCACTAAATGTCCTGCCAGGCTTCCTCTGTTCTATGCTCTCTCACTCTTGACTTTTCATTTCGGTTGTACAGCAGCAGGAGCAGCAGCAGAAGCAGCAGCACAAAAGCCATCATTTACGGCTATTGTTGCAAATTTAGGTCTTATTGTTTCGACCTTATAATTAAGTTATGGATTTTTCACTGTGCACCATGAGGATTTCTCACATATATTAAAGCCCAGGAACATTGGCCAGGCCACACAGCCCACGTGTAGATAAATTCATTATGCGGTTTTAAAACTTAAATGCAACAATCAATTGTTGCATCGCCTGCACTCGGACACGGACACGGACATGGACACGGACATGGACATGGACTTGGACTTGGGGACATGGACTCGGACTCGGACATGGCCGGGCGGTCTGTTAATTTACGCACACAGCAGGCGACAGAGCGTTTGCATATCAATGTGGGTGTAATACCCACATGCACAGGCACACACTCACGCATACAAATGGCGTGGTCATGGGACCCGGGGGGGAGTGTATCTTTTGGGTTACCTCGAAGGCTCGAAAGCGACTCAACTCAATGCTGGGTCCGGGCACGAGAGTCCTAGGCTGATTTATGTGCTCTACGTGTGCAGCTGTGATCGAATTTCCAATCATGTTTACACACACACACACACATAGAGAGAGAGAGAGAGCGAGATATGTAGATAGATTGGGGAGATTGAGGGGATTCATGTAGCGACGATAGACACGCCGCCGCTGGCGAGCGTCTGATGTTATCCCCAACAGTTGCTGTGATAATAGCAACGGCAACAATACAAATGAACACGAAATGCATCGAGCAGGTGGAGCACATGACTTCATTTTCTCAGTTACATTTCCCCCATGCGTCGAGAATTCGCCCCATCCCCCTCCCCCATACAGCTCAGCTCAGCCCATTTACCATACATACTCGCACGAGATCTGTACATCTGTTTGCTGTTGCTACTATTTATGTTTTCTTTGGCAAATTGTGCGTGCTCTGCCTTTGAACGTGGCGCTGCTGCTCTGCTACTCTGCTGCTCTGCCACCCGGCCGCCCACCTCTCCAATGTTCTTGGAAAATTGAAATTGAAAACCAGCCAGAGTCAAAGTTTTTTTTCTCTTTGCCAAACTCATTTACAGAACTCTCTACAGCAGCACACTAAACGCTTTTTGCTTAGCCATTTTGTCGGCCTGGCCAACAAATTGAAAATTAACCAAGTTCTTACGAGGCTCACGATTTGCCTATGCCCCGTCGCGTGCCCCCTGTTTTATTGCCAGCTGCTTTGTCTTTTGGGTTGGCTTTTGGTGGAGGTTGCGGGTGCGGGTGCGAGTGCGGGTTCGGTACGATATGGTTGCTAAGAGCTCTGGGGACCCTCGGCGGACCTTTTAATGTCACTTGCAATTTTCGTCTGGGCTTTTTGTTGGCCTGGCATGCGCATTTTATCTGGCAGTTGGTTGGTGCCACTTCTGCCACTGTTGCCACTGTTGCCACTGGGGCGGGTAAATGGATTGCAACTGCCTTGGGCAGAGACAGGCGGCGGGGAGCAGCTTGTCTCGTGCTGTTTTTCGGCGAGTGCTAAAGCAATTAAATAGAGAGTCGGATACCGCTGAAAGCTGTTGGAGCCGTTTGAAGTGTTCTCGGGCCACCCAGCAGATATGGTTAATGGGCTCTCAGATTAACAAAGCGTATCCAAACTTCGTCGAAGGCTGACAAACTTTTTTTGCCCCTGTACATTTCGAAACATTTCCCTTTGTTGTACGTCGCTTGGCTTTTTTTTTTGTATTTTTTGGTTTGACTTCTTGCTGAAAAATGTTAAATGTTTTCACGGCAGTTAATTTCTGCCTGGCCCAAACGAAGCGTTAAATGTCCCTGGCGTATACCAGCCCCGTCCCGGCGCCCAGGTGTGAAAGTGTTGAAAGTCTGAGCAAATTATGTTAATTATAAAACGCATGCGGCTCTCATTTCGGATTTGCACAAATTGAAATTTATTTTTGTGTGTGTGGCATTTCAATTAGCATGCCGCATAAATTTTTATTTAGCAAATCAGTGGCAAGCAGCAGTGGCAGCAACAACAGAGAACTTCAAAGACACGGAACCCCTGGGGGGCATAGGGAGCGACACGGAACAGTCCCCGAATCCCCCGCGGCAATGTGTTTTCCATTTCCCATCCCCCCCACTACCATTCGGCGTTGTCTACATTTCTATTCTATTTCTATTTCAACCTTTTTTTGTTCTTCTGCTGTTTCGTACCCGGAAAATCCTTTGACGCGCCAGTAAGGCAACCAAAAAAAAATAAAAATAAAAATAAAAACACAAAAAAAGAGAATGAAGCACGGATGAAGAAAGGGAGACTCGTGCCTGTTTTTCTATATACAAAATGAAATTAGCGTCAAAATGTTTTTGCACTGGTTGTGACTGAGTTTTCATGCTGTTTTACACCGTCGCCGGCGACAGCGTCAGAAGCGAGAGGATGAGGACGTCGTCGACGACGAGGAACAGCTCCAGCATCAGCATCAACATCAGCATCAGTGCCACGCCCCAAAGCGTTTAGCGCGCCTTCAGAAAACGAGAAAGCGAATGAGCGATAAAAAATGTGCAGGGGCAAAAAAAAAAGCTTACAGAAAAACATCAACAAAAACAACAACACAAAGAAAGACAAAACCAAACAAAGCAGCGGCAGAAACAAGGGAGAAAGTAGATGTCTTTTTGCGTATCGAAGGTACAGCTACCCTGGCAGATGGATAGTTTTTTTATGTTCACTATGCTATAGTAATTCGATCTTGCTTGCCTTGTGCTTACTACCGGCCCTCCCTGCAATCCAAATAGCTCGTCAAACTTATTATACCCTCTGGGCAGTGTAAAGGGTAACGCAAACATCAACAAGGAAAACGGGCTATTTCATTCAATGTTATTTGCAGCTTTAGGCCAAAATAAAAGCTGACACCAGAGCACGAAGGGATGGATGCAAAGCGACACCGTGTCCGGGCAAGGGTACGAGGCTGTGGGGGGAATGGGGGGGCTGTAGCTAAGTGAAATGAAATTTTTTGTGACATGCTTCAAATGCTTGTGTCACCCATCGTCTATACAGAAAGGCTAACGCCCTTCTATATATTGTTTTCACCTGTTTATATCTTTGTCTTTGCACTACTTTTTCGCCCGGATCCAGCATTGTCCACACTTCTTTTCCCCCAGTTTTTTTGTCCCAATGTTTGTCCAGTCTGTTAGCCTGTTGCTGACTGCTGTGCCCGACCAAATATAATGCTTCAATTATTAACTCGATGGATCCATTAAAACCAAACGCAATCCGTGTACAAGCGAGCTGCCAGCTGGCTCGATGACTCCATTCTGGCCAGAACTCGATTTACATTATGCAAATTCTCACTGCCCGTCAGTGCACTCACTGACTGCAGTTTATGGCCACAGTTTGATGTGGCATAAATAAACATTAGGTATTAACCGCACTATAAATATGCTCTGTCCAACAGCCCCCGACCGCCGCCCACCGCCTGGATTGCGGTTGTCTAAGCCAAAAATTGCATCATAAAGTTACCGCCACATGGCTTAAAGCTATTGCTGGCGCTGTAAAGATGATCCCAGAAATATGAAATGACAATTTAAGATTTTTCGTGTTTAATACCTTCGATGCTAAGCACGTGACATGCCAAAAATGTGTGTTTGCCATACTCTAACAAAATTTAAGATAAGAAAATTTCGAAAGTTTATGCAACAGCCAAGGCCATCAGGATGGGAAATATTTCCCAGGACAGTAGACGCCAGTGCCGCAACGCAACAAATTGCATTGGGCAATCAAAGTTGCCTTGAAGAGTATTCGGTTGATCGGGGCTGTGCTGGCGTAAAACTTGCCGCTGTACTCGATTTTCAGCAGATTCACGTCGGCAGCTCAATTCGTTTTTCGTTTGGTTACGCTTTTCTCTCTTTTTTTGTTGTTGTTTTTTTTTTTTTTTGCCCAGCGCTACAAGTAAATAAATATATGCAAATCACGTTGGAATTCTATTTTTCCTTTTTTTTTTCTGTGTGTGTGTATGTGTGTTGTTTCTTGCTGCTGCTGGGCGGTTGCTGCTGCTGCTGGCCATCGATTTTATGTGGCATGTCGCACTCGAAGCAATTTCGGCGGGTGATTCGTTTTTTGTTGGTCGGCTGAAAGTGCTTGAAATTTACCAGAAAAGCGACACCACCTGATGGGTTGGCCAGAGGTGGCAGTCGCATGCAACTGGTTGCACACAGCAACAAAAAAATATATATATATACCGATTGAGTGAGAGAGAAAGAAACGCACAAAAGTATGCCACAATCATTCGTATCCATCAATAGACAGTTACAATAAACTGCTACGTACTTACGTAGCATCCGCTCGTAATATATGTGTGTGTGTGTGTTGCTCCCTTTTTGATGGTTGATTTTTATTTGGGCGCTTTCTTCATTTGTTACATAATATCAATAACTCACGCGCAGCTGCTGACACATGTAATAATTCAATCGTGCGGACAACCATTAAACAAGATTGATGATCACTTTAAAGCTAAGAGAAATGGCAGCAGCACAAACCCATAGCCAGACCCCTTGACGCCAATTCAAGTCGTCCTGGCAAGGCGTCTTTAAAACATTTCTTTATGTTTATGAAAAATGAACTTGAATGCTGGCGGAACAATTAAAAACCTCAAACACCCAAACCCAAACCCAAAAACCAAAGATAAACCCCAGTGCTATCTTTTTTTTTCATATATTTATGAGCCACATAGTACACACTCGTCAATGAGATAAGAATGCCTGGTATGATTGATGAACTGGTTGGATTTTCTGGCTGGCATGTCATTCATTGTTGAGATATCTCTGCCCCTGCCTACCCCCCAACACTTCCACTCACAGCCACAAACCCCTGGCCAACCAAAGAGCCTCCTTACATTTTACGACAACCGCAGATTAGTTGAGATTGCTGCCTCCGACAGACAAAGACAGCCAACAAATTCCGCAGCTGTTAAAAAGCTGACATCGTCACCTTTGGCTCTCCACCGTATTCCGTGTACCGTATTGTGCCGCATAAATATCTACGCCTGACATTCCATGGAACAAGGCAGGCAGGCAGCCAGCCAGCAGTCAACAGGCAACAGACACCAGGCGGCGGGAGACAAACGTCAAAGTGGCAACTGTTTGAGCAGCTAAATTGAAATATCCTCTTGGTCTTGGCATTGTTGTGGCAGGCCCAGTGCCAGTCCCAGTTCCAGTCCATGTCCCAGCGCATCCCTCTGTCTGACAGATTCATAATGAAAGGTGTAACAATGCCGTGGCAAAGTAGCTAATAAAAGCCGAGGTCCCAAAACCCTCACCATCTCCATTCTTTGCCCCAATGAAGCAACGCAAACACAAGCTTGAGGAGAGGGAGGGCCGGGAACAATTGTTGACTGGCTGGACGGGATGCCGACTCTTGCCTGGCGCCTCCTTGTTTATTGTCATCATAATTTTAAAAGGGTTTTTATGGCCAGCAGCCAGCAAAAGGGATAAATGTGGCAGGTGCCCAGGGTTTTTGTGTGAAATTCGAGCGTTTTTTTTTGTTGTTGTTACTGTCATCATCCTCATCGGCGGCGCTGTGAGCTGTGACCTTGGGACGGCAAAGGATTAAAAAGGTATTATCTTAATATGTTGACAAGATTCTGTTTATAAAAAAAGAAAGAGAAAATGGAATCGCCTGGTGCGAGCGGACGTGTGCGTGTTAGAGCCTTTGTTTTCGGGATGCTGTCAAAAAGCAAACATAAACCGGAGAGAGAGAATAAAAACTATATTGCTGAAACAAGACATTTAGCTGATTGCCACTCGA
Organism: Drosophila obscura; assembly: GCF_018151105.1. NCBI lineage: Eukaryota > Metazoa > Arthropoda > Insecta > Diptera > Drosophilidae > Drosophila > Drosophila obscura. Next base: position 1,687,620 of record NW_024542736.1, on the reverse strand, counting down.
TTAGGCAAGCAAAGCAATCCGAGGCGGGGCTTAATCAACTCTTAAAAAATCCAAATGAGATTTTATTTATTTCAATTCTTAAATGGTGCCTACTGACTTTCATGAAAAAGTTTTGTGGGCGAACAAAAATTTAATGGATTTAAATAGCTGCGGGGCAAGCGGAGGTTTCATTCGTCCAAATAATTCAACTTAAATAAATGGTAAAATATTGACACGGTCAACAAAATGCACATTAAATCATTATGCAAGTGAGTATTGCCTCTCTCTCTCTCTGTCTCTCGTTGGAGGCAAATAAGTGGCTTAATAAAGCCATAAACTACACGAAGATGAACACGCACTGATAACTGATAAAAAAAAATGTCTCTGTGTGTGTGCAGAGCTTTTCCATTTTATCATTTTATTTTTTTTTTTGCTTTTCCTATTTGCCATTGTCGGAGCCCGTAAAGCCAGCGATGCACATGATTGACAACGCACTGAGCCAGTTACCGAGTCAGTCACTCAGACAAAGACATTTAAAATATTTGAGTCATTCAAGCAAGTTCGAGACAAACCCACATACACATGCACACACACACACACACACACACCCCTGAGTGTCGAGTGTGGAGTGCAGCAGACATTCTGTCTGTCTGTCTGTCTGTCTGCCTGGGTGGAGAATTGCTAAAGAGTCCCCAGGAATTGAAATAAATGTGTGGGATGCACACAGAGGGACAGCAAAAAGGCAAAGTGAAGCTATCAATGCAACGACAGATACACATACACATATGCACTTAGAACTAGATATAGATACAGATACAGCTACAAAAAAAGACATATAAAGATATAGATACAGATACACAGATGCACATATAGAGATACAGATGGCCACAGTTTAGATGGCGCCATGCAGGCGACGACTGCCACTGTAAATCGCTGAATTTTGAGAATCATTTTTTGTTTTTTTTTTTGTTTTTTTTGTGAATGCTAAAGATTTTCAATTAAAACTACTTTGGCAATCAGCATACACACATACATACGCGTACATATGTCTCTCTGTCGCTATAGTTGCAACACTTGCAAGTGTAATTATGAACTTTAATCGAAAAACTTTTCACAAGCCATTGCTCATTCGTATGCGTTGAGCTGCTGCAGCAACACCCACAACAGGCAGACAGACAAACAGACAGACGGACAGACAGTTACGTCAGTCGGTTAGGCCCTCAGACAGCTGTCTGTCAAGGGCAACAACGTGGCTGGGCATACTACAACGCGAAAATGCTTTAGCAGTGGTTGCAAATCGTTTACACAGCCACTGAAATATAAATTGTAAGCGAATTTCCATAGCCGCAATGCATTTCAGATCGGGAAAACTTAACTAAACTTTAAGTAGGCATTCGAGAGCTTATTTCCTTTCTGTTCTTAGCCAGCAATAGAGCGTGCCTCAGCCTGCTTTTTTTCCATTCAGCTCAGTTCAGTTACCCTTTGATCCTTGCAGCATTTAAGCAAACACAGGGAGCATTATTGCCGCCTGTAGCTTTGGCTGGCCAGCGCAATAAATACAGTGCTCGTGTGCCTTTGGCCTCATCCATAGGCCACAGTGCCAGAGCCTCGAAAAAAAATAGTCAAAAAAAACTACACAAAAATAAAAAATACAAAAAATCGGAATGTTGAAAAAATTTCAATTCGTAGAGCAGACAGAGACATGCAATTGCAGGCAGCCGTTCCTTGGACCACTCTGTGCCTGTGCCTGTGTCTGGTGAAAATTGCATTGAAAATCGCGGGCGCGTAACAAATAAAATTCCGCAATTTCGTTGCCATTGATGCCTAACGCCCCGCAACCGGGGCAATATAGTACTCCTGGCGATAGCACAAAGCAATAGCCATAGCAACAAAAATAGAGCCTCGGTCAAAAACATGGGATAAAGGAAGGAAGGAAGGCAGGAAGGATGAGGCTTGGTCACTTCCTCTATTCCCCTTGCCACTGTATGTGTGCGTGTGTGTGTTTTTGAGTGTCAATCAAGCGGTGCATAAATATGGCTACGAGCATTCACACTCACCTTTACTTTCACTCAGCCGCAGGTGAACTTTAGCCTCGACGGCAAAACTTGATGCCACACCACCATCAAAAGTTTCGACAGCAACTGCGGCTTATGGCGCTGCACAGCACAGCACTGCACTGTCTTCCCACATACTACCAGAGCAGCTCCTGCTAGAGCCCAGAGCATTTATCTGCATTTTATTTCGTTAATAAATTGAAACTTGCTTCAAAGTTTTAACAGTGTGTGGCAGAGGCGAAAGCCATGGCCAAAAGCATTTTGTGCCCCCGCGGCAAGTGCCAAGAGCTGTCACCAATGGTTGGTGATTTTTGGGCATTTTTGGCATGTCAGCAGTCGAAACGATTTTGAAGTCTTGCTGTCCTTAATAGGCCTCTTCACTTCATTATGGCCGCTTGGCCCGTATGGCCCTTGAGGCAAGAGTGCGTTTAATGCGCTCACATTGGTAGGGACACAAAGAAGAGAAAGGTTTCCGCCATCCTGTGGTTTATCGGTATCCACAGAGAGAGAGAGGAGAGAGAGAGAGAAAGGAGAGAGACGGACGTGATACCTTGGCTTAATTACATTCTGTCGAGCAATTAAATCCTCAATAATTGTTTTGTTGCCCGCTTTAATCGCAGTTATTCAAACGGCCACAGCCAGCCACCCAGTCGGGCCATTCAACCATTCAGCCCAACCATTCTTCGCCACCCATCTTGGCCGTCATCATTTACGCTTTTCAGGCGGGCCAAAGGTGCGCCCCAGAGTCCCTCTGCTCTGTTGGAATTTGGTCTTCGGACGGCGGACTCCGGGCCCCGGACAGGTAAACGGGCTCGTGTTCCGTGTTCGTGTCGTTGTCTGTGTTGGATTGTTGTCTGTCGCTTGGTCCGCATCCGTCCGCTTTATTTATGGTAGCGTAATAATGATCAAACATTTGTCTTCTTTCTGGCTCATTGTCTGGCCTCCACACTCCACACTCCTCACTCCCACCTGCGCATTCCTCCTGTTGCCCCGCTCTTCTCTCTCGCTGTTCTCTCTGTTGTTGTCTCTCTTTTCTTTTAGCCGTACAACGCGGCGGATGAGCAATACTCGTACCTTAAAGTTTGATTAAAACTTAATTACATTGCCCTCGAGCCAGCAGACGGTAATTTAAACAGCGTTTGTGAAAGATAATAAGCTTGTGGCTTAAAGTCATTTGGTGGATTGCATATAAAGGGACATGGCTGGCAAGGTGCTTGACACATGTGTCCGTGTTCACACGAAGTTGCACGAGGCTGTATCTGCCTGTGTCTGCCCGTGTCTGCTGTGTGTGTGTGTTGCAAGAGGATTGCCCTTAGCAGAAAGGATGGTGGGTGGCACTCCCTGGGAGTGGAAGTGTTTTCCTCTTGCATTGTGAAATCAATAAACCAAAGTCAGAGCCAACAGCTTAGCAAGCAGACGACGACACCGACGACACCAACGACACCGACGATGATGATGCAGATGATGATGATGATGCTGGTGATGTGGATGTGGATGACGATGCTGCAGCATTGGCATTCTGATGAGCTTGCCACTGCAGGGACATGACACCGATATGTATTTGTCTCTGTACATAACACTGGGCCCCCCTCCGCTCCCCGTGATGCATGTGGTCTGTGGCATAAAAACAATAGGAGTCTCTGTGCTGCGGCTAAGGGCATGGATTGATGAAGCCAAGTCAAGGGGCGCTGCTTGTTGGCAACTCAATCAATAATTTTTAATGATCAATTCTGACGCAGTGCGTCACCAGAAATTACATCCGCTTATGAAGTAAAACGAATACATTCAGCAGATTGAAATGCATCCACAAAACTCTCTCTCTCTCGTATAATTAGCATATTTACATCCCTCTGGCCAATGAGGAAATTTGGCTACTGATTTGATGGCCCAAACTGCAGTCTGCAGTCAGCTTCCTTCCAGCTCTTGTTCTGACTGTGTTCGGACTTGTTCCCTCTCGCTTGCAGTGTAAGTCACTTCATCTACAGCATGTATCTGAAAACTTTTGCAATAGCATTTAGAAAAATACAACGCACAACTTTTCGCCAGCTTAAGATTTTCGTTCGTGCAGCTCCTTGCCGCTGCCGCTGCCGATGCCATTTGGCCATTTGGCCATTTGGCCAGCAACGAGGGCGGCGTCTGTCTGTCTAGCCAACCGCATGGTACAACAATTTCTGCCCGTTCCTATCGTAAGAAATTTGCAAACATTCAAGGCAATTAAAACTGTCAGATGAAAATGGGAAAACGAGTGGGGTAACGGTGGCTAACGGCATTGCATGTGGTATGGGCGGGCGTACGCTGTGGCCCCACTGATAACTTTTGTCTTGTGCGCGCACGGCCATGGCACATGGCCAGACCAGACCCGACCAGACCAGGCCAAAAGCAGCGGGCCACGGCCAACATTCTGACCACTAAAGCTGTCCGCGTGGCCTGGCCAACAGTCACTGTCTGTCCGCCAGAACGCCTTCTCTGCTCTGCTCTGCTCTGCTCGGCTCTGCTGTCCGCCCGTTGCCACTTCGCCACTCAACAGTCAACAGAGTCAGCTGGTGCCGGCCTGTGGGCCAGCCACAGCGACTGCTGCTGTTGCTGCTATGTGTAGGGGAGGGTGGGGGCGGGTGCGGTGGGACACGCAAAAGTTTTTGGCCCACATTAGTTGGGATTTGTGTTTGAGCTGCGAATATTGTGCTCTACGGTCACATCGGCCACTGCTCATCTGTTCCTTTTCTCTTATATTTTTTTTTTTTGTTGCTGTTGTATTTTGAGGGGTTTTTCGGCCACACACAAACAAAAGCAAAAGCAAAAGCGCCAGCGCAGGCGACGACAACGACAACTACAACTATGGGGCTACAGCAAGGGCAAACAACAAGGATGGCACAAATTAAGTGCACACTTCCTTTGCATATTTAAATGCCCCTATATACTTCCGCTTTGAGTGTGGCACTGCCACACACACACAGCCCAACAGTTGTGTCTGCCACGGTGTAAGCATGTGTGTGTGTGTGTGTGTGTGTGCACAACCATTTTTTATCGACCATTTGTTTGCATGTTGAACATGGCCACACCATGCCCAAAAATTCAGAGAGTGAGAGACAGGGAAGGGCATACCCAAAGCATTTCCCCCACCCATCCATTGTTGTTTGATTTCTAATGGCAGTTTTTTGGGTAGTTTATTTTGCACGGAATTGAATATAATTCAAGCGTAAACACTCTCCATACAGAAAGCCAAATACGAATTCGATCAGATTAAATCGGTTGCTAACTAACCAAAGAACCCAAAAGACTATGGCATGGATTTCTGGGTAGAGAATTTTGCCAGAAGGCTCACAGCCATGGCATGGCATGCTTAGGGGATTTCATAAATATTTATTAAACTGAGGCCGACCAAAGTGTCTGAATGTGGAATCTGCTTGAGGCTATTTATTTGTAAGTAATATCTGGCCAATGCCCACAAGTCCTGTCCTGTCCTGTCCTGTCCTGCCTTTGAATGTATGCATAATATGGTTAAGCGAGCCAGGCAGAAGATGGATATAGAGGGACAGAGAGAGAGCGAGACATAGCAGAAGAGCAAAGCAGAGCTGAGCAGAACAAATGCCTGTCCATAGAGAAGAAGACAAATTCGATTAAATCCGCACTCAAACAGGTGTAGATACAGTCGCCAGGTATCGAAGCCTAACAAGGATAAAAGGACTATAAATCCGCTGACTCTGCCACAGTTCAGAGCCAGGCTCAGACGCAATCGAAAGGCAAAAGCATACATATCCATATGTGTGTGTGTGCCCCCTCATGTGCACTCTCATAAAAATAGAAATACGGCAAAAGTTGGCAGGTTGTGTGGCAGCCACGTATAGCCTTGCCTCTTGCCTGGCCTCCTGCCTGCTGCCGCTTGCCGTGCGGTTACTCAATAGCTGGAAAATTGAAATTGAAAATCTATTAGGTATTATCCCTGCTAGTTTGCTAGTACGTAATACGTATCCAGTTACCAGTTTCCTGGCGGAATGTCAAGTTCAGACAAAAGCCAGCGATGCACAATTTTAATTAATCTGTTAATCCGAGGCCGAGACCGAGACCGAGGACACACAACACAAAATGGGATACTTTTCAGCAAATATGTTTCTAAGAACACAACTAATTATGTTCGTATCATGGACATGGCTGGAGTAGTGTAGTGGTGGAGCTTACAGCTCGCTGGCTGCACTTTAATTACTCTCAATGAGCCGCACTTGACCATAAAATTAACATAATAATTGGCCAGCCCGGCCAGGCTGAATGGAGCGGCCTCTTTGTCGAGCACTTGAAAAGCCGACAGGCAACGCGTGACTTGGCAGCATTTTTGGGCGACGACGAGAAAGGATCTGAAGGGGCTCTGAGCGCTCTGAGACTGATGTTTTCAACTGCTTTTAATTACAACGTTGACATGTCTAAGCTGCTTTCGATACAAGCCGAGCAAGCGGGCCTAATAGGATTAGGCAGTGACGCTGCCGCTGTCAAGAGGCACCAAGGCAGAAATCAAGCATACGCCGTCAACGCCGCCGCCGCCTTGTGCCAAGGCGATTTATGGCCCACGCCAGCAGGAGGCTAACACAAAAAGGCGGCAGGAAGCCAAGGCGGAGCTGGTGAAAAGTGTTAAGTGTGCCGAGCAGCGAGCAGTGTATTTAAAAATAAAAACCAAATTGAAACGCAGACGCGATTGAGAATCTAAACGCCCACCAAAGCAACCACATGGCATGGCAGCATGGCGGCATGGCGGCATGCATACTTATGCAGGCGACTGTGCTTAATGGCCACTATGCGCTGCGTGCAAAGAAAAAGGCGTAAATTTTGCTAATGGCCTGAAAATTGGGCAATTTTATAGCCTCATGAATAAAAGATTTTCATTTTGCTTCAATTACAGTCAAACGCAGAGAGTGTGAGTGAGTGAGGCAGGAGAGAGGCCATCGCCCAAGCTAGCGCCAGCGCCAGAGCCAGAGCCAAAAGCCTGAGCTCCAATGCCAGTCATGGATGAAGTCAAGATAGCAGCCACTCACACATGGGCCACACATGGCCCCCACACACACGCACACATACACTCACACAGGACAGCACACACACACACATGCGACAAGTTGGAGGCCACAATCTTGGATTTATACGGCTTCGAGTGGCTTCATTGCCGAGAGAGAGAGAGACTGAGCGAGTCGGATGGGTGGTGGTGCTTCAAGTTTCAGCATCTCCGCCACACATCGAGTTTCCTATTTAAAAATTAAAATTATATAAATTCTTAATGTGCCGGCACAGCCAAGGCGAGTTATTAGCTAGCTGGATGGCTTTCTCGGCACCCAAGGGCGTCTAGCAGGTGGGTTGGGTAGTACTCGTAAGCAGCATAACACATCCTGCTAATCGACTGCCATTCGCGATGATTACAAAAAGCTTCCACTTGAGCGCATATTTTTGTGATTAATTCTACACCGATATAAAATGCTCGCAATAAATATTTAATGCCACAAAGAGGGCCGCCATGGAGAGAGAGAGAGAAAAAAATGTGTGCGGCATTGGCAAAGGGCATACAAAAAATACAAAACGAAGGCATAGTAGCCATTGTAAAACCGCAAACAAAGTGAATTTCATTTTGTGTGCTGCGGCCACAGACGTGTCAGTTTGGACACATGAATGATGAATTATATTTGGTGGTCAATTTGGGATACATATTGTAGTGCCCTTGCCTGCCCTCCCCTTCCACCGAACAGAGCAATAAAATATATAAAGTATCACCAAATAATCCCACAATTGACAAGCATCGAAGTGGAGAATGCTTTCGACAGCAGGCTGCTTCTTTTTCTCTGCAACTGTTTGGGCTCTTTAAACCGTTCTGATGGGAGGATTATCCTAGTAAAATACAACTCCTAAACTGATTTCACTTTAAGCGCCATCATCAAGCACCCAAAAGGGAGAATTTTTGTATGAAATATGGCCGAATATTCCTGCTGATCGAAGGCTGTTTTCGTACACAGCCAAAATAGGCACAAGAATTTGTAGCGAAACTCCATTTTCAGTTTACATTTTCATTGAAAATTCTGCACTTTTACACATCGATTGGAGGCTATTTGCTCTTTGCAGAATTCCCAAAGAATGGTTAGCTAAAACATTTGGGGCAACTCCCACTCCATCAGCTATCGATAGCCTCTAAAGCAGCTTGGATTTCCAATTTTCATTCTGATCGCAGGAACTTTGCAGGGAAATAATGCACCGTAAAGTGATTTCGTTTTAAGCTCCCATCATCAATTCAATTTCAATGCCAAATTTTTGTTGCCATCCCTCCACCAGCAGCAGCACGTTGACTGGGCGACTTTCACCGATGGCCGCTGATGAGGGGCTCAATGGATACAAGGGAAAGGGGGTGGGGGGAGGCCACTGTGAGCTGGTTGCTGGGTGCCAGTGCTTAATTGAAAAACGTAATTAACTTGAATTTTCTGCTTTTGGCGTTTATTGCCGCTCATTTGCAACGGGGTGGTGGGTAGGGAGGGAGGGACGGAGGCTACTATCCAAATGGTTAGGGTTGCAACGGCGCTGCAACTGCAGTCTGCAGTCTGCCACTGCATTCTGCGTATTTATTTGCACTACAGAATGGTGCCTGACCGCCCCGGATGGGGCCATGGATGGTCATGACTATGACGAGGGCATTGGGAATTGAGTTTGGGTTTTTGTGTTTTTGTGTGTTTTTTTTTTTGGTGCCACTGCTGCCAATTTTGATACTGCGAATGATGATGATGATGACGTCGGGCGCCTGTTAATGTTGACCGCAATACGTGTGCCGTCCGCTGACTGGCTACAAACGGGAATCAGTGAACTGCGATTGCCTGTGAAATATGCCGACAACAGGCTGGCAAATCACAAGGCTTTAATTGAGTTAGGCTTGCGGGAAAATCCTCAACGATATTAGCTGATCATTTTTCTGTCAGAACTCAGAGCGCCGCCTTGGGCACCTTAAATGTCGCCAGTGTGCGACGGCGGGTGTAAAGGAATCCATAGTTTCCTTTCCACCTGCAGCTAATTATGTGAGTGAAAGCCAAGGCAGCGCAGCCAGCCAGCTGCTGGGCTGGTGGGTATATGCTACCTGAAACACGAGTAATTAGTAATTTAAAATGCGGCACGTGCATTGAATAGCTCTCGGGGCAGTGCTACCATCTACGTAACGTTGATTGAACGTTGATCCCCCCGCTTGTGTAAGGCAAACACGTTTAATTTAATTGTTGATATGGCTACGACGCTACAAATGAATCCCAGCCGGAGGAAAAAGCCACGGACTCGGCCAGATGTCCCCCCCTGTCGCACCCTCGTCCTGCCGTATGTCCTTACGTTTGTCAGCTAAGAAAATCCAAGCTGGCATTGGCCTGCTGTGCGCTGGCAGTGCCACATGCTGCGTCAAAATAAGCAAACATGACGGCAACCCAGACAACAGTCAACTGTTGGCCCCCGAAGTTGCTGACTTTACAGCAGCTATGGCAGGAGCAAAAGCTGCAGGAGCTGTGGCAGCCGAAGGATCTGAAGGTCTGGAGATGGGTACAAAATAATCAAGAGCAAGTAATCTGGGATAATTAACTAAATAAGCAAGCGTGGTCGAAATTTGTTGCTTGTAAAATGACAAAGAGTCCTGCTGCGGTAAGCCAGAGCAGTTCTTGTTTCCCAATTCCACACACAACAACTCCAGCGACTGGCACTACTTGCTGTACGTATTTGTAGGTGTATTTAAGTTATTAAATTAATCACTTTAAGCCGGAGTCTGCATTACTACATTACTCATACGCTGTGGCGATATTCAATATTCAAATAAGACTAATACGAATACGCATATATAATTGTGTGGCGATTAAATTTCCCAATTGATTATCATTTAAATTGATTTAATGCGCCAGTCCATCAAAGCGAAAACAAATGTATTCTAATGCATTACTCATACGCCGGGTGAGCCGCAAAATGATTTCAATTAGCCGCACTAAATAAACTATTAAGCATTTTATTAAGCTGAGCTAAATTTGGTTAAATATTTTTATGACACATAAAATTAAAATTTAATTAACTCGCACACTTTGTCCAACGTTCAGTTCAGTCAGTGAGCGAGAGCGAGAGAGGGGTGGTACTGTGCGAGAATCATTTTTCACAAAAGTGTAATTAAATCGGGTGCTGAACAACAACAACAACAATAAAAAATATGGCAACCGGAAATCATTTAAATATTCATTGTGGCCAGGGCTTGAACATGTACATGTAACAACAGCAAAATCAACTGATGGATGAGCTAACAATAATGAAGTGCAAACAGGCGACACGTGCCACCGATTCAAGTGCTGCCACCATGCGCCGCAGTAGAAGCATTGAATTTCCGTATCTGCATCGTCCTCGTCATCGTCATTGAATTGATTGAAAATATTTGAACCGGACTTTCGGCTAATAAGAAGGCAATTATTTTATTCCCTAATTTGTTTTTTCCAGAAACAATCTCAAGCCTCTTTACCCGGGAAAATCAGCTTAAAAATGTACCGCCCAGCCCCCCTGTTGTGCAGAAAAATGCGTAGCAAAATAAACAAGGAAAAAGTTGATAAAGCAAAGTGGCCCCCAAAAAAACCCCAAAACGGGTTAGACAATGGAAAATTATGGGGCCAGGCCTTGAAGAAATCTGAGCACGCTGCAGCGGTGAAAAGTATTTTCAAATTTGATATGAGTGAAAGAATGCCAAAGTTTAAAGGAAGGCAAGCTGCTATACGGTTTCAAGATTTCCCGATTTGTAGCAGAGAATAAGCCAAAGAACGAGTGGCATAAAACAGACAACCATGGGAATATGCCACAGAGTTATCCCCAGTCGGTAGTCTCTTCCGCAAAAGAGTAGCGCCCCGAAAGTCAGTAAAGCCAAAGGGCCAGTGTTCCTTGGCCTGTTGTTATTATTTTTATGCTACTTTCGCTGGCCCTGGACCTGGGCCGGAGCCTGGGCCGTGGCCCTTGCCGACAGGCAATTTTCTGCTTAATAAAAATTAAAAAGGGTTATGCGCGAGAGGCAAAAAGTTTTTCATTAAGCTGCCAACGATGATGCTGATGATGACGGAGGCGGTCGACAAGATGGATAAGAAATCCAACAACAGGAGAGAAGTGAGGATGAGAAGGTGGCCGGACTGCCGCAAATTTGATAATGAAGATAAATGTTTATCGCTTTGTGGGGTCCGTGGCCCGATGCCAAAAAGTTGGATAATGCAAATTTTCACGCTGATTATGCCAATAAAATCGATGATAAGCAACAAGCAGCAACAACCCCCACCACTTGCGCCCATTGACTGCCAAAAAGCTGTTTGTGTGATAAACAAATGAATGAACAAAACGCAATGAATTAAATTGATAGGGGCAGTGGGATTGCAATCCAGCAGAACACGAATAATTGCAGCTAAATGTGACACAGCGTTGGAGCCGCTGAGCCGCAAGTAAATTGGTTTGCTGTGTCATTAGCGAAATATATTTTCACATTTTGGCACTAATTAAATTTCATTTGAGTTTTTCCGTTCGGTTGCGGGCTGCAACCAACCGGTCAGCCGGCCAGCACCGGTCTCTACGCACACATTTCATTTCGTTGAATTTTGTCAAATTTAATTGTTTTTACGAAATTAATTTACAATGGCACAGAGACCAAATGCACACCTACTATGGATTCTACATGTGTACATGTGTATATCTATAGATATAGATATAGGACTCTCTTTTTCTTTTTTGCTCCAGCCATTCACTATTCGGCATTCAGGAGTGCTGACCGAGTGAGGGATTAGTTTGTGTCAGTGGGTCGTCGTCCATCGGTCAATGCACTGGCAATGGAATGGGAATGGGAATGGCATATCAACGGAGAGGATAGACTACGAAAGTAGCAACAATCCAAAAGAGAGAGGGAGCCAAAAGGAAATTACAAAACACATGGCGCCTGCAGCTACCCGGACAATGCAACACGGCAGAAAGGAGCCATGGCAAAAAGCAAATGAAGAGACCTACGGAAGAACTGTGGCAGCTGCTTTCTGTTACGTGAGCATAGAACACATAGATAGATAGATGGCTGCCTGGATAGATGGCAAGACTCGAAAAAAGGAAAAATATATAGAAAGAAAGAAGATGAAGCTGAAGCTGAAGCTGAAGCTACTACACGGAAGCACATTGTCAGTGGAAAGGAGCAAATTCTGCTTATTCTAAGTTTGATTCAGTGTCGTCTCAACAGCTCAAGGCTGTTTGGGGGCCCAACTCCCAGTGAATGAATGAATGAATGGATAAACACTCTCCCAATGCGGAAGCTTTTTTTCCCATCTTAGAAATTTGAATACCTGTCCAATCCCAAGCGATATCCGCAGTGAAAATGAGAGCCATCCTTGTGGGGGAATTTAATTTTTTGGATTCTGTTTAATTTGCTGTATTTATTGCTCGTCAAATCACATGTGCATTTACTTTCCTTTATTTATACATATATATACACACAATTTTCCGTTGTTTCTGCCTCTTATGAAAAGTTCTCAACAGGCTACTACTCCCCCCTCTCTCTCGCTCTCACTGTTCTTCCCTTGTAAAGTTATGGGAAAAGCACTTAAGCGATTTCATGCAAATTTTTTGTATATTTTTTTTTTCTGTGCTTTCGCTCAGGTAAGCATTATGGCTACATGTCTATGGCTGCGACTCTGACAACAACTACCAAGCAGTGTGTATGCCAGAGGGGCAGAAAGCGAAAAAAAAAAATAAATAATAATATTTAAGGGAAAGAGAGGGGCACGAGAAAGCCAGGGAACAACGTCGGCAATAACGAACTAAAAGTTGAAAACTTCTCCAAATTGTTGTTGCACGAGTACCGAGTGCATGTGAGGTATGTTGGACTGAATGGGAGCCACTCGACTCGATATTGTGGGTCGGTAGTTGGGGCGCTGCATAACGTTCGTCAGAGAACTGAGTTTAAGCTGAGTTTCATGAGCATTCCATGAAGTTGAACTTCAGCATATTAAATGTTATCTGATCACAGGGTTCCATCCTCCAGCGTGACATCACTTACAATCTGCAAGGGATATCCCCAAATCCCATCCTTACGCCCGAAATTTTGTAACTTTATAAATATACATTCATTTTTGTCATTCTTGGCTGACATTGTCTCAACTTAATGAAGTCTAGTCAACCTTATTTAAATAATGCACATTAAAACTCCAAATGTTATAACAGCTTTATTTAAATTTCTTGAAGAACTAAGAAAGTTTTTGTTTTATTTTCGAAAAATATACATACTTTTACAACGAATGCAAGTAGCAGCAATATATTTGACCCCACAGTCTACTTTTTGCATAGTTTCACTGGAAAATGTTTCCTATTTTGTGCCTTAATAAAAACTTTTTGCTTTAAATTTATTCTTACATCAAATAAAATATTCAATAAAAATATGCAAAATAATTTGCACAGCCACAAGCCGCAATCGATTATAGATTTCAATAGATAGCTTTCCTAACTTGAATGTTGCCAGTTGTATTATTTACTTGAGAATACATTTTGTTATGTTATTTAAATTGAAACGAATTTTAAATGTTTTATTTTACATTTTACATTATTTATAAGGGTTTCTTTTAAATGCTACAATAAATCCAAATGCCAATAGAGGCATCTTTTTTTAAGAAATATCTAAATTTTTTTTTTTTTTACTATAAAAATTCAATACAATTTTCAATTCGTTTCTACTTAATATTTTCAGCCTTAAAGAAATTTAAAACGTATATTTTTGTTTCTTTTGCAGATAATACGTTTAATTCATGTGTCAGAACATTAATCATTAATCATTGAGTGGATCAACAAATGATAATAGGCTCTAGATTTTACAGATTCCTTCCTTCCTGCCGTCCTTCCTTCCCTCCCCTGATATGTAGTTTCACTTTCGTTTCCTTGAGGACAAATCTTTTGTGTATAATAATTTACCATTCATTGGCCTTGGAAAAAAAGCGCTTTTTGTTTTTGATAGCAGACATAAAAATGTCATCGCCCAAGTGTTTTGACGGGGTGTGGGGGCATCAGACAGCATGTACAGGGGAAGAAGCATAATAATAAAGTTGTTGGGTGGTGGCAGAATACGACTTGCAACATCAACTTTTAGCCACATAAATTAGAAGTGCGTGAAATGTTGGCATATAAATTTAATGTGCCGCCAACGGCGATGGCAACAAATCAAAAACACTTTTAAATGCGCACGTCGCCGTCGTAAAAATATCAACGAATCATAATTTTGTTGCCTTATTTATTGAATGTTTAGTCGGGCTGGCAACAAAGGGCAATCAGGGTACAATGAAACACAGACTTTGGCATAAATCACGCACGTGCTGAAGCCTTATCGTTAAGATATCCTACAAATTTGTACGACTTGTGGAGTCTGAGTGTAGTTCAAGTGATGAAGAAGGTTCGGCCTGCATTAACCAATCTGGGATATGTAAACTCTTCTATAACTGGCATGAGCATAAAGGAAAATCAGTGACAATGAAACACAGACACTTGGCATAGTTTTATCCCAAAAGATATCCGAAAAATGTGTGACTTTCAGTGCTGGAAAGTCAAGGCAAGTGATCAAGTAGGATCGGAGATCTCAGTAGCTGCCAGAAGGCACTTTTGAGGGTTGTGTAAGCCCCTCTGAGGGATGGCAGGATGGCAGGCAGGATAGAAAAAAAAAAGCCAACCCAAAGCCGACAGCAGACTCGAGCTTGTAGCTTTGGGTGAGTGCACTTCAGCTTTGTCTGTTGTCTCTGTGTGTGTGTGTGTGTGTAGGTGTGGTAAGGGAAAGTGTGGCAAGCTGCATTTGCATGCCACTCACCTGCACTTCTCTGCTCTGCTCTTATGTCGTTGTTGTCGTTGTTCTTGTCGGCATTTCGACTTTTACCTTTTCCACATTGTTTCGGTCTCGGTCTCTGTTTCTGTGCTGTTTCTTCGGTTATCCTTTCCTCTAATTGAAAATATTTCTGTTTGCACTTCATTAAACCTAAACTTAGACGCAAACTGAGAGGCAAAACGGTATATATGTATGCCATGTCTGTCAATTCCATTTCCAGAATATTCTACAACTTAAGCAACAAAAAATAAGAGAGAAAAAAAAGGAGATAAAAAACTTTTTATAAATATGTATGTAGGTATGTTGTATGTAGAAATTGCTCTTCTGCTGCTGCTGCTACTGTTGTTGTTGTTTTAATCCAAAATGCAATCATTGAAATGCATTTTATTTAAGCTGCACTCGCTTATTGCATTTTTGCATACAAATTTGGAAAGCTTTTGTCCGAAATGGGGTTGGTGGGAGGGAAGCCCCAAGCGACTTATTTTTATATGCTTACATTTTGTTCTCCTCCAGGACCCGACCATGCCGTGTTCTGACCCTCATCGAAGGATTCATTTCGCATCTGTATGTCTGTATGTCTGTTTCTGTGTGAGTGTCTGCCCCTGTGTGTGTGCAAATTCAATGACAGTTTTGTGCCTTTTGCAACTTTCAGTTGATTTTTTATTGTCAATCGAACAATAACGAAATCATCGGGCAAGTTACGCCAAACGCCACAGACTCTGACTGTGACTCGTGACTGTGAGTCTGCTCAGTCTGGGGCTCTGAGGCATGCAGCACGGCGCAAAACTTTAAGGTAGGCAAGCCAGAAATTCTGACAGCAGCCAACCGTGTCACACCCCATCAGTGGAGATTTATATGCCCAGGCGATGTGACTCAATCAATGGCATTTGTGTTGTGTGACGGCGGCAACGATGGGCTGAAGCGAACTGAAGCTGGTGGGGGGAAATGGGAAACCGAACCGAGACCCCAGAACGAGAATGAGCACAAGGACGAGGACGAGGAAGTCTTCCTGCGGAGCAGGAACAGCAGGACATCAGACAGTCAGAGAGACATGCACAGCATTTTGTGTAAAGAAATCAAAAATTTATACAAACTTTGCACAATGAATGAGCAACAACAAAGGAGCAGCAGCAGGAGATGGCGATGAAGAGCACCGGGAGAGCATGGAGAGCGGATGGGCATGAGGAGCAGTAGTGTGTCCTTAGCCAGGATAGCAATTGCCGAAAATTGCTGCAGCTCTCCTCGCTCCACGCTCTTTGACAACAGTAATACAACTGCAAATTGAACTCACACACACACACACTCGCACACACGTACACATACATGCATGTATAGTGCGGCAGCAGCTGAGTTGCAAGTGGCTGGACAGCAGAAGGACAGCAGAGGCTGCAGCAGCAGCAGCATCAGAAGCAGCAGGACAACAGGCAAGGACTTGCCACCGGACGACTGCTCAGGATGTGTATAGGTAGGTTGTTTGGGGGCCATGTGCAGACGAATTAATTAAAAATTCCGAAAATATCCGGTTAGCTCTTTATAACAATTTCATGTACAATGCCGAACTTTAGCTGGCCATCCAGGTCCCCGGTGGGGGGGCAGGCAGAAAAATCCTCCACCAAGTGCTGCCTTTAATAAACCTTGGGCTTGGAAACCAAAACCTCAAGATGGCTTCATCTGGCATCAGGGCATATACATACATACATACTTACATACATATACATATACATATATTTTCGCATTGGCCATTTACCAAGCAATATCCAATAAATGAATCCATTAGTTTGGCCCATACATATGCATGTTTGCCTAGTGCGAAATTCTGGGCGTATACGTAATATTTGATATTTATGCTCTAATTGAGGGTGCAGCTTGGTTCCTGTGCAATGTTGTCCTGCCTGTGCTGTGTTGGGCTTGTTGGGCATGCAATCACCATTCATTAGGTCAGCTTTAAGTCATACGAGTATTTGCTCATGGTAATGATTGCTCACCGAGTAGATATCCATCTTATGAAATTAAAGCGAATACAAATCTTTTACTGGCCTGCAACTATATAACTTTATTGCCAATTTTTAGATAGAACATTTCTGGAGAATCCAAGCCAAAAGAGATACCCTCTTTGCTGCAAGAGTATACCGATTTCGGCTCTCTACAAATTTTTGCTCCCTTGCAAAAGAAACAAAATGTAAGCAAGCATAAAAGAAACCCAAATTTAGAAAGCGTCCGGCCCAGATTCAATGGAGCGTTACAACAGCAAAAAAAAAAGAACGCAATGCTCGATAAAACTAAAAACAATTGACCGCATAAATTAGCGGCATAAAATTACCAAAAATAAAAAATAAAACGTAACAAAAGGCAGGACTCACAGGAAGGCAGCGGAAGTGCAGGCGATTGATTCGATTAATTGGCAAATTAAAAAGGGAATTTCCTTCCACAAAGACAGCGCCCCGCTGCAGCGGCGTAAAAGAGGGGAAAATGTTATGACAATGTTGGGAAAGCAAATAATAAATGATTTCGGAGCAGGAAGATGGAGATCAAATGGAATGCGGCAACGGATCTGTGGCGACACAAAAGTGACAGACGCCCTGCGGGGTGGCATGGTCCCACTGGCACAATTGAATTTATTATGGCATTTCAGCTCGAGGAGCGTCAATTGAATGAAAGTGGACCAACGGCCACGCCCACACACACACACACACACCACCCTCAATATACACCCACACCGAGAGAGAAACAAACAAGAAGGGAATATCAGAGGCAAGGGACTGGCAAACTCTCTGTTGCAATAGCATCATTATTGGACTAAACCGAAACTATTTGCCTCAATGGGCCACAAAGCGCCACACGACACGCCAAAGGAGATGGCAACAGAATCAAACAAGGATAGAAAGAGTAAGAAAAAGAGAGACAGAGAGAGAGCGAGAGCTAGAAAGCGACCGACTGCAGACGGTGATAGTCCAATGCCCTTGGGGCATATTTTTCGCCACTTTCGCCCCGGCCAAAAGTGTTGACTGTCTTTGATTTTGTTTGTCTGCCTGTTTTTGCCACCGAAAACTTGGGCCCACAATTGAACGGTACAAGTGTCCTAGTAGATGATGGCCTTTGCCCTCTGGCTGTGCGAGTCTTCAAATAGGAAAAGGGGCGACGGATGAAGAGGGTTACACTAGGAATTACACAGCATTTTGTCATGTTTAATCGAAGGAAACTGCTGCATAATCAGCAAATGAATCATGAAACAAGACAATATCTGGGGCGACTTTGGGCACTGACTTTTATTAATACTTTCCGTATTCTGCCTGCGGGTGCAGTGAACTGATTTGAATGCTGTATTTCTAGTACTATATCCCCTCTGCTGCTACCCTCTAGGCGTACATTCTGCTCCAGCCTCTCCCTGGCTGCCCTCCTTTTCTGCCCTCTTCCCATTGTGGTCACTGTCAAATTACAAAATCTGCTAAACTTAAGCCTCCATGTTGTGTGCAGTTTATGACAAAGCGTTGCATGCGGATGCGTACAAAATCCATGTCACTGCAATTGGCTTTTCCGCGACCGCACTCACGTGCCACACCCGCAAACACACACTAGAGACAGACAGAGACAGAGCCATATAGAATGAGGGAAAAAGACATATAGAGAGACAGAGAGAGGGAGAGAGTGTGTGTGTCTATCGACGGAACAAAGTTAAATCGCCCAAAATCCTTTGACCATGTCACACTTTTATACATAATCGTGGGCCCAGGCACGTGCAGACAACCGCAATGTTGTGCGAGGCTATGATGAAAAAAAAAAAAAATAAAAATAAAAATAAAAGAAACCCAACAACGAACAGCAAATATTACGTTTACGTGCGTTCCTCCCTCTGCATGTCCAATGCCCAGAGTAAAGTGGTAAAGGCAACAACAACAGAAACAACAACGAGTACTGGGCCAATAATGCAAAAGGCATTAACAGGCCCCGGCACTGATTTTTCCAACGCAGTTATTGCCATTAACATGGCTTAATTAGCCAAGTGGCTTAAACCGCACCAGCTTAAAGCATAATTGTAAATATTTCCACGCAGCTTAATCAAAGCAGAACGCGGCGCTTCGGGGCGGCACTCATGAATATTGAATGGGTGGCGAAATATATCGAAATTTTGGGTGCCTGGCACAGTATCCTTTCTACCAGCAACTCAATAAAATCCAAGAACCATTACTGCACTGCAACCAATTGCTGAGCTGCTGAATAAAATCATAGGGCAAGGCTTTATTCAACAGAAAATATTGCCTGCACATAAAATTTCACATCTTTATGCATTAGATATTTCACCATAGGATTTATACACACTACTAATGGCCAGGAATACCTCATGAATTCTGTCAGTATTTTTGGTAGATTTATTCAGAATTTTAATTCCAACAAAAAACAGTGCAAATTCCGAAAATTATAAAAGAATCAGATTTCGACGAAATTATTTTGGGAATTTTAAAACTGGTAGCAAAAGTTCGTGCAAATTTTGTCATTTTATTCAAGAGCATACATAGACTTTTAATAGAAAATAACCATGCACGTCGAGGGTAAACAAAAGGGAGATATTAAAAGAGATATTATTACTGGAACAATATAATCAATGATCTAGGAGAATGATCGCAGTAGCGTTACATACGAAATGGCAGTTTGAACAATCTGCAAGAGAGTGGAAATCCTTGAGAATTTGGAATTTTATTAATCACAGAGGAGACCAAGCCACATACCAACACAAATGTCTTTCGATTGGCCACAAAGAAGTAGCCATCGCACCATGGCAATCTGCAACGAACGTACCACATCCGGATGTCCATCCAGCAGCAGCGGCACCCAGTCGCTCTCGTAGATGGCCTGTGCGAAGAGCTGGCTCTCCGCCTGGACACAGGCCCCGCCATGGCAGTAGATGGCTACCTGGCCGAGAATGGTCGCCATAAAGACGGCATAGAACAGCATACCGGGGTGCATGAGGTTCGTGGAGAGCTGATAGCAGAGCACGCACAGGTGCAACGAGGTGGCAATAAACTGGGCAAAGATGAGCGGGCTGAAAAAGCGATTTAATGAGCTGCCCAACTACAGGCACACGCCATAAAGGTAAAAGATGTGTCTCAGATTCAGCTTGGTCTCCTTTAGATTTTTGCCTCTAAAGCTCAGCATTTTGTGACGGGAAATCTTTAAGAGGGCGCATAGGTTGTGCGTCAGCGAGCAGAAGAGTGTATCCACACAGATGGTGGGCAGTGCCACGCCCAAGGCGGCACACACATTCCACAGATACGAGAAGAGGTAGTTGTGCAGGTGACGATTGTCCCAGGGATAGCTGAAAGGCAGAAAGATACATAAATTGCGAAGTGCGATAATGGCACTCATTGCCTCCACTTACACGCTGGGAAAGGGATAAGCTGGCTCCGTTTGGCCTGTTCTGCAATAGCCAATAATCATGTGCAGCGGAGACATCAGGCAGGCGAAGAAACCAGCCACCAGGAAGCAGTTCTTGTACAGAGAACTAATAAACTGATCCCGATCATTCTGCCGGGCAACGATCTCAGCTGCCATCTCGCAGCGACTCTCTAAGGGGGAGAAATTCTTTGGAAAATAACCAACACATAACTGACATAAATTACCCCTTTCGAGCATATTGTGAAATCTTTGAATAAGCTGCCTGAAATCTGTATACAGCCCCAAGAAGAACCCAATCTTGCAGAGGGCCAACAAATCCACCAGCGCCGAACAGAGTGTGTCGGTCAGCCTGTCCATATTGTGTATGTTGCTTAGACCAAAGGCGATGGTCAGTGGCAGGAATGTGGCTACAACCAGGATGCAGCAAATGCTTCGCCTCACACCCCGAACCTCCTGCTGCTGCAACAGCTCCAGTCCCAGGAGGCCAAAGTAAAAGGACTGCAACTGGAGAAACTTTTCTGTCAGCATGTTGATGCAATTGGAACTGGACTGTCAAGGGTCGCAAGCTTTTATAGCCCTGGATTGTGCGATAGAAAGGCAGCACTGAGAATAAACAATTACAGAATCATCAAGAGATTAAAAACGGAAATATAATACCCAATCGTGAGAGTACGAAAAGGATCTATGCAAGGTATTAGGATATTTGCAATACAAAATAATATTTCCACTCATTAAATAATTTTAATTATTTTACTATTATTTTCCGCTCAGTGTTTGTAGAATTTTTTGCTCATTAGCTACTGTGCAAAATCAATAACCATTTAAACGGAATCAAATTAACCTTCAAAGGCAGGCCATTTATTATTCAAATTGAAGTAACTGGAGCAACCTTTAACCTTTTTGTTGTGGGTGTGGCTGAGTGGGAAATGTAGAGAATGTTTTGGCCACTCAAAATCTTAAGCATAAGGCTCTATTTGCAGACAAACTGTGGCCACTCGGTCGTTGTATGCCTACGATGTTTGCACAATAAATTATACTTAATTAAAAACAATTAAAAGCAAATTCCAATTTCAGCCGTCAAGCATTTTTGGCTTCCATTGTGCAATTTGTGTAGCCTCTGTAAATGCAGCAAACAAATCTCTGGGCCACTGCAAATATATGGCAACAATGCTAAGCAAAAACTAAAACAAATCCAAGCTGCATTTCAAATGTGGAAAACTTTTGTTTGCCCTCCTGCTGTAACATTTCTTTGCCGCCCTCCTCCCGGCCCACCAGACTCTTTAAATTGTATTCTGTTTTCAGATTTTGCCAGCAACATTTCAGTGTTTTAATTACTGGCCAAGTCCGAGCATATCGCACGCCGCTGCTGTACGAATTGTTGTCGTGGTCAGAGATCAGAGCTAACTGGCAGAGAGTTCTGGCCATCGTTTTGGCCAAATAAATTAATGCAATTACATGCTCAACAGCCGAAGAAGGCAGGCCAGGCAGGCAGGCAGGCCTAAGCCGCTTTAAATAGACCTAAAAACACACACAAATTATGTCCGGCCACTGCATCGACAGCATTATTAATCGCTTGTGTGAATGCAAAAGTGAGCAAATCAAAGATTTTCCCTTCTATTTGTTCAATTATTACGCCATCCGCCTTTTCCTGTTGCAAATAATTAATTAAAAAATACATCTTTGTGCTTGTGGTAGATGGAGTTTTCTTTTGGGCAGAGTAAAACTTAAGCCAGGCACATAAAACAAACATTGACACACTGACCAGTCAAGCCCCACAAAATGGAGTTTATATCGTTTATTTGTTGTAGACCAAAACTTGCTCGAAACTCATCTGCCAACTGCCGACGGTGGAGGTGGGGGGCGAAGTGGGTTCCTAGGAGCAGTGCCGAAAACTCCTCAAGAACTTTTTCTTATTCCAGGCTTTGTTATTACCACATTGAAGATGCTGCTGTTGCTGCTGCTGTTGCTATTGCTATTGCTTCGGGCCCTTCACGAAAGACGAGTTCCCTTTTTTAAAAAGAGGCGTGAAATCTGTGGATTAAGCTTTTTCAGGAGTCCTAGAAATTGAAATCAGCGATTCAAGTCCACGAAAGTATCATAAGAATTGAACCAGAACTTTTTGAAAAATACTGTGTGGCTTGAGCAATTATCAGATTATTTTCTTAGCAGTAAATGAGCAGAAAAAAGGCAAAAACTTTGAAGCTTTTTAACAATAACCTTTGATTAAAAATAAAAATAATGAAATTAATTTAAAAGGGGATTTTCTAAGCTTCCCACAAGGAACACAAATCTGAAGAAATATAAAATAATCTGTAACTTTCGGGTGGTTACTTTTTCTTTCATTATTTTGTTTTAATAGATTTTTAAAAATTTGTTTGCATGCCAAAAAAAAAAAAGCCCCACGAGGAATGTACAAAATTTGCTTACCCACATCGAAAGGTATATAAAATTCGTTCTACTATTCCCAGTTGCGTTTCCTTCCTTTTTGGTAGACCCCATTTAGTTGTTGCAATGCTCTCGGACAGCAGTTGAATCCAAAATGAAATACTTGATTTCAGCCTCCGTGGGATTTCGTGCAGCAGCACCAAGCAGCGAAAAACTTTGCCGCTCTCACAGGAAGTCAACTTGGCAGCCCAGCGACTGGATGCGACTTGGACTTGCGACTCCGCCTGAGACTGAGACTGAGACAGAGACCTGCGACTAAAACAGAGCGGCGATGGCTGGCAAAGGCTGTAAACAGCGAGAGAGAGAGAGAGAGAGAGAGAGAGAGAGAGAAGCAGTTTGCTTAAAATGTTTAGTGGAAAGTGTTTTAAAATACATTAAAAAGTTCACGGCTGCCAGGGCACGCATTGAATTTATGCGAATTTGGTGAACTCCTTGAGTGGAAACTTTTTGCATTTGCTTGCCCGCCCAATCAACTTAAATATTTGTTTAGCAGGAGAGCACTTGACTGGGCGTGGGCCTGTGCCTGCTCACCCTCCTCTCAGCCTCCCCTGAAGAGGGTGCGATTCTTCTTTTTGAATCGCACTTAGACAGTTGTAATTAATGCTCTCTGCCACACACACACACGCACCCACATCCACCTATACATGCTCCATCCACATAGCCCCCTGTTTGGACAGGTGTGGAAAGCTGCGTATCTCGATCTGTAATTGTATCTGTATCTGGTGGATGATGTTTTGCCCCACAGGCATGCCGCTTTCATATTTGCTGCTGTCATCAGTTAACGAGAGATATTTTATTTCCCCAGCTCATATTTATTGGAATACTTTTGCTGGTTTTGTGTTTTTTGTGTGGAAAGGGGACTCAATTTTAGATATTTACGTGGGCTGTACTCATTTTCCCCCACTGTGTGGGTATATGAATGTGTGTGTATTGTATGCCCGTGCCTCAATTCGATACACTCCCATGGAAAAACTGTCGAATTTGCAAATGACGAAGCCATATTTGGCTCTCGAGGCGCTTTTGTCTAGGGCCCAAGTCGCAGGCAACTGGGGATGGGGGAAAATGGGAAAATATTTTTGCAAAACAAACAAACCTAAGTAATTTGTTTTTCCCCCCCTCCCCAATGCTGTGCTACTTTCCCATTTTCCCTTTTTTCCATTTGTAAAGAAAATGGCCCCATCACTCTGTTTTACTCGGTTTTCCCACTGCTAATTCATGGTCACAAGTATCTGTAGCTGCTGGTTAACCAGCAAAGAGCTGATTACGAGCATATCAGCACAATCTGACCGTTGAATGCGTTTGTCGTTTTGCAGGAACAATTTTAAAAAATAAATAAAGAAAAACTGCCACGAGGATGGCCACAACTATGCGATAAGTCAATTAAAAAAAAAAAAACTACAGAGGGAAATGGGGAAAGCAAATCGAATATAGAGATACTCTGCGAACGGCAGAAAGTTTTCATGTTGATCAAAATTATTTGATACATAAAAAACTATCAAATAAAATTTAAAAATATATATATACTATTTCTATAAAATATTTTTAAGTGTTTAACTTCGTTATGATCAAGTCAAAACAAAAATATTTTTCCAAGAAGGATTTCAATCGTTTACATAAATTATAAAAGTAGTGTATAAAATATTAATATAATTTCAGCAGAAAAAAAAAACATTATTTTTGCATGGAAAAACTGTTTTGCAGTTGTTTATTTATGATGAAAATATACGTATTAATAACATTTTAATTAAATGTAATGAACCGCAAAAAGTAATGTAATCTGTGAAATCAGTTTAACCAGAAAATGATATGATGCTGCTATATATATGATATTGGTGAATATTTGATTGATAAAAAGTTATAAATACTATGACTATGTGAATGAAGCCCAATATATTCCCAACAAAACTCTCAGATTGATTTCTACCGCAACTTGAACACCCACGCACGCAAAAAGGGTAGCGTACAATTGCATACAACGAATTTAAATTAATAATCTATTTAAAATACAATCGATTACGGCGGATAGCGGATGGGGATGACGTAAAAGAAGGAGTAGGAGGTGGAGGAGCGGCAGAGACAGCATCAAAACCAATGAGAAAAGGAATTTCATATTGAATTAATATCACTAATGAATATGGTTCGTGCTGTTTCAGACTGATGTTATTCTGTTTTTTACCCCCGCCATCTCGTTTAAAAATACAACCAAAACGAGCGAAAAACAAAAAAAAAAGAGTTTAATTTAATTTGTGTCAATTCAGAGCAGAAGAGAGGCAGGGAGAGATGGAAGGAAGGAGCGAGCGGAATCGGACAGGGAAAATTGTATTAATCAGACAAATAAGTGCACGCTTTATTCCATTAATAATTGAAATTATTTATTGGGTTTTGGCCCCGAATGCTGATGAACTCCCAACTCCCGCTACAACGGGCAACGGCAAATTGACTTTCATGCACACTTAAAGCCCCAATTGCATAATCAAATCCATATCATATCCCGCATAGTCCAATCAGTTCAATTAAATTTGCATCACTCGAGCTCGAGTGCAGCATTCGTGTGAATATAATTCAGCCCCAAAACGCATTCAAAGGCAAATTAATTTGATAAGTTGCATATCAATAACAACAATATCCTCTGCTCCACCTCCAGTCGACACTTCTGGACCGTGCAATGTCCTCTCTTGTGCCAATATAATTTACGATTATTCGTACGTGAAAGCCCAAGCCAAAGGATAATAATATGCACATTCTGCGCATTCGGTTCTGGCCCAGGACACCGTCCAAATGGAGCCATAAACGGCCAACGACTGAGACGAAGCCCCACAAAACGATGTCCCGAAACTGAAACGAATCCACAATGAAACGAGGACGAGGCATGCGCCGAGCCATCGACAAATATCTCTGTGTTCCATTGCCACAATGTTGCAGTGTTGATTATTTCACTGTTTACTCTTTAATCGCGCTCTAAGAGAACCCCGCAGCTGTTCTTATCACAGAAGAGACGCGATTCCTAGAAACGTAAACAGCAGCAGCACGGGCCAAAAGCTGGCCAACAATTAGGCATCTGGCAGGAATACTCCTACACAGACACCACAAAGTATACTCTGAGAAAAACACATGATAAAATGTACGCTAAATTTTAGATCTCAATATAATATTACGCTTTTTTTATAAATTAATACGAGAGCTTGATTTTGGAGCTAAATTTTTCATACTGAATTTTGGCACTAAATTCATTTACTTTTCTTAACCAGATCAAAGGGAGGTTAAAACGGGGCCGGGAGACCAATAAATACGTTTTATAATATACGGAGCTGTTTGGGCTAAATTTTTCATACTGAATTTTGGCACTAAATTCATTTACTTTTTGCGATTTAATCCAGATCAAAAGGGAGGCTTAAAAGAATTTTAAATTTACTTAAAACAATTATGATACGAATAAAAATTACTAAATTAAAAATCTCAGAGCTAATGGCAATTAAAATATATCAAATATAAATCTCGAATTTTTTAATTAAAATTTTTGGGAATTTTTTTATAGTAAATCCCTTGCCCCTTGGGATAGACTAAACTCAGTATGGATATAGAATTTATTTTCCTTTTTTTTTTAATAAATTTATATTTTCTTTGATATTTATAAATTTTATTTTTATAAATTTTATTTTTATAAATTTTTGCCCTGTTTTTATCGTTTAGTAAATACCTAAAATTATTTTCCAAGTGTATATGAAAGTCCTGAGCCAGGTGGCAGCAGCAGGCACTCCATCATGCCACAGAAAAAACACCACTGCCCACCACTCTGCCCTCCCCATTCTTTGCCTTCTTTCAATGCGCGCTCCACCGCGAGAGCCGCTGGAACTTCACACGATTTTGATGACCATAATGACAACAATTAAATATAAATCACCGAGCAACAACATGCCAAGGATTTACCTCACACCCACTAAGCTCCTCTTCAGTCAGCCTCCCCCCCGCTCACTCCTCTCTCCCACCACACTCTTTTTGGGGGTTGGGCCACGCACGCATACAATTAGCTTTTATGGCCGCCGGGCAAAGGAAAATGGCGGCCATGGCCATGGCCCCGGACGCACTTGGCGAATGGTAATTTGAAAATATGGTAATTATGAGGCGGCTTTGCATCAGAGAGAGAACAAAAACAAAAAGTAAAGCAGGTTAAAAAAAAAAAAATAATAATAAAAAGAAGAGGAACAACAGAAAGCAGACGACTCTGAGAGCGAACCTCTGACACCGTTGTTGTCTGTTCTAATTAGGCGCACATAAATTGCACCACAAACAGCCATGGCCAACCATCCAACCCGCCCGCCTGGCCGGCCACCCACCGAACCAGCAGCAGCAGCAGCAACAGCAGCAAGAACAGGAACCACAACAACATTAGGAACAACAAATCCTAAATAACAATTAAAACAATTTTCAAGATTAAAAACACCTTATGGCCAATGCTTTAATATTTTAATTAAAAATTCCTTAGCCACAATTTGCCAGTCCGTCCGCGCGTTCCTTCCTTCTCGAGACCAACTTCTGAGGTGTTGGCCCTCTAAAGCACCCTCTGCTGTTTTGTGGGGTGTTGCCCGTGTGGCTCCACTCCCTGGGCCACTTGGACGAATGAGTGGTCGAGTGTTCCCTGAATGGTCTCTGGAGGCCTATGACTTTGAATTATTGCCCGCCAAGTCATAAATTAAGTGCGTGGCCCCCCTGACCTGTGCCGCTGCAGGGGAGGAGTGATGAAAGGCACGGTGGTGTTGAAGGTTGGCCAGGTGCCTGGTTTTTGCTCAAGGACATTGCATCTAAATATTGAAAGAGGAAAAGGCATCATATATTGATATTTAAATAAATATAGTGCACTTAAAATTGAATAGTGAATGAATGATCTGCCCTTGATAATTTTAGCATTATTTTGGTTATAGTTTGATGATAGCTAAAGCCCTAAATATTTGTTTTTTTAAATCTTTATTCTGTACATAAATGTTTCATAGTTTATCCGCTTTCCATTTCATCACATAACTTTTCGTAATTATTGGCTTTCAAATCCGGAAATATTTGATTATTTTCTCTTATTTAGGAGTTCGTAAGCTGAAAAAACTTTTAGTTCGGACAAACCCAAACTCAATACGAGTATTTGGCAATTGTTTTGCATCACTTTGCATCACAAACATTTCTCTTAATCCCACACATATTTCACACAATATGCAAATACTTTATTGTTTATGTTTATGTTTATGTATGTATGTACGTACGGATGGGTGTCTGTAATCTTTCGATATCTGTTTTAGTTGATGATTTTATCATTTTAGTTCACTTAATTTTCATTTAAGTTGAACTTTTCGCTACGTTTTGTCTCGCAAAGTTTTGCAAATTTTTGGCATAGTTTTTTTGGTTTGTCAAATGCCGAACGAAGGGAAATGTCTGCCTGCAGTGATTTTTCCCCCAATACAAAACTTGTTGCACGAAAGTGTCTCTCAACAATGTATCTGTATCTCTCTACCTCTCTCTGTCTCACGGAATCCACTTCCTTCTGCCTCCATCTCTACTCACTCACTCCATCTCCGCCGAACCCTTCTTTCTCGCTCCATCAGTGCTACCCCCTTCCGTGCCACTTTACTCCGACAGTAACACAATTTTCCAGCCTCGCAAATCCACAGATATTCACTCAAGAGTTTTGGTCTCTCGCGGAGCATAGGACCTTCAGACCTTCATAAATAAATGCTGAAAGTATTTCAAGGGGGGAGTTGCTGCAACCCATTGAAGATATAGTAGGCAGCCCGTGGAAGGAAGCGCCTGTTGTGGCCGCGCAATCAAATTCAGACATTTGGAGACATTCTCTGTGGCACCTTCGCCCACTTCTTCGCCGCTGCTCGGCAAGCGGGTGCTTAAGTGTCGTAAAGTCCTTCTTCGAGTGCGGGGTAGAGGTGTGGCAGCATGGAGCTGAAACGCGCCTTTTATGATTTATGCAACTATCGCCTGCAGCCCGCCCAAGACGTTCAGGAGGGTGAGGGGATGGTTTGACTGGTTACCCGACCAAGAGAGCCATTGCCGAAATCCTTGAGAGAACCGCCCAAGGCGCGTAAATTTTTTCCACGTTTTTTTCTGTTATTTTTTGGACATACGTCTGCGGCAAAATGGGGGGCTGGAGGACGAGGAGCCCGCTTCAAATTGTGCAATTTTTACGGGCGATGGCGGGGCAGGGGGCATGGGGCATTCATGAATAAAAGATTTTCCGATTCACCCCCAGACGCTTGCCTCTCATCCTCACAGCAATTTATTATGCTGTTGGCCTTGCCGCCGAGTGCAAATAATAAGCAGCAAGTGCACAGCCACGCCCATGCCCCAGCCAGCCACCTTGCCACACTCTGGCGCTGGTGCTGGGGCTGCTGTTGTTGCTGCCACGCCCACACAATTGAAGGAGGTGGTAAACGAGAAGTGCACCCAAAGGCGGCCTGGAAAATTAGCAAAGCAAACGGCTCTGGTGCTGCAGTTTACTTGCCATTTAAGCGCCACACTCGACAGCTGTGTTTGTCAGTGGCACTTGCAAACCTCTGCAACAACATCCAACAACAACAACAACAACAACAACAACAGCAGCAAAGGAAGAAGAAGAGGAGCCAACAACTGCAAAAGAAGCAGCAACCTTCGTACGGCGTAGCCACAACAGCCCCAAAAAGTTGCATTTTCAAGTTTTATTATTTTTCTTCTTTTGATTGTTTGTTTTTGTCTCTGGAAATCGTTTTAGCCTTTTTCTGGTTAAATATTCTTAAGTGAATATTAGACAAACTATAAATATAAAAGAATACGAGACAAGGCAAAGGGGGAGTGGGGAAGAGGAGAGCTCCTGAGCTCCGCCCACCCAATGGGGTAATTAGAGAGGAAGAGACTGCGGACTGTCTAGCATCTCCCAGGGCGGTATGTACATATGTACATACATATGTACAGTTTGAAATACTATTTGAAACTATTTTTGAGACATTTCCAGTTATCCGAATTAAACAAGTGATACACCTTTAGAAAGCCTGAAATATATGCATTCCACATTATTTTTACTTGATTTCTGCTGTTCAAAATTAACTGTTCAAAATTAAATTAACTTAATGGTAGGCAGTACCATGCACCATCCTCATCCCAATAAGCTCATCGACAACTCATGGCATTGGCTATGGTTACCATTTTTTCGCACCGCATTCGAGTTGGTGCAGTAGTAAGGATCAATATCCTGCTTGCCCATAGTCACCCATCACACTCCATGCGTGTGGTGGTGGGCGCTGTGTAGTCCTCGCTGGCCGTGTCCATGGCAGTGACAATTTGAGCACAAATATATATACTATAAATATGTATATTTATTTTATTTATTTATTTATTATTTATTTATTTTTAAATTTACCTGCTAAGCTACATAAATTGTTAGATAACATTTCAAAGTTTAGCTAAACACAAACACACAAATTTGCAGCATAAATTTCAGAAACCACTTTAATTTAAATTAAATTTAAAATCACCCGCAAAGTTAGCCATTTATGTGCTCTCATTCTGCGTCCATCCATTTTCAACCGAGTTGGCAGCACCGAGCGGTACCGGTTTCGTGTTCCAGATCCTGGTTTAAAGGGTCATAGCATAGCACAGCTTTGTTATGTTAACATGTAAATGTTAAGCTAATGTAAATGTAATAACTTAAAATTTTTGTGGCGCCACTAGCGTGTTTTTTTTTGCAACTTGTGGTGATGTAATTATCAATGTAATAATCTATGTAAAATTGTGTAAAATACATGTAAAATTTGAAAATTAGCCAAGTTTTTAACCCAAAATAAATGCAAAACTTTTTTTTTGTTTTGTTTTTATGGTGTACGTTTTTTTTTCAGTATTTTTTTTCTGTTTTTCAAGTAAAATTTTTGTAATTTTCATATGGTATTTTTTCAACATTTAATAGGGAAAAAAACAACAAATAAGCTCTAATTAAAAGCTCAATTAAAAGCTCTTCTTAAATTTTTACCAGTTAAATAATTAGTGCCAGCTAAATTTAAAAAAATCAAAACAATTTTAAAATGTAATTTTTACTGTAAAACTGTGGAAAAAAAAATTTGTACTAGTCGGCTCAAAATTTGCTCTCAATTTGTGGAGAGTTTGCATTTGCTTTTGTGGGAAGAAGTTTTGGAGACTTTCCCCATTTCGTGGCGTGCATCTTTCCATACAACAAGCTTACGGGACGCGTTAAAGATTCATTGTTGCGTCATTCCATACGGGTTCCCGTAAGATGCTTTGAATTGTATGCGAAAAATTTCAGCAACATGGGGAAATGAAGTAGCAGCAATGTTGTGCAACTTTGGCACGGAATGAGCAACAATCTGCATACCTTGGGAAAATGGATATTATGGACTTGAGATATTGTTTGTAATTTCAGGCTCCAATTAATGCAAAAACTATTCAGCCTCTGTTCTAAAGATATTAACAAAGTCAGCTCACGGGTTCCAATAATAGGTATCAGAACCGGAATAAATGTATATATTTAAAACAAAACTTATGCATTAATAGGTAAACAACATGTCAATCTAGGATAAAATCATAAATAATGTTTCAATGGAGTTGGAACAAAACATTTAACATCAATTAAAAGAAATAAGGTATACAAAAATCCATACGCATAGAAGAAACTTGGTTGACCGCAGCATGTGACGTCACATTTAGTCAACATTTACGTTTTATGCTTTGGCCGTTTTTGTTTGAACCTTAATATGTAAATAATCCAATAAAGAGAGTCTTCTGAAAACTAGCCAATCCTGAACAAAATTTATTGAGGCATTGGATAAAATTATTTGTTTAGTGTTGAGAGGGCCAACTAGCTAGTAAAATTAAACCGAATATCAAAATTAAGGAATATCAACGTGTCCGTCAGTATATTAACGGTATATTTTGATAATGACAATGTGTATTTCGGTATATTTCTGAGGGTCAGGCGGTATATTTTATCGACAAGCCCGCGGCCACACTTCAGCCAGTTTGAATTTTCGGGCTGCGCTGCACGCGTCGTCGTCGACATCATCGAAACTATAGTTCTACCGTTAAATCGTGTTTTGACGTGAACGAACGAACGTGTGTCGTTCGTCGGCGGAGAGAAAAATTCAGATAGAACTTGATATATTTTGGGATTGCGCCTGGTTCTGTGACTAGAGGAAGAGCATCCCATCAACCAGCAATCAAGAAACAAAATAAAAAAAAAAACCAAAAACCCGCCCGTAATTGTCCAATCAAAACCCAGCAACAACAACAACAACAACTTTGGTTAATGAGACAAATGTGCGCGCGTGAAAAGGCCTGAGACAGCGCGCTACAAGTGGAAATACAACTCGAGTTGCAACACAACACAGCATAACTAACGGGAAGTGGCCGCCACTCACTCAACAAGTGTCGCCTCCGCCTGGGATTATCTAATAAACCAATACGCACCCCACCAATAATAACAGATTATACATATAGTACCAAAGAGCTGGGAGTAAATATCAAATTTAAAACAGTTTTACGAGTGTGTGTGTTTGTGTGTGCCTGCATGTGTGTGAATCGAGCAACGAACAGCAGCGCCAGCAGCAACAACAAGAGCGTCAGCAGCAGCAGCAGCAACAACACTACGGCAACGTCAACAACACGCAACTGCTGCGAGTGGGACGGAGACAGCAACAGCGTGAGTCATAAAAGTGAAATGAAAATGCGGATAAAGCGAGAAGCGCCGTGTCTTCTGTTATTTATGCCAATCCAAAACACCAACAACAACAATCGCATTGGTGGTAAGTAGAAAACGAGCACAAGTACAATATCATTTATATTAAGATTACACTTGAACAAATCTCAATAGGATAGTGACTGAGCGAGGGAGGGAGGGAGAAAGAGAGATTAATCTCTTAAGCATTTTACCGCTGTTTACTTTGCGCTTGACTGTGTCGATGGTATGGAGATGGACGGTGCTGTAGATGGGGTGGGGTGGGGAATGGGTGAGGAGGGGAGCCTCGTAAGCGTCAGATCTGCCTTCTCAATTTCAGAAAGCAACAAAAAAAATAAAACGACTGTCGAGAGTCGGTTTCTACTTCATACGTGACTCACAATTCGCGTGTCTCTCAAAAATAAAAGCAAAAGAAGCGTTTCGCTCGCTGGCTGGCTTTTAACTCTGGCTCTGGGCTGGCTGGGCTGGTTAAAAAAAAAAGAAATAAATACAAAAAAATGTAAAGCAAAGCAGGTTTCTGCTGCGGCCTGGCAACGCTCTGGTCGCGGCGACAGAAAACCCGCTTTGAAACGACCTTTCGAGTACGAATTCAGCGGCACAACAACAACAACAGTAACAACAGCAGCAGCAGGGCGAAGAAGAGGAAAAAGAAGCAGGAGAATGAGAAACAGCAACAGCCTCAGCAACAACTTTGAAACGAAGTTGGTGGAGCCCGTTGCGAGAGAGAGAGATAGGGATAGAGGGAGAGTTATGCAGTGGCGGCAAAACCGAAAGGGTGTCATATGGGGGTTTTTAAGGCATCTTTTGGGAATGTAGCTCAATTCAGTAGTTCAAAAACAGTACCATAAAAATGGCTGGTTGGGGCTAAGCCCCTCTTTCGCATACCAGGCGCCTCTGGGCGCGTGTTTTTTAGTGGTTGCGTGTGTGTGCAGTGCATTGGCATGCAATTTTACTTGTTTTACTAGCCGCAAACAACAACTACAACCGCACTGCCAGCCAACACAACATTTCCTGCTGCCCGCAGTGAAAATATGGCTGTTGTTGTTTTTGTTCTCAGTTATTTTGGCTTTTGAGGTCGCCTGGGCTGATAACAGCAATTTTGTGCCTCAAATAGTAGTAGTTGTTGAACGAACAGCCAGCATAAAAAGACATTTTGTCTATGCTCCCAGCAGTACCATACAGCTGATAAGGTCGGTCCCCCACTCCCTTACAGCTCGCGCTCTCGAATAGAGCAGAAGATAGGCAATGCGTTCTCAAATTCCGTTTCTGTTTTTGTCCATTCACGCCGATAAGCGAAATTGGAAAAGTTGGGGTTGGGGTCTCTGCATTCGGCGCTAATCAAGCAAGCACACTTCCACTCCGTTGCCGAAATAAGTGTCTTACGTCAGTGCTGGCAAGCAGTGAGCAAGCAGTCGAAATAATCTGCGGTTTATTCGACTCGGACTGGGACTTGGCGCGACAAGTTTTTCGCGCTATCCCCCCCAAAATGCTGACATCATTTGGTATAAAATTAAACAAATTACTGAAAAAACAAATGGACCATAAACATTTTGTAAATCTGCAATCTTTTCTCTCTTTTGCAGCTAATCAGAAGGACTATCCCAACAAGCGGTCCAGGGAGAATCTGGCATGTGACGATCAACAGCAAGTGACATCGACGACGTCATCGTCCACGGCAATGAATGGCGGCGGACGGACGCCGCCACTGATGCGCAGCTGCTCCAGCCCAGCGGTCTATGGTGAGTTGAATAGCGGAAACTGTCTCCGAAACTGGCTCACTTTTCTATCAAGAGCAGCGGAACTGATTGCTCAATCTCTCTCGGTTGTTCTTTACTTGCATATTTGCATGCGGGGCAACAGTGCATTTGTGTGCTTTTCATTACTTTTCATTTCCTACTCAGACTCTCGATCCAAAGCTTAGACTCGATCTCTCCCTATCACTATCAGCCATCCCCCCGGGCTCCCTGCCCGCCAGCTGCTATCTATCAACATGGCGATAAATTGTCTGAAACTGTCATACAATCTTTCCGCCATTCCCCCCCTACCACCCTGCCGTCCGCACTCTGTTGCTCTCGCTAAGCGTTGCTTAACATAAAAATAAACGAAACAATTTTTGTTTTTGTTTTGGCACGTGCCGTGAGATAAACATGACAAAACGCGTGCTCTCGCTCTCTCTCACAGTCTACTCTCCCTTGGCATCTGTTATTCGCGCTACCTTTTATTTTTGCACGTTATGAAATCGGCCGTACATATGTACATGCATATGTGTGTAGTATATGCGAAGTATGCAAGCAGTAAAACACATGCAAAACAATATTCACAACAACAGTGAAAATTTCAATGTCAAACTCTCGGACATTACTCATTTACCCTGCGGCCGAGTCTGGCTCTGGTTCTGTGTGTGACCACCACTGGGGGGTGGGTGGAGTGTGTGTGTGTCTGACTCTATCTCTCCTTCTCTCTCACACCTGACAGGCTTGTGATCGCATCGCACTGTTGTTTCCTTCTTCCTCGCCCAGCGAAAGAAAGAAAGAAAGAGAGTGAGAGAGGGAGAATGAGTGCTTACGCACAACTGTAATAAGTATTAGCACCCTCTCGCTTCCTCGCACCCTGCTGCTTGACTTTTCGCGATTTTGTTGCCATGCATTTGCAATTTGTGTTTACGATCCCCACACACTGAGTCACTGCGAAAATATTTATGAAATCTGTTAATTGCATTTGGACTATGTACGCAATGGCTTCACTACGAGTATCAGCTGGCTGGCGTAAATGCCATGACAATCATCTTTACGTGCTAAAGTTTTCCCCCGCCCTGTCTGTCTGTCCGTCCACCGCTGTGTGTTCTCGAAGGCGATGACTAATGCATGTGATTTCCGTGTGACCCACAAAAGTGCAGGCACCCGAAAAAAAAAGCGGCGGCCATGGGGTTGCCATGACTCCTCGGTGCTGCTATCAATTAACACGCGAGCCGAGCCGTATGACAAATAATCGATGAATTATCTGGGTGGTGCACGGGAGGTGAGGTGCCACAGGGTGCAGAGTACATAATAGGCAAAACCGCAGGCCCATATGCTGGCCTGGCCTGGCCTGGGTCTGGGCCCAGATATAAATTAGTTAGACAGTGCACAATTATAGATACGAATACAGACCCGAAGACCGACACGACGGTTGAAATGCTCTTTAGAAGACAAAAAAAAAACAAAAACTTATCCCAACAACATTTGTTCTTATAGTAAACACATCCTGTCGTACCATTTGCTACTTCCTGATTACACTAATTAATTGTCTAAAGCTTGAGCTTTAGAGAAACTAGTTTTCTGGGAAACAAATGGACGGGGGCACGTACAATCGCTTACTTCAACATCGGGCGACACAAATGCTTCCTTCTCAGCATGGCAAACTTCGGGGAAAAGCTGTAATGCCCTGCAGCTAGAGTATAAAAACAATTGTGCGCCTCATTGAAAGTACTACGAACTCGACACGACGACGACGACGACGACTGCCGCAACGTCAAACGGCAACCCACCCCCCCTTCCCTTCCCTCCCCTGCCCTCCTTCTCAACTCCCTCCTCCTGTTTCGCCCACAGCCAAAGAGCTGCCAATAAAACTGAACCGAACTGAACTGTGCCTGGGAATGGGCAATGGGGTATGGGAAATAGGACGGGGGTGGGGACTTTGACTGGGACGGTGCCTGTGTGGCACGGTGACTCATGCAACATCAACAGCAGACGAAACGAAACAAAACAAATCGAAACAGACGGCTGAAAGAGAAGAAAAATAAACAATTTGTTGTAGAAAATTTAGACGTTGTATACAAAACTGAATCGCACAATAGATACACAAAACAGGGCCAGGCCAGGCCAGGCTAGGCCATGCCGGGGCAGACCATCATCATCAACATCATTATCATGTACAGCTCAATGATCACTGATGATCATTTGTGTGTGTGTGGTGTGTAGTGTGTGGCGTTGCTCTTTTGTTGCATGACATCGC
This sequence comes from Drosophila obscura, assembly GCF_018151105.1. Taxonomy (NCBI): domain Eukaryota; kingdom Metazoa; phylum Arthropoda; class Insecta; order Diptera; family Drosophilidae; genus Drosophila; species Drosophila obscura. Next base: position 1,651,211 of record NW_024542736.1, on the reverse strand, counting down.
AAATTGGCAAACTTCCATAGAGCAACCATAGAAGCTTCCATTTCTATCCTATCGCATCCCGAACCATAGAACCCCACACAGACAATTAGCCCCAACCAAACAATGAAAACTTTGTATGCCCCCACCCCCACAACCGACAATCGAGAATTTCGAATTGAAGAACTTTTCCATTATGTACTCATAAAAACTAATGATCCCTGTTCTGTCTCCCTCTCTCTCTTTTTCAGATATTGAAACACATCCCGCCTCGCCAGTCTTCCCACATCTATTGCTGGGCAATGGCCGCGACGCCGTAGATCCGAGCAGCGTGGGCGCCAACTGTGTGCTGAATGTTACCTGCCAAAGTCCCAGCGAGAGTCATCTGCAGGGCCTCAAGTATATGCAAATACCTGCCAGCGATACGCCCCATCAGAATATCAAACAATACTTCCAGGAGGCCTACGATTTCATTGGTGAGTGTCTTGTTGCAAATCGTTTTAGATTCGCTTGAAAATCTCAAATCAGATTAGATTATATAGCTCAAATATTAGCTCGAGATTAGGGAAATATATTTCAAGAGTATTCATTCTATCTTGTTTTCGAGTTACAAATTCCCTGAAAAATCACCGCTTCAAAAAAAAAGTCGAAGAATCCCGAGTTACGCTTAGTCATCATCTCTGGGGAGCCGATTTGCGATTGGCTCGATTGCTAAACTTGACTTGTTATTGGATGCCTTGCGGGCCTGCTTGGCTCATTTCGATGGGTGTTGGGTAGGCGAGGAGGAAGGGTGGGAGGGGGCCGTCTCGCAGAGGTTGGCTTGGCGGGCTTATTTGTAGTTTTTTGCATAACGGGCTTAGTCTGGCTTCCACTTCCCTTTCTTTTTGGCCTGTGGAAAATTCGTTATTGACTTTTTTTTTTGTGTATTTTCTTTGTGTGTGTTGTGCTGCCTTCAGCAAATTTCCATCCGTACATGCATACATATACTTTTGTTAATTTTAAATGAAAATAATAATAATACACACAATGTCTTTAGAAAGAGATGGGAAAAGAAAAGAAACAGATATAGAATGGGATGAGCAGGGGCATGGGCAGTGGCAGTGGCAGAGGCAGAGACAGATACAGAGGCAAAGGCAGAGCAGAGCAGAGCGGTTTAGCCATGGAATATACTGCTGACGTCAATCGCATTTTTCCATTTCCATTTTCTCTGGCTAAAGTTGTTCATCAACGTATTTTATATGTATTGTATTGTATTTTTTGTTCGTTTTGTTTGACCAGCTATAATGTCTCGGCACGTGCGAGCACGAGCTTTGTAGTTCTTATAGATGTTATATTGTGTCTCTGCTCTGATTTAAGCAGTGCAAATATTTCATTTAAAACAAGATGTGGGCGGTGGCGGCCAATGCCACTACTACGACTGATTGATAGCGACCGACCCCCAACTCTTAAACAGAGGCAATTATTGTTGCTGAATAGTAGAATATTCTGTTTAGTTTCCATGGCAGACTATCATTAAACCCTTTCGAATCAGAGCTACCCCACTGTTCCATTGTCCCCCCTATCAAATCATTGCGCGCGTGTGTGTGTGTGTGTGTGTATGCCTAATTACGGTGTTGGGTGTGGGCGAGAAGCAGAGCAGACCAGACCAGACTAATGCTCCTTTTCCTTCAATTTTCCATGGCATGGCATTCGTATTGCATTCCTTCGCTCTCCTTCGTCGTTGGCATCGTCGCATTGTTGTTGCTGTTGCGTGTTGGCGTTGGCAGACAGCATGGCGGCGGCGGCGGCAACGTTGTCGTTGTAGTTGTGTCGTTTGCCCATTGCCGTTACTGTGTTCCGACTTCGGGCTTCGCTTCGGCTGCTATGACGTTGCTGCTCCTGCGTTTGGACTTTCTTATTTGCTTTGCTTTTACCTTGCCATTTTGCATAATGGGGGGACCAGAGATTTTCTCGGATAATGGAAATTTTATGGTGATTACCAACAGCAGCAGCAGCAACACCAACAACAACAACAAGCAGGATAGCCAACCGCAAACGTCCTTTCTGATAAGGGTTGTCCTTTCTTTCTGTTTGCCTCCTGGCTTCGATTTTCGGGGCCAAACTGTAAACGTATTTTTGGCCACCACTGTGCCGACATCGCATGACTCATCGTCGCTCGTTCACAATGCAATGTGGAACAGCCGCCATACACATACACATACAAAGAGGGTGTGAGAGAGAGAGAGAGAGAGGCGGCAGTGAGTGTCTCGAGGCACACGCTCCTTGTGTAGTATTCAACCATCCGCATCGATTTTTCTTTCGTCTTATTGTTGCTATTTATTGCGCCGCCAAAACGGCACTTCACCCCCGCCAGCCAGCTGCCCGCCGTCGTGTTCTTGTCTCCTCGGGCCTCTGGCCTCTGCTCTTCGGCATATGTTCTATTTTTATAAACATTTCTGTTCCTGTTTATGAGTCATCGTCGTCATCGTTTCGTTATGTTATCCTTGTGCGTGGCCTCGACTGTTGTTGCTCTCGTTGCTGGTGCGGATGTCAGGTGCGTGAGCAGCAACAGCTGCTGTTTCGCTCTCTTCATTTCTTTTGTTTTTGCTGTTGTAGCTGCTGCTCTCATCCCCGTCTTTGTTGTGGCTGTCTATATCAGTCATAATGCATATCTTTTTGTTGGTGCTGTTAGCATCCTCCCCCATCTCCATCTCCCGCTACGCCATCCACCCACCACCCACATACACCCACCACCTTAACTCAACTCAACTCCACCTCCTCTCACCTCATCCCCGTGTTAAACATGCTCAAGTATTATTTTTATAAATGCCCCCTCTCCCTCACACTCGCACTCACACTGCCCAACCAAATACACATTAGTACTCAGGCACGAAGTAACAGCAAAAGAGGAGGAAGAAGAAGAGGAGAATATTGTATACTGTACTGAGTGCATGAGTCATGATTTCAGCCTCTGCCGCTGTCGCCGTTGCCGTCGCTGCTGCTGCTGCTGCTGCTCCGTGTTTGCTGGTGCCTTTTGCGCAGTCGTTTTGGCCTGCCGTCGTCACCTTATGCTTATTATTATTATTATTATATTTTATTTCGTTTCGTTTCTTTCTGTTTATGATTGTTCGTACAACTTATGATTTCTCATTGTCCGTCTCCTCCATTCATTATAACAGCACTTGGTGTGCTGCTGGATTGGAATAGAAGTACGATGAGAGGGGGAGGTGGTGTCGGTGGCCCGCTATGTGAAGCAAAGCTTGAAATGAGCTCAACGCTAGCAGCGACGCGGGCAGAGCCAAAGCCAAAACGGAGGCTCATTAGGCGACGGCAGAGAGTTCGAGGGCCGACGAGGCGACGTTGATCGTCTTGTCGGGTCGGCCGGGCAATGCTAATGCTTAATGCTAATGTCATTATGCTGTGTCATTAACATGCATGATAAAGAGGCAGCCCAGCCACTTGGCCTAGAAAGCAATCAAAGCTTCAATTGTCAGGAAATTGAACGGTAACGGTGCTAGAGGAATATAAACTGAGATCCAAGGATTTTCACTTTGCTTTGTTTCCCTTTCTCCCCAGTACTTTCTCGATCATTCTATATCCTTGCTGGCAAGAATTTTCTTATCTAGTGGGGCCTATCGCCAGCTTGTCTGTATGGACTGTGACTGTACCTATTATTTGTGCGGCCAAGTTATCGGGCTATCAACTTATCAGCCAACAGAGGCCTCTTTGGCAAACTAACTTAATCTATACGTAGACACTGGGCCCAGCTAAGTAAACTTGGAATGGAGCCCCCTCAACGAGTCATTTGGTGATAGCATACATACATACATACATACGTGCATATGTACCTACATACATACACACATGCATACATAGATGTGTACACATAAGTATGTTGGAGTATAACAGACGGTACGGACAATTGATTAGATAAAACTTTGGCTGCACAGTGGGCCTTCATTCGAATAATTACAATAATTTCATTGCCTTTACTAATTTTTCCGAACACTAGAATTAGCTTTTGCTCGTGCATGGTTTTGTGGCTAATCTCATATGCCGTGCGACCACTGTAGTTTGTATACCGAACTCGCTCGCACTCGTCGAACAATCCTGCAAGATACATGAGTAATCGAAAATCCGTTGGCAACTACAACAACCAAAAATCGAAAGAGTGCGGGCCCCGGCCTCGAGGTGACATTTTTGTTGGCCCCCGAGAGCACACATAATTTCAATATTCGTCAGCCGGCTATTTATAAAGTGCAAAAACGAGCGAAATAAACCGAAAATCTTCGCACAGGAATTCGAAATTTGCGTTTCGGTGTTGTGTGCCGGGCGCACGGATGGTTATGAAGGGAGGGGTGAGGTGAGGTGGGAGGACAGAGGAGAGAAAAAATGCGCACAAATTATAAAACACTTAATCATTTTACAGGGTACACCCTACGCCCAGGGCACAAGCAGAGGCCCTGCCCACGGCCACGCTTCCGCAGTGCCCCCATCTCGCTCGCACTCATTGCCTCCCCCATTTCTTTTTGTGCTGAGACATTTGCGCCCGCGCAGTTTATTTTCTTGGTATTTTTTGTTTTTTGTTGTTTCGCGCGCAATTTGTTTATGAAACATTTACTTTGTTGTTGCGCAGGCTCTTTATGAATCACGAGACGCCAAGAGATGCCCCTCCAGTGCGCTCCACTCACTATTGGAGTGAGTTGAAGGCGACTTCAAAGTGCAGGCCAGGCCAGGGCAGGCCAGGCTGATCTGAGCCGGGCTTTTGTTGTATTTCCGTATGACTCGACGCGAGGCGACACATCAAAGTCAAGCTTCGCCAAGTTGAAGGTCAAGTGTACATATATGTATGTCCATCTCTCTCTCCCTCACTCTATGTCTCTGCTTGAGTGCGTGAGCGAGTGTGTGTGATGATGATGATTCATGAGACTGCCTTATCGACATTTTGGGTATCCTGGCACCTGCCGCTCTCAGAATTCACTCCGGCACAAGTTCTCCGAACCGGAGACTGTAACTCAGACATGGGCATGAGTAAGCGGGCATTCTTAATGATAAACAGGCTCCGAAAGTAATTAAATATTTCAACATAAACAAAAACTACTTGTTGCCGGACACACACACACACACTCACACATATCATGTTCCATGTTTCAGTTTCTGTTTTCAATTCTGATTCTCTGTTTGCCGTTTCTGGCCATGACTCAGAGAGGAGTTGCGCAGGAGGAGGAGCTACTACTGGGGCTTAATCATCGAACAAAAGTGAAATGATACATTGAAATTGGGAGAATGAGAACAGAGACTGAGACTTCATCATCTCGTGACAGACAGAGAGAGAGAGAGAGAGATATGTGTAAGGCATCCCGGCTGTCAGACAGTTGTCTGCCACTTGGCCCACTTCTGCGGCCCATCAGCTATGACGCACCACCGCCCATTGTCCCACAAAAAAACACAAAGGAAATGAGGAACGGAACCGAAGCTGTAGATACCCTTGCAGATTGAATGTATACCCGTAGTATGGCTCTTCTATCCATCGCAATCAAATTACCCCTTGCAAAGGGTATCCATAGAACTGCTGCGCTGCTGCACTTAATCATCAGCAGGCGCTATAGCTATTTGGTTTCTAGGCAGTGGGGGGTGGGGGGACTACCCAATGTTGGCATTACGCATCGACGACAATCAGCATCAGCGTGCCCCCGAAATGGAGTCACGACGACGACGCATCGTCAGACAGCGGCCGGCAGCAGCAGCCCTATGAATGTCCATTGCCCCATTATAGTCATGTCAGAGAGAGGTACACAATATGGAGACGAGACACGACTGGGGATCACTCATCGCCGGACTATGCGGCGCCCGGTGTGCCAGGGGGGCTTACTCATAAGTGTCGCCCGACCGACCGTCCGCCCTCCCCCTTGCTTGCTTGCTTGCTAGCCAATGATTAGTAATCCCCATCCTCTATTGGCACAGTCAGACCCATAAACATATGACAGTCAACTCAGACATTACCCAAGCCCGGTTTCCCGATAATCCCATGGGGGGGGCATGGCCAGGCCAGGCCAGCATGGAATGCTTTTGCACAGCTTTCGAGTTCCGCTTTGGCTGTAAACAAACAAAAGCCCTAGAAATATGCAAAGCAAAAAATCAACAACAAACAATTCATCATTTTCCATAATTCCCCACCAATGAGTAACCCAGGGATTCGATTTCCCGTTAAAGCTTTCGTCGAAATCAACAAATAAACAATCGACATAAACGGAGTTTGGGGGAAGAACACTCTCGGACGAGAGAGATCAATCATTTAACTAGAAGAGCTCAACGGATGACTCAAGAGAGAGCAAGAGAGTGAGAGCATGACTAGCAGGTTTCTATTGAGCGGGAAACGGAGCTGGGGAACAACATTTTAGCATGGGCAAGAGATCAATCAGTCGGAGCCATAATTCGAGCAATTAATAAATTTATCCAACCCGTAGTGCTAAACGTCTTTGTCTGCTCTTTCCCCAATAACTTCAAAGTGCCCCAAAGAATGGGAGAAAGTTTAAGTACTGCTGCTCCTTCTTTCACCTCCTTCTTCCTCTGGATCAACTAGAAAGCAACTCAAGAGAGAAAGGAAAGCAAAGAGTAGAACTTGTACTCTCTTCTGCTTAGAGCCAAACTTCTAAACGGACTGCTCTCTCCTCTTCAACCACCCATCTCCCTCCCATCTACCTCTTAGGCTTTTTCTTGCCACATGAGTCATGTTTGTGTGTGTGTCTGTGCGGCCGGGCGGCGCGCTTTATGCGCGATTTTAACTGTCTACGCGACGGGGTCATTAACTAAGAGGATTTATGAGCGCCGTGCGACTCGGCCGCGATGACGGGAACGGACGGTGACCAATTGTCTGCCATTGTACGCTTAATGACCATCTCTCTCTCCATCTCTATTCATAGAGTGGTTATTTTTGGCTACTATACTCCATGTGAAGGCTCCCCCCTCTCTCTCTCTCTCTCTCTATGGGACTCTTAGCCAATCATCCGTTTCGGGGAATATGACGTACATTTCGGGTGCTCCAGTACCTGGCATTTGCTTGCCTTGCTTATCGGTATTATTTATTTATGATGGATTTTCCCATTCTTTTTTTCTTTCTTTATAATTGCCATATCATCATTGTCGCCCCCTGATACGAGGTAACTCGATTTGATTTGATTTCACTTGACTCCGGCCTAGGAATGGCAATGGGAATACTCGAAATTTGTGAAATCGAAATAGTGCTGGTTAGGTTAGGGGTGGCCGGTTACAGTTGTCGTTACCGTTGCCTTATCGGTGTCTACTTTGCACCCATTCATTGATAAATCAAACACATTGATATCTCCTCCACCCACTTCAGATGGAAAACAAGCTGCTCGCAACGGGTTGTGGTGGGGTGGTGTGGAAGGGACGTGGGTAAGGTTGACAGTATTGCAATTCTGTTACGAGTGTTGCCAGCTTTATCGCTGATATCACCTTCATATCACCCAAGGAATGGAGGAGGGGGTGTGTGTGTGTGCAGGAGACAGGCGCCTGCCTGGGTGACTAATTGACTGACTGACGGCTGCAGCAGCAGGAAGGCAGGCTCTGCTTTGCTTTTGCCCGTTATCGGCTGTAAATGTTTGGAAATCAGACAAGTGCTGGGGCGCCTGTTTGCATTATGAGTAACCATCGATTAGGAAATGCGCCCCACGACACCACACTCCACTCTCCACTCCACCCCACCCCACCCCAAATGACACCACACCACTGAAAAATTCACATGAATGTGTGTGTGTGTGTGTGTCCTTGCGATTAGATTGCGATTATTTTTTTCGGGTGGTGGCTTCACTTTTTATCGTTTTGTGTTGAGCCTTCGAAAGTACGCCGTATGCTGCCTCCATGGATTCTTCTTTTCCTTCTTCCCCTGCCGCTGCTGGCACTGCTGGCCCTGCTCTTCCTCTGCCTCTGCCTCTGCCTCTGGAGCTGCTTGTGCTTCTGCTTATCTTTCCCAAAAATAACAACGTAAATTATGAGTTAATGTGCCCACGTGCATGTGTATGTGTGTGTGTGTGCGGGGTATAAAAATGTTCTGTCAAAGCCTCGGCAGCAGCAGCAGCAGCAGCAAGCGCTGTTCGTGCGATGACTCATCCAGCAAAATTCACACAGCAGCAGCAGCAGCTAGAGAGTGGGAGAGGGAACGAGCGAGCGAGCGAGCCAAAGCAAGAAGTATTGGTGTGTGCACACCACACCACTACAAGTGCAAGCATTATCGACAGCCAGCACCAATATCAACAGCGAGAGCGAGAGAGAGCACGAGCAGCAACATCATCAAAGCTTTGACAGCCAACAACCAACGGCACACAAAAGTTTCTCTCTGACCGTCTCTCGCTCTCCCACGATAGAATTGGGAAAGGGGGGTGGTTGGCAGGGGGGAGGAGGAGGAGCACGAGCAAGAGCAATCATTTCCATTGATTCCAGATTGTTTTATGCAAATCATCAGCGCTTTATCAATTACTAACCAATCCCCCTTCTTCTCTCTCTCTTTGTTCCATTGCAGAAGACGCACGCAAAACGGGTTCCCGCGTCCTGCTGCACTGCCATGCGGGCATCTCGCGCAGCGCCACCATCGCCATAGCCTACGTCATGCGGCACAAGGCGCTCTCGCTGCTGGAGGCCTACAAGCTGGTGAAAGTGGCACGACCCATCATCTCACCCAACTTAAACTTCATGGGACAGCTGCTGGAGCTGGAGCAGAGCCTGCGCAAGAGCGGCGTATTGGCACCAGCCTCGCCGCACAGCGCCCCCACATCGGCCGGTTCCACGGCGGGATCTCCGGTATCCCATTCTAGTCAACTGGTGGAGCAGCCCGAGCGGGAGCGGGAGGAGGAAGAGGAGCTGCACCAGCAGCGCAAGTCCAAGTCGGACAGCGAGGCCATGGACGAGGATGTGTACGACTATGACGACGTGGACAGTGGCGCCGGTAGCTTTGCGGGCAGCAACTGCTCCTCGCGGCTCACCTCACCGCCCATTACGCCGGACGATGAGGCGCCTAGCACCTCGGCGGCGGCCACCGTCTCCGAACTGGACTCACCCTGCTCCTCCACTAGCAGCGGCATCTGCTCCCTGCTGTCCACAGCCTCCGCCTGCTCCGCATCGTCGTCGTCCGCCGCATCGCCGACGCGGCAGCTGGCCCTCTTCAAGCGCAACTCCCCCGCCAAGCTCCGGCTCAATCTCGAGTCCAGCTACGCGCCCGCGCCCGCTGCTATACCAAAATCCATATCCTGCGTATCCGTAAACTTTGGCACACGGCATCCCACGGCCCCAGCCACGCCCAGCTGTGAGGCGCTGCCCCAGCACCAGTTGATCATGCAGGATGCTCCCAAGAACACCAACAACAACAATCTGGCGGTGCCCGCGTCAAGGGACTGAGAACCGGAGCCGTACCGCCGTACCAAGCAGCTGTGAATAAACTGAAATTTATGTGTATACATTTGGCTGATGCAAATTGGGTATGGTACTCCCATACACCGACAGCGGCATGGACGTGGGTTCGGACAACAGAACTGCGTCACGTCACCTGGAGACTGGAACATTTAAATTTGTTGAATTTGAATTGTACATACACCGTACCTAAGGGATGTCTGCTCCTGGATGCCAGACGGAATACCAATTGGATGGTCAGATCGAAGACCTCATCTGACGTCCAACGATTGTTACTGTTAAGAGCTTTTGTAAATGTATTTCAAACCACACCCCCCAAACCAACAACAACAACAAACAACAAACAACAAACAAACAAAAACTATGTAATCCAAAAGAACCAACTGGAATTGATTAGCAGGGGGATGGATCTGCTCTTGTGCAGGAACCTATCATCAGTTGTTCAAGAGAAAAATGAAAACCTCGTATATGTTAATTTAGCTTAATTTATATCATAAAAAGCTCCACCTAGACTCTAAGCGAATCTTAACTATATCTACACACACACACACGCACGCGCGCATACAATATATTACAACTTCACGTAGAACAATGAGAATCGGGAAAACTATATTTCTGCTAACTTGCCACACAGACCCCCCAAAAAGCGTACTCCTCCCAATCAACCAAAAACCAAACTCCTCCCCCCACTTGGCCATATTCACAAGCGAGAAAAATCGTATCAAAACTGTTATAAGTTTTATCAAACAGCTATAGCCACAGCACACCGCCCCACGCCACACCACACCACACACATATTTAATGAATTCTTAAAGTGAGGAAAGTTTTGTGTTTGTGTTTTCTAGTTTTAGTTATTTATATAAACCAAGAGCGTGAGATGAATTGAATGCAGTTTGATTGATTTGTATTAGGTCGTAAGTCTATTAGGCTAAGCTGCACCCGAAACGTGTGTTACCCGTGTGTTAAGTAAACGGAAATTATAAACATAACCAAACAATGCTGCTTTCCATTATCTTTTTTTGAAATTCAAGCCGAACCGCCAAAGCGGACCCTAAAAACAGTGCTACCGTACTCGATACGCTATTTTATGGAAAAGAGAAGGTATATTTCCGAGGGTCAGGCGGTATATTTGACAGATAAATCCACGGTCACACTGCCAACAACTCAAAAGCTCCGTTTTTTAGTGGTTGCCGGTAAAAATATATATTTTAAACTGAAAGGTAAACCAAATAAATGTTGTTCAGCACCATTGAGAAATAAGTTAGCTGGAACACAGCCGTCGATAGCAGGCCGCAGAGACTTGTTCGCTCTCGCCAGCGCCAACGCTACATTTGCCGCCATTTTGCCTCGCATACACATACAAATTTACCGTTTAAGCGCTGCATCAGCAGAAAAATTGTGCAAAAGTGATAATTTCTCACGTGTTGGCTGGGCGCTGCATTTTCTCTCAAAATAAAACGAAGAGCTGTTTCCGAAATGTCAGAACTAGACTGGGATGAGCCAGATGCTGATCACGCACCTGCAACTAATATGTATAAGCGTGATAATAAGGATTTTCACGACAAGTACGAGCGCAACGTGAGACGCGACGAAAACTCGCGTGGTCAGCGCGGCTACGGCGATCGCAACAGGGACAACCATGACGATTATGGTCATGGTCAGGGACGCCGCGAGCGCAGTGATAATGGTGGCGGAGGGTTTGCTAAAAGCGCGGAGTACGCTCTCTCCGAGGTGATCAATATTGGCGCAGACATGATTGGACGGATTATAGGCCGCGCTGGATCCAATGTGACTCGCATCCAAACCGATTTCGATGTGCGCGTCAACGTGGATAAGGGCGATTTGACTGTGAAGATCCTGGGCAATATCCAGAGGAACGTCAGCGATGCCGCCAATTACATACGAAATCAGATATCAAGCGATTCGGGAAATCGCGACAGGGACAGAGGCTCCCATGGTCGCGGCGATGAAGGTACATCTAGTTATGGAGGAGGCGGTGGATCCAGCTATGGCGGAGGAGGTGGTTCCAGTTACGGAGCAGGAGGTGGATCCAGTTACGGAGCAGGAGGTGGATCCAGCTATGGCGCAGGGGGTAGTTCCAGCTATGGCGCAGGAGGTGGCGGTGGATCCGGCTATGGTCGGTATCGTACCGAACCTAGCAGCAGCTATGACGATGCCTCATCTAATAATAATCAAGATGGCGACTTAACTGGCACCATTGATTGGGCCGGCCTTAACAAGGCCTCTGTAAGTGACTCATCCCATAACTTCCCGTCTGAACCCAATTTAAAGCCACCCAATTGATTACAGGAAAAAGCTGCAGCAGCGCGTTGGGCCAAACTTCCCCAATTGACAAAGAACTTTTACAAGGAGGCCCCTGAGGTGGCGAACCTAAGCGACGCGGAAGTGCAACGCCTGCACACGGAGAACAACAATACGACTGTTTCCCTTGTGTTTGAGCCGAAGGAGGGCGAAGCTGCCCCACCCATACCGAATCCAGTATGGAAATTCGAGCAATGCTTTGCCGAATATCCCGATCTGCTGGGCGAAATCGAGAAGCAGGGCTTCCCCAAGCCCTCGCCCATTCAGTCGCAGGCATGGCCCATTCTGCTCAAGGGTCATGATATGATTGGCATTGCCCAGACCGGCACAGGCAAGACGCTGGCCTTTCCTGCTGCCCGGCATGATACACACCGAGTATCAAAGCATTCCCAGGGGTCAGCGTGGCGGCGCCAATGTCCTTGTGCTGGCGCCCACTCGCGAGCTGGCGCTCCAGATTGAAATGGAGGTGAAGAAGTATTCTTTCCGCGACATGAGGGCGTAAGTTTGAACGTATTTTTGAGTGAGAGAACATCTCTGACGCATTTCAACTCCACCTTTTTAGGGTTTGCATTTATGGAGGCGGAAGTCGTCGCAATCAGATCTCAGATGTGGAGCGTGGAGCGGAGATTATCATCTGTACGCCCGGGCGTCTGAACGATTTGGTTCAGGCCAATGTCATAGACGTAAGCAGCATCACCTATCTGGTATTGGACGAAGCGGATCGTATGCTGGACATGGGCTTCGAGCCCCAGATACGCAAGGTCTTGATGGACATTCGTCCCGATCGCCAGACCATTATGACATCGGCCACCTGGCCGCCTGGCGTGCGCCGTCTCGCCCAAAGCTACATGAACAATCCCATCCAGGTGTGCGTCGGTTCCCTCGATCTGGCAGCCACACACTCGGTGAAGCAGGTCATTGAGCTGCTCGAGGATGAGTCTGAGAAATACGGCATCATCAAATCCTTTGTCAAGAACATGACAAAGACCGACAAAATAATCGTCTTCTGCGGCCGCAAGGCACGCGCCGACGATCTATCCAGTGACTTGACCCTGGAAGGGTTCATGACCCAGTGCATACACGGCAGTCGCGATCAGAGTGACCGCGAACAGGCCATAGCCGACATTAAGTCGGGCGTGGTGCGTATTCTCATAGCCACCGATGTGGCCTCTCGTGGCCTGGATATCGAGGATATCAGGTAAGGCAGCACTTGGGTGGGGGTTTGTTGCAGCTTTCTAAATCCCATTCCATTCCATCTTTGGCAGTCATGTGATCAACTATGATTTCCCACGCAACATCGAGGAGTATGTGCACCGTGTGGGCCGTACGGGACGCGCTGGCCGTACCGGCACCTCCATTAGCTTTATCACACGTTCGGACTGGGGAATGGCCCAAGAGCTGATTAACATTTTGCAGGAGGCTGACCAGGAGGTTCCTGAGCAGCTTCACAACATGGCCAGACGTTTCAAGGCCATGAAGGAGCGCCGCGCCGCTGAAGGCGGAGGCGGCGGAGGAGGACGTAGCGGCGGTGGAGGCTATGGTGGTGGAAGTGGTGGCTATGGTGGTGGTGGTGGCCGCAGCGGCGGTGGAGGACGCGGTGGCGGGGGCGGTCGCTTCGATCGCTTTGAGTTTTGAATTAATTAACAAAAGCACAAAATTTCTAGTTTTAAGCCACACACTCTGTGAAGCACGCCACTGAGCTGCTGGAGACGAGACGTACCCCCATCATTCACTAACCCTAACCCTCTTTGTCAAGAAGATGACAACGACCGACAGGATTATCGGTTCAACTATTTCCTTTCGTATTATGCTTCCCGATGCAGACAGACAACACTTCAAATGAGGCTTGGGTGTATATCAACCAAAAGATTCCTATGCACAAAAGCTCCAAACAAAAAAGAGGGATAGTTTTAAGCGACTACAGCACATTGAGCAATGCCTTGCGATTAAGTTTGAATGAACTTAAGCCCATTTTTCCCCTTACACCCAGAGGTATCTTTGTTACCCTTCGCTATTAAAGTTTAACCCCAAAATTTACGTTCAAGTTTGAAAATTGGGACACTTTATTGAAAACCTAATTGGTACCTCCGGCATATTTCTCGAGCAGTTCCTGTTTGCGCTTGCGTAGGAGCGCCTCCTGCACATCCTGCTGCGTCGGCACGGGCACATGGGCAGTGAATTTGGGCGCCAGCAGGCCATGCGGATCGTCCACAGCTGCCCGGGCCTTGGCATCTTCGGCAGCCTCGCGAGCAGGTCCCGAAAGTGGATATATCTCATCTTCCTCCTCGTCGTCGTCGACAATGCGTCCGTCGCGAGCCATTTTCTCGCGCCACTCCTGAACGGCCTTTTGCAGGGCAACGCGTTCGATACGCTCCTCCAGCGGAATGAGAACTCCGTCTTCGTCGTCGCGATAGCCATAGTATTCGGCGTCGACGTCCTTCATCAGTTCGGCGCGCGATTTGCGAGGCGGCGGCGGTGGGTCCTGTTCGAAGAGTTCACGCACGCCAGGCAAATCCTTGGCGGCACCAAAGTATTTATAGCCACGATTGCCCGGCACCTCGCGACCCTCCGCATCGAACATCTTCGGTCCATAGCGTCGGTAGTGTGGTCCGCCGAGCGACGAGATCTGGTTCTCCCAGTGCCGCTTCTCGCGCAGCAGCTTGTTGATCTCATCGTTCAGATCACGTATCCGGAACTCGCCAAGACCGGCTGAAAGGAGAAGCCAAGCGAGAATAAGCCGCCATTTTATGCGATGGAAATCGAATTAATACCATTCTGTATTTGTGCAACCTTCTTGGATATTTCACGTATAATCTCCAAGCGGAACTTCTCGCATCTGGGCAGATCGCCACATTCGGAGGCCAGGTACGGGCGGCGTTCCTTTTCGCCAGATTCCACTTCCTTGGCGGCCCGCCAACGTGCCAATGTGGTCCTGCCGGAGTAGGGCCAAGAAACGTTGAAGATCGATTTAACTCATTTTATTGAACACACTTACATTGCTTTCTCCGCATTTCTCGCCTAAAAGTACACAGTTTATACACATTTTATTAGAATTTCATTAAATAAATCGCCAACTTACCATTTTGTTTACTTTCTTGTTCTGCCGTTTTTGCCATTCGCCACGGATCGACAAACATTTTCGATATTGACACTCGATAGTTTTGGACTAAATAATATATCTGATATATTTGTATATATATCCTATAATATAGGACCTGAATTGTTAAAATGTTTGCTGGATGGTTATTTTTTTTGTATTCTTCAGAAACATCTCAAAATTTAACAATAAAGTTGATATCAAGATTTTTAGTACATTTCCGTATGTTGGGACTTAATCTAAAATTTGTATCGATGACATCAACAATACTACGGTCCCACTGTGACGTCACATTCCGCACACAATTAAGTTTTATGATTTTACCTATTTAGTTTGAACCTTATTTTCATACCAATCCAATACAAAAAGTCCTTAGTATTAACCAATCTGATAGAAAACTGATTTATCAATCGGATAAAATTATACATTCAGGGCTGAGAGTCTTAGCTTGCTAGTAATATTAAGCCGAATATCAAAATCTAGGAATATGTTTTCTAATCTTGGACCAACCAACGATTAACCCACTGTCGACCAGTCAAACAATATTATGAAGCTTGAATAATTTTAGCGCAGTTCAGGTGGTAATATTTGTTTATAAATAACGAGGAAGTAGAATTTGCCAATACTGCCTGCCTTAATTGAGGGGGGTTAAATGGGTCAAGTTCGTTTTTTCCTCGGTATATTTACGGTATATTATGAAAATGTCAAAGGTATATTTCGGTGTATTTCTGAATGTATAAATCCGCGGTCACACTGACGCCAACGCCATTTACGTTTTGGAAACCTTTTTTTGTCCAAAGAATTCGAATAATAAGCCCAATAAAACAGTGCAAATATGTTGGCACTCATAAACAGAATCCTGGACTGGTTCAAGAGCATCTTCTGGAAAGAGGAGATGGAACTGACGCTAGTGGGACTGCAGTTCTCGGGCAAGACAACGTTCGTCAATGTTATTGCAGTGAGTATTTGCATATGGGTGTGTTTCAGTGTGTGCGCCGTTTTCGCAACTGTGTGTGTGTGAGGGTTTGCTTGATTGCTTACGTTATGGTGTAGGAGGAGGCGCTGAGGGGCAGAGAAAGCCGGGGACTATGACAATTCCATCAAATAATACAAACGAAATTAACCCCACGACTGACAAAAGAATCGCACAGAGAGAGAGAGAAGGAGAGAGCGAGCGAGCACAGACCCTCGCTCCCGGACGAGTGAGCGTGAGCAATCACCATGAACTTGGCCCCAGGTCTCGGTGTTTGGTTATTGATTGCCTTTGTTTCTTCGCTGGCCGCCTTATCGGGCAGGCCAGCTTCTTCATTTGTTCGCCATTGCATTAATTATTAACGCTGTGCTAACTGTTTTATTTTAGCGCTACATTTTATGTTCGCTCATAATCAATAAACGTTATACGCATGTTCGAAACAATGACGCATTATCAGCGTCCAGGGACCAGCTGACCCCCGCCCATTGTACCGGCTCCCCACTCTTCCACCTACTCGCTGTACAATGTACAATCTCCTCTCACTCTCCATTTGCGTGCTGATAAGTCGCGATCCAGATTTAAATATCAGCTGCAAAACGCAGTTACAACCACGATTCGAGTCAGCATTGCGGTGGAGGAGGAGGCGACTATGAGTCATGTAAATGTACCCGCATGCAATAAGCTTAGGCCTGGAATGCCTTGGGAGTTTTCCACTGCTTATCGTGCTCGTTTATAAATATTTAAGATCTGTTCCAGTAGTAGTAGCAGGGGCCGCTGCTTCTCATTGAAAACCGTAGCGCGCTTTAAGGCATTCTTGTAAAAATGCTGTCCTAAAATGGTAGAAATTGGATACTAGTTCTATGTAGATGTTCTCCCCATTAATCACTAATTTCTGTCCTTGCAGTCCGGCCAATTTGCTGAGGATATGATACCCACAGTTGGCTTTAACATGCGAAAAATAACCCGAGGCAATGTAACCATCAAGGTCTGGGATATTGGCGGCCAGCCCCGTTTTCGTTCCATGTGGGAACGGTATTGTCGCGGCGTCAATGCGATTGTGTAAGCTTATCAATCGGATAATTGGATAATGGACACAAATTAAAAATATTATGTAATTGACAGCTATATGGTGGATGCGGCTGATCTGGATAAGCTGGAGGCCTCGAGGAACGAGCTGCACTCGCTGTTGGACAAGCCGCAGCTGGTCGGCATTCCAGTGCTCGTGTTGGGCAACAAACGTGATCTTCCAGGAGCGCTCGACGAGACTGGCCTCATCGAGCGAATGTAAGTTGGCTGGAAGCAACAATATTGTAATATCGGGCCCCTAAAATTCATGTAATAATAATAAATTTCATTGTAGGAATCTATCGAGCATACAGGACCGTGAAATTTGCTGTTACAGTATTTCGTGTAAGGAAAAGGACAACATTGACATAACGCTGCAGTGGTTAATTCAACATTCGAAAAGCCAAAGTCGTTAGATAATTAACTAACAACCCACACAAATCTACACAAATACATCATACACTCACACACACAAAAACATAGGCACTGTATCTCTCACACAGAACAACTATATATATATATGTACGAAAAACCTATATATTAATGATTTGCAGAGTGATGATGAGAACGAGAAATGGTTTGGAGTAGTGAATCGATTGAGAATGTTTCCAAAATGCAAAACAAATCTAAACTTACACCCCACACACAGTAATAACTATGCCTTGATGATCTGTTTTTGTACGAATGTCCGCATATATGTATGTATGTTTTTGTAATTGTCATGCTTACACTGTGTTTTCCCTGTAGGAATTCTAGGGTGTAGAGTCGCGGCAGTGTTTCGGTGCTTTGTTTGTCTCGAAGCGTTTCGCAAATCGAATAAATGCTTTATCGACATCTGTGTAAATCGTTAGTACTGTTAGTTAGTCCATGCAAACACGTAAACAAGCAACACACACACACACACAAGCATAAACTATGCACTTCATGCTGGCTTGATCGAGCAACTCTCCAATCCCCTCAATCGCCATGTCCCCCTTGTCCCCTGTTCATGGCGTCTCTTCTGATTTCGTTGTCTGTGTTCGCGTTTAGTTAGAGTTATGTTTTAGCGTTTATTGGTGTGATCATATATGAATATTATTATTTTTTTATAATTTTTTTATAAAAAATATATTTACATTTCGCTTATTATTTATGAATTGAATTCTTGCTTAGCGAAAACAAACAAAAGGAACACTACAACTGAAACAAATAGTAAAAAAAAATTAACAGAATAAACTAAAAATTATTATTAAAGCGTTTTAAACTAAATATAAAACTTATATGTACGTGAAATCAACTAAAGTATGGAAAAGTCATAGTTAAAGAAATTCGAATGCTGTAGCCCACGCCGGGAAGTTCATTGTAAGATATGCAAAACAAAACGAACGAAAAACCAAAACGAAATTGTTGAGTTTAACTAGTGGCAGCAGTCAAAACCCAAACCCCAAATACAAATACAGAAAACAGAAACCAAATCGAAGTCCTTAAGCCAGCCTTGTCACACGCTTTTTTGTATACTCATTAACATTCACCTAGTTAATTACGATAATTTATATGAAACAGTTATGCAAATTATAAGCTACTCGTACAATAACCAAATTGAAAACTGATAAAAACAAAAAAACAAACTGGAAGCGAGCAAGGCATACCAACAACAACACAACAGAAAAGAAAAAAACCAATAAAGACAAATTATAAAAACATTAGAAAAAACCCCATGAAAATCCCATAAATTACATAAAACAAGTGAAATCAAATCAAATATTCCAAACACCGGTTCGAATATAATTTATTGAGGACAAAAGACAAGTGGTTGGGCCACCCAAACGGAGCAGTCGCACAGCAGCTTACCAATTGATAGATGCGCCCAGTCCTATGAACGCATAAATATTGGTAAGGAGAACAGAGCAAGCCAGCAGCAGTCAAAAGGAATGGGACTGGGAGTGTGAGCCCTTGGCTAATTAGAAATTCTGTGTGCAGAATCAAGGCAGTAGCTACCGGAGGCTAGCACTAGCGTGTGTTTTTGTGTGTGTGAGTGTGTGTGTGTGGGGCAGAGGGACATGGACAAACGTTCCTGGAATACGTGTCAAGCACGAGCCGTCCGTGAGTCATGATCAAATATTCTCATGCCTCGTCCCGGGCTTCCTGCTTCCTTTTGGCCGCCGTCTGGGTGTACACGCATCCCGCATTACGCCTCCCAGAGCTCCCTCGGCAAGTTTGTTGCCTGAGTCTTTTCTTTGTTGTGTCGCTTCATATTTCAAATTGCGTTAATTACACTTTTAAATGCTGGAAATTAACATTGCCCCCCGCCCAAGCGATAAGCATCTCTCGTCGCGGCCATTTGCCACAAGCCAAACATTCGGCTCGGCCATAACTCGAAGCGAAGCGAACCCCCCAAAAAGAAACCAAAACTAACGACGTGCTCGTAAATTTTCATATAAACAAAAACTAAATTAAATACAAGTAAAAAGGCAAGAGTAGCTTATCCGACTAGCGGATACCCCGCTACGCGGTTTTTGCCCTAAAAGTACTGGTGTAAAAAAGAAATAAAAACGCTCAAAACATATACAAACATAACGCATTCCATCAGCCTAGATGTCGTATATTTTTTGCGAGTTTTATATATAGATTTATATATATTTTTATATATTTTTATATATAGATACAGTTCTATATTAGCTTTAAGCTAATGGAAGACGCTTCCTTAACGAAAACTAAATTGAAGAGTTTTATCTAGGCGTTTTTGCAAGGTAAAAAACTCTTTGCCAATCATTTATTTTATTTTCCAAATTTGGTTCCTAATTTCAGCTTAAATTCTAGTTGGTTTTACAGTTGTGTTACGCAGTGTAGTATGCCTGTAAAAAAATAAAAATTCTTTGCTGCTGGTGCGGCGCCGCAGGGGCCAGATTCGAGCTTAGTTCGTTCTGGTTAATTTTAAGCGATTTGTGCGACTTGTGCTGATTATATAATGACATATAAAACATGCCCAAACAACATTTAAATTTTATACTTTTTTTTTACTTTTTGTTTCTTGTGTTTATATATGTATATGTATGTTTTTTTTTGCAAACCACATTAAGCCAAAAGCATTCATTTGTATGCGACAGAGTTGGCATCATCGTGACTGCTTTGATGAAAAGCCGTCACAAAATGCGCAAAATAAAATAAAAATAAAAAAAATGGTGAACAGAATGAGCGAACAATAAATAAAAACTAGGCGGGGTGTTGACCATAAATATATAAAGAGATAAAATATTATTTATTGATTGAACTGCAAAAGGGAAAAACTTGGGATTAACTATGAGAACTCTAGACGATTCAAAGACTTAAAAATAATAGGCTAGTAATCTTTTCAACCATTCTACATGTTAGAAATTTGATCAGCACAGAGATCTTTATATTTTCCTCTATATTTTTGTGCATTTCCCCTCCCCACCCCACTGAACCCAACGATCTCTCTGCCTTTAGCCAAATTATGCTTAAATATATTTTAATTGAAAGCCCCCACAATGGGGACTGCACGAGGCCACCAAAAGTGTGTCTGGCCCCCAAACATGCTGTGCCACCTGAAAAGTTCCTGGAAATTTAGCGAAAAAAAAAACAAAAACAAGGAGAACGAGCAGAGAAAGAGCCCCAACCAGAAACAATAACCAGGCAGTAGGGGATACTGGGGCGGGGGGAGCACTGGGGCTAGTAGCTCTGGAGCAGGCATAAAGTTCAAACCTTAACAAGATGAAACAAAAGGCTGTCTGGCAAAATGCTCCACCGCGTACTCGCCAGACTCGTGGGCAACAGTTTTCATGCTTGGCTTTTACCCCTCTCTCTTGCTCTCTCTCTCACTCTGTCGTTTCTCTACACATCCCCGTGCCTGCTCCCTAGCCTCAGCAGCCAGTACTGTCAGTAGCAGGATGCCATGGAGACGAAGACAGGAACAGAAACAGAAACCCAGACGAAGACGGAGCCAGAGGCAGAGACAGCGACAGCGATGGAGCCCGAGACGACGACAACTTGGCTGACAACAAGGCGAATGCAAATAAGTTCTGTCTCCGCTCATTTCTGCTGAATTTGCTCAGCTCCAACTGCTGATTTCCACCTTCACCTTCGCGTGCAGTCCGTTGTGGTCCTGGCCCCTGGTCCCTGGTTCCTGGTTCCTGGTCCTACAACTGACTGGGTCTTCGGTCTTTGTCTTTGGCTTGATTTATCTGGCATTTTATTGGCCAGCGCCATTTGCTTTCCAGTGCTCGTTGCTTGCTGTTCGGCCTAGACCATAATTTACGCATCTTTGCCACCTTTTTTGGGCCCTGCACTGGACTAATAAAGTTCTCTCAGGTGTGAACAGCCAACCACTCAGTTCACTCGCCATCCCATCCACATGGCCGCGGACGGGGCACACAGCTTAATTGATGACAACATCTTGGAATTTTCGCTGGTATTCCAGCAACTGAAGTTGTCTGGTTGTTCTGTTCGCCTGTCCGGCAGGAGGACTCCTGCCTTCTGCCTTCTGCCTGGGGGCCCAGCTGTTGTCGTCTTTGGCTAACTGAAATCAGTTAAATAATGAAACATTTGCACGATACTGAGGGGAATCGGAATCGAAATCGTATCGAGCGCGGGCTTAAGCCAGTTGCCTGTTGCCTGATGCCAGTGCCTGGCCTGGGCAGCAGGATAGGGATGCAACAGCATCCAGGCAACAACAACAACAACAACAATCAGCACAATCCACAGTTGTATGGTGCTACATATCGTACAAGATTTCCGGGAATTGAAAACTGCTAAAAATCGTGTTTGATTTTATACGTTTGCTGTTGGTGCTGTCCTCTCCTTATGCATGCAACCACAACCGCAACCGCAGCGAGGAGTGTAGTGTAGTGTGGCATGGGGCAGGCGAGATACCTGCAGCAGCAGCAGCAGCATCTACGATACGCGTCGTGGTTCAACATGCAATCGCAACAAACGAAAGCAGCTTGTTAACTAATTAAAACCAAAATATATGCAAATCAAAGGCCACAAAGCAGAGATACCCCAAAAACCCAGAAGCCAAAGACCCAGAAGGAACCCTGAAAGGAGTCGCCCTCCGACTGCCGCTTCCTTATCCCCCGATTTGGAGCTACCGTTTTGGATTCTGCTCTGCTCTGATCTGCTCTGTTTTGTTCTGTTTTTTGTTTTTGTTTTTTTTTTTCGGGGGGCAATTAAGTGAGTCGAAGGAGTCTGCCATAACTAAATAGCACAAAGAGCATTGTGCAAAAATTAATTGCAACATTTTGAGCAGGCACCCACAACAACAACCCAACCCCCGTCGGCAGCCCTCCTTCCTCCCTTGCTGATCCTGCCCCAAATGCAATCAATTTCGAATGGATTTCGAGCGAAGCAATCGAATGCGGATTTACGAGTTGCCTGGCCTGCATTTTGCCTTTTCAAGCCGGCCATTTGGCCCATTGTCGAGTGTCCCCCAGGGCTGCTGGATGCCTTCCAGCCTGATGATGGTGGGTGACCAGACCCATCTCCATCGTCGTCGTCGCCGTCGCCGTCGTTGTCGTCGTGGTCTTGTGTCTTCTGCTTAGGTGCGGACATATGTAAAACAAGCCATGAAACAACCAGCAGAGCAGCAGCACCAGGATTCGCATTCGCATTCGGAAGATTCGGAAGTGAAATTTATTTTGCATATTCGCCCCAAAAGCCATTGTCTTGTTTTTTTTGTTGTTGTTGTGTCGGTCCAGGAGGGATCTCTGCACTCTGTGGGGTCACCGGCAAGTGCCTGCTCCTGGGAAACTTTTAGCTCTTTGCATATATCAGGGAGGTAGGACCAGAGCAGACCAGACCAGAGGACAGCCCTCTCGATTGTCACTGGGAAATTATCCAATTTTGTGGTTTGCATTCAAATTGAGCAGCAGCGGCTGTCAATTTACAAAAGGCCCAGAGACTCCAGAGTAGCTATTGGTGGCAGAGAGGACAGCAGACAGCAGACACAGACACACAGCCCGAGAGCCCGAGAGCCCGTGAGCCAGAGCCAGACGAGTAGCTGTCATGTTGATGAATGCAATTGGCAATTGCCCTCAGCTTTCGGTGTGGTCCCTCGGCTTAGCCCGCGACTCTGCTCTTTGGGTATTGGATGTGGGGGGAGGGGATAGAATGTAGTATGGAGACCATCAAAATCATAATCGCGATCTCTGCCCGATCCCGATTTCGAACCCTTTTATTACTCGCTTCCGGATATCCAGGGCCATTAAATGTGCGCGGCCAACGCCGTTTATTAATTGCATCAAGATCAGGGGCCACAGCCGATCAGCCTCAAGCTCAGTGAAGTAAAAAAGTAAAAAAAAAAAACGAAACAGAATTTTGTGATAAGAAATTTCACTAATGAGTATTTACCTTTTGGGAATAACTCTGGGATTGGGCAATGCTTTTTTTTTAGGGTTAAACGAATGTGAAGTTTAACGGGGCGTATGCTTAATGCTAGATTAATATCGCGAATTTCTTGTGCGCTGAACTTAACGGCTGATCGCTCATAAAATTAATCAAGCTGCTTTAGGCTACTTTATAAGTTTTGCAGCATTTTACATTGTACGCCGCGATGCCCTCACTTTTCGTAATGGGTATGAGCGAATTTTAGGCTGTTAAATGGAATGCAGAATATTATTATTATATTTAACACTCAATAAAAACTGTAAGAAATTGCAGGCTGTCTCAAAAGTTTCTTTAGCCATTAAATATTTAACTGAACTCAATCAAAGCAATGAATTATTTTAGATTAAAGCAAATTGCAACTCAAAAATAGAGCATTGGAAATTCGATTTTAATGGCTAATATCTGTGACTTGTTTCGAAATTGTTGTTAATATTTTCACATACTTGTACTCATACTTTGGTGGGATTTCCTTTCCCTTTGCTGGGGGATACACGCTCGCGGTTAACAAATTGCTTTTGTTATCGCCAATTTCGATGCAGAGCGAGTTGAATGCACTCTGCTGTGCGACTCTTTGGCACTGCCACACCACACCACTCCACCTCTGCGGCCACACACTCGAGGACTCTGTATGTGTGTGTGTGTGCAACTCCTTGGCTGGCACTCACGTACACACTCAAGTACAAGTCAACCCGGGCGGTCGGTTGGTGGTCGCTTGCTTGAGCCATTTGTTACATTATAATATAATATAATAAATTTCATCCGCAGCTAGACAAACAGAAGAGTTGTGTAGAAGACAAATAAATAATGCATTTGGTCATAAATATCCTGGTTTGTCGCCTGATTGACGCCTGACGTTTGTCATGGGCCGGCCCCCATTTGCATTGGGTTCATTGGAAAATGTCAATTTTAATTGAATTTGCACTGACTGACGAAAGGCTTTTGGCTGCGGCCAAACTCCGATTTATGTCTTCTCAGCGTTTCGTAATAAACATGTCAGACCCAATCCTCAATCCACAGTCCACAATCCTCAATCCTCAATCCCCCAATCCCAGTCTCCGAACTCAGCAAACTCAGTTTCGATCTCTGTCTCAGAGCCAACTTTGGACCAACTAATTTGAGCCGCTAGCTGGGAACAGTTTTCTCAGACACACACACATACACACATACACCCATACCGATACAGATGAACAGGATCACTGGGGGTGGGGGGAGGACTGGGGGAAAAACCTGCTTTGGCAGCCAAGTGCTGGAGGCTGCTGTGGCTGCTGCAACTTGTCCCCTCGCCTGCATCACTTGCACCAATCCCAGACGCTAGCTTAATGCCATAATTTATGCGCACGACTCGCATTGGGATTGTGGCTCCGCCTTTGGGCCAATCAGCGCTGACTGCTTGGCCATGTCTAGGGCTGGCTAACAATATCCGCTATCCGCTAGCTGCGAAATAGCCGCAACTGGCATTTACATGCTAAATATTAAATATTCGCGGAGTTGGCACATGAATAAAAGTGGCAGCCAAACAATAATAATTATTTAAATGCAAATGCAGAAGAATATATTTTAAAATTCAATAGTAGATGCCTTGCCGGTAGAATTTATCTTAGACGAAAGTCAAGTTCAAGCATGAAAAGATTCAGCCATAACTTAGCAATAGTAACAATCGCAATCTGCGGTGTATCTGTATAAAGTTCTGAAGAAAGTTGCCTTTCTTCATCTGTGAACTGTTGGCCCCCCTGCAGTCTTAGCCTTTGGACATTCGAGCATTTCAAACCCCATAACAATCTTCTTTAGCTGTCCCTTGTGCGCTCCCCTCTCTGCAGGAAAACATGAATTACACATTTCTTCAGTTCTTGAATCGAATTCGACTCGGCTGGGAATCGCACCTGCCTGGGTAACCTGCGGCCACAGGATGAAGCAATAAAAATGCAGCGCGTGCCAAGTATTCCAGAAAAAAGGGAAAACAGAAAAACATAAACCGCCAAAAAAAATGAACACAGGAAAACTGAGAAACAGAAAGTGCAAGGTGCAAGCCGTCGAGTGGCAAGAGCCGCCGCCTGAGGCATCAAATGTGGGAATGGGAACTGAACTGTGTGGCACATCAGTAAATTGAATTACCGGGGGCTTAGCTGAAAGGCAAACCCAAAATGCATACCCTCAAAAAAAGAAAAGAGAAGAGCAGAAGCAGAAGCAGAGAAACAATTCTAGGCGGATTAATGCCGTTTCTCGTTTTGCCGCTTGAGTGACGGAAACCGCAACACTGAAAATTTGTTGGCAATTGTCGGATTTGGAAATTTGTCCAAAGATTTAATGCCTCAATGGATAAACACACACACACACAGTCAGACTCCCATTCGAAACCGATCTGATGCGATCTGATGTCGGCTGAGCGATTGCTTTGTCAATTGCCAATTGATCTTTTGGGCAATTGATCCGCTTTCGTTTCGCTTTCAATTTCATTGGATGGGATTTTTTTTCTGCTGCTATTTGTACATATGCTGGGGTGCGTGCTACAGAAAGATTAAAAACACACAAAAAAAAAACAGTTAAATCAATAAATTTCAAATGCATTTCCAATGCAAATTCTGGACCCATTATTCATCACGATATGCCATCTAAATCGGCTTTTAATTGTGAGCATTAATTGGTCGGTCGGTTAGTGATGGCTGTGTGCCGTGCGATAAAGATAAACACTTGACTTACATCCACTGCCCACTAGCACAAATACAAATACACTTAATTATGGCTTAGAGCCCGTTTTTGGCCATAAACAACGCACAAAAATTGATTCTTTGCCAGGGCAAACTTTATGGATCGACACTCGTAAAAAATCGCATCAAATCAGGCAAAATTATTGAGAGAAAGAGTAAACTAAGCCGGAATGGTGATGGGCGGGAGGTGAATCCTCAGAGAATCCTCGGCACGTGTAAATAAATTGCTTTCCAATGGGTCGGAACCCTTCCACTTGACCTGACCACTGGCCATCTTTATCAGTGGTCCGGTCTGGCCAGCAGCGAGCCAGCCCGAAAGGGTTACCTCTAATCCCTGGCAATAAAATACAATTTTGCCCTCAGCCAGAGAGAGAATATATGTGTCTCCCGCTGCCCGCTTAAGCTCGTGGAGGGTGTGTGGGTGGGATATCTTCTCGGAAGCTGTTCCTAGCTGTTGTTTAAATAAGAATTGAACTGTGAAGAAGCGATGCGAATGACGTTTAGTTTTTATGTTTGTTTATCGCTGAAACCGAAAGCTGGCCACTCGCCGCTCGGACACTCTCTACTTCAGTGCTTTCCCCCCTCCCCCACCCATAAATCCGTTTACTTATTTGCTTCTTTACGTTATTAAAGGATTGGATTTTGTTTTATTTTATGGATTTAAGTTGGTTGCCTTTTGGCAAATTTGACTTGCCTCCGGGGGGGCCAATCATTCAACTGTGTAATTGGCTTTGAAATGTGCATTTGTTCGCCTTAGAGTTTGAGTTCTGTTCGATATATAATGGCTGCAGAACTGTAAAGCTTAGAGTTCTCGCTGCTGATGACCATCGCGTGAGACCAGAGACCAGAGAGAGAGGGAGAGAGAGCAGAGGTAACCAAGTTAGTGCTCTCTGTTTTTATTGCTTATTACTGGCCTAATTGAGGCCATTGTCATTCCGGCTCTTTGGCAGATCTTTGCTGCTTGCAGCTTGCATGTCTCCTGTGCGACGGGGTTCGGGTTCGGGTTCACTCGCCCACTTAATTGTCATTTTCAGTGTGTGTGTAGGGTCTGTGTTTGGCGAATGACAGACAGACAGCATTTTGGGTGCTGAAATGCTCGAGTTGCACGTGAGGCGACAATTATGCAGTACCATTTCACCATGCAACATGTTGCAAAGAATTCAAATGTTGCCAGGCCCTGTGTGAAAGACTTGTCTCAGCTGAGAATTACATGAATTAGAGATAGTTGGTGTGATTATATAAGCACAGCTCGGGCGTAATACCTGTTATAAAAGATGCATGCGTGATAGCTGAGCAGTTTGATATGAAATGCTTACAAATAACATGGATTACTGAGGAGTTTTAAGCAGACATTGCTAACCACATGTCATTTAGCTCTTGTGGCAAAAAAAAAAAAACCTGAGAAATTATACGAATTGTAGGAGGATTTAAGTATCAGCAATTTGTGATAAGCAAATAATATTTTTAGAGTAAAATTCTAAACTAAATGTTGCTAAAAAATTACAAAACTTACACTCTATTAAATAATAATATTCGTACACTCTATTAGAAAATATAATTTCTAATTCCTTTAAAGTTTAATTGCTCAGAATTCCTCTAAGAATTCCCTCAGCATCCCTTCATCAAACATCAAATTTACACAGCAGCTATAAAAGTGTTTTAATATATATATTAAACCAACATTTGTTTGGGCAAGAAAATAAACAATATAATCGACATATTTTCTTATCAAAAATGACATGTAATAAAATATAAAATACTCAAATTTGATCTAACCTTGACTCTCCTCCCTCGACGCTCTTAGATCTTGTTTGTGACCTGTCTCAAAGTGGCATAATTACATGTTCGGATGACAAATGCCAGGCCTGGGGAAAGGGGACTGACTGCGTTCATTAGGGATTGTCGCTGGAGTGGGCGAGCGGCGTGGAATGTCCGTGTGTGGGGGAAGGTATATGTAGTAGGGCTCCCTCGGCAACCGAAGGAATGCTGCACGAATGCGCGCGATAAACTAGCCAAAGGAATGACCAAAAAAGTAGAGAAAAGAGAATAAAGAGAGAGAGAGAGAGGGAACGTACCCTGGCTGTCCCGGTTGCAGCCACAATTGCATTTTTGGTTACATTTCGCTCACGTTTCGGCTGCAATTAAAACCGAACGAAAGGGAACCACCACAAGCGAACAGCGGCAACGGCGGAGGTAGCTGCACCGCGCTTAGCCAACTATGAAGATTCAGATAAGCGTCTCATTTTCCTAGCAGCTTGTCCAGGGTCCACCTCGGGCCCAGGTCCATGGTCAGTCGCAGTCGCAGTCCCAGTGCCAGTGCCTGGCCCGGGGCTGGGGACAGCTTTTGGTCAGTTCTCGTTTTGTGTTGTTCTTCACGTTTTCCATTTCATTTCATTTCATTTCGTGTGGCACAGGGGCGTGTTGCAACAGCACACAAAAAATTGTCGCCTCAAGTGAGATGTGGGGAGGCGGTTATAAAAGGAGACAGAGACAGAGAGTGGAGGGGTAAAGACCTTGAGTGCCCTACACTTGCATTGAAATTCCAACAAAATGTAACCAAAAAATGTACGAGGGTGTAGGCATATGACTCGCTCCCCTCTTTGTTCTGCCTCCCCTCCTACTGCTCTGCCTTTCCTTCCCCACGCTTTATCACTTATTCTCCTAGCGTACCTCGGAATTCAAATTTATTTGTATTAATGTCATTTTAAATGTTTCCAAACTGCTGTTTCTGTCTCTTTTAACAAAAGTTTTTAATTAAAAAACCATTTCGAACCGGTCTAAAGTGGTGTGAGGTAGGGTGGTGATGGTGGTGGTGGGGGGCTAGCACTGCTCGACTGCGGATACATTTACAAATTGCCCAAAAACGGCCACAACCAATCAAAACTGATCCTCATTCGTGGTCGTGGTCGTTTGTAATGATTGCAAACACTATCTGTCCATGTTGATCTCTTTCTTTGTGGCTCGCTCTCTGCCCTCCCACCCCCCTTTGCCGTTTGTCTGTTGGCAAAAAAAGAAAATGCTTTTCCAGAGAATTTCCCCCAGATCATGACTGTGGGGCTCGCGCACTGCGAAACTGCATAGAATTTCAAGCATAATCGCAGCGAGTGAGCGAGCGGGCGACTAACAAACCAGCAAACAAGGCGAAAACAACACAAAACTGCAAGTTGCAACTTGCAACAGCCACAGAACCAACAGCAACAACAACAACAAACAAACAAAGAGCGGCAAAGGTATCATCATAATCATAATGCGCATAAGCCGCCCGCCTGCCTGCCTGCCCGTCCAGTGGTTGGCAGATGTGCGATGGGAGATGGTTGGGAGGAGGTTGGCTCCGGGAATTCGTTCCAACGAATTCGCAATTCTGCGAAATCAAATTGCACAAATATTTCTCTTATGCAATGCACCAGGGATGGCGGCGGCAGGCGGCGGTTAGCAGAATAGAGCGGCAGATCCCCCAGCTGGAGCACTAACTAAGTAACTAAGCCTTAGTCTCAGCTCCAGCGGCTGCTGGGCTGCTGCTACGCCAGTGGTGGCCATTGTTAGACGCAAACGCAGCAGATGCAGGCGCAGACACAGCGACACCACACAGGCCAGCGATGGTCGCCATGAAGCAGCTTTGGTAAATTTCTGGTTTACACGTTGCAAAAAATAATGCACACAAACAAAATAATATTTTGCATTAAAATAAACAAAAAGAACAAAAAATTGAGCCGCCCCCGGGTGGACTCGAACCACCAACCTTTCGGTTAACAGCCGAACGCGCTAACCAATTGCGCCACGGAGGCCGATGTGAAACGTCTGCCTAAATATAAATCTAAAATCAGATTAAATTTGCCTGACTAAAACATTTAATTTAAAAGTATCAAAGGCCATAAATAATAAAAATATTATTTATAGTATTTGTTGATAATCAATATATAGAAATTTTTAATCTCATTTTTTCTTACCTTTAAGAATAACAAAAATAAATATAACAAAAATGTACACCACGATCCTGTTCAAACCCTGGCAACTTCTGATCGTATTATTCACTCTACGAACTCCTCGCTGTAATATTCACATAAAAGCAAAACTAGTTTTTCTTTTTTATAAACAGAACTGAAAGATTCATGTTTTCTGTTGTTGTGGCTCGGACATTTGCATATCATTATTGAAATACGAAATATTTTCCACGCAGACAGCGAGTAGAAGATTGAATTTCAACATTTCAACATGGCTAAGTATAATTATTTGTGAAATATGTAGCAAAAACACAAACGATTTCAGTGGGTAATATGTATAAGGGGTTATGAAAATCGTTTAACAATCTATTTTGTCTAGTTATTGAATGGAATTCTGCTATAAATTTGTTCTACTTATCTAGAGATTTTAATCTACAAATTTTATGTAGATTTGACATCTATTGACAGTTTTGATTTGACTGGAATATACTCCTCGTATATGCTGTGATTTCTCTCTGGAAACGATTTCTGGCAGACAACGCAAACTCGCAGTTCCGTGTAAACATTTTGAGCGTCTGGCAGTCTCCCGTGAACGTGATAAGCCCAAATCAACCGCATCATCATCATCATTGCCCGTCGTCGTCGTCGTTGTCGTCGTCGTCGTGGTGGCTGCCGTTGTCGTTCCTGTTGTTGTTCCTCTTGTTGTGGCAGTTGGGCCTAAACCTCGACTCAGCCAGGCCAATCGGCATCGCAGGCCATGGAATTACAGCATCTCTAATCTCTCGACAATTGTGGGCGCGCACACCGAGAGCGCAGCGCGAAATCATGCGAAGAGGAAATGGAATCGCAAGATGCAACTGCAAACTGCAACTGCAGCAGAAGGAGCCTGCAAGCAGGAGGGCGGCGGCCGATCAGTAGGAGTTGCAACCAAAGGGTGGGGGGGGGGCGGTTGCAGACCCCAAGCAGTCTGCTAAGGTCTCTTAATGCACCCAATGTCTGTGTCTGTGACTGGGTCTGGGTTTTTTTTTTTGTTTCCTCTCTGCTTTTCTTTTTGGCCATGACCATGTCCCAAGTCCCCCTGTCCCTGATCGTGTCTCTGGCACTTCTAACTCCAGAGAATTCCTTTAAATGGTTTTGGCAACAATTTCTGTCGAGTTCCTTTAGGTTTTGTGCATTTTTTTTTTTTGTTGCCGTGGAGGCCAGCAAATGAATCATACCAGCTGAGCATGGAGGCCGGAGCTCGCCTCCTCCCTGCTGTGGCGTCGAGTGCTGAGTCGCAGTCGCAGTCCCAGTCCTGGCCAGTCGAGTCCCCGCACAGTGATAGAGAGGAGGAGGAGGCGGCGGCCAGACCTGCCTGCACAAGATGTGTGAATTTTTGTTTTTGTTTCTGGCCAAACAGGGACGGCCCCAGCTCTGTAGCTGTGGCGAAAAGAGTGAAAATTTATTGAGCTGTGGGCGCGCATTATTCATGCACTGCATCCAGGCCCGAGTCAGAGTCAGAGCCAGAGCCAGAAAGCCAGAGCGATTCCAGGCAAGGTCCCAAAAGTAGGCGACACCGGGCCGTGCCATGCCAAGCGGAGTCGAGCTTGGGGACTTAACAGTCGCCGTCGCCGTCAGTTTGGGTTAACAGGTTAATGTTGTCCACGGGTCCAAAAAGAGAGACTTGAACAGCAACAAAAAAAAAAACTAAGTATATCGTATAAAACTATGCACTGCCATTGTTTCACATGCCTCACGGGGCTGGGGCTGGGGCCTGGACTGCCCTGCACTGCAACGCCGTGACCAGATCGAACCACTTATCGCCTGTCAAATGCCATCGATGATGTTGTTGTTCCCCCTCTGTCTACTGTCTACTGTCCAATCCCCTAGCTAATGATGATGATGACGAAAGTAGAGTTTCGCTGCTGGAATGCGGATTTGCAGCGCAATTGTATGTTCAATTAGCCCCAGCAGCAGCAGGCAGGGATCAAGAAGTGTTGCCTGCTTATCACCTTGACTCTGGTAATTACACAAGAACTGATGTTGGCAACAATAATTCGTTTTGGCACAATTCTGGGAAACTTAAATTTATGCCTCTCCCTCTCACTCTGTGTATGTGCCTCCCTCCTGCTCCTACTGCTCCTCCACAGAGAACCCATGCTCAGGGCGCATTTATCGGGCAGCATCAATAAATTCTCGCAGCCCAAGCAGAAGCCCAGCAAGCAGAACACAACACAACAGAACAGAACAGATCGGATCCGATCCGAACAGCAATCGCAGGTCTCAACATTTCATAATATTTACAATAAACATGCAACTGTGTGAAGCGGAGCTACACTGCGCGGAATAAAACCAAGAAATTCGTTTTCGAATTTAATTGTTAGAACTCTGCAATGCTAAGAAATTGACTGTTGCTGCGGTGTATTTATGATTTTTGTCAGTGTAGTCCGGCAGTCCGCTCAAAGGAAGCTGCAACATGGAGTGGCACGGCATCGGACTTGGACTTCAGCACAGTTGCTGGCAACATTTAGCGCTTCATGTTGCGTGAAATTTGACACTTTTGGCCAAAGAGATGACGACACAAAATTGTGCAGCGTGAGCTGGGCCAGACAGACAGGCAACATTTTGTGGCTGCCTGCTGCCTGGTTGCATGTGCTTTTTGTTTTTTTTTTTTTTATAGAGAATCCGTAGCACTCGGGGGCTACCGAATTTATGTGCCTTTGTCATATTTGCCAGGCACTTCTTCTCCTGTCTCTTGGCTCCTTCTTGTTTTTGTGTCTTTTTCTTTTCTTTTTCTTTGTGTTTATTTTTTTTTTAACAATAATACACAAATATGGCCAGTGCCTGGTTGTCAACAACTAACCCAAAGGCCAGTTAACCTCTCCACAGCCACAGTCAGAGCCAGAGCCAGAGCCACAGCCATCTCCACAGTCATCTCCATCTTCAGGACCGACTTGAGGTCCGGCTACGGCTACGGCCTGGACTGGTCTGGAGTGTGGGGCTTAAAAGGCAGGCTCATTGCATGTGCCATGCAAAAACGCACACAATCAAGCGACAAATTGATCGCACTCCCAGATAGCGCCGGCTGGCCACAGTGGGACATAACCATGAAATACTTACAGGAATAACTTTAAAAATGGTTGAGAAAAGTTACAGCAAATGCTAAAGGAATCGCTATAAAAAAAGGTAAAACTGCATTCTGGTTAAAAACTTAATCATCTCAGCCCCACTGTGCCTTCATTTTGTGCCCGGCACTGTTATGGTCGTAGGCCTACCTACACACACACTCCCTCTTGGCAGCACACCAGCTCCCTGCGCCATGATTCGGCCAGGCCAACGAGGTAACTAATATCTGTTGCAATTGCCAATGCCAATTTTCCTATTTAATATGCCACGAATTGACATGGGCCGTTGCCATTAAGCATTTGATATGACCAGGCCCAGAACCAGAACCACAACCACAACAAGGACCAGGACCAGGCCTACAACCAGACTCAGGCAGGGCCATGTTTGGAGCTGGGAGTTGGACATGTGATGACATTGCATTGGCCAGATGCAGATGCAGTTACAGGCGCATTGGCATTGGCAGTGCCAGTGGCAGTGGCAGTGGCCGATGCATGCCTAATTTAATCAAATTAGCTGAGAACTGTAATGGAATGAGATTGTTTGGGGCAGGCAGGCAGAAGCAGAAGCTCATTTGGTTAATCAGTTGATTGTGTGTGTGTGTGTTTGTGTTTGTGTTTGTGTGTGTGGGGGCCCAGAGTAAATTATGACAAAGTTGCTGTGGCAAATGGGTAGCATATGGAGATCTGGCAATTTCTATAATTAATTTGCAGCACTCTCTATCGTCCCTATACTATCTCCATCTCCCCTCTCGCACTCTATCTGTTTGTGCAAGTGCAAATGCAATTTGTGCAATTTAATTTCATTAGAATAATTCTAATTAGAGCAATGACTTGTAGCTGCTATCAGAGTCGAACCATCATTGTTGGGACTAAGCTGCAGCTAGCTCTGCTCTGCTCTGCTCTGCTCCATGGTGCTGCATCTGTGTGCGTGTTCCTGGTATCTGTGTGATAACTGAAATTTAATTGAAATTGCGGCAGGCTATTGTAGAAAATATTGAATGGAGAAGCAATTACATTTGCCAGTTGGCCGGGCATTGATGAGCTCTCTCTCTCTCCCTCTCTCTCTCTCTCTCGGTCGGCCAATGATAAATACGGCTAATGGAAATTGGCCCACAGATTATAATGTTTGTTTCCATCTAAATTGAATTGCAATCGAGGCACTCGCTCTCCTGTTCGTATTAAAATTCATTTAAATCGACTCCAATAGCACTCGCACTGGCACCAGCACTGGCACTCGCACTACCAATGCTAAAAGCTATTTCCAGGGACCTATCGCTGCTAATCATCTAAAGAAGTGTCCCTGTGTGTTCGTTTGTGTGCGTGTGTGCGTGTGCGTGCGTATCTGTGTGTGTGTGTGTCGCCATTGTTGGGTGCACATTTCCAATCAGATAAACACGCAGACCAAAACGCACGAACTGAAACTGAAACAGAAACAGAGTCAGAGTCAGAGCTACGGATACAAAAGCAGAGAAAGGGCGGGCGTCGGGAGCAGGGGAGCAGGGCCAGGATAAAATGAGGAAATGGACATTGTCAAAGCAAGGAATGGGGAAACTCCTCCAGCATGTCCATCCCCAATCCCCAATCCGGCTCCCTATCGCTGTTGCCACTAATTAGTTAATGCATGACCAAATATTTGCTGCTGTCTTGGTCTCTGACCACGCAGCGAGGAGTCGATTGAGGCTCTTAGGCCACAACAGAAATGTTCAATCATAGATTTACTCAATACAATTAATTCCAATGTATTTGTTTATCGTTTATGAAGCACAGAATATTTCAGAATAGTTGGGATGGGTTCTCTAACAATTATTTGGGAATCGGAGGGAGGGGATTGAATCTGCAGATTGGATCTGAATTTTGACAGAAATGACTAGTTTTTCTTTATTTGAACTATGCTAGAACTATAACAGGATTACCTACAAAATTAGTTAAAATATAAAAAATAAATAGATTTTTTTTGTTTCTTCAAAAGGCTGGCCTGCAAATTTCAATGCATTCAATAACAGGATTCATCATGTAACAATTTATTCCTTTAAAATATGTTCAGGTTCAGGTCTGGCTTTAAGCAGCCTCTGAAGCTGTTAAACTCATTTAACTCGGTTAACTCTTCATTTACAAAAAATAACAAAATAAAGTTAGGGCCGCATAATTTCCCCATTCTTGTCTGTTTTGGTTGTTCCTGTGACTGTCGAAGCCCTACTAATTAGTTAATGCATGGGGCACCGAATAGCATTTGATGGGACCATCAGAGACAAGCGTTTCCCCCTAATACTCATCTAGCCAACCCGAAGCCCTTCCAACGGACCCAGCACCGAACCTAACCCATTGATTTATGCTCATATTTTGTGTGGTTTATTTATGTCGTTGGTGGCATGTTCTCCAACTGGTTTCAGATGGCGTGCCCCATTATCATCCCATGTCTGTGCCCCTTCCTCACTCTCTCTCTCTCTCTCGCACTCTCTCTCTCTCTCTGTCTGTCTGTCTGTCTGTGTGAATGGTTTCCCATTGGCTGGACATAGTTCCGGGCTTATCTGTGATGCTGATTAACTGATTTATATGGCTGGTCATTGCCTATGCATTGATCACCGCACTTGGCCAAATGATGGACTGGGGTAGAAGTTACTATTACAGTTAGTATAACTGTTACAATTGGCCCGTGACACATGTGAATTTCGACTGTTGGTCTGTCTGTTGTGTTTGGGTGTGCGGTGGGGGGCGGGGGTAATTGCCAAGGCTCTGACTCGAATGACTTATTTTGTTTCAATTATATAGTAATTATATAGCAATTATACATAGTATGTGCCTTTTGTTTTGTTTTTGGGCAGCAACTTTGTTGTCGGGCCGTAATGGCCGAGCCCGAGCCGACGCGTCGGGCTGTGCCTAGCACGCAGTGGTCATGTGATGCTGTCGAAACAAATGAATGTGGAATTTTACAGTAATTACAATTGTCGTATGCAGACACAGCGTTTCAGTATTGTAGCGCATTTTGGGGACATTTATTTGGCTTCCAATTTTAAACTGATGGATTAAATATGTAAAACGTTTCCAATAATTATGTTCCCTAATCGATTGGTTCGTTTAGTCATCGTAAAACAATTCTAAATTGTATAAAACCAATTGTTTAAAATACTTACATTGGGGTTGGGGTTGCATTCGTTTCCATATCGATCATCAAAAATTCGACATGGGTCAGCAATCCTTTTGAAATAATTTCCCTGCCTCTAAACATTTTTTTTTTTGGCTTGCAATACTTTCATTAACGCCCTGCACTGTCCACCCAGAGATATATGCCTCAATAACTGAACAATATGGACTTGCTTGGCTGCATTTTTGCTTCGTAGTGCCCTGTCGTGCCGTGCACTTAATTGTTGTCCCAATTATTGCACCGCCATGAGATATATGAGATATACCCGGCCGATAGCTGCGTATTCATATTATTGTTAGCATTTGGGAAAATTGATAATCGCGAACAGAAAAAAAAAACCTTTGGCAAGGTTCAGCGGAAACGGATGCAGGGGCGACAAAAACCTAATGGGGTCATCATTGCATTGCATATTGTTCGTCTGGTTAGGGCCTGGGTAATGGGTAGTAGACACGCGTTTGTCATGTTGATGGCACCATTAACAGATCCGTGTGGTGTTCCCATAGTTCCCATAGTTCCCATAGTTCCCATAGTTCGATTCTGTGTCGATCAGGTTTTTGGCAGCTAGAACATAACTCGGTTGAGTTTTCGTAGCTTAATTCTGGACTGCGCACATTCAAATTGAAGTACAAAAGACTTAGGCAACAAACTTGGCCACTGCTGAGTAGCTCTGGTGCTCTGGTGCTCTGCGGCGCTATTCTTGTGGCAGAACATGCCATTTCACGCCTCCAAACAACTCATAATTCAAGCGTTCAATGGCCAGCAACAAATGCTGCATAACAAATGACCAACACAGAACAGAATCGAACCGAACCCAAAAACCAAAACCAAAACAGCACCAGTAGAAACCCCAATTGAAGCACGTTTCTGGTGTACCAAAAGACGCATCGAAATTTAAAGACCGATTCATAAGCATAAATGGCCATTATGAAGACATCATTCTGGGTCCGCAGCTCACGGGGGGATTTATTACCAAACCAATTTCGATATTGTGTCCACTCATCCGGCGGCAATTAATCATCTTCAGTTACCGTTCTCAATTAGAATCGTTTGCTTTTTGTATTTTTCGTATTTTATGTATATTTGTTTCTTCATAAATTATTTTTATTTATTTTTATGATTTTTTTTTGTTGTTTGTTGGATTTTTCTGGTGATTGCCATTAAGTTTAGTACAATTTTCCATTTGATTTTTTGTTTTGTTTTTGTTTTTCGATTTTAAATAAACATTATGTTGCTTGGTTTTTGTGTATATTCAACTATCAATATGGCCAAATTACAATACATTTATCGCTTATAATACATATTTATAGCTCTATATATATAGATAGTTATGTATATCGTAGTGGGGACACATAAATTAGGGTTACGACTAAACCGGCTTTTTACACAGAACTTAGGAGTATACATGGTTAGGATTTGCTCTTCTTGTTTTTGCTTTTGTTTTTTTTTAGGTTTTCGCCTTTTCTGGCTTTTGCTAAAATTATACAAAAATTGCTAACAAATGTATTTTACAAATTGCCTTTAACATTTAATTTAATTTAATTTAATTAAATTTAGTACTTTATGTTTATTTCTATGCATTAATGTGTTTTTGTTTTGTGTATATATTTTTAAGACTTAGGTTTAAACATTGAACATTTAAGTGTGTGTGTGTGTATGTGTGTGTTTCTTGTTAGTTAAAAGTTGGGTGCGGCCCTGGCTCTTTGAAATATTTATATATATTTGCTTTCTGATTTAGTTTTTTTGTTTGTATTAAATTTATTTTACAATGGCTAAGGGCGCTCCCTAGTGAATATTTATATATATAGATTTTTTCATTTTTTGTTTATCACGTCTGTTTTGTTTAGAGTCTAAGAATTTAACTAGTTTACAGTAGGCATACGCTATAAAGTATTTTGTGCAATTTTCAATTGCATTCCGCGAATTAGGACAATCGTCTTTCATTTCGTTTTCGTTTTATTTGTAACTTTTATTTTACAAAACTCTTTTCTTTTCTCTTCTTTTGGACGTGCGTTGTAACGGTGTTTTGTCTGCTTTTGTTTTGTAGCAATAATTTTTAGTTCTCTATGTGCTTGATTTTTCTTCTTTTTTTTTTGTTAATATATATACACAATAAATATTTATGAAACTTGCTCTTTCCCTCTCGTTTCTGTTTCGTTTCGTTTTGTTTTTTATGGCAGTTCATAAAGCACAATTGAATACGCTGAGAGAAATTAAATTAATTAAGCGAAATATGAAACAGAGAAGCCATAAAGGCGAAAATAAAATACAAATAAATGTGCAGCCCTTTAATTAATTTTAATGGGGTTTTTTGTTGTTGTTGTTGTTATTGTTGCGGGCTTCACTCGGCACGGAGTCCGGTCCGATTCGACAGCAACAAAACGAAAGCTTAAATAATTAAAAATTGCACGCAATGTTTACAATTAGGAAAAACCAGCGCCTGGGCATCACTGGCACACTCGCACATACTTATGTACATATATGTATGTACATACATATGTACCATCCACACATACGATTATGTGTGGGTGTGTGGATCTCAAGGGCTAATAGCGAACGGGCTGTGGCTGTCCAGGGCTGGCTGTCAAGGAGTCCTCAGTTTGGCATTGTGTTTGTTGTATTTGTTTGCATCTGGATTGCTTCTCATTTGTGGCATTAACTGAACAGATTATTGTTCAAGTTATTACCGCTCCATCACGTATAGTCTGTGCGCCAGGTGCCCTACAAGAGACCGAGACAGAGAGAGAGAGCAGAAAGATAGTAAAGCATTAGTAAGAAAGCTCTCAATGGAATCCACTCGCAAGGCAGAGCTTTGCCGAAGCCTTGAGTGTTTTAAGCTGCTCGCAACTCTTTAGTAGTACTCACCATTGAGCTGAGTCCCAAGTGATAGGGCTGCGAGTGGGGCACTACACCGCCGCCCAAAGAACCAGCGGTGGAGAAGCCTCCCTGCAGGCCACTGGATGCTCCCAAGGCCCCCATGCCGCCGGTATACCAGCTGCCATGCATATGCGCATGCGCCGGATGCAATCCACTCGAAAGGTGTCCATGTTGCGCTAAACACACAGAGAGAGAGAGAGAGAGAGAAACAAATGAAGAGAACAGGCGTTAGTATGAGTGACAACCGTTTAATTGGCGCTGCAGAAGGCAGATGCAGATGCAGCTGCAGCTGGAACTGGAGCAGAGATGATGCTTACCCATGGAGGCAGAGAAGCCACCGCCGAAGCCCTTGGAGGGGTCCAGAGGCTTAAAATCGCCCATGCCCAGATGGCCGCCCATCGGCAGACAGCCGCCGCCCAGACCCTTCTTCTTCTTGGACTTGGAGCTCAGCTTGCGGTTACGCGTCTGTATGCCCTCCTTCTTCATGGTGAGCGGACGATTGACCTGTAAAGCGTAGGGGGAAACAAAAATGGAGGTGAAAACTTTTGTGCGGGAAAATCAATAAAGGAAAAAAAAGGAAAAGAAAAAAACTCGGCGTCTGACCACTAAAATGGGTCAAATTTATGCAAATTCATGGACCGGAAATGCCGCTAGCTGCACACGCTGTCTGTTGCAGTTGCAACTCTACCAGTTGGTGTTGGTGCGAGGGAGGGGGTGCTACGAGTGTCTGTGCTTGTGTGCTTGTGTGTGAGTGCAACCGGGAAGTGAAAATGAAGTATTACAAGCATTTCTACACGATCAGATAAGCGACATTTGCGAATGCGATTAGTTGGCGCTGATAAGCGCTGCCAACGGCACCCGGGCAACTTTTTTTTGTTTTTTTTTGTGTGCCCTCTCTCCCTCTCAGTGCGCTGTGCTCTCGTTCGCTACAGCGCTGCTGTTGTCGTAGTCTTCCCTTGGCCAATGCCATTGTTGCTGCTGCTGCTGCTGCGGCTGCTGCTGGGCTCTCTTCATATGCAATCGCTTATCACTTGCGAACATCTAAGCGGCAGCATGCGCTTCATTGCGCTACAATTACAATATTGAGTTACCCTATTCCCAGCGCACCAACACCAGCGGAAGAGGCAGCTAGGAGCAGCCAGCGGCAAGAAGCCGAAGCTTTAGATACTCTTGCAGATTTGTTTGTTCCTATGGCAGCTATACTTGCAAATTACAGTGCAGCAAAAATTAAGTTTCAGACTATTCCCTCGGTGGCACACAAAATGTATGGCAGGTATTGGATCAAGATTGTTTCCTGCGCTTTAAACAATTTGTATAAAGTCCTAATATCCCCTGCTAGGGTATAACAACAGCAGCAGCAGAAGGAGAGGAGGAGGAGGGAGCAGCAGCAGCAGCCAGCAATGACAAAAGGAAATAACGAAATGTTACATTACAAAGAG
This sequence comes from Drosophila obscura, assembly GCF_018151105.1. Taxonomy (NCBI): domain Eukaryota; kingdom Metazoa; phylum Arthropoda; class Insecta; order Diptera; family Drosophilidae; genus Drosophila; species Drosophila obscura. The sequence goes on along the minus strand of NW_024542736.1, from coordinate 1,610,790 downwards.
CGAGCGACAAAGAGAGAGCGCAGAGCAGAGTAGGGCGCTGTGTGGTTCTCCCTTACCTGGGCGTGAATTATACGACATTGTTTGTGCCTTTTTTTTCTTCCCTTGCAAAAAGCAAACACAGAGAAATTGTTAAATTGCCGGCACATAGAAAAGAAAAAGAGAGTTCTGAAGTGCCGAGATTTGAGTGCATTTCGGGGGGTTGATCTGATCATGATTGTCCCAGCCAAACGTATCACTTACAGAGTCGGATGCGGAAAGGGGATGGAGGGAGTATACATAAGCTGAACAAAAACTGTATCAAGATCACTTAGCGAGATCGGCAGCGGCAGTGCCCAGCGGCACAGCCCACGTAATTGATAGTCTCTCTAGCGTTTAGCGCAAATTGTGGCAATTAGCAAGTCGGCAGCTGCGCTTAAGCTTTAATTGATATGCAGCAACAAAGCATAAAGTTGTTAATGCACACAGGCCCTGATCATTAGGGAATTCACAGGAAAATGCACTCCGAGGAGCAGCACCAACAGCAGCAGCAGAATCAGCAGCAGCATCTGCAGATTAACTTTTTTTTTATGCATAAAATCTAAATCGAGCGTGGAGCGCACACACGCGCCGCTGCAGTTGACTTGCAATGTGACAGCAGGGCCCACCCACATCACATCCACCATCCACACACACACACACACACTCTTGCACACAGCCCCGATGCAAGTCCCCGATGCAAACAAGTAGCGAGACAGAGACACTGGCCTGTTGTCGGCAAATTGTGTGAGACATGTGTAGGAGGGGGTCGTCAGGTCAGAGCGAGACGGCGCCAGGCTGCAGGCCAGCAGGCAGCCCTGTCGGCGCGCCGGGCACCGTTAGGTCACCTTTATGAGTTATTGTCCAGGACAACACACTCACCCAGCCGGTGCACAGCGGGCAGCGCATCTCTCTCTCTCTCTCTTGCTCCTCGCGAGATAAGCAGAGATAAAGATTATCAGGCGATGCTCAGCAATTGTCTCATTTGCTGTTAATTAACATGATGAGGCTCACAGTTCCAAGGAAATGCCAGCAGATGCCAGATAACAGACCAGAAGATTTAGCAAGTGTGCGGAAAGCGTATGAAGAAGAGAGCACACTCGCACTCGCACTCCCCATAGGGGAATACAGCTGGGAGCGGGGGAAAAGTGCTCCTAGCCAGTCCCCACTGTACGGCAAAATTTCCATAAAATGTGCCAATCACTTGAGCTTGAAGTGTGGCCCGCACAGGCGACCGGGCCGAATAGCAAACGAATTGAATTGAAATGAACTGCGCGACAGAGAGAGGCAGCAATAGATACAGGGAGACAGAGGGAGAGCGAGCGAGAGAGAGAGAGAGAGATGGAAATAGCTACAAAAATGTGCGCTGATTGGCATCTTATCGCGATGGGCCACTGTCCAATTGACGGGAAAATGCTCGCAAAAATACATTTCGCTGTAAGAAAAGCCACCCAAAGTGCATACATATGCCGCATGTGGCACGTTGCAAAATTGGTGGTTTTTTTTTTATTTATTTTGCTCTCTTCCCGCAGTCTCAAATCAGATTAGCGAAAATGGAGCACTCTTTGATATTTGCCTTTTATGGCCGGGCTCAATTAAAAATATTTCGCCTTTGCCGATAGCCATCGAAGTGCAGTGCAGTTTTCCTCCCATGCGGCAATGTGGCAAGTGGCAGGCGGCAGGCCGCAACTTAATTAGTTTTCCCAGCCGGAGAGACAGTGGGGCCAGACAGGTGGCCCATCACTTAGGGGCCACTGACATGTAAATGTGCCAAAAGTTCAGCCCGCAAAACTCATTAAAAACTTGCCGCGGGGAATCCTAAAAGTTTTAGAAAAAACCAAGATAGAAAAACCCAAAGAAAAAAAGGGACAAAGGGACGGGAAAACGAAGAAAAACTTGAGCTTATCCCCCTGAAAAGCGTGGCTAATGAATATTTAATAAGAACGGGTGGCCGGGGGGTGACATAACATTATTCAATCCAATGCAGTTTAGCTGGTGCTCGATTACATAAATTACCCCGATTCGTAGCTAAAAAGGGGGAGATGGTCCTTGCATCCTGCCACGCGTTGGCCATAACCGAAATCTGGGAAAAGCTTATCGCATTTTCACAGCCAAACACCAGACTAGACGCTTATCGCTGTCGCAGGGGGTGGTGTGTGCTGCCGCTGCCCGTTGAGAGGGTGGTTGGTTGGTTGGTTGGCTAACTGGCATCTTTAAATAATCATCAGCCATTCATCACGAGGGGTGCAACCTGCTGGGGCAACAAATGAAGAAGCTAAACGGAAGTTCCAACCCCCCGGGATGGGGGGTGGGGAGACACTTCATTTTTGTCACATTTAATCTGTGCGCTCCGTCCGACACTTATGGAATGGTCCAGACTGGACGGGGACGGTTAAATGTGGCATGAAATCGCTTAAATCGTAAATCGATGAAGCTGCTGTTCTATGAGGGAGCGGGGTGTGGGTGTGGGTTCCGATGACCAGTGATCTATGGATGGGTTGAAATATCTTTAAAGGATGTACTTACATTGTGCAGCTTGTAGTACAATCCGCAGGCGTTGCAGACGGGCTCGCCGCTGGCGTTGCGCCGCCAAAGGGTTGTGGTTGTGGTCTTGCAATTGGCGCAGGATGTACCCGCCCGCTTGGCCGCACTCTGCAGCGACTGCAGTGTCTGGAAAATAGAAGAAAAATGAAGGGTTACTAAAGGATATCCGCTGGTTAAGCTACTTCCCCTCCCCACCCAAAATTGATTATGCTAATGCAGTCGATCAGCTAATTGAACAGCGCCAAAACTAACGCACAGTACCCATACCCATAACCTCCATTCTCCCTCTGCACAGAACCCAAACAAAGTTGCTCAACACGCCAGGCAACAGCATTTTTTAAATGGCATACCAAAAGCAAACTCAAACCCCAAACCTCCTCACTCCACCAGCTGCTCAGCTTCACTTCAACTTCAACTCCAACTCCTGGCTGGACCCAAAGCTGGGGCCTTCGACTTGGGTTAACAGCAGCATCAATTCATTAAAATGACAATTTTTACAAAACTGCCCAAAAACAACAGCAGCAACAACAACAACAGCACAGCAACAAGGAGGGATCATGTCTGTGCCACGCTTAAATTTCCACGAATTGGCTACAAGAACTAAGAAGAACCAAAAGAACCCACGAGAGGAGAACGAAGAACGAAGAGCCCAAAAACCCAGCAGAGTTCCCTCTTGGATCGCCCCACTCCCTAGTGCCCCAGCACCAGCAGCAGCAGCAGCACACTCTGTGGCACAAACTTTGTCTGCGTTTTGGTCTTCGTTATAGCGTACCCTGCGCCCCCCCGTCCACAACACAGCGTGCTGTATGTAGTACGAGTACGTACGAGTGTGTATACCCTTCCAGTCATCCAGTTGGTGGGGCTTGTGTTCGGGCTGCTGGTACAACACATGGCTACGAGGCCTTAAACTGGCGTTGATCATGTTTGACTTTGATTTTTAATTGTTGCCTCTGCCTCAGCTCCAGCTCCAGCCCAAGACAAGCCAAGGCAACCCAACCAAAGCCCCAGTTCCAGATCCAGCTACAGCAACAGCTTCAGCTCTGAGCTGATCTCGATCTGTTTAGTTTTGTGTCTCACCTGTTCTCGATTTGGCGATTAACATAAATCAGAGGTCATATGGCAAGGGCCCCCTCTATCTGTTCCTCTATATCTCTTTATCTTTGCTTTGGTTTTGCTTTTGCTTTGGGTGTCTGCATTTTTTTTTTATTTCTTTTTTTTTTTTTGGTGGCACTGTCTTGTGTTAACGAGCTTGTAACATTTTCAACCAAATGCGAAAAAGTGAGAAATTCAAAATTAATTTCAACGCCTACAAGGCGGGAAAGAGACGGATGGTCAGAGAGAGAGAGAGAGAGATAGAGAGAGACACAAAGATTCAGGCTGGAAGTTTTGTGGTAATTATGTGGGGACTCTTGCAACAGACTTTGGCGAGGACATGGCCAAAATGCTTAAGCGTATATAAATTAAGTTGTTAACATGACAATGCAACAAAACACCACAGAAACTGAGAAAGAGAGAGGTAGAGATAGAGTGACAAACAGGATCGCCAGATCGCATTCCATTCCCATTCCAATTCCCATTTCAACTGGTTTCGATATGGGATGTGGTGGTGGGCGTGCAACTTCTGTTGGCCAACAGTGTCAATTCAATCAGGCTTGTACGCCTAAAGAGCAACCAACATAACCTCAATTCCAGCCAAACATAACCTCACAAAGGCAACATAACCTTAACAAAGCAAATCACATAAATCAATGTCAATGCAATCGTAGCCAAGAGAGTGCGAGAGAGAGAGAGTGAGTGAATGAATGGTGGAGAGAGAGGAGGAGATGATGATGGGAAAAATTGACAAACTGTCAGACATTGACAGGCGTTTGGGGTTTAATTGAAATGCAAAAAGCGCAAGCGCCAAAACAACAAAAGCAACAATCATACAAAACAAGATGGCGCTTGCGATTAATAACAAAAGCACGGCACAGAAAATGTTGTGTGTGTGTGTTGGTGTGTGTGTGTGCACTCTCACATTCTGCTACATGAGTTGTAGTTGCTTTCGTTGCATGATGTTTGCTGCCCATAAATTGTGATTTATCAATGCATGACAAAATGCGTTTGCATTGTTAGTGCTGTGACTTTTTGGTCTCTCTCACTGTTGTTGCTGTGGCTGTGACTTTTTGCTCTCACTGTTTTGCTACCTCTTGTATTGGACACCCTTGAAAAGGGTATTACGATTTTAAACAGCTTAAAGCGCCTAAAAGAAGTCAACTTCGATTGGGTGTAAGTTAAAAATTTAAATTCTCGGAAAAAATTTAAAAAAAATTTTAATCCAAATCGAATGAACAAACATTTAACCAGAATAATAGTAGGTATGCGTATCGCAGGGTATATGTATGTAGCATAGCCAAAATCCATCATTGTTCACTGTTGTTGTTTTTGGCACCTTTGTTGCTCTTTACTTGATTTATATATATTTTGTTGACCATTCCCCACAAAATGGTCGTCGCCTCTGCTGGCTTATCTTTCTTCTGCTTCTCATGTTTTTTCATGCTATTTGCTTCTCATATTTCTCTTAGACTTTTGTTGCTTTATGCAAATTTCGTTTTCATTTTCAGGAACACTCACACAAAAAACATTTAAATATTTAATTGTAAGTAAAACATAGAGCGAAGCTCAGCGCAGAAGGGCAAGCAGTGGCAGTGGCAGTAGCAGCAGCAGACCCTCAGAAGCATTGGGGAGTGGAGTGGGTGGCAGAGTAAATATGTACAAAGTAAATATATGTTGCCTCCTCCCACCCACGCCTACTGCTGCCATCTCTTCTTCTGCATTTCTATTTATTGCGCAGCTTTTGTGTGCGCTCTCTTTTGAGACGGGCAATGGCAATGCCCTTTGCCATCTCAGATACGCAACGGGACACAGTCAAGATGGCAAGCCAAGAGGGAGCAAGAGGGATGGACAGCGAGAGACAGAGTGGGTGGGAGAGAGAGAGAGAGAGAGTGTGTAGATGTAACAGTCTTATCTCAGTGTAACATCTTTCACTTGCGGGCAGTGAGTGAGGCTATCTCTCTCTCCTCTCTCTCTCTCCCTCGTTCTATCTCTTTCTATCTGTGTTGGGGACATTTTATCAACTCATTTTTTTTTTTGTTCGCTTTTCTACTTCTTTCGTTATCTAACAAAACATTCATTAAATTTTTCGCAGTCCTCTCTGCTGCTTGCCGCTGCTGCTGGTGGCAACCCTCAGCCAGGGCTTAGAGCGCATGGCCGCCCCCTTTCTGGGGGTTGTTTTGGAGCTCGTCAGCCCACACTTTGCTTCCCCCAGAGATGTACAGCCAGGAAAGATGGCAAAAAGATAGCGTGCAGAAAATTTCTATATCTGATGCTGTACAAGGGGCAGAGAGACAGAGGGCCAAAAGGAAAGCAGGAGGAGGAGCAGGAGCAGCAGCAGCAGGAGGAAACCCCAACAAAATGGGGCTGATGCGGGCTGAAATTGGGCGGTTGGAGGCTTGTGTCTGGCACATAACAGTTACATTTATAACGCTGAATGTGTATAGCTCTGTGTGTGTGTGTCCGTGTGTCCTTGTGTGTGTTTGTCTGACTGTGAAATTTAATTTAAAAATTCAAATTTTATTGGCCCAAAGGAAAATGTCCTCGTGGGCCTCATTCTACTACACACCCATCCATTCGCGTTGCCTTTGCGTAGTCCTGAGTTTTTTGTGTGACATTTTTTGTATCATTCCGTCCGATTAGATCTTCTCACTTTTTGCTCTTCTATTTCTTTAGTATTTTTGACATTTCTTTCGTTTTTTTTCATATCATTATTTTCATACCGTTTCATTTCCCTATCATCCTTTTCTACTTTCTGTGGCTCTGCAGCTGTTCCCTAAACCTCCAAAAAGGAGGCGTGTCCCGGCTTGGGTTCGGGTTGGGGTATTTGTGTGAAGTTGCTGCTATTCTGGCCTCTCCTTGCTCTTCGGCTAATTTGACTAATTAAAACATCAGCTCAGCTCATTTCCATGCTCGGGCCGCAGCCGCAGCCACAGCCACAGCCGCGGCACGAAACTGTTGCTAAAAATCACACCTGCCCCGCCGGAATGGAGGTAAAAAAATCAATAAAATGGTTTATGGCCAGCAAACAGAAACAAGCCATTAATGTCGCTCATTAATGCTGCTCAATGAATTTTACGAGCTTGCAGGGGGAATGGAATGGCCACGGAAAGGCAAAAGGTGAAGGCTCTTTGAGGCGAACTTGTCGCCTGGACATGTCTCAAATCCCCACATTGGCTTTTGTTGTGCATTCGCAGGAGGCGCCACTGCAGGTTCAGCTACACAGTGAGAAAGTGGGAGTGATTGTCAGGAAAACAAACAATTTAAAAGTAAAGAAAAACTGAAGAAAACGCAGTAGAAACACCTAAAAAAAAGAGCCTAAGATTCGAACCGTAAGTAAATAAATCTCATCAATTTTGTTGAGTGCATGACAAATGCAACTGACTAGACTTGCAACAGACTGTCTACTATGCTTAAGTTTTCCACTGGTCCGGTCCCACTGGACCCATTGGAGGGCATGAGAATTGCCATTAATATTTGTCACCGGCCATTGAATGGGGCCCCAGGAACACAGGCCCTAGGCACTGGCACAGTCCAAATAAATTATGGAACCAGCCACGAGGCAAGGTGGAGCCTGGTCACTGGCCACTGGCCACCAAAATGAATGTTTGCTAGACACGCGCACAACCCCAGCCCCTGACCCCTCGGACTGCGTGTTCGTTGTCTGTAAATGGAAAAAGGGTTAGAAAGTGCACTGGCAACCCTACCTCCCTCCCTCCCTCAGCATAGTGAGCAGGGAGCAGGCGAAACCTGTGCAAAATTATGCATTTGCATATTAAACAGTCACCATAAATTTCTTAGGGGGTGGCATACAGAGCAAAGCGAGGCGGAGGGAGAGCGCTGGCCCAAAAAGCGAAAGCAAAGGCTGAATTCTCACTTAACAAGCCAGCGAAATAATACAAAAAAAAAACAGGAGAAAAAAAGGTCCCAAACTCTTTGGGCCTTAATCATCTGAAGAGTGCCTGGCAACCCTTTCGCTGGACCTGCCTTTGAGCCTGCGTTTGAGCCTCTTTCATTATTATTATGGGCACGCCCCGTTTTTGCTGCGTTGCGCTTCATATCGTTAATTTTTAATTGATCTGCGAGGCTGCCACAGCAGCCACAACAGCAACGAAACTGTTGCAGCAGTCCCTCTGTCGTCCCTCTGATCAGGTCCCTGGCCCAGGGCCTTCTGTGTTTTTTCAAGTGCATTTTAATAACATTAGCCCCCCGCTTAACAAGATCCTAGCGCCCCAATAAAAAAAAAAAAAAATAAACCACGAAAAAAAACCTTAATGCTCTCGATTGCGTATACGCCCCGTTTTGGGGCAGTTGATGAAGAAGCAGCCACGTGCATTGAACTTTTACTTGGAGCCCTTCTCCTTTTTTGTTTTTTTTTTTTATAATACATTTTTTGTTTTGCTTTGCTTTGCTTTAGTTTTGATTTGGCTGTCGTTCGTTTATCGATCGTCCTCGTCTCTGGGATCTTCTGCATTCAATTTTGGGAGCGTCACTGCCTACAACAGAGACAGCGGATTTTTCCCACGCCAACAAGGATGGGATGCGATGGATATGCTTCGGATACGGAGGGGATGGCATGCCACAGCTGGCCCCAAAAAATGTGTTAATTAGTTTTCTCCCCCTACCTATTTGTGCACTGGTAAACTGGCTGTCTTTCTGGATCTAGTTTGATCTCTGTGTTGCTTAAAGAAAACTTTTACAGCCCGCTGAGAGGTCGTTGAACAATATACTCTTGAAAACGTTTAAAGTTTATATATTTTTAATCAGCCTCAGCTTCAAATTTATATTTCCAGGTGGAAGTTCATGCAAGGGTATGCAAAAGCTTCGGTTTGACTTTCTTTTGTATTTATTTATTTTATCTTTCCCGCTGTGCTGCATTTAATCATTTATTGTTATTTGTTTATGGCTGTTGAGTTGTTAGCGTTGAAATACGCCTTCGGATTAATAATTAATTACGCTTTGAGCTCGATTTGTTTTTTTTCTCTCTTTCTTTCTAAATGCATTTATAAACGATTGTGTCAAGTGTTGATGGGTTTATTGTTTAACTATTTCTAAATGGATATGGGCAGCGCTTTTGTAGTGTTTTTATTTGTTTGTGACATAAGACAATGTAATAAACATACAGATAAATATTTTCCATTTTTTTCCTTTGCTTCTTTTTGTTGCATTGCCTGACGTGGCCGTCGTTTTGTTCAATTTACTGTGTGAAAATTCGCATAAATTAAGTGCAACAACACCAGCGGCAGCAGCAGCAGCAACCTGAGGCATAAATATTATGCAAAATGCAAGCGCCAAGCCCCTCTCCCCCCAACCAATACACACATGTACACACATGCTGCTTATATAAGTCACGATCTCTGAGATGAGCAGCTGCCTCGCCTCGCCTCGACTCCGGAGACTCCGGATTGACCCCAGCCAGCCCACGTTTGTGTTCTTTGTCGACTGGCGGATTTAACATGGATCGGCAATTAGCCATAGCTATACAAAAGTTTATCTGGACAGTGCGTATCGGCATTGTAAGACAAATTTCAGACAAATGGATAAGATATTTATAAATAATTGAATAAGAAATAAGTTGAAAGCTTTATGGATTGACTTTCATGCTGAAATTAATTCACTGTACAAATTAAAATCTGTTAGTGGCAATCTGTACTGTCTATAAGGTCACCCTGCCATTTGCCCTGCCAAATGTGACAAATCTCCGTCAAGGCTGGAACCAAAGGCTAGGCCCCTCCCCCCCACATTCATAGCGCGGCGCACAGCCTGAGGGCGACAGCAAAATAAAAAAAGCGAAAACAAAGCGATACTTTAACGCTTATAAAAGCTTTATTTTTTGGGCCTTATAATTAAATGCAATAATTGCGTTGCCAGCGGGCTGCTTAGCCCGGTTTGGTTTGGTTCGGTTTGGTTCGGGCCGCAGCACAAAAGCAGAACAACAGCGAAAACAACTGGAAAACATATGTAAGCGAACGTTGCCAAGAAACACAGAGACTCAGGCTCAAACTCCGACAGAAACTGAAACTGAAACTGAGTTGCAGGCTAAAATACATAAATTAAAAATTTGCATTGTTCTGTTTCTGTTTCAGCAACAGCAACAAAAGCAGCAACCACCAATGCATCCACAAAGAGGCAAACAGAGAGAATTTTTGCAGGCAAAAGAGTAACGACTTGTTGACTGTTTTCATACAATTCGGAAAGTTAATTAAAGGCGGCCCCAAAGCAGACAATGAGATCCCCTACCCTTGGACTATCCTTGGACCCACCTCCTCCCCACCTCCCCTAAAACCCCTTCTGGCAGAGAGGGGCAGGTGCAGCATCCACTCAACTTTGTATGCAAAACTCAAACAGATCTTGACCCTCTCTGATCGCCGGCGACTGGACTGGCGGACGAATACAGAATCAATACAATTGCCACCCAAAGAGTTTTGGCCAACAAAATCAATGGTCAGCCTCAGGGGGCAGGAGAAGGAGGAGGAGGAGCAGGAGGAGCAGCAGGAGGAGGAGGAAAAGGGCCAACAGTGAAGCAGTGGCCGAGCAGCACAGCTAAACAATTGAATTGCATTTCAAGCAGCTAAAGGACATTTGATGTTGATGGGCCGCATCCTGTGCCACAAAAGTGAGCCAAGCAGAGAGCAAAGAGAAGTGAAAAAGAGCAGCGAGCGGTGTGGCGAGAGAGGGGTTAGAGCTGTGTGGCAGAGAGACCCCCTTAGCCAGGGCCATAAGTCAGCTGAGTGCCACATAAATTTTAATTTGTTGCATATTTTGTCAACGAAAAAATCAACAAACAAACACTTTTCGATCAGTTCCACCTCCACAGGGAGAGAGAGAGAACGAGGGAGAGAGAGGGAGAGAGAAAGAGAGGGCTCCACCAGAGAATGGAGCTGGAATTGGTGCTGGAGCTGGAGCTGCTCTCCAGCTGTGAATTTCTTGGGAATTCCCTCTCGAGCCACGTCACAGAGGAGCTGCTAAAGAGAGATGGGCCAGAGAGGGGAGCAATAATGGTTTATTTATGTTAATGTTATGCAATCAAAATGCATACGATTTAAATGCCAATAAAAAATCAACGCCAAGCGAGCGTTTAACAGTTTGGTTGTTCATGTGGTTGTTCGGTTTGTTGTTTGTGGTTGTTAAGGTTGTTGCCTGCCTTTTTACGCATCTTTAATAGACCAATTTTTTGTGTGGTTGGTTGGCTGAATCGTGTTGGTTACCCCACCCCCCGTCCACCCGTCTACCCGTGTTTTGCGTTCGTTGCCTAAGTCATTCGTTGGCTGGCGCCTGCGACAGACATGGGCTTACCCAATATGCTCGTATATTTCCAATAGTTTGTTGCTAGCTGCTGCTGCTGCTGCTGCTGATGATGCTGATGGCTCTTCAGACCCACACACATACTTGACTCTTGCTGCTGGCTGCTGTTGTCTGATTATGTTTTTAGTGCGCTAAGTGATAATGATGATGCACCTCGATCGTTATCAAGTCAGACTCCAAATCAAAACCATTTTTTCCCAAGCTAAATGCAATCAGTGGTGCGACTGTGGAATTGTGAGAGCCTCTGTCTGTGTCTGTGTGTCTCTCTCTCTCTGGTTCCCGGAATCGTACGAGTATTATGACATTTGAGAACTTTCACGCTGCTTTTTATGACCCTTGGCGACAGAAACGTGCCCCAAGATGGATGCTTATGTGCAGCGATTTCCCAGGAATCTCTCTCTCTCTGTCTCTCTGTCTCTCTGTCTTTCTCTGCAGTTGCTGAATTTATTAGTTAATTTGATGACGGAGCCCCGCGGCTTGGCATACTTATAGATGGACCAAAAGTTATGGCTAGGGATAGGACTTACCAGTCTTCGCTTTGGCTTGATCAGGGGTCGATTCTGGCCGTTCATCTTGTAGTATAGGCCACAGGCATTGCATAGATAGTGTCCCGTACCGTCGCGTCGCCACAGTGGCGTCGATGTGGCGCCACAGTTCACGCACTCGCGACCCTCTGCAAAAAACAAAAAAGAATGCACAAAAATATGAGGATTATGGGAAATTAATCAAAATCAATGGAGCAGTGTGGATGGAAAAGTTTGCGATTCTTATATGCTATTTCTTATACACTGAAAAAAAGTTAATGTTATTTTACGCTACATGAAATTATGTGAAATATTATTATTTAATAATTCGTAATATTATTTTCAACGGGAAACGCATGTTGCATTAATATGTAATGATCCTAAGCATCTTTTTTTGTCTGTGTATTTCTGGTACATTCTGTGTGCAGACTTTCTTGTGGCACTGTGCTTGCCAATGTTGCAGCAACAACACCAACCAACAAAGGGCCACATTTTTCAGCTGTTTCTCAGTCATTTTTATGTTTTTTTTTCTCTCTCGTGTGTTTTTTTTTTATTTTATTTTTTTTTTTTGGTTGCTGGCCAAACGCATGGAAGCGGAAATGATGGATTCGCTGGGGTCGGGCTCTGTCTCCCTCTGTCGCTCTCGCTGTCTCCCCCGCTAAACTCCCTCGCTCTGTCTCATTCCATCGCAGGGCTTCGATGCTGTCGCTCTCTCTCTCTCTCTTTCTATCACTGGGCTTCGACATTGCCTTTTGCTGACTTTACACATTTTAATTAAGCAGCGACTGTGGCAGAGACAGAGGCCGGGCAGTGGCAGCGCTGTCGCTTCGTTCTAGTGACTGCAGTTACGCGCTCTCTTGGGCTCTTGTGCGGCTCTCCCTCTCTTTGGGCTAACTGTAAGTCAGCCTCATTTGAATAAGTTTAGTCATAATTTGTAAGCAAAGTTGATTTGTCTCTCACACACACACACAACGCGCACGCATAAAGCATAAAGGGTGGCAAAGAGAGAGAGATGAAGTTGCAAATGTAACGCGTTATTAACGTTCCATATTACAGTTGTCTTTGCTCTTTCTTCTGCTCTTCCTCGCTTCCCCACTACTGCTCTAGTCTTTTGCTCAACTCATTTAATGACGCTACTAAATGGGCTTCATTATTTCGGTTTTTGTGTTTAATGCTTTTGCTGTTTTTGTTGGGTTGCCTTTGTTTCGGTTCTGTTTGCTTTGAAATTGAAATTTAGTCATAAAAGTGGTGCCCCCCCCAGCCCGCAGCCACCAGCCCATTTTCCACACCCCCGACAGTTACCATTAGCTATGCTAAAGAGAAAACTGAAAGATTTAACGCTACTTTTTGGAGCTTAACCCAGAGGGGGCGTAATTAATTAACCGGTGGCCTTTTTACATGGCCACATGAGCATAACTTTTTATTGAATATTAGCCCACTGGCCGCACCCAAAAGGGGGGTGGAGTGAGCGGGTGTCGGGTTCTCATTAAGTGCGTCGCCTGCCCAAATGCCATTAGGGGAATTCCAGTTGCGTTTTGATGACAGAACTTTAACGGTTATTCCTTTTATTTTGGTTTAGTTTGCTTTGGCCCTCACGTGATTTAGCTGCTGCTGTTGTCACACGTGTCCTGTTCTGTCCTGCTCTGTCCTGTCCTGTCCTGTCCTCTGGCATGCCAAACATTTTGTTCTTGAGCTTTCAAAGAAATTAAATTAAACGCTCTGCGTGTCTCACTCCTACTCCCACTACCACTGCCACTGCCACTCTCACTCCCTCCCACTCGCGCTCTGTCTCACACAGCGTGTGGTCAAGTAATCTTTGTCCATCTGTCTCCCTCCTGTGCGCACAGCCAGAGGCGCGTTAAATAAACAGTTCATTTGTTTTCATTTAATCGCAAGTTTGCTCTGCTCTGCTTTGCTTTCTGTTGTTGTTTGCTTTGCTCTCTTCACTCTCTTTTATCGCTCCCTGAGTACTTGCGGCTTGACTTGACTTTTTTAATTGCCTCACATTTGGGTGCCGTGCCGTTGGGTGTGCTCTTTTTTATACCCCTTGGAGTGGGTATTCTGATTTTTCGCATGGCAATTTTCGGTCCCATAATACATCTATTTTTTAAGCTTTCTGCCTAAATATATTTTCATACAGTTTAGTGGCTTGCTGGATGACAATCAAAAGATTGCCGTCGAGGGTATCACAAGTTTCGAACTTCGAGTCTAGCATTCGTTTTCTGTTGTTGCTTTTTGGTTTTTTGTGTTTTTTTGCGTTTGCCAAACTGCGTAACAAACCAAGGAAAGGAAGAGGGCCCCCGGCCGAAATTGCCGCCAATCAAACAGGCAACACCCCCTGAATTAAAGCTGCATAAATTATGCGAGGGAAATAATAAAAGTTTCGTATCGCGAAACTGTTGAAGTCTGAAAATAGATGTGTGTTTGTTTTGTGCTTTCTTGAGAAATTTCCAACTGAATTTCTGTTTGCTTTTTTTTTATGTCCCTCCACTGTGCACACAAAAGCTCTCTCGCTCTCTCTCTGGCAAATATAACTGCAATTTTCTGAATAGCTATAACTCTTTTCTCCTGCCTTGCACACTCGGCAGTCTCATGCATATGCATACATATGTACATACATATGTATGTATGTGTCTCTGCTGCTGCCTCTCTCACACGCTTGCCACCTCCAACAGAAGCCGTTGAAAATTGAAAACTTTATGCATTTATTAGTTTGTCATAAAGCAGAACCAGAACCGTACGGAAAAGAACAGAACAACGGAAGGCCATCGTCGAGTGTTTGTTGGTCTTTAACATTTAGCATAAAAGGGCTGGCCTCTTACAGATCTGCCTCCTCCTCCGCCCGCCCTCTCTCTCGTTTGCTGCTTATTAAGCCATAAAGTGTGGCTTGCTATTGTTGCTCTTCTGACTGTTTGTTCTCTCTCCACTCCACTCCCCCCACTCCCCTCCACACGACTCTTCTGTACTGTGTTCTTTGGTTATGGATTTGCTCTAGCGCAGTTCCCGGTAAGTTGTGTGTGTTTTCGGCTGCAATCCTCCTTAGGAATAAATATCCCCGCTCGGCAGTTAATAAATCAAATGTGTTAATGATGTTTTTACCCTATGTGGCCACTGTGACAACACAAAAAGAGCAACACACAGCCGAAGCACTGCACTCGCCGAGCAGCGCAGGGAGCCGAAAATGAGAGCGGAGTCTGCATAGAGAAGTGTAGGAGGAGTGGAAGTGAGATTGGGACAGTTTGAAATCAAGGTATGTTCGTTCAAGGTATGGCATTACGGCAAAATGCACTCGAACACTGCCCATTCGGTATCCTTTCTGACTTTGGGCCTCCCTCTGTTTTATGGCCATTAAGTCTTTGTTTTATTCACTCTTCTGCTTTGTTTTTGGTATCAATTTGCCTGTCCTGCGGCCTGTCTCACCCCCTCTACTCACTCCTCTGACCCCATGACAGTTTTTCTTTTCTGGTTTTTATTTATTTATTTATTTGTGTTTTTCCAGACACACGTAGCAGGTTGGTCTATGATTTAGTAGCCTGCTTATAACTGTTATTTCTTGTCCCTCCCGCCCCAACACACTTTTCTGATCTTCTTCGTGGACTGTGGTCCAGGGACAATCATCATCATCAACATCATCCATTGCCTTGTAATTTCTTGGAAATTTGTGCACACTTTGGTATTTCTTCCTCATCTGCTTCTCCGTTTTCGGGTCTGGTCTCGGTTGTTGTATTTTACGGTGTGACATTGTCTGGGGTCCCAAAAACCCATAACCGAAAACCAAAAACCAAAAAACCAAAAAACTGAAACTGAAACCGAAACTGAACCTGTTTTTAAGGGCCCCGATTTGGCATCGTCTTCGTTGCTGTTGCTGTTGCTGCTGCTGGCGCTGCTGCTGTGCTTCTTGTTGTAGTTGTAGGTTGTCCCGGGGTCTAGAGGTCTAACTAACTGTTGCTGCCTTGATTTGACATTTGGCGTCAGTGGGCCATAATTGTCTAGAATTTATGTGTTGTACCTTTTTTCTCGTTAATTTGTTGCATGTGGGTAGACGTAGACGAGAGAGAGAGAGAGCGGGAGAGAGATCCTGAGACACAAACCAACAGCAAACCACATCTCTGGTCTCTGGTCTCGGGTCTCTCTGGTCTCTGGTCACACACAGTTTTTAATTAGTTGCTTGGATTAATATACAGATTTATGGCTGAGTCTTGGGTTGTTTTTTGGTTTTAGATTGCTTTTGCTTGAATAGAGAGACAATTACTGGTGAGCAAGACAAAAGACACATGGATGTGTGAGTAAATAGTTGTTGTTCTCAAATAATTGTTGAAATTTCACAAATGAAAATGCTTAAAATACTCGGAATAAAACAAGAGCGAGAGATAAACGTAAAGGTAAAAACGGTTAATGGTAAACAGTGAACAGAAAGGCGAAAAGGCAAAACAAAATGAAAAGTATGCGCCTAGTATGAATAATTGACACGCTGCGAGAGACTAAAGGGGTGTGGGGATATGGATGTGGGGATCCTAAGAGGGTATGGGTATCCTGCGCATGCCACACATAAGTGGCAAGCGCCTCATTTTGAGGCCAGAGCTGTCAGGGCCCGGACAAAGGAACAATGGACCCTATACCCAAACCCTGGCTCATCCCTGCTGTTTAAGCCCAAGAGCCCTGATTGAGTGAAGTGAGCGGAACAGGCGGCAGTGGAAGACGGTGAAGTCGAAGTCGAAGGAATGCCCAGTTGCCCAGTGCCCATACCCATATCAATTACTTAAAGCTCATTCACAACATTTTTTATTTTCACCTGACAAAAGCCCAAATGGCATCCAATCAATTCAATGCACATTCGTGGCCAGTCTCCCAGTTCCCAGTTCAGTTCAGTACAGTTCAGTCCAAGTCCAAGTCCCCAGTTCCAGTCGCATCCCCAGTGGCTGATGCTGCGAGGCAGTGGCAGTGGCAGCAGCGGCAGTGGCAGTGGCAACGAGCCACAAACTCGCAACACATGTTCTTGCGCCCGAAAAACTTATCGCAAGCGATGCGATAAAGGATAAATAAATACGGGAACAGAACAGGCAAGCAACAGGCAGCAGCGTAGCTCGACCTGGCTCTGAGGATGACTCCAAGTTGGAGGAGCAGGCCTAACGAAGGTACGAACCCAACAATGCGGCTGCACACAATTTTTTCTCATCTCTCTACCTTTTTTGTTTATTTTTTATTTTTATTTGTATTTTTTTTTCTTTCTGTTGGGTTAGTTAAAGCAAGCAAACTGTCGCCTGGCCAAGAAAATGAAATAAAATGAAATCTGAAAACATTTTGTCAGCGGAGATGCAGGAGAGATGCTTCTCCCTCGTATTGTGTTCGTACCGCTTCCTCATTTGTGGTCGCTGTTATACAGTCATGATTATGGGGGCTCACATGGGATACGGTATACGGCATACGGCATACGGTACGTGTCTATTTGCATTTGTGGGTGCAGCTTTTGAAGCAGGGTGCGCTCGGTGTTGTAACAACAGTAACAATTGCAAGGTGAATGGGAAGCAGGGTGCGCGCGCTACAAAATCTGCCCTCAACTGGGGGTCAAACAGAGAGAGAGAGAGAGAGCTGTGAGTGATGCTAATAGGGTCCTGGTATAGCCTGGAATTTACCCCTAAAACTAACTAAATGTGTGCTACCAACAGCTACTACGCTTAGCCATTGCCAGCTGGCCGCTTTCGACTTGTATTTGGGGGTTGGCACTGTGGCACTCCGACTCCGACCCTCACGCATAGCATAGTAGCCCCTGCCCAAGTGGCAGCTATAAAGATGTCGTTGTCGTTGTTTCTGTTGCTGCTGTTGTTCTTGTTGCTGCTGCTGCTGCTGATGTTGTTGAGTTGTTGTCGTCGGACCATGCAAAAACGCAACGGCAAAGCAGGTGCAGCAGGCGGCGTCCAACTTCCGCAGCGAATGCGAATGAATGCGGCTGCCTCTGTACGAGTATGTGTGTGGTGGGTCTTTTCAAACATCAGCCACGGCAGCGGCACTGGCAGCAGTAGCAGTAGCAGCAGCAACAACATGAAGTAATTAACAACCACAACAGCAACAACAACAACCACATTGATGGGGAGGCAGTGGAGCCAAGCAAAGCGTTGACAATAGCATTGAAGTTGCAGTTGCAGCAGTTGCCGTTTGCCGCTTGCCACTTGCCGCTACTCCTCTCCCATTGTTGGCTGCAGTTGTTGTCATTGTAATGTGCTGATTTCATGGCAAGCGACTACACCGCGTATACGCAATGGGGGAGCGGGACATGGTCTGGGGTTGGGGCTGCGTCTGCGGCTTGGGCTGGGATCTTTCTGCATATTTTTACGCGGCCCGCAAAAGCAGGAAACATGCTCAAGTGGCGGGAATGTGGCCAGGCCAGGCCAGCATGCTGCTCCAGAGCACATGTCAAGTGCAACTTCTCTTGTGTGTGTGGATGGGGCATGGGCAGGGGGGAAAGAGTTCCGTGTGGTGCAGGAGTTAAGTGAGAGAGGAAGACGTTCTAGTAGCTTCCCACGTGAGCGTGTGAAACGGCAATGGCAAAGGGTTTTGTCAATCAAAGCAGGTGGACAGGGGGACGGACGGGCAGGTGACGAAATGAAAACTACAAACTAAAATAATGAAAATTAAACATTAAGGTGTTTCAACTGGGAACGGTTTACATTTGCTATCGATAAATTACCGAGATTTTATCGATTCAAACATAAAAGCGCCGATTATGCAATTAAATTTAACAGAAAATAATTTTTGTAAGTTTTTTTTTTGTATTTGCAAGCAAATGTAAACCGTTTCCATTGGACACAACACAAAGGGTAAACATAATTGAATTGTTGTACAATCGATAACTATCGATAACAAGCAACAATGATTATTCACCCACACCAAGATCGCATAATGTCGGAAAAACTTTTGTCTTGCTTACCAGCACTCGTCCTCGGCTTCGTCCGCACCGGCTTCACATCCAGTCCTCCGCCGACGCCACCACCGCCACCACCCACCCCGGAGCCACTGTGTCCGGACAGGGATGCCGAGCTGCCGCCCGCTCCACTGCCACCACCCATGCCGCCGCCCATGCTGCCGCCCATGCCGTGCATGGACGCACTGGCCGCTGAGGAGGCGGAGTGATGATGGTGTCCACTGTGATGGTGGTGATGATGGTGCGCCGCTGCAGCCGCCGCTGCACCCATACTATGCCGCACGGCGGCCGCCGCCACGGAGGAACTTTGGAACATGTTGGCCGCTGCCACCGCCGCCGCCTGGTGGTGCGCCGCCTGTGCCGCGTGGTGGTACGACGCGTAACTGCTGCTGTCGTAGCTGCCCCCGCTGCCGCCATTCGCGCTGCCGCTGGCATTATTGGAGGCCGCATAGTGCGCCTGTGCGGTGCCGTCGAACAGGCCGTTCGAGGTGGTTGCCGCGGAGGCTGAGGCGGAGGCGGAGGAGGAGGCATTGCTGTTGTTGTTGTTGTTGGGATTGCTGCTGCCGCTCTGCTGCTGCTGCTGTTGCTGCTGCTGCTGCTGGCTGCTGCTGGAGTTGGAGCTATTATTATTGCTGTTAGTACCTTCGCGCTGTTTGGGCGCTGATGTGGGGGCGGGTCCGCTCGAGCTGGCGCTGCCATTCTGGATGGAGGGCTTGATGTCCAGCGCACAGCTGGCGTCCGTCAGTGAGGTAGAGCCCGTGGCCTGTTGGTGCATGAAGGCGTTCATAACGGCCTGTAATGGGGGGGTGGAAGAACACAAAAAAATTAGTCCCTGGCTAGAGTCCAAATGGAAGCAACAAAATGAACGTTTCACTGTTTAAAGTGTTAATCGATAAGCTATCGATATTTCAGATTTGTAAGCCTTCGAATCGATCCCCTTCGCTCCACTTACCTGGTACTCGGATGGACCGGTTTGTACTGAGTCGGGCGTCGAATCCTTTGGCGGTGTCGGTGGGAATGGAAACGAATGCTGGCCGGCGGCCGTCGTCTGGTGGCTCTGGCCCATCTGGCCCAGCTTGTGCTCCACCTGCGGCTCCTGGGGGCAGGCGAACTGTCCCATGCTCCAGGCGCTGGCGGGGGCGAACGACTTGTGTTCGCTGGTCAGCCAGGGACTAAGCGGTGTGTGGAAGTGCGGACGGCACACTTGGGGCGTGGCATGTGTGGAGGGCATGCGGGATGCTGTAACAACAAAAATATAAAATGCGTGCTTAATAAAAATCTGCGGCTAAAGAAATCAACTTAAATGCTGCATTAAATCAATTATGGCCCGAATTTATAACGAAGATAAACCGACTTAGCCGCGACCAGAAGCGATAAAAATTCATAATAAACGACGACGCGGTTGTTCTCTGCCTCTGCCTCTGCCCTGTCCTGCCTGTGTTTTCCTTTCCCCTCTGTGGCTGCCGCGCAAATTTGCTAAGCAAAAGCCGATCCAAGGCGGAAAAGCTGCGTTATAATTTATGAAACACCAAAGAGAGAGAGAGAGCGCAGAGCAAAGAACGCCTCGGTAAGGCACTCTGACCACACCATGCCACACCACACCACAGCACAAGCAAAGATCAAGCGATCGATCCACCATCGATGCAACGCTTTCGGCCTTCGGGCCGTTTTTGCATATGGCCAAGACCAAAGAGAGCCACAGAGAGACTGCGACTGCGACTGGTGCTGGTGCTGGGACTTCTGCATTGTCATAAATTGTTTAATTTGTATCATAAACAATCGCGTTAAACTTTTGTCCCAGAGCTAAAAAGATCGATCAACGGCTTGGATCGGATCGGGGGCCCCGTTTGCCGCCGCCGCCGCCGCCTCACCTATGCCAGGGCTCGGCTAAAAGTGTAGCCTAAATGTCTGGCAGTGTATAATTTAGCAGACACCAAGTGAGATTTATGTGCGCCAATGCTGCCGCTTGGTATAGGCTGGCCCCATGCATATCCCCCTATGTCTGTGCCGAGTGTATCCTCGGAGCGGGTGCCAGGCTGGGCCGGGTAGGAGGCATGCTGCAATTGTTTGGGGCGCACTTATTCTTATTATTATCATTAATATTGCTGGCTGCAGCTCCCCAAAGAGTCGCAGGCCTTTGGGGCTTGTTTGTATGCGAAATTATTTTTGATTATGCAGCAGCCAGCCACAGCAAAAGAAAAATCAGCAGCAGCAGGAGCAGCAGCAGCAGCAGGAGCACCAGCAGCAGCAGCCCAGCAAAGTCAAAGCTGGCTAGCCTGGCCAACAGTAGGTCAGTTCAATGCACGCCAAGATGGATTAGGCCAAATCAAGATCTACAACCACAAAGGAGAACAAACTTGCAATCGTTTTGGCGCAAATGGAGAAGCAGAAATGCTCTACAAAGGAGTCGAATTTTCGAATTAAATCTTTCTCCCTCATGGGAAACTTATGCACAAACTCCCCCCTTCTGATAGCTCCATCTGCAGCCAATCAAATCCCAGATTCTCCTCCCCAAATGAACCGCAAAACAAAGCTATAATTCCTCAGCCCCCGATAAAGGGTATATCGCCTTCATCGCCAGCAATCAGCGGTTGCAAAAAAAAAGAAGAGAAGAACATGATCGCTCGATGGATGGATGGTTCGGTTCACTTGGATCGATGGATCGATCGATCGGTTGGTTGGTTGGTTGGTTGGATCGCTGCCTGCGATAATATCCATTTGATTATCCTAATAACAGTGCTTTAGTGGCGATATTATATGTACGTGTGGCTGATTATAGAAATTAGCCAGGGCAGAGGCAGTTTCAGTTGCAGTTGGCAACCACAAGAGCCACAGTTGCCCAGTTGCACAGTTGAACAGTTGGACTTGTGGTTTCTTTGAGTTCCGTGGAAGATATTTGCCCTGGCCCAATGCCTCAATCAAATGTTGTTGCTGCTTGTCCCGAGACGAGACTTCACACTTTTGCGCCGACAACGACAAAACCCGATTACCAGCTACGTGCCACCTCATCTTTCAATGAAAATAAACCCACCTCTCCCCCCCCACCAATGTATATGAAGTCGTCATCATCGTACTTGTACTTGTATAATTTGGACAGACCCCAGACTCAGACTCGGGGAAATAATCACATTGGACATGCTAAATTATAGAGTGCGCGGACCCGCTGCATCTTTCAGTCAGAGAGGGAGAGGAAGGGCTCTGGCTCTGACTCTGGCCAAATCAATGTCGGTGCTTCTTTAATTGGAAACTTTCAATTTGTTTTGGAACCCCTCCGATGGTGTTGGCGATAACAGAG
Source organism: Drosophila obscura (assembly GCF_018151105.1). NCBI lineage: Eukaryota > Metazoa > Arthropoda > Insecta > Diptera > Drosophilidae > Drosophila > Drosophila obscura. The sequence goes on along the minus strand of NW_024542736.1, from coordinate 1,589,096 downwards.
CGCTGTTAATGGTGGGTCTGTAAGTACTGCCTGCTGCCTGCTGCTGTTAATCTGCATGAGTCACTGTTAGCTGAGGTACGGCTCGGATTTGAGGCTGAGCCTCTCCGGACCTGTGCGGGGCGGCTGTTGGCATCTTTTTGTGTGTATAAAACAATTCGCTAATAAATCAAGCCCGGAGTACACAGCAATTAAAGTTGCAAAAAGTTGGAAGAAAACAACAAAAAAAGGCAACAAGAAACAACGACAATTTTTTTTCGTATTCTTATTGTTGTTGTCGGTATGCAAAGCTCGTGCTGGTGAAAAGCTCTGTTGTTGTTGTTGTTGTTGCTGTATGACTCGTATGTGTTGTGGCAGGGGGCAGGGGGTTGCCCTTGGTCGTCCCCGGCTGACACGTTCTACACAACAACAACAGCAACAACAACAACAACCTGTACAACAAAAGCAAGTTTGTTGTTGCTTTTGTTTTTTGTTTTTTTGAAGTTTTTGGCCTGCGCTTGATTTCTTCAAAGTGACAGATCAAAGCCACAAAAGCCGACTGACTCGACTCTCCCGCTTGCTCGCTCGCTCTCTCTCTCTCTCTATCTTTTTGGACATTTCTATGGTATTTTAAAAGCGTTTGACAGCGCTCAACGCTCTCCAGCGCCTGTCCATCTAGGCCCAAAGCCCGCGTCGCTTCGAGTTCGAGTCCCGAGTCGAGAGCCAAGCAAGTCAAATCGAAGTCAAGCCAAAGCCGGGTAGTATCCGTTTGGTTTTGTGCGCCGAAAGCGCCTTTTAATTGCAATCGACTTTGCTTGACGACGACGGCAACGACGACGTGAATGACATAATTAATGTATGTATGTACGAGCATGTCTATGTGTGATGTATGCGATGCACTTAGCCGGACGTGTTGGACATTTGAAGATGACAGACCATGACAGACAGAGAAAGAGAGAGAGAGCGGCCAGAGAACAGGTGATGTCCCATGGCAACTGTCGCAACAATTTCAATTAGTAAAATGCAGCCAGCAGCTGGATCCTATCATTTCGGCCATCTCATACGCACAGCATCCTCATACCCCGTACCCCATACCCCTTACACCATTGCCCATACCCCTTTTGCTATTATCATCATCAACACATTTGAATGGTACAACAAAAGGCAATGGGCAACTGTATCGCACCGCTCAAAGAGCACTGCCATCTTGATAGGATACGGGGCGACGACGAAAAAAAAAAGAAAGGATTTCCAGCTCTTTGGTAAATTAAATTCACACCAAAAGCTGCCCCCCCCCCAGATATGGGATTAGGGGTTGAGAGATTTTCCACGTTATCAAAAAAGACAAATCAAATCCGCAAATGAGTAAAACGAGACACTAGAAACACATTCACACTCTTCACACTCTCCATCTCTCTACACATTGCTAGATGATGTTTGTTCTGAGGGGATTCCGGAGTCGATTAGTGGATTCAGCTGCTTCCTGTGCTGGCCAACAATCAATCATGCAAAGGACTCGGGCAGGAGCCAGGGAATCCTCTGGTTTTGATCCCTTGTACGTCGTATCGTGTATGTGTGTCTGCAGGCGGTGGCTTGGCTTAATTTATGGCCAGAGCTACCCTCAAGACATATAACAAGGACTTTTCACCTGCTCCGATGTAGATGTTGCTGTTGTAGGCGCGTGGCGGCTCCAAAATGCGGTCAAGTGTCTCTCTTCCTCTCTCTCTCTCTCCCTCTTGTTTTGTCTCAGCCTTTGCCTCTCTCTTGAGACACTTACACCTGCTCCAAAATTGGAAATTGTTTAAACATGCAGCAGCAGCAGCGGCGGCGGCCGCAGCGGGCCATAAACTATAACGGATTCCAGTTTTAGCCACCACCAAGAGCCGCCGCCGCCGCCGCAGTGGTACAGTGGTACTCTGTTGTGCGCTCAGCAGGTAGGTCAGTGTTTGGCCGCCTCAAAGACACCTTGATAGTTTTTAGTTGGAGCTCAAGTCGAGGCTGAAACTGAAACTGAAGCTGAAGCCTGACAACAGTGGCTGAGAGAGGGTCTCTGGGCTGCTTAGCATTTTGCGCGCTTGTTTGTTTTAATTATTTCTTTGCTTTTGCCTGCCTGGCATTATGGCATTTGCGTGACTCTCCGACTGACGGAATGACGGAATGACAGACCGACTGACGTACTGGGGGCCGGAATGAGTGACTGACTGACAGAAACAGAGGCAGTCAGAGGCAGGCTGCATTATTAAGCGCAAACTGCGCTGCCTCTGCCATCTATATTATTAACACTTTATTTGCGGCATGCCGCACACCCCCTGGCACATACACAGCTACAGCTACAGCCACAGCTACAGGCACAGCCTCGGCCCTGCCTCAAGTTGCATGCCAGCTTATCATTAGTCATAAGTTGTCAATTGTATTTATGATAATGCGTTTAATAACTCAAGTAGCAGCGGCTGCCTGTATGTAAGTTATGCTGCCGCCGCTGCTGCCCATTGTAACAGGGGGCAATGTTGCACAACTGTGAGTATCTCTTTTGAGGAATTCTCTGGGTTATTAATTGCTTTATAATTGTCGTATTACAAGAGCATTTCTGTGAAGAATTTCACTCTGGCGCAAGAGGAGAGTTAGTTTTTGGCTCTGAATAATGGCTCCCCGTAACCAGGTTGTTTGGGCCAACGTGTGAATTACGTGGCCTGTGCCCCAGCCCCAGCTGCCAGCAGCTTTTGCATACTACGTGCAACAATGCTGCCTGCCACAAACTACAACAAAAAAAACTATGCTTAAAGGAGAAACAGCAACAACAAAAAATAGGAAAACATGTTGACAACAAGCAGTGCAACACAGTGTGGTAAAGGGGGTAAAGGGGGCAAAGGGGAGTCGCGTTTGGGTTGGGTTTTGGCTGTGAAGTGCGCCATTTTTGTGGCCATTTGTTAGCGGTTGCAGCCGCACCATTTTCCAGCTTAGTTAGTGGTTGGAAGCGGTCGAGGGGGAAGGCGAAAAAAAGAAAAAGAAAAAAAATGTTAATAATGCGGCTGCAGTTGGCATTTGGTGGCACATTGAACTGCAGCTATGGGCAGGGTAGAGTAGGGTAGAGTAGGGGAGTAGGGCACCTGGAATCCTTGCCACGCAATGGCCAAAGCCAAAGCCCAAAGCCAAGGAAATTTATGCAAATGCCACCTCGGCTGTCAGTCATTCAGTCAGTCAGTCAGTCAAACGCTTTGACAGTTTTCAGTTCGTTTGGTTGCGTTTTTTTGTTGCCTCCATTTCTTTCGCGCTCTCTCTTTCTCTTCGCTCTCTGTCTCACCCGCTGCTGGTGGTCTTTTGCTGGCTAATGAGCGGACACCCCAAAAAGGATGCCGGTGTGTGTGTGTGTGTGTGTGCGTGTGGAGTTCGGCAGAGTGTCCTGTGCTAACAAATGCCTTCGCTCGCACTTATGACAGTTCGAAGCGTCAGCGAAATCATTAAAATTGACAAGTTTTTATATGCCACAAACCAAATTTGGTCAACGTTTGAAGTGATCGCTAAAAGTGTTCAACAAAGTGTGTCTCGTCGGCTGTGCTGTGCTGTGTGTGCTCCGTGGATTCTACCAGCAGGCGGATTCAACTGCCCTCTCCTACGCTGCTGCTGCTGCCGCTGACAAGTTGCTGTTCGGATTGCTGTTTCTTTTTTTTGCTGTTGGGACCACCGGCGGGCGCTGCTTCACATGTCATAAATAAGAACGCGTTGACATTTATCACAACAAAGGGCCAAAGACAAAAGGCTTGGGCCTGCCTCCTCCGTTGCTCCCCCGAAATGAAAAGACAAAAAAAAAACCAACTGGCCAAAGAAAACGTTGCATAAATTCATAAGCGGCTGCGAGCTTGAGAAATTCAATTGATGCGACCTCGACTTTGGAGCTCTCTCAGAGCTGTGCGCTCGGACCGCGGCGGCTGTGTCCACTCTTGTGGCATATTCGCATATTAATAAAATATTTTATTAAACACACGCGCCGCCGCCGCCGAACAGCCAAACAGCCACAGCCAAACAGCCAAAAGATGAGATGCGATGAGGATCCGCTGCGAAAAATTATGCTAAACAGTTTTGGCTCTGCGCCCTCCCAAAAAAGGCCACAAACGAAACGGAACGAAAAATCGTGAGTCTGCCTGCCTCCCTCTGGCTGCCTGCCTGCCTGCCTTCCTTCCTTCCTTCCTTGGCTTGCTTGCAACAAATTTTTGGCGGCGTCTCTGGCGACACATATTTCCAGTGATCGAAACCCAAGGCGGCCCCCAAAAAGAAACCATGAATTGTCCACATATTTTCGTGTTATTGCTGCATTGTTGTGTTGTGTTGTGTTGTGTTGTGCTCTGCTGCTGTGGTGTTCACTTTGGTAATCGGTTCTTCTTCTTCTCGGGTTGGCTAAAACTGGTTGCTGTGGCTAAACAAATTTGGCTGCTCATCGAAGGCGAGCATTGACAAATGTTAATTAGAGAGGCGTCATTTGTTAGGGGGTCTTCTACACAGGTTGATTCCATCTTCCCATCTGCCCATCTTCCCATTCCAATTCCCAGTAAGATTGTTCTAGTTTGATAGCTAATGTTGGGGGCGGGGCGGGGCAGTGCGGGGGATTTTCTAGGAAGCAATTTGACTGCGGGTACAATGACTCTTTCGGTGGGCCTCCTCCTCCGCTGATTAATAAGCCATTCGGGGGGCTTGATCAGTTAAGGCGAAATGTCGCAAAAGTCATTTGTAAACTTGACACTGCAATGGGACCACGGACTCTGCCGCAGTACATGGATGGTTACCAAGGGGCACAGTCGGAGTTACAGTCGGTGCCACACAATGCCAAACACGGCTGCACAAATGTATTAGCAACAATTTATCAGAGGCACACAAATGTTTGCTGCCGGTTGCAGCTTTGGATGCTGTTGTCGTTGTTGCTGTTGCTGCTGTTGCTGTTGTTGCTGCTGTTGCACCATTGACAGCGGGGGCAGCTGGCAGCTGCCAACAATGCGCTAATATTCAATATTGTAATTGCATGCACAAATCGTGGGCCCGAGACTCGCTGGCAACATGTTGCAGGCAATGCGACGGACGGCCGGCTCCTTTGCCTCCTTTGCCTCCTTTTCTCCTGTTGGCTGGCTGGAAAATTAATGAATGCTGCCTCCTGGCACTGCCTGCCTCATTGTATGGGCCAGAACGGGGCATATCGACCGCTCGCTGTGTTAGACAAATCACAACAACAGCAGCAACAGCAGCAACATGTGGCTGCCACTGCCGTGCTGCCGTGCTGCCATGCTGCCGTGCTGTCATGCTTCCATGCTGCTGCCGTGTAAGATGCGTAAGCTTTTGTCTTGATTGTTGTCGATATAAATCGCATTCAAGTTGCATTTTGATTTAACAAATTAATAATGAAAAGAGCACGGTAGCCGCTGCCTTTATTGATGATGCCACATCATACAGTGCTGCATATATGTATATACATACATATATATAGATCTGTATAATGTATTTATGACTGAAACAAGTTCCTGGAAATCTCAAACTGACAAATGACAGCGACTGGGATCAGAGCCAGGGCCTAGCTGGGCAAGACTTCCGGCCCCGTTTCACCAGAAGCAGTCGGCAAGCTTTGAAGGAGCTTGTGGCATTCGCCATCTTGGCCAGATTGATGCAGCCAGCAGAACAGTCACAGGCACACAGGCACAACAGGCACAACAGGCAACATCAGCGACATTGATAGTGATTGAAGGACAGCTGTTCACACTAGGCGAAGCTAGCTAAGCCGCGGCACGGCCTGGCCAGGTCTGGACTGGACTGGGCTGGGTAGGGAGAATGTCAAATTAGAATGCGAAACGTGTTGGCAGTGGGAATGTGTGGCTGCAGTGGCGGACAATGGCTGTGGCGGCACCTTTTGGACCTGTGATGGTTTGCCGGCAACACCTTTGGCTATGTGGCATGCAAAGCAGCAGTAACAGCAGCGACACTGCAACAACAACAGCAGCAGCAGCAGCAGCAGCAGAGTCCAGCAGCAACAGTCACAGTCAGAGAGCGAGGCGATGCGAGGCGAACGAAGGAAATGTTGCTGGAGTGCAAATTAATTGAAGCATCGCAGCAATGTCAACGACAGTGGCAACATCACGTGTTGCATGTTGCATTTTGGCGTAGGCAGAGAGTTTGGCTCTGGCTCTGGCTCTGGCACTGGCTCTTCCTCCGGCATCGCATTCTTATAATTATGTCATTTAATTAAGCAGAGACAGTTCTTGCTGCCACGACTAATTAAAACATCGCGCCAGCAACAGCAGCAGCAACATGCAACATCAACATCAAACATGTGCAACGCAATGCGCAACGCGGGCGGTGGAAAGCCTTATACCCATGCCCCATACCCCATACCCCATACCCCATCTTCATCTTCATTTTCATCTCCATAAATGAATGACCGGCCACTGTCAATGCATTCAACAACAATCACACAAACTGCGCTTCAACTTTGCCGCTTTGCATCGTACGATGTAGATGTACGGAGGAATGTTTCCTGGAATTTGGGTCATAATTAATGTGGCATGATTTGGCAGACGTTTTAATCAAACGCGAATTGAATGCTGCCCAGCGAAGCCACCCAAAGCCAAAAACACTAGATGGCAATAGAAGGCCCTCCGGCGGCAAGGGAAGCCTGCCCACGGCAAGGGAAATTTCATGGGCTTAGAGGCCACATCAATCATACGCAGCGGTGGCCCAGCTGTTCAATTGCAATACCATAACTCATTTTTATAGGCCATCCACTCAAAAGCACACACACACACACTCTCGAACAGCTCTCCGCAATTCGTTGAAAACTTGCGCACCGGGATTAAGATTTGCAGTCGAGATTCTGTCCCGAGGTTCAGGCACAAGGCAGCACAGGCAGCAGGCACGCTATGGTTATGACTCTGACTGTGACTCCTGCCCCATGCTCAGCCCCAGCCCCGTCCTGGCCTCGTGGTTGCAGTCGGTAAATTACAACAACTATTACACACACACATACACAGACAAGCAGCAATCCCCCCTCGGAGGGGACGTGCACTCTCCGTCCTGTGTGTGACTTGACTAGTAGTTGTATTCCTGTGTGCTTTTTGCGCTTTTGGCCGTGTTGTAATTTCTTGGAAATTTTTGTGCAGTTTTATGCCGGGCCACACGAAAATTTATGAGTGGCGAGCGCTTCAAGTGCAACACCTGGTAGCTGGTAGCTGGTAACTGGCCAGGAGCAGCAGTTGCCAGCTTGAATGTAGACCTAGCGCAGGAGTAGACGCTGAGAGTTAGAGAAGAAGTCTGGAGTGTGGAGCTGAAGCTGTAGTTCCAAGAGACTTTTTTGAATGGGCCCGCATCTCATTTGATATCCTTTTGTGACTCGCTGCCACTGTGCGTGACATTTGCGTTAAGTGCTGCCGTCCCCACACAGCCCGATTGTGGGAACATTCTGGCCAGCAAAAACTTTTCATTTTGGCCGATTCTGCTTGGCCGATAAGCCCAAAAAAAAAATAGTTGCTAACAACAAATGCACGACAGACCGAATATTGGACCCCGCCCTGGCCACTGGTCACTTCTACCATTCCAATTTATTAATGGCTATATCTATATCTATCTCTATCTTTCAGTTAGAGTGCAATGGCTACATGGTAGTGTGCTTTACTTCTCTTTCATTCTTGCAGTTTGAATTGCATTCGCTCGGAAAATACTCAAGCTAGAATGAGTATTCAAATGTTTGGCAATTAACAATGTATTTTATGCTCGAACTTTAACAGCCACAGCGCTGTCGACGAGGCTAACAGATTAAGGCTAACTAATTGGCCGTTCAAAAGGTTACAAGAGTGGGAAAATAAGCTGCATAAAGAGTGCATTTTGCAGGTGTATTCCCAAAGAAAACTGTGAGAGAAAAAGGGGTTCTTAGTAAATATAAAGTAGGAAAAAGAATATTTTTTTTCTTATGGTTATTTGTACCCATAAAATGTCAAGTTAATTTACCCTAATCAATATTTGTATTTATATTTAAAACTTGAGGATAACAAAATCCTTAAGTCTTAGGTATTTTTAGTGCCTGTCTAAATTTCCATCGAGGCGATAAATAAATTGCTTAAAATTGTATACTTAATTATATAATTCAATGCTCGAATACCCTAGAAACCTGCCCAAAGTGCCTCTCATGTCTAAGGCAAATAGCAAAAACAGAAAAAACAAAACACGACCAAAACACAAACACAAAACAGCAACAACAACAAAAAAATAAAACGTGGGACATATGTAGGAATATATATTTTTCATCGAAAATGTTTGAGAAAAAAAGGTAACAAAATTTTAGAAAATAACAAAAAAAAAACATACATACATACAATATACTGAAAAAGATGCAGATACAGGGACACACACACATACGCAGATACAGATACAGATGCAGTGAAACATACAAAAAGATACAAATACAGAGAGTCACGCGGCCGACAAAAGTTATTGCCAAAATGTTCGGCATGTTTGCTTTTGAAATTTAAATTTCACATTTGTTGTAGTCTGTTGTTGGTGTCTCGTACGGGGCTGTCGGCTCGTTGTTGACTTTTTATGACTTTGGCTAACATAAAAATCTCCGAGCAATTCCTAACCAGTATGTGTGTGTGTGTTTATGTGTGTGTGTTAGCCATTAAACTTCATTTGCTCAGCGGGCGTCTATATTTGTGGGGCGGGAAGAGAGCTCTAGTTGCTTAATTTGCCCACTAATGACAGCAACTAAAGTCAACCACTCATAATTGACAACTAAATTGGGATTTTGACAACTGGAAGCCCCCACCCAGACACCCAGCTCCTAAGCCCTCACGAGATGTGACATATGCAGACTAATGAATTTTAAAATCAACGCTCGCCACAGGTGCCCCAGTGCGCTGCGCTGCGGTGCGATGCTCGTTATGGATGCGAGTGCCACTGGCACAGCCACTGCCGATGCCCCAGAGTCCCCTCTCTCTTTTCGGACAGACAGACAAACTGTCTGTCAAATGTTGAACGAACAGTGCGCGGGATTTGAATCCGAGAAGTTTTGAGTGCATGAATGAATTACAGCGGTGAAGAAGGAGAGCTGGAATCAGTGGATGGAATGGAATGGAATCAAATCAAGCATCAATAAAGTCGGCATATGAATAACATGAATTAAACATAAATGCAAAAGGAATCGAGAGAGAGATGGAGAGAGGCAGAGCAGGGAATAGGAAAAGGAGCAGCAGCAGCAGCAGCCTCCAAAGCTGATTGATCACTTTGCAGTTTGCAGCCTCTCTTTGGCAGTGATCTTTCCTTTCTTTCCCCTTCCCTCCGCCCGCTGCTGCTGCACACATTCCTGATATACAGAAATTTTAAATTAAAATTTTGCACACTCAAAGAGCAGGAAATAAATTCAGCGACCGACCGAGCATTGATGCATGTCACGTTTGGGTGTTCGTTGCGTTTTACGTGGAACTGTCAAAATGCAAACCAAACCACACCAAAGCTCAGACCCCAAAGCGAAAAGCCAAACCCCAGCAGAGTCAGAGGCAGTGCCAGGCCAAAAAAAAAAAAAAAACTGCAGCCAGAAGCAGCAACAACAATGGGGCCTTGCAATGCTAAGTGCCAAGTGAAAATGGTTTGGGCCATCAGCTGTCAAAACTGACAGCAGAGTCACAGTCTGCCTTTGGCCCAGAGCCACTCTTGGATACAGCAGCAGCAAGCAGCAAGCAGCAGTGCGGTGGCTCCTCAAATTGAAAATTAACTTAGCGGAACTGGAAATTTTTTGGAGGCGTGTGAACCACACATACACCCAGCAGACAAAAACAGAAAAACGTAGCGACAGAAAACTGAAAATAATGTCGTCTGCCATTTGCTCTGTTTTGGTGTTTCAGTGTTTCGGTGGAGGCCGGGCCGCCCTCGCGCACCGCACTAATGAGCCCAGATCATTTTCTCTCTGGCCCAGACAGTAGTCCAACGAACAAATTTCAGGCAATTAGGAAAAACTGTACAGCCAACAAATTTCCATTTTCACGAGACGATATTCTCAGATGGGGCAAGGAAGGGAAAACAACCCAAAAAAAAGACGAGTAGAAGGTTGTAATAGAGCCATAGAGACATGATGAGGGGAAATTATGGAAGAAACTTAAACTTTCGTTTGGGTTTTATGTGCAGAAATTTACAGAGCACATATAAATGGTTGTGGTGTGTTTTTTTTTCTAATGGGAAACACACGATTAATCGTACTTCATTCTCGTGCTTGAAATTCCCTGTTTTTTCAACTAAACATTGACCAATTGCTATCTGCAAACTTTAATTCAATGCTTTGGGGTATATCTAGGATACAATCTGGCTACAAGTACTCGTATCGAGACCCCCAGCGATTTCTGTGGGCCCCTCCCCCTCATTATTTATGGCGGCCAACCGGAAACGTTCACTCAGCAACACAAAAAAGGCGCGAAGCAATCGATTTGTGGGCGTTGGGCGGTTACAGGCGGGAACGGACCCATCAGACCCATCAGACCCACCACCAACTATCCACCCTCCCCGCAAAATACATTCATTAAAAACGCATTAGAAATGACATTAGAACAAATGTCCGAGGCACAAACAACAGCGACGAAAAAAAAAAAGATGGAAGAAATTACTATTAAATAAAACATAAATCCAATCGCGGTGGAACCTTTCCCCCACCAACCCCAAATTCCCTGCCCCCGAATGGGTACTTACTGTGCTGATGATAGCTCGGATAGTACCGCCGATGGTGTCCATTGCTCTCCAGCGCATAGAACGCACTCATATCGCTGGTATCCAGGCCGAGGCCGGAGCCTCCGCCCGCGCCGCCACCGAGGGCCGCTCCAACGCTGCTGCCCGCCGAGGAGGCGCCGCTGGACAGGCTGTGATGGCTATGGGCCAGGCTGCTGCCGGCGCTGCCCAGGCCGTTGGTGTGTGGGCGACGCCATTGCTGCCGGATCCGGAGCCGCCGCCGCCGCCGCCTAAGCGCGGACTGTCGTACCAGCTGCGCGCGGCAGCCTCCGCTGTTGAGGTCATATCCATTTCGAGTATAATCTTGAAAGCTTTTCTGTGCTACTGGGGGGCGTATAGGTTTCTGCTCTCTCTCCACTCTCCTTTCCTCTAGCTGTGGGATGGATGGGTGGGTCTGTGTGTTTGTGTGTGTGTTGCAGTGGCAAGTAGCGCTGGCTTCTCAGCAACCACACATTTTCCTGTTCACGCGCCTAACCACACAAAAACGCGCTGCAATTTCAGAAATGTTTTGTACTTTAGAAACTGAAATTTTGTGACTTTCCTTTCGAGGTGTCTGCGTTTGATAAGATTTTAACGGTAGCCGGCGTTATCAAGATGCCCCCAACACTCTGCACTCTCCTTATCAGGAACCGAACGCACTTCAACGCTTTACATTTTTGTTTTTGTTTTGTTCAATTGTTTTTTTTTTATAGCTACTTTATGGGTACAGTTGCGGTGGCAGTTTTGTGCTAGGATAACCCACCGCAGGTTGATTTACGGCTGCTCTATAGATCTACAGAGTGTGGTGCGGCTTTAGCCGCCACCGCATTTTGCTTGGCAGGAAAATGCGAGTATATTTTGGCAGTTGCAATTGCAATTGCAGTTGCAGCCCTCCCATTGATTGATGATCTTCACTGCATCCCAGGGGATCTAATAAACATGTCCCTGGCACAACATTCTGGGATTGTCTTTCTCTGCAGTCACAATGTTTACACTGTCATAAAGCCGAGACAATTGTGCCTGGCAGACAAAAGGATGTGCATGTACCCGTATCCGTGGGATGTCAAAGACGGCGCCTGGAATTGTGCGTGGGAGTACGGACACACAAGGCAGGTGTGTGCGCGAATGGTTGTATGTGTTTGTGTGTGGGCCCAATTAGAGCTTCATCTGTGGTTTATCTTCTAGTATTCTTCTTGAATTAGTACGGGCATCTGTATGCTATGTGCCCCCCTCCCACTCCCTACCATTGCTATCAGAGACTATCAGACAATCAGAGAATCAGACAGACAAGTTCTATTGATTTAGACAGGTAGCTCCAGAGGTGCGACAACATTTTTGGGGGAAATTTTTCGGGGTCTTATCAGCCATAGATAGTACGAGGAGTACGTCTGTTTGTGTGTGTGTGTGTGTGTGTGTGTGCACTGCACTCGTTGATTTCTTTTTTAAAAAAAAAGATTATTATCAACAGGAGTTGTGCTATTTGCTTTCTTTGTTTGCTTTGGCTTCGAAAAATTAATAATACAACCCATGGGTTGGACCCGACTTCTTCTATCTTTAAGGTACGTATTCCAGATGCCTATCGCTCGATTGACAATTGCGCTACAGAAATATGATAAGGCAACATAATTTGTTACCTCAACGCAGGGCCCCTGCACACCTCCCTACACATACTCTCTCTTTCTCTCTCTGGGGAGGCAGAAAGACAAACAGGTCTCTCCTCTCCTCCTGCTACTATCCAACAATTTTTGATTTGCTTTCTGCGTGGCAGCGTTGAAACTCAATCAATTTATCTATCTATCAGCAGAAGCAGCAGCAACAGCAACAGCAGCAGCACCAGCGATACGGGGAAAAAGAAGCAAACACTTTTCATTAAATGTCTTCAAAAATATTTGATTGTTGTTGCTGCCGTGTTGCTGGTTGGTGTTTGTGTTTTTTGTTGGTTAGTTGATAGCAATAAATTGATAAGCCCAGTTGCCAGATTTTTCTATGCCTGTGTCAGAGCCAGTATTTCGGGCAATGGGTCCCTTGTGGCACTAATGATTGCTCGATAAGGCGCTGCGCTGAACCGTTAAAATCTCATCAATTGTTGCGGAAACTTTTGTTGTTTTTATTTTTGGTTTTTGATAGGTGTATTTTGGGTTTTTCCATCATTTGAATCTTACATTTTAGCACATTTATTAGTCACACTTTTAAGGGCGTTTTGATTTGTTTCTCTGTTTTGGGAGGGCTCTTTTAGGTATATCTCCGTTGTGGGGATCTCTTTGATTTGTATCTCTGTTTTGTTTTGCTTTGCTATTTGCTATTTGCTTTAACACTTTCTTGGCCCTGGCTCAAATGGGGGTGTATGTTGTATTTGCCGACGCGTTTTGAGCTTTCTTCTGGGCTTTGCTTTTGTTTCTTGGTTAGTTTCCACGAAAAACACCGCCGCCGACGTAAAACCAACGCGAACGGGGAAACGGTACGGTAAACGGAACGGCGAAGCGAACGGGGCGAACGAGACAGGCAACAAACGGCGAACACGATAGCGCTTCAGTTATATTTGCTGTGCTGTGGGTTGCATCGAACACGTCAACGGTCGTCGTCCAACTGAACAGGCACGAGCGCGAAACAGGAAAGACAAGCGCGTTCGCGTTCAGCCACTCACACAGACGCACACACACACACACTCTCGCTCGTTGTATCTGAGGGAGAAACAACTCGTCTGACGAGGGCCGGACTTCGGTGCGTGTATGTCGGTGTGTGTGTGCGCGCGCGTTTGGCACATACAAGATGGTCGCACCGTCAAGCAGTGCTGTGTGCGGAGCAAGCAGGATGGCTATACCGGAGCCGACTCGGCAATATGCTTGTCACTCTTTCGCTTGGTGAGCGGGGCGTGTTTTTTTGGCCCCGTGTGTGAGAGCAGCCAGCAGGTAACCGGTTCGGTTCGGCTCGTTTCGGGCTGCAGTTGCATGTCCGTTGGTTTGTTTGTTTGTGCAGCCAGAAGCTCAGCTCCATGATGTTGTTCGTGTGTTGTTGTTGTTGCTGCTGTTCGTCATGCTCGAGTGCATCGTTCAATAATCTCTTTGCGGCACGCCTCTCTGCACTTGGCATGGTGCCTCGGCTGCGTTTTGGTTGTCTGTTCGACGACGCTCTGCCTGCTCCTGCTCTGTAGTTGCCACACCACACCACAGCACACACACACACACTCTCTGCTCCTCTCCTTCTTCTGCCCAGTGCTATTCGGTTGTGCGGCTGCTCTGCTGCTGCCTTTGCCCGGCTGTCAAACAGTGACAACAATCATCGATCGTTCCGTTTGTGATTATGTGGTTTATTTATGGGCTTTAACATGTGTGCAGATTTGTCTGACGATTTTTGAGTTATATGCCACTGTCTCTCTCTCTCTCCCTCTCTCTTTTTGAGAGCGAGACAGGCATACACAGAGAGTAGTGAGAGAGATGTAGAGTGAGATAGCTGGCACATAAAACGAAATTTGCATAAATTAGCAGCTGGAAATTAAGCAAACTACAGAATTATACCCATGCTTATTTGTATGCTTCCCCCAGCACAACCCCCCTCGGCAACCTTCACCTCCATCCAGCAGCAGCATCTTTTTGCTGGCGAAAACAAAACAAAACACTCAAACTCGAAAGATAGTTTCCGCGTATCTAGATACAAATTATTAATATTGAGCTCGTTTATTTTGCTGGCAAGTTGGCTCCTCCGGGCTGCTTTGCTGGTACATGGTACATCTGCTGCGCATAAACAGCTCACACACACACACACACATACACATATTATGGAGGTGAAAACTGGCGGTTCTAAAGTTTCGATCCTTCCTTTGAATTGGGTACGGAAAATTTTACTGAAATTTTATTTTCATTTTTAACTTAATGTCTGTAAATTTCCTAATATTAATTTAATGATTTGTTTTTGACCTGTACAATTCACGATGATTTGCAGTTTTTTTTTCCAAGTGTACGTGAGAAACTTTTTGTTGGTTTCTTTTGTGGTTCATTGCATTGATTTTGGCTGCAAAGCAGAAAACTTTTCGGCGCAAAAGGGTTAAGTGCTGCCGATGCACCTGTAAAGTGGCACAAGGATGCTGGCTTCTTGGTGTGGCAGGGTTGATGTGGAGGGGGAACAGGTACAGGAAGACAGCTGCAAGCTGAAAACTTTCCCAGGCTGACTCAAGTTTACAGGAATATTTTTGAATGTATTTTTGGGCTTAAGATCTTTTTTTTTTGAAGGCACTTCATAAGTTCATATGCGCTTGTAGCTGAGAGATACGTATCTAACGAGAACTGCCTGGGCTTTATGGCCAAAATGAAGCGTTTGTCAAAGCCTCTGTGGCGACTATCTAAGCAGCAGCAGAAGTTTATGTATGTAAATACTCACAGGCGCCGCAGATAGAGCGCTCGATAGTTACAGATACATATTTGGAGATAAAGATACACACCAAAAAAGTGGCTGCCAAAAAAAAATAAAGAAAAAAAAAACCTGTAACCAAAATCAGATCAACACACAAACGGTGCGAACAACAAACACGAGCGACGAATCACAACAGCAACAACTAGAAACAACAAACAACCAACAAACCAACAACAGCCACAAACACTGTTGAGTGGTGTCGGTGTCGGTGTCAGGCAGAAACAACGTAAACAAGAGCTCGAAACAATCTGCCAGCAAAGATCTACAAAAGGATTCCCAGAGAGTAAGCCATCGCAGATCTTCGATGGCATGGAAATAAGGCATCTGTTCCATCGCTGTCCACAGATTAGATAAACGCCTGCACTACCCATACTATACATATCATCAGAGATCTGGCAAAACACTCTCCCCCCGCCAGGCCATAAAAATCGCAATGGGTTGTAAGCCAGCGATAAGATTGGGCCAGTCAGGTCTACGCAGTAAGCATAAGATTGGGCCTAGTCATGTCTACTTAGGGGTATCAGAATTGATGAATTGTCACGTCTTTGTGTCAAGCACTAAACACTTGGCTGATAGCCACACGTCATCTTCAATTGGTCTAGGAAGTTGTAGCAGCCCCGAAATACATTCTCACAGATAGCAGACTAAAATGGGACTGGTATGCCATATAATGTACATATGTACCAAAGAGTTATGTACATATATATAATCCCAATATATATAACCATATAATATATGGTTTTCTACTATATACAATTTATTGGCTGGTCTTAATGGATCAGACTGTTGCCAGTGAAATGTGAATGAATAAATGAGTATAAATAATAAGTGGATTGGTATTTCCCCAACCGAAACCGATAAGGAAATGTGTGCCACCGCAAGATATCTGAATGTTTAATTGAATTTCGTATGAGTTTTTACCTATCTTGCAAATAAGGATTCGAATCGAATGAGGATTCCTTATAATTGTGAAATTAAAGCTAAAGTTAAATTTTGAGTGAAAGCTATCCAGCAAGACGGTATCATTATTTTCATTTCATTCTTTAAAGTAACCTAAAATCTTTTTGGCAAGTCAGAACTTTATTTCGGATTATTTGCCAACTTTCTTTTGAGCTTGGGGGCCCATTATCTGAGCACCTGAGCACCCCCTCCCTCCCCGTACCTTCCCGTTCAGCACCCATGCACGCACACATATGCATGCACGATTCTTGTGACTTTTACTTCGAATGCATATTTTTCCAGCACGTGCGCAGCTTTTCCGGCTCCGTCCGACATCCAAAGTGAAGCCTCAAGTGGAAAGCCGTCAAGCAGAGACGCAGAGAAGCAGAGACGCACGAGGCGGAGGAGTGACGTGGAGCTGGAGCTGGAGACCAGACATGGCTATCGTCATGCCCAAGCCATCCATAGACCATGTGTGCACCGTCTGTGTCTGTCACTCCCTCCCCATTTCCATCCCCCTCCCCCCTGCCTATACCATAGTCCCCCTAAAAAGCTGACGCACGTTGCGTGTAATTCCGATTTTAATCGCATAAAAATGTTTTGTTTATATGTATAATTTAGTTTTAACAATTTACGTTAACCTTTTGTTACCATTTTTAATTTGTTCAGCGGTGCTGAGGTTGTGTTCCACCGTGTGTACTTGTTTTGTGGCTGTAGTTGTAGTTGTAGTTGTAGTCCATAAGCAGCCACAATTAAATGCTCCATAAAATTGGTTTAAATACGCGTTCAGTTTTGTCTGTCTATCTGTGTACTTATATGAGTATATGAGTATGGTATGTGGCGTATCTGTATCCGAGTACATATGTATGTATGTATAGCTGTGTGCCCCTTGGTTCTTCTATGCATATAGATAGTTATTATTACTGAGCTCACTTTATTGTTGGCTTGCCTCTTTTATAATTATTGTCATGCGATAGAAATCAGCGACATTTTTACAGCATTTAAACAAAGCATAAATTCTGATTTAGTTCCAAAAGTGTCGCCTCGCCTGGCCTTTTCCTATATGCTATGTATATTGTATGTATGTACATATGTGTGTTGAAGTGCTTATATATTGCAAAATAGAACAGCAGCAGTAGCATCATCAGTAACAGTGGCTGGTCCAACCATTTATAAATACAATAAAATTTCTATTTAAATTGCCAGTTGTAATTAGAAACCGCCGCTCCATCCACTCCTCAGTTTGGCTAGTAGGCTTACATATTTATACATATTATTGAGGCCATGAAATCATGTAGCCGAGAATGACTTCTGGATACATTAACTAGAACATTTTAATGATTGGTTGCACGGATTGATTGAACTGCTCAAGATTGATTGAGGATTAAGATAATGAATTCCGCTAATCATATTTACATTAAGATTTGTTGCATCTTTTTTCTGTACTACTTATATCGATATCTAGATCTGCGTACCTTTTTATATGTTGCTTAGAAGAATTTAACAAAATTTCATATATAATATAACTAACTATATAACTAACTTACTTGGCTTTATTTGTATCTATCTGTTATCATCGACAGCTACAACTATTTATATTTATCATCTCCATCTGGATGATAATTCCGCCCTAAAGCTCTTTCCGCTGAATCCAAATCCCTGGCTACTCGTCTGTCATCAACTTACTCTGTTTATGTATCACCCTTGGCAATAATCGGCAAACATTTTCCGCTCTCTCCACCGTACCCGTTCTGTGTGCCACCCATCTACACATAAATCCCTGTTTCCCCTCAGATATGGCTGCTTCTTGGTCTTCCATGTTGCTGTTGATTTTGTTATAGGCTGAGTATATAATTTAATAACTATAACAACAAAGCGACAACACAACACAACACAACGGCAACAGCCGCCACATGGAACAACAACGATGTTGCAGCCGGGGCACAGTTCATATGTCATGTGCCAGTTTTTTGACTGCAATGCAGCGCCCGTTCCTCTTCCATGTACAACGTCCATGTCCCAGGTCCCTGGTGCCTGGTCCCCCCAGCCGTCTGTCTCTCTCTCTCTCTATCCCTCACCACAACCAATCCTGGCCATGCGTTCTAATTTCATAATAAACTTGGCTGCCAGCCCCAGTGCCAGTCCCAGTCCTAAACTCCATCCCGAGCCGAACGACGGCAACTAAAATTGGCTGGATCCAAAACCGCAACGGGTGTAAATTTCATGTTGCCCCTCTCCGCCACTTACCGTCTCTCCCGTTCCAGCAGCAGCAGCGGCAGCCACTGCTGTGGCAGTGCACCGCCAATGGCGGCACATCCTGTGCAGCTCGTAAGCACCTCATGCGCCAGGCTATAAATGTAAATTGCCTAAATGGGCAAAAGCTCGAGCATACGTTGGCCAGGACATGGATACAGCCAGGATGGGATAAAAGGGGGGCAAACAGGAGGTGAGTTGCGAGTGGAGTGGGAGTGGGCCTGGGTCTGGGTTTGGTCAGCACTTGCATCGTAAATGAAATCAGTTGGTGCGCGAATCCTGCATGGGTCAATTATGCAAATGTCCTCCACTCACACATGAGTGTATCTGTGTGTGTGTGTGTGCCTGACTGCATTTGTATGCTAGTTGTCCTGGTCAAAGGTAGAGGCAGGAGCAGGAGCCGGAGCCCGAACTGCATGGCGAAAGTGATTTGTTGCCTGGCAGGGTAAATCTGTTTTCATATTAAGTATTTTAGCGGCAAATTAAGTTGGACAGAGGCAGGGCAGCTCCTGGCTCTCAGTTGGGTATCCATACATTATAATGCAGCGTAGAACCACATAGACATGCTCCAAAATATGTGCGATTGCCCGATGAAATGTAATGCCCAAGAACGAAACTTTCACTCAGAGGAAGGGACACAAAGAGTCAGACACAGAGAGAGCTTTCCATTTCGACTGGGCAATGGCAACCCCCAGAATGTTGCAGTTTAGCAGTCAAACAAATGCCCGGGCACGTACATATGTACGTATGCAAGGGGAGGCACTGGAAGTGGAAAAACAGAGCACGCAGTGCCACAAACAAAAGATCTGTCTAGGTTTTCGGGTGCTGGAGTTTGCCGACTCATATATTTAAAGCACGTTTCCAACAGGGCAGGAATTCGGTGGCCCATCGACCCATGCTGTGGGGGCTCCTCAGAAATGCTCATATTAGGCCAAAGGTTTCCATTTTCCTACTACCCTTTGGGACGCTCCTGTGCCACCACCTCCTTTGTTTGCCCATCGTCTGGGCGAGGGGTTTTTACTTTTCTGCCAATTCATGGAGCCTTGTCTGTGTCTGTGCTGTCTCGTCCTTCATCCTTCGCCCCTTGCCGCTTGTCCGGCCTTTGTCCTGGCCAATACGCTTGGCAAATAGCTGGTCGAGCGCTCCTCTTACCCGGACTGCCACTGGCACTGGCACTGCCTCGCCTCATACATATGCATGCGAGTTTTCCGCTTTTCCATGGCTTGTCTGGCCGTCAGGATGTCGGCTTCCGCTTCACGTTTGTGCTTGTGTTCGTGTATGTCCTGCTCCTGAAAGCTTGGCTAAGCACCTGAGCAAACTTATTGTTAGCCTGCGCATTGTGTTCGATCGGACGAACGACCCAAAAGCCGCGTCAAGGTTAGCTTGCAGGTCCCTTCTGGCCGCTTGAAAATTACGATGTGTCTGCCAGGATAATTTTACGATTTCCTAGCAAAAATGGGGGAGAATCCTCTAGGCCATTAGGCAATCAGGCTATTCGGCTACACGTCACCAAAGACTGCAACAAGGCGATCCGATCCCTGGATATCTTTTCAACACCTACAAACAAACCGAAACAGATGAGACACCATCTTTATGATGAACGCTCACGATTCAGATGCAGATACAGATACGGATCCAGATTCGGGCTTGCAAATTACTTAAAAAAATAAGGAACAGGACAAAAATCTCAACTGATGGTCGTCCACTCGAGAGGAGATGCGACGCTCTCGATAAGGACGATAAGCGCTTACGCATTTCGCTTTAAAGATCTCTGATCCGATCCCAAACAGAGGCAGAGGCAGGGCTCAGAGATGAGAGAGGAATGGGATCGGGAACAGGGGTTGAGGGCCGGAACAACAATAGCGAAAAAAAAACCAACAACAGCAACGAGAGTTCTCTCTCTCTCTCCCTCTGTCGCTTGGCTCTCGTTTTTTGCGATTGCTCTGATCAGATAGGCGATCGTGTGCGACGGGGCGTGCGGGAATCGCATGTAGTACGGCAAAGGGGATGGATGCAGAGATGGTAATGCTGATGTTGGTGCTGGTTCAGTGGCAGGGGTAGAACGGGTCCATCTCTCTCTCTCTGCCAGCGGCAAAGTAATTTGATGTCATATTGTGTCACACACTCGGGCCAAAGCGGCCAAAGATGCTTAAAGATAGTGAGGAGAGAGATGGCACTATGGCATAACTCTGATTTCAGAGTTGATCACTCTCCCTCTCACTCAGTGGCTTCTTTTCAATATGTGCTACGTGTCGGTAGGCCTGTCTGATCATCGGAAAGCATCCTTGTTAGCCGCCATCTGTTTGCTTTATTCCTTGTTTTGTTTATATCATAATTGTAGGCGTTGATTTGGTCGTGGCCTGGGTCTGGGTCTGGGTCTGATTCTGAGCATTCTTTTTAGGGCACTCGGCTGATATACTCGTCGGAAACCCGAGACAGCCAATGAGTGGGATAACCAGAGCCCCGGCGACTTATGTCAATCTTTGATGGATGATGGAATTTGTCGGTCTTTAAGATATTTAAGAACCATTACTTAAGCAGTGGCTAACGCATCTCACACTTACAAGAATATATGTGTAATTAGTTTACGGTACATATATCTATATATTTGATCACTCGCAAATACTTTTAGATGTCTCATGGGACCGCGAACCTTGACTGGTTGATAGATATCAATGCTTATAGATAACCCACACGCAATCTTTTATATTGACAGATACTTCTAGTGCTCAAATAACATTTAAAATATATAGTATATTCTCTCATTGATACGAATATTTTATATAATGATTAGCCAATGCAAACAGTAGAACTGAGTAGAACTGAGGAATCTTGAGTTAGTAAAAAGAGGATAATCTTTTATTTTATGATGTTTGACAGAGGAGTATTTACTGTATTATACTATATTTTCATACAAATGTCTTTTGCTACTCCATGAATCATGCTCTCTAATGGTTCACACATCCGATTGAACTTTTTTGCACGAGTGTTTGTTCCTTTGATTCGTTGATTCGTGGTTAACTTTCCAGCAGATTCAGCGCCACTAAAGAAAATCAAAGCTGATTGCTTAGTCGAATACTCGTATGTACCGCCATAAGTACCCGTATCTCATACCCAATTATTCAACTGATTCATTCGCTGATTCAGGATCAACTTACCTTTCTTCTTCTCAGACTGGAATGACGGTAATGCATCTATAGATTTGTTTTCTACGTTTTTTGTTTGTTTTTTATAGATTTTCCTCTCGCACGCGTTCATTTTCATGGCATTTGCTGCTGCTGCTGCTGGTGTGGTTGTTGCTGTTGTTGTTGTTGGTACGGGGCACTCTTGTAAGCGTCTGCGGCGCTTCTTTAATGGTTAATGGTTAATGGTCAGTCTCGGAGTCTCCTCCGACTCTCAGGTTTACGAGCTCTCGTCACTTTACGATTATTTGCTGGTTGCTGGTTGCTGGCTGTTGTGTGTTTTGGTCTTGCGTGGCGCATACAAATGATTTGATTTGGTTAAGATTTTCGGTGAACTCCCCTGCTCTCCTCTCCACATCCCACCTCTCTCCGGAGAACTCTGCTCTACTCTGCTTTTAAGCATGATTTTGGAGTTACTTCATTTGTCACTTTTGTTGCTGGGTTTCTTTGCTGGGTTATTTTTTTATGGGTTTTCCTGAGAATTTGCCACAGCAGCCAGCCCCAGCCACAGCCCCAGCCACAGCCGCAGCCACAGCACTGACTCGTTCAGCGTCTGCGTCGGCTATTGACTTTGATTTTTATGGCTTTGGCCTGGCTTTTGCCTAATTTCACTGACTCGGCCACTGACCAACAGCCAACGAAAAAGAGCCTCCGCCCCCGCCCAGCAGGTACTACCGAACTACCGAAGAAGACTTTCTTTAACCGTATTTGATTTACCTTTATCTCCAACCGACTGATTGCCGTACTTGTTAATGAGAATGAGTTTATTTTAAGTAGTCCAACCAGCGAACCACATTCCATCTGCGGTTCAGTTCAGTTCAGTTCGATTCGATTTGTATCTGAAAGTGCCTTTTAGACTGTGATTAGTTTTAATGGATAGTTTTATTGGCATTTGAAAATCCTGCAATAAATTGAAACGAATCAGCACTCGATCAACGAAATTAAATTGGTATTTTAATGAGGGGCCCAAAAGTTTTGATGTCCGCCCCCCCCCCACACCCTACCCAACCCCACAAAATGTAAATGGAAAACTATTGACACTCCATAAGCGGCGGCCATTTTCCCTGGCGAATAGTTTTCTCAACTTTTTTCGTAAATGAAGCAATTAGCGGAGGGGTGAGGCAAAAGGCGTGTTGAAAGGGCAACAAACAGTAACAAAAAGCTGTGAAAAATGGATTGATACAAACATTTACCGCAAGGCCATCGGAAAGTAAACACAACAAAGGTTTATTTATTATGTGTATATGATGCTGCTGCATACGTGTACCCATGAGTGTGTGTGTGTGTTTGTTAGAGTGTGCCAGTTGGTACCCCAAAAAAATTCCATAACGTCCAAATGTTAGCCCGCATAAAAAGGAGCGCACAAAAAAAATTATCATCCATGCAAATATATTCCGGGTATACAAATTGAAAGGAAAGCAGTAGGTTGAATAGTTCCCCTCTGACGTGTGAAGTTAGCCAATTGCTGAGATGTTAAAATGTCGAATATTACTACCTTAGTAACAGGTCTCCCCTATCCTTTCTAACCCTATATAATATTTTCTATAAAGCGTAAACTTATGCGACTCTTTGCCTCAGATCCCATTCTAATTCCACGCAAGAGAAACCAAGCTTCGTTGCCAATCTCCCAGCATTAGAAGCCTAAGCAAACCCTTTTGCCCCTTTTTCTTGGCTTAACCAAAAAGGTGTCACACACACACACACACGAGCACAGCACCCTCATACGTGTGTGGCTGTGTCTGTGTGCAATGCAAATATTTTTGACGTTCACTGAACTTTTGCAGAGAGAAAATTATGCAAGCTTCCCTAGCCCCTTCCTTGTCTGCCCGCTTGCCGACTGCTGCTGCATGTCTGTGAAAGTGTGCGTGAGCATCTGCATTTGTGCCTGTATGTGTGTGTGTGTGTGACAGCTGTGTGACAAAAATTATGGCAAACAACAAAAGCCAGGCCAGACGCCAGCGGGCCAAACTTTTCTCGCAACGCAACGAAATGCGAAAAAACGAGGAAGAGAAATAACACAGAAAACAAAAAACTATTTTTCTTGACAACAACGAACATCTGCAACAACAGTTGCTGCTGCTGCTGCGGCTACTGCTGCTGCTACTGCTGGCAGCACACACACAGATACGATACAGATACGGCCACAGATGCAGATGCTCACGCACACTCACTGCGCACTCGCAGTGGCCAATGAGAGAGTCAACAGAGTGTCAAACAGAAACGCCGCCCAAATCAAAAATGGCGAGCTCTCAACACACTATGGTCGTCTCGCTCTGGCTGCCAGCAGCCCGGCCCTCGCCGAGCAAGCAGTTCAAGCAGTGCTAGAGTTTTTGTGTGACTGGCTGGCTGGCTGGCTGGCCTGGCCTTTGGTTCTTTCTGGTCATCGAACATATCCTTCGGGTGCTGCAATCCTTTCGCTTGGTATTTGATTTCAATTTCAATTGCGGCGCATCCTTTTGACGTTCGTTATCAGGGGGAGCGGGCGCAGAAGGAGAACCTGTCGCTTTTGTTTGCCATGATAATTGCATTTGTATGAGGAGATCTCTCCATTCCCTCCGCAGTCTCTCCTCCTTTGTCATTTATCAAACAATTTTTGTCGCTTTCTTTTGGCTGAACTATGCCCGACAAAGCGTGCAGGCGCATGCAGATTAACATTTTACCTGCTGCGGTGGGTGGGGTGGTGGCTTGTGTGACAAGGAGTGTGGCAATCAGCCAGAGTTGTCACCGAACTGTGGCTGATTGAAATGCTGTTTGTTTTATAAGCTGCCGCCTTCCATTATGATTGCTCGCTCATTCACAGAAAGCCACAAAAACGAAACAATGCAAAAATTTTAATGAAAATTGTCGCTTGACTTCATTTTAACTGTTTCTGTTTCACGTGTATGGATCCCATTTGATAACAAAGGGAGCCCAGGAGCAGTGGCACTGGCATCCACAATATGCTGGATGGCCCCCCCCAAAGTAATCATTCCAAGTTATTCGATTACATTTCGCATATAATTTGTAGCAAATTTAATTCAAATGATGTTGCATCTTTAAATTTATCGCAATACTCGTAATAATATTCAGCGGCATATCCTCAGTTGCAAATATATGTATCCCTCCTCGAAAAAACACTGAAAAAAATTCACATGAAATTTAATCAGTTTTGAAGAGATCATTTATGGTGGATATCATTAAGGGAACTGTGATAAAATATCCTAAAATACATAATGTAGTTTTTACATTTGCAATCTTTTTTAGCCACATTTTAAGTGTATTTTCTTGCTGTGTAATAATTTAATAATTGTGTTAAAATATTAAATTGACAACAACTGCCAGGGACGGCCGCAAATGCCGCAAAAAGTGGCCTGGCCAGAGATATTGTGGGTCCGATAACAGCTCGAATCTCAGAGCAATCCAACACAATCCCAAAACCCAAAAGCAACCCTCGCCCGCAGCGCAAGCAACCCCCCCAAAAAAGAAGGATATACTCGCTTATACATGTACATACATACGTATATGGGAAGAGGGAGAGACGTAGCTGGTTTTAAGGCCTGACAAATCCTGCTCAGCCTCAGCCTGAGCTCCCCG
Source organism: Drosophila obscura (assembly GCF_018151105.1). Taxonomy (NCBI): domain Eukaryota; kingdom Metazoa; phylum Arthropoda; class Insecta; order Diptera; family Drosophilidae; genus Drosophila; species Drosophila obscura. The sequence goes on along the minus strand of NW_024542736.1, from coordinate 1,564,050 downwards.
TCCTGGCTCTGGCAATCTCAAATTCTCATTCTCATATCGACGATTGCATCGTTCTATTAAATTACCAAAAGGCAAACGGCAAACGTGTGCGTGGCGTGGCGTGGGAGGGGATGGATTGTGCTGGTGGCACTGCCAGGGCTAAAGTGGGTGGCTGGCTCTGAGGGGGGAATTGCCTGGCCCACAATTGAGATAAGATTGCCCGTTCCGAGATATAAGATATGTCATGTATCTCGCACACGACAGAGAGCCAACGAATCAAAACCAAATTACATCAAATTCTCATCCTTGTCGATGTTGGTCTGGTGGGAAGGCTCGCAGGATGGAAGGCAGGCAGGCTGGTTGGCTGGTTGGTTGGCTGGCAAATAATTATAAAAGTCACAGGAGACTGGCAGCCAGATCGAAGATAGAACATGCATTGATAGAGTGAGAGGGAAACAGACACATATGCACTAAGAAAAACAAACATAAAAAAACTGCAAGCAGATTCTGCCAGGAGACACGACTCCAAAGAGACAAGACATGGCATATCAATATGCGCCGAATTTGAAGAATCTATTTTTACATTTTAAGCCAATATTTGGCTTCGGTCATGTTGTGCACCTGTTTGGGATCTCTATTCCAATATATAACCTTGGTAGATGAAGCTCCCCTTTGGCTTTACATTTCCCGCAGTGTATGCGGTTCGATGCAGCTTCGATAGCGGAGGCCACGTGTGACTAATAGAAATTTGCATGCGCAATTATTTGAACAAACCGCAGCAATTACAGGGCAACACGCCGCAGCACCAGCACCAGCACCCGAGACACCAACAACAATTGCCAGACAAGCTAATTAGAAAAGAAGTATATGGAGAGATAGTCAGCAGCAGCACTGCAACTGGGGGGGAGGGACACACCACAGCAGGAGGATGATGCCACCGCCTCGTACTCTTCTCTCTCTGTTTGTGCGAGACCGCAACGAATCGATTTGGGCATTTTATTGCCCATAGAGAGCGCTGCAGCGCGCTGGTGCGCTGATGCTCTGGGCCTGCCACCAATTTGTGCCTCGTTAAGGGTTAGTGCAGCCGCATCCCACCCCGTCCCCCACACTGTGTTGTGATTTGTTGTGACAGTTTGGCTACGAAAATGTTGTTATGCAAAAATTAGGCGCATAATTTAATTGCAATTTTTATGATCGAGCAGCGGCCAAGTGCTGTGCGGACCGTGCGGACTGTGAGAACGTTTCCTCATTCAGCCTGATTTCGTTTTAATTGTGAGAAACTTTGCTGACTCTTAATCTCCCACAAGTACAGGGCGCGCTCCCTTAACGAAAATTATGATAATTTCATTTAAAGGGAATCCTTTTCATCAGCCTTTGAGGCTGCAGCCCATTCATTTTCATTGCCGACTCAGACAATGGGGCAAAATGTCTGCACCTGACATGGCCAGGGCGCAACAGACAAAGAGACATGGAAGGACATGGAATCGTGAAAAGTGCTTTTCATGTTTGACAAAATGCAATGACAACAAACAAAATACGACAACAAAAAAAAAGGAATCCTTGCACTGATTTCGGGCACTTAAACAGCCACCACGAGACAGGCACAACAAACAGCAAACAATTTCGGTTTGCGTTTTCTCTCTATTTTCTTTTTCCCTCTGATACAAACAAAACAAAAAATAAAACACCAGTGGGGGGAGGGAAATTGATGAAAAACTGTCACATCATGGAGGAGAGGAGAGGAGGCTGTCTCGGTCTGCTTTCTCTCTCTCGTGTTGCATTTGCACCGGCTTTGATGTTGCGTATCCCATTGTCCCCGATCCAAGCCCCTGCCCTGGCTCTGGCTCCGTCTCCTACCACTGTTGTGCTCGAGGGAGTTGGGTTTCACTGCTTCATGTGCATACCTTCGCCGTACTCAGGTTATAGCCTGATTGTTATGCCAAAACACTCGACATAGTTTTGCCGAGTGCAGAGACGGAGCGGGAGCGGGAGCGGCAGCGGTGTCCTCTGTAGAACTATGAAATCTCCATGCGTTGGCAGTCAACACCTGAAAGAGTAAAGTCTCCTCTACTCTCTGGGCCCCTATTCAAGTACAGTTTTTGCACAGCATCAGGAAAGCATCTTCTATCTTACAGGCTTTCCCTGTCCCTGTGGGCTGGCTGCATCCACTCCCTTTTGGCCCCAACTCCCTTGCCACACACAGATATGTACATCTCTGAAAGCCATAAATTCTTCAAACACCCAGAGCAGAGCAGTGCAGATCCTAAACCACCCACCCACTCATCTTCCCAGCCACCACAGCCATCCCATCCCATCCAACCCCTCAGCACAGCCTCGGCAATACAACAAAAACAATAAAACGTGGCAAGGCACATCCTGCCTTCCATCCTGCAGCCCCCCAAAAAAAAAAAGTTGCCTTTAACCTGGCCCACAAGTCACGGCCCAAAAAGTTGCGTTGTTGTTGTTGCTGCTCCTCCTCCTGCCGCTCCTCCTGCTGCTGCTTCTGTGGCTGTTTCTTTTGCCTTTTCCTTTTGGAAGGACATGAAAAAAGAAAAGCAGGAGCAAGAGAATACATAGAAGGGAGTGGGGGAACAGCAAAAGTAGGAAAAGGAGCCGGAGCACACTGTACGCGCCATTTTCCGTGCGATTGCCAATGTTAAACGCAGCTCCCGAGAGCCAAACCAAAACCACCCGCAACCATCAGCCCGCTCCCACACCCACACCCACACCCCCACCCACACCCTCACGCTCCACACTCTTAGCCTTTCGTGGGTGTCCTTGCTGCTGTTGTTTTTGTTGTTCGTGGTGCCTGCTCCCTCTGGACCAGAAAAAGAAATGTTTCGCATAAAATGTTATCGCCAAGATTTACGACCCGACTTTTGCGCATCACACGCCACCCCCCCAACCCCTGCACCCAGGCCAACCCACTCCAGCAGCAGCAGCAGCAGCAGCATCCATCCTCCTATCCGTGCCTGGTGTCTCCTCCTCCTGGCCATGCCCCTCACTCTGGTGGCATCCAGCAACTTGTTTTATGATAATATACGAGCTTTCTCCGCTGAAATATAAATGTTGTGTGTATGAGTCGTCCGTCCCTCCGTCCCTCTGTCCGTCCGTTCGTCCTGCTCCTTCTGCCGCTCTCTATATCCATCTCTTTCTGTTCTGTGCCTCCTTTGCGCCATTTTGGTTGTCATCCTTTGCAGGGGGGCACATCACTTGGGCTGGCGTATCTATTTATCTAAGCATTTGTACATATTTATTTTAATGTTGAGGCAGCTTCAGCTACAGCTACAGCTACAGATACTGCGGCAGCGGCAGCGGACTACAATTGGGCCCACCTCAGTGCTCCAGCCAGCTCCATCAAGCGTGTGCTCTGCTCCTCTCTGTGTGCCCCAACCACCCTCTGTTTTCCCCCCCGCCAAGAAGTGAATCCACAATAAAAATGGCTGCTGTATCCATAAGATACATGCCACTGATTTCTATGCCAACGTTTTATCTCAGCAGGCATAGAGAAGCGCTTTGGCTTTGGCTTTTCTTTCTTGATATGTGTGTTTCGTTTCGGCTTTGTACTTCCTTCCTGTCACCCCTCTGCCCCACCCCTCCTCTACTCCTGCCCCCTGCTCCGAAAATCGTAAAATGAAGATTTTTCATGTGGATTGTTGCTGCCTCGATGTGGTATCCTTGGGCGCATCCTTGCCACTGCGGAAGTAATTTATGACTTTTCGTTTTGCAAATGTTTAAATCTAAACATAAATATTCCCACCCACACCCTGAGCACCCTGTAGCATATGAGCAGCGCTTGTATTTATTTCATTTTCTTTTATTTGGCGCTGATTAATTGTGCAATATATGGCTCTGGGGCACAAACATCGCCGCGAGAGCAGCGAAATTGGCTTCAAGCGGGGCGGCTCAAAAACACTTTAAAAGCCCAATGACAATCTAATTATTCTCACTCACAGAGATACAGTCTATGCATGTGTATATGTACGTGTACTTACACATAAGTATGTACGTATTAATCAAATTATAAGATATGGCGGCCTTAGCCGCGTCAAAACAAACACGCAGCAGCGGCTCTAATCCGACAACTCGAATGAGTCAGATCGGAGGCAAAATGTTAATGTTATTAAAGGCAAATATGGAGCGAGACAGTGGAGACAGAACTCAATAATATAATAATCCATATAGCAGCTTCATTTGCGGCTATCGTCCTGAGCCACACACATTGCGAGTGCCTTGGAAATTAATGAATTTCCAGGCGATTATCCTGGGCCGTATCACCAGCCACATCCACATCGACAACGACAACGACATCATCATCATCGTCAGAGTACAGCACACAGCACGGCACAGCACAGCATAAATAAACACGAATTCAATTACTTATACCAAATAAGTAGAAATGATTCAATAAAGCAAACGGAGATACAAAACGAAACTAGGCCCAAAACACACACATACACACACACACACACACACATACAGTGGCATCAGATAGCAGATAAGGTGCAAGGAGCCAGGAACTGCCACCATTTACCATTACCAAGAGTGTCCAGATAAGCAGCGGGGACTGGAACTGAGACTGGAACTGAGAGAGGGACACGACGGGGACTGCGACTGCGACTGCGACCATGGCGAACAAACTGATCAAATATGCTTAATTATAATTTGATTTGATTTATGATGTTTTCTGATTTCATGTGACATTTGTAATTATTCTTGTCGCGCCCCAAACTGCCGCCGCTGCAGTCGCGATCAACGAAATCATCACAGAAGCAACAGGGCCACAATCAGGGAACAGAACAGAACAGCCACAGCCCCAGCCCAGCACCAAGGAAGAACATAATCATCATCATCTTCATCATCATCATTTTTGTTGGTTGGGTTGCTGTTGCCTTTACCTTCATGCCTTCGGGCCATGGCCAATGATCAACGATGTCGACAGTGACAACGACGAGGAGCAAGCGACAATCCTGAGCTGCATACGAAACTAGCAAATGCCTGATGAATAACTCCACAAAGTACAAGAACTCGTAAATATATCTGTTTGTTCGTGTTTGAAGAGGGTGTTGGAATAATGTAGTGCCTAACATGCCATAATATGCACCTATCAAGGCTCTGTGGGGCCCTTAAAGGCGAATTCCAAATGATTCATTGCGTGCCACAAGTGGAATTCACAATTTAGAGCTGAGCTGAGGAAAGGCAAAGGCAAAGGAAAGTTAGAGATTAAGTAACTTCCAGTAAAATGTATTCATTTTACGAATCAATCATCTCACAATGTATGACAATAACTCTGTGTAACCAAAGCCCCTTTCGTTTCGAGCATTTAATACTTTTATAAGGGCATTCTCCATTCGATTCTAAACTATTCCATTTTATGGTCGTCATCGTTGTGTGGTTTATTATTATTATTATGGCAGAGATCTTGTATATACCACATAGATATACATAGATATAAGCATCTATATATCTGCGTCCATATATGTGCCACTCAGGCCGGGCAAGTCAGCTCAGTTACCAAGTCTATGGGGAATAAATCAACACGCTGTGTGGCTTCGTCAACGATCCATCTTGGCCCGGCTATGACTCTGTCTGTTTGTAGTCAGGTCTGTCTCTGTCTCTGTCGCTGTGTGTCTGTATGGCTGTGTGTCTGTGTCTGGCTCTGGGCCTACTTTGGCCTGCTGCCGTCGATCAAAATCAACGAGCAAAGCCTGTTGATCGGAAATTCTCGCCTACGATCGAGTGACAAAGTCAACAAAAACAAAGCCAAACTCAAATTTTAGGTAGGTTGGCCAGCGTCTCAATGGGGGAACTATAAGCTCTCAATGCGATCCCCCTCTCTCTCCCTCACTCCCTCCCTCTCTTTGTGTTACTGTGTGTGTGTGTGCGCTGATTATCGCGTTTCGATCACCAAATCGATCAGTTAAGGCAAAAGGCGCGCGCGCGCGCCTTCTCCTTGGATAATAAGCTGAATAGGCGTATGACAATAAGCTATGTAATTATATGAGGCATATCGCTTGGCTCCGGCAATGCGAGTAACTGGAGCGGATTACCGAGAAATGCGTGGTGCCCACGCAGAGCAGATCTAGAGATGGCCTAGCACATGACTTTGAGATGGGTGATTCAACACAAAATGGACACGAAAGCTTCAAGCAAAAGTTTAATGGAAATAAATAAATTTGGAAGTACCTAAAATATCTCTGATTGAGTTGGAGTTGTACTTTGACCACCCCCCAAATGATCTTTCAGCTTCGTGTTTGTATTGTTCCCATCACGTTACCATCTCTGATCTTTATATAATTGTGGTTGACAAATTGCAGTCAGCATAAGATAGATTAGCCTGAATGAAGCGGAAAGGGATGGGGTTGGGGGAGTACCTGTACCTGTACCTCTACCTCTACCTGTAACCTCGCCCTAACTCCATTTCCAGCGTGTTGGCGGCTGTTTTGCTGCTGTCTTTTAATTAGCATGTCATCTGCGCACCGCACCGCACCAGCACTTGAGCTGTCTCCTGCCACGCCCACAGCAAGCACAGAGAGAGAGAGAGAGTGAGGAGATGGGACGGAGAGAAGTGCATTTCGTTCGATGACTTGCTGTAAAATCAATTTACTTTTTAAATATTTTGTGCGGGTTGTTCGCGCTGCTCATTTGTGTTTACCAGCGTCCCGCGCCCCGGCTGCCACTCAGGCTCAGGGGCCGGCCGCTCCTGCAATGATTGGCGCTTTTTGCGGCCTTCCGCAGAATCGAGCTAATATCGATGACTCGACCATTGAGTGGCCACGGCCCTCCTGCTCCTTCAGTGCCTGCTGACTGACTCGCTGACTGACTCCCTGGCTGACTGACACTGACTGGTGCTGGCTGACTGACAGGGTCTGCCCGCCGCATCTTGGGATATTTATTAGCCCACTACTCAAAGAGCGCCACTTGAGTTTTGTTTTTCTGTCTTTTATTTATTTTTTGTTTTTTTTTGGGCTTGCGTTTTTAATAAGCGGTTGCCCCTGGGTCTGCCCGCGCCGCCTGCTGCCTGCCGCCTTCCTTCTGCTTTCCATCTCCTGGCGCGGTTTTCAATTAGCCCGCTGCGGGCCCTAGGCCCGGCTCGGCTCTTGGGTTTTGCGTAGGGTTCGGGTTCTGCACTTTAATTAATCGCCGTGTCTAACAAAATATGACAAGCGCCATAAATTAAAGAGTTAGCCCCCACCGCACTTGTCCTGCTTGTCCTGATCTGGGGACACAGGCAGGCAGGCTCTGGCTACGGCTCTGGCTCTGGCTGCAGGTGTGCGTCTGCCTGGAAATTTGCGTGTGCGGACAGCTAAACGGCTACCGCACTTGGTTTGGCGGCTCATTCGGGCCTCCACTGGCTCTGGGCGCTTATAAATGAGAGATGTTTAACTAAGAGACACACTCGCACACTCGTACGCTCGCAGACGCCGCGGAAAAAGTAGCAGACTCGCAGAACGAACCCCACATGCAATGGCCGCATCAAGAGCGTGGGTCTAGACTCCAGATGGAGCTCTGATTGGAACCTGGTTAACTCCAGCTGGCTGGGTGTTGGTGTTGGGCACAGGGCTGGGCTGTGTGTGATGGGAAACTATACAAAGTTTTAAGTACATAACCTTATAGAGAGGAAAAGGCACCTGTGGCAGTGTATTTATTATTGTGAACACTTTAATTTGTGATGGAATAACAAGTGAAAGCCGTAGAACATGTAGCCCAAAACTAAGTGCCCCTTCAAGTCCAAATTAATCCAGACATGCAGGCCTAAGGTTGCATTTCCAAAATGGTGCCACAATTTTAAAACCAAATTGAAGCAGATAACCATTGCCATTCGCCCAATCCAGAATCTTAACTACCAAAGAGAGAGAAAGAGAGAAGATCCCTTTACATAATACAATTATATAATATAGCAATAAATTCCAGCAGCTTCGCATATAAATTAAAAGCATACAAAACAAAAGGGTTACGCTTGCAGTTACAGTTTGCGGGCCCCCAAAAAGATGTGGCAATGGCAATGGATTTCCATTGGGGGTAAAGCGAATGGCAGTGGGTTTGGGAATGGGGGGTGCTGTGGGTGCCACATAAGCCACAGCCACGCTGCATAACTCAAGGCGTCTGTGACATTTTTATGGCATCAAATATATATTTTATTCGTCGTGTGGTCAAAGCAGCAGAGGCGTAGCCAGCGATGACTGCCAGCAGACCCTTTTGCCTGTCAGTAAGGGTCTGCCCTTTAAGCTGAAATGGCATCCCTTTTGGATATTTTCAGCTACGCTCCTGATCGTAATATATTTTCTGGCACTTTTGGGCAATTTACATTCTGTTTCGGCCCATTCCTTTTTGGCCCCAAGCCTCCGAAACTCCGAACGCCCCCGCGCACCTCAATGCAATTAAAACAAAAGGAAAAAGGGCTACATTAATCCTTTTTACACAATATCCTGTATGGTGGGACCGCCAAGATGGATGGGCGCGGGTGCTGCTCGCGTTGGTGGGGAAGAGGATTGGACTGGGTTGGGTGAGACGGGGGCAGGAGTGCTGGGTTGCTGGGTTGGGCGGCCATTTTCTTTTGCCAGCTGCCATTTTTATGCTCGTTTTGTGTGCTTTTTATTGTCTCTTCTCTGGCTGTATTTTTTGTTGCTGCTTTTGCCACTGCTGTTGTTTGGCATTAAAAATGTTTTATGTTGTGTGCGATTTGAGCAACCTACTTTGCACATGCTCCCTGGGGGGTGGCGGTGAAGTGGGGTGGGGTGGGGATGGTGATGGGGCAATGGTGGTTGAGATCTCTGTGGGGTTTTATTTTGTTGAATATATATATTTTTCTATATGTATAAATTTAACAAGGATATGCGCTCGTTTGTTTGCGTAGAAAGGCTTAATTTGTACAGGACTTTACATACACAAATACACACACACGTACACACACACACACACATTTAACGACTCCCAAATCGCTTTTGTGTGATGTGTGTGTGTGTGTGGATTGTAGGTGTATGTGTGTTTGTTTGTGTGTGACTTTTGTCTTGGCTTTAACTGTTTTTATGGCGCATTGCGACTTTTTATGGCCTTGTCTTGCCAGATACACTGCCCCCTGAAAGCGATTACTTTGGCTTCAGCAATGAGTTTGGTCTGGCTAAGCAACATTTGGGGTTGGTGGGTGGTTAGTGAGAAGACATATTCAAATATTTTGAATATAGGTAGGCAGATTCGAGTCCCACAAAGTATTCTCCCTTATTAAAATGTTCCTTGAAACGAAGCTGATACGGAAAAAGAAAGATTGTAAACAATATTCTGCAGCTATTAAATCTGTATATAGCTTTGGAATTGTTTAGATTTAGACTCAGATTCGTAGGCATAAATTAGTTTCCAAAAAATATAATGTGAGAGTATTCAAACTTCACTTCGGCTGTCTCGTTTCGGCTTTGCCTATTCTAATGTGTAGCGCCTGCTGCCTAGGCCATGCCCCAAAAGGACCAAACAAAAAAAGCCCACGAAAAGTATAAAGGATAATAATAAAACGGAGCCTTATCGCTGATGCCGATGCTCCTGCTGATGGGGAATGCTGCTCTGGCTCTGGCTCTGCTCGCTGTTAGTCGTATAATAAAACAAATGGCAGTCAGCCCCATTTAATTGCTGGCCATAAATGTGTGTTGGCCTTTTGTACGGGACCTCGCATATCCTTTGGCGAGGATGCCACCGAAAGTGATCCACCCAGTCCCTCCAGTCACCCACCCATACTCCATGCGGTGCGTGTGTTACTTTTTATTATTATTAGTATTTAAATTTATTTGTTACTTTATGGCGTGCACGCTGATAAATCTGAGCAAGCTCGTTCTCCTTTTTAATGGCCCTGCCCATAAAAGGTAAGCCCCGCAAGAATGAGCGAAATTATACAATCAAAGCAAGTTAAAAGTCCATTTAGCATCACCGATATGACATAATTGAGGGTACACCGCTGCTCTCCGGCCAACCAAAAAAACACCAGCCAGCCACCATCCGAAGAAGCCAATTCCAATGCCAATGCTAAACCCAAACCCAATAAAAATCCCAGCATATGGAGTGACCATTTGAGGCGGCGATGTCCTGTGGCTTTTGTTTTTGTTCCTTACTTGACTGCAATGCAATTAATGCACAATTGCGCAATTGTTTTTAGGGTTTTGCCCCCCCTTGAAACAAGTTCCTCCAGTTGGAGGGTAAAGTTTCTTTTCGTAACATTTGGCACATTTGGTTTTATTACCCAATTGAGCAACTAATTTGTGGGGAGTTCAACAATGCAAAACAAGTCAATTTTCGGTTGAATAGCCCATCTCTGTGCTCCGAACCCTGACAATATATATCTCTTGTTTAACCCCTCTTGAAGTGCTGTGTCTAATGGGGAGTACAACCCTCGTACAGCCAGTTGAACCTCAGCTCATTAAATTGTGTCCCTGCATTTGTTGTGATATTTTTTAGTAGTTTTTGCTGTGTCGTGATTTCAATTTGATTTGTGCGATGATTAATTCATGCTGGGCATAAGCCACACCTACTCAAGACTACCCCCCATACTCCATACCCATTCCCAGTCCCATTCCAATTCCCATCCCGATTCCCATTCCCAATTCCCGATGATAAATGAACATTATTTTTCCGATCTCCGCCTGGCGCTGGCCACAAAATGTTGCCGTAGCCCGTGTGTCTGTGTGTGTGTGTGTTGATGCTTATCCGCGACATTCCTGCCGCCCAAAGTGTCATTGTTGTCGATCATTTTTATGTTGTGTGCCTCCGCAATTTGATTGACAAGCAAGCCAGTCGGAGTTGGAGTCGGAGTTGGAGTCGACTCCGCTCCGACTGACTGACTGACTGAGAGTTCATTTTACATGCAGCGATCATCTTTGGGCCTCTCGTGTTTTTATTTGTCTACCTTTTATGATGATCATCGCTCGTTTTATGGGGCCAGGACTGGGACTCGCCCCGAAAGAGTTTAACATAAAATGCACATTAATCATTTAATAGTCCGCATAATGAACTTAATTTTTTTTTTTTTTTTGTTTCCACGGCCTCAGTGACTGCCTCTCGGCTGCTTGCCAAAAACCAAAACTAAACGACGGAAACTTTGGCACTGCTCCGCTCGATTGGGATTGGGATCCCTGCTCGTCGTTTTCTTTTTTTTTTTTTTGGCTGTGGGCTGTGTGTGTTTGTCTGTGGCTTTGGCACCTAATCCTGGCGCACAACTATGCCGTTTGCATTGTTCCACGCACAATGGACACAAAGGACATGTTTGCACTGATTATCAGATTAGGCCATTGTACGTACAAATTGATATTGTCATGTTTCAAGTGCCAGTTCCCAGTGCCCAGTGCCCAATGTCCAATGGCCAAGCCAGAGGCAGTGCAGAACACATTGAATGCTGTCGCCAGTGCCGATTAAGAGATTTTTATTTTCGCACTCGCCGCACTGTGCCAGCCAGCCAACCAGCCAGTCCGAAACAATGGCCCAGTCGACGGGGCAGATTTGCAATATTTAGGCGAACTGAAACTGCAACTGCAAATTTGTTGGTTTCTTCTTTGGTTTCGGTTTTGACGGAACAATCGCCGGACAATGAGCCATGAGTGGTTTTAACGCTGCGGTCCTACCCCCTCCACTGCCTGGCCTAGTTTTTGGCTAGCCCTGGCTCTGGCCCTGCTGAACCGATCATTAGCATAAAGCCACAACGGCGACAGGCAATCGTCTCGGCCTCCGTCTGCTGCGTCTGTGCTCAGTCTGTGCTCAGTCTGTGCTGGGCGTTAGCCGAAAACCAATCCGAGCCGTGGAAGGATTAGCAGAAAATGTGCACATCATCATCGGTGCGGTCCGGTCCGGTCCGATCCGATCCTTTCTTTCTTCTCTGCTGATCTCGAGTTCTGTAGATTGCCGATCGGACAAGTGATCATATCGCAATCTCTGGCATTGATTCTGTGCCCCGGAAAATGGGCCCATATCAGATTTCCCTGGAAATCATTTGAACTATAATCGCTGGATTTTTGCCTATCAATGCAGCTGAATCGATGCGCATAGTTGGCGGATGGAGCGGAGGTGTTGGCGGCTGCTGTCTCTGATCTCCAGCTAGCCGAATTGTCTGCAGACTGCAGATCGGATGGCAGGCAGCGGGCAGATATGCTAATCTCTTGCCACGCACAATTGTGGGGATTCAGAAAATATCCAAAGTGTTTTTGCCACTTGGCCTGGATCTTGATTGCTTGGAATTCTGTGGGATTATATATCTGATAATACTGTATTGAAGCATAGGTGGAGATCATGCAGAGATTTACAAGATAACTTAAACAATCGTTTGGATTTCTGGTGATTAGGCGGGGGGGTATAGCAGACCCAAAATGGTATATGGAAAACTGCAAAATCTGCAGACTGATCGTACGATTCCTTTCCTGTTTTGGGGCCTGACTAATCTCGATCCACCACATGGGTAGTCACCTGGTAGATTCCTATGTTTTCTCCGTTCTTGAAGAAGTACGCAATGCCCTTCATGTAACCGCGTGGCATCAGGGAAGGCCACTTGGATGTGTTCAGAAGAATGTCCTTCAGATAAAATTTTCCCTTTGGCAGGGGACATGGCGGATTGTCAACGGGGAAATCGATGTTCACACCGACCTTGGCACTGTCCGCAAAGTAGGGCAGATACATCTTGAAGCCCTTGCAGGCGGGCGTCATGGGCATGGTGTAGGGCAGCTTCTTGTAGGTGCCAGTGCCCGCTGTATCGATGTATGCCTCAGCGTAGAACGAATACTGTTCATCGTCCATGCTTTCCAGTATGGTGAGTGATCCATTCATCTTGCGCTCTCGTCCAATGAAACGAATTTTGCTGACATTCAGTAGGACATTCACATCGCCCAGCGAGATGAAGGATATCCAACGGGCATCGTACGGCTTTATTAACAAAAGCATCTGCAGGATACACAGTTATAAGGATTATAAGTTTACAATTATCCTTGATTACCCGTGCTGATACTGATACGTTACATATGCATCGGCAAACAGCAGAATAACGAGGCACAAAATCCCCTGCGACATTGTTGCTCAACAAAGATTGCATTAGGAACTGAACGAATCGGTTGGGTTTATCATGTTTTATAGGTTTTAATGCAGGTTTATGCAATATCATTGAACAATAAACAAACTAACTTTAATTGCTTTGTTTTTCCGATGTTAAAATGTATTCATATCCGTACATCAAACATGGATAGAAACGTGTCAAGCAAATGCCTATCCCAACAGAGCTATCGTTATTAGTGGGTATTAGTAGTATATTATATTATTAGTATATATATATCTACATCATGTTTTTAACCATGATTGAAATTAAAGCACTTTGAAATATGCAATGCACTCGTAGAGCTTGCGGCTGATATCATTGAACATCTCTGAAGTTCAACCCACTAAAAGTAAATTAAAACGAACATAACGATCCGAGCCATTTGCCCCAACTTAAACTCTTTGGGCAACTGAAATCTGCACTACTTTTACAGCTTATCCCTTTGAATTGCTTGCGCCACTTGACTACATCGCTTGTGTAGATCGAAGATCGGTGCTGTCGGGCCACGATCGCTACATGATACCATCCCATGCCGTACCATCCCATACCCGGCAGGCGAAAACTGCCTTTCACAGCCCTTTGTTAGAGAGGGATGAGCTGCTAGGCGCCGGGTCATAACTCTTAGCGGCAGCTATTTGTACATTTCATATACGACTATACGGCTACATCCATAGATAGTTCTGGCAGGAGCGGGCAATAAAAATATTGGCCTGCCTTCGGCGCTGCGAGGACAAAGGAATTGCACCATAAAATGTATACACAATATGCACACAGCAGCCGAACGAAAGAACGGAACGGACACGGACACGAACACGAACACAAAAGCCATGCAGATCTCCATCCCCGGGCCCTTTGTCTCAGCAGTAAAATCTTCCAAAACTAGTGCAACACTTTTGGCTTATAGACAAAGCCAAAGCGAACCACAGGCCAGAAGCGGAGAGCACTGAGTGGAGAGTAGAGAGCCGGAGAGCCGGAGAGCAAGAGAGCAGGCCAGACCCAACCAGGCCCATTGTCTTCGCAGAAGTCGTTAGTGTGACAGGTTGGATTTGTTTTGTGTACGGTGCCTAAGTCTGTCATCATCATCAGCATAAGACTTGTCTGGCGCCAGCATTAGGGACAATATTTTCGACTAAATATTTCGTCACAGGCCTCTGGAAAAGGGCGATAGACAGAGATAGATAGATGGAGAGACGTAGACGCAGACTGAGACAGAGACAGAGACGGAGGCAGGCAGGGGTAAACGAGGGCGTAGGCGAAAGGGCCAAAGGAAACGAACTGCTCTGCGGGCGTTTATTTTGGTAGATTTCTATTTGGCCCTGTCCATGGCCCTGAACCCTAGCCTGGCTGCAGTTACATTGATGATTTATGCACTGGCTAGGGTTACAGGTGCAGCCGCATCGCAGGACTACAGGTACGTCCAGCGAATGAACAATTTTGTTGTTTCGATTCAGTCCAATAGGAATTATAGTTATTACCACTCACGATCCAATACTTCAGTTGTAATATCTTAGATTACAACAAGCAATCTTAGGGATGGGAAATGTTGTAGAATTTATTGGATACTCGGCACTGGCGTCCATGTACTGTTTGTAATACTTATACGCCATGAGGAGTAGCGTCAAGTGTGTGAAAGGTTTTCAGTGGTGTTTATTTAGGTCTCTCCGGAGAAAGTATAAACCTCGTAGGTCAGGCCCTCGTTGAGAACTTTCACTCTGCCCCAACAAATATTTTCACCTCATACGACTTGGGTAATGGCATCTAAAGAAGAGATGGCAAAGCTATATGTTGTATTCAAGTGTATCTAAATACGAGTATAGTTGATCAATTTCAAAGCTAATAATAGCCAACCCAATAACTTCCAGAACTTTGTAAAACTCCAAAGTCTCCAATATTGCTCAAATTTATTAATTAAAAAAGCTTTCTATGTGGCGGGAGGACGATGCATTGCTGTAAATAAAATTCACATACGCTGTGCATATGATCTAAGTGTCCTGGCATCCTGGCAGCCATGCCTTGGCATGTGCCACGGGCTCGAAGTTGCAACATATTGGCGCACTTGAAGGGCCCGTGCCAGGGCACGCGCTTCGTGCCGTACTTGAACCCCGTACACCAAGTGGTGGTATAGGTCCTGATCCCGCTCCTTCTACGGTTCCTACTGCTGCTGCTGCCCGCTGCTGCTGCTCCTTAGTGAACCTCCTACCGGGTGGTCTGCGATGTAAAAAGTTTTCAACAATTGGGGGGATTTTTTTGTACCAAAGAAGTCGCACGCTCTCTATTGGAATTTCCACAATGGGAACACTTGAGATACTTTTTTCATCCTCCACCCCTTTTCCGTTTTCCTCAGTCGAGGGGGTGGCTGGCTGGCAGGCAGTGGGTTTTGGTGGGGTGGAGAACAATGGTTCAAGTGCTGCTTGCAAAACAAAAAGCGTTTTAAGTTTTAATTACGCCAGACACAAAAGGCCGAGAGAATGAACTGGAGACCGAGCAGCAGCAGCAGCAGCAAGAGCCATAGGAGGAGGAGGCGGAGGTTGCTCCGGGAAAAAAGGAGCAGAAGCAGCCACGACACATGGTGGTCTGTTCAAGTGGAAATCGCAGCAAAGGGGAAGGGCTGGGCTGAGCTATACAGGGACTAGTATAATGACAGTGGAACTAATATTCGATCGCTGAAACACAGGTACTACCTGGCACCTTGCATGGGGCCTATCGGCTGCCAAATCTGAAAGTATTTCCCAACCCAGTCCGAATCAATTTCAAGCTAAGAGCCCCCAAACTTACTTTGCTCTCTTTTTCAAGCGGGGTGGTTGGGGTGCCATCAGCAACTATCTATCAAATACAGGCAGCCATAGCTTGTCAGTGATTAGATTCCCAAACTCGCTTTTAACAATGCTAGAAAAAGGCAACAAAGAAAATTATAGGCAACACTTCCATCGGAATGTCTGTGTAGTCGACAAGGCAGTACCTTGGAAGCAGAAAGAAAAAAGAAACGATGTTTTATTTTGTGTACTAAATGGCAGGAGCGAGATTAGCAGAGGCCAAAAGAGACGATGCTATTTGCAGTCTTCTAACTATAATTACTGCTGATACTGCCCGCCCACAGATGCTGCAAACTTCTGACTGGCAACATCTGCTCACCTTGCAATAGAGAAAGAGTTCTTACCACTTCAAGTGGTACATACAACTCATATATCTTACATATATTGTAATCCCATAGTCAGTCAAAAATACTCATATGAGTTATCTTGAATTGATTTGCTTCATTTCCTAAACCTCTTGATGGCTTGATCTGAATTATAGTACTAGAACTATGTATACCTCCTAATCCGGTAAGTAAGTGGTATATAAAATTGCTCAATTGCTCAACTGATTAGACTTTGTTTTCAATTTGTCTTTCAGCCTTTCAATTCGTGCAGCGCTGGAGGGAGGCGAAGTGGTGCCACAACGAAGACAACCTGACAGACACGACGAGAGACGGGGGGCGGGTGGGACGTGGGGCGACTATGAGTGTGCTTCTGGGGCAGAGTTTTTAATCAAAATTGTACAGGAAATCAAAAATCAGTTTTCAAAAATAAAAATCACAGTTTCTTATCGTGATGTTGATTTGTTGTTGTCTTTTGATGGCTCTCCCTCCGTTTTTTGGTGGTTGTTGTTTTTTGTTTTGTTTTTGTGTTTTTTTTTTTTTTGAGGTAGCGTTTTACCCCAATTGTTGGGGGCCCTTGGCGTGTAATTTGAGGCGAACGCTGAACGCTGAACGCAGAACGCTGAAAGCAAACGCAGTAGCTATGAAATCAATTATGCGATAAAGATTTGACAGCACAACGCACTGGAGCTGCTGCTGCCTGCTGGCAGTCGATAATTAATTTTAACGCCTTATCGCAATTGAAGGTGCGCCCCTCCGGTGCGTTCCATACCCGAGATAGTTGCTCGCCGATAGCCCGATTTGATTGAAGTCTGTCTAAAGACGTTTTTCTTTCTTTAGTTCTTTTTTTTTTTTGGTGGGTGCCCTGTCTGGGTCTCTCTGCTTTAATCTGTGACACAATTGGTAAAAATTATGAGTGTGTGCCTATGAATTTATTAAGCCCAGAGTGGGAATGGAAATGGGCATGGGGATGGGGATGTGTATGTGGTTGGTAAGTGGAATGGGAAGAGCTCGAGAGATGGAGATGGAGATGCTTTCCCATGATATGCAAACGAACTCAATTATTTATTTTATCACAAATGATTTTGCTTATCAAATCTAGCAATCGCTTTTTTGGTTCTCTCTCTCTCAGCAGAACAGTAGACAGAGGAGTATACGGGGAAGAAGGTAGATTTTGGACCTTTCTCAGACCTCAACTCAACTCAACTCTCATCTCATCTCATCTCTTGTGTGTTTTATTTGATGCTCTGTGGCCTGGAGTTCTTTCTGCCTCTTGAGTTTTTCTTACAATTGCTGCTGGGTCTCGGTCTCTGTCTCGGTCGCCGTCTCCGTCTCTGTCCTGATTGAGGCCGCCATTATTCAAGGAGCCAAACGCTGCAATGCCATGCCTTCTCTTTCCCTCTCGTTCCTGAGTCTGAGTCGCATCTTTTTGTCGCGTATCTTTGCCTTGAAATCTCCACAGTTCATGTCAAATTTCTTGTGTTTTTATACATCATTCCCTTTGGCTTTGGCTTCGGCTTCAGCTTCAGATTCTTGCTGCTTTCCTTGTAAGTATGTAAATGCGGACAGACTGCAGCTGCATTTTGCATGCCCCAGCCCCTGCTCCATGCCCCATGGCCCTGTCCCCTGCCCCATACTCTGGCTAGCTTTGAGTGATTGTCAGTGGTTTATCTTTTGATGGGGCATAGCTTCTGTTGCCACAGATCTGTTCGTAAATGTATATATGTATGTATGTATCCGAGTAGCCGAGGCTTGTTAATTAAGTTTCAAGCAGGTTCCGTCTGGGCGTTGCTCGGAACTCAATTTTTAGCACCTATTGACATGCAAAGGACCCGCATGCCCACACACTCACACAGACAGAGAGAAACAGAAAGACAGAGAGAAAGAGACAGAGAAAGAGAAAGAGTGAGAAGCAAAGACAAAGAGGAAAATTCAAATTTGGCTTTGGCTTTGGGCCGTAGGAAAGCAAATCAATCAATTCAACACGCAAAGTTGTTGCCGATAATTTCTCTATTTTGACTTCAGGTCTCGGTCTCCGTCTCAGTCTCCGTCTCCGTCTGTGTCTGTGTCTGGCTGCCTGGGTCCTCCTGGGGATGGGCAATAAATAATAGCTCAATACAAATCCCAATTACAGGCCAGGAGTGCCACCCGCCTCGCCAGCAAGAGTCACCGTACACGAGGGCAGGACAACCCTCTTGGCTGGGATATATCGAGGAAATCCTGGCAGCCTTCTGATTGTCCTTTTAGCCGTTCTTGCCCCCTGCACATGGGTGGGTATATGTCCTGTCCGTGCCTGTGTCTGTGTGTGTGTTCAGTTCATTTGATTCGATCAGCGGGGTTTCGCCTACATCAACCACAAAACAACAAGGGCCCCGGGACCCAGCACCAGGACCTGGCGTCTATCGGAGGGTCTTCTTGTATGGGTTTAGTTTTTTTTTTTTTTTGGGTTTATCCTGCCACCGTCACATAAATCGTTATTTGCTGCTGCCGCTGCTGGCTTCTCTTTTATTTAAATTTTCATTTAATTTGTTATTTGTTTACATGAAATACACCGACGTGCGACGACAGCGACGAAGGCGACATATGACAACATTCTCAGCCGGCCACAATTGCCATTGTCTGACGCGAGCAGGGGCAGCGTGAGGGGTTGAGGTAAGGGCCAGGGGCCAAGGGCATTCGTGTGGTCATCTATTGTGACCACACACCTGGACGAGCGTCGCGTCGGCCACTGTTTGGCAACAGTCTCTAATTGCTGCATTCAACTGCGGGTCTTTGGAAACAGAAACCGAATGCGAATGGAATTTAGCAAATTAAATCCACTGGGACGGGACAATGGGGAAAAAGAGTTGAAATTATCCAGAATCGTGCTCCATTTGGGACTAGAAAGATTCCCCAAGGGATTTTTCAATACCTTCCACATTTCTCAGCGCATTAAATTTCAGCTCTTTATGCAAATTACCCCATAAAAAACTTCGTTTTGCTGGCCCCACCCCACACGAGCATTTAACGCTGTTTAAGCGCTGTTAGGCAAACTAAAACTAGTTCAGTTCGAAGTTAACTTTGCCCGAAATCTTCTCAGCGATAAATGAGAGAGAGAGAGACCCGTAAAGACGGCATCCGAGAGACGATCTACAGCGAATTAGTAGCGGGCAGGGACAGGGGGAATATCTGGACAGCATCTCTAACAAATTAAGTGGACAACAATAAATCAAATGGCTGACGACGACGAAATTCGAATGAAAAATCAATAAGCAGAAAAATCTATGCGTGGCGAGGGGACGTGGATGGGGATGCGGACGGGGCCGGGTACCCCTAAATGTGAAACCGAATTCCGTATTGGATTGGTATCGGATTGGAAGTGGGGATCGAAAATCTGTGGCCAGGCAAGCTGCGTGTTTAACAACAAACAATTAAGATGGCGTCCAATCGATAAGGTCCGTAGCCAGAGACAGAACAGAGACAGACAGACAGCCACAGAGAGAGACACAGTCGTCGCAGAGTCACAGACCCAAATCATCAGCCAAACAGTTAGCAGAAGTTGTGGCCAATGGGGCTGATGAAACAAATGGGCCATAATGAAATAATTATGACTGCGCTTTGCTATCATAGACCTGGCTGCTGTCCGAGCACAGGCTACCCAAAAACGCATTCAAACTAGGCAGACACTGATTGAGGCTGGAATGGAACAATGCCTGGCACTTTATCGATCAGTGGATCGAAATGTTTGCGACTCGCGATGGTCGCGATGCCAAAAGGATGTGTGATGTGTGGCACGGACTTGGCCCTGGCATTGGTTTGCTTATCGCTGGCTTGGCATCTGCCAGGGCCCGTTGCCCAGCAGTTGATGGACTTTGATTGCCACTTTTGGCCATGCGTGATATTTATTTGTTATTTGACACAAAACACTGATTGCTGACTGATGGCACAGTGCACCAAAACTGTGCAGAAAACTGGGAGATTTTCAAATGTTAGAATTCAAAGAGAGGTAAGTATGCGATTTCCATCACTCTACTAATACATTTTCCCTTCAAGCACTGCCGTGCTGCCTTTTTTATTCACAGTGAATTGTACTATTGTTCGCATAGTTTTTTTGTATCATTTGTTAGAACTTCAACAGCTTGCAGCTGGAATAATTTTTCTATTTCATCGCCCTGCCACCACAGTGCCAAGGCTGCGACTGTTTTGGGCACCCATCCTTTGGCATGTGTCTTCGAGCACAATTGAGTGACCAACATGAAAAATGAAGCCCAGCCCAGGCCAGACCAGACCAGTCCAGACCCGACCAGGCCAAAGCCAGAACCGACCCGATGCCAGGCCAGGCCAGGCCAACCACTGGAAACATTTTTAATTTCGCTGGCATTGTGAGCCACCAGAACCACACAACAACAAAAAAAGTGAGCAGCAAAATTGTAAACATTTTTGCGCGCCAGCATCAAGATAACCCAGCAGCAGCAGCAGCAACAACAACAACAACTGGTGGTAAGAAAAAGCAGAGCCACAAGAGCCAGTCAGTCCAAGCACAATGGACGATTCCCTCCTGAGGACTATTTGGGCAGCGAGAAATTAGACACGTGATGGACCCGATGGTGGCCACAAAACCCAGGTTGATAACCCAGACTCCACGCCACTCCACTTTTTGTTTCCTCGTTTTTTTGTGGAAGCAGAGACTTGGCTGAGATTAGGTTGAATCGAGTCAATCAGCTGCTCCTGATGCTGCTGATTCTGTTCCTGATTCTGCCAGATCATTTGAATAGGTGCGAACAAGCGATCCAAATGCTGCGATAAGATAAAAAAGAAACTGAAAGAGAACCAGAACCAGAAGCAGGAAGTGGGAAACGAGAAGCACAAAAACATTGATGCCAAATTATGAATAGGCATAGGGGTCCAACCACCAGATTGCGCTCTTCCCGCCCTGTTCGATAGTTCTGTTCGGTTCGGTTCGACTCCATTTCTCGGCACTGGGTCTTGGGGGGCTTCCAATTAAATTGAATTTTGAAACAAGCTCGGGCGATGCTACTGCGATAAATTAAGCAAACATTTTGTCGCTCGTTTGTGAGTTTGTTTCCTTTTGGTTATTATTTTGTCTCTGTGTGCCAGTGTGGTGTCCGCAGCCAAGACAAACAAGTCGAATGAATGGCCGGTGGCAGTGCAGGCAAGCGATGAAGGCAAATACAAGAATCGTTGATTATCTAAATTTGATAAGGCACTAGATAAACACACACACATAAGCACACTTTAAGGCTTACAGTGGGAGAAAATCGTATCACGTGGAGTAGAAAATGCTTCAGACATTATTCCAGTAAGAAAATATCTGCAGGCCTAATCCTTCGAGTACTTTATTCTTGCTTCAACAGTCCTAAAATCGTTCTTCAATTTCCTTTATCGAGTAATCGAATCATTTCTCTCAGTGCCCGCGGCTGCGCTTCGCTTCACTTGCTTTGGCCAGCGCCCAAATGAATTTCTAACGCGCTCTACAAGTCTATTTGTGCGTAAACAAATATTTATTGGAAAGGTAACACTTGTGTGACAACAACAACCGCAGAGCTGCAGCGGGGCCAGAACTACTCGTGCATAGGTGTTGTGTTTTTGGTTTTTGCGGAGCGGGGGGCAGAGGGGCAGCGAGCCTCACTCAAACTGTTGCCCAATTGACCAATAAAATGTTTGATGATGTGTGTCCCACTGAAACGCTGAAACGGGGGTTTCTGGCAGCAGCAAACCACCATGCAGCAATTATTTCTGGCTGGTTAGTTGTGTGCCAGGGCCGAAGGGAGTAAGGCTACAGTAGACACTGCTGCATGAGGGACAACAATATCAACGAAATAAAATAAAATACCCACTGCAGATGGAACATACTCGTATGGGAATCGGTGGATCTTCATGTGGAATCCTCACTGCCCACAACTACAACACATCATTCTAGTCGTAATTGTAAAATTTCTCTGTCCACGTAGCTCTACGTGGCTCTCTGTGGCTGTGGCCCCCTGCTCTGTCTCTGTTGGCTTTTTGTTAGCTGATGATGACTTGCAGTACTGTTGCCATTTTGGCCTAACAACTTTGTAATTTTTTGTTTACACGCTTAAATTGTAGCGTAATTGCTTTGGGAAGTGACAATTGTTGGGCCAGGCAGGCAGGCAGGCATCTGTACATGGAAAGGGTCTCCCGTCTCTGTGGTGTGTCTTGTTGCGTTTGTCAATTGCCCGACGCTGCTGTGAAAGCGGACACATGCTCCAGTCCAGTGCGAAGCGCCATGGAAGCGCCTTGCGGGACGGGGGCCCCAAACAAAAGATTCGGACGCACTTGGCCCTGTCAACGGCAGGGCCACGGAGATGAAAGCCCGATGCTAACGGCCAGATAAGCACGGCGACTGCGTCGTAATTCGTGTAATTATATTCTCAATTACCAAAACCCAACCAGGCCGTCCGTTGATGCTGTGGCTCTGATTAGAGCAGAGCGGACGAAAGCGTTTTCAGATTTACTTTTTCTTCTCTGCTCTTCTCTCTCTTCTCTTTTATTTCTCCCAATGGTGTTTTGACAAGGGATGCATAGTTGTGGTCCGGAACCTGCCTGGCCCAGGCACCCAACATCGCTGCGAAAGCGAAGCTCAAGTGATGGGCAGTGCAGCCCCTGTAGCAGGGCAAAATCAAAAGCAGGCCACAAGCAAATATAGCAATGAATGAGAGATAGCTCCTAAATGCTGCTCATTCGTGCAGCCGAACAAACAAGCCTCTGAATGGATATGGCATAGGGCTGGGCTGGGCAGGGCTGGGCGGGCAGGGCAGAGGGGCGTGCAGGGCAGGGCTGGAGAGGAAGACATATGCAAATGGCAGTCCAGGGCCCATCCTGCGGTCCTGAGCCCGGTCCAACTTAAGTGGTTTCTGCTCGGCAGCGATGTGATGCCTACGACGATATGATATGATTATGTTAAATGCTCGTTTTGTTTGCTCACTCACTCACTCACACACACACAGAGAGAGAAAGAGGGAGACAGATAGAGACAGAGTGGCAGAGTGAGTGAGATAGAGAGAGGGCAGGGAATTGGTCATTGGGCAGCTGCTACCCGTCTCTTCTGTTGCTGTCGTCGTCATGCTCTCTTAACTGATTTTCCAGTCTATGGACAGAAAGGAGCAGCTCTCAGTTAGCTTACTGCTGCATTCAGTTCAGTTCAGTTTCAAGTTGACGATTTCATAATTCAATTTACAAGATAAGAGTCCGAGACCCGACCCATCCAGCCAGCCAACCAACCAACCAAACAAACGGCCAACGTTTTTGGGGCGTGTTGTCAAAGGAGAAGTCAGCCAGCAAAAAACCACAACAATAATATTGTTGGGAAAAAACCTTTTAATTAATTATGCATCAGCGATTGTGTTTAAATAAAATATAAAAAAAACAAGCACTCGGTCAAATCTCTTTCAGATATTCTCGATTATTCTCGATTGTGTGTGTGGTGTGTGGGGCGGATCCGCAGCTGCCGGGAGACACAGCGCGCACGTTACGCATACGCCAGGATGAACACGCTGTTAAAGATGATGCTGCCGATAGGGTTATGAGATATAATTTGTGAGTATTTATCAGAACTATTGTTGGCTCTGATGGTTTATCGCATGATTTCTGATTTTAATTGTTTGCCTCTCCATCTGCTAAATGATGGAACTTTTGCGTGTGATTATCCTAAGCGATTACCAAGGGTAGGTGGGAAAGGGAATTGAATTATTATTATTATGCGAGTATATTTATTATGCATACATAGATATGCATTTAGTTTATATTTTTTCAGATATCAAATCTACTATTTAAATTATATTTAATGTTGCTTTGATTTTCCATAAGCAATCGCTGCAAGAACTAATGGCATATATTTATTTTATTTTGTTTTATTTTGTTCTACCCTATATACATACAAGTACTACTGAAATGCAAGTCTTTCATCTATCCATTCGATCTTAAACCTTCTTTCTCAAGCAACCTCTTTAACATTTGATGAATTTCTGTGCTGGCGATCTGGCATTTGTTCCCTGTGGCAATCGCTTTAAGAATGGGTCTTCAATCAGCGCATTTGTCAATGGGTCGTCAGGAATGTCAGCAGCAGCATGACTTCTGACACGATCAACACACAACGAAACGAGACAGAGATATATACAGGGTGAGCGAGTCTGAGAGAGAGAGATGGAGAGATGAGGAGAGTTGAGGAGAGGTAGTAACCCATATGCCCACATTGCATTTGACGGGCGACGAGGGCTGTGGATGGGGCGCAAGTTAGAAGCCATCATAATTCAAACATGAGTGTTGGCTGCCACTGCGCACTGGGCTAACAATAATGCGGATGCGGTTGTGGTTGTGGCTCTGTGGCTCTGTGGCTGAAGAGGATCCAGCAGGCTCGGTTCAAGCTCTCTTCACAGAGAGACAGAGAGAGAGGCAGAGGGTCTTCCATTTGCTGGCGTTATCAGCAACAGCGATGGCAGATTAATCGGCTCTGATAAGCACAAACCCCTGTGAGTGCCGAGCCGAGCGGTGCCTGGTGCTGTGGCTGTGGCTGTGAATGTGGATGTGGACATGATGACGAGCACGATGACGAGTGAGGATGATCGACCAGAAGAATGGAGTGCTGATGATGACGGTAGCGCTGCGTTAGGGTTGCCCTCTGCTGTCTCTGCCCTTTGCCGTGGCTCCGGATCCTCAACAATAACCCAAGCATACCCTGGCATAAAAAACAAACCAAACCAAAAAACATATTTGCCATAATGCCAGTGCCAGTGCCAGTGCCTTGGCCTCACTTTCCTATGCTTTTGTTGTCCGATCATGCTTTGAGGTTATCCCTGCCTGCCTTCCTGCCTTCCTTCCTTCCTTTAGCATTTTCGGCGGACTTTGGGTGGAAAGGTGTGCCTGGGCTATGCGAAATATGCGTGGCGTTGTTGTCGATGATCGGCATCGGCATCGGAATCGGGCATCGGGGCCGATCTTCATTCTGCCATTGCCCAAAGTGGTTTAGATTAAAGGGTTTGCGAGTAGTGTGTAGTGTGTGTTTTTTTTTTTGGGGCGTTATTTGCTCAGCGAGACGTGCGACTGCTTTAGCTGTTGCTTTTGCTCTTGCTTTGGCTTCAACTGGCACTTGGACTTTTGGTCAGTGAACGGAGGAAGATCGATCTGGGGCCGATCGGTCGCTGCACCTCATTGACCTCTCTTTTGGCTTTGACTCTCGCTCTGGCTCTGCCTCTACCTCTACATCTTCCTTCCTTTTTTTTAGAGTTTTGGTGTGTTTGTTGCTTTAGTTCGAACATCTGTCGATCTTGTTTGGCGATAATTTGAATTGAGTTTTCTCTCTGTTTTTGCGATCCTCCACACATGTACAATGTAGCTGTCCAGGTCCCCAGTTTCAGTCCCAGTGCCAGTCCCCAGAGTAGCGCTGTGCTGGGGCGTGTCCGGGAGGGTGTGCAATTGTGTGTGTTTGGTGTCATGTTAATAATAGGCCCCTCATCCCCACTTAAACTGCCACCATAATGAGACCAGATCTAGGCAAAGTGCACAAAGCTTTTTCTCACTGCCTAACACAAAAGAAATCCCTCCGCGAACGTGTCAACTGTTTTGAGTGGGAGTGGGGGGGGGGGATAGCTATACCCACCCCCCTTCCTTAGTCTGAGCCAATCCGTTGAGCACGTTCAAGTCGTTTTCTCGCAATTAACGCGAAATTCTACGAATTGTTTAATTAGAACTCCAGTTTCAGTTTTCAGGTTCCATCTTCAGGTTCCAGCTCTCGGCAACCTCTGCACGTTTGCTGTCCGTTGTGGCTGTGGTTGTGGCTGTGGCTGGGACTGCATAATCTTTTTTGTAAACATGAAACTCGCGCCATTATATCGAAGCTACGTTGCTCCAGACATTCAGCCAGCCAGCCAGCCAGCCAGCTTGGGAATGGAGTGGAGAATGGTTAGGGGAGATCTTGAGAGAGACCTTTACATGTTCCTCTGGTGATGCTGCCGCTGCCGTTGCTGCTGCAACGATTTTAAATTTAAAATCTGTGAATTTGAAGCAGTTTATCGAGACTGCAGCGACTCCTTCTCTGGGCCTCAGCTTCAATCCCAGTCCCAGTTCCATTCCCTGCTACAGCTAAAGCTCCACGCACAGGCCAGGCCAGGCCACTCATCCTCATCTGCTTAGGTGTTTGCCACGGCTCGTTCTGGTTGTGCTGCCCGATTTGGCGGGGCGATTAAATCATTAAATATTCCGATTGTGTAGCGTTATAATGAAATGTTTTTAACGCTTGTCTGATTTGAAATTATGCAGGGAATTAAAGGATCTCTCTCTCTCTCTCTCTCTCTGTCTCTTTCACAGCCAAGCCAACTCCTTTTTCTGTGGAACTTGTTGGAAGGTTGTCTCTGATAAGCAAAGATGTTCCAGGCATTTGATATATTTACACAAGGTCTCCCAAGGCAGCAGAAGAGAGACAGAGAGGAGCTCCAATGGAGCCCAAGTCTGTTTATTATCAGTGTCAAAATGCTGACAAAACGCTGAACAGCCGCTGCTAACGTTGCATACACTCAGAGAAAATATAAAACATGAAAAGAAATTTCGAGGAGCTGTAGAACTTACTGTAAAGCTAAGCACGCCCTTGGGTCCACTCTGGATCGCAATGTTTGAGTCTGACATTGTGACTTATCGCCAGCGACATGTGGGGGAAGCGAAGCTCTACTTTGTTGCCTGCACGCTCGTGTCGGCAAAAGCTTCCCAGGGGCTTTAAGCTTCAAGCACACGCTTTGCTATTATCAGCATGAAAAGCCCCTTCCGCACTGCCCACTGCCCCGCTCGACTGATAAGCCGCCGATGCAGTCAGAACTGAGGCTCGAGAGAGCATTCAGTGCACAAAGCGAGTCTTTCAGTGACAGACAAAGCCCCATAGAATCGGAAGATGCAACTACATCTGTGCCTGTATCTGCTGCTGCTGCTGCTCTACGCTGCTTCCCTTTCGGCGGGGACCCTGTCCGTGTTCGATGCCACCGGACGCTTCAACCTAAGCGCCAGCTGCCCGAACGCCTACTGCAGTCTGGGGGATCAGTCAGTGGCCTACGCGGCCGATCGGGCTGTGAGACTGAAGGAGCTGCACCTGAGCAACTGCAGCAGGCTGTCGGTGCCGTGGGTGGTGCTGAATCTCACTCCCGAACCTCAGCAGCCTGGTCATCCGCAACTGCAGCACATACTACATCAGCCAGGAGAGCCTGAGTCCGGTGTCCAATCTCAGTGCGCTGCAGATGCAGCGCACCAATCTGTGGGTGCTGCGCGACGGGCAGTTCGCGACGGTGCCCCGCCTGGAGATGCTACAGCTGGGCCACAACACCAATACACACGGTGCACGTGCGGGCCTTCAAGGGACTCGCTCGCCTGCGGCTGCTCGGGCTGCAGGCCAACGGCATCGGACAGATACTGGAGCATACCTTCGATCCGCTGGTGGAGCTGCTCTACTTGGATCTCAGCGGCAACGAGCTCGAGACGCTGCCGGGCACCATCTTTGGCCAGAACTCGAAGCTGCGTACGCTGATGCTCAACGGCAATCGGTTGACTGTGCTCACGCCCCAGACCCTGGGCCATCTCGCGGACCTGCGACTGCTCGATCTGAGTCACTGTGGCCTGTTGACGGAGCTGCGTCTGCACAGTGCCCACACCGTGTTCCTGGAGGGGAGCGGGGTGACCAGCCTAGTCATCGAGGGCAGCGTTATCAGGCTCTTGGCGGACAACAACGAGCTGACGCATCTCAGCATTGGCGATAAGAGCTCCGTCCTTCATCTGAACTTACATGGCAATCTGCTGGATGGCAACGATACCGACACGCTGCTGCGGGGCATGTGGAATCTGGATAGCCTGGATCTGTCCAAGAATCTCATTGAGGCTCTGCCCCAGCCCGGCAATGGCGACGTCTCTCGGGACGGCGACGCCAAAGAGCTGTTTCTCCTGCCCAGCCTGCGGTACCTGAATCTGGCCTACAATCGGGTGGGCAGTCTGCCCGTGGACTCGCCGCTGCTCTCCCCGCGGCTGAACCACCTGGACCTGTCCCACAATCACATGCTGGCCGTGCAGGTCGACAGCTTTGCGGGGCTGCAGAATCTGGAGAGCTTGTACCTCGAGGGGAATCGGCTGAACGACTTGGACTACGAACTCTTGCACAGCCAGCACGAAAGACTCAAGGAGCTGGGCCTCAACGACAACGAGTGGGGTGTGATCTTCTTCCGCAAAATGGCCACCTACCTGACGGATCGCGGGGTATATCTGCCGCCTAGAGGACAGCCCAACACTCCGTTCAACAATACCCAGCTGGACGCGGACTGGCCCCCGGCCAAGGGCCAGGTGCTGGCCCAAAAACGAGACCAGGCCGGGGTGGCTGGCATTCATCCGTATTGGACGCTACGCGATGTCCTGGCCATGGTCACGCTGCTGGTGGTGTTTCTCATTCTTCTGCTGCATCTCTACCGCATCCTGGAGGAGGAGGGCTGCTTCAGGCGATACCGGAGATGGCGCTGGCCGGAACGTTCCGCCAACGGCGTGCGGCGCCTCAACGAGCAGGTCTCTGAAGTATGAGGCAAGCATTGCAGTTGTTGGCACAGCCATAGTATGCTCATTTTCTCCCTTTCTCCCGTCCGTTTCTTCAATCAGGAAAGCTCCACTGAATAGTTGGCGAGGATCTCTCTGCTGGCCGCTGTTTCTGTCCTGTTCTGTTCCTCTAGCCAAATAAACGTCAATTTGATGTCAATTTAGCGCTAGTAGTTTTCTCTTTGGCTAGTCTTGCCTAGCCAGCTGAGCGTGTTGCACTCTGAAAGTCGTTTGCGGCGGACTAACTTGTTTGCTACCCTGTAGCAGTCCCAGTTCGGCTGTATAGCGAAACTAAAGGCCAATAATATGCACACAATGGGAAAGTATCTGTTGCTATCAATTGTAGGATTAGGATTATAAATTATAACATACATTTGGCTGTACTTAGAAGTAGGGGAAAATTTTATTAACTCGTGCTGTATAATTTATTTATATATATTGAATAAAGTTCAAGCACATCAAAGTGCTGTGTGTGTACTATCAAGATCAAGACTTCGAGTATGCATAACATTATCTGCACTCAACAAAATATTAAGCTAAAATTCAATCTAGCAATCATTTCCCCTCCGCAGAAGATAACGCTGTTGGAAACGCATATGGAAATATATGTCAATTATATAGCTCTAAGCTCGTTGCTATGAAATTCTAAAAGCTGGCGCCAATGCATTTCCTGAAGTGTTTTCTTTTTTTATCAACTCTCAAAACTAAATAAAAAATTCTCAAATTTCGCTGTCGATAGGGTAAACTGAAGTCGCATGCATCATGCAACCTTGCGCTGGCAACCTCGGGAGCTTGTGTATATTTTGCATATGAAATCTGAACGACAAGAAGAGAGCTGAAACAACATCTTCCACTTGCCCGAGTCTGGCTAAGACCTGGCCCAGAGCAGTCCCCGTGCAGAGCAGAGCAGACCGGACTGGACCGGAGCAGACCAAACAAGATCCATTTACAAGATTCGAACAAAATACGAATTTAAGTTCAAAATAATTGCACGGCATGCACAGGAGGACATGTGGACTTGGGCTTGGACTTGGACTGCTCCTGCTGCTGGGCTCTAGTTAAGAGTTACATAGGCGAGGCGGGATAGGGGGGTGTATTGACTCGACTCGTACTCGTACTCGTAGGAACCAGCTGAACAACGATTTTTCCGCCTTGGTTTCAGGCACTTCTTGCATGTGCAGCGCTGCCTCTGCTGCTGCCTCTGCCTCTTGGGCCATGGCATTTGTGGCGTTTGCATTTGCGTAGACGTCTCGCGGTACTTGCCCCGCCCCCGCAAGACAACATACTGTACCCCTACTGTCCCGACCTCTCCATCCTTCACCCCGAAGGCCTATCAACATGTTTTGGGTGGATATTTTGCCCCGTGTTTATGTTTGGGGGTCCGTCGTCCTCGGTAGATTTCGATAGGGCATCGCAATTTCTGAGAAATTGTATTTTGATTTATTTATAATGTTGCAGGGACATGCACATGCATCACACACACAATGGCAGCACCAAGCAGCAGCAGCGTCGTTATATGGCCTGGCCCATAGATTACCCATTGTTGTTTTTGTTGCCATAGGCTGGACATGCGAATCAAATCATTTTGATTAAATTAGAAATATGCAAATGATGTGCAGCTCATTAATTATGCGACACCAGAGGATTTGGTCAAGGCGATAAGCCAAACAGAGACGTAGGACGAGAGACAGAGAGACACAGAGACAGAGAGAGAGCGCAGCGAGAGAGACGCATAATCGATTGAGTGCGTGGCTGGCAGGCCAGGCGATTAAAAACGCGCGCGCAAAACGCTTCGCAATTAAATAACTTCACACCGCGCGCTAAATGGGCGTGTCTGTGTGGACGCCCACCCCCGCCCCAGGATTCGCGTTTGAAATGTGAAGCGCACGCGGCTTTTCTGTGAAAAATATTTCAACGATTTGTAAAAAATCGAAAGGCAATAAATGCAGTTTTTCGCGTGGCCCCCTCCTCCCCCCTAAGACTACCCTGTAATGGGCAGAGGTACTGCATGGAGTGTGCTGGCATCGGAATGGATTTGGCAAGAGTCGGGCTGCCCAGGGTTATATTACACAAGGGGGCAGGAGGAGGCCTCTGGTAGCTAATCTCTTTTTATTTTTCCCATTAAGAGTTTGAAAATTGAAGTGCTGTGCTGGGACACTGTCCCTTCACACAGTATCAACTGGTTGAGCCCTGTGCAGTTCTCTGGCATTTCTGATTACAATTGCCACAAAGTGTGTATCGCAAAGGACCGCTGAGAAGGCAATCCAAACCGTGCCAAGCCAATCCAAGACCAGGTCTGACCACAACAATTTACCAATCGTTCACGCGTCCCAAAAGGCCGCCGGTTCGTATTGCCATTGCCGTTGCGTGTATATTTCGCTGCCCTGCCCCCCGCGCCGGGCCGCGCCGCATCACACCCCCACTCAGCCTGCACTCCGATTTCTCCCACTTTTTTGGTTTTTTGTTTTTTTCGGGGTGGGCGTTGCCGCGGAGGCTGTGCAAAGTGTAAATTTATGATCATGCGATTTTTATCGAATGTGAATGTGAAAAAGAGTACAACGTTTTTTGCACTTTATAAACCACGACAACAGCAACAAAAGCGAAGGGAACTGCTGCCAGATCGGACGGGGCTGGGGCCGGGGCCGTCGGCTGAACGCATTATTATTAATACTCGCACGCCGTCTGTCATGTTTTGTATTTAGTCAATTTTTATATGTGTGGTTTTTTTAGCACTTTATACCGGGAAAACGTAGCACAGCCTCCGCCCCATACCCACACCGCAGCACACAGCACACCCCTTTAACGCTCTCCGGTTCTGACTTAGACCTGGGTTTACGGGCTATGGCTATGGCTATGGCTATGGGTTGGTTGGTTCTTCCTTTTTGGCATTGCCGATCCATAAATCATGCGCCTTTTGGGGGTCGGCGTTTATCAAATTTTCGCACACTTGGCTTTCGAGCTTCGAGTTCTCCCAGCTGCCCCGGCTGAGACTGAGGCTGAGGCTGATGGTTGCCTGCCTGGAAAATGAGATTTTCCAAGCGCTTTTGCAAGACACGCCCCAACCGGCTGGGCAAAGACAAAAGTGCAGGAAAACGCGCCAGACCCGCTGGCGTTTCCCAACCTTTGAGCAGACACGACAATGACACGGCCCGACCTGACAGTCAGTTAGTCAGTCAGTCAGTCAGTTCGTCAGTTAGTCATTTTGGCTCACACGTGGCCAACACAGGGGCTAGAGTTGGTTGGTGGGGGGTGGGGAGGCTAGAGCAACATTAATGCGATTATTTTGTGCACTTTTGGCAAAGTTAATAAAAATTACTTCCAAGCCAGTGAATGGCATACGTCGTGAAGCACTAAAGACGCCTTAATGGGCAGGGGCAGGGGCCCCTGAGGATTTGGGGTGCCTCTCCTAACATGTAGAGACAATGACAAACCCAAAAACCCAAACCCAAAACCAATAATTTTTCATTCCCTGATACCACCCCACACCCCACACCCCACCCCGCCACTGATACACTACCCCCGTCAGATTCCAGTCCATTCATATTTCACACCAGGCTCAGGCGCAAATTTGTAGCACTAATCCGGGGGAATCTCTGTGGAGCGCAGTTCCTTCAGTGGCTCATTAACAACCCCCCCTCCCCACGGCATATTCTCAAGCAGCAGCAGCAGCGAGCGGGTGAACAGGATCAGAAGCTGGCTGCGTGATGCCGTTAATCGCATTATTTACAGCAAACAGGATCAGCGGGTTGACTCCGCTCAGAAGTCAGAAACGAGAACCCTCCCACGGGGATATCCGTGACATATGTAAAGTGTAAGCCCGTCCAAGGACGCGTTCAAGTCCAAGTCCATCCATCCCGAAGAGGGTGCTAAAGCGGCGGCGCGTGGCAGCGTGCGGTTCGTGTAATGAATATCCGCTTAGCCTTGGCCGGTGTGCCAGCTCCTGCCCCACGATGGATGATGATGCTGCAACGGTTGGTCTGGTGGTGGTGGAAACTGCAACTTGTGCTCTGCTGTGCTCTGCTCTGCTCTGCTGTGATGGGGTGCTGTAGCCTGTTGGGTGGTGGTGGGTGGTGGGTGTGGCCGTTGTGACGGGCGTGTGCGTATGGGAAATTGCCTCAGTGACTGCCACAATATGCCCATCCAAAAGAATTTTCCTCCTTTGACAGAACAAAATACAATATAAATGAGCAATCAATGGATGGATGGCTGAATGGATGGGAGACAGTGTGAGAAATCAAGGCATAAAAAACTAAAGAAAAACAAGAGGTGGAAATCACCCCACATAAACGAATTGTAACATGATCTAATTTAATCTGATTTGTACAAAAAATCAGAGATGAAAATGGAAGAGGTATAATGGAACTAAACAAGTATTCACACAGCGATGCCTGAGATCTGATCATTTTTGATTTCATTAAACACTTATCGAATGGAACATATGAATGTACATATGAATGAATGTATGTATGTATGTATGAGGATGAATATGCTCTATTGAAGGTAAAGGAACTCTCAACTCCAAGCTTTAAGCATTTCCCAAGCAGCAGCAAAACCCCACAGATCCTAACTGAAATCGCTAGCCATTCTTCCTGTCTTTCTGTGGCAGAGATTGGAAATCCCTGAGGAACCTTTCGACCAGAATTGAAACCTAAATTAAAAAATATTTTTTGGAATATATTCAAATAACAATTTGGATAAACATTTATGGTTGAGGAATTTTAGCTAAAAGTAAACGAGATTATTCTGGGACATGTCCAAAATAAATCAATATTTTCTTTTTCCTATTCCCCAATAAGAAATCTGCTGATGAGAAAATCGAAATAAAGTTTTAGGTTACTTGTATTCATTATTCATTTAACCTTGACAATCATAACTTCATAAATCTCTATCCTCTTTTTGCTGCCATAATTTCATTTCAGCAAAAGACTTCCACCCCTAATCCTCCGATCATAAACCCTAGCAAGGACATCAGCTGGGACTCGCTACTATCCACTACTGTGAGAAGTCAAAGCATTAAAAAAAAGGTCAACGGTTGCACGGCCCGAATTTAAGTCATTTCGATCAGCTAGCAAGAAGTTTTCACGCGTTTTTACCGGGAAATGCCATAAAAATAAAATGTAAGCAGTGAAAAATCTCAGCGCTGGGCAATTAACGCAGGCATTAAGTTGATACGGACAGAGAGAGAAAGTAGGGGGGAGAGAACCACTCCAGGGGAGTAATTAGTTCTTTCTCGCATTGAGATAAATGCGCTCTCTCCTTCCATCTCCATCTGCATCTCTGCCGCCATATTCCACCGATAAGTGCCCCTAGTCCTATGGGTGTTTAAAGCCTTTTTCGTTTCGTTTCGTTGATTTTTATTTGATTGTCTCGTTTTCTCTGGTGGGCGCCCATTAAGTGGGGACCAGGACCAATCCAATGATTTTTATAGGGCTTCAATAAAAAAGAAAAAAAAACAAGTAAAGAGGCTACCAAATATCAGTGGGAAATTCTGCTGGAAAACCTCTTTTATGAGGCACTAATGAACAGGCTGACAGAGAGCAGCGGGGGGAGGGAACCCAAAAGGGTGGGAGAGGCCAAGTGGCCAAGTGGCCAGGGAGCAAGTACCACCGTTCGGGCACAGATTAACATATTAAACGAAATCGATAGGCGATGCTGATAACGATAAGGATGAGGACAACGTTGCCAGTTAAAGGATATTGCGGCACAGTAGACACAGCACGTGATGCGCTAATTTTTTGTTCTGCTCTGCCTTGACACTTGCCCGCAGCAGCAGCAGCAGCCCTGCCCCAAGGGCTCAAGAAGAGGGTCAGAAGGGGGTTGTCGTCGGCGGCGCG
The DNA here is from genome assembly GCF_018151105.1 of Drosophila obscura. Classification (NCBI taxonomy): domain Eukaryota; kingdom Metazoa; phylum Arthropoda; class Insecta; order Diptera; family Drosophilidae; genus Drosophila; species Drosophila obscura. The sequence continues at coordinate 1,529,477 of NW_024542736.1, read as the reverse complement.
TGTGGTCCGCCGGATATGTCAGAAGTGTCGTCGTTGATGGCACGTGACTGGCTTTAAAAAAATAACCTCCTCCCCCTGCGCAAGCACACGAACGAGCAGGAGAAACAAAGCCCCGGCGGGTGGTCCATTGTCCTTGGAAATGGGATTGAGTTTTTGGACCGGGGGGATGCCGCTGCTGCAACTGTAACCTGAGCCGCCGTCAAACAATTTCGAGCGCGATTTCGAATAAGTGGAGCAGTTAGTCGACACATAAACGGGATCATCAGCAGCTGGACAACGAGCCCAATCCCAATCCAAATCCCAGTACCGACGTGAGCCAATCAAGTGTAATGCGAGCTGCAGATTGACAAGTTCCGATTAAGTCACTTCCCATTAGCACTCATGATATCTACATATGTACATAGATATATCTTAAGTGTCTAGTGTCCCACACTGGTGACATATCGGACCTGTAGCCATCAGCTCGACTTTGCATAAGATTTTTTTCCCACATTTAAATTGTAAATATCGCTTATCATTATCGGTTTATCGTTAACACTTAGGAGTTGATCGAATTACATACTTCAACAAATTAGTGAAAACATCAACGGTAGAGGAATGTCAAAGGGTTTCCGAATTCCTCTGATTCCAAAAAAAAAATACGAGCGAATACGAATTTCATTACAACACTGAAAAGTCGCTGTATCTATCTCAACATATGAGACTTTGTGAGAAATCGAAATAGTCCGAAAATACAAATTAAATATACAATAAATACCAAGATTGATCTTTACAACGAGCAGCGATCTGTGCAATTATTTTAACCAGTTGCTCTTTCACAATTGCAACACCAACAAAAGTTGGATATTTATGACAAATGTCAGGCAAATTAATGTATCCAAAAATGTCAAATTGAATTAAGGAAAAGCAGCTTACAGTTTAATTGATCTAGCAAAGCGGAGATTTAAATTATATATAGAGGATATCCAGTTGAAATAATTTATGTAGCAGCTACGATATTTATTAAAACGTTCACTCATTTGTTAATAAACTTGAAACCTTCCCCAGAATTAGTTAAAAGCAATGCCAAACTAGCTGCAAACTTCCTAGCTCTGTGCTTAGGGCCTTTGAAAGTTGCAATAAAAATTACAAAACATATTTTTGGCTGCAATAAATGTGTATATAATTTGAGTGCAATGTAAAAGTGATTAACGATTAATGGCAGCTGCAGGGGCGTTGTTTTTCCCTCTCTTTTTTCGTTGTATAAGTATGTATAGGTATGTATGTATGTATATCGTGTATAATTTCTGCTTATCCCCAGCCTCCTTGCAAATGCAAAAATATGCAACAACCAGAAGAAACCGTAGCAACAAAAATAACAACTGCCAGCTCATAATGGCCACAAGAAGTGGAGGTTGTAGTGGTTTCTGTTTGGAACTGAAGCAAAAAGGCGCAACCTGATTGGATCTCTCCACTTGCAGCGACAGCAGCAGGAGCAGGAGCAACAGCAACAGCAACTGCCACAAACCCGAGCCAGAGCCCGCGCTGGAGTTGGAGTTGAAGCCAGAGACTGGAGCCATGGAGCCCCATTGGGCCAAAGAGAGACAGAGAGAAGAGACAGAGCGAAGAGAGAGAGAGAGATAGAGAAACGAACTGATGCAGATGCAACGTGATGCTTGTTGGTAATAAAATTGGTGCTTAAACGAATCCACTCACAGCCATTTAGCAATATCAGACATGGCTGTAAAATTAACAGAGCAACACAGCGATGCGGCCAGAGCGTGGCGCGGCAATCCACCGTGGATTGCCTGCATCCAGGGAATGGAACGGAACGGAACGGCCTCCAGTGCCATCCGTGCAATTATTTCCTCTCCTTGCAGTTGTTGCAGTTGCCGTTGCCGTTGTCGTTCCCCCCGCGTTAATGATGCACGAGGAGCAGAGGAGCCGCGCTGGCAGAAGAGAGTTGAGAGGTTGGGTTGTAAAAATGGCAGACTGGTTCTGTTGCCGCTCCACTCGAAAGTTGCGGCCAGCAACCAGCCATTGCGTCTGCAATGCTCCAGCATCCAAGAGGCCCCAAAACACTTAGCAACACCCACTTTTGCGATCACGACCAGCGCTACGCTGCTTCGGTGTACTCTGGCCAGTACTCTGCCCGGCCAGACCCCAGACTCCAGACCCAAGCACAGTGTCTGCAGATCGTTCGAAAAGTATAGCCAAAATAAACAAGATGATCAATTCAATAAGAGGACGCTTATGTGCCTGCACAGAGCACTGTTCAAACTTCTGGGCTGAGGCTGTCCAGAAATTTCTGATTAAAGACGAATAAACTTTTCTGTATTGAGATTTTGGAAATTCTGACAGGCTGAACCTGTAGATGTAGCTGTAGCTGTTGCTGTTGCTGGAAACTGGCCACATGATCGACTGTTGCACGATCGCATTAATTTATTAATTTAATGGCAAAAACGTTATGGCCAGGAGGGAGCGGAGGAACGGGAGAGAGGGAGAGAGAGAGGTGCATCCTACCCAGAGGCGCACACACACACGGGGCGTTTCTAACAATTTTATGCCAGATGAGCGCCTAAATGATCGCGATCGCAAAAGTTACCTGCCCGCCGCCTGTCCATGGCCCAGTGCTGCTGCTTCCCATGCCCAAGCCCATACCCACTGGTACGTACACAGTGGTACAGCATCCATCCAGCGGGCGAGCAACGTGCGTCCACTTAAGCTGCAGACAATCTTCATTATGGCCACTGCAGGGCACACACAGGCTTCCACTCCGACCCCAGCGACCAGACCCCAGACCCCAGACCACCGTCCCCATCCAATTCGGACTCGGGCTTGGACTCCATCTGCAGCGCCGATTGGGGAGATATGTATGTACGGTCATACCTCAAGCTCTGATCCTGCCTGATGGCTCCCACATCCCTGCTCGCCGCTCCCCACGCCCCACTCCATGCCCGGCACCGATCCGCGCCGGTGTGGTTCGCCAGCTGAGGTGTTTATTAAGGTGTAATGCAATTTTTCATATTTCATTTCGCTTTGTGCCATTCCCTTTCCTGCCAGCATCTCCGTTTTCCCTGCGGATCTGGCGTGGGCGGAGCAACTGGAAAATTGCAATAATATGGCCCGAGTATCTTTCTTTCTTTATTTCTTTCGTTGCTGCTTTTGGCCCAAAACAGCAACAAATAAAAATGGATGCACAATGCAGGCCAGCAGCAGCAGCAGCAACAGCAGCAACAGCAACAGCAATGGTCGAGGGAGAGCAAAAAGTGTGGCAGCATGTTTGAGGTTTTCGCTTTTCCGACATAAATAATGGCCATAAATTGAGCATGGCCGGAGCTAAAAATTCAGTATTTATAGCCAAATGATAAAAATAAGATTTATTAACATTCTGCAGCCCCCTCAGCACACACACACACACACACACCCTCTGAAACCCCAACAAAAAAGCTTTGGCAGGGAGACCTGGTCCTGGACCGGGACCGGAGCCAACGTGGCGCGAGAACATCCGTTTCGTTTCGCCGTGTGGATGATCCTGCATTCTGTGTGTCTGTGTGTGTGTGTGTGTGTGTGTGGGAGTGGGTGTAGCCACCGTTCCACCTAAGGAGCCTCCTGTGTGCAATTCAGAGGAAAAATTAACGCTTGGTTGGAGCAGGAGGAAGGAAGCCACGAACAGTGAGAATGAGTGGGTAGGGGCAGCTGGGAAATCCAGGCAACTAATTAGCTTTTAGCCTCATTGCAAATTCACAAGAAGCCAGCTGAGAAAGAGAAAGAAGAACTCGAGGTATGGGCGGTGGCTGAGATGAGGAGTGGCATACATACATACATACATAAGTGTCGCCCTGGCAGCTGGAGCTCATTAGCAGCCACTGAAACCCAACGAAGAAATGCATTTCACACTTTTCCCGCTGCAAGCAATTCACGCGAAGATATTTGTGGCATTCCAGCAAGTTTTTTTTTTGGATCTTTACGGCTGCTCCATAAAAAATGGACATCAATATACGAGTAGTTTTAGTCTCGTTATTAAATCGTATCATTAAGATTTAAAATAAACAAAACAAACAAGATTAAAAAAAATGACATAAATACCCCTTTTAAATATGAAACAAAAAAAATGAAAGACCCAACGATTTCCCAGGCCAAATTTAGGCGTTTGGCAATTAGTGGAACGCACCGCACCGCCTGCAGCGGACTGTGGCTACAAACGAGGCGGCTATAAGCCAGGCTCGGCACTGTTTGCCCCAGATGTGAGTGTGGTGTAGTGTGCGTGTGTGTCAGTGTGTGTGTGTGTGTGCTCCAATAACGACAAAAATCAAGCAGAAGGAACAACCACAAGAGCAGCCAGAGCTGAGCTGAGCTGAACTGAGCTGAGCTGAGCTGAAGACGCACACGCTGGCTGATTTTAATCAAATTCACAGCATTGTTTGCCTGTCAAGCAGCCAGCGGGGCGATTATCACAGGCGCAGGACGAAGACCAGGCCAAGTAGGAGGAGTGGACGACAAGGCAAAGGTCTGTCTGGTAAATTCCAAGCACATTTCATACGACACCACAGGCAATACCTTGCCACAGCAACAGCCATAAAGCCACGCTGCGCTGAGCTGCGCTGCTCTGCTCCACATTCTGGGGCCCGAGCCATGGACGCGCGCGTGACCACAACAGCCGTCAGTGTGCACACACATACACAAACACCCAGCCCCCCTCCCATCACCACCCACTCAGCTCGGACAAGACTGGCCCCAAAAAAAAAAGCACCTCGCGCCTTTATTATGTACTAGAATAAACCAATATAAAACTCATGAATATCATTAAAAAGCGCGGCAACTCACTCGTAAACTTATTGTAATAACAATAAATGCGATGGCAGGCTACAAGTTCCTAAATGTTAATTGGAGAGCCACATTTCAAATATCCAACGGACAAAACTCTTAGGGGCAACACTGACGTCACTGGAGTGCCAGAACCCTGTATGACTATCTGGCAGCCCTACTTTGCATTGGCGTTGCCGTACTCGATTTATCGACTGTTTTATAATCGAATCGATTTGAAAATAAACCGCCAAGACTCGGTTTGCGTTCGAATCATTGTTATTGGCATGTTCCCATAGCTCTGCCAGTCGAAATGTTCAACAGTTGTTTTTTTGCATAATCTTTTATTGAAGGATCCCAAACTAAATATGGGAATATCTCTCAGTGGACTCTTTAGTAGGAGATGCCGGTGTTGTCGCGGATCCATTCCAAGTAGCCGGTGACGCGGCTGAAGACGGCTGGGTGACCAGACTGGCAACCAGCGGCAGAGCCGAAGGAGGTCACTCCCACCAGGCGGTTGCCGTCATGGGTGACCAATGGGCCGCCAGAGTCGCCTCCGCAGGTGGACTTTCCACCGTTGGTGTTGATGCAGATCATGTTGTCGTGGAGAGACCAAGTGCGGCTGCACTCGCCCTGATCCATGATCTGGACATCGACGCACTGCAGCCAGTCGGGGAGTGGGCTGCCGTCGTAGGTGCCGCCCCAGCCAGAGGCAACAGCCCAGGCTCCGGCGTAGCTGTTGTAGCGATCGTTGAAGCTGGGCAGCTCAACCTTGTTGACCAGATGCCAGAAATCGACATGGGGAGTACGGATCAGGGAGATGTCGTTGTGCAGGTTGCCACTGTTGTAGTGGTGGTGCTGGACGATGTCGTTGCGGTGCACCCAGTGGGTGTACTGGGGCTGGGTGCGGAAGCTGGCGCCGTAGTTGATGGTCACAGATTCGGCTCCGTTCGTGCAGTGAGCAGCAGTCAGGACCCAGGTGTTGCCAATGATGGAGCCACCGCACCACCAGTTGCCGTTACCGGCGAAGGACAGACCAACAATGTACGGAACTTTGCCCTCGTAGGCATTGTACCCGTTGGTGATTCTGCCCTCAATGTCCTTGACTGGGACAGGGGTCTGCTTCTGCAGGGGAGTGGGGACAGCGCTAGCTGCGGCCACAGCCAATGCCAGGAATACGAACAGTTTCATCTTGAACAAGTGCTGAAACTCATGCCTTTCCCGAAACTCGGCTACGTTTTTATACTGGCGAAGCCGCCTTATCGTAAGATTCACTGGCAATAAATTTTGCAAAAGTTTCATTCATGAAAGTCTTGCGGCTGATAAGGTGTCTTCGAGTGGACCTTTTATTAAAATTATGGCCAGCACTCACTCGGACATTGTTCGTGGTTCATATGTGTAATGCGTTGCGTCTGCATGATTAACTCAAAGATTACATATTCAGCAGCTTGCAGAAGCCTGCCTATGATCATATATTCTAGTATTGATAACCGGTGGTCTGTTTTATTATACATATGTACACCTTTATAAATAGCTGCCATAGGAAGGAACGATAGAGGAACCAGCACAAGTACAGATTACTTTTGGAGTTCGGAAAACTTCAAAAAATCCTAGAAAACTGAAAGGCGACGATCGAGTGTACATTTAAAAAAAAAAACCAGATACAAAAGTCATTTCGTTCATTTTATTTATTTTATTCTCTAAAAATATATTTAAAATTGTTTTGCTTTTGGCATGGCACTGTGCGGAAGGCCCTTCAGTGGAACACGACAAGTACTACTCCTACTCATCCGATGTGGACAATTCGTCATCGTCATCGGCGGAGGTCAGGCAGCGCTGCCATGCATGTGAGTCCATGGCGGTCAGGCGGCTCTCCCATGAGGATGAACTCAAGCAGAGTTGTGATAGGGCATCCGAAGTGTCTTCGTAGCTGCTTGACAAACTGGTGGTGGACGTGTCCTTGGACAACTCCGAAATCTGTGAGGATGTGGAGCTATGGAGATCGGAGAACGACGACTGAACGCTCTCCGAGGCCGAACAGATAGCGCGCTCAGTATCCGGCTCATCCACACAGCTAATGCAGACGTCGAGATTGGTTTTCTCATTTTGCAACATAAACATGTATTTTGTGTACTCCTCCCACGACACAAAGGACATATTCGGTATGGTTGCGCATACAGGGCGATGGTACTCGCAGCGCGCATCGATCATCCAACGGCGAGGGCTAAGGAGCTTCATCCGGGTCACTGCCAGCCTCTCCTTCAGACAGTCCGGTTGCTTCAAAGTGGTTGTCAACAGGCTGCTGTAGAACATGGCATCGGCCAGGATCTTCTTAAACTCGGGCAACTGTATGAACACATCCAGGATATCTCCGAACGGACCGGTCTGCGTGCGACACGGCAGCGTGAACTTCCTCAGCATGAGGATGGACATAAATCCATAGCGGATGCTCTTGAGGATCTTGCCAATGCTGGCATGACGCATGGGCCACTTGTATCTCAGCCAGCAGAGGGCACCATAAAAAACCTTTGCAATAAATAAAATGTCGATGAATGTTCCAGAACAGAACTGACCAGATAAAAACTCACTTCCATTTCGGAGTTGACTGCCAACCGACTGGACTTTAGCAGCAGCCACACTTGAAGCTCACTCAGCTCCAAGTACTGAGGGGAGGAGAAGATGACCACCGTGCACTTGGATATGCGAGTCACCATTAATTTCTGCAGTTCCAGAATCTCATGAATTTCGCTCGACCCGCACATCATCTTGAATGCATCGTATTCCATCAGGTTCTTCTTGTCCAGTAGCTTCCACATCTCGTGGAGCAGTTCGGGAATGGCCAGGAATCGAGCCGCTCTAAGAAGTGATAGATCAAAGCTCTGCACAAAGCTGCACTCGCCATGCATCCAGCAGTATATTTGATCGAATGCACGAGATGCCAGCTCTGGTGTCTCGAAGTGCAGGCAGTCCTTTTTCATATGCTCTTTAAGACGTTCCGAAAAAAGCGAAAGAACCACATCGTGGCACAGGAAGCGCACCCCGTCCACGTTCACAATGGTGGAACGACTGCTTTCGATGTGCTTCATAACCACGTCCATCACGCTATCCTTGTTCTTCAGTGGAATTAATGTCTTGGGGCATTGTGCTCTCGACTTTTCAAACTCGGCGGAGTGCTTTTTAAAAGCGTCCAACTGCTCTGTGATATTGGTATTGCCAGGATCAAGGCTGCCAGGATAAGTCACGATTAAACACGAGCATGTATATTGGCCGTCATCGAGTCAAAAGTTTATACTTACGCGGTAATTCTGCGTGGTTTTATTTCCCAGCAATTTACATTCTTTATCCGAAACATAATTTCTGCTCATGAAAAAAAGGTGCGTGCAATATGTCCAATGACGTTTTTGTGATTTGAGAATGTATCGTTTATATATTGTATTGTTTGATTAATCAAATTTTACGCAGCAAACTAGATTAGAGATGAAAAGGAGCATTTGCAAACAGTCATTTTCCGTGCTTTAACTCAAGGTTTTTAATATAACGCTGTTAAGTGCGCTAAGTTTATTTTTTTCGTCGGTATATTAAGGGATTATTTTTATGTAACTTTAACATATTTTACGCTTTAAAGGTGAAAGATGTCGGCGGTCATTTTTGTTTTGTAAGTAAAGAGAAGAATGGAGCTACAAGGAGCCTTTGCAAACAGTATTATTTTCCGCGGTTTAACAAAGGGTGCTTAGCTTTTTAAATAGATGGGTGTTAAGTGGGTTAAGTCTATTTATTTTTATCGGCGCGGTCACTCTAACCTGCATCCTCTTTAAAAAAAATAACTTAAGAATTAGAGCTGTCACTCGACAAAACAAATCAAGTTATTTTTCCAAATATTAAGACACATTTCAAATTGACCGCCAAACTCAATTTAGCGCACCAAAAATACTGACATTTTTCGCTCTCAATTCGTGGAGAGTTTTCAAAATTTGCTCTCAATTCGTTCCCGTATGATACATTTGATTTGTATGGGAAAAATTTCAGCAGCATGGGGAAATGAAGTAGCAGCATTGTTGTGCAACTTTGGCACGGAATGAGCAACAATCTGCATACCTTGGGAAAATGGATATTATGGACTTGAGATATTGTTTGTTATATCAGGCTCCAAGTAATGCAGAAACTACTCAGTCTCTTATTAAAAGACATCAACGAAATTTTGTAGCTCATGGGTACCAATAATAGGTATCAGAACCGGGATAAATGTATATATAAAACACAAAACATATGCATAGATAGGTAAAAAATAACTCAATTTTACGAAAATGCAATATTAATGTTTCAAAGCAGCCTGAAACAACAAATTTAACATATCAATTAAAGAAAATAAGGTATACCAAAGCCCATACGCATAGAAGAAACTTGGTTGACCAGCAACAATGACGTTACATTTAGTCAACATTTAAGTTTTATGCTTTGACCGTTTTTGTTTGAACCTTAATATGTAAACAATCCAATGAAAAAGAGTTCTAAAAACTAACCAATCCTGAACAAAATTTATGTATCTATCGGATAAAATTATTTTTTTACGGCTGAGAGGGCCAACTATCTAGTAATATTAAACTGAATATCAAAATTGACGAATTTCATATCACAAAATATCACGGTATGGCAGCCCGCAGCAACTACGAATTGCACGAGTCTGGCAACGCCACAAAACGACGACAAATTCGTTTTATGCTGTTTTTGTTTGAACCTTAATATTTAAATAATCCAATGAAAAAGAGTTCTAAAACTAACCAATCCCTGAAGGAAATTTATGTATCTATCGGATAAAATTATTTGTTTAGGGCTGAGAGTCCCAGCTAGCTGGTAATATTAAACGGAATATCAATATCGAGGAATATCAACGTCGAATGTTTTGAAAAAACAATCGATACTATCGTGATAGCTCTAATAATTATTAAAACACCATTGAAACCTTTTAGGAACTTGTCCATTGTAAAAATTAGATGCCTCCTGTCGATTTGTTTACAAATTTGTCTTCGTATTTTATAGAAGCCAATCCAAACATATCAAAAGCACAACGACTGTAGCTCGATAATATCATGATAGTCGCAAAACCGTCGATAGTAGAGACTAGCAGTAAAATATCGATACTAACGATAGTGCCCTCGATGGTTTGACACCTCTATTTTATGGTAAATTTAAAATAATATTGAACCTTATAATTGTGTGCTACTTAGGCGTAAACACGACTACACACTCGATGAATAATAACATTCCAATTAAGTGTACCACAGTGCCTGTTTTTGAGGAAGACACATCCGCGTCCGGAGAAATTCTGGTGTTTTCTCGACTATTAACTAATGCGTCATCGCAGCAACAACAGAAAAATGTGCAATATTGTTGTTAAACTAAATGTTTAGCCGGCACAAGCTCCTGAGCTGTGCCTACGTCATGTTTCATGTGTCGGGTTGGTTGTTTGATTAGAAAGTCGGCTTCGGCCATTGTTAATGAAAGAGCGCGGGGAGCGAGGGGCGCACGCAACAGTGGAAGATTTCACGTCAAGGCGAAACGTACCGCAGCGCACCGCACCACACCCCCGGTCCATAGCCAGCAACAGCAGCAGCTGTTGTACGAGGGACCGACTGCTGCTCTCTCTTGTGACTTGCTTTGTTTGGATGCCAAACATTTTCAATGAAAAATCCTCGACTTGCATCATTCACTATTTCGCCATCCATTTATTTCGCCCTCCTCCTCCCATTGCAGCCGCTTTGAATCATGGATTTCACCAGCGTGCTGGCTAAGAGCGAAGCGCATCAGCGCACCATTGTACACCTCGACATGGACTACTTCTACGCCCAGGTGGAGGAGATACGGGACCCCACGCTGCGCACGAAAGCCTTGGGCATCCAGCAGAAGAATATCGTGGTCACCTGCAACTATGTGGCGCGTGCTCGGGGCGTGAACAAGCTCATGCTCATCACCGAGGCTCAGCGCCTGTGCCCGGATTTGGTGCTGGTCAATGGCGAAGACCTCGCGCCATACCGTCTCATGTCGCAGAAGATCTTCGATTTGCTCCTCAACTACACTCCCATGGTGGAAAAGCTCGGATTCGATGAGAACTTCATGGATGTGTCGGCCCTGGTGGAACTTCGGCAAGCCCATGCCGCCGAGGCGCAACAAAAGCCGCCAGTCGGACACACTTATCCGGCCGATGGCACTCCCGTTGACCACCTGCTCCTGCGGCTGTGCCCAGCGCCTGGCGATTGGCACCCGAATTGCTCAGGAAATACGCGAGGAGCTGAAGCTGCGGCTGGGTATAACCTGTTGCGCGGGAATCGCGTACAACAAGCTGTTGGCCAAACTGGTGGGCAGCAGCCACAAGCCCAACCAGCAGACCGTCCTGGTCTCCACATATGCGGAACAGTTCATGCGCGAGCTGTACGATCTGAAGCGTGTGACGGGTATCGGCCAGAAAACGCAATGCCTGCTCCTGGAGGCGGGTATGTCTACGGTGGAGCAGCTGCAACAATGTGACATGGACGTTATGCGCAAGAAGTTCGGCTTCGAGACAGCCACCAAGCTGAGGGACTTGGCATTTGGCCGCGATTCGAGTACGGTTCGTCCCACCGGCAAGCCGAAGACCATTGGCATGGAGGATGCCTGCAAGCCCATATCCGTGTGCACAGATGTGGAGGAACGGTTTCGCATGCTGCTCATAAGGCTAATCGAGCAGGTATGTTGTTGATTAAATAGACATTTATGAGAAGCAATGACTTATTATCTCCCCTGCCATTTGCTCAGGTGGCCGAAGACGGACGCATCCCCATTGCCATCAAGGTTGTGCTGAGGAAATTTGACTCGCAGAAGAAAAGCAGTCACCGTGAGACGAAGCAGGCAAACATCTTGCCCTCCCTATTTAAGACCTCAATGTGCGCGGGCGAGATGGGAGTGAGCAAAGTGCAGATGGTGGATGGGGCACAGGATAAGCTTCTCAAGATCGTAATGCGACTGTTCGAGCGCATCGTTGACCTAAATAAGCCATTCAATATCACCCTAATTGGATTGGCCTTCTCCAAGTTCCAGGAGCGCAAGGTGGGCTCCTCATCCATAGCCAATTTCCTCATCAAGAAGGCAGATTTGGAGGTGCAGTCAATAACGTCACTGACCAACACGAGTCTCACAAGTCCAACGGCAGAGAGTCCGACCTCCGATGAGTCGGCATTCCGCTCCTCGCCGACCACCTTCAAGCCGAGTGATCAGTTCTATAGGCGACGCGCCACCACAGCCTCGCCAATTCCCATGCTGCTGGACAACGGCTCCGAGTCGGCGGCCACCAACTCGGACGTTAGTGATTTCTCCGAAACGGAGGTGGAGCCATCGCCAAAGAAGAGCCGCATTGGTCGCATGCTGGTCTCGAAGCGCAGTCGTTTGGCGGGGGACGTGATGGACACCGCTGCCGATGTGGCGTCGCCCAGCAAACTTCGTGTCTGTGATCTGCGTCTCAACTCTCGCGACAGCGAAAAGGATTTCCCCATGAGTCCCATTGCCAGCACCACCACTCCATCCACGTCGGCTGGCGGCTGCTCCGCGGGTGCTCCACGATTCCGAACAGTACAGCCGCCCAACACGCTGCTAAATCGGATCGATGGAAGCCTTCGCTTCATGTCCACGCGCACTGCCCGTCGGATTAGCTCGAACGCCAGCTCGACAGCCTCGTCGCCACTGCCCTCGCCCATGGATGATTCCATGAGCGCACCCTGCACGCCGACATCAGCACCCGATTCGTTTCCAGCGCCCAACAATAATAGCTGCATAGCCAGCGAAGGCAGCACCACAGCCAGCGTCCACGCCAATAAAGTTCTAACGGATATTGCCTGCCCAGCTGGTGTCGATGCCGAAGTTTTCAAGGAACTTCCTGTGGAGCTGCAAAACGAGCTAATTGCATCCTGGCGCAGTTCTCTGGTGGCAGCAGTGGAGCAGACGACGGCAGCTACCACAACGGCGAATAGTGCGGCCACAGCAAGAGCGGGTGGCGGTGGCGTCGCACCAGCAACGGCCAGCGCTGGTGCCCGGAGTCGACCCGAGAAGAACACGCTGTATCGCTATTTTTTGAGGAATAAGTGATGCAGTGCATCGGCAGTTGCTGTTGCTGTTGCCGTTTCTGTTGCAGTTGCTCCACAGGCATCACACATCGTTGTTAGTTGTAAGAGAAACCCAATTGAAAAATCCGTTTATATATATATATTAAATTTTTGTAGGTATACGGTTACACATAATTGTTATTTGATAGGGTGCTAAATTGGACGAGCTTATGCTAGGATATATCATCATCATTATTATCATTCTGTAAGATACAAATATGAATACTCAGCGCAACAAACTGATTGCTCGAGACTAACACTAACGATTTGGCCGACTATATATAGACATCCATGGAGAATATCAATATCTCATGAAATACAATGATCCTAGCATGGACAGGCAGTCCGTGGCAGCTGAGAGCTCTGCGATTATTATACATACATTATACATACAAATTCATTGTTGCACATTTGCAATAGATTTATTCTCTTCATTTACAATTTCATTATCTTTATACATTATTCAATTGGTTGGGGTTGTGGCCTACTTACGCATAGATAATACAAAAGATCTGAACCTTGATCGGGCGCCTACGCTAGAGACGACGACACCATTTCTCCTTACACGAAGGAACAACATTTTAGCTAATTTAATGAAGGGGATGGGTAGGGGACACAAAAGTGTCTGAACGTCTGAGCCTGACTTGATACAAGTGAGATCTAAATACATAATGGATTTAGTTTTTATTTGTTTGTATTTTTTTGTTTTGTTTCTTTGTAGTTTCACCTCGAAATGATGGCAACAAAAGTTGAACAGTCGAAAATTGTTGTCTTTTATAATTTATACATACTAAACGCCGCTTTCAAAATAAAAGTGAAGTCCCTAAGTCAGCAAATGTGTTTAGCATTTTACCTACCATCCGATCATTGATGGGCGGGGGGCGGCAAAAGGGGGGACATTCAATGGCTCAGCCAGCCGCATTTGATAAAGAACTTACGCAGTGAGATTTCCATGGGGCTGCCCAACGATGGCGCTCCACTCAGACAGACCGTTTTCAGGGAGAGGTAGGTGGTGGGTGTGATATTGAGTTTCTTGCACAATTCCTGCTCGTTGTGGCTAAGCAGGTTGCTGCCCAGCGGCTGGGGCAGGTGTTTAAGCTCCTCCAGTTGTGTGCGTAATTTAAAGCTCATGCTGGGCACCGCCTGCTCCTCGGACGTATTATGGCTTCCGCTGCTGCCGACGACCTCGCTTGGATGCATTGGCTGGTTGTTTTTGGACAGTGGTGGATGCTGCTGCTGCTGAAGTTGTGGGCTTCCCTTCGCTGATGTCGTTGGCAGATTCGCCTGCGCTGCCATCGTCGTAGCCGTGGAAATCGCTCCCGTCATCGCTGTTGTGCCCGAGTCCAATGTCGTCCCCGTCCCCGACACCATCTCCGCCCCCGTTGTTGTTGTCGGCAGCGTCGTAGCTGCCGACGATACCCGACAGTTATCCAAGTAGTTTCTGCTGGGCAATAATGCGCCGGAGCAGGTCGGGTCGACGGTGTGGTGCGTGTTTCTTGGTGCGATTGAACTTGAGCTTGCCTCGGCGCCGCTTGACATTTCGCTAATAAAGGTGGAACAGCGTTATAGAAAGAGGAACGCACACGCTGCCAATTGTATTCCAAGTACTTACGCCTTTCTGAGATTCGGTTGTGGGGAGAGCAAGGAAGAGCTTGGCGGCCGAAGATTTCCATTGGAGGGCTGCGTGAGGTCCTGTGGTTAAACATTGTCTTATACAACCATTCAAACGCTCGCTGTTTGGTGCGTTGATAATACAGAGGAGCTGAATATCGTGAGAACAAGACGGGAAAGCGATCGTAAGTTTGGTACAGGAATGGAATGAACAAAGCAGCGCACACACGATATTCAACTCGTCATGCATTTTCATTGGACGAGCGCACACAACCAGGGAATTAAATTGTAACAATAGCAGCCTGCATTCAATATCTACTTAAACTATCAACATATATACAGAAATGTGGCTGCAACTGATTTCAATTGCATTCCCTGACGCGTTGTATGCCCATTTAGCGGGCTCGCACTTACAGTCTTGCCATGACCATAGGGTCCTGTGGATCGGTGCGATGCCATTGCCGCATGCTGCTCGAAGTGCACACATTCATCGATTTTGGTGAGACCGTTGTAGCGATAGCGATACAGCTCCGACTGCCGGATCCGCAGCTCCTTCTCGCGCTCCAGGGAGGCCAGCAGACGCTCGTACTCGTTGCAGGTGTAGAACTGGGCGTAGACGCGAAACCGATCCCGAAACTCCTTCTGCTCCTTGGTGAGGCCTTGGTGCAAGGCATAATTGCGGTTGCGGAAGAAATTTGAGACCAGCTGATAGTCGCGCACCATTCGCTTGCGGCGGGCCCGTTCGCGGAGCCGTCGCGTGTAAATGTCCACGTGAGCCAGCTTCAGCATAACGTCCACCTCGGTGTCCTCTGAGCTGAGCGTAATGTTGGAGATCAGCTGCTCGGCTGTGGGATCGTACTCGCGCTCAAAGCTGTCCCTGTTGGGCATGTAGCCCAGCTGCATAGCCTCGTCGGAGTTGATCTCCAGAGGTGGCAGACTGGCCATGGCACTGGCGCCCAGCGAACCGCCATCATCGTCGCCCGTGTGGTCGATGAGACGCGGACGCTGGGACTGGGCCGGCGTCCATGTGGCACGGCCAATTGTGCCATTGACGAATTTATTTACATACTCCTCTTTGGCATCTTCCGCCGACTTGGTCTCAATGTGTTTGCTGATGTCCTCCCAGTTGCCGAAGCCGTACTGCTCGATGGCATCCAGCAGACGAATCTCCTCGCGGGCCGTCCACGCTCCCTTGCCACGGAACACACTCAGTATGGAGGTGCCCGTGTCCATGAACTGATAGGCATGATTGTTCTGATGGGCCCCGATCTCTGCACCAGACGCGAAGCACTACAACAAAATTAAAACGTAAATACTTGCTGCGCATTCAGTAAACAGCTGTTATTTTTAAACAACATTGTGAAATCGCCGGCTACATACATATGTATGTATATATATATATGTATGAATGTACTATGAACTTTTGCATGAGTCAGTGTTAACAGTTCCAGAGCGGTGCTAACAGAGGCATCACTATGGTACGTCGTGTATCGATGTGGGCGCCTGTACATTTACTGTACACTGTATTCATGTATGTACATATGTATGTGTGTCACTTACTTGCAGACATAAATCGAAGTTTTCACACTCTGCACAATGCACCCGAATACCCTGGATGTCGTCCTGGCAATTGGTGCAATTATATTTAGTAAATAGATCCGCAATTGTGGTCATTATGGCTTTTTTTAAAGTGGAAAAAACCACATAAATGTTTGTGCCAGTGTGACCGCGAATTTATTGATCAAATATACCGTCTGACACTCAGGAAAATACCGAAATATACTTTGTCATTGTCATAATATACCGCAAATAAACCGAGCAAAAACTGAAGTTAGGCAACTTAACCCACTTTTATTTAAACAGTTTAGCCGCAGTTAGGTTCCTCTTTAATTACAAAATATAATACCCTCAACTGCGCTGAAAATGATCAAGTTTCATAATATTCATGCGTAAATTTAAATACCTCCTGGCACACCAGCAAAACCAACAGGGTTGTCACGTCGCCGCAAACACTGTCGCTCCTACGAGTTTTTTCTATTATTTATAATAATATATATTAAATCAATAAATGGCTTTGTATATGCTACATATGAACACTGTCCTATTAGTTCTAAAAACTGTACATAACAGCTCTCCAACATTGGGGAACTCTACCAGACACTTCGATGTGGAGGCTGTTATTCAAATTAAAAAACGTTTTGTTTACAGCATCAAGTATGTATGCTTTAAATATTGATAGTTGTTTATTTATTAATTTCAAAAGTTTAATTCGAGTGTTTTTTGCCTTTTCTTTAAGTTGATTTTTTTTTTACGCTAATATCACAAAAATAATATATAAAACTAAAAATATATATGAGAAATCGTTAATATCAAACCGAAACCAGTGAAATAATAAATACATTTGCGATGCATGTATATATAGATATAAATATGTTAAACACCGATCGTGTAGGACTTATAGATGAAATAAGATTTAAAACGCTTCAAATGCAAATTGTTACATAAATAAAAACATAAAACGGTGGTCAAGGATCATAGAACTTAGGCTAATATTTAAGAACATAATTAATTCTTTTGTGTCAAACAAAACGTTGAAAACTCATTAAATCGTTTGAACAATATCTTGATGCTTACATCTAACATGAATTGCATTTGGCGTGGGATTAGTACAAGCCTGGACATGTTTACCGTGATATTGTAGTGGGGGGGTTACAATGTTGTGGGGATTTTGGGAGAGGCTAAAGGCTACGCTATATAAATAGTTGATAAATCGATTATTTTATAATTATGTATTGTATGCTTGAATATGCTTCGATTATGGTTAAATATTGCTGTCTTGTTCCGAGCAGTAGCCGATTCCATATGGTGAGGGGAGAGTGGACTGGACTAGTTTGTGGCTTTGGTATGTTTTGCTAATGTTGCTAGTTTGCTTGGACCAATGGAAAAACAAAACAAGTTACACAATAAAAAACAATAAACAAATCTTAAAAAGATATGGCAAGGTTTTTGTGCAGCTGCGTTTTTGAAACACGCACACGGCCAACAAAACTCAATTCTTCAATTCGAGCCTAAAATCTCTAAATAAGTCTATTTGAGCTCCAAATTCGGGTTGGGTGTCGCACCTGCTTCAGTGTGTGTGTGTTTTTTGGGAAGGGAGAGGACAATACTGTTGTTTAAGAACAATCAAGGTTCGAGATTCGCTAGCGGGCGGTAGACTGCACCTCACAATTTTCACAGATAAGTTTTCAATTCGAATTTGCTTGCATAAGGAACTAAGGAGCACAACCGTTCACATCGCAGGCGCGACACCAGTCGTCATAAGCGATCGCGTGCACAAGCGGTAACGCGATCACAGCGTCCGACAACTGGCCATCTTTTTGGGCCGCCTGCTCGTCAGCTGTCGCTGGCCAGTAATGAAACTCATAAGCAAGCGACCACGGCCGGGCTCTGAAAATATACGTAGGGGAGTCCTAAAGCATAATAACTATTAACTAATTTGGTATGTAAAGTCTTTCTGTCTTTGTCTACAACTTGATGAAGAGGAGAGATGTAATTCTGTGGTGTCCACTGGTGTCCGACGCCAACTAGCAACAGTAACATCAAAATACCAGCCGATAACTCAAACTCACATGGATGTCGGCAGCGGGATTCGGTGGCTTTACGTTTGCTCGGTTGTTCGTCTTTATCATATTCTCGATCCTCCTCTTGTTGTGCAGCGATGGATAAGGAAGCATCTAAACGTTGGCTAAGTTGGGCAGGTGATGCTACGGTAGAAGCATGGACTAATCGGCCGGACTTGGCATTGGCATTAGCATGGGTATAGGAATGGGCTTTCGTTCGGGTCATTCCAATATGCAGCTGAGTGCATAAACTGTGCTCGGAATCGGATTCAGATTCAGATTCAAATTCGGAATCGGTGTCGGTATCGGTGTTGCTGTTGTGTTTAAAGGTCAATGTCGTGGGTGCGGATAAATTACTTGGATTTGGATTAATTTGCTTCTTGATAAAATACTTGAAGAGAGTTTTGTTCATCTTTAGTTACGGTTGAATCTGCTTCTTGGGTTTTTTTAACTCAGCATCTTCGTCACGCTTGATCTCGGTGTAGCGTTCGCCCTTCAACGAGACAATCTTGTTGTCCCGATAGCGAACCAACTTGCGCGGCTCCACCTTGGGCGCCACCGGCTTGTACTCGCGCTGAGTGGCGTTCTTGTCCACATACGAGTACCTGAACAAACACACGTATAAATTGGCTAAAAATAATCCATGGGCGAGCACTTACCTGGCGATGATGCGATTCTTTAGCTCGTTATCATCGACGACAACGTTCTTCCTGATGATCATGGTGTGCGACTTATCGGTCAGGCTCTGATTGGTCTCCTGGCGATGCAATAGGATCTGAGTGGCACTGTCTATATCGCCCTTGGATATGGCAATGCAATGCTTGATCTAAATACAAATTCGGGTTTGTTATGGCCTCAGTCCGCATAGTACTAGCTACCCAAACTGACCTCAACATAGGCTGCGTCGGGAAACATTTCCTGCAGAGCTTCGGCCTCATCAAAAAAGTAGTCGCAATTGGAGCTGGAGCTATCAGTGGAGCCACCATCGCTTGTCTCGGACAAGTGCTGAGAACGCTTGCCGTGGCTGCCGCCGCTGCTGCTGTTGTTCGAGGAGAGCTCGTCCTTCTCCGAAATGGACGAGTTGCGAGCCCGCAGCCTGGACTCCGGAATAATATTCGATAGGCTCAATAAGCTGCAAAATATTGCAAAAAAAGTAAAAAACATAAATAAATGCTAACACGCTGACCGAACATAGTCGGCGCAGGGAAAACCCACTTTAGCGACAAGTCCACAGCGTCATGGTTGCCTTGGTTCTTCTCCATCTCTGTCAACTCGTTGGCCAGCTTGTAGATCCAATCGCATATGACGCCTTGGTCAATGGTCGGGAACTCCTCGAAATAGGCGCCCATCATCTCGACAAAGCCCTCCACATCAAAGCAAGGATCCTGGGAGGCCTCCTCCAATATGGATATTATATATGAGAGGACAATGTCATCCACAACGCGAAAATCGGCGCCAGGTATATGGCCACTGATGAACTCCACCAGGCTGTGCTTCACCATCTCGTGCTGCTTCTCCAGATTGCTCATCCTTGTGCGTTTCTAGAAAAATCTGTGTATCGGCAAATTTGTTCGTTCCGGTTGTCGGTCGGGGTGTTCACAGGAACGAAAGGCTTCCCCCTCACTTTTTCTTGGTATACGACAAGAATGCTTGCACGAAAACTCAAAACTCAACGCAATTGAAGTCCCTCAATATCTAGGGAATGTCCACTTAGGTTCGGAACATGAAATTTTAACACTGCTCCGAAAGAAAATTGGATTTAAATAAATGGTTTCGATTTTGCTGCGCCTTTCTTTCTGCTTCTTTCCAATCAATAATACATAGGGATGGTAAATGTATATCGATATATATTTGTAGGTGATACTATTTTGGGCTACTACTGGCGAAAATATTAGCATGGATATTATTGTGAGATACATTATCATACTTTTCTTAATTATCAGCAGAATCAACACTATTTATCTGTTGTTTGAAGCCGTTAAATCAGATACATTTCCGCGACATTTAATTCTACGTATGGTCGTATGACACTACACCAACTCTCTTTTCTGAAAAACTGAGATGGAATGAAAAAAAACGATAGCTTAACCTTAATCATATTTCTGATGTAACAATTTGATCATAAAATCCAAATTAAAGCATATATTTCTCTCGCTCCCACTGCATGCTCTGTCTTTCAGATACGAGATTAAATAGTATCATACGACCATTCTAGATGCACCCCTGTCTATCGGTACTTTTGTGCGATAAATGGAAATTGAATTCGGCGGTCACCTACTTTGATTTTTTAAATAACAGTACTGCTGACATCCGATTTTGTGATAATTCTTAATAATAATAATAGTTTTGCCATAAAGTTAATTCAGTGTAATTTAAAGTGTTCTTTTATTGACCATGTGCCAAAATATATAACATGTGTTTTTTTTTACATTTTTGTAGCATTTGCTTGCTAGTTTCTCAAAAGTTCTGAAAATACCATAACATATCGAAGTCTGAGCTAATGTTTTCCAAACACGCTCGGCTCGCCCGAGCCCGCACCCGTCGGTCCGGATCCGGCCACAGCAGCACTGATTTCCTCAAGAAGTTCATTCGATGAGTGATGCCGATTTTGAATGGGATTCGGATATAAAACATTTTCGTTGTTGTTATTGGCTCTGATGCGGCGGCTGCCACTGTCGCTAGTGTCCGGTTCGGCACGATTCGCATTGAAGTCTACGCCGGAGCCATACACGCGACTCAGTAGCGACCGCTGCAGCTGCGCCAGGCAGCTGCAAATATTCCCAGAACTTTAGCAGAAGCTCTGTACTAACGAAGAGTAATACTCACCGCTCCAGCCTCCGATCGCTGCTCCAGTCCGGAACGTCATACAGATCTGAGAAACCAAACTCGTTGGCTCTGTGAAAATGTCCATTGCTTAGAAGAGACGATGGAGACGACAAGGCCCGCTTGCCATTGGTCCAGCCTCGAGAGTACTGAAACGTCTGACCCATGCAGGCCATGGAGAGGGTGAAAAGGAACAGAGGCAGCAGAAGGAGACGCATCATGTTTCTGGAAAATATTCGTGCGATATTAGCCCATTTATTTGAAGGGTAAGTCAAGTATTCTTACCAGTTCAAACCACACACGACGAGGCCTGAGCAACGTCTGAGTAAGTGAGGCTCCGGCTAGGGCTTTTATATGGATGCCATCAAAGAGCAGAGCAGAGCAAAGTGCTTCGAAGGATGTGCCAGTAATTCGTGCACCAATGCCTTCCAGGCATATTCACACGTTCTCACTTATGCAGATTAACTGGAATTATTAGCACCCAATTGTTTTAAGGCAGTGGTTAACACCCACATAAAGTGCGGGCCGGGCCGGGCTCCAACCCACGCCCACACCCACTACTCTCCAGCTGGCTGCTCAAACTGAATGCATTTGCTGATTGGAAAACTACCACTTGTTGAAAGGCTCGGCGCCTTTTGCCGTGGCAGAAAATAAACTAAAATTGCTACCCCAAAAAAAGCAATTTGTGGCCACTGCCAGAGGCTTCTGGATGGAAGTTGACTGGGGAAAACCTTAAGCCTATCTGTTATCAGGGAATGTGATTTGCGGGCGGGCATTTACGAAAATAAAATTCTTTATAAATATACAAAAATAGAACAAATATACACAAGCAACACGGCGGATGGGTGTTAATTGATTCAAAGACTAGTTATCTCGCTGTCGGGATTTGCGCCATTTCTCTCCAGCTCCACGGAGTTCTTTGCCTGGTCGGCCTTTCGACGTCGCAGGATGAAGTAGCACAAGCTAAAAGTTAACGAAATAATTCATTAAATAATTTTTAGTTAAAGTAGAGTTCAAAGAAAAAGATACGTACACAAAGACCAGCACATTGGGGATGTAGAAGATTTCGCCAAACAGAAAAATTGCACCTGGAAAGGAGTCGACGGTTCTCTTGTAGATCTCGCTAAAGATGGGCGGAAAGATGAACTGGGCAATGGGTTCGCTGATCCCAAAGATGGAATACATTTTACCTAACCAAAAACAAAACAAAAAAGGATTAATAATAATTTTGGTAACGACTTTCAATAACTTACTTAGTTCATCGCCATCCACGATGCTGGAACCAATTGTCTTGATGGCAATCACTCGAAGACTGACGAACATGTCCACCACTCCAGCCACGTAAAAGGAGGAGGTGTTGCTGGCAAAGGCCTGGACAAATCAAATGGGATTCATCAGAGGATTATCCAACTCTATTGACCCCAATAAAAACTCACAAATAGCACACGGGAGCACACAATGGAGACGGCCGAGAGCATGCCAATCATGGAGTCCGATACCTTGAGCAGTTTACTGAGGATTGCTGTGCCAATGAAAGTGCCCACCAGGGCGGCTCCACTCGAGAGAGTCAGGTAAATGCTGAAGTCGTTACCATTCCAGGAGAGTTTCTTCAACGTGAACCGATACCAGTAGTCGTTCTCGCCCGAGGTGGGTCCCACCGTCAAGAAATAGGCCCACAGCAGGAGTACGAGCAGCAGGCGTCCATTGTTGGGACGCTTAATCAACGGAAACTTGAGGCAGTCCACCACCAGAGTGGGATCAAAGAGTTCCTTCAGGAAGGAACGTCTTGGTGGCACCACTTCCACCTTTGGCTCCATTTGCGGTGTCAGCTGGAAGTTTACATTCTTGTTGACTTGTTGATGCTGCTCATCCAAGTTGGTTGTTTCATAGGCCATGTTGTCCGTGCCCTGCTTGGGTGGCAGCGTCGTCGGCAATGGTGGTGGCTCATTCGGGGTTGATCCATTGGCGGCAGCTGACTTTGGTGTGATTTTTATTTCCTTTATAAAGAAGATGATGTACAGGATGGCAATTATCTGAAACGCAATGGCCGACGCAAAGGATACTAAAAGCGGGTATAATCATTAATTTATTTAATATTTTTTATTTCCATGCGGTACTCACGCGTATAGCCCAAGGTCTGAAAGAGCAGCCCACTAATCGGTTGGCCTATAAAGGGCACGCCCGTGACGAACATGGCAAAGATGCCGAACCGAAACACACGATCCTCTTCGGGTGTGGCTATGGTGATATAACTGTAGATGGCCATCAAACAGAAGGTCAGTCCACCAAACAAAGCCGGCACAATGGCCTCACAGTATGCCCCAAATTCCATGGGCAGCGAATCAAAGAATATCGCAGAGACGAACTGGCCTGGGGAGAAGCGACGATAAGGTTGGTACTTCTTCATATGCATGGCGGCTATATGGCTTGGATACTTACAACCAAAGGATAAGGGCCTCGCCAATGATGGGCAATATCATGCATGGCTTACGCTTGTTGTACCTGTCCGCCCAGCCTCCAGCAAAGAGCAGAACAATCAGGGGGAAAATAGCAGCTAATGGGATCAAAAAATAAAATCATAAAAGAGCTCAAGTTTACATACTAATTTACACTCCACGATATCTTAATTTAAACATATTAACACATTTCGTAGTCTGAACTTAATCATGTTTCAAGATAACATCAATCTCCACTCAACCCCATTTAAGATGTCAACTGTTGCTATTTGTGGGACTTTGTTTGATCGTGAGATGAGATATCAAAGCACATAGCTAAGCTCATCAAATAAAGCTGAGTAATATACTCAAAACTGCTTCCATGTAATACATGAAATCTCAATTAGTATTTCAAGACCGTCTCTACTAGCCCCCTCCCCACCCCCACCCAGTGCTGATGCAATGCATTTTAATGGAATTGATGTTTCTTTAATTTATCTACAAAATAAATATAAATGTTCCCTCCTCGCAGTAAACCGGAATAGACACCGCGAGAAGCGCTATGTAAATGACATATTTGGATGTGTCTGTACGTATGTATGTATATAGCAAAAATATATTTTGAAAATAAAATGTTTGTAGACAGCGCAGATGAAATGCCATCCATGGCAATGGCAGTGCCAATGACAGTGAACCCACGAAAGTTGTAAAGAACAGGTTTGAAAATCCGAACGATAGTCGCTGGCTTTAAATTAATCACCCAATGATATAATGGGGGGGATATAAGACGTAGAGGAAACGCATGCGGGAATCAATTAAATGCGGTAATTAGATGTTTGGATAACCGCTAATTTCCGACGATATCCATCAAATTGTAGAAGCGAATCTTCTTTACACAAAAGAATCGAATCGAAATATGTGAGTCCCCGGGAGGGTATGGTAGTTAGGTGAGATTTAATATGCGAGAGGCGAGGAATTTCGTGTATTTCTGGAAACTTGAAATTTCAGCATTGCTAATGCCAAACGGCAAAACGTGTATATTCTGCTATATATTATGTATATTCAGTCCAGTCTGCTATGAACGAATCGTGCTATGAGAAATTTATGGTTGATGGTTTATAAATATAAAATCTCACCTATCGGTGCTCGTTTGCCCGACACATCGGCGGCGAGGATTTGCGCCTCGAGTTCCGCTTTGCAAACCGTATAGTTAAAACCTGGTGCACCGATGGCCAGCCCGATCAGATCGGCTGTGGCCCCTGCGGTGGTGTTCTCAAAGCTAAAGTCATCACATTCGATTCCCAGCTCCGATTTGTCCAGCATGGTGTCACAGACGATTTTGTTGTAGCCGAGATTCACACGGCACGCCTTATCGAGGGGGAAATTCTGCATGGCCACGGAATTGAAGACGGAGGCCATGAAGTAGAAGAAAAAGAACGGCTCGATGACCAGATATTTGCGATATTGCCACAGCTTCTGGAAGTAGTTCAGCTTGCGCTCCTCCACGGCAGGAGAAGACGCCGCCGCTGCAGCTGCCGAGTCCCCGGATGACCTTGGTTTTGCCATTTTAAAGCGCGCCGAATAATGAATTCCCAATTCGAGTTATTTTCGTTGGCGTATTCTTAGCGCATTTCTGCGATTTAATCAACACGTCGCGCCAAGTTCTAAACACAAACTAAACTTAACGACGGGTCCGGGGACCGGGCCAGGCCAGGTCCGAGCATCACCAGCCGCTTGATACGCACAAGAAACTTGTTCAATCATTTCTTCTTTTAGGTTCTGTGTTTGTCAGCTTCGATTAGAGCAGAACAATGATAAATATGAAGAATTGTCATTTCGAACGAAGAGCTGTGGAATTTGCATGCTCTCCCGCTCTCTCGCCAAAGCAGTAATTAATTTGTTGTTTTTTTTTCACTTCTCATGCTGTTGCTGCTGGCTCTGATACGAGTATAGTCGTTGCATTGACCAGCAATCAAGTATTGAGCGCGCCAGCCTGAGATGTTATTGCGGCGCCCTGGAGAACTCAATGTCAATGCTGGCGCGCGTCTAGACCGACACCGTCCAATAAAGCTTACAGAATACTACATTTGTTAGTGTATATAGTAGAGATGTTATTTATATTTGCTATTAACTACAATTAATGGGCGCCGCAGCTGTGTCTACTCTGTCCAGCGGTGAGTGCAGTTTTGGTTCGTGCACACATAGTACAGTCGCATCTCCTCCTCGGCACGCCGGGTCTGGGCCTGGAAGAAGACCGCCTCACGATGCGAACACTTCGGACAGGCATGGTCTTCGGTGCGCGGCAGTGTGGGATCTGAGATAACGTCGGGCACAATGTGGGTCAGTTCATCGATTTCGTGCATAATTTTGTTCACGTATATGCAATTGGAGTCCGCCTCCTGCTTGTAGTCGCAATTGCGGCACGCGTAGAGCAGAATTTTGTTCTCCTTGTCCTCCTTCGGGTACAACATGTTGTTGCACTCCTGGCAGAACCGTATGCCCACGAAGCCGGGGCCCTCGGTGTGCGATGCGTCGAACGCAGTGGTCATTAGGTCTACGTGAGGGGTAAGCTTTATAATTTTCACTTTTAAACGTTATATTTTAATAATATTTACCTGATTTCATGAAAATGCCGAGCCGAGCTGGTGTTAGAGGTGGAAAATCATCGATGGAAACATCGATGCATCGATGTTTTATTATTTTTTGAAACATCGATATTCTATGGCGACTATCGATGTATCGCAGAAGTATGTGGGTAAAAATAAATTTATAATTTGAATATTGCATGGGGTTCCTATTTTTATTTTATTTATTTTATTTACTTCAACCGAAAAACATCATTGTTTCATCGATGTTTGGTTTGAAAACATCGATGTCTGCGAAGATCAGTGTTTCTCCACCTCTAGCTGGTGTTGTGAAAATGATAATCCTACGCTATGCAACACTACCGATAGACGACAGTGCCTGTCGTGCTGGAATTTTGAAGCACAGAGTTAGGTAAATTTTGATTATTTTGTGGTGTAAATGATACAAATCATCTAGCATATCCAATCGGTTGTAAGCTCGAGTTTATCACAAAAAGTGGCGCGTTCAGCGCATACAAGTGGCAGAGCATTGCATAGTGACATTGTGGCGAACGCGATCGGATCGCTTTCTTTCTTTCGCCGAGGACAGAACAGATACAGTTAGTGTGAGACACCGCCTGCAAGGAAGGAGTTTTCGGCGGTGCGGCACGTCAGAGTAGTAAACAATATTGAAAAGTATGCAACAAATTTCAATATCTATTAGAATTCTTTTCAACCCCTTAAACATATATTTTTCGTACAAAGACGCGTAAAAGAGCGAGGAGCGAGACTTGTTGCGTCTGCAGCTGTGCGTCAGCACTATTGTGCTCTCGCTCGCTCTCCCCAGTCACATCACTCTCCAGCGATCAAATGAGGGGGGCCGCCATTTTTCTTCGTTAGCTGCTTATAGGCGTTGCTGACGCTGGCAAAAAAAGGCAAATTAAATTAAATTACGTGCCCAAAAGTAGACTAGTCATGGATTGGCGGGTCCTTGATATATTTTTCAACACTTTCCTCTAATAGATCCTCTTCCCATAGACACACCTAGCCAGGCCAGCCAGCATGAGCGCCGCCGCAAAGGAGGGCAGAAAGACAGATGGCTCCTCCGAAAGGGCCAGCAGGGCCAGCACAACTGTAGTGAAAATAATTGGCGTGGACAAACTGTGCTTGCCAAGCGTCAAAGGCCCGACGACGCGCAAGAAGCTGCTCAATGACGTCGCCGCCTCTGGCAAGCCGGATAAACGTGTGAGCCTTGGTGGCGCTCGCATAAAAATTCTGAATGATGAGGCCCTGATCTCCCCAAAAGCCGAGAAACGCAGCCCACAAAAGACAGTCAGTCCCTCGGGCTCTGTCAAGATATTGAACGAGAAGCGCCTGGCTCCATCCGCGGCGACGACTGTGGAGACGACAAAGATCAAGACGTCCGCCACCAAACAGAAGAAGAAGATGGATCATTATGTGCTGCAGGCCGTCAAGGCCGAGAACAGCAAAGCAGACACCACATCCAGTGTATCTGAGGAAGACGAGAGCATTGCCTTCATCCTAGCCGACGACGATGAAATCGAACCTGTGGCTAGTCGTGCCAATGGCGAGGAGATTGTGGTTTCAGGTACAGAAGATGACAATGAGGATGATGAGGATGAGGATGGCGATGGCGAGGGCGCTGTTAAGAGCACCTCTGGCAACCAGGTGGCGATCAAGGAAATGGTTGAACATGTTTGCGGCAAGTGCTACAAGACATTCCGCCGTGTGAAGAGCCTTAAGAAGCACTTGGAATTCTGTCGCTACGACAGTGGCTATCATCTGCGCAAGGCGGAAATGCTCAAGAACTTGGAGAAGATTGAAAAGGATGCTGTGGTGATGGAGAAAAAGGACATTTGCTTCTGTTGCAGCGAGAGCTATGACACCTTTCATGTGAGTATTCAGCCGTTCCGTATGCGATTCAAAACTTTAATTATCTTCCTCCATCAGTTGGGCCACATCAATTGCCCCGATTGTCCAAAGTCATTCAAGACGCAGACCAGCTACGAGCGTCATATCTTCATCACGCACTCGGAGTTCAATACGTATCCCTGTTCCATTTGCAATGCCAATTTGCGCAGCGCCGCATTGCTGACGCTTCACGAGGAGCAGCACAAGTCGCGTGGCAAGCCATATGCCTGTAAGATCTGCGGCAAGGATTTTACACGCTCCTATCACCTGAAGCGCCACCAGAAGTACTCGTCCTGCTCGGCCAATGAGAACGATACCATGAGCTGTAAGGTGTGCGATCGCGTCTTCTATCGCCTTGACAATCTGCGCTCGCATCTGAAGCAACATTTGGGCACACAAGTGGTGAAGAAACCCGAGTACATGTGCCACACCTGCAAGAATTGCTTCTACAGCCTGTCCACGCTCAAGTGTGTAGAGTCTTCCATAGTTCATATTTCTATTCTATTAATTGCTATTTATTCTTGCAGCATTCACATACGCACCCACACTGGGGAGAAGCCCTTCGATTGCGATCTGTGTGACAAGAAGTTCTCGGCCTTGGTGGCTCTCAAGAAGCATCGACGCTACCACACCGGCGAGAAGCCCTACAGCTGCACAGTGGTAAGTGCCAGATAAATCCAGCATTTCCCTTAGCATTATTTCCCATTTGTCTTGCAGTGCAATCAATCCTTTGCTGTCAAGGAGGTGCTCAATCGCCACATGAAACGACACACCGGAGAGCGTCCGCACAAGTGCAACGAGTGTGGCAAGAGCTTCATCCAGGCCACCCAGCTGCGCACCCATTCCAAAACCCATATACGTCCCTATGCCTGCGACTTGTGTGACGAAAAGTATAAGACAGAGAAGCAGTAAGTAACCCCAGTAAGCGGAGTGTAATACTCTTATTAATTATGGCTTTCAAACCAGACTCGAGCGCCACGTTAAGGAGCACACGCGGCAGAAGCGCGCATCATTTGCTTGCACTGACTGCAAGCGTACCTTTCGAACCACAGCGCTGCTCAAGGAGCACATGGATGCCGGCGATCATTCGCGTAAGCTATTGAACAGCTCCTGCAAAATGGCTGGCCCACTTATCCTGCCCTCTTCTTTACAGCCAAACCACAACGCGCCAAGCGCTCAGCCACCAAGGTTATCGAGCGCACGGACTGCGCCATTTGTGACAAGAACTTCGACAGCACCGAGACCTTGCGCAAGCATATACGCTGCGTCCACGAATGCGATCCGGATGACATCTTTGGGGTCGAACCGCCAAAGCGCAGCAAGAAATCCAAAAAGAATGTCGAAGCAGAGGAGGATACTGAAATAGTGGATCTTGATCCATCGGGCGGTTCGCTTATTTCGAGCAAAACCGATGGCAATGGTGTTGTGGTCAGGGAGTTTCTGGTGGACGATGGCAGTGCCCAGACCATCTTGTTGGAGAACGAGACGTACACCATTCTGCCCCTGGATGATGGGGGCACTAGCAGCGACCAACAGGTGCCCGAAACAGGGGACAATGTCAAGCCGGAGGCCAACAAAAGTGAGTCGAAGAAAGCGGTGGTTTCCCCGGTGGTCAAGAAGGAGCAGCGCAAATCGCTGGCGGCCAGCTTGGCCGCAGCTATTGCCGACAACATGGAGGAGCCGACAAGTGAGGACGATTTCAGCGGCGATGTACTCACCGAATGCGACCTGAAGCTCAAGGAGAATGTCGCCAAACTGATTGACATGCTGGTCGATCCGCACATCCTCAAGAAGTACGGCTGGCCCAACACCTCCGAGGAGACAATGCTCTGCAAGGTGATCGAGAACTGTGGCCACGATCTGAGCAAGGATGAGAGCTACGCTGAGCTGGAATACGGCGATCGTATGCGTGAATATTGCAAACTTCTCTTCACTGTGGTCATCCACAATGAATCCATACGATCTCTGCTCAACAATTTCCCCATCGATGATGTCATCGAGTATGTGCTAGGGGACGAGGACCAGGAGAATGAGCAGGAGGAGGATGATGGCAAGCAGAAAGAAAATGATGCTGCATCCGACCACAATTCGGATACCGCAGAGGCCCCTACAGATGATAAGGCTTAGGGAGAATGGAGTGTTAAGCATTAAGTTAAGAAAAAGTTACACTTTTTTTTCCGGTTTCGGTTCAAACACCAAGTGACCTTAGAAATGTATGAATGCAGCCGAACCGTCTGTTTATTTGTTTGTTGCATCTAAAACGATTTATACACAAAAGAGAAGAGAGAAAAAACACAAGCACCTTTGCCGACACAAATGTGCAGGATATTTTTAGATATTATATTTACAAATTGCATACTACGTAATTATGTATATTCGTGCGGCATAGTCTATCCATCTATTTTTAATAGACATATTAAAACATATTAAACACAATTATCCAAGATGTACTCTGTGCATGGTTCACTGTTCCATTAGCATCTTGAGAATGCGCGCATTGTTCTGGAGAATCTTGTGGCGACTCTCGTCGATGAGCTCCTCGTACTCCACAATGCTGGCATCGATCTGCAGCAGTTGATGCTTCATGGGCTCTGTGGCGGATGCCGTGAGGCTCCTCTCACGCTTCAGCTCTGTGGATGCCTGTGTGTAGGCGTCGCGCCACATTGTCAGCTCCAGCTGCATGGCATCAATGTCCTCGGGTATGAAGTCCATCAGCTTGCCAAGTGGATTCACCGCCTTGGTCAGGCTCTGGATGAGATCGCGTAGATCGTTCACTTGCCGTGCAGAACTCTGACGGGCGCCCTGATTGGGTTGAGTGGCCGGCTGCTCCGCCTCGGCGCTCTGATGCACCAGCTCCTTTTGTGTTTCCAGAATTTGCTGCACCAATCGACCCTGTGCATCTAGCTGACCCTCCAGCAGCGGCTCCTCTGCAGCGCCCTTCTCAATGTCGTGGGAGTTGGCGTCTTCGATGATCACCAGATTCTCGCCGTCATCGTCCAGGTCGCCAAAGGTCTCCAGCTTCACATTGATGCCGGACATCTTAACCTGATCGTTGGGCTGCAGCACAATCTCCACATTGCGACGCCGCGGAGCACCGGGACGAGCGGAGGCTGGCCGAGCACTTGGCGGCCGCAACGAAGTGCGTGGCCGCTGATTGGTCTCCTTGGAGTTCTCCCGTGTGAGGGGGGGAGCAGCCTCTGGCCTGGCCTCCTGGTTGTTGTTGGAGTCTGCCCGTGGACTCGGTTCTGGCTGCTGCTGCATCTTGGCCTCATTGGAGGCTGGCTGTTCTGGTTCCGCTTGGGCTGCTGCCATCTGCCGCTGACTGGCACTGGAGCGTCGGCTTTTGCTGGATGATTTGCGACTCTCCGATTCAGTTGGAGGCGCTGTCAGATGGGTTTCCTGGCCAGGATCAGCCACCGCTGCTTCTTTGGAAGCTTTTGGGGATGAGGACGGGGATGGTTTCTTGAGTACAGCCTCAGGTGATGGTTTCTTGGTTACAGCTTCAGGTGATGCCTTCTTGGGTACAGCTTCAGGTGATGGTCTCTTGGGTACAGCTTCAGGGGATGGTCTCTTGGGTACAGCTTCAGGGGATGGTCTCTTGGTTACAGCCTCAGGTGAGGGCAGCTTGGCGGCAGCTACGGGCACGGGCGACATGGACATGGCCACCGTATCGCTCTCGGTTGAAGTCTGCGCCTTAGTCTTTGTCTTCTGCTTCACTGGCGACGGGCTCTTCTGCTTGGAACCCTGCCGACTGAGCTTTGCCTCACCAGCAGTCGCCTTGGTCTTCTTCTGAGTTAGTTTTTCCTTTTCCGTTGGCGTAGCGCGGGATGCCAGCGCGGTGGCCTTGCGCAACTTCTGCTCTTGGGGCGACAAGCGCTTCTCCTTGGCTACTCGTTTTGTCTCCTCTTCCTTGCCAGCCGGTGAGGTTTGCTTGCTGGGTGGCTTGTTCTCCTTTTTGGGCTTTTCCTTGGCCGGTTTGCTGGTGGCAGGGGCAGGGGCAGTGGCAGCCATCACAACCTGATCGACGGCCGTTTGCCAGTCCAAACTCTGCTCAGCCACACTGGCCATAGCCTGGAGCAGTTCGTTGGTTAGCTCGGCCTCTTGCCCAGCCACAATCTTTGAGGTGCGCACTTTGAGGTCCTTTTTCGTTGTTAGTTCTGTGGATGAGACATGAATCAGTCAATGGGGTTCGGGGGCACTCCTCCTAGCCATTGCGCTCACTGATTGCATCGATCATCTTTTGCAGGAATCGTGTCTTGGCCTCGCGGTCTCCTATATTCTCGAACTGCTGCTCTTCAGGCGTGTACAGGCCCTCAAAGTTGCCCGTCTGCTTGATGAACTGCACGCAGAAGAAGTCTTATAAGTTGAAGCAGGAATGGGACTGGAGGGGTACTCACCGAATTGAACACATCCATCAGAAAGCGAAAGGGCGGCTTCTTCAGCAGCTTCTCCGTGAGTGGCGGCTTTTTAATATACTTACCCAAAGCCTGTTGGGTCGCCTTGATAATGGCATCCATTTCTTGATCGGACATCTTAAGTGTGTTTCTTTCGTTCTCTTAGAAAATTTGCTTGTATTTTCCTCTACTGTTATTTGTGTGGTCCCCCGTCACGGTTGTCCTGACAACCCATGAACCAACCGACGGATCGAGGGCGCATGCTCCTTTGCTGGGAAATTCCGTTGGTGAATGGAAACTTTGATGGGCTTGAAAGTTCACGAATTTCTAATTTTAATATTACTTAACTTACAAATAAATTGTTTGTATAATATAAATTGAAAATAATAGTTTGTTTTTAATTTTTAAAATAAAAACACAAAAATTATAATTTAAAATGAATATTTCATCAAAATTAGAAAAAAATAATATAATTAAAAATAAGCATTATTCTTCCCTTTTTAATTAACAAAAATAAGAAAATTTATTTTATAATTATTAAAAAAAAAAATTCCATTTTCAATTTATAAAATTAAAAATTTGTAAGAAAATGTATCTTGTTCCATGTTCCATAACATGAAAAATTGATGCAGCTGCAAATATATATATATATATTTTAAAACATTTGTAACTCCTTTTGCGATTAAAACTTTTTGTTTTATTCCAACACAATTCTCAATTTATTTTTTATAAAATGTTCTCTCTCTCTCCATCTTTCTAATAGCGACGTGACTTGGCTCAGATATGAATGGGTTTCGTAGAGGTTTTGGGGTTTTCTTGAATTGGATAGGACACACAAAAATGGGTATAGATTTTCAGTTGCGGTTTTTTAATACTCTTTTGAAAGCTAACAAATAAATTACATATACACAGTAGTTATTAGGTGGTTATAGAAGGGTGGCCAATTTTTCGACTAGCGTAGCCAAAACGAAAGAGCAGACAGACTATATACAATTAACATTAATAATTCTCATAACTAAAATTATACACAGTGCGATATTAAAGCTAGTCATACACGAAGAAAATCATAAAAATAATTGGATAGGAGTAGATAAAAGGATACAGACAGAGGGGTAAGGGGGCTGGTCAGACCTTGCAGAAAATTGGCGGCAATTACAGAGGGCTGACACAATATAAGATCAAATAATAAAACATGGACAACAAAAGGGCCTTGTCATCGTACTACAGGTTTGTATAGCGCAGCGCTTACGATTAGTTCTAGTTATGCTTTATCGTAGTATATAGTAGGTATACGGTATAAGGTATAGAGTAAAGGATAAGGTAAGGTATAAGGTATGTGTACTACGTGTCGATATAGATAACAGTTATATATAGTACGTATATTACATTTAGAGTACGCTGCATTCCGTGCGCGGCAATTAAAAACAATTTGTAAAATTAACTCTCAGTTGAATTTAGGCCAGTCTCAATCCCAGCGACGACTGCTGCTGCTGTTGCTGCTGCTACAACTCAAAGAAGTCATCCTGCTGCTTCTCGAGACGCTTCAGCGAGTTTTGCACGCGACGCGTTTGCGTTGTGTTCAACAGCTGCGCCGTGTCCGAGTTCCCGCTGCCCGTCGAACTGTGGCGCTGGTACTGGGGCGGACGTTCATTGTTGTTCTTGTAGGAGTTGTTCAGCGGATTGCGGCGTTGTGGAAACACGTCTGCACTGGCGCTGATGCAGATATCTGCATCACTCTGACTGCTGACCAGACTGGAAAGGGAATCAATGAGTTGTTGCTCAACATTTAGGGATCTATTTGGGCTTACTCCTTGGAACGCTCCACATATTTGCGCGACTCGGAAATGGTGTTGTCTATCTTATTGAGGAAGTCATTCATGCACTTGCGATTCTCCTCCTCGGGCGTCATGGCTGCCACCGAGTCCAGCGACTTGCTCTGCTTGCTGCCGCACGCACTGTGATTGTGCATCATGGCCGGATCCTCATCGCTGGCCTGCACAAGCAGCTCGCCCGCAATCGAGTATGGACGTTGAGGCTGTTGCTGTGTGTTAGAGCGCACGCTCGCGGCAGAGCCACTTGTGTTGCAGCTGCTGCTACTGCCGCCATTGCTGCTACTGCCACTGCTGCCGCTGCTGCCACTGCTACTGCTGCTGCTGTTCATGTAGCTGTTTGTCTGCACCATGCTATTGGCACTCTGCTGCGCCTCGCGCTGCACATTCACATCGGGTGTGCCCGGAGGTGTGGCCAGGACATCAAAGGCAGCGATTGGATCACCGCCGCCCACCTGTGGGTAGTAGGGCGAGTTCTTTTCCACGGGCACCAGCAGGAATTGACGCAAGAACAGGCTGTCCGAGGCAAAGAGCCGGTTGGCGCGGCGTATTTGTTCCGTCTGAAATGCGATAGATGTATGTGGGGACGTATAAGTATCACTCAATTCACTCAATTATTTGCAATTGCACCAGTGACAGTTGATTGATTGATCGATCGATCGACGGTACGCTTGATGGATGGCTACTGGTAATCGTATGGATGAGTCGTTTTGTCTGTTCTGTCCGCCTGCATATACGGACAATGGTGTCAAGTCTAGCCGAATCCACTGATTTTTGTCGGGCTGTATTCGGCTTGCTTTAATCATTAGAGATGCTCTGGGTTATAGTTCTAGCCAAATATTGTCCCAGTTGATAGCTAAACAAAACAGTTCGGATACCCATTGTGGACATAAATCATATGCAGCAATCTGTCAAGTCGGAGAGTTTCCAAAACATTTGGTTGCAGTATACCCAGCGATAAGGCGACTGATAAATATCTAGACACCTGCCAGTCCCTTTCCTCGTGTCTATCTGTCTGTCCCATTTCTGTTTGCCCAAGTCGCTAGACGACTTATCACATCTCCCCACATGTGCTCCAACAGGTGGGCGGGCAGGTGTGTGTGGGGGGGTGGCTGTTTGCTCGTAAATTAGACGCACCGAGAACGCTGGCCACTGTGAGTGAAGGGACCTCCACTCGTTGGCGTTGGGCTGGGCACGTGTGGAGTTGCTGGGGGCAACAATTGCGATTATTAAATCGATATAATTCCAATTCCATGGAGTTAAGTTGACATTTAAAATTGTAAACAGTCTGGCGTGACCATAATGGCATGTGGGTCGGGTCATGTCGTGCCTTGGCTTTGATCGATCTGTGTGGGGGCAGTACTTACCGAGCAGCCATATTTCAGAGCAATACCCTGCAGTGTGTCCGTCTTCTCAACGATGTGCCTTATTAGCGTCTCGTTGTTCCTCATGCTGTTGCAGCAGGTGCTCCCATAGCGCTTGAGGGTGCGCGAGGAGTCGCGTATTGATTGCTTCTCGTTGAACATGAATTCCGAGTCATCCATATCAGGTACGATCTCTTGAAACTGCAAGAATAGAGATTACCAAGGGGGGGTTTCGTTTAGAAAGTTGCATTTATTTTCGATGTAATGTGATGTCATGGCCACAACGTAACACCCCCTCCCACACACACACATACACTGTACACTGACTGTAGTGTGATTTGGAGTGCCACCGATTTCCGCCTTAATTAATTTGTGCACTCACCCGAGGGCGCTTCTAGGCACCTATGCACCACCCCGGACGGTGTCAAGCGGTAACTGTCACTCCAGCACGCACTGCGGAACCCACACAGATGCAGGCTCCCCCTTTCCAGAGCAGAGCCCCCCGTCCAGAGCAACTTTTCAAACACGAATCACAGAAGCCCAGCAGCGCCTTTTACTTTTCCCGAGCTGTCTCTCTCTCTTTTAACGCTGGCAGCACTTTCAATTTTGCAATTTCGCGATGCTATTTAACCAGCTAAATACATACGTACGACGAAAGCATACGCGCCGACTTTGTGCCGTCCCATATATAGTAACTTTTGCGCTTTTGATATGTTTGGATTGGCTGCTATAAAATACGAAGACACATTTGTAAACAAATGGACAAGTTCCTAAAAGGTTTCAATGGTTTTTTAATAATTATTTGAGCCCGATACTATCACGATAGTATCGATTGTTTTTTTCAAAACATTCCAAATTGATATTCCTCGATTTTGATATTCGGTTTAATATTACTCCCCAGCTTGGACGCTCAGCTCTAAACAAACAATTTTATCCGATAGATACATACATTTTTTATAAGATTGGCAAGTTTTCAGAAGTCCTTTTTATTGGAATATTTACATATTAAGGTTCAAACAAAAACAACACAAAACGAATGTGACGTCGTTTTTGTGGCGTTGCCAGGCTCGTGCAATTCGTAGTTGCTGCGGGCTGCCATACCATGATATTTTGTGATATGAAATAAATAGTTCACTTGATTTGTTTTGTCGAGTGTGACTGGAACCTCAGAAACCGAGAACAAAAATAGCTTAACCCCTCTCTATTTAATCAGGTTAGTAACCAGTAAATAATTTGTATGTTTTTCATCTTGGCCGCTGTGATTTTTCTGTGTTTACGTGCTTACCAGTGTGACCGCGGATCTATAGGCAAAATATACCCAAATATACATGACAGCGTTGCCACATGCCAGCAATGATGGCGCGCTTTTGAATTGGCAGCCCACACAATGGGCACGGCGCGTGGTTTTTGTTGCCTTTTGTCTCAAAAACAGACTTTACTTTGTTGCTAATTTGCTTTGGTTGTGGTTGTTGTGGCTACACTTTTCACGTGATCCGCCGCCGCCGTCGTCTACGTAAACGTCTTTTAATGTATTGTATATATTTAGTCAGGTTCGAACCTGTTTGAACAAAGCAACTCGGCCACAAACACCAACACACAGAGAGCACAGCTGCTGCTGGTGCTGCTGCTGGTGCTGGTGGTGGTGTTGCTGCAGCAGCAAATATTGAAATTAGTGGACGACGTGCCGGTGATTGTTAATTACCATGTGACTTTATTTATAACTGATATCTGAGCCAGTGTATGCGCAATATTATTGCACTATTGCAGCTGGCATGGCATGGGCCCGGCTGTGGGCAATTACTTCCTTGGCCAACTATTTGCATTAGCCCGGTCGCTTTTAAGGTCAACAACAGCAAGTTGTTCTTGGCTGTCTCTGTTCAAATGTTTCTTGTCTGCAGCACTTTGCTTGTGCTGCTCATACACTCTGTGTATTGGACGCCATTTATTTATGTTTGGCAAATATTTTGTGTGTGATAAGCCAGGCTGATAATGCACGCATACACCCACCCACCCGATGATTGTATCTCGACGATCTAACACAAAGTAGAGTAGGCGCGAAATGAAACGAATATGGAAAACGGTCATTGACATGCATTGACATGCAGTCCAGTCACGAGCTGCTTGCTATGCCACTCATTCTAACGGGGACCCCAGGGGACTCCCCTGGCCGGTGAAAGCTCTTAGCCAAATTGCCAATTCCAGTCACAATAAACCATACACACCTGAGTAATGATCACAACACGAGCACACGTCTACGTCTCTGCCTGTGCCGCTGTATTGATGCAAAAATTAATGTTTAATGGCACTTTTTAGCACTTGGGCTCTAAAAGAAGCCACCCGTAAATCTCCGCTCGGACAGTGCGATCTGTGGATGCCAAAATTGAAACATCAGACTTCGCTTCGCGGCCACTGTGCGTCGCCTGTGCTTTGTTTGGTGGTGAGTCACTAATTTGCAGCATCGTGGGAGTAACAAACCATTGTCCAGTTGCCATGGCCCAAGAATAACTTCAGAGCGGCGGGGTGAAGGTCTTCGAATAACTCCTCGATCGGAGCCATAAATTAGCCGGCCAGAGAATGTGTCAGAGCAACTAAATTGTGTGCTGTGCTCATAAATTTAATGATATCGTTTCTAATCTATTTCGAATTTTAATTTGTTGCTTGTTCTATTTGCTAGCCGCAGCTGGCTAAAATTTATGGAATTGTGCAAGCGCACAAAAATTATAACCGAAGGTTAAGCTTAAGTAATCAGACAAACAAACAGACAGAAAGACAGACAGGCAGACAAACAGACAGTTAGACAGACAGACAGCCAGGCAGCTTGGCACTATCTTTAGTATTAATTAAAATTTCCAAAAAAGGAAATTGCAAATTGATAAACACAACAAAACGGCAAACGACAACACAGAAACAAATCAGTGACAGCCAAAAAAAAACACAAATTTTGTACAACTCGGTGCGGTACGTGACTGAGAAAAAAGAAGATCCAAAAAAAAAAAATGAAAATATCTATTCAGATATTGCGTGTATCTGGAGACATTTAATTTCTGGCTTATGGCATTCCCCACGACACTATCTGGAGCATTGGTTAATGGCGGAAAATACTGGAATAATTAGCAAACAAAGCGAAGCCCAGAGACTCGTGATTTCTTGCGGTTTTCGGGTTTACTTGGTCACTTGATAATAAATATTGACCTTAAGATAGCAATGACTTTTGCAGATGATTCACAAATTGCTAACACTTTATTTTCTGTGGGATCGTGACTGTTCTGCAGATAATAGCAATGGCTTTCCTATCAATGTGTAAACACTGACTGGGTACTGGGTACATCAACAGTCTTGTGCTGCCCAATCCTTGACACAAATATCGCCAAAAAGCACATCCTTTCATGTCATTTAACCAGTGCCCCCGCCACAGACATTTGCTTATCGGGGAATTAGCTGGAAAGTCCCCAAAGAATTTAACTTTGTAATACCCCTGGGGTTCTGGGGGTCTTAAAGTGTCTGAAAATGTGCTTGTATAACCCCCGTGTGCACTCATGTACTTTTGTACGCAAAGAGCCCGCGTCAAGTGTTCCGAGTCTTAAGTGGTCTTTTCATTGAAGTTTATTTATATTTCTTGATAAATTTAATGGATGGGGCTGGGCTCTTTTTCAGTCGTTTTGCCCGAACATGGCAAATGCCTCAAGTTATTGCCTGATTTTGTGGCTAGTTAAGGTGTCTAGCCACCTGTTGATTATCGCACTGTCTCTCTGCCCTGCTGGCCAAGGCCAAGTGCAGTGAATGCAGTTTGTCATTGCAGTTATAGCAATTATTAATTGCATTTCCCTAATATCTAAGATTTTTGTTGTGGGTCCTACGTGCACTTTGGATATATGTAAATATGGCACCATGTCTACACATACTCGTACTCGTATACTCGTATGTATTTATCAACGTGACATTTTATAATATTTAAAAAAAAACTTAAATGCATTAGAAAACGACTAAGAATGCTTGCCCCTCAGAATGATCAAAGGGGGCTGTACCCTGTAATCAATTGGAGTTGAAAATATAATAAAGTTAACACAGTTTTTAAATGGACTTGGACTCTAAAGGGTTGCCTTATTTTATGATCACAAATATACCTTCTACATTGCCAACTAATGGGCATAGAAGACAACTGCACACGTGTGCACTTTTTGCCTCTGGTGTAATTATTCCACGCCCAAACATTCCTAGCTTTTAGAATTTCAAAGATAAAACAGTCTTAGTCTAGATCTACTCCTCTGTGTACTCATAATTATGCGATCTGTAATGCTCGCATAGAGTTTCATAACTTAATGACAGCAGTGGGAATTTCCGCAGAGTCAGTAATGAGGTTTCTTTTCCGTCATCTTGCAAAGTTTGCACCAGATATAACATCAGTGTGTCATGGACTCTCTTTTTCTCTCTCTTGGTGATTTTTAGTCAGGGGTCTCGTCTCGTAAAGTTTCCGTGACTCTTCCTGCCACTTTGTGGTTTTTGCGGTAGATATGTCATAGGAAATATTATATATATATGTGTATAGTAACTAGTGCGGGGTACAAATGACAAATGGGTACAAGAACCCTTGAGATATATACAACAGAAAGTATTGTCGATACTCTATAAGCACTGGTGGCGTTTCTAAGTTTTTATACCCTGACGACTCTCTGCACTTGAGCGAATGATTGATTGTTCGCTTGGTTTCATAATGGTTGGTAGGTACATATGCGATTGTCATTAAAACAGCTGGGAAGCCATCAAGTGACTATCAATATGATTTATTCAGCCATTAATTATATACAATATTTGAGTTCTTTATGTTCTTGTTTTTGCGCTTGCATTGCCTTTATTAAATGAAAGACCGCCAGTCAGTCACTCAGTCAGTCAATCAGTTAGGGCAGAGTCGGTCGGTTTTGTTTGGTTTTATTTCGTTTTATTTTCCGAGTAACAAGTGATCGGCAGATAAGATTGTAGCTTTTGTTCAAAGTATCGTCGCACCACCCATAGGAGAGAGACTACAACGGGTGCAGCCTTCGTTTTATGATCAATTTATGGTTTAATACAAGATATATGTGTGGCGGAAAAGCAATCTACAAACAAAGACTTTTTTCTGGGGGAAAACAAAAGAGCCGAAGTATCAGCTTATATGCCATTGATAACGCCTTTGGTCTGAGAGTCAAGGTTAATACCGATCGATACCCTCGATCGATACATGCCTCTAGAAAATGTCCCAAATATGGTCTGATTCTTTTCGTTCCCATACAAAGTGCTGACTTATCATTTGTTGCTCCCATTTTGTTTGCCTTTTCAGTGCTGATTATTATTTTTATTTGTCTCCATCACAATCAAAACAATGCGGCCTGGCATATTAGCCATCGATTTCTTGGAGCTTAGTCCGAACCGGTTGTGCGCACAAAAGATAAAACTTAAATATAGAAAAATCCGTAATCAGAAATAAACCCCCAAGGAAAAATAGAATAAAATAACCCACAAAAAATAAAACCAGTCTTTGAGTGGCCAAAAATTGCAATGGCAAATAAAAACTTGATGATAATTATCCCAAGAGCTAGCTGATGATCGAAGGAGATTGACTCACAATTTGGCATTCCCCAAGATGCGCCACTTGAGCTGCTTAACGGTTTATGGGGGTTTATGGGGGGGACTTTCACGCGTCTCAAAGTAGGT
This sequence comes from Drosophila obscura, assembly GCF_018151105.1. Classification (NCBI taxonomy): domain Eukaryota; kingdom Metazoa; phylum Arthropoda; class Insecta; order Diptera; family Drosophilidae; genus Drosophila; species Drosophila obscura. The sequence goes on along the minus strand of NW_024542736.1, from coordinate 1,488,303 downwards.
TTTTCTCAATCTCAGGTTTTCTCTCATGTCGGAAGCAGTTAATTTAAAATTTTGTTGCGGAACGACCTTGGATACATGCTCGTACTTTTGAAAGTACATGCATATAAATATACATATATGTTTGTATATTTATTTCTGTTTAGGAAAGATTTAGTATTTGAATATTGAATATTATGAAACGGAATCCGCGTTGCTAAGTCATATTACTCAACTGTCAGCTAACTAATTAATCCCATAGACAAAGGTCGCTTATCCAGTTTTTATACAATTAAAACAATTATCAAATGGAAATAGGGGTATTTTTTTTTTATTTATCCGAAACAGAAACAAAGTATCTAAGAATATGTGATTATACTTAGATGAAGATAGTCCCTAATACCAAGGTTTGTGTGACCCAAATTAAAATCAGATGATGTATAATTATGCCTTAACTTCAAGTGAAGCTCATTTTTTTTTTTTAGAGCTCACACGCATGTGCCGCAGAAACAATTACCAAATCAGTTTGGGGGGAGCTTCGACTTTCAGTTGTGGGTGAAACAGTTAACTGATTGCTGAAGGCCAGAGATCCCACACAAATGTACATGTACGGGTACGGCTACGGCTACTGGATACGGAGCCCACAAACTTATTCAAATGCAAGTGTGTCAGTCAGGCCAGGCGGCGCTATCGCTGGGTTAACCGAAGGACAGACATCAGGGGTGCTGGTCTGAATTGTGCGGATGGCTGCACACACACTGACACTGCACTGCATTCAGTTTTGACCCCAAAATCCAAAGCTATAAAAAAGAAACACCCAAAGCAAGATGGCGTCGTTGTGTGTGAAAGAGATGGAATGGCAGCAGAACCGGACACTAGGCAGAGGGCCATTGAACTCCCCCCCCCAAAGGAGAGCTGGCCAAGGCTAAGGATATTTTTAGACATCAAAAAAAGGAATGCAGCACCGAGCAGCGCAAAATAAGTGCAAGAATTAACTTCGTACCCCCACAGTGTACAAATGTGCATTGGCCCAATTAGAGGCGGCTGGCAGTCCAGCGTGTAAAATGCATTTTGTGTTCGCTTTAATGCAGTTGCTTTTTTGTTGTTGTTGTTGTTGCTGCCTGTTGCTGTTTCTCCATTCATTTGCAATTCAGTCGGAGAGCCGCCGCATAAGTTGATTGCGGCTGCGGCTGTGGTTGCCTGCCGCCTGCTTCTACTACTGCTGCTGCTTTTGGCCAGATGTGACGACTGTTGGGGCTTACTCATCGCATTGGTTCGTTGGCCACGATCTTAGCCCACTTTGCTGTGGCAGTGGCAGTAACAAAATCCAAAAAACAAGAAAGAAATGCCAGCTCTAGCACCCAAAGCTACTCTAGAGAGACTCTTAAATGATTTGAAACAAATCTCTAAGGACTGTCATCGTGTCGTGTAGGGTACACAAAAGTAGCATAACATTCATGCCAAGTTGTGTTGTGAGTTTTCTTGGGTAATGCGAGAGCATTTCGACATGATCGTATTTCACAGAATAATTTATTATTTTTGTTTGGCTATTGCCGTGTGGCTTTTGGCTTGGTCTTTCTTAAATGCGGCTAAGCACTTTGGCTTCACCGTCGTGCAGAGACAGAGAGAGACCGAACACACCGTCCATCGTCTACTCCTACCCTACCACTACCTCTTCTCCCTCCTCCCACCACCCTCCTCCTTCTCTTTGATTCTGTCTGCTGATCTTGGTGTTGGTTATACCCACCCGTATATAAGTATTCTGCGTGTGTGCATTCACATATCGACTTTGGCTCCACTCCAAGAGCTAACGACCGCTTATAGCCTTTCATATTCTGCCTCTCTCCCTCCCCTCTACGTCTCTTGCCCACAGAAATGTTGCAAAAAAATATTAATGACAAGAAAAAGGCAAGCAAACACAGAAATCGATTTCATTTTTTTGTTCAAGAAAGCCACAAAGTTAGAGAAAAGAAGCCCGTTAGGCGTTCTCTGAAACTGAACTGAGGAAGTATCTTTTACTTTGAGTATCCGGTAGATACAATGGCGACTGGAGGCAGCAACAACTTGCATTTAGCTCAAGGGATACGCTAGTATTTTGGTACAGTCTCACATGAAAGGATCAGCAAGCCGTTTGGTACAGACTGTACCCCTTTGCAGGAACTAACCTTTCTTCAACTTCTTTGTTGAATGCTTTTAATGCATTTTGTTTGTTTAAGCGTGAACAGAATTTCGAAAAATCTTTCTCCTTAACGATCGCTTTCTTTGTGGTTGACATCGATTTGTAAATGAGCGGAAACCTAACCTTACACAATCATTCACTCCCCGGAATAAATTTGTGACTCACCTGCGAATGCAGTTTCCAATCTTTGTAAGCCTTTACAATGTAATCCATTTCCGTGTGTCTTTAAGTTGGTTTGTTGATCTCTCCTTATGCTTTATACAACTGAAGAAGAACATAAAAAATACTTAGTATTTCGGGGTACACCTCACTCACGCTTTATATATGAATTATATGCATGTACATATGTTTCGTTTTTTTGTTGTTCGCTTCTTTATCAATTCTATTGTTCATTTAAATATTTTTCTTCCACAATTATGAAATTATTTCTTGTTTCTTTTATTATTTTTGTTTTTTTGTGTGTGTGTTTGCTGCAATCAAATTTCCGTTGTGCAATTTAAGAGCAATTATTTTATCTGCCTTTACTTTAGTACCCGCAACTACTTTGTTTTTGTTTTATTTTCCTGCTTTAGTCAAGGCTGTTTTGGTCTTTCGTTTTGTGTCTTTTTACACTTGTGCAAATCTCCAGAGTAGCTGCTTTTGATACACCTCCAGACTCGTGGGCGGTTTTGTGTGTGGGTGTGTTTGAGTGTGTGTGGGGGGGGGTGTGTATTTGTTTTCCGTCTGCGACAAAACGACAGCCATACGGACGGGCATTTGTGTACCGCGTTTCGTGATCTTTTACCAGTTCTGACGCTGACTCTGTACTTTTGTTTTATCTACGAAAAAATTCATTTATTTTTACAGATTTTTCTTGCCATGATTATTATTTGTACGAGTATCTGTTTGGCCTGTAGCTGATTGGGGAGACAACGCCACCTTTTTGTTTGTCACAGTCACAATGCAAATGAATACAGAAACGTAAGTAAGTATATAAATATACAATTAAAGCATTATATTGTTGGCCGGGAACGGAATGGAACCGAACCATACCGAACCGATAATGCCGGGCCACGCTTGGCAACAGAACAGTTAACAGTTAACCGTAACTCAAACTCGAGCGGGTTTTTTAGGCCCCGTTTTCTAATGTTTAGTTGCGTTTATTTCACTTAAATTTTTTTTTATTATTTATTTATTTATTTTTATTTTGTTTTCGTTTTTACAGACACTCACACTTGGAACTTGGAAAACGACGGCGGCAGCGACAACGCGAGCGGTTTGCTTGGAGCAGCTCAGTTTTTCGCAGCGCACACGATTAGCCTAAACAGACACACTAACTAGAAAACACAGCCTTGTGGGGTGGGAAGGCACTGCTGCTGCTGCTGCTGCTGCTAGGGGCCAAACTTAATGCCAACCAACTTCAAACAGCTCTCGAAAACAACTGATTGGAGGCAAGCGGCAACCCGGTGGAGACCGAGCGACCGACCGACACCCGAGCACCGTTGACCGTTGGAGCAGTTCACTCGCGATCATCAAAGCTTGCTGTTGTTCGCGCTCTCTCTCTCGCAGTGGCTCTCTCTTCCAGCTAGCTTTGGTTCCAGCATTAAGTTTAAGTTTCATTTAAGAAGTGAGCAAGAGGCTTATTGTAGGGGAGTAAAGTGGCATTAAGCACTGTGTAGAACAGGTACAGCAGTACCAGTAATTATTTAAGTAATTATTTATTAAAGTAATGGGTAATAATATGTGAACACACTCTCAAGTGGAGTGGAAAGTAGAGTAGATATCGAGATAATTTAGTTCTTGCTGTTTGGTTGCAAAGCAACTGCAATCTTGTTTAGCCAGTACTTAGCAGTTGCTCTCTCTCTCTCTCTCTATCGCTGCAGCTCTTTTCTCTCTCGCTGCACTAGTATGTATGTATGTATGTCTTGGGTGGACTGCTTGCTTGCTTAGTTAAGCCCAAGTTGCAGCTAGAGATTAAAGAATGAAATAAAAAGCATACAGCAGATGCAAGTACATATGATGGAGGGTATAGCCAGATGGTATATGATATTAATGCAAGTGTATGGTATGGCTGCCTGCTCATCTGGGCATGGCACTCATATGCCGCCTGATTGTGTCTAATTCAAGTGATAATAGTGATAGCAAACACACTGGAACTAAACAGGAAGAGAGAGCGGAAGAGCGGGAGAACGGGGGAGAGAGACATCCACAAACATGTGCTAATCACTTAAGCAGCTCCAACCGCTCTCTTTCTGGCCTCTCCCTGATTATTAAATGATAACTGAGGGGGGGACTGTTGAAAGTTGTTGAAGTTTTTCATACCATTTGTTGGGGACAATGGCGCATATATTCGTCATAGAATAAAAGCCACAATTAGCATTCAAGATAAACGTACAATTTAAAAAGGAATTCCTTTTTTGAATGGAATGGGAAATTTTCCAGCTTCAATACGAACGTCATCGTTTCCATACATACATATATATATATACATATGTATGTACTTATGTATGCAGATTACGGCAAAAAAATGTATTTTTAGCAGGCCGCATGATAATGCTGTCAAAACAAAAAGTTTCATTATGATTCTGCTGTTTGGTCATAGATAAGTCACCATCGCTTGTTCTACCAGGTAATCCACGTTAGATATATTGTTATCGATGGAACCTTATCTTTCTACTGAACTAAAACAACAAACTAAGGGGGGGCGGTGTACCGCAAAACGGGCCATGAATGCGTCAGCTGTCAAAACAATCTGCAGGGCGAATGATATTTGGGACAGTCTTTGTATGTAACATACATACATATATGTTTTTTTTTTATATGATGATGATTCCCAGATTCGTATACTCTTGGCAACTGTTAATATATGGACTTGCCAAATTTCTCACTTGATATCTTTGAAGAGTTGACAACAGAGTTGACTTGTAAATTTCCAAGGCTTCAGTTATCACTTCCATTCTTTCCATTTCTTTCTCTCTCCAAAAAGGTGCTAAATAATATTAGATGGATTTGTTTTTCGGCTGATTTCATTCTTTAACTAGAATCGAAAACAATACCATTCACTGTGCCACACTAGTTCTACGGTTTTGCTGTTGCCGCAGACTGATAGCACCACACATGTGGATCGGAGATTACCTCCGGCTGTGTCATCGAACTGACTTTTAACAAATTTTGCAGACAGAAATGAATCAATTTATGGCGAATAAAAGTGAAACGTCGCAGCCCAACAGCAACAACAACAACAGAAATGACGTTGATAAATCCCCTGCTCCTGTATTTACTTTATGCATCAAAAATGTGCTAATCGCACAAACACGTACAAATCGTTGACCAAAATTATTTGTTTACTTCGCGCCTTGACCGGCCACAAAAGCGCTTTTGGTGTCTTTCCAACATTATGCCAACATTTTTTTTTTTGGCTAATAGCTTGGGCAAAGAGCAGAGCAAAGGGGCCCAGCTGACAGGTTGTTTATGTGGGTCCGCCACACACATTATAGCTTCATTATGAGAACGCAACTAATCCGATCTGCATATAGTTATAATGAAAGACCGAAAGTGGTGTGATTGAAATTTGCGTATTAGCTGATCATCTGATATCCCTTTTTGGAAATACCCTTTCGTAGGCCCAATATCAATTAGGAACATTTTGGTCACGAGCCATAAATTTGAAGTTAATCGTTCACTAAGTCAAGGCTGTGTGCTTCGCAACCTTAGTTCTAATCAATTTAATTACCACAAAATGAATCAATTAGCAGTTACACATGCTCTAAAATAAAATAATCAGTTTGGGTTCATTTCAAAAATAAATTGCTACGCGCGTAATCAGGTTTCACATCAGTCAGCATGTGTCACACGTCTTTGTGGTATATTTCGGTATATTTCTGAGAGTCAGAAACAAATACGGATTTTGGCAAGGTTGTGCCGTTTGGCGTTTTAAAAAAAACCAAAAACAGCCAACAGCGTGAAAAAATTGTAATTGCGTTTTTAAGCAAATTTCCTGCAAAAAACAACGCATTATGTCCTATCAGCTGTACCGCAACACCACTCTGGGCAACACGTTGCAGGAGAGTCTCGACGAGCTCATCCAGGTGAGTCGCAGGGCGCCCGAAACAAGATGGCCCCAGAAACTGCATTTTTGCGCATAGCAAATGGAAACACTTGACAATAACTGTTGTTGCTTGCATTGCAGTACGGCCAGATCACGCCAGGACTGGCTTTCAAGGTGCTCCTCCAGTTCGACAAGAGCATCAACAACGCCCTCAACCAGCGCGTAAAGGCACGCGTTACCTTTAAGGCGGGCAAGCTGAACACCTATCGTTTCTGTGACAATGTCTGGACGCTCATGCTGAACGATGTGGAGTTCCGCGAGGTGCACGAATTCGTCAAGGTTGACAAGGTGAAGATTGTGGCCTGCGATGGCAAGAGCGAGTTTTAGCGCTGTCATTGGCCAGCAAATAGTTCTAATTCTAAGATTTATAATTGTTAAGTACCCTTTATATCACATCCATCATTGATAAAGAGTAGACGACCATCCAGAACTTTTCAAGACGCAAAGAACTGGTCGAAGTCTTTGGTCGTCGAATTCCAAAATACATATTGTAAAACTGTTGAGAAGTTTCGTGTCATCAGTGCATGTACGGGCCATCGCACATGTGTCTATTTTCGTTTGGGGAGCGCTCAGGGAACCGCGAATTATTTGGGTCAGCCACCTGCTGTTGCTGCCCCGAGACTCAACAAGGCTCTGCATGATCACAGCAGGTCCTGGACGGGCTCATCCTGCTGGACAGCATAGCTCGTCCACGGTCAAGGATGGCCATAATGGAGTGCTCGCTGCATTGGATGTGATGAAGAACTACAAGCAATACGTTAAAAAATAATTTTAACAATAATTCAAGAAAATAGGATATGCAAAGTGCCATACCACACAAATAAATCGTTGATATGTAGAAAATGTGTAGTTACCGTGTAGTTACCATGTAAAAACAGCTACATTCTTTGTTAAACCTTATTTAAAATCCCATAAAATTAATTCCTTAATATTAGCGTGGCAAATGGTCGAGTTCTTTTTTTCGCTATATTTACGGAATATATTGAAAATTAGAAGGTAGGGTCAGATTTTGGTACGAACAAGGGGTAACAACCGAACGAGGTGGCGCTTGTCGCCAGCAACATGTTTTCCAGCAACATGAGCCGCACAAATGGACATATTGTAGCCAGAAATAGTATCGGGCTCAAATAATTATTAATTATTAATTTTTTTGTAGTTGATATTTACTGGTTACTAACCTTATTAAATAGAGCGGGGCTAAGCTATTTTTTTTCTCGGTTTCTTAGGTTCCAGTCCCACTCGACAAAAAAAATCAAGTGAAATATTTATTTTTCCATATATGCACATTTGAAAATGACCGCCAATCTCATTTAGCGCACAAAAATATCGATATTATTCGCTCCCAAATCGTGGTGGTTTTTCGAAATTCGCTCTCAATTCGTGGTGGATTTTTAAAATTAGCTCTCTTTTCAGTGGTGAAGAGAGCGTTTTTGTGGTGACTTTCCCCTCATTTTCGTGGTGTGAGAAACATGTTCTTCTTCCATACGCGTTCATTGAGGAATTGGATAAAATTATTTTTTTAGGGCTGAGGGGGCCATCTATCTATTAATATTAAACTGAATATCAAAATTGACGAATTTCATATCACAAAATATCACGGTATGGCAGCCCGCAGCAACTACGAATTGCAGGAGTCTGGTAGCGCCACAAAACGACGACACATTCATTTTATGTTGTTTTTGTTTGAACCTTAATATGTAAATAATCCAATAAAAAGGACTTCTAAAAACTAGCCAATCCTAAACAAAGTTCATTGAGGAATTGGATAAAATTATTTGTTTAGGGCTGAGAGTCCCAGCTAGCTAGTAATATTAAACGGAATATCAAAATCGAGAAATATCAACGTTGAATGTTTTGAAAAAACAATCGATACTATCGTGATAGCTCTAATAATTATTAAAAAACCATTGAAACCTTTTAGGAACTTGTCCATTGTAAAAATTAGATGCCACCTGTCGATGATGACATATTAAAAGCGCAACGACTGTAGCTCGATACTATCATGATAGTTTTAAAACCATAGATAGTAGAGGCTAGCAGAAAAATATCGATACTATCGATAGTGCCCTCGATGGTTTGACACCTCTAGCCGCGACAATGAAACAACATCACATCTCACAAATTTTTCTGCCGCGACAATGAAACAACAAGAAAGTGCCGAAGAAAGTCCTGAATTCTGAAATCCGTTGATATATTAAAAAATATATATATCATCAATATTCGATATATGAATATATATTAAACCTCGCTAGTCAAACAATTCAATCAAGTAAACCGCACAGCCATCGTCGTCCGTTCGTGTCGTCACGCCTGCATATTATTGTTAACAACAAAACGAAAAACGTCGTAGAATAGCGTTCTGCGAATGTTTATGCCATTTGTTGAAACAATCGAAATCAAATTCCGCGAGCGCGCGAGATGCGGAAAAGCCAAACGGCGGCGACCATTGTTTATGTGTGCAGCAGCGAAATAATCGCCAAAAATTAATGAGAAATAGTGCCCCCAGCAGCAAGTGCATTAATAGTTTGCCGCACAAATCATATTCCAGTAGAGGTAAAATTCAAAAATTCAGAGTGGGAAACATCTAAAGTGCATTGCGAATTGCGTGTTAATTTTGTTGTGCATAATTATAGCGAAAGCGGATCAATAAAATAAAGTGGAGAAGCAAAAAAGGCTTGCAGAAAGAAGAGTGAAGAGTAAACTCTGCGTTGGCGGTGGGTAGAGCGGGAGAGCAGCATAAGAAAACAAAGCTTGACGTCGACGTCGCTGTCGGCGTCACGTCTCTGTTCTTTGGTGTGGCTGGGTAGCGGCAGCGGCAGCAGATGAAATTTTTGCAATTTAAATAGAAAATTTCAATAAAATTATGTACGTAGAGCGAATCTCTGCTGTTGCTATATATTCTGCGCCCTCTGTCTTGTTTTTGTTGTTTAGCGGCAGTCCAATTGGACCTCCTGCAGCGTCGACGCCAACGCCAGCGCAGACGTTGACTGCACCTTTTTAATGTTAATTGGTTTTACTTCTAGAAAGTAAAATATCGCATATATATATATAAATAAATAGAAAGATTAAATTAATTAAACATAAAATCTATACATGTATAATCCCTAAAGGTTTAACAAAAAGATCGTCAAAATTAATTTCCGTCGCATTAAAATCTTTACCTCAAAACTGGATTATAACCGATCCGTTGACATTGGCGTGCAGCAGGAAAACAATTCGGGGGTAACCAACAAAATGGTGAAACGGTAAGTCTCAAACACCCTCCTTATCCTCTTATCAGTCATATGGATCGATTCGATCCATCCCCCATACATATATGCCCGATCAAGGTGGGTTCGTTCACCCATTTGGACAGGCAATTAGCGTGCCCAGACTGTTTATGGCCTCTCCCTCAATGTGTATGAGGGATATGGATTTGTGTTGCACTTTGTTTAGAGTGTGGTGACGGGTGTGAACCTCTCGACCGATAAACATTTACCAAAATCATATCGTACAAATTATAACGCAATTTTTGATTGCTTTCTTTTTTTTTTGTTTTATTCCTTCTCTTTGGGGCTCTCTTAATCGTTGATTCTACGTTTCTCAACATTTCTGCGGCGCAATGCAAGATTGCTTCTATTTATATGCGCATTTCGTCACTGCCGCCACACTCTTGTCCCCTTCCTTCTCCATCTCTTCAGACTTTGGGAGAGCTCCAAAGTGGGCAAACAACAAGCAACCCCTGGGTTGGAAAAACACCCCTCTGGGTGCAGCAGCAGCAGCCCACCACCGCCGCCGCCGCCGTCGCACCACCAACAACTTTCAGACAGCATACATTTTCGTGTGCGTTTTCCCCCCGCCCCCCCACACAAAATAGCAATTCAGAAGAATACAAATCCAGATCCAGGGAGAAGTATGCTTCCCTTTGGAAACCGAAACCCCGTTTAACAACAGATGGTTTCTAGTGGGTTTCCTTTTTGGCTAAAGTCAGAGAAATATAACTATAAATGACGAACTTTGTGAGTGTGAGCGAAACATGCCTCTGATGCCACTCTTTATCTACTGTTTTTTGTTGTACTGATGTCACGAACTTGGCGACTTAATGGGCATACCCTTGCAATCTAAGGGATATGGCCATATAACAACATCATTGCAGGAATGACAGCAAAAACAGAAAAGCGGCATTCAGATCAACGCATGCGCATATTGACGTCACGACCACAGAAACGGCAACAAAGATACGGATAGCATCAGCAACAACAGCAACAAAAACTGTAAGCAGGGTCCGGTTCGTTCGGCTCGCGGAGTTGCCTGCAATTTTATTTTCTACACGATTTTATGCATTTCCATTCTGCGTGCCTCCAAAATAAGCCCTGCGCTCTGTCTGTGCTGCTGTTGCTGTTGCTGTCGCTGCCTCTGCCTACATAAATAACTGCATACGTTGCACTCGGCCTCACTCTGTCTCCTGTCTCGCTCTTGCGCTTGTTTTAATTTTAGACTTTGCCTCTAACAATTTTTTCCATTACTTTGTCGCGTTGTTTTTCGTGTTCTTGTTGCCCTCTGCTTCTCCTCCTCCTTCTCATGCTGCGCTGCTGCTGCCGCTGCTGCGGCTGCTCTGCGTCGGCCTCCAGCCATGATTCTCAAGCAGGTTCTTCTTGGTGCATTTTTTTTACAGTTCTGTTGGTTTCCTTGTCGCGCCCCCACTCGGCAGCCCTGTGTGTGTTGTGTTTGCGGTCAGCATCAATACAACAAAATCTTTGCTTGGAGTTTTATCTGCCTTTTACAATGTTTCGCTGCTTTTTACCTGCTTTGTTTTGACCACGAGGCCAGTCAGCGTAGTCCTATCCAAGGTATATTTGTAGAAGGTGAGGCATTGCCCTCATGATATTTTGTTTGGCTTGCGGGAGAGAGAGAGAGGGAAATAAGGAAGCCTCACCTTCCCTAGGTCCATTGCCTCGCACACACACACAAACACTTCCTGCTGCCTGCCTACCTGATGCGCGACCTGTTCCTCTTCATTGCAGTTGTTGTTATTGCTGTGTTTTTGTGGTTCTGGCGATCGTCTCCCATGGATTTATGTATTAAATCCCCTTAGCCTTCATGCATATGCCTTCTGTCTTTTGTCCTCTGATTGTAGCTGCTGCGCCTCGTCTCGTCTCGTTTCGCCTCTTTCTCTGTCTCTGGCTGTGTTTTGTGTTTATTAAATTCTTCGATGTGTATATGCATTTCAGTTGTTGCCTTCCGACTGAAAATTTATTTGTCTGCATGCATAGGATAGGCGGCGAGGGGAGTAGTTGTGTGGTGTGGTGTGGAATGAAGGAGAAGGCTTGCAGAGGCAGCCAGTCTTCTCCACTCTGTTTATTTGTCTGTCCCTATCCCTCTTTCTACCCCATTATGTGTGTGTGTGGTGTGTGTGTGTGTGTGGTGTGTGTGTGTGTGATTGCATTCTTTTTATTCATTTTTGGCGATTAAAATTAAATTTTAATTCCGCTCTTCTGACGGCTGCTTCTGCTGCTGATTCTGCCATTGCTGTTGTTGGTCTTTCATTGGGCATGGCTTTGTTTTATGACTTCCTTGTCGGTCGACTACACTCCCCGTACCACCTCCACCACCCTCCCTCTCTCTCTCTCTGTCTATCTACATAACTTTTCTCTTTGTCATGTCAGGCTGCATTATTGCCTCCCCTCCCCTTCCGCCTGTTGCTCTGCAGTTTGCCAACATTTTGTGCTTATGCTGCTCATTTGTTAAGTGCAAATTTATTTATGAAAATCCTACTACACCTACATATATACAGACTGATTCATGTTAAAATATTAGTATGTGTGTGTGAGCATAATTAACTGTTATTATTCATGCTCATGACTCAGTGTGGCTGCTGATGATAATTTTTTGAGAAGGGGGATAACCCATTTTTGGAGGTGCATAACAAATAAGAAGAATTTTCTAGCTAAGAGAGTATACGATGGGTCGCACAGCCAAAATGTAGTTTCACTATAAATTACAATTTTACAAACATTCAGCACACTCTGTGTTTCACCTTGACAATTTTCTGTAAAAGTTTGAGCTGGAGATTAGCATTTCAGAGCCCGTTTCAGGCTGTCTAAATGGATTTCCGTTGCCAGTCAACATTTAAGAGATTACTCTTTGTCTTGTCAGATTTTCAGCTGCAGCTTCTCACTCGTCTGCCCTTGCCTTATCATTTCACTTTTGTTTCGGACACACACAAAGTGCACTGCCAGCTAGCCGCCAGTCAGCTGATAAGACCAACAAAAAAAGATAGAATGAGACGAGAGCAAAATACTTTCAGATAAGGTGCACGAAAATATATCTCCCTCTCTCTCTCTCTCTGTGATTAGTGAGGAGATGCAGCAAACGCAGCAAAAAAATACAAAAAATGAGAAGAATTTAATCAGACAAGTAAACACACGTGACCTGGATTTCAGAAGTGAACCTTAATTAGGATTGTGTGTGTGGCATGTGTGTCATGTGTGTAGCCGTGATAAGCACAGGCAGGCAGTAACTGCAAATTGTCAGCAAAATCAACAACATGTACGAGGTACGCTGGACTGGATAAATAAAAACACACATTTTAGGTACTTACTAATCATGAGTGTTTTTCGGGGTCTCTTCCAATTGGATTTGGTAGAGAGAGCGATAGTGTTAGAGAGAGGAAGGGGACAAAGAGAGAAATCAACAACTGCTTTGCACCCTCACAAACTGCTTTAACTGTAATATTTACTGCTTGGCGAGCATTGATCTGAGATGAGGAACAAGCAGAGAAGTTCAGTTGGGTTCAAAGTTCATGCCTATCAAATGCGCCCATCTCTCGGACATGGACCCAAACCGTTTTGGAAGCAAATTTCGCCAGTCCCGTGCATTGCCATTTGAACTCGAACACAAAGCCGTTTAAGATTACCCCAAACCCCCAAAAAAAGGCAACAAATAAAAGCAACCAATAAACTTTGCGGTCTGACCCACATAGGGTGGGGCCGACCACCGCCTCTTGTAAGCCCCTCCCTCCTGCTCCTCCCCACAAGTGAAAGTTACAACAATTTACGATAAATTTGCATTGGGTGGCCTCTGTGCTCCAATGAATATTTCGGAGTTTGTGGTGTGAAAAATATGTATATGAAAGTGAAAATGAAAATTATTTAATGAATGCACTTAACTTTTCAAATCGAGGAAGGTGTGTGAAAGGTGCTTTTTGTTTGATGGATAGTACGTCCAGGAGGCGGTTTTCACAGCCAGAGAGAGATCGGATAGGATCCCTTTCCTACACTCAGGGTGTGTGTGTGGGCAGGAAGGATATGCGCGTCGCCGATTTCCAGCTGCAATGAAAACTTGCACACATCCTGCAAAAAAAGCAAAACAAAACAAAAAACGCAACGAAACAATGTTTCATACAAAAAAACAGCATAAAAAGTGGTGCCAACAATGTCGCACACAAAAAACAACAAAGCGAGAGAGAGAGAGAGAGAGAGAGAGAGACAGCCAGAGGAAGTCGAGCGGGTGAACGACCATTGGGACACCCAGTAGACAGTCGATTAAACTTTTATTAAATGTCACAGAACAAAAAAGATAATATGCAATTCAGGCTTTATTGAATTCGCATACAATGGCGGCAGAGTCGGCGGTGCCGCAACCCCCAACAGGGAGCCCAAGAATTTATGGGTTGAAGGAAATTCGAAATTATTTACATGCCAAACGTAGAATAACTTTTACGCTCAAGGAAACTGTCTGTTAACAATTGTTTCAATTGTTTATGTTGACATTCTTTAATGAAGTATATGACGTTAATTCACCCATAATTTACCCATAAGCGAAAGGATACATTAGCTACGTATGAAGCAACACACAGAAACTATCCAAACGTTAATTTATCTGTGTTATCTATCATTTATCTCTTTTAGCGATAATTTATCTGTGTGTTTTCTATAATCTAATCCTGTTATCGATCATGTATCCCCTGTTAACGATCCTATATCAGATTGTTTGGTAAATCAGATGAGTAGGAATGCCCCCCCCACCCTTTATTGAGGGGTATCATATAGCGTGGCATGCAGCAAACTATGTTCCATGTCGTTGTCATTAATACCATGCCCAGAGCAGCTCTCAGAGACAGACACCACGACCACAGACAAGTTGGCTGAGAGAGAAAGATGAATGCGGGCTTAGACCGCCTCACCACACTTCACCAGCTCTCCCCCTCAGCTGCTGTTGCTGGCTGCTGCTGCTGTCAGACATGTTTGTGCTTGTCGTGGCTGGAAAGGGGTAGAGTGGGGGGGAGGCTTTTGTATATGATTTGACCTTAATTCCCGGTGCATATACTGCACTTTAAATGCAGCTCGGAAACTGCTCCTTTAAGCGCGCTTTGAACTTTGCTTTCATTTTGGTTCTCTTCTTTCTTCGAGCATTTCCGGTCTGTTCGTTGTCTGTTGTGTCTGTGTGTGTGTGTGTGTGTGTGTGTGTATGTGTGCGAAAATGATGAATAAGGAGAAACAGACAAGAGAAAAATGCAAGGAAGATGCGAAGCTCAGGTTAAGCTTCCTTGTTGCAAGATGTTGTTGGTCCATCTTTAAGTGGTCGTGCTGCCACCAGGGGGCGGGCAGATGGGCAGCAGCCGCAGCCACATCCTTTGTGTGGAAGGAAGTTGGCTTAGTTTCCTTTGGGGGCAGAGAGCGGAATGGCGGGTTGAGGCAGAGACAATGCGCCCGCAGGAAAGTGAGCGCTGGAGAGTGTGCCACCAGGCACCAGCCACCAGACGACGACAGACAGGACAGTGTTTGCCACAAAGGATAGAGGATATTGCTCTCACGCTATCTCCCTCTCTCTCTCTCTCTGTCTCTTTCTGCCTCTCTGCTTGGGTCATTGGCTTGCCATCAAGCTGATGCCTTGCTCTACCTCTTACCTCCCCCCTCTAGTCCTCTCCCTATCCTGCTTGGGAAACCAAAAAAAAAAAAAACGAAAAACTTTACTTCAATAAATTGTCTTACAGAATTTTGTTTTCTCCTATTTTTTTGCAGGTAAGTTTTTTGCTTGCAAACTTTTGAATCTCAAAATGTTTTTTGGAGGCATTTGGAAACAGTTTTCGCTGACCGTCCCCGGCGCGCCCCGCAGTGCACGGGCACCACTTGACTTTGACAGCGACAGCGGAGGTGGAATGGTATTTGTTTTGAAACTTTTTGCTATGCCCTAAAAGGGGGTATGACGATTTTGAAGTGCGGAACTTATTGCAGAACTTATTGGAAATTAAAGGTTGAGGGAAAACTACGATTTATTTTTCCAGATATGCTGACAAGTCGGAAACCCTCAAGATTCTACAAATATGATCAGCATCAGATTACTATATAATATAAACGATCTGCAAGGGTATCCAAACCTTATTCCACCTTTTCTTCTTTTTTTTTTCGATCATTTATTGTTTAGTTTTTTGTTTGTTTTTATGTGGTTTTGTGAACTCATTTGAAATAATTACCACTCCGCCAACTCCAACTCCAAATCTCAATGTCTGGGGCTGTTTTTTTGTTGAACAATTGATTTCCCACACAGCACGGACAGAAATTGCAGAGATCACAAAGACCAGAAATGGGAAATTCCTATGCTTATTGTTGACTCTATAAATACAAGTACGAGTACGAGTACGAGTATAAATATGTATGTTATAGTGCTCGTTAAAAGCAGTTGAAAATCGCGTGGGCTGTTCGTTGGAGTTGTTTGGCGATAGACTTAGAGGGGTGGGAGGTCTGAGGTAGGAGGCAGCTGCAAGCGAGAGAGAGGCTTGTTAGCCTTGTTATCTGCCCAGCTTAGGCGTTGTCTCATGAACAGTTACCGTTATTCTATGCCAGTTTTGATTTGTTGTTGCATTTTTTAACTTTGTGGGCTGGCACATCCGAAAGATGAACCTTTAACTTGAATTGCAAAGAATTCTACTTAAACAAAAAAATGGTATTGTTTAGGGATTAAAACACAGTTGAATTTCCCACAAAAGCTAAGAGAACTGTAATTAATTTGGAAATGTAAATATTTATGGGATTGTCATGGGAATTTATGAACTTTAACTTTGTTTGCTTGAAGAATATGTCGGGAGGTTTGTAGAATTTCCCCCCTAGCATGTCTCAAAATGTATAGCGAAGCTATGTACATATTAACAGAGAGAGAGATTAAAATAAATAAATACGCAGAAAAGTAGAGATTTCCGTTGGATATGCCAGGGGAAGGGACTATAGAACGCAGTTTTGGACGACTGTAGCGCAAAAGAGCTGACAGAGCGATATAATAAAGAAGCTTTGAGAGCATGTTAATTTGTACATATGTATGTACAATGTACATAATTGTAGGATGAAAGCTCGCCACGATCGGCAGACAGAAAGCAACAGCCAAATGCAGCCGCATCCTGCTCCTGTTACTTTTTTTTTATCGGAACCAAAGTGGAAGTATTAATAGAGTTAATTATTGTAGATACCGCACAAGAGGTACCCCACTCCTGCCTGCACTGGAAACTGCACTATCTTCGAGTTTTCCCTTGCATTCGGGTTAAGCCCCAGAGCCAACTCTGTTCTCGTTGCTCCAGTTAGGAGACAGAGGCGCTGCTACGGCTGCTGCTGCTGCAGCAGATTAACTTGGGCACGGGAGCGTTCTAGCATTACCTCAGGAAATTTATTTCCCCCGCTTACACTTTTGCCCCCATTTTCGGTGACCTAATTAAACTGTTTACTTGCATAATTTCCATGTTAGTTGGCGCGTAATTGCATTAGTTGGAGTGTTAATAGACCATGTTCCTGTCTCCAAAGCACGCCTCCCCTTTCCCTCCCGCTCTCTCGCTCATTGTCTGTGTGTGTGTGTGGAAATTCGCATAACTTTTGGCGTAATTTTCGCATTTGCAACGCGAAAATTGATGAACAAACTGCAATGATTACGATTTCTATGCTGTTGATGATGATGATGAAGGCGCGCCTGCCATGCCGTGCATTTTGGTTTTCTATAGTTGGGTTGGGTCTGTCAGTACTTTGATTTGTAACTGCAATTGCAAACTGCACACACACACACAGTTACATTCTTGGCACACAATTTGCTGTGTGGCATTTATTGGGTGTTATTGTTGTGGTTTTGCTGTTGACCCACTTTTGGCAGCCAATAGTTTAGTTGCGCCCAACGTGGAGCGGAGATTGTGGAACCCAGAGGAAGTGGCACCCAAGGTGTCCATTATGTCTATTATTTATATGCATAATTATGGTATTGATTCGAGGCAAATGATAGCTGTATCTCTCTTTGTTCCTGGCATCCTGTGTCCTGTGAATCTTAAATGAAACAAAGAAGCTCCTGAAAATGTTTACATTTTACATCAATTATTTGCTGGTATTTGCTTTCGTCTTTCTGCGCAAAATGGTAAATACTTAAATATTCATATAAATGTATCTGTAGATGCCTAAAACTATAAGGATGATAGTACAGTGCGTTGCAAAAGTATGCATCGACAAACGATTGAAATTTAACCACTTTAAATGAAAATAATTATTACAATCGAGCTGTGTAAAAATTACATTAAATATTAAAGAGATTTATCTAAAAGATAATCTATGAATAAAATAACTATTGAAAAAGTCCAAGTAAATAGTTTTTTCCTTGAATAAAAATGTTTATTGCCGGATAGATTCATTGCCTAGAAAGCGTTAAGTTTTATTAGCTATTATTGCAATAGTTTTACAGCCACAAAATAAATGAAATAATATTATTTAAAAATGTTTTCGAATAATATCATGGATAATATTCAAACTACTGCAAGATGCTCGCTCAGTCAGTTTAAACTAAACTTCTAATCGTATAATTTTGTGCCGCACTGTACGACTGTACGTGGGTGTATGCCTGCGGGCGGTATAAGAGAGGCGGGGCGCACACATTGCAATTGTAATTGTTGTTATCTTCAATGTCTTGACTCTTGGCTCCCAGAAGCAGAAACAGAAACCGCACCAACGCAAAATAAGAGACGAGACGAGACGTACAGCACGGAATAACAATTCTTTCCCGGCTGATAAGCAAAAGGGGGAGGAAGTGGGTGGCTGGGAATACTACAATATTCAAATGTGGTCGTGACTTTGAACGCGTTCTCATGAAGAACTTTTTCACGAAATATTTGCAATGAATTGAATATGAAATTAAAAGATAGAAATACACGCAGATAAAATATTATCTGCACTTTAATTTTCAGTTTCGCTGGAAAACTATTCCCCTAAAGATCTCTATCTCTGTATGGCGATCGAATGTCAGATAATTTTTCTATTTTTACACATAATCTTCTTATAATATCCTCTCTATAATCCTCCCTCCCTTGCTATTGTCGTTGGCAAAAACAAGGTTATCGCAGGTACACATGTACCTGGGGCTGGATTATTTTGGGATCAACGCGGGGATTTTGTATGAACATTGTAGGGTAGGCCTGATAAGATTAGCAGAGATTAATAGCCTTATTATGATTGTTTTTGGGATAAAGTAGCATTCCCCTTGCCTGTTCAAAGATCATGGATTATATCATCTCCATTACCTGAACAGGCACGACAATGCACACGATTCAGTAGCACCTGGCTCACAAGTGAATTGAGTGAATCATTTCGCTCACAATAGAGCTTTTTGTTTCAATCTTCTTACATTTGCACTGCATTACCTTCTGCACTCCGCCTCCTCCTCCTCCCCTCGTGACATCTGGGGCCCTGCTCTTGTCTCAACATCTGCCACCAATTACGAGTATATTGAAGTATTTTTAAGCAACACAACAACAACAAAAAAACAGAGTGAAACATCCATGAAATTGCTGAAATTGCTGCAATTAACTAACAAATGGTTGAGGCAGATCAGTGATTAAAACATGAAAATGCTTTTAAAAAAACCAACAAAATACAAAAAAACCAAAGCAAATAAAAACAAGCAAAAATTTAATCAACTATTGTTGTGTCCAGACCTGTCTGTACCGTGGCTGTGTGTTTGAAAGCTGTTAAAAGTAAAAAGAAAACTAACCAATAAATCCGTAAGAGAAAGGAAGAGAGTGTTTCTGTGTTAAAGTGTTTCAGCACTTGATTGCCGCAATTTAGGATAATGCTTATATATTGTGAAGGCTTTGAACTTGGACAAAAACTTGGAATTCAAGTCGAAGAATTGATAGGCACTTGTTTATATATTATTCATAGAAATAATCGTATAAATAACAAGCCCGGCATTCCCATTAAACTTGTGGGTAATGGATCTTTCTTATCAATACTGAGAAAACTCCATTAATTCCGATTGAGATGGCAAGCCATTAAAACAGTCTATAATTGCTAGAACAATACTGTAGTAAATATCTATATAGAGAGATAATGCATATAAAAATCGGTTTACACATGCAACAAAATAAAGCCAGCCCGATAAGAGTGAGAGCTTCAAGGCTATGCAAACTCTGCCTGGGCATAGCACTCTGTTATTTCTTCTTTCAAATGAATCGGAAAGATCCGAGGGGATTGTTTTGCACCATGAAATCCAAACCGATTAAATCATCGCTTCACTGCCGTAAAGAAAAAAAGAAAAAAAAAAAAAAAAAGAAAAAAAGAAAAAAAAAGAAAAAAAAAGAAAAAAAGAAAAAAGAAAACTCGATGGTTGCTTGCGGCTTGGATTCGTTGTTGTGTTGCATGCGTCATAGATGGAAGTAAAACTGGTTCGGAGTCGAGCCCCAAAAGATACGACACCACCAGATACAATACCAAAACGATCGGATCGATGAGGCAATGCTGCAATGTCGCTGACCAGCTTTTCCACCTTCAACAACTTTACTCCACTACCTCCCTCTCTCTCTCTGTCCATTTCTATCTTTATGTGAAAGTGAGCAGCAGCAGCAATAGCCGCCCCCCCTTGGCCTTTGTCTTGTTTCTGTTGGCGGCGTCTGCCTTTGCACTGATTATGGCAATTTGCAATTGTCGCTGCCAACAATGTGAAATAAAATCACAAAAAAAGAGAGTAAACGAAGAGTAAAAACTCAAAAAAAAAACATATAAAACGCAACTCGACGCAATAGTCAAAGCCAAACAAACAAAATTAATGACAAGAAAACTGCAACGTTTGATGCTCTTCCCTCACACACAACATGCACGCAAATTATTTTGCTTTTGGTATGGAGTAGCAGTAGATGATAGATAGGATGACTATATTGATGTCTGGATTGCTGTTTACTATTTTTGATTTTTGATATTTCCTGTAGTTGTTCTGCCGCTTTATGGCAGAACTGTAAGGGTATGTCACACCTCGACTTTTGTGCATACTTTTTGCTTTCGCTACTGTTGTTGTTGTTGTTGCTGCTTCTGTTGTCTCTCTGTCATTGTCGCCTTGAGACTGACTCCCCTGTCTGCACTGCGTCTTTTGGGTTCAGCGTCTGATTATTGACGAAGTCAACGGCGGCGACGCTGTCAGGCGAGTGTTGTTGACATGGACCCTACCCCCCACATGGCGTACTCCTCCAGAGATCTGTATCCATAAATCCCCCCGGGCCATCATAAAGGTGTGCGTGTGTGTGTATGTGTGTGTGTGTGTGTGTGTGCACTGCACTTGTCAACGCAATTTGCGGTTTTTGTTTCTATCTGTCGACTGCTCTCTCTCTCTCTCTCTCTTTCACTCTCTGTCTCTCTGAAGCTGCTGCGGCTGCGGCTGCTGCTACTTGTCATGTCTGTGCATGTTTGTACTCGTATAAGAGTGGGAGTGGGGTGGGGTGGGGGTATAAGAGTGTCACTGTGTGTGCCTGGCCTGAACTGGGCTTGCCCATATGGATGCCCAACAGCATTTCATTTGCATTAAAAATCCATGAGAAATTGATTTGCCCCTCCCCCCCTTGCACGCTTGACGTTTTCTACTCTTGTTACCCTACGGGGGAGTGGGGGGTATTATGATTTCTATGTATAATATATGTACATATAAACTTAATCGTTAAATATAATATAACCTGGAAACTATCATCTATCACTACTATGTGAGCAAAATGATTGATCTCCAAAAGGGTATCTGAGTCTTCGACTTCGTTGCATGCCTGCGTCTTGTGTTTTTTCAATTAAATACAAAATTATCTGCACGCTTTGGCGATTTGAGAATTCATTGAACAAATATCAAGATATTGTGTGTCTGTTTAGCATGGAGAGGGGGCTTTTCGTCGCGGTGGGGTTGGGTTGGGTTGGGAGAGTGCAATTGCACTGTGGGGTATTTGCGGTTGTGCTTTGTTTTTGTTTTGTTTTGTTTTCTGTCTATCCCGATCTCTGTGCATGTTCGTTGTTGTGCCCAAAGCGCGTTAAATCGATTTGCCAGCCGTAATGGTTCCCCAATTGACTCTGATATGTGGAGTACACACTATCTATCATATGTGGTGTGGGGTGGTGTTAGGTGTGTGGCATGGAGTGTGGCGTGGCACGATAACGCGGGGGGATATATGGACAGGTTTCTAAGGTGTCTGTCATGATAATTTACGAGTTTTGGTCTTGGGTACTACGTTGCGATATCTACTATATGGGAATAAACTTTATTATTAGACAAACAAAATGATGCATGAGTTATCGATTTCTGTACTGTTGTTCTATGGAATGACATTAACTTTGGCTTTGGGTCTTCTTTTTATAGAATACAAGGTAAGTCCCCCGAAAGAGAGGGAGAGGTGGATCCATATATCCATAAATGCAGCTTAGTGGTATGCATGTTGTTGGTTAGCCTCGTCAGAAATGTGCGAAGGTTATCGTATCCACTTTTCAGCCGGTATTTTCTTTCATTTCTCACTTCCGTCGATAAGAAACTCGGGTTTTGGTGCAGCCCTAACGGGAAACTAAACACAAAACCCACCCAGATTTTATGGCTCCACGAGTATATGCAGCACACATGCTAGTACTTATTTTAGTATACATATTTGTTCAAGTACCAGTACATGGCAATGGCTATGGCCTATGAGTGTGCGTGTGCGTGTGTGTGTGTGTTGGGGGCAACAAAAGTTTTGCGTCAATATCCGTTCCAAATTGTTTCAAGCTAAAAGTAAACAAAACAAAAACGGTGGAGGGGTGGGGGCAAAACAAAAAACAACTAAAATTGAAAGTGCGCCATGGTAAATTTTACTAATGTATTTCTTACAAGTACGAGTATACCCTTGAGTGGCGGGTATTTATAACTTTGAAAAGACGTTTACACACACAAGGAATTGGGTATATCCACAAGCCATAAAAAGGTGTGAATCTAATAAAAAAAACACACCCTTCAAATGTTAGTTTTTTCTTAGATTCTATGGACTCGAGACGCACAAGCGAAAAAGAATGCCCGAGAATAATACTGACCCATAGGGCATTCATAGCTTCGGCTTCCTTCTTTCTAGTGTTTCTTCTTCCATTGAAAAAGTACCGCTACCCATACGAACCCCTCTCTGATGAATAACCTTTGGGCACACTCACTCACTCACTCACTCAACGTAATCGAATCGACAAATTCTTGGCATTTCGTAAATCACTTTGGAGTCGGGCTTTTAAGTTGGTTGGGGGGTTTGACAGCAACACCCAAAACCTGCCCTGCCCCCCCTCTGGAAACTAGAACGGAACTTCGAGAAACAAACGGTTGTTGCATTAGCAAAATTAAAATAACAACAACAAAGAATATCTACATACATATGTACTTATGTATATGTATGGATTGTACTTCTGATGCTCAGCCAAAAATGGGGTCGTGGTCGGGTCACCCAGGGGGCCCATTAAAAATTGAGAAGAAAAAATCCGCTGCCCAAATGTTGCGAAAAGAAACATTTTTCAACAATTAAATTGTTGTACTGTTTGCTTAGAGTGGTTCTTGGGGCTCTTTGACATTTGCATTTCGGTTATGGATCTCTGGATGTGAATGGAATGGAATGGAATAGGAGTACGCGTCGCATGTTATTTTTGGGCATTAACCACAGAATTTCACGATTAACGGTTCTGACAGCTCGAAAGCCCATTTCTCAACATGTCACTTAGGCTTTTGCCTTCACTACCATTCTGGGTCTGTAAATGTACGTATGTATATTACAGTGAAAGCTCCATTGGAAGGGAACCATACTTAAGTGTGATGTGTGACTAAATGCTGTAAGAGATATCTTTTTAGGGGGAAACCTTCTACCAATAATAGATGGAAGTGGAAACTAGTGAATGTCTCATGCTAATAGAAATTCCAGGCAACATTCTTACGTGTAGTATTTGCATTACGTTCCCACAACGATTCTGAGGCATTCACATATTTAGGCACACTTGTATGAGCAGCAAGAATCTGTAGATCGTTGCAACATGCTGTACAGAAATAAGCCAGTCAGCCGCCACAATCAAGTCTGTTGTCATGAGGAGGAGGGGCTGCCTAAGAAGCCCAGAGACGCCAGAGACCCCAGAGACCAGAGAGAGCCAAAAGCCACAGAGCCAACCACATAATGATGGCAAGATGCGGGATGCACAAGCAGTGGGGCGGGGAGTTTGCCGAGGTGGAGTGGGGTGGGTGGGGTGAGACCTGTTCTTTAACCCATACAGCCACCATGAGTGACATAATCGGCACAGTTGTGTTGGCCTGGCAACAAATGTATGGCCCAGGCACTTGCATGTGCGAGGGCTGTGAGTGGGAGGTGAGAGAGAGAGGGAGAGCAGGGTTCTAGCAGCTTGGTATTCAAATAAACGTATTCTTGTGTACATAGAACACACACTCACACACACACACACATATCGCAGCACGAATATTTCCCAAGAAATGTTTTTATATGGAATTTCGGAAATTGTTACCTTTTGCAAAAGAGACCAGAGCCAGCAGCCACGTGGCTATGGATTATTCTAATTAATGATTTATACAACGGATGGTAAGAAAAAAAAAACACTTGGCATTGGCATATTTCGCTGGAAGCCCAAAATTAGGGTACGAATATTCGTTCATTCCACGATTCATTGAAATTTTGATGCAAGTACAGTGAAAGCTCTCTTTGTGGGTCCACTCGCTTTGGCTGTAAAGGATTTTTGATGATCTCCCTTAGGGGAAATCTCCCCCTCTCTATCGTTCGATCTGCAATCAAAACATAATTGATTTGATTTCTCCAACTATCGCTATTAAAGCAAATGCTGCTTCCGATATTATCGTAATAACACTCATACATACCTATGCCATGTACACGCTGCAGGTCAATCAATACACACACATACACATACACACACACACACACTTTCTCCATTCCACCCAACTCCTCTGCTCCTCTACTCCTGCTGTTCGGTTGGGTCTCCTCTGTGTGCCTTCGTCGTTTCAGTGGAATTGGAGGTCATGCCGTGTCTGACCCAAAACTGCACGTTTTCAGATTTTGTGTTTGCTTTTTGGTCTGTGACCTTTGACATCTTGACTGCTTGCCGCCAGTTGATGGACATAATTCGTTATAGACGCCTTGATTTGGATACACACACACACTTGGATATTATATATGCATATAAATCCCATTCGCCCTTATCGATTGGTTTGTGCGGGCAAATGTCAAACCGAATGTAATGCAAAATGTCAACGAACCAAAAGGATAGGCCTCAGCCTGGAAGAGTGAAAGGGGCAGCTGTGGGCGTGCCAAAAAGATATTTTATGGCTTAATTTCAATTTTGTATTAATTGGCGCACGAATTGGTGAATGTTCAGTGTTCAGTGTTGCTTATCGGCTTTAGTCGTTGTTGTTGTTGTTGCATCTTGCGATCTTGTGAATGTGCATATTACTTTTCTTCGACTGAGGCTGCGGGCAATCAAAAAGTACTCTCATCCACTCTCTTTCTTTCTGCCAGTGCCATTGCCACTCTCTCAACTGCAGCTCCCACACGGCAGCTATCTTACTCTATCTCAAGGTATATAAAAAAAGTGTAGGGCCTTTCCAAGCAGCTCTCTCTCTCGGACAATTGTTGCCTATTTTGTTTATGCTGCGATTGTGTGTGTGGCATCCCCACCACCTTACTGCAGTAGATTCGCCCTTTCCTACCCTGCCTTTTCCACTCTTCGAATTCCTTATCTTCTCTTCTATCTAATACGTATATCTTAATGTGCTCCCCTCACACTCTACCACTCCAGTTAGCCACCCTCCAGCTATCTAGCTCGAGCGCTCCTACTTTTACATTCTCTCTTCCCCTCTGCCCGCGATCACCCGCTCCCGCTCTCCTCTACCTTTCGCTCTTGTGCATGCTTGAGTGAGTGTTGCCAGACAGCATTGTGGTGGCGGATGGGAGGCCATGCAGATTGTTGCTTTTGGCTGGCAAATTTTCAATGCATAATCAACAACAAAAACAGCAATATTTTTTTTCTCTTTTTTTTTGCAACGTGACGAATTACGTGCAAAATTTGCGCTACAACAAGAACAGCAAAAACATCGTCATGTCATTATCCGCAAAATGTTGCCCTTTGTGGCGGCAGCTGCTGTTTACTGTTTGTTGTTGCTGCCAGATTGGATTGTGGGTAAAGGAGTTTTATTCCGTTTCGTTTCTTTTCGTTTTTTCTGTATGCAAGTCGCAGGCTTGACGCAAAAGACTTTTTTCTAATGCGCAACAAAATATTCTCTTTGACGTGTTCTGTTTGTGTTGTCTCCGTCGCTCCTCCCACCCCGCCCCGCCCCTTCTCTTTTCCCTTTTTCACGTGTGTGTCACGTACAGAGCATGGCCAAACAAATTTGATTGATCCCCTCCTCCTCCTGCTCCTCTAACCCTGCTAGCAGTTGTATTTTTCGTTGTATGCTTAAGCTTATTCTTCTTCCCCTTACGCTGCTTCTCCTTCCCTTCTTCCGCATCTTCCAATTCTTTTGTTATCTGCTCATGCTCCAGGTTCTTCGGGTTCTCTTCTTGTTACCTCTTTGCGCATTACGCTTCGCATACAGACGATCATAATTATAGTAGGTACCTGGTTCTCGTCGTAGGACACATCGCAAACCACAGAGTGGATCTTTATGTGGCTATAATCTATTGGATCTGAATTACTATATAAGCTATGGTAACCAAATTTGGAATGTAGACTTGTTTAAAGCCCACGTAGATCAAGTTTTATTTAATGGCTTCCGTCTGTGTGATATAAGGAAATGAGGAACAAAAATTCGGAATAAATTCGGAAGATTTGAAAAGTTTTCCTTTAATTGTAGTTCTTGTTGCAGATCCTTTCCTACACAATATACCAAAATTAATTCAATGTATTGGTCTTTCCATACTCGGAATTAAAAACGTTAGCATTTTTGTATATTTTAATCAAATTGCAATAAATATATTTTTGTTTTGGTTTCTTGCCAGCAAAATTTGAGAGGCTGGGCTGCCCTCTTTCCTCTGGGGGTTTTCTCTTTATTATTCGTGCTTCTCCTTTTGTGGAGAATAGCCAGCCAGCCCCATGGACTGGTTGTTGCCGGTTGCCTGTCCGCTTGCAGGTGAAATTGTGTGCAGCGTAACATATTATTAAATTGGCTTGATTATGGCCATTGCCCCGGTCCCGGCCCCAACCTCAGTCTCAGTCCCAGCCAGTTCTCAAAACCACGGTCAGTCACTGGGCGGGGAACTGCAGCCCCCAGCAACAGCCACCAGCCACATCCACATCCACAGCGACAGAAAAAAAAGAAAAAAATAAAACCAATTTTGAACCGCCCGAACCGAGCATTTCCTGTCGTGCCGTGCCGTGTTGCTGGTTCTGTTCCTCTCTGCTGGACGGGCAATTAAAGCCGTGTAAACGTGGCTCACTGAAGCTGTAGCTGCAGCTATAGCTGTAGCTGTGGATCCAAACCGAATTGACTGTCAGCGTGGCAGACAGCAGTCAGCAGACGTTTGATCATAAATCTTCCCAGTACTGCCAAAAATAGAGACATTCCCTTCTTTGTAGGGTTCCAATTGGAATGGTTTCGATTTGTTTCCATTTAATCGAATGGATGGATGGATGGATGGATGCAATCATGCTTCGATGCACGGGGAATGGAAAAACAATGAAAACGATAAAGACCAAAAATAACCCACCGCCACACACACAAACACACACACACATAGACGGAAAATAAAACCAAACGAAGGGAAAGAGGGAACAAAAGAAAAGAAGCAGAAGCCGAGGCAGAAGCAAATGCAATGCAACGAAAAAGCAATAAGAATGAGTAGAATAAAAAAATAACTATTTTTAGAACACCGATTCCGCTAATACTCTGGAAGATACTGGGAAATGTATCACAAAAGAATAGGAAACGTTGCAAAATGAATGTCTACATTTGATTTGATTGGGTTGTGATGAAACTTTTGACGTTGATTAACGTCATTCGCATGATTCGAAGAGTGTGTCCGACAATTTTCTAATCGATATATAAATCAAACAAAATACAAAACACAGTTCAATATCCTGTTTGAAAATGTTTTCTGCCAGTTAAGAATCAGCATTCGAACAGTTGTCTTATCTAAAAACCAGCCTTTACCTTCGTTAACCTCATTTGTACACAATTTATCTGTTCGGTGGCTCTTGCTGGTCTAGCCTTCACTTAGAAGGGGGATTACCTTATCAGTAGCTACCCTACTTTGTCATGCCATATAAGTAAGGGTATATAAAAGTATTGAACGCACTAATGATTGATCTACGATTAAGTGTGCAAATGGAGTGCCTTAGAAGGGGGAGAGTGATTGGATCCCCATCGTACGCGTCGTATATGGGTCAATAGTCTGTCGATCACTGCCATGTTGCAGGGCCTCCAGTGCGTTTTATTGATAATGGCTTGTCAGATAATTTGTGCGCCTCCCTCTTACCCTACCAATTAACTGAAGTTCTCCCACTCCAATCATAAATTGAAGCGATTTTTCACCCGTTCTCGTTTAGGTTTTTCGTTTCGTTTTTCTCATAATTCCAGGGGGAGCTTTGTGGCGTGAGACAACGTGCCTTGGCGTTTTATTATTTATTGTTATAAAATCCGCGTTGACTCGTTTTATTTTTATATATATATTATTTTTGTTTTACAACGCTTTTTAGTACGTTTGAATATTATGTCATAACGATTTTAGTCACGCATCTACCTGTGTCGACAGTTTTCATAACTTTTTTGTGTTCGTTATTTTCTTTAACTGCGGCTGCTTTTCTTTTCTCCACCGCTTTGGCACCTGCAACATATTGAGTTTCTTTTGCTTGTTGCCGGCTGGTTTTTCTTCTCTCTCATTTAACCAAATTATGTCACTTTGTGTGTTGAATGTTTATTTAAGCAGCGCCAAAATGATTCAATTTCCGTTTGCTCATTAGACGCTTGTGGGCTTTTTGTTTGATTTTTCGACGGTTGCTGAGGGGTACATAATTAAGCGCTCTTTTTCCATTTTTGGTCAGAAGTAGAGAGCGAGCGAGGCACCGGCAGCAGCTACTCCTACACCCATCAAAATAGAGGAGCAGCCGACAAAAATAGTTGCAAATTTGGGTTGCGGTTGTACGTTTTCGTACCTAGCAGTCCGAAGGGTATGCTGATTCCCATTCCAGTTTCTTGTGACAAGTGCGCAGGGTATCACATCTTCTTCCTTTGCCAAATGTTTTGTTTGTACAACGCAATTCATGGACAGCGATTTGCCTCTCACTCGCACTCAGCCACACGTTCGATGAGAGCTTTTGCGATCCTCTCTCTGTACCGAGTCTCTCTCTTACTATGCATTCTCTCTCAGCAACGAGTATGCACATGCAGAAGAGCTTCTTCTAACAATCTTGCGATACGACATCTGTGCATACATACATAATATGTATTACATATGCATGTACGAGTAAATCTATTGATTTACAGTCTTATTGGGCTTTTAATTATTTCCTTTCTGCAATGTGCAGCATTCAGAAACCCCCATTACAGGGTATCGTCTAGTCAAACACTGGATTTTTGTTGTTGTTTTTCGGTTGATTTGTGTTCCTCTCGAGCCTTATTCTTTTTTTGGGTGCTAATGAGTTTAACAACCTACGGATTGGACGGGGCAAGAAAATCAATTGAAATTGGTTTATGGAAATGTTGTGTCTTTGCAGGGAATACCAACACAAGAATTAGTCAGAGAGAAGTTCAGCAGGTGAATCAACCTTCACTTCACAATGGTTCATATTTATTATGGCTACAATATCGGAATGTGATACTTGTTGATCTGCAAAGGTTGTCTTTTTTATTGGCGGGGCTCAATAAATACTTCATTATACGAGAGCCAGAAGCAACAGCGACTCATAATCTAATTAAAGTTCCCACTAAATTTGAGCAGCGTAAACAACATTTATGGGGTTTAAAAACTAGCTCTTATCTCCGCCAAAATGTGTTATCTTTTGAACTTTTGATACCAGAACAGAAATGCACATTAACACAGGCCACTGGCACGGCACATTCGTAAGCGTTTTAACCCATGACATCATGCCGCTGAGATGATGATTATTTATTTTTGTTGCACTCTTTCTTGCATAAGTTGATGGCAGTTTTTGTCGCACGGCCCCCAGACGCCAGAAGCGGCAGAATGAACAATTCCAGAATTAATTACGATCCATGGATGGCATGAGAGAGCGAGACAGAGAGAGAAAAACAGTACTTCATCAGGGAAATTTAATTTCATGCAACTACGAGAGAGTCCGAGACTCTTCCTTCGTTTCCCCTCTTTTGCCACCAAAGGTGGTCATTAATTTCTTAATCACGTATAAATAGAGAGGCACTAGGGGATAGAATATATAGATAGATAGATAGATAGATGGATAGATGGATAGATGGATAGATGGAAAGAAATGGTGCCCAGCACTTGGCATTTATTTATTAAAATTGCTCTCAGCAAAGCGACGACGACGACGACTGTTCGTCATGGAAATGGGAAATTAGAGATGGGAAATTAGCATATTGCTGCCATCATTAACTGACGGACGGCTTGCAGTCGTTGATGAGTACATTTCAGGTTTTAGCTTATTAGCACATTTCTGCCCCGATTCTGAGGCCTCCAGACAAAGGCCAAAAAGTAGTGCGAAAAACTCAGGCCTAAAATGGGAGTCAGCCGTCCCATTGATGGTTTTGGTTAGTGGAAAAGCGGGCTCTGGAAATAGAAAAACACTCCACAAATGAAAAGCGAAACTGTTAGCACGGAAATAGGTTGTTTCTCTCTCTCTCTCTCTCTCTCTCTCTCCATCTCCATCTTTGGGCTCCTCGTGGCTTTTATTTTTAGACACGAAAAAAACTGTCAGGCGTTGAAGTAAAATCCATAAACATGGAAACATAATGTAGGCTAACATTAAGGAACAAATCCAACAGGGAAAAACATCAAAGCGGTTGCTGAAAATACTCTACTAATGGAGTTTTCGAAAGTAATTTGGAACAAAAATCCATGTAGAACTGGACAGCTTTCCGACTGAAACTTGTTGACAATCAAGTTTAACAAAACGGAAAACTATAAAATTTGATCTTGAGATTGATAATAATAATAATTATACCACTGGAAATTATTTATTCTAATTAATTGATTTTATTATTATGGCTCAACTATTATTTTTGTTAATTAATTCAATGAGTCTTTCTGGCTTTTGCCCTTCTAAAATGAAAGTAAAAGTTATTCCATGCAATATTTGATCATTTTTATAATCTAATCATTATGAGAACCAGCAGGAGCAAGACAAGTTGAAGGGCACCTGTCGTTTGGCACTATTTTTAATAGAGCAACGAGCTCTTTAATATATTGAATCTCATTACTACAGTTTCGTGCCAATTTGTGGAGATGCTCTGGATCGTTAGCCCAGCACTAAGAACTTTTCTTTATATCTAAGAATATACTACGCAATAATTCGCCTTACACGAAAAACTAAAATTCCTTTAAATGAAATTCAAATTCTCTGCCTATTTTGGTATGCCCTGAAATTTTCTTTAGAGGATATTAAGAAATAAAAAATTCGTGCTCAAGAGCAGTTGAAAGACGGTTACTCTTTTTTTTCTTCTTTTTTTTTTGTTAAGTAAACTATTTTTCTACCGCTTCGTATTTTGTTTTGTTTAATTTAACTTAGTTTTGGTTTTTTTTGTTCCCTGGGAGCAGTGCAAATTTGTTTGCCAAAATAGCAGCTGGAAAGAAAGGAACTCCTAACAAAAAAAAAAAAACACAAAAATTGTACGAAACGTGCCGCTGCATGAACAAGCAAAAACTGAGACGCAAGATCGGGGCAGCAGCAGACAACCCAAAAAGACAACGAAACAAAACAAAAAACAACACTGCCATTGTTCAGGTCTTGGGCTAAAAAGAGACTCCAAAAAACTGAAATTTCTGCTGATTATGTAACAAACCGAAAGAGAAAGAGAAGTGGAGGAGGAACAGAAAGAGAGGTGGAAAAATGAAAGACAGAGAAAGAGTTTTGTTTAAAGAAAAGTTGTTAAGAAATTGACAAGGCAGCAGCGGGGGAATTTGGGAGGATTTGCATAAATGGAATTAGTGACTTGACGCTAACAAGCGACGCCAACAACAACAAAGACCCCGCCCCAAAAAGACCCATTAAACTATTTGACCCTGTCGCGGATGCAACAGTATTACAGTATCTGCTGGATACAAGCACTTTTGGCTGTATCTTTTGCATTCATGTAGATACATATACATAAATATATTCTGCTGCCTTTTGCTGAATTTATTGTTTTTTTTTCTTTTTTTTTTTTGTATGCTCTTTAACATTGTGGTTCTCCGTCTTCTGGCCAAAACGAGTTTCTGCTTTTTCTGCTTATACTTTTTGTTGTTGTACTTTTTTGAAGTTGTCTCAATGAGAGTTTCATTCTTGAAATGCAAACAGCTGTGTGGCAGGCCGCACAAAGACATGTGCACACAGATACAGATACATGTAGAGGAGAGGAGAGGCAAACATCTGAAGAATATGAATGGGAAATGCGAATGAATATATGTTCATGGGCAATGCTCATGTTTCGGCATGAGAGCCGCCCAGCAGCAGGGCAGAGCAGAGCAGGGCAGGGCAGAGCAGGGCAGGGCAAAAGCAAGACCTCAGAAAACCGCAAAATTTAAACATAAAATATGGTAACGAAACACCTGCTCTGCAGAGACCCCTACTCCCTACCCCCTACTCCACTCCTTCTGCCACGCTCCCTCTGAAGACACATCTCGCTTCCCCCCTCCCTCTCTCTCTCTCAGACTGCGCTGCTCTTAAGCACCTGCAATACATTTGCGCAAAAAAAAAAGAAGTATCGTCTGTCGCTTTATCCCATGCTCTTCGTCTCTTCTATCCTCTCCGCTGCCAGTGTATGTATGTTGCTGGCATTGTTCTGCTTGCTCTCTTGTTTATTGTTTAATCTGCCATTGCACTTTTGCCTTTGGTACTTTTTTGACAGGTGAAGAGCCGAGGCATCGTCACACGCTGCACACTTTGAATATTTCACTGCCTCTCGCTCCGGCTCAAATTTCAAATTCTACAAATAAAGAAAATAAAACGATAGAATGATATGGAAGTGAGGGGGGTGTGAGTGAGAAAGAACCCCCTGCATATGCTGTCTCTTTTCTGCTTAAAATCTATTTTTCCGCTATTGTTGTCGCATGTAAATAAAGCCAAGCGGAGACATTCCTCTCACTCTTTCTCTCTCTCTCCGTTCCTGCTGTTGACAGAAAAAACTCGAAAGATTTATACAAGTTATAAATATAGTGTGGAACCGACTCTGTTCCCCACAACCAAACAAAAAAGTGCGTTGTGTCTGGTGTCGCCACACTGTAAAACTGGAGCAAAAGAAGAAGCAGAAAATGCCGCAGAGAACTTTGGAATCGGAAAAGTTCAACCATGGAATATTTTTAAAATGTTGAAAATAGTTGGCAAAGAACTGATAAGGAGAGGAAGCTAAGAAAACGATAGAAAAACAAAAATTCCCAATACACGCAATATTTATTTGAATCCTTAACTGAACCGATATAAAAGCCGCTTCCCGTTTCCAATCAGTTTCAATAAAATGTGCAGTATTTAAATGGATTTTTTTATGCAATTCAAGAACTATTTTAATTACTAATCTTATAGTAATAATTTCATTTGAAGTAAATAATTGAATGATGGTATTTCCATCCCAAGTTTTGTATTGCTCTTTTCTGTTGAAAGACTATTGATTTTCGTGGGTTTCAAGGAGTATTATGTTCCTCCAATAAACATTGCTGGGCAGTTTTTTTTTTGTTGGTCTGCAAGAGCCATCCTCTGTATGGCTCTGGGGAACTGATGGAGTAACTTCTAGGTTTCCGAAGACATTAGCTCAGAATCGGCAAGGATGAGGTACTTTGACGGCATTGACAACTGCTCAAATTCCTCCTGCATCTGTTGTAGATCCTCCTGCTGCTGCATTTCCTTCTCCACTAGTTTGGGGCTCTTTCCTTTAGGCTGCGGCTGCTCCACATCGGACTTCTCCCAGGGATCCGTGGCCCAAGCCGCATTTGTCCAGAAAAACGCAGCTAATCCTGTGATCAAAGAGATCACAATGGTCGCCTCGTGCTGTTGGTAATCTGCTCCGGATACGCTGCCGTAGAAGCTAAGCGCCGAATTCACCGACAGAGTGATGATGAGCTTGATTCGGCTCCACAAGAGCAGAGCGAACACCTCCATGATGGCCATGCTGAGCGTCAGCTCGATCATGAAGCTCATCGGCCAGACCATCCGACGCTTGTAGCCCTGCGGCAGCAGCACCATATCCTGCAGGAAGTGCAGGAAGCCACAGTACATCATGATGCTGGCGTAGAAGGTCTCCGGCACTTGCACCGGCACCGGCATCGAGGCATCTATATTCACGAAGAGTCTGGCCTGAAGCCCAACGCTTAGGATGGTGGTGGCCAGCAACACCAAATTCGAAACCATGATTGAGTAATCTGGAAACAAAAGCTCTTTGTATTATGCAAAATAAAAAAAAAAATTTCCTAAACTTACGCAAAATTTTTTTTTATTAAACTTTTGGAATCCGAAAAATTGTTGTACAAAGTTGGTTGTGCTGTAGACAAGGTGAAATAACTGATTGGTTTTCCTATGCTACAGTAGCAAAAGTGAACTCTCGGCTATCAAATTTGTGATTGTTGTTGCTGTCAGATCAATAACAGGATTAAACGGACTGCTGAGACAGAAATAAAATTAACAAATTGCGAGTGAATAAATTCATGTAAAATATTTGCGTGAGAGAATTGCGATCAATGAAAATACCAACAAAATGCAAGAAGAGAGAAGCAGCCAGGAGGGTGTCCCATCTCTGTGTCTCCAAAGTTCTTTTTCCATTAAGGTGTTTTATTTACTCACTTTTTGATTGAACGGGAATATGTAGATCCAAATATGGGGGCTGATGTATAATGCTGATGTATGGCGCTGAATTGTACATATATGTATGTAGTTAAATTTATTGGATAATTTATGATATTCATAAAAAAATCCTTTCACTTTTGGTACTTTCTAAAATTGAACTTTTTCCAGTTTTCTTCAAACTATCAAACGATTTTCAATGTCAGCAACAACTTTTACGAGTATCTGTATCGTTTCTGTTATTGAAGTTATTCTCCAGTACTTTTCTTTTCATTATTTGTATGCCCAGTGACTTTTTCCTGTTGCTTTTTAGCTTTTAACGCATTTCCCCCCATTGTGACCGCCGGTTTAACTCAATTAGATGTGCAATGAAATGCTAAAAGCATCTGGAGGGGTAGACCTGTAGGAGGGGAGCAGAGGTGGTCCGTACAGGTGGCAGGGAGGCAAAGGATAGGCTAATGAAATGAATGTAATGCATCTGCACCCTGATAATCAAATTAATTTGCATAAGCTGCGACCTCGTGACATTAAACCCTCCACATCGGGTAGCAGCAGAGGAGAACAAAAAACCTATGGTCAGAGAGTCGCGGAGGGAGAGGGAGTAGCCTATGTACATGCATATGTATGTACACCTGCCCTGATTTCAAAGACCCTGCCCCCATACCCCATAGCGTTGCCCGGAGTCCTGGGTGCACTTTTTAGCATGCAATCAAGGGAAATGTTGGCTGAAAGAGTGGTTTGCCCTTTGCGTTTTGCTGGAAAATTTATTGTAATGCGATTGTGGGGCTAGTTGTGGGTTTACCATGGCGGCCGCAGTGAAGGAAAATCGATGGTACGCGAGAGCCATTGTCATGCAATGGAATGGCAATGGAGGGAGGGTAGACAGAAAGAAGGGGGACCTAATATAATGGAAATACTGCTGCTTTACGCTTTTCCACTGTAATGACAGTGTCCGTACAGCCTTCAATCGCACACACAACCACACACACATAGATATATGTACATACATATAGAAATTGATTTCCCTAAACAGCAGACAGCAACGAAAAAGCAGAACAAAAACCGAAGAGACCAAAGAGACAGGGCGCACCACAGATAGACCAGAACCAGACAGAGCATATGTACATATGTACGAGTATGTATGTGTGCAAACAGGAGGCAGAAAAGACAAGGATTTCCTTGTGGGCCGAAGCTTTGATACCCTATAACTGATGGAGAGATTACAGTGCACAAGAACCCCTTATTATTTAATTTCTATTTTGAGATTCCCGTGCAGCATTGTCAACCACTGCTGCCAATAATAATACTGTCTGTACAGGGTATACAGCAAACAGCAGAAGCAGAGCCCAGCATAGATATCGTATCTCATGGATACCCCATTCAGTATCTGTATCACTACGCTGTGTATCTCTGTTTGTGTGTGCTGTTTGGTAACTCCATTTATTTGTGTATCTTTTTTATGACATTTTTTGAATTTTTGCTGCTTTTTTAGTTGGGGTTTTTTTTTGGC
Organism: Drosophila obscura; assembly: GCF_018151105.1. Classification (NCBI taxonomy): domain Eukaryota; kingdom Metazoa; phylum Arthropoda; class Insecta; order Diptera; family Drosophilidae; genus Drosophila; species Drosophila obscura. The sequence goes on along the minus strand of NW_024542736.1, from coordinate 1,452,358 downwards.
TGTTTGCATGACGACGGACAATGCCAACCGTGTACTCTATTCGCTGGTAATGTGTTTCGGTGCTTGGGTTAGTTTTCGAAATTGAAATGTATGCAAATAAGTACTCGCTGAAAATCAATAAATTCTTTGATGGTAGTGGGAGACCGACCCTCCAGAGAGAAGGGGCAACAGCTGATTGCATGTGGAAATAGTCACGCAAATCGTGGCGCAGAGAGTGAGAGAGAGATAGAGAGCACTCTCGAAATGTTATTTAAGCTCCGATCTTTTCCGTAATCAAGATTTATGGGATTTCCAAATGAATTCTCATATAAGGGAATAAATAGTATGCAAATGCCGGGGGGAAACCGGAATGGAGGGGATTGGTTGCTATTCTTTAATTGAAAATTGTGTAATATGAGGGTAACAGTTTAAAGGAATTGTAGATTCTGTGATATATCCCCTACACGCATGTATTGTGTAAATATTTACTCCAATTCCGATTGAGATGCCATCAATGAACGGAATGGAATCATCGTCTTCTGTGTGCTGTGCTGCTGCTCGATTTGGTTTGTTAATTAAATTTAATTTAGACAGCAGTCAAATGACAAACGACCCCCGCTTCCATCATCATCAGTATTATTATTAATCGCGGCACAGACACAGACTTAATCAATTTAACCCAGTTTTTTGTTGCCTGCCTGCCTGCCTGCCTGCTGTACTTCTGCTGCTGCTGCCGAGTGGGTGGTCCTTTTGTTATTGTTGCTGGCGGTGGTGTTCAATGCGTGGCATAATTAAGTTCGATATTGCCCCAAGATCTTTATCCGGATGGGCCAACAGTGAGTCGCGTTGAGTGCTAGCCAACAGTCTGTCGGCAGACACCTGTTGATGGCCAACAGAGAAGGGGAACCACACATATTCCATTCAATAAGCTGATTTTTGATTTGGGAAAATAAATACTAAATTCATTTGGAACCCAAACATCTGTCTGTTGCGGATTACACCCACTGCTTCAAGAGATTGGAGAGAGCAAAGGATACGATAAGAGAGATATATCCTCTACAAGAGCTCAGCTCTCTATCTCTATATATATTTATTCTTAAGGACAGAAACTGTACACCAACTCGTGCATGTCCATTCATGTCTATAGACGTGTCTAAAGCCAAGTTGCAGCGCTAATTTGATGCCTACGAATGAGACATGGAAAACAGACAGACAAACAGAGAGAGAGAGAGAGAGAGAGAGGGCGAGAGGGCGAGAGGGAGAGTGAGCGAACGAGAAACATTTGCCTTTTGCACCTTGCACGCGTCCAGAGTCTGCCCACCCCCCCACATTGCCACCCCCATTTGTGTGCTGCAATTTCTGTCTGCGCTGCAGAAATTCAAGTACCGTGGCAGCGCCTGCCTCTTCCACCTCCTCCCCAACGGTGTCACCCCCTCTTCGCCACCCTTCTGTTGGTGGCACCCTTTCAACGTCAGTCAGACCAACTTATTGGGAAGCCATAAATGCCACACGCGCCAGCGCCGAAGAGAAAAATGAACCGCTTGCATGTGTAAGCAAAGGGGGGGGGGGAGCGGACAGAGGCGAAAAGCACGAAACAAATGATAATAATTTTTATATAAACCAAAAGTACTAAATAAAAGGGGAAAGGGGGGAGGAGAGAGAGGGGGGCCCAAAAAGAGCGCCCCCGAAAGACCCCCTTTATGGGGGGCAACACACACAAATAAAATAAAAGGGGAGCAAGTTTAAATGCAATGAGCAAAAATCAATGCAACCCCAAAGCAGACCGACCACCACCCTCTCTTGCTCTCCCCTTTCTCCATCTTACTCTCCCTCTTGCTCCCTCTTGCTCTTTCCTTTCTCCCTTTGGGCGTAAACCGGCGCCATGCTGCTTTATTAGATTGCTGTAAATAAGTTTATGATGCGCCAAAAAAAAAAAAAAAGAGAAAAAATATATCAGAAGAGTTCTGTAATAAAACTAGCATCAAAGAAGCCCCGAAGATTTAGATACCCTTCACGAGTGTTTCCTTTTACAAAAAATTGCTCTTCGTGCGATAATTTTTGTGGCATTTTTATAGCATGAATCGATCTTAGTAGTTCGAGCCCCATCTTAATTAATTCGTACAAATTTATATTCGAATCTCCCACAGAAAGAACGCTATGTGCAGGCGAATAGCTCTAGAACTGGGTTGCCATAACAGAGTTCTCCAATAATGTTCGAAATGCCTATAAATGCATCATAATACCCTCATGCAAAGTGTATAAAATATTTGACATGCTTGGACCCACCACAGAGAGCAACCGAGCACAGCTCTTGGCGCAGCAGCAAGACGTTGCTGTGTCATGGACGCTAATGAGAAAATTTCTAATAGAAGTGGGCAATTTTTCAACTAATTTGCATTATAATTATACGATTATAATGCCAGTTTAGCAGCTGATCGAACTGAACACGGATGGGAGGGGGAGAAAGAGTGGATAACTTGAGGCCGCATTCCTAAGACTTCCATGGCCTGGGACGATGTGGCAAGAGGCACATTTCCATTGCACTTGGCGACAGCGGAGACAGAGAGGCGACACCTTCTCATATTGCAGTTCTAAAAAGTAAAAGAAAGCTGAAGAAATGGGGAAATAGAGAAGTGAGTGGGGAATAGAAATATATAGAAACCGCTGAGTGACTAAAAGAGAGCGAGATAGAGCAGCGGCGGAGGAGATTGCATGTGGAAAATGAGCAATTTCTTTGGCATTTTACTTGAAAATTGTTTCTCGTTAGTTTTTGTTTTTGTTCTTATTCTTTTCTTTGTTTCTGCAAGAAAAGTTTTGCTACCTTTTATTGTTTTACTTTTCTCTTGCATAACACAATGGCCTGGTCAGAGAGAGAGAGAGAGATAGAGAGCCACTTTCTGGCCAAATAGAACTCGGACAAGTTTTCTCTCTCTCTCACCATCGTTATGTAAATTCATCCATTCAACAACCTGAAACTTTAACCATGTGAATGGAGGCAACAGCATCTCTATAGAAGTTGCTGATTCAACTTCAAATTTCCATATACATAATTTAATTTTACTTATTCATTTTTCATTTGAATTTTGTACTTACTCTATTTCTGAATTTATATTTTGCAGCACCGACGGCACAGAATCTCCCATACTGGCTGAAGACGGTGGCGATGGACATGATAAACCGCGTTTGCGCTACGGAGAATTAGTTATACTCGGGTAAGTACCTAGTTCATACATCCTGGGAATAATCTAAAAGGGTTCTTTGGGTTAGAATTCCATTTTGGAACTCCTGAAGTCTCCATTAAAGACATCAACCTTAGAGTAAAAGAATCAAGGAGTAGGCATTCAATGATCTATGAAATCTATGACCATAACTAACGATCGTTCGATCAATCCACCAAAAACAGGCAGACACACCTCTTTGAAACGTGGGGTGGGGAAAAAGCGGCTCTTTTTCACCAAATACCGTACCTGTACCCGTGAACAAGTTAACTTTTCTTAGAGCCTATAGACTCTGAAGTCTTGGCACCTAGTAAATTTGATTCACGCCGCAGCACGCCACCGTCCCGTCTCACGGGCCTGGGAGAGTAGATTGATGGCTTTGGCCGGCTGCTGGGACGGATGATTGTAAATCTTGGTGTCCATTTGACCGAGCAAAGCGCTTGACATTGCGCTGATTACCCAACACGGCCCGACGCTTTTGGTGTGACTCACAGAGAGACCCAGAAGCAGAGCCAGAAACACAGTCAGAAACAGAGCCAGAACCAGAGTCAAAGGCAGGCTCGAATGGAAGCCAAAGCCATATCCGAAGCAGACCCGACCCAGAGCAAGACCCAGACTCATTCTCGTTTCCCGGGCCAACTCAAATGCGTTTTGAGTCATTAGCTTTAAACATTCGAAACTCTGTGGCTGCAGTCTTAACACTTTTTAATTGCCTGTAGGACAAAGGGAGAGGTCGGTCTCTCAGCATTCTGGAAATTGTAATGGGTACTCAAAGACGATGTATACATAGTTCTCCATTAATTCCTCATTTATCATCCCGAATGCTGGTACCCCATTGACTTGTGATGGTCACTCTTGGAGGCAGCTTCCCCTGAAGCCAAATTGAGGAAGTCGTCGTCTGGTCAGTGATATTATGCTGAACAAGTAAACGATGACTGCTTGGATATGGACATGGAACATTTTTTAATTGTTGTCAACATATACATACCATTAAAATAATACAACAACAAAAAACTATGTGAAGTAATATTTCAGTCGCAAAAGTTGGGTGTGGCATGTGAGAAATTTCCGAAATCCAAAAGATTCCATCAGCCTCCGCTTCTTAGAACTTTACATAACGAATGCCAACGAAAATTATTTCATAGAAATGAAAATAATCATGTTATTTTTTTTATGGGGGGAACATTAGATATGAATGGATGACCTCTTCAACGCATTCCTTTGATGATTGTCAATAAAAATTGGGAGAAAATTCTCGTATTATTCACATTTTTTGTGCCGTCTGATCATAAAATTGTTTCGATATTAAACAGGGATAATAATGAAGGCAACAATTATGAGGAAGAATCTAAAAGAAGAGTGGGTTTTATAGAGGAAAGTTGTGTCTTTTAGAAGAATTTATGGCCTCTGCGATATTATTGAAACATTTCGACTATAAAATCCCATAAAACTCATGTAGATTGTGTTTATTACCAACGAACTCTTTTTCTAATGTTTCTTCTTAACGAAGAGCTTATCTGCTTTGTTCCTTAAGCGGAAAATAGTTAAGGAAACGTGGGTGTTTTCTAGAAAAACCTTTTTTTTGTGATATAAAATTGTGATTCTATCAATGGATATTACAGAGAATACATTTGGTATTGCTCTTCAAAGGTAGTTCTGATTCAGAGTTCTTCAAACAACTGAAAATAGTAAGAATGTTTCGAATATTTAAACATAACCAAACCATAAAACAACGCAGCAGTCCAGAGTCAGTTCATTGTTCCTTGTGCTTTAAGCTCGCTTCCGTTTTTGCTGAGAGGCCGAAAGACTCAGCAATAACAACATTGTGCGCTCTTATTGTTGAGAGAGTAAATCAGAGATCAAGAGATAAGAAAAATGCCGAAAGAGAGGTTGTCTCATTTCAGACAGGTACATATGTATGTAGAAATGTATGCACATATGTATGTGCATACTCCCCTCTCAAAAGTGTTCATTCATAAATATGTATTGTAAGACGTGTGTGTCTGCCACCTAGTTAGCTTTCTTCTACATTCACTTCGTGACATTTTCGCTTTGATTTGTTTGCAAATGATCATAAAATAGAACAGCCCCCGCACACACACACATACACACCTCCAATGGCTCAACCGATCGTAATGTTTCCCCAAGCTCCCTGCCCCGTACGTCGAGTCATCGACATGCGCGAGTATACATACAGACAGACATACGCCATAAAGAGTTGATGAGCACTTTCTTGTGTCCATGACTCAATAATAATTATTTCCATTTGCTTAATACCGATAGCCGCAAGCGGTAATTACACATTTATGGTCTAGCTAATGTAGCGAAAAAGGGAGGCAGAGAACCAAACCGAACCGAACAGAACAGAACAGAGAACAGAGAACTTAACCCGCAATTCTTTTGAGTTATTATTGTGGGGGGTAATCATTATCTATGGGAAGCAACAAAAAGGGGGCTGTGGAACCCCCCCACTAATTGTGTAAACAGCAACAGAACTTGACCCACAAAATAAATGAATGTTTATACATATGTACGTACGTTGGGCAATAGTGCTCCATGCCCCCCCATTGGGTTATCTATACCACACACACTATATTTCTCTCTCTCTCTCGCTTTCTGCTTGTTGCAGCTACAATGGCTACTTGCCACAGGGCGATCGCGGACGACGACGCTCCAAATTTGTGCTCCACAAACGGACAGAGGCCAGCGGCGTGAAGCGCTCCAAGCACTATATCGTCCAATCGCCACAAACATCGAAGGCCATTCTGGATGCCAATCAGCATTCAATCTCGTACACGCTTTCACGCAACCAGGCGGTTATCGTTGAGTACAAGGAGGACATGGAAACGGATATGTTTCAGGTGAGTTTACCCACGAAGAAGCTATCGAAAGTGGGGTAGAAATCTACCATGGGGCAAAAGTTGGTTAGCCCTAGGGACCAGGACTTCAGTTTGATGTTAAGCTTTCTTGGCACCTGATGAATGTTCTTTGGGCTAATTAGAGCTTCCACAAGGGCTGCCTCTCAACTCGGGCCAAAAATTAAAAAGGGAAGAGTTTAGTGTGTCTCGATTATGGGATACCACCTCTTTCTCATGGTAAGTCCATGAATACTCCAAACTGCTTTTGTTTCTCCGAGACTTATACTTCGACGATCGTTGCCAGCCAGACGCACAAGCGTTAAAGTGCACAAGAGAATGCTCCTCGAAAATGCCAAAACAACATTCCTGTCGTTTGCATGACGAGGCTTACAGAATAATTTCACCAAAACTGGCTTTCGCTATACTTGTTTAGTGTTGATTGTGATACACTTTATGGACTCATAAGCACTTCATTTTGTCTATAGCCCACATCGACACGAATACAAATATACCCTTCAGCAATTCCCTGTTAGCCTTTAGAAACGCTTTGCCCTGCCAAAAGGTCAAAAGCTTCATGCGGACAGACAAAACGGCATTGAATATTTATACGAGTATTGATTGCGCAGTCAAAGTAACGTTTTCCTTATTGGCCTGAAGTGTAATGCCAATATCGCATGTTTTGCCATTTGTTTGTACAATGATAAATTGCCAGATAGAAAACAGAAAAAAAAAACAGACACACACACATCCCATAATCCCCTCCCCTCCCCTCATTCACAGTACTCAAACTCAAACTCAGACTCGAAACTTGACTAATTCGTTCACTCGTTTTTCTGCTGCAGGTGGGACGCTCCTCAGAGTCCCCAATTGATTTTGTTGTGATGGATACGCTGCCGGGCGATAAGAAGGATGCCAAGGTGATGCAGAGCACAATCTCTCGGTTTGCATGCCGCATCCTGGTCAATCGGTGTGAGCCTGCCAAGTCGAGAATATTTGCCGCCGGCTTTGATTCAAGCAGAAATATATTCCTTGGGGTAAGTGTTTGTTTGTCGATGGAGTCGATGGAATACAAATAACTAATGGATATTTCCCTTTTATTGTTACCAGGAAAAGGCAACCAAGTGGCAGGATAATGTGGAAATCGATGGCCTAACCACAAACGGTGTTCTGATCATGCATCCCAAAGGATCCTTCTGTGGCGGCAATGCCAAATGCGGCCTCTGGCGTGAATGTTCCGTGGGTGGGGATGTCTTTAGCCTGCGCGAATCGCGTTCGGCCCAGCAAAAGGGTCAACCGGTAAGAGGGTATTATTATAATTACAGTTTCAGCATCACTGATTAATCTGTGGCATTTGTCTGTCCTTGTAGGTGTATGATGAATGCAACATCCTGCAGGATGGCACACTTATTGATCTCTGCGGTGCCACACTTCTCTGGCGTTCCGCCGAGGGCTTGCAACACTCGCCGGTGAGTAGAACCACTCAGATTTCCAACTGGAAGGTTTATTTAATAATTATGAATTATTCTGCAGACCAAACACGATTTGGAGAAACTTATCGATGCCATCAATGCGGGTCGTCCACAGTGCCCGGTGGGCCTCAACACGCTGGTCATACCACGCAAGGTAAACATTAGTGATCAGGTGAATCAGCCTTATGTGTACTTAAACTGCGGCCATGTACAGGGTAAGTGAAATCCGCCGTCTCACCATGCGATCCACACAACTAATTGTCTCTCTCTCTCTCTCTCTCTGGTCTGCAGGTCATCACGACTGGGGTCAGGATGAGAACACTGGCGCTCGTCGCTGTCCCATGTGCCTGGAGCTGGGTCCCGTTGTTACCCTCTGCATGGGCCTGGAGCCAGCCTTCTATGTGGATGTGGGTGCCCCAACGTACGCATTCAATCCATGCGGACACATGGCGACTGAGAAAACTGTCAAGTGAGAACGAGAGCCATTCGTATTCGTATTGATCGTGGATTCTACTGATCCGTTTGGTTATCTTTTTGCAGATACTGGGCTAATGTTGAGATACCGCACGGCACCAATGGCTTTCAGGCTGTTTGTCCCTTCTGTGCGACGCCCTTGGATGGCGCGACTGGCTACATTAAATTAATATTCCAGGATAATCTAGATTAAATATACATATATATATAAATGAAAATGATAAATGATAAACAATTGTATTTACGTCTATATAGATATTTGTAGTAATTGAACGATGTCCAAGTTTGAAGCAGGCATTAAAACTAGGCTTTATTTATTACCATTAATTAATATTTAAAATGCAAATCAGAAAACGAAAACGGAAACTGAAACGGATTTCTGCTAACTGAAAAACTGAATTGAATAAGCAGCAAAGCGAAGCAAACGATTGTGTGTTTGCATTTGTATTTGCTGTGACTGCAACTCTGATTACCGATTATGTGTGTTTTTTAATTAGTTTCGATTGCTGCTGCTCTTTAATTGCTGGATTATGTTTGCCAAATCATCATAGCAACCCAAACCCCCTTCCCTTTCTATCACTTCGAATTGCATGTTAAACTTTGATGTTTGTATAAATAATTTCGAATTAATTGAGGCAGCGATTGGCAACTAGCAACTATCAGGAGAAAGCACTTGCATAAGTTTTCATAATGGAGCATAGGAAAAGCATATGAATGTAAATCGCCAATATATAAACATCATTAATTGTGTATAATTGTGTAAAAAAAAAAACAAACAAAAAATATAAAACAAACAAGTTTGCAAATGATATCGTTAAATCCAATTATTCTCAAATCAAACCATAAGCAGCAACACACACACACACATTTATGTATTTCTCACCAAATCTAGAGCTTACATTTAGAAAGGAGTGGGTGCATCCCACTGCAGTGGATGTGGATGCCCCAAAAACAATTATAAGCCAGCATTTGACTCGATCAAAGTGCTAGGTGCGGTAAAGCATATTCTAAATAGCATATAACAACATGTACAGTTTCAAAACTCTGTCAAAAAGTAAACAAAAAACAAAACAAAAAACAAAATGTAACGCATTTAGTACGAACCATAATCACTTCACACATGCATATGTACATTCCCAGATCTATATACATACATTTATCTGCAACGATGTACTAGCATGTGTGGCTTGAAATATTCTTTCATTTTCTGCCCAAATCGCATTATGCATTACTATGTTAATTAATCTTACATCTTATTATTATGTATTACGATTATTTGTATTTGTATTATTATAATTATTATTTTGTATGCATTAAACACTCTTGTGTGTTCATTGAGTGTTCCGCCGCAGCATTGCGCTAACAAAAAACGAGAAACAAACAAAACAAAACCAACAACAAAATAGTTCATAATAAATACAAAATGTAAAATAACTTTCTAGCAATACACACATACACGATAAAAAAACAAAACAAAACACGAGTTACATTAATTTATGGGAAGGCATCGTGCGGGTAGTCATCAATTGTGGGTAGTGTAAATGATTTCAAAACATATCTTTAAATGATTCAGTCTGAGTCTCTGTGCATTGTTCGTTTGCTGCAATGGGATGAACCTTGGTTGCTGTTAATGCTGTCATCCGACCATTCTTTTCGTTTAATTTTTTGCAAGATAAGTGCCGCTGATCAATGGCTTTGTTAGGAACTGACACTCGTCTGGCATTCCGTCTAATTAGGTTCAGGCTTGCCCGACACGTTTAATATTTGTTAGGAAAAGACACTCATGCTGGTGCGTTTTCTGCTTGCTGAGCCTCGAACACTGAACCCCAAATGGACGACGACGAATATTGTGCCACGTTAAAAAAAATGGAACATAAATAAATTGTACTCAAGTCAAATAATATTTCAGAAAATAGCAAAAATTTAAAAATAAACCATGCAATAGAACGTTGGTCATCAGTAGGATTTGAGCTTATGTCCAAAACTGCGCTGCCCGATAAAACAACTGTTAAATTGGCTGACAGGCAAATAATTTGAAAGCTTCTCTGATTCTTTTGTGAATATTCTGATATTTATTATTTATGTCGGGACGGCGCGAACGCCATTCCCGGCTACCAAAAATTACACGCACGAGTTATTCACATTAGGAATAATCGCAGAGGTCAACTCAGCCGAAGTGCAATGGCCAAGTCTCACTCCGGAGGAACACGCCTTGGTGATCACGGTTAACCTCTACGCCAGGTAAGTATGCTTTTCTCAGCCATATTCAGGGGTGTCCTTAAAGCCACGACTAGAACCAGTTGGGAATTATTATCGTAGAAAGTAGAGAAAAATCACAACTATCGGCATTGGGAAAAAGGAGTACGAAGGAGCACTTTGTTAGTTTGAGTACCTGAAAGGTTAACGGACCGTAAAACCGAAAGATCTGTTGAGAATGGTATCAAAGACTACAGAAAGCAATGTTGATGGAAATATCAAAATTTTTGTTCGTGCCTACTGTTTAGAGACAAGACACTATAATTATTAGGTAATATTTTGCTGTGAGGCTAGAATAGGAAGACAGGACGAAAGTCCAGGAAGTCCACTCTCTGACGATTACATCTGAAGGTGAGCGCAAATTTTGGTTTAAAGCCCGTTCTCCAGGTGTCTTAGTGGGGAATGTGAATTGAAAACTACTATACGTATTGTGCTGCAGACTCGCTGCTCTGTTGCAAAATATCAAAGGCCACTTGGGGAATAAAATCTATAATTTGAAATATATTTAGAAATATCATTAAACTAAGATAGCTATCAAGTTGCTTGAGAAACCTGACACATTTAGACCGAAGTATGTCTGTTATAGTTAAATATCTCTTTAAATTTTACTAAGTGTACAGATTGCCCGTTGCACTCCCATAGCCCTTCATAAATCCACACCAAGCGAATCTTTTCCGAGTGATTTTCATGATATTTATATCTTAATCATATTATCGAAATAAGTCTGCGAAGAACATACACAACTTTCGTAACACCCAATTCACAAAGTATTCCTAATTCTAAGGTTCTGATATTTATTATTTATGTCGGGACGGCGCGAACGCCATTCCCGGCTACCAAAAATTACACGCACGAGTTATTCACATTAGGAATAATCGCAGAGGTCAACTCAGCCGAAGTGCAATGGCCAAGCCTCACTCCGGAGGAACCGCCTTCGTGATCACGGTTAACCTCTACGCCAGGTAAGTATGCTTTCCTCCGCTCGACATTGGAATTTCCATGCCTCCACGGCTAGAACCAGTTGGGAATTCGTTGTCGCTGAATGTTGTATGGAGTCTTAAACTAAAAACTACCCCCAGAAGTATGCCACGCAACGAATGTTGTTGTCAGCTCTTTCGGGCCTGGGTTCAAAACCCACTCATGACTAAAAGATTTAAATAGATTATTCTTAGACTTTTTCCAATTTTTCCATATTTTTAATTTTTTTTTTTTGGGAACCTACACGAAATACAGTTGAACGCTGCAAACGAGTAAGTTACATTACGAAACTCTTTTCATTATTTACCTTAGGTATATTTTGAGTCTCCCCGTTCTAGGTTAGAACCAGAAAATAAACAAAATGCTGCTAATGTCAGCCTGTCTTATCCTTAAACAGGTCCCGACCATTTAAATTAGTGTGAATATATATACATATGTATGTATATAGCTGAGAAAAAAAACATTTGTTGTATGTTTTTGCGACTGTGTTCCGTTATATTTGTAGAATCGATTTTAAAATGTTTTTATACAGATACTTCAATAATTTGTCGAAAGATAAATTGGGCAGAAGAAGAAACGGTGGAAGATTTACTTACGACTCGTACACTTGCATTTACGAGTATGACCCACACCTCAGAGACGTCAGATGTCATCGTTTACTTCTTGGAATTTCGTCCTGTCTTCCTATTCTAGCCTCACAACAAAATATTACCTAATAATTATAGTGTCTCATATCTAAACAGTAGGTAAGAACAAAAATGTTGATATTGCCATCAACATTGTTTTCTGTGCTCTTTGATCCCAGTCTCAACAGATCTTTCGGTCTTACGGTCCGTTAGCCTTTCAGGTACTCAAATTAACAAAGTGCTCCTTCGTACTCCTTTTTCTCAATACGTGATTTCTCTCTACTTTCTACGATAATAATTCCCAACTGGTTCTAGCCGTGGCTTTAAGGACACCCTTGAATATGGCTGAGAAAAGCATACTTACCTGGCGTAGAGGTTAACCGTGATCACCAAGGCGTGTTCCTCCGGAGTGAGACTTGGCCATTGCACTTCGGCTTAGTTGACCTCTGCGATTATTCCTAATGTGAATAACTCGTGCGTGTAATTTTTGGTAGCCGGGAATGGCGTTCGCGCCGTCCCGACATAAATAATAAATATCCAGAACCTTAGAATTGGGAGGAATACTTTGTAGATTGAGTGTTTGTCAAAATCATCCTCGCAAACCTATCTGTGCTACAGATTGGAAATAATCGTTAATGTGGTAAAAAAAATATTAATGACATCTTTGAAGTGTTAAGCGTCTTAAAAGATTTTCTTGGTTTATGCAGGGCTGTAAGAGGGCAAAAATTAAAGAGATATGGAACGATAAATACTCAGCTGTTAGCTGCTCCTCGGAACTAGTTCTGTAAAAGCTGCATTACGGATTCGGCAGACGAAGAAACGGTGGAACATTTACTTATAAAAGTTTAATTTATCATTACTGAAAAAAATGATTTCTTTATTTTCCGTTAACTGGCGTGTGCCTCTATTGAACATATATGTATGTACATTGTATGTGTAAGAATTCGACTGATTTAATCTAGAATACAAAATCATTAAGACTCTAGTTTTGATCGACAAATGACCGAGAACAGCGGCACTGTCAGCAATTTCGTCGAAAGCGGGGAGGGGCGATGGTAGTGTTAAAAACTCTGCATAAAACTCTCAGGGCATATTTTAGGCAGCAAATGGTTTTTACATTTCGAGTAAATTGTATCGGGATTCTTGCGCATTGTTATTGCAAATGGGCAATAAATTATTTTGCAAGAGTTTGTATGCTTTATGGTTTAATGTTTATTTTGGAAATAAGATTTCCCAACGCTTAGGGTGTTGACCTACTTATGTCGATATATATTTCCAATTGAAGATTTCATTCATTAAGTGGCCTTTGATATTTTGTAACAGAGCAGCGAGTCTGCAGCACAATACGTTTAGTAGTTTTCAAGCAACAGTCCTCACACTTTGCAGGAAGTAAGGCGCCTAATTCTGAAATAAAGTCTGTCTGTACAAGGGGAAGCTATTCCAGATAGTTTTTCACGACAGTCGCTTCTTTCGTTTCACTTGGTTATTCGAGTGCGTATTAGAGACCTGCCGCATGACACAAAGACACCTGGAGAACGGGCTTTAAGCCAAAATTTGCGCTCACCTTCAGATGTAATCGTCAGAAAGTGGACTTCCTGGACTTTCGTCCTGTCTTCATATTCCAGCCTCACAACAAAATATTACCTAATAATTATAGTGCCTTGTCTCTAAACAGTAGGCACGAACAAAAATTTTGATATTTCCATCAACATTGCTTTCTGTAGTCTTTGATACCATTCTCAACAGATCTGTCGGTTTTACGGTCCGTTAACCTTTTAGGTACTCAAACTAACAAAGTGCTCCTTCGTACTCCTTTTTCCCAATGCCGATAGTTGTGATTTTTCTCTACTTTCTACGATAATAATTCCCAACTGGTTCTAGTCGTGGCTTTAAGGACACCCTTGAACATGGCTGAGAAAAGCATACTTACCTGGCGTAGAGGTTAACCGTGATCACCAAGGCGTGTTCCTCCGGAGTGAGACTTGGCCATTGCACTTCGGCTTAGTTGACCTCTGCGATTATTCCTAATGTGAATAACTCGTGCGTGTAATTTTTGGTAGCCGGGAATGGCGTTCGCGCCGTCCCGACATAAATAATAAATCTCAGAACATTAAAACTAAAAAAATGATAATTAGTAGCAGATAATTTCACTCTGTGCTTGTGTGGGTTCTACAATTTTTGTCCGCTTGAACCGAACTTGGTTTTTCGTTTTGTTTTGAGGGCTGATGTAGCGACATAAATGATGAATGGGCAAAGTGGGTTGGGGTGGGAAATAAATACTATATATAAAAATAAAATATATTGTTTGATTTATTTGAAATTGCACATTTACATATGCATATCCCTATTTTTGAAAGATTTGTTTAAAATTACATATTTTCCAAATGCCGGCTGCTGCTGGCACACCGAGAAGTGAATACTCTGAATGCTCCAAATCGAAATCCAAGACCAAGACCTTCCGTATACTGTATGGTTAGTGGCACTGTGCACAACTCCCACTCATTACCAAGTGATTTCTTGTGGATTATTTTGAGATGTTGAGCAAAAAAAACTAAATACTTTTTGCTGTTTTTCGAAAGTTTATTTGACTTTTTGCAAGACTTAAAAACTAGAGTTGATATTTTCATCAATTCAGAAGGTGAAGGTTCGTTCCATGTTCGCCATCGTTGCCGGCTGCCTCATGCCTCATAGGCACCACACCGCTTACAACTTAAAGTATTTGGTATAGTAGTCGCGGAAAAAGGTGTAGTCGAATTGGCCGTAATTGGTGTATCCCTTGTACTGGTAGTAGGGCTCCATTGTGTCGGTGTGGAAGATAGTCACATCCTTGAAGTACATGTTGGGCACGAAGAATTCGTACTCATCAATCGCGCGGTCGAAGGGATAGCCGAATGGCATGTTGTCAACGAAGCGGGCACCGGATCCAATGCCGCAGGAATAGGTGTAGTCAAAGGTGGAGAACTGCTCGTGGCTGGGGGCGTTGTATGGCATCACCATGAAGAACATCTGCATGGGCATACCCTTCTTCCATCCCATGGGCAAGACCAGGCGATCGGGGAAGCCGCAGTGGGGCTCACTCATGTCCAGAGGGAACTGGTACTTGCCATCGAAGGCCATCATCACGTAATTGTACAGCTCGGTGTAGGTAGTGCGATCCTTGACGGTCCAGTAGAAATCGTTGGACTTGCGGGTGATGACATTGCTGCCGGCCTTCAGGTCGTAGTAGAACTCATCGACTTCCATAAAGTTCATGCGGTTCTCGGTGAGGGAAATCATCTTTCCGAACTCATCGAACTTGGGTCCCAGGAAGGCGCGCACCACAACCTTCTCGACCTTGTCGGACTCGATGGTGTAGGTGTAGGTGAAGGGCTTGTGGTTCAGACGCATCTGGCGGGCATACAGAGACTTGTCCCACACGAACTTTCCATCGTGGAAGACCATCTTGTCGTTCAGCATGTTGGTCACATCAAAATCAACCAGATCGAAGTAGGTGGTCAAATCGCTGACCTCCACGTGCTTCATGGTCACACCGGGCATCAGCAGCTGCTCCTTGGTGTACTTGGGCAGATAGTGCATGAACTTGAAGTAGATCGAAGCGATCGACTTGTAGAACATGTAATACATGGGATCGCGCATCATCGTCTCGAAGTTCAGCATCACATTGGGGTAAACCTCCATCTGGTGGTAGTCGGCATCGGCAAAGTACATATGGGCCAGCATGTACCAGAATTGGTAGAACATTTTGTCCATGGAATCGATGTTGCCCTGCATCATGTTGCCAATGAACTCAATGGATTCGGGTTTGCGCAAATCAATCATGTGACCGTCCATTGTCTTGTAGTAGCCCAGGTCAATGATGTCCTCGATGCGCTTCATGAATCCGGTGATCTTGTCGAGCATTTCGAAGTTTCCGTACGTCTCCAATTCATAATAGTTCTTGCGATAGCTGTAGCCAACGCCGTTGTAGTAGATCATCTGGGGATCGTAGCCCATCTCGATCTGGTGGTACCAGGAGAACTCGGGAATATCGCCGAAGCCGTGCGACAGGCGCTCCATGTAGTAGCGGCTGAGCAGCTGGTGGACGTTGTACAGCCACCATTCACCGCGACGATCGTTCTTCAGACCGAAGCTGGTGCCGTCCAGGAAAAAGGAGTAGTCCATATTCAGGTAGTACCAGTAAGCGTTCCAGCCCAGATCCTCGGTGAAATAGGACAGCTTCGATTCCTCATTGTACAGATCGAGGTCGCGGGTGTAGTCGACGGGCATCCAGAAGATCTTGACGTCCTCCATCATCGCTAGCCATTTGGTGTCCTGATTGAATTCGTAGATGTTCTCGCGGAGAATGTACTTGTCCTCGCTGTACCAGTGCTCGCCCAGACCCATCAGTTTCCACCACTGCCACATCTTGAAGTCCTTCATGTACATATAGTCGCCGTTCTGGTACATGTTGCCGTGCTGCTCTCCCTTGAAGTAAACATCCAAATACTCCTTCTCGTACATGGTCATCTTCATCCACATCTCGTAGTCGAATTTCTCAGCCTCGTAAACGAACTTGCTGTTGAAGAAGAACTGCGGGAAGATCTCGTAAATGGAAGGCAGCATCAGGCCGTGGAAGTCCTCGCGATGGATGACAGCCAGTGTAAGGGCGTAGACAAACATGCCCTCGTTCACATGAATACGGGCCCAGGCGGCGTTGTGCATGAAAGTCTCCCAGTCCTTGGCATAGTAGAAGAAGTTGAAGAGACCGCGCGCCTGCTTGGCATGAGACTTGACCAGCTCGCCAAAGAACTCGCCCTTGGGGAGCAGTGAGTGCGTCTTGTACGCCTCGAAGAATGCCTTCATGTATTTGTCATAGTGCTGTGGGTATTCAAAGTTTTGTATGGCATTAGAAACTACCTGTCTAGGCTGGTGGCAGGCTTTAAGGGACAAACACTCACAGTGTAGTACGACTGCTCAACGTATAATTTATTGCCCAGCTTGATGATATCCTCGATGAACAGAGGATCCTCGATGCGGTAGACCACCTCGTACAGGAACTTCTGCTTCAGCAGGAATTCCTTATCGGCGATCTTAACCTCATGCGTTTGGTGGAAATTGGCCGCGGCGACCAGGCCCAGGCAGGCCAGCAATGCAATGGCAATCTTCATGTTGACGACTCCTTCGACCACACACACTCAACTTTCAACTGCTCCGGATTAGACACACTGAATGGATCCAATGCCTAAAGACTGTTGCCTTTCTCCAGCCACGGCCGCTGCTTATATAGCCCAAATCCCAGGCACCCAATATCGAACAAGGCAGCGTTTCAATGTTGATATCAGTCTCGGTCCAGTGCAGTTCAGTAAAAGTTCAGGGTCAGCAAGTGTATCTCAGGTGGTCTGACCATCTGTCGCAAGCTCTTGGTGCGCAGCTATCGTCAGCGACTCGGACTGTGGCTTATCAATCGCACCAACGCCGCCTAGTCGCATCCGTACAGGTTGTCGTCAAGGGGCATCTGCAGTTGCAATCATGAAAGCCATTAAACATAAGCAACAACAAATCCGGGTACCGCGAGCCAAAAATAAATTTGATGCAATTTTGTTTTTGGATCGAATATTTGTGAGTTTCGCAGCAGCTTGATTTCTGATTAGCTGAAGGTTCTTACCATATCGCTCCATATGTATTGGGAGAATTGAAGTTGGAGTCAAGTTGGGTCTAGTTTCAATGCCAGTTTCCAGAGGATCTTTAACGATCTCTAAGCATTTAAAAGTATTAAGTATAAAGTATTAATATTAAATAAATCAGAGACTGCTTCATTTCTTTTAGGTTTTTCTTTTTCTTTATTTTGATTTTATTTGTAGTTTTGTAATGAAAGTACTTTTCTTAGTTAATGCAGAAAAATGTTGCTATCTAAGTAAGTAGATGTTAAGTTATAATCGACATGGAAATTTGTTTGTATATTTACTTGGGATATTCTTTGAGTGTGATATTTCTTCTTCTTTGCCTTTGTTTTTTCTGTGATTTATTTTAATGTTTTAATTGAATGTTTGTATGTATGTATATGTATGTATGTATAGCAATTAGAATATAAATGTATGAATTTATTTATAAAGTATTTGATTTGCTTATCTCCCGTTTCGCTTACGCTATCGCTATCGCTCTCGTTTCTCTTCATTTATTGGACTCTTCTGCGCTTAGCTGCTTTAACTATACAAAAATTATTTTTAAGTATGCCCCAGCGCCCATTACTAATTTCAATATCAAAACTCTTATGATCATCGCTTCACACTCAAAAATGTATGTATCTCATTATGGGTATATTCCAAGTACTCTCAGAGAGGGGGCGGTGCGAAAACAAAATGCACAACAGAAACTTAACAAACATTAGGGTCCATTATTGTTAAATACACTCATACTTTTAAGAAAAGTTACTGCATTTACGATTTATGCTATTATATATACGATTCAAAATGTATTCTTTCTATATGTATTTGTATCTCTTCTCAGCTTGTATTGGAGTCCAAGAGCCCCAAGAACAATAGTGGGTACAACTATCAAAATGGTGTACTCGTATGCATAATTGTCAGTTATCAGTTAATAATATTACATTTAATGCCATGCCAAATATTTCTAAAGCATCCAGCATGTTTATTTGTCCGTTGCCTACGGCTATTGTCGCACATCTTTCTTTAGTTTGGGAGTTGCACTGCTCTCTGGCCGATCTGCCTTAACATATTGGATATACATAAACACACATCGCTTACTGTAAACATAGTATATGTATTATGTATTTATGTATGTATATCCTGCTTATATAAAAACACCAATTATGCAAATATAGTTAAAAAACGTTACAAGAAATCCATCCATCTGATAACAAAAACTGTTTATTCCCTCTCCACATCCAACCAAAGAGGGGTGTCCTGGAGAGGGATTTACATTAATACATTTGTTTGTCTGTGTGTGGGTGTGTCGTGTGTGATTTACAGATCATCTAATATTGTTACAAGAAGCACCACAGTAGTTAGTAGCATTAAATAACATAGTTTTCCGTCTTTGTTTTTTTTTTCGCTCTTTAGTTTTCTCAGTACATTTAAATTGTGTAAAATTATTGTATTGTCCACCCAACATTCTTCCTCAAAAGTTCACATATCTGTAGATTTTTGTTTTATTGTCATACAAATTGCATTTGCCTTTCCCATCCTTAATTCTTATATATTGTAGGTATATTAATATATTATAATTCCTATTGTACAATGCCAATGGGCTTCAGTTGCGGCCCAGCTAAGGTTTAGGTTTATTCGATATTATTATTATCATCTTCATTTTTGCATTACAATTTATTGTCATTGTGTCGCATAATTATTGTCAGCTTACACTTTACTTGGAATCGCATTGCAAATATTTTTGATTCTTCGTTATTTAGGTTTTTGTTGTTGTTGCTGTTGCTGTTGTAGTTTCTATAAAAATTACAATTTTACGGTACTAGAGATGTAGATGTATAAGTAAATTTAATAAGTATACATGTAAAAAAGTAGAATTCCATACTCGTAAATTTACAAAAAGATCCTTGCTCTGCTCCCATCAACCGCACAGGATCGTCGGCTGTGGCCTAACTTCCCACTTCCCACTTCCCCACTACCCACTTGCACTCTCTATCCCCATACCCCCCTTCGTAGCAGTACATGCATGCATACACATAATTTCAACAGTTTTACATCTTATGAATTATTATCAAGATATGTTTTTCAGATGATATTAGCCTGGTTGTGAATATCGCCTAGCGGCCCAACAATACCCAACAGACACGGCTCTGGGCTTCGTTATAAAATCATAAATTCGTCGAGAGTAATAGAAGGAAGTACCAAACAAAAATAGGGCAGGTAGGTTGTGCGGGCCGGGATATGTGTTAAGTGATCTAGGATATGTGCTCAAAGAACGGAGACCCAGGAGACCCCGTCTGTCGGATCATTTTGAAGTTGAACTCTAATTAATGCCAATTAACTGGCCACGGCCAGAACACTATCAGGCAAGTACATGGCCAGTGAGAAGGAGACGTGTCGCAACCAGACTAAAGACTGTTGAAATTGTGTAGGTCATGAGGCCTACTGCCCAACTGCCAACCGAGCCACCCGATGCACCCATGTCCACCACGTTGATCTTCCAGCCCAGATTATTATGGGTAAAGCACTGCAAAGGGAGATTGTGTATTATGAAATATCTTCTGGGGGGTGGGTGTGGGTTCTAGGGGGACCAACCTGATAGTACAGCTGATCGGGCGCATTCATGGGAACTGTCCAATTAAGATAGTCCGGCTCTCCATCCTCGCACTTGAAGACCAGCGTTTTAACGTACTCCTCAAAAGTCTCAATCTCGGCTGAACGATCGACGGTCAGATGCTCCCACTCGCAATAGCGTCCAGCTGAAAGAGGGAGGGAGGAAATCCATTAATGGAGGGAGTATTACGGGGGAGTTGCTGCACCCACCGGCCGTTGGTATGGCATTGCCATCTTCGTCGTATTCCACACCGGCGTATGCCTTTTGTTTCCTGGCCTCCAGACCCATCTTCTGGCCCAGTCCGCCCTCCGGTGAGTCCGTGATGTAAAATGGATGATATCTGTGGTGCCAAAAAAAGAATCTTTAGTGGAGATACAGCCTACCAATGCTGAGAATGCACTTACCTAGCTGGCTGGGCGGGATCGTTGCCGCCTTCGATGACGAACTCGTAGCTCAGGCCACGCTCCACAGTGATCTCAGGTATCAGCAGATCGTTCACATACCAGGCAATGCCCCACGAGGGCACACCCGTGATGGACGTATAGCCTCGCTTGCCACCCGTCGGCCCAATGCTGGCACGGAACTTCCTGACACCTTCGATCTTTCGCGTGGGCCATGGCCTGGGTCCGCTCTCGTCCTTCACCTCGTACAGCGAACTCTTGCACGCATGATCGTTCTGTAAAGTAAGTCCCCAAAGCTTGAGTCACGAAACGAATCCACTAGCAATTGGGCAACATTCAGGACTTACCCGAGCTGAGAAATTGATGCGAATGTCTTCCTGGTTGTGGTCGCCGGCTGTGTGCGAGTGGGCATTGGCCTCCTTGCGGGCATTGAGCGGTCCAATGGCAGCGATAACGGACACCTCGCGGTCAATGGGAATGGCCGAGTCGTAGATGACCTCGTTCGTCTGCAGCAGCCGCTTGTATCGGATGCTAGTCACTCCGTTCTTGCGATCCCCGCTCACTAGAAAGTTGCGGATTAGTGGGAGACTTGACTGGACCAGCTGATGCAGGCATTTCAATCACTTACACACATGCACATCATTGCGTGCCCCAATCCGCTCATCGGGACAGGCGCCTCGCTGTCCATCGCACTGCGACAAATCGGAGATGAAGTAATCCTCGGCCCGGAACACACGGGCATTGGTGTCGTAGAAGGCAACCACCACATCGGACTGGGACATCTGGGCGCGCCCATTGGCACCCGAGAGGCCAAAGGCCATGTACTGATCCTCGGTGATGCGGCCAAAGAGCTCTATCTGCAGATACTCACCCTGCAGCTCCCACTTCACCTGCAGCTTGTTGGGCAGGATCTCCCGGCAGTTGCTGTACACCGGCCTGGGCGTGGTGGTTGTCTGCAATGGGGGGACAGAGGGAGAGTGTTAGAGGAGCGGCTCGGGCTGTGGGTCGGGGCAGGCATGCATGAGGCTAAGTCTAGTACTCACGGGTGAATACCACCATGAAGGCTAATGCGGCGAGCATAAGTCAAAGAGATATACATTATGAGTTTTGTGCAAATGAGCAAATGCCAGCAGATGGATCGGGCTGTGGTCCGTGGTCCACAACTATCTATATAGATCTATAGATACTTTCACTCGATCCCACACTTACCGTTATCTTCGTCTGGCCCAGGGCTGGCGGCACATCCATGTCCCGTGGTATGTAGACATGTCCAAAGTTGTGCCTGTACTCCACACACCACACGGCCAGCCAGTCGATGTCGTAAACGGTCAGACTGCCCGGCAGCTGAATCTCGATATCCTCGCCCTGGTAGCCCCGCAGCGGTTCCAGCGATCCCACCTCGTTTGGCACCTGGACAAACGTATTTATTAATTAAGTAATTAATCTCCTGCTCTAGCGCTTATTCGATCACTGACCTTTATGCCCATGATGTTGGGTTCGCTGCCATTGCCCACCCAGAAGTAGGCATCGGGTCCGGCGCCATCGTAGTGCAGGTTCGGTCTGTGAGTGGGCAAGTGGGACGGGAAAAGTGTTAACAAAATACCTGAGATAAATCGGGAACTGAGTGGGGGCTTACATGTAGAAGGTCTTGGCATCTAGCACGCTGATGTTGCTGGATCGCAGGCCATGGGCCAGTCGCTTGAATTCGGGCAGTACCCGCGGCTTGGGTATATCCAGACCAGGTGGAATGAATACCTCACCAAAGTCAACCTATAATAAATATATATGATTTTATTTTTCCCCTTTTTTTTTCTTGATTTTTTTATCGTGTATTTTAAACGTTTTTTTTTTGGGTTCTGTGCACCAGAAAGGGGAGCTTAATTTGGCAACTTTTTATGACTACCCTTTGGGACTTTTCTTTATCTTTTATCTACAGTCAGCAGGTTTCCCTTTCCCAGTCGAGGCGTGGCATAGCCACACATAAAGATGCATTCGAATGAATCCTTTTTTTATGCATTTCTCTTTTTAAATTTATTTTACATTACAACTACATGCAATCTACATATGATCTACATTTGACATGGCGCTAAGCAAGCAAGCAAACAAACAAACATTTTGTTGTTGTATACCCAAAAACATTTGTACATAATATATGTTAATGAATGCATCTGTGTGGGGCCACACACCCTTACCCCGGCTACCCCTTACCCTAAGCCACAATAGCCCCCCAATGAACCCCATGAACCACTACACACACAAACAAACAAAAAAACCGGGCATGCGCGCTCAAAACTCCACAAACAAAACTCGCCCATACAGACACACACACACAAGGACACACACACACACAAGGACACACACACACACACAAACTAACCCCAATGTGGATGCCTCTGTGTGGGTGTGTGGCAGCCAGCCAGCCCCCAAGAAGTTTTTTGGCTGTCAGTCAATGGAAGGAAGCGTAGCGCACACACACACACAGAGACACCGCAGAGAGAGAGCGAGAGAGAGCGGAACAGATACAAAATGGGCACCCTGTATTCCTTACGAGTGTATCTACATAGCAGCCAGTGTATTGGTGTGCGTGCGTGGGAGAGTGTGTCTGTATTTATATGCAACCACTTGAGTTAATCAAAAATGTCTGCTGTAATTTATTTTACTACGGCCGCCATCTTTTTTTCGACCGTGCAGCAGCAGCAGCAGCAAACTCCAGGCCCAGGCCCCCCCCCCAAAAAAGGCTCCTCGCCTCTCCACCCATCGCGCCCCAAAAATCGAGTCAAAGAGTTTGGCTAACAATTTACAGATTTTTATTTGAGAATGCATTTTCCATATTCATTTTGTGTGCGTACAACAAACGAAATCTGCTCCGTGCCGTGCCATGGGGCAGAGTTGCCAAGGCAAACTTAAGCAGCTAGGATGGAAGGGGGAGCTGCTGGGTGCTGGGTGTGCTGGGTGCTCTCTTGGCCAATAGATTTGCATATGCAGAAGTGTAATTAAAATCTAAAACTCTAATGAAAGCAAAGTTTCCACTTGCCCGGACGGCCTGACCCATATTAAAATCTGCACAATGCCCGAACAAAAGACTAAAATACAGCAGCAAATTTAAGGCTGGATGCCCTAAGAAGAGTGTCCATTATGTACGAAGGATATATATATACACGATATATATATATATATGTATTCAAAGGATAAGTGGCTTGTCTGAGCAAACCCATCGGCCATTAGGAAGATTATTAAGACCAAATCGATGGAGAGGCAAGAGGCATAATGGTAAAATCTTTTTTTGTGCTGCTGCAGTTAAATTACAAAAATGTAATTACAAAAAAAAAAAAAACGAAAGCCTAGAGCCCGGCTAAATACACACATAAATCTAAGAGGATGGCGCGTGCCATCTTAAACAGAAGAAAAAACCAATTTAGAAAAAAAGAAGAGAAAAAAACAGATAAGGGGAGGAGGACTCACCGTGAAGCGTCTGCACCACACTGACAGCCAGCGAATGTCCTTAATCCTTTTGCCCATGGGTAAGCGCAGTATGATGTCCGTTTTATTGTGGGCCTGCAGAATGGGTGGATCTCTGTGGGTGGAAAAGCAAAGCACAAAAAAAAAACGAGGAAAGATTAAATATTGTAGGGGCCACGGCCACTCTCTCTGTCTGTTTGCAGACATGTATGTACCGCCCATGCATAGTTTATTAAAACTTAAATCCGAAACGGAGCCCACCCACAATTAAAGCGACAAAATGGAATTTAAACATGCCAAAGTATCCACCCTTGGGGCACGCCTTCAGTTTGTACTTCCATTACTAGTACGGGACTAGTGGGACGAGCGCATGGCATTGGATTAATGTGAAGACAGTCACAAAATGCAACAGTTCATTACGGACAGCATCCACAGCCAATTAGGTGGCATATACATGCATTGCATATATGTATGTATGTGTGTATGTACAGGAGCTTGGGGTGAGTGGAATGCCCCGTTGCTGGGGGGGGGCCCATTAAATGTGCGGCAAAAACCACACGACGAACGCACGACAAACCACAAACATTTCTCATTTTCACATATTCGCATTATTTATGAAGCGCACACTCTGATGAAGATTTATGGCTAATGCAACGATGCGAGGCATTACACACGTCTCGTATGAATACTCCTCCCGTGCCCCCTCCCAAGTGAACGGCGATGCCGATTACAACTTTTTGCATTGTGCTCAAAGCTTAAAGCCAATTAGTGACGTTTTTTTTTTACTTTTTGGGGCATCTATCATTGTGCCGTGCATCTGTGGGAATGTCTGTTGGTGCCTTGGCATACTTGGCGGAAATTATCACAATATAATGCTCGTGTAATTAGCAAGAGATGATTGTACGGTCACAACTTCACTCACAGACACATTCGAACCGAATGCCACTATTTGCCAAAGAAGCAATGGCAGGGAGGGGTAGGGGTAATCAACTTGAAGTCTAAGTATGCCAATCCCAAGGGGGTTGGATTCGCTTCCCAGCGTGAGTGTATCTGCTGGCTTTGGGCTGTCGTCATGGCTGGATATTCATTCATCAGCAAGTGCACAGCCATCCATCCAGCCAGCCATGCAGCTTGGCGATGGGCGATGGGATTGAGAGGGATTCTCGAGGGTGCTTGGTGGGGGTTGACGATCGATGAACTGGGACAAGTGTCAGTCGGTGTCGGTTAGTCAGTCAGTCAGTCAGTCACGAAAAAGGTCGCTGTCTAATGAATGTCAGGACAGGCCACGCTATCCGCATTAGACACGGCTAAGCACTTAGCCAACACCCTTGAAATGACGTTGACAGCGGGTCAGAGGTCGACACGACCTCGATGTGTCCATGTCCATGTCCCTGTACAGATTCCAGATTCCGGCAACAGTTGCAACAGTCCTCTCCTCTAATGAGCCAAAACAAATTGAATGGTTCTATGTCAACAGAGCATCAAATGTATCAAGAGAGATACCATCCCCCCATCTGTCGCTCTGTCTCCAGTGTCTTCGTTTCTCCAGTGTATCGGAGGAGCAGTTTTCTTCGAATTCTGTTTGCTTTCGATTTCTGCTTCCATTACTGCTTCCGTATGGCAAATATGTTTGTTGCTTTATTTGATTTGCTTGTCCTCTCGCTTTGTCAATGGTAGTCGAGGCAGAGAGGCGGCTTCTCTCCGCTTCTTCTGTGCAAGTTCGACATTTATTGATGCACTTAGACCACACTCACACACACACACACACAGACACAACTCCTACCATTAGATATCCAACCATCCATCGATTTTATTCTGTTTGCTCTCATGAAGCCTGCCTGCCTGCCTGCCAATAGGAGAAGCCAAGCCTCTCGCTCCCTCTGTGCACTTTTCACCCAATTAGTTGAAATACACAATTCAAAAAGGAAGAGCAAGTGAAAGAGGAAGGCTTTGCGAGCATTTTGTCCCTACAGCGAGGAAGGGCTTACCATTCCATATTTCTGTGTGTGTTCGGGCAGGCGGGCAGGCGCCACTCTCCCTAAGCCGTCGCCAATTTGGCATTTCAATATTTCAGCATTTTCGTGCTGGAAAACTTTTTGCAACTTGTTGCTCGCTGCCCTGCCGCTACTCCCTCCTAATCCTGCTGACTCTCTCGCTTGGCATTCGCCTGGCAAACAAAACGCACAACAATTGCCAGCATTTTGCGGACAATAAAACGCGCCAACTCAGCAGACAAACCAAACCATCCAATCATCCCGTCACAGTGACCCATCCCCATTCCCAACCCCATCCCCCATCCCAACCCCATACCATACCATACTTTGTGCCCCACACCGCAGACCGACTCCTCACCTCATCCACACAAAGGCCGGTGAGGAAACCACCACCAAAAATATTCAAAAATTATTATGAATATTTTATGTTTCCGTGACGAAGCCACCGCCACCGCTCCTGCCCCTGCCTCCGCCCACACTTGTCGCCTGTGTCGGCGGCAGACCACGAACAGATGAGTCCCAGCAACGACTACTCAATTAAATTTTGTAATAAAGTGCAGCGTGGGTGGAATTCTGTCGGTGGGATGGGGTGGGGGCGTGGGTGGCTGGGTTTGGCATTAATCATCCAAGCAGCAAACAACAATTAGCAAAGCATTTTTGCTGAGAAGAGCAATCTCTCGGATATGTAAGGCATAAACGGAGAGGGTGTACCAGGGGGGTATCTGCCTCTAAAGTACACTATTTGATAAGTGTTGCTCGGGCTGTGTTCAATTTTCGTAGCTATTATAAATACGAATGCTATACAATCCCCTTTTTCGCTATAGATAAAGTTGATCCATTTCAAGGCTAAAGATCTTCAGTTCCATCGTATCCAAGAATTTTCCATATATTGCATATCCCCTGCCTGTAGCCAGATTTCCACAATTCCAATATGCTGTCCACCGTCCGCCCCCTCTGAGGTGTGTGAAATGAGTTGCCTACTTTCGAGCGCGCAGATGAAGTGACAGCAACAGGCGAAACTACTTGATGGCTGAGTGGAGAGCAGGGAGGGTGGTAGAGGTAGGCTGTGCTTGTGTACTGCGAGCTGAGGGTGGGCTGGGGTGCGCTCTGGGTATTGCCATCAACTTTTTGCTGTTTAATCGAGTTAAAGCCATTTGCCACATCATCCGCTGGGCAGAATCGGAGGCAAGTCGACAGCCCAAAACTGTTTTTCGTGTTGCGGCTGCGTTGTCAGTGTTGATTAACACAATGCGGGGGGGCAGTGGGATGGGGCAGGGGCAGGAGAAAGGGGTAACAACACGACAATGAAGGACAAAACTAAAACTTCATTTTGCATGCAGCAAATTTTAATGAAATCTGCATAAATCAGCATTAAGCGAAAAGGCAAGCAAGCAACACGAAGGTGCAGGGAAAGGGAAAGGGGTGCCGTGCCCCATGCAACAACGGAGATGCAAATGAACAACAGCCCGGGGCGGGCAGGCGGACAGCGGTTGGGCGAGTGGCATGGCAGCGTGGCGACGTGGCGGCGTCATCCTCCCCCATTGTCATGGCAACGGGCGTTAATCAGCACGGCGTCGCTTTTATGCTTCTCAAAAAATTCTAATTTAATTACTTATGCTCGATGCATCCATTGTGACACATTCCCCACTTGCGACGGTCCACACCAAACCCCTCCCCTGCAAGGCAAAGCGAGCGTGAACACAAAAAGAAGTGAGCAGCAAAGGAGCTGTTGGCAGGGAGCTGTTAGCTGGGAGCTGGCTGCTGGGTGCTGCATCAGGACTCGGATTGGCAGCCCTTCAACGGAGCAAAGCCCGCCAGAAACAGTTGGGATAATTAAAGTTGATTGGCATGCCCGAGAAGCTTAGCAAGAAGCCAACTGAGGCGCGCTGTCACTTGCCGTTCTTTTCACTCTTCCGTCAGCAGGTGGGGCGGTGGCAGAGTCAGTGTCAGTACGAGAGACTTGTGGCAAAAGGGGTGAGAGTGAGTGTGAAGCTTTGGGGACAGGCTGCCTGCCAATCAGTTGCATCTATCAATTATCGCTTGGCGGCATGCCCCCGCAGAATGGGGGATCGCGCACGAGTCTATCAGAATCATTAGACATAATAAACGGGCACAATTTGTTTGAATAACAGCGCCACATAATACAGCAATCATCATCATCATCGTGTCCATGCCGTTCCCTCCGTCGCCACCTTTCCCTGCCAATGTCAGAAGGTGCACCCGGTAATGTACTCCTCGCACTGTGTCGTGTAGTGGAGGGGTAGGGGGAGGAGGTATGGCATGGCATGGCATGGCATGGGTAATGTGTCTGAAAGCGTAAAAGCGTGCAATCGCTGCGGCGTTCCGGCCTTCCACTTCCAACACCCAGCCCCAACCCCAGACCCACACACACAAATGTTGCTCTTTGTGTGCTGGTGGTGGGGGGGGGAGAAGGAAGTAAAGGAAGAGGATGAGATGGAAATGGAAATGGAGGCGATGCCATCGTTGTACATTGAACTAATAAAGCCCGGCACGTGGCATCAACAATGAAACGCATTAAAGTCGATTACAATATGAATGTTTTCGGGGGACCCGGCATAGCCTGGCGTCGGCTGTGGGCTCTCGCTGCTGAGTTCTGGATTTGGTTTGGTTGGGTTTGGTTTGCTTTGGTGTTAGCCTGCCTGCCATATACACATCATCAAACATCATCAAAAGCAAAGGATTCATTCTTCCTCTTCGAGAGCGTGGATACGCCAAAGCAGAGCGCTGAGCAGCTTTCTATTTTTCGAATGTGGAAAATCCAACGCGTAAACACTCTTAGATACATTTATATATACATATATATATATATATATTTTTTTATTTTATGGAACTGCGTAAAGAGCCTGCGCAGTGGGGAGGTATATTTTGCTGGCTCGTTTATTCTCCGCACGAAACGTTCTGTTATTCTTTGGCTTTGGCCAAAATATATTTCTATGGAAAACACACGTAAAAAGCGGTGTACCAAACAAAAAGGAATCGACTATTTTATAACGATTAAGAGCTTATATTTTATTGAAATGTAGGATTTTTGTAGGATTTTCCATGTTTGGAGCACACACAAATACGAGTATAGTTCAAGGCAAACCAATCGGTATGTGCATAATACCCAAAGCAGCGTAGCAGAAAGCAATTTGCGCTCAGTTCGATTGAACAACGTTTGGGGATTAGCCCTTAGGACTTTATCCGCTACGTGAGAATTGCTCAACAATTAAAAATAATTTATATTCGAGTATCTTTGCATAAACAAAGTTTCATGGCTTTCAAACATTGAGAACTAATCGTTTAGTGGGTTTCCAAAATATCTTTAACTGTGGATACCTCGGACTACGACATGTGTGGCATACACCTTCACTTTTTTGCCATGCAAATCAAATACAAAAATTCCCCTGCGGCATGTTTTCTTTTGGCGCACCTGAGAAAATGTCAATGACGAGTGGGGCAGAGGCCGGGCCACTTTACCTTTGCCTTGGGCTTTGGGGAATGAATGTTACAGTGGGATCATGCGAGTACTAGTACGAGTAGGGAGCAGGAGGGCAGGTGGGCTGGAGGGCAGGCTTAGTTTGGGGCTGCATTGTTCGTGATAATGAAATATGCAATGCTCAATGGCTAAGCAGCAGGCAAATGACGTCAAATTGTGTGCGTGCCACGGCAGTTAAGCAAGCGAAGGATGCACCAGCGGATCAGCCGGGTACTAGGACTAAGACTAAGGCTGAAAGCTGAGGCGGAGGCCAAGAGCGGCTTAGTGTGCTCAAGTGACGAGGAGACAGCGGCAGGCAATCGACAGGCAAGCGGCAAGGTAAATAGTTGAGCGGCTTAACCTTGTGGCGAGTCAAAGTAAATAGTGGCAAGAGCGGCGCAAAGCAAAGCAAGAGCCTGCCAGCTTCGCTATCTTTTTTCCCCCCCCGCTCTTTTTCCTGCTGTCTTGCGGCTTTTATTGTTTGCTGTTTGTGGCGGCTATGACTGTGACTGTGGCTGGAACTGGAACTGGGGGCGGCTGCCTCCACATATGTATGACCGCAAATCTAACGTAAAGAAATAAATGAGTTTTTCACATTAGGAGGCAACGAAGCGACGCCAACAACATCAACATTCACATCCACAACAAGAGCAGCGACAATGGAGATCTGGGAAGGGAGAGAAACGGGCACAACTGGCAGGCGAGATGAAAAATGTTTTTTAATTTTTGAAAGTGGTTTCATTGTCAGCCGTGCGTAACGTAAAGTCAGCAAGGATACATGGCCCACACACACACACACACACACACACACACACACACACACACACACACACACACACAAACACCCAGACACTACGAGTAGGAAATGGCCCTGCTGCGCTTGAGTAGCCAGGACATCAGCATCCACAGCTAGAGCCACAGCTAGAGCCCCATTCAGAGCCACAGCCCCCAAATCGGTCTGTGCTTTGACCATCAATAGAGAACCCGAAATATGGCGGGCTGTTTCCAATATACTCACACGCCCTTGTACTCCTCCGGATAGGGAATGATGTAGCCATCGGGGCTGGGGCGCGCCGTCTTGCCCACCCAGAAGAAGGCATCCGGTCCGGTGCCGTCGTAGGCGAACGACTTGACGAACATCGTTGACTCGTCCACGGCATAGATGTGACCCTGGATCCAAGCAAAAAGTGTCAGAATATATATATCATAGTATCATCATCAAACTAGGATGGATAGATAGGCGGTCGTATACCCACCTTGATGCCATGCGCAAAGTTGGTAAAATCTCCGATGTAGCGGCCGTAGTAGGGCTCCGGCGGTGCTCGTCTGGCAGCTGAGAGAGAGTGAGAGATGGAAAGATGGTTTTTTGTTAGTTGTAATGAAATTTCATTTAAACAAACTTTCAGAGTGAGTTTCGTATTTCAATTCAGAGTGCAGTTTCAGGTACACTCGTATATATGTATATGCATGTATATATTTATGTAGTTGCTGCCTTTGATTCTACGGATTCATAATCCGCAAGACTCAAGAAATTTGCTGGACACGAACAAAGAGACAGAGAAGCGGGAAAGCAGGAGAAGGCAGCAGCAGCCAGCCGCACTGCATGGCTCTGTACAAATTAATCCACGAAGAGAGCTTTGCAGAGAGCTTTGCCATACAAAAAAAGTTTCACCCACCTCCCTCGCTACCTACCTCCCTCCCACTCTCTCTCCGTTGAAACTGTCGATGTTCATACCGCTATGGATGCTGGCTGCTGGCTGCTGGCTTCTGCTTCTGATGATGATGACGAACTGGCCTGGCTCTGGCTCTGGCGTCAGTAGTCAGTCAACTCTGTTTGCAATCCTCTTGACAAGTCCCCGGGGAAATTGCTGCCATACCAGACCCATTCCCATGCC
The DNA here is from genome assembly GCF_018151105.1 of Drosophila obscura. Classification (NCBI taxonomy): domain Eukaryota; kingdom Metazoa; phylum Arthropoda; class Insecta; order Diptera; family Drosophilidae; genus Drosophila; species Drosophila obscura. The sequence continues at coordinate 1,421,017 of NW_024542736.1, read as the reverse complement.
CGCTCCCATACCCATTCCCACTGGGATTTCGGCTTGAAATTGATTGAAAACCATGAAATATATTGAAATTCAATGCTAAGACTGACGCTGCAGAGCAGCAAACTCCGCTCCTGGCTAAACAATGCAAATGTATGCCAAATGTTTAAACAGAAGCCAGCAGCAATCAATGGAGGAGGAGCAGCCACGAAAGGTGTCAGGGGGCATGGAGGGCATGGGGCAGGCATCTGCTGCTACCCACCTACCTATCCATCGCTCTGGCAAATCCTTTCGCTGCAATCTCAGTTTGTGCAAGTTCCAGCAAATGATTTCATATTAAATCCTGATGCCGTCAGCTCATTCCGAGGGTGGCTTGGCCTCGTCGCTGTTTTGTGCCGTTGTTGCCAGGGTATTCCCCGGGAATGTCTCAATTGCTTACGGTATCCAGGACAACAGAAACTGTAGAGAAGACCCCCCCGTACCCCCGTAGCCACGTAGCCATGTAGCCACGTACCCGTACCCGTACCCGTAATATGAATTAAATCAACTAATGCGTGCATTAATCTCCAAAGTCTTTGGACCGCCGCTCAAATATATAGCAGAGCACGTGGCCCCATGAAATATATGTACGTGCTCGAGGATATTTATACAAAGTGATGACGAGCACGTTGACATCCTCCCTCCTCCAGAGCAGCAGCAGGTCCGGGCAGCAGCAGATACAACCATCACCATCCCATCACCAGCCCAGCCCATCACCATCCAATGCCATCCCCATCCATCTATCCCACAATGAAGTGAACCGGCCCCAGGCAGCCGGCACACGACCGCTGATGGTTGTTGTTAATAATGTTTGGTAGCTGTTCTGCTCTGTTCTGTTCGATGGGATGTATTCCCAGGAAGGTGGAGAGTTCGATGGAGGAGAATGGCAAGACAGCAAATAATAGTCAATGGACATGTCTATCTTTCTGGCTGGCTGAGTGGTTGTGTCTGGCCTGGCCTGGCATGGCCTGGCCCGTCTTCGTCTACAACTGAGTCGCCCAGATATTTCGTCATTGAAAGTGATAAGATTTTTCACAGCCGATAAAATAAAAGGAGGCAACGGCAGCGGCAACGCCAAGCGGTGGCAATGACGTTGCCAGGCGAGAGCTGGGGGATTTCTTTTTGACTTGTTGCCAGGCTAGCAAAAGGAAAATTGATTGGCAAACGAAACGGACACACAGCTAAAGCGGACAGATGGAAACACGACCCACATTGCGTGACATTTTCAGTCTTTCCCAAATGAGTTTTGCCCGGCATTTGTCCGGGAGCAGGAGCTCAAGGAGAATCACCCGGACAACCATTCGATGCGCTTTGGGTACGCACAGAAAACAATAAACGTTTTCAATCTACCAATCGCATTTAAGTGCAGGGCAGGCAGATCTCCTGAGAAAGGGGCAGACACATAAGCTCTGTAAATTAACGGGTTGCCAGGGGTACTTAGCAGGGGATGACGATGAGATGTGACACCCGGACCCAACCCAACCCCTTCCTTTGGCTTTGCCCAAATCTGCATTCTGCCACCAAGAGGGTTGCTTGCTGGCTGCTGCTCCTGGCTATCGCTCTCGTTACCACATTCCTTCCAGACAAGTGCCGTAGCCGAATGAAGAACTCTGAGCCAGGGTGAGGGTGGGTGAGTCAGTGGGTTCAGAGTGGGGGTAACCACAGGCAACCAGTGCATTTGATTCTGTATCTGATTTTGTATCTCCCTGCACGACAGATGGCTGCGATGATGATGGATGGACAACTGATTGACTCTCTCTTCAGTTTACATCAAATATTTGCTTAGGCATAGCAAGCAAGCAATAAGCGGGATTATTTGGTTTATGATCTTGAAATGTATTCGTATATGTCGGGACGGCGCGAACGCCATTCCCGGCTACCAAAAATTACACGCACGAGTTATTCACATTAGGAATAATCGCAGAGGTCAACTCAGCCGAAGTGCAATGGCCAAGTCTCACTCCGGAGGAACACGCCTTGGTGATCACGGTTAACCTCTACGCCAGGTAAGTATGCTTTTCTCAGCCATACTCAAGGGTGTCCTTAAAGCCACGACTAGAACCAGTTGGAAATTATATGGCAAGGGAACGTACAGAGTAGGTGCTGCCAGGGTACGACAGGGGTTGGGTTGGAAAATACAGGTAGCCAGTGTGACATTTTCCGCGCAGCTAACTGCGTCGAGGGAAACCTCGCTAATGATGTTATAACTGCCACAGAGCGAGGGCGACGCGACGAGCTGTTCGTATAATCTTCATATTTATTTCGTTTATTTGCTTGGCGCGGCGGCGACATCAAAGGAACAAATGATAATTAAATTCGCACTAATCTGCCCGTAATTTATTTTATCACATGCCCATCTTCGACTTTGACGTCGTCATCAGCATCCTCATTCCGCATCCTCATCCTCATTCCGCATCAGCCTTAACATCATCATCATCATTCGTATCCTCGTTGGGGGAGGTTCGGCTCTGTGTTCTGGTACGCACGCACGACCAGGACACACGAAATTCCAAATCAAATTTTCATTTACTTCCGAGATAGACTCTCTCCACCCGGGAGCAAAGCAAAGGCAAGGAGCGGAACGGAGCAGAACGGAGCAGAACGGAGCAGAACGGAAAGCAGGTCGCCCCTTGCCGGCGGGTTCATTGGTTGGCCGCCCAACCTCATTAAAGCTGGCAAATATTCCTCCCCAGGAATGTTGTCCTGTACCCTTCTGACAGGGGATGGATGCGATGGGATGCTGCTGGTATTCTTTCTGCATCTGTATTTGTCTTTTCGAGCATGTGTGTTGTGTGTGTGTGTGTGTGTGGGGGGATGGCCAAATCGAATAAAATTTAGCTGACTCAATAAAAATCAAAAAGCGTTAATGCTAACGATATGACTTTAACCTGAAACCGAGTAAATTGTTGCTTGTGTCAAAGCCAAAAAAGGGGGAGTCCTCTCCTGTCCCCTGCTGTCCTCCCATCTTCGTTCGCATTTGGGCGGAAAGGCGGCAGGATATGGCAACTGGAAGCAATATTGCACCGTAATCTGACAGCGACAATTTTTTGCCCGAGCTCGGCCAGGACGGAGCAGGCCTTCTTTCTTTCTTGGCAAACGCTGGGAGCTGAGCTGGGCTGGGCTAGCCCCCCAAGACTTGGCAGCGAAGCGAAAGCGTTTAATAAATGATGATAAATAAATAGGAAAGCGCGAAAAAGGAGGCTGGACCAAGGAACGAACCCAAAAACTAAACAAGGGCTCTGCTAATGAATGGAATGGGCTCTGAAGTGAAGCGCCGCCTGCCAGCCCTCCCCAATGATCGATGAGCAATGGAACCAGAAACCTTTTCTCTGGGACTTGCAGTGCAGACATTTGTTCCAATTACATATCATTGCTTTCCATTTTGATGGCAGTAATTTATCAAATTGCAGACTCTGAAATATATTTATGTATCTCTTGCGGGTCCATCGTTCGCTCCCGTAAACGACTTTTGAACCTGAGCATTTGAGTTTAATTTTGTATTAGGATTTTTACTGCACCAACCACCCAATGGAGCTCTTGAAAATTCAGGGTTCCAGGTTCAGCTACTACAGTCGCGCCCAGACTGAAATCTCTGATTTTTCAAAGTGCACACGGACTGAACTATTTAGATTGAGCCGTTTAGCTAATGCACTAGCTATATAATGTTAATTAAATTTATTATTTATGTCGGGACGGCGCGAACGCCATTCCCGGCTACCAAAAATTACACGCACGAGTTATTCACATTAGGAATAATCGCAGAGGTCAACTAAGCCGAAGTGCAATGGCCAAGTCTCACTCCGGAGGAACACGCCTTGGTGATCACGGTTAACCTCTACGCCAGGTAAGTATGCTTTTCTCATCCATATTCAAGGGTGTCCTTGAAGCCCCGACTAGAACCAGTTGGGAATTATTATCGTAGAAAGTAGAGAAAAATCACGCATTGAGAAAAAGGAGTACGAGGGAGTACTTTGTTAGTTTGAGTACCTGAAAGGCTAACTGACCGTAAAACCGAAAGATCTGTTGAGACTGGGATCAAAGACTACAGAAAGCAATGTTGATGGAAATATCAAAATTTCCGTGCTTACCTAATGTTTAGAGACAAACCACTATAATTATTAGGTAATCTTTTGCTGTGAGGCTAGAATAGGAAGACAGGACGAAAGTCCAGGAAGTCCACTTTCTGACGATTACATCTGAAGGTGAGCTCAAATTTTGGTTTTAAGCCCGTTCTCCAGGTATCTTTGCATCATGCGGCAGGTCTCTCATACGCACTCGAATAACCAAGGGAAACGAAAGAAGCGACTGTCGTGAAAAACTATTATTGGAATAGCTTCCCCTTGTACAGACAGACTTTATTTCAGAATTAGGCGACTTATTTCCTGCAAAGTGTGAGGACTGTTGCTTGAAAACTACTAAACGAATGGTGCTGCAGACTCGCTGCTCTGTTACAAAATATCAAAGGCCACTTAAGGAATGAAATCTTCAATTGGAAATATATATGGACATATGTATGTAAGTCAACACCCTAAGAGTTGGGAAATCTTATTTCCAAAATAAACCTAAAACCATAAAGCATACAAACTCTTGCACAATAATTTATTGCCCATTTGCAATAACATTGCGCAAGAAACCCGATACAATTTACTCGAAATGTAAAAACCATTTGCTGCCTAAAATATGCCCTGAGAGTTTCAAGCAGAGTTTTTAACACTACCATCGCCCCTCCCCGCTTTCGACGAAAATGCTGACAGTGCCGCTGTTCTCGGTCATTTGTCGATCAAAACTAGAGTCTTAAAGATTTTGTATTCTAGATTAAATCAGTCGAATTCTTACACATACAATATACATACATATATGTTTAATAGAGGCACTACGCCAGTTAACGGAAAATAAAGAAATAATTTTTAACTTTCAGTGATGATAAATTAAACTTTTATAAGTAAATGTTCCACCGTTTCTTCTTCTGCCGAATCCGTAATGCAGCTTTTACAGAAATAGTTCCGAGGAGCAGCTAACAGCTGAGTATTTATCGTTCCATATCTCTTTAATTTTTGCCCTCTTACAGCCCTGCATAAACCAAGCGAATCTTTTAACACGCTTAACACTTCAACGATGTCATTAATATTTTTTTACCACATTAACGATTATGTCCAATCTGTAGCACAGATAGGTTTGCGAGGATGATTTTGGCAAACACTCAATCTACATAGTATAACCAATTCTAAGATTGTGATATTTATTATTTATGTCGGGACGGCGCGAACGCCATTCCCGTAGGGTTGTCAAAAATATATCAAAATATTGATATATCGATATATTCAAAAAAAATATATTTATATCGTGATATTTTTTTGCCAAATACAATATTTGTATTTTTTTTGTATTTTTTGATATTTTACGTTTGGTCACATTTACTTCGCAACCAACGGAAACGGTATGAGCTCCGCAAAGCAATTTTTCTCATTTCATGGAAAATTCGGGTAAATGCAATTATGAAGAATAATAAAAACCAGGGAATACACAAGAGCCCACCTTAAAAACAAACACATGAGATATATAAAGGTATAAGGGTAGAGGAGAGGAGATGACGAACAAGCGGGGTTTGAACCAAAACGTAAAGAGAAGGACGCGATGGGAAGAAAGGGATGTTTGCGAAGAGGGAGGGGGATATGAACAAGTGGGTTGTTTGCGAAGAGAGGACGCGAGGAAGATAGACAAGCGGCGTATTTGTTCGAAAATGAATGAGATGGAGGGATGGGAGACAAGTGGGGTTGTTGAAAAATTGAAGAGTGTGAACGCGATGGAAGTAATATGAACAAGCTGGGTATTTGTTCGAAATTGAAATGGAATGTGAGGCGATGGGTAATAGAACAAGCTGTGCGGTTTGTTCGAAAAATGAATGAGAAGTGAGGATGTTATTGATATTAAATAGTACATTTTTATTTCAGAATCCAGCCAACTGTGAGACCAGCTCAATATCAAACCAGATAGCCAGCTCACCATCGAAAAACTTTTATGTCCACAGTAGCTTAAGGTAAATATGATATGAATTATAATTTTTAAATTGTTTTTATATTTAAGGTTTTATTTATTTAATTTCAGAAAACGGTCCTATGGATAAAACTATTACCAATGCGTTACATTTTTATTTGTAGACAACTTGCTGTACGTGCAGTGGAAAAAGAAGGCTTGAATTTGATGAGGTTATTCAACCCAAATACAAAATGCCTAGCCGGCCAGGCAAGTATTTATTTATTATTTTTATTATTTATTGTTTTATTAAAAAAAAAAAACTCATAAAACCACAACACTCCCATCGCATTGCATTTAATAGATACATATATGTCTATTTATTAAATTACTTATTCGCAGATAACGTATTTGATGGAAGACAACTATACTAAGTGCACAGCGGTATTGAAAGAGGCTTTGAAGGAGGTCGAACACATAGCATTCACCTGCGATGGTGTCACCATCACCAATTCGACTCGCTCATTCCTCACAATAACAGCACACTTCATAAAAGACAAAGGACTACAGGCGATTTGCTTGCAAGCCGTTAAGATGAACGAGGTTGGTTTTATTTATTTTTATTTGATTTTTCTAGACTTATTAGGTTACACTACCCGGCACCATTCCCGCTTCGAACTAACTCATAGAGACGGTATATGTGAAAAAAGGTACTCCAAAAAAGTTAAAAAATACCATTTTTTAAAATTTAAAAAAGGTTCGTTTGAGCCATAGTTTTTTAATTAGGTAAAGCCCCAATGAGTTTGGTTGGGTAAGGTTTTGGGTGGTTTTTTTGTTTTCTTTGTTGTTTTTTTATAATTACTCTATTATGGGTTCGGTATATTGACTTCTGAACGTGCGCGGGGTGGGGTGGGGCGCAACTGTAGCCCAACATGGGGCCCATTGGGGACACTATTGGGTGGCGTTCCCACTTTGGCGTTTTAGTGGTACGTTTTTTCAGTCACCATGCGCCGGAAGGGGGGGGGGGGTGCAAGTGAGCGATGGTTCAGTTAGTGAGTTTGCTCATGGGCATTTACCGCCCAATGGTTGGCCCGTGGGCCGACTTAATGAGGTGTTGGTTCGCGACGAGGGGGTACGTAAGTATTCCACTTGGGTGGGGATGTGGCCTACGGCACGCGAGTATGTCGGCGGGTTCGAGGGGCGTTGTGGTGGCTCGTTTTGTTGAGGGCCGGCGTTTTACCTTTGTTTTTGGTTATGTTTTGTTGGTTGTTTGGTTGTTGTGTTTTTGTTTTGTTACCCAATTGCAGGGATACAGCCGGATGACGGTTTTGGGGTACATCCGCAGTTGACCCGCCCCGGTCAAGGATGTAACCTGTACCGCTACCAATTGGGGGACCCATAGTGGTCCGCGGCGGGGGGCTGCCTGGGGGCCGGGGGGCCGTATTGGTGGGGGGGCGTGGGTGGGGGGGGCGTGGTAATGTGTAGTGGCTATTATATGGGACTAGGTAAGTTTCAATGTTCCTGTGTGGTATAGGGGGGGCGCGGGGAGATCTCGTTGGTCTTTATTTATTTGCAACCCTACATTCCCGGCTACCAAAAATTACACGCACGAGTTATTCACATTAGGAATAATCGCAGAGGTCAACTAAGCCGAAGTGCAATGGCCAAGTCTCACTCCGGAGGAACACGCCTTGGTGATCACGGTTAACCTCTACGCCAGGTAAGTATGCTTTCCTCCGCTCTGCATCGGGGGTTCCATGCCCCCACGACTAGAACCAGTTGGGAATTATAGTGCACTATCTGTACAGTGTCACCTAAAGTATGCAACAAAAAATGTTACCCCTAAGGTCGCTCAGCCGAAGGGGGAGAGAGCATCCCTTTTATTTTGTTATCACACGAAACATGAAGGACATTCAAATCCTCGTGCGCATTATCTGCTCCGTGGTAAGCCCGGCACTCTTGGGAGATTTGTAAGCGACACGCTGTGCTGTCGCCGCCGCCGCCCCCTGTCTTGGACGGAGGCGTAGCCGCTCAGCTGGAAATCATTGGCACAACTCGCATTTATATTTATTTCAATTTTATGACTTCGTGTTAGCCGAAAAACGTAGCCACAAACGAAATGAAACTCAAATATGTACAGAAAGTTTCAATGTGGTTGATGTGCGTGGAATGTAGGGAGGGAGGAAGGAACGAGCGAACCAACGAGTCGCGAGTGCAGCAGAGTGGGCGGGGGAGGAGTGGAGTGAAGTGGAGTGGGTGGCTGATGAAGTGGGTGGGGCGGGAAGCAATGTGTAAATCCAGCGTAGAGATTAGAACATTTTGCGCGCCAACATCAGAGAGAATTATTTGGCCGAGATGGATGGGGGCTGGAGGCGTGGCACATTTGCACCCAACACAAAACCAAACACAGACATTGTGCGGTCTCTCTTTCACTCCCCTGCTGTGTGTGTGTGTGTGTCTATCTCTCTGACTCTGTCTGACTCTGACTCTGTTTGGTGGTGGTTCATATGCAACCACAGTCTCCCCAACTCTGGACCTACTCCCACTCCAGGCCAGCTCTTGGAGCATTTTGTATACATTTAATACTTTAGTCCGTAGCAGCAGCAGCAGGGGCAGGGGCAGAAGGAACAGCAACAGGGGACCAGAAAGAGAAACCTCATTTTGTGGGGGGGAGTGGGAATGGGAATTCTTCCTGCGCGGCACGCTTGAGCTAATTTAATCGCTGCAAATTGCTCGACAATCTGCAAGGCATTAGAACTACTCCACACACACACACACACAGAAATCCGAGAGCCCCCCAGCTGAGAGCAAGAGATTTGGCCATGGATAGCCTTGTGGATGGGTATTGGGATGGAGTTGGAGATGGTGCCAAATTCGGGACTGGATCTGGGGGGAGGGGGGGATGGGTGAGTGGCTGGTTGCTGGTGTGAGCAAGATTACATAGCCATGGATACGCCAGAACATGGAGCTGGAAAAAAAAAAAGTTTGTTTTCTGTTGACTGCAAACATGCGATAAGCTTGTTAAAAACTGCACTCTACCACTCCGCCTCCCCCCGCCAAACTCCATTCTCATTCCCATTCCCATTTATATTTCCATTTCCACAACAACAACAGCAACAACAACAACATGTTCAATACGCAATGACAGCAAAGAGTGGATGATGAGGATGTGGACAGGAAATGATGTAAGCTGCATTTCACAACCAAATCAGTTTGACATTATTTTTTTTTTTTGTTGCTGCCATAATGGCTGTGGGTCTGTCCCTATTCGTGGTCGTCGCCCACTGCAACCCACCGATCACCGCCCACCGCCGCAGACAATTGAATTTCAATGAAGAGTGCTCCAACCTCCAGTCGGAGGTTCAAATGGTTGGATAACAGGGCAAGCAGTGCGAGCAGTGCAAGCAGGGCAGGCGTAGCGCAGCGCAGGCAATCGGCGCTGCGCTTAATTGGCTGGTACACCTAGCTGGTACATCCCACAACTCGAATTTGTGGTGGGTGGGGGTAAGGGATTTATGTAGATCCAGCTAAATCTTTCCGCGTGGGCTGCAGACAAGCAAAGCAGCAGACTATTTTTGGGCACATCCTCTACAAATGTGCACAAATGCCATTCAATGTCGTAGATGGCTGAGCTTAACAAAACTCGTATGCTCGTACTCGTATGTGTGTTGGTTTTTTGATCCCCTTTGATCATTGCTGAATAATGCTGAATAATGCCTGTTAACTAGCATTGGGGGAGTCAGATATTTCAAGCTAGATTATATCGTATGGTGGGCTGCATTATACATAGATACCCACAGCCACTTTCATTGTCTTCCTCAATCCACTAAGCCTTGTTGGCCAGCTGCAGGCGAGACAGAGCCGAGCCAATAACATCAATTAGTTTGTAAACTGGTTTCGATTTCGACCACTGAGAACTGGAATCGCATGCGTAAGAAGTCAAGGCACGCACTCTTTTTGGGCCCGACACACTTTCATTTTAGCCCGGCTATGGCATCGGTGGCAGTTCCACTGGCGCTGCAGTGCATTTCATATAACTTTTCTGTGCTTCGGTTTGTTCGCAGCATAGTAAGTGAGTGTTACGTAAGTGTCGGACTGGGGACTGGGGACTGTAGCTGCTGCAGACGACGACGACGACGACGAAGATTGCTGCCGACTCACTTCTGTTTGCTCCACTAGCAGTCGCTGCTCGTCGTCGGCGTCGGAGGCGTCTCTTGATGTGTTACTTTTGGGCCAAAACACACAGTACAGGCGAAGTACACAAAGGCCTTGCCCCGCCAGTCTAGTCTGCCAGTCCGAGCCGAGAACCGGTTTCCAAGTTACACCATTCCCTCTAGGTATTTTTTTTTTCTTTTTTTTTTGGGCATTACCTCGCACAGCGGCTGGGCGGGGACTGGGCTGTGGGGACAGTCATAGTCACAGTCGCGAGCGAGCGAGATATGAATGATTTAGTTTGTTTGCGGTTCATTGGCCTCCTCTCTAATTTCTTATCGGGACATTTTGCATAATGCGCAGAGTAATTTTTGGCAATAAATTAGAATTTTCACGTTCCCAGGCGGCTTGGCAGCTTCCGCAATTGATAAGCAAATGTCAAGCATACTTGCGTACCAAATGAAATGAATCGATTGAGAGGTGCCCTCTCCGGCTCCCTCTCCCACGGCCTATTAAGTGCTGCCCATTATTCAGCTAGATAAAGACATGCACAACGAATGCGAAACAACTTGAGGAGTGGCTAAGACCTGGCGAATTTCCTGTCTTTTGTTGGTCATTCGTTATAATCGCCTGTGGCTCAAAAGCGCTTCCCAGGCAATTCTTTTCTTTTTACGCTCCAGTTTGTAGCTCTGCCCAACACCTTTCTGCCCCTCATTCCCAGCAGGTCTCTCTCTCCAGTGTGGCAATTCAAATCTCTATTATCTGACCGCTGACCAATTGCGTGACCAGCTCGGAGTTGGCTTCGGTTCAATGAACCTGCACGTTGCGTCACCCAGCCCTGGCCACGTCCCTTGTTGGCCTGCCTAATTATGGCAATTAAGCAGTCATAGCCAAAGTAGTATGCAAAAGAATGGCAATGCTTTGATTTAGAGCTCCCAATTTGCATAATTTATACATATCGAAACGAATCAAAATCTTCAGGCCAAATGAGTCGGATGTATGGAAGATTCTCATGCAGGAATCTTGCAAGACTTGGAAGTGGAAGTGTTTGAAGATCGTTAGAGTCGAGCTACGATCCGAGTGTGAGAAAGGCAAACATGACTTATGGGATATGTCTAAGCACAATAAACACTCCATTTGGCTAGAAGTGGGGGGAGCTTCCTGTTCGAGAGATTTTACTTTAATTGCTCAACTTTGTTAGGTGGATAACTCTGGGATATTCTGGCTACAATCATTACGATCTACACTACGTTGACAATTGTTCTCCACGAGTATAATGATATAACGAGTCTTTTTGCTTTCTGTAAATCTGTCAATTAATTACCGCGTTCGAATTGTTTTTTTGTAGTCTTTTCCTTAGATGCTCAATCAGTTTTCAATGTTTTGAGTTGGGTTGCGCCACACAAATGACGCATCAAATTTTATATTTGTTTGTAAATGAATTCATTATAAGTACCCCATAGCCAAGAGGCATCATCATTCGCGATACTGCCAACAGTTTTATTGAGTTCGCACTCGCCCAAGCTTCAATTGGGGGGGTCTTGAGGGTCTGCAGCTGAGGCTTGAAATACTCGTAATTGAAGTTTTTTTCTTTTTTTTTGTAACCAAAATTGCTTAAGGCCAAATTCAGTTATAGTCTACTCGACCAACTGAGCATTTATTGAGCTGTCTGGCAGAGATGAAAAACAAACCACAAGATAATATTGGTATTGGTATTTATGTATGTATGTACATATATTGTGGTCAAGTCTGTCAAGTCAACGAAAAGTAAAAGTAAAAGTGTCCCCCCCACGCACAAGGACATCAATAACCTATACGTATATGTATTGGATCCATATACATACATATGTACATAATATATATATGCACATTTACATGTGTAAAAGTGCAAACACACACCGACACCATCGACCACACACTCACCTTGACAGACGCTGCAGTTCAGCAGCATTGCAACAGCAACCACAACGGCAAGCTGGGACCATGTGATGGTTAATCCTTGTGCTGTTGATGTCCTCGTTCGCCTGGTTGTTGCTGTTGCTGCTGCAGTTGTCGGTGCTCCTGTTTGTCCCTGACGACGCGTATTCCTCCATGCTGATGGTGATGTCGTTTCCACGACTAACTTGGTCGCTTTCCTCCACATTTTCGATGCGGAAATAAAACAAAAGCCAAATCAAAGCGAAAATAGTTTTGCTATCTCCAAGACCTGCGCTTGCGTGCGTGTATGTGTGCGGTGCCTGTGCGGATAAGGTGCCCACGGATGGGGGGCGCTAATGATGCTCCCGACTCTTAGGTAGGTGGCGGCTGATGGCTCGCATTTAAAATCAGATTGGAATGCTCTGGCACTGGCTCTGATTTCGTTTCGTTTCGTTTCGATTCTTTTCTCTTCGGTTGGTGGGTTTGGTTTTTATTTTTGTGGTGCAAATGTCGCTAAAAACTTGGCGTAAAATGTAAGCCGTTCCTTTTGCGTGGTATCTCAGGCTCCGCTATGTACATAGGATGCCATGGTATTGGTGGACTGCCTGCGTGTGTATGCGTGTATACATTGTATATATGTATTTACGTTCCACTGTTACGATTTTGTTACTTTTTTTGTTACACTACATACTTTATAACTCTAAGTTGCATAACATTTATTAATTCTGAATTTTAATATTTTTGTGGTTGCTCTCACTTATAAATTTCTTATAGAAATTGTTTTGCTATATTATTGCACAATTCACATTTATTATTTTTGTAGTTGGGGCTTATACACACAATTTACTTTGAGTAAATGTTTTATTTGTGTTATGGGTAAGTTGTTAAATAAACTATTTAAAAAACAAACGAAAAGTGGTATTTTGGGCTAGGCCCATTTCAATTAACTCGGTTTTTTGGCTCACGCACTTTTATTTGTGGCTTTTCATACGGCTTGTAAATGGAATTAATAATTATAATTATAAAAAGTTGATTTATTTTGTATCCGGTTCAGGGGCGGATTGGGTTTATTGTTAAAAATTCGGTTTGATATTTCAGCGCCAAATGCTTGTGGAGGAAAATTAAACGGAAAGAGCGTTCACGCGCGCGTCAGGGAATCAAATCAGCCAAGAAAAGTCAAGAAAAAACGGTTCCAGTCTAAGTTTGATACGAGTTGCGTGGGGTTTGAGCGTGACGATAACGATAAACGGCCAAAACACCAAGAGAGGGCTGGTATTTTATGTACCATGCGCCGCTGGTATTTTTGTGCCAATTGCTCAAAATTTCGCTATTCTGGAGCTGTTTCTTGACCTCGGATTGGTTATTATTCGCGTTTGTTGAATCATTTCTGAAATAGATAAATAAAACAAACAAATGATTAAATAAATATGAAATAATCAAGGCATTCCGCTGACTGCCGCCATTCGGTATTTTTAAAAGTGAGCGAGTTCTCGAGCAAGTGTTCTCGCCAGTGGCGGCACTGAATGACGGTTAAATTCAAACGTTTGGGAGCATGAAGCTAGCGATAACAATGCTGTTTATATGCATTTTGCTGTCAGTTTCGCACTTTGTCATGCCTTGCCGCAAACCGCAGAAGCTACAAAAACATGAAAGGAATTTCAGGAAAACATGCAATGCAAATGACTTCACACACGAACAAAGGCTGCCCCTGCGAACTGTATTTATGTATGTGTGTGTGTGTGTGGTTGACACAACTTTAAACAGTTGCATTTGCGGTCAAACTGTTTTTGCAGTTGCAGCCACAAAATAATCCTTTTAGTTCGCGTTTGCTGATGTTCTGTGTATATTTTATATATGCGTGGCAGCAAAGTCACCCGCAAAAGCCAACAAAGTATTTTCTTTGCCAATGATTCAACTGAATGTCGACTTTAAGGGTCTCTCCACTCAGGAAGTCAATTCGACCAGCAACGAAAATATTAAGACGTCTAGGAAAAACTCATTTAAAAGAAATGGAGAGCAGCGTAGCATTTTAATGCGGAGTGCGCCAAGACCTGGCCGGTCAAAGACCAGGCTGAATGCTGAAGGGTAAGAAAATGGAGCTCGAACGATATGGGGGGCAGCAACAACAGAAATGGCAGCCGAAAATGAGCAGCCGCCACACGAAGTGGGAAGGTGTGTGGTGGGACAGTGGGACAGTGGGACAGTGGGAGGAGATACGACGGCCATGACAGCATATCCGGCAGAATAGAAAGAGCAAGAATTTTACTACAAGCGGAGGAACGAACCAGGCGCGTAAACACTGCAAGTATTCATTCCACGATGCCCCCTCGAAACGAGAGTGGAGGTGGTAACCGCGCATGGAAGTCTGCGTTCGGCGCATGTCCACTCACACAGATGCAGAGTCCTGTACATAGGATGTCACAGCTTACATGCCGGCATACGAGTACCAACAGCAAAACAATAGACCCCCCACGACCCAGACCTAATAAAGCAACGAAGTCAATATGGGAGTACATTTTTAAAGATTCCTGGAGCAACGCCCACTATATAATAATTTTAAATATATATTTGATTATTTTTACAACCCGAATTAAGTATATATATTATTTTTGAAAATGTTTTTTTTTTTTCAAAAGTGCGCGGTTCTTATTTAAATTGTAGCGCCATCTGGCGGAAATTCGAAAAAGTAAAGTACACAAAACGCGTTAAGAAATTGGACGATATGCCCATAATTTAATACCGAAAAAGGCAATAATTTTTGTCCTTGAAATCAATTAATTGTAATAAAAACCATTCACTAATGTATCGACCATACCGACTGCTTATTTGCAATACTGCACTCATTTCTTATGCAGGGACAAGATCTCAAATCGTGAAGGAAAACTTTACAGAGGACGATTAACCCATTTTCGACCAGGGGGTATTTAATATATCCACGAAATTTATGAAACTTTAACATATTTTACTCATTACAGGTGAAAGATGTCGGTGGTCATTTTCGTTTTGTAAGTAAAGGGTTTTCACTGTTTAAATACAAGGGTGTTTAGGGGGTTAAGTCTCGTTTAATCGCCGGATTGCCCTGGTTTTTCTACCCTGGCTCCTATGCCCGGGAAGTCCTACAAATTCAAACAAAAAAGAGGGAAACACTAGATCAAACCAAAAATATGTTTTTTAACAATCTGAATTATATTTCTTATTTATTTAAATAGACAAAACACTTGCAATTAATGTTTTAAATTTGTGGTATTTAAATGGTATTTCTCGAAACTGAAATGGTATTTAAAGGTATTTATTTTCTGGCCGTATGGTATTTCTTATCGTTATCGTCACGGTCACGCTGCGGACGAGTTTCTGTTAAAAAAATACAAAATTATTTGTAACAAATATAGAACGAAATATATACATAACGAAGTGCAGAAAACAATGAACTAATGTAAAGAAACAGTGCAAGTACTCCATTTAGCGTGTTCCCCGCGTGGAACTACATTTTTTTTTCGTTTCCCTCATTTTGTGTAATGGTAATGTGCGCTTGTGCTTGTGTGTGAGAGCGAATCGAGTAAGTACCGACACCAAGACACACCGACAGAGACAGCGACGACGACTCGACCAAAAAAAGGGACAAAAACAACAAGCAACGCCTCGGCGCACTGAAATTTGAGTCAAAACTCGCACACAGTTTTTTTTTGGGATACAAAAACATCCTAGCCTTGATCGGAAACTCAAATCGACGAATTATTTTCCTGCAATTTAAACATTATTCACCTGCAAAATTAAAGCAAAACGTTTTTTCTTTTTCTTGTAATTGTAGAAAAAAAATTACCGTGAAACTTTAGCAGTAGCTACATCTTTTCAAAATATATACATATGTACGTATACAAGTCATCCCAGTTGTTGGTGCGAATGTGCGTGTAAAGTTCGCGTGTTTTCGTACATACCCTAGGTACATGGAATATTCGCAAAATATTCCGGGGGAGTACAAAAGTCTGACGACTGAAAACACAGCAGCAGCAGGGACAAGGCACGGCTAATCTGAGTTTTGGGCTGAGGAGCAGGACTTGAAGAAGCAGCACCTACCACATATTACGCCCCATATTGGGGCTTGGCACAGCAGCAGCAGTAGCAGCAGCATCAGCGCAACAACGCAGCAGCAGGAGCAAGAGCAGCAGACGCATCGTCAGCAAAGGCAGCACGGGAAGCGGTAAGCGCAAAATACACAAACACACACATACACACACACACACACACACATAACAATTAGATAAATAATACATTTGTTTTTCTTAATGTAAATAATTTGTCATAGTTATTATTTGTTCTTAAGTTTTCGCTACGCCTTTGGGAAGCGGTTATTGTTCCCTCTGCTTTCCCCCTCACTCACACACACACACGCACACACACATGCACGCGTATACGCTGTTTCCAATCAGACCGAACTGTGGCTTCCAATCAGAGTTCTGACTTCTGGGCTCTGCACCTCTGCTCTGTTTTGTTCTGCACCCACACAGACGCCAACTGGTTTTTGTTTATAAACAAACAAGAATCAACCGAGAATTCCGCGCAAGCAGTTTTCGTTCTTCTAGCTAATGCAGCGAGTGGAGTCAGCGTCTTCTTCGTTTGGGAACAGGTTTTTCACCGCCCACCCCCCGTGTGCATTGGGCCCAAATGCGAGGTGGTTGCACTGTCAGATGGTTGTTGGCCCCAAATGCCATGGATTTTCTAGGCCAAGAGTAGATGGAGACCACCAGTACAGTGGGTACTGCCTAAGAAATATGCAAATGCTGATTGATTTTCCATACGGTAGATGTCTGTGAATGCCAGTCTTGACTGTAGATTTTATGTAGGAAAGTGTTGAGGTTGCTCCCACGCCAAGTGCGGGGGTCCTCCTACAGCTGCTTCTTTGTTCAAGTTAGGTTTGGTTTTTTTTTGTTTTGTTGTGCGCCACCTGTTGTTGTGTGTCATCGGCTAAGAACGCCTCTCTGTTTAGCGACACTCGGACGTGCCACAACGACAACTGTTTTGTCATTGATAAAACCCGCAGATAAGGCAGCGGCAAATGCCAGAGCTTTGGCCATCTTCGATCGCCGGGTTGGATATTTTCACGCCCCACTAGTGAATGTGTGTGTGTGTGTGTGCGTGACATCATGCCAATTGATGGTGCGCCGCTCAATTGAGAGGCAATTCTGTCACCGCAAGAGTGAGGAGCAGAGAGAGTGAGGGGCAGAGAGTACATATTGTTTAACTGTTTTTAGAACTTAATTCCGTTAGTCATAAGTGCATGAAATGCCGCTTTTTGGGTTGCTTTATTCCGACTCCTCCTCCTCCTTCCACTGTCACCACCACCCAACACACACCCAAACCCACCCCCCCACACACACCCACACGGATGCATGCAATATGCTTTTTACAATAATCTGCAGACCATCATCGGACCATTTCCTCGCATTTTCATTTCCATTTCCATCTTACTAACATAACGATTTGTTGTACATTTGTTCTGTTCCTGGGTGCCGCTCATGCCGGTGCTTTTTGGTTACTTTCTGTGTGTGTGGTGTGTCTGTCTGGGTGATCTGCGTGAATGCGTGCGTGCAGATCCTGCGAAGGTCCTCCCATGTTCCTGCAAGCGGGAGGGGGTGGGAAGGGAACCAGGCCACAGTCTACACACCAACAGAACCACAACCACCACCAGACGGCGCATTCGCACCACCATCACCTCCAGCAGCAGCAGCAACAGCAGCAGCAGGCGGTCCAGCATCAGCAGCAGCAGCAGCAGCAACAACAGACAAGGAACACACTGTTGCATCACCCATCCTCACAGCAGCAGCAGCCGCAGATTCCACAACAGGATCCACAACAGGCCCACGCCCTGTACGTGACAAATCACAACAACCTTCATCCACATCAGCAGCAGCTGCTGCAGCAGCAGCAGCAACAACAACAACAGCAGCAGGTGGCGCAACATCATCTGCAGCAGCAACACCAGCAGCAGCAGCAACAACACCAACAGCAACCGCAACCGCTCCTCTTCTATCAGCCATACGGGCCCCACCCGTCTGGCAACAGCAATGCCAGCATTGGCGGCGGCGCTGGACTCCAATTGAGCGCCGCCGCCAGCAACAATTCCCTGGTGCAACATACGCACGGCAGCCATGGGCATGGCAATAACGTGCTATCGTCCTCCAATAGCAACACCAGCCTATCCCGGGTCCTAAACAATACGGGCATGCCGCCACACTTTCCGCAGTCAGCTGGACTGATCGCGCCCCCCGGCGGCAATGGAGGTGGGGCCGCACCGACAGCCTTTATGACCACCGCCTACATACCATTCAATCCAACCGGACCGCTTATGGGCATGCAGCCCCCGATGGCATTCCCAAACGGAGCTGGCGGCGCCCAGGCCTTCTATACGGCAGCCACACAGCCACATCAGAAGCAGCTGCAGTCGGCAGCCCAACAGCAACAGCAGCAGCTGGGCACTGGTCCAGGAGGCGGACAGGTTACGTACCTCATCCCCAATGTAAACAGTGGCAGCAACTCCCACAGGGGCATACGCCAGCGCTCGGTGACACCCCAGCAACAGAACTACTATGCCTATGCGGTGGCAGCGCCCAATACGCCGCGTTCCACGATGGTCGGCCCAACGACGCCAGGATCTGTGCCACCCATGATGGGTGCACGCAACGGTACCCTGAACGGGGCATCCCCATTTCATATACAGCCGAACTTTATGCCCGGCATAGCCCTGGGACCTTCGACTGGGATCAATGCTCCGTCAATGCTGACAGCGCCACCCGCCACAACGCCAGGGGCTGGCGTTGGCGGCGGCCTGCACGCATATAACC
The DNA here is from genome assembly GCF_018151105.1 of Drosophila obscura. Lineage (NCBI taxonomy): Eukaryota > Metazoa > Arthropoda > Insecta > Diptera > Drosophilidae > Drosophila > Drosophila obscura. Next base: position 1,402,121 of record NW_024542736.1, on the reverse strand, counting down.
CACTCATGCAGACCAGCAATGCGCCACCAGCATTGGGAGTGGCCAATGTGCCAGGAGGAGTGGCCGGAGGAGTTCCGCCTGGTGTGGGTGTGGGTGTGGCTGCTACAGTACAGAGCGGAGTAGCTGGAGTACCCGCCGTTGCGGGAGGAGGCTTTGCCACCGGCCCACCGTTGGTGGCACCGCAAGCGGCAGCTGTAGCAGTTGGCCAACCGTTGCCCATTGTCTCGGAGAAGGTTCGCCGTCATGCCATACCCATCATACATCCAGATACCAATGAGATCCTCGATCCGAAGAAGTTTATTAAAACGGAAACGAATCCCGCCACGACGCTGACTCCAGGCACAGCGCTGGAAAATGAAACGTTGTGCTCCCAGTACCAGGATCTAGCTCCCATTGGAATGGCAGTTGATTCTTCTTCAACCACACTGCTCCCTGGTGTTGATGTGGATGATGGCACTGGGATGGTGATGGTCGATGAGCAGCTGCAAACATTGCAGCCTTCGTCCGAGCACATTGGTGGCTTGGTCTTTGTGAATCTAGAGGGGGATCAGCGCGGCAGCTCACCCGTCTCAATGCCGCCCTGTACAACGGATAAGGAACAGATAAGCACCATTGTCAAGGATATACTGGCCAATGCGAGCCATGCAACCGATGATCATCTCAGTTTCTGGCAGACAAGCGACGGTAAGTCTTTGCCCCTTTTTTAACTTTGAGTCTCTCTAAATTCTCTACCCACGGAACGTAGGAGCCTTTTTTTTTGTTGGTGCGAATTTCCGAAACAAAAACTCTTTCGATCAACAGCCAGGAAGAATTTCCATATAAATTTATAATTTTAATTTCGATTTGAAATTGTTGAACAAGAAAAGCTAACAGCAAAAAAAACGAGACCCTAAAATTGGAAGAATTCGATAAATTCGCCACGTCCCAGATTGGGGCATATACTTAGATATAGCTTTTGATATATATATATATATTCAATCCCTTGCAGTGGACAATGTGCCGGAGACCCATGACAGGCAGCTGTTGACTTCGACGAAGAGCGTAGGCGAAGGAGGAGAAGGAGAAGGCGGCGTTACCGGCCAAGAGCAGCCGCATCAGCAGCAACAAAACCAGCAGCAGCGTCCCAAGTCGGCCAACAAACAAAGTAAGTTCTAAGCAAAGCCACACAACGCCGAATGCAGACAGAACTAAAAGATTAAACCTTTTTTCAGGCACCGCCACGCCCGCATCTATAGCGAATGACGTGGCCGAGGCAGCCGCCTTTGGGAAAACGCGCATCACCATCCTGTCCAGAAGCGAATCGATGCTTAATTCAGAAGAGGAGGAGACCCAGGAGCAGCCGCAAGCACAGAAGCCCACGAAATCCATTGCCACCACCGCAGCTCCAATTGCAGCAACAGGAATTCCAGCAGCTTCGGTCGAGCCTTTAATTTCAAGCAACGAAAAGCCAGCAAATGTACCGCTGTCTGTGCTGCAGCGTTCGCAGCGCCAGTCGTCGAGTACAACGAGTTCAGGGGCATCCTCATCGGCAGCCTCCACGCCCACACATCAGCCAAAACAGACGCAACAACAGAGGCAGCAGCACCAGCAGCAGCAGCCGCAGCAGCATAATCAAGCTGGAGTAAGAGCTGGCCCAGTGGCATACACACTGCCACTGACGCGCATGTCGCCAGCTGTCGCCTTGCTTACGGGCGCCACAACCACCAACACGAGTAGCAAAAAGAATCGCAAGGCTCTCAAGCGGGCTAAAGATGTCGAAAAGAAGAAAGTAAGCAAACCATCATCTACCACAAACTACAACAGCGACCAGAGTCAAGGTAGCATCTACAGCCACAATGGTGGCGTGCAAGCAGCAGAAGCAGCTCCAGCTCCAGCTGCTCCTGCTCCTGCAAGAATTGTGGAAGAAGGACCAGCAGCAGCAGCAGGAGTGCTGCTAGCAGAGACATCCAAAGGGAAGGCGGCGGCGGCAGCAGCACCAGCAGCAGCTGTAGTTGAAGAGAAGGCGCAACCGACGACTGATAAGCTTAGTGCATCATCTAGTAATAATTCTAGCGTAAGTTCTAGTCTAAGTGACAAACCGCACCACGTGCAACCCAAAGAGGAGACGCCACAGATCGGCCACAACAACAACAACAACAATGACGAAAAGGATGATATCGTAGAAAAAGAAAAACGTGAGTACATGGCTCCATTGCCATTAGATCCTAACAATACGCAGAAATCTAATCCTAAAATTTCTATCTTTTCTTTTCTCTTTTTAGCGGCGAAAAAGCCTCTGCAGCATCAGCACACACCAGTCGATGAAATCGTGTCGAAATTCTTGCAAACAGATAGCCCCAACAAATACCCGGAGGATAACCATGGGGAGGAGGCGCCGCCACAACTACAGTTCCTGAACAGCAGCGGTTCGACGTGCGGAGATGATGAGAACAACCGATCTGCAGTGCAGTGCAGTGTAGAGCAATCGAAGAGCGAGGAGAGTGTCGGCGTGGCTGATCTGAAGTTTGGGGACTTCAATGAGGATTCACGGGAGAACGAGATCGGCACTGGTTTCATCTGCAGCTCCACGTGGTCAAGTTCGACGGTAACGGAGCCCAGCGAGGAGCCACGCGATGAACTTTCATCGCAGAGCAGCCACATTTCGGTGCCGAACGCAGCCGCAGTGACAGCCACAGCCGTGGTGGCGGCCAGTAGCAGCAGCACTACCAGCACCAGCACCGACTATGTGGACTGCGCTCCCAAGCTGAGCACGACTACGACAGATATATCGACAACGACTAGCAGCAGCAGCAGCGCTGGTCGCACCTCCAGCAGCACATCGAGCAGCAAGAAGAGCTCTCCGGTACATAATAGACGCAAAAATTCAGATTCGCCAAAGCCCAGAGGAGGCGGCAAGAAACAACAAGAAACATTGCCGCCGGCTTCCCCTGTGACGACCCCCACGCCCACGACTACCGTGAGGTTTATCCGCTACTCCATGGACGAGCTGCGCAAGCTATGCGAACTGCCAGATTCGCGAAAGGCACCGCTGGTGCCCTGCCACAAGGGCGACTGCATCTCGCAGCTGTTCGTGTCCCGCATGATCATACATCCGCATGCTCATGTGCAGCACCACAACCACCAGCAACAGCAGCAGCATCTGCCGCAGTATCAGCACATCAACTTCAGCGAATCGCTGGACTTTGTGCCGGGAAAGCGTGGACGGGGTCATGGCGGCTCGAATAAAAAGCATCACGATGGCGGCCACCCACAGATGGCCTCTGGATCGGGCAACATGGGTGGTGCTAGCAGTAGCAGCGGCAGTTCGAGCTCCAATCAACGCCACATGGACATTATACGCGTGCAGCTGTCGCTCAAAGAAGAGATCAAGCTGTCGGAGTGCGAGAATGCGTGGCAGCCGGAGCCGTTGCGTCGCAAGGCTCCCGCCGCCGCAGTGAGTGGTGGTGGTGGTGGTGGTGCCGGTGTCTCGGAGGAGGATGGCGACATTGATGGTGTGCTGAAGAAGGTGCGCGGCATACTGAACAAGCTGACGCCCGATAACTTTGATGTGTTGCTCAAGGAGATGTCCAGCATTAAGATGGATACCGAGAGCAAGATGACAAATGTAAGCAACGCAAAGGGTTTTGTCTTCTATATAATTAATGCTTTCACTCAAACCCTTTCCAGGTGATGCTGCTGATCTTTGAGAAGACCATCAGTGAGCCGAACTTTGCCCCCGTATATGCGCGCTTCTGCAAAGTTTTGTTCCACGAGATCAAGGCCGAGAACAAATCGCTCTTCACCTCGTCGCTCATTACGCGCATTCAGCACGAGTTCGAGTCGAATGTAAACGATGCGAATGCCAAGACCAAGAAGCTGCAGCCCACGCAGGACAAGATGAATCAGAGCACAGATGCGGGCCGTAAGGCCGAGCTGCGTGCAGAGATGGAGGACCTGGAGTATCAATTCCGGCGTCGCGCCTGGGGTACTGTCCGCTTCATTGGGGAGCTCTACAAGCTGCAGTCGCTGACCAGCGACCGTGTGCTGCACTGCGTGGAGTCGCTGCAGGAGCACGGCATCGAGGAGAAGCTCGAGTACATGTGCAAGCTGCTGACCACAGTGGGCCACTTGCTGGAGAGCACCCTGCCCGACCAGTACCAGCTGAGAGATCGCAACGAGAAGATCTTCCGACGCATTCAGGACATTGTGAATCGTTCACGTGGCACGGCGCATCGCCAGGCGCAGTTCAAGATCAGCAGCCGCGTGCGTTTCATGATGCAGGATGTGCTGGATCTGCGCTCACGGAACTGGGATCAGCCTGTCACGCCACAGCAACTGAGCGGCCGTCAGCGGCACAAGCAGCAGCAGCAGCAGCACGACGACTCCAAGGATCAGCAGCAGCATGGGGGACGAGGCAACATGGGCCCACAGGCGGGGCACTATCAACAGCAGAAGCAGCATCAACATGGCGGCAGCCATGGCCACGACAGCAGCAACTACTTTCTGCAAAAGATGCCCAACAAACAGCAGCAGGACAACCAGGCCCTCAGCATTGATCTCAATAAGTTGCGCTTCAACACCAGCAGCGCCAACGATGACTCGAGCGCCAAGCTGGGAAACTCGTCGCACTACCAGTGGCGCAATGCTGGCAATCGTCCGGTCAGTGCCACACCATCGGGTGGGCCACCCACCAGCCTTTTGAAGCGCGTGAACACCGGGGGACAGAACTTTACGTACTCGCCGTATCAGCAGCAGCAGTCACAGCCATCGGCGACTGCCGCTACCACACAGCCAGCCAGCAGCAACAGAAACAGCAGCCAGGAACCGTCGCAAATCCACGCGCCTTTGGATAGGAAACTGTGCCAGGATCTGGTTATCAAACTGGTGGAGGAGGCTCTCAACGAGCGCAACTGGCAGCCAGAGGTGCTGGGCATCTGGCGGTCGTATCAGACGAAGCACCAGGCTGCCGTGGTGGAATACCTGCTCATGCACTACCTGCACCAGAGGACAGTGAAGCGGCAGGAGCGGCTGGCTTGTGGCAATGTCTTTGCCTTCCTGATGTCCAAGGAGGCCATGGACAAGGCGACGTTTGCCCAGGCATATGCGAGTTTTGCCAATGAGCTGCCCGAACTGCTGGTGGATGTGCCCATGGCCTTGGGGTATGTGTTTGAGTTCCTGGGCCCCATCATGCATGCGGGACGTCTGGACCTAAAGGATGTCTGGCTGCGGCGCTGGCAGGCAGATTTCGACGTCAGCGAGTGCTTTGTATTTGCATTCGTCAACTACTTTGCGCGTGAATTCGGTGCTGGCTACATACGCAAGCTGTGGCACAGCGACCTCAAGCTGGATCGCGGCCAGATGTTCTGGGGCGACTGTCGCAAGCATCGCGATTTTGTGAAGTCGAATCAATTCTACTTCCTGGACCCCAGCCAGGGTCAGACTGGTGACCAGCGAGTGAAGCTCACGCCGCTGCAGCGTTCCCCGCAGGACCATGTGGTGCGCATCAGGTATCTGCTGGGACAATCCGGCGACATGGCCATTGACTACATTAACACCAATGTCGGCACCTCCGTCGACTTTGTGAGGGAGCTCACTCGATTCCTCTGCTGTGATTTCGCACTAACTGTGATTGCAACCACCAACAACAACAACAAGGCACCCGGCAAGGGCGGCAGCAGCAGCAGCCCCAAACCGCTGCAGCTGAACGCCGAGTGCTTCAGGAGCCTATGCACGCCCCTGTTGCGGCTCAGCATCGATGCCAAGGAGCCGCTGGAGATCGCCTGCATCGATGCGACAGTTAACTCGCTGCAGGAGCACTTCATGACCGAGCTGGAGGACGAGATGGCCGCCTGTGAGACCATCTGTAATGCGTTCAGCGTGCTGTACGACTCCGAGGTGATACCCAAGGAATCCTTCGACAAGTGGTACAAGCTGGAGGTCGAACACTCGTCCCGCTACCGCAGGCCCTTCATTGACAAACTGCACAGCTTCATCGGGGATCTATAGACAAAACACCAAAGAGAACAGACAGCATTGTATACGTACAGAATACGTACAAGCACAGCGACGAGGCAAGACACGGACACAGACAACACAAGTTCAGATGAAACACTCAAGAATCTATAATCAAACATGATTTCAAAGACATGATTTGGGGGCATGCCCCATGCCCGTCCCTCACACACCTATTTGTTCGACAATGAATAGAGATTTGATTTGAAATTTATTGGTTTTTAAACACACAACAACAACGACAACAGAAAGAACAGGCAAAAAGTAGCCAGCCAGCCAATGATTTTCCTTTGTATCACAATACGTTCCTTAAATGAGATGTTAAGACGCTTTTCTTTCGATGACTGGGTCATCCAAAAAGCAACAAAAACACACAAAAATACAACAACATTTACCGTATCAAACCCGTATCGAAAATCAAATAAAAAATAAATTAAAAAAAAAAATGGAAAAGAAAAAGAAAGAAATGGTATAACAGAATCTCCCATTAAAGAATTCAAGTTCAGTGCAAGGCAGGGTAAATGAAATATTAATTGATATACATGCATTAATACATATATATATATAGAGTATATATTTGACATAGATATAGGATATCTAGGGATCTATTTGTTTTCGTAAACCGCAGTATTTCGTTAATTATTACAAAAAAAAAATTTTATTTCCGCTGAGGGAAGAACATCGAACGTTCTTCCGTTGGCCATCTCTCTCGTTTATAGCATATACGTTTTTCTAGACCTTAATTGAAACGTTTTGTTCATTTTTTACCTTTCAGTACAAAGCTTTATGAATTTTCATTGTTTTTGTTTATTCGATTTATTATTATTATAACAAAAAAACTATTGCCTACGTTTAATTATTGTGATTTCTACGAAAACGGCTCAAAATGAAACCGAAACCGATAAATTAATACACTCCTAACCCTAAACCTAACCCTTTATCCTAAATCTCATCCCAAAAAAAAAAACAGATCTGTATTTAAAACCTCAAGTCCTGAGGAGTTCTCTTTCTTGTTCGACGCAAAACACTTCACATATATTACAAAACAAACAAAAATAAAGTATAACAAATAATAAGTTATACGCAAAAAAAAAAAGGGAAGAAAGAAAGAAAAAAAAGGAAACGAAGTAACGAAGAATATACTAGACGTATTAAAAAGAACGTTGTAAATTATAAACAAATTAAAAGTAAAGACATGTAAAGTATTTATAAAACAAAACACACACATGATACATGATGGTTATCCAAAGATAAATCTAAAGAAATTAGCTGTAAAAAATGAAAGAAAAAAATACAATATTCTTAAAACCGAATCATCAATGAAGAAACAACCAACCCTCTTAACTATAAAGCTATTTAAACCAAATTTAAGAGAAGGAAAGCGAAAAAAAAATATATAAAAACAAAAAATAATAATCTACTGTAAAAGCATATAGAAACCACTCGCAACATCATTAAGAGAAAAAGAAGAAAAAAAACAAAGAGCTCTAAGCCGCCTTCGATTAGTTATTTTTATAAAATTGAGTGAAAAACAAAATTTAAAAGAACAAAAAACAAACAAAAATCTCCAAAATTTATACATAATACATTTAAAGTGGATGAAAAAAAAAAGAGATGACAAAAAAAAAAGAGTAGCAAAAGAAATTAGTTGTACGAAACTAGATTTTTTTTTGTGTGTGTACAAACTTTAGGTTTTTATTTTTATTTTTTACACTACAAGTGACAAAAAAAAAAAAAAAATGAAATTTATTTACGGCGAAGGCGAAGAAGAGATATGGGGAGTTGTATGCATAAGAAATTAGCAAAAACCAACAACAAATAAATAAATATATTTAAGTATTATATAACAGCAGGAAGAGGATACCATACATACAACAAAATGAAACGCTTCTGCACTCAAAAGCAAAACTATTTCTAAAGCCAAGCTAAGACAATGTTTAAGAAAAGGCTAATCCCATTCCCCCTCCCCATTGAGCATTGAGGGGGGCGTGTGGCACCTTTTAGTTTCGTAGCAACATTTCGGCAGGCATTCCAAATGCGTTTTTGGCCACCACCTTCTGAGATACATTTAACACTTTCAGCAGCTGAGCGGAGAAGAGATCCCAAATAAGAAAATGATCCCTAAAAAAACGATTAAAATAAAGATAAATAAAACAGAAATACCCACAAAGCAGCAGAGGGAAAAGCGGGCGGGGGAAAAGGAAAAAAAATACTAAGAAGAAAACTGTGTAAACTGCAAATAATAAAAAGAAGAAGTAAAATGGCAAGGCGTTTTCAATGTGGGGTGCAGCACCATGAGGGAACGGAAATCCTAGGAAGGACACATTGCATGCAGCACACACTATCACATACCCATACCCATAACCATACACACACACATATTCACGCACACAGCATTTGTTTTGGTGATTGGCAGCTTTTAAGATACATTTTGCATTTGCTTATCATAAGGGTTAAGGATAACGCTAACGCTTTAAGGCTTGTCAGAGGCAAACGTAAGCACAGTCTAAGTTCAACCAATAAGACAAATATCTAATTATATATTCTCTTATTTTCCGATACTCCGCAGCGCAGTAGTACAGGATGGAGCGACGCGGACGCATACCGGTGGCCAAGTTCCGCACCCAGGAGGCCAAGGCACGCAGCAGAAGTCGCGTTCGGGAGCCGGACTACAATGAGCAGGACCCCGAGCATGATATGTTCACCCTGCTGGAGGATAACATTGCCCTGAAGGAGGAGAACAAGGGGCTCAAGCTGGAGATTGAGACACGTTTGTGCAGCAAATAATCTGAATCCCATCCGATCTGATTACTCATCATTTCTATGCCCACAAAAATTGTAGATAAAACGACACAGGAGGAACAGCAGTCACAGCACGAGAAGCTGTGCATCCAGCTGGAGGCACTGCAGCAGCAGCAGGCTAACTTCGAGACCCAAATCAAGGAGCTGGGCGGCAAATTCAGCAAGGCCCTGAACGAGCGGAATGCCCTGGACAAGCTGCACAAAATGAAGGTCGATCAAATAAGCAAGTGAGTGTGAAAAGGCACACAAGTCCTGTGAAATTTCCAAGTTAATCCAATCCATTTGCCATTCCAAAGTCTCACCAGCGAATTGGAGCACATGCGGGAGCGGCAGCAAGAGCAGGAGACCGGTCCGGCCCCCCAGCTGGTCCTGGGCTCGGCGGAGCTCAAGCGAAAGTTGTTCAAGATCGTGCAGCAGGGCAGCACCGACAGCGGCGACAGCATAGGACATCATGATTTGGACAGCCTGGTGGATGTAAATGCGGATGGTGTGCCCATAACCAGCGGCCTGGTGGAGCGCCTGGCCGACGAGTTCCTGTCACTCAAGAATGCCACAAATGCCGTGGAGCTGCAGCTGTACGAGGCCAATGAGAAGATGGCCGAATTGTTGGAGCATGTGAGTAAAGAAATAATGAAATCATCTAATCTGCGATCCTTACTGATTTCTCTTGTGAACAGCAACACTCACTGGAGGAGGAGAACGAAACGCTGCGCTCGGAGAACAGCAATCTGACCAAGGTGGCCAAGCTGCTCACGGAGAACATGAAGGAGAGCGTGGAGACCAGTCAGAAGTAAGTTCAACAACTCCAATCATCAATCATGGAGATCCTGTAGTAGCTCTGTATCCCTGCAGAATGGAGAGTGCTCTGATCAAGCTGAAGCAGCGCAACGATGAACTCACTGCCAAGGCACGCGATCTGACTGATGGACAGCCCGCAGCCTCACCCACAACACTGAAGGAGGAGCAGGCGGAATTCGAGCAGATCAAGGATCAGGTGCAGCAACAGGCGCGCGAACATAACGAGCGCATTGTGGAAATGGTTAGTCCAGAGTTCTGGTTGCACTCTCTCCCTCTAAGTACTACTAGTATCTACAGTTTTGTCTACAATCTATCTATCTATCTATCTATCTGCACTGTATCTATCCTATCGATCTATTAGCAAGCACGCAGTGTGTTTGACATTTTCAAGCCGCTCTCGAATATGTTCAAGGGCGGCAACTGACAGCAACTACACATCTGAATATGGCACACAGTATACAATATACAAATGAGAAGTGCATGGGAATGTGCCGCCCTGCTGCCTTCTGCAGGATGTGTTGTTGTTTCCTCCTACCCCATTCGGTGCTGGTCCACACACCACCATTCAATACCATCGCTGGGAAACGTAAGCAATTCGCTTGCTCTGCGTCGCTTCTAACTGCACTCTGCCTCGGCCTCTGGCTGCCTATCTCTGCACTAACTTAACACCCCCACCCCCAAACCAGATGCTTTGATTGATCTACTAATTTTCCATTACCCTACCACACCCATGCCTCCTCCTCCTCCTGCTCGCTCCCCGCCCGTTCTACCCTCTCGTTCTCTGTTTCTTGCCTTTGTAGCAATGTCTAATGGATGCGGCTATAGCAAAAACTACTAACGATGAACTAAAAAAATTACAACTTAAGTTGGAGATACTCGAGGAGCAGCTGCGCGACGCTCTCACGCGTGCCGATCACGCCGAAGAGCAGCTGGCACACTATCACCAATCGGAGGCAAAGACAACGGCAACGGGAACGGCTCCAGTGCCGCCACCAGCTGCTCCACCAATGCCACCACCTCCGCCACCGCCTATGCCTGGTAAACTGTTGTTCACGGCACAGACGAGGGCCGGACTGGGACTGGGTGGAGATGGTGGTGATGCGGGAAGCTTCAGCGATCACATTGTTGGCCACAATCTGCGCAGGGGCAGCGATAAGATAATAGATAACGTCAAGCATCAGGTACAGGCCGAGGCAGCAACAGGTATGTAACCAACTGCTCAAAAACCAACCACTTTACAGACCCACCCCCCCACCAACACATCCCCTTCAGGCGTCCTCCTTCGAGAGTCGAATCCAAGTGTCAACGCCGGACAACCCCACTCCTTCCCAGAAGCTGTCCCTCTCTTTTAATTAGCCCAATTTGTCCGAGTCGATATTGAGCCGTAGGCATTGATAAAGTTTTCAGAGCCATTATTAAAAAGTTTAGAAGCGCAGTGGAGCCAGCTCCAAGGATGAGCCAACTATGCAAAAGTCGAAAGTGGAAAAGTCTGCAGAGCATTTGAAGCGTATCATGGGGGCATGCATTGGGCCATCAGGTGGGCCAACCAAACTCTGAAACTGAGTTTCAGCATCCCAGCTAAAACTGTGAATCTCCCAAACTGCTTTGTTCGGATTGTTTCTGGGTCACCTCAGGCAGGCTCCAAAAAACCAAACGAAAGCCCTCGAAATCATTCACCCCTTTTGCTTGGTTTGGGTTCGGTTGGGCTTGGGCTGGGGCTGGGGCTGGGCACTCATGTTACCAGCTAATCCCTGGCAGCCGTGGAGCGTTGACAAGTGCCTGGCATTGTCGTTGGTGGTGGCCGGGAAATCTGGCTGAAGGGCCACAACTTGTTGCTGTCAATTGTCAGTTTATGGCTCATGCCGCACGCCACTCACTCGGCACGGCTCCTCCGACTCACGGCACACGCAACATGGCAACCCGTCTGCGATTGTAATTGATTTTACCTACACGTCGTGTCGGCTTCTTTTACGGCTCACTGCATCCCACCCGCCTCCTTCTGTTCAGTTCTGTTCTCCGCTTCGCTTCGCTGCCCGGTACGCAGTACGCAGTTCCCAGTATCCAGTATCCATTGTTGACTGCTGCAGCAGCAACTTCTTAATTAAGTTTGCGAGCAGCTTTTCGAGGGGAATGGGAATGGGCATGGCAAGTGGGCCAAAGGCAGGGCAGGTGAGTGCTGCCCTGGAATAGGCCGTTCTGCTGCTGCTGTAAATTTAAAGCTTCAAGTGAAAATCTATCAAGAGAATTTTTAATATTTTATATCAGAGAGTCCAACAATAGAAATCCCTATCAGAAAAATTAGAGTCGAGTGCCTCAATGTGCCGTGCCGCATCATGCACACGACATGTATTTTGTTCTTGGATTCTCGGGCATTCTTTTTTGCCGCCTTTGCTTGTGCGTGGAGTGGGGAGCCTCAATGTAGCGCAGCAATTGGGAGCAAGGACGTGCCCACACCACTTTTATAATTGAAAATTCCCATTTATTTGTTGCCCATTGTAATTAAATTTTTTTCGATGTCGGGATCGTTATTGTGTCAGGCGCTTGGTTCTACCAATAAAGTTAGTGAAAACCTAATTAGCGTTGGATTTTTCACCTGCTGTGTGTGTGTGTGTGTGGTGTGGACTCACATGTTTCTCTCACTTTATTTTGTTCATAACTTCATAATACATTTTTTCCGCACAATACGTAGCCGTACTTTTACATATGTACGAGTATACACGGGTATATGCAAGTGTATGCGTTGTGCGCTTGTGGGCCTTCTGTGCCATTTAATTTCCGCTTTTATTAGATTGAAACAATTGTAAGAAATATCGCTGTGTTCCACACCCAACTCCGCCTCAAATTGGAAGGGAATGTGGTAATTCAGGGGCTGTAGATTCAGGAGCAGAGATTGAGATATCATCACTGCACATGACACTTGTTTGATAAGCAAAATCAAAAAGCAAATCCAGAGCAAGAGCAGACGCAGTCCACAGACACAGACCCGCATGTGCAACAGAACACAGTAAATGTTCGGTTCCGTTCTGTACGAGTGCAAACACCATATACCATATACTCGCGTAGCTCTATAGCTCTGCTCCCTCTCTGTGTGTGTTTGAGGATGCCGGAGGATGCCAGGAAAGTGCATGATTATATTATGCATGCACCACCAGGAGGCAATGGCAATACCTTTGGCAAATATGTATCTACTCGTATAAATATGAAACATCGATTCGCAGAGACTAAACTTGAATGTACACAGTCCATTAAATATCCATACATTTTTTCACTAATTATTGTGATAGTGAGTTCTGTTCTCCTGCGAAGTAGAGGAGGGAGGGCCACTTACCCGAACAACATTCTCAGACAATGTCAGGGCCAATGCTTATCACACACACACACGCACAAACAAACGCACTTGCACCCACACACACATATGTATGTATGTATGTATGTCACTAAGTATTTCCGTTTCCGCTTTGTTGCTCTTGCTGTTGCGCCTTAGCGTCGTTTCCTACTTTTTGGCGCGCACAACGCGTCCGTCGCAGGCATAACGAGCGCACATTCAAATCAAAATCAATCAACGCCCGTATTGTTGGAAGCCAGAAAAATGCCGAAACGTACAGGATATATACTACATATATATATAGTGCGATATATACGCGAATATACGAGATATAGAGCCAGCCAGCCCTACTCTATTACTTTGAGTGTGGAGCGGAGCGGAGCGTGGTAGCGCGCGCGCGTCTCTTGAGGCACATGAAGCGTTTGAGCTGGCAGCGAGCCGTACATCAGCTTTACAGCTAGGCATCATTGCTGCTCGTGTGTCCTGGCCGCACTCGTCAAAGCCATCCTCGTCGTAGTCGTAGTCGTCGTTCTGCTCGTTGTCGTGGCAAAAACAAATGAACCAGAGGGATACCGGAACGGGACTTGGGTGAGGTGTCTGCAGAAGATGGATAAAGCAAAGCGAGGTTTCGCCTCGCTGGAAATTCCACCCTATACATACATAAATCTGTATATACCATACATAACAACAAGTAGTTGCTATTGTTGTTGCTGTGCTGCCCATGGCTACTACCTACAGCTTCACTTTCAATGGCCTCTCCATGACCTGCCCTGTGTCAAATCGTTGTGTACGAGCACCTACATACATAAATATGATACATACATATGTATAGCTAAGCTAAGCCCCCAACGGCTGATAGTCCGCAGAAAGCGGAAGAAATTCTCTTTCTTTTTTTTTGGAGTAGCAAAATTCCAACACACACGAAGTCACCGGAATGAGACAGACACCCAGAGGCTGAGTGCCATTTCCGGTTTCATGGGATGCATTGAAAAACTTAAATTTGATTTGAGTACGCCCTGTGCCCCGCCATGCCCTGCCGTGTGAGCCGTGAACACAACTGAAGCTGTAAAATCTGGGAACTGGAGCAAAATACGTGTGCGTGTGTTTTTGTTGTTATTTGGCTTCCATTCCTTGGCAACGTGGAGAGGACTCCGACTATGGATTGCCTCCGTTCTGGCTTTAAGCAAGCGAAGCGTTCACATTTTTCATATATTTCAGTTCGTTTCATAGCTTTATGTTACCTCCCCCCACCGCCCCTCCCCACCCAGAACCGACCAAACTGTCAGCACAAGGCAGGGACGTATCAAATTCGACTACGACGACCACGATGATGATGATGATGATGATGATGGTGATGAGGATGGCGGAGAGGACGCAATTTATTATTTTTACGAGAAGGGGCCAGGTCCACAGCTGGACTGGGACTGGGGACTGGGGTGTTAAGGCAGGCGCAACCTCAGGCGCGGCCCGGACCGCATTGTTGTCTTGGGCTATGGCTTATTATTATTATTTGTGCGTTTTATATTTCCGTGTTTTATTGCGCCACTTTTCTTATACACAAACCTTGGGCCCCATCCTTTACAAACACACGCACACACACACACCCCCCTCTTACACATGCACACATTGAGAGGTAGCGAGAGGGGTGAAGAGGGAGAGTGGGGGGATACCATAGATTTTCATTGACTTTGCTGAATCCAAGTCAATGCGTCTTCAGCTTCATTTGTCGTCGGTGACAGTTGTCGAGTGCCCGGCAACCCGTTCCGGCCTTGTCCGTGATTTATGCCCTACCCAAGACCCCAACCCAACCCCCCTACCCATCCCCGCATCCGCATTTTAAAGTCCAGGCGCTTGCTTCATTGATTGTTTGCGAGGTGAGTATTCCATTCTCTATGTGGACGCCGTGTCCGCCTGCTTGGGCTACGGGTGCGTCCTCCCCCTAACAGCTAACCGCATGGCTAAGCTTCTGTAGCGACTTATTGGCTAATAGCGAGCGCCTTGCCAAGCACGTTATACTTACACCATTCCACTCTGTACTCTTGCAGGTCTTGACGCTTTAATGCGGGAGTTCAAGTCGGGAGGCGTTACACTTCGGCGACGCAATCGCCGCCGGACTGGCACCAGCGAGGCCCTCAAGGAGATGTTCCAAGTACTGGAGATAAGTCAGAAGCAGAACCGCAACTCCAAGATATGCGTGGATCTGAATTCACCCATCTGATTAGCTCACAAAGGAGTTCCATGCTCTCTAACTCACTCTGTCTGTCTATTGGACTTTGGTCTCAAATCTCTCCTCTCAGGACTCTGCTGTCTGTCCCGGAACAACAACGAACATTCCATGCATTTCAATGTCCCTTCCAATAACCCTCCGACCCAAACCTCGTCTAATACTGTATTATTTGATATATTGTGTGCCTTTTTCGGAATGAAATCAAAAGCCATTTTACCCTCTAATAAGCTTAAGACTTTTCCTTTTCAGGATCTATTTAATCTGGTAGCTATACCATAAATTATTTATATATTGTTATTGGCATTTTGACAAACAACTTTATCCGCCCCCTCGACAATGTGTTCAATTTAACAGGTTTGGCGCTTTTTACTAATCTTAACAACCCCAACGATTTATACATGTTCTGAATAAACTTTTATTTTTTAACAAATTAAGTGAATTCTTTTTCTTTTGACTGTTGAGCTGCTAAAAAGGGTAAACTAATATTATTTGAAATTTTCTAAAATACGCAGAAATAGTTTGGGGCAGTATTTGCGTGTCCTTTTTATGGGAGATAATGAGAACAAGTCTAGTTACAAAAAATTATGCTGACCAGGGGAGGGCTAATAGCTGATACCAGGGGCTATAGATGGCAGTCTCTTGAGTAGTGTAGAAATATTATTCTGCTCAAATAAGGTATAGGCTAGCCAGTAGATCGCATGCTTTTTACGCTTAGTTATAGTTTATTATTGCTTAATCTTTGGCCGATACACAGATCGCAAAATACGTACGTAATTACACACGAGTTTTTTATAATTATAATAAAATTATAAAATTTTGATTTGTTCACATTAGGAATAGAATACAATACCCACACACACTGGTGTGCAGTGCAACAAGTGGATTTTTATATATATATATATATATATGTATAGTATATATGCTAGATCTCTACTTTATGGCTCTATTCTGAATTGTATTAAAAAACAGTGTAAATAGTTCGTGCCCTTTGATTTAAAAAATTGTTCTAATTTAAAGATTTAAAAGACATTCATATCGCATTTCGTATTCCTTAATAGACACACAATTTAGCTACACAGTGGATGCTGTAGCATCCATTTGCTTTGCTTCGTATAAAATCGTAGACATGCATTTATGCTCGTGATATAAGCTTATTGCGTATATATATAAAGATTGTGGCACTTGTTTGTTCCTTCGTATTGCTGACAGAATCAGGTTCATCTGATTATGAATTTCATGTAAATACGTGTACATATATGTATATATAAGATATAGATATCTAAAACTTGTGGAAGACAAGCAGTGGGAAGGGCTTTTTGGGGCTTTGTTCGTAAACAAATTACATGACAAAAATTCTAAACTAAACCGAAAATGATGACATGTTCAACATAATATCATTCCAAACACTTAACACAAAGTTTAACCTAAACATTATTAGTTATCGGATACGTGATACATCTATCTGATCGTTCGTTAAGACACTTGATTCCGTGCTCTGCGGCTGGCTCTGTGCCGTTGGCTATTTGGTAGGCGGTCAATGTGATTTGTGGCAAAGATCGTTGTGGCTGTCTGCTCGCCGACGCTCTCTATATGCTATATGTATGTAGTAACAGGAATATTTGGCACTCGACATCGTTTGAACATATATATATATATATTTATGGCGCTGGCGCTGTTGCTGGCACTGGTAGCAGGGGGATTCGTTGTCCCCTTATGGAATGTGTTTGCTGTGCCGCGATGGCTTTGGCGGCGGCGTTGGGGGACGCGGCTTGCTGCCATCTAGTGAGGCAGCGCCAGCACCCACCAGACTAAAGTTCGTGGCCTCCAAATACTCGTACGTACTATTTGTAATACTGGTCTTTGTCATGGTCGTGCTTGTGCCCGTTCCCGTGCTGCTGCTGTTGCTGGTGAAGCTGGTCTGTGTGCTGAGCATCGCATAGCCATTCGGTGTCCAGTCCATGTTATGTGACAGGCTGGTGAAATCGGTCGAATCGCGTGTCTTGGCCGGCAATGGCGGCGGTCGAATATCCTCCTCCGATGTGGAATCTGTCGTTTCTGCAGCACCAAAAACAAGATTGTTTCATTACCACCGCCGTATTGATCGCGTCCTAGTCTTTAGCTTACCAACTGAATTGCGATTGCTGCTCTCGGACAGGGAGCGTGTGTCGGTCGGGAAGTTCTTGATGCTGGCCGTGGGCGTGGCAATGCTGGCAGGCCTAGAGAGGCGACGTTCCTTCTCCTTTTCCGAGCGCAGAGGCCGCTTTGGTGTGAGCTAAAAATGCAATTAGTTTAGCGAATTGTAGGGCGTGTTTGGAGTGAATTTCCTCTCTAAGCTTTACCTCTTCTGTCAGCACATGAGGATCTGGTGTTTTGGGACCACTTAACGAGCTGTTCGAAGCACTGGCCAACGAGCCAATAGACGTGTTGATCTCCTTCTCCGGCGTCGAGGTGATAGTGGTCAATGGTGGCGTATACCATTGACTGCTGGGAAAGCTAAGCGCTTCACGTTCCTGCCAAAGCGAAAGAGAGATAAAGAACAGGAGTTAGAGTTATAGTTGAAAGGTGATTGGAGTTTTTTTGTACCTTCTTCATGGACCGCCGCTTGGCTGGTGTCTTGTCCTTGTTCTTGCTGCTCTTGGTGCTGGGCGAGTGTCCCAAACTGGGCCTGGGGATGGAAGAAACAGCAGCAGCAAAGCAACAGAACGTAAGTAAAATAAAAGTTAACGTAAAAGCAAATTTAGTCATCAAAACAAAAATTAAATTCTCAAACTAAAAGCAGCAATTAGCATAACAAAAGGGAGATAGAGAGAGAGTTTAAAGTGGTTTCTGGTTAGGAAGGGAGGCATTCCATTCATTCCGGGGTGCTGCCACTTACCTCGTGTTGAAGCTCAGGCTGGCCAGCGTGGACTTAATCGAGTTGGTGGGTGGCCTGGGCAGAATGGTTGACTTTGACAGGCCGCTGCTGCAGTTGGCGATAAAGAGAACGGGGAATTAGTAAGCGGCATAGAGGGGTTGGTAACTTCATTCGGGACTTACTCTGAGGATCCCATGCTGGTCTCCGACAAACGATTGCAGCCACCATCGAAGAGGGCCGGCAGAAAGGAGTTGGTGCGTCGCATCACCACCGAATCGCGTTCGATCTTCAGGTCGCAGGTCTTGCGGCCGTAGCGCGTCTCCACGTGCTGCTGCATATCCGCGAAGCAGCTCTCCAGATGCTCCTGCAGGGCCTTTAGGCTATCGGGCGCCTTCTGTCGGTGCAGCTGAATGGCAATCTCCAGCAGCGGTATCTGCGTGGCAATCAGTTCTTTGAGCTCCTCAATCAGATCCTTGTCATCGGGATGCTCCTCCAGATACTCGTCGGTGAGGAAGGCCTCCTCGTACTTGGCAAAGCCTCCCATCACGGCCGGATCCACAATCCCATTGAGCTTCATGCTCAGCGGATTGATGTGCAGCGTCTCGTCGCTCTTGTGCAGGATTACCAGCTGCCTGATGACCCGGTTCGCATCCTTCATAATCTCCACTGCACGTTCTAGCGGCGAAATCTTAAACGTAATCGCCTCGACGACGGGGAACCAGCGTAGTATGCCCGGCAGGGGAAAGCGCGTGATCAGCTCCGTGCGCTCCAGCCAGAGATTCCGCACATCATCGCCGCCGCCACTGCTGTCGCGGAACGGCCGTGAGAACTCGAACTTCTGCACATTGTTGGCCGTATAGTACTTGATGATCTCGTTGGAGATGATCTTGTCGTCGAACTTGCTAAACGCAGCGTCCATAATGGGCTCCACCTTGTTGACTTGGATGTACTGGGCATCGCCTTGCGTGATATCCTCTCCGGGTGGCTCCAGTGTTTGCATGAGCTCCGCCTGCGGATGCTGCACCAGCATTCGGGTGCAAAAGTCGCTGTGCCGCTCGTACTCTTTGCCCCGGAAGATGTACACGCGGTTCTGAAGGAGACGCGGAAATCCCCGGCCATAGAAGCACACGCGGAAGTACGTGGAATTGTGGCGCAGCTCCTTGAGGATCTTCTCGTAGAACTGTGCCATGCGCTTCAGCAGCTCGGCCAGCTTGATATAGTCGTAGATCTCCTCCTCGTACTGGCGGGCCAGCACCTTGCACATATCGATGGCGCACTCCCACTGCTTGCCCTTGTCGAAATACTCCAGAATCTCAAAGTAAAGGGCCTCCTTCAGGTCCCTGTGGGTGCGGCACAGGCTGTGCCGAAAGCTGCGCAACTGTGGCGACAGTTCCGTGTCGGTCCAGCGCAGCAGCTCCGTGTGCAGCTTCAGCGTGAAGGCGGCCTCTGTGTAGTTCTCGAACTCCATGTGCAGGGCGCACAGCTTATAGACATATCGGATGTACATCTCTTTGAGATCCACCTCCGAGTAGAACTGTAGCAGCGAGAAGGTGCAGGCCATGCGATTCTCCTTGCTCTCGTCCTGAATGATGAAACGGTACTCCAGCAGCTTGTCCATCAGACGTGTAACCATCTGCACAAAGCAGGTGCCATCCACATTTAAAGTGTTGTGGGCGGCACAGCGCTCCAGCATGATCTCCTCGAACATTTGCTTGTACTCGGCATCGCCCTTGCCTGCAGAAGAAGAAGAGGATTATTAAGTAAATAATTCGAAATAAAAGAAGGGTCTCTGTGGACTCACCTGCTCCAATCAGTATGTCCAGCTTCTCAATCATGGCCGTCTTGAACTCGGTGAAATTGCCCTTGTGGTGGGCATTGTTGTATTTGGTGTCGCCATAGCTCTCCAGCTCCAGCCGCGAGCTGTAGTACTCGCACTGCATCATGTCAAAGAAAATGGGTATCGTCTCGCGTCGCAGCTCCGTCTCTGGTATCATGCTCATCTCCAGTATCGGCTCGACCAGCTGTGGCACAAACTTGGGCTTGTGCTGGCCCAGCTGGAACCACATCTTGCGTATCTCCATGGCCGTGTCCTTGCGTATGTCGCGATACCGGGCGAATACAATCTGCCGCTTGTTGTCGTTAAAGTCGTTCAGCTGCAGCGGCGACTGCACCAGGAAGGCGATCGAGCACTGGAAGAAATTCGACCAGATCTGCTTCTCGAACGGGCACAGGAAGTAGTCCGTTATGACCACACTGAGGTGCTTGAGGGCGCCCAGGATGACTGTGTTCTGGTGCATGATCATGTCCATCCAGTCTCTGGGGAAGACTGCCTTCTGGTGCGGCGACACCAGCTCCTCGAACACCAGCAGTATTTCGATAACAAAGTCCTTGAGCTCGCCGCGCTGATGCAGATCCTTGACAAAGTACTCATAGTGCTGGGCATCCATGCGCTGCAGAATGCCCAACATAATGGCAAAGAACTTGCCCACCAGCCCCGTGTCCCGGTCCAGCGAGTGGGCCGCCTTCATTACGGTGCGCAGCAGTATGATCATGATGTCCCGAATGTCATTGTGGGTGGCTCCCACATCCGTGCGATACAGCAGCTTCAGTATGTTGTTCATGATGTTGATGCACTCGGCAATCTGGCAATGGAAGGACATGTTAGTGGAGATCTCAACGTGGGTGTGTGTGGGCGTAGGATCTGGGTGGGGTCAGGGGTTCATCATATACGAATATCGCGGCTTCTGGGAGCTTCCGACTCGGTTCGGACTGTCTGTCTGTCTATGCGTTGCAGAACTCTATTAACTGTTAACATTAGTGCTTTAAAGTAATAATTAACATAAATAAACGTTGCAGTTGCAGTTAAAAAAAAAGAGGAGAGCAAAAAACACGAACATCGCATGTCAAAAAGCTCGAAACAAACTTAAGCTTAAGCTTAACTTAGCGGGCGAGGCGAAGCGACCACGAAAGCTCCTGCGAGAACAGCTGCTTGCCTGACCTGCCGCTGCAGAGAGCGAAAGCACCAGCACAGCAGCGAGAGCAAGGGAGAACTTAAGCGCTACAGTAAACAGTTATAATACGAGTGAGAGGGAGGGGCGAGCTTCGGGTGCCGAAACTTTTAATGCCCTTGCAGATCGATCGTTTATTAGTTTCTTCGATTTCGAAACAATTTACAGGGGGTTGCCGCTAAGAAACCCCCCAATCGTGCCCTATGGTAAGGGTTTGGTATTGGGAATTGGCAGCCAAACAAAGGATCAGTGCATAGTTACAGGCACAGAGGGACAAACAGACAAATCTGCCAAATACATATCTAATATCTTCTGCAAGGGCACAACAACAAAATGGGGGGTTATGAAAAACAAAAACTTGAACTTGAGCAGATAGATGCTCCCTCCCCCGCTGAGTGAAGTGGAGTAGAGTAGAGTAGAGTGTGCGGAGGGAGTACCTGATCTGGGTGAGAGTGCATTTGTGAGTGAGATTAATTAATCGTTTACCTTTTTGTTGGCAGTCGTTTCACGAGTGTGCAGTTGGGATTTCGACTGTCCGAGCACTTTGGCGGCTTTCGAAAGATTCTTTTCTTGCTGCCAGATATCGGTTTTCGTGTCTCCCTATTTTTTTGTTGCGTACAAGGCGGATTGATTCGATTTGTGTGATAGCAACAACGAGAACGATACAACAAAGCACAGCAGCAACAACAGGCAACAGCAATCCATCAGATTGGATGTATTGATTTGTTGTGTGTGTGTGTGTAAATATTTTTGTATATTTGTTTAAATATTTTTAACGAAAAACATTTAGTTGCAATGAAATTAAGAGAAGGAAATAGTCAGACACAGAGAGAGATAGAGAGCGCATTAATACGGTGCTAGTGAATAGAGAGAGATCGATCGCAAGAGAGTAGCGCACGTTCCATGTGGATGTGTGTGTGTGTGTGTGTTGTTGTTGTCGGTACATTCAAAGTTGATTCTTGGCGTGGGCGTGGGTGGATGTGTGTGTGTGTGTGTGTATGAGTGCACTGCTTGAATTGCAAGCTTAAATTGAACTGCACCCAAGTGGTGCACGTTGTGATGTGTGTGTGTTGTGTGTGGTGCTGTGATTATGGATTGCAGTGTTGCCAAATGCACATTGCATTTCTAACAGTGAACAGTGGACGATATAACGATGACTATGACAATGACAGGTAGGTTGGGTGGGTGCAATAATCTAATCTAATAACGCCCCAGCATTGACACGAGTGTTCTCTAAGGCCCCTCTAGAGTCTAGACACAAACAAATCAAAAAATAAGATCTCTAGCTAAAAATGGTACGATCATTGCATCGTTACTTTTGTATACACATGATATTGTATGGGTGTGGGTGCTTAAGTCTACGACGTCTACGACACATAAAACATAACAGTAAACAGCAAACAGCAAACAGGAGAAGAACACGAATAATCCTTCCATTCAATAGTTCAATCGCATGCCAATAAAAACGTTCAAGCAAATGCAACATGCTTAACATACGTACTAACTAATAACTTGTTCTAAATACTAATACTAAACTAAAGTCCGTACTAATATTTCTGAGCAAAATTAAGACATGTCACAGATGTCAAGATGGATGGATCGGAAACCCAAAATCGGTGTCTCTTGGATATGTCAATTGATGGTAACTGTAACTGTATTTCAATGAGCATTTTATAGCATATGGAATATTAAGTAATAGTAGTTGAAGCTCTGCTTTAAAGTTAGTTACTTATCCAGGATCCAGGGACCGGACTTTATCATGTGTTGGGTTATGTTTTAATTTTGCGCTTGTCGTGGACAATTACGAATCGAAAGTAGGATGCATCGGATTAAGGATTAACGAACAAAATGCATAAGGATTCCCAAGTAATGACAAATTAGTGGGACACACGCAATGGAGTAGTGGGGGGGTGACTTACCTCCTCCTTGCTCTCGAGATGATCCTTGATGTGCTTGCAGAACACGGGCAGCAGAATGGCCCGACACTTGGGCAAACTGAAGAGCTTCGTCTCCACAAAGTCCTTGATGCAGCCCATCTTGGACTGGGTCAAACGACGCGGCGGAAACTTCTCCAGTATCTCCACAATGGAAATGCTATAAAAAAAATACACATTAGAATAAAGCAAACCCCTGTCAAACATCTATCAAACGCACCTCAAGCGCACTTGATCAAAGACCTGCATCAGATCGGTGGCTATAATGTGCAGATTCTTGAGCAGGGCTCCCTCCGACTTCAACAGATTGCTCGGGCAACCAATCATGTCGATGAACATGCGCAACAGCTCCTGCAGCCGCGTGGCAAAGTCCACATAGTCCGTGTTGCAGTTCATCTCCGCGTAGAGCACACGCGACCTAATCACAAACTTCATCACGTAGTGCAGGTAGCGCGTCGTCTTGTACAGCCGCCGCACCTCTGCACTCTCCTCGGCATCGGCGGACTTCTCTCGGGGCGCAATCGCTTCGCTGATGTTCTTCTGCAGCACGTCCATCAGCTTGCTGAAAGGCACACAAAGAGAAACTGATTAGCCATCGTTTGGATCTGTAGGGATCTCGGTGATGCACTCACGTGTAGGCCAGCGTAAAGGAGAAGCTCTCGTTGATGTACACATCGAGGACGGTGAGAAAGTGCTGGTACTTCAGTTCGGACACCGTTTCAATCAGATGAATGATGCTCATGAACACCAGCTGATCGTACTTCTCCGGATGATCGTTCTCCACCAGAATATTGAACAAAGCGTCGAGTATGTCCTGCAGAAACTTGACCACTTCCTCCCCAGGCACTGTGCACAGAGCATTGAGCGATTGCTCGAGCGTTTCCTTGTGCGCAGACCAGTTCAACAGACCCAAAAGGCTCACTGGAAGGATCAAATGATTAGTGGGCGTGTCTACAGAAAGGCTCAGATCTCTTACCGCTCTGCGTGAGCTTTGTGCTGCACAGATTCACGCCAATTGTCAGCTGATCCTTGGGCAGGAGCGTCATGGCGCTATTGGAGGGCTTGGTGCCCTGCAGCTCGGCGAGGGTCGATGGCAATTCCATGTAGCAATTGGACTCCGATTTGTCGTACTTCTTGTGATCGATTTTATAGACGGCCAGGACATGCTGGCCCTGCGGTATGGTCGTGCCATTGGCCTGCATGAGACGCACATAGGCCAGAACGAAAGACTTGTCCTGGCGGTCGCGCTGCTCGTTGCTGCTGCGATGCTTCAGGGTGAACCGCAAATGGCACTGCTTAAAATCCTCGATGGGCACATGAATCTTGAAGGTTTCCTGCCACTTGGGCTTGTCCTCGTGATAGTACACCACCGACTTGTACTCGTCGATGGGAGGATGGCCAGCGCCCATGCTAATGACGCCCGGCATGAGGCTGCCCTGCTCATTGGCCACGCACACGGACACCTCCACGTTCTTGGCCGTCTTGGCAACTCGCCGCTGCAGATCGTCAGATAGAGATCGTTGCGCACATCGCCCGGCAGGATGACCTCGGGGAAGCCCATCTTCCGGGCCACTGGCACATTGTTGTGCACCAGCCGGGGGAAATCCTCTTTGATCTGCTTGATGTCACCGCGTAGCACCTCAATGGTCACGGCCATCTTCGAGTCAATCTTGCCGATATCTTTGTTGGCAATGAGCTTGCGCAGCGTCCCGTCCAGCGTGTCCTTCTCGCACATGATGAACGGCAGGTCGAGGTTGCCCCGATAATCCTCCGATTTGCTAATGATGGGCGTCAGATCCTTGCAGGCCACCCCAAATGGCCGTCGCAGCACGTACTCGCCCGTGCTGCCCGCCGATCCATTGGAGCTGACCGACAGCTGCGAATGCTTGCGACTGGCGGCTGTCAGGACACTGTTGGCAATGCTCATGCTGGTGCGCTTCGAGTCGGCGGAATCCTTGACCTCCATTGAGCCAATGCGTATGGCATAGCACACCAGATACATTTTGGCAATGTTCAGGTCGCTTCTGCTGAGATCCGTGAACAGCACCCGATTGTTGTCGATCTGTTCGATGTCACGGGCAATGCCCGTGCGCGACCACTTGACCACATAGTTCTCGCTGATCGGTTTGTGTGTCTCCCCATCGAAGAGGGTGAACAGCAGGTCGGCATCCTCCTGGAATTTGCAAACGAATGCATTCACATGCAACAGGATGTTGTGCGAGTATTTGTTAAGACTGCGGGTGGTGCCACGTTCGCTTGACAGCCGCTACAGGGGAGGAATATCAATCAGTATCTATGCTGCCTGGCAGGCGAATCTCTATACTCACATTGGCCTTTTCTATGCGCGACACGGCGTGGACATGATGCTCGTACAGCTCGGTGGTGCAGATGGCATTCGTATCCAGTATATCCCCGCTCTCGTCGCGCACCACCATATCCAGGCTGAGGATCTTGTTCCCCGTATCGATCTGGGCCGTGGCCAGCAGCTTCACCTTGCGCACCTCATCCAGTGGCAGGTTGCCAGAGATCAATGCGGCTCGATTATTGTTCAGTTCGTTCATCTTGCGGCGTATCTTTTGAAAGCTTGGATTTGTGCTCTACACACAAAACAAAAAAGGGGAGACAAAAAATTAAATATTTGGCTTCCTTTGGGGTTCGCTTTTTTTGTTGGCTTACCAAAAAATAACTCTTGGCTATGGCGCCCCACTCCAGCAGCACTTTGGTGATCTCCTCGACAATGTCTGTGCGCTGGATGCAGAATTCCCCATTGACAATGCTGTACTCGCACAGATGCACATAGCTCTTGGGGAATATGCCGCGCGTTTCCTTGGCTCTGAAAAACAACAACAACAACAAACAGAGTCAGTCAAAGTGGAGGGGGTGAGTGGGAGTGGGAGCCATTAAATGTGGTCTGCAGATGGGAGTGGAGGGGCAGCCAGCTGTCAACGACAATGCAACAAATTGCCAGTGCGTGTGTGCGGCTACAGTGAATGCTCGCTAAGTGCAGAACTTTTGCTTGTGCCCTGCAGCAAAAGTCTCCACTGTGGGGGCTTCATATTTATGTACATGCATATCTGACACAATTTCACATTCATCCATCCATCCAGCCAGTGATGCTGTTGGTGCTGATGAATTGCCCAACCCCACAGAGTACACCACAACTTAAAGCTAAAGCTGATTCTGAGTCTGCCGCTGCACATGGTGGGGGCTCTGCCTGGTCTGTATCTGTTGGGGGCGGGGCAGAACAAGTGCGCTCAAAGTGTGACACTGTCAAATGGAAATGGAAATGGAATGAATGCTTTAATTTGGCTCAATTCCTCAATTCGTTGCTTGACATGCGGGGTGGCCCGCTTTAATTGCTCCAAAAGAGGCATTCCATTCCATTCCATCTATTCATTCATTCATTCATTCATCATTTATCGTATTTCTCTCGCATCTCTTTTTCCCTCTTCCAGTGCTACCAGAACTGATTCTTTTATATACAACGGTGGGCCACTTCCTTGTTCAAAAAGCGACTCCCATTGCTCGGCTCTGCTAATCCAAAAACAAAATACATGTCGTTTGCCTGATGCTCGACTCGATTCTCTGCGATAAGGGACATCCCGTATATCTATAACTTTCAGTTCAGTTTCCTTTTGGGTATCTGTTAATCCCCGCCCCGCTCAAGTCAACCTTCAGGTTGATTGACCATTTTCCAATTTACAGGCCTGTCCACTGCCTTTCCTTCCCCTTCCCATCTTAGTCTTAATTTACGATTGGAAAATCGTGAGAAAATGCTCAATTAAAATTGATATTTTCCTATAAACAACAAGAGAGAGAGAGCTAAGAAACACACAAACACACACATAAGATTTGAACCGAAAACAAACATTAAATGTTCGGGGGCAAAGGGGTTATCAGGGTCTCGCATTGAGAATTTCTTAAGTGCCACCAATTCCTGGGTACGGATGGATATACGAAGTAACTACAGTGAACACTGACCAAACACTAGGAAACTAGGAAATCAAAATTTATATTATATTTAAAGTGGGATTTCGATTCAATTTTTGGTAATTAAATGAAATTTCTATTGAGTGGTACAAATCTTATTTTGATTGTTTTTAATATGATGTTTCTTCCTCGAATTGAAATGCGTGCTTTTCTGTTACTATATATAAATACCATCAATTGTTATCTTTAATAATCCATAAATATATCAAAATTAACAAACAAAAACCTTCACTGCCGAGTGAGTTCCCACTGTGATCGGGTGGAATTTTTGTATATTTATTTATTTACTTTCTTTAATGAATATTTGTTCTTCCATCCGCCAGAGAACTGTCTGCGGTTCTCCTCAGTCTCTCCATCAATGTATCTGCATGTTCTTCAGTCTATCTATATCTTCTTCAGTCTATCTGTATCTCTGTTTCTGTCCCTGGCTCTGACTCTGACTCTTTTGCTTCGGTTTTTGGTTGTTTGCTGTGGAAAGAGGGGGTGCTGGCAGGGTTGGGGGTATGCTATGGGTCAGCAGAAATATGGAAAAAGGTCAGCTCTCGTCAATTCTGTTGGGTGTGCTGGCGTTACCCCTTCTCCCTCTCTCCTTCTCACTCTATCTATCTTTTTTTTTAGTTTTTGTTGCCTTCAATGCGATAACAGACTGTGGCTGTGACTGTGGCTGGAGACAGACCCCCAGTTGTTGGTCAGTCTGTGTACTGCTGACAAGACAGACTCGTCTATAGATAAAAACCAACACAGCAACAAACCCAAACGAAAAATGGGAAAACTCTAAAGAAAAACAAAACCCAACCCAAACAAACCAAAAACAGAAGCAGAGAAACACCAAAAGGGTCAAATATGAAACGGTGGAATGGGTAGGGGAAAAACTTTATCTTTTGGTATGCAACTTTTTGTTGTACTCTGCCACATATGGTGGCATCTGTTGGATCGGTTGGCAGGAAAAGGATTGACGAGGAGGATTGGGCAAGGCGTTGGCACAGATTTTTC
This sequence comes from Drosophila obscura, assembly GCF_018151105.1. NCBI lineage: Eukaryota > Metazoa > Arthropoda > Insecta > Diptera > Drosophilidae > Drosophila > Drosophila obscura. The sequence goes on along the minus strand of NW_024542736.1, from coordinate 1,374,199 downwards.
CCTCAGGAACAGTACACGCACACAGAATAATACCAGATCCCATTCGATTCGATCCATGGGAGTAAACACACAGAACACAGCGTGCCACCGCATGCAACAAATGGGCGGCGCTTGTGTACCTGATTTACGATCTACGATTTGATTTTCTGTTGCATGTGAGAGAAATGTGTTTCAAGCATTTCCGCTTCTGAACTTTTTCAGTCTTCTGTCTGTGGTCTGTTGTCTGGCAGATACCAGTATTTTCCCCACCCCAAACGGCTGCTCATGAATATGCATCAGACAAAACGAGAGATTGCAGTGAAAGTCGCGGAGAAAAGATCTACTAGCTGATTGTTGATTAAAAAAAAATATATCAGAAAGCAGCCATCAGACAGCAGCCACCAGCAGCAGCGTTTAAATCAATAATTTACCCAAAGGAAAATTAATGCCCGTAATTTTCTAGCTATTTAAAATACTTTTCACCAAAAAAAATCACTCTTATCCCTTATTCAACTTCATCGAAATTATCTATAATTTATCTACAATTTATCGTAGTTACAGATAATTTATCGATAACATAATTTTGAAATTCGTTTACTTTTTGGGATTTAAATGAATATAGATGTAAATATTATTGATTAAATGACATTAAAGGTCATTTAATACTTGGCATATAACTTTCCATTAGAACCAACAATGTCCGTGAATGTTCTGCTACATGAATTGTGGTATAAAATAAAGGGTTTCGACTAGGACTAAATGATTACACAGTATTCACTTGGTCATCTTCTGCCGTAACTCGTAAGTCTTAAGATAAGTTGCTTCATTCGTTACTTTCAGAAGCAAACAACTTTTGTTACATAATGTTTTTTGTTTTGTTTTTTTGTTTTGTTTGTTACACTCACTTTTGCTTGTAGCCGTAGTACCAGTGGGTGGTCTCCTTGAGTATTATGACTGCATCGCCCACATCCAGGTTCAAGCGATGTGGCTTCCTCTCCTGATCGAAATTGCACTTGGCTGTAAAAAAAAACATAAATCAAAATTAGTGTCAAATGAAAGGAAAACAACACTTGAAAGAGCTGTTTGGTAGGTACATAATATAGAGAAATACCTTCGCCAGCAGTCGGCCCGTGGTGTACTGAGCGTAACGGCAGCAAAAATCAGAATCAGCGCTCACCTATCTGTATCTGGGCCGCGACATCAACGGGAGCGGAAGGTTATCATTTAACCCCTGTGCCACCGTCACCCCACAGTGGGGGAATCATCATCGCTGATCATCGGAAACTGTCGGAGCTGTCGCTGTCTGTGCGCGCCCCACAGCGGATGGGATATTTGATAAACCAAACCAAACCCTCCCTCTCTCCCCAGCACCAGCACCACCACCACAGCATCCGCAGCACAGCACAGTTCGTTCCATTCTATTCTACGTGAGGTCTAACTGCAAATACACTTTGAACCAGAAACGCAATTGGGAATCGGATTGGCACTTCCTCAAAGCGGGCAACCCGATAAACCCAAAACAGCTCTCGGTACGAGTATGTCTGAGACGCATTTGGCATGCGAGAACAACGAAATAGATGAAAATGCAATCCAACTATGGAAAGGGAAATCAAATAGATGCCAGAATGCAAGTTATCTTTGCCATACGAGTCCAAGAGCACTAGCAGTCGATAAAGAGAGACCTTCCAGACTATAGAACCCAGAGGATGGTATGGACAATACTAATAATGGGATTCCCATTCATTAGCTTTAAGGAAATTGCCTTTCTCGTATTTCCATATAAGATATGGTTTAGCTTTAGCACCAGATGAGGCATACCAATAATGCGACATATCAAGAGTTTTCAGTCGAAGCGACGCAACGGAATGCAACGACGATATCGTCATCGTCTCCGGCAGTACATACTTCCTTCTTGGCTGATAATGCAACTTTTCAGATATGCGCCATATAATAAATACATCAATTTACTCATACATACATATGTACATATGCATGTGAGCATGTATTAAGATGATAGTATTGGGGGGATGCAACAACCGAAGTGCCGCTGTCAAGCATAAAAGACAACAAGAAAGAAAGCAGAGTAAATAACTTAAGACATCGAAGCGTTTGATACCCTTTCAAGCCAAAGGTTTGAATGAATCCCTACTGACTGAATCTCTCTATACTGAAAGAAAGGGACAACGATATATTTGTCTAACACTAGCATAAACACTAGCTGTACCAGCTTTACCACCTTCTAGCTAGTTTCAACTCAAATCTAGTGGCCCTAACATCATTAACGAAAATCGGGTTCAGTGTGTGAAGGTTTCAATCAAATATCTTTAAAGTTCAAAAACCCAAGCGGCAAATCATAGGAGAAATGGATTCGTTTTCTGATCATTTGGTCAAAGTCATAAGCGGCTATGAGAAAGAAAGTGTAATGAGAAAACAAAGTTAAGCGGCTTCTTCGCGTGGCACGCTCTCCGGGTGGTGCCAATGGCGGCTGCGCAACGACAGCAAAAGCAACAAAACAAAAACAAAAGCAGCAACAAATAAAAAAAAAACCTCCAACATCCTCCACGGTCCAATGACCGATGCTCTGCCGCGGGCCTGGTCTCTCTGCTTGATGAAAAGCATAACAAGCGAAATAAAGCGAGAACGACCTCCACAGCACATTAAAGCGACAGCAGCAGCAGCCAGCAGCAAGCAGCAACAACAACAACTAAAACTAAAGGTATCTTGTTGCTGTTGTTATTGTTGTTATGTGCCGCTTTGTCAGCTTATGCGCTTGCAATGAGTGTGGAAGTGGAAGAGTGGGAAAGAGTCAACGATGACGATTTGCAAAAGGTAGTTCTTCTATGTGTGTGTGTGTGTGTGTTTCTATGTGCGGAGATAAGAGAGTCTGCAAATTGTCTGTCACGTTGGTTTTTTTTTTGTTGCTTTTGGCTTTACATTTGATTTCATACTGAAGAGTGGGGGAGGGAGCGAGACCGAGCGAGCGAATCTGCTTGCTCTGTTACTTTTCGCCTGTCCAATTGAGTGGAAAGTTGACTGCGAGTGGGACTGGGTCAATTGCGTGAAACCAGTTGAGCAAGAGAGAGAGCCTGTTCTAGGAGAGCCATATCCCAGGTCTGGAAAGTTTCTCACTTCACACACAAATGGAACAGCAGCAGGAGAAAATGAGGAAACCAACTTTTGCAATTAAAATACAAAAATTAAATGGAATTGATATTGATATTGAGTTTTGCTGCTGCTGCTGCTTTTGCTTCTGGTTTTTGCAGCTACTTATGCGCAAGTAAGAAATTACTTGGAAATGGCAAATGAATCATAGCGACGTCAGCGTCAGCCGCTGCTACGCTAACTTTTACGCTGCGGCCAAAGGCAATCACTCAGAGTCGTCGAGGGGAGAAGGCAAAACGGGGAGGACGACGAACGACACACCTTGTTTGACCCCTGTGCGAGGGAGAAGTGGGGGAAAACAAGACAGAACTAGAGTGAAAGAGTGGGAATGTGAGGGAGTGGAAGAATTATCAAAAACGTCATTAAATCGAGCCCATTTCCTTGCCACCAGTTACCCCGGATGATAAGCGAAGGCGGCCTATCCCAAGTCTCTTTCCTGCGTCCACTTCCACCACTTGGGTAAACTTGTTGACTAACGGAAACAATAATAAATAATATGGAAATGCACAAGTTTCCGAGAGTGCTATAAATACGCAAAACGGAAAGGGAGTGGGACAGGCACAGCGACAGGGACAGCTAGGGACACGGCTCAATGGTCATGGGAAATGAGTGAAGAAAAGTGTACAATACAGAGGGCCAGCCAATACAGACAACACTCAACAGGCAGGTAAACCAAACAAAATTATGCACAATATGCCCCAGTAGCTTTGGTGCAACTGCAGCGGATGCAGCTGCAGTTGCACAGGCGGGAGAGAGATGGAATGGGGGATGGGGGATGGGTGATGGGGAGACGTGCCTGCCCCCAACAGCACGTGAACAAAGTGTGGCTCCCTTCGGGCACTCCTCTTGCAAAAAAGTTTCCTAGATAATGAAGCAGAACAATAAAAGAGGGATATCCAAAGAAAGCAAAGAATACAAAATACAACAAATTAAGCGAAAGTCAACTATTTGATACCCTATGAAGTGTGTGTACCAATTAATATTTAATAGGAATTTTCAATGCACAAATATGAAAAATCAACTGATATATTTTAAATTTATTTATTTAATATTGGTGAATAAAATATTTTAGCTTTAAGGGGGTAATAGGCAGTGTTTCTCTGTGATTTTTACACACGTGTAGTTGAACCGGCATACCCTTTTATTCTATGCTAATTACTGGGTATGCAAAAAAACAAAACCACAACAAAAACAAAAACAAAAACAGTGGCGCTTCGTCATCAATTGGTGTGGAAGTTGGCGTCGCAGTCAACGGCTCTCAGTTAGCGCTTTGGAGAGCGCTTTGGAGAGCCCCCCATAAAATATGATCGTGACTGGTGGTGCGCTGATGACTGGGGACAGACAACAGTCACAGCGACCGACGACAACGTCTTGGCTCATTTTGAAATTCAGGTTTAAATAGCACGCGGTGCTCAGAGAAGATTCTTTATGGCTATATATGTTCATATACATATGCAAAATACTACATATGTACATTTATTTGCTTCTCCCCTGTCTAAAAGCTTGTTTTGCTCTCTCTCTCAGTTCTATTGGATAGGTACTACGTGGATTCTATGATCTAAGCGTCTTCTATATCTACAAATATCTGTACGTACTGGTGTATATTTCGAGGGTTAATTATTACGATTCTCATCTGTTAAGTTATATTGTAGTTGTTGCCTCTGGCAATTGACTAATTATACACACAGACTTCTCGAGCACAGAACGATTCTTCTCCCCCTGGGAACATCTCGAATTAGAATGCTGGGGGGTTTAATGTACACAGATCCTCCCTCCCATGAAATATATGTACACATACCTTGTACGAGTACGAATCTACATATGAGCGGATTGAGCAAACTCTATTGTTTGTTTAGTGGAAATAATTGAAAGTGCAGGAAAGGAAAATGGAATTTGGAATTGCTGCTAATTGGAGATGTTGGCTGGAATTTATAATTAGGAATTTTCTGTGTGTGTGTGTGTGTTCCACAAATAAATTACTCTGAATTTTGTGGGAGGTAAAAGATTTTGCACTCTTTTCAATCAATTTCAAACTTCTTGCAACTTATTGCGAAGCTGTGACAGGCTAGAGATGACTGTTTAGAATGGTTAGCTGGAGCTTCAGATACTCTTACAGATTGATCACGGTTGTCTTCCCTCAGCTGGCTCTCAGTATCAAAATTAAAACTGACATTACAAATTAAATAAATTGCATAGGTTGATGGCTAAGAATGTCGGGGTTGTGGGGATGGTGCCCAAACAAACCCATTTTCCAGATAACATTTGATGGCCCATAAATTCATAAAACCAGTCTCAAGTACACCACCGTCCTGCCTTTTGGTTGAAACGGTTACGGTTAATGTCGCACTGGTCGTAAAAAACGCGCAGCAAAAAAATTAGAAACCAAACGAAAAGCAAAGAATGCTGATAAAACACAACAAGAAGTTATTATTACGGAGCAACAGCAGGCAACAGCAGGCAACAGGCAACAGCTATACAAAATTGCGGTTCCTCTCCACCAGAAAAGAGGAAATGTAAACACAAACTTGACCCATTTGGTGGGGTGGGGGGAAGGGTAGGCACTTGATAAAATCACTAGAAGACAATGTAGAATCTGCTGGGGGGGTTTTATGGCATTTGTGAAGTGGCACGATAAACGTGGAGGAACCTTTCCACTGCCAGAAGGTTTGTCTGTATGAACTATGTATATATTCCAATAACCTTTGTAACCCAAGCAGTTTTATTATATACTTTGATATCCAACTGAAACCAGTTTTCACTTGCATTGGCTGATGACGCACTGCCTCCAATGACACAATCTCCTCCCTTTTCCTGCCACAGACACAACCCCCGCTGTGGCCACTTTCTCGATCGGAATCGGAATCTGCCCTGCACTGGGGCCCGGCAATTTATGTTTAATTAAGCAATTTCAGCAACGAATCGAAGATAGCATTTGGCCAATTAGCATGTCAGTCGGCGAGAGAGTCGCAGCGGGGGGTGGGTTGGGGTTGGGGCATGGGGCATGGGTAGGCAGATTGAGTATCAATTTGATTGCAAAACGGAAAGCAGAGATTCGTTGCAAGTGGTGGAAATGGAAGTGGAAATGGAATTGGGCAGAGGGTTAGTTGGGGTGGGATCTGTGCGGTCGCAAGTGGATGATGATGTGTGGAAGTTGTTGCTCAATCTATTTTGAATCCAAGGCGAAGTCTTCGCATTCTCTGGTGGCTGAGTCCCGTCTCTGAGTCAGCAAAACAAACAATGATGCAGCTGAGCCCTGGAGGGGGGAATATTCGTAGACGTATGTGGGGGATTTGAGGGTTGCGGACATCTGACACGAGAGATAACAACAAACGCTGTGTGGAGTGGGGACACTTATTCTCCCCACCCCCCAAATACAGCCACGCACTATCTTGTATCTTTTTGTATCTTTGAAATTGAAGAACTGAACACCACCACCCCCCACCCCCTCCCCCCTCCCACACACTACATGAAAGATCAAAAACTTTTCTTTCCTCTTTCCTGGTCAGTGCGCATCGATGTTTTCACTCGAGGGATATGGAAAAGGGAAAGCGTTTTGGCAATTATGCAAATCAGAGGGCATTTGCATGCTTCGGGCAAGACCAACGAGCTGGAAAATTTTAATTAAATCGAGAAAAGCTAGACTCCAAAAATCACAACAAGAAAACTACTCCTCTGCACTCCCTGCTCACTTCCCCTCTCTCACACGTTTCCCTGCGCCCAAGCCTCATTAAGTTTTACGTCTGCTCTTTCTGCCTCTCCCTCTCCCTCTTTCTCGTCGTCTCGTTTCATCATGTTGTTGTATTTATTATTAAGGCTCTTTTTTGTTGTTGCTGCTATTCAAATTTAGAAGTAGAATGCACTCTCCCCTCTCCCACCCCAGCCGCCAGGCACTGTTGGGCCAAGTGTAAATACAGAAAGGTAGGGGGAGTGAGAGGTGGTGATGTGGAGAGTTGCAGGTGCAGTAGTCCCAGGGCCCAGTCCCCCCCACTAAAGGCAATGAACAGTGGAGTAGAGAAGTGAAGTGAAGATGTCGTCGCCAGCCACAAGGCATCCTCAGGATAGAGCGGGATGTGTGTATAGTGTGTGTGTTCATGTGCGTGTGCGTGTGTGTATACTCCACTCCCGCTATGCAGGAGGTAGAGACCGCTCTTTGAGTTCATTTTAATTTAGCATACGCTCAGCCCCACTCACTCACACACACTCATACATAACACACATGCATATATTTAATGTATATGTATGCCAGACCATACATACATACATTCATATTGTCGCTCATAAAATGATAAAGCGATTACTAAATCTTTATCGCGTTTTATTCAATAAATGGAAATTAACTCTAATGAATAGGCATTGGGTCAGACGACACCTTCTCTTCCTACCACACCCCATGCCAGCCAAAAGTCCACTCCCTAGCAAATTTGCCAATGTGTATAAAATGTTGAACAAACTTTTGTCAAATGTGGGACAACAAATGCCTTGTTTATCGCGCTGCAATCCTCTCAATACAGCTGTAGCTGTGTTGTTGAAACTTTCAAGACGCCGGGCGGGGCAGAGAGCAAACGAAATACAAAAAAAAAAAAGAGCTGCGATAAGACAAGAGAATACATCAAACGGCTGCTGATAAACAGTTAAATACGAGCGCTATTGCATGCAGGGTGGATGAAGGGAGAGGGTGGAGTGTGTGGTCTAGAAAAAGAATTACTGTAAGGGAAGAACAGACTCAATTCCAAGGCATTTCGCATTACAAAAACCCAAATCGCAGCTCAATGTCGTTTGCCAACTTATCTTCCCACTTCTACCCCTGCGCTCCCCCCTGTGTGGCACACTCTTCCAATAACGTATCATAGAAGGCAACGTTAGATTACATTTTATGAGTACAGTGGTCACCCCCGTAATTGTAGCTTGCATATAGAGAAAAAAATGAACATTTGGTTCAAACTATCCGATATATCGGTTTAAAAACTAAATATAAAATTGATTTTTAAAATTAGAAAATATCCCAACTATTATGAAATGGTTTTAGTTTCTGAGCCACCACTGTAAACGCACCTGACCACGCCCTGCAGCGGAACGGCAACTGTACGGGGTGGTAGTGGTGGTGGTTGGCGTTAGTGGGGTGACAGAAGGAGCATTAAGTACGCGAAATGATTTTGACAGTAAGTACAAACGCAAACACGCACAAAAAAAAGTCAGAAAAGTGGCAGGGGCAGAGGCAGAGGTAGAGGCAAATGCAAACATGTGTAAATAACAAGTGCAAACAAACAATGATGAACGGGTCTCCGTTCGAGTGTTAACTGATTACAATAGATATCGTGCATTTGAGTGGGTTTTCTGTTCCACTCCGCTGTTCCATTCTACCTGTACCACCACTCCAGTCTACCTGTAGCGCTGGCTGCCCTGCCCAAAGCCCCCAGCATGTCATATCTATTGATCATCACATTGCACTGGCATAGAAAAGGTCAACAAAGCGAATGTGCCGCAAAAAAAAAAAAATTCACACGTACTCGTACGTAAAACGGGTCGCGATTAGATATTTCATGGTCACTGCCAATGAATAGGCTGGGATTTGTCTTACATACACACACACAGACAGCCAGACACAGAAACACAGATATGTGTAGAGACAATGGATATGGATGCTTGGGTTGCAGTCGCGTTGCAACTGAGTTCACATCAGTGGCTGAGGCTGAGGCTGAGGCTGATGCAGGCAGGCAGGCAGATGATAGAAAACAGGTTTTCGTTTCAAGAGCAAATCTCAGAATTCTGTGCTAGTGTTGAATGAGCGGCGGGCGGAAAAACAGGATGAAATTGAAAGAAAAACGAAATTGGTGTGTGAGAGAAATAGGAGAACGCAGTCGACCGCATGGCCATCGAGTGCAAGCGAGAAGGTGCAACAAGTTACCGTACAAAACGCAGCTAGCACAGCGGGGGGCAAGAGAGCGCTCAACAACAGCTAGACTCCAGAGAGACAGAGAGAGGGGGAGGAAGGCAGGTAAGGAGAGAGAGCACCGCGTGTAGGCGGATTTCTGGGAAGCCACAGGCCAAAAAAAAACAATCGAAACAGTTCATAGACAATATTTTACGGTTGTTTACGCCCGCAGAAGCACTTTGTTTAAACATTACGCTTTGGTGCTATATTCTAGTCAATTTATGGTCATGCTGTAAAGTTTAAACATTTTCACACTCACCAATGCCGAATGCTTGTTTAGCATTGCAATCGCTCCACACAGAAGTCATCTTGTCGCGCTTTTGTTGTTATTTTCGCCAACTTTTACCACAAACACACTCTCGATCACGATCACGCTTACGCTTACACTAACAAGGGGCGACACGCACACATGCAACAACAAATGGACTTTCGTTTGCAGAAAACAGAAAAACAACAAATTAAGCAACACGTAGTTGAATTTCGGTTTCTGGCATTTTCTTCATACCGATAAGTAATTAATAACAAATGGGGACAAAATTAATACACTTATTATTGCACAACGCCTTTCGTTTTATTAATGTTAGTGCTTGTCTGTTACTACAGCATTTAGCGCTGGTTTTTTTTTTCAATTTGTTCTCATTTGGGGAGTTGGCCGCCGACGCTCAGCTAATAATCTCCGCTTACGCTCACGGTCCCGCATACGCACGCACACACACACGAGCGCACATTGCTCGCCGTTTTGTTCAAAAATTAATTAATTTTTCTGTCGAGCTCCCGCGCTGGTTGAATTTTTAGATGTGGTTTGTCAGTGTGACCGCGGACTAGTCGCTCAAATAAACCGCCTGACCCTCAGAAAAATACCAAAAGATACCTCTCATTTTCAAAATATACCGTAAACATACTGACGGACATGCCCAAGATGCGTATATAATTTATAATTTTGATATTCGGTTTAATATTACTAGCTAGTTAGCCCTTTCAGCCCTAAACAAATAATTTTATCCGATAGATACATCAATTTTCCACAAGATTGGCTAGTTTCTGGAAGTCCTTTTTATTGAATTGTTTACATAAAAAGGTTCAAACAAAAACGGCCAAAGCATAAGACGTAAATGTTGACTAAATGTAACGTCATTGTTGCTGGTCAACCAAGATTCTTCTATGCGTATGGACTTTTGTATACCTTATTTCCTTTAATTGATGTTCAATTTGTTGTTTCAGGCTGCTTTGAAATATTAATATTGCATTTTTGTTAGATTGAGTTGTTTTTTACCTATCTATGCATATGTTTTGTGTTTTATATATACATTTATCCCGGTTCTGATACCTATTATTGGTACCCGTGAGCTACAAAGTTTCTTTGATGTCTTTAAAAAAGAGACTGAGTAGATTCTGCATTAATTGGATCCTGAAATTACAAACAATATCTCAAGTCCATAAATCAAGTCAGCAAATTTTGAAAAACCACCACGAATTGAGAGCGAAAAGTGTCAGTATTTTTTGTGCGCTAAATGGAGTTTGGCGGTCATTTTGAAAAGTATATTATTGATTAAATAATATACCGTAAATATACTGACGGACACGACAGGATCCGTTTGATATTTCTTGATTTTGATATTCGATTTAATATTACTATCTAGTTAGCTCACTAAGCCCGAAACAAATTATTTTATGCAATTCATCAATACATTTTGTACAAGATTGGCTAGTTTTCAGAACTCGTTTTTATTGGATTGTCAAAATAATAAGGTTCAAACGAAAACGGCCAAAGTATAAATCGTCGGACTGCAATAACTCAACCTTAGTACACCTTGACTCAATTTCCACGTCAAATAACGACAGTGTAAAATCATTATCAAGTGAAATAAGTTTTTTTTTTTTTTATATTAAGTTATTTTTAGCCGTGATTAGTTGAAAGATTTATTTGGCCCCCAAGTCTGATACGGGCTAACGCCACCTCCTGTGAAATAAGTTTATTTTATATTTATATAGTTGTATGCTAAATAACTAGTCTACACACACTACGCCGATATTTTTGGTAAATACACGCGCGAAGTTATCGATTCGGAAGAGACAGTGAGTGCCATCACCAATTTTCGGACATTGTGAAAAAATCGGCGCGCCATTTCCTCTATTTTTGCGTCGCCCAACAAATTTTGGCCAAACAAACGGCTTGCAAGTGTTTATATTTTATAGTTAACGGCGCCGGAGGATCGGCTAACGAGCAACAGACAGAGCAGCGCACTGCCCCCACGTTGTGAAGGTGTAAAGTTTGCAGCACATTGTGAAATCACGCGCGGTCGACGCTGACGACGGAACAAGGAGCAACAGTCTTAGTGCAGTGCATGTGTTTGCGCTTTGTTTGAGGAGCCCCCGGAGTGACGAAGAAATATGTTTGGCGGCTCGAAACCCACGTTTGGAGCCACGCCCACTGCCACCAGCTTTGGCGGGTTTAGCAACACGGCCACGACCACACCATTCGGTCAGACGGCCTTTGGCAAGCCAGCGGCACCAGCGTTTGGCAACACCTCGACCTTTGCCGCCCAACCCGCCCAGCCATCGCTCTTTGGGTCCCCAGCAACGCCGGCGCAGCCAGCTGGTGGCATGTTTGGGGCCAGTACGTCCAGCGCCTTTGGCGGCACCACCGCAGCGCCCACATCATTTGGAGGTTAGAGACGAAGCGCCAGTCTTCCCAGCAACAGCAGCGTCAGTAATTCGATATTCTCCCCCCTCTTCCTCTTTTGCAGCGTTCTCGCAGCCCCAGCAGCCAGCGAACATCTTTGGATCGACACAGGCGGCACCCAACACCTCGCTCTTTGGCCAGGCAGCAACGCCGGCATTCGGAGCCGCCAAGCCGGCCACCCTGGGCATGACCGCCTTTGGTCAGACGCCAGCAGCACAGCCGACATCGTCGCTGTTTGGTCAGACGACGGCCGCCACCAGCGCATCGGCATTCGGAAACTTTGGCCAGGCAGCGCCCACCACCACAAATGTCTTTGGCAGTGGGGCCGCATCGGCGTTCGCCCAGCCCCAGGCAGCGGCCGTGGGCGGTGGCGTCAATATGGGCACGGCATTGGTCAAGTATCAGCCAACGATGGGCACAGACACGCTGATGAAGGGCGGACAGCCGAACAGTGTGAGCACCAAGCAGCACTGCATCACGGCCATGAAGGAGTACGAACTCAAGTCGCTGGAGGAGCTGCGCCTGGAGGATTATCTCAGTTCGCGCAAGGGTCCGCAGGCGGGCAGCACAGCGGGTGCCTTTGGTTTCGGTAGTCCGGCCACAGCCGCCCAGCCCCCAGCCTCGGGTCTGTTCGGCAGCGCTGTCCAGCCGAGTGCGGGACTCTTTGGCCAGTCGGTGGGTCAGGAGAACAAGAGTCTGTTCGGCACATCGGCCTTTGGTCAGCCGGCCACGAGCAGCGCCTTCGGGGCACCCGCCCAGCAGAACAGTTTCCTCCAGAAGCCATTCGGAGCGACACCCGGCACGGCCTTTGCCCAGCCCCAGGCAGCGGATGCCTCGAATCCGTTCGGGGCCAAGCCGGCCTTTGGCCAGGGCGCCAGCATGTTTGGCCAGGCACCCGCCACCAGTGCGGCCCCAGCCTTTGGCCAGGCCAACACAGGATTCGGCTCCTTTGGTTCGACGGCAGGACAACAGCCGCAACAGACGTCGCTCTTTGGCAGCACCCCCGCCGCGGATCCCAACAAGTCGGCCTTTGGCCTGGGCACAGCTGCAACGGCGGCCAATACAGGCTTTGGCTTCGGTTCCCCGGCCACCAGCACGGCTGGAGGAGGCCTGTTTGGGGCCAAGCCGGCCACCAGCTTTGCGGCGCCCGCCTTCGGAGCCACCTCAACGGCCAACACGGGCTTCGGTAACTTTGGGATGACCAACAGCAGCGTCGCCGCGGGCGGAGGACTCTTCAACAATGCGGGAGGCATGAACAAGCCAGCCACCACGGGATTTGGCGGCTTTGGAGCCACAGCCGCGGCGCCGCTCAACTTTAATGCCGGCAACACGGGAGGATCGCTCTTTGGGAATGCAGCCAAGCCCGGAGGCGGCATGTTCGGAGGAGCATCCACGCTGGGTGGCCAGCAGCAGGGCGGACAAGTGGGCGGCGTCGGAGGAGGACTCTTTGGCGGTGGCACTGGTGCCTTTGGCACAGGCGGTGGCTCACTCGGCGGTGGCGGAGCGTTTGGCAGCCTCGGGGGCAACACATCGATGACCGGCGGCATGGGAATGGGGGCCCACCAGCAGATGGGCGTCGGCGGTGGCATGATGCAGCAATCACAGCAGCCCATCCATCAGCAGATCCTGGCCCGTGTGACCTCGCCCTACGGCGATACGCCCATCTTCAAGGACCTGCGGAACGGCGACGAGGCGGACGCCACGCGTGCCACCAACCCAGCCGCACAGCAGGCGGTGATGGACATGAACAACAAGCAGTTCAAGATCAACACCAACGCGAATCCGGCGCCCGTGAAGGTGAAGGCCGCTGGTACTGTCACCCGAAAGTCCCTGTTCTCGGGTCTCGAGGAGTTCGACGGCAGTGTCGAGGGCTTCAACATCAAGCCGAATTCCAAGCGTCTGGTGATCAAGCCCAAGGACAAGGCTGCCGATATTTCAAACTCCCACTCGCCGGCGAACAGCAGCGGTCCGCACAGCGTCTATACGTCTTTGGGACGCTCCCAGCGAGAGTCCTTTAATGGAGCCATTCCCACTGAACAGACACCGCCAACAGCATCAGCAGCCGCGTCGGCCAGCAGCGCAGGTTTCTCGCCCAGAGACAGCAGAGAGCACCACCAGCAGCAGCAGCAGCAGCAGCAGGACACGAGTCGGCGCGAGTCCTGGCTGCATCCCAAGAATCTGGAGATGGTGCGCCAGCGCAACATCCAGACGGGCATGGACCAGCAGCAGTCGCCCCACAACAGTACCCTCAACGAGCTGGTGCCGCGCAAACCACTCGAGACCTACCGCACCAGCTCCACGATGCGCCTGTCCGTCTCCACCATACCAGAGAACCCGTTCGAGGATCTGTCGCAGACCAGCGCCAGTGCCATTGCCCGGCGGGACACCTTCGGCTCGGAGCAGCAGCAGGCCAATGACAGCGCCCACTCGAATCGTTCCCACGATGACGAGACTTCAGCGAATCGCTCCAGACTGGCCATAGAGGCGGCAGCGGGTGCGGCTGAGGCGGCGGACTATGAGCCACATCCCACGGGGATAGTGCTGCGACGCGTAGGCTACTACACGATACCCTCGCTGGATGATCTCAAGTCGTACCTGGCCGAGGATGGGTCCTGTGTGGTGCCCAATTTCACCATTGGACGCGAGGGCTATGGCAATGTCTTCTTTGGCAAGGAAATGGACGTGGCTGGACTGAATCTGGATGAGATTGGTAAGTGGGGAGCCAGGCAAGCAGCAAACAGCAAGGAACTAATCTCTCTCTCTTTCCGACTGCAGTTCACTTCCGTAACAAGGAGATTATCATTTATCCGGACGATGAGAACAAGCCGGCCATCAACCAAGGCCTCAATCGTGAGGCACAGGTCACCCTCGATCAGGTGTGGCCCGTGGACAAGACCCAGCATGTGGCTGTTAAGGATGCGCAGCGTCTGATCGAAATGGACTGGGAGGGAAAGCTGCGTCGCGTCTGCGACAAGAACGATACGCGCTTCATCGAGTACCGCCCAGAGACGGGCAGTTGGGTGTTCCGAGTGAAGCACTTCTCCAAGTACGGCCTGGATGACAGCGACGAGGAGGACAGCAATGACAAAGTGCCCACCGATCCAAAGAAGGTGAAAATGACGGCCCTCGAGACACATTATCGAGCAGCAGCAGCGGCGGCAGCGGCCCAGGATAACGTGGAGAAGATGACGCTCAATTCGTTGCGGCATGCCCAGCGTATATCCGAGGATGCGGCACGCTCGCTGGATCCCAAGGCATTGGTGGCGAATGTGGCCGGCAGCAGTTTCCGGCCCATGGACGACTCGGCCGAGTTTATGCTAATGGATAAGACACGTGAGTGCAATGAGGAGAGTTGCCTGCCCTTTTTCCATACTCATACAAATGTCTTGCACACACACACAGAATTCTTTCAGGCTGGCGCTGGCACGGACTTCTCCATGTTTGAGGCGCCACGACATCAGCAGCAGACAATTGTCAGCCCCACAGCGATGCTGGCCAAGGAGATGGCCGGCAATGAGCCGCATAAAATGCAACTGATGAAGTCCTCGCTGTTTGTCGAGGACGATGACGCCAGCGAAGATGAAGTTAGAGGTAGAAGCAGCAGCTCAAAGTCATGCCGCGATTCGGTCCACATTACATTTTTTTTTATATTTTTCAGTGACTTCCAACCGCTTTCAACGCCAACGCAACTTGCTTCAGGGAGGGCCCAGCGCCTGGACAGACATGGGCGGAGCCTCTGAATCCTCCAGTCCATACGATTTTGGACGCACATCTGCCGGCCTGCCCGTCTCCTCGTCGGCCTCTGTGACCAGTCTGGTGCAATCAGATGAGGTATAAAGAAACGGAAACCATTCCTTTAGAGTCCAATAAACAACCATGAATCCAATTCAACTCTCATTCAGACCTCTTCGCTGGCCACTGGCAGCAACTTTGGGGATAAACCAAAGGCAGGTGGAACAGCAGCAGCAGCCGCACCCTCCAAGCTGCGGCCGTTTAAGTTTGTGAGCAAACCGAAGGTGGCGCCCGTTAAGGTTTTTGGCACCATAGTGCCACTGAACCGCTCGATTCTGTACGAGCAACGCCACAAATGGGTGGCCGATTTGGGCTTCTACAAGGGACACGGCCTGAAGCTGAGCTTTGGCCCGCACAACACACTGATGGTGCCACAGACGCTGATCAATGTGCGCAGCGCCATAGAAGGTAGAAACCGGCCACATGGCTCTGCCTTTTAAATAATATTTAATTAATTAATTAATGCTCTTTTTTGTTTTGTTTTGTAGATGCTAGCGTGACGCCAGCCTCTCTGGTGTTTATGCCACGTTCGGCCAATGATTTCTCGCCAGTTTTGTGGAAATTGTGCAACTTTAATATGGTGCATGGCCATGCTAGTTTTCGCGAGACAATTGTGCCCCATTTGGAGGTGCAGCTGGGCGAGGGCATTGCCGTGGAGATCGAGAATAGCCAATGCCCATGGCTGCATGCGGGCACTGGCACGCAGCTGATTGCCAAACATCTAAGAGAATCCCTGAAGCTGCGCAACTTTGGAGCCCTCGAGGAATACGGTGTGTCCGTGTGGTCCCTTCTGTATGCGCTGTGGGGGCAGCACGAAGAGCTGGCGGATGAAACGAACGACCCAAACAGCCACTACGTGGTCATGTGTCGGCGCAATCTGTTCTCCGAGTGGCTGGAGAACACCCTAGTGGGCAGGGATCTGCTGACCAAGAAGGTCAGCAGCCACAGCTACCTGGACCACATGCTCGATCTGCTCAGCTGCCATCGCGTGAGCGAAGCCTGCGATCTGGCCTTGAACTACGACGATGCCAATCTGGCGCTGATTCTCGCCCAGCTGGGATCCGGTGCCGTCTTTCGCATGCTCATGGAGGAGCAACTGTTCGCCTGGCAGCAGAGCAAATCGGATAAATTCATCGATCTGAACCGCCTCAAGATGTACATGATGGCGGCGGGTGTCAATATGATGCAATCCTCCCAGGGTACCATCAATCTGATGGAGGACAACAGCTGGCTGACGGTGGTGGGCATGGAGCTGTGGTACTTCAGGGCACCCACCTCCTCCATTACGGACGCCCTAATGGAGTACGACAAGGCCTACCAGTCCGAGGAGTGCTACGCAAAGCCGCCCAGCCCCACCTACAAGGGCGTGTCCACCACTGCAGAGAGGAAGACACCTGTGTACGACCTGCGATACCATCTGCTGCAGCTGTACTCCAAGCGGATGCATTCCCTGGAGGAGACTCTGAATCCCATAACCCACACAAACGATCCCATGGACTTTCGTTTAAGGTAAGACTCTCACTCTCCCTTTGCCCTTAGCCTTACCACCTTAACCTTGCCGTTGCATTCAACAGTTGGCTGCTGCTGCAAAGCTTGTCGGCTTTGGGCTATCGCCACTGCTCGCCCCTGACGGAGGCCCAGCTGACGGTGGACTTTGCCAGCCAGTTGGAGAACGAGGGCCTCTGGCAGTGGGGCATCTTTGTGCTGCTGCACATCGAGAGCCGTGAGCGGCGTGAGAGGGCCGTGCAACAGATGCTGCTGCGCAACGTGAGCGTCTTGGCCCAGGCGGCGCACAACGACGAGGAGCGCTTCATTGTGGAGCAGCTGGGTGTGCCCAAGTCGTGGCTGGACTATGCCAAGGCTGTGCGGGCCGGTTCCCTCGGCCAGCGACATTTGCAGGCGAAGCATCTGCTGACGGCCAAGCACTGGGCGGAGGCGCACGAGATCATCTTTCAGTACATTGCGCCCGATGCCATCATCAATGGTAAGTGCCACAGAACAGAGCAGAGGCGACAGACCAATACAGTCGTTAATTTGCTGCTTTGCTTGAACCTTTTGCAGGCAAGACGGAGTATCTGCATCGTCTGCTCATCCAGTTCGAGGACACCGAGGGCAGCAGCAGCAGCATCCGAGTGCCGAACTGGGCCAATCAGGGTCAGATATTCCTCGACTATATCGATATCAGCTCAAAGTTCAAGCAGATACGGAGCGTGCAGAATATTGAGGACATCAAGGCGCGCTGGGAGAACCTGAAGCCACAGCTGAGCGAGATCTGTTCGCGCATCAGCCTGCTGCCGTGCCCCACGGCCAAGCATCGTCTGTGCCAGACGGAGATCTCGCAGAGCCTCAACTGTCTGGTGCATGGCATGTGCATTGTCAGCCCCCAAATTCAGTCCTCCGCCGTACTAAAAGTGGCACTCGAAAAGCTGCCGATGCCCCAGGAGTTCCTTTCGAAGGAGTTGCGCATACTGCTGGACGAGCTGCTGGAAGATCTGGAGCAGAAAACTACCTTCCGTGAGCGGATCAGCGGCATGGATATCACCTAAGCCAAAACGGAAAATGCACGAAAATTAAAGTTAAGATCGAATCTAAGTCTAGATATAACCACTGATTAGCATCTACCCTAAAAAATAAAAAAAAAAACAAGAAGACAGAATTAGAGTAAGATTACGATCTAAGCAAAACGTTTCGTCAACGGTGAGAGGGAGAGAAAGGGAGATCACGTTCACACCACAGTTATTATAAATGTCTTTGTTATTTTGTTAATTCGATTATATTTCCAATTTCTTGCACGTGTGACTATCATTATGTAAGACCTTTTTGGTAAACAATAAAATTGATTTGATTGTTTTTACACACTAAAAGCCACAGCTCAGCTTCAGTCATTTCATTTCCATTCCCCCCAATTCAAACGCGATAGAAGATCGTCGTGTTGTGCCTATCGATCGGATGTAGGGCTGCAAAACAGTCGCCGCCAAAGCTGATATGAAGCGTAGACTCAATACGCCGCCGCCCCCGATAAGACCAGGTGTGAATGTGGCTGGGGTGTGTCCATCAAGAAACTGCATTTAATAACAAAACTTTGCCCAGCAGCTATGGCCGACAAACCAAGTGCGCCAGCCACAGCCCCTTGGTGTGGACGTGACTACAAGCCGCGCACTTTTGATAAGCACACGCCTGTCGTGTGCTACGACAAGCCCAGTGCATCCATTGTCTCCCATAAGGAATACGATGTAACACCCATATCTAATCGAATCCAATCCAATTCCAAGCTAACACGATCTCTGTTGATCTAGGACAAACGCTACCTGGCCATCACTGGAGAACTGGTGCAGACGCTGGTAGTGCCCAAGCGTGAGGCGCGCACCTGGACAATGCAGGCGGGCGATCTCTGCCGCATCACAGTACACGAGGGCGCGCAGGTGGGCGATCTGAACTTCTGGAATCTAGAGAACACCCAGGAGCGTTTCTACTCGGGCAAGACGCGTCAGCTGCACGCCTCCCACCTGAGGGTCTACGATCGCCTTTGGAGCTGCCTGCCCCACCTGCGCCCCATGGCCACATTTGTGTTCGACTCACTGGCCGGCTATGGCATCGACGAGGACGGTGCCGCTCTGCATGATGTGATCGGAACGCGCTGCGATGATTATACCTACAAGCTGATAACGGGCCGAGATCGCGTCGGCAGCTGCCACAGTTCGCTGGTCAAGGCAGTGGTGGAGGAGCGCGGCCTGACCGAGCAGGATGTCCACGATGTGTGGAATATATTCATGTGCACCGGCTTCACCAGGGACACGCAGCAGTATTTCTGCAAGCCGAGTCCCGCACGCAAAGGGGATTTCATCGAGTTTGTGGCGGACATGAATCTGTTGGTCGCTCTGAGTGCCTGTCCCCAGGGCGATGTCTCCATACAGGTGGGAGCGGAGGTGCCCGACGACAAGTGTCACCCTCTGAAGGTGGAGGTTTTTCGCAAGAAGTAGCAGGAAAGTTTCCATTACCCGATCCAGCGGAATTCCGTTCAAAATCTTGAGTATAAGATAGAGATGCGCAGACTTTTGGCTTAAAAAAATTAACAGTCACATGTGATGCAATTATGGAAATTAAATGTATAAATAAATTGTACATATTGGCAGACTAAGATTATTAAATTTAATCCGAGCTACACTGCTGGTGATTTGGGTTTCCATCCCCTCTAGGCTTTCAATCTATTTCTAGCCAAAAGTGTCAGAGCTATTGCTTTGTTTTTATATTCCTTAGTGTGACCAAAGCGGTGTGTTATTCTCTTATACGCCACTTTGTTTTGCCAGATGTAAAACAAACGCCGAAACAACAAACTGGAATAAGAAAAATGAACGAGATTAGCGGCGAAGACAACGTGGAGAAGCTGCGCAGCTATATACTGCGGCCGGATATAGCCATTCCCCAGCCCGATGTGCTGCCACGGCAGATTGATCCGATGCGCCTGTTGCATGTCCCCAAATGCCCGGGCAGCACCAAGCTGATGCCGCGCCGTGACCTGAGCGGAGAGATACTCGAGTTCGTGGAGGTGGATCTGGAGGATGTGGGGGCCAATGCCAACAATTCGATGTCCATGCAACGGGAGCCGGGCCTGCTGGAGGAGGCGACGCGTGGCTCCCACCTGAACTATCCCTTCTGGCCGGGTGGCTTTGACGAGCAGCGACAGCAGATGGCTGCCTTGGATGTGGATTGCTTTGATTTTGGCGACAGTCTGCTGACGGTGCCGCCGGGCTTTGCCACAGGTCATGACTTCGCCCAGAGGCAACCCGCGGATGGAGCTCCGCCAGTGGCAGCAACGACAGTCGATCTGCTGGACAATCTGGAGCAGGATCTCGATGTGCAGGAATGGATGCAGATGACGCGAACTGAGAATGAGGCTGGCAAGGGACCGCAGCTGGATCTGAAGTTTCCCGCCCCCTCCACCGAGTACCAGGATGTGGACGATCAGATTATGAAAGCGGATCTCAAGCCGATCCTGAACATCTCGACGACGGCGAAGACGTTCAGCAGTGATTGGGCGGAAATGGTGGACATTAGCCAGCCGATCAGCAACTTCAAGGAGCAGATACCCTGCCCCGCAATGGATTTCCCCTTCGAGCTGGACGTGTTCCAGAAGCAGGCGATCCTCAAGCTGGAGAAGCGACAGTATGTGTTTGTGGCGGCCCACACATCGGCCGGCAAGACGGTGGTGGCCGAGTATGCCATCGCACTGTCCAAGCGGGATCTCACGCGCACCATTTACACGTCCCCGATCAAGGCGCTCTCCAACCAGAAGTATCGCGACTTTCGCAAGACCTTCAAGGATGTGGGCCTGATAACGGGCGATCTGCAGATCGAGCCGACCGCCTCCTGCCTGATCATGACCACCGAAATCCTGCGCTCGATGCTCTACTGCGGCAGCGACATCACCCGCGACCTCGAGTACGTGATCTTCGATGAGGTGCACTACATCAACAACCCAGAGCGCGGCCATGTGTGGGAGGAGGTGATCATACTGCTGCCGGACCATGTCAATATCATCATGCTGAGCGCCACAGTGCCCAACACCATGGAGCTGGCCGACTGGGTGGGCAGCACCAAGAAGCGCAAGGTCTATGTGATCAGCACGCTGAAGCGTCCGGTGCCGCTGCAGCACTTCCTCTACACGGGTGCGGGCGGCAAGAGTCGCGACGACATCTTTCTGCTGGTCGATGCCAATGGCAAGTATCTGCAGGGCAACTACGAGAAGGCCGTGGAGCGCAAGAAGGAGATGCAGGGCAAATCGAAGGGCGGTGCCGGTGCCAGCGGGCCCAAGAACTATGTGAATGCCAAGCAGGAGCAGTACACGTGGATTGGGCTGATTGATTTCCTCAAGCGCAACAACAAAATGCCCGTGGTGGCATTCACGTTGTCGCGCAATCGATGCGACACCAATGTGGCCGCCCTTCAGTCGGTCGATCTCAACACGGAGAAGGAGAAGGGAGCCGTGCAGAAGTTCTTTCTGCAGTGCCTGGCCAAGCTGAAGCCACCGGATCGCAGCATTCCGCAGGTGCTGGTGCTCAAGGATGCCCTGGAGCGGGGCATCGGTGTCCATCACAGCGGCATTCTGCCCATACTCAAGGAGATTGTGGAGATGCTGTTCCAGAATGGTCTGGTCAAGCTGCTCTTTGCCACCGAAACCTTCTCGATGGGCGTCAACATGCCCGCCCGCACGGTCGTCTTTGATTCGCACAAGAAATTCGACGGCTTGGAGGTGCGCAATCTGAAGCCGGGCGAGTACATACAGATGGCTGGTCGGGCGGGTCGCCGGGGCCACGATGAGACCGGCACCGTCATTGTGCTGTGCAAGGGAAATGTGCCGCCCTCGATGGAACTGCGTCCGATGATACTCGGCCTGCCGGAGAAGCTGCAATCACAGTTCATCCTGCGGTATGCCGTCATCCTCACCTGCCTGCGCATCGAGAGCATCAAGGTGGAGGACATTATGCAGTTCAGCTTCAAGGAGTTCAACCAGAAACTGCAGCTGCCAACGCAGCAGAAACAGCTGCGCATTGCCGAGGATAAGTTCGCCATGCTGCCCGCCCTGGGGGAGCATCTGCAGCCGCTGGTTCAGTTCTACGACAAGTCCATACAGTACTGGAAGGAGAAGCATCGCGTTATGGTTAGCCCCCTCTACCCACTTGTTTGTGTCGCTTATTTAATGGCCTGATCTTTGCAGAAATTCATCGTTACGCAGGCCAAAATCCAGAAGGAACTGAAGGTGGGTCGCGTCATTGTCATCACGCAGGGCATGCACTTCAACAAGTTGGCCATTCTGCTGAACATCAAGTCCGTGCTGGGCAAGGACACCATGTACAAAGTGCTCGTCCTGGATCATCAGTTCAAGGCCAAGGAGAACGAAGGGGGCCTCCACCTGCTCAATCGCGGCGAGTTCTACTACAAGATACTCTCGCTGACGCCCAAGAACAAGTTCTTCCAGCCGGAGGGAATCGGCGGCCACGCTGTGCTGGACATCATGGCCATTGATATTGTGAGCATCACCAAGTCCACGTTCAAGGTGGACGCGGACATTATCATACGCAACTGGGAGCAGCGGCAGCTGGAGCGTTTCAAGGACACACCGCCGGGTGCCACGGTGGTGAAGGCGGTCGCCGATCTGCATCAGCTCAATGAGAATTATATCGCCAATGCGGACAGCATCAAGTGCATCAATCTGGCCAAGGAAATCAATGTGAATGCGGACACCGAAGTGGATCTGCTGCAGTCTGTCGAGCAGTTAGGCCGCCAGATGGCCAAGCTGCTGCCACACACAAATATTGCCGGATTCGAGCAGGAGTTCGCCAAGGTCTACGAGCGACGAATGCTGGAGATGCACATCGAGGAGCTGCGCTTCAAGAACTCGGCCAAGAATCTGTCCCTCTATCCGGACTACTGCAACAAGCTGAAGGTCCTGCACGCCCTCAACTACATCGATGAGCAGAACGAGGTGAAGCTCAAGGGCAAAGTAGCCTGCGAGATGGGCCAGAACGAGCTGCTCATCACGGAATTGATACTCTGCAACATGTTCAATGATCTCGAGCCAGCGGAAATCGCTGCCCTGCTGTCGGGTCTGGTGTTTCAGGCCAAGATCCAGGGCGAGCCAGCCATACCGGAGCCGTTGAAGGAATGCGTGGCTGCCTTCGAGCAGATTAGCGACAAAATTCTAGCCGAGGAGCAGCGTTTCCAGGCGTCCACTGAATCGGAGAGTCGCCTGAACTTTGGCCTGCTCGAGGTGGTCTACGAGTGGGCCAGGAACAAGGTAGGAAGCATTGGAGCGCAGCTTCTGTTTTGAAACTGATTGTTGTTTGGTTATTCTTGCAGCCCTTTGCCGAGATTATGAAACTGACCGAAGTGCAGGAGGGCATCATTGTGCGCTGCATCCAGCAGCTGGACGAGACGCTGCGTGACGTTAAGACAGCGGCCATACGCATTGGAAATCCCGGCCTGCAGGCCAAAATGGAGGAGGCATCGGCGGCCATCAAGCGCGACATTGTATTCACAGCCAGCCTGTACACGGAACTGTAACGGGGAATGGGGCATAGCCCTGATGCGAGATTCAAGACAAGGAATTGGATTTCTTAAAACTATTTATCATGCACGTGTGTCAATTACAATTCCAAATGGGAGACTTATAAAAGTGTAAAAATATTTGTGGGTGCCACCCATGCAACAGCGGAACGATGGAACAAACGTCGCGCTGGAGGTTAATTTCATCGTGACTCTGGCTTGAATTTGGGCGGCACCATCATGCCAGTCATGTGCTTCTGTTTTTTAGTCTTCTTTGATTTGCTGGTGCCCGACTGAAAGTCATGCCAGCTGTTCACGCGACTCTGGCGGGACTCTTCGAAATTTTGCTGCCACTCGCGGTCCGATTTGATGCGCTCCTCCTCCTCGATTTCGGTTTCTCGCTTCCGTTTGCGCTCCTCCTGGTCGCGCTGGTCCAGTTTCTGGCGTCGACGCTCCATGTCGGCGAACAGTTTCATAACCATTACGTAAATGGCATGTTTGTATTTCGTGGGATCATCCTCTGGTATGGGCTCCATGGGTCTGCCCTCCTTTTTAAGCTTTTTGCGTTTCTCTGCAATCTGAAAAGTGGCCCCAGGCATGGTATTCAAATTACGAGTTTGTGAGAATGGGGTAAATGTCATGTCCAAACCATTTTATCCGTTCGTCCTTTGGCCTCCTCATACACCTCCAGGCACTTTTTTCGCGACAAATCATTCTCCAAGATTTTCCAGGAACGCGATACAATGTCGAATGCCAGTTGGGCGCGCTCCTGGTTATCGTGATTCTTGTCCGGATGTACCAGAATGGATAAGGTGCGGTAGCGCTTTTTAATATCGGCCACCTCGACCTCTGGTTCGATTTGGAGCACTTCGAATGGATTAAGATTGAAGTATGTGGAACCTGGACGAAGTAAACGATCAATTTGTTGAGTAGGAGTTAGTACAGAATCGCGTTTTTCAATTTCTTTCACCTGCGAATATAGTCACAAAATCGTTTATTTATGGTGTACAATCAAAAAATAATAATAAATGTGTGGTTGGCCTGTGCTGTTATGGGAGGGCCCCCCCACATCCACAACACCTGGCTATTGCGCTGGCATTGCCATCCATTAAACTTACTTCGGTGTAGAAGTCCTCAAACGATTCCTTCGATGTGCTCGGCTGCTCTCTGGCTGATGAGGAGGACATTATGTGTGTGACGTTCTTATCTCTTATATTACTATATTTTGATGACTTTCCGCTTTCCCCTAACAATAAAATTGACTTTTTGTTAAAAACGCACTGTCTGTACCAGGGCGCAGTGTTGTCAAATGTCAGAGATTTCATTTCCAGTGCTCTCAACTGGTAATGAAACGGGTAACAAAATATTATGGTGTGGCAGCCCGCAGCAACAACGAATGGCACGAGCCTGGCAACGCCACCAACAACGACATCCCATTTTTTTTATGTTGTGTTTGTTTGAACCTTATTATGTAAACAATCCAATAAAAAAGAGTTCTGAAAACTAGCCAATCGTGAACAAAATCTATTGAAGAATTGGATAAAATTATTTGTTTAGGGCTGAGAGGGCCAACTAGCTAGTAATATTAAACTAAATATCAAAATTATGGAATACGATTTCAATCAATAAAAGAGAACGTTAACGCTTTGTTGACCGAAGGGGTATTTAATATATCCACGCAAATTTATGTAACTTTAACACATTTTACGCATTACAGGTGAATGATGTCGGTGGTCATTTTTGTTTTGTAAGTAAAGAGGACGATGGAGCTACAAGGAGCATTTAAAATCCGTATTATTTTCCGCGGTTTAACAAAGGGTGCTCAGCTTTTTAAATAAAGGGGTGTTAAGTGGGTTAAGTCTCGTTTGCCCCGGTTTTTTATGGTATGGTATTTAAATGGTATTTCTCGAAACTGAAATGTTATTAAATGGTATTTATTTTTTAGCCGGATGGTATTTTTATCGTTATCGGCGCGGTCACGCTGAACACATGGCGGATGAAAACAAACCTGTGGAAAATTGATACAAATTTTTAATGCTCCCCGAATTGAAACGCCTGGGACTGTTTGTGGGCGGTAGGTTCCTACAGATACAGAGTAGGCGTGTGACAATTGAAAGTAAAAAAATGAGCACAACCCCAAGTTTGGGCGATGTCGAGACGGATCTCGTTTGGATGGATCTCGAGATGACCGGCCTCAACGTTGATACGGACAAAATACTGGAGGTGTCGTGCATCATTACCGACAAGGACCTGAACATCAAGTCCGAGGGACCCTGCTTTGCCATCAACTACCCAGACGAGGATGTCTACAAAAATATGAACGAGTGGTGCATTAAGCACCACAACGAGTCTG
Source organism: Drosophila obscura (assembly GCF_018151105.1). Taxonomy (NCBI): domain Eukaryota; kingdom Metazoa; phylum Arthropoda; class Insecta; order Diptera; family Drosophilidae; genus Drosophila; species Drosophila obscura. Next base: position 1,348,255 of record NW_024542736.1, on the reverse strand, counting down.
GCCTGATCGACCGGTGCCGCAGCTCTGATGTAACGCCCGACAAGGCAGTGGATCTGGTGATGTCCTACCTGCAGAAAAACATCCCCAAGGGCAAGTGTCCTCTGGCCGGCAACTCTGTCTATATGGATAGGTTGTTTCTCCGAAAATACATGGCACCGGTCAACGAATATCTACACTATAGAATCGTGGATGTTTCCACCATCAAGGAGCTGGCCAAGAGATGGTATCCGGATGTGGAAAAAGCTGCACCGCGCAAGGTATTTGCTCACCGCAGCCTCGAGGATATCATGGAGAGCATACAAGAGTTAAAATACTATAAGGAGCATTTGTTTAAGTAGAACGAGAAGGAACGTATTCAGTGTTAAGTGTAAAAAACAAAATCGTTTAATGGCTTGTGCGGATATGCAAGCAAAACCAAAACTCTATTATAAGACATAAAAATACGATTGCAATAAAAAACTCAATTTCCTAGTAGACACCATTTATATTGTTGTGGGCCGCTGAGTAATTGTTTGTGTTATTGTCCTGTCGCCTTCTCGAGGATCTGTGATTGGTTGTGGCACTGTCGGTGCCCGTCACCTTCTCGGCCTCAATGCGTCCCGACAGAAAGTTGGCCACACGTTCCTAGAAAATTCAATTGGTTGGTAAGTAGTCGAGGAGGGTGGGGGGGTTGCATCATTCTTACCAGATAACGGTTGGACAGGCCCTGCAGATTGCCATAGAAGGCAAGCGCGCGCTTTAATAGAGATTCCGCCTCCTCCTTGGACAGGCTCTTCACCTTGTCCAGGCGAGATATTGTGATGATGCGATGGTTAATATATACGATTTGGTGGGCCACTTCTGTGGTGGTGTGTGCCAGGTTTCTGTTGGCGATCATCAAGTGCATTGATTAGTGTGTCAGGATAATCTCTGCTACGGGACACTCACCTGGGTATGTTGGATGCCACAGTGGCACTGAAGTTAACCAAATGCACGACTCTTCTGGCCGATTCCCTCGTGAGCAGCACAATCAACTGCTCCAGGGTGGCTGGCCTGGCCTGATTCTCGGGCTCATCTGCGCTAAGATACGCCCACAGCTCCTTGGCCTTTTGCATGGCCTGTTTGGGATCCGAGGCAATCTGCAGGAGCACGTTTAAGATGTGTTAGACATGTAATGGTTGTTGGCACTCCTTTTTACTAACCAATTCCACTGCATAGATGAGCACATGGATGGCCACTTTGCTTTGTTTCTTCAGGGCGCGCGCCTCGGCAATCGTTCGTTGTGTGAGGCGTCGCTTCAGCTTGCGGGAGAATCGTTGCCCGTGATGGATCGCCTTGATGGCACCCTTCTCATTCAGTGCCGCTCTCGCCGCCTCACTATCATCCTCTTGCGGCGCTGCAAAGCGGATATATTCAAATGTTTAATAGCATTTTAGGTCCCCCCATGAATTGTAGATTTGTTTCGTGTTACAGCGAATTGAGCGCCTCGCTCAGCGATCGATCGAACGGACCCCTGAGCCATCGCTTATCTCGTGACTCGAATAATTCACAAGAGATAACCTTTCCACGACTAGCAGCCGTAATCGTCGCCGTCGCCAGTTTAAATATAAACTATGAGCCGAGCCGCAGCAGAGCGTGAGATGAGTGCACCTTGTCTCAAGGTTACTCACCGTCTGTCTGATCCTGATCCGTGCTAATGGGCACCAGATATTTATCCACAAACTTGTCGCCGGCTGTAAAGGCTCCATCGATCCGATCCGCCGCATAGGTGGTCAGGGGACTCTCCAGCACAGCGTTGCCAATTTGCTTGACCGAATCGGCGCGCTTGAGCACTGGCCGCACCAGATGATCCGACATGTATTCCTTAGTGTTCCAATACATCTTTAAGCACAAGATAATTGCCTTTTTGTGAGCGAACTAAGCCACATTGGCGGACAGTGGCCAGTCGCCGTGTACTTACCATTTCGGGTGGCAGATAGACCAGCGGAATGCGCTGCTCCAGTATGTCCAGACTCTTGCACATGACATTGTCCAGACGCTTCAGCGGATGCTCGAAGAGTTTCACGGCTGGCTGGACGGAACCATAGGCAGCCGAAATGGTCGCCTCTGCGGCGTCAAAGTACCACGAGAACAGACGATTGTTGTTCTTCACCTTGCCGTAGATGTTCTCCACCCGCTTGACGCTCGACTCCACCAATGGTATGGAGCCAATGCGATCGATGGCCTCTAGGTGCAGACCACTGCCGATAGTTGCAGTTGCTTTAAAAGGATTAGGATTAGATCACATGATGCAATGAGCGCGTGCCACTAACTAACCCATTTGTGTGTGTGAAGAAGTCGCTTGGTAAACGAACTGTTCCGGCCGCAGGCTGAATTGCTACTGACTGGCTTCTGCGAAAGATTCGTGCTTGTATTTGAATACCCAAAATCGCGACGCGTTCTAAGTTGTTCGCACCGATCGCGCCTCCCTTTTAAGCGTTACGGAATGTGTATACAGACTAAATCGAAATTGCACGGACACGGGGTACTCGTCCACTTTCTGGACACCACTCGCATCATGCTCGCTTTGACCCTTAACACTAGCGAGCGATAAGGATGAAACGAAACGGGACGCTCTCGCCTCGCTCTTCGCAAGCACAAATACCGTCGTGCACCTCGACTCGACAATTTTTCCCAATGCTTATCATGAACACGCCATGCCATGCCATTATAGAAAGCAAAGCTCTGAATAAGTTCCAAAGTGCAACCGGATTAAACACACATATGTACTTACGTGTGTTTAAATTAGGAACTCCAAGCATGTGAATCACTTGATGTCTATCTCGTAATTATACTGGCCGTAATCGCCTGATTAACTATCGAATTATATGGCGCTAATTTGGAACAAGTGACGAATGAGCCCCTGCGAGTCCAAACTGCAGTTCAACAAAATAATTGCGGGGGCGTTCAGGTCGATGTACCGGGAGTCCGAGTCTGCCCGTGCCAGACAGCGTTAAATTCAATTTAGCGGCATAGCTATTGTCTGTGCCTGTGTCGGTTGCTATGTAGCTCATTTCTGTAATCAGCCAGACACATTGTTTTATTACAATAGCAAGGAGCCTGGACTAGATAATGTAAGTGTAAACCTTTGATCTGTAGACTTGGACATAGAGCGAAAATTGAATATTTCAAATTCAACTGTTAACTGTTAGCAATCGAAATACAGGCCAGGGCCAGTGCTGTTAGGCGTGCTGGCTTAAGTTCGTGCAGTGTTGTAAAGCCAGGCTTGGTTTTTGGTATAATTTGTTTGTTGCGTGTTTGTTTTTGTGTAAAACTGCGTCTTTTGTCCATTTATTCCACGAATTTACATTCTCAAACTATGTTTAGTTGTTAAGTGAAACCGTTTTAGTCTCAATATGAATGTTTGTCTAAGGGCTATCTGCCTTTTGGGCTTCCTGAGCTCAGGTCAGTACGCTACGCGTGTGCTTCATTCCCAAGCCACACCCAAGCGCGCCCCGCCTTTGGATGCAAATCAGCTTCAATGTGATTCATGTGATTTTCGGCTTATCATTAAATTTTTTGTTTATTTTTAGCGCTTGCACAATTCAATCAAAATCAAATTGAGCAACGAAACTGTATTATACCGAAGATACTGCAGGGATCTTGGTTTTCATGGGAGACTGGCCTGCCCACACAGACGGTCATCGATGCCACATCCATGTCGAGTCGTGGCTACTGCATCAACTACCAGCGCCACCACGGAGATGAGTATTCATTTGTGTTCAAGGAACGCACGAAGGACTGCTATCACTGCGTCAACACCAAAATCCGTACTTTGAATGTCTTTGAGAAGTACGAGGGTCCGTGCCTGAGCTTGCCGCCCGGCCAGAAGCCAACCGTAGAGAACATCTGCAGGGGCATTAAGGATGACCAGCAGCTGATAACGCTCTTCAACGAGAACTTTGTGCCTATCAATTGCCGCTCGTCACTGGAGGGTGTGTGGCATTTTACATATCAAGTAGGTCTTTCAAACAAAAATTAATTAAGCACAATTAAGAGCAGCCAGCAACCGTCTCTGAACATTTCTTTCTGTGCAGAATCGTTTCCGATTTACGGGCGTGTGCGATCAACCGGATGCACGCATACAGTCGTGCCAAACAGCTGGAACCCAGTTTCTTATACAGAACCAAAAGTTCAACATCACTTATCAGAAATGCGAGGGCATGGAGGGCACATTCAGCGGCCCCGTTGAGTTCAGTTGCCTGGGCGATTGGTTTGTGGGAAAGAACCATTACTTTGCCGTGGCCAACACGAAGGAGTCGCGCAAAGATGAGAAATATCGTTGCTTCCTCAAGAATCGAGACGATGATCTGTACGTTGGTGTCTCCATCACCGCCGAGTGCAATACACTGAAAACGCCCGAGACATCGCCGGAGCGCCTGAAACTGACGCCCGTCAAAGCTGAGTTTGTGGAACCGGGCTGCACGCTGCCGCAAAACTTTAGCGGCGAGTGGGTGAACACGGCTAACATTGACGCCGATGTGTCCATCAGTGAGACGCACATCAATGAGACCTATTATCCCGACAAGTCGCGCTACCGCAAGACAATCTATGTGTGCCGCGAGCGGCGTGGCAACCGGGTGATGATGGCCCGTCTCACGGTCGATGGCTGCCAAAAGGATTATGTGTGCTTCGATTTTATGCCCCGCCATCATAATATCATACGCTACCGCAGGGGCTTGGCCGTGATCAAAGATGACTTCAGTACAGTCTGCTCCTGGGTGCAGTTCCCCAATTCGGAGGCCTGGAAATATGACTTGTTCCTAGCCAGAAATCCAGTGCCCGTCCGTTGTCCGGTGGCTGGCAAATTCAACTTTACACAACGAGGAGAGCATCCCTTCAGAACGAGGCATGTTTAAAAATTGATTTCTTCAACGTACACATAGTTAATCGTGAATCTTTTGCAGGATCCTGGGTGGTGTCACGTTGAGTCCCCGTCCGGACATTCATTGCAAGCAGAATATCTCCGATTTGTCCGTGTGCGATACGGACCAAAAGGAATTGGCTGTCGATGAAAACTACTGCCTGTCTGTGGATCATTTGGGACGACCGGTGGACATCTACAGTGATCCGGATTATCGCATGAAGTGCATTGGCTTCTGGAAGGAAAATCTAAAGTCCTATATGATTACCTACGACGACTTGGATCCGCTTTCCAAGTACCGCTGCTGGGTATATCAGCGCGCCGACCTCAATCGGGTGCTAATGTCGCAGGCTGTGGGCGCCTTTTGTAAGCTGGAACAGGATGTCACCTCTTGGAATCATTCGGAGGGCGCAGCGGTGGCCATCGATGCTGTTGAATACGAGCGTGAGCGCGACGATTGCCCCATGTACTTTGACGATGGCTTGAATCCCTGGCGGCCATCAGATGCTTCGAACATCATCTTTGACTGGGATTTCTATAGAGCCGGAGCGTCGGCCATAAATGGAAAGCTGGCCACGGCCATTGCCATGGCTTGTATGCTGCTCACATATTTAGTCGCTCACTGAGTTCAAAGTATTTTTAATTTTACCAACGAAGGAATTACGTTCCGTCCATTTTAACATTCATTCCATAGTGTCTTTTTTATGCGTTGAAAATATCGGTGTGCCTTTTAATGCAAATATCTGCCTTTTTAGAGAAAATTTGTAAGCTAGTTTGTAAGAAAAAATAACAATCCATGTCAAGTTTGTAATTAGTATCAGCCATTCCGTCCCGTCCTCGAATGAATCTCAAATGTTTTTGCTTAAACCATTTAAGCAGCCTAATAAAATGTGTGAAGCAATTTCTCGTTTGTATTTCGATAACTTCAATGAGCGATAGAAACGAAACCAAGCACCTCTGCTTCTAGTGTTGTACAATTTTAAAACTGGTCGGACGTATTGCCGAACGAAACAAGTGAATTTTTATAAATTGAAAAAAATTCATATATCCTACCACAAGCATCATGTCTCTTTCCTTGGTCCTGCGTGGCGCCGTGCGCTTTAATGGTGAGCATTAAATGAATTGCCAGAATCCGCAAGAGCTGACAGGAAACAGTTTTTATTATATAACCAAAATGTTTGTTGGTATCCCCGCAATTAGCCGCAAATCTCGTTAAGTCGGCGCGCATCACGCCACTGAAGGCCTACTCCACAATTGTGGCTAACGCCCAACGTCAGACTCTCAAGCCCCTGGCTCTGACCAAGATAGTCGCGGTGAGTGCATCGATGAGCGGAACAAATGACCGACTGGATGCTAATCCCTGGCCTGCCCTGCCTTTTGTTCTTTCAGCCTGTAGTTCGTGAGATCTCTGTGAGTGCACCACGCATGGCTTCGGCTGAGTCCAGCCACACCGCCTTGTGGACACTGGAACGCCTGGTATCGGCTGGTCTTTTGGCCATTATCCCAGCTGCCTTCATTGCCCCATCCCAGATACTGGATGCACTGCTGGCCATCTCAGTGGTCATTCACGCTCATTGGTAAATACCATTTTGTTGCTCGAATACAAATCACTGAGCTATAATTCATATTGCAGGGGTGTTGAGGCCATGGTCGTCGACTACATGCGTCCATCTGTGGTGGGCAATATTCTGCCAAAGGTGGCTCACATTGCGCTCATCGTCGTCTCGGTGGCCACACTGGGAGGTCTCTTCTACTTCATCCAAAACGACGTGGGTCTGGCCAATGGGATTAAGCGTTTCTGGGCCATCAAGGGCAAGGATGCTGAGGAGAAGAAGCAGTCCTAAGTCCCGAAGTATTCAATCCAGTTTCCGCAGACACGCAAAACCACACCCGTTATTTATTGATAGTTTTGTGTGTTCCAAAATCCACGGCCCGGCAGTTACAAATATAGGCAGTAAATAAATAAATTGTATAAAGAGAAAAGGCGCACATGTTTTTACAAAAATGTATTTTTCGAACAACTGCACCTATTTAATTAGTTGGGCAACGTTAAGCTGGGGGAACAAGCTGTGTTGTTCCACTTACGTATGGTAATCTAGGCAATAAACATTTTGTGCTATTGTACACCTTAGGTCATGACTTTGCCTGAACATTATTTGTGTAGAATAACCTGAGTGCGTCCCATTGTTTGGTGTGCAGCAAGATATGCGGACGGCAATTACGCATATGGTCCACAGCTTCATCTGGGGTCCAGCCGTTTTTCTGCAAAACAAAAGATTCCATTCCCCATTTAAAAGATAAAACCCTGCTTGAAAAACCTGAACCTTTAACCTACCATCATCAGATAGCAACCGACCAAGGTGGCACTGCGCGTTCTTCCTGCCTTGCAGTGCACGTAGACAGAGCCAACATTCTCTGGCAAATGCGTAGAGCTCAAGCCGCTGATGCGATTTGACAGTGGTAGGAACTGATTGATGAACTCCACGCCGCGGAAGAGCTTCTCCTGGTTGGGCGACTCGAAGATGTCGGTGGTGGCCAGCTGTAGGAACTCGACGCCCATTTTACGCCACTTCTCCGTGTTGTTGGAGAAGGCTGTCAGCTCATAGTCCTCGTTCATCGACACCACAGCCTTCATGTTCTCCTTCTGAATCAACTGTTGACCAAGCCAGGCTTTAGATGTGCAACTGTGCGTCTCAATTTGCGTTTACTTACGTCATTGGCTTGGTTTCGAAAGGGGAGTGCTCCCAGTATGACATTGTCATCAATGCGGTCGTACCAATTCCTGGCGGAAGCCTTCTCCATCAGGACATTGTAGAGCAGGGTGGGGTAGAAGGACACACGGGCGAACATGGCAGCCTTAAATTATATTTGGAATGGATTATTCCGTTTTCGGGCAGCGTGGGGAGAGTGGAGCGCGCGCAACAGCTGTAAACTTTCACCAGCCAAGTTCGGGGGAGAGGGCAGATGAGCATTAATACAGAATATGGTTCGTTGGTTGTCTTGTCTGTCTGTCTTGCTTGAGGCGCGCTTTGGAACTGGTTTCGGTTTGCGATGAGCCAGCGGCTTTTGAAGCAGGCTGTCCAGTCGTGTCTGGCTCCAATCTCGCGCTACTTACACTCATCTCCATGCCGGTTACTCAGCTGCTGGTCGGTCGAGACAATAGTGTGATTCACGTGTGTACAATATCTTCCTCGCCTTCTAATTAGTATACACTTCGCCCAAATTATCACCCCAATTCCGTCGGAAATATACGTCCAGTCCACCTGCGCTGCCCCGCACCATTTGCATAACGTATGTTTTCCCCCCGCCGCTGTGCAACACTGGCAATAAGCTGTCTGCTGGCAGCTCGCAACACTAAACACCAAATAAATTGCAACAAAAAAAAGAAAATTAAAGAATCTTACGTGTGAAAAATTAATAAAAGGTGGCCTAGGTAAATCAATCACCAATCATATGTGGCTGAAAATGCGCCTGCGATAATCGGCTCAATCGAACAGTGAATAGGCTAGAAATCTGCTGGGCACTCCTACCCGCCCCCCTCCCGCAAGAAGAAGAAGTAAATAACGTCAACACGTCAGAAGTAAAGAAAGACGTCAAGAGAGGCAAAGAAAAGTCGAAGATCAAATTTTGTGTTGCACTATAATTTATGTTGCAAATTTCCCAATTTTCCACAGAGACCACAGCAGCACCATGAAACTAAACAGCTGGATGTGTCTCCTAATGCTCCTCCTGGCCAAGCGCGGCCAGCTGTTGCGGGCCGAGCTGCAGGGCCCCACAGCTACAAGCGAAACGACGACAGGACCCTCAGCCCCCACTGCCGCCAGTCTGCCAGCAAGTGAGCCATCTAGTCAGGCCGAAACGGAAGAGGTAACCACAGCCGAGACAGAGTCGCGGGCACCGGCCCTCAGCAATGAGCGGAAGGCGTCCAAGCCAAAGGAAGCCACAGAGTTCGTGCCACGAGTGATGCCAGCTGCTCTATTCGAACGCCTCTGGAACGATAGTCTGATGAAGCAACAGAAGCTAAAGGCAGAGATCGAGAAAATCGAAGCCAGGCGACAGGCCACTGCCGAACCGGCCGCCGTTGAGCTAACGCCCGAGCAGCTGGAAGGTGAGTGTTGTGTGTGTTGTGTTCCCCCACCTCTACGGCATGCCAACTAACAAGAGGTTCATCTCCCCTTCAGCCCAACTGATGTACAACAATGCCATGGAAATGCTCGCCAAGCCGCGCACGGACAAACGGGTGGTCTTCACTTTGCTGAAGAAGGCGGCGGCCTTCAATCATCAGGACGCCCGAGCGGCGCTCGCATGGGCCGTGCTCATGGGTCACTGGATGGAGTTCGATTTCCATCATGCCGCTGACGAGTTTGAGAGCTTGGCCAACGAGGGCTTGCCCTCGGCCCACATGGGACTGGCATTCATGTATTCGGCCGGCGTTGGTGGCAAGAATGTGAGCCAGCCACTGGCCCTAATCCACTACACTCTGGCCGCCCTGGGCGACGACACTCTGGCCCAAATGGCTCTGGGCTATCGCTATCTGTACGGCATCAATGTGCCCATCAGCTGCGAGAAGGCACTGATCCAGTACAAGCGCGTGGCCAAGAAGGTGGCCTCGAAGGTAACCTTCGCCAATGGGCCGGTTGTGCATCGCGTGCGGCTGCTGGATGAACTGGAGAATCCCGGCAGTCACGAGACTGAGATTGTCGACTACTACCAGCTGCTGGCCGACAAGGGTGATGTGCAGTCGCAGGTGGGACTGGGGCAGCTGTACTATCAGGGCGGCAAGGCCATTCAGCAGGATCATCAGAAGGCATTGGAATACTTCACACTGGCGGCCAATGCGGGCAATGCCATTGGTTTTGCCTTTCTGGGCAAACTCTATCTGGAGGGAAGTGAACAGATCAAGGCAGACAATGAGACAGCCTTTAAGGTGAGTGAGAGAATCGAGCGAAATCATTGATTTCCCCTGCTAATTGCCCATAAATCAGTACTTCTCCAAGGCCTCCGAAATGGGTGATCCTGTGGGCCAGAGCGGCTTGGGTGTCATGTACCTGAAGGGCCTGGGTGTGCCCAAGGATCCGGTCAAGGCCCTGTCCTATTTCACACAGGCAGCCGACCAAGGCTGGGTTGATGGCCAGCTCCAGCTGGGCACCATGTATTTCAGTATGTGTTTAAACTGCCAACAATATTTGGCTGCCATTCGCTAATGAGGGATCTTCTTCTTTTTGCTTTATCAGCTGGAAATGGCGTCAAGACTGACTACAAGCTGGCCCTCAAGTACTTCAATCTGGCCACTCAATCGGGCCATGTGCTGGCCTACTACAATCTTGGGGTTATGCATGCCTACGGCATGGGTATGCTGCGCTCCTGCCCGGCAGCTGTGGAGTTCTTCAAGTCCGTGGCGGAGCGTGGACGTTGGAGCAGCAGACTGATGCATGCGTATGGCGACTACAAGCGGAATCGCATCGATGAGGCTTACATGCAATACTCTCTGATGGGCGAGGTTGGCTATGAGGTGGCCCAGAGCAATGCCGCCTTCCTGCTGGACCGCGAGGAGGTGCATGTGTTCAATGACCGGCATGAGGACTTGATACGTGCCTTTTATTACTGGAAGCGGGCTGCTGGCCAGGGCTATTCGGCTGCCCAAGTGAAGCTGGGTGACTACTACTATTATGGCTGGGGAACGTCAAAGGATTTCGAGACGGCTGCTGCTCTATATAGGTGCCTGCATTCTTTGTGTTTGACCTTTATACCTTGCTAACTAGTGCTATAATCTCTGTAGGAAAGCCTCGGAGCAGCAGTACAATGCCCAGGCCATGTTCAATTTGGGCTACATGCATGAGCAGGGGCTGGGCATGAAGAAGGATTGGCATCTGGCCAAGAGGCTGTATGATCTGGCTGCCGAAACCAATGCAGACGCCAAAGTACCAGTGGCCATTGCGCTATTGAAGCTGCAGGTGCTGGCCAAGATTGAATCAATCAAAGAGGTAGGTTATACAAATATAGAGAGAGGTTATTCATAACATCTAACATCTACTTTGTCTCACAGTCCCCATATAGATTCATTTTCTATTTGGATGAAAACATTGCCGCCAACTGGGACTTGTACACGATTACCTTGCTGACACTTCTGTTGGGCTTCATCATGTACACTCGACGGCCATTCCAGCAGCCTGATGTGCAGCCGGCAAATGATTTGGCCGCTGCTGCGCCTGTGCAGTTGGTACCTCCGGCAGTTGCCGAAGCAGCGGTACCCGCTCCTGCAGCTGCACCAGCACCGGCACCGGCACCGTCACCTGAACCAGAACCATCAACGGCTGCTGGCACATCCAAGGCGACGACGACGACGGCGGCGGCGACGTCCAATGTCAACGGCGCGTCAGAAGCGCCGTCGACTAGCGCCAATGCCAATGCAAATGCTCTCGATCCCACTGATTAGTCTTAGTGAGAGTTGGTTTAATCATCCACCACCACCACCACCCCCACTCCCTCCTAGTTTAATTTAGTGTGCGTGTAAATATTTATCATCTAATTTCGCCCGATTTAATATTTTTTATTAACTCTAAAAAAGACCTTTTGGAGTACGATCCAATTATAATGTTGTACTGATCAAAAAAGAAAGCAAAACCAGAATGTGAAAATATCCAAATACTTTGTGTGTTAGAATTTTGTAACTTTTATGGTTTATTATTTTTAAATTTTTTAAAGATCGATAAGCAAGTGACAATGTGGTTTAGATTCAACTGCAAATTTGTTGCCTTAAGCGTAGTAATTAAGATTAGCCTTCTTTTTCGCCTGCACCTCCATGATGGCGTCCATGAAGTCCTCGTGCGTCACCGAACTGGCCGACCGACGCAGGGCTATCATACCGGCCTCCACACAAACAGCCTTGCATTGGGCGCCATTGAAGTCATCTGTGGAGCGTGACAGCTCCTCAAAGTTCACGTCGGTGCTTACGTTCATTTTTCTCGAATGGATCTGCATGATGCGGGCCCGTGCCTCCTCGTTGGGATGGGGGAACTCGATTTTACGATCCAGACGGCCCGAACGCAGCAGAGCGGGATCCAGAATATCCACACGATTGGTGGCGGCAATGACCTTAATGTCGGCCGTCGAGCTGAAGCCATCCAGCTGATTGAGCAGCTCCAACATGGTGCGCTGCACCTCACGATCGCCGGCCTTCTCAGAGTCAAAACGCTTCGTGCCAATGGCGTCCAGTTCATCAATGAAGATAATTGCCGGTGCCTTCTCCTTGGCCAAAGCGAAGGCATCGCGTACTAGCTTGGCGCCATCACCGATAAACATCTGCACCAGCTGCGGTCCGGCCAGCTTGAGGAAAGTCGACTTGGTCTGAGCGGCACAGGCACGGGCCAGCAGAGTTTTTCCGGTACCGGGTGGGCCATACAGAAGAACACCTAATCAAAGATAAAAGATTAAAGCATCAACTAGAATTTCTATGTGGATCGGTTTACCTTTCGGTGGATGAATGCCCAAATTTTTGAATTTCTCCTTATGCGTCATGGGCAGCACCACGGCCTCGATGAGCTCCTGAATCTGCTTGTCCAGGCCACCAATATCCGAATACTGCTCTGTGGGTCGTTCATCCACTTCCATGGCCTTGACGCGAGCATCATACTCAGCTGGCAGGGTCTCCAAAATAAGATACGAGTCCTTGTTGACGCCGACCAAATCGCCGGGCTTCAGTTTCTCGGCATCAACCAGCCCGATGACGGGCAAGAAATACGCCTGACGCGTGGATGTTTTGATTACAGCGCACTTGCCCTTTCGCTGGTTATCCAGCACCGTGACGGAGCCGTCGTCCTCCTCCTCTTGTGGATCAACGTCCAACAACTCTATGACATTGGACACCAAGTATGGCAGCGTTTTGTTAACCTACAAAGAGCGAGAAGTAGTATAGATTTTGTACCCCTTTTTATGTATTCTGGTAGGTTACCTTGATTTTCTCCGTGTTGTCTTTGATCTTCTCGTTTTGCGCCTGTATCTCGTGTGTGATGCGCATCACCTCGCTCTTCATTATCTTTATTTCGTTGTCCATCAGTCGAGTCCTGCTCACAATCTCATCGGTGGACATACGCATCACCTCCTCGCCCAGCGACTCCTCGCCATCCTCCCATATTGATTTGTCTTCCAGAGTTTGCGCCATTTTGGATAACCTTGTGGACTGCTTGCAAAACAAATTCAACGCTCTATACAAATATTTAAGTTTAATGAAAAATTATAGCCGATCTCTGCTGTCGATGACTTGTAAATTTTCTTGTTTTCAGTGCCCTGGCGTTGACAGCTAGGCGCAGTGTTGGAAAGGTCCCGCTTATCGAAGCGGCGCCACTGACAAAGACAAAAAGTAGTTATCGATAGCAGTGTAAATTCGCTTTGAAACACTATCTCTGGCTTGGCAGAGAACGCTCTTTTGTGGAAAAGTTTTGGCAAATTATATTTAATAAAAACTGATAGATACAAAGTGAATACGCTATGTCGGAAAACAATGGTAAGTGCTGCAGCAAACTGCTCACACATGGATTGTTCCGCGATTCGCCGGCACTGCGTCCAAAAGAGTGCAGCGCCTACATGGCAACTGCACCAAAAAGTGAAGCTAAATCCGAGTCTTGTTTTTTCTTGTTGTTTTTTATTTTAGAAGCGTCAGTTGAAAGTAACTGTTTCCGAGGTGGCTTCACCTTGAAGGCCTCACGACTGGGCGGGGCAGTGCTACGTCCGGCCGTGCTTGGGCCCTCCGTTCTTGGCTCGAGTGCCCAGACCAACAGCAGCAACAGTAGTTCCACATCGCTGGCCGGCAACAACGAGAAGTCGGACGATGAGACCATCTCAAACAATCCATTTTTGCGCGAGGACAAGGATGAAGGGGACGAAGATTCCGCAGCTGGCGCTGCTCCTCCGGTCGCCGCACCGGAGTCTTCCACTGAGAAACAACCAGAACAGAAGGACGACGAGGAAGTTGATGAGCGGCCGGATCCGCTGACCAAGCTTCGAAGCAATGGCATCGAACGATCCAGTATGTTCGGAGCGGCCAAAACCAATATGCCACATGTCCAGACCACTGGCTATGTCTTCGGTCAGAATGTGCATGAGCGTGTGATCGGGGTTGGCCATGACGGCCATGTGGCCTCTGCCGTCCCAGGCAGCACCTCGGAGAAAACCGAGACAGACCAAGACAATGTTGAGGCGGCAGCCGCCACATCGCAATCGCAGCAGACACAGGAACCATCTTCCTCCTCGCAGCTTCTATTCTCCAGCGTCATTCAGAAGGCTGCCCAATCCACAGACAGCAGCGAAGCGGCCTCCTCCAGCTCCAGCAGCAACAACAACAAATCTGAGGCACTAGAGGCCAAGAGCCTGACAGATGTGGCGCGTGAGTATGAGGAGAGCCGCGCCCAGAAGCGCAAGTACGAGGAGGTGGAGACCTTCACCGGTGAGGAGGACGAACTGAATATTGTCGATGTCAGCTGCAAGCTGTTCGCCTGGGTCAACAGCAACTGGGAGGAGCGGGGACGCGGCAGTCTGCGCCTCAACGATGTCAAGGGCGAACGTGACTGTTCGCGCGTTGTCTTCCGTACCTCGGGCAACCTCCGCCTGTTGCTGAATACCAAAGTCTGGGCGGCCATGGTGGCCGAACGGGCCAGCCCCAAGTCACTGCGTCTGACTGCCATCGATAATACGGGCTCCCTGAAGATCTTCCTTGCCATGGGCCGTCCGGCGGACATTGCCCAGCTGCACAAGTCGCTCTGTGACCGCATTGCCCGCCGCAAGCTAGCCCATCCCGAAGAATGCTCCGTCGAGGACACGAAAAATGGTGTTGCCTCTGAGGCTGCCGCCAGCCTGCAGCCCGAATCGACCACACACGATGATGAGGATGACGAAGCCGCCGCCGTCGCTGTCGCACCAATCAACACCAATGCAGCCGCCGTTGCAGAGGCTGACAGCATGGAGCCCAGTCCCAAGAAGGTGCTCGTCCAGCAGCCCGACAGCAGCGATGATATCCGCGTGCCGGTCATGGAGGTGACCAGCGAAGATGTTGATGCCGCTGCCGATGCCGAGGCCGAGGCCAAGGAGTCCTCGTCCACTGATCAGAATTAACCGCCGCATGCTTACGTTTGTGTTTTTTTTTTCAAAATATAAATGGAGAACAGAGAAAACCCCCCCACAACTAAATGAATGAGATCCGCAGTGAATTATTATAAATTAATTATAATAATTTATTAATAATTATTATTAATAAAACGTAAAAGTATAATAAATGAAGTGAAGCTGCGTCTACAAAAGACATTCTATATCCATTACGATTTACGATTTCGTTTCTGCTTTGTTTTGTTTCGTTTAAAAAATTTGTTAAAACCGAGAGAAAAGGAGAGTAGAAGAAAACGATTCATAACATTTGCTCTAATTAAATTTTCGTTTTGTTTTTTGTTTTGTTTCTGTTTGATTTAGTCCACTATTCAAAAACCCTATTTACTAATTATTCGCTTAAGGAATACGCTTTTTGCTTTTATTCAAAGACAATCGCATTGTCTGGAGTACGATCTGATCTCTGCAGAACTACATTTGCCCAAAGACAATATAAATAGTAAGATGCGAAACGTCTTCGGGCTCCAGATTTTACATTTGTACGCTCTCAAAGTTAAGAAACTTCCACTGCATACCAACTATTCTGGCCTTTGTCGTTACGCATCTTATTATTATAATTGTCTTTGATATTTGCTGGCTGCTGGCTGCTTTCTGCTTTTCTTTCATTTATAATAGGTAGAAAAATATTATTATCGTTATGATGAATTATACAATCTAAATGGAAGTAGAGATATAGTAGTAGCTATAACAACGAAGAGCGCACACGGAGAGGAGACGCGAAGACTCTTCAGACTTCCCTGCTGCAGCTGCTGTAGCTGCTGCTGCGGCTTTCTTGGCCTGGCCAATGTATGTGCTGGTTGGTTATTAATCATCATCAATGTGGAAACATTTAACCATATTTTTTTGTTTTGTAATAACACCTAAAGAGAAATGTACAAGGAGAGGCGAGGAGTGGGGCGTGTCGCCCGTCCTGAACCCAATCTTAGCTGATTGTGCTGCAACTGGAAACGGTCACGTTCAATGGATTATTCGCGCTGCTCACGGCAATGGAGGATCTGCAAAGAGGAGAACACATACACACACACACACACAAGTTTAGAAATTGGAACAAAATATAATTTTTAAATATTTTTCTTTACCGATTATGCCTCATGTGACTCTTGACTAGATCGCTGTTGACCAGAGCGGCCATCAGACTCAGTTCCCCGGCCATCACAGTGGCGCAGACAATCTGCGCCAGCTTCTTGGCATTGTCACCGGGATGTGTGGGATGTGCGCCGCGCACACCGAGCATCTCCAGGCAGGCACTTTGTCCCGGCAGCCCCGTGCCGCCGCCCACAGTGCCCACCTCCAGCGATGGCATGGTGCAGGTGATATACAGATGCTCGTTGTTCTCCACCCAGCACTCCATCGCGGTGGAGCAGTTGCTGGAGGTAACATTCTGGGCGGGATCCTGGCCGGTGGCCAAGAAGACGGCGGTTACCATATTGGCGGCATGCGCATTATTGCCACCAATGGTGCCGGCCATCGCACTGCCGCCCATATTCTTCAGTTTGTTGCACTCCACGAGTGTCTTGGCGTCCGTCTTCAGCACAGAGCGCAGGGTGGCCGCCGAAATGGTGCACTCGGTGACCACACGCTTGCCCCGACCCTTGATCCAGTTGATGGCCGCCGGCTTCTTGTCGCAGCAGAAGTTGCCGCTCAGCGAGATGATCTGCATGTCCGGAAACTGTCGCTTGATGCGACGCAGCGCCATCTCCGCCCCCTTGGAGACCATGTTCATGCCCATGGCATCGCCAGTGAGCGCCACAAAGCGGATGTACAGCTGCGGGCCATCCATGGCAATGTGACAGTCCTTGAGGCGACCAAACCGAGACGTCGAATCGAATTCCAGCTTGATCACCTTATAATTGACCTCATCCTCGATCCACAGCTTGGCCTCCGACGCCCGGGCCACGCTGGGGAAGCGCACGCACGGCGCCCGGGTCATGCCCACATCCTCGACGACGGAGCGCACCCCAGTCACGGACAGAGCCTTGCAGCCGCGATTGGTGGAGGCCACCAGGGCGCCCTCTGTGGTGGCCATTGGCACGTAGTAGCTCTCGCCATCGAGTATCAAAGGACCCGCGTAGCCCACGGGTATGGGCACGTAGCCCAGCACATTCTCGCAGCAGGCATTCAGGACCCGGCGGTAGTCAAAGTGCTGATACGGCAGCATATCCAGCCGCTCGACGGGCAGCTTGGCACGGGCCGCTATTATCCTGCGACGAATGCGCACTCCCCGCTCGAGGTCATCCAGCACCGATTCGATCTTGTAGAGCGGGCAGTTGACAGCGGCCTGTCCGCCAGCCTGTATCATGGCAATGATCTCCTCGTCGCTGAGGGCACTGGGCCCATTGCCCTCCTCGCTGGAGTTCAATATCTCCAGGCATTCCTGCACAGGACGCGCCGGCCTCTGGCTGGCATGTGACGCCAGTCGCTTGCGTGTCTGGGGCAGCAGATCTGTTTGTGTCGATGCATTGGCCGAGCTCTGCTCCTCGATGGTGAAGAGGGGCGCACGCACGGGCAGTGGAGCAACTGCTGCTGCTGCTGACTCCATGGGCGTTGTTTGGGTCTCCACTGTGCTGGCGGGACGCAGCTGATCCGGCAATGGGTCACGATTGTCGAAGCAAATGAATTTGATGACCAAAGCGATCAGAACAATGGAAATGACTATGTGATCGGCACTCATGGTCAGCCACCTAGCGCGCAGGTGAGAGGGGGAATCATTAGAACTCTGACTCTGGACATGGATCTCTTAGTAGGGTAGACTTACTTGATGATTATGTCCGTAATCTCGCCGGATTCCGTGCGATTGTTGCTCACATTCAGATTGAGCGTGGGCGAGAGCGTCTTGTCCACCGCATCGTAGTCGCTGCTGGAGAAGACAACGCGACTGTAGATGTGTACGATCATCAGGCCCGTGGTCATGATCAGCTTGACCCGCTGCAGCACCGGATTCGCCTTTTGTTCCTCCTCGGTGAGGGATTTCAGCAGCAGCGAACCCTTGGCCTTCTCCCGCACCACGGACATGTCCACGCCCGAGCGTGACAGATCAAAGATCAGCGACAGGCAGGCCGGATAGAAGGTCATAAAGACGACATAGTTGACCAGCACCGAGAGCACCGCGAACATGCAGAGCACCTCCAGTCGCTGCACGCCAGAGAGCGTGCCCACGCCCACCAGCAGCGCCTCCACAATGGTGTCCAGCGAGATGGCCGGTCCCAGCAGCTCCAGCCCTCGGGCAATATTCTGTGTGACCTCCGCTTGGTTGTTCCCGGACAGTGCCAGCTGGGCCAGTCGCCCCGAGTTGGACAGATCGATGACCAGCAGCAGGAAGAACAGAGCATCCCTGAAAGAGCGCAAAACAGAAGGATTTATATCACATACCCTTAGAGGATTGTACGCGCGAGGTTTTACTCACTTCAGATCGGATATATCGCTGCCCAGAAACTTGATGATGGCCGTGGTGAAAATGAAGCTGGAGAAGACCGTAAAGAGACCAGCAATGCCTGTAAAAGGGAACCCAGCACACACACACATTCAATAAGTTAGAGTTCGTAGCGGAGGTCGAATCGTTTAGAGGGCACATGAGAAATGCCAGGGGAGTGTGCTACCTGTGCTACCTGTGCCCCACCCGCCTGCCTGCCTCACTAAAACATTGGCCAAACATTCCATATAGCCGGCTTTTTTTTTGGGGGCCGCATAAATAGTTTTAGGCAAACAATGAATGGCCACAGGCAGGCAGGCACTCAGGCAGGCAGTCAGGCAGAGACGGCACGGTAACATTCTAATCACTTTGGTCAACACACGTGCCATGTCCCAAAGCGGAACCCAAGACGTTGAAAGTGATGTAATCTTTGCTCTCTCTCTGTCTCTATCTCTGGGAGCTACTCACCCAACACATATTTGGAGCCCATGCGATGGAGGCTGCAGAACTGATAATAGCAATAAAGCACCGCCGTACAGCGCACCACAGTCATCAGAATGACATCGGCGGCATTGTATTCCGCCTCGAGACCATCACAGGACTGACTCCAGCCATGGCAGGGCCTGTGTCGGCTCGATGTGGCCGATGCAGTGGCTGGCATATCCATGGGTATGGCTGTGCCTGGTGCGGCTGCACCCGAAGCAGCAGTTGCGGCCGCAGCAGCCGGACCCGCTGCCGTGGCGGTGGCTGTGCCCAGGCCGCTGCTCGTGTCCAACGTGTTGTTCTTGTCCACCGTCAGCATGCAGGCCGTGATGGTCAGCAGGGCGACAATCACCTCCCAGGGATGCGAGGCACAGAACTCGCCATGGGCGCGAAACAAACGTCCAATCATTGTGGGCGAAGCGGAACCTCTATCCAAATCTCGTCCAGATCGGGCCAATCCTGGCAGGCTGTTGAATAAAATAGAAAGAAAGAGAGAAAAAACGGATGGGAAATCCGCCTGTCAGTATCGAGTTTTTCCACATTATTTAACTACAATATGTTCGAGAGCCGCCACCGCCACAAGGACGTTGCACGACGGCAGCAGTAGGGGCAGTAGGAGGCCAGTCAACTTTTGTGTGTGTGTGTGTGTGTGTGTGCTACCAGCATCAGCAGCGGCTGCTGGGAAGGATGCCCAGGGAAGGGCAAAGGAATTAACTAAAACAACTGAAACGTATCGATTTGCTTGTTGACACTTTCAAAGGCGGCCCCAGGCACACACACACACACACACACACACACACACAGAATGAGGCACAGGACCTGGCACAGGCTGAGGTTGAGGCTGAAGCTCAGGCGATAATTACGACCTCTAAGCGGCTTGCACTGAAACCAGAAAGAAAAAAACGAGGCTCCAGATGCGGAATACCCTAACCATAAGGGAGGGTTTCCTTTTTACCAGCAAACTTTAGAGAATTTTACCGGGAGTAAAATGTGGCACAGTGCCACATTTCTAGATATTTTGGCTGCTTCGTACCCATAATTTCAAAAACAAATAATAAATTTTCTATAAAAATTATTATTGGGTCTGAAATTGAAGGCACAAAACCCGCTCTTTTCAGGCTTCAAGCCTGTAGTGGGAAGTGGAATAGATAGATCTATGGAACTTCCCTAGAAACAGAAAGACAGACAAAAGGATACAGGAATCGGAGATGTTACTTTCTGTAACGAATAAGATATAGCCATTGCCATGTATAAATACCCCATAAATCATAACTGGTTTCCAGTTCTTCTTTGCTTTTGGTCCCTTTCTGTAGGATATGATGTACCTTTCGCTATAAGAAAGGGTATTTACACAGCAACAAAAAAAAGAAACTTGTTATTTACACTAAGCGGATTTTATCGTATGTCGTCCTTGAGCGTGCAACGCCTCTGTACGCCTCTCCCTACGCCATTTTATACCCATTCCCAGTCAGGTGTTAAGGGGAATCCATGATTGATGGCTTAAGCCGCTGGCTCCAGACCAAGTTCCGCATACCGCCGCTTCGTGTCGTTTCGTTTCGCTCTGGTTTAATTAAGCCATCAGTTGGCGTGGCTGAACGATCTCGCCCCTCTCGCCCACCACGTGCCCAGCATACGCAATTGTCCTGGCCCGCCGTTAGGCAATGCCCCATAAATATTCAAAGTCTGTCCAGATCTCTGTAGCTGTATGCGCCGGCGCATATTCCTCATATACATATGTATCTGGGGGTGCCTATCTTGCAGCCATAAACAATGTTTTCAAGCGGAGAAACACACACAAAAAAATGTTAAATAAATCAAATGCCACTTTGGCAGATGCCATTTGGGGCTCGGCTTGGCTTGGCTTGGCTCTGGCTCGGCTTCCAGAGAGTGTTGTATGGGATTTACGAGTGGCAGGCAATGGCTTTGGCTACGGCTTTAGATTGTGTAATCCGAAGCCTTTTGGGCCATAAACAATACCTCAGCACTCTAGAGACTGAAGAGGCGTCCTTTTGGAGTACTTGGCGTGCTTGAGAGAGCGCCTCTTAAGAGAAGAATCCACTAGAGACTGATGTACTGGATAATTCAATGGAAATTCGAATTCAATTGGAAATGGGATTTATTTTTAAAGAGCTCCCCCTTACCTTTTAATTTTTGGGGGGCTAAACAGTTCCTGAACTTTATTAATATGTTGGCTTAAAAGATTTTTGTTTCCAGTGAACAAAAAACCCGACTATGCGCGTATCCGAAGGCCCATCGTGTGTCGTGTCTCCGTTATTCTTTTCATTTCCCTATTGCTGCTGCTGCTCGACTCGAGACTGGGACCGAATCGCGTTTGAACGAATGCAAAAACAAAAGCCATGTTTTATCTCTAATAAAAGCAGTGAAACCCCAACGAATATTAATCCAAGCCCTGCCAAATTACACGTTTGATGCCATCAAGTACAAACTGCCTTTAAAATTGCAATTAGAAAGCAATTTAACCCAAAACAAAGCCAAAGTTAACTCTAACTTAAATTAATTCTAGAAATCCAAACTCCAAAACAACATCATTAGTATACTCGTATCATTTGTTGAACCCCCTCCCCCTTTGCATTTTTTGCTTCCAAGTGCACACAGCCAGAACTTTCATTAGACAGAAAAAGCAATTACATCTCTGGGGAATTCTCACTTCGGAACTGTTACAACTTTGGCCCCAAAAACTTTCACAGACATATAGTTTTTTTTTTTATAGTCATAGAAATGGATCTTGCACCCTCAAGGGGCAGCCAGGCAGGCAGTGCCAGGAACTGTGGGGTCGGTCATCGTAAAAAGTGCCCGAGGCATAAACAAATGCCTTTTTTAATATACAAAACATAAAAAAACAGAAACTCAAACTCAAACAGAAATGATGTTTCTTTGCTCTCTGTGGCTGAAATAAAAGGCCCCGCATATGAGAGCCTGGCTGGCAATTGTTGATGCTATTTTTGGTAAAGCTTTTTATGGCGAAAAAACCAACCAGCAGCAGCAGCCGTGCCGCACCGGGGGGTTGCACTGCCCAAAGGCCAGGGCTGAAAGAGTAGATCAAGATCATGTAAATGAATGAATGTGTGTGTGTGTGTGTGTGTGTGTGTGTGTGTGCCCGTGGCACTCCGAATAGAATACGTAATGTGGGATTCATCCTTGGATCTTACTTATTTTGTTGCCTTGTCTATTCTCAAAATCTGTTTTTGGCAGGGGATTGTTCAGATTTAGATTCCTAGAATGGTTCCAAATACTTTGCACTTGCCTACGTCAAAAGCAAAAACTTGTGAAAAAGCACGTACACCAAACTGGGCATCAAATGTGCAAATACTCCAAGTAACGTCCAATGTTTGACACATTTTGGGAGTTGGGTATTTCAGTCACTGATTTGTTAAATAAAGAGAACTTAAGTTGAAGTTCCCCAAAAGAAAAAACCCCATTATTGTGTTTGTTTGACCAAAGACTTATACTGATGAACAGTAGAGGAACAACGGCAGTTAACGACTGGGAATATTTACAATTTATAGATGATTACTAAAAGAAATTTATAAGAAGTTTTTCAATTTAAAAACATGACTGGGAGTTACCTCATTATCATTTCATTGCGATACTCGTACCACAAGTTCCATTAGCATTCCCACATTTGCGTAATGATGTTGGCTCCAGCCGACAGACAGATAGTTTTTAGTTCAGTTAAATAAAAACAGTCGAAACTTTTGACAGTACAGATACCCACCCGATATTCAGTTTATATAGATGGGAATATCTATGAAAAAAATTAAAAATACTGTAAGCGAAAGTGTGTTGGCCAGTGGGTACTTTAACTAGTATGAGTCTCCTCGGTAGAGAGCTACATGTGGAGTGAGAGAGGTGGTGCGCTCTTTTTAAGTAAATGAAAGCCAACCCTTTACTGCTAAGCCACACTGGGAAAGAAGAAGAGGTATTGATCGATATAGAGAAAACGCAGGTGTGAAGCGAAGGGAGTTACTTAGTATATCCGATTGATTTTAATCTCAATAGAAAGCAGAAAATACAAATTCGATTAGTGATAATATATCTTGTAAATTGTAAAATATTTCGCTTTATTTTTCGTCACGATGTCATTCGACGTATGAAAGAGAAGGTACATGCGAGGGTTTATTGACTTCTGCTTCTCTGTGAGCTTTCATTGATCGTTTCTGGTTTCTTTCCTGTCCAATTTTCTTCAATTTCCTGCCACTAATTCGCATAGCATCATCATTGAATGTAATTGAACTGCTGACTAGTCGGAAGACTCTCTGCCCGCTACTAAATTTGCAATAGAACCTAGCTCTAGGGAGAAACAACCAATTGTTGTTATTAAAAGTCCATCAAGCTGGGTGTGAAGAATGGGAACCCCAATCCCAACCCCATCCCCAATTGCCATGATGAAGTTTGGTTTTTAAAATGGAAGAAAAGTGCACGAACGAGTGTGAAATGTAAATGGGAATTGCCAAATCCGGTGTAGAACAGCAAACACCGAACCACCGAACAAATTATACAGAAATGTTTCATTTTTATTCAAATTGTTTATTTTTGGTCGTGGTTTCGTTTCGTTTCGTTTCGGTCTTTGCACCAGCCATAGCCACAGCCACAAAACAGCAATCTCTAGAACAACAATTAACGAGGGCGCCGGGTAAATTCTGAATGGCTGCTGAATGGCGAAATGCTTAAATATAGCCTCCGGTTCGAATAGAGAACTGAAAAACTGGAGAAAATAGAGGGAAAAACAATTCTGGAGGATGTCTCTCAAACGATTGGATGCTGCTGCCGCTGCTGGGGCAAGGACGGCAGCGGCGGGCAGGCAAGACCTTTTCTATTTGGCAACAAACGTTCTGCGTATTTTTGTAGGTCTGTCCGTGTGAGTTTTGCTGTTGCTGCATTGTTTTGCATGATTTTGTTGGTGTTGTAGTTGTTTTCGTTTACATTTGAAAGCACTCTCGACAGAACGGATGTTGGCGACGACCTCAACCTTATGGCTGATGCTGCCTGCCTGCTGCTGCTGTGGGTTGAGAGGGTTATTGCGGTTTTTGGAAGTGGAATAACTATTCAAATAGTTGGGGAATATACTTTTATGTAGTACACGGGCTATTCCAGGAGCAGTATACAAGCGAATTAATTTTCAAAAGAGTAAATATACCCAGTACCCAGTATACCCTGTACATATATTGCAGATAAATAGTTCCAGAAAAAAGCCATAATATACATATATGCAAATATCAGTTTAAATAGTCATAGGGATAAAAGAGCATTGTAAGATTTTTGGAAAGATCTAAAATGTTTTTGTTTCTGTCATTGTATTTATTTATCTGTTCCACTATCCCAGTGCTACAAGAATTTTTGTATACCCATTGGCTCTATTCACATGGCGAAATTATGAATAATTGGAACACAGCTCGGCTGTCCTGCATTGCCCCCAAAGGGCACACAATTGAATATCCAATTGCCATTTGCACAGTTGAGTCGTGGATCGGCCCTTAAATATGAATTCTGCGAAAATTTTAAGCTGAAACGCGCTCAGCATTTACATTTTCCAAAATTAAAACAGTCATTGGGCGGCACTGCCTCTTGGAATATCCCAACGGATGGCAGGCAATTAATATGCCCATTGAGTGCGCGGGTAATTGTCAGGCTACCGAGAAACTCGGGGGGAGAACAAGATCATCATGGGATGCGTCAGACCCAAGAGTTTCACTCTGCAAGTCTGCCTGTCTCTGTTTGGGGTGTGGGTGGAATAGCGGAACGTATTCGTATGAGGGTTTCCTGGAATCTTTGGTGCTGAAAGCGCGCGCCTTATTTATGGCCCCCCGCTGGGAATTTTCCACATAATTCTATATTGTTTTGGCACAACAAATTTCGCCTGGCAATTAGCAACCAAAAAACACTTAGCAATGCCCTGCTAAAAGATAATGCAAAACAAACCAAGATCGTGTGAACATATGACTCCAAAAATGTTACGGAAAAAGACTTCCTTCACAAGTTATTTACTCGGATGGAAAGTATTTGATAAGTAACCCTATATATCCTGCTATATTAATTTCTTGTTTCCCATTCTGTTTAAGCAAGCGGTTAGCACATCCTTGCCTTGCTCTTCGACTCGATACGCACAAGCGAAACTGCAAAAAAGAATTCCCAAGAACAACCAAATACATGTCATGTGCATAACGAGGAACATTCATGGACGAAATCGCGTTTCGTTGATAAGAATTGTTTTAATATTTTATTTTTTATTATTATTTTGCTATTTGAATTGCTCCCAAATTAAAAAAAAATAAAATATATCTTCAATATCCCTAGTCTGTATTCATTTCTGTTTTCCTTGCTGTTCTAATCGTATTATCTCCACTCTGGAAGGTTCTTTTAACAAATACACAATCATTGGATGGAATTTTAATAAACATTTCCCCCCCATCCCAACAAAATTAATTTCCGTTGCGCATGGACTGCAAAAAAAAGGCTCCATGCTAAACGTATTGCTAATTAACGCCTCTAATTTATAGCTGTTTGTTATTGAATTTTTGGCTTTCGTTTCGATTGATTCGTTATATGGAATTATGGCAATGGTTTTGGTTTTGGTTTTGGCTTTGGACTTTGATTTACATTAGTTTTTCGTGCCTGTTTATATACAGTATATACAGTACTTTCCCCCCACAGAGAGAGAGAGAGAGAGAGCCATGCCATGTCGTACGATACGCCTTTTGTTTATATTCTTTTCGTCAAGTATTTAAATTTAATTGCCTCTGTTTGTTTAAATATTTGCTCTCCAGCTGCAGCCAGTCCGAACAATGTGGGAAGAAAAATTCGATTGCAATAAACCAAAAATTGTGGGATATGTGCAACGATTTGTTTTGGTCTCAGGTCTATGTGTACCTGAGATGGGAATGCCAAAAAACAATCAACAAACATTTTGATAAATGTGCCATAAAATGTGTGCCAAAAGATATATTATCTGTGTGTGTGTGTCTCTACCCCAAAAAAGAGGAATACACATCGGAGAGGAGGAGTGGCAGCAGGAGCAGTATCAATATCAGATCCCTCCCTGCGGAACCCGGCGTGTGCGTGCATTAATTTTTCCAATTAATATTTTGGGGCCCTCTGCTCTTCTCCTCCTCCTCATCCTCCTCCGACGACATTTTATGGATTACCTTATTAGACATCGCTTATATAAGGGGCACACTTGGCTGTGTTTTCTTCCCGAAATATTTATGTGTATGCTCAATAAATAATTACATTATTTTTATCTCCTAGGCAGTCGGTTAAACTACTGAATTTTTTTTGCTTTCTTTACGCGTGGGGGCCGCCCCAACGGGGGAAAAATTGTGGGGGGGGGGGGGGCGGGGGGGGGTTTTTTCCTCGTATTTTTTTGTGTTTTTCAATAAAAAATTAAATTATTTTTAACCAGGGGGGGAAATATAAAGTGGCAGTGGCAGTGCCTCTGCTTCCTATTTATCTGCTGGTATTTCTGTTTTCCATTTCTAATAATACATTTTGTGAGTCTTGAGATTCTCCACGAAAACTCTGAACAACATCGTAGTAGTTTCGGAATAAATTGCTTGTTCTAGAAGTCGACAAAATGTGCACCACTGCAAAAAGGGCAAATGTTTTTCATATTATTCCAATTTATTCAACAGACATGTGATCGATCCGTCAGTAGAACACAACAATCCACTTCGATATGTGTTGTTTTGATGTTGACTTATGTAAACGTTATGGGAACGAATTGCTTTGTGCATTTTGGAAGAATCTGTTGCTTGTTTTTAACAGTCTCAAGCTGTTGGCTAAGAAACTATAAAAGTTCGCTTGGTAGAGAGCAAACACCTCCACGGATCTCCCTGTTAGCCTGTTGGATCCGACAGCCACAGAGTTGCCGCTCAGGCAGTAGTGGGGGAACTGCATTCCAATGGTATTTTTTCCTTAATAAAGTAGTTCCCCATTTTCTGATAGATCTTGATCCTACCATGGATTCATGACTCATTACTCTTTTGCCTTTACTTGTTCTACTTCTTTGAGGGAAACTTGATTACGATTACGATCCATGACTCATGCCAGAGAGAAGACAGGCCAGGCCAGGCCAGGCCAAACTGTGGCCTAGACTGGGTAATTGCAATTGCCGTGGGATTGAGGGCACACCACACCGCACTCTGATGTTGCAAGCGTTTGGTTTGCCGGAAGAGTGATGAGATTTGACAGGATTGATGGGTAATTGTTCACATAGAAAGTGGCCCCAATTTTTTGGCATCCGATTAGATATGAATGAAACAGGGTCAAAGCCAGATATAAACAATATTGACAATTTTGGGTGTACCATAAATCTAGATCGAAGTTCGATATGTTTTTTTATCTGCTGTCAATTGCGCTTTTACCAATCAATTTCTTATCTGACCATCCCCTCAACAGGATTTTTTTGGCTAAAAGCAAAGTCAAGTCGCCAACCACTTGCCACAGAGATTAATGCCTGGCATTAGGCGGATAAGCAGAGGCTAACAAGATTTTCCCCCTGGCCACCAATGAAAGAAACAAATCTGAAACAATTTTGTACGAGTATTATTTTTCCCCCATTTTTGTTTTTTTGTGTAATTTACAAGTTTGGATCCACAAACAAAAAGTAAAAGTTGTCGTCGTGTGGGCCACACAATCAAATAAATTAATAAAAAAAAAAGCCAACAACAACAAAAAAAGAAGCAACGACGCACAGAAAACGGCAACCAAAAAAAACACACACAAGAAACAGTTTTACTTTCTACCAAAAATGCGAATGCGACTGCCGAGCCATGCCTGCTGCTAATTTGTATGCAGTCAAAGCGGAGCGGTAGAGCCAAAAAAAAAAAAAACACACAGCACCAAAAAAATTCGTTCAGTTTTGAAGCAAAAGTTAAAGCCACAACAAACTGCTGGCTGGCTGGCTGGCTGACTGGCTGGCACATCAAAAGGCTTTTTCACAGGCGCTTTTCTTCGAGTTTTCCTCGCTTTTTCTTTGCCAAACGTAAGACAAGTAAAAAGTTTTGCCCTCTAAAGGGATTTGAAATTAAAACCGAATCAAAGTTTCGAGCAGTCAAGGGATGAGGGTAGGTCGCAAGACACTCCCTATTCCTCCCTCTCTCTCTCTCTCTCTTTGCTCTTACTGCCATTAAGTGTGTACACATCTCTCATATATGTTAATCAGGTGCTTCAGCATCGCAATATCACCATCATCATCATCATCATCGTCGTCATCCTTCTCTTCGAAGCGTGTGCTTGACATTGACCCAAATACTCGTGGATCATATTCATTGATTCACTTTGACCAAAGATCGCTTGGCTGCCTGCCATCCAAAGACGAAAACCGGAACCCGTACGCAATGAAATAGAAAGTTTACGTATATTTTTTTCGGGGTATTTTCGGTTTTAAGCTAAAAAAACGAGCGCTTTGTGTGCCATGAGAAATCATGAACTAGGTTTTAAGTAGAGTATGCGATGGAGAAACTCTCTGCGCAGGGCCATAAAATGTTCAATTTCAGATAGAAGTTTATCTCTGGTAATAGAAATTTAAAAAGGGAAAAGACAGGAATACTTCAAAGCATACTCCGAATTAAGTACAAAAACTACTCTGAAATGTTAAGCCCGCCCAGAAGTAAACTGCATTTAACATAAGTATTTATTTAAGCAATATAAATCGAGGATTTTCGTAATTTAATCATAAATTAATTGCATAATTGTAAACTTCCTGTGGCACTCGTTTTTATAAGTTTCAGTGGGAATCTGTTGAACAATGTCTTTTGCTACCAATTACTTCCATTACTCTGAGATTGATTCTTCGTGAACCGATACAGAACCGAAAATTACCAAAGAGAATGCCCACGAATGCAAAAACAAAATTCATGTCGTGTGCACAACAATGCACACTGCTGCTCAACTCGTGTCAGATCCCAAATTCAAAATTAGAGCATTTTAATTTCGGTTTTATTAAGGTATTTCCTTCGTTTTATTTTGTTAATGAACTTTTTTTGGTTGGCTCGTTCCGGCACGTTCATTGTGTTGTGCCTTCTGCTGTAGCTGTTCCTGTATCTGTATTTGCGTCTATTGCATACATTATAAATTATTATTTAGTGGCTTTAAACTGTAGTAGTAGCTTCCAGGGTAGAGACCGAGACAGACAGGCAGGCGTGCAGACGGAGGCGCAGCTAATTGGTGTAGTCTGTAGCCCCCGCCGTGCAGTCAGCGGTTAATTGCCCATTAACATGAATGCTGGCTGAATGCGACTCGAAAATATGTACATATATAAAATCAACCTTTGTTAACAAATTAAGCAATCAAAGCCATTATTAAATAAACTATAATTGAAATGCCGCCACTGCCACTGCTTATGTTTTTGGCCAAGGTTTTCGTGTTGTGTGTGTTAAAGAGACGCATGGCAGATGCCTTGGGGATTGGCCCGCCAGCATGCGATGCCCATCAGGCATCAGTTTCTGTGTCGAAGCTAAATAAATCTGCCTGCCTTCATGCTCGGTTAGCCAACAAAAAAAAAAAAAAAAATAAAACGAACGACTAAGCCATGGCAATTCTAATCACAGCAGGCAGACAGACTGACTGACTCCACTCCCTCTCTGCTATCCTCATGAATATGCACACACATCATCATTAGAGGCCCATCAAAAAGGGGGAAATTATCATCATCATATGTGGGCTGTCATCTGCAGCCTAAAACGCTCATAAAGTGGCAAAAAGGATGCTTGTTGGAATGTTGCAAAAATTTGTATAAAAAAAAAAAGGAAAGAAGGATTTTTTTTATCGTTCACCGGTTCTCTGATGTGTACGTGTACGTGTATGGGTTTTGCCGGATGCAATTTCAATTTCCAATCACCAGTCATATTACACGGTTACATGGCTGGAAGGGGGTGGGCTTGCGCCTACCCTCATATCCTGGCTTAAACTGAATTTGAGACGCGCATGCGAGTGGGTTGTGTGTGCTGTTTCTGGTGTTCTGGCTTTCCATGCGGGTTCATTGAAGACTTATCAATCTTATCACGAATGCAAATCTCTCTCTTGATGATGAATTTTTACCCGTGCCCTGAAATTTGTTTAAGTGAACTTTGGACAGCATTCGTTGAATTCGTTGAATTAAAATCGTAAATCGTATGTACACGGCCGTACCATAAACAAATCGTTGATTTCTCATAGATTTCATTGCTATAAGTGTGCGAATACTTTTGACACGCTTTCGATTGAAAGATGAGTCATGTGGGGGGATCTACGATAAGAGATTTATAGGTCCACTATATATTCCTATATGTATAATAGATCACATTGGTGAATGGAGAGCATTTCCCAGGAAATGGAAATAGATCATCGCTTTGGATGTAGCGTGAGAATCGGCAGATGGGGAATCTTATAGAGAGTCTGCAGATAATTCATAGAGATACATACATATGTAGATAAATCTATAGATAAATATTTTTGCATAGACTTTACACACAAAATAAAAGATGGGAGGTAGAAGGCAGACCAAAATAAAGAGAATAAAGTACACAAAGAAAGAGAACCCCAAGCGGTTTTTCCTCTATCCAAAATACCCTTAAAATATATAAAAACGTATGAATAGCAATCGTGATAAATAAATTTACATGTAATGCGACTCATGTGCTATGGACAGAACGTGTCAATATCCACTCCCATAAAGTAAGCACATTTATAACTGTTGATAATTATAATTCGATCCAAAACATTTTCATTTTACATATTTATGTAAGTGATTCCATTAGGACCTTGATCTAATGGTCCAAGCAACACAAAATGTGTGGACTGCTGCCGCATGACACGCGACACAGATAACGGAACCTTTTACCTTTTGCTACCCAAAATCAAGCAAAGACTATCGTTTTCACAATAGATTAATTATATAATTCTATAAAAATGGTTGTATAACCTGTTTAATTCTGCCTAGAAGAACGTGAATATTTATGCCACAAGCTCGTATGCAAATTACCTTAAACTTCACATATAAATTCTAAATGATGAACCATTTTAAATCGAGTTAAGCTACAAGACCACCCAGCACCACTTCTACTTCACCCCCCGATGTCATGTAATTACAGGCTTATCTGGATGTTATATCCGTTGTCGCTGCTGCTCTTCCTGTGCCACACACACACACACATCCCATTCCTCATGCCTTGTGAAAAATTAATTAAATCAAAGCCGCACAAAATAAATTGCACAAATATTTGTTGCTCTTCTCGTGCGAGTATCGCTGCAAAAACATGGCCAATAAATGTGCCAGACTGACTTTGAAGTTTGATTATATAGCCAGTGTGAGGGTCAATCCAAATGGGTCTTTGTCCATCGATATTCCATTCCTTGGAGGCATATTGTGTGTGGCTTTGAGGCTGTCTTTGGGACTTCCAGACACGAACCAACAAACAACGAAACGAGTGTAGATTAAACACAGCCCCACAGCCGTCCGTTTGTGCAATATTTGCGAGACCTTTTGGATGATATATCTATCGCTGCTGAGAGTTGGGCAAACAAACATCGCGATGAGCATAGAACGTGCGACAGAGAGAGAAGGAAGTATCCCCTTTGGATAATAAAATTATGCATGTGGTAGACCGTAGCCTGGTACTAGCTTCTGCATTGGTTAAATATTTACACCCCTCGACTGCATCGTTGTCATCTGTTGTCTCTGTTGTCGTTTGTTTGACCAGCGTAAATATACAACTTGGGCCAACAACATCAGCCATGGGTGGCAGCAATAACAAAAACACACACACCACAGCAGCAGCAGCAACAGCAGCAACAGCAACAGCGGGCAGCCATGTGACATAGACAACCTGGCTGCCACATGCACATGCATCCGCCCCGAACTTGGCGCTGGTGCAACTTGATTATGCCATAAACCAATACGAAACCCAAAGGCGAACGCATTTTTGTATGCCCTGCCAAGCGGCAGGGGTATCATGATTTCGGTAAGGGATTTGTGCATCCGCAAATGGGGTAAGTCTTATTTGATTTACCTTTTCCCCCGATACATCCATCTGTACGACTATAATTCTCACAGTTC
Source organism: Drosophila obscura (assembly GCF_018151105.1). NCBI lineage: Eukaryota > Metazoa > Arthropoda > Insecta > Diptera > Drosophilidae > Drosophila > Drosophila obscura. The sequence continues at coordinate 1,316,272 of NW_024542736.1, read as the reverse complement.
AAGAGGTGAGAGGTGAGGACAGGTGTGAAATTCAACATAAAAGAAGGTATCTACCATCAAATCATATATTTACCAATGGAAATAATTGGTTTGCTCAGAAATATATCAACAGACCTTTTTTTTATTGTAGTTTTCAGCTGGATTGTAGGAGTTTTTTTTATGTGCCACATGACACGGGGCACATTGATTTTCGACTCGAAAGCGATTTGTATTTTGCGTTTTAAACTTTAATTAAAAATTAACTCCATAAAAAGAAGACCTCAGGGTATACAAAGTTCTTCCATTCACAGTTCCACATTTAATGCATTTTTTCTTTAGTTACGCATTGGATTTGGTTTCTGCTTAGTGTGTGGGGATAGAGGAGACTGTTGGACAGGTACTGTTGCGTCGTTGCAGTCTGCTGCCTGCTGGCTGGCTGGCTAACCATTAAGAGTCATCAGCATTCAAGGCGGTCAACTACGATTTTTGAGTGCCAATTGCCTGGCTCGGTCGGGTTTTACGTGCCCGCGTACCAAATCGAGTTTTACTGGGACTGAGACTGGGGACTGGGGACTGGGGACTGGCGTCTGGACTTGGGGTTGAGAGGCCAAGAAAGGCGAAAAACCGAATATCAAGATGTGGGTCGGAGGGAGGGGGGCTGCAACTTGAAACCCAGTTGCAATTGCAACGGTGGTTTTTGTTTTTTTTATGTACTTTGTGAACCCTGAACATGAAAATATTGACAGGTTTTTCTACTTCTTCGGATGATAGCTACCTCCAGCAGCAACACTTTTCCGATGTCTTCTTCTGTCCTCCACTTGAGTGTTGACCTCATTTTACAACAACAACAACAACAGCAACAACGGCAACAAAAATCAAGGAGTTATGCAAAACGTTTGCTGTTGCTGGGGATGGGGATGGGGGGTACGGGGACAGATGGCGGGTCCAATAACCATAAACATTGATATGTTTATGGCCCAGAATTGTGTTTGTGTTTGCGTTTGCATTTGTTTCGAGCACACATATTTGCATTACAAAGTGAATCTAAAGTGAAGCCTCCTCCTCCTCCAGCTCTGCACAGGTTTCGACTGATTTGGCCCATTTTTATGGTAAAGTCAGGCCTAGGCTAGGCCTTCATGGGAGCCACCAGCGGAAGCATATCAATGCAAGGCTTTGCGGGCGGCTATTGTAAGGCTGGCTTGAAGGTGATCCACCTCCGCATTGTTTGAATCAAATCGATTGCGCCATGAGCAGCTGCCTGCCGCTCTCAATTCTCCCCCAAAAGCCCTACCCTCCCTTGGGGGTTTTCTTTGAAATGCCACACTTCCACCCAAGTGTCGACTCATCGCTGAACAATTTAACAGCGCAATTTACTTGAAAATAACAACAATTATGCTTTTTTCGCTTTGATGGTGATGAAATTGCAGCAAACAGCCTGGAAATCGCGCACGCGTTTTGCATGCGGTGGTAAAGTTGCGCGCGCGTTTTTTGCTAATCGCGCAATCAAACACACACACGCCGCACACATACATGACTTGGCTTAGGAGTAAAACGGAGAGGCTGAAGCATAACAGGAAAAGACAGAGAGAGGGAATACGGATACGATCCCAGGGGGAATATTGATACTAAGGTAAAGCAGACTGCGATGCTTGTGGCTGGAGAGGTGGTTACCTTACCTTTTAATTAATATACCCTTTTGCCGAAGCCCCAAAGCACAAGCAAGAGAAAGAGGAGTAAAAGAGACACAAAGTTGGCAACAGCTAGAGAGGCGGCTGCGTGCGCGGCTGAAAACGCGCGTAAGTTGTGCGGCGGCGGCCCGCAGGTGGCGGAGAAAGTTACCAACATTTAAGCCACTTTTTTTTTGGTCGGTCGGTTGTCTGCCTATTGTTGTTGTTGTTGTTGTTGTTGCTGCTGTTGCCCAAGCTCTTGCTGGCCACAAAAGCAATAAAAAAAGCCAAAAGCAGAAGCGCGCGCTCGAAACTAAATTTGTTTAAAAAACAAAATTGGAAAAAAAAGAAAACAACAAAATAGGAGTCGGGTCGAAACGGTTCGGGGGCAGAAACGGGTGGAGAGCAGAGGAATTATGAAATCGCCGCCAATGGAATTCGAACTCGAACTCAAATTCGAATATTCGGATCCAATGTAAATGGTGCGAGCAAGAGGGAGGGAGATCTGAGCAGCGCAGCCAAAGCCGAGCACAGCCTGGTTGCAGCCATCTCTTTTCTGCCGCTTTTCGCTTTTATGCATACAAAATAAAATGAAAGAAAAGGAAAAAAACTCTTTCGCAATTTACAATAACGAACGAATTGAGGCGGCCACCACCCGCGGGGCAAGGCAACTGGATTGGCTTGTAATTGAATAATATTTCTAGTTGGCTTGCCACACGAAACACCAGAAACACCAACAACAGCAACAACAAAAAGTAGGAAGCGCCAATGCACTTGACAGAGCCGCTGCCAAATACCCTGGACAGACAGCGGCATAACGGCTTTGAGCAGATGTTTGTGCCATTCGGTAAAAGATAAGTAACAGAGCAGATCAGTAAAATAAAAGCAATATGTAAGGGCATCTTAGCATCGGTGCTCGAATATCCTTTCTTGCTTTACTTGTTGTTGTTGTGCCGGTCGCGGACTTCAAGGTATTTTTCACTTTTGCTTTTTATAGCGAAGTCGTCATCCGCCAATGTTTATTCGGAATTTATTTTGGATTTTGGATAAATTGCCGCTCTTCACATAACTGTAATATCGGTGCAGGCCGTTCAGCCAGTTTTTTTTTCTGTGCGTGTCAGTGCCTGTACTCGTCATCGTCATCGTCCTCGTTGCTGTCTCTGTATGTCTCTGCCAGATGTCGCAAATTTAATTTTGGCATCCTACTGGGAACTGGGAACTGCGAACAGGGAACTGGGAACTGGAAACTAGGGAAACGGGGAACACACAGGCCAAGGAAATCAAGTGACTTTCTACCAACAGCATCGACAGCAGCAGGCAGAAGGAAATGAGAAAAGTTGACAACGCAACAGGATGCCGCCTCTGGCAATGGACATGGCGGCACCACCACCCACAGGCCCAGAGGCTCAGAGGCGGCGCCCACTCGTTCAATTTCGTAATAGTAGAAGAACTCAAGTGCCTCCTCAAGTGGGATTACATAGAGGAAATGCACATTGATTGGTGTGGTGGGGGGAAATAGCGTCCCAATAGAGGGGACCGGAGAAAGTTGTCCAACATATGTTCGGGGCCTGATGCATGGGCCAGAACTTGTGATAGACGCCGCCGCCGCATCGCCAGACGTTGATAAGATTGTGTGTGGAAACACCAATCAACCCAATTGCATAACTAACCAAATAGTGGCCTCTGCAACGGAGGAGCAGCCAAAGTTCCGTTCGCCCCAATAGGGAAATTACAAATATAATTGCCAATCAGACGAGACGAGACGAACCGGGAGAGAAAGTCGAGCGGGAGGGAGGCTGCTGTGGTTGGTTGATTCTGTTTGGAGCTACTTTAGTTGGGAAAGATATCGAAAATAGAACTAACCTTGCTTTCTGGATGACGTCTGCTCTCAGGGACTGGTCCGTGCGCACACACACACACGCCGCGGTAATCCACAAAGGAAATGCAAATGAAGTTGAAGAAGGATGAGCCCCCAAAGAAACTGGTTGGAAGAGTGGCGGCGGAAGAGCGTACTCCCGGTTGGCAACAACTAGTTTTTTTTTTTTTGTATTTGTATTTTTTGGCTACTCTTCTTTGCACGCGTTGTCGGATTCTCAGAATAGAACTATGTTAATGGCACCGAGTGCTAGTAGTTGTCGTAGTGGTAGTAGTTCTGCTTATCTTGTGCACTTTTCGGAAACAAATCAACATAATTGGGGGTTCGATATTGGTAATTTACGGATTACATTTATATAACACAACCAATTGTGGCACTTTCGTTGGCTTTTGTGTGGTTCACAGGTGTGTGCAAATGTGATTTCGATTCCTATTTTGTTTATATAAAAAATTGTTACGCCGCGACGGTCACGGGCTCTTTGTTGTTGTTTCTGCGACGCGTACGTACTTCTTTCAGCTCGGAAATAGATCAATGAATAAGAGCGGGGGGATGGCGGGGCGTCGCGATTAGCACTGACTTTTCATTGACCAACTGTTTGGATGGCTGCACTTGAACTATCTGCTGCGTGTTTTTCTTTTGGCCCACAATTATAACTATATCGGGAAGGGACAAGTGCAGTGTCTGCCGCGAACAAAAATCATATGTTATCATTATCAAAACACAAGAGCAGTGTGAACGCGGATTCATCAATAAAGCATACCATCTGACCCCCAGAAATATACCGAAGCATACCTTCTTGTTTTCAAAATATACCACAGCTCATTTTTGGCGTATCAATGTGGGAAAAAAAAATCAAAATCTGTAACGAATTTGGCTACATTTGAAACTGTGGTTATTTGAAAATAACCCATATTTCCCGTTGGAAAAATTTTATTTGTCACTATTATCGCTGTTTTTGATCAGACGTGTTCACAGTGGCGCCCTACAAATTGTGTGTATTTTTACATTTTACATTACATGAACATTTAACAATATACCGAATATTTGCGGTATATTTTTGAGGGCTTGAAGGGTATATTAGATCGATACATGCGCGGTCACACTTATCACAACAAAAGCAATTGGGGCCAAAAATAGCTGTTGAGCTCAAATAATTAATTATTTTTTTGTTGATATTTACTGGTTACCAACCTGATTAAATAGCCCCGCTCTATTAAGCTATTTTTTTTCTCGGTTTCTGAGGTTCCAGTCACACTCGACAAAACAAATCAAGTGAACTATTTATTTTTCCATATATATACTTTTCGAAATGACCGCCAAACTCACTTAGCGCACAAAAAATGCTGACATTTTTCGCTCTCAATTCGTGGTGGGTTTTCAAAATTCGCTCTCTTTATTGTGGTGAAGAGAGCATTTTCTTGGTGACTTTCCCCTTCTTTTCGTGGTGTGAGAAACATGCATCTTACGGGAACGTAGATTCATTGTTGCGACATTCCCGTATGCTTTGGCCGTTTTTGTTTGAACCCTATTATCTAAACAATCCCATTAAAAATAGTTCTGAAAACTAGCCAATCCTTAACAAAATTCATTGAGGAATTGATTAAAACAATTTTTTTAGGGCTGAGAGGGCCAGCTATCTAGTAATATTAAACTGAATATCAAAATTAACGAATTTCATATCACAAAATATCATGGTATGGCAGCCCGCAGCAACTACGAATTGCACGAGTCTGGCAGCGCCACAAAACGTATCAAAATATCGATACTATCGATAGTGGCTCATAATTTTAACGCAGAAATGAGTCCGGAGAGCGTTTTGAGTGCTGTCTTTCGACTGGGTCATGCCAAGGTATGGCCCCAGTGTTAAGACGGCCAAACTTTTTTAAGGGCCTCGTAAGGACCTCACCCTAGCCCCGACGGAATAAATATACCATGTTTGCGCGAAAGCACAAAATCCCGCACGGTGAGTTATGTGGTGAGGTGGGTATTTTTCTTGATAGCTCTGGATTTTGTGACGTCATACGTCACACACCTTGCGGCGCAATCAAAAGTTCCACTTACCATTCGTCTTAGAGATGGGCATGGACTGCAATTTTCCGACACGACCCAACACGACACGAAAATTAAAATTTTCAATACGCACTAACAAATAAAAAAAAAAAAGAAAAAAAAAACCCCCCGGGGGGGGCGAAAAAAAAGGGGAAAAAAAAAAAAAAGGGGAAAGAAGGGGGGGGGGGGGGGGGGGGGGGGGGGGGGAAGAAAAAAAGCAACGCACGGCTAAAAAATTTCCGAACACGGTCCAACACGAATTATTATACTTTTTTTTTAATACCTTTATTAACATGGATTTTAATTACATATACGTTTTTATTAACATATTCTTGTATAAAAATAACAATTTATCAAGATTAGAGCTTAATAAGCGTGTACGGAGTTCATTTATTATTTGTCCCGAGGTAGAAAACACCCTCTCGCTTGTAGCCGAGCTGGCTGGAATATTTAATATTTTTCTAGCTAAAAGTTGTAACGCTTTCATGTTATTTGCATTCTTCCAAAATTTTAGTACATTTGTATCTGGCAATAAAACTTAATTTTTTTGTTCGTCGTGTTTTTTCGTGCCGATTTTGCTCTGAACGATTTTTCAACACGCACACGCGTGCGCCCATCGTGTCACGACGTGACACGAAGAAAACACGGTCCATGCCCACCTCTAATTCGTCTCATTTATTTTATTTATTTATTTATTTTTTTATCCAACATTTTTCAACTGAGCGGTTGCTGCGCGCGTCGGGTCGAACAATTCAAAAGTAACTGAAAGGAAGGAACATAATAATAGTAGGCAAAACTCTCGCAGGATCGCCGCGCTGCATGAACTATTTAACAATTTTGCTGTGCAATCGAAAACCGACGATGCTCTCGCGCCGGAGCAAGGAGAAATCCCAACACAAAGAGGGCGTGGTGGGCAAGTATGTGAAGAAGGACACGCCGCCGGAGATACCGGTCATAAATGTGTGGACCAGCGATCAGCGATCCAAGAAGAAGACGCTCCAGCGCTGCGCCAGCACTTCGCCCAGCTGTGAGTTCAAGCCGCGCAGCTCGAGCACCAGCCGCAACACGTACTCCTGCAACGATGCGCAGCCGGACTACTACCATGCGCGGCGTGCCCAGAGCCAGCTGCCGCTCAATCCGCACACCCACGCCCATCATCCACCGCTGCCGCCGCTGCAGTACCGCGCCAGCAGCAACCAGCTGCAGCTCGGCCAAGGCAGCAGCAGCAACTACGTGAACATCGAGCATATTGAGCGCATGCGGCGCCAGCAGTCATCGCCGCTGCTCCAGACGCCCACCAGCGGCTTCCAGCGCAGCTACTCCACCACCCCGAAGCACTCGCATCCACACATGGCAGCCGCCAGCTATGACGCCGATCAGGGGCTGCTGAGTGCCTCCTATGCCAACATGTTGCAGCTGCCGCGCCGTCCCCACTCTCCTGCCCACTACGCCCTCCAGCAGCAACAGCAGCAGCAGCATCAGTCACAGCACCAGCTGCATCAGCAACACGCCTCTACGCCGTTCGGATCCACGCTTCGATTCGATCCGGCTGCCATGTCCATCAGGGATCGTCAGCCCCGCTATCAGCCGACAAGGTAATCCCTGCCCCTAGCCCGGCAATCATTCCTACCTCAAGCTGTGCTTTCTCATCCCACAGATCTCCACTGCAACAGCAGCAGCAGCTCCACCATCAGCAGTTGGCCGCACACTTGGGCGGCAGCTACTCGAGCGACTCCTATCCGATATATGAGAATCCGTACCGCGTCTCCTCGATGCGTGCGACCCCGTCGCAGCGTTCGGAGTCGCCCATCTACAGCAACACGACAGCTTCGTCGGCCACCCTGGCGGTGGTGCCGGCACATCACCATCTGACGGTTCCCCTCGGCCGGTGGATCGCTAAGTGGCAGCGGTCGCGGCGGCAGCTCTGGCAGCATACGTGGAGCCTCTACCTCAGTGCAATCTCTGTACGCCCCACCACCCACACCGCCAGCCGCTGCCGGAGCACCCACGGGCGGTGGTGGTGCTGCGGCGGGGAGTGTGAATGGCTCGTTGCAGAAGGTGGCGTCACAGCAGTCGCTCACGGAGCCCGAGGAGCTGCCCTTGCCGCCAGGCTGGGCCACGCAGTACACGCTGCACGGTCGAAAGTATTATATCGATCACAATGCCCACACAACGCACTGGAATCATCCGCTAGAGCGCGAGGGTCTGCCCGTGGGCTGGCGTCGCGTCGTGTCCAAGCTGCATGGCACATACTACGAGAACCAGTACACGGGCCAGTGCCAGCGTCAGCATCCGTGCCTCACATCCTACTACGTGTACACCACATCGGCTGAGCCGCCCAAGGCGATCATGCCAGAGGCATCGATGTACGCGCCACCTGCCCACACACACAACGCCCTGGTGCCGGCCAATCCGTATCTGCTCGAGGAGATACCCAAGTGGCTGGCCGTCTACTCGGAGGCCGACTCCTCCAAGGACCATCTGCTGCAGTTCAATATGTTCAGCCTGCCCGAGCTGGAGGGCTTCGACAGCATGCTGGTGCGTCTCTTCAAGCAAGAGCTGGGCACCATTGTGGGCTACTACGAGCGTTATCGGTGAGTGGCCCGATTCTCTCCATCTCTCCGCCATTTTAAGACTCTCTTTCATTTCGTTTTCAGTCGCGCTTTAATACTCGAGAAGAATCGACGCGCCGGCCAGAACCAGAGCCAGTAGTGAAGAGCCCGAAGACGACTGATACACACACACACACACACAACAGACCGGATACTCGCCTTAGTTATCCTACGATCGACAACCCATTAACTTATTTAAACCCCCCATATAAAATAGCCAACGATATCAGTGCCTTAGAAAAGACTTTTACGAGGTAAAGAGAGCCACAGCCAGATCTAGATCAGATCCGTTTGCCCGTTTGTGAACCTAGTTTTAACGTAGAAATGTTTTACGTTCGATTATACCCTTTATTGTGTACTGTGAATTGAGCTTTGCTTTTCTTTACTTTGCTTTGTTTTGTACTCTGTATTGTGCAAATTAAACAATATTTTTGTATGCTCAAATATCCAGCAGAAGAATGTTAACAGAACAGCCAGAATGTCGCCCAAGGAATGCCATCAATGGGAGTCTCGGTAAGTATCTGATAACTGAGGAGCCATGGGGAAATCGGATCGTTTCGGCTATACCCTGTGCTGTGCCAAGTTTTTGCCATTCAATTTTCCACATTTTGCCCTGCCAAGTTTTTTTTGCTACGTTTGCAACAAAATTTATGCATTTAGCACAAAGTTTTTTTAATGTTGGCAAAAAAAAACACTATGGAAAGTGAATCTCTTTATCAGCGTTGGGCAGGTTTTTTGTTTTTAATTTTTCGAGCTGTTTAGCAAGAACAACAACAACCTGCGACCATTTATGTGACGCATCATGCACACGCAATTTAAGTTGTTTTTATATATAAAATTCTTGGGCATTCTCTTTGGCACTTTTCGCTTGGGCGCCGCGTCATGTGGGATGAGTTCTAAAAATCTTTCGTTTATTTATACTTTTTATTGTTGTTGTTTTGATCAAACTTGATTAGTGAGTGCCGTAGACGTAGCGAAGACCGTTATCAACCAAGAAACGGACGCATAAAAACATTTTACTGCTGGGTAGTTCTGCAGTTTCCGCCAAACCTCTCGCTCTCTCTCTCTCTCTATCCCGCTTGCTGATAGCAAAAGTTTTTGTTTTGGGTACATATGGACTTATATCTTGTAAATTGTATTTTATGGTACACAGACACATGTGACTGACTGTAGCTTAGAGATTCGAAATTTCCCTTTCCGTACCTTTCTACAAAAAAATGATGTTCAATGCTTGTGGCAGCTCCTGAATATTTATAGAAACATTTTTGAGTACCCTTTCCATTGATGGAGAGGTTTTTTAAGTGCAAAAAAAAAAGAAGCAAACTACACACAAAACCAGAAACGAGCGGCTGGTGGCAGAAGATTTTTCGGATACCCTTTTTGATCACATTTCGATCGCAGAAAATTCTGTAGGAATTCTATAGGAATTGATACGAGTATTAAATATTAATGTGTGCTTAGTAATATTAAACCATAAGTTGTAATACAAAGCTACCTCCCCACACACCAGCCAAGCCATGCCAAGCTGTTCTTGCTGTTTAGCTCTCGCTCCAATTGTTTCTGTTGTTGTTGTTTATGGGAAGTCAGTCGCTCTGTCGCCGCAAACTGCGCAGCGACTGCATGGCATGGGCACCATTTATACGTATTGGCCTGGCCGGGGACGCGCTCAGTCGTTTGACAGTCGGCAGGCACATCGTTCGTTATCGCTTGGGGCATTCATTCGCATCATCATCTACATCAACATCCAGACCAGCCCCAGACCTGCCCAGACCAGCCTAATTGTCGGTTAAACACATTGTTTAACTTCTGTTTAAACGGTCGGTAAGTGGCAAGTGAAATATTCGCTGATTACTAAGCAAACAATTTGCCGGTTCTGAGTCGAGATCTTTGGGTCTGCATTGTTTCGACTCGGATCTCGACCATTTGATGCCCCCCCATAGTGCCCATATGTGAGAGTGAGTGTGTGCTCCGTCCGCAACCAGTGAAAGTTCTAATCCGGCTGTAAAGACACTTATAAACATTCGCTAAACATTCGCGCCAGCCACCTACACCCCCCTGCCAGCAAGTGTTGAATTATTTATTTTATTGGCTTTTGTTTTTAATATTTTTATTTACACAATTGGTCTCTTCTCTCTCTCTCTCCGCCTCTGATCCGCACGTGTGGATTGGATTGGAGTGGAGTGGAGTGGATTAGAGGGGAGTGGAGTGCTATGGTATTTCTTATCAGTGCAATAAATCTTAAAGAAATTCAAGAAATGCATAAAGCAAATCAATAAGTCAATTCGGGGAAATGCCATAAGAATCATTTCAAATGAATGAGAACTTTTTTGTAATAAGAACCTTAGGTCAGCAGATGCACAAGAATATAATTACTGTGAAAATATATGTACCAAGATAATGTTTCCAGTGAATCAACTAAAGAACACTCCCTGGGTAAATCACATCCCCCCCCTGCCTCTGGCAATGCATTGCTCAAGCCAACGGCTGGACGGGTATCTGGTCATGGGTCTTAGGGACTGGCGTAATTTTAGTGCTTTGGCAATAATTCGAATAAACCGATTGACATTATCAGCGCGCGACATTGATTGAGATAAGCGCCCATTCTGAGGCGGCTTGACTTATATAAATGCCTTGTCATGGAACGCATTATAAATACCCCTCCCCCTATCACCATCATATACGAGTTTAGCACTTGTCCGGGAATCATTTCTGTGTGTTTCATGTGTTTTATGGCCATGTGTTTCCTCCTGGATGCCATGCACCTCAATCGAGTGCCGTGCTAAAAAAAAAAAAACTTTTTGCTCTAATTGCCAAGCTGTAACATTGAGTGTGGAATAGCGGGGGTACAGGGGCAGTGGCAGGGGCGCACTGTTGAAGGTTGCCTGCCCCACAACACAGTGTTTTTTTTTTTATCTCGTATGAAATTGTTAACACGAAAGTTGTATTAAGAGAGATAGAGAGAGAGAGAGAGACACACGCATCGCACTGGAGTAAAGTGTAAGAGCTGCAAAGATATATAAATAGATTTATACTATCTAATGATTATTTATATACATATACATATATCTCCTCTGATCACTGAACTTGCAATCAGCCATAAATCATGGAGAAAATTAACATACGGCAATTGAATGCAGAAAACCCCAACCAACACCAACTCCCTTTGTTTGCCCTTTCACAAGTTGCTGGCTGCTGGTTGATTGCGACAAATTAAAACTAATTCAATTAAATCGATTCCTTATTTTTAGTGCGTCACCGATGAAAATGCCATTCAGTGTGAGAACAACAACAACCACAACTCATTGGGCATAATCAGTTGATCTAAGTGCTCGCAAGTACTTTAATTTCCGTAGAACCTGAATTAGAATGAATACCCTTTTGCTGGTGGGCCCTGTTCTGCTGGGCAACAGGTAATTAATTGTACCAACAACTTTTTTTTAGTAATAGGAACTTCAACTTGTCTTCTCCTCTCCATGGTGTACCGGCAGTTGCCTTGGTAAATGGACAAACCAGTGGAAGTGGCAGCCTGACAGTCGACTCCCATGACATCACCGTTCTGTTGAACAGCAACGAGAGTTTCATTGTCTTTGCCCAGTGAGTTTGCTTGGCATCGTTTGCAACTCGATCTTCTCTTATCAAATTAATTACAGGGAAGATCTAACCGAGCCTGTGAGCGTGAGGCTGGTGAAACAGCACGACGATCATTTGAATTTGGATCCTGAGTCATTTGTCTATGCAGCGGGAGCTGGAGCGGCCAACCAGACGGTGGTGATAACCGGCCTAAGGGCTGGCCATGTGGTTGTCTCCGCCATCGATGCTTCCAATGCCATGTAAGTCAATCAATGTCCCATTAAATGATTGGATTTATTATTATTATATTTTTGTGTGTGTGCTCTGCAGCATTGAGGATGTCTATCTGCGTGTCACTGTGGCCGTGTCGAAGGGTCTCATCTACACCTCCATTGTGTTCGGTTGGGTGTACTTTGTGGCCTGGTCGGTTTCATTCTATCCACAAATATGGATCAACTTTAAGCGCAAATCGGTGGAGGGCCTAAACTTTGACTTTGTCATGCTGAACATTGTGGGCTTCACGCTGTACAGCATGTTCAATTGCGGCCTGTACTTCTTTGATAGCATGCAGCAGGAGTACGAGAGCCGAAATTCGCGTGGCCTCATTCCGGTGATGTTGAACGATGTTGTCTTCTCGCTGCATGCCATGTTCGCCACCATCATAACGATCGTTCAGTGCTGCATCTATGAGGTAAAAATTCCCTTTGAATGAATTTAAAGTTTCAACTGGATTTTGGCATTTTTATAGCGTGCTGGTCAAAGGGTCTCGTGGACAGCCTATTCCTTGTTGAGTGTCTTTGCTGTGGTTGTGATCGTTGCCGCCTCGCTGGCCGCTGCCTCTGTGCACCACTGGCTGGATTTTCTCTACTACTGCAGCTATGTGAAGCTGGCCATTACCATTATCAAATATGTGCCGCAGGCACTGATGAACTACCGCCGCAAGAGCACAGCGGGCTGGTAAGTGATGCCAAATGATTGCCTGACTCGCGATTCCTATTCGAAAATCGAAAATTCCAACTTGCAGGAGCATTGGCAATATCCTGCTGGACTTTACGGGCGGCATGCTGAGTATGCTGCAAATGATACTGAATGGTTTCAACTATGGTAGGCACTGGGTATTATATTGATTTTCGCAGCTTAAGCCGCTTGCACTTTCAGATGATTGGGCCTCCATTTTCGGCGATCCCACCAAGTTTGGCCTGGGCCTCTTCTCTGTGCTATTTGATATATTCTTCATGTTGCAGCATTATGTGTTCTACAGGTAACAAGAGCGTGGCAATTGGTATACATTTACTTAGTTAATTTAGCTACCTACCCATCCCAGTAGATGTAGATTGAATTCATGGCGGCAATTTGTACACTGAACTGATCATTATTGTGCTGTTTACATTTTACCTTTTACAGGCACTCGAGAGAGTCCTCAAACTCTGACCTCACCACCGTTACAGAAGCCCCAAATCAAACACCAATCGAGTCGAGACACGAGACTACTGAGAAATATTAGTAGCGCTTTTATCTGTGTGCTGTAGTAGTCGTAGTAGCTGTATTAGCTTTGTGTGCCTATTTATATTATTTAATTTGTATATTTTCGAATTTGTAAATACATAAATGCTTAGCTCTTTCATATACTCATAAAAACACTTGTAGATTGGAATCCGATTATATTTTTGTATTCTAAGAGCTCGTAATGCTTGTTATTTATAGCACAGCTACCTCGTACGTGAGAGTGAAGCGACATGTTTCGCAATATGCACTAAGACCAGTGGTCCTAATAATGCGTAAACTGTGCCAGCATCCAAACAGATTTCCGTATTAAAAAAATGTTTCAAACTTGCCGCTCTTTTTACTGCACAAGCTCAAATGGGGATGCCAAGTCGTTCGAAAAACCTTAAGAAATAGTTCATCGATAGCTTAGAGAAGTATCGATAAGCATTTAACACTTACATTTTTTTCTTCTTCTTCCTTTTTGATGTCTTTTTTTTGGGCTGTTAAATATGTTATGTTATGATTTCGCCCTTAGTTATGGCCCAATAGCGCGCAATTTGAATGAATTTTGAATCGTACAAGGCTCTTTCTCTAGAACTAGTTCTCTCCAAGCAGTGCCAGTGCTCCCACAAGCCGGGTGGTGCAATTCAGTTGGTGATATGAGATATGAGTGATATGAGAAATTTATAATATTTCCAGCAAGTATTTTTATAACCAGTTGTCTCTAAAGCCTAGTACTCAGATTAAAAAACTGTGTGCTAGCAAACAAATGTCATATATTCTTCGAGCGGCCAGTGGTGTGACCAGAGGTGTGCACTGCATTCCGAACGGTTACACTGCTCAGACCGCTGCTTGCGGTTCTTATCGGTTTCATACGAATATCAACCCTGATTCTGTTCGCGAGGTGTTTTTTTTGGATCTGAGTACTAGGCTTTAAACCTGGCCTAAAAATGTCGCTCAAACAAACATCGTCGCTTACCCTGACTGTGGAACAGTAAGATAAATATATAAATGACGCAAATGCCCCGTATATAGTTTGATATTTTGCCAGAAATGCATGTGGTATATCACGCACCAGCAGCCAAACAATAGTGCAGTTTTTCGGCAGCGAGCAAATTGCCGGCGGCAGTCAGGACAGCAGTGGCTTTTCAACAAACGGATCCCATTTGATAAGCTCCAGTACCGTTTCTCAAGAGGCTTACACGTGGACTCCTAGTGCTGTCGTAGGACAGCAGTATCAGGATACGGCAAACACCTACGGCCGATATGTTAACAGTGGCGGACAAAATATTAACAATAATGTAGTTTATTATAACAATACTGGACAAATGGCTAACAATAATGCAGATGTTTACGGATCAAGAAACATAAACTCCGTCGGCAAGTCGCACGTGCCGCCTCAGATAATTCTAGCTCCTATTGTCGTAGCAGGCAGCGATTTGCAGGGCGAATATTTTAACAATGGCGGACAAAATATGAATAACGGAGTATATTATAACCAATGTGGACAAAACGCTACCAATAATGGTGATGTGTACGGATCGGGAAACATAAACTCCGGCGGCATGCCTCACGTGCCCCCGGCCATCATTCAGGTCGAATATTTCCAAAATGGCGGCAATTTAGTCACAAATGTCAATAAAAATAATAATGTGAGCGGATCAGGAGCAACTAACAACAGTGGCATATCGGTCATTGGCAACTCCTTGGAATACGCCAAAAAGGTTGGAAAAAATGTAAACAATTGTGGCCGAAAAGCTGTTTATAGGCGGTAAGCATTTATAATATAGTTTAAAATTTAATTTAAAAAAAAACGTGCTTCGAAAAACAGCGATGCTTGAGAAAAATCATCGATGTCTGCAGCTGTCTCCAACATCGATAACATCGTTGTTTCTCCAGCTCTAACGCGAATATCATATTGTTTTGGTGTTATTGTTTTGTTTATTGCGTTTTTTAAATAATCCACAATTTGTTGGCTTCCCCGCAAGCTGCCAGCTGGTAAAAGGAGTGCCAGTAATGTGCACATTGCAGCCATGTCCTGGCACAAAGTGAGGTATTAATGTTATCAATGCAAACATGTACAGGTGCCAGAGCCTTGCATCATATGTTTAAGTTTATCAACTATTTACTTATCTCCCTGACACGTTTCACCACAGCGAGGATGTGAAGATTGATTTTAATGCTGCCACCACCGCTGAGAACTCCGTGGGATCAGCTGAATCGACTGTGGATGAGGCCACCGACTTGTGAGTATGCCCGGCCACAGGTGGCTTGTGCGTTCCAACTAATATTATGTTTGCCTTCATAGAACCACCGAACCGATGGCCTTCCTTCAGGGACTAAACGTAAGTGGAAATAAAAATATGCAAGATTTATGGTGCACCAACAAGCAATATTCTTTTATTTTGTGCAGTCGGGAAATCTGATGCAGTTTAGCCAGGTGAGTGCTAGTACATTCTGAAGCGATGCGACAAATCGGCCTGCACGAGTATCAGCAAAAAACTAGAGACGGCGGAAAACACATTTATGATCAGCTGCATGTCCAGCGCATACAGACCCATTGGCTTTATCTGGAACTTGCTGACTGTCACGAGGAGGGTGAAACTATGGACAGCCTGGCGGTACCGGCAGTCGGCATGCTGCAGGTTCATCTCTTGCAGTATGACGGCTGTTCTCCTAGTTGCCACGAGCAGGTTGTTGCACAAGTGTGCCAGCATTGTGATTTCGGTGAACGATATGAGCAGAAAGACCAGATTTATGAGCGCTCCCAGGCCGTCGTACGGCTTGCCACCAATGAATGTGTCCGCCATGGCATAGTACTGACTGTAAAAGCCCACCGTGATGCCAAGCAGATGGCAGATCAACGACAGGATAATCGACAGTGACATGAGCGACAAGTACTTGTCGGAATGTACATAGATCACCATGTATCGGTCGGCCAGTATGTCCAGTTCATCCGCCAATGAGCAGAATCTCTGCATGCGATAGAACGCAGTGTTCAGCTTTAGCTGATCCTCCCTCTGCATCAGATTCACCAGCTGGCGTTGCGACTCCAGTCTCTCATTGAGCGCCTTCAGGATCTCCTTCACCACAATCATGGCACCAAAGTAGCAGTTGTTAAGCAGATTTGAGATGAACAGAGGCATCAGACGGTACACGGTCCAAATTAAACTCAAATCCGGCTGCAGTCGCCGCTGCTGCAGTATGAGGGCTGTCTCCAGTATCAGGGGGAAACCGACTGACTTCACCATAGCCATGGCAATCGATCGAAGGAGCGATGTGTTGTCCAAATGGAACATTTTGAGGGTCTCAAACAATGGCACTTGACTCATATTCTTCGCCACAGCGTCGTGCTTTAACATTTGTGTGACATAGTTGATAACAGCCACTATAATGTTCATGTAACCATACAGGCTCACGGCATCGCGCAGGTTGAGCTGCCCCTGCACATAGTCCTGGTATATCTGATGCCCATAGATGCCAGCAAAGGCGATGGTCCACAGCATGGCATACGCCAGATATGCCTTTGAGAGCTTGAAGCGTTCCCGGTGGCGCTCATCATAGCGATTGGCCAGCAGTCCAAAGGCAGTCATTAACACAATCAGTGTAATGGTTAATACTTTCACCAAACGCCTATGCGTTACATCTATGGCCGATGTCATGCTGTTTCACCGCAAAAGAAAGACTAGTCGGAGGTTCTGCTCCACACCGAACAACACGGCCAGCAGCATGCCGGCTAATGGCTGCTTAATTGTTTTCCCATTATCGAACCGATGCCATCTTAAGGACACGACACTATCAGATGCCATTGCGTAGCAGTTGCTTAATGTTCGGTGGTTGGAAATCAACTGAACTTGCGTTCAGGAGCGGCGGTATAGTGCCGTGCCAGCGACATTCCCCCCGTGTGACTCAGCAGCCAGACACGATTGTGCTTGCAGCAAATTTCACAAGAGCGACATGACGTCACAGCCACAAAGCTATACAGAACAGAAAATACTGCATGTGTGTATGCCGCGCAGTGTGAAAAGAAAAAAAGATTACAGCTTGCATACACTTGCGAAAGACTAGAACAAAATCAATTCACGAGCTACGGCCGTCAGTCGCGACTATACCTGTCCCAGCAGCAACATGAAGCTCTATCAGCTCTACGAACGAAAAGTGTGATCCGCTCAATTCTTTTCTTGTTTTGTTCTCTCATTAATTGACTGTTTTTATGTATTTTTTCTAGCAATCGGTGCTGCGCGAGATGATGCTGCAGGATTTCGAGAACCAAAGCAACAGTTTGCCCAAACTGGAAAGCCACAATATTGGTGGCTATAATTTCAGCATGGTACTAAAGGAACCGCCCAAGTCGCACTGGGTGTATTCGCATGTCACGAACAAGCTCTATATACGCATGGATAAGACATTCAATATAGATGTGCAGTTCAAGCCCATAATGCCCATACAGCCGCTCAATCTGCGAGTCTTTCTGTGCTTTAATAAAGACGTCAGCGGTGCGGTGCTGCGCTGTCAGAATCACTTGAGCACAGAGCCAGGCAAGTACATAAGCAACTCTCTATAGGGGCATACAGGATGTAGTTCTAACTCCATTTCCATTTCCATTTGCAGTTACGAATCAGAATTTTAAGATGCGCGAGAGTTTGGTGCGTTGCGAGAATCCCAGTACCACGTACTGTGGCTCGGCACAGGGCAAGGGCATTTCGGAAAGGTATTCGGTGCTGGTGCCATTGAATATGTCGCGTTCTAGCAGTCGCAACGGCGGCTACGTACGCCAGACGCTCGCCTTTAAGTTTGTCTGCCAGAACTCGTGCCTGGGCCGGAAGGAAACCAGCTTGCTCTTTTGTCTAGAGAACTCGAGGTGTGTAGGCGAATGATACGAATGCGAAATAGTCCAACTCTGGTTAATACTCTCTTTTTTGGCAGTGGTGATATTTTGGCACAGCACGTTATGGCAGTGAAAATCTGCACGTGTCCGAAAAGGGATTGCACTCAGGACGAGCGCCATGTAAATGGCAGGAAACGCAAATCAGACCTTGATGAGGATGCCGATGTAAAGCCGCTGAAAGAACGTCGTCGCACCGTGTCGTACAAGCGCGATGTGAAGGATGAAACGGAGAGCAATGACAGCCATAATACGGAGCAAGCACTGCCCATCGACTGGCAGGTGTCGCGCACCCATGACGGTGAATACTGCCTAGCCCATAACGTGCCCCAAAAGGAATGGCTATTGCAGAATATCGAGGGCATGTTCAAGGAATCGGCTGCTGAAGTGCTGCGCAGTCCGACCGAGCCACAGCGGCGTAGCTATGCCAACAATTTGTTGAACCTGAAAAGTAAGATTTGCTCGCACATCCACCCCATGCAAACCATTTCATTTCATATTTGTATCTAATTCCAGAACGTGCCTTTGATCTGCCATGACCTGATGCCTGGCTATTGAAAGTCTGACAACGTTCCAAAATGAATAAGCTAATATTTAATTATTTTATTATTATTAAGAACGAAGTGCTTAAATCTGCTTAAAGTTCAAAGGAAACTCTGCCCAACTGCGAATGCAAGTTGTTGAGGAGTAAAAGTGATACAGAGGAAAATACAGTTTCATTATTTTTGATAAGATAATATAGTACAGATATGTATATAGATTTATTTTAACGCGCAGTATTGATTTATACGTAACGTGTACAAACTAAACTGTTGGGCAAGGGCCAAGCCATGAAGGTGAATTAAAAATGTTTTAAGTTTATTAATGCGATGTCAGAAATTTCTTATAAATCAAAGTCTAACATAAAGCTAGCTGCCAACTATGTGTCAGAATATTTATAGACATTTTTTGATTACCTAGAGATTACCCAGGCTGTAATAATGTTGTTTAAATTATGCATTCGGTTGTAGTGCTATATATTTGTTTCATTCAGGTATTTGTGTAGTTAATTGTATATTTTCTGTGGAAGAGACACATATTGACATAGGTTGAGGTGGCGTTCAATAGCTACTGCAGTGTACGACTGGCAGCTTGGGCAATTTTGGCGTTTTTTTTTTAAGTTTAAAGCGCGTATTAATCATTCTTGAAATCATCCTATTGTCAGCAATTGTGAGGGCCCTGCGACATGTTTTGATTAATCTCTAGGCGAGTGTAGTTCAGGCCCCTGCCTGATGTTTCCCCACTTTCTAGCCGAGGTAATGTACATCAGATCCTACTGTACATATGTACATCATCATCATCGCGCATGCTATGGCTCTGTGGGCTCTGGCTCTGTGACATATGTGGCTTGTGTGGTGCGGTCATTGCTCCGCAGTGTTCTATCTCAGACTCAGGCCGCAGCTAGGCTGCAAATTGTTCTGCTGCATTTAAGCACACATTTTATTTATACGCATGCTCGTAGCTGCGCATCTTTGGTTTTAGTTCTATGCTTATTAAAAAATAAAAAAAAAACGCTACGTTAAATAGCGCATGCGTTGCATTTTGCCCACGCCAAAGTTGCACATGTGCGTGAGGATGCAAAAAAATGAAAATATATATAAAAAAAAACAACAGATGTTGACACTATGCCGCAGCTGCAGGCGACTTTAGCTTTTGCCACATGCGGCAACTGAATGTTTACGCCACAACCAGCCCACCGACTGCTGTTGCTGTTGGTGCTGCTGTTGCTGCTGCTGGTGCTGTTCATTGACCTAGGGCAGGGCACATGATACTATGTTCAAATGCCGTTTGTCGTTGCCTTCTTATCCATGACCATAAGCCAGGCATAGCGGATGTATCGGCTTCCATTTGGGTGCCTTTCCTTTTCCACTTACAATAACCTCGGCGGACACCTTACCAGTTTTCGACAGTTTTGGCATTGGCCGCATGAAAATGGGTCGAAACGATAAACTGCTCAAAGTCTCTCTCTCTCGTTTCTCGTTTGAGCGGGAGAGTGGGAGAGTGGGAGAGAGACTCGTCTTTGGCGACGCACTCACCTTAGTTAACCAATTAAATATTTGAGTTTTGTTTCGATTGGCTGCTGGCAAAATGTTGACAGTTGGAAAGTTTTGATACAGTGGGCGAGAGTTAATGATTTTACGAAAATTATCAAAGTCTTGTTGGAATGTTTACAGGATTGCCTGAAGGAAAAACTATAATACATGGCATAAAAGGATAAAAGGGAAATACAAGAAAGCTTTTTAGTTGATGTACGGATAGAGCTACATAGATCTATGAATGTGAATTGATGGTAATTTTTCTAAGTGATCCCAGCTCTCAAGATAAACAACAGATTAGCTAAACTTACCCAAAAAAAGCTAAGATTTCGATGGAACTTTGGTGATTCATTAGAAGACTTAAAGGCCATCTAAGACGGATATTTAAAAAAAAAAAATAATGTCTTATCAAAATCTCATTTCGACTTCCTGGCAGTAAAGCTTACAGTTGCGCAGATATACTTTATTTTGGGCATGGAATCTGTTGCTTATCGTATGCCTCAAGTTTACGATGCGATGCCCAGATAAAGGGCCAGATAAACCAGGCAGAGATTTACACCGAATTATCTGCCAACATAGGCAGAGCCATGCCCACTGTGTGGGCAAACAAAAACAGAAAGTCAGGTGAAACGAAGACTGCAGGCAGCAACTCCACTCCACGCCACTCCACTCGACTCCACTCCATGCTAAATGTTCGTTCCATTCCACTCAAAAGAGTGGCACTGCCCACTCGAATGTGCAGTTCGTACGAGTTGTAGATGTAGATCCCAAAAACCAGATATCAAGCAAACGGCGGCGCTGCTCTCGAGCCAAAAGCGATCTTCACTCGTGGGAGAAAGAGTCGAAAGCTTGACAAGCAACGGGCCCGGGCCCGGGCCGGGCCAGTGTCGAGGCGGCGTACTTTGGCGTTCGCATTCGGTTGTTGGCTTTGGCGTTGGCGTTGTCGTTTGTCGTTTGTCGTGTTGGTGCTCACTCAGTGCATTGTCCGATCTTCTCTCCGCTGGCACGTTACGTTGGAACTGTGGAGCTGGCGAGAAAACAAACAAAAAAAATACAACCAAGCAAAATAGAGATCCCCACACCCCTGAACAACCCACAAGCTGTGCCATATTTTTGTTTTTGACCGCGAAAATATCCGAGTGTGGGTTCGCTTCAGCTGCTTTCTTGGCTGTAAATAAACGTGTAATTAAATAACATTGTTAAGTGCAACTGACGACTGTATATAAAAATGGTGGAAATGGCTACCACAACGACTGTAACGCGTACAACCATCACGGCACCGCCTGGACCTGCCACAGTGCCCTCATCTTCGGCCACGCCCACGCCTGGCACGCCTGCCACGGCTACCACGGCAGCCTCGCAGGCGCGTCGCAACGATGAGACCACCCGAGCCATCTTTAATCTGAAAATTATCTTCTTCCTGGTGCTGCTGCCGCTGATACTGCTCGCCGTGGGACTGAAGCATCTGCTGGACTATCTGTTTGCGCTGGGCCTCAAGGAGAAGGATGTGAGCGGCAAAGTGGCGCTGGTAAGTGCGACTGAAGCTGCAGCTTCACTTAGACACCATGGCTGGCCCATTAATAATGCTCGTCGTTGGGTTGTCGTTGGAACTGTCAGATATCAATAGTCAGCTATGAACCCCAACCAACCAACCAGCCAGCCAGCCATAGATGAAACGTCACGCACTTTCCTTTTCCAGTGGCTGCTTGCACCCACCCACCTTTCCACCACTTCTTTCGCGGCACTGTCGGAATGGAATGTCTCCGAGTTATCTGAGCTGGGTGCGGCACGATCGGTTGGCTGCCTCTTGGCTCTTGGCTGCTCCATGTTATTTGAGTCAATGTTTACGCGTCTGGTACCAGGCCGTGTTGGCTTGGCCAACTGTTTATGTTTATGTTTGTGGATTGTTTTCCTTTTCAACTGCTTATTAAAGGTGCTCTTTGGTCAGCTATCTTTTCTATCTGACATCATATTCAATGTAAACCGAACCCATTGTACATATTGTATATCTAAGAATATCTCTAATTGAATTTCGAAACACTTTGTGGCATCGTATCGCGCTCTATTAATCACATATTACACATGGGCTGGCCAGCCCAATGGCTGCTGGCAGACGGCGTTACTTTGGTTTTGAATCATTATGAAAAGTCAATTGGCGGGGGTTACAAGGTCAAGTGTGCGGGCAACTGAAGAAGAACCTGATCAAATTTATATATAAGTAAATTAAAATGGCCATTAGCATGCCATTCTTGTCTGCCAGCTTTTGTGGCGTGTGTGGTGTGGTGTGGGCGTGTGCTGGCCATAACTTTGTGAGTCATTGCAGCTTGGGTTTTGCTTTGAGTCTCCGACTGTTCGATCGTTCTCCCAGATACAGATACAGTATGATGGTGACAGGGGCGCGGGGCAGGCACTTAACTGTGAGAAACAGCCCAATTAGCAGATTAACATTCAAAGATACCTTTTGCTGCGACTTCATTGTTTTTGAGAGTTTTGCTTTTTTTTGGTTTTGGGAGCGCTGAGAGCTACCCCCCACTGGCTACGCCACTGTGAAAACCACAAACTGGTTTTGTGTGTCGCTATTTATAACAAGAAAAGGCAAAAGTAAAATACAAAAAAAAATGCAAACCTCAGGAACTTCACTTTTGTTTTCAGTTCAAATCGATGACGTTTGCAGTCGATCTTGCATGTAAACAAAAAACACTGGAACCAGCGAGAGATGCTCGCTCCAAGCGGCAAGCGGCGTATCTATCAGATGCGTGTTGTTGAGATACAACCCCATACAGATACAGTTACAAATACCGATACTGATACTGACAGATAGCTATGTGCCTACCTACTGCTATTGCTGCTGTTGTTAATTTGCATATGATATTGAAATTCCTTAGGAATAGAATAATCAACAAAACAACTGCGCAGCGTCGCAACTGCGTTGCCAGGTGCGCGCTGCGCGGTGGCTGTTATTTTTCGTTTTTCGATGATTTTTTGTTGGCATACCCTGGGGCAGAAGGGTAGAAGGGTATGTCGGCACAAGCAATGGCTTTGGAAGCTCAGGTGCGAGCACTTGTACGCAGCTCCAATATTAAAAGAAGGCAGCTTTTGGGGTGTGCGTGATCGATCTATGTATCTATCTGATCAGCCTCGTTACAGCCATGAGGCTAGGCTCATGTAGGCTCTAGTATCATCCATCACACATATGTATCTATATACGAGCACCCTTAACAGCGCTGCTTTATCTTTTACTACTAATTGTAATTTAATTTAATTTAATTTAATTAATTTAATTCCACGTATCTGTTAGTCTAGTTTTTCGGTGTGTTCTTTTTTTTTGTCGAGGTATCTTCTGGTCTAGTTTGTCTCTCTGTGTTTTATTTTCCCCCACACATATGTTCACGAACGTGCCAAAACTTTGAGTTGTGGCTGAATGTGAGCTGTGTGGCAGCGTGCATTGCATTGGTCGCACCCCCAACGGGTAGCTGAGGTCACAGTTCGCTTTAATTACGGTCAAAAGTCACTCAATTGTATGTGCCCGTGGATAGAGAGAGAGGGTTCGGCCCAGGCCCATGGAGCGTATGAGTAATACTGCTGCTCAAGTCGCTGCTCTCTGTGCCTGTTGTTCACATAATTGACATTAAATGGAATGGTTTGGAGCGGTTGGAGGGTTGCTTTTTGTTCAATGCAAAGCCACATTAGCTTAAGTTGATTGTTTGCAAATTAAGGCAATTAATCTGTGTACGGTACGAGTATAATTAGAGTTAAATGCGTTTTAATCTGCCAGGTGACTGGTGGGGGCAGCGGCCTGGGTCGCGAGATCTGCATGGAGCTGGCCCGTCGCGGCTGCAAGGTGGCTGTCGTCGATGTCAACTCCAAGGGCTGCTACGAGACCGTGGAGCTGCTCACCAAGATACCCCGTTGCGTGGCCAAGGCCTACAAGGTGAGTTAACACTAAAATTTGGCTAAATGGCTTTCCAGAGGATAGAGGATAGCTGATAACTGGCCATAACTTTTTGCCATTTACAGAACGATGTCTCCTCGCCGCGTGAACTGCAGCTGATGGCCGCCAAAGTGGAGAAGGAGCTGGGCCCGGTCGATATACTGGTCAATAATGCCTCCCTGATGCCAATGACCTCAACGCCATCGCTGAAGAGCGACGAAATTGATACAATTCTGCAGCTGAATTTGGGCTCCTACATTATGGTGGTGTGTGTGTGTTTCCGTTTTCCCCATTTTCTTTTCTGTCTATCTTCATTTAATGTGCATTGGTTTTTGCTCTGCAGACCACAAAGGAGTTTCTGCCCAAAATGATAACACGCAAGTCCGGCCACCTGGTGGCAGTGAATGCCCTGGCGGGTAAGTGCCACTCCTCCTCCTACTCCTACTCCCATGACCTCTCCTTTAATTGTACAGGTTTGGTTCCGTTGCCGGGCGCTGGCATCTATACGGCCACCAAATATGGCATTGAGGGCTTCATGGCCGCCCTGCGCGCTGAGCTGCGTCTCTCGGACTGCGACTATGTCCGCACCACAGTGGCGAATGCCTATCTGATGCGCACCAGCGGCGATTTGCCGCTGCTCAGCGATGCCGGGTAAAACTGCTGGCCCCCAATCCAGCTGTGTGCATAACGAATTCAAGGCACTCACTCTCTCTCTCTCTCCCACATAGCATTGCGAGCAGTTATCCGGGCCTGCCCACACCCTACGTGGCGGCGAAGATTGTGAAGGGTGTGCTGCTCAATGAGCGCATGGTGTATGTGCCAAAAATCTTTGCACTCAGTGTTTGGCTGCTCAGGTAATAATAATTGAATTGAATTAACAGCAGCAGCAATTTTAATTTTCATTTTCATTTTACATTCTGTTTTCGTAGACTTTTGCCCACCAAGTGGCAGGATTATATGCTGCTGCGTTTCTATCATTTCGATGTGCGCAGCTCCCACCTGTTCTACTGGAAGTAAAGGAAGCAAAGGCAGGAAGGGGACATATCAGCATTTACATGGACAAGCTCTCGAATGTTGCCCGGCATTTGCAGCTGTTTAATTTTTAATTGTAGAGATGGAGTACACGTTTAGCTATTTATACTAACTCTAAACTTTAAACTTAAAGTAAATCTATTTTGAAATCTATTTAATGTGGCAGCCAACCATGTTGCACGGGCATCTATTGCTTGCGCAGTCTCAGCGTCTGACTGTAGCACTTTTGCTGTGATCTCTGCACACAGGAGCGCTGCTCGTAGTTCCAGCTGTAGTTCAGGGGACAGCGATGGATGATCTTGTAGCCATTGGAGCAGTAGTAGAAGTAGGCGCAATTGCGCGGATGCGGCATGAAGCCATAGACACCGGTGAGGCAGCTGCTTATGGCTCTGGCCGGCTGCCGCTGAGCGCACGACACCAGCTGGGCGGGTGTGCAGGTCTTGGCCAGGCCCGCGCCCTCGTAGCACACCATATAGGGATAACAGGGCCCAGCATTGTGCAGCAATCGCAGCGTTATGGCCAGCGGTTGTGGTGATGTCGCTGTGTTCACTATCAAATCCGTAAATATTCGCCTGATTCGTTGGCGATTCGGTTGTGTTGCCTGCCAAATCCACATCCACATCCAAGGCCTTTGCCTGACATCGCTTCACCAGCGCACGATCCACGCAGCGCTCCAGGATGTCGTCGTAGTAGTGCTCACCGAGGCACTCGGCCTCAAAGGAGCCCGCGCCGGCGCAGTAAATATACTTGGAGCAGTTGGTGTGGCTGGCCACATACACACCCAGCTGCGGGGCACTGGCGCACTCCTCAAAGTCCAGGGCCAAAGTTCGATGGCCCGTGAAGGTGAGCAGCGCTCCAATGTGGAGCCAGAAGATATTGCTTTTCGCTGCCATTTTGTGCGACCGATTTGCTTCGATTGTTTCCCAAGACTGGCTGCTGTGCGGCTGCCTGTAGATAGTGGCTGTCGGAATATATTTTTGCATGTGACCAACTGATAAGAAACCTAGCCTTGTAGCCTGGAATATTACGTGATAATTTTCTGAGATAATGTTGATGAGTTTGGGAGTTTGCAGGTGAGGCGCGCCCCCGACAGCCCCGACAGCCCCGACAGCCACCGACTCGACGATGTCAGGTTACGCGCCACTCATTTATGTTTCTCCTCCCCAACAGATTTCCATAGCATACTTTCCAGCAGATAACACACACAAACACACAGAGAGAGAGAGAGAGAGAGAGAGATTTTAATGAGCAAACCGCAATACTTCATAATAGTACAGTGCACACGGGCGGCGTGCACACAGCTCAATAAAATTGAAAACGCACTCAATACACAATTAAGTGTCGCCACTTCCGCCCAGGGCCAAACAGTCAGCCACACGGCCACACAGACCATACTCATTCATTCACATCATCATCGCCATCATCGCCATCCCCATCATCAGCTTGTGGATGCAGCAGCAGCATCAGCAGCAGCACATCCATCCATCCATATATATATACATATATACATGCGTAGTACATGGCTGTTGGGAGTTAAGCGATTTAATATTCGATGAGATATTCATAACTTGCAATTAGGTTTGGTGTCGCTCGATTTTCAGCCGGATTTTCACTGCTCCGCTCTGCCTTTTTTACGCTGATGATTAATGAAGAATTACCAGGGCAAATGGCTGGGATCTGTGGGCATTATCCAATTCCCAGCTACCCGACTGTCATTAACATAATATTCGCTGCTGTCAACGGCCAATGGCAGCGCCAATCGTGCGCAAATTAAAATATTATTAATTGTTAATTAAACGCAGTCGAGTGCCAGAACGCCACAGCCATGTTGTGGCATATTTTTCGATTCATCTTTAGTCAGATGCGCGATATGAGATACGATTGGGCCACGATGTAACAGGTTATCCCGAACACAAAAAAAACCCCAGCGATCCGGAGACCAGAAGCAACGTCAAAGGACCCCCCCCATATGTTGCAGCAATGCATCTCAAGTGATTAAGTGCACGTTGAAATTTTCAAATGCAAACTGCAACTCCAAAGGCAACTCCAAAGACAAAGGCAACATGTGCGCCAAGAACAACAAATACTCGCACTCGTACAAACAGACAGAGAGACAGAATGAGAGAGGGAATATCTCAGAAAGTCAGAAATTCTAATTACAATTATGTACGAGTGTGCATGGAAGAAGACCCCCAGCACCTGCAGCATTCACCATGCGCATGCGCAGTAGCGGCAGCGGCAGCGGTGGCTTCCACTCTAACCCGATCCGATCCATAAAAATAGCACACTAATTATTTGTATGCTAGGGTTACAATTCACATAAAAAACAAACAAACTGTCGAGCATTTTTATGGATCTTCTTCTGTGTATTTGCCCCCCCCAACCCCAGCCCAGCCCTTCTGGTTTTTGGTTGTGTCTTTGTGCCCCCGCAAAGATTTTATTTTCCAGCTTCATGTTCAATTCGATGTTGATGAATTTTTTGTATTTTCAATATTTGCAGTCGAGTTGTTGGCGGCGAGCTGCCGCTGTCTAAATTGTGGCATCTGGATCGCCGTATCCACCATGCCAGCGCGCCGTATTCGACTCATCCAGATCGTCCATGGACTGTATATACTGTCGCAGCTGGGCGAGTACGCGATCTGTACGCTCCTCCAGATGATCCAGCGCTCTATTCAGCGCATCCAGATTCAGAATGACACTGTCCATAATGCGTTCCGTGTTCCTTCTGAGGATCACCAAAGCGTCAACGCTGGCATTAAGTTCTCGGTTTCTGTGCCGCTGCAACTCGTACGACTGCCCGTTGTCTTCCCTGCGGTCCATTTGGGGGTCTTTAGCGCTGGCCACAAACTCTCGACTATGCAAATGGAAACTGCTATTGATTTAATACACAATTTTTGCTATGCTGACTGCATAATTTGGATGTTATTTTTACAGTGTGCTAAACTGAAGTGTAAAGCAAATTCCATTCACTTTGATTTAAAAAAAAAACAATGGGAAATATTTAAAGCTGTTAATAAAAAATTGGCTTTAGCTTCTGCTGCGCTTTTCTAGTTAATTTTAAATTTAAAAAAATATATATATCTGCTCTACTGATGGGCTCTGCAGTTAGTCTATGGATACAAATTTCTCGGTCTCTCTCTGTCCCTCTCTCTGCACTTAGTAAAGATAACAGACGGCTTAGCCGCTTTTTAATCGTGTTTTTCTTGCAGGGATTTATTGGCACCTGTTGGAAGAACGATGCAAAGAATTATTCAACTTAATATCAAGTGTCAAGTGTTTTTATACCTTCAGTTCCATTATACAATATAGCATAGTATTTAATTTAAAGAAGAGCAGCCTGAACAGCCTGTACCAGTATAAGTTTGATTGTCCAAGTTCTGTTGAGTTATGTTGAATTAGTTGCAGAACGACTTACAGGAACTAGGTACATGGAAATTAACTAACGGTCCAACTTACTTTATGATGGTAAATACTATAATAAATATAATGCTCCTTAAATCCAATGCTAACATTTCGAATTTAGGTCAGACAGTAGAGAACTCTCCTCAGAGGGTATCTGATAGTTGTCATACCTGATTTCAGCACCATTATATTATGTTTTGTTTGAAAATGAGCAACCATTACAAAACGCTTAAATCGTTGATTACATTAAATCCATTTACAAAATGCCACTGCCCATTATTCATACACAACAATTATAAATCGGTGCGCTGCGCTTGCAATATTCATATTCACTTGTCAAAATGTCAACTCAAAATAGAATATTTATGCATTTTTATTTACTCCACAGCCGCTCCGTACTCCATATAGAAAATGAAGCATTCATCGTATCGTGGATGGTGTGGAAAATGACAATCCAAAACTATAAATAAATATACGGCGTGCAACCGAAGTGAAAATCAATTTTTTTTTTGTTTGTTTTTGGCCCCATACTGCGGCAGAGCTGCCGGAGTGGAGATGGAGTGGCACAGAACTTGCCACAAGAGCTAGTTGCCGCAATTAACTTTGAATTAAAAGCAAATGGCTTTTTGCTTGTGGCTTGCCCTATGATTCCGGTTTCTTCCTGTCATTAACAGGCTCAGGTGCCTGTTGGCCAGCTCGCTCGGTGCAACGGTAGACCAACTTTTGGGCTGTCTCTTGGCTGACTCTGTCGTGTTCAACTTAATTAATTTTCATTGAAAGTGACTGCAACAAGAATGTCCACTCCAACGGCTTCAAAATGTCTCAAGTGCACACTTCCTGCCACACACACACACACACACACAACCATTAACCGGCCTGCTTGGTCCGTCCATTGCGACTCCTGACGTCCTGACGTTTTCTTTTGTGGCTTACTCTCAAATCTGTTATTATTGTCATTAAGGAGGCTTTTGTTGTGTGACGTTGTCTCTTATGTATGCTTGCATTTTTCACTCTCCTCACATCCTTAAGCTTTTGTTGTTTGATTTTGCTTGGGCCTGTGCTTGAGATTGTCATCGGCTTCGTTATTGCATTTTCCGCACAATTTAAGGCCGAAAATGTAGGAACCTTGTAGGCCTTACACACTTGTTGCTGTCTTTCCTTTTGTTGCAGCAAAATCGTGTATGCATTTTAAGATCTGCCCCACAATTGTGTGCCTCGTTATTAGTTGAAAGCGCCGCTTCGTTTGCATCGTTTGTTTGTGGGCAATTTTAAAACCTTTTACTTAGAAATTGAAAAGATCTTAGCCACACAGAAAAACTAGCATTTCCTGTGTCATCTTTCTGTGAGCAATCGTACCTTAGTTCTGCTATATTCCACTGGAACTGGGGGCTTCTCGGGGCTCGGCCCTAGCAGCTATCCTTGCCCTGCTTCTGCTGCCTCCTTTAACTCCATCACTGGCTCTGTTTTCGTCATCAGCTTGATGCTGCTGCTACTGCGTTTGGTTTTTACATTGTTTTGGCCAAATGAAGGCATTTCATTTATGGTGTGCAAGGGCCACGTACCCGAAGTTCTCGTCCTCGTCTTGGCCAGCTGCGGAGTGGAGAGAGGAGAGGCGAGGCGAGGCGACGGTCTGGCATTGCTGCTCTACATACTCTTAAATAAAGTTCATAAACTTTGTCACGGCTTCGAGATCGTTTCGCCCCCCATTTGGGCTGGCTGTGTGTGTCCTGCCTGGACATGACTCCTCTGTTGTTGGCCGGACAGTGCATCGTTGGCTGTTATTGTTTTCCAACTTTTCACTTGGGCTATGAAATGTCCAAAGCGGACCGCCCAGTAGTCAGTTGCACGTTTGCCTACCCCTACCCCTACCACCCCACTCCGACCATCATCATCTTTATTCTGTGCGGCAGCTCATCCACAGCGCCTGACCCGTGACCCGACTTGGCCACTCCAGGCCGTGGACAATGTGAGTATTTTGGCCAGGCTTTACATTTTGAGTGAGTGTGTGTGAGTGTGTGTGAGTGTGTGAGTCTGAGTGGGCAGCCATGGGAGTGTGTGTGTGTGTGTGCTGTTATGCTTATAGCCTGCGGCTTAAGTATTTGTTGTTTTACAACGGTTCAGTCTGTTTGCCAAGTAAATAAAAGCTGTTAACTAGTTTTCACACACCAAGACACAAAAGAAGAGCAGACAGAGAGCGACAGTGGAGAGGGTGCGAGGGGGGCACAAGGCTACGGCGAATAGACGGAGAGAGAGAGAGAGAGAGAGAGAGAGAGAGAGGGAGGCACGTGCTTGACAATTTTTTGCCTCAGTTGTTTCTGCTCTAAAACTGCTTTTGTGCGTAGCACTCCTCGTGTATGAGCAATTATTTAATGCCATCCTTCTGCCTGTCCGTCCGTTCGTCCGTCCGTCCGTCAGTTGCTCTTGTTAACGTTGTGTTTGGGACTGGCGTCTGGGATTGGGCTTGGGCTGTGTCGCCTTTGTCTTTGCCACTCCAGGGCAGGAGTCAGCCCCAGTCCCAGCCTCGGCCCCCCTTTTGTGTCGCTCACATATTTGTGTTTATCCTTTCGCTTTTAATTGTGGCTCTGCTGTCTCCGGCCTGTGACCATCTCTGTCGCACACCGGCATACAATTACAAGTGTTTGTTGGGTAAATAAAAGCGTTACCTCTCCGGCTTCTGCTCCGGCTCCGGCTTCTGCTCCGTGTCCGTGTCGAGTTGAGCCCCATCGTTGACGCATCGTTTGCATGCTCACTTAATGCCGTGCACCATTGTGCCCTGCCACTGTGCTGCTCTGTCCTGCTCTGCTCTGCCCTGTTCTGTTCTGTCTGTGGCATGCACAATTAATTACAGGAATTAAGCTGCAACTAAGGACTGATAGCCGCCACAGGTGTTGGCATGTTGGCACTCACAAATGTAACGTATTTTCCTTAGATAATTCCCATACGAAAAATTGGTATCCATCCACAGGCTGCACCCAAGAAATTGTCTGCGAGAGGCGGGTTCATCAATTCATTCACCTAGGACGCACAGAGACACATGTGTTGCCCATTAGGACGCGGCCACGCCCACGCCCTCACCCACGCACGGGCACGGCCAACGAACCATGCGACGCCAAAAATTTCCATTTGGTTGCTTGAACCGTGCATAAATATGTCAATAAGGATTTTCCCTTAACCCCAAGGCGCACAGAAATCTTACAAAAAAAAAAACCATAAAAAAAACTAAGGGAAAAATAGCAGAGAGCGGGGGAAAAGCCGCAGCC
Organism: Drosophila obscura; assembly: GCF_018151105.1. Taxonomy (NCBI): domain Eukaryota; kingdom Metazoa; phylum Arthropoda; class Insecta; order Diptera; family Drosophilidae; genus Drosophila; species Drosophila obscura. Next base: position 1,284,449 of record NW_024542736.1, on the reverse strand, counting down.
ACAGCTAAAATAAACAAGGGGAAAAATAGGAGCAGGAGCAGGATCAGGATCGGGAGCTGCAATTTGATTATCCTGGCAACCTGCCACGCATTTCCAACTGTTAAATTATGACATGCAACTGTCAGAGTCAGAGTCAAGTGGTTGCTGCTGCTGCTGCTGCTCCTGGCAGGCGTGAGAAACTGTTATCCTTGCACCTAAACAAACACATACGAAATGGAGATGCAGTAGCTGTGCCACAGATCCTTCAGACAGCTACTACATACGCGTACTCATACCCGTAGCTAGCGGTGTCGTATGGCAAAATGTTGTTCGATCCTGGAGCATCCTTACGCATTACACGACCAGCTAATTTATTTACTTAATTTTACTACATTGTTTTCCTCTCTTTGTCTCAACGGGAACAACACATGTTCCAGGATAATAATCAAAATGGGATGCTGCCGCCGCCAGCCAGTGGCTGGCTCATTAGGTCCTGTTTGCCGCAGTAGCACTTGAAATTTGGTGTTGACAGTTGCCTTGAGAAATTGCCTCGCCCTGCCACGACTTTGCTCTCTCATCCCCCCGACCCTTTGCCTACCCGGTACATGCTAATGTGAAATATTACAGAAATAATGGAAAAAAATGGAGAAGCCATCAAGATTAACGCGTTTGAGCCACTCCAACTTCGCTCAACACTTTTCACTTTCTGTCAGACGGGGACCCTGTCCTGCCTCTGCTCCTGCTCCATATCCCCTTTGCCGTGGGAAAAGTTCGGTGTTCGGTGTTCAGGTTTTAACCAGCACTAATCCTTTACCTTAAGTACTTTGCTGCATTTTTTTCTCCACTCCACTCCACTCCACTGCGCTCTTCGCCCGCCGCCAGTGTTCGTTCTTCTAGGGCCCTTTGAGGCTGAAGTGCCTGTTGTCGAGCCACCGGCAGCAGTGCAGCTCTGAGTGGCACAGAGTTTTGACAATTAAGGGGGTCACACAGTGAAGTGGTGCCGCCAGCACGGCATGTATCTTTATAGCTTTCGACTCCCGATAAGGCGGTCGGACGGGGGGAGTGTCAGCCATGTGCTGCTCCTCCATTTGCATACGCAGACGTTGCGCACATAAATCATCAAAATCGAATCGTCACAGGAACAAAAAAAAAACAAATAAAAAAGCGCCTGCCAAGCGGCACCACGTGCACAAAGTTTGACCCGATTTTGGCCACATTAAAAAAAAAACAAAAAAAAAAAGAAGTGACGGAGCATTCGCTAAAATAAATATAAAATTGCATCACGTGTAGCGCAGCGCCAATCGAAAATAAAAGAAATGCGGAAAATTCTTCACGGGAGCACACACAGACAGCGCAGCCCAAGGAACAAATTGTCAGTCAGATAATTGCGCCAAAAAATGCATAAAGATATAGCAGTGGGCAAAATGCCATGCCTCCATATGGCTGTGGAGTGCGAGTTGGCGGCTGCGTAATTATATGCTTCAAGAGGGTGGCCTTACTTTTAACTAGATGTTTGCCACGCACAGAAGTCATGCAAAAGAGTGGCTTGGGATTACTTTGGAATTCTATGAATGAAAATTATCGCAAAAATTTACTAAACGGTGTACATCGATATGTGGAAAGACTAAAACATATTTATATGCCTATATATTTATTTTATATTTAACTAATAAATAAAATAATATGTACATTATGTAGGAACATTTACATATATATTTAAATATATATTATACACACTTGGACATAAATATTAATAAATAAAAATGCAAGAGTATCCAAAGCTGCAACCTTCAATAAGCTCTTTCTGCTCTGAATTTATATTGCTTTGCATTAAGCTGAGGGCAAAAAGACGGAACGGAACGCCTTATAGTCAGGCAGCGATCGACACATGCCCTCGAGTGCGTCAAGTGCAATAAATTGATACAAAAAGTGTCGCAAGTGGAAATGTGGTTGGTGCAAGTGATGGGAGGGAGGGGAAAATCGTGCACCACCTTTGTGGGACTAAAACTCTATTAAAATGCTATTTTACCCAAGCAGAAGAGAAAGAGTGAGCGAGAGAGAGGGGAAGGAGGAGATTGAAAGTGTAAAACGTTTAAACGTTTGTTAGCATCGACTCTTGAATGCCCTTCAATATAATTTAAATCAGAGCCCCCATTTTTTTCCACTGCCAGACCAAATGTATGCCCAAATCGTGCTACCTTTATTGTGGGCATCCCCTGGACCCAAACTGAATATGAAATATACATATTTCACGTTATACGTTTTTGTCGTTCGCTCTCTGCTATTTTTAACTAAAAACCACAGCCGGCAACTGCTACGCTCCACTCTATGCTGTGCTGTGCTGCGCTGCACTGTGCTGTGTGCTCCATCTATTCCCTACACTGGCCATACTCCGTTTGGGCACTCGCACTCTATCCGTGGCACTACTTTATTCCGGCACTTGCCATCTCTCTTTTACCCAATATCAATTTATCCTTTGGCTCTCGCTCTGCCTCTATGTCTCTATGCTCCATTTTGGTGTGGGTTCTTCTCTATTTTCTTTTTCAATTTTTTTTTGTCTTTTTATTGTCAGAAAATCAGAACATTTTTTTTTCGTTGGCATCTCTGCGTGTTTTTGTTGTACATCTTTGTGTTTATTGAGCTCTAGCTATAGGAGAGAAATCTACATACATACATATGTACATAAATATATATGTATGTAGGTACATACATGTGCGGGTTGTAGTCTTTTTGTTGGATTTTTATTTATTACTAATGGGCTGTATATTGTTATGTTGTTGTTGTTGGGTATTGCTGCTGCTGCTGCTGCTACTTCTGCTGCTGTTGTTAATGTTGGTGCCATACGCCGTATATTACTTGGGGCATATTGTATACATGTTTATCATCTGCAACATAAAAAGGGAAAGCAATAACCGATCAAGCCGATCTTAATGCTAAAAATATTTTGAATATTTCTGCAATTTTTATTTACTTTCACTTGAATAATTTTATCACAATTTTTGCGATTATTATTTATATAGTTTATGGCTGTTAAATTTCTAATTTGACTAGTGGGTATCTAACAGTCGACTCTGGCGCCGTCTGGCTGCTGCTGCTGCTGCTGTGCATATTGAACATTACTTACCGCGTACGCTGCTGCGGCTGATGCCGTCTCATCTGTGCAGGAGGTGAATTTTCTATTTATTTGCTGACAATGTGTTGTTGTTGTGTACGTTTTTTACAAGGGGTTGCCTGACATTCTAAATGGCTCGTCATTTGAGAGTTTGAAGCACTTTTGGGGCAAGCGTAGAGGTTCACAGATGCGTAGCAATTGAGCCACTTTGTTTCATTTCAGCTAATTGCCAAAAACTTTTTTTTTAACTCGACTTGCTAACCGGGTCAGTGTGGTATGAAATGGAATGGAATGGAATGGCTTGAATGCAGTCGATTGAATGGCTCGCTGAACAAGTTTCACGCGTGCTGCGCGCCATTGCCATCGCCAGTCGCTGCCGTCGTCGTCGTCGATGCCGTTTCTTGACTGATATTCGCTTGGGCCAAGCCGAGCGATCAAATTGTTTTCGCAACTCTCCCAGCCCGGTCGTCGCTCGCCAGCTCAGCGGAAAATGTCGATAGCAAAGTCTCAGGTGAAGCTGCAAGCTCTTGCCGCTTTGGCAAGCCTTGCGTTACTCACTCCGCTTCTTGTGGCAGCGGCGCTGCTTTGGAAACTTTTCTGCAAACTATTCTGCTGCTCCTCTCCCAGAAGCATCGTGGGCGACGTAGCTGTGGTGAGTTTTTCGCCCAGCAAAATTCCAGTTTAAAGCTGGCAGTTCAATGAGGTTTGCTTCCGGCCATCATAGGTTACTGGCGCTGGCCATGGCCTGGGCCGAGCCATAGCCCTGGAACTGGCGGACAAGGGCTGCCACATAGCCGTTGTGGACATCAATATGACAGGAGCGGAGAGCACTGTGAAGCAGATCCATGAGAGGGCAAAGGTTCGTGCCAAGGCCTATAAGGTACGCAAACGGGTTTGATCAAACTATATATAATATATAATTAAATCACTTAATTTAAATCAAGGCCGATGTAAGCAATTATCTGGAACTTGTTGAGCTAAACAGCCAAGTGGTTAGCGATCTGGGGCCAGTAACGGTGCTGATAAACAATGCAGGAATCATGCTGCACCGCAACGCTGTGGATCCGGAACCGGCCGAAGTGCAGCAAATGATTAATGTGAACCTAGCAGCGCACTTTTGGGTGAGTTCTCCCAGAGAGACAGAGAGAGAGAGAGTTCTCCGCTATAGTTAAGCATTATTTTCTCTTTCTTTTCAGACCAAAATGGTTTTTCTGCCCACCATGAAAACATTGCGCCGAGGTTATCTGGTGAGCATCAGTTCCCTAGCAGGTTCGTTCGTTCGTTCGCATGCTTTGCTCTGCTTTGCTACTGCTTTGCTACTGCTTTCTACTGCTTGCAGGACTGTTTCCGATGCCCTACAACACCACCTATAGCGCCACCAAGGCCGGCACGACGGCTCACATGCGGGCGCTGCGCATTGAACTGACACTGGAGAAGCAGCGGGATATTCATGTGTGCACGGCCATGCCCACCTTCCTGGAGGCCAACGAGGATGTGGTGCAGCTCTCCCATCAGATCAAGATCGCCGATTTGTTTCCGCTGATCAGCGCACAGAGCGCTGCCCGCCGGATTGTGGATGGTATGCTCAAAGGTGAGCGGGAGATAATGCTGCCCGAGCTGTCCGCTCTCTTGCATCGTCTGATCACCCTAATGCCCGTCAGCTGGCAGGATCGATCGACGATCCTGTGTACTGGCAGTAGGTTTAAGCAGTACATCGCGCTACGCAACTGAGCGGAGTTCACGATTGATTTAGCGCTGTAAATACGAGGTGTAAAGTGTACAGGTGGTAGTGGATAGATTTGGTTTAAAACCGATTAAATGGCACGTATTTTACGGACTACAGGTCTACAATCTACAGATTGGTTGGTTCACGTGTTTCTTTCATTTAATTCCAGTCAGCCAGCGCCAGCCAGCATTGCTTTAATTTTGCAGCTTCATCCGGGCTTCGTCCGGGTCCGTGTCCGCCTGTTTGTCCTGTGTGTGTGTGTGTGTCTGGACAGTGCCTCGATGTCTGCATTTGTCAGTTGGGCGGCAGGGCAGGATTGTGCGGCGACATGCAATCAACTTGTCAGCAGGCGTAGCACTCGTTTTGCTCCTCTCCATTCTCTCTCTTGCGCTGCTTTTCTCTGTCTGCGACTCTTTTTGTGTTTTTTTTCTCCATTTCACACTCTTTTCTTTCATCTCGGTTGAATCTCATTATACAACTTTTATGAGGTCATTGAGGCGGCGTGATTTATATATTTTGCAAAATTAAAAAAGCTTTACAAAGGTTTTTAAAATTTCATGACACAAACAACAAATATTTGTCTGTTGCATTTTCATTTGTGTTCGCTTTCATTTGAATATTCAGGGTTTTAGGAACAGCATTTTCGGATCGCGTTCCAGAAACCTGCAACATTTCTTCTATTTTTTTTTTTTTTTGTACTACTTGCTCGCATTGTTCTGTAATAGGGTCAAATGCGAGCGGGGGGCGAGGAGCAGGCGCTAGCGGCCCATTAAAAAGAGTGGAATGAAGAAAGAACTACTTGTATTATTTTGGTTAAAGTGATTTTTTACCACCCACCTCCCCCAAAAAGATTTTTTTTGTCCTCTCGCTATTGTGCAGAGTGAAAGAGCCTGACAGTTCCCCCACCCGACTGCCTGTGCCTTTGCCGTTGCTTTTCTTTATCTTTATGTTGGCAGAATTAATGCAACACATTAAGAAAAATATTGCCAGCGTTGCGGAGAAGCAGCAGTGGGAGTGGTAGTGGTAGTGGTAGTGGGAGCAATGGAGTCAGAGCTGGAGCTGCAGCTGCAGCAGACTTTCCCATTTTTCTTATTTTGGGAGCACAGACATTGTACATACATACACACTGCATTTCTTGCATATTTTCCCCCGCTCTGCTCTGGTACGCGTCGCACTTTTCTTATGCTCCTTGGCTCCACGCTCTGCACGGGTTCTCTGTCCAGGACGCTTTTATTTTATTTATGCTATCACTGCAACCTGAAATGCTTTAGCCACACACACACACAGGCAGAGACACACACACAGATACAAAGGCAGAGATATGTACACGACAGACAGAGACAGAGACAGGGAGAGAGCGAGAGCGAGAGAGACACAGATAAAACAGGACAGGGAATGGAGACGAACTGCTTTTATGCGAAATTTCTTTTCCTGCTGCATCTGCTTTTTGTTGTTGTTGTTTTTTTTTTTCTTTTCAGTTTCTGGCAAGCCAAGGACATCAGGCCAGGACATCAGGCCATGGCAGGACAGGCGCAGAGGCCTGTGCGCTCGTCACAGCATATGCATGAAAATTTTAGTAAAATTAAGAATAATATAAAAAAGAATAAATTGCAGCAGAGAAAGGAAACGCTTTTTTGCAAATGGAAAAATAATGCTGCGACATGCGAAAAACCAACATCAAGAAATGAGTAAAACTTTATCCTTTTGCATAGCTTAGAAAAAAAAAAAAAAACCTGTAAAATAAAAGCTGAATACTCGTGTATGGGAGAGAGAAGAATATTTCAGTCAGCAATTCGGATCGATTGTGTGGGAAAGCATTAGCCCGGGAACACTTACTTCCTGGCCCTTGCCAACATAATTCCCCATTAAAAAGCCGTTAATGATGCGTGATCCCCCACCCCCTACCCACAGACGAGACCCCCAACGGAATCGAAGCCCCAGACGTGTCGCATTGAACGCCTCAATGGCAGACTGATTGAAAACCCAAATGTGCTGCCCCCAAAACTGATGGAGTCAGAGACACCCAGTTCTGTGTGCCGCCGCCCCTGATGTTCTGTTCTGTTTCTTTGACACTGAGCCAGCGGAGCCAACGGCAGCGGCTGCGGCAGAGCTCACTTTTTAATTTCGATGAGTTGTCTGCGGACAAACGAGGCATTTCCGTGCCTGATTATCGCTTCTGGCACAGCATCATCCACTGGGAGAAGGAAGGGATGCGCATTCATTGCCGACTCCAGCGATCGACTTCCCCGACTTAATTATGAGCTGCTATGTGAAATGCGTGGGAAGGTTGATGCATCACAGACAGCCCTCCGTGGGTGCCCCGGGGGAGCAGTTGGATTACCTGTTGTATATATCCACTCGAATCTGCATTAACTCACAAATGACAGACCTGACCTGACTTGCCTAGTCGAGCAGTCAATCAAACTTAGTGGAACTGCATTGTTTTGGTAGTTGGGAATCCTAATCAAAGGCGTATATCAACTGTCAATCTGCCAATCTGCCAAATGAATTTAATGAAGAGTTGTTTGGCAGGATGTTCACAAAATTTTCATTTACATTTTCTATTTCGATTTGCGGCTTCGCATCTCGCAACTGTCGACGGTTGACTGTGGACTGTTTTTGCTGGTGAAAGCTAATTAAAAAACATTCCAGGCCATGGTCATGGATAAGGTGCACGTTACCAATTTTGATGGTCCATTGATTTGCTATGCAAAACACAAACAGACACACACACAGACACACAAACTCGTGCGACAGTCGGCCATTAAATTTCAGGGTCCTGCAATGCGATACGAGATACGTGGGGCAGGGAGTGGAGGAGAGCTGGTTAGGCATTAGCTCTCGCTAGGTGGCATAAATCACTGGTTTAACTAATTAAAACGAAACGGTAAATAACGATCTGGGGGCCGGTCAACTGGTTGATGTTGTTGTCCCGTCTAGTATGTCGTCCATGTCGGGGTTTAATGAGTAGACAAAATGCCACCGTTAAACGCCCTTCGGGGCACACAAATGTGGCCGATCATAAAAATTATAATACTGGCTGCAGATGGGATCTCCGAATGCCCCGTCCCCCCCCGGTGCAATAATCATAAAAATTGCATATTAAAATTCATTCGGGGGGCGTGAACTGTTTCGGATTCCCTTTATGCTACCCACAGATCGTCTCCTTTGCCTTTGCCTTTCCCTTCGTTTTTTTTTTTGTGCGACGCCTTTAAAATGTTTATAAATACAGTCAATTTGCTGTCAACTTTTGAACCTGCCACATGTGTTCGGCTTCGGCTTTCGAGCTGTTGTAAAATGTCAAGAGGTCAACGGCAACAGCTCATTATAATGCCACCGCCGCCGGCCCGCCTAAACCAAAGTGACTGACACATTCGGAGAGCGAAACCAGCCAAACAATCCAACCAGAAATCGTTTTTGAATATTCGAATTATGCTAAAACATACATATTTCGCTGCACCAAATCGTAGACGGAGCCGATAGCGACTGCGGCTCTGCTCCGACATGCATGTCAACGCAATCATTTGACATTTTGACAGGAAACTGTGTGAAGAGGGTGAGGGGGGGGTGTGTGGAAAATGAGAGAGAGGGCACAGAATATTGGAGAGTGTAGAGCAATGTGCGGAGGCTAGTTCAAGTTGAATGTCGCGCCGGCGCGTCTCATATTACAAATTAAACATTGACAATTTCTGTGTTTTCCCTCCACTCATTTCTCTTGGCTAAACAAAATCAAATTACGCTCTGACAAATTTACTTGCTGAATGAGATATATCCATGGGGAAACAGTCAAACAGCAGAGCTGTGATGCTGATGATGATGCTCGAAAAACACCTCCACAAATTGACGAGAAATTTTGCCAGTTCCCCAGTCAGACAGAAAATGCAAAGATATTTTTTGAAATTTTGCCAAAGTTGCGAGCAAGCGGGGGGAAAGTGTTTTTGTAGCCTTCTTGTTTGTGTGTTTCAGGCAATTGGATTTTGGGGAAGCCACATGAACGAAGAACCTCTTGAAAAAATAATACCAATTTCAGATTTGAGGCAAGTGCCAAAAGGTTGTAGCCATCATGGTACGAGTTGTTGTTGTTCTAGAATCGTAGGCTTACACAGCTAAAGGTATGCTGTGAACAGGTACATATGTACATATGTATATGCCATCACAGCATTACAATTTTGATAGCTAACAATATAGTTGCTCTGGGCTTGCATCACCCTTCTTCAATCAGGTGCCATTTTCTGCATCGATTTCTCTGCTGTATGTTGGTAATCAAGGGACTTTGTTTACACATCATTCTATTTTGACAAATGAGTGTGTACTAGTGTAAAACTCAACCCAACAGAATCCAATTGGTTGCTTATTTATTTATTTAAACACATTTTCCAATCACATGCAAAGCAGCGGGCCCCCAGATGATGTCTATGATTGGAAATAAACAAAAAGGCCATAACCATTTCGTTTCTGCTTTCTTACAATTACCCTAGATCTGACACGGCCCCCCGACCCCCAATCACAATACCAAACAAGACCCTGTCAAAGGGGAATGTGAAGGAAATAAATGCGCCCATTTCCAGCATTGTCAAGTGGAAAATCATTGACAAATTTATGAACCCAGTCGCATGCACATATACACAAGTGTATATATACATATGTATGTATATGTATATTTTTCAGCGATAAACATAATGTTAAAAATTTCATTAACAAATCGACGCCACACAGTCTCATTACTTGGCAACAAATAAATTGTATTAAGTACAATTTTTTTTTTCGCTTTTTTTTCGCAATTTTATTTACGATTTTTCATTAAAGTCATTCGACGTGCGGTCCGTGCCACCGCCCCCTGCCACATTTCTGTGATGAACTTATGTTGTTGACCAAACATTCGGCATTCGAGTATATCCATTAATGTTGTGTATTTGTTGCAGTCTGCAAACTGCAGTCGGGAGGAGAAAAAAAAAAAAAAAAAAATATGAGAATTTCATTGGAAATGTTTGCGTAAAGGCACTCGTGTGGCCAGCCATGGCAAGGGTCATTCATTCATTTCGTGGAGTTGAAAGCTTATACAGCTAATTAATCTGATGAGTTTTTAAAAATAACGTTCATACAAATTCACTCAAACGAAATTGCATTCACCAAAAAAACATCAAAAAAAAGAAAGGAGAAGAGAGTGCAGTGCAGTGCAGTGATTCACGGCCACAATTTAATTGAAATTGAAACTTTTGCTCAGACAAAATCATACTCGTAAAATTGGGAGACGGCAAGGCACGAAGCACGGTGCTGTGCTGCCCACGCCCAAGACAAATTACCTTAAATCTTGTGAAAATTAATATTCGACAGAGGGGCGGCACAGCAGGATTTGACAGCGGAAATGGTTGAGTGTTTTCCCAAGAAAAAGTCAACGCGCGTCATCGGCTTTCATAGAGTACCATAAACATCAAGTCGCATTGGCATCGGTCGCAGTCCAGGAGCTGACCACAGGTCTGGTGCGAGTATGCCACAAAAAAGAATGGCCAAAATCGACTAATTTTAACAATGATGTAAGTTGTCGCAATTGAGCGACTAACAAAGGCAGCGGCCACACGGTTTTTTGGCCAGAAGCCCAATTTTTTTTGTTTGTGTGTGTCGACTTTCACACAAAATGACAAACGCGCAAGTGGTAAAAATTGTGTGTTAAACGTTTCTGAATTGACTTGACGCGACCGGGGCAGAGGGCCCCAGACCCAGGAACAGACACAGACCGAGACCCAGGCCGAGGACCGAGGACCGAGGGGCAGCTGCTGCCATACCGACGAACGTGCGCCAAGTCGTGATGCTTGCCAAAAAACATAAAAAATATGAAGATTACGAGTATATGGAAAATGAAGATGGCATCATTTAATGATGAAGTGCCCACAGGCCACTGTGGATGGGTTGGGAAAAACTAGAACGTATAGTGATTCATATTGATATTGGTAGCACTGGAAATGGGAAGCTGGAGGTGATTCATGCTCCGGATATGTCACTATTACAACAATTACAATTACTGGCGGATTGGCAGCTGCACTTTCCGGAGCCTAGGACAACAAGGAGTGCAGTTGGGAGTGGGGTGGTGGACGGGGGCAAGCAAATAGTTTCGCAATTGCATTTTTGTGGCGCAAATTAAAAACATATTGTCAGGCATTAGCGGGCAGGCGGCACTCCACTTACACTCTCAGGATTAAGAGCTAAAAATAACCTAAAAGCGAGAGAGGTAGAGAGAGAGAGAGATCTGCCGCTCCAGAGACCAATTTGCCTGTTGGGGAGGGAGTGCCTGCCTGTGTGCTATTTGTCTCTTCTGTAGCGGCTACTCCTCCTCCTCCTCCACCCCTTCTGTAGAGCCTTAATAAATTTAGCTCATGCGCTCGCTTGTACTTACTGTACTTTCCGCCCGCCTGCCAAGCCAACGTACATAAAATGGGAGGGGGCAAAAAAATGGGAATTATGTGGCAATAAAAAATAGTGCTAAAACATTCGACAGCCTAGCTGCAACAAAAACAACAACAACAACAACAGCAAGTAGCACAAGAGCAGAGCATCATTGCAACGATGACGATGCAGTGGAAGGAAGGCAAGAGCACACTTGCACACCATGTGGTGCAATGGCAAGATCGGCAGGCAGCAGCAGCAGCGACAGCGGCACACAGCGGCAATTGCCATCGCAGTCGACCGCTGGAAATGTGCGCGTAGAGGCAAAGATATCAGACAGTGCCACGGTCAAGTGCTCGGTGGAAAATGAGGCACATGAAGATGTACATTAAAAGGAGAAGCATATGTAAACATACAGTACATATAGTGAAATTAGAAACCAGATGCGTACATAAATTCTCACCGAAGTTACTCAAACTTTTGTGGAAAAGCGATGGAAATGGGAAATTAAACAAAATATACGTGGTTCCTTGAATAGTAATACACATACTCGTACTTGTGCTTACACATATTTATGAATAAAAGCTGCCTTTCTGAAGAGAATACATTTTGAAAGAAGATTCGCTTCAGAATATGCAGTTCGTGAAAGGTGTAACTGCTTTACTATGAGCAAGCAGTCAAAGCTGTAAAATTTACAGTGCACTGCAAGCAGTAAAGTAATAGTTCAAGCAGCTTAAAGTACAAGCAGTTTTAAAGAATCCCATCATAATAAAATGCTTCAATTCTGTATCCATTCCGCCCGTGCACAACAGTTTTCCCTTTCTGGATCATCGCATTTCCCACCGGGCACTCTGTGTACGACTCACGCATAATTTTCTATACACAAACATAAGCCTAAAATAACAGTATTAACAAGAACAACAGCAACAGCACTAAAAACACGACAGGAAAACCGTGACATGGACAGAGGGACGCACGGAAAGTTAGGGGGGACAGTGGCAGGGGTAAGTCGCAGCAGCAGCAGCGGCGGCGGCGTCGGCTCGGCAGAGCGATCAGAAGAGTGAGGGGAAGCGGGAGCACATGTGCGTGCCAAAGAAGAAAAACCAAAGAAGAGTGCGACACCGATCATGGCAGAGGGCGAGTCGCAGCAGCAGCAGAACCGAAGGCAGGATCCAATGCTGCTCCCGTACCCCGTACCCGCACCCCTACCCTCTAACCATCTCCGCTCCCGTATCCATTCCGCTCCCATTCCCGTTCCGGGCATTTAAAAACCGTGCGGCACCAGCGCTGCGGGTTATTGTCAGATAGAACGCGGTGGCGTGAACATCACAAGTACCAACAACTCAACTCAACTCAACAACTAATGAGAGCCAAAGAACAGCGATTATTGAAATAGAAGAAAACTCTTCTCTCTCCTCCTGCCGTGTGTGTGCGAGTGTGCCGTGGTGTTAGTGTGTGCCGTGTGTGTGTGTCTGTTCTTTTGGGATTTCCCGCGTTCTGTGACCATAAAAAATATTGGCACTTGGCCCAAAACTTGGACAATACCGCTGCCAAAATCGTAGAGCTAGACAACTGCCGGAAATGCGAAAGTGAAAGCGGTCGCCCCATCGTGACACAAAATAAAATAATCAGCAAAATCGTCAGAGACGACAACGACGTCCCATAATATGTCTTCCACGCTCAAGTCACAGCAACTGCCACTGAGCATTCCCAGCCACAGCGGCGGCATGTACGCCGTCAAGACAGCACCATCGATGCCCGGCAAGGCCTTCGAGGAGAACACTTGCTACAGTGGCTTCATATCGCCCCCGCTGAGTGCCACAATTGGTGGCGGATCGGCACATCGCAACGACACCTTTCGGGCGCCGCTAAAGATGGAGCCAGCCGGCAGCGAGGCGTACAACAACTTCACCAGCGGTGAGCTGCAGTTTCCGGACTTTTCGCACCTCTGCTTTGCCGCCGAAACACCCAATTCGGTGTTCAGCGACTGCCATAACTATGTGGGGCAGGATCAGGATCACGATCGGGATCGGGACTTTGACCATGATCAGGATGATATTGTGTGCGCCGCGGCGGACCACACGGGCATGCCGTACCAGCAGGGCCAGTACACACAGCTCAATCGCGAGGATATCTTCCGCTTCGAGCCGGAGGACATTGCCCGGTTAACCGGTGAGCCCGATTTTTCCGGATTGTTGCAGCCACCGCCGCCAACGCCCTACACACCCTACACGCCCTGCAGCGCCCAGTCCAGCCAGTTGGCGGTCGCGGCTGCCTCGTCTTTGGCCGCCTCGCAGGCCGACTCCATTAACCTGGATATTGATTATTTTAATTATGATGAAATTAATTGCCAATCGAAAAACCAATCACCGTGCTCATCACCGCACCTGGATGCCTGGTTGAATTTCAATCTCGGCGAGATGCCAGTCACTGCCACGGCAGACACATCCGCCACGGCAGCCGCCACATCCACATCCACATCATCGCCCAAACTGTGCAACATGTACGATGGACTGTTGCTGCAGCAGCAGCAGCATCAGCATCACATCAAGCAGGAGTCCTCGCCCACCAAACTGCCATCGATGAGCTCCACATTTGGCACACCCAAATGCATTCCCATGTGCGCCAGCAATTACGACGATTACTCAAATCTCTATTCGGGCCCGGGTGCGCAATATGCGGCCGAAAATTATCAAAATAATATGTCGCACGCCATCGAAAAGCCGAACCGTGAACACAAAATCATCTGGACGATTGACGAGCTCGACGAACTAATGCTGGGCGACGGCAGCAGCAGCAGCAGCAAATCAGCGGCCACCGCAATCCCAAAGTGCCGAATCCGATATGGCTAATTACGTTGCGGATGAGTTGATCAAAACTGAGGCAGTCATGGGCTTGGACAGCGAGGACGATGACAATGAGTATGAGGAGGAGACCCACGACCTCGACCTCGACAACGAGGTGTTTGCCCAGCCCAAGGACAGCGAGTACAAGCCGGAGAGCTGCTGCGATGCGGATGCGGATGCGGCAGAGGTCGAGGCAGAGGCAGAGGCCGAACCACTGCCACTCATCTGTCGCTGGAGCGGCTGCAATGTGGAGTTCCCCCACCAGCAGGCCTTCGTGGAGCATATCGAGAAGTGTCACGTTGATGTGCGCAAGGGCGAGGATTTCTCCTGCTTCTGGCTGGACTGTCCCAGGCGCTACAAGCCGTTCAATGCCCGCTACAAATTGCTCATTCACATGCGTGTCCACAGCGGCGAGAAGCCAAATAAATGTCCGGTAAGAATTGGTCGCCAGTCAAACCAGCCACTGCAGTGGCAAAACCTTTCCAATCTCGTCTGGAATACCATTTCTCAAAATCAGACAAGTGGAGTTTATATTGTTTTGCGAGCTGCACAGCTGCTGCTGCTGCTGCCATACTCGTATTTGTTTATGTTCGCAACAGGACTTTCCACTCAAGGATCCTCTGGCTCTGGACCAAACACAACCCCCAACAAGATTGTTGTGTTAGTTTCCTTTTCTGATACGATACCCTGCACTTGTGGAGTCAAAGCCGGACTGTGAACTGTGCGCCCTAACTATCCACCCAAAATCAGTTGCACTGCGTAAAATCTTTCAAAGAGATTTCCAGCGTTTCTTTGCTGCGTCAGAGCCTAACCCAAATAATTCCCACATATATATAGAGAGCATCTTATAGTCGTTTAAATGTTTCGTATTTCCTTTTATCATGCACGTGTTGACATTTGATGCGGCATTGGGGCCTGCCAGCGCTCAGATGATGAATTGTGCGGCGCAAAGCAATCACAGAAATTGACAGAGTTAGAGTAAGGCTCTGGGGCTGCAGGCTGCAGGCTCCAGGCCCCAGGACCCGAGCAGGAGTCCAGAAAGTCCACCTTGAAATAGAATGTTATTAGGGGCACACACACACGCACATAAACCCACTCTGATTCTGACTCTATCTGCTTTGTCCCATCTCTCTCCGGCATGCTCTTTCATTTTGATTTTTGAGTAATTGATGGATTCTTGGCTGTTTTTGGGTTGGGTTAAAAAATAACCAGCACTCTGGATAGATTCCCCATGTCCATCAGCAGCTTGGAGCTGCCTTTGCCATTACACTTGTTTCCTGTCGTTTGTGTTGCAAAAGCGTAATTTGCCCCTTTCACTGGGTGTGTGACAGGTGTGTGTGTGTGTGTGTGTGTCAGGGGGAGGGAGGGTCTGTGTGGAAATGGCTACCTGCGCGACACCTGGGGACAGAAACGAGCAACATCGAGGTCACAATTTTATACGTCCTTCGGACACTCAACCCAACTCCACTCCATTCCACTTCTGACTCCCCTCCACTGCTGACTCCCCTCCACTCATCTCAAACTGCCTCCTTTATGCAGCTGCTTTCTGCTCCCCTCTCTCTCTTCTACTGCGACAGTAATTGCAATTTTCGATGACACCTTTCATTTTTGTTTTCGTTTGTTTTTTCTTTTTTGTCCATTACAGTTTCCCAGCTGCAATAAAGCATTCTCGCGTTTGGAAAATTTGAAAATTCATCAACGCTCGCACACGGGAGAACGGCCTTATGGCTGTCAGTATAAAGGTTGCCTCAAAGCGTTCAGCAATAGTTCGGATCGGGCGAAACATCAAAGGACCCACTACGATACGGTGAGTACATGCCCCATGCCCCAGCGTATGTGTGCCTGTGTGTGTGAGTGCGTGGGGCAAGCAATTTGCAATGCGTGTCAAAAGGAAATTGAAGAGCTCGCGGCTGGAGGAGCAGCAGCAGCAGCAAGATGCAGCAGTTGGGGTTCCCAAGCGCAGCTTAAAGATTTAATGGATGCCAAGGCGCTTAGCGGCACCGTCCAGACAGCTGAGACAGAGTCACTTAAATAAAAAACAAGAACAATAAAACAAAAAGAAGACAATGCAAGGGCAGGACATGGTCGTGGGTCGCAGCTTTAAATACTCTGATGCAGCTGCAATGGGTCATGAAAAGTGAATTTTTATGTGCTAATCCGATCCTGTGAAACAAATGCAAATTGATAGATTGATAAACCTGGCTCTATGGACTCTACGTCTGCTGCTGATACCTCAGGCCATCAGACATGCTGGTCCGAATCACAATACCCTCTGCAAGAGTACAAAAATGTGTGGCACAGTTGCTGCTGCTGCTGCTGTTGTGGCTGCTGCCAGCATGACATGTGCACATTTCGTATTTCGCTGCCTGAGTGATTTATAGTTTTGCCCCGGCGGCAAAAGTAACAGCCACGGCAAGGGCCCAACACGGCAACAGCTAGAACAGCAGCAGCAGCAACAGCAACAGCAGCAACAGTCGCGTCAGCGCGTGGTACAGCCGGAAAAAAGGTCACAGCCAGCATGAAGGACCAGTCAGGCAGCAGAAGGCAAATCGAATAAACTAAACGAGTTAGCAGCGCACACCCCGCCCCACCCAACTAGGGAGCTGCCAATCAGGATCTGAAAGGGATACAATGTGTGGATGGTTTGGAGTGTGGGTGCTGCTCCTGGTGCCCGCGGACAGGACACGGGACACGGGACACAGGACATTGGCAGAACAAACAAAATGCAGCATGACATTTCAAAACGATTTGACTTGGCAAATATGCCAAGCCATATGCAGGTCCCCCACTACCTACCTAACCATGTACCTATTGTAGTGTGTGTGTGTGTGTGTGTGCTGGTCATGTGTGGGCAGGGGAACAAATCAATTGCATACTTTTAGGTAGCAGCAGCAACAGCTACAGCAGCCGCTCGCCTGTGCTGCGGTCCCCATTGAAGCTGGCAAATATTAATGCAACGCGTCTGCTCTATTCTCGCTCTATTGATACAGAAACCGTATGCCTGCCAGCTGCCAGGATGCACCAAGCGCTACACGGATCCCTCCAGCCTGCGCAAACATGTCAAGAATCACGCGCTGCGCAATGCCAATGGACAGCTGGTGCGCCGCAAATCTGCCGGCGGCGGCGGTGGCGTCGGCGGGGCTGGCCCATCGAATGCCAATGGCGCCTGCAGCAAGAAGGCGGCCAAAACACGCCGTCACTCGGAATCGGCACTGGCCCAGGCCCAGGCACAGGCACAAGCACAAGCTCAGGCGCTGGCTCTGGGCGGTGGTGTGCTGCCCGTAGGTGCAACGACAGGTGCGGCGACAGGTGAGCAGCAGCAGCAGCAGCAGCAGCAGCAGCGACAGCACCGCAGCAATAGTTGCAGCGATTCGATGCTTCACTTTGAGAACGGGCCAACGACTGCGGACAGGACAAACCGCAATGGCTGCGGCAATGTTGCAGCTAATAACAATTCAATGAACTTTAATGAGTTGTCAAATTGCATTGTCATCATTGAGCACAATCAGAATGAGGCAACAACAGGAGCAGCAGTAACAGGAGCCGGCCATAACGTGGCAACCACAGCAGTACAGACAACAGCATCGGCAGCAACTACAGCAGCAGCAACAGCAACAACAGCAACAACATATGCTCTTTACGATGCAACCGGCAACATGGCGCCCGCAACGGAAACGGATGCGCTGAGCGTTTGCAGCAGCAACAGCAACAGCAATAGCAATAGCAACAATTACAATGGCTACAGCCATGGCAGCCATGAAAATATTAATCAATTAAGCGAGCTCGAACAACTGCTGACAGCAGCGAATGGGCCCCGTACGGTACGGACGGCAGTTGCCTCAGCCTCAGCCTCAGCTAATGGGATTAGCACCGTGGAGGACACACAGGGTGGCAAATGCCATTTGAGCGAGTTTGTGTCGTTCGAGTACGTGACAAAGTATATCACGGACACGTACGACCCCACAACGTCCAAGAGCCCGGCAGTTAATTTACAATTACAATCGGAATTTGATAGTAATTTCGATATGCTGGACTTTCAGGAGTTCATCTGAGTTGTAGACATTAAGATTAAGATTGGTTAAGTTTACTTTGCTAGTTCCTAGCTAGAGCCCACCAAAAGTCAGCAATTCTATATCCAAAGATCTCAGTGCCTGAGCCCCTAAAGGAAGCCTCATACCCAAAAAGAGAGACACACCACCAACCACCACTTGTATATAGCATATTATTTAAGCATAAGAAACGTTCCTAGATATCCGCTAGTTCCAGTGATTAGAAGCGTCTTCCTTCACCCTCCTTCTCCTCCTGCTCAGTCATGAGCCATGCGAGAGGTGAACTATCAATTTAGTTGCTCTACAATTAAGTACACTCGAGAAGTGCGCAGTTAAAGGTTCTCAAACAAAACAAAACAAAACAAAAAACCAGCCCATTTACCATATTAATTAAATTAATTTCGATGATTTTTTCTTACGCAACTTGTTTGCATATGTAACGTAATTATATTAAAATATGCATATTAATTACTTTGCCTGCGTGAATACAGAACACAGAGAATATATATATACAGACAATATAAGGAATATATACGTATAAAGTTAATGTGTTGGATCAAAGCAGATTTAATGGAATAATCAATGCAATGGAAAGGTGTTCAAGTGCAGGCCGAAATGGGAATCGGGAATATCAACCCATCTATTGCACTTTTTTCCCTTGTTGTCCCTCGGAATCACTTTTATAGCATATAGACAGAGCAGAGGAACGTGCAGCCTTTTTGCTGATCCCATATTAATCTGTTATATATCATCCGTAGATTTATTTCTGTGGCCACTTTTTTATACGTTCATATCTTGCAGTGGCAAGGGAAGGGAAGGGAAGGGCAGGGTCCACTTAAATGTATGCACTCCTGGGTAACCGATGACCCTTAGGTTCCACTTCGATTTCATATGTGTGTGTGTGTGTATGGGTTTATTACACCTGACACTCGAAGCAGAAAAAAAAACACGGAAAGGGAGAGAACCGAAACAACATGCTGGGATTTCCGTTTCATGTTTGCCCGCCTGACTTCACTTAATTGCTGTGCATTCAAAAAATAATTTACACCAGCGGAGCAGCTACCCCGCTCCCCCCTCCCCCCTGTATGTATGTATTTATGTAGTTAATTTATTATACGAATTTAACACATTTTCAGATGCGCCATCCATACACATAAAATGCGCGTAAATATTCGTTCGCATTCATTTACGATTCATACATATAAAATTCATAAAAATGGGCTTAAGCCTTCAATTAATTTGTGATTGTGCATTGATTTCGCATTGAATGTTTTTTTTTGCAGCGAGCCTGAATGGATTGAGAAAGTTTTCCTCTAATTTGATTTAATATTAAACAGCGAATACTCCTTCGTTTCCTTAATGGAATGGCTGCCCCATGAATGCGGGACTCATAAATGCCCTAGAGCCACTGCCACCGCTACTGGCTGCAGCAATGTTGCATTGCCAATGCAATTTTAGCGACTTAATAAGGCCCAAA
This sequence comes from Drosophila obscura, assembly GCF_018151105.1. Lineage (NCBI taxonomy): Eukaryota > Metazoa > Arthropoda > Insecta > Diptera > Drosophilidae > Drosophila > Drosophila obscura. Next base: position 1,264,879 of record NW_024542736.1, on the reverse strand, counting down.
TGTGCTCTTTCGTTAACTGGCTGGAAATTGCCACGGTGGTGCATGGTGCATGGTGCATGGTGCACACAGCGGGCTGTTAATGTGTAAACAACTGCCAACATATCAATGAGCAGAGCAGGACAGTAGAGGGCAGGGCAGGGCAGGGCAGTGCAGAGCCAGGCAGTCAGGCAAAAATAAAGTGGCCAGAACCATGGCCCCGTTAAATGAGCAGTTAACATTGGCCGTTATGAACTTTAATATTAATAACCATTTATGCTTATGACAGACAATGAAAGCCGTGCACAAATTTACTTGCTGCAGCCACACCCAACACAACCCACTCACTCGTTTCCTTTTGCGGCTTCTGTTTTTGCTGTACAACAGCACTAAAAATGCTTAGGGATGGGCGGGTGTTTTTTGGTCATGCAGCTGCATTTAAAAATGCTGCAAGTGTGCCAGTTAATATGCAGACCGACACGGCTCTTCATTACATGCCCCCAAACACATACACACACACTACACAGGGACAACATCAACAAAATAAACAACGAAAATGCAAAGCAATTAAAAGCAGCGCCGCAGAACATAGCGCGGCATATCCTCCACATAAAACATGAGCACACAGGGCACATGATTTTGACTTTTGTCGGAGCTGTCTTTTTACAATCACTATGTAGTGCTCTCTCTATCTCTATCCTGTGTCTCTGTCTCTCTAGTCTGTGCGATGCGACTGAAAGATACCCCTAAGCGCGCGTGAGCGGTAGCAGTAGTATTTCCCACAGCTGTTACACTCTAAAATAAAATAAAAATCATAGTTGAATTTCTGCTCAGAGAAGGTAGAAATAATGTGGAATCCCTTTGCTGGATTGACTATTAATCGCTCTTGTTACTCTTTAATAAATATTTCCCCATATGCCACTATGCATAATAAATCTGTTAATGTTACATAAAACATCTCAATGGGGTATGCCCACATACTTGATCCCATTTACTGATCATTTGCACGGACTGCCTGCTGTGGGCTACAAGTGGTCATTGGCTGGCTGGCTGGAAGTTCTGTTTTCGGTTGGGGCTGCCGTTTTGGATGTTAGGTTTTGGGCCCCAAATGAATTTTTGCGCTTCCGAGGTTAAAGTGCAGAAATTGGTGCAGCAAAAACACCGAGAGAGATGGCAGCTAAATATTTACTAGCTCACACACAGGCAAACAAACAGCACACAAACTCGCAGACACACAAAACTGACTGGAGGCTGTGAGAAGTTTTATGAAAATGGCTGCCGCTACCTGTACGAGTGTGCGAGTGTGCGAGTGTGCGAGTGTGCGTGTGTGTTTGTAGGAGTAATTGTTATACCAAAAGTCGCGCGCTCACAATTTATTTTTGTTAATCAGCAGTCCCACCCAGTCGACGCGCCACGCCCTCGAATGAATAGCCGTGCACATATGCGTGGCAAGTGGCAACAATTCGACAATTATGTGGCATTTCCATTGCCGTTTTTGCTGTTCGTTTTTATTTTAATTAAAAACTCCCACAGCCAAATGGAAAGGGGTACAGGGGTGTAGGATGCAAAAAAGCAGGAGCAGCTTTCACGGTTCCCAGCCAAAGCACTCGGTCGGCGCTACCCCAACCCCCCTGCAATCCCCCCAGCAACCCCATGTGTTAGAATATTTGATATTTATGTGCCTCCTGCAACAGAACCCGACAGAAGGCAGAAGGAAAGAGAGAGGAGTTTCGCTCGCCAGTGCCCGGTGGCAAGTTCCACTCCGATAAGCATCTGCTGCTGCTGCTGCTGCTGCTGCCACAGGCTGCCGCTGTTCCTCCTGTTGTGTGGCTCCGATTTTCAGTGCGTTTCGGCGGTTTGTTCCGCAATTATGCAAATCCAAAGATCGCCACACAACGATATACAAAAATTCCATGCATTTACAATTTTCTAATCAATGGAATTTTAATTTTAATTTCAAACGGAACCCCCCCACACCCACTGATTTTTCCTGCTTGCCTTGTTTGTCCTTGTTTGCAATGTGTCTTTCCACGTTTTGTTGTAATTGTGGTCGGCGAAAAATTGTTTAATTTGCTGTTTGCAAATGGTTGGTCTCTGGTCTGAATGAGATATCAAAGTGCTCGGTTATGGTACATTCATATTTTACGATAGGAAAGGAGTCAAAGGGTTGTGGCTGTGGCTGGTAGCTGGTAGCTGGGCCCTGTCATGTCACTTTCCATTTTGGCGAAGCCGATCGCCAGCTGAGTTTTCGATTAAAGGGGCGCGCCTGCAATGTTTCAATTAATTCAATCTCAGTGTGAAATGTGTCACTCACACATGTCCTGTGGAGTGTGGCTGGCAAGTAAAGCGCTTTGTTGCCTATTTATGGGAGCAGTGCCGCCTGAATGGTAGCGCTCTGCATTCATTTCATTTCATACTCGTATTCGTATTCACATTTTTAATTTAATCAGGCTGGCTGCCGCGCTGCGTCGCTCAACCATAATTAAGTTTCTTTGCACTGCTTGCACCATGAATGGAACAACAGCAAAGAAAGCAGTGGATAAGATTTTCGTTTACGACCAAAAGATACCCAATTAATGTGAGAATATCACCGATTTAATTAATGGGGAAATAATAAACTTGAAGCTGCAATATCATTCAACGAAAGACCACAATTAGTTGCCATATTCGTAATGCCACAAGACTGCCATCAACACGATATACCCTCCAGTCTGTGCAAAGATATAATGCTGAGAAATAAAATAAATCAGACATACTCGCCTATATGCCTGTATGTAGCATATTTTACTGTGGCCCCGGCACCCCATCGATAATGCAATAAAACATCCGTGGCGCACGTTTTTCAACATTTAATTCAATAAATAATTTCCATTTACTACATGTACGTATTGCCCCTGCACAATATACACAACTGACAATTTCAAATATTCGAAGGAACAAAAATTTAAATATGAAAATATTTTGCACGCAGCATCTGCATATTACATTTTCCATTGTGTAATTAATTAAACATTTCCGGTGGCTCGTCAAAGTTTTCACTACACAAAATACATACATACATCTGTATGTAGATATATCTACATATGTGCACGTGTGTATGTATGTGGGAGGGGCCTGCTCGAAAGTTTACCCTGCCTGAGAGTAATTAGACGACAGACCCCCCCACCCTGCCCTCTATATACTGCTCGCACTTGGCGCTGGGCGGGGCAGGACTCTGTCTGAGTGCTTAAAATGCTCCTTTGGCGTTAAATTTATGACAACCGCACATGTTGTTTGCCGCCTAAACAGTAACAATAACGGGCCATGAGGCAACAGCCAACAGCCAGCAGCGTGCAACATAGAGCACAGTCTGTGGGCGGAGGGCGTGGGCGGGGGGCATGGGCGGTGTTGGGGTTTGGTGGCTCGTTAGAAACTTTCTAAGGTTGTGGCGGTACACGGAACAGCTGTGCCGCCAAAAAGGGCAGAATTCTCCGAATTGTTGCACGCTTCAATTGCCCCCTTCCTTGGCGGGAGGAGGGAGCGGGGGTGATGGTCACATTGTTGCAAAGCTGGCTGCCACGGCCACGGCTGATAAGCTGCCCTTGGGGCAGGCAGGCAGCAGGCAGGCAGCAGGCAGGGTACGTTCGGTACTCATACGCCGTGTGGTATGCTGCTGCACTGACGTGACCCCCAAAAACATTGCAGCAAGTGCTCAAGTGGGTGTGGCAGCGAAATTTTGCTCCAAAGTAAATTTATTGTTTTGGCCATTACCACTTAGTGAGTTGCCCCATGCCCCCTGCCCCCTGCCACTGCCACTGCCACTGCTCCTGCCACTGCTCCTGTGCTGTTGCTGTTGTTGGTGCATGGCTGCAAAACTTGCCCCAAAGTGCCGTTTATTCTTATGCAAGCGAACAACTTACAACTTTCTGCTGCTGCTGCTGCCTCTGCTGCATCTCCTGCTGCTGCTGCTGCTTCTGCTGCCTGTGCTGCTGCTGTTGTGGTTGTGCGGCCAAGGATGCAAATCAGAATCTCTAAAGTGCCCTAACCGAATGCTTTAACAATCTCTCAAGTCCTGTGCCTCCAACGTACAATTTTGCAGTCGATAATGAGTGCTTCGCATTAATTAAAAACCAAATGGATGAGACTCCCTGTGGCTTCCCCGGCAGCGGCTGCTTACCTTCAGATTTCTTTTGATTCACAAGTAGAAATTAATTGAACTGCACACCGCAGCAATTAACGTGGAGGAGGAGGAGGAGCAGCACTTGTTCCGGTTCCATTAATGCTACCAATATCAATGGCGACCCTCGAAATTGCTGTAATTTCGAATAGATAATGAAATGCAATTAGAAAGTGTGCGACACACAAACACACACACTACACACAAACACACACATACACGTAGAGCCATGGAGAAGACAGAAATAGAGAGAGAGAGAGAACAAGACTGGCAACAATAACAGCAATTTAAACAGATTTCCAACCCAGCAACAAAAACCCCTCCTACAGCTGCTGACTGCCGCATAATGTGGCATAGAAGTTTGTAATTAAAGTTTGCCGAGGCCAGGTGACGGTGACGCTGACGGCCAGCCAGTGACGACGCCACGGGATATGGCCGGGGCCGTTTCACACACACACACAATGCAACAGCAGCAAATCAATTTCCGCATCCTGCCCGGATGCCCGGTCGGGCTACGGCTACAGCTACGGCTACGGCTACGGCTCTGGCTTGGGTCCTGGCTCCTGGGCCTTGTCAGGGGCGATCAACATGGCAGAAAATAAAATTCAATTAACGCGCTTAAATTAAACTGCCACTTCCGGTTTTGATGACATTTTCATAGCAATCCAAGCAGGCAGCATGGGGGCTATAGCTGGGACTGTAGCTGGGACTGTAGCTGGTGCTGCTGCTGGGACTGGACTTCTGTTCTGCTGGTACTACGAGTTGTGCGGTTGTCCGGACTAGGATGAATGCTTGCTGCTGGCGTTGTTTACTCCAAGCTGACATCTTGCCTTCTTTCAACGCCTTGCCTTGCCTTGCCTTGCATCGATATTAAATGGTAAATGGCCGACATAATGGCTGTCCCTCTGCGGCTGTCATTATGGCTGCAACCGGGACAGGACAGGACCGTTCAGGACAGGGAGGGTATTCCGCCAGTGGCCAGTCTGTTCGGCTTAATGATAAGTAAAGCTTATTACGCGCTTCACTCTTGATTGACCAGCAGCTGCGGGCCCCAAGTACTTGCAGTGCACCAAGCATCCTTTATATACGTACAAATGGTTCCATTGTGGTCCAGCCGTCCATCAAAGTTGGACTGGGAGCGTTGCAAACTTCATTATCGGGCCACGCCAAATGACAAAAAATCATTGAAGCGTTCAGCAGTGATTAAATTAGAAATCTTCATCGCCCAAGTTCTCTAACTGCCTGCCTCCTGGTTGACTGGCATCGAGTGGAGGAGCAGCAAAACCAACCAGTCTGCTTTGCATTCATGGAGCGCCCTTCTCTGCTCTCGCATAGATTTCTTTTAGAGATGCCCAAGTGCCCGATGGGGGTAAGGTCTGGTCTGTTCGGGCGATAAGCAACTTTGGCAAAGCAACTGGCGTTTAATTTAATTAGTACACAAGAACAAAAAGCAAAAATAAAAACAAAAACAAAACCAAACCAAAAAGAAATACAGCCAAAAGCAAACGTCCCACTGATAAGTGCATGCCCGTTGATTAAGTTGGCTGGCGGCAACTGAATGCTCAAAGCAGACGAAAAGCGGATTTGTAGCAGCAGTTTTCTCGTTGATGCTTTTGCTTTTGCTGCTGCTGCTGATCCTTGTCCTGGCTCTGGTTCTGGTTCTGGTGCAGCGTCAGTTCATCATCAAAAGGCAAGGTGCACTCGCACTCGCAGTAGAGCAGAGAGGCTGGCTTTGTTTGGACCACCTGCTCGGGCAAATCCGTGCCACATTTACTCAGCGTGACAGAAGGTGGTGCTGCTGCCAGCTGGACCGTACTCGAAGATTCATTGACATTGCATGGCATACGATACTCGTTTAGGGGATATTGCGACGGGGCCAGTGCCAGGGGTCGACTTTTTCCTATGAAAAGCAGACTGTCGGACTGCGGACGCGTTGGCCAGGAGCAGATGGAGACGGAACTGTGGCTACTGCCGGACTCCTCCTCCTCCTCCTGCTCCACATCGCCTTCAGCTGGGACATTACTCTCGGCATTGGGCTGCCCTTTCAGCTTAACTGTTGCATGCCGTAAATCATTTGTTGAGAGTGAAAGATGCCCCGAAATTTCATCATGTGACGGATGCATTGTTGTCGTCCTTGCCATTGTGGCACTGGCTATCGGCTGTGTCGGCTCTGTCGGCTGTGTCGGCTCTGTCGTCTCTGCTGATTGTATCGTTTCATTGGAGGCATTGAAGTTGTCTGTGGAATTAGTGCGCAGCAGTGTGGCCGCATTGGACTCGAAGAGATTCTCCAGCGAGTCAGTGCGACCGTCCAGCAGCTTGGTCAGAAATTTATTCGTTGGCAGCAGCGGCCTTCGTTTCCGCCAAATGCTTGGGTCAGCAAGTGTTTGCGCCGGCTGCGTCACGGCTGGGACTTTGGTGATGCCCGCGAAGAGCTTTTGTCGCAATTTATCTTCGGAGCGACACATCTCAAAGGCATTTGCAATGGTCAAGTAAATCTGTTCGGCCAACAAGGCCCGGCGTGGCGTGTAAAAGTCCCTGCAGATGGGACAGCGTTCGGCCCGAATGCGGCAATCAACGCAGAGCACATGTCCGTTCTGGCATTGCATGGCCGGCGGAATTATGGTCAGATTGCAGATGGGGCACTCGACCAGCCGCAATATACTCTCAAGGGCAGTGGAGAGCCGTCTTAGGCTGGTCGGCATGGGTGCACAGCATATGCTCTGTTGGGTTTCACAAAATTAAGTTCGGTTTTGAGCGCTCAATTGGATTTACTTACATTCTTATCACAGTCCTTTTCACAGCCACTGTTCCAGCAGAGCATTGTGACGCAGTCCTTTTGGCTCTTGACTATTTTGGCCACATCTGCGACACGCAGGCCAAGGACATCTACGCCATTGACCTGAAATGTGTGAGTAATGTTTAAGTATTTCATTCTTTCTGGGCAATTGTCATCTTTTGATTGCGGTTTTCGCCTATTTTCTCACAGCTAATTTATTGCGCTGCAAGCTAGTTTTTTTTCTTACATTTAAATCATTAAAAATCATGAAATTAAACGTTTATTTCTAAGTAGACTTTTTAATATTGCCCCCCTGTTTACATTTCAAGTTCACATACTGCTTGCATGCTTGATTAGCAGTGCACTGCTTTCGACTGCTTGCTTTATGCAGAACCGCTTGCCACTGTTAACTTAAGCAAACTGCATGCACTGTTAAGCAAAGTAACAGCGCTTTGACGCCGCTGTATGTCGTTTAAGTGTTTTTGTTTGCTTTCCACTTTGTTTGTTTTAGTTAGCACTAATTAATCTTTTCCGATTTGCTGCGTTGAATATTACGTATGTATGTATAGTCGTTAGTGCCTGTCCCGGCAAAAAGCTGGTTCTGAATGCACCAACTGTTTCAGAGTTTTAGGTGAGTGTTTTCTATTTTCTACTCACCATCTGATATAGCTACTATAAAAATCCTAAGATGACAATTAACTAAGCTGTATTGAATTGCTATTTAAAGCAAACAATCAACGCTTACAAAAGGCAAAGTCTAATATAATATATGTAAATCTATGTGTCATAAGAGACTTACACTTAAGGAGGGGGGAGACCCATTACATCTTACCTCTAGAACACAGTCACCCGTCTTGAGGCCACACAGTGCTGCAGGTGTGCCCGCGGCCACCTCGCAGACCTGTTTTATGTGAACACAATATCGGATTAAAGATCGTAATAGGATCTGCACTTATGGTTTCCCTTTATTACCCATGGATAGGGATCCCACTTGCTACGGGTCAGATGAAACCCATAGTTCTCAATGCTGGGTGCAGCACGTGGTATCCGCAAGAGTCGCACGCACGATGTCGCCGTATCGCTTTCGGCCGAAGCTGCATTTGGCCGTGAGCTGCGATCGGTCAGTTTCATTGTTCCTAATCCTCAGAGATCTGTAAAGACTCGCGCGTTGCATACAGCCAAAATCCAGACGGTACCGATAAAGTGGCTAGCGCGAGACGTGTTCAACCTGCGCTCTCAGCTGGTAAACTGTTTTTTTTTCGAGTCTGTATTTTTATTTTTCGTGCAAGTCTCGCGCGCCGTCTATGTGGGCCGGCTGAAAAGTTGCCGAGCGCTTTGGGCCGACGCAATCGGCTATGAAACAAAATTTTGGCTTCAGCTTTCAGCCGCGCTCGCAGCATCTCTCACCCATTGGCCGCGGCTTCTAGCCTACGTCTATGTGTGTTGTAAGTTGTCGGCGCCGAATTGTGGCTGCGACCAGGGCCGCCAGATTCGTTGCCTGACAGCAGCAGGTTGTGCGCATGGAAATTACTCTTACGTGTAGAGTATGTGTGTGTGCTTGCCGCTTGCTGGGGCTAAGTAAATATTTGAACTTTTGCTCGAGGTATGAAGACATATGCAGCTTTTGTGTGCGCTACCAAGATAAAGGTAAACACACACATATATATTTACTCAGATATGACTAAGGAGGGAGATTCATGATAGGGGGGCATAAGGTAAGTACATGGGCTATCAATAGCCTGTTGGAATTACACGCCAATCTCATCTAATATGAAATTAAATTACAAATAATACGAATATTACCTGAAAATACTTGAAACTTCTTAAAAAACTAAAAGAAGTAGCAGATTGAGAACAGACATAAAAACTTCTATTAACTTTCGGCTGTTTAATGAATGATAATGTATGATAATTGGATAATATTCCCACCGAGTGTTCACTTCAAACATTTACTGCCGCATTCTCTACACGTTTAAAGTTGTGTTTATTGGCTTAATTTTTGTGTGGCTAACAACGCCCAAAAATGTATGATGTTTATTTTCAACATTGTAATTCAATTTGAAAATAAATATGATTATTTTGGAGCTTAATTGCGTGCCAGTGCCAGTACCAGTGCCAGAGCCCCAGTGTCAAATGGCAGTGCATTGCCATTGAGTGGCGCAAAATCAGAAGGCGAAATGAAAACATCGAATCGTTTGGTTGTGATGGGGGGGGTGGTGTCAGTGTAGGTGGAGGTGTCAAGCGAGAATAAACATAAATAAGAGGCCCTAAATAAATAGCTGGCCCCAAAAGCCAGCTCGTCCATTAACCCTAACAATGATAACTGATGGAAATTGGCAGCTGACAAATGGATTTGGAATTGCCACCAAAACACAACAAACCATACCGAAGCGTTGCCCCAATTGACTTTCGCTTTTTTGTTGCTTTCCATTGTTTTGCTGCCAATTGATGGGGCAATTTTTGTTTGGCGCTTAGCCGGACATGAACGTGCATAGGTTGCTGCCCAAATAACATTGAAATAGGTAATTTCATTAAATTTTGCGCCCAGCTAAATGACCCTGGGTGGTGGTGCGCGGCTTGGCTTTTGATTTCGTTTTGGGGTTTTCAATTTGTGAGTTCAATTAGATTTCATTTGAATTTATTTGTGCTATTCAGAATGGCCTGGCATTTGAGTGGCCACAGAAGCGGACGGCAGCCGATAGACGTCAGCCGTCGGCATTGTCAAAATTAACCAAATACTTACAAAAGCCAATAACATCAAATTTCATGTTTCTCAATGAGCCAGAGACGAGTTCGAACTGCGAACTGCGAACGCCTACGCGTACTTTATGGCACGGCAGCAAAGTCAAGCAATTGACTTTTATTAATCGGGCCAGCAATTAGCCAAGAAGCTGGCAGGCTGGCTGGCAGGCAGGCAGGCAGCGGCCTTAAAGGCAAATGGCCCAATTCAAGTGCAGTCACGCCATGAGCCATCGCCATCCAGTTCCATTTGTGGATGGCTGGTGCTCAAGCCATGGGCTTATTTATGGCTTACATGTTTGAAAAACCGTTCGAAAGCTTGCTCAGCCTGCGGAGCTTTGCCCGCAGAGGGCGCTGCTCGTCGCTGCTCGTGCTCGTGTGCTGGTCAGCTGTTGCGCAGACGCCGGATCGGCAGCTGCTCAGTTTCTTCCCAGCTCGCAAGCAGTGCGCACGCGCCTCCGCAAGTTCCGCAAGCAGACGCGAAGTGCGTGGCGCCGGCGCTCAGACCAAGACATCGAATTGAGACATCAGCTAACCCCACCCACCCTTCGAGTGTGTGTGTGCGTGTGTGTGGGAGGTGACGAAGCGAAAAGCCGCAAAGTTCACAAGGAAAAAGTTGTGAAAATTGATTTCCCAGCAAGGCGCTGAAGCCAAACCAAAAGCGTTGTGTGCTCGTCTACAAAATAAAACGGTGTGTTTTTGTGTGCGTGTGCGTGTGTGTGTGTAACTATCAAACATAATGATTGTATTAACGATTGTTCGGTTAAGCCATACGAGACCTTATGCTGTAAAATTATACCTCTCTAATGGGCCACATGACCTTACGCTTACGGCTAGCCCTGAGCTATTGTCGGTGGTCTGGTCTGGCCTGGCCTGCCTGGCCTGGCCTGGTCGCTTTGGTAACGTTGTCTTAGGTCAAGGCGGCAGCTACCTCACAATCTGCGTGGTAATTGCTCGCCCCTACCCCCTCCCCCCCCCTTACGAAGCACTTTTCAATGCGGAAGTGTAACGCACAATTATAAACGCATTTCGCATAATTAAAGACATGAAACAAGTTTGTTTAGCTGAAGCTACGAGTATTCTATTTTGATTCTCATTTCCTACTACAAACGAAACGAGTCTAAAGTGAATTAGAAAAGCGCTCATAAATCATAGACGGGCCTCTGCCGCTGTGTCTCTGTGCCTCTACGCATGCGCAATGTTTGTGCGAATTTCACACTCTGTGCGAAATCCAAACAAAGTGAAGACAAACAAGGCAGGCAGGCAGTCAGGCAGGCAGGCAGGCAGGCAGGCAGGCAAGACTGAGGAACCGAAGCTTAAGATACTCTTTAGGTATTTAATTTAAATTCACATATTAACTAGAACTCCGGCTTGTTAAGCTTGGTTCTTTCAAAGATTCTTGAACAACAAACCAGTTCTTTCGTCCCACAAAGACTTGTTTCTTCAATAAATTTAAAAAAATCTTAGTCAGCTGGCTTTAGCACTTATAAATTAATTTTAATAAAAATATGGACATCGGTATGCCTTTTTTTTTCTGCATTTCAAACATCTGCTCACCATCGTAAGACTCTCTACAAGGGTACAAGCAAACGAAAAAACCCAGGCAGTATCAACGAATCATATTCAATTGGAAATTTACACGGCAACGCAAGTCTTAGCTTGCTAATTGTAGGCTGAGTCAGAGTGAGACCGAGTCAGAGATAGAGACAGATAGTGACAGAGAGAGAGAGAGAGAGTCAGATGCAGCAACGTCAATGGCGCATGCGCAACAGTTTTGCCCGCTTTGGGGTTTCTGGGTCTCTGTCTCTCTGCCTCTCGTCTCCGCTTTGCCTCTGCCTCTGCCACTGCCATCGCCTCTGCCTCTGTTTCTGTCGTACGTTTTCGCTTGCGGTTTCTTTCGTGTAATTGTGACGCAATTTTCGTGTGAGTTTGTTTTAGTCTCGCACCGTCAGCTGCGCCCCTGCCCCCCCCACCCCTCCCCTTGAACACGACTTGATATACTGCTGAGTACTGAAAACGAAAGCGGCAAAAAAAAATACAGAAAAAAAAATCTGCGCTACAGATGCAGCTACTACTCGTACTACTATATGTAGCTGTTTCTGCCGTGTGCAATGTGCATTACCTTCAAGTGGCTGGCTTGATCCGTCGACTGACTTCCAGTTAGGTTAGTTGCAATTCGCACGCGCCTAAGCACAGTTCGCTTCCGACAAAGAAATATACAGACAAATAAATAGAGGAACAAACTTTACGGTATAAATGTGGCAATTAATTAATAAAGTTGGGCTCGAATTGGAGCGTTACCTACCCGTAAGGAATGGGTAGGAGCGTGCGGCGGAATGTGCAGTGGTGTGTGTGCTGCTCTTCCTTTAGTTGGATTTCGTAATTGTTTGCTAACTGCCGCGCTTCATTGACTTTTCAACCCAAAAACAATGGCTGAAACGTGGCTTTCTGTGGTCGCTTCTGCTTTCTCGATGGTTTGTTCTCGATTCTCGTGTACCTACCAACTGCTCGTATTGATGCAACTCCGCTGCTGCGGTTGCCCACTCAGCCGAGGCCCCAAAACTGTTGGTGGTTTTTTGGCATGGACTTTTTGGGGGCGCAACTTTAATTAATTTTGTGCGGCTTTGAAAAATAATTAAATCACTCTCCTTAATTGCCCCTCAACTTTCAGGGGAAAGTAAGGTATACAAAATGCACGAAAAAAAATCCAACAAAAATGTGTCCATGCATAATGCATAATTGAATAATGGCCAGACAAGTATCAATCGCTTTTAATTGCTGCTACAGCTTATTTCGATTTATTGTTTAATAATTTATTTAACTCTTTTTTTTTTGTTTTTTCTTTTTATTTTTGTGCGCGCTCACTTTACGCTGTCGACGTCATAGCGATTTCATGGCCAATGTCAGTAAGAAGTGAAGTGAAGTGCGCGCTCAACAAGTTTGTTGTATCTGTATCCGCGTGCGTACAGAGAGCGAGAGATAGATTCCATGTCCCCTTCTCCACAGTCTCAGATATACATATATATGTATGTAGATGCTTGAACGCAACGCTGAAAGAGTTTCGAGTGTACGAATAATCAATTTCATGATGAGAATCTTCTAAACTGACAGCCCCGCACTCTGACGCACCACGAAACCGGAGACTGGAAGCGACAATGTCAATGACTAGACGAAAGAATCTGGTTTGCAAAAGTCGCTGCCAGGTACGAATTGAACGCCAGTCTGTAGATTTTGCTTCTGGGTCTAATTGTTGCCTACTACAGAATGAAAATGTTCTGAAAACATATGCGACAGACATCAGACAATGTCCGGAATGCAACTTAGTTTTGTATGAGATACGTTTAGAACATCTGCGACAGCTGCTGGGTACTCGAATTGCAATGAAATGTGGTTCCAATTTTTGCCTTGCCAGCCATTGAGTTCCGGTTGTGGGTTTTGGGTTCTGCTCCAGGGTTTTAATTGATTTTCTGTAGTTAGTGCAACTTATCAAGAAAACCTTTTTCCCTTATGTTTTTGCCTGCGGTTCAGATTGGCGCTACGGCCAAACTTTTGATTTATGTGAGCAAATTTCAGAGCAGGCCAACGCGGTGGCGTATGCGTAATTACGGCCTCACTTGGTGGCAAAGTTTTTTGGCCACCTTTCGGGTAGCAGCTTTGCTAATTAATTGCGCTTCGACGCAGCTGCCGAAAGGTGAAAGAATTGCCCACATAAAGGTGCAAATGATACAAGTGGTTGCCCCATCCACACACACACACATGTACACACACATGCAAACACACACGCAGCCACACACGCATGTATAATATATATATGTATGTACAAGTGGCTGCTGTGGCTGTGTACGTGATGGGAATGTCAAAGGCAGGAAGAGGCCTCCGCCGATGACACGCCCACTCAGCAAGGGGATATAAAACAGTTTGGCACCATTTTTCACAGGCAAAACTAAGCACGAGACGTTGTGGCATACCTCTCTCTCCCCCTATCACTCTCCCTCTCACTCACTGTCTTTCCTTCTATTTCTGTGTGTGTGTGCAGGTAATTAGACATGTAACTGAGTGTGTGGGTGTGTGTGTGAAAGTGCGAGTGTGAGTTGTCTGGCAAACGCCTCAAGTGTTGAAAATTGGCCATATTTATGTCGGCCAAAAAGCAGTGTCTGGTCTGGTCTGGTCTGGTGTGGTCTGGTCTTGTGTGGCCTGTCCCGGTCTGGTCTGGCCTCTTGGCAGTGCGTGTGTGTGCCGAGACATAAATTGCATTGAAATGCCACAGACGTGTGCGACCTTGAGGGCTGTCGTTGTAAGAGTTTCTGAATTTAATTCAAGCCAATTTCTCTCCGTTTATTCGCAGTTAAACTTGAACGATAATGCTCCAATTGTGCACCATCTACGCGTGCGCCAATGGTACGCTGGGCCTGAATTTGAGTCGCGCCCCCTGGGATCCGTATCCATGGGTCAGCGGGGTGCAGGCGAAATCAAATGCGGAGCGCGGCGGTGTACGCATTGGCGATACTCTGTTGGAGCTGAATGGAGTGGACATACTCGGCTTAAGGATCAGTGAGCTGGCCCATCGACTGGCCGAGCACTGGCACAGTGGGGCCGAGTGTGTGACCATGATGATGTGGCGCCAGCAGGCAGCCATCACATCGCCCGAAGATGCTGAGGAGGCATCCCATGCTGTGGTGAGTACGAAAACGCGCTGCATAATTGGCATGGCCATTCTGATGCCTCAAGTGCTGGCAGCTGGCAGCTTGTACTTGTAGCTGATTTGTCGATTGGTTAAATGGGGCATTGTCATACACGAATTTGCTGCAAAGTGGGCAGCAGTACTCGTAATGCCGCTGCTTGTTGCCGCTGCTGTTCACGTGCCACTGCACGTTACGTAATGCTGATTGGCTTAATGACTGTGGCTCTGTCTTAGTAATTAGTCGCTCCGCAGCTTGGTCCACTTACTTTGTGGGCAGCGTAAGCAATTTTCCCCGTTCAGAGTATTGCTCTAACAAAAAAAAAAAAATGCATCCATGTACCTTTAGCTATCCTTGAGATACGCACATTGAATGCTTTTCATTTTCGTGCTGTAACATCCCAGCCACGCCCTGTAGGTGTCGCCTTCGGGCTTTGCCCACTGGGCGTGTTGGTTTGTTTGTCTGTCTGTCGACCAGTGAAGCTGTTTATTTTATTATTGAATTCAATTGAATTGAAATAATGCAATTTTGTTCTTGACACATCATGTGTACTTTATTACAATTCAATTGAGCCATGGTGCTCAGAGGGTGAAATGGGAAACTGGCTGGACAGTCCACACACACACACACACAAATAGCTGAGTGCATACCTGCTGGCTGATGGCACACGTGGAAAGTCCATTTCAATCAAGGCTGAAGGCTATGCTAGGCATCTGCAACCGAATCAATCCGAGTGTCTGTCTGCATCGTATCTGTGTGTGTGTGTGTGTGTGTGTGGCACGTTAAACAGATTAAACTTGGCCATGCCGATGGATGGATGGATGGACTGATGTGTTGTATGTATGTGTTACTGGTGGCTGTTTAATCATTTTATTGAATTACAATAATGCAGTGCTTTGCTCGTTTTGATAATTGAATATGCGTTGCATGGACATCAGCAGCTCAAATGGATGCATTTAACAGCATTAAAGGCATTCTTTGGATGCATTCATTCATTCGATTGAATTCCGATCACCTTGAAGCAAAACCCTTAAAATTAACCAAAGTATTCGTACGCTTTCTTTTGTGTCTTTGCAGCAGCATGGAATTAATCAACAATCGCTGCAAAAGTTTGCAACATGCCTTCAACATATTTCCCAATTACTGGAGTGTCCTGTGTGCCTTGAGGTAAGTGGGTGGATGGGTGATGGGTGGATGTGTGGGGTTGGCACGAAAAGGGCAATCCAGCCGCTGTTGCATGTGCGTTGCATATCGATGAGGTCGCTCTGCTGGCTGGCTGGCTGGCTGGTTGGTTGGTTGGCCCGTGCATCGACTCCTCAGTAGCTGGAGTAGCTTTAGTTTTAGTTCGTCATTATCTAAACTCAACTCGTCGGAACTCTCTCAAAACTTAGTTGCCAGCAGTTGCCGCTTGTTTGCCTTTGAGAGGCTCTGCTGCTGCTGCTGCTGCTGCTGCTGCTGCTGCTGCTGCTGTTGCCCGTCCTGATCTCAATCCCAACCCAATCCTAGTGCCAATCCCAGTCGCAGTGCCAGTCCCCATACCCATCCTCATACCCTTCCGGTTTTGCGTTGATTTTGCTGCGCAAGTTTGTTGCTAATCACTTGACTGTATATAAAGTTTTGCAACGTTGGCCTGCCAGTGATTGCTGCCCCCTTGACTCTTGGCTCTGTCACCCGTTACCGCCTCTCCCGCCGCTCTCTTTCTCTCACTCTCTCACACAGCCTCTCTGTCAAGCAGGTATAGTACGGTGCTAGCATTGTTTACTCAATTACTCAAACGACGCACCACGCCAGAGCCGAGTTGAGCCGCCTCCGCCTATGCCTTTGCATCCGCCTGCCTTCCTGTCGTCATGTTGGCAGTTAATGGCCGTCGGTTATGTTCTGGCCAAGTGTTTTTATATGAGCACCCTTACCTGAGCAGTGTACTATGCATTTAATCAGCTGTTTGCAACTAATACTTAATCCTGCGCAGCAGCAACAGTTGAGTCCGCATGCCAGTGCCCTTCAGTGCCCTCCAGTGCTTTATTTAAAAGTCGAAACCGCTTGATTTGTATCATAAAATCATAATAGTTATTGTTCCAAAACAAAAAAGGGCACTGCAAGGGTATTTTAGCCATCGATTCCAGCCAGTTTTTCCTGCTTGTTTTTGTATGCTTCGTTTTTGTTTTTTTCGTGCTATATTGAAGTGGGTTTTTGATAAATGTTTGCCCTGGCATGTGATTTGATTAGTTTGGCAAAATACATACATATACATATGTACATATGTATGTATATGTATATAGGAGAGTACGAGTACAGAGCGTACCAGATCAGGCAATGTGATTGATTATGTCGTTTAAAAATCAAATATTGACGATTAGGCAGATGTGTGCACATACAGCTATATATGTATACATATATACATATGTACATATGTGCATATGTAGTGGAAGTCAGTGTGACTAATCGTGTCATTCGCCTGCGGATGTTCCACCCACTTTTCGGGCTGCTCCCGATACTCATTCTGTTGCGCCCAGAGCTCGTTGTGCATTTAAATTGAAGCTGCCGGCGAGTGTCGGGGGGCTTTAAATTTATTTATGTCCAGCTTGTCAGCAAAAACATAAATTTAATTAATTAGACAAGATAAAGAGTGTCGGGACCTGCAGGCGGCCCAACCGACCGACCGACACTCGCTTGCCGCTCTTGCCACTTGCCACTGCAGCACTGCCGTGCAGGCCATTTAAAATGTAAAGTTATTTTCAAATGAAATTCTCGCTTGCAGCACATCTCTTCGTGTGGCACTCACTGTTCGTGTGTTGGCCAGTCAGTGTCAGTGTCAGTGTGTGGCTATAAATTAAGCATGTGCAGGAGAACCGGCACCGGTCCGGAGTGGAGCGGAGTAGGGACAGGGACTGTAAAGGACACATCACTGCCAGTACCAAGAGCAGAAATAGCCACGCTGCAACGCCTTCAAAGTGGGGCAGCCAGCTAGAGCCAGCCGCAGAGCTGTGTCTGGGAGCTGAGAGCTGAGAGCTGGGACTCGAACTCCACTTGCAGCTGCACTGAATAATTTGTTTATTAACCCAAAATCAGTTTATGCCGGCTACGCTAGTTCCACCCACCCATCTCTTCCGTCTTCTATCTCCATCACTATCACTATCTCTGGGACTTACCCTGCTACTCGTACTTTCCTTGCCTCACTGGCCTGCGGCTTAGTTGCTGGAGAGACAGAGAGAGAGAGAGAGAGTGTCCTTTAGATTTGGCAATTATTACTGAAGCACGAAGCAGGCATTATACGAGTTTTGTATTATGAGAGCATACACTCGTACATATGTACATATGTATATGTGTATATGTATGCTATATGCTATATGGTAGTGCCATATTCTTTATGCATGCATGTGCGAGCGTGTCTGAGCGTGTTTTTGGGGGGCTATTTTATGTATGCAAAAACACACACAAGTCCATTAAGTTATTAAGGGATTTTGTTTTGCTAGCCTTTCAATACTACGAGTAGTAGTGTGCATTCTCGATTCCCTTCAAAGATAATCGCCTGCATTAGCCATGCCATCCTGCCATGCTCCATCCTGCCTTGTGGCATGCTCCTGGCGGTCGGATAAGGATTTAGCATTAGGTTTCCCTTGTTTGACATTAAATCGGGCATGAAAATGTTTTTGTTTCATTTAAATATGCATAAATTTTCAGTTCATTTAATTTTCATAAATTTCCCAAGCAAACAGCAAACCTGAAAATTCATGAAATTGGCTTTCAACATCAAAAGGAGATGATTAACTTACACTCTTTACACTTTAAACCAAAAACCAAAAACCAAACGGCCCCAAGGCCATTGCTTGGCTTAAGTAAACGAGCAAATTGTGAAAAGTGCATTGCCATTTGAATTTTATTAGCTTTCCTTTACCCACTTGTGTGTGTGGCAAAACACACACACAACAGAAGTGCAATTATTGGTTGGATGTACTAGGCACTGCTTTAGGGATTTACATGAATTTTTCGCGTGGAACAACATTTGCAATCCCCAAATTCAGGCAACCACAAATTTAGAGCTCACTTTTATGTAACAAAAAAAAATAATGCAAAAAGAATGTTCGGTTAAAAATTATACAAAAATTTCAAATGTACTTTCATTGGTATTTATCTACATGATATCTACGTACCAAGTACATGCTACATAAATTCTACATGCGTTGAACACACTAAAAGTGTTGCATACCTTTAAGCTGAATAATTAAAAGTAGTACAAATCAGGTATAAATTAGATTTTAAAATCGAAACAAAAATTAAATACTATATATTTAGAAAATGAACAATCCACTCAGTCAGTGCAAACAATTGTATAAGCTCTCCTTGTTTTGTACAACGAATGTTTTAATTTCCTGTTCCATTTCCATTTCCACTTCCCTTTCCATCAATATTGTTTTAGCTTAGATCATTTAATTGATTTCCATCACTAATTGGAGTCGTTGTTTATGTATGCAGGGGTATTAAAATTGAAAGCGTTTGCTTATGGCCATTTAAGCCAATAACAAACAATCAAATACGAACCAAACTAAAAACTCCTATTCCGAACACGTACACGTGCTTGAATATATATCCCAGCAGCCAGTATTCTTATTTCGTATTTGTTTTTGGTGCTGGCTTTATTTAAAAGAGTACTGCTAGGGTATATTGTTATTTTATAGAGAATATCAGTTCCCATATATAGAGTAGAAGAATACTAGAAGAGTGTACGCTAGTTATAAGGAAAGACAGTAAGCTCCAAGTGGGTTTTGTAACTCCCAAGCTCAAATAAGTGAACATCTGAAAGTCCATTCGATAGAGATGTAATCTTGCTGCTGCTGCTGTACCTGTTTTTGTGTTTAAATTGCAATCGAATCGTTTTACATTTGTAATACTTGCAAAGCAGTTTGGCCAAATCGTTATACCAAAACAAAAAAAAACAAAAAAAAGAAGAAAGTCTGAAAGCTTCAGACCAGAAATTGTTTCTTTATTCAGCCAAATTTATGTTTGGCTGCATATTTACAACAGTTTTTGCTACCGAACACAGACGCACACGTGGCCGCCCCCTTTTATGGAGGGGCAGAGACAAAAAGCATCATCCAAATTTCAATACATATTCTTCAGTCTGTCAGTCGATCCGATTTTCCGCTTTACGTTTTTCTTCTTTTCTTTTATTTTATTTTTATTTTGTTTTATTTTTATATATATTTTTTTTTGGTATTTTCTGTTGTTTTTCTGTGTGTTTTTTGTCAGAGGGCCAGGGCCAGGGCCAGGGCCAGCTTGAAATGCGCAAAAGTATTTTTGTGCGCATCAAATACCCGTACATTTGTATTATTTTAAATCCGCTTGCAATATTTTCAATTTGATTTTCAATTTAAATGGAAAGCTTTCTGCGCACAACATACCCAATAAAATACATTTTTCATGTCAATGCGAGTAAAGGAAAAAAGACAGGAGCAGCCTCGGTAAGAAGGCGGCACCATGTTGCAGGGGATTGCCAAAAATATGTACGAGCAAGCAATAATCAAATTTAGTTTTGAGTTCTGAGCATTACATATGACTAGAATTGGTTTTGTTCTTTCTTCGGAATCCAATTCGATGTACAGTGTACAATCAAGAAGCAATCAGAGAACGTTGCAGCGCGCCCTTTGAGTTTGCTCACTGCCCATGATAGTTATAATTAAATGAAATAAAACCCCCAATGCCCCCATGCCTCATTGTATTAATTAAACGTACATGTTTTCATAAAGATTTTCTCTTCTTTATTTCTTTTTTTTTTGATTTATTTTCACTATGTGGCTGCACTTCCTTTGACTTGGTTTCTCCCTCCCTCCAACTGGCAAACGAACAACAACAACAACAAAAAATCAGGTCATCAAACCACCTGGATGGCAGTGCTGCAACGGACACGTGCTCTGCAATAATTGCCGCAGCCGGTCCGTCAAGTGTCCGGTGTGTCGTGTGCCACTGGGACCCAGGGGACGCTGCCTGCTGTCGGATAAATTATTCACCCTGCTGGCAGAGAGTTTTCCCTGCGATGGCGGTAAGTTCAACCCACATTACTTGTTGTATTTATAACTTTTATCTAACTAATCGTGGTAAAACGATACCCAAATTAGCGTTGTCATTAGGCGACATCTGTCTTGGGTGTGCGTCTGTGTGTGTGAGTGGATGGATCTTGAGCCAAAATATATCAAAAGATATATCATCATCATCCAGCTGTCATTTAATTTGTGCCCAAAAACTTTTGAGTAGCGCCAAGTGTCAATTTTTTCACTTAAATCTCAGCTAAAACAGACAGAGAGAGAGAGACAGCGAGACTGAGAGAAAGTCCTGAAAGCAAATGAAAGCAAAAATGGTGAGGAGCGGCAAGTCAAGAGTGCTTGAAATGGAGCGCAATGGCTCATCTTCTGCTTCTGCTTTTGTTCTTCTTCTTTTTTTTTATAGCATAATTATGTAACATAAATTGCTAAAGTTTTTCACGCTTTATGCTGTTGCCATATTGTTTGGCATTGCGTTACATATTCCAGTTGTTTCTGTTGCTTCTGTTGTTTCTGCTGCTTATAGCTCTGGCTACGCTTAAAGTTTTGGACGCCCCTCGTTGCCATTTTCAATCTGTGTCGTGTCCGCCGTCCGTCCGCCCAACTCAACTTCAAGTGAAGTTTACATCGTAGGTAACAAGCGGCAACAATAACAAACACGAAAGATTCTTTCGCCGTTGTCTGCATTTGCTTTTACTTGTTGGTCTTCATTTTTGCCAACTTCCTGTGCGTTCTTTTCCGCTTGTACACGGTACCAGCAGAGTACGTGGGTTTATTACCAGCCAAAAGACAGCAGCAACAGCAAGCTTAAGATATTTATATTTTATAGAAGTGAATTATGAGATTTTGAATGGTTTTGGGGTGTTTAGTGTGAATTTCTTTTCGTTGCAATTCCAGAGGGTTTCAGGGATACTATTTACCGATTAGCGGGTATCTTACAGTCGCAATTATATGAACTGTATTCCCCACTTCTGTTTTTGTTTCCTCTCTTGTTTAGCTTAGTCTCTGCTTAGTAAGTTTTTATTTCTTCTACATTAAGTGTGCATTCTTTATGTTTTTGCTGAGATTTTCTGCTCCTCTTCCGGTTCCTGATCCCGTTCATATTTATATAAAGATGAAGAAATTTATTTACTTTGCTTTTTTTCTTCTGCTTCTATTTTCATTTGCCACTTAAACTTCTTGAGAGTTGCCTGGCCAAGGGGCAGGTGCAGGGCTGGTTTGTGTAGGGACCTAACGAGCGCAAAAGGACAATTCCAACTGCAGAAAAACTTGAAAATTTTGAGGCCATCAACAATTGTGCGTATGCCATGGAGGGGGGCACCCTGAGGGGCAGCTGAATGTACAGTGAATGACAGTGGTGGGCCCATGGATATTTATTCGTGGCAACAGTTATTGCATTTACATTTTGGGACCCATTTCTGTTGCTGTTGTTGTTGAACTTTTACCCATTTTGTTGTTGCAGGGAAAACCAACAAGGTGACTACGGACCAGGACCAGAACCAGGACCAGGCCCCGCAGGTCCAGCGAAAACTGAGCAGCGTCAACAAGTGCACAAATGAATATCATAATCAACCAAAAATGGCGCTGGCCAAGTCAAACTCCGGCAAGAAGTGCGGCAAACAAATCTCCAGGCAACTGCAGCTGGACGCAGTGGCAGTTGTGGTTCTGAATGGCAGACACAGCAGCGGTGCAGGTGCAGATGGAGATGGAGATGGGGATGGCGGTAATGGCGGGGTGCTGCAGCAGCACCAGCACCAGCAAATGCCAAAGGGAAATGAGGAAAATGCTCGAATTCGAAATAATGTCGCCGACAACAGAAACAGCAACCACAACAGCAACGGCAACAGCAACGGCAACGCCAACGGCAGCATCACCAGGAGGTGGCACAGTCAGGGCCAGGACGAGAAGGACCTGCAACGTTGCACACTGATAAAAGTGCAGCACCAGGAGAGTCGTTTCAACGAGCAGCAGAAGAAGTCGGCGCTGGAAGTGCTCGAGAGCAACAATATGCTCGTTAAACCAAAGTTAAAGTTGAGTAGAAAAAGTTGTCGGATTACAGGCAAAGATCAAGACGGATTGCGCTGTGATGAAGTTGCAAACATAAATACGGGGCAACACCCAGCAACGGGGCAGAAGGTGGAGGAGGAGCAGCTGGGGCAGAAGCAGGAGCAGGTGATGCAGTCAGCTGGCGGCAAAGGCCAGCTGCAATTTCAAAATTATCATTGCCCCACTGGGAAATCATGTATCTTAAGCTGCAGCAGCAGCGTCGCGCTGCTGAAACTTTCCCAGCCAGCGGCTGGCTCTCGGAACAAATTGTCAAGCGTCATAGATGGGGACGCCACCGCAGACGCAGCGGCACTGGGTGCCGGAGTGGCAGCTCCTGTGGCAGCCGAAATTGCAGCGGCCACCTTATCAGTGGGGAGCCATAAACAGGCGCCAGCATCTGAAGTAAATCAGGCAACGTCGTCGCTGGTTTCGGGGTCGGGGTCGGGGTCGGGCGCGTCGTCATCAATAAAGTCCTGCGAGTGGCAGCTGCTGAGGCATCTCAGCACCGAACACCGCCTGGCCGTGCTGCACTCCTACGGCACGTTCGGTGAGCGGCTGCACGTCCAGCTGCCGTCCCAGCAGACGGTGGCATGCCTCAGTCTGAGCGAGGATGTCAGTTTGGGCCACGAGAATGTCAGAGTGCACACATTTTTCCTGGCTGTCATACCGATCAGCGCAGGGCATGGGCATGCCGTCTTCCTCTGGCACCTGGACCGGCCACAGGAGGAGCCACACTTTGAGACTGTCATCGAGACACAGGGCGGGCGTGTCAAGTGGTTTGGTGCCGCCCACTCACTCAGGCGCAGCTGGCCGGAGATTGCTGCCACTGGCCATTTCCTCAGCTGCCACAACCTGCCGGAGAACGCCTGCGCAGCCTTTGATATCACAGTGAAACGAAAGTACCCCCAGCCCTAGACTTACGGCCAGCATTCTCCGCTATTTAGCTTTAGCCTAACCCTAATTAGTGTTTAGTTTAGAATATTAATTTGTGTGTGTGGAATGCGAAGACTGCAAATGAATTTCGCCCATTTATAATCTGTGTAATTTGCAACCAATTTTCATGGCATTCCATGTTGAAACAGTTGAAATAAAAACCGAAATACCAAAATATGCACAAGTGGAGCCATGGGAATGAAAAATCTCTTGACGAACTTGACGGTTGTGTGCTTTGTAAATTATATTTGCATTTTTTTAACGGATCGGCTCTTGTTCGTGTTCGCGTTCGTGTATTTATTCGCAAAAATGCAAAACGCAATTTGGAAATGTGTTTAATGTGCAATATTTTTAATTAATAAAAACATTTAGAAATTTGCTGGCCACGCAAATTGAACGTCATGTAAACATCGATGTTTTAAATACCCTGCATTGAATTGGTTAGGAATTGGTAAGGCATAAAGGAAGTTGCAGCTACCTCGCACACCGATACCACAGTATTTTTGGATCGTTGGGAATGCACACACTATTGCACAATTTCCCATTTTCCGATATTTTAATAACGTGCTATTTTGTTTTGCTGTTGTTGTTGTCAAGAGTATTCCGGTTTCGTGGCTCAATGGGTGAATGTTTCTTTCTTGTTGAAAAATAACACCGATATTTGCATTGCAGACCACCAGAAACGGGCAGCAGCGACTAGCGCTTGTCTGTTTGCTGCCTCCTGATAATTGACTTGCATGCAAATTAATGTTTTTTGCCCCGATATTGTTTTTGCTGCTCCTGCTGCTCCTGCTGCTCCTCCGTGTTCCTCCTGTTGCCCTGTCCGTGTGCGTTTGGCCGACAAACAGTAAACACGGGGGCCAAACCCATGAGTAATTTTCATCAGTGCCATGCAATACATAAATCTCTGCACCATCGATGTTTACCATATTTAAGGAAAAAACTTCAATTTTCATACAACAAAAATCACAGTGCCCACCAACTATACTATACAATAATACTATACTATACTATGCTATACCATACAGACTTTCTATATAGTCCATGTTTGGGTGCGCTGACTGCGTGTGCACGTGCAAATAAAGGAACGTTTTTTTTTATTTTGTTGCTTTATTATAAATTTTTTTGTGCGCACTCGACCCCAGCCTCGGTTTGGTTCGGTTTGCTTTTGTAGCCTTTCCACGCTGTCGCCTGTTTGTTTTTGATGAGCCATCATCATCATCATCAACATCTTATGCACTGCGCTGCCATTGAGGTATGGCATGCATGTGTATCGGGCAGTGCAGAAAAAGAAAAAAAAACTACGAGTTTATAGTTAAAATAAATTAAAAATTTCTGCATACGACACTTTTTGTCGCTCAACCTGACACATTATGTGCGCCTCTGATGATGAGGAGATGATCTGGTTGCCAACACGGAATA
Source organism: Drosophila obscura (assembly GCF_018151105.1). Classification (NCBI taxonomy): domain Eukaryota; kingdom Metazoa; phylum Arthropoda; class Insecta; order Diptera; family Drosophilidae; genus Drosophila; species Drosophila obscura. Next base: position 1,240,117 of record NW_024542736.1, on the reverse strand, counting down.
TGGTCGATGGAGGGGTGGAGGTGGACAATGAAAACACTGTGCTGCATCCTTAGCGGTCCATCAGGTAAATTAAAAAGGCCGATGCCGGATCGCAATTACGAAAAAAATTGGCAAAAATGATGAGCCAGTAAAAATGCAAATTTCAGAAAACAATTATAAAAACCAAAAAAATGCATCGTTTGGCGGACAGTCGACCCATTAAGGATATCAAAGAATGTTCGAGAGGTAATGCAAGCAATTGGTTCAGGAAATGCAACAGAAATGATTGAAAGCTGCCAAATTGGATACGAAAAAATCGTTGCTAGTTTTTGAACTCTCAAATGGAATTGAATTTGTAGTATTAATGATACTTGATAAATATACAAATCAGATTCTGATTGATTGATTGAAAGTTAATGAAATTGATAAGTATTTACTTTTATTCCGGTCCGGATCGGGTACTTATTACTGAAATGAAATCTAAGAAGCTCTCTGCTTGACAACCACATACCCAAGTTGCGCAATATTTCAGTAGCCAGCGCTCATTTCTTTATCAATTCCGGATATTTTACTATCGTACTAACATTTCATTTATTTATCGGGTTATTGGGCAGCTAAAAAAAGAAAAATATGGGAAATTCAATCGTAATTCGTAGGAGAGATAAGCGTTTCTGGTTCAGCCGGTTCTTCGGTTCTTCGGTTCGACTTCAACCCAGCAAAGCTTTCACGCAACTGCAAAGCGCCTTGGAGCAAGGCATATTAATAAATGAGGTAAGCAAATCCACAAAATGTGCTCTCACAATATTTTCTGGGGTTGAGTGGGGCAGCCAAAGGACTGACCCAAGTGTCTAACCGCCCAAGAACTCCTTCTTGTTCTCGTTCTTTGCATTCAACTGTGCATTCCAATCCTCTTTCATTCCCAGTCGGCACACTTTTTGTGCAACTTCATAGCCGTCTTGGCCAGCTCAAGGGGTGTTAAAACAAGGAGAAGAACGCTCACAGAACGCTCTCACTGTCTAACACACCTACCATTGCCTGTACAGACTCCTGCTGACAGGCCAACTCTCCCATTTCCTCTCTCTTCTTCAGCCAACCCTTCCCACGCGCACGACCCTTGCCCATACATAATCTCTCTCCTCTTTGTTAATATTTCTCCATTTTCGCGGACAAGGCGACGTTTGTTTTGCGACGCTTATTTTGTTTGCCAATTAGTTTTAATCGAAGAGAGCGCCCCACAGCCGCTTCTCCGGGCAAGTGCACAATCGCCGCCTCAATTGCTTTTCTAATTAATGCGTTGCGCCAATATTTGCCAGAGCACGTGTAATACAATTAATGAAATCCGATGTGCCCGCTGGCCCCAGAAGCAGCGGCAGCAGCAGACACAGACACAGACCGAACCCTACTCTGGCTGTGTCTCAGCGCCTCGAGCGTCGCGCGTCTTATTGTTCTTTCTTGCAGTGCAGCGTTCGGTCTAGTTCGGTCAAGCGGTCGCTCGGTCGATTGCGTAGCTATCGCTCTATCTCTGTGCCCTGTCGTTCGTACGTTCTTCTCTCGGAATCGGCTGTCAATAAAGCTCCAAACGCATACGTCATCCATTGAGTATCAGCGACGGCGGCGACGCGACCTCTCTTTGTTTTGTGCTTTTTCGTTGTTTTTGATTTTTGCTCAGTTTTGTTTTGCTTGGCTCTTCTGTTGCTGTGCCGTGGAGTCTTGTGCTGAAGCGGGAGAGAGGGAAACATGAGCAGCGAATTTGGTGAGTACCCTTTAAGGGGGAATATTCGTGTTAGGTATTTATTTTGTAACTAATCGAAAAAAACAATTAATTTGACAATTAAACACTCAGACATATAGCCAAAAAAAAGTTAAAATAGTGCCACATAATACAAAGTATTATGGAAGCATGAGCATGTATTTATTCCATCAAAAACAAACAACTATCCCCTGCTTAACAGATCCGCAAGGGTATCTAATGCGCGACTCGCATCTTTTTTTCTGTATTTATTTTTATTATATTTAGCATGTGGACTTTTTTTTGGCCACTGCTGTTAATTGACGAGTTTATGGTTAATCAATTAAATACGCATTGTTTTTTGTGTGTGCTTGTGGCAAAGTGCCAATAAATGAATCGTGTGCAAATAAATCGAATTTCGGGAAATTGATTTTGCCAACTACCTACTAATGACCGAAACTCTCATACCGACAGATGTGTTCGATGTGGTGGCCGGCGACACTGGCCCCCAGCTGCAGGCCTTTCGCAGCAGTAACCCGTTCGATGACGCCTATCAGGCACCAGCGATGCCCAAACAGCAACGGCAGGAGCAGGAGCAGGATGCCCATCAGTTGCCAATGCAACTGTTGCGGCGAGCCAGCGAAACAGTGACCGCCAGCATACTTGCCGATTTGGAGCCCGAAAAGGAGCATCTGTTGGGGGAATGTGCTGGCATTGGGTCGAACAGGGAGCGTCCCCAGCCACCGCCACGCAGCCATGGCCAGTCAACATTCAAGGGGCAGCAAATCTCAGTCCCCATGCTGGCAGACGGTGAGTGATACATCTAATTGTGCCTTGTGTGTGCAGGGCGGGGAGGGAGGTAGTAGGAAGCTCGTATGGGATTGTCGTCATGGAGAGCAACGACGATTTTGGTGCTCGAGCAGAGCAAAAATATTTGCAACGGAAATTCTTTTCGTTTTCCGCACAGACACAAGAGCCCAAGGAGGATGACAGGACCAGAGAGAGAGAGAGTGAGAGAGAGAGAGAGAGTGAAAGAGAGAGACATTCAAATGAACATACTTTCCGCACAACGTCAACGCTTTTGTTGGCCAACCAAGCGAAGTGGGTCTGAAGAGAGAGCGCAGACAAAAGGCACATTGCACACATGAAGAAGATGTGCATGCGAGTATGCAGATGTAGATACAGATACAGTTATATATATATACTATATACATATATATATGTATGTATCAGCATATATTCATAGTTTGCTTATTCAAAGTTTTTGTTTCACTCCGCAGTCTGCGCTTGAATTTGTGCAAACAGCGCTGGCAAGTTGGAGGACAGGCAGGCGGCAGGAGGAGGAGAAGCGTGCCGCATGCTGTGTCTAAAGTCGAATCACAGTCCCGGCTCAGAGCTGCCATGAGCTGATTGAGGCATTTCGATTTTAAGTGAACTCCAGATACTGCAAAGAGCATTCTGCTGGGATGCTTGTAAGAGCCATAGATACTCCCAGAGAGAGATACTCCACGCTTGGCAGCCGTATACGTAATATTTCCGTATATTGACGCCAGAATGTCTGGAATTGGCATGGCTGCCTGTCCCGGCTCATTCGCATGCACTTTCTTGGGCTGTCATTGGCACTGCCACAGCCACAGCCACATCCCTTGGCTACCAGCAGCATGCATTCAAGGCCCCAATGTGCCCACTGGGTGCCCAGCCCATGTGAGCCTCCCAATGCTCATGGCCGCCTGGACTAGTGCACTCCAAGCTCTGGCTACTTTCTGTGTGTTTATTTGTCAGTTGGCCCTTCTCTTTCGCCTGTTTTGGCAGGTGGTCGGTCGCGGCTTGTTTTTCAACGAATCCAACAGCTATTATTGTTGAAATGCTCATGCAGTTGCGATTGTTTTGCATCTGTCCGTGTCCGGGTAAAAACTTTTACCAGTGCCATTTCGGCGCTGTGCTTTTTGGACTATTGTGGCAGGGTTAACACTGCCTGCCAGCAATGGAATATTTCACACGAATAATGAGCTGTTTTAGTTGCGCACAAATGCCCACAATCAGACAAACTAACACGAAAGTCCCGGACTCACTCTGGGCACCGCTGATGCCGATGCTGATGCTGGTCCTGGCTCTGTCCCACAGGCATTCCATTCGGAAAAGTATGTTTCCATGAATATGCATTAGTCGGGGAGCTCATTTCCTGTGCATTCAGTTCGAGTTTTGCGCCACCCCACACCATCCCATCCCGCAACTGATTCTGCTCGAAAAAAGTCATATTTAAATAGATTCTCGCTGCAGGCCACAAAAGGGGGCCACCTACATAGCTAATGCCAGCTCGTTTATATTAAATAAATTCCATTTAAATGCTGCGTTTCAGGCAATCTCTCAAGCTCAATCTTAAATGGATGTATACCCCGATCTCCTACCTCCTACCTCCTGCCGCCTGCTTGCCTGCTGCCTCTGGTCGTCTGTCACTTTGGCGACGTTTCTGTTAACTAAAGCCAACATGATATACGCTTTGCACACACACAAACATTCTCGACTATTGATAAATGCAAGGCATGTGCCTGGTCTGTACCGGTGGAGAGTATTGTATGGGTACGGTACTGCGCTCAGGTCGGTTTATTACGTATACGCAGTGTATGACATTTATAAATGCCAACGTTGTGGCTGTTGTTGTTGTTGCTGGATGCTGCGCTGTGACTGAGCATAATGACTGCCAAATGAATGGGAAAATTTTCAACTTACATACCCATAGCCGTGTACACTGCACAGTGTAGACGCCCCTGACTTTTGTGGCACAGATGTGTGTGTGTGTGTGTGTGTGTGAGAGACTCTCCTTTCGACGCCATGTGCATTGACGTTGATGCGTTTTGCCCCACAGCATTTCGCTTTGACTTGCTGTATGCTGTACGCTGTATGCTGCACTTGCACTTGTCACGCAAACCGTTGACTGAGTTTTGAGTGCCACAGCTAATTTCTAAACTACGCTTAATCGAGCGCTTTCCCCATCGTTGTACCCAGTCTGTGTGTCTGTGTGTGTGTGTGTGTGTGTGTGTGGCATATCATCTTTGACTGTGTTTTTTCTTTTGCTGTTTCTATGTTTTTCTGCGAGTGACTGCCGAGTACTTTGTTTATTTGGTTTTTGCATTTGCAATCTGTCCTTTTATTTGCTTAGCTGTGAATGGGCTTTGGGGCTGACCTGTTTCTATTTCTATCTATTTTTTTTTTCCGTTGCGTTCTGTCTCTGCAAGCTTGAAGCCTGGAGCCAAGAAGCTGACAGTTTCCACTGATTTGCTGTTGACGTTGCAATATACTCGCATGAGCACTAAATTAGATGCGAATCGCTGAAGCGTGAGTTCATCTCTTGGCGGGAATGCAATGTGCTGGTGGTGGTGCTGCTGCTGCTGCTGCTGGGATGCTCGATGGAAGCCATCAGTGCTCTGTACATACAATATATTCTGCGTAAAGAAATTACATATTTTTGTTGTTGTTGTTGAATGTGCTTCCACGCACTGGTTAACAGGCAAGTTGCAGGTACATAAGAGGATGCAACAGGAATCCTTCTGTGCACACATTCAGAATACGACAACGACGACTCCGACTCCGACAGACGGCAAGGTGGGTGCGTTCCAGAAAGTATGATGGGGTGGTGGCATAGTTAAAAGGTGGCACGCTTAAGTAAACATAAACAAAATAAATGTATGTTAGGTACGGGGTAAAAAAGAGTGAATTGATATATGTATGCTGCAGACACGGACACGGACACAACACACTCAGACAAGAGTCCTGGAACTTGAAACTCTTTAGCAAAACACACACACAGCGAGCAGGGAGGATACCCAGCAGCAGTCATCATCATCATCAGCATCAGCATCCACATTATCGTCGTCGTCCTGTGCAATTTACCGTTTAAACATATTGAAAAAAGGGATCTGTAAATAATGAATAGTTGAATAACTCATATAAATCACTTGAAGTAGTTATGAGGGCGCCCACCCCAGGAAGTACTGCCAGATAGTTGCACTGGAGCAGCAGTGAATGAATCAGTAAAATATATAAAACAAATTTATGACACTTTTTGCAGTTTCCACTCCATGCCCGACTCTCCCCGTAAAAACAATTCTAATAATGAAAAGTGACAAAAAAAAAACGGGAAGATAAAGAAGAAGAAAGAGCAAAATCTTTCAACAACTTCAACAAGAACAATAAATTTTCCATTAGATCTTTAAGAAGTTTGCACCGATGTCGCTCTCTCTATCTCTCTTTTTCTCTCGGGTGAGATTTTCCAAACTTGTTTGGGTTTTTGCCTTAGCCCTGAATCCCGGTGCCTGTGTCCTGTGGCCTGTGGCAAAAGTGTTTGCCTTGATTCCAATTAACACCTCAGATGTGTACGCAACTCATTGTCCACGATGCAAAGGCGAGTGCAACGATGCTGCCAGACTTTGGTACGCTCGGGCATATGACAAGCGAATGACAAAAACTTTTACAGTCGCCCGGAAATGCACTCGTCGCCATCTCCGGGGCAGCGTGAGAGCGGAGTGTCTGTTTTTTGTGCGTCAGTTGCAGTGCCAGTCGTCGTCGTCGTCGTCGTCGTTGTCGTTGTCGTATAATTTGTGTGGAAAGTTTCGCCAGCAATTGAAAAGCGAAATTCTGTGCATCGCATCTATGGCGCGCTGGCTTTAAAAAACTTTTGCATTATTTTCGTGCCTGGTCACTTGAAAGTTGCTGAAAATATGACAAGATAAAATTCCGAAAAGTGGCACGGGGCAACTGCGCAAAAGCTCAACGATAGCCCCCGCTCAATTGGCAACAATGGGCGTGAACGAAAGTCTCAAGAAATATACGCCCCCCCCTGCCTGGTCAATGGTGGGAGAGGTGTGGTGTCCCTCTTCTGCCCAAAGGTAATAATCAATGGGGCGAGCTGCAGGCCCAGGCCCCGACCGTGGTCTTTGGAGTGCAAAGAAAGCCTTAATGACCCGCCCAACTTGCAGTTGAAGTTGGCTCAACATTTTCTGTGCTGTCTTTTTGTTGTCCTGCCACTGCCGAGTGCAGGGCATGAATATGAAATATCACAGAGAATTGCTGCCCCTGCCCCTGCCCCTGCCACTCCCCCCCATTCAGCACTCTACCAGTGGCTCTCCAGCCACTTGATTGCAGCCGAAAGTCCTGTCTTACAATACCTTTACTGTGCTGCGCTGCGCTCGCTCTCTCTCTGCTCGCTATCTCTGCTGACACCTTTGCACAATTTATGCATAATTTTTTTCCCATGCCTGACGAAAAAAAAATGAAGAAAAAAGAACTACAACATTTCGGTGTGGGAAGAACTTTTAAATGAGGCACATAATTCAAAAAAATGGTGCAGGGGGGCGATGTGCTATCATTCCCTTAGCTTTGCTTTGCTGCCATTTCCCATCTTCCATTTCCCATTACCCATTTGAGTGCCATCCTGAGGCCATGCCGCTAGACAGTTTGTTATTGCGAAGATATTTTAAATTAATTAGCTAAACTTAAATATTTGCCCATTGCTCAAACGCGAACTTCTCATTGAACTTGCAATAGGCTCGAAGCCACAACTGAACCGCTGCTGAACGCAACTGAACTGAAATGGCAAATATTTACCGAGCGTACATAAGTTTCTTTGTTGATTATTGGGGTGGGGGGCTAATTAATTGATAAGCAAACGCTCGTAATCATAATTATGCTCGAGGCTAAGAGGCTTGTTAACGGCGGGTAGGGGTAGGGGAGTGGCAGTGCACTTCTCTTAAATGTTAATCGATGTTCTAACTCTGTTTAATGTTTACTAACTTGATTGCATGCCCAGTGCTCTCCCTATTAGCAGCAGGCAACTCTTTCAATGTCACGCTGCTGTTAATTCCATTGTTTTTTTTCCTGTTAATAATCCCATATTTTTCACAGCTCTCACTCTCACTCTCGGCGCGCGCTCTCTCGCCCGTTGTCTTCCAATTTGTTTGCTAATTTTAAAATATTAAACAAATATTTTATGTATCTCTCTCTCTCAGAGACTGAGTGTCTGTATGTTTTTTTTATTAGCATAAGATAAAATATATATGTATATACGGCACAGACTTCATATACGAGATGTGCGATGCTTTCCATGAAAATTATAGTAGGAACCAGTGGAGAAGTCAGGTGTCAGCCGGCATCGAATGCGATTAGTTATCATTTGGCCTTTAATTCAATCGGTTCGGTTGGGCTTCTCCCTGCATAGAATTTACTACGTAATGTTCCATGGAAATTGTTAATTTTTGTGCTGGTTAAAAACTCATTTATTCATAGAAAATTGTACAGGTGAGTGTTCGCTTCGGTGGGGGTGCGGAGTGGAGGGTAGCCGACAACAAATTGACTTAGCTTCATTCAACATTTCGGCAAAATCTATTAAAAATAATTGTGTGTGTTTAACGCATAATGGGGAAAAAATGTATAACACAGAGTGCACAAGATTATTAAAAAAGTTCAGATTGCTGGTTATTATTATTTTGTTTTAAAAATTTGTTTATTTAATATTTTATATTCAGTTAGTTTAACGGTGGCATTTACCCATTCCATGGCTGATTATAATTTATTTTTAATGTAATTATAAATTAATTTTAAACTAAATTGTGTGCTGAACTAGCTGGGCAGCAGCAGAGGGCTTTTGTCTTTGTCTACCGAAATTGTTTGCTGGGTAATTGCTTGTTGTGGTTCGCTTTTGTCGGTACGGCTGTTGCTGCCTCTTTCTCTCTCTCTCCCTCTGAGTTTTTATTAGTTTCCTATTGCTCTCGCTGGATGACAGCAGTGGTGGAAATACTAACTAGAGATCAGCTGTGGTTGTAGTTAGGAAATATATGAATAAATCTAAGGTCAACAATGGAATGGAAAGACTAAGGGAGCCAATCTCTCGCGTGGGATGGAAAGAGCTGAATTTATGTGTGGATTTTAGAGCAGAGTTATACTATGTTAATGTTCTCTCCCGCTGAATGATTGGTGTTGGATAACCCCAGAAGATCAGCTGTGGATAGCCACCTGTGCGTATGAGTGATATCTGACTAAGTGCAGTGCCCATGCTGGAATCGATCTCTGAGATAGTTATCTATGCATGGATCCATGTTTTCATCTGCTAAGATAAATCAATGCTGATGGAATATTTACAGAGAATTAAATTGATTTCCTATAAAGTGAGCAAAAAAAAATATAACCTTCTGCTGATTGATTCAATTCAATACATTAAATCCATTTTGGGATATACATATCTTGATTAAGAGACCCCCCTTTTTGGGATTATGACACCCCATCTCCCATTTCATTTCGTGTGCGTATGAAAAGGTCGCATGATAGCCTGAAGACTCAGCGGCGACACGTGATCCAGGGGATACAGATACGCAAACAGACTGCCAGATTGTCACACGGTGTCGAACTGGAGCTCGAATTGGCGCTAAATATTTGCGGACAATTAACACGTAGCAGCGCCCCGGCAGTTGGGTGACAAATGCCAAATGACAAGCAGATTGTCTTCTAAAATCAAATACAAATACGAGTCAATGGTGTCGAGGAAATACAAAAAAAAAAAATGTAACAGAATCCAAAATCAAATCAACTGCTGATTGCATAGCCTACACACACACACACACACACACACATACACATACACAGACACAGACACAAATAGACACACAGTCACAGTCTTGCATAATAATTGTGAGAATTGAGATTGAAAAATTGTCGTTATTAGAGCAGCGCTTCATATGCAAAATAGGAGGAGCCACAGAAGTCTCCCATCCAATTAGCACGGCTGGAAGTCAGTCAATTGGCCGGAATGGTTCGACAGGCTGTCGACAGGCGGACCGGCATTAAGTGCGCTAATTATAAATGGAAATATTTATGTATTTCTTAGGCTCCTGGCAGACCTCCCACCCTGTCCTGCACCCTGTTCCGAGTGCAAAAGTGTGAAGTTGTCGCGGCAACAATAAGGGCAATTATGGCGCAGACTCGCAGAGGCTGTGGCCCCAGAGTCAGTGCCAGAGCCAGAGCCAGTGCCAGAGCCAACTCGACACACCTGTCGACTGGCAGGCTTTGTCGTGGCCTGGCGAAAACAATTTCCTTGCCGCCAGCAGGGTTATCATCATCCTTGCATCGTTGCTCTGCTGTCGTCGTTGCATCCACCACTCTTTTGAGGGTCTCCGTGGCGCTGGAGCTGGTGCTGGTGCTGGCGCTGGGGCTGGGGCTGGGGCGCAATCAACGCTTGTCAATCTTTGTTGCAATCTTCATTTTGCCATCGTCGACACCACCTTGAGTAGTACGTAGTACGGGTATTACAGGTAGTACGTAGTACGTTGTATGAAAGCCGCACTCGGCTGCACTTTGCAATTTAAACGTGCCGACTGCCGACTGCCAACTGCCGAGATGCCAGCACCGTTGACGTGGGGGCTCTTCTGCACCGGTTTTTACTTATGCATGAGCTGCAGAAATGAATGCAAAATGGGTTAAATGCAGCTTGTTAGCGCTTCCATTCGATGGTTTTGTTCGCTTCGGTTCGGTTCCCCATGCTCCATGCCCCATGCCCCATGCCCCACACACACATTGTGCACTCTGCAGCTGTCCTGCAGCGGCGGCTCTGACGTTGACATATCTATTAAAACATTTAAATCTGTTTGCCACTTACAGCTAAGCGCAGCAGACAGCAACAAAAGCAGCAGCAGCAGCAGAAAGGCTGACAACATGACACAGGATCAAGGCAGAAACGGCAATGGCAATGGCAGCGGCAACGGCAACTCTGTGCCACAGGACACACAGAGTGGCAACACTCCCCCCGCGCTGCATACGAAATTAGACATACAAAAATTCCCGGAAGACTACAACAAAGCGCAGACGGATGGCAATGGAGTTGGTGTCGGTGTCGGTGCGGGTGGAGCGGCTGGCGATGCCACACAAAACGCTGCAACAATAATTTTAACGCCGACATCATTAAATTTAACAACAAATACAACACAAAATGTTGCCGGTAACAATGCGGGAGCCCTGCCCATTCCTAGTGGCGTCGGCGGCGGAGGCGGCGGAGAAGGCCAGAGCGAGGAATACAAAGGACCCAAGTGGTAAGTGAAATGCTCATGTGGCCCGGATTCCGGACTCCTGCACCATTGTGCGGATCCATGCTTAACCCTTTGAATGCACTTCCGGCGGGACAGGCAGTGCCAGGCCGCGTCGCGCCGCCATTCACACTTGCATTGCACGCGTTTTTCGCATATCCGGTCTTTGCTTTGCTTTACTGTGCCTTGCTTTGCATTTGGTTTTCTATTTCTATTTCTTTTATGCGCTAACAATGGTGCTCATGGTTGCTGCTGCCGCTGCTGCTGCCACACTAGGCACCCGCGCGTGCATCCGCCTGGCTGTGGATTCGCGACTGGGTCCCAATTCCCGGGTCGTCGTCGCCGTCGTCGTCTAGTCGCAGTCAAGCCTGATTTCTTTTTTTGTATTTTTGTTGTCTCCTTTTTGGCAGTGACACTTACTTTAATAGCTGGCGAAATGCCTTGCTGGCTGCCGGCATTTATTCTCGATGTTGTTCTCCGTGCGGGGTGCAGACAACGGCACAACGTGGCGTATGAGTTACTGCTGTGTAGCTGCTGTTGCTGGGTTATGGTGTTGTGTTTAACACAATTTGTGTGGCCTGGCCCCCGGGGGGGTTTGTTCTATTGTGGCGAGGCTGTGTGGCTTTAGCTCTCCGTTTACTTGGATACTTTCAAGAGCAGGGCAAAGAAACTGTAGGCATTGTTGATTGTCTGCAGAGGGAACACACACAAAAGTTAGCAATGGAGTGGCAGAGTGGCACAGTGGCAGAGTGCAGGCTGATATTCTCCCCTGTCTCACCTTCACGAATATGGGCAGACCAATTTCAAAGAAGACTCCGGCTCGCACCTTGACGGGTCGCTTAAGGAACTCCATGTAGCAGTTGAGCAGCTTGCGCGTGGGCACCGAATACTCCAGCCAATTGGTGTGGAACACGCTGTTGGTCAGGGCGCTGGCATGAAAGGTCAGCTCGTTGCCGTAGTAGCAGGGCAGGAATATCTGGAAAATCATCACGGCCACAAACTGCAGTGTGGTGAGAAAGAGACCCGGCTGCTCCCTGAAGCTCATGTGGACCAGCCGATAGGCGCTGAAGCAGATGATGAAGGCGCTAAACACCACCTGAGCGAGGACATAGGGCGAGACGAGCACCTCGCACTGCTGCGTCAGGCGACGCACACGCGTGTGCAGCCGGAAAATGGCACGCAGCTGGGCAGCGGCTACCTGCTCGGGGGCCTGCTGCAGCGCCCTCAGGCGCAGGTTCATCACCCGATAGAGCAGGGCGATCTGGAACATGAAGTAGCAGCCCATGGTGTCCAGCAGGATGTTGGACAAACAGCACAGCGTCATGGCAATCACATTGTAGCCCCAGGCATAGTAGTAGCGTTTCGGGGTGCGCCACTCAAAGGGCACATAGTAGCCGAAGGGCAGCTCGTACTCCTCCTGAACGAGCACGCTGGAATAGCCCATCGAAGCCACAAATAGACTGCCCCCGATGTAGACGTAGAAGATGCGCTTGAAGTGCATCTGCTGGCGATGCCAGAACTCCAGTTCCTCGCGACTGCGTAGCTTATAGGCGGGATCTTGCTCCAGTTCGTGAATGAACTGTGAGACCTGCTCTCGCCGGTACCAAATGTTGATGAGCTTGGTGACCAGAGCCAGCTCCGTCACCGACATGTACAGCACCTGGCCAGCCTGCTCGAAATCGGCTGAGGTGAGTGCCTCCAGCCACATGAGCGCAATGTAGGTGAATGTCAGCGGCAGATGCAGCACGAATGGATAAATGCGTTTCATCCGTGCCCAGAGGTCGGTTCCATTCTCGTCTTGCCACTTAAGCAGACCCGCCCAGCGCTGGACCGTAATCAGAAATCGAACTGCAGCTAAACGATCCGTGGACTCCATTTTCAGTGATTTAAATAATTTTAAAATGGAAAAACGAATGACTTTTGGCTGCCTTTATAGACTTTTGGCCTTCCAAAACGGTCACCCTTTCACGTAATTCCGAACTAGGGTTGTATTCTTGATTCGTTTGCCGCTGGAGCACACTTTTTCGATTCTAGTTCGCATTTAAATTGTACAAATAAAGCCCAAAGAAGGTGGCTGGAATCCATTGAATGATTTATTTTTACTTAATTTATCATTGAATCGAGTGGAACTGGTTCTGCTCCAATGATGTTCCAGCCCTGATTCGTTTAGTTAATTAGCCAAAATATTTATACACATCTAAGGCAAAAGCAATTACAATAATTATCCCACTGACATAATGGGGAGCCATTGATTGTCTGTGTCTCCTACAAAATGTATCAGTCACGCAATGCCGGACAAGAGTGGGTGGAGTACAGACAGACTTGAGTTGAGGAGACATCCTGCTGCTGCTGCTACTTGAAATTTTCAGTTCATCAAAGGCTGTCAGGAAGTTCATGTGCCCTTTGACCGAATATCTTGACAAATGTTCTGAATTAAAAATAATGAAATATTTTTATTGAATCTATGTACGATATTATTTAATTGAATGTTTATTTATTACTTGATTGGCAGCTCTCTGCCCGATCTTTGCTAATTTCTGTTGTTGCTGCTTTTTGCGGACTGCTTTTGTTTTCTGCCCTTACTGCTTGCTTCTCTGCTGGACTGCTTGTGTACTGTTGATCTGCTGCTAATCTCGTTCTTCTGTTACTGCTGTTACTCCTTCTCTGCTGTTCTGATTGTTGTTTTACTGTTCCACTGTTAATCGCTTTTAATATTATTATTTTTAGAAAAATTCGTTATAGCCATTTCCAAAGTCGTAACCTTCAGTCTAGCTATAGAATCTGTTGGTCTGTCGTGGCTTTCGAAATATATCTAAGTAAATCTCCGTTCAAAATTTGCCATTATTTACTCTAAAGGCCAAGAATTATTTAAATTAAAAGTAACATTTATTTTCTCTTAATATTCTTTATTGCAACTCGTAACACCTTTTATTCAAATTATGTTAAATATTCATCATTCATCTCATTTGGAGACATTCAGCAGGAGGGCAAAGAAACTGTAGGCATTGTTGATGGTCTGCAAAAGAGAAGGAAAATCAATTAGTTTACTATATTGTGGTGCACCTCCTAAAACAGATAAAAACCTTTACGAAAATTGGCAAACCAACTGCAAAAAAGTTGCCCGCTTTGATGGCAACAGGCCGCTTCAGGTGTTCCATGTATCCATTGAGCAGCCTGCGGAGTGTGGGCCGGCTGTGGAGCCAGTTGGTGTGGTAGACCTCGTTGGTGAGCTGATGGGCATAGACTGTGATCTCGTTGCCGTAGAAGCAGGGCAGATAGATTTGAAGTATCATTACGCTGACAAATTGCAGCATGGCTATGAACTGGCCGGGATTGGCGCGGATACCCACATGCTGGAGACGATAGCCGCTGAAGCAGATGATCAGCGCACTCAGAATGATCTGCGAGAGAATGTACGGCGACACAATTGTCTGGCAGGTGTGGGTCAATCTGCAAAGGAAGGAGGAGTAGCAATAAAATATTTATTATATATTTATTATGAGAATCTTCGAACCTGCGCACACTGTGATGCATCCTGAAGATCTGACGCAACTCCTGGCCAAAGTAGCCTTCATCCGACGTATCCTTTAGAGATCTCAATCGCATGCCCAGCACTCGATACAGCAGGGAGATGTGGAACAGGAAATAGCAGCCCAGCGTGTCCAGTGTAATGTTCGAGATGCAGGTCAGCGTCATGCCCGCCATATCGTAGCCATAGGCCAGCCAATAGCCACGCTCGTTGCGCCAGTCAAAGGGCACGTAGTAGGCGAATGGCAGCTCGTAGTCCTGCACAAAGAGCACTCCAGTGCAGCCGCTGTAGACGACGCCCAGGCTGATCAGTATATAGATGTAGAAGAACCACTTGAAGTAGCGCTGCTCCCGTTGCCAGAGCTCCAGCTCTGCCTGGGATCGCAGCTGAAGCTCCGGCGCCTGCTGGAACTCGTGCATCAGCCGCCAGGCAGCCGAGCGATGATGCCAAATGCTGAGTATCTTGATGACCAGCGCCATCTCCGTGATGGACATGTATAGCACCTGGCCCGCCTGCTCGAGATTGCTCGAGACGAAGGCCTCCAGCCACATGAGTCCGATAAAGGTGAAGGTTATGGGCAGATGCAGCAGAAAGCGATAGTTTCGCTTCACAAAGCTCCATACAGTCCACCGCTCCCCCTCTGATAAGGACCAGGGCCAGAGGCCAAAGAGTCGCATGACCTGCAGAATCAGGTGCATGGACGAAATACTATCCTGGTGGCTGTCCATTTGGTTAGCGTTTGTCGGCAGTTGCTAAAGTCTGGGGGGGTTTTATAGTGCCCAAGGAGCACGGCAATTAGCAGCAATTATATTTACATAATTTACCTGAGAAACAGAGACACACGAAACTCCCGCACGGTTGGTTTTCCTTTCCCTTCTTCAGTATATTCTGAGCGCTCAAACGGAGTAGTTTTAACCCTTTTCGAGGAACTTCCTGTTGGCCATGCAGCCTGCGCTCAGTGTACACAGAGAGCAGCATTGTCTCTTGATAGATGATGAGTTCTCATGAGAGATATTGACATGACCAGGTATGTCCAAAATATATAGCCTGTGTTCTTCTGCTCAACGTCCTGCAGATTCCAGACCTCCTCTGCGTTAACGATTAAATTGCATAAAGAAACTCCAGTAGCGACGATTCTCTTCACATTGTGGAGCTACTAGTTCTTATCTCCCGTTGGCCGAATAGTTGTTTCCACTTAATAAAAAAATGGCGCAAAAAAAAAAGAATTCTCAATGTTCTTTAGTTCGTGACATTCAAAATGCAAGCATGAATATTCATGCTTATGCATGCCGATCCGCACGCTGAGAGCAGTTTCGGTCGGCACAGAAATGCACACAGCAGATAATGTACACAGCGAGAGCGAGCTTAGAAATAGACAGAGAGAGAGCTCGCTTCGATAGGGAGAGCGCTCGCTTTTTAGGGCAAGCAAGCAAGTGCAGAGCTTTATTAAGCAGGTAGGCGGCTGAAGGCAAGCAGCTTTTAGGTTTCGGCTGCGCACAAATATTTTTGTATGCACTTTGAGGTTGGGTCCGAAGAATGCGGAGCCAAGCTGGACATGGCATGGTCTTCGTTTTTGACTATCATTAAACTCGTTATTGAATTAACCATTTTGATGCGTTGCTTGCAGGTGGCGTCACATTGTGCTGCATTGGTCGCTGATTTCGGAGCATGTCGCCCTGCTGGTCATCTTTCTGGGCATCTGGGCGATGGCCTGGATTCTGCTGCGGGAATTCTCCGAGCCACAGACCGTCATCATGCGCATTGCATTCCTATTTGTGGGCGCCCAGATATCCGGCATTCTGGTGACATTTGTGCACTTGCCCGACATGCTGGGCATGCTCTTCTTTGGCGTGCTCTACGCCAATTTGGGGCTGGCCAATTTCGAAGGCTATCAGGGATTTGAACTGTTTCTGAGGTAAGAGTGCGCTGCGGTGCGGGCTAAGAGGGCAGTTCCCAATCGAAATGTGTCTAAACTTCTAACAGGGAAATGGCTCTGATCAATATCATGCTGCTGGCTGGCCTCGGACTGGACGGGGATGCGTTTAAGCGCCTGTGGTTTATGATTCTCCGCCTAACGCTGCTGCCCACAATTGCCGAGGTGGCGGCCATCGCCGGACTGGCTTACCTCACCCTTTCGATGCCCTGGCTCTGGGGCATTACTTTGGGGTGAGTGTTTGGGGTTTTGGGTTGTCTCTGGCTTGGGTTGATTGATTGGCTATCAATGTGCATTGCGTAATCCCCACAGTTTGGTCATCACCGCCATATCACCGAATGTGGTGGTCACCGTTATGCTCAAGCTGAAGGAGGATCGTCTGGGACTGAACAGTGGCATACACACCCTCATCTACGCGATGACCACATGCAACGATGTGGTGTCCATCTTCATGTTCGGCGTAATAATCAGCGTCATCTTCTCCACAAGTGCGTTGTGCCACACAGCTCGAGTGTCTGTCTGCCTGTCTACGGATGAGAAATAAATACTTTTGCTTTTGCTTACAGCCTCGCTCACCCAGCAAGTGCTGCAAGGACCCATTGGCATTGGAATTGGACTCGTTTTTGGTTATCTCTATGGCATGATGCTCCAGTTCTTGCCGTCTCGCAACGCGGTAAGCCCTGTCCATACCAGACAAAAGGCATAGACGTAGACGTACACGTATACGGCAGACGTGGTAGCGCACTCTTTTGGAGTCCGTGGAGGCGGCTGCACTTAAAATGCACATTCAGTGAACACTTAGACACTCAATCAGCGCATTTAATGATGCAAAACGCGCACAAGCACCGATGGGATTGGGCAGGCAGTGGGTGCCATATGCACCCAGTAGAAGATTTTCTCTCTCTCTCTCTCTGTCTTGTGTGTGTGTGTGTGTGGGTGCATTTTGCATAAAAAGACACTTACATGCAAAGCGGCAACGACGACGACGACGACGAGGACGGAGCTGGCGACATTTGCGACGACAGTTACTGCCAGCATCTATGTGAAGTTATGCTGGGGACATTGTGGCAGCCACAGCCGCAGCCACAGCCAGTGCCACAAAACTCATTGCCGCAACTTACACCGCTAATGGCGCGCATAATCAAACGCCATGGGTGGTGCCACCAAATGCAGAGACACACACACACACACACACACACCACATAGACCTCTCATAACTTTTGTTTTCTGTAACGCGCGGGCTGGCTCGCCTTTGCCTTTGCTTTTGCCATCGTTGTCGTCGTCGTCGTCAAGTGGCATCCGCAGCCACGCGGCGCTGCAGTTTGTACAAAAATTTCACGCTGTGCGACGTTGAAGTCGCTGCATCCTTATATCCTTGCATATTTTACACACACACACACACACACACATAGAGCTACAGGCTATTCACAGTTCACAGTGCGCATCAGTGGGGGTTGGGGGATGAGGGACTCGCCCTGTGTATGTGTGTGTGTGTTGGTGACTGTCATCAGGCCTCGGTTTTTGGTCTCAGCATCTTCTCGCGTGTCATTGGTGCTGCTTTTATTTTATTATGATTACGCAGTCTCTTGTAATTTCCACTGTCACCTTTCCACGCTTCGCATTTTACGCTTTTCTTTTGCGTTGACATTTTTTTTTTGTTCAATACGACATTCGGGGGCAAACGTCGCCAACTCCTTGGTGTAGAGAGAAAACTGCACTTATTATATACTAGAAAAATTAAAAGTTCAAGCGCTGGAGAGGAAAGGAAAGTCGCATTTTTGCTTCGCCTTCGCCTTCGCTTATCGAGTGTCCGGCCAGGCAGGTCGCCTGGTCGCCTAACGAAGCGCAATTGAATGCAATTTCATTCGATTTGAGCGAAAATGCAGCTTAAACCTTCTAAATCTGTGGACAAAGGAGTAAAGGAAAATTGAATTGCAGCGATTTGCGGTGGCTGCCAAAGTGAGTGCTCCGAAAGGGGGGTTGGGGGGCAAGGGAAAGCCAGCAAAGGACGAGAAGCCACATCAGCAGCAGCACCAGCAGCTGCAAAATTAAAAGATTTCAATCAGTTTCAACACCTGTCCAGAAAACCAACAAGCTGCACGTCTGCAACGACTAAAAACGAGTAAAATATACAAAATATAAGACAGAACAGAGAGAGAAAAGATAGCTTTGTTGGAGGCGAGGTTTATCAGATCAAAATCGTTGTTCAGGCCATTTAGCTACAAGTTTTTCAAGTTCCTAACTAAAAAATTTAGCATGCAAGCAAAAGCCAAAAGAACATCAAAACGAACAAAACGAACAGAACGGTGGAAAACGGGGAAAGGAAAATGTGAAGAAGAGAGAGAATTCTTTTTTTGTTTCGATACGTTGCGTATACGCATCCTGACCACACGGCGCACTGTCCATCAAAGCAGAAACAGCTCAAACAATGGGGAAAATGGAGGTGGGGTTGTGTGGTAGAGGAAAAACAGTTTCCATCAGAGTTTTGTAAAGTGATTTGGGTTTTTTCTTTGTTGTTGTTGTTGTTGTTGTTGCCTGCCTAACTCAACCATTTTCCCATCCACTCTTTTCACATCTGTCTTTTGATTCATCCCTTGCAGACATACGCAAATGGTCTCCGCTTCGTGCTGACCATCTTGGGCGGCACCATCGCCGTGATGGGCAGCCGCGTCATTGGCTATACGTCGGCCGGTGCCCTGGGATGTGTAACGACTGCCTTTATTGCGAGAATTGGCTGGAGGCGGGAGGAGAGCAAGCTGACACCGCAGCAACTGCAGGCACATCAGATTGTAAGTTGAAAAAAGGGGACGGTGGGATGGGACTGTGACTAGCTTTTTTTTTGATGCTCTTGAGAGTGTTTTTGGTCGAGCCTTTGCGTAACTGAGTGCTTTGGGGGCATGGCCATATGGACCCACCTGTTATTTTTTCGCTTTGCCTTTTTGAAAAATGTAGCATGCAATTTCGTGCCATTTTTTATATGATTCGTACGCCTACGAAGGAGCAACACAGCAACGGCAACAGCAATGGACAGGAAACAGCAACATCAGCCTCCATTTGGGTGTGTGTGGAGACTGGTGGTGACTTTTGCTAGGTAATTTGTGACATCACGTCCTTGTGCCATGTCAGAGCTGGATGTTAGTTCTCGATTTGTTTTCTTTTGAAACCGTTTGGCTAATACCTTTAGCCCAGCTGTTGTTGTTGCTATGCTTCATTTTTATTTCTGTTACTGCACTTGACTTACAAGTTAAAGTTTTTCCAAGAGTTTTCCTATGCTGCTGCCTGGCCAGCCAATGGCTTTTAATTGCCTCCTTACGGGAAGGAAACGACATAAGCAGCAGTCCTAATTGAATGCCAATTGGGAATATATTGATCTAATCAGAATTTATGAACTTTATCTCATGCTCTCTCTCTCTCTCTTTCTTTCCTTCTCTTTTTCTGTTTTTCTGTTTCTTTTGCTGCAGGCCAGTGTCCCCAAGCGTCTGGATCTGCTGTGGAAGTTCCTCAAGCCCGTCTCGTTCGCACTCATTGGCAAGGAAATTAATTTCAGTGTGCTGCAGGGCCATGTAATCGGTTATGGGGCATTGCTGGTGCTGGTCGGAAGTTTGGTAATTAAAACGGTCGCCCGCCGGTGGCCCTGCCGGTGGCTCTGCGGATGGGGAATGCAACAATGTTCTCCGTTCTCCGTTCTCCGTTCGCCGTTCGCCTTGCCACTTATTTAATTTCTTTTCGGCTCTCACTCAGCTTGTGCAGGGAATAGTACACTACTCGGCTGTGTGACGGTCCCCGCGGTCCCAGTGGTGGTGTGTGGCAAGGGGTACGAAACGTACAGCGGTGAGGTGAACCGAAATGAAAATGTTCGGGCACCGCAATGCAAATGTTACCTGCACACAACAGAAAAGAAAGAAAAAAAAAAACAGAGCACGGAGAACGGAGCAGGGAGAACGAACGAAAAAAAAAAATGACTGAGAGAACTGAGAGAAACGACTAACCAGAGATGACCCTTTTCTTGTTCTCGTTTGCAGTTTCGCTTGGGTTTTGCATATTTATCCACATATGGCGGAAATCTGTCGAGAAAGGAACGTGCCTACATTACAATTTCCGGTTTTCCCAAAGCAACTGTCCAAGTAAGTTTCCCGTTCCGCGTGTCATGTTGCTGCGGTTTGGTCCCCAGTCCCCCCAGCTCGACCTCTGCCCTTCTGCGCGTCTCCTGAATTGGTGGGAACTTTTTATTTCCGCCCCTTCGTTCAGTGCGCCCGTTGCCTGGCCATCCCAGCACCGCCCTGCTGGGGGGCTTTGTCTCTGTTTTCGACCAAAATGCTTAAGTTATACACGAATTCGCAGGTCGTCTACGTCGAGGACTATGTCTACTCTCTCATCTCTCTCGCCCGGCTGCAGTTGGCATGGAAGCCTTTTGTTTGCAGTTTAACCGCAAACGGACATTTTGTTTATGTCGCCTGGCCAATGCGTGTGTGTGGCTGTGTGTGTTGCATCTGTGTCTGTGGTTGTCTGAAATTTAAATGTTCCGCTGGCTTACTAAGCCGCCTGCTGCTGTTGCTATTACTGCTGCTGTTGCATGTGTCTTATTTTGAGTTTTCGGGCCAAAGCCAACATGTGGCATGTGGCACTGTCGCTCGCTGGCTGCCTGCTCAACTTTTGCCCTAATATGCGGTCCGGCGGCGGCCACATATTTCACTGTCCACCTCCGTTTTCCTTTTTTTGTTGTTGTTGTTGGCTTGCTGTTTTACTGATTTAATTAAAATTTTACAGCAAAACCGTATTTAATCTGCTTGACGCTGCGCTGTGCTCATATCACTCATACGCAGCGGCTGCCTGTTCTTAATTTGAGCCATCTAATCAGTGTGCCCTTCCTTTCTCCCTCTCTCGCCCTCTCTTTCTCTGTTTCTGTCTATCCTCCAGGCGGCACTGGGTCCCGTGGCACTGGATCTGGCACGTGCTGCCAGCGTGGCCAACGAAGCGCAGCTGGCCCTGGCGGGCAATGTGCTCATCATCTCAGTGCTGGCGATTATATTCACGGCGCCACTGGGCGCCATTCTCATGCTGCGGCTAGCTCCGCACTGGCTCAAACATGGCGATGCAGTGGATGAGGCCACCGATGCCTCCCCCACTCCAACTACAATTGTGCCCGAAGCTCCCTCAAACGCATACAAAAGGGCATAGACGGAGCTGCTGCTGTTGCTGTTGCTGCTGCGGGGTAACGATCTTGCCCTGCATTTGGATGCCATTAGGCTTAACTCTCTCACTTAACCAGAACTCCTCCAGCTAAAAGTTTTTAATCCAACTGTGTCGATGGTTGTACTTACATAACCTACCTACCCCTACCTACCTACCTACCCCTAGCCTGTGTAGTACTTATACTTATGTGCGTGTACTTATGTTGTTGCCATACAGAGTGCAAATGAAAATAAAACTAAATGCGAAAAGTTACAGCGAAATATCCTTAAGCTACGGCCGCTTCGTGCACCCTGGATCCAGATTCGAGGTAAGTTTTTCAATTCGTTTTCAATCTAAGCAGTACACACGGAGAACCTTTTTTTTATTGGCCTAATTTCCCAGTTATTTGCGCACTGGGTCCCCAAAAACTTGCCCTGAATTAACAAAAGTTGAGCCCCTAATCCCGGCGGACTAACACGGCGGCACCCACCCGGCAGCCCTAGCGAACTTTTGAAAAGTGGCCAAAGACTTTATTGTTTTTCTCACTCAGCGTCTTTAGCTGTGCCTCAAAAGAAAAGCTTTTTCGGCACCTAATTATGACTGGAATCTATGTTAATCCCGAAACTGAAGCCGCTGCTAATTGATTTTCTAATTAATTTTAAGGGATTTAAATGGTTTGCCGGAGTCTTTACTCGTGTTTTTGCCCATCATGTCAAATCAATCCGAATTAATGATTGACAATTGAAACAGCTGCTATGGGGCGGGAGCGGGGCGGGGGCAGAGGCTCAAAGACTTTCATCTGAGTTGGTCAAGTAAATGAAATGAACCCAAAATGATTTCGTTATTTTCAAAGAACTGTGCCGGCCCCCCCACTGTACCCCACTGTCCCACGCCTTTTTACGCCTGCTGCCTTTGTGGCAGGAACATTTGGCCCAGAGCATCAGCAAACAGCAGAAAAAAAAAAACACACACACACACACACAAAAAGCCGAGTGGAGAAAACATGAAATAATGGCCAAGAGAAGAATGCCATTTAATTGAAAAGTGATTGTGAGGCCACATCCACATCCACATCCAAAGACTCTGGCTCTGACTCTGCCTGTGCCTGTGCCGTGGGGCAATTGCCATCTTCTTTGCTTTTGTCGCCAGGCAGATGGGCAGATGCACCATTTGCAATGCAAACGGCTTAGAATGAACTTGGCTCAGTGCTGGCGGGCTGTCCTGTGTCCTGTGTCCGCTTTTGATGATTTTGTTTTTGCTGTGGCCGTTGCCGTTGCCGCTCGCATGACGTCCGACGCTAGTGGTAGTTGGTCGTCGGGGCTTCATCTGTGGCCTGGTTGAGTGAATGCTGAAAGGAATCAAATTAAAAGACGGCAAAGAAAAAAAGATGAGAAAAAACGACAGAATCGAGAGGGAAAAAAACTTATCATTTTTTTTGTTGTATTCCGTGCAGCTGCGCATATTTTTAAACTGGAAATTCTCTGGCTCTCTCTCTCTCTCTCTCTCTCCCGTCTCTATCTCTCTTAGAACATTTCTGTTCGCTGCTGGCATTGGTCGCCTTTGTGTGGCATGGCAAAAGAGTTGAGAAAATTGAAGGTAAATTAGTGTTATTAAAATTGCTGCACAAAAATAATTGTGCAACTAAATGAACATTTTTTTAATGAAAATTCTTTGGTTTCCTGGTACCTGGTGACTGCTGCCTGTTGCCTGGTGCCTGTTGCCTGGTGCCTGTTGCCTGTTGCCTGGTCTCTGGCCCTGCCTTATCTCTTTGTTATTTGTTGCATTGTTTTTCGCAGTTGATGTCCGTGCAATTAGCATAATGAAACTAGGTTCCAGCCATGCACCCAATGACAGTGCTACGCCAAAAGATTTACACAGCAAACAAAAAAAATGGAACTTCTGGCCCCGGCCAACACTCAAGGGAATTGGCTATTTACTTTTCATAATTGAAGCCAGCCAGAAGACTCATAATGAAGTGCGTAAGAGCCCAAGTATTGAGTTAACAATTGAGTTATGTTCGGCCTGCAAATGGCCGCATAGCATGCCCCCCGCAAGGCGCATCAATTTATGCTGCCCTGCCCCATCATCCTTCAGGCATAAGCCCAGCCGCCTTATCGCGGCCATTCAAGTGCCACCGGCCATAGATCAACCTTATCAGCGCAGCCAAAGTATTTTCCTGTGCGAAATAAATTCCAACAGTTTATTATTCTAATTCGCATGCCAAATACCGACAGAAAAAAAAGAGAACGCCAGGCACGTCAGCACCTTTGGGTAAAGCCACAGCCATAGGACCCACCTGCCACCCGCCATCCTGCCCCACACTCAGAAACTCAGACCACCAACCGATACTGCCACAAAAGGAGTTGCGCGAGTGGCAAACGGAAATCAAATCAAAAAGTTCACAAAAATGCCAAACCAACAGAAATTAAGTTATAAAATTTTAAGGACTATGCGCTGTTTAATTTCCAAATGCCATGCCAAGGGGCTAAACCCCCACACACCCCCCACACCCACACCCACACCCCCATACCCACACACACAGGTGTGCTATGGCTCGGGCTTGAGGGCCTGTGGGCGTGGCTGCTTGCCGGAGCGTATTGTGGTTTTTGTTATGCGCCGATTACCATAAAAACAAGCTAAAGAAAGTTGCGTCGTCGGAAACGGAAATCAAGAAAACAAAAAGAATGAACTGAAATGAAGTCTCGGGCTTGGGCTTGGGCCTGGGCCCTGCGACTGAGACTGGGCTCCTTCGGTTAATAAAGTTAGTTGCGTTCGCCTTGACGGCGAAACTTTTGAGTTATAAGCGCACAAATTATGGCTTATAACAAAGCCAAGTCCAAGTCCAGCCAGTCAAGGCAGTCGGGTGGAAAGCAACGGCAACAGCAACAGCAACAATAGCCAGGAATACCAACAAAAGGAAAACAATTAACATGACGAAGACACATAAAATTTCCACTTCCCGATGGGGTAGCTGTAGATCGTGGGGGGGGGGAGGTAGTTGGGTGCGTCGAATTAGCAGTTGGAAATTCCAGTTCGAAATGTGCGTCAATCACGTGATGGGTCTCCTCTCTCTCTCTCTCTCTCTCTGACTCTCTTCCGACATAGATGCCCCACCCTTCCCCCATTCATGACTCTTGTCGCTTGTCTAGGCCTGCTGCCTGCTGCCTTGTTTTTGTTAATTTTAATACATGTACTTTTTATCGCCCAAACATTCCTCCTGGCTCAAATGAAGCCATTTGTTGGCTCGTATCTGTATCTGTGGCTCGTTTCAGACTGCTAGGCATTCGATACCAGAGCGTAGTGGGGCGGGGCGCGGGGGTTCACAGGTCACAGCACATCACAGTTATTTTCGTGCAAATGGCATATTTTTTATGGCTTGTCGCTGGCGTCTTGTTTCTCGTGTCGTAATTAGACAAAATTGTTGACTCCGCCCATGAGCCGCAAAAACCCAAACCCCAAACCCGAAACCCAGCCCGGGTTCTGCCCATTTCCCAATTGCTCACTCAGTCTTTAATATCCACTCACTGGGCGACTCTTGGTGGCATAATTCTGGCGGTGGCAGTGGCAGTGGCAGTGACGGTGCCACAACCGCTGGAAGGTGTGTTTGACACTTGGCGTGTCAGGACAGCGAAAATATTTGTCCCTACCCTTTAAAACGCCTTTGGGGGCAATGGCGGGGCATAATCTTTGTGGGACAGCAGTTCGTGGAGTTTTTATTGTTGCTATTTGGAATGCGTGGAAGGCAGCAGACTACTCAAAAATAATTACAAATAATATGAAGGACCTTTTGCATGAATTTACTCTCTGTATTTTGTTGTCCTCAGCAGCACTCTGGTCGTGGCCTAAATGGTAGTTTGCCCTGCAAGCACCACTAGAACCACAAGAACCACATCTGGTATATATATATGTGTGTGTACTTACGCTTCGACTGTCGCACAACTACAAAGCTCTGTGGGTTTTTATATGAGCCACTTCGACGAACGATTGATAACCTCTGACCGCAGCAGTGATGCGAATGCGAGCGAAAATGCCTGATAAAGCGACACAAATTATAAATTATATTATTTGGAAATTTTTTGCAGCCGATTTTTGGTTTGCTTTAAATTGGTTTATCGCAAAAATTCAATTGCATTTGAGGTGAGCGCGGCACAGAGCACACAGGTGCACACACGAACATTTTGGTAAATTTACCTGGCACAGGAATTGAATTATCTGCATGGAGCGTGGACCGCAAAATTGTATAAATAAATATTAGTCAATTTTGGTATTTGCAACATGCGCATGCATAATTTTTGGGAAATCGTGTGACACTCGGCCTGGTCGGGGAGGGGGCACAGCCACAGCCACAGCCATGACAATCAGACCAAACCATTTGCATAGAATCTAAAACGGGCATAAAAATACAACATTTAAGGGCGTGGCGGCAAATGCACTTTAAGCGGCTTTAAGTGATAAGAATCCAATTAGAAATGAGCTGGAGCTTAGCTCCGCGCCATTCATATCCATTGATCAGAGGCTGCCACAAAAGCCTTCACATGCAAGCGCTGCCTCTTAATTCAATGGGGAAAATAACAAAGCCCTAAGCCAGGGTTCGAATAGGCCACGAACAGCCTGCTGGCATGCTTATGACATTGTCAATGGCCGCTCCATAATAATACGTATAGATAGAGATGCTCATTGAGGCAGCTTTGAGACAGCAGCAGCAGCAGCAGCTATGCCAATGCCAAAGCATAAGACTTGGCCGCTTGCAAACTATTTGAATAATTGATATTAATCGTTGCCAAGAGCTGTCAAAATTAATTTGTGATGTGTTTTCCGAGCGATATTATTGATGATGATTATGGGGCCAAGGACTCTAATGAATGCAGAGGCTAATGGATAACCGTTCGACAGCTGAGTAGCACGCTGAGTGGCTGCCTGTAGTTTTCCATCTTTACTTGATTCCATCTTCCATTGCTCCAAGCATTTAATTACACTTTGACTCGGGGAAATTGACTTCCTCGGACGTGGCAAACTTTATTGTCTTCTTCTCTGGCTCTGCCTGGCTCTCTGCCTGACTGAGAGGAAATCGCTTAATATGTATTAACATTTATTGCTTCGTCAAAGCTGCTGGGGCTGGGCGCTGGGCGTGGGCGTGTGGAAAGGAGAAAAAAAAAAATAAGACAAAAAAAAAAACGATGCTAAGGCAATGGTAGACCGGAAATTGCCAAATACTGATACTTCCGCCGGAAATAAGTTGAATTGTTGTTGTTGAAGGAGCTGCGCTGGCTAGGCAGTAGCTTGGGGACCCTACACTGTTGCCTGCCATCAAGTAAATTAAGTTAAAGTTCCCTTATCGGTGCCCGGCCATCGAACATGAAGGACAACGCCTGACGGGCGCCTCGCCAGCTATCACCAGAAACACACATTTCACACCCGTCGCTTAGGCGGCTTAATTGCTGCCCCGAAACTTCACAGCACTTTGCACAATAAACAGATCATAATCTGTCGGCTAAAACTATCAATTTCCAAGCAGCCAAACAAGCAGCAAAACGCCCCGCCCCGCCCCGCCCCACTCCTGCTTCAACGCACTTGAAAGGCAGTCAAAAAAAAAAGGGAATGAAACTAAAAACAGCATAAAAACAACTACCCAAGCCTCGGCCGGGGAGGGAGCGTCGTAAAGGGGTGGCTGTGACAGACAGCAGACGACAAACGATGTGTTAACATTGGGAGCAAGATGTCGTCGGCGGCGGGGGTGACAATGAGGACTGCCGAACATCTTTCAATAGAATAGGTTCGGTTCTGTAGGTTCTGTGATGGGTGTGCTGTGCCGTCCCGGCATCGCTCCTTATAGATTTACGCACACTTAAGCAGCGTTTACTCAGACTCTCCGCTCCAGCTTTCAAATAGTCGTATAAATGGTTCGGCAGGCACAGCTCTAGCCCTGGCTTTTGTTTCTAGTTCAGTTTGTCTTTCTTTTGGTCCAACTTTGGACTGAGCGAGAGACACCAGACCCGGAAGCTGGAGTTGGGGGTGTGAATGAAGTGACATGTTCTCACGCTTACGCACGCTTTCCCGAGTGCCTGCCCGGCCGGCCCGGCCCACATGTCGTATGAGTTTTATGTCCCTTTGTTTATATGACTGTCTCTCTGTGCGCTTCTCTCTCAATCGGTTCGCAGACACATTTATTTGCCCTGACTGCGCGCTGTTCCTTCTGTTAGTTTGACAAATAAAATTAGTGCCATAAACATTTGTGAGCCAATGTCTGCTGTCGGCTTTGTTGGCTATCCACAGCAGTTATCACCCAAAAAAAAAATTGGGTAACCATGTACCTGCTGCCATTGTTATCAAGCGGTTAATTTAATGGCTTTAAGTCTGAGCTCTGGGAAACATTCAGCTAAAGAAGAATAATAGCTGTGAGCCCCTGTGAGCTGTTTGGCCACACCACTGACTTTATTTGCCTACACATTCGCACAACTCTTTGCCACTTTACAAGTTTTCTTTTTTTGCTGTTTCTTGAGGGAATTTATTGCCACTGCAAATGCGCTGATATCACAAGGATGGAGCTACCCCAGCTCTCAACATGTATCCCATTTCCGGCAGATGACTCGGATGTTTGTTTTAGCGGCGGCATTCCACTGTACTGCATCTCTATTGGCGAGCCAAAGCCAAAGCGATACAGCCACACCGACGTCGTTGTCGTCGTTGTCGTTGACTCTCGATACAGTCATTCGAGCTGATAGAAATATGTATTCAATTTATTTTATATGGGCGGCATATCGAAACAAATGCATTTGGCGCACAAACAGCCGTCGGGCAACATAAAGTATAACAAAAGATGCTTCAAAGGTAAACAGACAATAAGCTGGGGAGACAGCAGGCAGCAGGACTGCAGCACTGCAGCACTGAAGCAGCGGATACCCTCTGGCAGTTGATTGTACAATATATACAAGATGGTCTTTGGCGTGTTGAAATGATCAACGAAGGAGGCTAAATTTTTATTGCTAGAACATGATTTGTTTACCCCGTAGCTTGCTCTAATATTGTTCTCTAATATGCCCCCAAATACCCTGTATAAACTCTCGTGTGGGCTCTGCTGTCAAGGCTACATTCTGGAGCCCTTTTTGGGCGGCTTTTAATGGGCGCTGCCGTAGGCCATGGCATGGCATTTTCCCATGCTGATAAAAAGTGCTGCCTGCGCTCGTTCGCCCACATTCGCGCGCATTCAAATTCAGGTATATAATACCCACCTTTATTTGTGTGCGTGAATTTTTGTGTGTTTAATATTATATATAATTATATATAATTTCAATTTAGGCAGCAGCAGAAGCCAGGCAGAGGAAGCAGCCAGGCACATAATTATAATTTGCCAGCGGACAGCCACTAAATTTCCAAACTCTCTCGCATAGAAACAAATTGCTGCAAATAAATTTTATTATTATTATCGCAATTGAATTGAATTTGCGATAAAACACAAACACACACACACACACAAATATAATTCGCTTGTCGCACATGACCACAGGAGCGGCCGAGAATCAATGGGGAATTTTGGTTTTATTTTTGTTTTTGTCGTGGCTGTGGCTATGGCTCTCGGCTCTGGGCTCTGCTCTGGCTCTGTCCAGCAAATCTCAGACGGCGCGGGGGTATCTGCAACATGTTTCTGTGTGTTGTAATCCCTGCCAAAGCGATTATAGTTTTTGTTTCAATTTTCAATGGCGGTGGTGCGAGGGCTGGCACAGCAGCAATGACCCAAAATTCAGCATTACTTGCCATACAAACAGCGATGCATTTTAATTGGATGCCAACCGGCACATGGCACACGGCACACGGCACACGGGCACGGCCCACGGCCCACGTCCCGTTGTGCACACATTTGGGCCGATTAGCGTCCAATGGAGTTGAGAGTCCGCAGTTACTTTATTTCCCATTGAAATGCAAATTTCTTTTTCTGGTCAGCGCCTGGTCGGCGATAACAATGGTTTAGGGCCAGGGCCAGGGACAGTGCCACTGGCCAACGAGTCCGGCCGCTAATTTGCCAGACAACAATGCGGAGGTGGCTGATAACCTGAACCTGATTTGTTTCCCATAATTGTTATTTATTTTAGTTTTACCAATGGCAATTTGTATTTATAATTTGTCGCTGCTGCCGGTCCATGCATTCCGTGGCATGTGGGCGGGGAGTGTGGGAGTATGCCAAACGCGCAATTCGTGTGTAGTTTATGGCATTGCGAGAGTGAGATATGCTGGCTAATTTAAGAGCTAATTACTTGAAGCGCAGCGAGTATTTCTGTGTAAATATTTGACCGCTCATTAGAGGGGCTCCATCTAACACGAACACTATCTCTTTCTATTTTCCCCCCTTCGCCTACGCCTTCTCTTTGTGCGCTCTGCCGCTCCTTTTGCTTTGCCCGCATCCGTGTAAAAAGTGAGCGAGCCCCGTCTGCCCATTCAGTGCTCAGCATCACTTGAGTTCAATTAAAACCGCACTTGTAGTTGTTTGCTCAACAAACAAACACACACACACACACACTCTAGCAACTCGGACCACGCCCCCCACCAGCACCCACCCGCAACTATACAGCGGGCCTGCTGTACGCACCTTTTGGACATTATGCGAAACGAACTTTGTGCGAGAGTCAAAGGTTCGGGGTGCAGTGCAGTGCAGTGCAGCGTAGTCATTGCCGTAGCCGTTGTTGTAGCCGTAGCTGTAGCCGGGGGCATTGTTTAACAATTAACCGCAAATTGAATGCAATTAAATAAATAACGGTGTTGAACCTTTGTGCAAACGTTTGTAGGCCGTGTGCAGCAATTGCAGACGTGAAGACCGTCGTAGTCATGGCAGGGCACCCCATCCCAGCCACAAGCCCATTGCTAGGCCAGAGGCAAGCACACACACACACACACACACAGACATATGTAGAGAGGGCTACGCGTATGTGCGTTGTACAAATGAAATGAAATATTACGTATACGTCACGTCGGTCCATTGGCCAGCAAACAAACAAACACCAACACACAATGGCCAGCTGAAGTAGCAGTTGGCAGTTGGCCGTTGGCCGTTGCCGTTGCTGTTCCCGTTGCCGTTGCCGTTGCCTGCTGTGCTATGCTACTGGTATTTGTTGAAGTTATTGTTGTAGTCGATTCGCAGAGCCGCCCTCCCCTACCCTGCCCTGCCCTCCCCTGCCCTGCCCAGCCATGCCATGACGATTGCAAGTGGCAACCAGTGTAAAACAATTTATTGAAACTGCAGCCAGAGAGAGAGAGAGGAACAAGAGAAGTGTTGCTGCAGCTCAGCCAATTAATAGCAGCAGTAGCAGCAGCACTTCACCTCTCCCCCCGTCCGGCTCAAGCACACTTAAAGCACATAAATGAGTAGTTAAAAGATTGCCACACTCTCTCTCTCTCTCTCTGCATTGATTGATGGATTTGCTTTGTTCCCATTTGAGGCCGAGAGCCAATTGCAAAAGTTACTCAAAAAAAAAATGTTTCAGACTGATGGTGGAAAGTCGAGGGGGGAGTAAAGCTTTGTTGTCTGTACCGTTTGACCCATTTGACACTTTTATTGAGCTGTTTTGTTTTGTCGTTGAGGGTAAAAAATTCAATTTACTCCTACAGCCGAATTGACAGCGGACAGGGATGGGCTGGGGAGGGCAGGGCAGGGCAGGACAGCGACATGTACCAGTACGAGTACGAGTACGAGTACACGCAATCTAAAACTTGTATAACAGCGATACAGTGATACCCATTGCTTGCGTTTCAATTTGGCTCTGGGAGCCATTGATTGTCTATTTGCGAGGACCGCAAAAAAAACCACCGCCACACAGCAAACACAGGAGACACAACCGTGAGTTGAGTACGGGAGCATGGGAGCATGGGAGTTTCGAGTATGAAACACGAAACGCAAATGTTAAATGTCAGTAAGACATGCAAAGAATGTCACACATTGCGGCGTGTCTGACAGGGGCGGATGATGGGCTATGGGCTAGGGATAATGCAGCAGCGTTACCGCAGTGATTGCTCTGCTTTCTAGCAAGCAGCTGGCTGCTCCTATTTATTGCCTGGTGTTTGATAAAATTGAATAGCCAGGCGTCTGGGGTTATTGTTGTCTGGGACGCCGTTGTTGCTGATGGAAATTGAAAAATGTATGCGCAAAAAACGGCTGTGCAGAGTGACAACAAAAGTGCCCGAAAAACCAAAAAAGAGCAATGCCACCAAACAAAATATAATTGAACTGCCAGCCATTAGGCGACAACTCACCTTTAGTTTTTGTACACCCACCCCCAAAATAAGAGTGAGAGATACGTATGGGGGGGAGACCTATTTCGGTGGTTTGAATTTGAATAAAGTTATTGCCGAGGCTGCCTTGGACAGATTCCTTTGAACTGTCAGCCCGGCCATTTCAAGTCTTTTGTTCGTTTCCAGGTATTCAGATATTCTGTTCTTCTTTCTGTTTTGTTGTTTTACTCATTCGAAACTTTCACATTTCGGCAAACAAGAAGTCAAATTGAAAAGTTTTTATTTTAACAAAAAAAAAAAAAAAAAAAAAAAACCAGACAAAAAGTCGAAATTAGAAGCCGCGACGGGACAAAAGTGAAACAAAGTTGGGATACGCAAGCCAATTGGCATTGCCAACGCCAATGCTGAGCTGGAGCCAGAACAAATAGCCGCTGAAACTTGCTAGAAGAGTGGAACGGGCGGGTAGGAACGGTAGGGAGACGTCGGCACATAACGCATAAAGTTAAAGCTGACATTTCGTGTTCTCTTTTGAGTTTCAATTTAAATTTTATTCGCGCAGAAAGTTTTTTATTCCCCTGCCACAGCCAGAGAAAGAGAGGAGAGAGAGAGAGAGCGAGAGCCTGAAAGAAGTTGTCAGCAAACAAATTGCGACTAAATTTGCATATAGAATCGGGCAATCGGAGGGAACGAGTGCATTAACACATTAATTGGTAAATACTCGTATATTTCGAGTTATACGATGTATACTTAAACTCGCTTTCTGTGCAGAGACCACACACAGCCCTACAATGCCCGAAGAACATTATTTGCAGCTTTGGGTTGGGTATATGTCTGGCGAGCCGAGAAAATGAAAAAAATGTGAGCCCGACAGACGCAGATAAACTGCAGAAAAAGGGAGGTAATTATTATTCTTAATTATCCATGGATGGGTTGCTTGCCAGGGCCAAGGAAGAGCAGCAGCAGCAGCAGCTTAGCCAGTGCCTTGTGCCCGTCATTGTCAGCCCGTTTGGCCGTAGTTGGTCCGAGGCAATTATGCAAACGCCGGAGCCGTAGCCATAGCCAGCAAAATACACACAACACAGCTATACGGAGCAGAATCTTTGCTGCTCTGGCTGAGCTGAGCTGGGCTGCCCTGCCTGAGCCCTGAGCCCCCAGACCCCGTCCCTGTCCCTGTCCCTTTGCGGGCTTTCTTTTCTGGCTTAGCTGCCCGCTCGTTAATTGTAATTGAAGTTTGTAATTAAAAAGTTTATTCGAAGCGTGGAGTCATTAAAATGAAATGATTTCCAGAGCTAATACAACTACTGCTGCTGTCCCTGCCACGAGTCGGCTGGAAGTTACAGCCGTTCCCGTTCCCCTGGCAGGTACGAGGTTTTCACTCCGCCTGCAATCGGACATTAATTTTGATTTAAATGGTGTGTAAACGTTTTAAACTTCTGAGATTTGTGTGACTGTCCCTTCATTTAGCCGCAATTGAGTTATTGGCCTCATTAGCGTTTTGGCTTTTTTGCTTACCGAAAAGCGTAGAGCCGAGAGCGTAACTTTGAGCGACTAATTACGCCCCCACAGACTGACGAAGGGACAGGGTTACGCAGCGTATGCTCCACGAGTGGGACAGGACAGGACAGGACAGGACAGGACAGGAGAGGGGACAGCCACCTTGTCAAGCAATCAAAGTGGGTAAACACTCCACATACACACACACATACAGTTAGGGGGCGCAGCACACACATACACAAAAACGACTAGCAAACGACCTCAACCTAATCATGAATAATGTGCCACATATTCACACAATAAAATCAGTTGAAAAGGCAACACAAATATCATGACAAGCAGGGCGAACCCTGCCCCTGCCCCTGCCACCTGCCCCCTGCCGCTGACACTGCCACTGCGCCTAGCGATCCTATCAGCCAAAAATGTGGCACAAGCCACGCGCCTCAGTGGTTGGGTGCTGTACGTTTCTAGGGGTGGGTGTATTTGGGGGGGCGTATTAAATATGCGTGTCATGTCCATTTATTTATTTTTTGTGTGTGTGTGTGTTTTTTTTTTTGTCACCTTTGGCCATGTTGACTTTTCAATCTGGCCAAACTCTGCCAGCTCCACGCTGGAGATTTCACAGCAGCAATCTGGTTAATGCTGCAAAACATTTTCGGTGGGGGCGGGGAGGACATCTTTATGGTGCCCGGGAACCCACTCACCGGGTGAGATGAGACTTGATTGAATGGGCCTAGACTATGGCCAGACATCTAAAGTGCACACACACACAGGCATTCAGGATCCACTTCCACTGCCACTTCTCGTGTGTAATTCCTAACCTTCTCTGCCTGCTTATAAGAAAATATTTTTGTACTCTCAGTCGGCCGCTTAATCAGCATTTGTCAAATGAAAAACCTTTCACCAGGAGCAGTGTCGAGCGCAGCTCCCAACATGACACTGACATTGCCAGAGACAGGCAAATGGAGTCGAGTCTACGCCTTTTGGCTTTTCTTTCTCTCCCTGTCTCTCCTCACCCTGTTTCTGTCTCCGTGTGCTTGCTTTGGGATGTCTGTGGATGGGCGGCTGCTGCTGCTCCTTAACAATGACACCAAAAATGCCTGGCATTATGCGGAGCTGGTGGCTGCATTGAGTCTCACGTCAACTGTTTCAGTTGACAAATTTGAGCAAAAAGTAAAAATGTTCCAGACACGGCAGTGGTGGAGGAGAGGAGTCAGCGCCACAAACGACTTTGTGTGTGTGCACGGTCTTTCCACCTGGAGGGGCTAAACGCAAATGTGAATAGCTGGGCCAGCCACCTGAGTTGGCAAAGGCTGAGCGGGTCGAGTGCTTTTCCCAATGCGAAGCTGGCAAATTTCCATAAATCATATTAACCCACATTTGACATTACTTTTTGCTTGCTCTCTCTTCTGCTCTCTTAACACCTCCCCTCTCTCACTGTGTCTCTGTCTCACACTCTGTGGGTGTTTCTTTGTTTTCCTAAAAGTTTTCATCTTGCACATTTGGCATAGTTTTTCCTTGCCCTCCCTCCTCTTGTACGGCTTTCCTTTCATTGTTGCCCTGCAGCAGGCTGCACTTAGCAAGTAAAATGCTCGCCTCTGCTGAGGCTGTTGGCTGTTCTTTCTCCCTAATGAATATCGAACATTTCAGACATGCTGCCCCAAAAGCCGTTTAAATAATTCAGCCTAAGTGTATAATCGTGTATTCGGGCACAGGTGGGAGACGGTGGGTGGGAGATGCACAGCACAGGCACAGAAACAGAAACAGAAACACCAATAGAAACAGAAACAAGGAATCATTCAATTTGTTATGGAGCATTCGAGTTGGCATGCATTTTTTATTTGTAATTACACCTGAAACAAAATGCCGAGCACCGAGCTGGCTGTTGGAACTGCTACATATTCACGACTCACTTGGCTCGCTCTTCACCTTAGACGGGGGAGTGGTGGTGGGGCGGCGGCTCTCATTGTGTGCTCATAAATCATTTTTATTGTTTGCACTTAAAATACCATTGTGTTGCAATAAACTGGCACAAGGAGAGCACACAAATGTTTGTACGTTTGGCAGCAAAAATATAGCCCAAAATAAAGTACAACTCAGAGGCTGACCCTCGCAGAGGGACGAAGGACGGCAGCGTTTAGGTTTAGGTTTAGTCTGCTGCCCCTGCCCCCTACCCCCTGCTTGCTGCCTAATTGATTCGGGGGTGGCCTGAGGCGGTGGTCATTACTTTTAAATTTTCATTCGGAGATACTTTTGTGGTCCACTTGGCACACTTGGGCCCTGCCCCTCTGAGTAATTATGCAATCACTTTTTGGCGTGGCCGGATTGCATGTACGGCCTTTTCCCCCAGTAATTTTCGACTTTTCCCACGTCTTCAGCCCACGTCTACAGCCATCAGGCAACATCCTCCTCCTTCCGCAAGTCTGGCATTACAAATCGCTGGCATAAGCAATGTAATGCTCTGCTATTTGTACAAAATGCTAATTTGATTAATTTCCATTTCATTTTTATGAGTCCGCCGCGCTTGTTTTGCGTCACATTAAATCCATTTTTCAACAGACTTTCGCGTGCCGACTGTACCTGGCACCCACCCACCCAAACAAGTGGCCCAAGCGACCGGGAACAGGGACGGGACAGCAACTACTACTAGTAGTTGGCTAAGGCCAGCTCCCAATTAGGATAATCGCTGGCCGGGAAATGTTAATTTAAATGTGAATGATTGTAGCTGTGGCTCAGACTCAAACTCCAGCTTTGGCTTTGGCTCTGACTTTGGGCTGACTGTTGCTCTGACTAGAGCGCAGCTCTCGTGCCACTGCGGCGGCAGTTGCGTGCAAAACTCGTGACAGGAGTACACGTGTTCGGGAACCTATCGAAAGCCCGGACAGACTGCGATTGTGTAAGCGCTTGGCTAAGCTTAATTCCGAATCGGATTCTCACGTGACAAGCGACCATGCACGAGCGGGCGGGCCATTTATTGAGTAAAGTTTTGTGTGTTTAGCAGGAATCTCTAGGCGAGCAGGTGCAGTGTTCCAGCAGCTCCGCATTGCTGGGACTATCTTTGAACAGACTCTTTTGTTGCTCGGTCAGTGCCCTCCAGGCATTGCAGCCCTTCAGATGTAGGTCCGACGCGGTGAGTTCAGCGTGCGCTAAACGATATTGATTCATGAAATTGGGGAACCGACTATCAGCGTTTTCCATCAAGTTTAGATCAGTTGAGGCGGGGACACCAATATCAGCGTTTTCAATCAAGTTAAGAACAGTAGAGGCGGAGTTTTTCACGCTTGACGTGGAGTTTTTCACGCCCAAGGCGCCTCCGCGCTTCTTGTTGCTGCGACGCCTGGACCTAGCTTTAGTGCGGTTGCCCATGTCCAATTTGTCATAATTTGTATTGGCCTGTAGGAATTGTTATGTTATGTTATGCAATGGTATGTCAATGGTTAATCACCGCTTACCACATCGACAAAGCTCATCTTCTGCGATGTGGAGAGTTTGCCCCAGTTCTGTGCAGCCTGTAGGTTCGCCTGCTGCTGCGACAATTCCGAGTGCTTCTGCTTGTAGGATCTTAAGAATTTCCGGTAGCCGTTGAAATGACATTCGGGACTCCTATTAAGGAATTTACCAAGTGAAGTGCCCATAATGGCAACGAATGATTTTTTTTATGCTAACTTATACAAAATCACAAAAATTAGTTGTGGAAGTGTACTGAGAAATGTAATAAAAGTGAGGAATCCCAGTCTGACACTTGACGGCAAGGGTCACCGATTTAAACTGGATTTTACTTCTCATAATTAAAGGGCTTCCTGCCCTGCCCTGCCTGCCGCCTGCTTGGCATGGAGATGGCCCCCCTTCGGCGGGCAATCTTATCGCTTGGCTAACGAACTAACGCCATTAGGCCAGCGCGGCTGTTGCGACAACGTACAACGAACAATGAGGTAATAAAAAAGGCCAACAACCGACCATTAACCAGGCAGTAGAAAAGCAGCAGCAAGTCCGCCAGCAAGCCAGCGTGGGCGAGTAGGGCAGCAGGGTGGGTACGGAGGAGGTGAAGCCTAATGAAATTCCATAGAACCATGTTCTCGCCTGATAAGCAGCCATTGGTCAATTGGCCCAGCTCTCGGCACAGGCTGGACGGGCGGCGCATGCAACATACGACGAAATGTTCACCACACAGGCGATGCCGCGGAAGCGAGCGTGACGCAGTGCAAGTAACGCGAACTCTGCTCAAATGAAATATGAACTAGAGAGAGAGAGAGAGGGGCACTGTAGAGCATATTTCGACTAAAAGATACCCAGTACTACACGGAAGCAGTGTGTTTCATTTGTGGCATACAACTTGTAACAATTTAAAATGTAAAGAATCAGCAGTGGAAGTTTTCGCTGCAGAGAAATCTCTACAGAGAAATCTCTACACACGCTGACTGATGGGCCATTTACCAGTTACACAGATCACAGGCACACCCTTTGCTCAAACAAGTACTGGGTACCAAAGCTGCAAAAGTATAAAGTCAATGTCATTTGCAATGCAGCGCCGTAAATTATTTTACATGCCCGAATTAATGCTCTCGCCAGTAGCGAGCGCGCGAGCGAGATCGAGAGACGGAAACACAGACAGAGAGAGAGAGAGAGAGAGAGAGAGGCGAGCTTTAACAAAGCCCCAGGCAAGAATCCCAGCAGCAGTCGAACTAAGCTTCACTCTCTCCCTCTCGCGCGTAGCGGTCTGAGCGCAGCTCGTGCTGAAGCTCCTGAAGCGGCGTCAGATTGCTGTACTACGACTTGCAAACTGCAGCCAGCCAGCCAGCCTCAACTTTCTGGCATTTATCTTTATGAAAAGAAATCGCTCAACGCCCGGCACACGGCACACGGCACATGGCACACGGCACTCAGCACTCGACGCTCAGCCCTGGGGGCGTCATTGTTTTATCCCACAGAAGGAATGACTGGCTGGCTGGCTGGCTGGCTGGGTGGCTGGGTGGATAGATGAGATGGCAGCCACCGCAAAGCAGTGTTTCCTGCGCTGAATTTCATGCAACGATTGCCAGAACAGAAGCGAGTATACCAGACCAGAGCAGAGCTGAGCGGAGCTTCTTCTCCGTCCGGGGCTTTGTGTATGCAAACAAAGTACGAGATAAACTTTTGTTCTGCCTGAACTTTGTCGCGCTTTGGTGTCGCCGCTGTTGCTGTTTTCGCATTATAATTTCAGCCTGCCCCACCGTACAGCCCCCCACCAGCCTGTTTCTGTCCGCGCTTTATGAAAATGAGTTAAACATAATACGGAATCTCTGGGGTAAGTTTTTGAAAATTGTTTTTAAATTTCACGAAGCTACCCATTTCCATTTCCATTGCCATTTCCATCTGCGACTCGGTTTCTGTGACACGCGCAACAAAAATTGACAATGGCAGGAACAATATGTCATTAGAATATAAATTGAAATTGACGGCATAACTTGTTTGCTTTTCGTTGGTATTTTCTTTTCGGCCAGCGTAGCGGTTCCCCGGCACGCAGCCAGCCAGCAGCCAGCCAGCAGGCACAGCGACTGTCATTGGTTTTGCATGTTGCAAGTTGATTAAAAAACTACATGTTCCACTCACGTGCCACACGCAGGCCAAGGCGAAAATTATATGGCTCGAATGCCAGAACAGAACAAAACAGAGCTGAGCTGAGAAGAGCAGAACTTCTTTGGAATTGGTGGGTCGATGGGTCGGTGGGCGGAGGGTGTCAGCCTTAGACATACTTTTCCAATTTGCCCGCCCGAACCAGCAACGGCGGATGGGCGGATGGCGGATGGGCGCGGGGGGGTGCAGGCTGTGCGAAATGAGCCACTCAAAGCAATCAGGCAGACACATCCCGCCCCACCCAATAACTCAGCCACACAGCTCTCGAAGAAGAGCCTTCCCATCCTGGAAATCCTCACCAGCCATCAGCGCCATGAATTATGCAAATCTCTTGTGGCCAACTCAACGGAGAAATGGAAGTTGAAGTGGCAGCAAGAACCAGAACCAGAACCAGAGAAAAAGAAAAAAAAAAATCAAACAAAATCGATTGATGTACAAATTTTTCTTAGCATCCGCAAATAATTTTCTTCGAAGGAACCGCCTTGCCTGCCTGGCTGCCTTTTGATTTGTGCGGCAATGACAGGCATGGGGCATCAGCGCTGATGCTGCTGCTGCTGCTGCCATTTTTGTTGTTGTTCCGTCCTGTCGGCCTACTCCTAAATTATGTAGATTTGTTTTAGCATAATGCTTGTGCGAGTGTGTGGCTGTGAGTGGGATGGAGATGGGATCCGACAGCGATTTTTCCTGCTTTCGGCTGCAACGTTTTAAACCGCCATTAAGTTTCCTCCATAAATATCAGACAACGCCGCCTCTCACTTGGCGGCACAGCCAACTGAGGAATTATGTAAATTTGTTTTGGTCACAGCACTGCCCGTGCTGGCCCTGAGACTCCTATCTGGGCCCATTTCATTGAGTTATTGTGCGTTGGCCAGGCAACGCATTCTGGCCAGGGTCTGCTGGGGCTGCTGCTGCTGCTGCCGGTCTATTGGCCAGCTCTCTGTTGCTATAGTTTTGTGTGCTGTGCTTGTGGTGTCTTTGCCTTTGTTCTCTGGTCGGTGGCGCAACATATGAAATTCTTTTGGCTTTTCTTTGTACCCCTTTTTGTCTCTGTTAATTTAATTCGATCGCATTCTCTGCCAAAAATTGTTCATTTGATTGCCGGACGGGACAAAACTTTTCCATTGGCAATGGCTGAAACTTACATTTTAGCAATAACTTTATGCAGAAATCAAATCAGTTGAAAATTAATTTAATTCCCACTCGAACGGCAAAGTTTCGCCCACCCACTGTAGCTTTATGATTTGCCTGCGTTTTATTCTTTTGGCGAGCGAATAAAGTAAAATAAAAAACAAAAAAAGGAAAAAACATCCAAAAATACTGAGCTGCAAAATTTTAATTATAAAAGTTTGAATCTTGCTCGCCTTGACGCCTGCTTGCCTGACTGACTCGTCCTGTCTGCGGATTGGCGCGGGGGCAGTGGCAGGAGAATCGCAGCCATTTCAAACTGTTATTAGTGCAACATTGGTGGGGGTGGCGGGTGCGGCTGCGTGGCAGTGGCAGCTCTGCACTTTGCCGATTCCACCAATATTAATTATGATTTCATTTTCGTTAGTTAACAGTTTCTTTTGCCAGAAATTTTTTTTTTATTGCTTTTGCTTCGCCTGATGCTGGGTGCTGGTTGCTGGGTGTTTCCCTTTCCTATTTCAGAGTACATTTGAAATGAATACCAATTGCACTCCATTCCATGTGCGACAGCGTAGTGGATGGGCAAAGAGAGTAGTGGCGAGGCGCGGCGCGGCGCAGCGAGGAAGAGCGGAAAAAGTTTCCTTGTGGCGCAACTTAATTAATTTTACATTGCTTCGAGTACGACGCTGTTCGGGCTGTCGGGAAAGTGTTCAGATGATAAACGAGCTAATTAATATGCGCCAAAACTTGTCCCAGGGCCACCAATGGCACAAGATTTTCGCAATGCAAATAGCTGGAAATAGTCGCTTGTGGCTTTCCAATTATGCGATATGATTTGCACAAAAATTCTGTACCATAGCACATGACATGTACCAGGGTGGGTACAGGGGGGTCCACCCTCGCCCGCTTGGGCAGCGGCAAGACCAACAGGAGAGCTGCGGGGCAGGCCAGTTCAACGACACAAATTTCATTAAAATTCATGTGAAATATATTGAGACTTG
Organism: Drosophila obscura; assembly: GCF_018151105.1. Lineage (NCBI taxonomy): Eukaryota > Metazoa > Arthropoda > Insecta > Diptera > Drosophilidae > Drosophila > Drosophila obscura. Next base: position 1,199,256 of record NW_024542736.1, on the reverse strand, counting down.
CATGCATAATGGTCACTAAGTTTTGCAGTGTGCCTCAACTAGGGGCTGGGCTGCAGAGGTGGGGAGGGGGGTGGGGTTGGGGCCCTCAAGTGTGCCACTCCCACACGACGCATTGCTTACTTGCAACATGCAAATACCGTCAGGATACGGCAGGAGTGCAGCAATGGCAACGGCAGAGGCAACGGCAGAGGCAACGGCAGAGGCAACGGCAGCGGCAACGGCAGAGGTAACGGCAGAGGCAACGGGAGAGGCAACGGCAACTTGTAACTGGCAGCGGCATCCGGGGCATCCGCTTCGTTCCGTTGCGTTCCAAATGCAACTTGCTGGCAGCAATGGTAGCAAAATTTTTGCCTAGCTTCCGTCCCGCCTTCAACGATGCCTTCACTCGACGACGACTACGACAACGCTGTAGAAAAACGCAGCTCAAGGAGTTTGTGCGCCCCATGAAATTTCATGCATAAACTTTTGCGAAATGCAAAAGTTTTAATAATTTAAGCCGGGCACGTATGCCCCCCTGTTCCGATGTCCACTGTGTCCTGTGTGTCCCTGGTCCACTGGTCAGCCCGCTGTGCTTGCAAAAGCTTAGAAGTGCTCGAGGTAATGTCCTTAGTTCGAATGATGAAAAAATATTGGAGAAGTGCCTGAGCAGGTCCCTAGGCTTGGGCTGGCGCGAGTGCCATTGACGATTATATATTAAAAAAAAACTCTTCGCTTTTGCAAAATTGTTCAGAAAGTTGCCCAGTCCGGTCCGGACCGATCCGGACCGGTCCCGGCCCGGTCTGCCACTTGGCAGTCGGCAATTGCAACATTTAAATTTCATGCCCGCCACTTGGAGACTGTGCTTAAACTTGCATGAGGCATGCCTCATCGAATGTGGAGTGGTTCTTCGGCAGCGATTTGACCTATAAAATGCGGGCGGGGGGAAATGAAACCAATTTGGCAGTGTTTAGTTTTTACATCTAATGCTTTATTTATAATTTTTGGATATTTTAGGGATTTCTTATGCGCATTAATCATACAATTAGCATCGTACTAAGTAGTTAGTAATTAATGAACGAACATGCTTCACCGCTCGGTTGGCCATCCAAGTGGTGCTCTCCGCTCTCTTCTCTGCTCTGCTATTACTTCTGTTCCTTCTGTGTATCTATATATTTTCGGACTTGCACGAGTATGTGTTAGAGTTTAGTTGCTTGCGCTAAAATGTGGCAGACAGACTCCTTGGCAGAATAACCATAACCACTTGCGAGACTCTTTCGGTTGCCCTTCCTATGCTATTTGAGAGATTATTCTGTAGTTAATCTTTTTCCTTCGCTGCTTCTCTGCTTTCATCTGGCTATGTTTAGGTACACACACACATACATACATACACATTTATGTGGATAAATTGTAACGCTTTGATTTTCATATGTTTTCGGTTCTGGCTATCGGTTTCTTTATTTTCGGAGTTCAGCTGGCTAAAAATGTACAGGTGTGTGTGTGTGTGGTAGAGCTGTGGTGTGCGTGATCCTAGAACAAAACGGCTGTACGGCTGTTATGGATCGTACAATTGAAAAATGGTGCAAAAGCTGATAAAATGCTTGCTCTTGGTTTCGTTTTGTTTCGTTTCGCAACAGTCAATAAGTAAGTATTCGTTCAATGTATTTACAGTGCCTGCCTATCGTTACGAGTATGTACGTGTATGTGTGTCGCAATATGCAAATATTTCACATTCAAATACGATTACGCGTAGAGTATTATTCTATCCTGTATTCTTCTATCTATTCTTTTTTTTTTTTTTTTGTGGGAGCAAAGTGTTATTATTAGCCTAGTTTAGTTTTTTCGTCTCGTTTCGTCTCGCTTTTTGGTGGTACAACATTTTTTTGTTTTGCTTAAATTCTAATTTACATCGAAGAAAACATTATATTAAATTTTGCTGTGGTGTTTTGGTATGACGTCGCCTCTTCTTTTTGCTGGGCTACTGCTGCTGGTGTGCACTTACAAGCTAAAATAAAATTACAATTACAATTACAATTACAAGAATGAACAACTGCAATCCATAGGGTAGGGTAGGGTAGGTAGGGGGGCATCTAAACACAAATATGGAAAATAATTTACAAACTAACATTAGGTCGCGGTGTGGCTTACCACCACCCACCGATATAATATATATATATTTTGTTTTTTGTTTGTTTTGTTTTTTTTATGTTAAATAATATCACTATATAATGTTGTTTGCTTAATTTACATACACATAATTTCTGGATCTTGATGGAGTTCATCTTTATGTAGTTCACATTCACATTCAGATATCTAATGCTTATTTACATGACCTATTTCGAGTGGCTTATGCTATCATTGTGGGGTTTTGGTTTGTTTTTTTTTTGGGGAGGGGATTTTGTTTTAATACCAGATTTGCATATTTTCCATTTTCGATTAACCATTTACCATTTTTGCATTTTGCATTATCCATTTTCCATTTAATATGTGTGCTAATTTAATCGTGGACAAAACTCTTCAAAAATTATTTACATGTGTTGCTTGTTTTTTTTTTCTTTCTCTTCTCTCCCATTTTCTTTCTTAGTTGTTGTAGTTTTTTTTTTTTGTTAGTTTTACTGTTTGGTTTGGTGTTTGCTCTTTGGTTAGCTTGCTGTAGTTGCTGTAGTTGTTGTGGTAGGAAGTGGTTGGCCAGGGGTTGGGTAGGGTAGAATACAATTAGCGGTAGTCAATCCAAACAGATGTACAAAATTCCAACAAATTAAATGACGGCCCAGTCGTACACGAAGTTTTCTGACTCTTCACACTCTGGCCACCCATGCCAATGCCTCCCATGCCATGCCATGCCCCCGTACTTATGAGCTGCCTCGTCTGGCGGTGCTGCTGCTGCTGCTGCTCTAGTGTTGGGATCTCTGTGTGGGTGTGTGTCGCTTAGCCCAGGCCCAGGCCCAGTCGACGCCTGTCGTACTGACAATTACTCAAGGCCAGTGCCAACAGCAGGGCCATGTGTAGCAGGAGGCATTGGGGCAGTGGGCCTTGTAGGCTGCTGATGGCTCCACTGTTGCTGCGCGACTTGGAGCTGGCCACCACCTCGGCGTCCTCGGGGGCAATGTCCAGGCTGTTGCTGGCGACGATAAATTGAAATATATCGCTGACCTGCAGGGGTGAAAGTGCAAGCAAAGCGGCGAGCGTTGAGTACACAGAAAGTCGCACAAAATCAAGATTAAGTAGCCGCCTCGTGTGGCAGTGTTCGGTCAGGGGAGTGGGAGAGGGAACGTTAAAGGGAACGGGAACTGGAAAGGGGGCGTGTGCGTGCAATTTAGACAGAGTATCGAACACCGTCCAGGGTGTTGTGTGGGTGGAGGGGACGGCGACTCAGATTAATGCCAGGTCTTTTGGCATCGAACATCGAGAGAACTCACCTCGTTCCAGCCATAGCGATTCTTGGCCTGCACAATCGCCTCGTAGTAAGCCCCAGGATAGAGATTCTTAATGGTGTAGGACATGATGTGTGTCAGGGGCTCCGAGGCCGGTCGGTGTTCGGGTGTGAGTATAAAGTCGTGCCACCTGCCCGGCTGCTGGAAGGTATCATTCATCTATCAGTGTGAAAAGAGAGAGAGAGGGAGAGAGAAGAGAGAACAAGAGAGAAGCAAATTAAGTGTCAGACTCTACCATTGACAGTTTTTCCTTTGATTTCCTTAATTAATTTCATGTCCTGCCGCAGGAACCCAAGCCAAGACCCAGGCATGACCCATCCATCCCATCCCATTCCATCCGATCGATGCATTTATGACAGCGACATCATCAATTAAGCAGCCCCAGTCCCCCCAGCCCTCTCGAATATCCTACCAATAATTGCACTTCAGGGCTGCCCACTTCCACATAAATATAGCCGCCGAGCACTCGCAGCGTGGCAGGCCAGGCCAGACCAGACCAGACCAGGCCACTGTGCAGTTTGACATTCATCGTCAAGAGCGCGTAAGTGAAAATCTCATTAAATATTACGCCTCCCCACCCCACACCCACTCGTACTCCGATTTCTCCCTTTTAGCCACAAGTTGCAATTAAGCGACATTTTCGTTGATATTAAAAATCACTTTTGTCTGTGCTCCTTTTACCTTTTACCTTTGCTTCCCCTGAGTTTGACTCTGTCTCTGACTCTGTGTCTGATTCTGTCTCTGTCTCTACCTCTGACTCTGCCTCTGATTCTGCCTCTGACTCCACCTCTGACTCTGTATTTACCTCTCTGACTCTGTCTCTCACTTTGCTTTACGAGTATTTCCAACATAATTGCTTCGTTTTCAGCGCCCGCCGTTTTATGCGAGCTTCTTTATTTCCATGGGTATTTGGTGTCTGTTTTTTTTTTGTGCTCGATTTTTAGAAATTTTCGTACGAAATATTATTTTAATCACGTGCTTCATTAGTGTGCACATTTCACTCTCTGTCGCCTGTCGCCTGTCGCCTGTCACGACGTCTCCCCACCCCAACGCTGTGGCATCATGGCATCGGGTTACCTTCCACATTGCGGCAGGTTTCGGCATTGTCTAGATTGCTGCAGCTTTTGCGCATATTTCACAATTAATTAATTGAGAGAGCAAGAACCCAAAAAAAAAAAGAAAAATCTCCACCCATTGATTGACCCTCGGATGGCCATTGGCTACCCCTTCCTTCCGCTTCCACTTACCAGCACACGGCGATAGAGCAGACGCACCTCCTCCAGCGGCGGGTAGCTATCGATTTTCCATGTCAGATTGTAGCTGTCCGGCGAGCGGCCCCACTTGGGCGAGTAAAACTCCGCGGGTCCAGGACGTCCCGATAGCTCCATGTATTTGCGCGATCGTCCCAAAGAGTTGTCGGCCACGCAGCTGAAAGCGATTTCTAATTAGCACGGGAATGGAGTACACACAGACACACACACAGACACAGAGGAGTACTCCCTGTGGAGTGTGTGGCTTATCCTATTTGACTTTAATGTTAATTGGCTTTTGGGGTTTCCGTTGCTAATTTTCTTCGTGTGTCATGTTTGCCATGCAACCAAAAAAAAAAGCAAAAAAAAAAAATCTCATTTCCTTTTAATTTTGCATTAAATTCTGACAACATTACTCATACGCCCTGTGCGCCTGACCCTCAACTCCCTGGCACAATGTGCGGGCGGGCGGTCGGGTCGGGTCGGTGGCAATGAGCCCGCATCGAACTGGCAGTCGGCAAGTGGCAGTGCCAGTGCCAGTGGCAGTAGCAACTGACTGAGCGAGTAGTCGACTCCAACTAATCCAAACACGTCGACACGTCGTGTGCACAAAAGCCACTCACTGTGGGGTGGGCCAGGTGGCACCGCCCTGCCACTCCACCCCACCATCATTCCCATGGAAGATGGCTAAAACTTTGTGCATGAAATGTTGTGTCAACATGGCGAAACTTCCGCTTCTTTAATATGTTTCAGACAGATTGACATTGATGTGGAAAACTTGTTTGTCCGCAAAATGGGCAAGCTACACGCCCAGACACAGACACAGTGCCAGTGCCAGTGGCAGTGCCAGTGCCAGTGCTAGACCCAGACCCCCTGCCACCCACACATATATACGAGTTGGACGGACACACGGAGAATTCCCTGGGTGCTGGAAGCATATAGCAAATAAAGCATCGCCCAACTTGTATTCAGCTTCAGCATGGCTCGATGGCTGCATGGCTCGATGGCTGTTCTCGGACTGATTCCAGCTTGTCAGTCAGTCAGCTGGGAACTTTGAACCCCTCTCTCAGTGGCTCAGCGACTCAGTGGCTCAGTGGGAATGGCATGGCAGAAAGTGAAATAAGTTGTAGAAAAAGTTACCAAATTGACTAAATCAACGCTGGCCCCGGCCAAGTTTTGCCTCACGCCCCTTCACTTCCACGGCTGCAAACTATCTGCAATGTTGAGCAGGACTCGATTCCTCACCTGTAGTTGCCAAAGTCCTCCTGCTGGATGTGGCGTATGGTGAGTGTGTGACGATTGGCCCGGGTGTTCATGATTCGTCTATCGGTCGTTTGTATCGGAAATGAGTTTTGGTACCAGGACACCTGCAGCGTGAAAGATGCCCAAGTGGGCAGACATTTGGGGATTAGCTGGGTGCGGTGGTACGGTGGTACGGTGGTACGGTGGTGGCAATGACGATGATAAAGGACATGTCAATTGAGTGCAACAACGATTGCAACTAATAAATTCAGCTCAAATTTGACCCACTTGCAAGAAGTTTTTCCTGCCACAATTCCAAACGAAAAGAAACGAAAGTTGGGCAAATAAAAATGGCATTAATTTGCCACAGAAAACTACAAAAAAAAAAAAAACAAAAAACGAACGTACAAAAAAATCAGTATAAGAAACTGCAAGCCAGCAGAGCACAAAACATGAGAAGAGAAACGGGACAGAGCAGAACAAAACAGAACAGGACAAGGCTGTAGGACCGTGCAAGGATAGGATTGAAAGAAGAAACGAAAAGCTGAATAACTGCAACAGCAACAACAACAACAACAAAAAAAAAAGGAAAAAGTGACCTGAAAACAAAGTTGTTGCATAAAACAGGGAAGGGCTGGGCAGGGCAGAGCGTTGGGGGCAGGCACAGCTCTAGCTCTGTGCCCCATGCTACCGCTCCATGCCCATTGCCCCGTAATCGTAATAATCTAAAAATCCACGAAAATAACAAAAACTATCTGCTGGATACAATGGAACGAATGAAACGATGCATTCAAAGAGCCAAACAAACCGTTGCGACTGGATCAGCGTAGACAATGCAAACGAGTTTCGCCTCGAAACCCTCGCCCGAGTGTATCCAGGACTTTTCCACTTGTATATCCGGTGGATCTGTGGCAGTACCACACACACACACCAACATCCACACACAAGCACAAGCACAGACAAAGGCATCCGTCAGGTTGCATGATGAAGAGATGGAAGACAAAAGAAATACAAAGAGAGAGGAAGGGGAGAGAAAGAATTTAGCACATGAAAGCAGCAATCTGATTACAGTCAAAAATCAATTTATATACAGTTGCTAAGACCTGAGCTCTCTGGGCTCTGGGCTCTCGATTTTCCGTTTTCATTTTCTTTTTCGCCATTCAAATTGTTTTTTCCGCAGCCTTCGATTTGGTTTTGGATTGCCACTCCGATTGCTGCTGCATTCTGTTGCACTCATCCGTGTGGCTCGCAGCTCTGCATCCGTGTGGCGTCTCCCTGATTTACGAGCCATGTGGGAGCTTGTGGCTGCCTGCCTGCCTACACCCTTGAAGGACACTTTCTTTTGGTTATGCGGTTTTTGGCATTTCACAATCGCAGCTGGCATTTGGTTATCCCTTGCCACAGACTTAGCTGCCGCCTTATTCGCGCTGTGATTAATGGACACAGCAGTTGAGCATCTCGTGGCATACTTACAGAGCACATCCAGACGCATGTCGACGGTAACTGGATCGCCCACACCATTGTCGGCGGTGCACTGGTAGACGCCCGCCTGCTGCCGTTCCAGCTTCTCCAGTGTCAGGATGGGTCCGTCGCCAATGCGGGCGGTGGACTTGTTAGCGCCGCTCTGTAACGAGAAGCAAAAAAAAGGGAAACGATTTAGCAAAGGACGCTCTGTAAACAGGGTTGCCACCACACACAAATTGAATCAATCGCCGAAACGAAGCAACGTGAAAATGAAGTAGCAAATGTCAAAGGACAAACGAAAAAAAAAACTATGAGAAAGCGACACAAACAACGAGTAACAAGACTCCAATGAAGAGCAGAGATCTGCAAGCGAAAAACTTACTCCGGGCGGGCACAGGGGCAGGGTAGAGAAAAGGTTGCAGGCTGAGGGCGAATGCAGTGCAATGTCGTGGCAAAAGTCAAGTTGCGCTCAAATATTGGATGTGGAGCATGCAAAACTGTATGCAAACACAGACATCGAACAGAGGCGATGGCAAACGACTGTGGCAGGTCCCAGGTCCCAGGTCCCAATGGGACGAATGGGCGTTGTAGCAAGTCAACTTTTGCTGGCTGCCAGCGAGCGTCTTTTCTTTGGCAACCGATTTGGCTGCCACATCGACATCTCCCTACCCCTACCCCTAACCCATGGGGAACACGTGTCAACGTGTGCTCCACAGACAACCTGAACACACGCCACGCTGGGGCAGCAGTAGCAGCAGCAGCGGAAGCGCCAGAACGAAGAACACTCGAGGATAGATTGAAACGGAACGGAAAGGAAAGGCACAAAACGAAATGACATATAACTTGGCAGTGTCTTTGGTGTGGGCGTGGCCATGGCAACTCTGGCAAGTACCTTGCATAGCAGTAGAAGTAGGAGTAGGGAGTAGGAGGAGGGGCACAAGGCAAAGGCAGAGGCAGGGACCCTGCCTGCTGCATGCAGACAAACAAATCGAACGGAAATGTCAAATGCGCCAAAGTGCAGAGTAATGCAAACGGAACTCTTACCAAAATGAAGCCAGCTCCAGGACATTCTCATGCTCATCCCCATCCCCATACCCATGTGGGGAGTCCTTGCTCCGACACTTGCTTTATTGAAAGTTTGTGCGCTTGTTGACCCTGTCCCCTACACCTACCCCAACTCTCGCTCGCTCGCTCTCTCTCTCCCTCTCCCTATCTCGGTTTCCGTAAGGCATCGATCTGTTGAAGTGACACTGACAGGCAGTGGGTCACTTTCTGTTTGCCAGTCTTCACACTACACACTCCACACACTGTCCCTGTCCCAATACCCATTCCCGTCTGCATACTTTTGTGGGTCTATGAATCGCATTAATTACAATTTGACTGCAGGTTCGACTGGGTGAACAGTTTGCTTGTTTGCATACGCCTCAACAACAGTCAGAACAGATTCTGGCTCTCCATCTCAGTGCTTTCTGGTGCTTCTTTTCCTGCCTTCCTGCCTGCCTTCCTGCCTGCCTGCCACTGACATTGATTTAGTTTGTATGCCTCAGTGTTCTGGCACCTAAATGGATCGAATGAATGCCAGAATCAGACCCTGAATGTCGAATATTTGTAATGGTGGGGGGGGCTGCACTCCACGCGACCTGCACTCCATATAGTAAATCGTAAATGGGGGAAATTGATATATTGAGTGCCTGGTGTGCCAGTTAGCAAGTTGATAAACTCCTGCAAATTAGCAGCGAAAACTAATTGCCAACTCGCAGACTCGCAGCCGCATCCGCATTTGCAAGTCATATAAGTCGGCATAAATTCATTTGTATAACCCGACAGGATGCTAGCGGGGATGTGGCAAGTATGGAGATGGAGATGGAGCTGCAGCCTCTCTCCCCCCGCACACCCATTTGACCCACTTTGAATAGCTGGCAAATATGTTATCCCTTTGTTGGCTCATGCGTAAAATTATGTGTTTGTTGAATTCATAATTGCCTCCCATTACAGCCACATGCCACAATCGTAGATTGTTGCTGCCTGACTGCTGCCTGCTGCCTGCCTCTGCCTGCCTGTTGCCTAGGTTGTGTGCCCCTTGGCCCACCCTCCTTCTGTGGATGCTGCCGCCTTACAATTTATCATTTCACTTTGTACAGATTTCAACGTGGAATGTGTGTTGAAAACTCTTTGAGTGATGCTATGGCATATTTTGGTTGATTTATAATGCGATTTTGCTGTGCAGGATTTTTAATGTTGGCGAATTATTTTTAATTAATAACAAAAAGTTTTCCTAGTGCAAACATTTTTTCTCTGCCCCTGCCAAATATGATTCCAAGAAGCGCTGCTAAGGAGCTTAACTGCAAAAAACAAAAACAAAAAGAAACGGTGGCCAAGCGGCAGCTCGAACCGTGAAAGTGAATAGGAAAAGTGCTTAGCAATGGTCGCTCGACGCTCTACGTTTTCCACTGTCCTTTGTCTGTGAGAAAACACAATTTAAATTTACATAACGAAGCGAAACAGTTGGGTAAATTCAATTCAATTAAACTGAAATGAAATTCACTTAAAAATACCATCGGAATTGCAAAGTGGGAAGCAAGCCAGAGAACAACAAAGAACAAATGTAGAGGAGTAGGGGAGTAGGGGAGGGCAACCCACCTTTTTGGTCCAGTAAATGGTTGGCACCGGATTACCAGATCCCTTGCACTCCAGCGTGATGGGTCCTCCCTTGCGGGCCTGCAGCTGTCCGGATGTGGGTATGGCTCGTACACTGGGCGGAACTGTGAAAATGGCCATTCAGTTAATTGGGTTAAATCAGTTATTAATTGATGTATTGCAGTGTGTAGTGTGTGGAGTGCTGAGTGCCGGGGGTGTGGCACTTGTCAAATGTGTAAATCGTGCAGCATTAATGTGTGTGTGTGTGTGTGTGTGTGGCACCCTAATGCCGCCGCCCAAAATGTCAACATTGTACTCACCCAATATCTCAACAGTGTGCACTTGATCACGATTTATTTTGTCACTGATTTGACAAACATAATCCCCGGCATCTTGTGGCTCCAAATCGGATATCTCTAAATTATAACCATCTATCAGTCTTACGCGCTCATCCCTGGTAACCATTATGTTGGAGGCAGTGAGCACATTTGTTCCCCGTCGCCACAGCAGAACGAAATTGCCTGTGCAGCAGTAAGGAGAAGAGAGAAAACAGTGTAGAATACAGTATAGAATACAGTAGAGAATACAGTTGGGGGTTCGGTTCATGAGCACAGAGGGTAATATATGGAGTCAAATGTATCTTGTGCTTGTTGGCTACAAAATGTATTATAAAATGCCGCAATATAAACATGAAACATTTTCCATGGCATGGCACACACACGAGTGCGAGTGAATGTGTGTGCGTATATATACTTTTAGCTGTCACTATGACAGAGCAGTGAAAGAGAGATGAAATAGTTTTTGTCTGCACGCACACACACATATACGGATACATGTATGTATGTATATGTTGGGGCATATCTACGTCTATCTATCTATCTCCTGCCTAGCCTTGCCTCTCTCTTACTCTCCCTGCGCCCGTTGAGCTGTGAAGATTCACTTCTGTTTGTCTACGGAATCGCTGGCTATGTATGGCAGCAAGATCTAGCATGGAGTCCTGTGTCCTGTGTGTGCGTATGTGTGTGTATGTCCTCTCTGTGTGTGTGTGTGTGTGTGTGTCTTCTGTTTTCATCTCATTTTTAGTATGTTTGCTCATATAAATGACATAATTTTGCAGATGTTGCTGGCATAATTCTTTGCTTTTTTTTTTTTGTTATTCTTTGCATATTTTATACCACTTTAGTTTTTTGTTTTGTTTGTTGCCTAAGCCCTCACTCCACCCCCCGTCTGGTTTTTCTTTTTGCTGTTTTGTGTTTTTGTTATTTTTATTCTTATTCTTATTGTTGGATGTTGCCACAAAAGGGCAAACGAGAATTTGTTAAATGAGATTAAGTGGCGTATAATATGTTTATTTATTTTATGTGCTCTGCTCGAGAGTTCAGGCACAGCGCAGAGCAGAGCAGAGCGCAGGGCCAGGGCCAGCGACAGGCATCGCACCCAAAAATCCCTCGAACAATTTATGAACTTGTATTTATTATGGAAATATTAAAAAAATATACAGGAAAATATACAGGAATATACCACTCGTACGTACGAGTGGAAAACGTGAAAAAGCGCCGCATGGACATATTACGTATACGTGCCATAAAACCCAAAATCAGAGTTGTGTAAACACACGACGACATCGTCAACGTTTATCCAATGTATGTATGTACATACGTAAGAGTGGGAGGTCAATAGTGGGTGTGGCAGGGTAGAGGACTCGTTTGTCCTTCAGCCCATTGCCCATTGGCCATTGGCCATTGGCCGCTTCGACCGTTTGTTGGAATATGATTTCAGCATTCGAATATAAAATTTTAATGAAATGTTTTCATTTTTCCAACCTTCTGTTCCGTGTGGTGGTGGGGTGAGGGGCCTTTGTCGCATGAGCGAAGCCCCGGGGGCGAACGCCCACTCGTCGTTGTATTGCTGTTGCTGGCTGGGGGAGGGGTGTGGCGGCAGCTGACATTTTGGCCTACCTTAAGCTGGCCATTAAATAATCACAGCTTAAAGCGATGCATTATGGATGGCCGATTTAAAAATGCATACGCACTCATAATGAGCGTGTTCAGTGGGGCGCGTGCCAATTTCCTTCCGGTTATTAACAGTACAAAAGAAAAAGCAGAGACCCGGCCCATCCCCCCATCCCAAAATGCAAATACCGTAAGCCGTAAGGCAACACAGCCACAGTAAAGTTAAAGTAAAGTCCTTTTCGAAGAAGTGAAACCCGAACCGTACTCAAAACACCCAACAGAAACTCGCCCACAATCATCGTTTTATTGGGTTCGATTATTATTGAATCGGTTTGAGTCTTACACAGCAATTGCCGTGGCATTTTGTGGGATGATTGTCCGTGTGTGTGTGTGACTGGTGGTTGCAGGTGGTGGTGGGTTTTATTTTGATTTTATATTAGTCCCCTCAACATACTCGGTGGGTCCTGCATTTTATTAGACTCCAATGGCAGCTGCGCTGCGCTGCGCTGCGTCGTATATTGATATTATTGGCAGCAGAGACCGAGTTTCAGCGGCAGCGCAGGCAATAAAAATTTCATTTTATAGCTCGTCAATGAATATGATTCACATATGAATTTGTATTGGACGTTAAAGCACCCCATCCCCCCTGCCCGCCACAGAATGGCCATCGTTTTTGGGTTGGGTTTATGCTGTCCGCAGCTTGAGTGCTGGCTGCGTGTTCGTTCTCCTGCTCGGAGATAGTAGCCACAGCCGAAACGGGTTCATTCCTAAATGAATTACTTATTCTTTTCAACCGTTTTCAATGGGTCTGTGGTGGTGGTGGGGGAGCGGGAGGTGGAGGCAATTTGGAAAGTCAATATCTTCTATGGGATTGGCTTACCCCCACCCCCAGCCAAGACCAATGAAAATCCAATTTGAAACGGTGCTCAGTATTTATTGACCAGCACTTTTGGTGCGCCGTTCAACGGGTGACAACATGACGTATACGTATTTGATTGGCACATACATATACACATATGTATGTATGTGTGTATGTATGGACTCTCCGACGTGCAATCAATGAACGGCTTCATAGACCATTTGATACTTAATTTCTTTTATTGGATTAAGGGCTTTTCCACCTTCTGCTTGACCTCGCGCCCTCGCTGGGGCGAGAGCTAACCGGATCTGCTGCAAATCAAACCCTCGCCCTCAAACCGAACGCAGCTAAAAGCTGATGCGGATTGATGACACTGCAGCGAACAAAAAGCAGTAGCAGAGAGAGAGAGAGGCAGCAAAGGAAACAGAAACAGCTAGAGAGAAAAACAGCAGCAGCAACAGCAACAGCAACAGAAGTGACAATCAAAACCAGAAATACAAACAGAACAAAGTGCAATCGATGCATTGTCTATGCTATAGAATTACTCCTCCTAATCCTCCTCCTACTCCCACTCTCCACTCTCCACTGTCATTTGTCGTTCTGGCATTATCCTGATTATTTAGCAACAAATGTTAAAAGTTATTTGAATTTAATTGCTGGTCGATTAAAGTCTCAGTGTGTCTGTCACTGCTTCTACATTGCCATTTAAATCGAAATCGATGAGAGCGAACTTCAAAGGCTTCTCGCCATGCATTAAGCTAAAATTTATGTGTTTGCTTTTTGCCTGGTCTCAGGCCGAGCCGAGCCAAGCCGAGCCGTGCCGTGCCGTATAAATGCAGGCAAAAATTTATAAATTGCAATCTGTGCACTGACGTGGCAGATTGCGGCAGAGAGATTGGAAAATCGGTGTCAAATAGCTGGTCAGAACAAACAACAAGTCGAAACATCATGCGTTAATGGGAAATCATTGCAGTTTAATGTGAATCTCTGTGCAGCCAAAGTGTGTCCAATTAATTGAAAATACTTTTCAATGCAACAACAACGCACAAACGGGAAATATTCACGGCATTTGTTTGTTGCCTACACTTGAAGAAAAAAACTAAGGGCTTACTTTTAATTTCTGCGCGTATTTGCAGCAGGAGGAGGAGTCTGCTTTACCCTTGGTAAAGCATCTACTTTAATCTACTGTTTTACTTTCTCTTCGAAAGTTGCATAGTTTTTTTCACCGTGTACGTCTCTCTCTCTCTGTCTGTGTCCCCTGTTCAGGCTTTCGCCTGGGAAAGTTCTGGTAGGACCTTTGACTGATGTCAATCTGCCAGTTGGAGTGCCCGCCGTCGTCCACTGTCCACTGTCGTCGCATTGCCATCAATGTGCAATTTATTTTCATTTGCTGCGAACGGTTAATTGCATTTTATTTATTGGCATGTCAACAGCAGTTGCAATTGAAGCTTTTTCCAGCCGCACACCCAGCAGCTCCCCACACCCCCACCCCATTAGGGGCGGCCAGCAACTTTTCATTTGGGTCAAAGTTAAAGCGGATCGTACGATAATCACCACGGAAGTTCGCTGCTGGTACAAATATTAGTTGAACTGTTTAGTCGTAGCAAATATTGTGAACTATAATTGATTAAAGTACGTTGCCCAGCCCTAACTGGAACACGTCACAGACCCCCCCCCGGCCAACCCTGCTGTTTGTTTGCACACAAACAAAGCGCACCCAAGCAGACAAACAGTTTTTCCAGCACTTGTTTTCCAGCACATAATGCTCGTATGTATGTACATATGTACATATATGTATAGCAAGAGGTTCGTCCCACTCATTTGACTTTGACTGCTGTCTTGACAGCTTCCTGCCGCTTGCCTCTTTCATTAATTAAGACTTTTGCCACAAAATATCTATAAAATTGCATTTCAATCAATTGGCAATCGAAGATATATCCGAAATTGATGCATATTTTAGCTGCCCACTATTCATGCATCCATGGGCAATCAAATTTCATTTCATTTAAAGACCAAAATGGCTGCTGGCTGGCCGGCTGCCTTTTCGCATGGCTGCTCGCTCGGATTTCCCATATTTCCTGTATATCCTGGCATATCAAATATTGGAAATTGATGCTAAACTAAACAGCATTTTGGACAGCATCTGGGCAGCACGTTAATCAGCCAAATTTATTTGCTGCCCCAATGCCAGTGCCAATGCCAATATGTGTGAGCTTGCAATATTTTTGTGAAATGCGCTGAGGGAAAAATGTGTCGATGGGTGGCACAAAACAGCAAACCAAAACGACAAGCTGCTGACAGCTGTTTGGTTTTTTCGCCTACCCAGTTGGCATTGTTGCTGCTGCTTCTGCTTTTGTTGTAAATTAAATTTATGTGAATTGACATTCTGCCTAAGCATATTTGCATATATTTTTGCATAATTTTATGCTGCTTCACGTCGCTGCGCTGCGCTGCGCTGATATTATTATTATTATTTTTGTTCGGCTTCTCTGTTGATTTTTATGATCGAATATTGGGGCATCGAAATACTAATGCCATCGGATTAATTATACAAAACCATCAGACATTATTGGACATCAAAACTCACCCAGATTCTCCACCTGGCAGGGCAGGACGAGCGTGTCGCCGACCACGGCGCGATAGGTGTGGCCACGGGACAGGAAACGCGGCAACGATGCGGTCAACGATGATGGTGCGGCCGCCGACTGTTGCACGTTGCTCATCGAGCGGCTGTTGCTGCCTGTAAATGAGAGCGAAAGAAGAGCATTGAGTTATGGGTTTTGTTTCGGTTTCAATAATGGGTCACACTCCACGCCACTCCTCCTTGCACGCCCGATATCGATGGCAGTTTGTTTCCATATGAATGGCTTTCAATTAGCATAAAAATGTGTTGCCTGCCCCTCACGCCTATACGGTGGCGCCCATGGCTCCCAGGATGCCAATAAATGCGTACGGTGTTAGGGAGGGGGGCTTATGGAGCTGGCAGAGTGTCAAATGGTCTGTGGACTAAAGTCAGTACTTGGGCCCAGCCAGCACACCACGGTGCGTGTGTGGCACAATGCTAACGCACTCGGTGTCCTTGGGGCATCGTTTGGGGCTGCGCCAAACATGGCCAATGTGAAAATTGCTGTCAGAGTACCCACACCCCTCACCACCACCCACACCCACACCCACACACTCCAAGGCAGCTTAAAGGCGCAAAATTTCTATGGGGGAAAAAAAAGAGAAAAAGGAAAAACTGTCTGACCCAGGCACACAGCCAGCAAGTCCTGGCCATTGTTGGCTTTTGGCGACAAATGAGCGCAGCGAAGCGTAGCAAATGCCTGTCGCCTGCTGCCTGCTGCCTGCTGCCACCAGCCAGGGGCATGCCCCCCCAAAAAAGGTTGGTGTCTACATGTAGTTCAAGAGCACAAGTCCCGTGCCACGGGGACACGGGGACAGGGACACCAACGCAGCGTAACAAATTTGATTGCAACAACGGGGCAAGCTGCAGTTTGCTTGCAACAAAGAGAGCGGCAGCAAGAGAGAGAGAGAGAGCGAGCCCAAAAAAGGACGCCCCAAGGAGCTGGGGCCAAAAGCTGAGCAAAAACGGCAGCATCAGCAAACAGGCCAAAAGTCGCCTTGGCTGGCTGCTGGCTGCACTTTTCCGTTTGTGCTTTCGTTTTATCTTTTATGGCACCCAGACGCAGGTCCTGGCCATTCTGGCTCCCTACTACGTGTCCTGCCGCCACGCCATGGTCTCCTGCCAGGTGGGTTTGGTTGTCTTTGCTTTTAGTCGACCCCCACAGCCGCCCCACAGCCGCCCCACAGCCGCCCCACAGCCGCCCAGCCCCTTGCAGTTACATTCTTAAGAGACACTTTTACAGGTCCTTAGCGTCCAACAGACATAAAAGGACATTTTCGCAGATCATCATTTTATGGTGCGAGGGCAGAGCCGCACAAAGGAAGCGACGCCAAATTGGTCAGACTTTAATGCTGGGACCTGGTCGTGCCCCTGCTCCTGCCCTGTCCTGTCCTGCTCTGCCCTGTCGCTCTACGCAGCTCCCTCTCTCTGTCTCTCCGATTTTATATTGTCTCTCGACTAGAGTGCACGCTTGTGTAAAATTGTGGAAAATTTCGCAGCTAAATGAACTTTAAGACGCCGCCTCGCCAGTCCTCCGCCCCGCTGCGTTTTAGAGCCAGGGGTCAGCCCCAATTCCAGCGCCAATTCCCAGCTTCAGCAGCTGGACGAAGCAGACAAAGTACTGCACGCAGCACACACACACATTCAGTGTGGCGAGGGAAGGACGCTGTAAAAAGTGTCGTGCAGTGCCCGGCAGTGCCACTTTAAATCTCTTTTATGCCCCGAACAGCCCCGGACTGGCTGTCGAAATACGAGTCCGCTCCCGGCGTTAATATCTCACCAGGCATAAATATTTCTATGTTTTGCACTCGCCAGCGATATGCAGCACACTCCGGCCAGGCCAGGCCAGGCCGGGCCAGGCCCCGTTTGGACTCCTATTTTTTACAGGACCGGGGGAAAAAAAAAAACCCCTTTGGCCGGGCGGGGGGGGGGGGGGGGGGGGGGGGAAGAAAAAAAAAAAAAAAAAGGAGAAAAAAAAAATTTTGTTAAAAAAAAAAAAAAAACCCCCCAAAAAAAGGGTTTTTAAAAATTTCCCCCCCCCCCCAAAAAAAAAGAAAATCTGTGGCAGGTTACGGGTTGTTGTGTTTTGGCTGTTTGCGCCTTCCGAAATTAGAGTTTATGCAAAACTGTGTGGTGCAGGCTGGTGCAGCTGGGCCACAGACGTTGGTCATTCGGGCCCAAAAAGCGAGCCCAAGTGGCACATGTCGAGGCACTGGCACTTGCACATATTTCTCAAATGGCCCAAAAATGCAGTTGGCCTTAAATTGCATGCATGAAATGCATTAAACATGCAGGCCACTTCGTCCTGGCCTCGCACGGAGTGCTCCAAAAAGGCAGAGGTGTTCGTGTGTGTGTGCGTGTGTGTGCGTAAGCCTTTGTGGCTCTGATGGCTCTGATGGCTGTGATGGCTCTGATGGCTCTGATGGCTGTGATGGGTGTGTGGGCTGGGCTTGGGTTGGGGGTTTGGGTTTGGGGTGAACGAGTTGTGGGCGCATTAAACAATTTTAAACTGGTTTCAAAGTATGCACAAAATTGCATTAAAAACTGTGAAAGAGCGTGCAAGGGGTGAAGGGTGGGAGAGAGTGCTTCGATGCAACGACAAACTTTATTCGTTGTCTCTCGACCAACTCGCAATAATGTTTCATACTTAAAGGCGCCAGCAGAGAGAGAGAGAGAGAACTCAACTCGAAGTGTTCTTAAATGCATGCCACACACACGCACACACACACACACATACACACACGTAGCTCTAGTCTAGTGTGGCGTGTGGCACAAAACTTTCGCCACTTCCGCGCCGAACACTTTCTCTCTCTCTCACTCTCTCTCTGTCCGCGAATGGGGTTTTTGTGTCCTCGCTGCACTGGCAGTGTCGCGAAACTGTGTCACATGAGCCGCCAGCCAGTTGGCTCACACGCACACACACACACACGCGTGTTGGAGTGTGTAGAGCACTTACATCAAAAATGCATATAGCATGCAGAGCGCTCTGCGGTTGTGTGTGAGTAACTGCCAGTGAGTGAGTGCATCGTCTGCTTACCGCAACGGCAACGGCAATGGCAACGGCAGCGGGCTGCCACCACACAATAAACTCAATTTGAACAAGAATGCAACGTCGTGCAGCATTGAGTGTCGAACCATTGGATACCCTGCGACAGCTTCCCAGTGCGCCACACAGCGCCAGTGTTCGGTTCAACAATGTGGCACAAGTTTTTTTTTTTTTTTTTTTTTGGAGACTTTCAACGTTTTAATGCTGATTGATTTCCATCGGCAGCTGGCTCGATTGTGGCCTCGTAACCACAATGGCGCGCATCGAAAGTGATGAGAAAAAGCGCAGTTTGTTGCTTCAATAATTTATCTGCTGCACAAACACTCCACGCCACGCCACGCCACTCCACACTCCACACCCCATGCCACGCCACGCCACGCCACTCCATGAGGCGGTGAGGCTTGTTTTAGCTGGCAATGACAATGCGGTCGGACAGGGGCGGACAGTCAACATTGTTGCATAAATACTGGCTGTGAAGTATCTGCGCCACTTGCTGCTGCACACTGCTGCTGCTGCTTACCCCCTGACAAGGTAATGGCTGTGTCGCCTCTTCATGGGGATGCGAGGAGGCAACGGCATTGGCATCGGCATCGGCATCGTTGGCTCTGTGGCATTTTCGCTTGCTTTTGTAAATGAAACGCATTGGCATACTTGTGCGAAAAACGGCCTCAGTTCTGTGGCCAGCAGCAGCAGCAGCACATCATGGCACAGAGAACACACGAAGCACTTTGCCACACGGCTGCCTCGGATTCGATTTCGCACTGCCACCCCCTCACCCGCCATGTGGTGGCGGCACTAGATTTGAGGCATTCGAAATTGTTTTTGCCGGAATCAGATGCACATGTCCCCCTCCCTCGACTTGGGGTGTGTGACAACAGTTTTAGTTTCAGTTGCCAGTTCCACTCTTCGCGCGATTCGAATGGCATTTTGTTCGCGCGACAAGCGACACGGCAACACGGCGACATGGCGCGGTTTTCAATGAGTTGCTGTCGCCAGAAATCGACTGAAATATGCATGCCACACTCCGCCATTTGCAACGCCCGTGGCACTGAATTTGTTGCATTATTTTCAGCGGACAGAGACACACTGCCACACTGCCACACAGCCGCACAGCACCGCACTTGCAGCCCGCATATGCAGCGCTTAGCTTTTCTCATTTCCGTTGCGTGGTTGCGCAGCGTCTAACTTCGCTCTTTTTTGGGGTGCTCTGTGGTTCAGTTTACATGCCACTGACAGAGCGGCTATCCTCCTCCGGTTGCAGCCACCACACTTTGTTTCATTAAAACTTCTGCCACGTGTCGCAAGTGCAGCAGCGGCAGCAACAGCAGCATCTTTGCATGGCTGTACACTCGAAAAGAGTCGCTCGGTTTTACCCTGAATTTAGCTGGCACTGTCAGCGTATATTTCCATCTGTAAGGGTATCTAATGCCGCCCTGAACATACAATTTCTTGGCTTGTTTTGGCAGTTGTTTAGTGTTTACTGTGGGCCCTTCCCTACCTCTTAGCCAACCCTTGCCTTACCTTACCTTTCACATACGCTATCTGCATTTCAATGCATTTTAAAATATGCATAGAAGCAACTAAAAAAAAAGCAGGGAAAAATCCCAAGCAAAGGAAACAAAACACACAAAAAAAAAAGCCAATGGAAAAGCGGAAAGGCAACGAAAAGAAAGAAATTTAGTTTGCTGCGGGAATGTTCATTACATTTTCTGCTGCTGCTGTTGCTGCTGTTGCTGCTTTCGCTTTCGTGCTTCGTGTTTGGGCGGTTTCTTTGGCCAAACTGTTTGCTTGTTAGCCGAGATTTCCATGCATATGGAAAGCGGTAGGGCGGTTGGAGTAGAGTGGAGAGCAGTAGCCGCGGGGCTCATTGCCACACCTGCAACGTGGCTATATCCACGGATCCATGGCATTCGCGCAGCATACTCTCAGCATATTGCATTTTGTGCTCTTTTGCTTTGTTGCATATTTAATGCATGCAAATTATTTACAGTGTCGACTTTTAGCCAAGGGGCAACCCCTGCACCATGCACCATGCACCACCCCCTTTTGCCACCCCAAATGCTGGCTTAAAGCGCTGTTTTTCTGTGGCCAATTCCATTTTTTTATTGCCTGCAATTTTAGCTGAGCAGCGCAGCGCGCACCTGATGACGTACATTAGATGCTGGATTCTATAGGTGTAACCCAGTTGACTTCCCGAGTCGTAAGAGCATTTATCAAAATCCTCTCCGCTCCCCCACCACCCCACACGGAGAGCCTGCAAAAAGGTTGGAACTGCATGTCAACGACAGTGGAAGCGTGGAAGAGGAGGAAACGTTCTGCTTTGTGCTGCATCGGCATGGCAATTCCCAAGCAATTTCGCTGGAGTGAAAGAAAAAAAAAGAAGTACAAAAATGACAAAAAACCGTGCGAGTGAAATGTCATTCAAGCAGCGAATGCCATTTACGTACCTACTCGTACCTGCAAGAAGTCATCGTCATCGCCATCGCCATCGCCATGGCCATCCCAGCCATTTGACACCCGAAATATGCAAATGCTGGCAGCATCTCCTGCTGCGTGCTCTGCACCTACCTCATGCTGGTCCTTTTACAGATCCTCCTGCTGCTGCTGCTCCACCTCTAACGGTTTGCTGGCTGCTGCTGCTGCTCCACCTCTAACGGTTTGCTGGCTGCTGCATTTTGGCTGCTGGGCGTGAACCCGTCAATCCCTCGCGCTTGTCGATAGTCAATCTATTCATCTTTCTAACTGGTTTCACATGTGAAAGCTGCCACACATTCCCGACCCGACCCGACCCTAAAATCCGCTCATCCGCCCATTTGCATTGCTGGGCGTGGCCGGCTGCTGGTGCTGCTGCCGCTGTCAGAATCCGGATTGACTTTTATGCACATATCATTTGCATAACATTATTGGGGAGGCAGCAGTGTCGCTGCTTCTACCCCCGGTGCATCCTGTGCATCCTGTGTGCTGTTCCCAGTTGTCCCGCCCAGCGCATTAAATTTTGAAATGCCAAATAAATCCGCACATCGAAATGCTATTTTTTCGAGCTATTTTCGTTTACGTTTGCACTTAGCTGGCGTTGCACTTTGGCATCCCTACCCCGCCCATCCCAACCCATCGCTGTGCATCCTTTTCTGTGCTGCTGCTGAATGCTGCTGACTGTCTGCTGTCTGACTGTCTGACTGGATGCTGGCGCTGACAGTTTCTC
Source organism: Drosophila obscura (assembly GCF_018151105.1). Lineage (NCBI taxonomy): Eukaryota > Metazoa > Arthropoda > Insecta > Diptera > Drosophilidae > Drosophila > Drosophila obscura. Next base: position 1,177,571 of record NW_024542736.1, on the reverse strand, counting down.
AATTTGCATTCCCAGTTCGAGCCGAGAGCCACGTTTGATTTACGCTTGTTGACGGTGCACTCGGCGTATGCGTAATAAGCGTGTGAGCTTGTGACTTGCCCCCAAAAACCTAGACCCCAACCCTAGACCCCAAGCCAGCCCCAGCCATCAGCCCAAAACCCCTCACACGACTCTTGCCGCATATTTGATGCCGGGGTGCGACTCGTAAATTGTTTTATTGCCTTGTCATGGCAGCACACATCCTTGCAGGATATCTTATGCGCTCGGGCCATAAACATATTACGAATTTTCGGTTATTTATTTGGCAATTTATATTTCAGGCACATTGGCAAAAAACAACAACAACAAAACGAAAACCCTTTAAATTAAATAATAAAAACAATGCTGGCCAAGCCCCCATGCTCCCAGTTCGCTGCTGGCGAAGGAAAATTCCCCGACTAGTTCGCTGAGGCGGCAAACGGCAGCGTGGAAAACCCTTTCGCACCCTTGCGGCGGCGGCTGGCAGGCAGGACGATAGATGGCAGAGGGAGGGGAAATGCTGGGTTAAGCGCATAAACCAGATAAAAGAGCCGTAATAAAAATATTAAAACGGCAAACGTGTGGCCGCCGTCGCCGCCGCTGAGACGAGAGTCGAGAGTCGAGTCGAGTTGAGTCGATCCCCTGCTTGGGAGTTTATGTTTTTGTAAATTCCCGGAAAATTCTGCCAATTGCCCGGGCAACACGCACACGCACGCATACATTTGTGCGCCTAATAAGCCCCAGAAATGAAGGCAAGCCACGGGATATCGAAGCGTAACTACCAGTGGCTTAGGAGCTACATATGTACATCCCTGCTCAGGCCGTAAATCAAACTGCCTGAATAGACAGACAGACAGACAGACAGACAGACAGCAATGCTCGTGTGCGGTTATGTACGAGTATTGACAGGAATTTTCACTAATAATTTACAGCGCAGCAAACCGCACAAAAAATAAGTTTTATGGCATTGAAAAAAATCCCCATTTCCCTGGCATTTCTGCAGTGCACGGCGCATGAGTTATATGCCGCTGTGGGTGTCGCTGCTTATGGCACTCGGCCGACGCGGCGCACAGTGCTAATTTGAATTTTAAGACCATTTACCCGAGCACCCATTCCCATGTCAATTGCTTGGAAAAACTTCCTGCAACGATACATTCGACACTTAAGACGCTGCCATTCGTCGTCGGCGTGGCCATTAATTTGCAACGCCTCAAAATTGTTTACGAAACATTAAGCAATTGCAGTGCCAGCGAAAAAAAAGAGAAGAAATCGTATTAAATATAAGACATAGTAGTGGGTAGCCTTGCGACCAAGAATCCTACCACCCACCAGTACCGACCAGACCGCACACAGTACGGCCACATAGTTAGAGCAGGGCCATGTGGATGGCGTAAGATATCACATTAAGAATTTAAATTAATTAAATTAAAATGCGTGGAGCGTGGCTGGGGCTGTTGCTGTTGCTGCTACGGCTGCGGCTTTTGGCCAACCATCGACCGTGGAACGGAGGAACACCGAGCAGCCGTCCTGCCGTCCTGCCGTCTGCTGTACGTCCTGTTCCTGTTCCTGTGCAGCAGCTATGGTGGCACAGCCCCGGCCTTGGTTTGTTAAAGCTGCCACAAGATTTGCATAAAGTATAATGGCCATCTTCCTGGTCTCCTGGTCGTCCTAGCAAAGCGCACAACGATGCTGTGGGCAGAGCATGAAAAACCCAACCGAGCGTGGCCATTCAATTTTCATTTTTTTTCCCTCTCTCTCTCTCCATCTCTTTCTCTTGCCCCCCATCTTTGTCGTCGTCTTTGAACTTTTCACATTTCTTGTCGCTTTTCGTCTTTCTTTTTTTCGGCTGTCGTGGAGCATTTGTACTTTTTGTACAAGACATTTCCGCGCCGCATGTCCAGTTCCTGTCGCAGGCTCTTGGCCCATGGCTCCGTTGGCCTGTTGGCCGTCGGTTTTATTATGGCCAGAAGACGGCGGCGGGCATTGGTTCGCTCGATTTCGCTTTTGGCTTGATTTTTTCTTGCCTGCCCTTTCCCTGTACCCTGTACCATGGTCCCTCCTATCAATTCCTTTGCTGTCTACTCTGCTTCCTGGGCCCCGTTGTCTGGACGAAATTTCAATTTGATTTCGCTACTGCGATCGTTTTGTTTTATTTCCTGTAGATATCTGCAATTTCATGTATCAGATTTGTTTCTTGCAATAAAAAATTCGACTGAAGTAGCTTCCGACATGGCTGCCCTGCCCTTGCCACCGTCCCCTGCTTAACCGACTGACAAATTTAATGCTGCATTATATACAGCTGTGTCTTTTGGTCGGCGCCTGTCATAGGATATGCTCTCTTGCGTGCACTCTTTTTCCCTTTAATTAGCGCCTAAGCCAAAACCTAAGCTGGAGGCTAGAAAGTCGCTAGCGCAGATGGAAAATGCACTCAACTATAGGCGGGAAATTTCGCCTGCCGAGTTTGATTCTGCCACAGAAAGTAGCCTAAAGTGCAGAATATTTTTTGGGGGCTCCACATTCACGCTAGAACGAGCAGCGGCGGCGGCCATATTGGCGGCGTTCGTGCCACAACGAGCGACCTTTGTCTTTGGGCCTTCATCTCATATTTGTGTTAACGGTTTGGCTACAGTATGTATGCGTGTGTGTGTGTGTGTGTGGGTGTGTGGGTGTGTGTGTGTGTTTGCTCTTTGAGGCCAAAATGCAAATGTTTGGCGGCCGCCCCCGCAAATCCTATTATTTTATTATGAGGGTCAGCCGAGTGTCGTCGGCCCAATATTGTTAATACGAAAAGCAAACAAGGCTCTAGCTCTGGCTCTGGCTCTGTCTCTGGCCGTGGCCGTGGCTGTCCTGTCGCCGCCCCTGCCATTTCACTCCAAATTAGCATTTGGCCCCCATATATCTTTTGATAAGTTTCGCCAGCCATCGAATAAATAAATACCCAATGAACATGATATAGAAGTTTTCGCTGTAATCGGATTCAACTTTTGGGGAAAAAAAGCTTTAAAGAGTGAAAACTCATTTCGGCTCGTTGTGGGTTCGGTCCCTTTTTTGGTCCGCATTTGCACTGGGATAATTACGTGCATTTAATCACAAACGTTGGAAGGGTGGTGAATGTGGTCGGGCAAAAAAAGAAACACAACCTCAGGGGACAGGCAGGCAGGCACATGGGACAGGGCAGGACAGGACAGGGCAGAGTGTGGCTCTGGCCAATTTTCAGCTAACTAATGTTTGTCTGCTACTTTGCATTGCGCTTATTTCTGGCCATTTATTTAGACATGTTTTCTCTATCTATCTGTCTGTGAGTGCCTCTCGCTGTGTCCCTCTCTGTTCCCTGTTTGCCAGAGTGGTTGAGTGGTCTTTTTTTTTTTGTTTGTGTGTATAGCTGTAGAATGTGTAAAACGAACAGTTTGAAAATAAATTAAGCCAGATAATTTGTGGTTCGTTTGTTAGGCAAAATGTTAATGAGTTTGGTTGCCCCGATCAGTCGGAGAGCCGGAGAGCCAGAGCCAGACCCCTCGTAGGTGACACTCAAAAGGATTTTTGGGCACAAACAGAAGCTGCAGCATTTAGCAATGTCAAGAAAGAGTGGAGGAGCCCGTAAATTTCAATTTGTTGCCAGGGCCAGTCATCATTTAGGTTTGTTTAAATGCCAGCAAATGTGAGGCAGGACAGCACAGCACAGGACAGCACAGCACAGGACAGGGCAGTGCAGGACAGTGCAGGAGACATCAAAGGCATGCCATGTGGAAGTGCATCCACACGCAGCCAGACAAATTGGGCAAGCAATTTTTCAGATCCCCCATGCAAGGCTAAACGAGTGGACAAGAGCGGCACAGTTGCTCGTCTCTGCTCTGCTCTGCTCACATTGTTGCTTGTGGTTTCATTTTCTGGGCATAAATCAAGCAGAAATTTCCAGGGGGTGGGGAGGGTTGAAACTGGGCACAATCTGTACCGCCCCAGCAGAGCTCTTAGGTCTGCTTCAATTTTAAAGATAAACACTTGGCAGACTCTTGGCTGGCTGTAGAGTGGAGAGGTGGAGGCGACTCTGTGGCACACAAAGTTATTTCATATTTAAGCCAAATTTAATGGCCCCATGTACAGCTATGCAGGAGACAGACAGAGCACAGTCCAGACTTAGCACTGAGCACCCCAGCAGGACCTAGAAAATCAAATTCTCTGCTTATTTATGCATGAATATATTGTCTTTTTGTCGTTTGCCCAGGCTCTGATCCAGCCGACTTGGGCAGTATATTTTTTTTTTTTTTTTGTCGTCTCTGCTCTTCTTTAGCATATTTGCAAATCAATTATGTATGGTCCTGCCAGGGATAAGGATAAGGCTAAGGATATTGGATTTTGATATGTGTCAATGTATTGCTGGCATCAGCGTCTGGGTGCGTCTGGGGGGTGGCTCTACTTAATCTCCCCAAAGTGACAGTGGGAGAAGGGTCGTTCGACAATCTCTCTTTCTAATTATTTTAATTTGTAAACCACAAAAAGAGGAAACCATTTGTAAGGCTGCTGCCTGCTGCTGGCTCGATAATGCTCTGCCCGAAAATCAATGAGAATTTCGAGGCGAGGCGAGGCGAGGCTAAGAGCAAACGTTGCAACTGGGTCGAGCAGCAGCAGCAGCAGCAGCTGCAAGTGGGATAGAAAGGAAAGTTATCGGCGGCCAAGTGGAGGCCAAGCAAATGTTGTCTGCGCCGGAAACGGAAACAAGCTGTGCCACACGAGTGGAGGAGGCGTGCCAGCCAGCCAGCCAGCCATTCCAGGCAGGAGACTAAGGACTGAGGACAAGCTGTGCTGAAGATTGTCGTTGCTGGCACAGTTAGTCAGCAAAGTCGTTGCAGCAAATGGGGCGAACTGAAAGCCAAGCGGAAAAATAAAAAGAAATGGCAGAGTACGACTCTAATCCGGGAAGCAGCCTCAGAATGTGGCATAGTTGAATAGAGAGCCGCCACCGCCAGTAAGCGTAAGAGTAAGACGACGCCAAAAGCTTCTTACCTCCTTACCTTACCGCCGTGTGTGTGCGGAGGCATTCGAGTGTAGTTTGCTTTTAATTCAGCATAGAAAATGAAATTGAAAACTGTGCCAAATGTGTGCACAGGCACAGGACACAGACACAGGCACACACCAACCGCAGATAGACAAACTCTTCTGCTGCTGCTGCTGCTGCTGCTGCACTGCATCCCATGCAGATACGAGTGGCAGGAGGCGGTTGGGGTGTAAGCTAGAGTCCTGGCTGCCTTCTGCTAAGTGACATGTAATAAATTTTATTGATTTTCGCTTTAGTCAACGCGAGGCAGCATCCGGCTGCTGCTGCTGCTGCTGTTGCTGCTGTTGCGGCTTTAATGAATTTTTAAGACTTTAATATTGCGTCGGATGGGCTTAGGGATGAGCAACGAGTGCCGTGCCTGGCAATTATAATTGAATCAGAGCTGCCAATCTCTGTGCCGAGTATGGATGAGAGTCTGACTGGGGAATACCCTCCGGCTGTGGCTGCATTTGTGATTAGTTGGCCGAGATATTTCTCATGTATTTGCCAGGAATTAGTTTGAAAACATTTTACAGCCAAACCCCAGCCAGAACATTTTCTGCTTGTCTGCTGCTGCTGTTGCTTCTGTTGCTGCTGCTTCTGCTGCTGTTGCTGCTCTGCTGCTGTTGCCTCTGCTGCTGTGGGGGCGTTGCATTTTTTATGGACTGGCTGTCAAACACAGACACGTAATTACGTATACATACATATATTTTATGTGTAGATAAATACATCCATATATCTTTTGGAATTTATTACATTTTTAATAAGCAGGTTTTTGTTTCAGTTGTATTGAGGCGTTTCGTTTGCCCAGCCCTGCCCAGCCCTATGTCTGTTTAAATGATTTTATTTTCCCTTGTTTTCATTCCTTCTCCCGTTCAAGTTCTCGCACAAAAGTTAAACAATAAACGCCCCCATTTATAATAAATAAATAATATACGGATTCATTTGTGGAGTTTTGCTCTTTTTTCCTGTTTGTTGTGTTGTGTATTTTACCCATTTGTTTTACGCCATTCTTTTTAATGAACCGAACGACTGTACTGTGCTGTCCTGTCCGGCCGGTACTTACCTGCAAATAAATAAAACCACACAATGCATCAGAGAATGTTGACTTTTTTCAAAAATGTTTAAGTAATTAATACAAAATGTTCAATAATATTTACAATGCTGGTGATAAAACCAACAAATAATATATGCTCCGAGGAAATGTATTTAAATATATGCCTACCTATTCGTATTTTTAAATACAAAATATTATTTGCCATTGAAGTTATTTGCATGGCCAAAAATGAGGAAAATATTTTTGCCAATTCTTTGTTTGAATTTTCACATATTTTGTATGCATTTGTTTTTGCATGAATTTTTGATTCCACTAAAGTGTGGAATTTACACAGCAAACTGCCAACTGTTTTCTAGTTTTACCTGCCCCACTGTGGCACTGTGCTGGCTGCCTCTTTTAGTGGCTTATCTGATAAAATATGAGCAACAAACATGCACATCTAATTTGGAGTAAGCAAAAATTATAATTAATTGCTGCTGCTGCTGTTGCTCGGCTTCTGTGGCTGATTTTCTCTATGCGATTGTTAGTTTTCCATTTCCATTCGCTGTGGCAAGTTTCCCAACTGCGACCCAGCTGCGGGTTAATTTGTATGTGTGCGCGTCATTTATCAAGGCACAAAATGCTCGGTGCTCTGTGCTCTTGTTTGCCCTCAAAGGGTTGTGGGCACGCCCCACCCATGGACTCCATGTGTGCGTGTGCTGCATATGAAAAGTCCTGCGGCTAATAAGTGACACGCGTCGATTAATAAAACTGTACAAGGGGCCCCGCGCAACGGCCTCCCGTCGCTGCCTTTTGTTCCCGTGCCAGTGGGTGTGGCCCTCGGCTGGAATGCCGCTGCGTGTGTTGTACATTAAAAGGCCATGTCACAGTCGTTGCGACGATTATGCAAAACAGTCCAACGATTATGGATAAGCATAAGACACGGCCAAGGAATCAGGGTGGAACTTTGCCCACCCCACCCACCTGCCCATGCAATTGCGTGAGCCCCGTCCCTTGGGGCTAAGTAGCTCCTCTGCAATGATACGGGGTGCGTGGGGTGGGGGGACGATGATGTCTGTTCCGCATTACCCCTAATAGCTCCACCAGCTCACAACAGATCAAAGCAAACAAATAAAATACCCATCCATCCATCTGCCTGTCTAAAAGCTTTTCCAGCTAACAAATTAAATAAAATGCAACTTTAAGATTGCCACAAAAACAACAACAACAATCAGCCCTTCAAGACACAGTCATGGGGGGTGGGTTGGGGGGGACTTACATTTTGTTTTTGCCCTTGCCATGTGGCAAGTAAATCAAATTTTAAAATATGCCAAGAGCAAAAATATGAAATCAAAATCCATTCAATTTCCCATTTGATGGATGGGTAGGGTAAGTCTCCGCCCTCCCCCCATACTCCAGCTGCTGTACCCCGTATGGAAATGAACATGCAGCAAGCATTCTGGGGAGGAGCCAAAGCCAGTGGATTCCGGATTCCGTAGCGCAACAAAAACAGATGCAAATCAACAAGCTGCCATTGAGATGAGCCAAGGCAAAAAAGAAAGGAAAAAAGAAAAAACCAAGTGTGTGTGTCTCCTCTCTGTCCTGCGTGTCCTGGATATCTCACTATCCGTCTATCCATCTATCCGTTGGCTCAGCATATTCTCCATCCGTATTTACTGTCCATCCGTATGCAGAGATGAATGATGCTGCCAATGAGTTTGTGTCTGGGATATGTGTTTGACAGCATTTTGCTATTAACTTGCTATTTCTCGGCAGATATTTGTTTTTCTTTTCACTTCATCTCAGTGACATCTTTCCCCAGAGCCTGCTGCTGCTGCTGCTCCTTCTTTTTCTGCTTCTCCTCCTGCTGCTGCTCCTGCTACTGCTCCCCCTGCTGCTTCTATCATTCTGAGTTGATATTAACTCCCGAATGAAACTATGTATTTGATAAGCCATCGGCTGAGTTAAATGACTGCCCTCTGGGGGACAGCACTCGTAGATCTCTCCAGATAAGTGATTTATTGTATTATGTGTCTATCGTTATGGACATAAATCGTATTAGAATCGTCGTCCCACCCTAAACCGCTTTCCTCATTACCGTCCCCCCCACATGCCATCTCAGAAAAGTCTTCGCTGTCGTCGCAGTCGTCGTCCCTTTTCCGAGTGCTCCTTTTGAAGTTTACACCTGCGGCATTTTTGTCCTTAGCCCATACCCCCTTTGCCCCTCTACCCCCCGTTGGCTGTTGAAAACAAAAGCCGCTTTGTTTGTCAACCTTTGGCTGACTGGCGGGCAGGCAGGCAGCCAGTAGCCAGCAGCCAGCAGCCGATCTGAAGCCAGCAGCACACATTCCTACTTGTTTGGGTTACCCTTTCTTTTTTTTTTTGTCTGTGTGTGTGTCTGTTTTGTGATGCTCCTAACGAGAAACTTCAATATTGTCCCTTCTGCCCAGAAACAAACAGGGGAGAGAGAGAGAGAGAGAGAGCAAAAAGCGAGCCGGAGCCGGAGCAGCAGCTAGAAAGAAAGCAAAGGCAAATATTAACCTGGGGCTATTCATTAAACAGTCCTTTGCTCATATGTTTTGCTTTCGCTTGATACTCTGTCCTTTCATTAAACAATCCCATCCACCCTGTACCCGCCCCCCCTGCTGCCAGGCCACTTGAAGCGCTCATTGTTTGCACTTGATGATGCTGGGTGACAGCTTCACCTCGGGCCTCACCTCCCACACAGCCCCACACACATTCAGTTCCAACGAGTTGGCCAGCATTTATGCCAGCGAATATTGTACATATTCCTTTGCAGGATTTGCCAAGCATCAATGGCCGCCACCTGCTGCTCGGAGTGTCTCCTCCGCTTCCCAGACTCGACCGAGACTCGATTTCTCATTTCATTTTCGGCACTTGTCGGGTTTGTCGCTTTTAATATATATTTATATTTATGTATCTCTGTCTAGTTTCTCAGTTTTCTCAGTTCTCTTTTTTGGAGGGTTGTGGTGGTGGTGTCTCGACTTGTCTCCGCTGACAACAGCTGACGGCGTCGTCTGGCGACAAAATTTGTACATTAAAAAGCTTAACGATGGCCCGCTTAGTTGTCCTTGTCATTATGTTTTCTTTTCTCCCTCTCCCTCTCCCTCTCTGCCTTTTCCCCTCTTGTGGCCACCGTTCGCTTTCGTGTCGTTGGGCTGTTTTGCTGTTGTTTGACCGTCTGAGTGGATGGGCATTAAACGCACCTGATGTGCAAAAACTGCTTAATTGAAAACATAAGCTTCTATAAATTCGTTCCCGGTGCCCTTCGGGCTTCTCTGACTCCAGGACATGCTGCAGGGGGTTTGGGCGTTGGCGCGTCAAAGAACTTAATTTAAAATTCAAATTTATGCCTTGCATATTAAAAGCAACCATCACGTACAGCTCCATTCCCAGCTCCAACTCCAACTCCCAAGCCTCTCTCTCAATCTTCAATTGAATTTCTTACGTTCAGTGCGTGGGATGTCCGTCCGTCCGTCCGTCCGTTTGCCTGTTGTCTGCAATTAAAAGCGCTTAAATCAATAAGCCCTCCGCAGTTGACGTTTCGTTTCTCATTTGGCCAGAACGTGTTGGCTCTTAGTATGCAAAGCACAGAGACAATGGCAAATGGCACCCATGGTGGGGGGGTGGGGGGCAGGGCACTCCTTAGCACATCTACTACCAGACATTAGACTGACTTATCGCCGGGAATTTGTTGTAGCCACCGAGAGAATCTGTCCCAGCGGCCTTGTTAGGTTCCTCGTCCTCGTTTGTCGTTGTGATTGGCATTGGCTGTTGTCATCTTGAGGCTCTACTCCACCTCCGACCATCATCGTGGATTGCGTTTCCGCCGTTTCCTGAGCGACTTGTCACTCCTCTGGCGAACTCTCGACTCCAATCGCTGGCTTATCATTGTCGCTGTATCAAATCTGCCAGCGCGACAAATTCGCATGTTATCTCAATCTTGCCAGCAGCCCTCCGTCTCACCTGGGTGTGTGCCCCACATCTGCCCATATTTCCTTGCTCCTGGCATGGTCTGTGGGTTGGTCTGTGGGAGGTGGTGGCTGGATTCTTCATTATTTCTTTTCACGCAACTGTTCTCGGTTTGCGGTGGTGAGCAAAACGACTGCGAAACAACAGGGGTAAGAAATGCGAAGAGCAGAACTCACGCGAAACTTCATCTTCCCGGAGTCATTTATTCGCCGGTACCGTGAATGGGGTGGGGGTCCATTGTTGTTGCTGCTCTGCTCGTAATTTATCCACCGCTCTTGTCTCTGCCACAGCGATGTCACCCGTTCTGTGGTGTTCCGTGGTGTTCGGTGTTCGGTGGCATTCCTGGGGGGCCCACCCGGAATCTCAGCGCAGTGCTTAGCATCTCAATTCGGGTTTTTTTTGGTGCGGGTGACTGCTGTTGCCATCTCGAGCCGATAATAAAAAGAATTCCATCGCCCCTTGTCGGGGGCGCCCCTGCAAAGTCCCAAAGTCCCAGGGGTGTGACAACTTTTAGCTTTGATTTTTTCTTGTTTTGCTTGGGATATACGAGTATCATCCACAAGGGCTCACCACCCAAATGCTATACCCACCCAGCTCCAGCTCCCAACCCCCCCCTTTGGCACTGTCTTATCAGCATTGTGGCTGCCATCCCCAGAAGTGTGTAAGCAATGCCAAATTATGTCAATAAGTAAATGAATTTCAGCTAAATTCAGATTTTAATATGGGAAGCTTAAGCAGCAAAAAAAGAGCCAAGAAGGAAAAATAAGAGTTGCTCGCCGAGACTCACAATACTCTAAAGATGAAGCAACTTTCCAGACTCCCACGGACTCTATGCAAAAAGGGCACCAGCAGTTAGGTTTGATTTTGTTTTTGCTCAAGAGAGCTAAGCTACGCTAAGATCTTTGTCCCTCTCTCTCTCTCTCACTCAATCAGCACACTACACGCCAAATTGTGTCTCTCATTGCTGTTGTTATTATTGGGAGAACGCGTTCAATCGTGCTCAACCGAAAGCTCGCAAGAGAGCACCACACCAAGCGCAGGTAGAAAATAAATTCGGTTCAGTGGGAGATAAGAGATCGTGTCTGCTTGGCTCGGGTGTGCTGCAGTGAGCAGATCTCATTGAAAATATTTGCTTACAATTATTTGCAAGCTCTATTCAATTTAGTATCGTTTGGGAATTATTTTAATAAAATTCTATTCTAATATTTATGTATGTACATATGTACAAATATTCTAGTCTGATTTGCAAACAAGTGCTGAAAATTAAAAAAAAAATGTCTCCTATAGAGTAAGAGTATAAACAAGCGAAAAGTAATACACTCCTCAGTTATTCATACAGTTAACAGATATGTACGTATACGTGTATGCTCTGTGAATGTATGTAGTTGTGTGTTTGTTTATTTATCATTCTGCTGATGACGACATCCTGACAAACGAGGCACAAGGCATATGTATGTGGGCCCACGCCCACCACTTTGTACTTGATTTTTACAAAACTGTCTGTTTAAAGGAAACAAAGTGAAATTGTCTCCTTTGGGGGGCACCCCCATCTCCAACAACACTCCCCACACAGCGCACCAGCAGCAGCAGCAACAGCAAAAGCAACAGCAAAAGCCAAAAAAAGAAATGCTACCCGCATGCGGGAAGGGGGTGCAGTGGCGTGGAGTGGAAATGTATTTAATATGCAAATCCTGTGTGTCCTTTGAGATGATTATGGCGCACATTATGTCCCAAACAGCACACGTACCGAAACAGAGAGAGAGAGAGAGAGAGCGAGAGAGTCAGGCACAGGCTGTACCACCTACATACATACACCAGACGGGGGGCACACATACAATTATTGATTTTAAAAGCCGCTTTTCCCGGCCACTCCCTCCTCCTGGAAAACTGTGTTTGCTCTGACAAATTGACGACTAATTTAAGCGAAATTAAAGAAGCTTTGGAGCGCCAGTGCCCGGGTCAGGCCAGCACCCCCACCCACCCACTTCACTTGTGTGGGGAAAATCGAGCTGAAAATTAATATAAATAGGAAATGAACTTTTTGCTTTGTTGGATTTGTTTTGTGAGCCGCACCGCGTGGAACTTTTCCAATTTGTGCACGAAAACGGAAGATAAACATAGACGTAGACACAGACAAGGACATGGACATGGACATGGACACGGCCACGGACTCGTGCTCGCACTCGGACACAGATATAGATGTAGGCAAACAGGAGAAGAACAGCAGCAGCAGCAGCAGCAAATGCACCTGCACACGAACATCTACACCTGCCCCCGCACCGGCCAGACCTGTGGCGGAAAGCCGGAAAAAACTAATCGAACCGAAATACTCGAAATGTTTGCCTGATTTCTCGAGAGTACGCGCAACCTGAAATTGCAATCATTGAACAGAATTATCCCTTCGTTTGCTTCGTTTTTCCAACGTTGTTTTTTCCGTTGGCCATCCCTTTGGCCGCCTCCGCCTCCACCGCCTGCAACTTGTCTCTGATCCGCCGGATGCCCGGGCCCATGACGCTGCTGCCAAGCTTTAACAAACTTGAACGAACTTGTTAAAAAACAAACAAACAAAAAATGTTGAACTATCCTCTGATGGTCTGTCGATAAATTAGCTCTTTGGGCTGCGGTCCCCGCCCGTGTGGCCTCGAGGCCCAGGCCCCGGCCCCATCAGTCGATAATTGCGTGGAGCACGGACAGCAGTTGATTCTACTCCCACTGCTACTTCGATGGGGGATGGGGAGGTTTATCTTTGCTTTGATTGCATTTAACTCGATTTAATACGTCTCTGGTTGTTGCGGCGGACAAAGTGCTCTGAGAGCATTTCTGTCCTGTCAGGGATAAACGCGACGAAGATGGATATTTCAATCTCGGAATGGAAAAGTCCGTGATGACATTTCGCCCGGACGGACGGACGGACGGACAGACGGACATCCGTCTACCGTGTTCTACCCGGTTGCCTTGCCCTGCCCTGCCCTGCCGCCTGTTCCTGTCTGGAGTACACATACTTTTGCGCCCCAGCGAGTCCTTAATTAAACTACAAACAGCGATTCTCTCACAATTATCCCTTTTTCTTTTCTGATTCTTCTTCTTTTTCTCTGTTTTTGTTTGCATCCTTTGCTTTGCTGCCTCTTGATAATCTTCATCTAAATGATGCCAACAGAATTATGCCCGAGCAGTGGAAATGGTCAGCTTTTGCCTTTCTTTTCCTTCCTTCGCTCGTTCTAATTAAATGTGTGGCATTAGGTGCCGCAATTTTGGCACTGTGCTGCGCTCCGCCTTTGGCCTCCCTTTTTGGTCCTCTGGTCACAGATTTGTGGCCGGCGATATGGCCCAGCCGTGGCACATGCTCGCGGAAAACAGATGATGTCAATGGCAACACCAGGATGGGATCTCTGGCAGGGGCCGCCAGCTAGCTGCCAATTTTCGCTGCCATTATTGAGGGTTTTTCATGCACTTTCAGCGACCACTTCCGGTCGCTCCATCCCGCTCAGCATCTTGTCTTTCGTGGCATTTCCTTCTCGTTCCATGCCACTCCACGCCACACTCTACATTTCTCGTTCTTCTCTTTTTTGTTTACTCCTCCAAAATAATAATGTTGCACGCTCCGGTCGTACCGTCATTAGGTCCGCTGGACGCCGCGACGGCAACGGCGTGGCAAAGTCGTAAAGTAAATTTTTTAATTAGAGTCACGAGTAAAACAAACCAATTAGTATAGCTGTCAGAGCAATCCTTTTTCTGGCCCCCAACCCTGTTGTATTTTTAATTTCTTGGCCATGTTTTGGTCGCAATTTACTTGGGGAGCTGCCTCAGCTGGAGTTGTGTGAATTATTGAAAAAGTAAATTATGTGAAAAGGGCAAATTAAAGAGGTTCACGGCACGAAGCAGCCAACTAACCAAGTAACCAAGTAACCCTTTCCCTGGCCATTTCCCTTGGGTTTTTTTTTTTATGGCCACGAGTACCGATTCTGACACTCTGCTGTGCGCATCAAGTGTCTGGTGGCTGGCGGCATCCCGAGGAGCGCTCTCAGACCAGGACCTGGACCTGGAACTGAACTTGGACTTGGTCCGCTTAAGGCTGCCCCTGCTAAACCAAAAATGTAGTTTTAATTAAATAGCACAATTGCCACTGCCACTGCCACTGGGGCACTGCGCCGCCAGGCACCTTTCATCCTTCGAAAGCAAACTTCTTGGTGGCTATTTATCCCTTTTGGTTTTACTTTGTTTTGTTTTCCGTGCGGTGCGGTGCGGCTCCGTTCGGTTTGGTTTTGGTTTTTGTTTTAGTTTTTGGTTTATATATTCCGGTGGCTACGTGAGCAGCATGACCAATGCCACGGCACGGCACGGCGGGGGGGCGCAGGGTCAGCATCTCGCAAATAAACCGAAAAATGTGCATGACTCATGGAGCGAAACGAAACGAAAAGTGCGACGGAGTTGGTTTTGAAAAGTTTTGAGCTGCCCAAAAAAAAAATAAAAGAAATAAAAACACAATAAAAAATAGAAAAAAGAGGAGAAAACAGTGGAGAAAACTAAGTTATTAGCAGCAACTGCGCTCCGATGGGCGTTGCGTTCGTTCTGGTTGTTGTGGGTGTGGTCTCTGCACTTGTAGTTTATGTTTACTGCATTCTGGGGGCAGTGTCCGTGCGGCAACAATTTTTGGGCTACCATTCCGGACCGGACCGGACCAAAAACACGCTGGAGTTTCGTGTGTCCCATGCCCCAACTGCCACTCCCTGGACTCCCCCCCGTTGACACTGACAGGATCCACAGTCCATAGAGAGGCGCAGCCCTGTCCTGCCCCCTGGACTCTTGTTTTGCCAGTTTATTGTGAAGGACATTTGCTGCTCTTCGGCTCTGCTCTGCGCCCCAGGAGTGCGTAAAATGTATTTTTTTTTTTGTTGCAGTTTGTAGCAAAATATTTGCGGTTGCCGGCATTAGCATTTTTATTTTATTTGCACAAAATGTTGTGCCATATTTGTTTTTGTCCAACCCGGATATATGTTTGTCCAGCACTCGTTCTGGAGCTGCGCATGGATCCATTGGGCCATTGCCTGTTTGGCGTTCGGGTAAGCATACAATCGACTCGACTTGAGGTGGCTGGCACGCCAGCACCTGGCCACTGCCCCTTGTTCGTTCTGCCCCACTACCCGGGGATAACCACGGATAGGGCTAATAAAAATAAACAGCCATATAAAAATAAAGCTAAATAAAATTCATGGCAACGCCTGGCAAATACAATAAAGCATATTATTTCAGCATTTATTTTACTTGCTGCTGGCCGAGGGAGGCCTCTCACCATCACCAGCAACATCTTGGCAGCCATTTGGCAGGGCTAAAGTGTTTTTTTTTTTTTTTCTCTCCCCGTGGTACATGGCGACGACTACGACGACGCTGCCTAATGAGTGCAAGAGCTACGTGATTTACTCGGAAATCCTACACACACACACACACAGACGTACACACACAGAGAGCAAAGAGCAGTGGCAGTGGCAGTGCATCTAAAAAGAGAGAGGCTTCCAGCTCATTAAACGCGCTGCTGTGTCTTGCCTTTGATTCTTCATTATCGCTTGTATGGATAATGTCGAGTGCTGAGAACTGTTGAGTGGGTGGTGGGGTGTGGGTGGAAAAGACAAATGCTTATTTATGCGAGATATTGCTCAAGTTCTCAGCAAAGTCCTTGTTGGTTATTTACTCTGCAGGAGCACTCGACTCGATTCGACTTGACTGAAATGGAATGCATTCGCATGGAGAAATTGAAATGTATTGATTTATGGCAGCAGCAGCAACAGAAGTAGCAGCAGCAAGTGGTGCCACAGCTCAAGAACTTTGCCAAGGTGGAGACTTTGTGGTCGTGGGTCCTGGCTAGGACTGTGACTGTGTTGCTGCTGCTGCTGCTGGTGCTGCTGAAAAGTTTGTCCTGGCTGTGGCTCGTGCTCAAAGTTCATTGAAGTATACGCTGGTTGACTGACTGTGGCTACAGTATGGTCATTGATAAGTCATAAGTTCGGTCGCTGCTGCCAACTGCCTGCTGCCTGCTGCTCTCACTCTCCCCCTCTCCTGCCGTAAACTTTGTCAAAGTCAAATAGCAAAGTTTCCTCCTGTGGGTTGTGGGTGTTGGTGTGGGAAAATGTCAATGGGTTGGGTATTAGCAGTGCATTAGTTGGCTGCTGCATTATTAATGACCCAAGCGTTGGGCATTGATTTTTACACTTGCTCGATTGACACAGCTATCCATCCATCCAGCCATCCATCCAGCTATCCTGCCACCAGCCACAGTCCTCCCAGCCCAGCTCCAGCATGGCATAACGCTCTTTCAATATTAATTGAGTTTATTGATTGAATGAACACGGAACTGCTTTTCGGGGCGCTTCCGTTTCGTTCCGCTTTTGGTGCGACTATCAAATAACAGTTGGCTGTGAGTGTGAGGCATGGCTGTGAGTGTGGGTGTGGGGCTGTGCCTGTGGCCTGTGTTTATTGTACCCTACTTGAATGTGATATATTGATACATTTTTTTTGGTATGGCAATTGTTGACCCCTTTGACCTGTTGCATGTCCCTGCACCGCTTGCCAGTTAATTACTTTGATTTATTCGAGAGTTACTCACATGCGTGATACCGGCTGTCACATATTTCAAATCGCTCTTAATTACACCTCCCTCCTCCCCTTGTGCTGCCACTCGTGTACTTTCAAATTAACGAAATTGCCTCCACGGCGGCGCCCAGATAAGCAACGCGACTACCGTCCGCCCTGCCCCTCTGGCAGTAGATTTATTACAAATTTCAACTTATTTGGCAGGACATGAAGAGCCAGCGAACAGGGCAGCACACACTCCACTCCAATCCACTCTGCACACACAAGGGGAGAATTTATTGTTTTGTTAGACCAAAAATTACAGCGATAAAAACATACAAAGTGCTTAAGTGCGACATTCGGAAGAGCCCAGCCCAAGAGGTAGGTTGGGAGGGCAAAGGAAAGAGGAGACACTCGCATCGATAAAAAATCGATAGGCATCGGCCATAAATTTCCCAACCACGGCACACACACACACACACACACACACACACACACACAAATTCAAATAAAAACCAAATGCCGGCTAATCTCCATTAGGCAAATACGTTAAGCTTACCGAAAAAATGTTGTGACCCATTTGGGCTCACATGCTCTCCTGCCCGTGGCTCCTCTTTGGTGGGCGTGGGCCTTGTGTGTGGTAGAAAAGGTCACTCTAAGTGCTTTTCATTGGGCTGAGCACTGAACTGAACTGAACTGAAGTGTGCTGTGCTGGGGAGCGAGCGGCATATACTTAATGGAATTTGAATTTCTTCATTACGCATACGACGCGTGGGCCGCCTACAGGCAGCAACAGGTGAAAGGAGCATCAAAACGTAACCTTTTGCCGTCCCCAAGTTGATTACCTGTCTGTCTGTGACTGGTTGGTTGGTTGGTTGGGGGGGGAGATGAAACACACATGAAAGAGATTCCACATGCCAGATTTACCTTCATTTTTGGGCGGTTCATTTTCATGAGATTATAAAGCGCTTCGAGCGCTTAGGGCTACTAAATGTTCGAGGCCCAAACATCAATAGAAAATTGATTTGCTCTTGATAATTTTAGAAGATAAACAGGATTAGGGCGCATACACACACACATTCATAGATAATTGCCCTCGGGTCCTAGCCTCCTGGCTAGCCCCCATTTGGATGCGGAAGTTATCCCATGGGATTGATTGGAATGGGAGAAGAGAGAGCAAAGCACGTGTCGTAAAAGTGGAACGAGTGGAGTTCCACTGCTCTTATTACTTACAGGCGAAGTGAGGGGTAGGGGCTGGCGAGGCACAACATTGTCGCAGGCCCAGTCATCGTGACACACTCGATATATGTACATGTATGTATGGGATACCATCATGGTATACATGGGTATATGGCTGTGCAATCAAGTATTCCTTGGTTCTGGTCCTCTGGCCAGCCTCAGTTTTATGCTGAGTAATGGCCAGGCCATGTATGGCAATTGCAATGGCTGCCGGAGTGCTGCCGTAAAGAATCGCACTGCCAATGGCGCTGGGCACTCGCACTGGCACTCTCGTATCGTACTCGTACTCGCACTCGTAGTTTACATAACAGTTTTACGGCCGCGCACTTAAATGCTGCCTTCGACTGCTTTTTGGACTGTGTGCGAGGAGTCATAAATGGAGCGAGAGATATAGCGCAAGAGAAGCAACTGCACCGCAATACTTTTGCCTGATTGATAGCTCCAAGAGAGGGGCATACGATGCCCTGCCTTGGGTTCATTCAACCCCTTTTTTGGGCAATAGCCATTCGAGCCAGCGCAGCGCAGCCCAGCTCTCTGATGTTAATGATGATGCTGGGCAACATTGTGGCAGGCCAGCGACAACATAAGTTCTAACTGTGCCCTGCTTCCGTTCTGTGTTTACGCTCGGCTTCAGCTGCACAAGTTTATTATTAGAAAAGTTTTAATGTCTTTGGCAAACGCACGAACACACACACACCCAGACACAGAGAGAGAGAGAGAGAGCAACACAACACTCTCTGGGCCTCCACATGCAGATAGATACCCACGTAGTAGTTGTAGTTGTCGTTGTTGCCAGAACAGCTTCCTTCGAGGAAACTCCATCGGAGACCAATGATGGCCACAAGTGACTGCGAATGATCCTGCCTGGCTATGCCTGTGCCAGTGCCTGTTCCTGTGCCACTTAATAAGCTCCATTTGTGCCTGCCACAACAAAAATAAAGACTGTGTGACCTTCGGTTTGTTGGCTTTTAATTTGCCATCGAAGGGTCCCTGGTCCTCGCTTCACTGCACACACTGTGGGGGTTGGACTTTGATGCCTGTGCCCTGAGTTCTTGTAACCCACAAAAAAAATTTACATAACTGTAAAAATATTGTGCGGGCTTCGGCTTCGGCTTGGGCCTGCTCCTAAACGAGGCACAAACGTCGCCCTGCGGCCTACAACTTTCTGCCGCTTACAAGCATTTTTAAAGCGTTTTTACCCCACGTTTTTCTTTCGTTTTTGTTTTCTGTTTTCTGTTTGTTTTTTTTTTGGGTTTTTTTTTTTTTGGGGGCAAAAGCTTGTATAAGCGTGAGAAAACCAGATGTAAAACTTCAGCATGGAGTTGAGGAAAAGGAAAAATTGTGCTTGGAAAAAAAAAAAATAATAATAAAAAAAGGAAAATTAAATAAGCTATGCCATGAGTTCTCTGGGCAGCAGCAGCAGCCTTCTAGGCAAATGTGTTTAACATGGTGCTGGGTGGGTGTGTGACGCTGCCATGTTTGCTTTCTGGGTTTCCATTTTTACTGTTTGTTCTGTTGGCCAGAAAGTTAAAAGGCGGCCCCCGGGCCCAGTGCGACAGATGGGCGACCAGGCCAGACCACACGTGGTGGCGGCGGCGGCGGCGGCCATTACTTGTGTCGACTTCATCGATATTTTATTTAACCCGCTGCAAGAAAAGAATCCACAAGCTAACTTCATAACTTGCCCCAGACTCAGCTACACCACGGGTAAACAAAAAAATGTAGCTTCTGGCAAATGGAAATTGATTACCAAAGCAAAACAATTTACGCTGCAAAAGGCGATGCGAGGCGGGGCGAGGTAGCAAGTTCGAATGTTTATTTATATCGCGTGGATATATTTGCATAAGCGACTAGGCCAGCAACGCAAATTATATGTATATTGTGTGTGTGTGTGTGTGTGTGTGTGTGTGTGTGTGTGTGTGCTATACGTGTGAGTGTAATATGCAAATGGCGAGTGTGTGGCTGCGTTTAAGACTTCTACGTGGCGGATACACACGAAACGGGCAATGCAGCTGAGCTCAGCTGAGCTTTAGACCGGCCTCTGCTGGACTCTCCCGTTTCACTGGCGGCTGCTGCTGCTGCCTCTGCTTCCGTATATAGGTCTTGTAGTAGAAATCAAAGAACATGAAGAACATAAAGATGTTCTGGATGAAGCCAATGAACGCAATGAATGGGGGAAAGCGGCACGGATTGCGCACGATCACCAGCAGAAAGTGCAGCGTGAGGTAACCAAATTGGGCCAGCTGCAGCTGTGTGATGCGCTGCTTCCACCAGAGTATGTGCCGCAGGGCGCCCAGCGAGGAGGCGTAGTAGTAGGCGTACATAACGCTATGCACCAGCAGATTGATAATGCCCAGCATGGTGGCATGCGAGCCGCCCAGGAAGGTCATGTATATGGAGACGCCGAATACCATGCCGGCGTGATGGTACACATGCAGGAAGCTCACCTGCGAGTTCTTCTTGCGCAGCACAATAAACACCTGCAGGATAAAGGCATTTTTTGTTGTTACACTAAAACATTTCGCAAAAAAAAACAAACGGGAAAATCGAGAAGCGAGAACGGATAACCGAGAACCGCATACAGACCGTGTCGAGCAGATCCAAGTACTTGAGCATATAGTAGACATACGTGGCACACAGCACATGCATCATACGGGGCGAGGTGTCCGTTTTGTCGAAGGGCTGGCAGGTCCAGCTGAAGCCCGGCTGCAGATATGTGTTCGTCAGGCCATACAGAAAGACAATCGTGTTGGCCACCACCTGCACGGCATTGTACACCTGCATGACGGTCTTCAGTTCGTATGGCTTGCGGTGCTCCATCCATTTGGGTCCATAGTGGAGCACAAAGGCGAGATACACACCCACCAGGGCCAGGACAATCCACAGATTGCCAAGCAGTGGCAGGTGGGCCACACGGGGATCGCCATGCTCGGCATACATGTCCCGTATCAGGCCATACAGGTGAACAATGATGTTTTGCCGCATCCTTGACGATTACTTTACACCAGCGGAAGGGTTATTAAAACTCTTAATACTCTCTATGCCGCAGCCAAAAAGGAGCCGCGCAGCAGTTCTCACCACACGAAGGTCTTCAGTCTTCTGAGTCTGCCCAGCCCAAAAGCACCAAAAAGAGCTCAGCCCAGCGGCGAGGGGCGCTATGCTAATGACCGGCAAATGAGAAGCAGCTCGCATTCCACATTGAACCCGTGTCAGGCATTGACTGCCCACCAATGAATGCATTGCCAATGCCACTGGCACTGCTACTGTCAGTAGAAATCAGAGACCAACAGCCCACAGAAAGGGAAAACGAGCTGATACATATACATTACACATACATATGTACATATGTATGTATGTATGTTCTATAACATTGTTTTATTGCCAGATTGATTGCTTCGAACACTTTCCAATGCAAAAGCGCAAGTTTTACGCTCAAACTTGTGCCAGCTGTGGTTAGGGGGGTGCGATGGGTGGTACCGACAAGATTTTGCCATTATTTGACAATGTATGAAAAGTTATGGGTGGCCATTACGATGCCGCCACCGAAACTTGGTTGATAGCACAGCTGAAATGCAGAGAGACTGCAGAGGCGGAGAGACTGGAGAGGCGGAGAGACTGGAAAGGCGGAGAGGCGGAGAGACTGGAGCGGCTGAGCGCCAGTTGAGTGGTAAAAAATGATGTTCGCTGTGGCTGTGGCTGTTGATGGGGGGCCACATCCATTAACCCAAATGAACGCTAATCGTTTGCCCCGCAGCACCGCCCAGATATATGCATCTAACCCAGTTTGCAGAGTATGCCAATAAATTTGCAGCATAACTGCCAATATAAGCGCAACTGTTTTGAAATTAAGCCAAGAAAAAAAGGGAAGAGCAAAGCAGACAGAGAGAGAGAGAGAGAGCGAGAAACATCCGTTGTAGCCACAGCAGATGCTTCTGCTGCTGCTGGTGCTGCTGTTGCTGTGACCCACTGAGCGATTCACCCGCTGCCGCCATGCTTGATAAATTCGCCAAGTCTGTTACAATGGCTGTAAATAGCCGCGGGCATTGGACAAATGGCTCTTAAAAGCAACAACAGCAGCAGCAGCAGCAGCAGTGGCAGTGGCAGTACCAGTCGCTGAAACAACAGCAGCGGCGAGTGGCAGGCGACTAAAGGCTACCCTTTAGTCGGGCAGTAGATTCAAGATGAAAATACAGGAAAATGCAGCAAAAATACTTCGCATATACTCAACTACTCCCCTCCAATTACAGGGTATGGTAAGTAAACCAACTCAGCGAAATAGGCAAAAGTGTTTTACGAGGTGGGTGGAAGTGGGCCAGTGCCAGTGCCTGAGCCAGAGCCTGAGCCAGAACCAGAGCCAGGAGCATAGTCTGCAGGACCTGCAGGTGGCCAATCAAACTCAAGCAGCTGCAATTTGTTTTGGGGCAACGTGCAAAAGTTGGCAGCCATTTTGTGGTCGAAAGTTTTGCCGCGTTTAAAGAGCTCGTTCCTCCAGTTTATTCAGTTTATTTATAAGTGCAAGCATAAGTAAATGCTGCAATTTATAGCAGCACTTGCACGCCTCACGAATCAATCAATTGAGCTGCAGGCAGAGGCCCCCATTGGAAGGGGGCTACCGGCTAACCAAAGTGGCCAGCAATTTGGCAAGAGGACGTCTTCTGTCCAGTAAAGTTGCATTTAAACAATGCTGGAGAACCTGTAGAGGGTGAGTGGTGAGTGGTGAGCGGCTGGGTGCGGTTGCATGCAACGACTAATCCAGGGCGAAGGCCGTTGCTGGGCTTTCGCTTGAGAGTCCTTAAGCCGCAATTGATGCGTTCCTTGGTTCGTTGTTGTTGCTGGCACATGCGTCCTTGAGGCCCAGGCCCAGGCCAGTATGTTGTGTGATGTGATGTGACCTTGTTGTGCCGCACAGACATTGAGCCAGCCAGCGACAAAACAATCATTTGCATGCCGCCTGCCCACGGACAATGAAATTCTCGTGCGGGGCGGGGCGGGGCGGGCGTTCAGCTCATTTGCACAAATAAGCCATAACCGCATGTCGGTCGATGGCAGCCATTTTCGGAAAGAACTCCCAAGCCAAGCAGTAAGAGAGCCGAGCCCGAAGAGCGTGCTGGTGCTCTGCTGGTGCTCTGCTCTGGTCTGCTGCTCTGCTGCTCTGGGATGGGCCCTGTCCGTGGACGAGAGTAAGTGCTGTTGCAATAACGGTAATGGCCACGGTAACGACAGCAGCAAACAACAGAAATAATAATGATCATCATTTTGCCGCGCACCGGAAGTATGCAAATATACGCGACATGGAACGACCAAAGACGAGGGCGCTCTGGCCAATGCTGATGGCAATGTCGATGTCGTTTGGGGACAAGGCTCTTGTTCGTCAAGGATGTGCGCGGATGTGCGGATGTGGCAAGGTGCCCAGCCCCTGCCACAGCCCCAGCCACGGCCCGTACCCGACAAAGCCCTGGCCTTAACAGGTCGCGGCGAAAATTAAAAGTTTGCCGCGAATGAAGCGTTAATGAAGGGCGTAGCGCTGCGGTGCGGAGTACACGAGTAAGTAAACAGTTTCAAGCGACAGCATTAATATGAAAATGAACCTCTCTCTCTCTCTCTCTGTCTTTCTGGCCTGCCCCTCTCTCCCCTAGCGACGACTTCTGCCCCTACTTTCTGTGTCGTTTGGCTACGGCCATTAAATGAAAATAATAATCTCTTTCGGGCAGGAAATGAAGGGAAATTCAGCAGGAAACTTTTGTGACGTGCCGCAAACAGACCGTGTGCAAACACACACACACACACACACACTCGAGGCATGTTTGTTTCTCTCTGTATGACTGTGAGTGTATTTGTATTTAAATTGAAAGGTCCAACACAAACAGAAGCTGGCCAACACTCATGCAGGTGTTAAACTACGCCCGCTCTCCACTCTCCTATCACGCTCCTATCACTCTCCTCTCACTCTCTTTGTGTTTCATTGCGATGCCAATGGGTGGGCTGCCAATGCAAATTACAGTCATTTGGTCCGCTATTTGTTCCTACAACCGCTACCATCGTACTTCGCTCTCACTCGAATATTATTTCAAAATGTTGAAAAATTTACACATATATTTTACGAAAAAAAAAACAATAGCAATGAATGTGGACTATGTAGATGCGCAAGTCGAGCATTAAGATACCCTTGAACAGCGATCGTTGCATGGCATTTGATTTTGATTTGATTTTGGTGACCCCGTGGAGAAACCAGAGCTCGAAAATAATATTTAATTTTAAACAGTTCTTTAACGCACTCAATGCAAAGTGAACAAACATAAATAAACATTCTATTCTTCTTCTATTTTAGATCCAAGCATTGACAATTTTATAGTCCCCTTTTTGAATCTGTTGCTTGCGGGCACTTTGCTGCCAAAGAAGTCTTGCATATGTATGTACATGCAGCTAAACATATGTACATATGCATGTATTATGCATGCACGAGTGTGCTTGTGCTCGCGAGATAAGCTTTTCAAGAGAGATCGGTTCGGTGCCTCTCTCTCTCTCAATCTAACACACGCAGAAATGTGTCTCTCATTGTTTCTGCTGCTGTGAGAGCAGACGTGTTCAATCGTGCTCAACCGAAAGCACGAAAGCGAGCACCACACCAAGCGCAGGTAGAAACGAAGCTTGGCTTGGGTGTGCTTTGATTTTATTTTTGTTTTGTTTTTGTTGTCTTTGCTTATTGTTTCTGGCTGAGTCTTCCTACCGCAGAGTCGTGTCTGTTACACAGACAGAATGATACCCATCTTAAAGCTTCTAATTTAAGGGCTGGTGGCTCTCGACAAACAACTGGACATTTGATGCCTTCAGCTAGTCTGAAATTTTCTCCATGGCCAAACCTGTGGTCAACATCATAATACTCATAATACTCTGCTGTGATGGCCATAAAAATCCCGACAATTTTTTGTTGCTGGTTGATGCCTGGTTGGGACTGTCAATGGCTGGTGGCCAGAGCACATTGTTGGCTGGCACGCACGATATCTATAGCTGGCCAACGGGAACTTAATGGCTTTCACAGGTGTTTCCCCACACAGGTGTTGCCTTCCACTATCCCAGGCAGAGCAATAAAACTTTATGTGCACTCATTATGCACACCCACACCCACCCACTCCCACTCCCATTGCCAGCCACCAGCCACCAGCCAAGAGGGAGGCATGGCATTCCTTTGTGCTCCAGCAAACCGCATTGCATACTGGAGGACTGCCATTAGTAGTGCATACTTTTCGGGGGGGGGGACGGCCGACAATCTGTGCACTGCGGGGCCGTAATTATCACTCCGGCAAGTGGATGGGCGATAATGACTTGATTCCAGTTTGGCAGAACGTATAGATGGGTATTAATTATTATGATTATGACTGGGGGTGGATGTGCGGTGCCCATTGGGCGAAGACACTCAGGCATTGCCGCCATGGCACATGCCATGTTTTTGTAGCAGGTTCTAAGGAGTTCTTCCAGGCAGCAACAACCAAACCAAAACGCAACCCACCCACCCAACTCACGAGTAGCCGCCCCCTTGGCATATTCGTTGGCGTTCATTCAGCCGGAATTTGGCAAATGCCGAAAACTTCAAGGGTATTATATAAATGTTGGCCCTGGCCAAGACTTCTAAGCATATTTTGAATGCCAAACAAATCCACACCGCCCTCAGCCCCACCACTCTGCTGCCCCTGCCCCTGCCCCTGCGGCATGCTTTAGCCATGAAAGTCACTTCCAAAGTTCAAGTCAATGTCGCAAAATGTTAACGGCGCGTTAATAATGCGATTAGTGGATGCTACGGACCCATTCCGATCCAGCGACCCAACTCAGAAACCGCCTCGCCTCTTGCCCCGCCGAGTCCTGGAGCTCGGCCCCCATTTGAATGCCGAGGAAACATTGGAAAATTAGCTTTAATTGGTAAAATGTTTTTGGTAGCAGCAGCAGCAGCAGCAGAGCAGCATGCCACAAAACATGACCTTCCTTCCCGGCTTCCCGGCACTGCTTGCAAGTTTTAGTCGAATGTGGCAGGGCGCTAATTAATAAATTTCTTGGGGATTTCTCGCTTCGTCTTGTTCGTAACTCCCTCGTATAATTATCACATGACAATCGCCTGGGGTATACGCGTATAATGTGCAAAATGTCTATGCTAATACACGACTGCGAGTATCTACCCATGAAACACTGAACACCGCAACACCGAAACACTGAACACTGAATAAACTGACGGAGCTGAAGCTGCGAGCTCCCAAGCTGAATCCCAGAGAGGGAGCAGAGACCCTCTACAAATCCCCGCCAAGTGATGCCTTCAATTACATTTGGTGTTGCTGTCGGCGCCAATCCCCCTGGTAATAGGATATTTTCAATTTCCATTTCCTCACCCACTCGCTCGTAGATTTTTTCCGCGTTTTTTTTTTTTTTTTTTTTGTATTTGTTTTAAGTTATGGCAGACGGCCCTCTCCAGAGGTTACATTCAGTCATTTTTTATATGCATTTTTTTTTTTGAACATATTTCATCGAAACGCGGGGTTGGCGTGGGGGCGGAATGGCAAACAAAAATATACAACTATTTGTTGAGTTGAGTGCCACAGGCCTAGCTGGCAGATTGTCAGCCCGGAGAAGAGCTATCCGGGGTCGTCCTGGTCACGTAATTGAGCCGTACACCAGGCTGCGAGGCTGAGAGAGCGGCTTTCCTGGCCAATAGAAAATGAATTGTATGCACAGAAATATGACGAACAGTCGGAACGTATTCCGTACAAAACCGCAAAACAGGACGAGCAGCTGAGCCAGAGATTTGTTACCACGGCAGTTGCCAGTGCCAGTGCCAGGGCCAGTGCCAGTGCCAGTTCGAAACTACAGACACAGGTCCACCATTTGGAACATCGGCATCCAGATGGGGGCGACAGCGAGTTAATGGAAATGGAGGCGCAGTCGGTTTGGTGGGGGGGCTAGGAAAAATCGCTCCTGGGCCGAACAGACACAGTCACAGACGACGACGACGACTGATGGAAATTTATTGCTGGCAACATACCCAAAGGGATTCGCAAATATAATACTACATCCACAGCGGGTAAAAGTGGGCGGTAGCTGGAGCTAGGATCAGTAAAAATGGAGGCAGGAATGGGTGGGGGGCCCCATCCGCAATGCATACTAACACGTACCCCCTGTCATGCCATTTGCCTGGCCCCAAGCCTCACTACGGTCCACCTCCACTCCACTCCACTCCACTCCTCTCCGTTCCCGGGCTGGTATGCCAACATGTGGCACTGTAGTTTGAGCGCGAAAGAGGTAGGGACAGGGTGGTGGGTGGTAGGGGGAGGGGGAGCAGGCTAAACCTATGAACAATTTCCCAAAAGCATCAGAAAAAACATACAAAATGCGGTTTTAGCCGTTGAGAGAAAATCTGTACCGAGAAGCAAGCGGGAAAAAAAAATCTGTTGGAAAAATATATGACAGCTAAAACATGTTGCTGCCACTGCCAGTGCCTGCCACACCCCCCTGCTGCTGGTGCTGCTGCCTGCTCTACCATCATAAAACTGTGCTGCAAGCACGCACTGTGCATATTTTGTTATGAAAATTTAAGTGAAATCACTAAAATGGCAAACAAAACAGCAAGATATGCAAAAATGCAGCACAAGTCTGGGTTGTTGGATATAGAGTAGACATGAACACCCACCCACCCACTATGGGTGTTTCCCAATGGATAAGATTTATCAGTGCGGGGAGGGGGGATGGCAGCGTAAAACCGAAGCCCTCGAGGCGGAAAACAGCTGTTGTTTGTGTTTACTGCTGCTCCTGCTGCTGCTTCTCCTGCTGCTGCTGCTGCAAAACTTATGAAAAATTGTTGTCAGTTTATAAAATGGTGATGCAGGACATGAAGCCACTGCGCATCCTTCAAGTGCATCACGTGCACCAAACAGACGACTCCTGCTGATGCTGCTGCTCCTGCTGCTCCTGCTCCTGCTGCTCCTGCTGCTCTTCTTGCTCCTGCAAAATGGGTCAAAGAAAGTTTTCTTTTTTTTTTTTTTGGGGGGTTGTGCGCTGACTTTCAGTTTATGGCTCGTGTTACTCAATAAACATTTGTCAGGGCGGTGCAGCAGCCAGCAACCTTCAGCAATCTTTCGAGTCTGGCAACCCCACCCCACGCCTCTTTCGTTGCGTTTCGATGTCAATTGTTACGTTTTATTGCCTTGTCCTTTGCATTGACTACACGCAGATACAGTTACACAACACATCCAGTATGTGGCACACACACACACACACACACACACACCCGACTGGCAGCAAAGGTAACTGGCAAACGAAGAAATTTATGATCAGTGACAAAAGCACATTCTCACCTTTGATATACCTTTACTGCCTTTTGCTTTTGCACCTTTTTTTGTCGCTCTGGCAAGTACACTGGGGGGGTGGCTGGTGGTGGCTGCGCGGCATGCGGGCTGCCTGGGGGGCGGTACAGATCCTGAGTAGGGATAAAGGCGGGGTCTCTGTCTTTGGTTTGCTCTGTTTTATTGAGCACGCCCTTTCGCTGCTATTGTTGTTGTTGCTGCTGCTGCTGCTGCTGCTAGCTGCATGGCTGCCTCTATGGGGTGTGTACAGGTGTAAGGTACGTACCGGACTCCGCATACTCTAAAAACCCCAACCCCAAAAGCCCTCTCTCCTCTCTGTGTGTGTGCCACGCATCGATGGCTCTTTTATGCGCTCCACAGTTTTGTCGTTTTTCGTTTTTTATTTTTTGCCATATTTTTTTGCACAGTGTTTGCCTTCGGATTTTTGCGATAATGGAGACAAATGTTGTGCTCTTAAATTTATCGATTGGTTGGCCAAAAGTTAACAGAAAAAAAAAAAAAAAAGGGAGGGAAAGAAAGGCAAAAATATTGCCCTGGTTGGGAGCTCTCGTTTTTATTACAGGCGTACAGTTCCGTTAGTAGTCCTTGCAGCTTTAAGTTTTTGCTCTGTTGGCGCACCTGAGTTTTCAATTTATTTCTTCGTTTATTTATTTTTTTTTTGTTTGACCTTTCGAATAGGCAAGCAAAATGGTCGTCGGCAGACAATGGAAAAGTCCCGCCTACAAGTCCCAGATAAACTTGCGCCAAAGATAAGCCAACTATTTGTGCTGGTCCTTGGGTCCTAGAAGAATCCTTCTGTCCTGCTTTCTTCCTGTCTTGCTGTCTGCTCACTGTTTCCCCCTGTTGGTCCCCCAAAAAAACTTTTCAATTGAAAGTTCTACGCTTTTTGGCAGGCATTCGCTTGAGTCCTGCTCATGCCTAATGCCTTGGGGTGCCCATAACGAGTTATTAATTGTCTTGATGCGGGGCGGGGCGGGTGGCTGGAGCATGTGCAACGGATTAGTGGGCAGCAAACTATGCCACAAGCTTAGCGTTGTGGCCTCAGCCCCACAAATGACCTGCCACTCGCTCCCTTTCCCTTTCGCTGGGTTCCATCTCTCAGAGAGCTTTTCGCTTAGCGGTTTTTTTCTTTATTTTTCATTTTTTGTTTCGCGCTGCTTCCCGGCGGCTTTAACATTAAACACCACAACGTGCTCGAGGACCACGGCGCCTGGATTTATGCAGCGTTACATTGGCATTAAAATAGCAAAAGGGGATTACGGAGGTACAGAGTACTCTGCTCTCTGTGCTCTCTCTGTGCTCATATTTTATTTTTTTTATTTTATTTTATTATATTTATATTACATGTATATGTATATGTATATTAAGCGCTTTTACCCTCGCTCTCCTTTTGTATTATGTAAAAAACATAAATGCAACTTGCGTTGCGTTGCGTTGAGTGCTTGGCGGATAGAAATAAATATGGATAGAAAAAAACGTGCACCTAGCATGGAGGGGCATGGTGGGGGCATGGAGGAGGCATGGACGGGGCATGGAGAAGGCATGGAGCATCCCCTCTGGCTCTCTAGAACTCCACCACTCGTTGCATCGTCGTCATTGTTCAGAGTCGGCAGCTAAATTAGATGTGACTACAACATGGGTGGCAGTCGTAGTAGTAGTAGTAGTAGTAGTAGTAGTGGTAGTAGCAGTAGCAAGTGGCGGGTGCCACGAATCACTTACCTCGATTTGAAATGGCGGCCTCGGCTGCCCCACCGCCGCCGTGGGTGTGCAGCAGCCATCCGAGGCTAATTACAATCAGAATGGGGCAATTCATTTTGAGCGCTGTGTGGTGCGGTGCGCGGCAACGGCGGTGCTGGCGCTGTTGCCTGCTCCAAGGTGCAGGGTCGCCAGTACCGGCGCCCGAACGTATGCTACGCGAAATTATTTTCATTGTTTTGTGCGACCGAGCCGCGCCGTAGGTGGAAA
Source organism: Drosophila obscura (assembly GCF_018151105.1). Taxonomy (NCBI): domain Eukaryota; kingdom Metazoa; phylum Arthropoda; class Insecta; order Diptera; family Drosophilidae; genus Drosophila; species Drosophila obscura. The sequence goes on along the minus strand of NW_024542736.1, from coordinate 1,147,381 downwards.
GGATGGTTTTTTTTTGTTCTTTTCTTTTTTGTGTGTTTGGTTCTGTTCCTTCTGCTTTTGTGTTTAAATTTTCTGGAGTTTCCCCACTGCGCCTGTGTGGTGCTGCTGCTGTTTGGCGTTTTTCGCTTTAAGTTTTCATTTCAGTTGAGCGCCAACATACTTTGCATAGTCGCTGCCTGCTCCCAGTCGCTTCTGCTGCTCCCTGCTAGTCGCTTCTGCTGCTTTATTGCTTTGTTTAATTTGCAGTTTATTTTTGGGTTTTTTTTTTTTTTTGGTATTCTATTCTTTTTTCTAATTAGAAGTTGAGCGCAAGACCGCAAACTCTGTCGTCGTCGTGGTGGTGGGTGCTTTTGCTTTACCCTTGACAAATTGTGCAGCGTTGAAATATATTTTCTAATTAATTTTTATTGCGCTGAGCGAGAGCTCTTTGTTGTTGTTGTTGTGCCAACCAACTAATTATCATTGGGTGCATATATGTTTTCCAATTTCCACATTATTTACGCAGCTCCAGCTTACGACAGAGTCTGGCTGTATCTGTATCTGCAATAAATAAATAAATAAATATTAGTTTCAGTTGCAGAAGGAGCGCCTCAAACAGGAGAAAGTTTTAGCCCAGAATTTCCATTTCCAACACACTGAATACCACCACCACAAACCACAATTTGCCTTCCGTATTTATATAGATCTGGGAATAAGCACTCAGAGAAAAGTGGCAATGTAAAACGATATATTTATATTTTCTATATTATATTTATATTTATAATTATTTATATTATATGTAATTATTTTAAATTTAAAATTCAGTTTTAAAATTAAATTAAATATAACTCCCTTTGATTTAAATACAATACATTTTGTGTTTTTAATGTTGCCCAAAACTCATCTAAATATAAAACACTTTAAAAATATTTTTTTTATTTAATCTGTATATTTGACCTGAATGTGAAAAAATTAATTAAAATATGAATTACATTTTAAACAAATATTGTTTTAATTGTAATGTAAGACAGGAATCGCCTATTTATTTATTTTATTTTTATTTAATATAATTATTTATAATATTTTATATAATTTTTATTTTAAGAAATTTCCTCTTGTAATATTAAAATTCCAAAATCAGATATTTCTTAGAGTCGTAAGGGTATGCTGTAGTCGTTGGCTGCCACTGCCAAGCGGCCAACTTTCAAGTGCAGCTCTCGAGAAGGTTTTTTTGGTGCTCCAAGCGAACATTAAAGAGTTCGTTCACGAATAGTTCGCCAGTTTTCACATGCGCTCCATAAACCCACCCATACACAGCATACATATGTATGTACATATATGCACACACACACACGAACAGGCGTACCAAAATGCGTCTGCAAAACTTCACTGACACGCAAAATTACCCCACAAAGTGCAATTAGCACACAAGTTAAATTATAAAAGTTCCGTTTTTTAACCTTTTTCCCTTCGTTCTGAGTACTGAGTACTGCAGTCCTGATCCTGGGCCCCACACACACACACGCACACATGTCGCTGCATAGCCAAGTAGACTCCTATGGGCCATGGGGCGAACCGAGTAAACAACACTTCAAGAGCAAAGTCCAAAGCCAAATAACAAATTGTTCCTAGGGCCAGGGACCTCAGAGTTTCCCCCTCACCCGCACCCTCTCTCTCTCGCTCTCTCTCTCGCACACTTGTGCCATATTTAATGACAAAGTTTTGCATAATTTTACGAGTTTGCAGCTTTATCCTGGGCCATGCGAGTGGCCCAAGCCAAAGCCAAAGAAAAAAAAAAATTCAGCCAGTACAGAAAAATTCAAATTATTTCATTATCACTTCCGTGCAGGGTGTGCCCCGCCCCGAACTACTATGTACATCGACTGCCGCCGTCTATGAACGGGATAATCCTCAAGTCTCGAAATGGCCAGCAGAAAAAAAAGCAGCTCCAAAGCCATAAAAACAAACGGCGAGAAGTGGACAAGGACGCGCGCGACTACTCATGAAAAAAATTAAGTTATAAATTTAGATTAACCCATGCAGCGGACTCACTTTCGCTGGCCGCCCAGGACTGGTAGGACTGGCCGACTGGGACGCTTGAAAAGTCCATTAAAAGTCGCACCAAATGCCGCCAGATCGAAGGATACAGACAGACAGACAGAGAGAGGGAGCGAGAGAGGCCTTGCTGGAGTCCTTGCTTTGGTAGGCATAATTATCTATCGTTTTCATTATTACCTCAGGCTCTGGCATCAAGTATACGCTACGTGGTGCCGGCTCATATCCTGGAGGAGCAATAAAATATTTGTATCTATGTGGGTCTGGCAGCGCGTAGGAGCCGCCACAAATCTGCACTGGCCCACACTCGTATAATTACTCAAAAAGTTGCTGCCCCACTAAGTGCCACAGCGACGGGGCATGGGAGGAGGTAGGAGAAAGGAGTCATATAAAGGCTCAATGCCCAGCAAAAGGCTTTTATCATGTAGGCGGTAAATAGCCGTAAATAAACAGGCAGCGGCACATAAAACGGCAACAAAAGATGCGCCAACACAGGCACGGGAACGGGGGCAAGGATAGGAGCGTTGTCATCGCCACCGCTGGCTACCGGAACCTAGAGCCGCAGCCAGAGCCTGGAGACAGCCCACGCCAGGCTCTGGCTACGGCCCACGACCGTGTCGTCGACGGCCAAGGTTATCATCAGTTTTATGGGCTTTGTGCCTACAGATTTTTTATACGAGTGCCACATGCTGTGCGGGGGGAGGTCATTCCTTTTATTTATGACACCCGACCGAAACACACTGGCTACAAATTTCTCGTGTCTCGTTGTTCGTTTCTCGTTTGTCTTGCAAGTTGATCTCTGAGTCGCGTTCCGGTCACAGACGGTCTGGCTAAACGTTTCAACATTTTATCGGGACCCTTTTGTCCTGCTGCTGCTGCTGCTGCTCCTGCTGCTATTGCGGTTGCGGTCGCAACCATAAAAGTTTAATATTCTAATAAAGCGGATTTAATTATTTAAAAACAACATTTTGCACGTCCTGCCGGCGCTTGGAAGATTTTTTAATTTTTTTACGCGCTCCATTTCGCTGTCGCATCGCAACTTGAGTCTCGACTTTTGCCAGTTCACACGCCTCGACTTTCGCCACCAAATTGCACTTTGCGGTACAATTTCCACAGCTACTCGTTCTGTGCTACAAGTTTTCACCCCCCCTCCGCACCAACCGACCCAACGAGCAAAGTCGTAATTAGTTTTTGCTGGTTTCACTGTGCAACTGATTTTCATTTGGCAGCAGGGAGAGCGGAAAGGAGCGGATCGGAGCACGGTTGAAACTAAATCCAAGCGAAAAGAAATAGCTTCGTCTTCTGTCAGCGCTCAAGCGCCGTTGCTGCGGTCTGCTGGCGCAACTTTAAAATGGGTTAATTGCATTGTAAACTAAACGAACAAACGGCAAACAAGTGGCACAGCGCAACACAGGGGGGTGTGGCTGGGGTTGGGGTACCAGCAATAAGACAACTGAGCTTGCTGCAGCAGATTCGATTTGAGCTTTGGCTTCTGCGATAAAAAGGAAAATCTGCAATTGCTGTGTGTCCTCTCTAACGTTCGTTGATACCCTGTAGACGAAGGCAGCAGCAACTTTCTTTGTGTTGGGTGTTCTTTTAGCTGGGAGTTTTCTTCTCATGCGTAGTTTTTCCTTCTATCTGGGATGCCACACTTGTCAACTATCAAGTGCATCATTAAAATTAACAAAACGGAAAGACACGGTTAGCGGAGGAGCCCGCACCCCCTCCTTAGAACCTCATCTGTCGGTCCGCTGGCAGTGAATTATTTGCAACGACGATGACAGCCGTGCGACTAACGACAAAGTCCTGTCGCTGGGGCACCCCACATTGTCATCGAAATGATTAACAAGCCAACTTTCAGCACAAAGGCCGACTGGCAGCAAAAAAAAGAATATGTTAAAAAAAAACGCGCGCGTGTGTGTGTGGCAAGTCCTTCATACTGGCACACACACAAAGGCGGATGGGCTGGGCTCCGGCTGCGTGCAAAGTTCAAGCTGGAGCACTTGCCACGGCCACACAAGCCTGTGCCGGGGATTGACACGGCAACAATGTGGCAAGATGGCTGACACACGCAGGCAGAGCCAGAGCCAGTGCTCCCCCCTAATATGCAGTTGAACAAGTTTTAATGAAAAAACGAAGAAGCACCAAGATGTGGCAAAGAGATGTGCTACAGATCCCAGAGCCCAGAGTCCCGCTCGATAAAAGATTATTAAAATTTTCCAAACGAATGGCAAAAGTTGCGCTGCAGCAGTTTGTCAAAGGTTCAAAAGGTTATCTGCAGCACCATACACCACACACACACACACTCACACACTCCTTGACTCCTACTCGACTCACGTGTGTGTGTATGGGTCTACAAAGTTGACAGACATTTTCCACAGGCAGGCGGCAGGGGGCAGGCAGCAGTGGGCGGAGTCAAGCACCCATCTAGCACTCGAGTGGAATGCGAAATCCTGTCGCCCAAGGCTTTAACTTTGGGGTTATCTGTCGTGCCAAAAAGGGGCTGCTTTAACTTTAACTTTGAGTTATCATCGTGAAGGCGGTGAAAAATTTCAATTCTGTTCAAGCTTCGGGGGCACTGGACAATGCCTGCCGCCCGAAACTCTAGGGCCATGAATAGTGCTCGCCTGCTCGTACATGAAATATGAAAGTAATCTCTGCATATATTAAGGCGTTTGACGTCTGCTTTAATATGCAGCCGCCCCAGACCTATCTCTGGCACAGGAACCAGGGGGACCTCTGCCGCTTGATACTTATGCATTTTTGCTGAAGCAAACATAATTCGTCTATTATGCAGGGTGGCAGGCAGGCAGGCAGGCAAGGCAGGCAGGCAGGCAAGGCAGGCAGTCTGGGGAGCCCGAGCAGCCTAGGCCTGCGCCACAGGACATGGACACCGAACAACGAACACGAACCTCTCGCACAGGCAGCAGCAGCAGCAGCGGCACATCCATCTGGCTCTGGAGAGTTCATGGAGAGTTTCTCTCCTGCCTCGGCGCCGTATTCACTTGGCAATTACTGCTTTATTTATTATGCCGAAATGGATTATCCCTTTTAGTGCCCTGGGATGCAATTTCTGCTTGTGCTGCTATTTTGTGCCGTCAACATTTTTTTTTTTTTTTTTTTTGTACCCTCCATACCGAAGCATTTGCCGTGCAGCCCAGCTCTAACCTCTGACATACCTCCCTCTCTCTCTCTCTCTTGGCTCTCTCGCACACTCTCCTTCTCCTTCTCTTCTATGTGCAGAGCTTTTGTTGTGTCGTCGCCCGAGTGGGAACTTGCATGAAGGCAAGGCACGAAGGCGCATGGACTCTGTGGCTGGGCCTATGCATACCGCTGCCCCCTAGCATCTAATCCAGTGACAGGCAGACAGCAAGCAAAACCTGCTACATTTTCCATTTAAATAGAAATTTCCCAGTACCAACAGCACCCACCACCACAAGCAGCTCGCCCTGCATAAATATGTTCGATGCACACAATTAAATTAAACAAAATAAGCATTTGAAATTGAAATTGAATGGAACATTGAACTGTGGGCAGTGGACAGTGGGTCTCTGGTCTGTTGTTGGCTTTTCAGTGCAGTTTAAATGCAAATTCTAGTGCTGGCATTGTCCTCTGGTCAGGTCAGGACATCTCTCGCTGAATTCACATTCGGGGCCAGCCGCACGGCGACATTTGTTGCAAATTCGATGCACACTAAATCCATAAATCAAATCAATAAAATGACAGCATGAAAAATTGCCAAACACAAAAAACCAACCGCAGGGCCGGGCCTTTCCAGCCATTATTCTAGAATTGGAAAAATTGGCATTTTTCAAAGCCCGAATTCGACATAAAATCCGCAACCGCATTTGAAAGGCAATCAGCAGTTAGGGACAGCACAAAAAAAAAAAAAACAATGGTAATAATAATAGAACAATACAAGTACAATGGTGGATATGTATGTAGGGGAGCGTTAACCTTTCGACACCTACAAATAAATAAATGGCCAAGTAAATATTGTAAACAAACCGAAACACACAAAAAGGGACAAAACATGAAAGCAAGTCTAGTGTAGGCAGCCGCAGCTGTGGATACCCTAGCAGGCTTATTAGCGCTATGAGCGTTGGAGAGACATTTGGTTACATTAAATTAGGCATCCCAGAAGCGAATGATATGAACAGAGATCCAGCGCAGAATTGGCTTCATTTTTCGTGTTCTGTTTATAACTGACTAAAGTGCGTGTGTACATACAATACATAAATATGTACATGCATGCATGCGCGTGTTTGTGCTCGAGAGATAAGCTTTGTAAGAGAGATCAGTGCATTGCCTCTCTCTCTCAATCCAGCACACGCCGAAATGTGTCTCTCATTGTTGTTGCTATTGTGAGAACGCAGACGTTTTCAATCGTGTTCAACCAAAAGCACGAGATGTGAGCACCACACCAAGCGCAGGTAGAAAAGAAGTGCGGTTCAGTGGAAGATAAGAGATCGTGTCTGCTTGGCTTGAGCTGCAGTGAGTAGAACTCAATGAAAACATTCGCCTACGATTATTTACAAGCTCTGCTGCTGCTGCTATTGAAGAACCCAATTAAATATCTTCCATAACACCATAGAAGTCACCTTTACTGCTGTGCAAACATTTGCTTATAATCCTAATACCCTCCATAAGGGTATATGCAATAAAATAACAAACACACGGAAATGACGCAACATAGAAATGGTTGAGCTGAGGCGGATCTGGAGGCTGGCCACGACATCGCATCGTGTGTGTAACAAATAAAATTGTTGACTGTGCCATAAAGTGGGGGCAGAAACAGACAGACACACAAATAGCAGCAGCAGCGGCAGCAGCAGCAGCAGCAGAAAGCAGAAGTAACAGCAGCCGTAATGTAAAAGACAACGAGATTGAATGAAAATCCTCGTATGACATAAAAAATAATACGCAACATGTGAAAAACACAACGAAAAATGCACAAGGGGTGATGCCACGCAAAAAAAAGGATTCCACAACGTATTAGTAATATTTCCCTTCTGTTCTCTCTCTCTCTCTGTCTCTCCTTTTCTGTTTCCATGTGTCAGTTGTCATTGCGTCAGCTGTGGGAGATCCAAGCCAGAGCGCTAGAGCTGGAGCTGGAGCTAGAGCCATAGTCATTGCCCTGCCCGAGAATGGCAATAATAATACGTTATTGGGAATATATTGATTGCCTGTATTAAGGGGCACCCATCCAAACACCCTCTCCGTGTTTCGTGGCAGACGCGTGCTAGGATTTTGGCTTTGCTCGTCGCATGACGGCATATGACGCGTGGGTGGCGGGATGGGGTGCCCATGCGCTGATAAATGCTCGTAAGCCAAGTGCCGGGAGCAACGCAGCAGCAGCGGCAGCAGGAGCAGCAGGTGTTCTTTGTTTTACGCCCAAATGACTTTCGGGTTTTCGGGCATTATGGGATTCCTTGCCACACCCACCACCCCCACACCACCCCTCCCACAACTATCGAAGGCAAACACACACTCGAGACGCACATGATGCGGCAGGTTTTGACTTTATTCCGGATATTTGCCAAGCCGATGACATGCAACGATTCTGTCAACACAAAAGCCAAGTCAAGGCTCAGCCCCCCAGTCGAGCCCACAGTTCCCCTGTCCCAGCCCAGCCCCTGCTCCAGCCCCCTGCTCCAGTCGCAGCTGTGATTAATAAACAAATTGAAATACCTTTTGGCCAAAAGCGAAACCAAGTCGCTACTCAATAAATCACTGGCTTATCCACCCCGCCTACCCGCCTACCCGCCTACCCGCCAACCCGCCTACACTGTCCTGCCCGCCTAAATCAATTATAGCCGGAGCACACAAAAACATGGCCTCTAACAACGTCCCAATGCACGGACACGCACACGCACACGGCGCAGAGATAATTTATTGATTACCATTAACAAACAGCATGTCAAGTAAGTGTCATTAGAATGTCAACGCATGTTGACGAAGACGACCTCCTCCTGACGGACGGAGACTTCGCCTCCGCCTCTGCCTCCAGCACCAGCTCGCCAGCTCACTCCACACCATTCCAGGTCTAGTCCGCTGTCTGGCTTGGGGGCTTGTCGCTGGCCCATCTGATGGACTCCCCGTCCCATGTTAATACTCATTAATTTCAGCGACAGCCACTGGGCACGGGAACAAGTTCATTTCGTTTGCAATTTCCTGCAAAAAGGCGTTAAATACGACGACTACAAACCAGGTACAAACAAAGCAGCAGACGGCAGCAGACGGCAAGGAGGTTGCTGACCGCGGGCCTCCCATCACAGTTGACAACGTAAATTGACCCGCGGAAGAAGCGACCCGCCTGTGCGGGGGTCATGTCTTTGCTGACAGGTCGACGGTGAGCACAACAAACAAAAAAAAAAAAGCACACAAAATACTGACAGTTTGACAAATTGTTTATGTAAATGGAAGTGCAAGTGGCTGAAAAAGATGCCAGCCAAAATGGAAGTTCGTTTGGGCCCCGAAAAAGCTTAGGCATATTGGCTTAGTGACACGCTCTCCGTTGCCTTCCTTCTCCTTCTGCTCGTCTGTTTTTTGTGCCAGTTACGGATCCATTTCACGCGCCGTCTTCCAACGGCAGAGAGAGAGAAAGAGGGTAAACATCTAATTTACTGTTTGTGCTCTTTAATTGTTTGCCCGTGCCCGTGCCCATGCCCCGTGTCCGTGTCCCGTGTCCGTGCCCGGGAGGGACAGGCGAAACAAGCCACCAGATACGCTGACAGAGTAGCCCAGCCCGCACACCCCATAAAAGACAACGACCTTCAGGGTGAAACGGACCAAAGGAGGTGCGGTGCGGTGCGGCATGGACTTGGACTTGGACTCCGCCCAGGCAATTAAAAATTTGCTGTCTTGAAATTTCAACTGTAACCGGCGTCAGCGTCTGGCCTGCAGCAACAACATCCATAGTTCTTTGCCGCATTCCGGGAATGCTAAACCCTACCCCACCACTACCCTACCCACACTGGCTGGAATGGTCTGCGCAGTCGGTGTTTCCTGGGCGGCAATTTTCCTTCGTCGCCAGCTGCCGTAGCTCTTCCAGTTTTCTTTTCTTTTGCTAGTTTCATGTACCCTGGCTAGCTCTCAGATTAAAAGGGTATATCGTAGTGCAGCAGCACCTTGCTACGGGCAGACCGAGTGGCACTGCCGAATGACGCCTGGAACCTCCATGATCTGAAAATTCTGCAATATTTGGAGTTAATCTTGTAGGGTAACTTTTAGTCTCAATCCTGAGGATTTCTTAGATTTTTCTTAGGTTTTTCTTCTAGTTTCCATTTACTTTATGAATATGCGTGTTATAGTGTGTGTGTGTGTGTGTGTGTGTGTTGGTGCCACAAAAGCTGTTGCTTGCTTTTCCGCTTAGGCCCTGACTGGCACTGAATGCCTTTATGCTTCTGGGGAAAGTTTTTCTTTTGAAATTCTTTGGCTTACGCCCGGGTCCTTTTGTGGCAACGAACCGTCCTTTAGTGTGATACGTTCCTTCGTTCCTTGGTTCGTCCTTCCAAGCCGTTGGCCCTACTTTTGTCCCGTTATTAACTCTAATTACCACATTAAACGCCAAAGTGTCTTAATATTCAATTATAAGTTTTCTTTTCTTTTGCCTCAACCGCATTCCTTTCTTTTTTCTTCTTATTTTCCGATGCGTGTCTTGGTCGTTTTGCGGTGTGGCCTATTGGAAAAGTTTTTTTTTGGGGGGTGGGGCGGCACCGATATTTGGGCCACTCTTTGTGACCTGCTGCTGCTGCTGTTGCTGTTGCTGGCTTTAATGATGTCTGAGTGCGTACAAATTATTTCACTAACTGTGTTTTAGTGTTTATATTGCTTTTGATTTTCTTTGATAAAAGTTGATCAACGTGCGGGCCTAAATAACGTACGGCCCGGCCCGTACGACAGGTTACATCTGTCTCTCTGTCTGTCTCTCTGTCTCCCTGTCTGTTTGTGGGTTGCAATCGAATTCGTATCGATGAAATAAATTGCGGGAATTGGCTGGAAAGCCCATCGCTGCCAGCGTCGCCAGGCAATCAGCTCTTCAGCCACAATTTGTGCTAATGCCATGAAACGTTTTGTCAGGGGGATAATGATAATGTGGCTCTGCTGATGGCTTCACCAGGGAAATGACTTTTCCCACACACACACACACACACAGAGTAACTCAATAAACTAATGAATGCTTATAAAGTCAAACCCGTTGACAGAATTTTAATTAAAGAAACGTAAAGCGCTAATTTTGCATATTAATAACGTAGACGACAGGGGCAGCAGCAGGAGCAGGAGCAGGGATGGGCTGGGACTTTACTATCCAGAACATGACACGACAGCGAGAGCCTTGGACTGAAAACTGAAACAGAAATGGAGTGGCAGGAGCAGGAGCAGCAGCAGCAGTGGGAACAGCAGCAGGAGCAGCAGCAGCAGGAGAGGCATAGCTAGCGGAGTGGCACAGAGAAGACGGGAGACAGGAGACACACACACACACACAGTGGCAATAAATAAAATAGTAGCTAGAGTCGAGAGCTGTAACTTGCTGCTTGCTGCCATTTAAGTAGTTGAAATTAATTTCAATTCCACGCGCACATGTCCCCGCCACACACACAAAAACACACACACACAGCATACACCTATCCTGCTGTCTCTTTTGGGGGCACGTAGCGCTGAATGGGTGGGCAACAGACATAAAAGTCGCCTCGCTTCTAAATTATAATATCAATTATTTCGCAACACAAAACACATAAGCACTGAGGCGCGCGACTCGGGTACCGTGTTTGAGCCTGACTTTGAGAGCCCTTCACGTGCAGCCAGCTAGCGACAGGCACAGGTTAATGCGGCACAGGGTAGGAGGGAAGGCACTAGAGAGGTAGAGAGGCTGCAGTAATTACCGCTTGGTATGCAAATGGCAGCTAACTAGCGATGGCAGCGCAGACACAAACAAAATGGCACAACACCCCACCACCACCACCCCCGAACCACTCAGCAGTGGTGGCTCATTTCTGTTCCACTGCTGGCTCGATTCTGTTCCACTGCGATGGCTTTTCAATTATGCCCCATTAATTAGCAGCGAAAACCCCTCCGCAGCATACAATTCATTTACTGTGGCGCCCCATTAGGCAGGACAGCCCACGCCAGCATTAGGGACAATCAGGAGCATAAATCGAAACGCACAGCCGCCAGCGGCAATAAGAAAACTTAAATTTAACACACAACAATTTTGTGAAGAGCAGAAAATTTATACATTTTGAAGGAGCATGTCAAAGTCATACCTGGCCCCTGGCCCCAGGTACAGACACAGAGACAACACTCGCCCGTCCGAGTCTGCTGTGTGATGTTGAGCTGGAGCCAAAAGCAAAGCAAAAACAGAACCAAATGAAAACTTCATTCATTGCGCTCCAACGCCTCAAAGCTGGGCAAGGCTTAGGCAGCAGCAGCAGCAGCAGCCTTTAATTTAAGCACAGAGCACGGGGTATATGGAAACCTTGATGGAAACTCATTAAATCAATTTCACACCAGACTGGCAACTGGCGGAAAGACCAGCTAGAAGACCTTGGCCACACTCTGTGGCAGAGATCGAAGTACAATGGGCCACGGGACTGAGGGATTCTTCTGTGGGTCAACATCCTACCGCTTCAAACGAGGAGCCTCTCCTCTTTGCGGCCCCTTTTGTTTGCTTGAAATGCTTTTCACTGCTCTCTCCGCCTCTGTTGTTTTTGGGGTTTCTTCGCTTTTCCTTTCTTTATTTCCCAGCCCAGTGAAATTGTTTCTGCGTGATTGAGGTTTTCCGGCAGACCTTTTCTTTTGCAGCTGCTTAGCCTGTCGCAAAAGTCTACAGCAAGCAAAAGTGGTGGGGTGGCAAAGGTCCAGACGTGCTTAAAGAGTCATTGCAAGCGGACGGGTTGGACTGTGGGTGGGGGGGACGGGACTGTCTTTGTGGTGTGTGGCCACACACAATTCATAAAATTTTGCAACTGCCTTTTGGGCTATTTTTAATATTTTGATTAATTTGGGGCTTCCTTTTGTGAGCCAGTGTATGCCCGGTGAAAAATATTCCATCGGCGCTTGATCCTTTGCCGTACAATGGGCACAAACGGAAACCCTTTTGCCACGAGTCAACACATTATCTTTTCGGTTCAAATGGGCATATAAACAACACGACAATGGGGGGCTGCTCAGCCCACCTGGCTACAAAAACCACACAAAAAAAAAAATGGGAACCCTGCCACTTGTAGGGGACATGCCACACACTACCCATACAAGTGCTAATGGATAAAAACTGAAGATCGTATCACAAGACAAACAATAATCTAAATGCAAATAAAACTATTTTCCAGCCAACGGCACAACAAAAGAAAAACTAAATTGAAGAAAACTCAAGAAAAACTCCAGCTGGCAGCGAGCATTAAAGCAAACAGCAGAAGCTGAGTTTGGGTCTACGTTTTATTTGCACATTTTGAAATGCAAACAGCGGAAAATGGCTGAAACATTTCAGGCCCGCCGCTCCAAAAAGCAAAGCAAAGCACAAAAAAAAACCCGAAGCAAACTCAAGAAGGAAACCCTTTTTGTTGGCAAAGCAGCAAAAGGAGTTGACTGCAGGCAGATACAAGCAGAAAGGGGGGAGAGGGATGCTGCCAAGGGACGGACTTCCCCCGCGCGTCAAAGTGAGTGAAATGTGTAGCCCTCTCGCAATGATTTGTCAAATTAAAAGCAAAGTTTGCACGAGGGGGGACCGACAGGGACACCCCCTACCAAGTAATTAGTGAAAAAAATTTGGGGCTGTGGCAATGAAAAATGACTGGAAATTGGGCGTGAAAATGGCGCACAAACGTAGCACAGCAGCAGCAGCGGCGGCGGCGGCGACGGCGCGCAAAGTCAGACCAAATTCTACATTTAAAGTTGCACCATTTTTCAGGAGCTCAGGCGTAGCGTGGCCCCCAAAGACATATTAGCTTCCGGTAGGTATGCTCCCCGCTGCTGCTAGCTCCTAGCTGCTGCTCCCAGCTCCCACCTGGCTCCTAGCTGCTGCTGTTCCTTCTATCAAGATCATGTTCTCTCTTACATTCCCTTTTAGCACAGCGCGCACTCGTAAGCCATTACTAATGCAGATAATTAGAGTCTTAATGTGTGTGCATGGGGCACACCAAAGGAAAAACTAAGCGAAAATTAATGAAAGTTATTGGGAACGAGGAGCACGGCGAACGTAGAACATTTTTGGCAATCAAAGTGCTGGGCAGAGGGAGAGAGACAGAGGGAGAGTTGAGTGTGCCACTGGGTGAACTTTTTAATGGATAGCCGAAACGAGGCAAAGTTTTGAACCGCTGCCAATGCAGAGATTTTTTGGATGCAAACATCCATTCCAGGCTTATCCGACGGACGGGTGGTCCATGGTAGCTACTGCTGCTGGTGCTAGTCCTGCTGCTGCTGCTGCCACTCCTACTGCTGCTGCTGCTGCTACTGCTACTGCTGCTTTCTGCTTTCAACAAACAAATTTGTGCGCAAATATTTTGATACAAGCTACTAAATATTTTGTGTAAAGTCGTTGAACATTTACAAAGATTGCAATAATGACAGTCGAGACTTTTACCAAGAAGCAGGCGGAGCAGGACAACAAGAAGGTTGGCGGGATGTGTCTATATGTGTGTGTAAACTGGAGCAGTAGGCGGCATATATTACAAGAAACGAATCTAGGAAGCAGCAATGGGGCTGGTGTGGGGCTGGCTGCTGGTGGGGGCGTGCACAGACATACAAAAGTCAACATAAAATTTAATTAAAAACTTTGAAACAACTACACAACGGCACAACGGTATGAGGGGGGCGTGCGGCGCAGTGCCTACACCCAAAAAAATACAAAAAAACCAAAATGAAGCAACATAATGCAGCGAAAGGCGCAAAAAGACATAGGCCACGTACAACAAAATGAATGTTGTACGAGTCTCGTAGCTGTGCCTCGTGCCTCGTGCAATTGCCTGGGCCTCGTACCTGAGCCTCTTACCGATTTGGGCTTGGACTTGGATTTGGATTTGGGGCAAGAAGCAACTATGAACTTGCTGGAGTTACTTACATACATTTTGTTAAGAATATTGAAAAGGCAGTGCCAGCAGAAAAAAAATGCGCTTAGAAGTGAGTTTTTCTTTCTTTATCTTATTTTTACTTCTTCGTGAAATTTAAATAAATAAAAATGCCAGTTGGAAATAGCAATGGAGATGGCATGGCAGCATCTTCTCAGTTTTCGATGGGTGGTGGCGGCGGCGGCGGCGGCGGCGTGCAAAAAGGAAAAACCAATTACGAATTCAAATGAAATTCATGAAATTCCTGCCACTTTGTGCCCGAACTTAAACCACGTCTTTGTAATATATATCACTTTGAGAGCCGAGTCTCAAGCCTCAAACTTGGGGAATAAAAGAATGCGTAGCATGGTGGTGGCGAAGGGGCGCAGGCGGAAGTGGAGTGTGGAGTGTGGCATAGTTTTTCAGGGCAGCAGCAGCCAGCCAGCTTCATTCTACTCAGTCAACTCCCCCATTTAAATTGCCGGCATGATTTGAAATACAAATTGAGCAAATTGGCAGGAAAAACTGTGCAAAGTGAGTGAGAGAGTGAAAGAGACAGAGAGAGAGCCAAAGCAAGTGGCTCCCAACCGCAGGGAAATTGAGGTAGGTAGTCGTAGCTCTAGGAGGCTGAGGCTGTGACTGAGACTGAGTGTAAGGCTGGTTGCGCGCTGCCATCACGATTCCCTTAGTCCTAGTCCCTAGTCCTCAATCCTGAGCTACGCAATTTCTGGGCTTGCAGGTATATTGATTTTCCCTGGGGCGGGCCACGGGCCACGGGCCACCGGCCACCCCAGCCACCATTTGGGAATATGATTCCACACAGATATCGCGTTCGCGTTCGCTTTTGCGTTGCGTACAATAATTAAAATGTTAAAAACGTGGTCACGGGGCTGCTGTGCTGAGCTGCTGGGCTGCTGCTTTCCTGGCTTTTAATGGGCGATGTCGTAAATGATATCGCGACCGCATTGAATTTCCAATGAACTGTAGACTCCAGCCCATCCGCCTATTCTTTGCGCCATCTTCTGCAGGGGATGGAATTTCCCTTGAGGCAAATGAGGCAAAAATACTTGGAGGTGCGTCGTCACCTTGACAGCAGCAGCAGCAACGGCAGCGGCAACGGCAGCAACGTTGCTCGTTAGCCCCAGCTTAGATACATTTTATCTTTAGCAATTTGCTGAGCCTTTAAAGCCTCTCCCAGCCACACACTCCTGCTGCTGCTGTCCGCTGTCCACTGTCTAATCGCATTCAATTAACACACAAAACAAGAAAATACCCAAAAGAAAACGGAGGGAAAAGTCTCTCTGGCTCTGGCTCTCGCTCGCTCTAGACAAAGCGAAATGCTGGTAAGACGAGCATGGAAGTGCATGGCAGAAAAGAAAATCCAATAAAGCTGTTATTGCTTTCGTTTTGTATTTGGCCTGGTCGAAAAGGCGTTTATAAATTACTTAAAGCGCTTAAGGCCAAGCCAGAGGGGCAGCAAATGGGAGTGGGAGTCGGACTGGGCCAACAACTTGTGGCGTGACCGTTGCGGCCAAAAAGGGAATCCCACAATATGTTCTGCCACTCTGCCGTTCTGCTGTCGTGGCAGATTAAAGCGTATCATGTAGCAGCAAATCCAAACCGCAAGCGGGAAACAAAAGGGGGACCCAACAACGGGTCTACCAAAAGCCTACCAATTGAATATCAATCAACTTTTGTGCCGTCCCAAAATCGTGCCCCGTGGGGAAAATGGCGAGCAGGCCTTGGAGAAAATCATTGGGAGCCGGAGAACAAAGGATGGTCTTTGGTTTTCGTCGTGGGCGTAGCAGAAGTCGTAGAAGTGGCCTTGTCCTGACTCTGATAATGGAATTAAAACTGTCAATTTTTGGCACCGCCAAACCTGCCCTTTGTGTTGTGGCGTCTCCGCTGCTGCTGCTGCTGCGTAGCGTGTGGCTGGAGTGGAGTGCTTGGAGTGGCACATTCGAATAATAATACATACAAGGCAGGCGCGTCTAACCGAATTAGGCAACACAAATCAATTGCATTAAATGGCAGCTAGCGCGTGTCTAGCTGTCAGCTTGTGTGTCTGTGTGTGTGTATGTGTGGCCACAGCCACTGCCTCTGCCGACGCGTAAGTATGCCACAAAACATTTTAGCATACGAAATTGTACGATGTAGGCTTACACCCTCCCGCTTCACACCCAGGCAGAAAATAAAACAATTGGCACAGTCGAAAAGTGTTGGCGGTTGAACAAGCTACCAAATAAATGCCGACGCACAGCTGCAAACGACTTATTTATGCCTCACACGGATGCCCCTGGCTGGGGTATGGGCATGGGCATGGGCCTGGCATTGGGCTGGTTCTCCCCAATGAATTGCGCTTATTGTGTCCTGGAATGATATCCCTATTACAGCTGGGGATTAACACACGGCACACGGAATCCTTGCCTTAAGTCTTTGCTGATTTATAAATCTTCTTTAACTTTAACTTTTGCGTATGTAAAGTGCTGGCCAAAAAGTTTTTTCCCAGTCAGAAAAAGGAGTATAAAAAGTTAGTTTTTTTTTTCTTCACATACTTTTTAAGTATATAAATCAAATGTTATTCGTAGCCCAAAACTTCAGGGGGTACATTTTTTTGCCTTAAAACTTGTGTTTTTTGGCTGAAAAATTGTACAAAATATTTCATTAAATTCTGATCAAAATCAGTTGCCTAAGCAGGGCTGGGGGGGCATCCTAAGCTTTTCCTGCTTCGGCCAACGCCTTTGCCTTTGCCTTCGCCTTCGCATGTGTTTATTTCATTTCTCATTTTCAGCAACATTCCCTGCCCAGCCCACCCGAAGACGCCGCCACATGCCACATTCTAGTTCATTTCATGTTGGCATTTTCACATTTTTTTTGCCAGTCTATATACGCGTCTCAGTATGTGTGTGTGTGTGTGTGTGTGTTTATATGCTGATGGAAATTTTGTTATACTTTTTGGTTTCTTACTTTTCGGTTCCTTGGGCACCTACGCCACAACTTCTCCCTACCTACCTCCCCCCTTCAAGCGAAAGCGAATTGGAAGCCGCCGCAAAACAATGAAAATTGGTTTTGTTACTTTGCTTACTTTCCGCCAAAACGGAGGCAGCCCTCGAAGGCTCTTTGGCTAAGACTCCTCTGCGGATGCGACTGTGGCTGGTGGGCTGGTGGCCTGCTGGCCTGCCGCTGCGGCTGTGTGCTTTCAGGCCCTTCAGGCGGTGGCTTTTTATTGCCTTCCTTTCCTTTCCATTGTTATTGTTGCTGTATTTATTTGGCAGCTGCAAAAGAAGCCGCCAGCCACCAGCCGCCAGTCAGCCAAAAACTCCCAATTACACTTGGGGGCCCAGCTCAGCACAGCCCAGCCCGGCCCGGCTTTCCCTTTGGATGGGTGGTGTTGAGTATTATCGCATAAAATCCAAAATGTAAACACTGCAAGGCGACGGTGTGGTGTGGTGAGGTGTGGTGTGCCTTTCGAGGCACGTACACGCTTAAATTCTAAGCGACATTTCGCGTTGTGCTGCCAAAATTTGAATATTTGCAAAAACTGCTAGCCAAAAGTACCCAAAACCAAAATATTTCTTTACTAATATTGTGCAAATTATTTTACCTTATCTTTGAGCGAGTTTTGGGGAGTCCTTCAGGTGATGTTGCTTGCACACACACAAATTCTTAGTTTTTTTTTTTTTGTGTCACTATAACATACAGATTTGATTCAGTTATTATTACTCGTATCTGTTGTTGGTTTTGTTTGCTTTGCTCTCTCTCACTTATTTCATTCAGTTATATGCTGAGTTCCACTCTTAACTGGCACTAACTAGCACGAAGACCCAAATAACAGGCAGCACTGCGAAAATTTCTGCACTCTTGCTGCAAGAATCCCTATACGCCACTGTCACTGCCACTGCCACTGACACACAGCTGTTCTCAGTTCTTGCTGCTACTGCTGCTGTTCCTGCTGGAAATTGTGTAGCTGGTTGCTCTGCTCGATATTATGGGTGGAAGCGTGTCGCGCGCGAATCGTGTCACTGTTTCGAAGCAACTGAAACCGTTTTTGCCTGCCATTATTGGCAGCGCTCTGGACGGACTCGTGACTCGTGGGCGGCTTCGGCTCTGTGCTCGTTGTTGGTTCGGGCTTTAAGCACGAACGACCCGAACACTGCTAGACGCGAGAGAGAGAGAGAGAGAGCGCGCGCACGAGTGGGTGGTTGTTCGTCGGTTCGGGTTATTCTCTCTCTCTGTGGTGCTGTTCGCCGCAGGTCCAACTGTGCCACGGCGAATTGGATTCCCTATCTGAATCGTGTCGCAGCATCAAAATATGTTCGAAAATGCAATTAAATTAATAATATATTTTAAATTTTTAATGAGAAGTCGCTGCCAGTGTGCTTTTTTTTACTATTTATCAAATCAGGCTTAAATAATTTCTTTGGACGATCCTTCGCACAGATCTTTCGCTCTCTTCGTGCGTTGCTTCACCTGTCGCACGCAACTCGTAAAGATTACTCTCGCTGCTCTCGCTCGCTCGCTTGCTCTCTCTTCGCCGCGCGCCATCTCGCTCTGCCACTCACAGAGAGCGCCTGTCAAGCACTGCCCCTCCACTGTGTGAAGCGACTCCGAATCGCAGGGGTAGTCAAAATGCCTGGAAATATGCTGGCAACATTTCGAATTTCGCCCGCAACATTTCGAGCATATGTGCCAGGTACATTTCTGTTGAGTGGAAGTTGAACCTTTGCCCCAACTTGGAAAGCTACGCTAAACTCTCCTGCACTCTCCTGAAACTCTCCTCTTATTATGGGAATGTAGTGAAAATGAAGCCATCGATGCGTAACCGGCGAAGGGCAGACTCGCGTGTAATTAAAACTAAACAACATGGAACCAAAAACAACCTCGCGTACGCTCCTGCTGATGGCACCCATAAAAAGCCAGCAGTCAGCAGTTTGCTGCTGCTGCTCCTCCTCCTGCTCCTGCTGCTCCTCCTGCCACGTTGTCAGGAAACAAAAGGCAACTGTCGGATTGCAGGATATTAGGACGATGACGAAACCGAATACGGAGTCCATAAGTCAGGATTAAAAACGGCGCAGCGCCTGGTCAGTCGCCAGCAACACGCAAAATAACGGCGACAACCTGGTCAAAGGAGCCGACGACAGCAGCGGAACAGCGAAACGCGGAAACAGCAGACAAAAGTCGACACAGAAATTAATTTGAATATTTTTGCCGACCCGTTTTGGGCTCTTTTGTCTTCTGTTTCAGTTTTGCTGTTTTCTATTTTCTGTTGCCGTAGCTGTAGCAACGGGCAACGGCAACGGCATGGACCTTCAACTTCATTAGAAGTAATGGCAGATTTTGCATCAAAAGTGAACAAACAGGAATGTGTCCGCTGCGGCCATCCACCCCCCACAGCCCCCACGCTGTGTAGCGCGATGGATATAACATTTTAAAATATGCACATAAAGACATAATCCCCGCCGCTCCACAGCGTCCCCGGCCCAGAGAGACGGCGCGGGGCCAGTCAGCAGTCATATTTTCCGGTACAGGCGGAAATGGAAATAACCTAAGAGTCAACGGTCAACAGGCTGCGTGGGGGCGGGGGCGGGGCTGGGGGGTCAGCTGCCTCAATTTATTGGACGCGCTTGAAAATAAATTTGTTTTTGCGAAAATATGAACATCAAGTGGGCTGGCCTAAAGAGTGAGAGGGGGGAGTGGCAGGTGGAAATGTTGGAAAATTGGTAGATGTCTGCTGGTAGGTTTAGGCACAAATTAAGGGGCCCATCAAAACGGGGCGGGGGAAAAACCAGGCCCAGTGTGTCGAGTCGAATATTTTGCTTGTGCTTTGGATTTTCGGCAGACAATAAACACTGAGGGAAAAGCATTTTCCTAATTAAAGCCTTTGGCCTCAAGACTTGTTGAAGTCCCCATATCAATGCATTTAATGGAGTTTCATGTTCATATTTATGCGTATAATTTAATTTACGAGCGCATATGCAGAATCAGTTGCCACACACACAATAAATGCAAAGCCATCTGCCATTTTTGATTGTGCCCTGTAAATCCCTTCGCTAGCGTCTTTGATTAGTTTTAGTTTGTGTTTTGGATGCTATGAAAATTGCACTAAAATCGAATTAAATGCCATAAGCTGACTGGAAATTAATCAGACTTCAAAGGGGGAAACCTTAGACCCAAGGGCGCTTGCAGCTGAATTTTAAGCTGTAAATCAAGGATCTAAGGACTGTCGCTGGAAATTGGCAAATATATTGATGCGCTCTATAGGCGGGTGCGGGGGTGGTTGGCCTTTAATATTATTACAAAAATTCCTCAATTAGTTGCAGTGGCAGTTGCATATTTGCTGCTGCTTCTGATCACTGTATGCCAGCCAATATTGAACATTAAGATTGTGGGCCACCTGAGTGCAGTGCGCGGGGGGGTGGTGAATCCATGGATGGTGTCCAGTCAGCTGTGGCTCTGGACAGAGGCCAAGCGGATTACGTTTCGGATTCGATTTACTTTGTGTCGCCAGGAAGTCAGAATGCGGGTGCGTTACAAATAGGCAACAGTTTTGTGTGTGGGGTGGTGTGCAGTGGGCAGGGGGCATGGACAGGGGGAGTGCTCTGGCAAGGTAAACAGGCGGGACATGTTGCAGCGTCAGTAGCTGGAGATGTGGCTGCGTCAGAGACCTACAAACAAACAAACAAACAAACAAATAAACAAGCGAACAGTCCGCGTCGTGATTGCAGCACATTTGCAGCAGCAGCAGCGCAAAAAGGCAAAACAATTGAATTCAATTGAATTGACAACAACAGACCACCAGGGGCAGATTGGCTGCCTGCCACTGCCACAGTCACTACACTCCCCCTGCTGCTGCTGCTGCTGCCCTGCTGCCTGCCACTGCTGGAGGGTCGCTCACTCGACCGGTAATGGTGTTGATAGCATTAA
The DNA here is from genome assembly GCF_018151105.1 of Drosophila obscura. NCBI lineage: Eukaryota > Metazoa > Arthropoda > Insecta > Diptera > Drosophilidae > Drosophila > Drosophila obscura. The sequence continues at coordinate 1,126,379 of NW_024542736.1, read as the reverse complement.
GCATGCCTCGGCGCAGTCTGCAGCAGGATATGCGTGCAGCCGCCGCTGCCGATTCACATTCTCCTGCTGCAACATGGCCAATCTGTGCCCGGGCTCTGGCTCTGGCTCTGGCACTGTTCCTGGGAGGGGGAGCTGTTCCTGCCACAGTGGGTGTGGTTGTTCTTCCGTGTGTTGTTTTCACTGCACTTCAATGCTTTTTGCAATGTAAACAGTCGCTGACCCCCACCCCCCACCCCCCACCCACCACCTCAACCAAAACACTCGCAGCGCGCATATTTTCACATTTCCAATTCTTTGCTGCTAAATCTTTTTTTGGTTTTTTTTTTTTTTTGCTGTTTTTTGTGCGTATACCCGGTATGGAGAGAGGGGTATACGCGACAGGAGCAAAAGGATGCCCCGCTCGAAATTCAACGTACAATTTGTAACCTCACATATGTATAATATCATAGCCATATTCTGCATAATTATCAATATTTTTTAAAGCAATTTTAAGCCCTCTTTTGTTTGATTCAGCGCTTTGAAATCGATGCCATAAATTTTCGAGTTATTTTCTTTAGATTATTTTCCATTGCAGGGTACCTTTTAGTCGTTATGGCATGGTGCTCACCTTTACTTTTGTTGTTCTGTTTATTTGCTTTACTGTGGTTACATTTGCTGCCTTTAGTTTTTTTGTTCCTGCCGCTGCTGCTGCTGCTGGCAAATTAGTTGAATTTGCGCCTGGGGCTGTTGGCTTGGCTTGGATGGGGGTGATGTGGAGAGGAGAGGTTGATGAAAGTTTTTGTTTGACACTTTCTGGCATAAGCCTCGACCACATGCGACATGCAATAGCAGCAGCAGCAGCAGCAGTGGGAGCAGCAGCAGCAGCAGCAGGACCAGCAGCAACATCGACAAGGACAGTGACAGTCTGGTTCTGGTTCTGGGTCTGAATTTCTGGCCTCTGCTCTCGCTCTTAAACGTCCTTCGTTGAGCCTGCTGCTGCTGCTGCTGCCAGCATTTAATCCGCTTAAACGTTAAAAGTGCTAATAGTTTTTCATGTTGCAACCACCCCAACTGACTTCTTTACGTTGCAAATGGCCAAGGGGGCTGGGAAAACAAACCCACCACCAGCAGCAGCAGCTACAGCAGCAGCAACAAACATACAAATGGAAAATAGTGTGTCTGAGTCTGGGTTCAGGGGGGTGGTTGCAAGGTGTTAAAAGGCAATAATTTATATGCTTAGAATTGTCATTTGTTGATGTTTTTGTGTGCAGCCAGGAGACCCTTCTGTCCCTTCTGTTCCTGCAGCTTGCTTGTCCCTAAACTCGCATTTTGCCTGCTTTTTATTTGCTTTATTGCTCTTGTGCGGTAATTGCGATTTGTTTTGAGGTTTTTTCCCTTCTTAATGGCAAATAATTATGTGCATACTCGTACGGGTGGTGGTGGTAGGGGGGGAGTTGTTTTTACGCCTCGTGGACTGCTACAATCCGCAGCTAATGCGCAGATCAATTAAAGTTTGCATCGTCCCCCTTCCACCCCGGTAATCAATCAAATATAGATCCAATAAAATCACATATGTGCGGCACGCCCCATCAAAAATCATATCAAAGGAATGGCCCTAACTTTGGTGCTGTTTCAATTAAATGAATGAAACGTATTGGATTGGCATTTTGTGCTCCCCCTCCCCCCTCCCACTCGCTGAATTATTAACAAAACTAATTGCATGCGGAACTGTAAATCAATAGTTAATATCACAACGACTTCTACACATTCCAGCGAGGGCAGGCGACGACATGCAAAAATGCATTACCATCAATTTCGGGACTTCCCCCCCAACCCCCCTGAATCTCATTTCCGCTGGGCGTGTCACACATCATTCACGACATTATTGCAATATTACACTATTCATATTTTAGGCAACAATTTCGGGGGCAGCAGACCAGCAGCAGCAGCAGCAGCAGCAGGAGCTGAAGCTGGTCCAGCGGATGTCCTGCCGCGCATTGAGCCATGCGAAAGCTGCCTTATATTTAATAATGTTGGGGGGCAGGCCGGGGGGGGGGCGCAGCAAAAGCCCCAACAAAAAATCAGGCACTCAGCCTCAGCACACCTATGGGATATGGTTTAAAGGTGTGTGTGTGTAACAACCAAATTCAAAGGTAGAAATTCCTTGAAAATACCTTGGCTTTGCATCATTCTCGTGCCTCGTGCCTCGCACTTTGGCAGTTTTCTTGGCGACCAAAACCTTATCCTCAAATGTCGCCACTAATTGTAGTTGCCTGTAGTTTTGGCACTGCCAAATCTTGGCTGAAGTTTTCACAATTAAAACTGGCATTAGCTAGACTGGCAGTGTGGCCAGGCCAGGCCCAAGCCACAAAGTGAACTGTACAAATGGTTTCATTTTTTTTTTTTTTTTTTTTTTTTTTTTTTTTGGCTTTTTGCTGTGCCGATTTGTGATTAATGACTTGAGCAAAGCGGGGGCACACGGGGGTAGTGGAAATGGCAGTTTTGCAGGAGACAGAGCAGAAGGACTTCCAGCAAATGCCGAGCCGTACAAAATCGTGCGATAAAAATTCTTAAGCATCAATATCCATCGTGGATTTTTGGGTGCTGCTGGCTGCTGGCTGCTTCTGCTTCACCCCACCCACTTTGCTCACCGCCGCCATTGACCGCTTTTGCGCTTTTATTTATGACAATCATTTATCACCGAACGATGTACAAGGCAAATTTTACGCGATTACGCTTTTCCATTATCCTGCCCCCAGAGTTTTCCCGCTGTCTGCCAGCCAGCCAGCCAGCCAACCAGCCAGCGCCCGCCGCAGCTCCGTTGTATTGCACAATGGCACTTTGATCTCGAAAAAGAGATTTCCCCAATGTTTTTTACCTCCTCTGCGGTGCGTTGCCTTCACCTTCTCCGACCCCTCCTTCTTTGCTGCCTTTCTCTTGGGTTTCCCAATGATTATTTTTTTTTTTTGGTTTTTTTTTTCGTTTTGCTGCTACTGCAAGAAGGAAGCTTTTTTGCGGTTTTTCTCTGACAGCTGACACATGTCAGGGTAGACGGCAGATAATTTCGAGTGAATAAAGATGAACAATTGCCGTGAGAGATTATTGATTGTGGATTGAAAATAATTAAGCGACCTCTCCAGCTCCAAGGATATTTTGCAATGCAGACAACGATTTTTGGGTTCACTCAAATAAAAAGGAATATCGCGAAATGGCCATCGAACATGTCACTTTGATGTCACCTCCTGCTAACTTTTTCTTTGCCCTCCCGCCGAATATTAAACACTTTTTTTTGTGAAGCTGCACTTTAGAGAGAGAGGGAGAGGCGGACTATTTCCGTTGGCGACACGAGGGCGACATTGAACGTCTGGCCGCCGTTAGAGTTTTATGCAATTCACGTCGCAGACATTAGGCGATGTCGAGCTCTGGAGACGTGCAGGCATCATCCAAGGTCCGCCTGTGGATGGGTGGGAATTGCAATGGGGTTGGGAATCTGGAATGGGCTTTAACTTTAACCCCCCCTTGTGCTTGGTCAGAGAAATCCAATTAGAAACCTCTCAAATGCAATCCAAAGTAGTTTGCCTCAATCACAATCTTCGGGCCGCTCGGCCCTGTCTTCGATTTGTTTTCGTTTCATTTGAGCAAATTTCCAAAACTATTTTATCGATGCTTTACGTACCATCTTCCGGGAATTTCGATGAGGCGGAGCAGGGTCTGCAGCAGGGCAATCATAGATTAGCATAAACATTTGTAATAAATATACCACAGAAAACGTTTGCAAAATTCAATGCAGCAATAATTCCAATTGAGAATTGAGTTGTGGGAAATGCTTTGCCTAATTGTTTGTTTGTTTGTTTGTTTGTCGAGCACGGCACGGCACTCTCTTTGCAACCGAATGAAACATAAATATTACGTATTGTATGTATGTACGTGTACGTGTACGTAAACTTCTACCTAATGGTTAGAGCGCAATCCATGTGGGAAATGCAAAAGTTCACGCATGGCAGGGCAGGGCAGGGCAGGCAGGCCCCAGTCCCACCCCCAAATGTCTGCATGATAAGTTTAATTGATGTGAAAGCCTCCTCCACCATACACCCAGCCTAGCAACCAACCGGATTCTGTCGTTTGCAGAGTGCTTAGATAAATACAAATCGAACATTGCCACGGAGATGTGCAAAATCTGCCTCGGTGGCTGCTCTGGCCTGGCCTCCCCGTCTGCTGCATGGAAATCATTAAGTTTTTGCCGAGCTGTCGAGCAGCACCAAAAGCAATCACAAAGGAAATTGCAAAATTAAAACGTGCGGAAATTTGCCGCTGAGAGCTAATTAGCTTTGTGGTTTCATTTGCACACAACAGCAAAATGTTCGTTGATTCGAATGGGTAAATAAATTTCAAGCAGCATTTGATGCATTTGCAGCAGGCTATTACTCGGCACGATATACACCCAAATTTGATGGCTTGAAAAGAGACTTGCATGAACTTTCATAAACATTTTGATACGTGTCGTTGCCATGACTGTACCTGAAGATATAGCCAGCCAAAGTTGATGTTTTCTCTACCCCCCAAAATATTTAGTCACACTTTTGTGATGGCCACTCAATCACAGTAGCGCCTGTCTGTCCACCTGCTCGCTCTCCCTCACTTTGCACTTTGGGCCTCACTTTTCATTGGCTGTTGGGGGTGGCTAATTGCGCATCATTTTTAGCCTGCTCATCCGGCTTAAATCCAAGCCAAATCCAGATTTAAAGGCCAAGGCAATCTCTCTCTCTCTCTCTCAGCTAGGGGAAAAACGCAATTCACGGCCCGTCCAATCGTCAAATGTTCCACACGTACGCGCCTCCAAATACTGCCCGCCAGACGTCTATCCACCATTTTGGCCATTGTCAGGTTTAATGTCCGTTCCAGTTTCTGTATCGCACTCTCATACTCCTACTCGTACTCTTCTTCCTGCCTGTTTGGGGGCGACAGTATCGACAGTCATGGCAGCCAGGACAGGGCAGGGCAGAGCAGAGCAGCACAGACGGACACGTGGGCCCCACTTATTCTACGGCTGTTAAATAGCACTGACGACGAATTAAAAGCTGAATTGGCAAAAAGGGGCCAGCAACAACAACAACAACAACAAAATGAAACACTGTAAAAGAAATGCTGTGGCCAGGGTACAGGATTGGCACTGGCACTGGAACAGGGGTTCGTTCTGGTTTGGTTTGGAATATATATTTTCTGCAATATCATCAACTATAAATTACGAATATTGAGGCACGACAACAACAACAACAACCACTTCCAAGTACGTGGCGTGATAATGGATATTTGTCAGATATGTGAAACATTTTAAACTTCCGCCCTCTTAAAAACAACAAAAAAAAAACCAGAGGAAGAGGGAGAGCGAGCGTTCGAAGTAAACCCCCCCCCCAAATGTACGAATCGGATTCGGGCACTTTTTGCCACATAAACATAAAAAAAAGGTAATACGGCACTGGGGACTGGGCATAACCCAAAATGTGTGGCAGCAGCAGCAACAGTCGTAGCACTCTGGCCAGAGACGTGGCAACGAGTGTTATTGCCACGATGTGGCGCTGGTGGCGTCTCTGACAGCGATTGCAATGTAAGGTGCAAAATAAACCTGAAAGCCCAAAAAAAACACAGAGAGAGAGAGAGAGAGAGTGGGAGAGGGAGAGTGAGAGTGAGAGAGGGAGAGTGTGTGAGAGGGAGAGTGTGTGAGATCCAGCAAAGAAAAGGAAAGGCAAGGCAGACGGGCGAAAATGGGAAATGGCAGCGCATGAAATGTTTTTGCAATGATGCGGCAGGTTTCCTTTTGCCATCCAGCCGATCTCGTTATGATTAGCCGGGACTGAAGGGTGGGTTGAGGGTCTAGCTTCATGTCCAGCGCATATAACCAGCCCAGAAGGAAGTCAATTTCTTTCAGGGGGGGGAAAGAGTGTTGGGCCAAAGACACATAAAAGTGAATTTGAAAATTATGCACAGCACTTGGGCCAGGCACAGTACATACAAACAAACAAACAAACAAACAAACATATGTACATACAGTGGTACAGTCGCACGGAAAGTTGTGCTGCCAAAGAGTTTTAAGTTCTTCATTTTTATGTGTGCGAAAAAAACAAAACAGGAACAGAAAACACAGAACGGAAGTTTGGATAAAAACCAAGAAACAAAAGGGAATAACACTTGGACGTGGAGCTGAAGCTCTGGACGTGGATCTGCTGTTGTTGTTTTGTGACATTGAACTTTTTGCATTAAACTTGAAATGTTTTTAATGAATCTCAGCCAAACTCTCAGCAGCTCCATCTTTTATCCATGAATCTGGGGCTTAACTTTTAGCTTGAATACACAAAAAAAAAAAAAGTACAAAACAGAGCAGGAGAGAGAGAGAGCGAGCGAGCGAGAGAGAGGCAGAGATTTTTGGATGCAAAACTTTACATTTCCTGCATATTCTTCGCCATATTTTACAACAGCAACTTCCGGCTTCCGCTTAAGAAACATAAAAAGGAAAAGAAACGGCACCAAACTCCGGGCCGCCCCAAAAATCTGATCCTTGCCCAGCCACCACCACTGCAGGGATTGTTTTGTGCAGCACAGACGCCAGCAAACAGACAACTTTTCGCAGACATTTGCCATTCATTGGCTGGCCCCAGGCCCCAGGATCTGCGCCCCCCCCTACTGTCTGGGCCCACGATAATTGCACCAAAATAAACTTGAGACAATTGGGAATCAAACTTTGCAGACGCAAGCCAAGCGGCTCGTTCTGGCATAAAGCGAATTAAAATTTCATAACGTGAGCGGCTGCAGTGCATTGGATTCCAGGAATAAAAACCTCCAAAAACGTAGCACTCAACGAAGTCGGTCGGGTCACTCCGTTTCGGTGGGGACTATGTACAAATGTCTATCACTTATGCCAAATGTTACGCCACATTCATCACTTAAGACACGCGAGTTCCAGGAAGGCGCACAAAAGCAAACAACGGAAAACCCCAGAAACGAGAAGCAGAACCAGAAGTAAACGATCCACAAACAATATTAATTGAAACGTACAACTCATATGACATTTATGAAGCGACCCCCGAAATGAAAAAAAAACTCGCCCAAGCCGAAACAACAGTGGGAACACAGTACCAGGAATGGGAATGGGAATGGGAATTTGGCAGAAGTAAAAGTGGAGCAACCCCTGGTTGGGTGTGTGCCGAGTCGCGTCGCGCCGCGCCGCACCGTGTGCATGTCCAAATGCCAAATACAAGCGTTAAGCTAAATGAAAACAAATTACCGTTGCATGCGAGAGACCCAGTCGAAGGTGCCGCCACCCCTGCATGCACAGGCCACCCCCTCATTTGGTCGGGTTTTGAGGACTGCTGCAATATGGTGCATTCTCCCCGCCCCGCTCGATTCACATATATCCATCCATCCATCCATCCCCATTCGCATTTCAACATTTAAACACGCAAGTGCGTTATAGTCACGGCCAGCGGGCACACTGAGCATATTGGAGAGTTGTGTGGTAGAGACCTTGCGCATACCTTTTAATCGGTTCCTTTCTATGAGAGCTGGCAGCGCACTCAATCTCTTTGGTGCACTTGCACACTCAACACTCTCAAATAAACAGACGACACTGCATGCAAGCAATGACCCTTTTTTCGTCTCCTCTTTGAAGCTTGCTAAAGGCAAGCAGGTAGATGCTACTGTGTATGTACATATGTATGTATGTTTGTGCTCGAGAGATAAGCTTTGCTTTGCTTTGCAAAGAGTAATCGGCTTCTTGTGCTCTCTCGCTCGCTAGCACCTACAAAAGTGCGTGTCTTATTATTGTTGTGTTACTTGTGAGCTTTGTCTACGAACTGAATTCACGCAAAACCAATATACCCTCTGAAACTCTTTGAGTATAGTGTATCAAAAAAAAAAAATAAAAAATGTAACCCCGTGACAAACCCAGACAGAACGAACACGAACAAATTAATGAACGCAGTAATGAAATGAGCTGCGCTCAGATACAAAATGAAGGCCTAATGACAGGGCAGTTAGGAAGTCAAATCAAGTCGCGACTGGAATACGATATTACTTGTGGACAACACGGTCCCCTGGCCTGGTTTTTGCGTGTCCGTTTGTCCACTTCCCACCCCTTTTTTGGGCGGGTGCGACTTGTTAAAGTCCAAATGAAATTAATTAGAGCCGATCACACAACACACACTGCGCGATTCCTTTGTCGGATTTCACCAACACATACAAACGCCGCCGTACATGCCCGGTGCTTAAAGGTGCAGCCCCCCGGAGCTCATCCTCCGGGTGTCAAGTGTACGGGTTGGAGAGAGTGTTCATAAATCTCCCTTTGCCCCGGCAGCCACGCTGGGCACATGTTCAATAAACCAGAGATTATACGCAAACAAAGACAAAGTGAATAAAGTATTTGTAAAAAAAAAAAAAACACAAATTCCTTCACACAAAAGCTGATGTCTAAATACTCTTTGAGCTTCTCTGAAGGCCAGGCCTCAGCTGCAATCCATCTGAATTTTCCTGGTTGGGTCTTAGCTGCACTTCCAAATAGACTTCAAGAAGTCTTGGCCCGCCCCCCCTTGCAGCGTCGTCTCCACAAATGTCAGAATTCGGGATTAGACTAATGCCCGACTTGAACGGCTGGCAGCTCTGCACCAGCACCACGGCAGTCTGTAGCAACTGGAAAGATAGGGTATCGTACGAGTATATATCCATATAAAATAGAACGAGTAAAAATCCAGCTACACGGGTGGTCGTCGATGGTTGCATGGCGCCTCCCAATGAACTGCAATAAATCTCAATAAAAGTCGCACAACAAAACGAGAGCCAGAACCCCACAATCCCATGCATGTACGACAAAAACAAACAGCCAGCAAGTGCTGCGGCAGTGTGGCAGTATGGGGCAGGATGCTTCCCCCCCTTTAGAGAGTGAAAAATGGGCAGAAGGAATATTTTAAATTTGATTATTGAAAGTCGCGCAACGGCAGCGATTACGTGATTTGCAGGGCGACAAATGAATTTGCACCACATAAGTAAGTGTGACGGGGGTGCACAAGGTGGGTGCGTGTGTTTCTGGGGGTTGCTGGTAAAAAACTTTGTTTATTTTATTAACAAGCTGTGTGTGTGTGTGTGTATGTGTCTGGGTGAGGGGAGTGCCCGCCCAACCCTTTGCAACCTTTACTTTCCCCATCGCCCGTCGCAACCCTCGCTTGTCACGGCTTTTCCCCTTTAAGTTTCACCCCCCCCCAATCTTTTGCATGAGGCGCAGCACAATTCAATTTTCATTGTTTATCAATTTTCTGCCTGTTTTGGGCGCTTCAAAGCGATGCTTTGTAATTAAATTTGGAGAGACGCCAGCAAGGCATAAATCAGGGACCGACAAGGGGTCGCTGATTATGATTGCATGTGAGAGGCATCTGAGTATGGGGGAAGCGACTCTTTGCTGGCAGTTCTACTGTCTGGTCTGGTCGGGTCTGGCTGGCTGGCTGGCTGGCTGACTGGCAGGATTGCCAGTCCTTTGCGAGTGGGGAAAGTGCGTGGCCGGGCATTGTCTTTGAGTTGGCAACTTTCTTGCACAAGTGCCGCCGCCTCCTCCACCCATCATGGCGGGCCAAAAAGTGCAATCCAAGCAAAGGCAAGAAAGAAACAATAAAAACGAATATACGAACTATGCCATGCCCTCTATTTTATTTATTGTTTATTATTATTATTATTTATTATTATATTAATTTTTTATTTGCCATAGTTAAGAGAAACATTGAAATGAAATATTGGGCTTTCAAATACAACTGCAGTGAAATTAATTGGAATTCACTTTGGATTAAATGTAAAAATAAAATACAAAATAAATAAGAAATAAATAAAATAAAATACAAAATAAACCAAATAAAATAAAATGCTAAAAAAATATAATATGAATATTTAATTTGTAGACTTTTTAATTTAAATATTTTATATATTTCTGTTTTATTTTCTGAATGCAGAAATAATAAACCAACTAGGAACTTGTTTTCTTTATTTATTTATGTAAAAGATTTTGTTTCTACAGCTCTTATAGTCTCCAAAATCTATTCAGCATATTCTCATCAGTTGCCTGCAAATTCATAAAAACAATATGCCTTGTACCCTGTACGATTACTGTGTGTAAAACTCCAAATTATTATGTGCTCATATTTCAGTCTTCTTCGTTCCAGACACATAAATCTCACAAAACAATAGAGAGACAGAGAGGCACACGCGCTCTCGCACTCGCACTCGTACTCGTATGTGCCACAAACTGATTTGAATTTATGAGAAACTGATTATTTTTGCACGCTGCCAACAGACAGACGGAGGCGACAACCAGACAATGAGACCAGCGACAAATATGAAAATGGTATAGTGCCAAAAGCTAATACATATGTACTGTATCGGTTTAAGGATCTGTCTGTGTATCTATGCCCAGATGGTTGATCCCCCACTGTAGTGCGTGCCACGCGACCGACCGCGCCACGCACGCCGCTTAAGATAACAAAGTCAGGCGGCGGCAAGCATCGGCAAGCAGCCACTGCATCCGCAGCACACTGGCCAACAGTGCAGCACTTAAATGAATCCTATTGAAAGGTCAAACAAATTATGGCCACACAGGGCGACCTCCTGTTGGTGGTCCTTCTACTGCTGCTGTTGCTGCTGCTGCTCTAGTGCTGTCTGCAAGTCCCTCAAGTTGTTGAAGAGCCCTCGACAATCTGCAGGCTACGGCCGCCACTTCATTAGACGCGTGGCCAGACGCAGCGGCAGCGGCAGCCAACGCCAACCAACCCTTTCCCCTGTCGCTGTCTACCATGTTTGTGCCCGGTTGCTGGCAGGGATTCCGCGACTCCTGCTGCTCCTTGCGTGTGGGCTTTGGTAAATTTCGAAATTGATATTCGCACGGCGTGAAATCCGTTTCAGTTTCCTGTTCTTCTTTTTATTTCCTGTCCCCCTCCCGTGCTTATGCTGTTGTTCGTTCCCCTGAATAGTCCTTCGGTTTCGTTTCAGCCTTTGTTTCGTTTGATTTGCTTTTGACCACATTGGCGGCCGGAATGGGGCCATGATTTATTGAGTTGCATAAACAGAAATGGCAACGCAATCATGTCCGCCCGAAACTTGCCACCGCCCCCGCCACCCCGTGGTCTGTGGAATTTGCCGAGTGAGCTCAGCTTTCAACTCGATTGCTTCACAAGTCGTTAGACGTCATCGGCGTAGAGGGGTTCCTGTAAAAGGGACCCAGCCAGCGGGCAGCATTTGGGGCTGAAATTCATTCTTTAGGGTAGACCTGCACTTCATGGTCCTCGGGCTGTGCCTTGCAACAGACCCCCGCCACTGCCACTGCCACTGCCCCAACTTCAGGTCTCACTCTCACTCTTCGAGTGGCAGCCACACAATTTTGGTTATGGGATTCGTCGTCGTGCCCTGCCGGCTGGGGACTGTGGCTGGGCTGGGCTGCGCTGGGCTGCCTTCCATCACTAAATATAAATCACAAATAGATTTCCTTGCCTTTACTTTCGGGCGAGACGCCTTCTTGGATGAAAAAGTCCCCTGGATTCTGCCACCATTTCCCAAATGGGTGGGGGGTGGTAAACTGGCGCCTGGCCTGCCACCGACCGAAGTTTATGTTGCCTTTCGTGTGCGCGGCATTGGTGGCACTTTGTGCTGCTTTGTGTTGCGCTTCAATGAGGTCGAAATGGCTCAAAAATAATGTGAAAAGTTCGCTTTAACCATTTTTCCACAGCGGCAGCGATGGTGACGCACAAAAACAGGCACTGTGGACTGAGGACTGAGGACTGTGGGACTGAGTACTACGAACTGGCAAAAAGGCCAGGAAGAGCCATCAGAAAGGATTCGCGCCACATTTCCTACTTTCCTTTCAGTTAGAATTTACTCCTTTGGATGCTCCTTCTGCTGCCACCACTCCTGCTGCTGCTGCTCCAGCTGCTCCTTCTCCTCCTCCTGCTGCTGCTCCTCCTCCTCCTGCTGCTGCCTCGTTGGAGTTATGCGACTTTGGGGAATTTCTGACGGCTCTCGACTTCCATCTCCTCGCCAGAATCTTTGCCATCTTATCCTTCTGTCTCAACCCGTTTGCCACTCTGGCTTCCTTTGACTTTTCAAGAACTTTGTTAGCAGCATCTTCCCAGGCTTCCTGCCTTTGAAGTTATTGCGGCCAGTGCAACGGCTGCTGCCACTTGGCTTTGCCGCCTCGCCTGATAGTGAAAACTTGAAAGCAAACCAAAAAAAAAAAGGGAAAACTTGCTGTGTGGCTAATGTTGCGGAAGACATGTCCTCCTGGCGCATCAAGGCACCACACCACCTACATACATACATATATCTCCTTCGATTGCGAGTGATTAGCAAAGTTCTCAATTATTTGGCCTGACAAATGAGTGCTTCTCCAATGCAAATCAGGACGAGATAAATACCGGGCTGTTCGAAATAAATGCAATTAGCCGGGCACCGTCCACAGTTTGGGGCAAGGTCGCTCTGTCAGCAGCAGAGACAGAGACAGCACTGGAACTGATTTGTTCCCCAAATGACTTAAGTAATGCAGCTGCGAAAAGAGGATGGAGAGAACGGGCGGCAGCAGATTGTCCACTGTCCCAGACGCAGGGCAACAGATAAAAGGCTATAAAACAGGGACTCTGACAAAAGCAAAGCAAAATGGTTGCAAATCTGTGCGCGGGGCAGGCAGATCCAGATCCAGACCCAGTTCCAGATCCAGATGCTGATGTCGACTACTGTGTCCTTGTGCCAGGCAGGCAGGCAGGCAGCCAGGCAGCCAGGCAGGCACGCAACAACTCAATTAAGCCGCTTTAATTGGCCTAATTAATTTGCGCTCAAACGCACTTCAACGTCTAAACGTGTTTTTCCAGAGCTGACTGTCGAGAGATGAGATCCCAGCAGCCCAGCAGCCCCAGTAGCCAGCCGTGCGCGCCTCCTGCTCCAGAGAAGGGTTGGCGTTGGCACAGCCCTGAAATATGCATTAAGCCGCAGATTTTGCGACTCGCGACGTTGTCGGTAATTAAGCAGACTCCCGGGTACGGCTGGGCCTGGCCGGGGCCGTTGTCGTCCCCCCACACCCCCCCACAGTTGTTGACAAGCGGGGATAGCTCCTGGAGCAGCTGATTTCTCAGATTTCCAGCGATGCGTTTAATGAGCGGCACGTGACGCGGTCCCCAAGCGAATGTCACTTCTATGTAGACTCCATGCCCATGCCCCGCGCAGCCTGACTTTTAATTTGCAACAAATTTTGTGTAAGATTTGTAATTCGATTTTTTTTTTGTTTTTTTTTTAATTTCGTGTTCAATAAATTTTTATTTTTATTTTGTGTGCATTTTACACCTTTTGGCATCCGGCGGGGTGAACGAGAGATGTTCGCCAGGTTTGCATCATTAATTTTAATTCCCCGATGGACCCAAATGCGGAAATCGCTCTGAGATTAAGATAAAGGCCAAAGGAATTGTATACCCAGAGCCTTTGGGTCGAAGATTATGGCCAAATGGTGTCATGTACTTGGCATAAATATTTATTTGCAGCCACCCAGATGCCGAACTGTGTGTGTGTGTGTGTGTGTGCCTAATGGTGAAATATGCCAAAGCATAAAGCAAGGAATTGCTTTTAGGATGGAACCAACAACCAACAACCAAACATCCTTAAGTACTTGCAAGCCTATTTAACAATTATCAACAAAGAGAGAGCATACCAATCCCAGAGATACCACTGCGACATATGTATGTACGTATGTATGCCAAAGATGGAATACGCGTACCCTCTCTCTTGACTTGGCCCATACATAAATTTGGTCAATGGGGTGGCCAAAAATGAGTGATGTTTATTTGTGCGCGAAGGCAAGGCAAGGCCATTAAAATGAAAAGCAGAAGGACACCAAGAGCTGGAGTAGCAGACCCCCATTCAAGCCACAGAGCAGCAGAGAGCAGCGCAGAGCATCCCAGTTTGCTGGGGGGCAGGGGCGTATAGATCATGAATATGCAACAGCCAGAGATAAAGCGCAGTTGGTTTGCCTTGCCACTGCTTCGACTTGAGCCGGGGATGAGGCCAGGCGGCAATCGTCAGACGGCAGGAAGTGAAGCCAAACGCGCCATCACAATAAAAATTCATTACGTTAAGCGAACGGCAGAAGGAACCAGTGGTCCGGGGGCCGGGCAACCAAAAAGACCGGAAAAGAAATCGCTATAAATTTTCGAAGCAAACAAAAAAAAAAAAAACAGACAAGAGACAAGAGAAGAGAAAGCAAAATAACAGCAGCGCCAGTTACATGAAGAATTATTGCGGCGGCGAAATGCTGTCCACCTACTTAAAATTAATTTCGGCAAGGAATCGTCCAAACAACAGCAGCAGGCAGCAGCAGCAGCAGGGGAAGGAATCACTAGCACTATCCACCACTACCATTACCGCATAGATGGAGGAACAACCACTAGCCAGCGGTACCGCTACACCACCATCCAATGAGACCATCAGCAGACGCCGCCGGCTATATCCCGCGGCGTCTCCCGTCGTCCGTAATGAGGGGGTAAGAGCGGGGCGCAAAAGGGCTGTTAATGGCAAAGGGGTGTGGCCTCTGGTCTCTTCCGATATGCAAGGGGGTGGAGGCACGCAGGCAGCAAGTCAAGCCCTGACATTCGGCGCGTATGTCAAAATATTGAAATATTGAAACAAACGACGACAACAGAAACAACAAGTAGGAATGGTATAGTGGAGGTTGCGACTAAAAGTTGCCCTCTGAACAAGAAAGATGTGGAGAATAGAGCTAGATAACATTCCTCAACCAAATTTGCCAATGCGCTCTGTGCACTGAACATAACAAAACAGAACAAAAGCCAAGACCCGAGCAGCTTTTCTACCTGCGCTTCGTGAGGTGCTTTCGTGTCTGCTCTCACAGTAACAACAACAATGACAGACACATTTCGGCGTGTGCAAGATTGAGAGAGAGACGCACAGATCCGATCTCTTTTGCAAAGCTTATCTCTCGAGCACAAGCATTGCGCATGCATGCACGCACATGTACATATGTATGTATATGTAGTGACAATGTATGTAGTACATATGTAAGCAAAAGACACATTTGTCAAGCTGTGATCGACAAATTGTTTTCTGACAACCTGAAATAACGCCTTAAATATTTATTTCGATATCATCGAACAGAATTCCCTTCTCCACCGCATCTTGCCTCGTGCTTTTTGCACAAACACTTCCATTCAGAGTACATACCCCATAATCTCGAAGAGTACCGGGTATCACCTATAAAGCAAGGCAGTGGCTCTGCTTGGCCAGTGGCCACAACAACTCTGTTATCCATCGCCCCCCGTCTGCCATTTGGGCCAAGTTTAATGAATGTCCAATGTACACGACATCCTCATAAAGCAGCCCCTCTGCTGATGCCGCCACCAAAAACCAAATTAGTCGCAGTTTTGTGCTAGTGAGAAGGGAGCGGAGCGGAGACCCTCTTCCCCCTTCGATTGCAGTTGCCTGATATCAAAAGCGAACGCGTGCGCGGCACAATACGACTAAAGTCATAGTACCATAGTCCTGTATGGTATGGGTGGCAGGACAGGAGTTGCAGTGGCAATCGCTTGCAGCGGAATCGATAAAGAGGAACAGACAGAGAGGAACATCCCCAACCCTCAGTCGCAGTGGCAGTCCCGAGCCCAGGGCCCAGACCCCAGACCGATCTCGGTCCCAGTTGGCAGACAGTTGTCGACTATCCTGGGAACCTCATTAGGCAAGCGTCGCTAATGACTGCAACATTCAGCCGGAATTCTGTGGAACAGCTTCACTTCCAACAATAGACAGCTCCCACAGCTCATGTGTATGTACATACATACGTTTATATACTACATATATAGTCATGTGAGCCCTCTCCCCACCCCGACTATCGTAAACATAATAATAATGCCTCGTTTGCCATTGCCCCGTGGCGCTCATAAAGCCATTAAGGCGCTGAACCCTTTGGCGCGACGCGTAATTTACAGGAGAAGCTCGGTTTCCGCACTGTATTGGTAGGGTACACGGCAACGGGCGCTTAGTTCGAAATATGTATGGCCCGCGCTCTGCTCCACTGCGACCCTCATAAATTATTTCACCCAAAAAACGAAACAAGGCAATAAAATTGGGTTTCAGATCTGTCTCTCTCTCTCTCTCTCTCTCTGGTGCCCGACAACCTGTGAAATCGATGCAATATTAGGCGGCTCTAATAGCTGCCGCTCCATATCTATGGATGATGGCAATTGCACACACACCCACACACACGCACACAATCGAACGGACCGGACCGGCGGCATACGTATGTACTCATTCATAAAAATTTCATTTGGTAATTTTTGGCGAATTTTGCTTTGGGATTTTCACTTTGCCTAAAAGGGTTGCAAATATGCTAGCTGCAAAAATTGTCAAAACAAAAACCAAAGAAAATAATAAAAATACAAAATACAAAAAAACCAGAGGACAAACAAATACCCGAGTACATTGCCGCGCACGGTGCAAATTTGAGTGCAGGGGGGGGGCGGGGGGTGAACAAAATCTAAGCCAATATCCATGGGATTTTTAGGAAAAAAAAAAAACACTGCCCACAAAAAGTAAATCAAAAGGTAGTGCCTGCCGGCAACATCCACTCACAGACCATACAGAAAATGGGAGGTGGGTTGGGGGCAACAAACTCCCTGGGCATGTGTGTGTGTGCATCAAGTCCCGTCTGAGGGTATGTGTGTCGAGGCAATTCAATTATATTTTTGCAATAATTTTCAATACACTTAAGTGCAGGTAAGGCTCCCCCCATCACTCCCACAACCATCTCTCTGGAGCAGAGCTTTGGCGGCAGTTTAGAAAACAAATAACATTCAATACAAACTTGTTGGTGGTGGTTTGGGGTGGGCTCTGAGCTGTCTGGGCTCCACAATCCCCAATACCTCCATCACACATTTCCCTCCCATGCTGCTTTGCTGTTGCATATTTTCCTTATTTTATTGGCTCAGTCGTCTAATGGAAATTGAACGAGCGCGGGGCCGCTTGCCTTTTGATCTGGCTGCAACTTTGAAGCAGTTGATACCGCAGCAGAGCAGAGCGTAGTTTGAATTATGAAATCGGTAGCCTGAAATGGTTATGAGAATGGCTCTCCCTCCCACGCCCCCAGGGCCTGGGGCAATATGTTGCAAGGCAATCGCTTACAAATCGCTCGAAAATTTCCACAACTCGAGCACGAACTCTCCCACACACACATGGCTTGGCTTGGCTTGGCTTGGCTTGGCATCATCATCAGTTAAGCGGCTACAACTTTAGCCGCCCCTTTGGGTTGGTTATATCCTGACATTGACATTCGATATTATCGCTGACAAACGATCTGCAATTGAAAATTGTGCACGAAAAAGAGTTTATAAAAGTACAGAATTTGATGACTGAGCTGGGATGGGTTGTGCTGCGGGGGGGCGTAACTTTTGCCCCGATTCCAAGTGC
The DNA here is from genome assembly GCF_018151105.1 of Drosophila obscura. Classification (NCBI taxonomy): domain Eukaryota; kingdom Metazoa; phylum Arthropoda; class Insecta; order Diptera; family Drosophilidae; genus Drosophila; species Drosophila obscura. The sequence goes on along the minus strand of NW_024542736.1, from coordinate 1,108,922 downwards.
ACTTTGTCACAGCTTATCAACATCTCGCGCCGGATCGGGTTGGTTCGGGATGGGATGGGATGGGCTGGGCTGGGCTGGGGATGTGATGTGACGACGACAACGGCACAGATACTCATACTCGTAAATCCTTAAGCGCACACGCACACTTCAGAGATTAAAGCAATTTCCAGATTGAACGCGACCCAAAAGTACCCCTCGAACTTTTCAATAACTTTAAATTGAGCGCTGAGCCCCCTCGCGGCACCAGGCCATGCCACACCACACGGGCGGAGAGACAATAGCCTGGGCCCAAGTGCCGTCGCATAGGAAAAATCTTATGAAATGCAACCGTTTGGAAAATCCAGTCAATACTTTTACTGTTATTGTTTCATGTTGCACAACAGGAAGGGGGATGAACGCGAGGGGAGCTACAGCTACGCACCCTGCCCTGCCCTGCCCAGCACTCCCGGCCGTACATATGCTGCCAGTTTTTGGGCCACTTTTGGCAGACTTTTTCACCAATTTGCAGTTTCGATTGGCCACGCTGGGCTTTGCCACCCTCACCCCACCCACTTTGGAAAACCCTTAAAGTTCATTGTCTGTCTGTGTGTCTGTTGTGTGTGTTTTTACTTAAATAATTCAAGTGTATTGCAAAAGTGCAGTAAATCGTGGCGCTGGCGTTAATGTTATGGCCCTATTAACCGTACAGCAGCAGCATCAGCAGCAGCAACAACAACAATGACAAAGCAATAAAAGTCAATCAGCATTTATTTCCCTTAACCCCAACAAGATTCCGTAGCCAAAACACACAAAGCAACTCCACAACGCAGTGCCAAAGGCCAACAAAAGAAGGAAGGTAGGAAGACACACGAGTTCAGAGTTCAGGCAGCGTTGAAATGTTTACACTCGTTATGCCCCCAAAAAGAGAGAGTATTCCAGAGGAAGAGTGGGAGTGAGAGGGAGAGAGAAATCCCTGCACTTCCTAGAGCAAATACTAGTGGGGCAGGGTCTCTAAACAGTCGACTAACCCTAATGATTGTCATTTTAAAATTAATTTAAGTACTTCTCTCTATTTCTCTTAGTTTTGGAAAATTTTCCAAAAGCGTTGGGGAGGGGGTAGAAAGCTGAGTCGGAAAATTTGTCTCAATTAGCAGCAAAGCAGCTCTCCAATTGCATTCCATCCATGGAAATTAGCGTCCAATAAAGCGAAGACCTCCCTTTGATTGATGTTGAAACCAGAAGCCAGAAACCAGAAACCACTACCCATCTATAAATGTGGTCTTAAGTGATTAATTTCAGGTGCCAAAATGATAATTAAGCTGCCTGGCCTGCAGTACATAAGTGCGGGCTGGCATGCCCAAAGAGTGCGGAATAAATAAGCAAATCAATAAATAAGTAAATGCAACACACACACACACACACACTACATATACGAGCGTAAATATGTGGCCTAGAAATTTGCATATTCGAAATTGGTAAATTGATGGGCCAAATAAGCCAAAAAGATTATAAATCAAAGCTAACTGAAATTATTTAAATTCATTTGCTGGTTCCACATGGCTAGGCTTTGCTTTTCGGAGGAGCAACAACAACAACCATTAAACAGAAATCGTTGTGCGTGTTGACAAAATCTCAATGAAGCGGACATTTCAGTTGACTGATGGCTGCCAGCCCAGCAGAGGTGCACATTTTTAGTTATATTAGCTAGTTAGTTATATTTTATATTTAATAGAAATATGGCAGCGGTGATTAGATTACATTTTTTTTTTCTTTGGCGACATATGGCAGCATTAAAATGCAAATTAAATGCAAATAAACAATTAAAATTTCCAACTGTGTGACGCTGATTGTGCGAGGGTTTCAAAATCCAATGCTATGCCCTTACGCGTGGTGTAAAAATGCATAATTAATAGACAAACAAGTGAAAAACATACACATACACAGGGGGAGCATAGCCACTCAAATTGCCTTTAGGGCAAACAATTTGTGCCAAACGAACAGCAAACAGAACAGCAGCAACGGCAGCAACACCCAGCAGCAGCAGCAGCAGCAGCAACGGCAGCAACACAATTCAAACAGAAGCCGCCATTCAAATTCAAAACAAGTAAGAATAAGTCTGTTACTAGGTTAGGACCATAAGATACCCGCCAATTGGTATGTAACCTGCAATATAAGTCCAGGAAAAATGCGAATACTGTAAAAAGAAATTTTTGTCCATTCAAAATATTTTTCCCCATTTTTTAACTTTTATAATTATTTATGTCAGTGCCTTATGACATGCTCCCGTATGCTCTTACATGCAAACAATATACCCCTTTTACCCTACGAGGTATCACAAATGAAATGAAGCGAAATTGCGAAAACCCCTCAAGACATTTTAGTGTTTGACATGGCAACAGTAGCAGCAGCAGCAGCAGCAACAACAATAACGAAGGTGCGAAACTGTTGGCCTTTGAAGTGCCGGAAAAGGCCAGAAGTACCCTCAATTGGTTGGCGGACAGAACAACAAAAACAAACGCACCCCTTGCCTCGATTATTGAATGAGCTGTTGGATGCATCATCCAATCCCAACCACTTCTTCAGCTGATTGAGTCGAAATAAAGAGGCTGCCCGACGCGACGGCCCAAGGGTGCCCAAATTGCCATAAACATTCAGCGTGACAGCTGCAAGGGTTGCACTTAAAACTTGAAAGTTTTCATCATAACGGCGTGAAATCCAATTGCCATATTTGTATCAGTGGCTGGGAAAATCTCAGCAAAATACTCATTAGCCATGCAGCGGCCCCGAGGGGCCAAGAGCACAGTGAATGCGAATGCGAATGCGATGGGGGATTGTCATTTGCCGATATGGCTATGGCTAATCTATTGCATCAGTCGGTCTTGTGGGCTGTTTGTGTGTCCTGATGTTGGGTTTGTTTTGTTTTTTGTGCTGTGCTGTGCGACCTCACGGGCTGACGCTAATGATACATTGACAACTGTTGTTATTCTTTGCGCTTCAGCTCCAGCTACAGCTACAGCGCCAGCGCCCAGCTACGGGAATACAACAGGCTGTATCTGTATCTAACCTTTTTGCTTGCGTATTGGGTTTGTATGGCCTGCGGACTCATTAGGCCATTAGACGAATCGCAACATGGTCAGATGGACGAGCCGTTGCAGTGGCGTTGGCATGAGGCATGAGTGCGCTTCATTAACGCATTATGTGCGTCGGTGGCAGACTAACAAGTGCGGCCGCAACATGGCTATAACCAGCGCATAACCAGCGAATATACCAAACACACACACACACACACACACACACACACACACACACACACACACAGTACGACACACGCATAAACATTCAGCGAACAACATGAAAATGCAATTAACGCGTTAATGTCAAGTGGGAATGGCTCTTGACCGCTTCTGACCCTCCCCATTGTATGCTGATTGTTGGTTGTGGGTTACTCGCTGCTCGCTGCTCGCTTCTGGTTACTGCTGCTTACTGGTTGCTGGTTACTGGTGGTTACTGGTCGTTCGGGTCGGGACAGCGACATCAATTTTTCGGTTCCGTGGTCGCTAACACACATTTGTTGCCTAACATTGTCAGCAGCCAGTCTGCCCCCTCTCCTGACGGTTTGGCCAGCCTGCTTAATGTTTAACAAATACACGATAAACCTACAGTTCAAGGGCATGCTGGTATTCGAGTTTATTTTGTGCAACAGGAGGAACATTTGAGACAATCAGGGATCCCAAATAAGATTAATATTTAATTAATTAATAATTATAATATATATATATACATACATAATAATAATTATTATAATTAATTAATAAGAGTACATAAATTCTGCATATAATTAATTAATTAATAATGATAATATATATATACACATATATAATAAGTAGGTATAATTAATTAAGAAGAGTTTAAGAAAAATCAAAGCCCAAATATAGCACCAAGTCAAGCGTAATCCTGTACAGGCTAAGCTTATATTAACAATTTTTATTTACATAATGTTGTTTAATATTTAATATTTCTTATTCTTTTTTTAGTTAAATTTTTAATATAATTCTTAGCAAATAAAATCCAAATTTTAAAATTATTTCTTTAGGTATATTTTTATTATAGCTCTAGCTACAATTTAATGAGCTTGGCATAAAACAAGTATTCGTATTTTCAATTTTTTAGATATAATAAAAATAATTAAAAATTAATTAAATAAATAAAATTAATTTAAAATAAGTTTTTATTTTTTACTTAATATTGATCTCCTTGTAATTTTCACTGCTTAAATGGTCACCGCTTAGAGAGGGTATCTTCAAGTCGTAATGTCCCTCTCGCTGTCCCTCCTGTGGCCCTACACATTTATTTCATTAACAGCGAATGGCAGTGGTAATGCGTGGCAATGCCGTGCGCTAATTGCACGGCAACCTGTGGAGTAAAAATACAAATAATAAAATTACAAATAATTACACATAGAGGAGCAGAAGCAAACCTCTATAACTATGGCTGCAATCTGCCCGTTTAGCGCGGAGCATACGCCCACTCCGTGGGTCTGGGACCCTTGTGGTTCCTGGTCTCGTCTCTGGCTGTTTGCTGCTGCATTGCCAAATTGGTCGGTCTATGCCGCTGTTTTGCGCTGTTGCGTTGCTCTTTGCCCCGAAAGCCGCACGACATGGCCGACGAAACGAAATTATATCGTAAGCGGAGGAGCCTGCTGCAATCTGCTGCTTGCTTTTGGCCGCTGTGATTTTCTAATTAGGCAAAAGTTTCCCACCCCGCGACACAACCCAACCTCCAACCCTAACACATTCTGTGGTCGCTAACGCTGCGGCAATTTACGCATAATAGACGAGAGTGAGGAGGGGGAACTACTGCTGCTTCTGCTGCTCTGCTGCTGCTCCCCACCTGCACTTCCACGAGTATTCCTGTAAATTAACATAGAAATATGTAATTTCCGCTATGGCAAAGAAAAACGAAAAGTATAAGCGGCCGAGACGAGTTACTTTATGACTCGGCAAGATCCTGGCCACACACATTCGACCCTACCCCACACCCTCGCCTACTTATAAAAATATTACGGCAACGCACACAGCAGCCAGAAGGGAATTGAGTGGCGAGAACGTGCCCCTGGGTCGAGCTGCAAAGATGGAGCCCACCCTGCAATAAATTTCAGGGGCTCAGTGAGGTGGCATTCCAGGGATCTGCAGGAACAGAGCGGAATGAAAGGCAGCAGCAGCAGCAGATACTCCTTGCATGTAAGTTCGCGCACCGCAAAAGTCCGGGTACCCGAGCCTCTCTTAAGCCCGGACGCGGACGAGGATGCGTTGGCCAGACCCAAAAAAAAAAAAAACAGCAAAAATATAAAGAAGGAAAGAAAGAAATTGCGTTGAGTTGTGAATGCCACGCTGGGATTTACGTTTTCATTACGTTTGTAACCTTACAAGTAAAAGGCAACTATCCGGGTGTGGCTGCTGGCTGTCCCCCGTCCACTGTCCCCTGTATCCTGTATCTTATGCTTTGCTTAAGAGTATATAAGCTCTCCAGCCCAGACCCCTGCATATTTCGTGCGTAATTTATGCGCTTATTGTCTTTTGCCCGTCCGACCGACCGACCAGCAGCAGCAGCAGCAGCAGCAACAGCAGCAGCCTTAACAGCTTCAACTTCAGCTGCTCCTCCTCTTGTCCTCTTGACACCTCGTCGAGGACTCATTTCGGGCCTGCTTATTTGCGCACTCGCGCGGGTTCGCACGCCCTTCAGTCCACCGACTGCGCCACCGCCAGCGCCTCCGCACCCGCCCACGTCCCACGCCTACAGATTCGACTCACTTGTCGCAGTGTCTCTCGGCTCCTTGAGTCCTTTCATGCTGGTAATTTTTCATAAACGTCGACGAGTTGTCCGCCGTTTGCCAGCTGCCAGCTGCTTTGATCCATGGCGACACGTTGAATGGCGGGCACCACAGCGCACCTGCACCAGAAACCGAAGGAGCACGAGAAGAACCGCCTACATATTTGAGCCACTGCCGCGCAAAGAAATTAAATATAAACTTGCTGCAGCGCTTTGCCCTGTGGGCGATGCCTGGATGGGGTCTTCCACTTCCACTGCCGCTGCCTCTGCCTGGCTGGGCCCATAAAACGTCCCCTAGATGCTGTGGGCATACCCTTTCACAGGCAGAGAGCGGGTACCACGAATGATGTTTAAGCCTGGCCAACAAACTGCCAAAGGGTATCAATGCATTCGACCCTCTGAGCGCGAGAGTCTCTGCTTTGCTCGTTATTGTTGTAGCCGTTGCCGTTGCTGCTTGTTAATGTGGCACTTGTGTTGCTGTTATTGTTGCCGCTGTTACTAGCTAAGTGGCAACTTCATCATCTCAGGCTGGGCGCGCGACAGAAGGGAGAGGCTGGACGGACTAGCCAGAGTCTCAATCTCAACGGCTCTGCCATAATTGTATTCAACAAGCTGGTGTCGCCTCAGATTTCCCATTATGCTGCCCCATTTGCATGCAGTGCCCTGCCCTTATAGAGAGAGAGAGAGAGAGGGAGGGGATGCCTATGTGTGTGTGGGGTATATTTCATTTTATACTTTTGATTACAAAATTCTGGCATTTTTTTTATGCAGATTATAAAATTTATTAGCTCTCCACCCACCAACCACCACCCACCACTCCACCCCTACACACTCTAGACTCCTCTCTGCCGCTCATCCTTTGGAAGCCTGAGAGATATGACCTTAATGCGCTTGAGTTTTAATTCGCATTCTCGTGATTTACAGCCATCGTTCTTTACTGTACTTTACTTTACTTTACTTTAGTGTACTTTACGGTACTGATGCTGATGCTGATACTGCCTGTTCTCTGGCCCACCATCATTCAGGACTTATGCAGCCCATTTTATGGCCCTGTAAACGGGCATAACATTGCGTAGCCGAAAAGTGTTTCCACCTGCACTCAGAGAAATGTGGCGAAAAGTAGTCAAAAGAAACACAAAAATATTTCAATTAAATGTTCGGCTTAATAAATATTAAAATAAAAATAAAACAAATAAAATAAAATAATAAAATAAATACAAAAATATAGGAATTAAATAGAAAATTATTTTGAAACTGGCACATATTAAATCTAAATATAAAAACCTTCCAAAAAAGTATTAATAAATAATAAATAACAAATAAAATAATAAATAGATTACTAACTAAATAATAAATAAATAAGTAATAAATATTAATAAGCATAATATAATTTGTAAGATATGTATTTTATATTGATATGAAAATAGTCAATTTTATTTAATAATTCATTTAATTTAAATAAGATTAATTTATTTATTATAATCTATTATAATTTATTTATAATCTGTCAGACATCTATTTTATATAGCTATGAAAATATTCAATTTTATTTAATAATTCATGTAATTTAATTTAAATTAAATATATTCATTTTAAATATGAAATAAATTATTATGTATATTTGCATATACATTTTCAGTGCTTTTTCTCTGAGTACTGGGTTCTGGACACTGGATACGGGGCACGGCGCACGGCGCAGCTAAGGGACCGCCCAAATCTGCCTACATAGCTCTGCCCCGTTTGCTGCTTATCGTGTATCGGATGGGGCCACCAATTAGCACGGCATTTCCAATGCTCAACTGCTCCATCCTGTGTTGTCGGTTGTCACATTTGCCAGTGTTGTGGCCATAATAATTAGAATTTGGCTCATTGTGTGCTGTTCCATGCCGTGCCCTGTCCTGCCTGCCGTTCCTGCCTGCCCTGCCCGCCCTGTCCTGCCCTGCCTGCCTGCCCTGCCTGCCTGCTTAACGTCAACAGCATTCCGTTGTACAATGTACATATATTGATTTGGGTTGCAATGTAATAATTACATGGTTACATGAGCGCAATTTCCGAAGCATAACTCACGGGGAGCCACCCGCACCCGCACCCGCATAACGCATGCAACATGTTGCCCCAGCCACAGCTATCACACCCACTCTGCCCTCCCACTCTAGCCTCTCTCCCTATGTCTGTTTGTCTGCCTAGATGTACATGCGTGTCTGCTGTTAGTTCAACTTGTCGAGTAGCTGATGAGATGTTAAGATTATGTTAATGAGTTCATTAAATCATAAGAAACAAGCATTCGCATAAAATTACACACAGACACAGAGTTCCAGAGTCTCGAATGCCAAAGACCCAGAGACCCAGAGACCCAGAGAGAGAGAGAGTCTTGAGTTACCCCCCACAGACTTTGAGGCAGAGCCGCTCAGTGCGTATTTTGGTCAGATTTAAGTTTCTTTTAGCAACTTAATTGGCAGCAATGGCTAAATAATTACTATGCAAAATGCACTGGAAGGCATTATAGCAGTCCCACAATCCCCTCAGTTGAACTGCAACCTTTAGAGAGGCATTGGAATTTCCGTTTTTGGCACACGAATCGCGAATCATTTCAATCTGATCGATTTGTGTATTTGTCAAACTGATTTATCGAGTGTCTCGGTTTGATGGCGTGGAAATGTCTGCCAATGCCGCTGCCACTGCCCCCATAACCGCCACGCACCTGTGCAGCTCATGCCACACACACACACACATACCAACAGAAAACAGGCCCAACGAAACAGAGCAGAGGGCGGGGGCGGCGGCGGCGGCGGCACACACGTGATGTAATGATATGCAAATAGCATGCTCCTTTCAGCAGACCCGCAGGAGGAGCACAGCGGAGCACATGCCATTGTTGGTGGGTGGGACGTTGGGACGTTGGGACGTTGGGGGACACGGTCGGAAAACCTCATTTCAATCTCGGCTGAGCCGCTCTGAGCTGGTGCAGCCAAACGGTCGCGCACCGGAGCAGCTCTTGTCCGGACTCCCGATTCAGGATTCCGGATTCCGGACTGCTGTTCAGTTCAGGTCTTCAGAAACTGATGTGTGTGTGTGATTCATGTAGTGTGGGGTATTGGAAGGTACTGGGGGGCAGTTGCTAGTAGTGGGGGGTAGTGGGTGATACTGGGGGCTAGTGCAGAGTGCCTGTTGGGTAGTGGCGTTGCAGTGAATGCACTCCATTGCTGTGAGTCGCGCTGTGGCACTCGTCTGCTTACGTATCTGCTCATCCTTCGTGGCTAATGAAGCTAACTGGCAGGGGGGGTGGGGCAAAGGATAACCCCAAAACTAAACTCCAATCGCAAATAGCGCCAAAGGGAAATTCCAAATGCCACGCGGGAGCAGAGCTTTCAGCTTTATATAAATGTTTCTCCTTATCATATTTGCCACCTTGTTTTTTTTTGTTGTATAACCTTTTGCACAGATTTGTTCGAGCCACCCAGAGCAACCCCCCGTGCCACCCCCTCTGCCACATTGGGGTCAATTTTAAATTATACACTTCCGCTTCCGTGGCTCGACATTCGCTCGATTGACGCTCGATGGACGACAGCGGTCCGGTCCAGTCCTTTCGTTGCTTTCTCTCTCGCTCTCTCTCCCTCTCTAGCCGCCTTGACTTGACTTGCTTTGGCTTGGCTTCTGTGTAAATATTGAAATCGATTCAGTTTTCATAAGCCGTCCGCCTCCGCCTGCTGGAGCTACGAGGTATGCCACAGCTCCCAGGTAAGCTCTCTCGACTGGCTGGCATCCTGCAGCTCTGGGGGGGTCTGGCCGGGTCGATCCTGTTCGGGGGTTTAGAGTGTGGTCTGTGTGGTCTTGTGGCTGCTTGTTATGCTTCATGTTTTTGCCAAGTTGTTGTCGAGAAAGCGCGCCCCGGCCCCGGCAACAGCCCCGTCTCCAGCTCCAGCTTTGGCTTTGGCTTTGGCTTTCCTCTCGTCGCCTTTGCCTGTTTATGCAAGTGGATTACGGTGTTTGGATCTGATTATAAATCATCTTTATAATCCGTAAATCGTGTTTGGTTAACATAATGGAATAAATTTATTTTATTTATTGCAGCTGTAAGTTTTAATAAGATTTCTACGACTCGTCGTCGTTTATGCCTGTGCTTCTACCCTCTCTCCTTCCCCTCTTCATTTCCTCAGCAGCTCTCCTGCTGGTCACTCTCTCTCTCTGCCACAGAGACCTGTCTGCCTGCCTGCCTCTTTGACTTTGTGTCGCAGCAGCAGCAGCAGCAGCAGCAGCAGCTTAAGTTCAAGTGCACTTTAAGGCCTCTGGTGGCAAGGTTGCCTCGACGCTGCTATGCTGCCACGCTGCCAGCAATTATTGTAAATTGCTTGGTGTCATTTACACATTTTCCACGCATTTTCGCCATCGCCATCGCAGTTGTCGGTTGCCGTTTCGCCTGGATTTCCTCTGCCGACTCCTGCCGCTCCGCTTCTTTGGCTTTTTGTTTTTGTTTTTTGTTTTGTTTTTGTGTGGCTCCTCTGGCTGTGCTTCTCGTTAGCGCTGTTGTCTGCTTGCTTATCGTGTGAATTGTCCTCCTTTTCAAGGCACTTTAAGCGGCTGCCTGGCTGGCCCAAAAATAGTTGCCTCGCTGCTCTGCGCTGCTCTGCTGCATTTAACCAAACTGCCCACAAAATGGCATCCTGGTGTGGTGCATCGCGGCAGCTCATTAAACGCATGCACCGAAAATAACACTCACCCACGTGATTGTGGGCGTAGCAGTCAACAGCACAGCACAGCACAGCACAAGGACCTCGAGCCGAGCTCATTGACGCCTACTCGAATATTTACTTTTCGAGAGTTTTCACAGCTTCCAGAAGCAAGCAGCAAGCAGCCAAGGCCAGAGCTCCATAGACATACAGCAGCGGCTCAACGAAAATCCAGCCCATCCTTCGTATTACAGACTGTGGGCTGTGGACTGTCGGGTGCCTATGAAATATCGCACTTTAACGTCGCTTCGCAGCATTTTTAAAATGATAATGCGAATTTCCACACAGATAAATAATGCAAGAGTCGAGTCATGAACAACCCACGCCCCACGCCCCACGCCCCACGCCCCCACGCAGACTACGTATTTCTGGGCAAAGAATTTCGTGAACAAAGGATTTATGACTAGGCAAAGGATTTGCTACGTGGAAAATGCATGGAAGCTCGCATCACCCAACCCACCCACAGAACCACAGCACCGCCACCCATGAGTCCCATGAAATATTGTGTGTGTAGCGAACGGCGGCGCTTAATATTAGATGCAGAGTGCTGACTGGGTAGAGAAGCCAATGAAATTAATTTCCATTTCAAGTTTCAGCTGTTCTTTGTCTGGCTTAACCTTTTTTTTTTTTTGCTGCAGCTCCACCAATTAGGGGGCGCAACATTCAAGTGCAACAAGAGGGCGCGCATCGCGCATCGCACTCTTTCTCTCCTTCTCTCGCTCTTGAACTAATTTACTTGCAGAGAATTATGAATGTGAATGGGAATGTGTTGCATGTGCTGCATGTGCACAAATTGTTGCAGAAGTGAGCATTTAGCCACTTGAAGGAAATGAGCAAAAAACACTTGCCACAGGACCACAGCGCGCCCCCGCTCCAAGGGTGATGATGATGAGGCAGTGGATGCTACGGTTAATGATGATGTTAGCAGGCGTCGGGCATAGAAAAATATACATACATACATACATACATACATATGTACATACGTATTTATGTACATTTCTGTGGCATAATACATAAGCAGCGCAGCCGAGCGCTTGGCCAGCTTTTTTCTTCTTCTATTATTTTGTGCGCAATTTAACAGCAAATTAAATCTCACTCCCAGAAGGGGTACGGTACCACAACTCCATGTAATGCCACATGATTGGTGGCATGGTGTGTATTAATTGAAAAAGTTTCCGTTCAAGTTTTTCGCTTGTGTTTTGCCCTCTGCCCAAAAATTTATTGAGAGTCAATGTCGAAATTGATTACGTACGAGTAAATGCTAAAGAGAGAGAGAGGGATTCAAGACCCCACCCCCCACCAAGTACTGCTGCCAGCGATTTATGCAGCGATTCAATCGCCAATGTAGCGTATAAGCGGGCCTCCAATTTATGGGGGGCCTTCTATTTAATATGTTCGCTCACTGTCAGGCAGCGGGAGGGCAGCGGGCAGTGTGTGCCAAACTAATTAAAAAGTATTTAATATCTGTAAACATGCCGAAAAATAAACTGTTACTCCGTACAGTCCCCCCCCTCCCTTCCTTCCCGACTGGTAAAAAATGCCCCAAAAGGCAGGAGGAAAAACTTTGTCGTCAAACGGCAGCAGACTCCCTCTAGCATGCATCATGCCCTCCCCTCCTCCGGCTGGACTTTATGGACTGCTCGAGGGCAGCAGAAGAACAACAACAGCAACAGCAACGACACTGCTGCCAGTGCCCCCATTTGGCTCGTGTCCATGAGTCCGTGTGTCCTGGCCATTGTTGTCGTTGTCGCCCCGAACCTAAACGCAAGTGTTGCCAAAACTGACAACAACAAAAAAACACCAAAAATGGAATGGCTAACTTATGCAACGCAGCTACAGATACCCTTGCAAATTGATATATTTTTTTTTTCATATATTTAAATTAAATTTTTTAATTTTTATTTTTTTATTTATTTTTTTTGAGTAATTATTGCCATTTAATTTACATTAAACAGCCAGACAAAATATGTTGCCTAAAAACAACACAAAAACCACTTTAACAGCAGCATATAAAAAGCTATAAAGATACCAGAAAAATACCACATAATACCAGAAAATATTATAAAATACCATATAATATCAGAAAATAATAGAAAATATTTAGGTGAAAAAATTATAATATAAGCCAGAAAATACTCCACAAACAAAAGAAAATACTTGATCTTTAATAAAAAAAAAAATACAGACAAAATTAAACCAAATCTCGATGTAGATGCACCCCTTTGAAAGAGTATACAAAACATTGTCGCGTCCTCATTATGAGCTCTGGGGCCTGCCCAGCTGCATGTTGCATGAACCCGAGCCGGCGTCCCCTTGGAGGCTGCCTGTTGTGTGGCCCACTTTGGGCTCATTTCTCATCGGTCGTCGGAGCTTTGTTTTCAGTAAGCCAACTTTTGGCAGCCAAACATTTTTAGCAAAGTTTATGCCGCTCGTTGGCCAGTTAACGGCTTTTCGCATCAACGGGCGAACCCTGTACGGGTCGTCGAGCAGTTTGCGTGCTGGGTGCTGGTCCAAAAAGGCTCCACACACACACAGCAACAACTTTATTATTAGGAAAGTTGAATTATTGCCACACGCCCCCGAAAAACACTCTCACACGAAAAGCAACAGCAGCAGCACTGGGAGGGAGAAACGGAGACTGTAATCAGCTAATTGGACCGAGAAAACTCTGTTAATAAGTGAGGGGAGTTCATACAGGCCTGCGCACCTGCACCTTATCGACATGCCCCCGGGTATGGGGGGCCGGATCCCCTAAGATATGTAGCTAGGGGCGGCGTGCAGTGAACAAATTGCATGAAAAGTGAAAAATAACGAAGGCCAAACAGAAAACCGAAGGCTAACTTTTTAATTGTTCAATGTGTTCCACAAACACCCCCCCTCCCAAAAAAAAGTTCCCAATTCACGATCCTGCGAGTACTACGCGTAATGCTGCTCGCTTGGCACTTTTGTTCGACCTTTGTTGGCGTCTTTGTTTCGTGCACTTAAGCAGACTTCATCTTATCTCCGCTTGGTATAGAGCCGTGACGGGCTGCAGCTTCCAGGTTGCAGGTTGGCCCGCCTGTTTGTGTTTGTCTTAGCTGCGTTTCACCCCTGGCCAAGGCCAATGTGGCGTATGATGAATTTCAAGCAGCGAAGCGAACTGACCCAACGAAACAGCAGCAGAAGGACAGATGACGGAACGAAGAGAGAGAGAGAGAGAGAGAGAGAAAGGGACAGCACAAGTTGAAAAGTCAAAAATAAACGAAAAAAAATAAAAACAAGAGGCAATACTTTTGTCGACATTTGGACTTTAAGATACCCCCGCTATGTGGCTACCTGACTGATGCATCCGACATTGCTCTATTAAGCAGAAATATTAAGAGAATTTCTTTGCTTATAGGAAAGGAATTTATATGAAAAAAAAAACTATTTAAAAGTGCAGCTAGAAAAATAAATAAAATTAAAATGCAAAGCAACCTTAACAGAAAATGGAGTGGTGGAAAAAGCAAGGCAAGGGCAGGAAAGGAAATTTTGTGCGTCCTTCTGGCCGTCACATACATTGTCAATGCAACAATATACCCACTCTGATCACGCCCCCGCCCACCCCCTAGGAATAACAAGTACAAAGTACATATCCAACAATGAACTTGGTGCTGCATTCGATGAATTAAACATATTTTGGCTGGTTGCATTTTCAGCAGCATTTCCTTCCGCTCTGACTGCTGCCAATCGATGGCAAATATGGATACTTGTATATAAATTTACTGCCACCTTGTGAGATATTTCAATGTCACACACACACAAACACACACAAAAAAAGGGCGGGGCAGGAGGTGAGGCCATGAACAAAAAGTTTTTGGGCGACCGCAAGCGACGAAAACTTTTGCTTTCAGCTCCAGACCCCGAGACCCCCAGCCCCAACAGCCCAGCGTTGCGTTCGACGGAAGTCAGCGCCATAAAGTAGGGAAAAAGCTTAAAGCGGAAATAACAAAAATTCCCTAAATAACAACAATGGTAAATCGGGGGCACATATTTCTATATGTTTAGTGCTTTTATCTGGCACTGTGAATACTTATCCTGCTGCTGCTGCTGTTGCTCCTCCTGCTGCTCCTCCTCGTACTCCTCCTGCTCCTTCTCCTGCTCCTCTCCTCTTGCTGTCTGCGTAAAGTGCACTGCGGAAGTGCAAACTGCAAAAGAAAACGATATCCAAGAATGAGAACGGGCAACACGAAATGGAAAACACAGTGAAAGTCAAACAGACAGTCATTGAAAATAGTTTGTGGGGGGCGGGTAACAAAAAACTTTTCTTGCACTCTTAACAAAAGAGACGATAATTGTGAAATGTTTTTGTGCTGCTGGCCAAGTTTATTATTTTCTTATCAGCAAAGACTACATACAGCCAGCAAAATACACACACTACCCCACACCCCCCACACACTCCCCCTTACTGCTTGCTGCGACCCACTTGACGACGCATAAAAATCTTCGCACGAAGTTTTCAGCAATAAAAATTGCAATAAATTGAAATGTGTGTCCGAAAGAAGTCTACTCGTACGCGTATAAGTATACATATATATACACACACACACACATACATATGTGGTGGTTATCGAGTATATTCGGAGGGTCAGGCCAGCCAGCCAGTCAGCCAGTCGTTTTATAAGCTTTTGTGTCAATAGAAGCGAAACCCGCCAGCCATTCTCTCTGGGGGGTTGCAGCGAATGGGTTTTGTCTGTGTGTTTGGTTGGGCTGTGTGGTGGGGGGGGAGTGTCTCTGTTTGATTTGATATACTCGTAGACCCAAGAAGCATGTCCTCATGTCCATAGCTTAACTGTGAAAACAATAAAATATCGAATGTCCGAATGCCAGAATGCCAGAATGGACTAATGTTTCCAGTGGTTTTACTCGTATCTCTCTCTGGCATTTTTATGGCTGCCAATGGAGTGGGAAATTGCACCCCGCGCACCACACGCACACAACTTGACCAATTTGTGTGCAGAGTCGTTCAATTAGTGAGGGGGGGGTTGCGGGGGAACAACAGTACACGCTTATCGGCAAATCATCGAAAGTTTCCAATTATTTGTGTACACATGTAAATGTTGTTGTTCTTGTTGCTGTTGTTGTTGTTGTTGTAATTTTCAAATTAATTTATGTAAATTCCCAAACGGGTGGTGCAAAGGGGTGCTTGGGGGGGGTGGCGGTGTGGTAGATAAACATGAAATGATTCTCTAATTGGCAAGTATCTCATTAATCCAATTTAGGAAAATTAATTAAGTCGTACTAAATCGACTAATGAGCATGCATTTTGGCTCTGATTTCAGACACACACACACACGCAGCATGACACACGCGGTGGGGGGGGAGCGCCTTTGAAGGCCAAATCACAGATAACTAAAGTTGTACGGTGGTGGGGGGTACGGGGTACTGTGTTGCATTGAAATCCATTCAATCGATGTGCCAGATTATGCACAGCAGTAACACGCATACGCCGTGTTGTGCATTGATGAGGCATGCCAGATAGCGCACGTTGAAAGGGGTGCAAAGAGGGGGGCCGCTGTGTGGGTGTGTGTGTGTGGATGGATGCTCTGGACACTTGCCGCAGCGTTCCTTGACGTGAATCCAATTTCGCTCAAGCTATAAACCGACATTGATTAGTATTGTGGGGAAAGGGAGAGAGAGAGAGCAAGGCTGAGCGAGGGGCTGAGCGAGAGAGTGTTCGTGTGTGTGTAATTCCTTTGCATGTATAGACGTCATCTGTTTATTGACAAGTCTGACATCTGCATTAAAACAAGCCACTTGCTTGGGGATACTGGATACGCCACCAAGAATATGATGGGCAGACCCCAGCCCAGCCCATCCCAGCCCACCCCTTTTTAGATGATTATCAATCAATTTACATTGCATAATGCTGCACATTTAACACTGCAAACATTGCCACATAGGAGCAATGGTATACCATACCCCATGGTAGTGCCAAAGACTGTACGCTGAAGAGATTATGCAAAAACCTGGCAGACCCACGGAGGTCATCAACTTCGTAATCAACGGGGACATAAATAATCACATGTCCCACTTGGATGCCGTGCATAAATGTGTGTTTCGAGTGCGAGTACACAGGCGGGCAGCGGGGGCGCACACACAAGTTTGAGTTCGAGTTCGAGAGTCCATTGAGTGGCTACTATTCCCACGTACACTTATGACCGGGTTGCCTGCGGCCAGCCGCACTTTTCTATGGATGTGCACCAACCCCCACCAGCACCAACCACCATTCCGCTTGCAAACGGATGCTCACGTGCGTATGCTCGGGACCTGGGAACTGGGTTAGCCCGACATATGGCCAACCGACTTGGTCAGGCGTACGTGCGCCTACACGCCGGTAGGCGAGGGCAGTGGTTGATGGTTCGGTTCTGTTCGCCTGGCTGACCGTCACTGCTATTACGTACGAGGTTGTGCTTAATTTCAAAGCATGTCCGACTGTATTTTCACGTCTGCAGCTATTCATAACAAACATGCGAACCAACTCGTAGAACTGGCGCACTCTTCACTCGGCATTGGCATCGGAATCGGACGGGGAGGGACTGGGACTGGGACGAGCAACGGGACTTGTCTGCTGTTTATGGCATGTTGTCGACATGCGCCTCCCCCCTCAACACCCACACCCTCACCAGCCACACCGCAGCACCATGTCAATGTTCTGGCATTTGTGCACGTTTTATTAATGGCGCATGGTTTAATATGCACTAAGTCCCCACCATTGTCCATGGGCTCAGGATGTACATTTTGCATTGAATTGCTCGCTCACTCATTCGCTCACTCATTCGCTCGTTCGTTAAATATTTGTCAAAGCCATTGCTCGGGCATTTATGTAATAATCAATTTTAAGCACTTTGCCTGCACTTTGTTTGCCCAACGCAAATTGTATTTATCTTCTGTTTTGCTTATCAAAATTTTGTTGTTCGGCTCTAATTGAATTTCCACAGCATTTAGACCCACAGACCTGCCAAGATCTGGCTGTGTTCTGGCTATAATTATCGTGGGGTTTGGTTACCCGCCCAAAGGGTTCTATTAACAATTTGAAATTTATTTTTGGTAATTTCTCAGCGCATAGCCGCAGTCGGGGCGGTGCCCATTGCCTTTTGTTGGCCCACGAAGAAGATATATTATGGCCATTGTGTGAGCATTGTCCTTTTACCTTTTGCCGCCTTTGCTTTCCACAGTCTTTGCACCTTTCTGCCAAAAGCAGCCAGCGACCACAGACCCAGACCAGTTACACAGCAGCCAGCCATTGGCCATGGCCCTGTGCTTTATGTTCGCTCATCTATTTCGTTTTTGGGTGATGGAGGGAGGTGTGTCGTTGGCCCAAACGAAAATCGTGTCAAAGGCGTCTGCCTAAATGATTTAATGAGTTTTCTTTATGTGGGAGGGATGTGCGAACCATTTTCCAGGGGTCAAGATTTTCAGTTCGGTTTCGGGCTATTTTTGGCATTTTTCTTTTTTTGTTTTCTGCTGAGAAATTCTTGTAATTTTTTATGCAGCGCATGGCATAATGATCAAAGGCATTTAGCAAACAGCTGTTACACCCACAAACACACACACACGCAGCGAGGAAGAGAGAGAGAGAGAGAGAGAGAGAGTGCAAACCCAGCGGAAACGGAAGAAGTCGCTCGCCATCTTGGCTGCCAGGCAACCGGATACAGTACGCAACGGGCCCAGTACGTGTGTGTGCGTGTGCCAGCGATAAATACACACATCGCAGGCAGATATTGTTTCGTTTAAATCTAACAGAGATTTATCACTGCGGAATGTCATCTAGATTGCAAATTTATATGCTTCTCTCGGGGAGAGTCGCGCGACAAGTGATCGCCCCTGCCTGACTGCCTGACTGGCTGCCTGACTGGCTGCCTGACTGCCTGCCTTCCGCTGTAAGCATTTCAATATGGCCACCACGCCACGTGTGTTGCGTCTTCATTTGCATGTGCCTGTGCCTGTGCCTGCTACGCGTTGTAAGGGAGTGAATGGGGGTGAGAATTAGCTGCATGTGCTTGAGATTCCCAATGGCTGCCAGGCAACTGGAGGGATTCCACTGTACAGATGCCAGGATATGCATAGATTCCCGGCATCACATGCTGCCTGCCTAGCTGCTGCCTGCCTTGCTGCCTTGATGCCTGCCCGCCTGCCTGGCTGTCTGTTTCCGGCTTAAACGACGCTCTGTCGCTTCAAATTTCATAGTCGCTTACACCATGGGGCTGGCTGTGCATCTGTATCTATCTATCTATCTGTGTGTATGTGTGGCATATAAATTAACATAATGCTTAAGTACGTGTGACAAGCGACTTCCGGGTTTCATTCAGCATAAATTTATGTTGCCTTCAAATTGTCGCGCTCTCTGTTTCTGTTTCTGTGTCTCTTCAATCCGCTGCCCACCCCCATGGAAATCTCGCAATTAAAATCGTTCAAGCAATAAAATCTCAAGAGATTTATATATATAAAATGTATATAATTATATAACACTCAAGAGAATACTCGCTGGATAGCAAATCAATAAGCCTGGTCATCATTCGCCCCACTCTTGTCAGTGTTATAAATATTTATTTGGCTCATAATTCATTATATGTTTGACTTATGACCTCATCCCTACTCCTACCCCTCTGCACGACTGATAAAGCCAAACGTCAGTGCACTTCATAGATAGCAGCTCTCCAGTCTAATTCCGTTTCCAATTTCAATTCCAGCCGCAATTCAAGTGTTCGAAACGCCGCAACACTTCACTCATTTGATATGCTTCGCTCCTTTCCACTGGGGGGAGCTGACTGCTAACTGCTGATGGGCTGATACAATTTATTACGCATGCGGCACGCGTATTCCATCTTGTTTGCTTGTTTGCCGCGTTATTATCGCCCAACGTGGCGTATGATTAACATAAAACGTTAGCCTCCACACCACACCAACGCTCCACACCACTCCACTCCACAGACACACTGCAATGCCTTCCCACCTGCTGATGCGGATGCTGATGATGTGCTGCCGTTCACTGGCGGCGTACTCTGGAGTATCGAAATTCGGCATTTCAACTGATTAACATATATTTCTGGCATTTTAGGAGGCAGCTGAGGAAGGAGACTGAGACTGCGGCCTACTTCCACTTCCTGGGCTCTGCCGCACTCGTGCGTTTTATCTGTGCATATTTGTACGGGTGTGCGATTATTACCTGCTGCTACACTCAGCGAAAAATGGCAGTAATACAAATATTTCCATTAAATTAAACTATTTTGTTTCACAAAAAAAATATATTTCTTTTTATTATATTTAACATACTTATATTTATTTTAAAATGTCAATTATATTTAATTCAAACATTTTCATATTAATTTAACCTTTTATTTAATTTATTAATAAAAGTATTTAAATCAAATTAAACTTTTTGGTTTTTAAACATAAACAAACTGAAATTAAATATAAATCACTTTGATTTAATTAAAATATTTAATATACATACAAAATATATATCTTTTTTTATATATATACATACATACTTATATTTTTTTAAATATAAAATTTATTTAATTCAAATATTTTCATATTTAAATTTAATTTAATTAATTTAACTTAACTTATTAATAAAATGAATTCAACTAAATTAAAATATTTAGGTTTTAAACATAAACAAAGTGAAATTAAATATAAATCACTTTGATGTTCTTAAAAAATATATTTATTTAATATTTAATATACTTATTTTTTTTTAGATATGAAATATATTTATGTCACATGTTTTCATATTAATTTAAAAATGTAAGTGAAAGTTCGTTTTTTTTACATTAGACAAATGTCAGTGTATATATTAAAATTTAAGTGCTTTTTCTCTGGATGTAGGAGAGTAAAAATAGAAGCCTTTTGACAGATAAAGACATTAAATTGAAAGTATTAAAACTCGAATTAGATGAAAAAATAAACCCAAAATAAAATATAGGATTCGCTTGAGCATTACAATAGGGTTTTGGGGGCTAGGTCCAAGGTATCTTTCAGTCGAAATGTCCACCATGTCGTTGCTAGCAATTGCGAGTGAGCGGCTTACACCTGAAAGCGATCAGTCCACTGCCCCACCACTCTGCCCACCACCATGCTTCGCACAATATTTAACATTTAAGGACTCAAAGCGACTTGAGCGGGCATCCAGGCCATTGTTCGCGACGGCTCATTGTTGTAGGACAGGCCAGGTTCACGCTCAGGTCGGTAAAGAATGGATGGCATGCCAGAGCCGGCACAAAGGCGAGAGCCCGGCCCACCTGGACAGCATAGAACCGGACTGGAACCTGTCCTGCCCTGGCAGCCAATCAGGGACACATTGTGTGCGTGGCTTTCCCCCCACCCCGGCTCACCAGCTCACCGGACTGCAGAATGTGAAATGACAAAAGTCGCCTGTGAATGGGGGAATATACGCCAAAAAAAAAACAGCAAAAGCAAAAAAAAGCAAGTGGCAGCTAAAGCAAAACGCTTCGATATCAAATTGCACTCGCACTCTCGCTGGTCCCCAACAAAAGAGGATTTCAGCATTGAAGAGCAATAAATATTTAATTGAACTCAACTGAACGGGCACCATGGTGCGGCAGGAGCAACCATGGAAATTGCCGCATTAGAAGCAATTTTCATTTTATTTTAATGCCGCAATTGAAACGCTTTAGCTTGGGTGGGGAGGGGTTCAGGTCAGCCAGTAGATATTTAGTGGCTATAAAGTAAAGAAAATACATTAAAGCAAGAAAGAACTAACATTAAAGTTATAAATATTGTCGCACAAATTTGAAATAATACCAAAATAGTGCTCCAAGCAGTGAAGTTTAATTAACAAGGGCTGCTTGTTGGGTAAGCAAACGTTGAACCCCAACAAAAAAAAATGGCAACCAAACATTGTCAATGGCAATCAATTTACTGGCACACATTCTCAAGAATTCTCAGCAAACAAGTGGAGTGGGGAGAGAAGGACTCTGGGAGGCAGTCTCATGGTCGGCCCTGGATCAGACCGATGATGAGGTCTTTCGTCCTTCGTTATTGTTTCTGTGTCTGTGTCTGTGGCTGGGCTTCTACTACTACTACTACTATCCTGAAGGTATTATTACACCATTACGCATGCACTCAAGGCCTTCATTAGCCCGTAGTTTGGCGCTATTTGAAAGGCAATTACAGCTGGACTGGACTGTAGTTGATGATGATGATGATGCTGGGGAGACTGAGACGCAGCCTGATGACCGGAAACGAGGCACAAAGACCTCATCCAAAACCCAAGTACAAGGCTCACACAGGGCAGGGCACATAGAGACAATTGATGGTTGGGCCAAGCCAAGTAAATGAGCCTTCTCGTTGACAGGACCAACTCGTGTGTCTGCCATCCCCCCCCCCCATGTGTTTGTGTGTGTGTGTGGGTGTGCCAGCGGAAGTCACTTTAGCCAGTGTCGTCTCTGTGCCACTCTCCGATCGGGCAAACGTAACAGAGAGGCGTTGTTTGCCAGAGGTTGGAACGGCAAACGAAGTCTGCAACACGCAAATGCAATTAACACGCCAGCAGACAGAACGGAAATGGAACGCTGCTGCTACTGCTGGCCACTGATGGCCACTGGCCACTGGGGTTTTCGAGCGCTTCGAGAGGCTTCCAAAATCCCGCCTCATTCCTCAATTTTTGTCCCTGATTGGAGTTGCTGCCGTGGCCCGCTCGTAAATTAGACATCTGAGTGCCCGAAAGTCAATTAGTTGCAAATTAAATTTTCAATCGACAGAAATCAGAAGGGAATGGGATGCTCATTCACCTTCGATTTTGTGGCACATCGTGCGTTGACTTTTATGTCTGGCGGCCAGTCAGCCGAAATCAACAAATTCGAAGCAGCCCCCCCGGATAAGGCCAGACGATGCCCAGCCAAAGGACAGTGTGGCAGACAGCCAGTAAGGGAGAGAGAGAGGCCAGCCATGCACCGTTCAACGCACACGATTGCACTCATAAAGCACGCGCCAAGCATTCGAGCTTGGATGTGCTTTTCCTCTTAAACGTTTTCCCCATCGCCTTTCACCAAAATAATCGTCGTGAGAAGTGTCCTTGCTTTTTGCTGCACTCCTTGCTTGCCTCCTCTTGCGCAGCGCTTTGCTTGCCATTTCTTTTGCTTTCATCGGCGAAATCTTTTATTTGCAGTTTAATGTGCACTTCACTTCACTGCTCGTTTGCATAGCAATACATATAATACTTGCTGAAGATTTACATCAGGGAATTTAAGGAAAATCCTTACAGTATATGTGTTTGGCTTTGGTTTGTGTTTTGCATTTGGTGAGGTTTTCAATGCCATAAATCTGCAAGCACTGAAAGAGCACAAGATGCTTTTGGTCAACCCAAAAGGAAAAAGAAAACAAAAAAAAAAATGTCATTCCTTGAGTGAGCAGTGTTGGGGTAACGGTAACGGCAACAGTCTCGACACCACATATATTATTCATTCATTTAATATTTAAGCTGCATGGCTGTAAATCATGCTATGAGTGCAGGCCCAGGAGGCTCCCAGCCACATGGCCATGTATCGCCTCTCCCTCTCTCATTGAGTGCAAAAAGCATTGTCCAACACATAAACCATGTTGCAAATGACCAGACGTGGGGCCCTCCATTAGCCTTCCTGGCCTCAAACTACCTTTGGCTTGCCCTCCCCCACCACTCTCACTCCTTCTCCCTCTCTCCCGTACTGTCTTTGGGCCTGTTTGTGTGGGGGTTCGGGGTGGAGCTGTTGGACCATAGGTTTGTTGGCTCATTTCTGTTGCCTGCTGCCTGCCTGTTGGTCGAGCATTTTTGCTGCTGTGTCTGGCTCTGAGCCCTGCTTCTGGTCGGGTTGTTTGTTCCACTTGACCACTAAAGCATAGTTTTAGGCGCTAAAAGCTAAACACCAAAATTCAAAAAGCAGCTGCTACTTGCCTGACCGCACAACCTCCACCGCCCACACTCTCAAACCGCCCACTGGGCCCCATGGGCACTTTAGTTTGTTATACCTGTTACATTGTGCAGTGAAAGGGTATATCGTATTCGTGGAACTGCATGTAACAGGCTGTCGTTTGGGACTACAAAAGTTGACATTCCGCTTTGGAATATTTCGCTTATGCCAATCAACTGAAACGTATTGATTTTCGGTAATTATTGCATTCATAAATCCATATTAAGGATTCCATATACATGTACAGTGTACATTGTGCATTCTACATTTGTACATATGTACATTCATACATATTTTCGCTCGCAAAAAAACCTCGAACACATTCTTCCAGTGCGATCTACTTCACTGAGCCGCCAACCGTTCTCTCAACCGCTCACCGAACCCAACATCTTTTCTACCTGCGCTTCGTGTGGTGCTCTCTTTCGTGCTTTCGGTTAAGCACGATTGAACACGTCTGCGTTCTCACAATAGCAACAACAATGAGAGACTAATTTCGGCTGTGTTGTGTGGTGTGTGGGAGAGGGGCATAGAACCGATCTCTCTGCAAAGCTTATCTCTCGAGCACAAGCACTAGCATGTACATTAATACATACATATGTACGCAAAAGACACTTTTGTCAGCCTCTGGATAGACAGATTAAAGAAGAGACGAATAATGGATAATTTCGTGAGCGCAAGTCTTTTGTAATGGTTTTGTGTTTTTTTTGTGTTGAGACACCCTGAAAGTGTTAAGGTTTATCTGGTTTGCATTGATTGATTGCAAGCAGTTTGCTTAAGTTACATAATATATAAATACATATGTACATACATACATACATATGTATGTAGCTCCTCAGTAGTGTAGGGTATCTTAAAGTCGTTTTATACTACATCTCTTCTACCATTCTTGTTTCATTTGCCGTCTGCGTGTGTGTGCCTCGGAGCATACATACATACATGTGTATGTATATGTATTTCTGCTGGAATTTAGTTGCACACGAGGAGGGGGTTTGCCGTGGCAGGTGGCCAGTATCCAACGGGCATCGTCTTGCCAAGCTAGTAGTCGCCTCAGTTAGCTTTGGCACTAATTGCATTCTCCTGCTGCTGCTGCTGGTGCTCGTGCAGCAACTGGGATTCCGGAAAATAAAATAATTTCGATGGCAAACACATTGGCTGTGGACTCTCCCAACTAAAAAAGAAAAGTGCGCAAAAAAGTGGAAACAATTTGTTGAAAATTAACCGCTGTCAGATGCCTTTATGATTGATCGACAAGCCAGAAAATCTCTTCATTTCCATTGAACATTTGAAATTTGCGGTCGTGTCATTATGGCTATACATATATATATATACAATATGTATGTTTGAATGTCTCTGTCAGGAGTTGACCGCAATGAAATAAACCACTAAATAAATTATGCATGCATGGGGAGGCCTTTGCGGATTGTAGATAGAGTCCTGGGGGGGGGCTGTGTTCAGGTCAAATAAGCCCCAGTCGCTGACCCCAAAGCCGACCGAACGCAAACAATGCAGCAAAAGTAAACTTGCAAAATTAATTAAAATATTATTTAAATGTTCAATAAAATATTTAAGTGGTGGCGTGGCGTGGCGCTGGCGTTGGCGTTGGCCCAGCATCACAAATGAATTTTAATAATTTAATGCAAAACCTTTATATTCTATTTATCTGCCCAATGACCGATAGCCCAGACCCCAACTGGCAGTGGCAGTGGCTGCTGCCATTCTCCAAGCAAATACCCCAACACACTGACATCCCACTGATGGGCCTAATGATGGCTAAGCCAAAATATGCCCAAGCGAGCCCCCAAATCCAGGTCAGCAGCAGTGCAGCAGAGGCTGCTGCACTAGTCCGCTCGTAGCAGCTGTCTGTTGGCTTAGCCATTACAGCAACAACGGCAACGGAGGCAACGGAGGCAATCCACAGTCAACAGCTGCCCAGAGGCACAGCTCCCCAGACTAGGCCACAGACTCGGTCTTTGCGCAATGTTATTGCCAGGGCCAAGTTCTGTTTGTGCCGCAAAGTGCCAACTGCAATTTGAGACTGAGGCCGGCAAACCAGCACAGGGGCAACAGTGGGCACCATTTCGCTCCCCGTTGTAAGCCGCATGGGCATCTTGAATGTTATTAGTGGAAACTGATAGATGGAAAAGCACTCCCCACACTCTAATAGTGGCTATCCCAAAATTTATCTCTCTACTTAAGCAGTCTGGCGTCGTGTCCCTGGGCGCTGCACAAATTAGCGGTGAAGCCTGCGCCCCTAATTTATGTTATTTAATAAACTTTACGTTGCACACCAAAAATTTAAACGGCGCCACATTTATTACATGCCAGAGTTTGATGGAAAGTGTAACTTTGTGGAGCATTAAATCGCATAGAAAAGAGAACTGCCAGCACATGTGAATGGCGCCAATTTTTCAAAACAGGTAAAGAATTGCACGTGAATTTTCATCTGGCAGCGACTTTTGCACGTCTCAACTGTTTAAATTTAATTTGCCAGACGGCCATGAAGGGTGGGGGGGCATGCCATGTTTTCAGGTCGCCAGAAATCAACATTTCAGAGGCCACGTAAGCAATCGAAGAAGGAAATGCACTAGCCAGGTGGATGGTCTGACACTGGAGAGGAAGTAGTTACCATCATTCCACATATATATGTACATACATATGTATGTATGACAAATGCACACAGAAAAAGGCAAAGAGATGAGCAAAAATAAGGGCTGTGCTACCCTTGGACCGACTGACACGTAAACTGCATAAATATAAACGCAGCAGGAGAACGTGCCAGACAGAGGCAGGCAGATGGCAATCCAATGCAAAATTTAAGAAGACACAGACGATTAGGTGGGGGGTGGGGGCGTTGGCTGGAGGAGAGTGAAATGCACGTACCTCATCCCATTCCATGCCATTAACAGTTGAAACCCGAAAGACAACAGCACTCCAGCAGCTGTGTGTGTGTCTGTGTGTGTGGCAAGGCAGCAAACTGTCCCCTGAAGGAGGAGCTGCAACATCAGGCGGCAACCAAATAAAACAACAAAAAAGTAAAACCGGAAGCTGATTTGCAAACGCAAAATCCGCTTAAGGTTAAAATATGCAAAGTGTTTGTTCGCCTGTTGGCCACACGGCAAGTGAGAATGCCAAATGACATTTTCGGCGCTCACGGCGTCACGGCGCTCACCCGACTGTGTTTGTATGTATATTGCAACATTATGCATTTGCTGCTGCCACTGTGGCGCAAGCAGGAAACAGAAGAAACCTTCTGCGAAGCATGGCACCACGCCCAGCCCTGGCAGGCGGCATCATCAATAGGGGCTAGCCCTAGCCCTCCTATACTTTGACGTCTTGCGCTGCAACGCTGAAGAAAAATCCTCTATGGCCAGGAGCTTTGTTTGTGGGTCAGGCGCTGGAACTTGGCCGAGAGTCAATCAAAGGAAAAAGTCAACTTGAACGCTGAAAAGATATTGCAATTTTCCGTTACCAAACAACGGAAACGGAAGTGCAGAAACCAGAAGCAGTCACACACACAAGCACACACACACACACACACAAAATCGATATTTGTTTGTTTTCTATGTGGCAGACACAAACACACACATGGACATGGATAGTGGATAGTGGATGCTTCGATGTATGCAAATGGCCCCATCGTTGCATTTGCATTTGGCCAGGCAATGGACTCACATGCTGCTTGTGGCACGAGTACGAGCAGTGCGGGCTGCAAAAAGTAGATTTTGATAAATTCACTTGCACAATTGACACTATAAACCGATTGTGGTCGAAATTACTGCCCACAGAATCCTGCAGCAGCAGCAGCAGCAGCAGCAGGAGACGGCAGCTATGGATAAAGTTTCAGCAAAAACCGAGCAGTCTCGTCTGCGACTGCACTGCACTGCCTCTCATTCCTAATTGAAATTGTGTGTGTGTGTGTCGTGCAAATATTTAACCAAAATGGCAGCTCCTGAAGTCGCCCGGACCCACAATCATAATCAGTGCCAGATCTGGGACTAATTAACAGCCCCCGCACATACCCTACATCCCTACATTTATTATCAATTTATATTTGATTTGCATTGTTTATTTGCACAAATAATTAATTATTTGCATTCAAATGTAATTACAGGAAATGCAAAATTTGTGGTCGAGTTACCTTTACTCACAGGGTTTGTTAATTGTTAATTAGCGGCTAGAGGAGTCTGGGGGCAGAGTCAGCACCCAGAGTCAGAATATTCATCCGAAGATTCCCCGCGCTCAAACAGGACTCAGATGCATCCAATTGGGATTTACAATGTCAGGCTCTTTCGGTTAGCACTTTCCTCATTACCGTTCGACCCGCTCCCAAGTGCACACACGCGCCATAAAACCCACAGAGAAAGTGCGCCCCGCCCCCCATTCTCACTGGAAGATTTATGGGGAATGTCGTGCGAGGGCGAAAATTTAATCAAACAACGCACAGTCAACCCTTTTGGTCGGGGGGTCATAGAGAAATCAAATTTCGAAAATTTGCAAACTGCGCCAAGCGAAAGTTTTCATATCAAGGGCACAAGCCCAGGGCACCCAATAATGGAAATGGCCAACCATTTCGTGGGTTCGCATTCCATATGCGGCAGCAGAAATGCAGACCGCCCCCACTAAGCAGAGGGGGGGGACAAAGGTCCTTCACTCGCATGCCTTTAAATACAATAAATACACTCCTCATATTACAATACTTCACTAAACGCAATCAAATTGAAACAAGGCAGGGAACTGCTGCTGCTAGTCCTGGCATTTGGATACCCTCTGTTACTGCACCCAAAAATATGACAAGAAATATGAAAAATACTCAGACATATTCGTTTGCCAGCTATACCAGACTTAATGTCTGTTCAAAGTTTTTTACCGATTACAGCCTTTAAATATGGCTACATTAAAAATTATCAGGCATATATATAATTTATACAGAACAAAAAACTAAACAAACAACTCTTAAAAAACCAAAATACCCTTTGGCAAGGGGATAAAGCGAAACAAATTCTCTCTGTCCGGATACGCATGCAGAGTGTTCGTGGGTGCGGATAAAGTCTGCCCGCCACCGCCTGTGTGTGGGGGCCACAACATAAAAACGTCGAAAACATTGCAAACATTAACGGAAAAACAATTTTCATAAATCTAGAATTATTACCCTGGAACGGAACAACAAGCAAAAGCAGCCACCAACAACAACAAAATAACGGCGGGGAGTAAGCAAGGAAGCGAGGCAGCGAGGCAGCGAGGCAACGGAAGCTGCCAGTCCGAGTACGCAGTGGTGTCCATTGAGGCAACAAATTTGCCAAAATACAAAAAAAAAACGAAAGAAAGAAATAAAATCCCAGCCAACATATGGAGTACGAAGGCTTGGCCTGTGCTGCTCCAGGAATGTGTATGCGGAAAAGTTTGGGGCAAACCCTTGTGCAGAGCACACAAGTGAAAACGAGTGACCTGAACCGAACCCTCCGCCGCCGACGACTCGCGCAAAAGTTTCTTTGGCAAACATATTTGCAAACGCATTTAACATACGAGCCGACCGAATATTATTTCATATTTTACGCCTATTCGGGGGGGATGTTTTTTGATACCACACACGGTACGAGAAGAGTAGAAAAGGGTATATTATATTTACCAGAATTTAGGAGATTTTAAGAGCTCCAACTTTATGATCTTTGCTGATATTTCTCCGCTGCCAGGCGCTTAATTGTCACAGAATTCTTTATACAACTCAAGCCCAAACAAAAGGTATCCTTTAGTTAATATTTTTACAGTCTGCCCTGCGGCAGTGAGACGAAGAGATGGAGCAACAGAAGGAGGGGTACGGGAGTGCTTATGTAATTGTGAAGCGTTTGGCAAACAAGCCGCTGCCATAAATCACATAATTCACGCTCTGTGGCACGAGGCAAAATAACAAAAAAAAAAAAAAACGAAAGGAGGCGCCCCCTTTTTGCACAGAGCCAGAGCTCTTCTTTTCTTTTATTTTTTGTCGTTTCTTTTGCGTTTCAGTGTTCTAATTCAATTTTTGCAATCGCTTTGAAGTCCACTCAAATTTCAATAATTCTCCATTTCCATCGACATGCAAGCGCAAACAAATTATGGCTGGCCGGATCGAGTGGAAAAGCTGAGGAGTGAAGGAGTGAAGACATCATCAACTGTCGCTGGAAAATCTGTTATTAAGCCATTTATATAGTAAAGGCAAACAAAGCGAGCGAGTCGAACGGAGGAGCGACACTCGAATGCTCAAAGTGCTTATAGACACACTTTTCAATGGCTTATCAAAATCTTAAGCTGACGACAATGGCACGCTGCAGAGCAACAAAGGAAAGCCATTCTGTCACTCCAACAGAAGATACCCACACACACACAGACACACACACACATGGCCACATCAGCGCCCGGCGAGACAATTTATAAAATTAAAAGTCCCCCCCACCACGGAGTCGAGGAAGCAACCAAACCAAAAAAAAATTGCAATGCGGCAGCACACAATGAAGGATAGGAAAGGAAAGGCAAGAAACTTCTTTCCCGTTCATTCGCCCGGAAGGCCGTTACTGTGCAGCGGCTCGATAAGTTCACCCACACCCCACCGAAAAGTGTGTGTGGGGGAGGTCCTTCTCACTGCATTTGGCATATGCGGCATATTAGTTTGTAAGCCTCTCTAAATGCTTATCAAAGGCAGAGCCAGTGTGTGTGTGTGTGTGTCGTTGGTGTGTGTCAAGTGGCGCTGACAAATCCACCAAATACGACCCAAAACCGTTTCGCCAATCCCGCAGTGGGATTGGAAATTTGCATATTGCAAAAGCATCTCACAAAGCAAAAGATTAATTATACCCTGCACTCTGTGGCGGCTAAGGGGCATATGAGCACTAATAGGCAAACAAAACTACATATATGTATATAAATATCAATATCAATTAAAATACATTTGGTCCGGCTATAATTTTTGAAATATATTAAAAATTATTATTATTATTAATTTAAACAATTGAAATATAATTAACTTTAACTTTAACTTAACTCATGAATAAACCTATTAAAAATCAGCATTTTACATTTTTATTTATTTATTTTATTATTATTAATATTATGATATTCATGATAAAAGTTCTTCTTTACATTATTATTTATTTATTTTATTAATATTATTATTATTCATGATAAAAGTTATGCCACAAAGTGTCTCTGACATGTTAAACTATCTTCAAATAAATCCCAAATGCAAACTCAATCTGAGCTTATGTTATAATGCTGAGGGTAAGCCGACATCTGTCCTTGAATCGTTGCAAAAGTTACCATGTGGTAGTCCTAGGGTATTTTATAGTCGCCATGTAGTTGCCGTACTATTATTGTACTTACTCAATTTGCAGCCTAGTTGCGGGCAGATCCAACATTTAAGTGGGAATTTTACTGCCTACTGTCAGTCGTCAGTCGTAAGTACCGGAATCCAATGTCGTGTGGCATGCCCCGCCCCACAATCGACAGAGTGCCGGTGGTTGTGACACCTGACAAATCACAAACGCAAGCAGTTTACAATTGATGTTAAATCAAAGAAATAAACACGACTGCACACACACACATATGTCAATGTGTCTGTGTATTTTTGTATCTGTGTGAGCCCTATATTTGTCAGCCACACTCAAAGAGCGGCTACGTGACAATTTCTATCATTCCGCCCGGAGGCGTATCCGTTTCCGTTTTACTTTCACTGCACTGTGGCAGCAGCAGCAGAGGCAGCGACAGCAGAGGCAGCAGCAGCAGCAGCGGCGACGTTATTTTTTTTTGTTTAACTTAATTTTTTGGCAGCGCTCTAATGCTCGACTGGCTTTTGGCCGTGTTTGTGCCCCCTGATTGTTGTTTATGTGAGAGGAGCGTGTGTGTGTGTGTGTGTGTGTGTGTGTGTCTGTGTGTGTGTGTGTCTGTGTGTGTGTGTGTGTGTGTGGCACACACAGAAAACAATATGCAAATGCCAGGATGCCAGGAAACGGACAAAAGGATTGAGCTTTTGGGCTGACAGCCGTTTGACAGAAGGTAAGCGCCCAACCTTTTGGCCCCAGCTTAAGTGCCACACCGAGCGCTTTATACACCTGGCTGGCCATGCGACGACGACAACGACGACACCTGGGGAATACCAAACCAAAAGAAAGGAAGAGTTGCGCAGCAACTGTCATGCTTTAATCAACTGTCAAACAATACGACGACAAAACTGCGAGCAAACCAAAAGTCTAAATTAGCATTTTGTGTGTGGAATCAATTTAACACTCAGCCCATCAACCATCAGCACTTCAACCTACACTCAGAGACTAACATTGATTTTATGGTAATATAGTTAAGCTACTTGTCAATATAAATATTTAATTTAAATATGAAATATATTAATTTAAATATGAAATATATTTAATTTAAATGTGAAATGTGAAATTTAAATGTGATATGAAATAAATTTATTTTAAATATGAAATATATTTATTTTAAATGTGAAATATATTTAATTTATATATAAAATGTATTAAATTAAAATATGAAATATATTTAATTTAAATATGAAATATATTTTTTTTAAATGTGAAATATATTTAATTTATATATAAAATGTATTAAATTAAAATATGAAATATATTTAATTTAAAGCAAATATATTTATTTTAAATGTGAAATATATTTAATTTAAATGTGAAATATATTTATTTTAAATATGAAATATATTTATTTGAAATATGAAATATATATATTCTTAATATATATATATAATTAAATCAAACATAATTACATTAATGTCACTTTCCTTTTACAATTTACCCACTCGTAGCATATGTATATATTTTCAGCATTTTTAAATATTAATTAAACTGTCAGCGCTTTATGCTCTGGGTGTACCTAAGCCCATGATATTATTAATGCATACATATGTATATATGTAACATACAACAGAAGAAGGAACTGTGCAGTTGTGGACATTTTTTTTGTCCACGAAGCCAATCGTTGAAGACCCATTGAAAGTTTTTCAGCACAAAAAACCAGAGCTCTCTGCAAAGCGAAACTTACTGTCGAGGGTGCTCCACAGTCACACCCATCGTGTTGCCGGAGTAAGTTGCGGCGTGGAAGGGTCTTGCCCCTGCCTCCAGCCACATCTACACAATGGTATAGCGCCCCATAAATGCATAGAAATTGTGTAGTGCAGAAATTAGAGGAAATCCACACAAATCGAAGTAAAAGTTATTCCCCCCCTTCGCTTGGCCAGGTTCTGCCCTGCCTGTGGGGCCAGTTTATTGTTTGCAAATTTCCCAGGGGGGTCTTATAGAGGCAGTGGCCACACGCCACTCCATTTCTGTGTAGTTCAAATATTTGCGCTGCTGATTACTTTTAATGCTCAAATCGAATGTGGGAAGTAGGCCTGCCGACTGGGACTGGACGGCATCCCATCAATCAGTTCGAGAGTTTGACCCAAATTCAAAACAAAAAAAAACACACACACAAACCCAAAAACGATATCGGGTTTTCCTACTCAAATTTGTAGTTCCATCATTGTGGTTTTGCGTTTCTTTTCCCGAATTTCCGTTAACATGTTTCGTGGTGGACCAACACTCCCCCTTTTCCAGTGTGCGTGCAGCATTTGGGATTTGATTCACAAACATTGCCAACGACCTGCAGATTATTCCGCCACGTTTTCTTCTTGGCCAGTAGCAGCGCTACAAGCCGCTGGGACTGCCGATGATAGCTGCGAGAACCCAATGGATGGGCAGGGTCAGCAGCAGCAGCAGCAGAAGCGGGGTCCTGCCGAATCGCATCATCGTGCCCGTTTTCGGGAAATGAAAATACGCGAGTATGAGAATCGTTTGCGCCTGTATTCAAGCCCCGATAAGGTATTCCGCTACTTTGCCACCATCAAAATGAAGAACCATGCTGGCCGCTGGGAGGTGTACATGACGCCGCAGGACTTTCTGCGCTCCATAACGCCCGGATCCGAACGGCAGCCGGAGAACCTGGGTCTCGATCAATTCCACAAGGTAACCGAGGAGCATATCAGAAAGTATAGCTGCCCGTCGTTGGACAAGAACAGCATTTTCTATAAGTTCCAAAAGGACGGACTGCTCACCCTGGGGGACTATCTGTTTCTGATCATGCTGCTGGCCGTACCGGAGCGTTACCTGGAGCTGGCCTTTCGCCTGTTCGACATTAATGGCGATGGCGATTTATCCTTCGACGACATGAATCTATATCTCACCAAAGTCTGCCAGGGCGATGGCCATGTGCGCAACATGCACCTCAATCACTTCTTCTTTGGGCCCAATCTCACGCAGAAGCTCAACGTGAATGTGTTCTTGGAATTTCAGCGAACACTGACCCGAGAGGTGCTGCTGCTCGAGTTCCAAACACTGTTGAAGGGCTCCAGGACGGTGCTCAGCGAGGTGGCCTTCGCCAAGGTGGTGCTGGCCTATTCGGCGGCCAACAACTATGAAAATTCCGCAATGCTGCTGCGCGTGCAGCAGAAATACAAGAACTCCGATCGGGGCGTAACATTGGAAGAATTTCTGGACTTTTTTCTCTTCCTCAAGGATATGGCCGCCGTGGACTCGGCCCTGACGTTCCACTATATGAGCGGATTGAATGTGTCGCGACAGACGCTCAGTCACATCGCCCATGTGGTGGTGGGCGTGCAATTGACTGATCACATTATCGATATCATTTTCACCATCTTCGATACGGATGACAATGGTGTGCTGAGTCGCAAAGAGTTCTATGAGACGTTGCGCGATCGCATGTCGCGTAGCTCCAAAAAGAAGGCACCCCATTTGGCGTCCGTTATGGGCGTTGCATGCAAGTGTGCCGCCCAGGTGTTGATCGATCAATATTTAAACTGAGCACTGCCACCAAGATGAAGCCGCCAGCCAGTAGGCAAACTCCTTTGAGGCTAAAGGCTTTTAGAGCACAGACAATGCGCGCATAAGCGTTAGATCCAAGAACAAAGCGAAAGGTAACGTCAATTGACTTAGCCTCAGTGGCAAACACACACACACACACAAACACACACAATATACGACAGCAGATGAAGTTGATGAGTGGCGTGGAGTGGAGCTTGGAGCTTGGAGCTGATGTGAAGTTGCTCTGAATGGAGCGAAAGGAGACACTGCACAAAAGCGCAGCCTGCCTGTTTGCCTTCGACTTGAAACGTTTCAACTTCACGAGCAACGCCCCCCACCTCACCCCCTCACCCTCCCTGCCGACAAGTTGAAAAATGAAGCGAACCTGAAGGATGAAATCCATTTTGTTGTCTCGGCACTTGAGCGGCGTGTGGCAGGCAGCGTTGTGCCAGCGCTGGCAAAATTCAAATATAAAACAGATTCTTTCAAAGCCGTACCCGTACCCGTACCCGAAACCGAACCCAAGTCTCGACCACGTAGCTTACATGACTTTGAACTTTTATCACCTGCTGCGAATGTGGTGGGTGACCCGGCACCTAACCAAAACAATTTTAAATACTTGCGGTAGCACGCACTCTGGCAATGGTTTTTGCTGCTCGTATCGTCATTGTCCCTGCTGCTGCTGCTGCTGCTCCTGCTGCTGGCTGTGGCTGGATATAGAGTGAAACAATAGTCACATCCATTTAATTGTACCATTTGCACAGACGACAATTTTGGAGGTCACAAAAGGCTAGAAATTCTCCAAATATTTTGTTTGTCATTTTGCTGTTACCCAAAACTTTTGCAAGTAAAGTTTTCTGAGCAATAAATAAAAGTAATAAGAAGAAATTATTCGCTGTATAAGAAGTTCTGAAGAAGAAGATTTGATCTGAGCTGCAGTAAAATTACGAAAGAATCCGCCTGTTAATTCCCTTTTTTTAAATTATTATTTGCAGCTCAACAGCGGACATCGATTCACCTGGTGATGCCCGGTCCAGATATTAGCTAATGTTTGTGCACAGTCAGGCAACGAGGGAGAAGGCTGGAGCACTCCCCTGAAGTTTAGAGCCTCATAAACATGCTGAGTTTACCGCCCCGGCAACTTTCGCTGCACTCTGCACTTTACAAGAATCAAACTCATGTTCATGCTTGCCACACACGTGTGCAGGACAGGGCAGGGCAGGGCAGGGCAGGGCAGGGCAGGTGCCTGGACGCCGGAACCACGCCTTCTCTTCACGCAGTTGTCTGTGCGGCAAAACTTTGGGCAAAAACTCAACTCAACGCAACGCAACGCGTCAGGGAAGTGCGATAAAAATAAACATGCAAGTTGTTCAGTCGCACCAAAAGTTGGCCGGCCGCCTCGTTGGAAGAAGGCCAACGCAAAACCACATAAAATGCAGCCGCAAAGATTAGAAAATTATTAGGAAATGCCATACAAAACTAAGTTTCGGGGCTGGAAAATCAATTAGCTAGGCTCACACAGCAGCGCTCTTATGGCCTGGTAAACCATAAATCAAAAATTATTCTGCAATTGTTTGCTCGACGGTTGCTCAATCAAATGTTGTTTCTATCTAACTATCTATCTATCTATATATCTGTATGTATGTTTGTATCGATCTGTTTGATATTAGTTCGCCGCAGTGTGGTGTTTAATTTAAAAATCTGCCGCAATCTGTCAATGGTATTTTTCTTATGAATAAGTCAGAGGCATTTCACAGTTCTAATAAATACGAACCAAGCAAGCAGTCTGGCCTGGTTATTGTCCACAGGCAAACGCACAAAAAGCCATTTTCCCAAAATGCTCAAAATTTTTTGCCTAAATTACTTTCAACTGTGCCCCTGGAAACTCCCAGCAAGCAAGGCCCATTGCTGGACCACAATTTCTGCTGAATTTTCACAAACAACAAATTGTGTGTTAAAGTGTGACCTTAAGACTAGTACAATACCCATTAATCAGGAATCAAGAATTAAATAAGCCTTAATTTCTAATATTTACTCAGCCGCAGTTCTTTTAGCTCTCACCTCTGACCTAGAACCGATTTTGTATATATGCCCCATGGCACTCAACGAAATGTTTCCTTCGTCGAGAGCTACTACTATTTACACACATTTCCATGTAAACAATATACACCTGTAACGCTCAAGTAATAGGTATTGGCCATAGTTTCTTTCTCTCTGGTCTTTGCTCGTTTTTCTTCTGCCCAAATTGTGTTTGAAATGCTCGGTCGAGGCAATAACGCTACAGTTTGACTCTGTCGAGTGCACATTGCTCTCTCTCTCTCTCTCTCTCTCTCTCTCTCTCTCTACTACTGCCCTCTCTCTCGTGCACTATATTCTGCCCATATGGGGACAACCTTTATGTGTGTGAGATATTCAAATTTATAAATTATGCAATTTTATGGTTTTAAGGCGTAGAATGTGCAAAAATATTATTTTATACACGTTTATGCTCGAGCATGAAAATACACACTTTGCACCCACCCCCCACACACTGCCAGCACACAAATGCAACAGCTCCACTGCCTCTTTGTGCCACCCCCACCCCACCCTTGGAGCACCAGCACTTTAACATAATTTGCATGAATTCTGGCTGCTGCTGCTGCTGCTCCTAATGCTCTGCTTGAAACCTGGCCGCAGCGACACTTATCTGAATTATGAATATGCAGGTGCTTATCGGCCTGGCTATAAATACTTTAGTGTGGATGGGAGCGGGGAGGGGGTGGAAATGGGTCTGGTTAAAGATTTAATCAGCTGCACAAATTTGTAGACCATTATCATCAAACATTCGCAGAGCAGCACTAAATCCAGGAAATCCAAGCAGGTAAAAGTCAAATGCCGCCACTGTCGCCCCATAAATAGAATACTCGGGTACATACTTTGACGAGTATTTAAATTAACTGCAGGTTAAATCAGCACCCCCACCACCCCCACCCCCACCAACACCTGAACGGCGTGGGGTGACTGGTACTCAAGGAAGTGGATAATTAAGTTTCACGACTTTTGCGCACTTTAAGCCCTTTGCCAGGGTCTGTTTGGCGACGTCGTTGCCATTGCCGACGCTTTAACGTTATATTGAAAAGTTCACATTTAAAGGGATTAAAAACTTTTTCACATCATTTCCTGCCGATTAAAATGTTCAGCGCGTGGAGAGAGAGAGAGGGAGAGCGAGTGCG
Organism: Drosophila obscura; assembly: GCF_018151105.1. Classification (NCBI taxonomy): domain Eukaryota; kingdom Metazoa; phylum Arthropoda; class Insecta; order Diptera; family Drosophilidae; genus Drosophila; species Drosophila obscura. The sequence continues at coordinate 1,071,390 of NW_024542736.1, read as the reverse complement.
CGACACTGTGAAGAGTTACCAACTAGAAGCAGCCATGCACTAAGCTTTAACTATTGCCATGGCAGGCAAAGCGGACACAAAGGATTCACATGTCGCTGAGCCAAAAGTTTTGCATGCGAACAGACGCTGGCAAAAGCTCCAGTTACTTACAAGTTGTAAGTTACAGCTGGTATTAGCTCAAGTGGCGCCGCCCCCCCCGACCAACAACAGCAGCTGTAGGAGCCCAGCTCCAGCTCAGACTGCTTTTCAGACTCGTCGCTGGCAGTGGTCACTGGGGGTGCTGGGTGCGTTTCCACTTTAAAGGCCAACTAACTGTCTGGTCTGGTCTGGGCCACACAGAATAAAAATGTTTTGCGGCTTGTTTGATTACGTTGCATCAAACGTGCCCAAAATTTCAAACGCACACATGTCAAACTAATAAAGTTTAAGCGAGACAGGGAAAGCGTTTGATAACACGAACATTGGAATAACAACAGGCTGCTGCTGCTGCTGCTGCTGCCAGCCTCTCTCTCTCTCCTGGGCCCCAAGGAGCCTCAACATTTGCATACACACACACACACACACACACACCAAGACGCAGCCCAAAGAGACTGGCAGACGTTTGTTCATTTTAAATGCTGCGACATGAAGCCGGCAAAAAGTTATTTCAACTTTTCTTGCTGCCGCCTCCGCCGCTGCCGCCGTTGTATCAAAATCATTTCTTTTTGCTGCTCCTGATGAGGCGCTGTCGCTCCACTCATGAACTTCTCATGTTTGCCAGTGTTTGGGTGTGTATGGGTGTGTTTCTGTGTGTGTGTGTGTGGTACGAGTACAAACGAGCAGTCAGGCAGGCAGCCAGCCAGCCAGTTGGCATAAGCATAATGATGATGAATGGCCCCATCCTGACATATGAAGCGCATTAATACAGTCTGTGCCATCGGCACGGCAACGGCTACCCTTCTTCTATGACAGTTTGCCCGTGAGATTCATATAGATGAATGCCCATATTCTCGCAGCATCTTCTGCTAACGAACTTGGGGAGGGGGACGAACAGGGACACGGACACTTTCACGATCTGTAATTTTGTCATAAAGCAATTTGGAAAACTACAAAAATAAAATACATATATATACATATATAAAGTGCTTTATAAGCATGGAATGGAACTATTACAGAATATGGTTATTACTTTACATAATCCGACATTATCTTATGTAATGTTTCTCTATTTTTGCTGTTGTAATAATGCTACACAGCATGGGAAAATAGTCGAATATTTTTTACATGTAAATGTAAAAGTAAATGCAAATTTCAAGGAAAATAAGGACTGTATATAGCTGAACATAGTGCGAGCACAAAAGGTCTGGATCTTGTATGAAAAATACACACTCAGAGAAAATTTGAATTATTTAATTTATTTTTATCAATTTATTTAGTTTTAAATTATTTAAATATTTTAATTTATTAAATTTCACAGTTCAATTTTTATTTTTATCAATTTATTTAGTTTTATATTATTTAAATATTTTAATTTCTTAAATTTCTGTGTTTATTTTTTTAAAATTATAGCCCTAACTAATGTCAGAAATATAATAATTTTGTTGGAGCTGAATTTCAGATGAGTTTTATCAGCATCTACCATAATCAATGGCTGAAACAATTTGACATACTCGTCTTTATCTGTTTTAATCCTTATTTCGGTTTGGTGTTTTTTTTTTTTTTGTCACGGAAATCCTGTCTTAATGACTCTTTCGACAGCTTATATCAAATTGATTATTATCAAACATTTTAATGTTGCATATGCCATGCATGATTAATGCATAAATATATGCAATGATAATTATTTAAGCACACAAAGCTGATTACGTAAGTTAAATAAAGGCAAAATCCCCCATAATTTATAATTACTCAACACGCTTATTGACTTACTTATGCAAATGACTTTGTTTTTGCAGTTAATTAACTCATAAGTTTGTAATTGTTTGCATTACCTTAAAACGCAATGGAAATAGGCGACAGATCGAATTTAAATGAACTTTTTAAATGGAAATTTTCGTACAGATATTTCGTACAGATCTGCTAAATATATTTATTAAGCTGCCATTCAGTTTATCCCCAGTGTTCATGCAAATACTATTTACAATTAAATGAGCGGTCAATAGCCCGTTAAATATTGTATTAATATTAATGAAACCAAAAAATTGATAGAAACATTCTCTCGTAAATTATTTGTACGGCTAGTTGGATGTGTTCATGCAATTTAAATTCTGATTACATTCTGCATCATTTTACCGGTTGGAAGGTATTAAAAAAAAAAGCAAATATACTTTTCATTAAAACTATAATTATAATTACACAGCCTCTTTGGTTGTTATATAAAATAAATCTTTATATTTTTTTTTGTATCGTTACGATTTTCATAATTTATTCACGCGGCGAATTCGCGGATTCGCTGCGCTCCTTGGCAACATTTTTACTCCGAAAGAGTCCGAAAGGGGGCGAAACTTCTGTGGCAACATTTCCCCTTCGCGATGGGCTGTCAAACTACCCCTAAGCGGCAATAGAATGAATATGGGTTGGGTTGGTTAGGGGCATGCCCCTGCCCCGCCGCACATTGAAATCAAAATTAACCACAATAAATACATGCAGAGCCGCAATCAAGGGAGAAATTGCATAAAATATTTATAATTTAACAACAAGCCAAATGCATTAGTGCCCATATAGGTTGATATCCGTTTCAAATGCATAATAGATGCCACGCGGATGCCCGACATGGGTCGGGCCAAAAAGTTTCATCAATGCCCAAACACTGCTTAGGCCTGAAAAAGTTTTTTAATAAATTAAAAGCAAATATTTTATGAAAAATCATATACAAAAAAAGGCAAAAACCGAAAAAGGCATAACGCCGAAAATCACAAACGAATGATTAATGTTAAAGAAATAAAAATATAAAATGTGCCAAGCGATTAAGAGGCGGCCTTGGCCGCCAGTAACGCAATTTATTTATGACAATCATTTATCATTTGGACAAGCCCAGATCCGGGACCCAATTGGTACACACCCGTCCCCCCACAGCATGGTGGCAGCGTCTCTGTCTCCGTATCGGCTAGACAGGATGCGTGATAATGCACATTACCTTTGCCACATTCCACACAGCGGATTGGGTTCTCTGGTCTGCCACATGCCAAAACCATTCCATTATTTATTCCCGGTTCGATGTTGGTTTGTTACCTTTTGAATAAAAAATTGTGCCACCAACCAAACCAACTTGAAGGCAGGCGAGGAGTTCGATAGCGGCAGTCTCTCTGAAAAGGGCGCCCAAAAACTTGAGAAGAGTCGTCCCCCCTCTCCCCACCCTCTCCCAACCCCATTGACAGCCCACATGTCAATCAGAGCTGGGCGCTGGTAACAGCAAAATAATCTTCGCTTTGACATGCGAGAGCCTTAAATGCATTATGACAAATATTCTGCAATCTCTGTGACACACCAATGCATCATGCAACATGTGCAGCATGTGTGTGTGTACATATGTATGACGGACAACACCACGCACAATTTTTGTTTTAAAATAAAAATCATTTCACTGCTTTTGACATGCATCGAAGCTGCCTGCTGCCTGCTGCTGCTGCTGCGGGTTGCACCATGCGGCACGCTATCGCTGCACGTTCGCGCTGCCCTCACTCACACTTGTTGGACACGAAAATCCTGGCGTATTTTCGCTTTCGAGGCAACTGAAGCGAGATTTTTCGCTTCTTTCTGCAAAGTTCTACATGGCGCGCATACGATACGGTGATGTTCGCCTGTTTATATTCTTTATTTTTGTTATGCCCGAACGGACATGCCGTAAATCAATTTTATATTTATTATTTTATGAATTGCAATTGCTCTTATTTTCAATTTGAGAACGCTCCACTTGCTTCGTGGCAGTGCGGCAGGGCGGCAGGGCGGCACTTAAGTACGCATACGCATCCGCATACGAAGTACGAATCGTTTGCATGCGGCGGCCATCGCGCAATTTAATTTACCGTGTGGCATATGCCCTGTCCTGTCCTGTCCTGTCCGGTACGCTACGGTACGCTACGGTTCGCTCCTGTCCTGCACGAACGACCTTAATTGGAAATATTTGTATGTGTCTCGGTGTGCCTGTGGCAATGATACCGCGCAGCACGTAATTTTGTGGTCAACATGGGCCTCTGAGAGCAGCCAAGGCGTTGCCCCTCCCGAACACTGACACCTGCAGCTGAAACGCGCTTAAAGATATGCCACACGGAAATGAGTTTAATTTTTATTTGACTTAAACTCCTTGCAAAAAAAAAACACAAACCAGAAACAATCGCAAGCTCCAAAGAAGCTTCTGCTCTCTCTGTTTTTGGAGTAGATTTTCTGAGTGACCGCATTGCTTGGTGCTGTGCAACAGTTGCCATCAACATCAACCATCTGTCGTGCCAGCGAGCTTGCCACCAGCATTAACACACAACGTTGACACGATGTGTCATGTGCCCCCATGGATGTGTCCCCGCGGGCTAATTGAAATATTTTACACTAATGACGGTCTGCATGCTAATGACGCAACCGAACTACTTATTAAATTGTCAATGAATGGCGCGGCGCGCGCTGCGGCCTGTCCGTCTGATTGTTTGTTTGCCGTTTTTGGTGAGAAATCCGAGAGAGAGCCCAGACCCCCACCCACACTGGCTGCCACACAAATTGAGGTCGCCCACCGACATCGAAATCAGCGTTCGTTATTTGGCTGCGGTGGCAACATATCGTATGCAAATTTCACAGAATATCACTCGACCCAGCCTGTTGACAAACCCACACACACACACACACACATTCGGACCGGAATGCTGCGGGAGTGTGGCTGGTTGAAGGGGGGAGTGGAGTAGGAGTGGGAGTGGGCATAGGCGTAGGAGAGAGAGAGAGCCTTTTTGTAATGTGTGCACATTAACGAAATTTGCATATTAATTAAAAGTTAACGACGCTGTTTGCTATTGGTTTCCCGTATTCTTCCCATGCTGATGGCTGGCAGATTTTTACCAGGCCAAGAATAATTAAGAATAAGCGACATAGGCCTATGGTGGCATTCAATTTGGAGAATTGTTATTATTTGGATAAACGCTATTTGGAAACAATTCTTAGGGCCAAGCCTAGCCCTGCGATGCCTTCTGCCTAAGCCAAATAGTATTTATTCTCTACGAAGTCGTCGGCTCTGTCACCATCTCGCCAGTCCGGAAATTGTATTACTTAATAATAAAATAATAAAAAATTTAAATATACACCAATATTTCTGAATCTAGAGTAGAAAATGGTAAAAGAAAGTTTTAAATTAAAATACAAATATTGGATTTAAATAAATTTTAATTTATTTTAAAGTTTTTTTCATATTTGGATTATGTAAACAAATCAAATTAAATCAAAGTTAAATGCACGCTTTTGTTCTCCATGATTACAGGATGTATATGTACATAAATATGAAAAATTTCTCCAGCCAATGATGTACAAGCCAGCATGATTTAATCTTTGTTTTCCACTGTTGGTCGATATGTTACAGGATGTCCCAGATACTTGCATCAACAGCTGGCTAATTATGAAAGTTCATGCTACAATACATTCGCCACAATTCACTCACTCACTCTCTCTCTCTCTCTCTCTCTCTCTCTCTGCCCATTCTATTCACCACACACATACATATGTACATTAAATATGCAATCGATTTAAAGTTATAATTGCTGCAAAAGTTGTTGGCAAATACTTTTACCAAACATTGTCGATTTGATAGCCGTTGTTGCAAGTACTGCTGCTGTTGCTGCTGCTGCTACATTTCAGAGTTAGGCAAATCCAATTTTCAATTCTCAAATCGCATCAAAGGCAAATTCGAGCTAGGGAGATGACACAAACGATTAGTATGTGTGTGTGTGTGTTTGTGACTCAGTTTTGGGGCTTGCTAATTGGCATACAAAAAAGCTGTCGACAATGCCAGTTTGCTTCTACCACCCACACCCACACCAACCCCACAGCAAAGCCAAGTCTAGGCTGCACAAAAGTGTAAATATTTCAAGACAATCAAATAAAATGTGACATTTTTTGGGGATATGGGGCACATATCTAAAGCTATTTCTCATAAACCTAGAGATCAAATTGCCAAGCAATTTGTGGTAGGTGTCTTATACAGAAATAGTAGACTAACATAACAAATATGATATCATTTTTTGTTAGAGTCTGAAATCGATGCAATTTTGTGCAAACTAAAATTGAAAAGACAACAGGCAACACCACACACACAGTACACACAGCACACACAGCAGACACAGCCCCTTAGGACACCAAGGACAGGCATTCGGCAATCCCCAATCCCCATTCAGTTTTGAAAAGGTTTGCAACTGGGTGGAGGGGCGCTGCACTGGGTCGGAGTCGGAGCAGAACAATTGAAATAATTGCCCAAAATGTTGTCGGAGTCGAAGCTCTCGTAGAAGCTAACCGATGCCTAATGGGTAAGACACAACACACATTCCCCCACATACGAATGCGAATGGGTGGATGGGTATCTGGAGAACAACAAAAATAGAGACGATTAAGCTGCTGGGCAAAGGCACACAGCAGCAGGTAAAAGCAAAGCGAATCACGAGGGTTCGAACAGCTGCATTGCCTGTAATCGAGTTCCCTGAACGGTTATCTTGAGTTGGCGCAACTAATTACTGGCATAATATTTGCCAAGGAGAGCTGTGCTGGGGACATGCATAAATCGTTGGCTCCTGCCTGCCTGCCTGCCTGCCTGCCGCCCATCAAAGCAAACATATCAAGCCGAGCTGGGCTACGGTACACATTGATAAACACATGAAATATGCCCACAAGTTCGTTTCTGGCACATTAACAGAGCACTCAGATGCACAGGGGAGTCCAAGGGATATCAAATTGATTGATGGCCCAGCCAGGCTGCGCGTCAAAGCAAATAGGAGTACCCCCTACCCATTTACAGCCACAATTGATGGCCTGAAAGCTGAAGAGCCGTCGCTATCTGTATCTGCATCTGCATCTGCATCTGAAAGTTGCCCAATCATCAGGACCAGCAGCAGCAGCAGGAGCAGCAGGACAATAGTAATATAATTTTCAATAACCTTTTTAGCAAATCATTTCATTGCTGCGTGGGTCTCGTGACCTCCAGAGCGAGAGAATAAATATTAATAACTTTGCCAACGCACAACAACAACAGCAACAAATAAATGAAAAGAACAGAGCAGAGCAGAACAGAAAAAAAAGGTGAAGGCTAAGCCCAGTTGCTCGTCTCGGTTCTTAGTTCTCTCAGTTATCTGGGGGTTCCCAGTCGCAGCAGCTAGTCCTGGTCCTGGTGGCACCGCAAACAGCATCCAACCGAGATGGAGCTTCGCTTCTCAAATAATAATAAAGCAGTGGACGCAGCACAGCGAAGCACGTAGAGGAGTGGGTCAAAGGGTGCCAAGGGTGCCAAGGGGGTGGGCCAAAGGGTGCAGGGGCAGTGAATAGACAAATAGTTTTGTTGTTGATGACAATACAAAAAACATTTCAGACAGCACAAAGCACGCTGGGTGGGGGGACGAGCAACAAATAAAAAAGGAAGGCGCATAATAAAGAAGGAACGGGGGGAGGTAGGGGTACCAAAAAAGAACTGAAATAAGCAAAATGGAAATATTTTTATAAACTCTCTCTCACTCACTCTCACACACTCTCTCTCTCTCTCTCTCTGTTGGGCACAGGTTCAGGAATGTCCCATGGCTCTACCGTATCTACCTACAGAACAGACCAGGCTACGGCTTAGCCCTTGCCACATGCTCTGGACTAAATATTAAAATTCATATGCCATGTCGTACAGGCCAAAATCAGTTGTGGGTCTGCTTCCTACTGACTGACGAAGACTCCTGCTACCTCCCAACCTCCACCCAAACCCCCCCAACCAGTGACAACAATCACAACGATTTTCATTAGGCAAACAGCCCGAGCCGAGTAGCCAAGCATATTTGCCGTGAAGCAAAAGGATTGGTAGCACAGAAGTTCTTTTGCCCTACAACAATTGCACAATTCATGCGGCACACATACATTCATTCATTCATGCATATACTATTTGCACCCACTGTGCTGGTACTGAGTCAGCTGAACGCTCTCAGCTCAGCTCAGGTCAGGTCATCCAGGCACTGGCACTACTGTCAATCCGGCAAACCTTTTGCACGCCTCCACAACGTGTCCGACCGACAATGCCATGAAACGAGCCGTTGGCCTAGGACAAAAGAGAAGGTACTCACTCGTCTAGCAATGGCATAGTTAATATGCCGACTATAAGATACCCTTTTAAAAGAGAGACAAAGAAAGTAGAGCGCTATTGGCATTGGCAAAGGGAACTAAAAGATGCTGTATTTTTTTTAGCTAATTAATCAGTGGATACAAATCTTTAGATTTCATAGCGCCACAGATCATAGAGTTGCAAGAATACTTGTATACATATTTTTGGAGCTTAGAAATACTTTAATCTTCCTGCACACACAATATACCCTCCTTTCACCCTACAAATACCCGAGCACAGGGCACAGGAAAAAGAAAAATAGTAACACACAGGAGCTAAAACCCTGTACAGCAGAGGCAGGGGCAGAGAGAGAAGGACCCTCCTCCATCCTTTCTACACACACTCGACAACTAAACTGCAAAAATATTACAAATTCAAAATGCTAAATGTGCATTTAACTTGTGTATTTATGCAAATCTCTCGGAAATTATTTTGCCTCACAGTTTGGCCAAGGTAAAGGCACAGAGAGAGAGAGAGAATCGGACATGAAATACTCGTACTCGAGTACTGCCAGTGGTGGTTGACAGTGGGGCGGGTAGGGGGGGTTTGTGCTGAAACCAACTGCAAATCATTTGAATATATTTTTGCCCCCCTCTGTAGTAGTTCTGTTGTCAGTTCGCCCCATGCTACATGTTCGTTCTGATTCCGTCTCGCCTTGTCTGCCAATTGTCACCATTTCGGATTGATGGCAAAGTGAACATTCTTTGTTCTGGCTCTGCTCCTGGCTCTGGTTCTGGTGCTGGGTTCTACTCCTGTTCCTTACTTCCCCGTACTGCTGCTGTGGTTGGACCACATTGCTTTGGTTTTTGGATATTTTTCGGTTTGTTTTTTTGGGGGGGGGGTTCATAACTGGATGTCGAGTATTTAATGAGCACCACTCGATGCTGCTGTTGCTGGCTGTACTCTGTCTGTAGTTGAGCTGCATATTTTAGACTGACAATAAATCTGCACATCTACAACTGTACTGACCGTACTGACTGTACCCCTGCCCGTGCCCGTGCCCGTGCCCGTGCTTTGTGGTACCGAGGTACAGTCATGGAGTCTACCGTGGCGTGGCTTCATTTGCGTCACGTTATTGCATATTTATGGCGGATGGCCTGCCCCTGCTGCACCCCGGGCGGCTATCGTATAAAATTATTCAAGGTAATGTGTGGGTCGAATCTGGCGTATTACATATTCTGGTTAGCCAGCAAAGTGCTAAATCCGATTTAAGCCCAACTCCGAAACTTCCCCAGGCAGCACTCAGCAGCAGGCCATGTGTGTGTGTGTGTGTGTTTGTTGGAGATATCTGCAAGGGAATATCTAATGCGACTTGCTCTCGACCTTTTTGCAATTAAGTTTTCAGAAATCAACCACCAAGCCAGGGCATTAAAGTTTCCTCAACATTTCTGATGAAGTACCATTTCCCTTTGAGTGGCTCTGTTTTCATATTGTCTGGCCAGTCATTCAAAATGAACGGCCTGGGCAGGCAGGCAAACAAATAAGCAAACAAACAAACCAGCAAGCAACACAACCTTTGGAGTCGAAGCTATGAATACCCTACGTTTCCATTGCATATTAAATTAGTTGTGCAATTAAGGCGTAAAGAAATCAATGCTCTCCAATAAGTCCCAACACTTGCAGGGTATGCGAAAGCAAAAACCAAGCTGCAGCATTGCTCTGAGCACTGACATCACCAGCCGCCTTTTTTTCGGCTCTTCTTGGTACCTGCTCTTCGTCAGTCGCAGGCGGCCGAAGGTTTCTTTTGCGTATGCAATGCATATGCTCTGCCCGTACATTCATACACACATACATTTGCTTGTGCTTGTTCTTGAGAGATAAAGAGCTTTGCAGAGCGCAAACTTTGCAGTGCAAAGAGATCGATTTTGTGTGCTTGTGCTTCTTGTTTTTGTTTCAATTTCTTTTTCAGCTACAGTGCCGCTTGCTGATCATTGATCATACATATGTACATATCTACTCACACCTTCTGGTACAACTTTTGCTTTTCTAACTACCAAGCATCTACACATACATATGTATAGCCAAGCCATACAACTCCCTAAATACTCTCTATAAACTCAGTCAGATCCGTAGTCGCAGCCAGTGCCGCATGGATCCCGGGCGTCATTCAATTTGCTCTTCGCTTCGACTTGAATGAGTTAATCCTTTTGCAAATCGCCGGAATATTATCAGTCTGGTCTGGTCTGGCTGGATGCCGTTCCCCTTTTACACGCTCGCTTACCGGGAACAATGGCTACGACGAGACGCCGCCGCCAATGTCGGGCAATTGTTTATCAATTTTATGCAAATCTCAGCTGCCCGGCCGCACTTCTCCTCATCGTTTTTTTTTTGTTTTGTGTGTTGGTCCGTGTGTTCTGTTGTTGTTGTTGTGGCTGTTGGGCTGCTATCAGGTAGACGGCATATTTACAAAATTGAATTAAGTTGGCTTTTCGGCATTGAATACATTTTAATAATTTAATTTTATATGCTGGCCAAAAGCGAGCGGCTCAGCATTTAATCAAATAATTAAGATCTAAAACTATGGGGAGTGGGCCCGGCCCGGCCCCGCCCGGCCCGGCCCGCCATAGCAAAATGCTTATTAGCCACTTGAAGAGTTTATTTTTGTTTCGTTCGAAATGTGCTTCTGGGTAAGTGATTCTTTGGGGAGAGTGGCAGACCCATCCCATCACATCCACTAGTCCTGCTGCGGGGCGCGCGTTCTGCTGTTGATTTCCGTTTAGTCGAAAATTCGTTTTAATCCCACACGCCCTCGCGGAATGACTCAAAAACTTTCACTTTCGGGCGCGAGCGAGCTTCTGAAATTGAAACTGTTTAGCCGGAGGACAGCAACCATCCGGTTTTTGGCTTCAAAACAAATCCATGGCCCCCGGGCCACACACGACTTTCGGTGGGGTCGGAGTGGGAGTCGGAAGCCAGATTTTAATTCAATTACATCTGTAGCTGCAAGTCGTGTGCAAATATTTTCATAGGACAAATTAAAATCCACCCTACAGCAGCAGCAGCATGATGAACAAAATCCACCCACAAAAGGCCCATGCGTGAACCGCTATTTGCAATTGAGACTTATGCCCTCGCGCTCCTTGGCCAACAAAAATTCTGGGAGTTGGGAAAACAGCTCGTACTCGTACTTGTGTCCTCACACAATCCAGTCGAAATGAATGAGTGCCTGCATACGGGAGTCGTGTATGATGAGGCATGCCAGCAGCAGCTGCAGCAGCAGCACCCAGAGGGTATAATTGTGGTAGGACGTGTACCCAAGTTGCCCAATTGTCTTGTTGGCCCTTGTGCCGCTTGCATAATAATGATTGCAGTCTGTCGCGTGGAGAGCGAAGCTCTCTCTATCTCTCTCTCTGTCTCTCTGCATTTCACTGACCCCAACCTAGTGTTTATCTGTGTTTTTGTCCGGATTGTGGCTTGGCTTCCTTTTTTGCTGCACTGCACAGTGTCTGTCTGTTATTATGTGCCCATAAGCAGTAGGAGTTCCGTGTGGTAAGAGAATTCTACACTCGTGCAATCTCGTTTTGCAAATTGCGTACACACACACACACACAGATGCACAGGGAGACCCCGACCCAGCTGATCCAAACTGAGCCCGTATCTGCCCTGTGGCTGGGTGACTCTTTGGTAAGGTTCTGTTTTACCTTAATTAAGATTACCTATGCTTTAAAAACAAGCAAAGGCCAAACATATATTCCGTTCGAATTCAAAGTTTAGCCACAAAATCAACAAACGGAAGTAGAACTTAAAATTAAATAGAAAATCAATTATTTTTACAGCAAGAAATAATTTTATTTGAGTAAAATATTTTGTTTTCGACAGAACCAAAACAATTTAGAATTTATTTTTATTTTTTAGTTAATAATTAAATAATATTTTGTGGTCAGTAATAAAAGAAAAGATAATTTTCTTGTAAGAACGAGACTCAAAATGCAGCAACTTTTTGCAAATAATATTGGGACTGGTACTATTCAACTTCGCTCATACTCTTAGACCTGAATAGCAAGGACAAAGGCTGATAAGACATTTCTAAAATTTGGAATGAAAAAATGCAATTAAATTGGTCGTAGGAAAATCCAATTAGGGCGCAGCTGAGTGGTCTGACAAGATTTATTCCGATTTTGGCTATGAAAATAATAACTCATTCTGTAGACAGTACACCGGCGTAACTTCTATGCATTTCAATCATCTATTTAAAATCGAAATACTCTCTATAATGGCGACAATGGGTATGTAATTTCCCACAACAAGGGAATTATTTTTAATAATCGTCTTCTTAAACACATTTCCCCGTCTATTAGCGTAATCCGATCTGCAGCTTAAGCTATTGAGAAATATCGACATGGCGCACACGGCACGCGATGAATGCCCCCAAGGTTGCATGAATTTCAATAATTAAAAAATTGCAGCGATGAAGCAGCAAAATATACAAGTATTTCCCACGTCAATACAGCCGCAAGTGGAGTCGTCTACCCAACCCACTCCAGCCCCTTTGCCATGGGTGGAAAAGCAATAAAAGCTTAAGGAAAATTTCGCACAGGAAGTCGCTATGGGGGTGGCGAAAATCTGATGCGGAAATCGAAATTTGTTAAATGGAGCAATCGATGGATGGGGCGCTGACTGGCCCGCCCCCTCCTGAGATATATACTGAGTGAATGAGTGGATGAGTGGGAGAGTGAGAGTCCTGCATTTGGTTTTACATTTTATGGCTTGTACGTTTGCACCATTTCAATTACAAACAATAACAGTAAAAAGTGGGCGCCCAGAGGGGGCGTGTGAGCGCGTGTGCAGTGGGTGGGGGAAATTAAGACAGCGATATAGAAGAAGAAAGACAGACAGACAGACAGACAGACAGGAAGAAAGAAAGGAAGAACGGATAGCGAGCAAAAAAAAAAAGCTGAAAGCGGAAGCAGAAGTGCAAGGGAATTAGTTCACACGGAAGTGGCTCATCCCCCCTGCACACCACTCCACTCCGCTCCACTATTGGTCTTGGCCCCAGGCATAGCGCTGAAAGGGGAGCAGCAGAATCAGGGATTGGATGTCCTCGGGGGATGGGGGGCGGTGGAAACTTCGCTCGTGCGGAAGTTAGGTGTCGAAGCGGGAATTGTAGGTAAATATTATTGTAAAAGAAATTTAAATACGGATTTTTTCCACTATCTTGTGCAGCTTTTGCTCCTTACCAAAAGGACCCTCAACCCCCAAGCAACCGCTCATTCCGCAGCGCAACTTTCCACAGACCCTTGGCCTGGACCCATTACCCTCTCCGCCTCAGCGCTGCACGTTAATGGAATTTCTGAGCTCTTTTTTCCTGTACTTATCGTTAGGCAATGGCGGCAGAATTTTCCTTCTTAAAGTCTTTTGCCCTCAAAGTTTTTCTCTTACTTGGGGGTGGAGTGAGAGTGTGAGGGGAAGAGAAAACGCATTGGAAATGAACTAAAACTCGCCAAAGAAAACTCAACTCAAGGACCTTGGAATCAATTGAAATCGCACATAGAAATTGCTATGAAGTGCAGCAGGCCGCAAACGAGCAAATGGAAATGATTCCCCATGATATTCCCTTGATATTCAAATGCATTATCGGTGGACACAGGACACAGGACTCGGGACACAGGACACAGGACTCGGGACTACTACTAATTGGACCATAAAAGCAGCAGCAACAGCAGCAGCAGCACACAGATAGATGTCAATGCTGCTGCTGCTTCCCCACTGTTTTAATCTGTAATGAGAACTTATGCCCCCACAATCGATGTCTTCAGATTCAGTGCTGGCAGTGTAAGTGATCGGGGGCGTGGGGGCCGGCCACAGGGTACTTTGCATTCGGTGCAGACATGTCCTTGCAGCTGTTCCAAGTTGTTCAAAGTAATTGGACATCGCTCACCTTGCTCCGGCAACCTGCAGCCTTCGAGGCAGCCAAGTACTTATAATCCATCAGAGAGGGAGAGAGCAAGAGAGAGCAACTGCTGACCCCCACGATGCACTGACTACAGCACTGTTGCAGGTCCTTAGCTCTCTCCACTCCCTCACTGAAAAAAGCAGCAATAAAATCTCCCCCCCGCACCCACTCCGAGCAAATTGTGCGTTCATGTTAGTGATGATGGGACGGGGGATGGGGGATGGGGTTGTCTTGCTTTAGATACTTAACAGATCATTGGGTCAGCGGTTGGCCATGGCCAAAGGGTCTCTCTCGTCGCTCTCGTCGCTCTCTAAGCTCTCGACCATTCAACGGCCCCCGAGTGTGGCACGTGGCCGTGGCCGTGCTGAGTGCACAGCATTTAGGTGGACGCTTTCATTCAATTAGCCATTTCCACTGATTTCACTGAGTGTGGTGCGGTGCGATGGGGGTGGGGGTGGGGGTGGGGCTACGTGCTGGTAGATACTCGGTTTTGTGGTGACAGTAATTAATGGAGCAAGTTTTGAGCCGGATACGGATAGCATTTCAGTGGCATCAGTGGGCCCAACGTCACATCTCAATGGTCCCAGGTCCAGTGCCAAAAATAAAGAAACATTTCCTTTTTGGGCCCAACGAAATAACGAAATAAAAATCTCACAAACTAAAAACTTATTTCATTAGCAATTTCCATCAAAGCCAAGAACCACAAGGACACATACACAAGCAGAGACTCGCCTGCCACTCGATGCGTCGCTCAATTTAATTCAACGCTAATAAAAAATCATAGTATAAAGCGAAATTTGTAGGCGGGGTGGGTGGGGGTGGCCATTGGGCAGTCTCGGGCAGCAGCCATCATTGACTGTCTTCGGGGAAACACCTCGAGCGGCAGCCAAGTGTTAATCCTGCCGCAGTTCCAGCAACGTGAAGGAGTCAGTCCACTCAGACTCAAACCCTCAATGACTGGGATGCCTGGGATGGCTGGCCAAAAAAAGGAAAACTTGCACATAAATAAGAAGAAAAAATAAAACAGCAACGAAAAAGTTTATGGCGAACATTTTTAGTTGCGGTCCAATGAATAGAGAAGTGTATTCCATGAACACAACACACATTAATACGGGCACAGCAAGGCACTGCCACACTCCTCTCCGGAGAGAGAGAGAGAGAGAGAGAGAGAGTAGAACTAGACAAAGACATGGCAACATTTATTATATATCACAAGTGGCCCACTGGATGAGATGCGATGCCAGCCCAATGCCTGTGCTGGGCTGGCCTGGCCTTGCCTGGGCCCATTGTTGGCCCCCCCCACCCAGCTTTGCTGTCGTACTTTTATTATTATTGATGACAATTTTGAGCAAACAATAAAAAGAATAGCAGCCAACATCAGCATCAGCATCAACATCTGCCCGGGCAGGCCAGGTCTCCGTCTCCGTCCGTCCGTCCGCCCGTCTGTCTAGCCATCTGTCCTTCCATCTGTCCCCGGCTATCCATCTAAGTGACTTGTGCCGGGGTCACTTGTTCTGGCCAACAACATTAAACTAAACATAATCAAAATGGTCGAAAAAGCGAAATCCAAGACGTTGCCGTAAAAACAGAAGCTGCCAGAAATTGCGACTTAAAGATGCCCCGTAATAGTGAGAAATACGCCGTAGAATTCGAGCAGGCAGCGGCACAGCGCTCAAAGATGAAGGCTGGCTGAGGAGGGAGCGCTGAAGTTGCAGCAATCCGCGCCACAGTATCAAGAAACAACAAAAATTTTAATTTTAATTATAATTATAATATTTTGAGTAGATATTTTATTGTCTTATTGCTACCATGCATACCCAATAATTACAGGGTGTCAAAAAGGCAAAACTGAACAAAGTGCCGTGTTTAAGTGTGACCAGGAACTTGTGCACAATTTATGGGCGCGAAAACTTTTGACATTTCCCTTAACAAACGACAATGCAGCTTGGGTTGGCCAACTCCACCTCCCTACCTCCCTACACAAATAGTGTGGGGCGGATAAAAATGTCAATAACAAAATAAATTAACGTGCAGCAAAGAAAAATCACGCGTTCACAAACAAAAAAAAAGCAAACAAACAACAAAAAATAGGCCAATATATGGCAGAACGAAAAAAGTGTGTGTGACGGCCAAAAGAAAATATGAAAGAAAATTTCATTAAGCTGGCAAGCAGCCGCCAAGTAAAAGTCAAGTTTGCCTGCCACCAAAAAGTTAATCTGGCAAAGTTTTTTTTTTGCACAGCTAAATTTTTCATTTCTACGAGTAGCGGAGCCTGTGTGTGTGTGTGTGTGTGTGTGGGGGGGTGCCAACCAGACGTACGAGTGTATCTAATCTGATTGAATATCTTTTTGAATATCCGCTGGATGATCTGCTCTCTAATGCTCTCAAACTTTATCTGTCTGGGGGGGCCCAGTGCATTGGAAAATTATGAAGATTTTTTCTTGCTACTGGTCTATTACGCCCCACCCCCACCCGCCCCATCAATACACACGAACTTTCAGCCAAACGAAAACTGCCGGCAGGCAAGGACGTGCTCCATCAATTTGGTAGCTCGCACAGGAAAGTGCTGCCTGCACTTCTCCCACACAACCTCATATGGAACTGACACATTCAATTGATTAACCCAAGCCGCAACTCGAGTCGCAGGCAGAGGCAGAGGCAGTGGCAACTTCTGGGGCAGAGTGCAGAGTGGCTGCTGCTGCTGCTGCTCCTGCAAGGCGAAGCTCATTGGTAGAAGGCAAAGTTAATTTTGAATCGTTTATCAAACAGCGTGGAGCTGCAAACTTGAAGTGCAGCATGTGCTGGCAGGATGCAGAGCGCCACAGCCAGCCACACATACTCACATCTTGGCTCTAGAATTTGACTAGCAAAAACTAGAACCCTCCCCCACATATGGGGGTGGGTTGGAGAAGAGCTGGCTACGCTATTTGTCAAATTTGACTCGACTTTGGCCCAGCCACGGCGAAAATTGATGAAATGAGTTGTGAAAATTCGCAAGAGGCAGCACCACTTGGCGGGGGTGGGTGCTTTTGAGGCGAATCAATGCGGCAGGCAGGCAGGCAGGCAGGTAAGCAAAATAAACAGAAAAGTGGAAACTTATGCGCCAAGTTAGCCAAACAAATGGGTAATGGGGAAAAAGGAAAGAAAGAAAACAGCCCGCAAGGCAAAGTATCTCCAACTATGGAAATGTGTGTGGAGAGGCCGAAGCGCACTCTTACGTACCCCCCACACGCCAATTTCAACTCACTTAATACGCTCCATATACCCCAGGCCCACTTCCCCTCTCTCTCTCTCTCTCTCTGGATGGTATTGACGTCGGAGTGCAGATTTCATATGAATTATCCTTGACACGGAGGCAGCAGCAGCCAGCAGCCAGCTAGTAGAGCTGCGCTGAGGTGTAAACGTTTGCCGCTTGAACGGAGCAACAAATGAGGCGACACACAGCAGAGAACTATGGCAACGCTGGCGGGGGGGCACAAACAAAAGTGCTCGTACTCCATATGTAAGACAAAAGTTGAGGCCAATTCCGAATTACGGAAGGGGCAGGAGAGTGGCTTTCGGGTCAGGGGAGCCCAGCCCCATTCGACGGGGGCAGGTGCATTGTAATGAGGCCGTGTTGGAGTGCTTTGGTTGATTCTTTGCTGGTACAGCCACACAATACACAAAACACACAATAAAGCGCCGCCCAAATAAGGCTGTGGCAGGAGGAGCCGCCGTCTGTGGAAGCGGTAAACAAGGCTCCCTGCTGTCTGCTAACTACGCGCATTTTCCGATCCATTTATCACAGAAACAGCCTCCGACAACAACAGCAGCAGCATCAGCAGCAGCGAAAGCAGCAGCTAGCACGGGACTCAAACGCGAGATTTTAAACGATATCCTGCCCGTGCCACACAGCCAGCCAGCCAGCCAGCCAGCTTGCCAGCCAGCAGGCACAGTCAGACGATCGTTGCCAAAGCGCATTGTGTGTTGTTCCTCTCTTCCTCTCTTTCTCTCTCTCTCTCTCTCTCTATCTGTGTGAAAGTGTGGAAGCGTGCAATTGTAGTAGTGTGGAAGTGGATGAGTGTGCGTGTGTGTGTGGCAAGTGCAAGCAAGTTAACGGGAAATCGCAATAAATGCAGCAAATGTGTTGCTTTGTGTGGCGTCGACTGCTGTTAAACGCATTTTTATAGAAATTGCTTTCATGCCAGGCCAGAACCAGAGCCAAAGCCAGAACCAGAGCCATACACCACCCACCCCACACCCACACTGCTACAGAGCCACCACCTCGCGCCCATTTGTATGCAATGGTTTTTTGTATACCCTACCAGCAGGGTAGCATAGTTTCCAGCGCAAGTTGGCAGCTTAACAAGGTGAGCAGGAAGGTGAGCAGGAAGGTGAGCAGAAAGGTGCCAAAGGTGCATCATAAAACACTTGATAATTAAATTAATATATATATAAATATAAATAAATAAATATAAATATAATTATATATATATATATATATAAATTATAATTATAATAATAATTTCTTTTATTTATTTATATTTATTTATGGATTCCCATCGAAAGGGTATTTATTGGCAGCTGCGAACGTTTGAGCCTGCCCCCCATCCTTTTTTTTTCTTGTTCTTTTCCGCACTTTTTTGCAGTGATTGCACTTTATGCGAATCGCTTTTGTGTGTGTGTGTGTTGGCTGTTGGCAGTCGGCTCTTTAGTGCCACATTTCCATGACAAAAGCACACCAATTAGCGAGCGTTTAATGCAAATGTTTTCGATTGCCACATAATCGCTGTGGCATAGAAGGCCTTTTAATAAGTTAAATGTCCCAGACAAAGGCAAAATATCCCCATGATGTTGAAGAATGAACAATTTTTAGCTGACTCCAATGACTCCCCCCCCCACCAGACTGTGTTCTGTCAGCTTCTTTCGACTTCTCATAAAACTTTTATTATGCATGCATAGAAAGTGGAGTCAGCAACCCAAGCTGCAGATAGAGACGCTCTGCTGGGAGTTAGAGCCAGCCCCATGCATACCTATGTACACGTACATAATACTTACGCAACACAGACGCACATCAGGGACTGACTGAGGGAGGAGCGGTCCCAATTGTTTGGTCGAAATGGGTCAGTGCCAACATTAGTCCAGGAAACTGGAACAGGCACCCCCACAATGCCAGAGATTAGCACACAGCCCACACCACCAGCACACACCTGGCCAAGGCTACCACCCAGTAATTATACACACACACACACACAGATACAGCAGATACAGCAGCTACGCCCATGGGCGTATGTGCACATACAGACACAGATACAGATACAGTATATCTGTTGGAGCTCATTAAATTTTTAAATTTCAACCAAAGCTGAAAATCATCTCTCAATGAAATGGCAGACTGGCGAAACCACAAAGCAATTTACACAACCGAATGCAATGAGGCCATAAATTAAAGCCAAGTGGTGAGTGAGAATGGGAATGGGAATGGGAATGGGGGAAATGTTGCTGGATTGGTCCTGAAGAAGGAGAAGGTTGAGCTCTGCTCTGCTCACATTCAAATATCCCAAGCAGCCCACACAAATCCGCGTTGAATGCGTTGAGCGCCATGAAAGCAGAGCCAAAAAATATATATAAAAACAGTTAAGAGAAGAGAAACCAAAAATAAAAATAAGAGAATGAGACAAGTAATAAAGGTAGAGTGGAGTGACACGACAAAAAGACACCCTGTAATTATCTATGGAATAATAATACATACACAATTATACACGAATTTATGCTCAGTGTATAATATTCCGCTGGCTGTTTATAACCTTCTCTTATGTGTACTATATCTATTCTGTTGCTGCTATTGCGGCTGAGCGAGTGAGAGAGAGGCAGCATCACACAGAGCGGATCGTAAGCGCAAGATGCGGAGAGGAGAGCTTTCGTCGAATGTTGAGCCCAATGCTCAAGTTGCTGAGTGCGAGTGAGAGGCAATTGAATATCAGGCTCATAATTGCGTCGTAGAGGAAGAAGGCTACGCCGAGCTTTTCGCTTGAGTCGAAAGAGTTCAAATAAATTTCGTTGCTCAATGTAATCGGTTCATCTCTGCTCATTTTCTAGTCACTGTGAGACAGGTCGTGTTGCTGCCTGTACCATGAACATAAATAATATACCCTTTTACTCCAGAAGTAGCGGGTTCCAAAAAAGTGAAAAGAAAACATCTGGCTACAAGGGTTAACATGCCTTCAACCCAAGAACCCCCCTCAGACTGCCTGCCAGCGAGGAACCAACCAACGCCAACCGCAACAATTTCTACAGTCAAGCGCAACTTAATTTCAATATAAATAAATAAAACACGAAAAAGTGTAAATCTCTTTTTTTTCACGCTCTCCATTTTTGCTGGACGGACCCCTCGTCAAGGCAGAAGCAGCCAGCAGCAGCAGACACCGAAGTGGCGGGCAGCAGGAGGAGACTTTTTTAGTTGGCCAAATACGAGTATTCGTGTGAAAGGTAGAGAAAGCTCCTTCCGCTCAAAGTGCTGGGGCATTGAAAGATGTATCTGCTAAATATCATTAGATAACGATAACTACTCAGCGCAACTTTCGAGCTGGCACAAATAATCCCATTTATGTACTTATTGCCGCCACACATCCGGTCAACAAGTTGTTGTACGATATAGGTCTGTATGTATTTCTGTGTGTCTGCTGTAAGAATCCTTAAGGACTCTCTGCCACAGTTCGTGTTGTGTGTTGTGTGTGTTCGGCTTTTGTCATTGCCACATACAGAAATACAGAAGTGGTGGCGCGGTGGAAAGCATGCGGCGGTGGCATCCCAGCTATGTGTCATTGAAATTCAATAAGGACCATTCCTACCCACACACACACACTAACACACACACGGAGAGTGTCCTGCTGCTGCGGGGACACACAAGTCTGGGGACCAACATTGTGTGGGACAAGACAACATCGTCTTTTGCTCGGCCAATAACTTCTGCTTCGTGGGGCCCCATGGATGCTGCTGTCCGCTTCTCATCCGGCTCACAGCCCAGATCTTTGTATGGAAGGAAGGGGGGGTGAAAGGGTATTTTGAAAATGGGGTGGCCCTTTTTAAAAAAATCTCATTTTATTTTTTTGCTAAAAAGTAAAAAACAAAAATTGGATAACCATTTATTCAAGAGGGGGCCAAAAAAAAAATTCGTATTTTCACAAAATAAAAACCAAAGAGTGTAATAATAGGTTTCCTTTCACACCTTTTGTTATCCCATGGAGTTGTTTTACCCCACATCCACGAAAATTGACTTCAGCCAGCTCATCGAAACTAATGCCCAGGGACCGCGAAAGAACGGTAAAAGACAACAAGGGAGAAATTTTTGTTTAGCGTAGATAAGGAGGGGACCGGAAATCCAACATATTTATTGAAACTGCCTGCAAACCAAAACGTTTACGACACTAAATTTTGCACAGCAGCAGACAACCAGGAAATACACACAACAACTCTGGTATTTTTGTGAGCTTTTTTCTTTTAGACATTACTTAAGTATTACAGGTTGCAAAACTTTGACATTCTGAAAGCTGATAAAGCACAAAGCAGACCGACACCGAGTATTTTCATGAAAGATCGGTTTTGCTCAGTACTTTTTTCAAATTTTGACTAAAACCAAGAAGAAACAAAGACTTGATGAGGAAGGATAAAGACCCAAAGGTGAACCCCAAAAACACTAACCCAAAGTTGCGAGCAGTTTGCAAAAACGCCACAGAACAATGAATTTTCTACAAGATGCATATCCAAGAGACGTCACTTTTTTTGTACGCCTCTTCAAAGACACATTTTGTCAACGTAAAAGAGCAAAGGGGCAAAGTCCCTAGTGCACTGTCCAGTGTCTGTGTCTGTATTTGTGTGTGGTTTGTCCCCTTGTCATCGACATGTAAAACTCCTATTATGTTAATGACTTCATTAAATCATCCACGGCCTACACACAGGACACATGGATAGACCCATCAACATACACATCCACATCGCTCTATTAATTATGTTTACTTAATTAAATTCCAGTGCTCTGGCTTTGGCTGTTGCTTACTTATCGCCCCCTTTGGCTTTTTCGGCTCACCTAACATCCAAGATGTACAGATGTAGTTTTGTGCTGCATTCAGAGGTGCTTAAATGTTTCCCTTTTCTCAAGTTGTTAATTGCTCATAATTAGATGTGCCGCACGCATAAAGAAAAAGAAAAAAAAATGGAAAGCAAAGGGAATGCTTTCATGGCAAAGCCGCGCGCCACACACAACTTCCTGGCCAAAGCTAATTAAAGGACTTGGCGCAGCAGTTAATGCACATTTAAAGGCATTTTTTGTGCCCCGTTCTACAATAAAACTAATTGACGGCAAAGTTCTCTCTCTCTCTCTCGCTCACGCTCTCTTTCACTGGCTGCCTGCCGTTGAAAAGCCTAATTGCAGTGCCAACTTCTGAGAGTAGTAGGAGAACGAGTGTGCATATAAGCTTAATCTTAATAGCAGTGCAAAATGCGGCAGGAAATTTTCCATAATTAAAAGGGCATACAGAGGGCAGGGCGTATGAGTGATGTTAATGTCGATGGGAATGCTGCTGCGCATACCCCCTCCCATTCCAAGTATTATTGGCCGCGAGTGCCAATCACATTAGCGTTTGATTGTCCTACAAAGGCACGACCACAACGTGCCGGATGGCTGGTGGGCGGCATGCAAATTAACTACAAATATGTCTGCCGGCCACACACACACACACACACACGACTGATGAGCGCCACACACCCCCCTCGAATGTCATGACCTCCAAACTGTGGCAGTCACTGTGACACTTAGATGCCTGAGAAAAGAAAAACCACAACTTAAGCTACAACTAAAATAATTTAAATTATATAATTAATCCGCAAACTAAGGAGCTGCAGATGTGAAAATTCTGAAGACTTTTGGTAGTCTAAATATGCTACCCAATGTTCTATTGCCACAGTTGCTGCTGCTGGCCGCAATTAACCCATTGCCAGTCCAGTGTGCCATGCACATGTGCACATGCGGTCAGTGATTGAGTTGTTTCGCTTTTGGCCACTGATTTATTGACCACAGCACAAAATGCGCTCAATATAATATTGAAACGTGCCAAATTGAATGCGTTCTCGTTCTCTCTTTTGGCTGCCGAACAAAAGCAAATCGAGAATGCATTTTGGAAAATCATGCCTAATTTTATCCAGCAATCACTCAGCCGCCGCCGCCATGCCGCGCATGCCATCAGTTTTCAGCCCTCACTCCCCCCCCCGCACATTTTAGCCATTTCCATTTCGCACACGGGCCGTGGCAAACCGTTCTTGAATAAATCGTGGTGTTGAGTGTGCGAAAACTGAAATTGCACTTCATTAAATAACCATCAAAACAACTCAATAAAATACTAAATTCTCGCAGCGCGCAGGAGAAACTAACTGCGGCCACTCTACACGATGCAGGCATGTGTGAGGTGTGTGTGTGCTTGCGTGGGGGTGGGGTGTATATCTATCTGTATATATATTCCCCCAACAAAAAAAAAAACACAATAAAAATAAAACAAATGGGGTAAACTTTTTCAATTTAACTACGATTACATTGCGCGGTCTGTGCCCCACATACATATGTATGTACATATGTATTTATATATATGTATGTACATCAGTGGTATTCTCGTATTTGGTTGAATTCACTGACAAACTTCGTCAAGGCTGCTTTGGTCTTGTTTTATAGTGTAATGGGTTGGTGGGGGGGAGTCGATTTCAAGGGCTGCTCTGCTCTGCTCTCTCTCTTCCTCGTCTCTGTTGATATTTGAGCGATGGCAGCCATTTAGGCAGATGCTTTTCAAACTCAAATGCATACTAATTTAATCAAATGCAGTCCATCAATGCCTGAAAACTAAAAGCAAGCGCTTGCAGCGCTATCAGCTGACAGGCTTGCTATATATATATATATACATACACATACATATGTGCATATGTATGTACGTCCATCGTACGAGTGTGTGTCAGTTTTCATTAGTGACTGTCGCCAGTTCGGAGACTGTTCGGAGTGTGAGGAATCCAAAGGAGTTAACGCCAGTGCAAAAGCAGCATCACAAAATGAACCGGACTGTAATCCGATAGGATGGAACCAGCAAATGCATTACGAATGACATAGAGAGAAACCAGAATAGGCAGGGCTATAAATGACAATAGCCTGCCAAGTCAAATGCAGTGTAGAGGCAGGCAGCCAGTGGGGCAGCCCTCAGGGTTAACAGGTACATATCATTTTTGAAAACACTTTCTCCTGTCAGCAGCAGCATATTTGTTTATGGTATATGTGCTGGATTAATGTAGCCAATACAATCACTCAGCAATAGAAAAATGATTTAATATTCAACTTGACTTTGATGCAAAATTCTATTTGTGCACGGGCCCGTAACCTCAAGCAAAATCCCACTGAAGGCCAATGAAATTCATTAATAATTCGAAATGTTAAGTGGCAGAAGCCAAAGCCGCCGCGTTGGGTTGGGTTGGGTTTGGTTTTTCGGTTGGTCAGTCGTCGTCGTCGTCATAAATAGCAGATAAATAAATGGCATAAAAGTTTGTCTCTGGCTCTTGCGGCTGTCAGACGAAATGCCTTTGGTCAGGACAGGGCATGGGTGGGGGGGGGCATACGAAGAAATTCCAGCATCCATTCATTCCCAAGTTTGAGGCTTTTGTTTGGCCAACTTTTCGCATTGTTTTCGGCATTCTTTCTGGGCAATGGCAATATGCAGTAATTATTAAGATTAATACTCCCCTAATATGATGATGGTCGTCTCAAGAGCGTGACCAAAGATGTATCCGGTGTGTGTGTGTGGCCAGTTCTGATGTGTTTTTAATGAGTTTAATGCGAATAAAGCCCATTAATTAATATTAAATATTTCAATGGCAATTAAATGAAATATTTTTGAAGCCACAAACTGCGGGCAGGGTCAGATCTTGCGTATCTTCGCTGTGGCAAAGGAAACTTTTGGCAAATGAAAATTTCATTAACCGCAGAAACCAAATGGATTTCGCCCCAACTATCCATCCATTTACCATTCAAATTGCGAGTGAAAAACTTTTCGACTTTCCCCATCCTAGCAACAACAGCAGCAGCAGCAGCAGTAGCAGGCGGAGGACACATGTTACAAAATTAGCAAATAAATTTCAAGTACGACCAAAGTTGCCGCCCGCATTCCAAATGCAAATGAAATGCACGCGATTGTTGATCAAGGGGGTGGCGGGAGAGGAGTTGAATCCGAAAGAGCCCCCCCCACCGAGCCGAACCATGGCGAGGCTTCCAGGCTGCATTTCTTATGAGTGGCGGAGAAGGGCATGAAAATATTTTCCAAGGCATTTCAATTTGGCCCCGCAATACGCGTAATTGAAATTTGCATTTGTATGGAACGGCAGGGGGGGTGGGGAGGAAAAAACAAAAGCAAAAACCGAAAAGAAAATCAAATGAATGAAAAACGAAGCAAAGAGCGACGGCCAAAAGAAAAGCAGTAGAAAACAGCGCCGGCAGTTGCTTTTCCCCGTGAAGAAAGACCAATTAAGAGCCACGGCCTGGAATTTTGATTGCGGTTTCGCCATCGGCAAAGGAATCTACGCTCGTACCAAGGCAAAGAAGGTAATGAAAATGTTGGACCTGCCTCCTGCCTGGCTCTCGTTTCTTGGACATTCTCCGACTGCAGTGCTTCGGCGTTTATTTATGAGAGGAAAATCATAAAAAAAAGAAAAGAAAACATCAGTTTTTAGTTTATTTTCTCCTATTTTATTATCAATTTGAATATGCTGCTAAAAGCGTTCACATTTTTAGTGCATCGAAAAGTTTACACAAAACCCAAACCCGAATCCGAATCCTGTGCTGGCTCGTGGCTCACCTGAGGCGAAAGCGCTGCATGTCCAGGCCGTGACATTTGCCAAAATGTACCAAAGAATTCGCCCAACAAGCAAAGCTGGCTACAGAAGATTGCCTTCCACTCCCAATTCCAGCACTGCAAATTTTTTTAAGCCAAACCAAACAAAAAAACCCCCCAAAAAAAAAAAAAAGAAAAGAAAAGAAAGCAAGCAACAAGAAGCTGCACAAATAGGCGGTAGGTACGATGTCCCCTGCAGTAGAAGTAGCCGAGAGAGGTTTCCCCCTGCTAGAAGCCAAGGCCAAGTTTGGGGGTTAATTCTGTGGCAGGCCAGCATCGATGGCAGGGTGTGGTGCAATGGCACCGTAAATTCTATTGCATGACTTGATTAAATTCGCATGCAACGCTGGCCGGCGTTGGCTGCCCCCCATTCTGCTGCGCTTGGTGTGCCTGGCAGGGCCCAGACAAAGGGCCCAGAGCTGGAATTTCTTGGCTATTTGCAATCCGGCTGTAGCCCTTGGCCTCTGGTGCTGCTTCGGCTTTAGCTTATCCTTCTGGCTGGGTGGCTCTTGCCTCATTTTAACGTGACTTAATGAAGTTTCAGTGTCACAGAGAAGCCCCCAAGCCCCAAACCCTCAACCCCAACTTAAGAAGGGGTTCGTTCTCCTCGCTCCCGTTAATTTTATGATGGAAAGCAACTTTCAACTTTAATAAGTGTGTTTTAGTGTGTGTGTGTGCGTGTGTGTGTGTAGGAAAAGAACATTTAACTTTGGCAGCTTTTCGTTGATTTTTCACCCACTCTAAGCCACCATTTTGACCAGGCCAGCGCCCAAACCCTCCTGGCTACCATCAGACTACCTTCTTTTCTATGAAGCTTGGCTAAAATATGCTTGACAAGACTTGAAAGCATTTCAAGTAATGAAAAAGAAGCGAAAAGAAATAATAAAAAAAATTGCATCCAACAAGTAACCCACACACACACACATACACAGTCGGGGTGATGGGGTTGGTTGGGGAGGTGGTGGGTAAAAAGCTGCGCAAAATTTAACGAAGCTTAACCTCATTCAATGTGAAAATACACTTTACGTGTACTTTGGCGCTGTCATTTTGGGGGCGCAGCAGCAGCAGCAGCAGCGGCAGCTCTCCTCTCGAGAGCCAGCAATTGTGCAAATACTTTGTGCCGAAAAGAGTGCGGCAAGTAGTGGCGTGGGGCGTGGGGGGCTTGGAGTGGGGGAACAACGGTGGCAGTGAAAACTTATTCACCAACTTAAATTCAGAGGCAGAATGATGAATGATCCAAAGGCGCAGCGCGCGTACTATGTGAGTAAGTATCTCCGCCCATTTCCTTACCTGTTTAAATTCTATCAAGCTTCCTCGTTTGCTGCTGCTGCTGCGGCTGCGGCTGCTGCTGGTTAGAAAATATATTTGATTTTCACCCGCTAGTGGCATGCAAAGTATGCACCAAGCGAAACAGGCACTACAGTCGTAGGAATTATGTAAACTTAAATTTAAAAATATTAAATTAAATTAAATTGTTAAATTATTAGATTATAAATTTTAAATATGGAATTTTTTTCTAATACATTTTGACACTTTAATAATTTATTCTTATTATTTTTAATATATTGTATATTCGATATACGAAAATATTTAATTTAAATATGATATATACTTATTTTTTGTAACTTTACTTAAATTAAATATATTTCATATTTAAATTAATTAAATTAATTAATTAATTTAATTTAAGTAAAGTTACTTAAAAGATATATATTTTATATTTAAATTAAATATTTTTATAGATCGAATATATATTAAAACTAATCTTAAAACTAAAATCATTCATATTTAAATTAAAGTTTTTCATAGTCAGAAAACAATATTTCCAACAATATGTAATATTTTGTATATATCTCAGAGTGTTTTAAACGTATTTTAAATTCGTGAATTATTTTTCATTTCCCCATGTTTATATTTAAAACTTATTTTATTCTATTTAATTATGGCTGTGTCTCATTTTTTGGTGTGCCATTTTGCATCTGCGTGTAGTCAGAGCATTAGTCAGTGGCAGTGGCAGAAGCAGATCTAAATGATGCAAGAACCTCGATTGCCTCGAAATGTCATTGACTGAAAACTGAAAGTGCGGCGGCCGCAACAACAGACTTGGCTGCCCCCCGCGATTGTGTCACTTGGCAGAGACAGCAATGCCCCCAGCGGCGGAGTGTGAGGTGTTTGTCACAGCGCAAACACATAGGGAGAGAGCAGCAGCAGCGTCGCCAGGCGGCCCCACTCATCGAAGTGGCCGCGACATTGGCCGCAAGCAGCCACATCCACCGAGTGGAAAATGGGAAATGTGATACGATGCGGCATAGGGCTACACACAGTGCTGGCAAGCTGGAAAATCAAATGTAAAACGAGTCAGGGGCAACGCAGCTGAAGTGGAAGGGGATGAGCGAGACCCTATGCCACATACCCCACCAAATCTCGTAGCGAACCGACAATCGAGATCGGATCGGATCGCTGCACACGCATCTGAAAGGTACAAGACACTGCGCGGAACAAGTGAAAGTTATACAATCCACCCAGCCAGCAGGAGCAATAGGTGCCAATGAACCCTTCGCCCCCCAACTATCCGATTACTAGTGGCAGCAGGCAGACCCATCCGGCGGCTGTTATAAAAACACAAACGCGGCCAAGGGAAATTTACATTTGAAAGCGGACCAACAGCCACAACAGTTGGGCGGCACACTGGCACACGCACGCCCAAAGTTCAAGCCCCAAGGATTAGCAGCGACAGGACAGGGACAGGACAGGAACAGGAACACGATGAAGCCTCCTGGCCAACATGCCAACAGTTCATTAACGATCTATGCATTAATGTGGCTCCTGCTATCCATAACAATGAGCGGCCAAGTGGAGGCGATAGACGCCTCTTTGCATCCGCATCCACACGCTGCCGCTGCCGCTGCGGCTGCTGCTGCTGCGTTCCCATTCCAGCTGCCACCAGTGGTTCTGCCTTTGGAACATGGCAAAGGCAATTACCATGACACAGGCGCGGACGCGGACGCAGCCGCGGCAGAGTCGTTGGCGGGATTAACAGGATATACACGAAATTATTATGGCACTTCTGGTGGCAGCGATGACTTGGCAAGGGCCACATATGGAAATTATGCCCCCCCACACCAGCTCTGGTCATCACTGGGCAGCACGGCAAACGGATTTGTGCCCTTCCCCGCCTATTCCGCCGCCCACTATGGCAACAAAGTGCCGCTGCACTCGGCATACGGCGAGCATACCGAACAGCATTCCGGACAGCAGCGGGGCAATATCGATTTTGCCATTAATACTGGAAATTATGAGGCAAATGTCGCTGGTCCTGGTGCTGGTGCTGCTGCCGGTGCCGATGCCGGTCCTGGGGCTGCCTATCAAAGCTATGTATATCAGCCTCAGCCTCAGAGAGAGCCACAGCCGCGGGTGCCGCTTGCCACCAACACGCCCCACGGTCATTACCATTTCGAACAAATTTCCAATTATCGCGAGCAAAGGGAGGCTCCAGCTGGGGCGGAGTACGAGCAGGACAATGGGTCTGGTGTCTATTCTGGGATCAAAGGACGCCAAACCTTGTTGAATCCGGTAAAGCGGCAGCAGGAGGCGGCTGTCTATCGGCAGCAGCAAGAGACAGAAAATCAGCAGGAACTGAGCCAGCGGCTGGAACTGCGCGAACGGCAACTGGAACTGAGGGAACGGCAGCAGGAGCTGAGGGAACGCCAGCGACTGGGTAGCCAGCAGGATCAACAGGATCAGCAGTTGCTCTACTCGCACACCGACAGGCACATTGCAGAGCTGCCAAAGAGTGGCGGCGGCTTCCTGCCACCGATTACCAGCAGCGTGCATCACACACCCGCGAGCAGCAAGGCGCTGGCCGGACTGCCGCTGGGCAAACACATCGAGATCACGCGACAGGTGCCCGTCACCCACTACCAGAAGCAGCTGGTGCCCTACAAGCAGACGCTGCAGGTGCAGGTGCCGCGCACCGTTATCGCTGCCGTGCCCCGGCCCGTGGCCCATCAAGGTGCCCGTCAGCAAAACGGTGGCCGTGCCCCAGCTGCATGAGGTGAAGATACCCATCGAACGGATCAAGCCGGTGCCCGTGGAGCGACCCATACCGTTTGTGGTCGAGCGACGTGTGCCCTACCGAGTGGAGAAGGCTGTGGCCACGCCCGTCTACTATCCGTATCCGGTCAAAGTGCCCGTGGTACGAACGGTGGTGCACAAGCAGCATCTGCAGCAGCAGCATCATCATCCACACTATGTGGCAACGGGCGGCTGGAATGCCAATCATCTGTTGGGCTAAAACTTATATCCTGTATGCCTATTCGATCTTTAAGCCTTCAATAATAAATTCGTAATCTTGTTCTTTAAACGATTCCTCAGCCACTGCCCCTTTTTGCCTTTTTGCCAGACCAAAGTAATTGCAATTAGTGCCAGTAAAACAAAAAAACGAAAAGAGAGCAACAAAATAAAATAAAAGCAGCACAAAAACTGCTAGAAAATAAAACAAAACAAAAAAAACTTCGGGCAAAACAAGACATCCCCAAAGTCCGAATGGAAGTTGACGTCGCAAGTCGAGAGTCGTGGCCAAAATCGGAGTCGAGAGGTTGCAATTGAAGAAAAGTAGCCGAAGTAAAACTTTTTAATTGAGCTAAAATCCAACAAATGCGGCTAATAAATATGTATTGGGTGGATGGAGGGGGGAAACGGAATGCCCCAGCTTATGGCCAAAAGTAGCGAAAGTGCAAGAAAATGCAGCGGCTAATTGCCAAATGTAACTGCAACTGCAACAGCAACAAGAACAACTTTTAGCAGCAGTGGAGAGGTAGGGGCAGGAAGAGAGCAACAGCAAGGGTACAGGCAGGGGCAGATGCAGGGGCAGAGTCAGAGGCAAGGGTACAGGCAGGGGCAGAGTTAGGGGCAGCGGCAAGGGCAGAGTCAGAGCCAGCGACAGCGACAGCCAACAATGACGCACAAAATAAACGCGACGCTCAACTTCAGCGAGGCGTTAACGCAACAGCAACAGAATTAGCCAAAAAGTAAAGTTGCACGAGACCAGGGCCAAGAGCATGCTGCTCCTGCCAGGCCAGCGTAACTTCTCGTGGAAAGTGCTGCAAGTTATTGCCGGCTAATGAAATTAACTCTAATTGACGTGGGAGCCATTGTACTTCATTCTTTGCTGCATCCATTCGCGGAGCGTGGGGCCAAGTACTACATTCGAGCATAATGTTCTGGGCACTGTTCTAGGAAAAAGAAAGCGGAACTAAATTTAAGAAAATTCCATGTGTGACTACAGATCTTTCATATGGCAATGAAATTGTCATCACTAGCCTGGAATTATTTGTATCCTTTTGTATACCTTCAGGCCCCATTTATGAACGATGAATAAAGGGAATGAATGAATGGCAAAAAGTTCTACACGTTTTATTTGATTAATATGAGTTTATGGGCTGGAAAGAGAAACATATTCATGCTGTTGAAAGTATTAATTACAGTAAATATAATCCCCATGTTCAAGCTGATCTGAAATATCTATATTGGGTACCCAATATACCCAACTGATTAACGGACATAATTAGAAGCCTCTTCATTTGCCAAAAATTATGATTATGATTAGTATTTATGGAGTGTGCACAGGCAAAACCACAAAACAGTCGGAAGCCCAACTAAAAATCAAAATTAAATAATCATATTGTACGTGCAAATCAATAAACGTTGCCTGGGGGGGGGAGAATGCAAATGCAGAATGCCTGCCTGGGATGTCGGACTTTTGCCAGATAAATGCACATAAATTCATAATTGCAGGACACACATTGACCGCTTCGTTAAGAATTTTGTGACCATGTGACCACTACGAACGTTGGTGGGGGGAGGACCGCAACTGCAACTGGGAATGGGAATTGGAGTGAGAGTGGCAACGGGAACCGTATAGCCCGAACTAACGAAAGCCGCAAAACGCAATGAACATGCGTCCGGTCAGATTGCTGACCGCGACGACTCTCTGCTGATGAGACTCTGGCAACTGCGAAGGGGCGAGAGTGGCCCCCACCAACCACGGTTGGTTTCGTTAGTAATAGATAATAGGGATATGCTACATACATATGTATGTGTATGTGTGTGTGCAACTATTGCCCTCAAATAATGAATCGTTGGCAATGTTTTTACTCTGCCAAAAAAAAAAAAAGGAAACTTAAATCAACAATGGCAATTGTTGCGTTGCATGTGGAACATGTGTAGCGGTAAACCGGAACCAGAAGAACGAGAAACAAATCGAAATGTACCCTGCGGCTGTTTACAATTAATTTGTCACGCATTCGACACGTGTGAGGGAGGGGGCACAAAAACACTTTCCTCTATCTATCTCACACTCTCTCTCTCTCTCTCTTACTGCACCACAGCAACAGCTAGAGAAAAAAAAACACACACAGAGCACACAATGGTTACACATAGATAAAAACATTTGTAGCCATAGATTTTGCACAGCGAGTGACAAATTGTAAAAATAAAAAAACCCCCCACATTTTCACACTAAAATGAAAATATTTTTTATAAAAATTTATTTAATGAGTAAAATAAATTTTATACTTAAATTAAATCGTTTCAAATATAAATTAAATATATTTTCCACAAATGTAGTTTTTTTTTTTTTTTTTAAGTGTTTTTAATTAGATTAAATAGATTAAATACTTTGCTTATTAGATCAATGTAAATTCTATAAATATTACAGTACTAATATCAATCTTAATTTACATACTAATATTATGCCATATTTCTCTGACTGTAACCTGCCACTTGGTGCCATAGCTCTGCCACTGCCTCTGCGTTCACTTGATAAAGTGAGGAACGGCAACAGAATCGCCAAGTCAGAATTCGCTTAAATCAGCGCCTGGTCTCGGTTTCAGCTACCGTTTTTTTGGTGGTAACCAAATGACTTTATAATTTGGGAAATGACTCCACACTTTTGTCGGGGGGGTGGCAGGTAAAACCAGCAGCAGGAGATAAACATTAAAAATTAATCAGCACTTTTACCTCGAAAAACTTTGATAATTGCTGTGCAGCAGCAGCAGCGGCAGCAGCAACTGGGAAAGCATTAACTGGTTCAGATCTCTGTGTGGGTGTGGATTTCGGTGGGGTGGCAGCCCATTGAAAAATGACAGCCCCGGCCAGCCATCAGTTAGCGCCCAGGAAGCGAAAAGTTTTAACCCCCCACCAACCTAACGCGTACTTTTCGAAGGGACACGGACACCCCTTTTATTTTTGGGCAGCCAAAATTTATGTGCAGCATAAAAATTTGCGACTCAGGTGGCAAGTTGTTATTTTTGATGTAGACTCAAAGGGACAACTCAAGAAAACAGTTGACGCCCGCCCTTTACTTTTTTTTGCTTTGATTATTTTAATTGCCGAATGGCCAAAAGCACTTTCAGGCAACCAATTTTGCAGTCAGCTGGTGAGCTGATGAACTGATGGCCCGTTGCCACACTGTGTGCGTATATTGGATAGGAAAAGAGTTGACATTTTAGTGGTTGCAACGTGGCGTATGAGTGATATTTCATGTCTGAAATTTTATGCAGACAAAGGTGGAAAACACCCCCCACCCACCACGCTCGTAAAGCAAAGATGTTGCTGTGTGTATGTATGTATCTTTTATGATTACCATAAACTATTTACACACAACTTTAATAATCTTTGTGCGTGCAGCGGCAAGCAAAATGTTGGCAAGTATTTTATCCACTCCAAAGGATTTATGCTGTCAGGATCGTCTGGGGGCTTTTGGGATACGTGTAGCAGAGTGTGCGTGTGTGTGTGTGTGGGTTTGTTTGTCTATCTTGGCTCTGTGTTGACGCTGCCATACGGGTAGAACCAAAGTTTGGTAACACAAACAACTACTCGGGCGTATAATTGCCATTAAAGTGCGCTTAAAACGAGCTGAGAGACCCTCCAAAACGAGCTCTGCCCCTCCAGCATACGTATCAATATTTCACAACCTGCCCCTCGGGTTGATGGCGTAGTGGTGGTGCGGGGGTTCTGTGTGGCAATTAAGTGTTGCAACTTTTGGTCGTTGAAGGCCCCAGCAACAGCTGCCAAATGAACTAACCAAAAGCCGTTGGGATGGCCAAGTGCTCATCAAAAATGTCTCTAATTGAAGTCCATTGACGTGAGCTTGAATATCAGTTTTGTGAAGGAGACTCAGGCCTCAGCTTAAGCTTCCGCCTCTCTGCTATTTTTCATATACTGGAGAGAGAGAGACAGACAGACAGACAGTGAGAGACTTTGATTGACAATTTTGTGCTGAGAAACTGCAGGGGATATGATTACCTTTGGCTAGATGTCATCAGACACAATGCTCTGCAGAGCGCAGAGTGTTCAGTGCCCAGAGGCAGCTTCAGTTGACAGAGTATTCAGTTGAGAAATGAAACTAAATATTGCCATTGAAATGGCAAGCAGCAAGCAGTGCCAGCAACAGCGCACCAGCATCATCGGATCATATTTCAAATCCACAAAACGTGTCCGTCCAGGCGGATGAGCTGCAGTTGTCGTTGTCATTGCCATTGCAGCTCAGCTGCAGCGACAAAACACACACATAATGAGCAAAAATGTTTCAAATCAAAAGCCAACAAAAGCAAACGCTAGAATTGAGTGGCTCGACCATTAGATACCTGGTACTCCCCGAACGCTGCCTGCTCAACTTTGTCTGTTGGTCATTGCCTTGGCTGCAGCTGATTTAATTCCACTTGCAACTAGCAATTGGTAGCTAGGACACAGCTAAGCAGCTGTGGCAAGTGGTAGCTGAATGAGGTCAAGCACGGGTCGAATATGCTTTCTTTTCTAACTTTCGTTGCAAGCAAGTTTTGGGCTATGAAAACTCTTGGCACAATAAACAAATGTGCCGGCCAGAGAGGAGGAGAGAGAGCGGCAGCCAAGAGCCGTTGACATGCTGACAGCACATTATTTACCAGCCAACGCCAAGGCACAAAATTATGAACTCTGTGGCAATATGGCGGCGGCCGTGCAATGAGCTGAAACTACCGCCCCAAAATATATGGTAGAAAACTCTGCCTCATATATCCGTTTTTAATAAATTAGTTTGCTATTTTGCCACGCCCCGGGAGCTGCGCGGAGTGCTGCACATTCACCTGCTTCGCACAAGCTGCTTCGAGTGCCATAAAAGCCAACTGCAAAGTGCACAAGCAGCCAAGTACATGCTACATAAGGATTCACAGTATGTATCGCATAGATACACAGATACGTTGCACTTCCGTTGCGCAACTACAGTCGTTCTGCTGAAACAAATGTCTGTCTGCACATGCGACTGTCTGTGCCCCTCGCTCAGGCATTGGCCCGTGAATCCGTTGTGGGGGGATAAGAGATACTTTCTTTTAAGCTGGCATATAATTTCAAGCGATTAAACCACAAAGGATTTGGCTAATAATACGCCCAATGGGAATGCAGTTTCATACTAATTTAAATATATATTTTTAGTATATTTAATAGACTTTCCATTACATCTACCATCTGTGGATGATCTACAGCTCACCCTGCATACAGATTCAAGCAAACATTAAGCAATCTTTATGGCCAATCATGGCTTATTTCTACGGCCAAAAGCCACCTTTAAGCCTGATACTTGTCCTGTACTTTGTAGCAAGCAATTTTCCGGGCTCGCGCGCACAGCAATGGCAAATTGGTAACTGCATATGGCCGAACGAAAGCCAGCCCCCATGTGCGGATAAGAAAAAAAAACACACACACAGACGATGTGTAAATCATTTGAGCAAAACGTAGACATAATCTCGGCGTACTGCACACGTGCCACACGGCTTTTATTGTTGTCCGTCTGTCTGTGAGTCGCTCCCTTTGTCCCTTTGTGCCCTGCCTGTCTGTGTGAGCAGCCTCCTTTTGTCCCCTTGACTGTCTATGTTCCCAGGCAAAGACCCTAAAAAATTCATAACATGTAACTCCGCATATCCCGAAAATCCACACCCAAATACGGTGGCGACAATATGTGTGTGTGTGTGTTTGTGTGTGTGTGTATGCGGCGCCCATCATCAGCCATCAGGCACTGAGCCACCGCCATCTCGCTGAGTGGCCGCCTTACGGGGCAATGATATGCCGGCAGTGTGCGGCGGGGGATAAAAGTATCATTGCTTTTAGAGAGAGAGACAGGGAGAGAGAGAGAGTGAGTCCTCTTCGCCGGCCTCTTTTGGTGTTTCTCCAGAGCCCCAGCCAAGCCATTGCGGCCACAATAAAATTTTCTTATTCCCATTATATAGACATTGTTGTATGCTGCTGGCAAGCTTGCTCCTACAACGAGAACATAAGTATTATATACGAAATGTTTATACAGAATTATGTAGGGGGGGGCCGCCTGTCAAAAGCCAAGCAATCAATGAAAACTTGCTTAAAGGAAATAAAATCTGTTTAATGTGGCTGAGTGCATTATTTTGAGAGGACACAAAGCCAAAGAGTTGTGTGTGTTGTGTGCAGCACAAACACTTCACAAAAAAATCATATTTTAGCCAAACTTTTGCAAAAATATTTATATAAATAGCTGAAGTGAACCGACCGACCAACCGACACACAACTTTACGGGAATTATAAATATATTGCGACTACAATTTGGAGAGAGAGCTCGAAAACTTTCATTATGCAAAAGTTTTTTAATAAAAGTGCAAACACAGTTGCAGCTACCCCGCCCCGCCTGCCCACCATACATGCAGCAAACGCAGCCACATGCCACACATGGGCAGGGCAGGGCAGGGCAGGGTAGAGCCGTTATTAAAACCAACTGTTGTGTTATTTTTTGTCTTGTTTCCTACGAGTCTGTTGGATCAGCTGCTTATTTAATAAAGCAAACATTTGCCACAATAGAAGTGGCGCTTCGGAAAATTCGCATATCAAATTGATAGAAAAAGGAGGAAGGATTAATGGTGTGGGCTATCTTTTTCAAGTGTTAGCAATAACTAGTCTCAACAATTTAAAAAAATACTAGATATATGTATAATGATTTTTTTTTAAGTTCAAGCTTTTATTTAATTTTTATTTATGTCTATTTTATTTTATTTTATTTTATAAATTTTTTTTGAAATATGAATACTTTCAGATAAATAATCAACGTTCTTGTTTTATAATCTCCCAAATTTTTTGCGATTGACAATTGGTCGGAAAATACACAGAAAAGTGGAAAAAAAAACCACACTACATACATATATCATAATACAGAATTATATCCCATACTTGGAGGGGATGTTCGGTTGGTTGTGTCATTGTCAGCCAGCCTCAAATTAAAATTAATTAATTTTGTGGGCAAACACAAGGCAAATTTGCCTGAAACTAAAAAGCCACCACACAGTTTCACATTATCATTTCCATTGTACATAGATGCGAAGGAGGCTGGCTGGCTACCCAACTTTGCAACTTTGCAGTTCATTAAATATCACACATACTCGTACGTACGTACATATAATAAATGACATATGTTTATGTCAAAGTAAAAATAATATTGCGGCAAGACACAAAAACGGAGTGGAGAATGAGTCTAATAAAGTTAGCAAATGAAAATCATAATAATAACTAAAATGCTTAATTTAACATAAAAAAGTGTAGTAAAAATATTCACAAGTAAGCAAGGGCCGCAGCCTTAGATACCCTTTGCAGATTTACAAACTCATGGAGATGCCCTTTCCCTTGGATTGCAAAACATCTCCTGAAAGCGATAGTATCCCCCCCTCCACAAGGGGTAAGCAAGAAAGACTGAATAACAGCAAAACAAAAAGAAAAGCATAAAAAAGGGAAACCGGAAGCGAGTCCAACGTACGAGTACACTGTAAAGCGAGTTGCCACCAATATTACGTATACGCACGCATGCACATGTGCGACGCGACAAGGCAAATACTTTTTGTGTATGCAAAATAAAGTACTTGAAAAGTCACTTAAAGTGTGTCGCCGGGTGGAGCCCCGCCCCTCTTACTGACTGGTGGAGCGGCATAAAAAGCGTAAAAAATGTTAAATGATAAATAAAATTTACAACCGCAACAACAAAGCCACCAAGCAACGACAGAGGCAACGACAACGTTGCTGCTCAGCCATATGTGGCAAGCAGCGAGAAGTTTTCCGTCTCCACCGCACACTCCTCTCCACTTCAGCGAGCGACATAATAAAATGCAATTTAGACATCAAAAATACACAGTAAATGGAGCAAGAGTAGCGCGCGGCAACTCGAAAGTGGCAGGCAGCAGGCAGCGGCAGCAGCTCCAAGCGACGGAGCCACAGACAGCCGCGTGACTGACACTCGAGCGCCAAAAGGACCACATCCGCTAGCTCCAAACTGCAAACAGTGTCGTGCCACATAGGGACAAAGGACGAGCCAACAGGGATGAGTAGGCGAGGAGAGGCTGTGCGTGGCCAAGGCGCAGTGGGAAAGGAAAGGATTGCTGGCAAGCAAAGCAAATATACGGCATACGATATGTTACTGTTGCCTTTCGTTGGGCTGCCACAAATGTTTCTGGCTTGAATTGGCTTTGGTTAGTATTCCTGGTGGAAAGATTACTTACAGTTAAAGTAGATCTCTGCACAGCCAGGCTCTGTCCGATCAAATTTTTCCATGGCGTTGCCATTAGTTTCACTAGTTAATATTTCGTTTTAAATTAAAGTTTTCTAAACAGATTCTGCTTCTTGAATGCTAGACAATTGCAGAACTGGACCAGGATTCAGTTTGGATGTGCAGCCAGAAAAAAACAAAAGCATCGCTGGCACCTACCACGGGACGGGCAACGGGAAATCAAAGCAGAACTGCAAAAAGCGGCGACATGCCAGCGCGTAGCGGAACAACAAAGGTGTGCACTTAATTTAATTA
This sequence comes from Drosophila obscura, assembly GCF_018151105.1. NCBI lineage: Eukaryota > Metazoa > Arthropoda > Insecta > Diptera > Drosophilidae > Drosophila > Drosophila obscura. The sequence goes on along the minus strand of NW_024542736.1, from coordinate 1,032,466 downwards.
GACCCAGGAAACCCTGGAGTGCAAGGGTTGCTCCGGTACGGTACGGTACTGGTACTGGTACAGAAAGAGTCCGAACTGTCGATGTAATGGTCTGGAAATGGCATTTGGCAGAACCTGGTAGAGGAGAGAGCAGCGAGAGCCTTTTGTGAAGATGAATTTCATTTCATTTAACACAAATTTCATTGTGTTGTGTGCGCTTAAAGTGAAATTAAATAAATGAGCATGGCAAAGGCGGGCGGGAATGGCATGGAGTTGTCGGAGCTGGCGGTTTATGTTCATGATAAATGCACCGTAAAATCACTGCTAAACAAGTATGATGGCATTATGGTGGGCATTTCAGCTGCACGATACCCGTTAGTTGGGCATCTTATTGAATAATCAAATTTATTATTCATTCAAAAAGAGTTGGAAAACGAGACTTTCGAGAGCAACTACATAACTTTAAATAAGCTGAAAATCCTGTTCTACTGCACAAATATTTATTTCAATAAAGATTCATTTTTCTTTAAATCTGTAAATAAAAGAGCTCGCAAAAACACTTTTAGGGTGTCTGAAAATAAAAACAAAACAAAATCAAATGCTTTCTCTTGATTTTGCGAACTTCTGCATGTCTGTACATGCATACATATGTATGTATGTATGTAAGTACATTTGTAATTCGTTCTTGTGCTCGAGAGATAAGCTTTGCAGAGGAGATACGAACCGATCTCTCTCTCCCCACACACCACACACCACACACACACCGAAATGTGTCTCTCATTGCTGTTGTTGTTATTGTGAGAACGCAAACGCGTTCAATCGTGCTCAACCGAAAGCACGCAAGAGAGCACCACACCAAGCGCAGGTAGAAAAGAAGTTCGGGTCCGTGGAAGATAAGAGATCGTGTGCTTGGCTCGGGGGTGCTGCAGTGCGCAGATCTCAATGAAAACATTTGTTTACGATTATTTACAAGCTCGGCTGCTGCTGTTGGGAGTTGTTCAGTGGAAGATAAACGAAGATCGCATGTGCTTGATTTTTGCACTGGCAAACTTTAGTAGATTAATATCTGCCAATACCCCATTTTGTCTGCTTATGTCAACACAAGATACCCTTTTTACTACAGGGTATTCTTATTTAAAAAAAAAACCGCCTCCCCACCCAACCATACCTCTCTTGCAACGAGCTTCGTGTATGTTTCTGTTTCTGTTTCCGTTCGTGTTTGTATTTTAATGCAAATTGTTGTAATGTTAAATGAGTCACAAAATTGTTGAACGTCACGAGGATTAAATGAATTTTAAAACTCAAAACGGCATTGAAAATGGAATACGAAATGTACTGTGCTGTGCAGTGCAGTGCTCAAAACTGCATAACGTTGTTCGCTTTGGTTGCTAAATGTGGGCTGGGAAAGGGAAAGGGAATGGAATGGGATGCGTAATGTGCTTATAATTATAACAAAATAAACGTGTGCACTGAATCCAAATGAGTGTAGAGATAGAGATTCATTTATGTAGATCCTACCACCAGCTCTTGACCTTGTGCAGGACTGTCTTGAAGACGGGCACCTTCACGGGGAATGGCTTGGGCACCTTAATGGGCACGTACTTGACCACATGGTAGGGCACATGCTTCTCCACGGGTATGGGTATGTGTTTCTCCACGGGCACCGGCACCACACGCTCCACGGGCACCTTCAGCTCCTTCTCGTAGGGCACCTGTATGGTCTTGGTGATTGGTATGTGGATGGGCACAGGCTTGCGTACGGGTATGATGACTGCATGGGAAATGGGTATCTTGACGGGCTTCTCCACGGGCACATGCTGCTTCTTCACATGCTTCACTGGCACATAGTTGATGATATCCACATGATGCGAGTGATGCGAGTGACCCCCCTGGCCACCGTGACCACCACTTGGCGACTCAGCCAAGTAGTTGGAGCCCTGCTCCTGGCCATCTCCGGGATGCTCCTCAAAGTCATCGCCAGATCCGCTCGATGCAGATGATGCCGATGACGATGCCGCGCCAGAGGCGGATGTCTCTCCGTGGGGACTAAAGTAGGAGGAGTGCTGCTCTTGGTGTTGCTGCTGTTGCTGCTGCTGGTGCTGGTAGAGCTGCTCCTGCTGCTGCTGCTGCTCATCATAGCCGGAATTCTGCTCATAATGTGGCAGGAAATTTCCCATTGAAATTTTCTCGTAGGCATACGGCTGCGATTCATGCTGGTGCTGCTGTTGCTGTTCCTCCTGCGATGATAATGCCCATGATCCATAACCCTGCTCAGTGCCGCCGAATCCGTAGCCAAACGCGGGCAGGAATCCACCATTGTGCGATGCAGCTGGATAATTGTAAACAGCAGACGCCTGCTCCTGATGCTGATGGTTTTCCAGACTGCTGCCATAGTCATGGGCCGATGCTGCAACAGCCGCCACGGCTGCATCCTCATTGTGTTCCTCGTAAATCGGTATCTCGTGCTTGGACGACCCAAGTGCCAGGGCCTCCGTGTGGGTGGGCGCCACTGAACCGTACCCGTTGCTAATGTGACCCAAGCCCGATAGACTTGTGAGTCCATTAAGCACTGCCGTCAGGCCATGGCCAGCCAACGAGGCAGAAGCAGAGGACGAGGACGAGCCGCCTCCTTGATGGCTGCGACGCTCTCCTGTGCCGTAGCTTTGATGATTTCCATTATGCTGCTGCCTCACCGCTGACGCTGACTGTGACTGATGCTGACTCATGGGCAGCCATCGATTGTCATAAAATGATGCCACATTGTTCCCATAGCTGCTGGCAGCTACACCCGTGCCCATCATCGATGGCGGCGCATTCCGGGCCATTGTTGTTGCGCCGACAATCGTCAATATGGTTGTGGCTGCTGCAATGAGCGGCATCTGCTATTTGGGTAGACACAAAAAAAAACGATTTAATAAGCAAAACACTTGGGAATGCCAAAGGATCCATTTTGCATAATGTAATCCATTCCCTCTCTCACTCCCACTCACTCACCAAATTAACGTGCGCCATTTCTGGGGTCCTTTTGCTGGGATGGGTGTTGCAACCTTGATGACTGCTCAACTGCAGCACTGGCAATGTGGCTCCGTTTGGTTGGGTAGCGCGTTTTTATATGGCCAGCACCTTTCCTCGGAGTAGGACAAAACGGACAGGCCAGGCCAAGCCAGGCTAGTGTTTTTCCATTACACAAGCACAAGCAACAGCTCCAACTTTGGGTTCAGCTTCAGCTGCAAGCTTCATTGTGGTTGATAGACCGCTGAAGCTGGCCAAAAAGTGAGTGTCTGCCATTTGTTGACCTGCCATTTCTTTCGCTCGTTCGCTCTCTCCCTCTCTCCCGCTCCCGCTCCCGCTCTCTCTCTCTTTTTTTGCATTTATGAATTAAGTTACGCGATCAATTCAAATCGCACAAAATCCAACAGGAAAATGTTGTATCCAAATAGTAAAAGAAAACCGGCTAGACCATAAGCACTTGGCACTGGCACTGGCACTGGAGGAAAACAATAAAGTTCAAAGTCATTTTCCATGACAACAGCCCAGTACAAGGAATTAGATTGTGCCTGGCACGCGCCTTCATCTGGTTTCAGCTTCATTACGAATTCGCCATGATCACGATCACTCTCCGCTTCGCTTAGCTTCGCGTTTCGTTGTGGCCTTCACAAGCACACAAATAAACAGCCTGCATCCCGTTTAGCTCCAGCAGCGTCGCCTCTGTGGTGCAGTGAAGTGAAGTGCAGTGAAGTCGAGTGCTCCAGGTCTCGTCAGCGTTTTTGAGTGGAGTAAAGTCGAGTGCTCCAGGTCGTCCAGCTTCATCAGCGTCTCGGAATCGAGTGGAGTATTTTGTGACGGAAGTGGTCCAACCGCTTTGGAGCTCACTCAGAGCAGGCGGACAGTAGCTGGCTGCTAGAACTAAGAGTCAAGAGCCGAAGTCTGCGACTACACCCAAGAGAATTACATAGAGTCTCCCGTAGTCCATCGCTCCGGTTGCTAATGCCTACACTTAGAAAAAAAAATCATTGAAATTTTAATATTTTAAATTCGATTTTGACATTAATAAATAAATATTGAATTTAAATATATCTCATACTAAAAATAAATATACTTCATAATTAAAATTAATATACATCATAATTAAAAAAAATTAAAATTTATTTTTAAATAAATTTATAAATAATTATTAATAAATCTTAAATTTAAATATACTTCATAATTAAAATAAATATAAATAAATAATTTCCAGAAATTTAAAATATTAAATGAAAAAAATTCTTTTTAATTTAATATATTAAATCAAAAAAATAATTTTTAATTTAAACTATTCTTTGTGTGCCAATTTGTGTCTTTTTTAATTTAAATATTTTGTGTGCCACTTTCTCAATCATTGCACTTGCAGCACTTTTTTTGTAGGCTGAGCGAAGCTGGCAGCTGGGGGACTCGCACTGCACTTTTTTCGGTCATTTTCCCATCGACCTGCAGCGCTCCAACCTTAAGCTTTTCCATTTTCCATTGTCTCTGAGGCTGGCCATTGCCTGCACCTTTTTCCCGAGACCCCCCGCACTTAAAAAAAAGGTTAGTTTTAATTGTTTAAACAACTTTGTGTGTGTGTGTTTTTTTTTTTTGGTACCATTGTTCAGATTGGATTGCTCTCCTTTTTTGGGGCGTGGCAGTGGGGTGCGGGTCAGGGTGGGGGTCTAAAAGTGAACGCCTTTTAAGTGCACCTGCAGACATGATGCTGCTGATTATATTTTTCTTGGCAAGCGTAACAGCTCGTTAGTATTTTCAAGTGATTTTCATTTATTTTCTCTGGTAGGAGAGCCGAGTGGAAAGGCAAAGAAAACGAAGGCCAAGATGGAAGGCCCAGGCCAGACATTTGAAAAACGTCCAAGACGGAAGGCCCCGGGCTGCAGAAGGAAGTGTACTGGGTACTGGGTACTGGATACTGATTTGAAAGGAAACAAAAATTTCGCTGTTCAGAGAGCGGTGGGGGCCCTCTTATCGTGGCAGTCACTTTTCCTGGCTCTGGCCTGACGCTGGCCTGGCTATTATTTTTTTAATGCAAAATTTACGCTTACTTCATTTCAATTGCAATTACATGATGCCATTTTCTCTGCTGCAAATGCAAAAGTGATGTAACTCTGAGAGGAACGGTGGCAAGGCGGTGGCAAGGCGGTGGCAAGGCGGTGGCAAGGCGGTGGCCAGGCCAGGTCTGAATATTAAATAAAGAAAATAAATGAGGAGTGCCACACAATCCTTGCCTCCACAGAACCAATCAATAACTCTGATCCATACACACACACACACAGAAATATCAACAATATAAAATCGCTTTTTAAATACTGCATTTTCCTCTGTATTTTATTTGTTTTGTCTTTGTTTTGTGTGTGTGTGTGACACAGATGCCGATCCATATTCAGATTCAGATACAGATACAGATATGGAAAGAGCTACAAATACATATGCAGCAACGGATACAGATGCAGAAACATTCGTATCTGCATCTGATGCAAATGCATCATAAAATAAATAAAAGTATTTCATATTTTTGCTGGCCCTCCTCCGCTCTCTCTCTCTCTCGCTCATTCTGCTTTTGAGCCGTTTTAAAAACTCTAAAAATGCCGTGTAATATTTTGCCAGGCCCGTATGTATGTATATTTTTTTTTTGTTGACCAAAAAGAGAGCAAACCAAAATATAAAATGCATTTGAAGTGCACAATCGAATGGTGCATGCGGTGGGTGCAAAGGCATACACTAATGCGGATGTGAATGCGCTCCGCTCTGCTCCGCTCATGGGTGTGTGTTTACATTTGCATTGTATTTATGCACACTATTTTATTGTTGTTTATTAAAACTTTTAGGTGCGGATCAAAACAAATTCTATAGGAATCTTTCTCTCTCTCTCTCTCTCTCTTTGTGTTTCTGTCCAAGTGAAAGTCCTAAAACAAAATGGGGGAAATATGCACAAATATGTAGCATTGAATGAGTGGCGACAAAAAACATTGCAACGCATTGAATTCTATACATCTGGATGAGATCTTTTCAATTGGGGTATCCGGTACCCCCTATGGGTTGTGGAACATGCAGTTCGGATCCTACAAAACGCTGACTTTGATAAATGACGAGGAGCAACAAACCACCCACCAACCCATTCCATGCAGCCATATCAAGCGATTCTGCACGTACATGCGGGTATTTGTTGGCATTTAGTTTTTGGGGGTTTATTGCACTCCACCGCAATAACCAGCCCGCCCAGTGGGTATATTAAACAAAAACTAAATACCACAAAAGGCAGATCATATAACAATTTGTTTGCTTGTTCTTTATAATGCCAGAATGGGGGGCATTGTTACTTTTTTTTTTTTAAAAGTTGGCAAAGCAAAAAGAAACACATTTAATAGTAAATAGTAAAAACAAAGCACAGGTCCATCTAGTTTTTTATGTACATATATATAAATAAATGATATATGTATATAAATCTATCAACTTTGGTATAGAACTTTCTTCGACACTCCCGAAATGGTGTTTTGTTTTTTGTTCATTGTGCGAAAAAGCTGCCATAGATGGATCGACCTGCTAAAAGAATTCTAGGTGTTCCAAGCTTGAGTTTTGAATTTAAAAGTGCTGCAGCTCGATAAACTTTATGATTTGCTGGCTGGTTGCCTTTTGCTAATGCCGTAGGGCAATAATGCAATGATTGGTTTCTAGTCAAGTAAATAAACGATTTTTTTGTGATTTTTCCAGCATTCTTGGGCGTGCTCTTACGGGGAATTTTTGTATGTATCTGGCAGGTTGTTCCATGCTGCGCCTTCCAATGGTTTCTCTGTATATTTGACTAATCCCTTGCATGCCCCTCCAACCCTTTGGGCCGTGCTCCACATGAGGTATACTTAACGGAAATTAACTCCACTGCTAAATGTGCCTTCGGAGACTCTCCGCAACGGGAGAGAGTAACTGAGGAAAAAAAGGGCACCAGAGTGAGAGAGCGAGAGAGGAGGGAGAGCCCAAACTAAATGCGTCGCTTGTTCTACAAAATTAACTGTTACATGTTAAGTGCCATAATTTGTATAAGCTGCCACATGCCACATGCCACAGTGGCATGTACACACATACACACATATCCAAACGCACCCATGTCCATAGTGTGTATCGTATTATTAAAAAGAGACCAAATGAAAAAAAAACTAACGCCTCGCCCCCCCGTGCTTGCGCCTGCCACATTGCGTGTGTCTGTGTGTGTGTGTCCCCTGAGTGGCAGCTGTGGGGCAGGGTTGACTTTTCAGTTGGGCCCTCGGCTGCCCCCCTCATTCTATGCGACTAACTAATTAAGATAAGTGTGTCTGATTTTCATATTAATGGGGCACAAACGCAACCCATTGTGGCGCTCTTATCTTAAATGTTTGGGGCAAAGCAAAAGCAGAGAAGCAGGCAGCAGCAAAGCGTCAAATGTTGTGGTGGATATCCAGTAGTTTCCCCCCTCCTCTACGCCCTTTCGTCTTCTCACGAATCAGATTTTTCCCCAGCAGTAACATGAAACAGCGAGGCGTGTTGCAGGGTTGCCGGGCTGTGGGTTGCCGGGTTGTGGGATGTCAGGATGTCTGGGCAGGATGAGGCGCTCCTGTAACGGACGTGGCTTACATGAGCATGTGTTTTTAAGCCTCGTTGGGCACCAAACAATTAATATTGCGCTCCGCCCACAACCGCGCCCCCAAGCAAGCAAGGGGGCAATGAGCAGCCACGAGCTAAGCAGGAGGGAGAGGGTGGAGGAGGGTCTAAGCACAAATCAGCCTCCTGTGAAATGTGAAGCATAAAAGCGAGCGCTGGCATCAGCAACAACAGCAACCGGAAACGGAAGCGCACAACTCTTTGCGCGAATTAATCACACAGCCACTACAACTACAAGCAGAGCAGGAATAGCAACAGAAGCGGGGAGGGGGGCAAGGAGCAACTTCAAGGGGCAAGAACATAAGCAAGAACAGGGAGGCAGGCCAGTGGCAGGGCCAGCGGCAGGGGCCACAGCAAAATCAGCAGCGGGACAACATGGAACATGGACACGCATATAAAATGGGTGCTGGTCGGAGCTGGTAGGGGTGGGGGGGCTGTTCTTACAGCTAATATTCCATTTCATGAGGCTCAGCATAAGCATGGTACAGTGAAGCTAAGCCAAGAACAGCACTCTTTATGCTTCAGCTATATTTATCCTTTATTTATCCAATATTTATCCAGCTACGTTGCTGTGTTTACACTTCTCCTTTATCCACTGGCATCGATTTGGCATTTCTAATTGCAAATCAAATTTGAATGGAAGCATTCCCTGTGGGAACGGTTCTCACTGTGGCACAGTTCGAGTGCGGTCACTAAACTTATCCACACTACCCCATACCCATAGCCAGCACCCCCTGGGCACCCCTCTACCCAGCGACAGTGGTGCATGGAGCTAATTAAATATGCGTGCTTTACCTCAATGCCCTGGCCGCACTGGGGCCTTGCGTGCCCCACGGCGTGGCGGCTCAGACCGTTGGCCCTTCCCATCGGCTGCCCCACCCGTACTGTACATCCCCATACCCCCACCCTTTGTCCCGTACGCCAGTTTATGGCCGAGTTCCCCCCCCTTTTTGCGTATCTCTGTGTGAGTAGTGCCTATGTCAGTGGGTGGGGAGTGGGGAGGGGGGCGCCTTACATATTTGTTAATCATTTTACGTGCGCCTTGCCCTGCCTACACCGCCGCAACGCAGCCGAGCGGTTTATTGTTTTTTAAAACGTGGGCGTGGCCAGGGTGAGTTCGGGGTTGGAGGGAGGCAATTTAACGAGCGGCGGTGGCTGCGACGACGGACGTTGGGGCCGCCCGGTGAAGCCCGGGCCGCTCTTTGTGATGTAAATTAAATAAACATGATTTTTATATGATTTTCGCAGTGCACTGTTCCCGTTCCCGTTCCCATTCCAGCGTGGTCCTTGAGCAAGTGTCCTGTCGTGCCAGTTGCTTGGGGTGTCAATTTTATGGGCCGTCAGTCATTTGGCCAAAAAGCAACAACGAGCGACCGACGCCTTCCTTCGAGTGTAATTTAATTGAATAATTAAAATTTTTATTGCTACCGTGTGTGGGTGCTGCCCACTCTCAAGGAGCGAGAGAGAGAGAGAGAGCGAGCGAGAGTGAGTGAATATGCAAAGCGTGTCATTTTAATTTACGAGCATGACGTTCGGCAACAGTCAGATAATAAACACGCTCGGGCATGGGCGGCGTTATATGTACATACACTTGCAGTGTGCCATCATATCCATGTCCAGCCATGACATCCCGTCACGCAAACCACCAAAGTTCAGCCGCCAACTACACAGCAAAGCTAGCAATTATTGTGCTCAAGGAATAATGATAATTTCAATCGTAAAACTTTATAGCAGATCCCAGTGGATCCCTATGGCCCCGCCAGTCACACGTTACCCGAAGAATGACGATTCAAGCAACAACAACAAATTAATTTTGTGCAAGACTTCAAAGAGTTCTTCTCCAGCTATCTGATTGCGAGTATGGAGGGGCTTATCTGCTGGCTTCTGGAGAGCCGATGATTTTGAAGAAGATGTACAGCCACATTGGGCACGGGGGAGTGCAGCTGTTGTGCGGCGCAGCGACCTAATCCACAGCTGCTTGTCGTCAGCCGCCTACCTGCTTGCTTGTAAATACGTATGTACATATGTACAGTCTTCGATAAAGCTCTGCACTGGCTTGCTACTTAGCGCGCTCTCTCTCTCATTCTAAGCTCGCTCTTCACTTTCTACTGTGAGCTTATCTATGCCGACCGAAGCTGCGCTCGGTGAGCGGATCGACTTTGGACTTTGAACTTTGGATGTCACGAATTAAAGAACATTTATCATATGTATTTATTTGGCTGGAATAACTTATAGGGCGATAAGGGCAGCAAACTAGTATACCCAGAGATGTGCAGAGAATTATCGCTAGTGGGAGGTTCTTTCTTGCATTTTTTTGCGTGGATGGAGAGGAGGGTTTTTAGGTTAGGTTTAATTTCGATACAATTAATTGTGCTTGCCAAAGAAATATAATTCTTTGGAGGGAGTGCTTTAAGTTATAAAATACATAAAAGATAAAGCATCTATCTATCTACATATGCATCTTCCCATCATTGAATCATTTACGCAATGCCCTCGGCCATCGGGCATTGCTAGATTGCTTGCTCATATTTAATACATAATTTACTTGGAAATTTCAGCTATTTATAACCCATATTTGTGCCACATAAACTAGTAAGCTGCGGTTACTATAGCGATAAAGACATTCCATCGGAGTGCCATTTGGCCATTTTGTTGGCCAGGTTAACAACCAAACTCCCACAAAATGTCATCAGAGACGCAAAGACTATTAAAAAGTCCACTAGAACAGAGTCGCTTGCCCCATTGAATGAATGCCAAAGACCAGTCCCCCGGAATACTCATTGAAGTTGAGCTGATTATGGCTCCTGTAGCTCCTGTAGGTGGGTCCTGTGGGTGAATTTTGCAGCTGTGGGAGTGGTTCCTGGAAACGAGCAGCTAATTTAAAATGTAGTCAAAGGGGAGTCGTCGCTATTTATAGTCATTACCATGAGGCATTCAACGCAGTCGTTAACTGCCTGCTGAACGCATAAATTAGCAATTGATTTTTGCTGCATTAAATATTAAACATACAAGTGGCCCATGGCAGGGGCAGGGCAGTTGCAGGGGCGCTCTTCAAGGGTTGACTTTAAGTTGCTTTTGACCATGTTCAGGACTCAAGATAAAACGCTGCAACTTTTTAACACCCCTGACAATTTGAACTAACAGAAAGTTCGAAATGTTCCGCTGCTCATGCACTTGGCAACACTTTGGCTGACTTCTAACCCCCCCGCAACCAGCCACACAGGCACCCAGCAGACCCAGAGCCACTTTCTTGAGCTTTAGTTAAGGATTGTGCCCAACCAGTGTGCCCGTACATACACTTTTTTATTGCCACATTGTGCGTAGATTGTTCTGTGTTTTTTTTTTTTTTTTTTTCGGCAAAATGTTACATAATATCTATAAACGTAATTGGATATGTGGATGGGCGAAACTTTGAGCTGGACCTCCTCGCACGTCTGTGGCTCCCGGCGAACAATTGGCAACAATTGTAGCCATGCCACAGAATGGCGGCGGCACAGCCATAAAAAGTTTTTATGAAAATTTTGGCTAAGAGCGCGCCAAGGAATTAGGCAATCAATTTACCAATTACGCCAGTTCAACGCATGTAATGCGATAAGTGGCCACCGCCCCCACACTCTCCTTTGAGTGGCTGTGTATCTGTGTCCATTGTACAAGTGTATTCAACGCTTGTTGGGCTCCTGAATTGTTTCTGCTGGGGGTGCTGCTGCTGCTGCTGCTGTGAGGGGTTTTCCGCTTCCAACTTTAGCAGCATGTCAAGTTTGTCAGTATGGCTTCCGACAACAGCTGCCGTTACTCTTGGCCCTGACCACCACTTCACTCCACACACACTTCTCCACCGTCTGTGAGAGCACTCTGTGCTGCAAAAAGTTTCTGGTAAATTTCATGCGTTAAGCCTTTTGACAGCTGCACCAATTTCAAGTATTTTTCTTAATTTTTCCCAATAAATTTTTGCTCTTTGCTTTTTGCGGTGAAAAGTTGAAAGTGGCCACAGCGTAAGGCTGTAGATGGTTTTCTCTCTCTCGCAAAACTTTGGTTTAATGCTTGCGCATTTTATGAACCTGGTGGCAGTGGCAGTGTGCAAGTGGCGCCACGCCTCCAGCTTGGACGTGACGACTTCCCACAGAGAGCTCTAGCTGGCAGCAGCAACAACTATTTTGCACTTAGTCGCAGTTGAAGCATAAAATTGATTTTTAATTGGAAATTGTTTGCATATTTTGCATTGGTCCACCACCTGATGAAAGTGAGCCAAAGTGCATGTGAGAATTTAGCCCAAAAATGTTAGCAAAAATGAACCAGGAAATGTCCTCGACCATGCAGATACCTGGCTGCTGCATGTGCTTGTAAATTCGACATGTGCTTGAGGGAATATTCGATACATCTTAAATGCATTTCCATATGCTGCAGAGAGTCTGCTGGGAACTCTCTCCCATCTGTCCAAAATGCGAGAAATATGGAGCATACCCTCGGTTGCATTCTACAAGTACCGGGGGTATTAAACACACAGTTACTAACCTCAAGTGAAAATAGCCGGACTTGGAAGTGTACTACAGTGTTTGGCCTGCACTGGAGGGCCAGGCAAGGCAAGGCAAGGCAAGGCTTTAGTTCGATTGAAAGACCTTAGGAATCGCATAAAAACAACACCCAGATGACAGGAAATTGAGTCCTCTCACCCAATTCATGTTTCGTTTAGGGTAGGGGGCTGTGGGGGTGGTCCATTAAAATTGTAAATCAAACAGCCACAACGCAAACACACTGCTCGCATCAAGAGAAGGGCAAAATGCCGGGGGAGGTGGAGCGGGGGGGCAGGACAACATGTTGAACTAGGTCAGAGACCAACCACATAGCCGAAACGCGGTCGGAATATTCGCTGCGGTTGCACTTGCCTCCGTCAAGCATGCGCCGTGTGTGCCATGCCGCATGCCCGAGGCGCTGGCTGCCTGCCCCTTGCGGCGAATTCAGACTGTGTGACTGTCACTGTGGCAGAGGGCTATCAAAAAACCATTGTTGTTGGGTGTTTTGTGGCAGTGTTCTACAGTTTTCCCTTTTTTGTATATCAATTGCATTTTATTTGATGGCCTTTTATTCGTTCATTTTGAAATTTTCGTATTTACCCCGGCGCCCCCAGTGCACCACCCCACCCCGCAGTGCATCGCGTGTCCACAGGCCCCGGGGCTAATGATGCCACTTGCCAGCGGCAGCAGTTACAAAGCAGGCAACCTGCCATGCCTCTCTGGCATTTGTCGTGTCGTGTCCTGGCACTGCCAAAAACCACAAAGACAAAATAAGTATGAGTCCCACACTATGCTTTCAAATTTCGACTACAAGATGCCCCTTCTACGATAACTATAGCCTAGGGAAACAAATTCTAATCTGCTGCTTTGTTGCTTTACTCTGGTTTAAGGCATATTTAATCTTCGTGACAGCAATAAAAATATAAGAAATATATAGAAATATATAAAAATATATAGAAATATATAAAAATATCTGTACATTTTTCTGTGCATCACGTTCCCTTTCACAGAGCCAATATACCCTTTTGTTTCTGCCATCGAATGCAGGGTACATAAATGGGCTGGCTCATGCTGCGACCGCCCATCTCATGTCCTTTGTCGAGCCATGTCTTTAGTCATAACCAAAGCGGAGGATCCGGATACCCACGCTGTCGTTGTTGTTTTTCGGTGGTGGGTCATGTGCATGTAATTATTTTTAGCAAAAATATGTGAATGCAAATATTGTAGGCCTCATTCTCAGGGCAGTGTGCATATTTTATGCACTTTTGCTTTTCGCCTGACAGCAAAATTTATTTGACCGACTTATTTTCCATGTTTTTTTCCTTTCTCTGTTGTTCTGCCCGCATCCAACCCAAGCCACCCCATTTTTGAGCTTAACGAGAACAGCGGCGTTGACAACACAACACAGCGGCAGGCATATTGCTCTTGAGAGTTACAGTCATACAAAAATATCCAACAGTTTAAAAAAAACTTTTAATTACATTTCGAGCAGTAGCAGCAGCAGCAGCACAGTCAAACAGTCACTCACGCCAAATAACGGGTCACAATAATAAAATAAAATACAAATTAAATTACATATGCAAATTTTGTTTGGCGGAAGGCGCGCAAATGAGCAAACTTAATGGCCAACAAATCTCAATCGAAGACGCGACCCAAAAAGGAAAAGTGAAAATATTTGCTCAACAGCAGCAGCAGCAGCGGCAGCGACTTCTTATGCTTGGGATAAGCCAAAATATCCCAGACGCATGTACATATGTATATTTATGTATGCGTATACGTAACGTTGAGACGCTGCAGGAGCTGAGAACTGGCACACGGCTAATGATAATTATCAAGCCAGCACACACACACACACACGCCATGCCTCATAATAAATATTTGAAAATATTTATGCGTAATTTTATTTTTCAATTTTAAGGCAAATGTGTGAAGAGCGTGTGGTGGGTGCGCTTCAGCTTTGTATACCCAGTACTTCCAAGAGTATAAAGGGTATGCTGTCACTGCGGCAAGATCTAAATATTCTACATCAGCATCAATAAATAAACAAATAAAAATAGTAAATAAAATAAATAAACAAATAAAAAAAGTAAATAAAAAAAATAAACAAATACAAATAAATAATGATATATTTAGCTTTTCTATGGTATAATCTTCAACCGCTTTCAGCCCAAAGCGATCCACCCGGTATACGGTATCTTTTAGCCAGAACCTCCCACATGTACTTGCCTGGTTATATGGTCGAGGTGGTGGTGGGGGGAAAAAGGGTTCGCACCATTCTTGGGTAACTTTTAGAGACGCACTTTCGCGCCTTTTGGCAACTTTTGCGTTTTCATTATTTTATTTAATTAGGTAAATGTATGCAGAGGCAGCAGCCAACACGTTCGAGCACGAGTGTCAGTATGTGGATGCGGGGTGGGGGGAGGCGCAACATATGCTTTTGTAATTACAATTACTTTTAATAATGTTGCCAGCCTGTAAATAGGCATCCCGGGTTTCTGCTCATTTTCGTTCAAGAATTTCGTGCTCAAAAAGCTAAGCTTGAAAATTGGCTTTTATGGATAAAGTACAATTTTGGTTTATAAGTTTGCAAAGAGGCGCATTAGAGAGGGTAAGGAAAAATTTGTACAACATTTTTGAATCTACAGTTAAGCCTCCGCTATAGATTGAGATTTTTTAGGGGCCAGTTGGACCTAAAGTTTCTCTCTGTCACTTTCTGAGATCTGGCCGACAGAGGTGCAACGAAGTACATACATATGTACATGTGTCGTTATCAAAAAGGTTTTATCAAAAGTGCTGGTATTTATTAAATAATAAAATCATTATGATAAATAAAGTATACGCCATGTCCGAGTCCGAATGAGCATGGATTTTAACCGAAACATTTCCTTTTTCTTTACATAGATACATACATATGTATGTACATACATACATGTATGGTACACTTAACTACCTCCTTTTGTCTAAAAGACTGTAAACTTACATGTAGAGCTCCCATAATTGTTATGTAGACACCATGTACATGTGTATGTAAATTACGTTAACATGTAAAGTAGATATGATGTAATTAACATGTCGACGCAATGTAAAATGTAGATACCATGTAAGTACAAAATGCTGATGTATGTAAAGTCTACATTGTAGACACACAGATGTTTCCGCCATTTGCAATTCGGGGGAATTAAATAAATTGTTACCATGATTCAATAAAATAAATAAATAAATAATAAATAAATAAAAAAATAATAAATAAATAAAATAAACTATTGAATTGAAAACAGATTAAGCATTATACATACATATGTATGTGTGTACATACATACATATGTATGTACATATAAGTTATAGGAATAAAATATCGCTCTTTTTTTGTAATACTTTTTTGCATGTTTATTAATATTTTTTATTGATTTTTGTATTTTTATACAATGTTTGTTTTTGTTTGTTGTTGTTGTTTAATACATAATTATTCTCCCGCATATACCGCATTTGGTGATACTCTTTTAATGCTCCCGCAAAATCTATAATATGTGTGTGTGTGTGTTTCAACCGCTCCGTACATAATACATAATATATATATATATAGTAGGTATATAAGAATAGCTATACAATTAAGGATAGAAAAAGTGTTCTGTTCTGTTCTGACTTCTGTTAGGCTTACAAATTAGATTGATGTCTTGCAGCAGTTAAATAAAAACAAATTATAGTTATGTCATAGATAAAGTGGATAGGTAGATAGATACATATATAGATAAAGGCATTAAATAGTTACAAATGAAAGTAAGTAGTAGTAAGTTTAATAGTTATGGGGTAAACATATATCGTACAATTTGAAATCACTTTGAGAGCAGCCAAGCCAAAAGTCTCTGCACAAATAAAAAAAAACCAACCCACGCAACCAAAAGATACCTTGAGCTTGCGACTAAAACCAAAAATCCTAAGATCCAAAGATCAAAGGCCAATTTGGAAAAAAACAAACACAAAAAAAAAGCTATTCCCATCACCCTACGTAGCACCACCCCCTTGATAACTCATCTCCAATATCTCAAGCTAGAAAATACTATGCTCATTTATGTATTATGCTATTGCACCACGGGCGGGGTGGGGGGTTTAATATCAATTTCAGCCAATCTTGAGCTATTCAGTTATATACCCATCTGGTTACTGGTCTGGTCAGGTCTGATTTTTCCAGCCTTTACTTTCTGATTGCTGTTTGATTATTTACTAGGCGAGTATGCTGCCGCTTTATAGAAAATATTTTATACAATTTTATCAATTTCAATTTCATGAATTTCTGTTTTGTCAATTTCCTTCCCATATGCATAAAATATGTAATGTAATGTAATGTATCTTGTATCTTTTGAGTAGGCTAGTGGGAAAAAGCGTCTATGTATACATATGTTTATGTATATGCCATATGTTTGTGTGTTGCGTGTGTGTTTTGTGTATATACATCAAAATATTTGTTTAATTTACGCGTACTTGGCATATGTATAGATCTTTCAGTATGTATAGATTTTTGTAAAGAACAGAAATTTCAGATACTTTCACCGCAACACAACAGAAAAGAATATCAATCAATCAGGAGGTACCCTAGTACTAGCACTGTCGGACCTTTCAATATCTCTTTCCCCCCACTCTATCTCTCATCTATCCTTTCTCAGCCGATCTCTTCGCAGATTCCTCTATATATCACTTTCCAGGGGGCTGGGGGGGTTGGGTTGGGTTGCAAACACATACATATGTAAGCAGTAGAGCCGCACGCACGCACGCACGCACACAAAGCCTTAAGTCTAGAATTTTACAATGTTTCATTGTTGCTTTTTTGTTTCTGCTATTTGTGTTGAATATGTGTGTTTGTTGTTGTTGTTGTTCGCTTCAATGTCCGCCGCATGACTAATTTGGGGATGAATGGATGCTGGACGCTGGACGCTTGGACGCTCGTGTGTGGACGCTCAACGCACTCGCGAGGTGGGTCTGTAAGTGGACAAAGATTAGCATGACTCCAACTAGCATATATATCACGTACATTACTCACCTGGGCGATGGGGCTACACCTGACGCCTGACGCTTTGGTGTATTGGGCGCCGTTACTGCCACTCGATTGGTGGGCGTGCGCGACCTTCCTGTTGCTGGGGCAGGCGATGTGGGTGTGGGTGTGGGTGTGCACACCAGACTATAACGCTTCGGTTGCACAATGCGACTGGGCGATCGTGTGCTGCTGCCGCTGCTTGGCTTGCCGGCATCCTGCTGGGCGCTGCTTAGTCTATTTAAACGCGGGGAGGACAAAAGAGACAGAGTTTTGTTGTGGCTTTTAGTGACAGTCTTGGCGGGTGACGGACTGGCCACCACAGTGGCGCCTGTGCGCGTCGATGTGGGCGTAGAACTTCTGTATATATCAAACGTAAACATCATGCAAAAAAATTAAGAAATAAAAATTTAGAACAGATAAATAAATAAATAAATAAAGAAATTTTCAAAGTTCCTTGTGCCTTGATTACTAACCTGCCCGCTGGATAGCTAACTGGTCGCGGTATCCTTGATCGAGGCGCCGAATTGCAGCCCGTCGAATTGGTCGATGTGGGCGTGGAGCCGCCACTCTTGGTCGCCGCCTCACAGGCCAGCTCCTTGAGCATGCTCGAGTCTTTGCTCATCAGTTCCCATTGTATCTGCAGCCGCTTGAAGCGATTGCTCTCGATCTTTCGCTGCTCCAGCACATCCAGCGTTTCGCGTCGCTGCATTGCTGCCGCCATGGAAATGTTGGGCGAATTGGGCGGCGTTGAGAAGCGCTTGGCATCGCCTGTGATGGCCGCGGCCGTCACGGTGGCGGCGGCAGCCGCCTCATCGGTGAACGACACCTTCTTCTGTTGGCTGAGCACGCGACTCACCTCCTTCTTGAGCGCTGCCGCATCGTATTGCACACCCTCGCCGGATGTCTCCAGTATGGAGGCAATTTCCGCATAATACTTCAGTTCGGAGCGCGGCAGGCTGGCCAGAAAGTTCTCGGCTCGTGCCCGTGCGTCCAGATCCTTGCGCGAAAGGCGCTGCTTCACCGCCGGCTCCTGTGCCTGCTGCTGCTGCTGCTGCTGGCTATGCTCCTCCTCCTCAAACACATCGGCCAGCAGCTCATCGGTGGAGCCCAAAGTGTAGTTGTAGGGCGGCTCCTGCAGACTGCGTCGCTTCTCCAGCTTGGACATCTTCTGCGTCTTCTGTCCGCCCTCGATCATGGAATTGCGCTTGGTGCGTGCCTGCGCCGAGTTCGCCTTGCGCAGTATGCTCCTGGGCATGGGCTGTGGTGGCGCTGTGTGCATCTGCTGCTGCTGCTGCTGCTGCTGCTGCTGGTGCTGCTGATCGTACTGGTAGACATACATTTGCTTGAGCGGATCCGCATCCGCGTCCAGTTCGGAGTCGGTGAGCAGCGTGGAAGAGCCCCGATAGCCAGAGCTGGGCTGTTGACTGGACCCGCCCGAGCTGGAGCCCTCGTCCAGCAGCTGGGTGTGGCCATGGCCCGCCTGCGTCTGCTGGAAGTACTTGGCACAGTCGCAGATGTGTGTGCGATTCCTGCGCAGTGGCGGCGACATACAGAACAGCGGACGCTGGGCGAGATCCGCATCCAGTTGTCGCACCAGTTGCTTCACCTCGGGAATGTGCTGCAGCCGACGGCGATACTCCACCGGCAGTAGGGTGGCCAGCGATTGCCAGTCGGCTATGTGCTTGTAGTCCAGCGTCCTCAGCAGCTCATCCTCGTTGATGCTCTGCCTGCTGCTGCTGCTGTTGCTGTTGCTGCTGCTGCTGTGCGGCTTCTTGGCGGCACCCTCCAGCGTCATCTTGTAGTTGAAGGGCGAGAAGATGACGTCTGGGGTGGCGCTTGCGGTCTTCACAAAGCCCAAATCGGGCAGTGCATAGTTCGGATAGATCACATAGATGGGCGCCTGCCGCTGCTCGCCGAGATTGTTCAGCTTCTCCAGGAAGGAGGGCGGCACACATCGGTATCTCTCGCTCAGGCTGCTGCGCGTGGTGCTCAACGAACCGCAGGACGTCTGCATGGAGCGTGTTATCATCTCCGAACTGGACGCACAGGACAGGGGACGTGCGCTGGCAGCCTCTGCGCCACGGCGCGGCACCTGCGTCAGTTGCTCCTCTGTGCTGGCCTCCGACGACATCTGGCTGGCCGTCGAGGTCTGAGCTGCCGCCAGCTGGTAGAGCTGTGGATTCCGCAACGGCATACTGCGACGACGATGTGCCGGCGAATTGGTGGCCGTCAGGGAGCCCGTGGAACTCGAGCTGGCCGCATCATCGTAGAATACGGCATCGGCTCGTGCCCGCAGCTGTCGCTGCTTCGGAGGCGTCTGCTGATCCGCGTAGTGTCCGCCCTCCTCCTCCATTTCCTCCTCGTCGTCGTCGTCGTGGCGACTGACCGCCGAACCCTTGCCCGAGTCGTTCATGCTCTTCTTGCGCAGCCGCTGCTCCAGGGAGCCGCTGCTCGAGCTGGCCGCATCGCTGGATGGCCAACAGCCCGAGGAGACATCCATGCAGGTATGGGCGCTGGCCTGGGCGAGCAGCGGCTCCTCGTGTCCGCTGCTGGTGCTCTTCTGTTTGATGAAGAGCTTGACTAGATTGAAGGCCGGCGGATTGGAGGAGTTGCCCGACGAGACGGAGCCAGAGCAAAAGTTCTGACTCTCGTGCGAGCAACTGCAGCGATGATGCTTATGACGATGCGAGTGCTGTTGCTGCTGATGGGATGTGGGTGTGGGTGTGGTCTGCTGCTGCTGTTGCTGCTGTTGCTGCTGCAAATCTGCCTGTTGTTGCAGTCTCTCGGAGATGGAAACGCTTATGGATATGGGCATCTGGCACATGGGCAGCAGATTTCTCGAACGCGACTTGCATGACTCCATTGTCGAGGTGCTGATGGCCTGGGATACATTCAAAGGAGCAGCTCCCTGCTCCACACGCTGCTGTTGTTGCTGTTGCTGCTGTTGCTGTTGCTGCTGCTGTTGTGTCATTATTGGCATTGCCTCTTCGCTGTGTAGATTCGGCAGACTGCTGCTCTTCCGCACGCTGCACTGCGGCAGATGTCGTGTGATGGTAATGGTCTCCGTGTTGTTGTTGCCCGACGGATATCTGCGTGCGGGCGAAACAAGAAATAACGAGCGTCTTTAGACCCCAGACACATCGAACGTATTGCGATTACATTGGTGATTTTGTTGTTGTTGGCGGTATAAAGGATTACAGGTAGGTGGAATTTGGTCTCTGCTGGAGGTCGGTCTGTCTACCTGCCTTCCCAGGCCATGCCTGGCGTCTATCTCTTGCTGGTTTATTTGCATAATATTTTTGGGTATTTTCCTAGAGCTCTAATCTGTTTATGAATGAGTTTTTCGCGGCTGTAATTGGGTTTCCTTTAGGATTAACTTTTATGCCTGAGCCAGGCTGCAGCCCAAAGGCAACATATGCCAAAAAATACCCTACGAAAATGGAAATCTCCCCCAGCTTGGGGCATTCCGCTAGCCAGCCAGCCAAATGAAACTAAATTAAACTCAATTGATGTGACCCCCAGAGGGGGTCCGGCAAAACACACACATCCGCCCTGTCGTGCATGATGATTGCTGCGGGAAGCCTTGGATCTCTGTCTCTTTCTCTCTGTCTCTCTAGCAGAAACCAAATCAGGAGTGTGTTGTGTTGTGTGTGTGTGTTTGTGTGTGTGTGAACCTACCGCTGCAGTTTTGCCGCCGCTGCAGACGCTGCTGCTGCTGTGGCTGCTGTGCCAGTGGCTTTTGGCGACATGTTTGGGCACAGCGGATGGAATGCCTGGGCCGAGCGTGACATGGATACCTCCAGGGCCTTGTTGCGCTTCACAATATCCTCCAGATTGCTGTGCAAATTAATGCAGTTCTGTTTGCCTCTCAGCGCCATGTCATTGGGTTCTGCCAAATTGTTTAGATTTTTTAGCTGGATTTATCGCATGCGATTCGAGCGATCTACTCACCATAGAAACTCTCGTCCGAGTAGAGGACACTGCCCTCAAAGGCTATGGTGTAGTTGTCCTTGTTGCAGGTGACTATTAACTCGCCCTCATCCGGATACGCGTCCATGTCCAGCGAGTCCACGGAGATGTGCGACTCGCGGACGGGCGAGAAGAGCAGCTCGGACTTGCAGAAGGAATTGTCGATCAGTTCATTGGTGGATGTCGTCGATGTCTGCGACATCATGTTCAGTGGCATCATCATCATGTTGTTGCTGTTGCTGCTCTGCTCTAGCAGCTGCTGCTGCTGCTGTTGTTGCTGCTGCTGCTGCTGCTGCAAGTGTTGCTGCTGCTGCTGGAGGAGCAGCGACTGCTGCAGGCGACTATTGGCACCGCCCAAACTCTTGCAGTAGGCCGGCAGTTGCGACAGCAGCGAGTGTATATCCTCCGCGCGAAAGCTCTCCATATCCACCTCGGCCAGATTGGCGTCCAGATTCTTGGCCAGATCCTCGTAATAGATGAGATCCCCCATGGCATTGTAGGAGGCCGACAGGGAGCTGAGGACACTGCGCTGCATGCCGCTGCAGCCATCCCGATAGCCATAGTCCAGGAACCACTGATAATCGGAATTGTCGTGAGTAAAGTCGTGCGACGAGGCCAGCGAGCAGTTGAGATTGTTGCTGCCACCACCACCAATACCACCACCACCACCAGCGTTAGTATCCCGCATACCAGCAGTACCGCCGCCACCACCACCACAAAGCATTCCACCTACCCCAAGTTGCTGCTGCTGCTCACTGCCACTCCTGCCCCCTGGCGTTGTGGCATTGCTGTTGTAGTCCGATTCCGGTGTGGCTGCCATTTTGCCCCACACGTTATTGTTGTTGCTGTTAATGCAACGCTGATTGCCAGCGTAATTCTTATCGTTGTCACAGCACAGCAGACTGATGCTGCTGCTGTCGAGAAAGAGGCTACTGCTGCCACTGCCACTGCCACTGCCGCCGACGCCGCCGCTCACCTGCTCATTCAGTATGATGCTGCGCAGAGCGTTGTTATAGCGATCCAAATTGCTCAGGACAATGGCCACATTCTGCTTGAGGCTCTCCTCGCTCAGTTCCTCGTTAATGGAGTCCTCCTCATCGCTGCCACTGCCACCACCGCCAGCGACTACGCCCAGCGACTGCAATTGCTGCTGCTGGCAGTGTTGCAAATGTTGCTGCTGCAGCAGGCGATCGGTCAGCTGCTGCTGGTAGCGTTTGCCCGCTGTCGTCTGAGTCGCCGTGTTGCCAAAGGGTGAGCCGCAATTGTTGGTGATGGTGGGACTGTTCAGGGGATTCCTGTAGCCGAGCGGGGGGGAATGTGGAGACGATCCTGGGCCAATGTGGGCAGCCGTGTTGCCGTTCTGTTGCTTGCTGTGTGGCAGGGTCTGCTGTTGATAATGTTGCTGCTGTTGCTGTTGCTGCTGCTGCTGTTGCTGTTGGGCTAAGCGTTGAAGCAAATGAGGATGATGCGGAGGCGGTTGGGGATTAGTCTGGTGTATGGGTGAATTCTGGAGCGGTTTCTGCTGAGATGCGGAAATGAAATGCGGTTGCCTGTGATCGTTGTGTGTTGAGAATTCGGTCATGCCACGTCGAAGTTTCAAGTTTCCTGCAAATAGAAACACACACAAAATGATAATTCCAAGTATTAGTAGCGCTCAGATAATCCCCCCAAGAGAGACTTACTCTATCCCATTAACCATTAGCCCTGACACTGAACTTGGCTCAGAGTGCGGCGGCGCAGTCTTCACTCCCAGCTAATGATCTATTCCCAATTTTCATTTGCACCTCCCTCGCATCAAATGTGCCCCACACACACGACACATTTCAGGGCCATAAAACCTGCCAGCCAGAGCCAAAGACAGCGACCATGGGGCATGTTTCAATTAGTTTTTACGATCCCAGGACTAGTCTAGCAAATAAGTATCTGTCGGGGTCTCGTGGCTGTGTGCCCGGCGGAGATGGAGAGGAGCAAAAAGTTGTTAAAATTATTTTTATATATGTCTGAGAAATGTTTACGAGTGCGGAGCGCGGGGGCCACGGGGTGGGGGTGCCGGTAGGCACCAAAACAAAATTCAATACAACAAAATGTCACAAACTTTCAGCTCTCGTTCTCTGTGTCTCTTTGTGACACATGCCACATGCAACTGCAACTTGTCTGTGCCCCAAAGGCAATTAAAGGTTAAACTTTTGAAGGTGCATAAGGAGCAAGTATTGCATGTCCAAAGACGGTAACTTTGCCGCAAGGAAAGGAAAACCTGCACTGCCCTGCTCTGCCATGCCCTGCCATGCCCTCATTTGCCGCATTTCAATCGATTGTCGGCCATTTTATGTTATTTCCATCCACAACTGAATTTACATTTAAAATTAACTCGAAAACTGATCCAATAAACAAAAACGGATCATCAGAAAACCAATGCCCAAAAGCCCAAAAGGGGGAACCTCCCGGCCAGTGCAGACATGAAAGATTATTTCGAAAAGATCTTCCCCGCCAGACAAAAAGGGGGGAAACTTTTCGACAAGTGGCACCAAAGCTGTGCCGTTGCTGCCCCGCCCTACAGTCTCCCTGCCCTCTGCCTACTCCTCTGCTATGCCACATCTTCCCCACCAACAAAAATATGAAATGTCTTTCCATTTCATATTTGGGCCATGCACAAGATTACAGACAAATAAAAAAAATTATTTTAATGCATTTTGTGTGTAGATAGGAGTATGATATACACATATGTATTTATGTATATACGATAATTGTGTAGTCAGTCATACGATGCATGCCGAGAGGGCGGTCGGTCCCTCATAGTGGGGGCAATGGCCATGCCTTGAGCCAGCTGCCGGTGTTCACTTGACTCTCAATTGAACTTAATTGAAATTACAAAAGCCCCCGTCTCGAGTTATCCCGCGTCTTAGTGAACATTGCAGATCAACAATGGCTGACTACGCTTTTTGGAGTTGCAAATATTTGATCAATAAATTGTTGAGGAATCTAAAACATATTTCCATTTAAAATTAAAATTATTTAAACTATTATTTAAATTATAAAATTTAAATTATTATTTAAATTATTTAAATTTTAAGTGGAAATATATTTTAGACATTTAAAATTTCAGTTGTTTAAATTTAAATTTTAAATGGAACCCAAAACAGGACTTCCCTGCCCTTAGGCGAAATATTAAATTTAAATTCAAAATAAATATAAGACTTAAATTATTGTCGCACCTTGGCCTACAATCTGATTAAGGTTCTGATTGTTAATATTGTTATTCAGGTAGTCATTATCATTGGCCATATATCTGTGCTGCATCTGCTGCTGCTGTTGTTGTTGCTGCTGCTGCTGCTGCTGCAATCTTTGCTGCCTCAAATACTGTTGATTGCAGGTCAATCCCGCTGTTGTTGTGCTTTTAGCTGGAACACCCTGATCCCTTAGTTGCTGCTGCAGACGGCGCCGCTGCAGCAATTGCTGCTGCAGCAGTTGCAACTGCTGCTGCTGCATGCGCTGGTAGAAGCGTATCTGCTCCAGTTGCTGCGGTGTCACACCCAAAAGTTGCTGCTGCTGCTGTTGTTGCTGTTGTTGCAGGTGCCGCTGCTGTGGTGCATAGTAGTTCTCCTTGGAGGAGCTGTTGCTGTCACAGCCGCTGCTGGTGCTGCTGCTGTTGCTGGTTGTGGCAGTGGCAACATGTTGCCAGCATGCCGCAGCCGCCGCCGTGGCCGTATTGCCATTGGCATCGCTGTGTGTATTGTTGTTGTTGTTGCTGTTGTTGTTGCCATTGTGGGGGCAATCAATGCCGGCCCTGGAGCAGGCCGCACATCGTTTGGAAATGTCTACGAATCGCATGATGAAGGCTAGCAGGAGCAACAACATTTAGTTGCAAGGCCCGCCCGTATGTTGCCGGTGGATTTATTTCTGGCCTGGACCAACGCAGTGACGTTTCGCTGCTGCTGTTGTTGCCAGGTTCTGCTGCTGTTGCTGCTGCTGTTGCTGCTGCTGCTGCTGTTGATTCTTTTCTTTTTTATTTTTTTGTATTTTTAGTTGTTGGCTTGGATATTTTTTAAGGGTTCAAACTCCATTGATTGGTTACACATTTCGTTGTTTGCTTGC
Organism: Drosophila obscura; assembly: GCF_018151105.1. NCBI lineage: Eukaryota > Metazoa > Arthropoda > Insecta > Diptera > Drosophilidae > Drosophila > Drosophila obscura. Next base: position 1,007,230 of record NW_024542736.1, on the reverse strand, counting down.
TGCACTTTTCATTTTGATTTCTTTGTAGTTTTTTTTTCCTCCGCTATTTATAAATGTTGTTTTGCCTAAGTTTTCCTCACTCTCTCGCTCTATACGACACATATGTAGATATATAAATTATATATAGATTTACCAAAATGTATGCGCCGCTGTGCTGTACATTTGAAAAAGTTTTTCCCAATTTTTTTTTTTTTTGGGTGTGTTGGGTATAAAAATAATTTACGAGTTTTCTGCAGTCGAGATTTTTATATGGGTTTTTTCTTTGGTAAACTTACGCGCGGAGTTTCAAACGAAGGCAAATGGTCTAAAATTATCTTGTCTAAACACAACAACATTTTGATAATAAACAAAAGCTCCTGGGCCGGACAGCCTGCCACAAAATGTGGTATGTCTGCGAGAATTGGATTTACGGCCGCTGCAGTTTTTGGCCAAACTCAAAAACAAGGCCTGCTAGCAGACAAATGAACTGCATTCGGGCCGCGTTTAGAGGGTCGTTAGGGCCGTTAGCCGTCTGCTGCTAGGACTGCTAATTTATGCGCATAAATTTTCCGGCCAAAAAGGAAATGTTTTTCCCTGCTCTACAGGGCTGCGATTTATCGCCTTGGGTTCTTTGGTGTCAAATGGTGTCTAAATTTAATATTTTTTTCGGCCTGAGCAAAGCGTCGCCAAGTTCATTATTATTATTATTAACTTGACAGGCAGGCAGGCAAACAACTGCGTGAATGTGTCATAATGTTTGCTATTGAAATCTATCTAGGGCGCACATGAGGCACATGAGGCGACTTGCTGCCAAAATCAAAAAAAGAAGATCAAGAAGATCAAGCAGAGCCGAGCCGAGCCGAGCCAGGTGTTCGCTGGTGCCAAATAATAAATATAAGAAAAATATCTGGCATACTTGATGATTGACATCACCACAAAGAGCAGCATCTCAACTATGAGTCTATGAGTGTCTCTGGGGCCAGGGAAACTGCAATTAGATAAAAGTACGACCCAACGATTCGACTAGAAAACTGCATGCAGATAAAAGAAATTCCTGGCTGGGACACGCCCAAAAAGATGGCTTCGTGGTTCAACTTTCAGACAAAGAGCCACCCAGCCATGTGGCTTGGGGCAGGAGTCCGATTCAGAGTCCTGGCATAAATGCGCAATAGTGGGGAAAAATACCCTAATATCGGAAAGAGAAAGTCCCTGCCACACAGCAAAATAACGTGAGCAGGAAGAACGACAGTAAGGAGTGCTCCGGCGCACACCAAGCAAGGACCTGCTGCCCCTGGCAGCTGGCAAGCAGCCAAGGAAAACGAAACCCCTTAGTGCCACCCAACCCCCAGAACCCCACTCAAGATACACTTAAAGAAAAGAAAGGAAAAGAAGACGCAGAAGCAAAGGAAAAGAAAAGGAGACGCAAAAGCGAGGGGAAAAAAAATATTCACGTGGCATTTAAGCATCAACCGATAAGCGGGGCCTGCAACTTGTCCATTGCCACGCTCCAGCTGCCGCTGGCCAGAAGTTCTAGAAACCATAAACGGCACCAACACCAATTCCCATTTCGCATTTGGCATTTCGATTTTGCACGCAACTCTCAATTGGATTTCTCTTTGCACCTTGCCACAAAACAAAAATAAACAGTGCGTGCCGCAAGCGGCAAGAACAGTACAAGTACAGTTTCCCCCCAAAGTACTCCTGCTCCGGGGGCCAGATTCGTTCCATCACATTTTGAACTTATTTGCAGGCTGTTTGTTTAGAGGTGTTTTTCTGCTTTAATTTCTCAAAGGCAGGACGCATCATTTTTCCCATTTTCCAAGTGCAATCTGACGTCAGTGCTGCCTGTTTCTGTGTCTGTGCCTCTGGCTCTCTGGCTCCGTTCTGGCTTTTAGTTCAACGCACTTGTTGGCCTACATTGGTAATGGAAAATGCCTAGAAAACTCTTTGGCCCTCTCGCCAGAGGCGCACGACAGAGCCCACAAATTAAATGCGCCAGCGAAAGAGAAAATGCATCTACAGCGGCATTCGCAGATGCAGTTGCAGTGGCAGTGGCGATGTTGTTTCTATTTTGTTGCTGCAATTGCATTTGCAATTACGAAATCATCAAACAACGCATGTGTGCATATCGATGCGGAAGTCAAAGAAGAAAAGGTCAAAGCTATTTGAAAAGGCTACCCAAAAACAGATGCACAGATGCAGTAGCCCAGTGAGATGCAGTAGCCAAGGAGATGCATTAGCCAAGGAGATGCAGTAGCCAAGGAGATGCAGTAGCCAAGGAGATGCAGTAGCTTTTGGTATGCAAAGATACAATAGGTTATGGTGGGGGGGCAGGTGTGGAGATACATACATCGGCTACAGCAATACAATGATACAGTGAATAATATTAGAAGAACCTTTAGATACAGTAGCTACTGCCACATTCAAAGCTACAGTAGCTGCTGCAAATATGGAAATGCATAGATATATTTTAGCTATTGCGAAGCTAGCTTTGGGCTACAGTAGCTACTACCCAGAGAGGCATCCAGATACAGTAGCTACTACCAAGAGAGGTGTGCACCGTTTTTTTTTTTGTAGCTACTCAAAAGAGATTCATCAAAATATTTACTAGCCTATTTTGAAGGCAGCTTATCAGCATGTCAAATGCTCCGATTTGGCGTGAATAAACCCGTTTGGCATGCCACCTGAGTGTAGCGATAAGATAAGGAAACTTTGTGCAATCATGGCTGGGGGGGAGACTGAACACCACCCACAGAGCCTATGCCAGGAACCAATGCACTGACAACAGATGATCTCATTTCGTACTGCAGAAAACTCGTAAAAAAAAAAGAAGAAAAAAAAAACACTAGGAAACTCTTTTTCTTTTAGTTTAATTTACCCATCCAATTTATAGTATTAGATAATCCGAATATTTGTGGTGCTCAAAGAGCATTCCCTTTGTCGCTGAATTCGCTTCGCTTTGTTCGTTTAAAAACATACACTGAGACACACACACACAGGCACAGGAACAGTCACAGACACAGGGAGTGAGCTGTGAGATACATATACGAATTCTGCACTTGAGATTGTGGCCAATTTGTGGCGTATCTGGCGGATAATTCACTCAGGCACAGAGCCCACGCACAATTAATGCTAGAAGCTGTTTAAGTTGTTGTTGTTATTTTTCTTTTTGTAGCTTTGATTGGTCTAAAGTATCTGCAAGTTTTCACACACCACAGAACGCACAAAACGAGGGGCAATGAGCGCGTAAACAAATTAAACGAAATGAAAATAATATACACATATGTATATGTAGATAGATAGATAGATAGAAGTATATGGAAACTAAAAGGTCTCTTTTTCACAGTCCACACGACGACGACGACGACAACGACGACAATGATGCTCCGCACATTTTCTCAGTTGCACAAGCCCAAGGAGACTGACTGACGGGGAAAAAACGCGAGCGATAGAGCGAGCGAGCAATCGACGACCAGACCGACCACGACGACCACGACGACGACGACGACATCCACGACAACGAAAGCAGCAACAGCAACAGAAACAGCAGCAGTAGCAGCAACAGCAACAAAGCGGCGAGGCAACCGACTACAAAGCGACGAGACTCTCCGGGTCTAACCTTGTGTGTGTGTGGGGGGATAGGGCGCCGCCTCCCTACCCAGTATGTTTGGGTTGTATCAGTGTGTGTGTGGGCACTGGCTGCATGAGTGTTTGTGTGAGCGGAATGAAAAGCGAACGGCAAACGCACGAAGTACGGGTACGGCTATGGGTATGGGTACGGTACGCCGTAGCTAGCTGTAGCTGTAGCCTCGCATCGGAGGAATACATTATACAATGTGCAGCGGGGAATTAACCCCAAAAAGAAATACTCGAGCGACAAGTGAAAACGAGAGCGAACACAAGCGACAAACTTCATGGATGCTTTCGTGGAGGAGCAATTGCAGTGTAAGTGAGTGTGTAAGTGAGTGTGCCTCATGTGGATGCTTAGAGAAGTAGACATGGACATGGACATTATTCAGAGAGTAGTTCGAAGATAACTTCTGGAGTTAGCCAAAGAGCTGCTAGCAGGTACTGCTGATAAAATATGTATATGTACTTCTGCCCAAAGATACTTATTTTATCATAAAAGATAGTTTTCATAAAAGATATTTTTAATAAAAGATACTTTTCATAAAAGATAATTTCCATAAAAGATACTTCCTATAAAATATACTTCTTATAAAAGAAAAAGATAAAAGATACTTTTCATAAAAAATACTTTCCATAAAAGATACTTTCCATACAAGATACTTCCACGGATACTTCTTATAAGAGATAAAGATACTTTCCATAAAATAAACATTTAAGAGGAGATACTTCTACTGGAAGATACTTCCGAAAAAAGATGCTTCTCATAAAAGATAATTTTAATGGAAAATACTTATCCTAAAAGTATTTTTTTAATTTATTTTTTTTTTTGTAATTTCAAGCCACAAAAGATACTTTTTCAGAGGGCAGCAGCGGAGCTGCACGTCATTCAAATAGAGTCAGATAGAATCAAAGAGCTTAGCAAACATCCAGATATTATCATAAATCAAATATTGTATGCATAAGCCAGAGACCATCTGGAAATGAAATCAACTGCAGAATTTGATTTATTCCCCGCGACTAATGAAGCAGCTCAAGTGGAAAAACAAGTGAGTACTCTGTCCAGGCACAAACAAACCATCCCACAAGAGAGAGAGATAGATCATACTGTGGCCCTCTTCGAGTGTGGCAAAAGGGAAAGATCTTCAAGGGCTAGGGGCTTCCGGCAGGATGAGGATCGAGTTGCCATCTTCGAGGGTGCGTTGCGGTGCGGTGCATGTGTGCACGTGCCGCTTGCAACTAAAGCAAACATCTGCCCCGACCTCTTGGCACGCACTGACTGACTGCCACTTGAAACCAAACACCAAAACATAAAATTATATCACAGATATTCGAACATTCGAGGGGGGTGCGCAAGTGCCTCATTAACAATTACAAGCAGACGATCAGCCAGCCAGCAGTCGTTGGAGCGTACTACATTTTTCCAATAAAACTATTAAAAATGCACATAAATTGTACTTCCCTTTTCCCCTTTTTGGGAAATCATTTCGAATACAATGGAGCTGTAGATTAAAATATGCATCAGATGCATCAGATTCCCAGCACAAGGCACCCTATAAATGAGACCCCATAGCTGCGTCCCTACCTTCTTCTAGACTTCCACTCTTGCCAGTAGAAACTCATTCATATATCAGCTGTTTATCCAAGTGCGCTCTACTGAATAAACAACAAACAAAACCAGAGCCAGAGGCAGAGGGAGAAACACACACCAGAGAAATATGAGTTTCAATGAACAACAATTGGGTTGTTTACACGTAGATACGAAAAATATATATCTCACACATATACAGAAAACACTGCCGATTCGTAGCTACTCATAACACATTTTTTGCAAGCTCTAGCTTTTATTTTTTTTTTCAATTAATTATTGTCGGTTTCAGACAGACACAGAGACAGCGACAGAGGGGACAAAGTGTAGGTAGGCGGCGTCGAAGTCTAACTGGCGAACAGGAGCGATCGCAGAGAGAGAGCGACAGCGAAGAGAATAATATATCAGAATAGCGGGCAGAACTCAGGGCATACTTTTAGGTGACGCCACAAAATTCTTCAGCTATTGATTCCGTTTCCCTCTTTGTCTGGACGAGTTTTAATTTAATTTAGTTTTTATTTTTTCCGCACAATTTGCAAATGCAGTCACTGGAAATGACTCATCGTTCGGTGACAGTGCTTGCCAGTGACAGTGCCCCCCCACACTGCTGTTCCAATTGTGGCACCACCGCCAGTCGAACTCGAATTAGCATGAAATCCACCCTGAGGATGGTAGCATGCCTGACCTCCCACATCTTAATAGTCAGCCCGCACACAAAAATAAAAGTTGCCAAAGTAAACAAAAAACACAACAACAAAAATGCACAGAGCTGCGTCGTTTTTTGTTTGTTTTTAGCTTTGCGGTGGGTCCATCTCTAGCTGCGAGAGGTTGCACTTTGTTTGCCTCCTGGGTTAAGAGGCAGCAGCATCCCATGCCCCAGCCCATACCATGCTGCGCGAATATTTCTGCGCATAACCAAAGACGCAATAAAGAGATGACTAGGCAGCGATGGGAGCCAGGGAGTCAGGCTCCTATTTTGGGTGGCTATAAAAAATTTGAAAAATATTATGAATACCGTCAGACATATTCAAAGGTTTCAGGTTACCTTCTCGCTGGTAGTTTATCATTTTGCCCAGGCAACGACAGCAAAATATTATTGAAGAACATTTAATGACATATTTAATTTCCTAACAGGCCGTAATTATGTCAGGGCGGGGGCCCCACTCATGACAAATCTCCAGCGATCCCACAAAGGAGAAACAAAAGGCAAAAGGCAAAGGGTGCCACAGAGGGGCATCACATGTGGCAAACGAGCTAATTAAAGACTGAGCGAGCGAGCGTTGAAATGGAGGACTGTCAGACGCGGGAGAGGCTTCATTTTTCACAGTCAGAGGCGTCGGAGAGGAGCAGGGGGAACACAATAAACATTTCATTTATTTTTGCTAGCAAAAAACTTCTATTACGAGAGCCAATCGGTTTGATCTATACAATATAAAGGATATATCGGCATAAGATACTTTTCTCTTGCCATTGCAGCAACCTAATAAAATGCACAATAACATTTTCCAGCGCATGTAAATACATTCGAAAACATATTGACAATTTCACAATCAGTGCCCCAGAAAAACGGAAAACATATGGTGCGAGGCAATGGAAATGTTGCAACATGGCCTGACAACCGCATAACGGAACGGAACGGAACGACATGTTCCTGCTGTTTTGCCACTGCTGTCCCAGAGCAGACCTTGACGTGCGACAATATGTCAAATGTCAACTGGCATTTGGTCTCAGATCTCCAAATGAGAAATGAATTCGAAAACAAGCCGCAAATACCCAGCATTTTTCATGAAAGTCAACGAAGAAATGGATAAAGTTGCATAAGGCAGCGGACTGGCGTGGCTTGGCGTAGAGTTTTTCCTTTTGCCACAAAGTGAAAGTAGAAATCATGCGTAATTATCGCTCGCCATAAAATGCGGAATAGTCTAGACGCACCATAAGATAAAAACCAATCGATCAAGTGCGCCACAAGCCCCACCGGCTAACAGCAACAACTACAGATAAAACCCGAAGCCTACGCAGCCGCCAACTGCGTGCAACTGTGGCAGCTTGCAATCCACTTCGTTCCGCTTTGCACTGCAACGCCGCAGTCTAGTCCGTCGCTCTGTGGCATCATGTGGCGGTTGTCAATGGCGTTTAACGCTTGTCTCCAACGTACAAATTGGTAAATCTTTCCAATGACATGCCACAGGGAAATAAAATGGAAACACACAACAAAAAATTAACTAATGAGCAACAAATTTTGAATGCTCTATAATATTTTTTTTTTTGGCATAAAATTAAGTTGTTATTTCTATAAGTTCTGTGCTGGATCGGTTGCTAAATAAACTGGCAGCTGAAGTGCAGTTGCATGCAAATAAAATAGGAAAGTCTCACTGGCAGAGAGAGATGAGATTAATATTGGGTATATAATACCGATTCGATCGCAAACAAAATATGATTCATTTTTTTCAGAGTATTTTTCTTTCTTTCTTTTAGTGCCTATCTACAAAATTGTGAATGACATTGAATTTCGTGATTTGAGCAGGGCTAAATGGTACTTTAAATATCAGAGAAGTTATAGTCTCTCAGTTAAATTACAGTCATGGCTTCCTCTGCCTAATATACCCCTGTACTCTATACTCTATTCATAAATACCCTGGCCGAGCTGCCTGCCTGGCTGCCCGACGTTAGATTTCATTAACAAACACCCATACATAAATATGCCTTCAGGCTTTCTTCAATACCATTGAACCTGTTTTACTCATGGCATTGCCTAACGATTTGCCATTTGACAATGCGGAGGACGGAGGACGGAGATAACTGGCCAACAGCCTTGAAATTTATACATACAACAAAAGATATATACAACAAAGTACATATATATACACAAAATTAAGTTTAGCAGTTGCATTCGGCGGCTGTCACTTGCATAATAGCGGCAAAAATAAAAAAAAAACACAAAAAGGGAAATTACCGATGATACAACGTTTTAGCCCATTAGCTATGCATAGATGTTGCATGCAACTCGCGTAATGACTTCAAAGTAAATTCGATTAACTAACTACTCCGTTTAACGACTAACTGCGAAATGGCATAATGCCAGACAGATATAGTATGGAAATATAGCAGCAAAAACAAACCCAACCCCCCCGGTTAAGTCACAACTTACTTAACATGCGAATTTCTCCACTATAGATATGGTTAGAACCTTTGATTTATGCTACATAGAGAGACTGATCGGTCAGCGCTCACACACTTGTGCATCACGTGCCACAACACTCTGCGACGTGACTAAGCAGCCGACAATGCGCGGCGGCGGTGTAACATCGAAGGTATCGTATACCCAATTAGCGTCATACCATACAGCAGCACCTGGTGATCAATGGGGGGAATTCAATGGAATTAATATTACCCCAAGAATAATCGCGTAAGTGCGACTGCAAATTATAGACTTCCGACGCTCGGGGAAATCTCACATGTGTCCGATTGGCAAGCCCCCCCGCCACACCCCAACGCAGAGCTAAAATGAGTTGACTGAACCGATGCAGAGAGACACAGCCACAGCAGCCGGCAGCCCCCCGGACCTGACCTAGACCAAGAATTGCAGGTATATAAATATATATTTATCATTTGTCGTGCATGTTTTTATTTATTATTATTATTGATTATCAAAGTTTAGGCATAAGGGCATAATAGTTGTATGAATAGATAAGATACAGATAATCGCACAATATAGTCTTTAAAATTTCGATCTTAAAAGAAACAAACATAAACATGATTTGTGGGATGTGTGGGATGTGTGGGATGCGTGGGATGTGTATGTCTGATCCCTAGGCGCAATCCCTTGACTGATAAAACAATATGTAACCCGTCTCCGAGGATTTGTGTATGTCCGAGGTGAGGCCATAAAAGTCCTCGATGGTCGATGCCTCAATCTTATCGACCATATCATCATCGAACAGCAGCCACAGGCCGTGACTCTTCACAATGCTGATGTAGTGTCCCCGATTTGGGCCCGAGCCGCAGTGTATGACCACGGCCGTTAGATCGTACAGCCGATCCGGATTGACGGCATCATCGGACGTGTTGAACAGCCGCAATTCGAGCGGAAAGACAACGCGATGCGAGACCTTGATGTGCCGATTGAATTGCTCCATGTACTTGAAACGCTTCAGATGGAGCGCCAATATCATGGGCAGCTTCTTGACGCGCATCCGCTTCTGGGCCTCCTGGTAGCTGCAGCAATTGTCGCACTTGAACTTGTTGTCCGAGCAGAGGGTCTCCGTGTTGCTGAAACAGCGCAGACAGTGGGTGATCGAGGTGTTCTGATCGACATCCACCTGCAGATCGAAAAAGTTCTCATCCTTGCTGCTGACCGTCTCGCAGTTGAGGCAGCGCGTCTCCGATGTGAGTATGCCCTGAAAGATCTCGTGCACCCAGGTGGGCTCCGAATTGGCGCCGTTCGTCTGCACCAGGGGCGTGGTCGTGGCCGTCAGACCACCGCTGGCATCCAGCACACTCGTTGTGGCCGCCGCAGCATTCAGGGAGCCCGTCGAGTTGCTGCTGTTCCCATTGGTCGTCGTCGAATTGGATGTTGAATTTGAGTTGGAATTCGAGTTGGAGGTGGAGCTCGATTTGCTGGCTGTGCTGGTGGCCATTTGTGAGGTGCTGCTGGCACCTGCACCACCGGACTTGCCATTGCCATTGCCGTTGCCGTGAGCGGGGCCCGCATTCCGTTCGGCCAGGATGATCTCGTTGATGTGATTAATCAGAAAGTTGAGAAACTCGTGGGCATCCTGCTGCATATAGTTGTCGAACTCCTCCTTCTCCTTGCGCAGTCGCGTAATGAACTTCTTGGGCGCTATGGAGCCGACCTTCTTCTTCTGGGTGGCAATGCTGTAGAAGAGATCCGCGAGGCAGGAGAGCAGCGTCTCCTTGGGCCGCTTGTTCTTCGCCTTGTACTCGAGCACCTTCTCGCGGAAGGGCTTGCAAAAGTAGAGGGCCTGCAGCACCGAATTGCTGTAGCAGGTGTTGCCAAAGTTCACCAGACCGAAGTAGTGCTCATTGGCCGGAAACAGATCCGAGCCGATCTCCCGCTCCAGCTGCGAGACGTTGGCGCCCATGCCAGCACCAGGGGCTGCCGTGGCACACCGGTACAGAAAACCCCACACTGTGGCAGGCTTTTGCAGTCCCTTCTGCTGTTCGATCGATCTATCGTCCGATTGGATCGTTATTGGATCATTTACGGTATCCCCCCCTCCCTATATATATATATATATTTGTATCTTTCGTTATATATTTTGTTCTGATGGTTGGGGGGGGCAGAGGCGCAAAACACTTTTTTTATACTGTCTGAAAATAAATAATTTTGAAGAGGGGATACACGTGAGTTTGCTTCGCATAACACAAACAACAACAGAAATTAAAAAATACTCTAAGGCTTACTTTGCTTTATTTTTTGGCTATTTTTCCTTTGACTGTATTTATTTACATTCCAAAAAGAAAAGACACTAAAAACAAAGCAAAGTATTTTACAACTAAAATGCGCAAAGGAAAAGCAAATGAAGAATTTAAATCTTCAAAATACATTTTAACTCTTTTTATTTTTTTTGCATCCCCTCTTTGAAAATTATTCATTCAAACAAAGTGTTTTTTACAGTTTTTACAGTTTAAGTTTTGGTTCAGATTTTATGTGGACAAAATTTTATAAATAGAATCAAAGGTCGAATTGTTCAAGTAAATGTTAATAATATTCCAATTTTGGTTAGTTCGGATGGCAGAAGCATTTTATATTTTTACTTTTTAAGTTTATGAAATTTCGAAATTAAAAAAAACGTTTTTTTATAAAGAAAATAGATTTTTTTTTACAATAATAAACATAAGATATTGTTGGGGTCAGTCAGAGCTTTTAGAAAATAAATATACATAAATCCATAAGCCTGTGGACACAGCCTAAAGTGATTCTATATTAATGTTCGCTCACGGCACTGCCCACTGTACCCGCAACAGTGTTACATATGCGTCGTACACACAGGGAAGCACAGCAGCCAGCCTATGCTGTACCGTTCTTTTCGGCTCTTTATCTCCCACCCTTCGTTTGTTTGCTTTCATCAGCAGCTTATGCTCTCTCCCTCTCGCTGCCTAACTTAGCTGCTCTCCCTCTCGCTGCCTAACTTAGCTGCTCTCCCGCTTAAGCTCTCTCGCTCTCCATCTCTCTTCCACTCATTCTAAGCCTCCTGGGCAGAGGGCACAGGCATGATTCGGTTCGTCTGTCTGCCTTGTAATGTTTCTTCAACTGACATCTTGACTGTCTTGAACGTATTTACATATCGGCAAGCTCTACCAATCGGCAGCTATATAAGAACAATTAAACAGATAAACAGCATTATTAATCCCACGCATTTGCTGCCCCCAACAATAAGGAATTTTATTTAATTCATAAAATCCAAAATAAACATAAGAAATTGTCTTTAATTAACACATTTCGTCTAGTTCATTCTCAGCGTCAAAGTCCAGCTGTGTATCAGCACGTACGACTATTCAAATTCACATGTAATCCGAACATTTGTGTTGCAAAAGAGAGACGCCAAAACAGACGACTCTGGAAGGCCTGTCTTTGATTTCGTGATACCCCATGGAGTTTGCATTTCATTGATGAGCTGTCACTGCTAAATATAGCTCCAATTTTATAGCCCTTAAATTAATGGATCGTCCGGTGATTTTTCTCACAACTGCTGTCTGGGGAAAATTCCAGTGTGTCGGGTGTCGCCGCTTGGCGTGTGCCATGGGCAATGCACTCTACGTTGACACACGACAAACAAGTGCTATAAAAGCCATAGCGATCGCCACACACATCATACAGTTATCGACAACAGCTAAGAGAAGCCACACACACAGCACAGAGAAACATCCAGACAGCAGTAGCAGCAGTAGCAGCAGCACCCAAAGTCACATCTAAGTGCGCCCTTCAAGGGAACCAGAGAACTAAGGAATCGAAAGGATTTGCCAACACTTTTCGGCAACGTATTTGGCTTAAAGGCGCGTTGGAGTATCATCTCATTGTTGCATCGCATAAACTAAATGCAGGCCAAGGGACTGTGTCGGAGCCAGTAAACAATCTATCAGCCAAGTTGCTGAAGATTCTAGCTTAAGTTTATTTTATGCATATATTTAGCAAAAACATTGCCTAACCCCTAAGTAATTCCAATTCCAAACATGTTTCACGGAGTAAGCGTGGGTAAAACGCTTTAATATTTAAAGCTTTTATTCTGCCTCTAAAATTTTTTATTTATAAGTATTCAAACTCCGATACGATTAATTGTTACTGTTTTATGATGAACATTCATAAGTTGTTTGTGATTAAAGTTTCAAACTAAAACTAAACTAAACGATTTACATATCCTTCTCCCTGCACCAGTGACAAGCTCCTATCGACTCTGGGAGCGAGAGAGGCAGAGAAAAAGAGAGATAGATTTAGAGTGAGAGTGAGAGATAGCCACAGAGTGTGTGACATATTCTAGCACACACTTGACATCATTTGGAAGCACTCACAAAACAACAGCAATGTGTTTGGCATTCATTTGCATTCTCTTTTGCACTTTTCGCTTGTGCATCAGCTTTGGCAGCTGCTCGCCATAGTGTTCTGATTCTAGTGTTTACAGAAATTTTAACGTTTCATTGAATTAATGAAGAACTTTGAATACGAATCGAATTCTCTGCTTCCATGCCAATGGTTCAATAGCCAATTGAATGCATTGAAAAAATGGTTTATATATTTATATTTATAATATATTCATTTATGTATATGTGTTTGCTTAGCAACAGGCACAGTGAACATATTCAATGATTAATCATCCATGAATCATGGTCGCGTGCCACGTACTAAGTTCTGGATTCATTTTAAGTATATTAAATAAAATATTCAGCTATTTAGTTGGCATCCAAGTGAGTCAGCAATTGGAAATTATGCATTAAACGAATATGGATTAAAAAACCATAAGCCCCTGAGGGAATGTCGTTCATAGTCACCTGCTAAATTTAAATACAATATCTAGGTCTGGGCACATACGACATAAGAACTCATTAACAGTTGAAAATTGAATTTTCCCCATCTAAAAGCAACGCCCAATGCGAAACTATAGCCCAAGAAGCCGCCGCATCAGGGGCCCACAGTAAGTGTAAGTCGATAGCTATCTGTCTGTCTCTCTCTCTCGGTAATTTTATGCATTTCCCCCACGAGCCGAGGGCAGAGATATAAAGCTCACTCGCTGGTGGGAAATCTGAACAGAACCCAACTGAAAATGCAATCGATTGTAAGTAGAGGGAGATCATCGCCGCTTCCGCCCAGAGGATAATAATCAAGATATTCCATCCATTACAGGTTATAGTTTATCTCATTTTGATAAGCATCTTACTTTGGTTGAAGTTAAGTCCCTGGGCATACTGAGAGTTCCAGTGGTCTGAGCACGACCACATCTACAGCTGCAACTCCAGTCGCTAGGATACCACAGGATAACTTATTAATTAGCATTCCAGCAGCAGAGATCAATGCCAAATCATCCGAAAAGGTCTCCAGGCTATTGACTGTGCTGAAAGGCTCACCGGCCAGGGATAATCCCATTGCGGATGCTTCTACGCCAACTTCTACTCCTGCAGCCAACGACGAGGACACAACCTTCGATTGTTATTCCATTTACGGCGATGACTGTTTCCTTGTACCCGATTCGATTGGACCCAGACTCAGTGCCAAGCTGCTGAAAATTCTAGCGCAGTCCTAAGCCGCCGATTCTATGTACAATATGTACGATCAAACGATCAATTGTAAATGCACAAATTTGAATGTTATTTTCCAAAATAAACAAAAAAATTATCCAACAAAACGTCAGTGGTTTGCACTTAATAATCTTAGCCCGCTGTTGATTGGCTGTCAATTAACGCCCATGCAAAAGTAGATGGCCAGAAGCACTGCCTGCCTCTCTGTCTGTCTGCCTCTCTGTCTGTCTGCCTCTCTGTCTGGCTGGGAATTTCATCGATTTTTAACGATCACTCAAAGCATCAATATAAAAAGTGTCTGCCGTGCGGCAAATCCAAACAGAACACAACGGAAAATGCAAACGAATGTAAGTACCGACCTATACAAAGGATAGGTGGTATTTGAATTAATAAATGTTTCTATTTTAGATGCTGGCACATTTACTTCTTCTCTGCATCTTTGTATGTTTGGGCATCTATGCGCATCCTGTGACGAATGCAACATCCCCAACACTCCCAGCTAACACCCATTCAGCATCATAAAACTACAGAATCGACAGTGCCAAGGGATTTAAAAAATAATAAAATAAAAACTATTGAAATAAATAAAATTTCGGACAATGGAAAAATCAAATCAGCTGAAAAATCAATCACGCACTCGCCGCTTCTTGAAGGAAGCGCGCAGCAGGATAGCATAAAAAGTGAAACCACAGTTAACCCATCGACACCATTCGCCACAGAATCCAGCACGAAATGTACCACAGAATCCACCACAGAATCACCACCTAATAAATCTCAACAAAATCCAGTTGCCATTGGGCCTAGGTTAAGTGCAACTTTATTGAAAACTCTCACTAAAAAATAAACTGCAAGTCAATTCAACACACTCTCCAAGAAATACACTCTCTAAAAGCATAGCAAATTCCAAGCTTACATAATACATAAAACTATTACAAAATAAATGCAATATTTAATTGCTAGAATTTTATTCTCTCTTTTAATTACACTCTCAATAATTTTGAAACTCACGATCTGAACTCGCTGCGCTCTAACTTGGATAAACGACTCCGTAGCTGCCATGCGGAGCTTCCATATAGATACTCGTATAAAATCCAGCTGCAACTGAGATCAGGTCTCAGTGATCGATTGAAAATGCCGCCGTATGTAAGTATCGAATGGCATTCCGCTAGATTTCAATGGGAATATTAATAACTCTCGTGTATTTAGTTTTGTTTTGTGTTGTTTGCCGCGGTGACCGTCGTCAGTTCGTGCAGCATCCCAAATGCTGAACAAACAAAAACCTTAAATGGAAACCAAGAGCAGACAAAGCTACCAGAAGTCTCTACAGTGGAAACTAGAATTTTGGAACACAAATCCCAGCTGAATGCAGTGGAAGATACCACAATGTTGCGTATGGAAGCAGAAAGTACAACCATTCCAACAGTAAAGACAACAGCCTCTGAAAGGATTGTGCCTTTACCCACACGCTCTGCAACCGCTAGAACTTCCAGCACTTTAAATGCTGAACAAATGAAGACTTCTAATGGCAAAAGTGTAAAAGAAGTCACTACAGAGGATGCTATACCGGCACAGGAAGATCTCCAAACTGCAAACATTTTTACAGTAGAAAAGCTTGTGCCTTTACCCACTCGATCGCCAATTCCTGAGACTATGATGCTCAGCTCCAGCCTCGCAAATACGCAGCAAATGAAGTCTTTCAATGGCGACAATCAAACGACAAAGTCTACAGAAATTGAGCAAGAAAATAGCACACGTTCAGCCATTCCTGATCCTGGCAGTGATATGAATAATCATTCAAACGAGTGTGAGCCACAGCCAAATAGTATTGGAACTCGACTGAGTGCTCAACTGTTAAAAATACTCACAAGATTAGGCTAAGAACACAAAATGTAAATTAGATGTCAATAAAACGCAATGTAGATCATTGCTTATCCGAACGTAATATCCCTAAAAAGTATAGATTTCCCAGAAAAATTCCCCACACCGAGCAGCAGCATCTTGATGACACACAGCATACTGATCTCCCATTACCACTCAAAGTTCCAATCAACAGCAATTACTGTCAATCAGCATCTCACATGATCGTCACATTGGTGGTGCGAGACGGGGGCAATTATTAAATCTAGTCAATAATCATAGCCAATACCGATGTACAGAGTCACAAACAGTAGACACGACTCCACAGATTTCCATTAGCCATTTATCGATCCGCAGAGTAAATGTCGCGGAAAACTCTCCACAATTGCAATGCTATCTATCGACACCGGTTAAACCTGTTTCGTAGTGCTCTATAGATCGCTCTATAGATCGCTTGCAAATAAATAAATATCGTACACGAAATCAGAAATTTCATTCATTCAGTGCATTTTAGCAACGGGAACTAGAATGATCAGAACCACTGCAGTGAGTATTAACTCGTACACCTCTAGACCTCTAGAAAGGAATCAAACCAAAAGAAAAATTATATTATTTCTAGTGTCTGTGCCTGTTCTTATTGTTTATCTGTCTGTTTATTCCACGGAATGATGGCGCCACAAAAGTTTTCTACGAGTTTCAGTGAGTCTTTCCCTTTTTATTATTTATTTTAATTTAATACCACCCAATGTTAATTTCCTTAGCATTCGCGAAAACACTGACAAGGGCGAGCTCAACGGTACATCAACATACAGTGAAAGTGATGCTCGTGCGGAACCCGAACTAATCGTCACAGGGAAACGGACTTCGTCCGTGATTTTGCCTGGCTATGATCCCACCGCCGGTAACTATGTCTACAAGGAGGATGCCACCTATGTGGCGGATGACAGTGGCTACCATGTCCAGTACAACCATAGCATAGAAGCCGTGGATGCTGACACGCGGATAAGTGCAAAAGCGCTCAAAACAACCGTCGGTTGAGGGCGGCGTAAATATCATTAGCATTAGAAAGAATCTGAACTAATTATTATTTATTATCAATTGCAACACCCAGACACCAGTCTGGCTGGAACTAGAACTAGTAGCTGTCCCACGGCACAGGCACATATCGCATGTCACATGGCTGAGGCTGACAAAAAACAAACAGAAACTGTAAAAGAATTGTTGGAATCGGTACAATGAAATCTTTTGCACATTGCGTGTTGAATTATGCATATTATCATGTATGTACATAAACACAACGACTAATATTAATGCGCAAATCACACAGCAATCAAATTTTAGTTTATTGATATTTTAAGAGCTTTACCATTGTGATTTAAAAGGAAAAATAATTGTAGGCGAAACACTCAACAATTTTCTATACGATTGTTTAGTTTGGATGAGCATAATTTTATTTTATTTATTTGGCAGTATTTATGTGAACAATTTCATGAATTTTTCAATTAAAATTGTCCCTGCTCATAAATTAACAATATTGCAGCTCATTTAGTTTGCCTTAATTGTTTTCGTCTTCAAACCTCTTTTTTGTGTCAATTTTATTTATTTTTCCATTTAAATGAACTTTTTAAAGCTGCTGTAAATAGCAGTTTAATAATTTTAGCGTTGCCACTTGATTTCTGTACGAAGTGAAGTTGGTTGCGTCTCACTCCTATGTGAAATGGCAACATTTTTTTCAATAATTTGCCAAAATATTCATTGCATTAAAAGTATAAATCTTTCTTATTTTTCTAACCTTTTAATTAAATTTCTATAGAATTTAAGTTTTTGCTCTGCCCCAGAATTTTAAATATATATTTTATAAGCGAGCTAACCCTTACCTTGTGTGTGAAGTTTCCTTTTGTCTGGTGATGATTGTTGGCTTGCTGTTGCTGCGACTTCTAGTCAACACTTTCCAGTACTTATAAGCAAAAACACTCTTCTGGTAAGTGCCTCAAGTAATGTGTGTGTAAAAATGCTGTAGAAATCTAGCGCCAGAAGAAAAGCTCTATATATATATATATATATCTGCAATGAGAGGAATGATTAAAGGGAATCATTAGTTTAACACGAAACGACAAACGATTAAGTGAGGATAAACAAATTTCAATTTAGACTACAAACAAACGACGGGGAGGAGGAGGCCCCCGGAAAACTCATTAACTGCGAGTGGGCGGCGAAGGGGAGGCGAACGCCTGCTACCTTGTGGGTCAAGTGCGAATTGAGCAAAGTGATTACAAGATCAAGAGACAGACAATAAGAAAGAGAGAGTGAAAGAGAGAGCGATCAAGAGGGAGAGCGAGAGGCGAGACAAGTGGTCAGCATTTTAGGTCAGAGTCGCGTAATTGAGAATGGTGAGCGAATAATATACACTGCATCGGTTATTGAAACTAATTAACTAATCAAGCGTTCCCCGTCTGTGGGTCTCTCTCTCGGGGGGGTTTGGGGGGTTGGGGCCGGACGATAAGACCCCGGCCACGGAATTCAGTCAAAAATCGACGCATCTCTCGATTTCAGCTCAGTTTCGTTTCGGCAATCATTCGGCAAACACACAGAGAACTGAATTAGAATGGAACACGCTCGACTTGGGCTATTGCTGCCGTTGCTCCTGCTGCTGGCAGCCTACACGGTGGCTGGCGCTGCCGTGTCGCATCCTTTTGCCACCAAACTACACCACTGACATCCTGCGGCTGGCCAAGGCGGCCCACATCAAGGCCTACATGGGCGAGGATCAGCCAGAGGCGTGCGATAATTTTTACGAGTTTGCGTGCGGCAATTGGCCGCGTCTGCATCCGGCCCGGGTCCACAAAAAGCGCACCAACTATCTGGAGGAGCTGCAGGAGCTGTACATCCGCAAGAGCGCCGATATGCTGAAGAGTTCGGCGCGCAGTGCCGACAGCAGTGCGGATCGCATCCTTAAGAATTTCTTCAACTCGTGCTGCCTGCAGGCGAATGACACGCGATCCGCTCTGACGGCTGCCCTGCTGCAGGCGACGGACTTTCGCGGCGGCTGGCCAGAGATTCGGGTGCCCTCGTGGTATCAGTACGAGTACGACTGGCTCAAGGTGGTCGCCACACTGAAGCGGCAGCTAGGCGTGGACATATTCATCGGTCTGGATGTGATAGTCGACTACAAGGAGGAGCGTATGCATCGCATTAAGCTGGGCGCCCCCGAGCTGCCACTGGGCCAGCGGCGCCACTATCTGGATGGACGCCATCAGGGCCAGCGGGATCTCTACAGGCGTTCGATTGAGCAAAAACTGAAGTTCTACTTCCCCGAACAGGCCAAGCAATGGCGCAAGGAGGTCGCGGCGCAGGTGCTCAACATTGAGGAGCAGCTGGCCAAGGGCTTGCCCCACAATCCGGCGCTCACACTGGAGCAGACGACACGCCAGCGTACGGCGGCCGATATGAAGTCGGCGTATGGCAGCTATGTGGACGTCAGTCGCTACCTGCAGCTCATCTTCAGCGACACGCTGTATGTGGATATCTACGAGACGCCGGAGGATTATCTGTCCAATCTGGTGGACGTCATACGGGCCACGCCCAAGCTGCATCTGGCCAACTACACCATCTGGCGTACGCTGGACACGCTGGCTGCGGCAAGCGTGCCGCAGTCTGTGCAGCCCGACATCTGGTGCATCAAGCTCACGCAGCGGCATTTCCCCCAGCAGCTGGAGAGCCTGTTCCACCGGAACTACAACAACATGCAGATGATCAACGAACTGCAGTCCACGTGGACGGATATCAAGCGGGTCTTTCGCGAGGATCTGCAGGCATCCGAGCGGCTGCACTGGCTCAGCCAGGAGACGCGACAGAAGGCCATCGGCAAACTGGAGTCGCTGCAGCTGCAGTTTCGGGCGCACGACGATGTCCAGCTGATCCGCAAGTTGCATGGCCTGCAGGTGGAGGCCAAGCGCTTTTATCCGAATCTGCTGGCGGTGCTGCAGTGGGAGACGCAGCGCAAGTTGGCCAAGCTAATGCAGGAGCCAGTGCCCGAGGATCTGGTGGCGCACAAGCTGCCGCACTACGAGCTGAAGAGCAACAAAATTGAGGTGCCCATCACGTTCCTGCAGGCACGCTTCTTCTGGGACCCGGCCTATCCGAATGCCCTCAAATACGGCACTCTGGGCGTGCTGCTTGCCCGCCAAATGCTGCACGGCTTCGATGCGGTGGGCAGGCGCTACGACGGGCATGGCTATCAGAACAATTGGTGGGACGCCACCTCCGAGAGCTCGTTTGCACGACGCGCCCAATGCTTCCAGGAGCAGTACGCCATCTTTGTGCAGTATCGTGAGAAGCCGGTGCAGGACAAGCAGCTGCTGCGTCGCATTGTCGCCGACAACGGGGCCCTGGACATTGCCCATCGGGCCTACACCAAGTGGCTAATGAATTCGGCCGAAACGACGGCCATCTATCAGCGGGAGCGACTGCCCCTGCTGGATCACTCGCACCAGCAGCTCTTCTATCTGGCCTACGCGCAGCTGTACTGCTCCGACTATCCCGAGACTCTGGAGCGGTACGAGGAGCTGCCCGAACAGCTGCGCATCAATGCGGCGCTGTCCAATTCGCAGCAGTTCGCCAATGCCTACAGGCTGCCCCAGCGGCTCCACGCTGAATGCCCGCTTCAAGTGTACCCTTTATTAGAGCGCGAAACATCGTAGTATCCACATATCTATCTATCTATTCCATTCCAACACTCCTAGACAGAGATCACAAAAAAGAGTTTTAAGGTTTAAGCATATTAAAATTAACTAAAAAAATGACCTGGAACCAGGCTAAACTTTTTTTTAAATACATTTTTCTATCACTTTTGCTTTTAATTGTTATAATAAAATTATTAAAAATAAAACCTCTATTGTTTAATTTTTAAAATGAAAATTAAAACAATTATTGTTTAATTTTTAAAATTAAAATTTAAAATTGTTATACAAAAATGTATAATAAAAATAAAAAATAAAAAAGTGACCTGGAACAGGCTAACGTTTTTTTAAAATACATTTTTTTTATTACTTTTGCTTTTAATTGTTATAATAAAAATATTAAAAAATAAAACAATTATTGTTTAATTTTTAAAACAAAAATTAAAAATTGTAATAAAAAATGTATAATATAACATTATTAAACAACAAATTAATTTGTATTATTAAAATCAGAAATTATCACAAATAAAAGCAGAAATATTTCCTTCAAGGATTATGCCAAATAAATAAAAATAGCCAAATACCTGCACTCTGCGCGCTTTTAATTCCCAACCAGTTCTAGCTACAATCTGTGGGGCAAAATTTTTACTACAATTTATAAAATAAAATTAAGACTTTCAATTTGTATTATAAAAGCAGAAATTTCTGATTTAAATAATAATTATTTAAATATTTGAATAAATTTTAATTTTATAAATAATACTAAAAAATGTACAATTTGTACGCTCCCTGCTCGTAAGTGCATACTCACAAAGCTTGTTCTGTAATAGTAAAGCACTTTAGTTTTGCCCCTCTAGTTTTTATTTTACATTCGCTCTCGCGAGAGATAACCCCCGAAATGACCCTCGTCTCTCGGCTATCAGCAGCAGAAGTGTCTCTCTCCTTCTCGGGCGACTCTTTGCTGGCCGTCAGTCGATAGCTTCACAGACAGAGCTCCGGCAGCATGTCGGACTGTTCCTCCCACTGCCACTGCTACACGGGCTGGCTTTTCCTTGGGCTCCTGCTCTTCCTGGAGCTCTGCTGCTGCTGCTCCGCAGCGAGCGATGCAGAAGCAACCTCGAGTGGCGGCGGCAGCTTCCAGCGCATCTACCAAACCGAACAGACAGTGCGTACGGCCAAGGGCAAGGAGATGCATTCGTACATGAATCTCAGTGCCGATCCCTGTACGGATTTCTACGAGTATGCCTGCGGTGGCTGGACAGCGGCAGCCAGCCCCCTCGTGCAGCTGCACCAACGCACAGACGTGGATCTGCTGCGCTTGCTGGAGGAGACGGCCCACAGGGAGGACAGCGGAGTGGCCAGGCAGGCCAAGGAGTTCTACAAGTCCTGCCTGGTGGCCCAGGCACATCAGAGCCAACAGCAGCAGCAATTCCTCAGCGAATTGATCCAGCAGAATGGTGGCTTTCCGGCTGTACCCGGTTCCAATTGGGAGGTGCATCACCACGACTACGACTGGCTGCGGGTCCTTGGGGAGCTGCGGCACCGCTTCGGGCTGGACATACTGATTGGGCTGCGGATCGGCTACAACTATGCGAGTGTCCACGAGAACAGCCTCTATCTGAGCGAGCCGAGCACCTTGATACCCCGCGATCTGTGCACCCACAACCGCCTGGATATACGCGACATGGCCTATGAGCCGCTGGAGCGGCGCGTGGCCTCGGAGCTGATGGCCTGGCTGGCCCTGGGGAATGAGGCAGCCGCCCGCTTGGCCGCTGACATTCTGAGCTTCGAGCACGAGCTATGCGGCGGCATGCTGCAGGACGACTCTTCCGATGCGTCCTGGGATGCCGAACGGCAGCTGTACGCCGGCAACTATACGCGCAAGACCCTGGCGGAGTTCTCCAAGCTCTACGCACTGAATCTGGAGTCGTATGTGACGGCCAGCTATGGCCAGGTGATCTACAAGCCCGTCTACATGGCCGCGCCCAAGTACTACCGCCAGCTGCAGCGCACAGTGGCCGCCCACAATGCCAGCCAAGTGGCCAACTACATCATGTATCGGGCGGTGTCCGCTCTCACCTTTCCCCTGGACGATCGCACCCATTTGAGGCGCAACGAGTGCTTGGGTCGCGTCAAGCGGCACCTGCCCACGGCCCTGGGGGAGCTGTATGCCCGGCAGTTTGCCAGCGAGGATACGCGCAAGGACCTCGAGGCACTCTATGGCCAGCTGCAGGACGCCCTGAAGCAGAGCCTGAGCGCCGATTGGCTGGAGGAGGGCTCGCGGCGTGTGGCACAGCGCAAGCTGTCGGATTTGAAGCTCCGCTTGCCCCACTACGAGCGGCCGCTGGCCTACAAGCTGCAGCTGGAGCGGAACGGCTACTGGTCGAATCTCCGGCAGCTGCTGGCCGCTGTGCAGACACAGCAAATGGGCCGCCTCTTCGAGGAGGAACTGCCCGCGCCCAGTGATCCCGTGGAGGCGTATGAGGCACGGGTGCGCTACCGGCCCGTCCAGCGGCAGATCGACATGGGATGGGGCCTGCTGCAGGCGCCCTTCTACGATCCGCATTACGGGCAGTCGCTGCGCTATGCCACGCTGGGCGTGGCTGTGGCACACCAGATGGCCATGGCCTTCGATGATCCACACTGGTCCGTGGGCCTGCTGGAGCGCGACAATTGGGATGGGCTGACGGCGTGGCGATATCGCGATCGGAGCGAGTGCTTCGGCCGCCAGGTGGAGGAGTATTTGCACGCCAATGCCAGTGCCACGCGGCAGCTGATCGCCGACAGTGCCGCCCTCAATGTGGCCTTTCGGGCCTACCTCACGTGGCTGGGCTTCCAGGAGCCGAACAACGACTTCAATCGCCTGTCCAGGGAGACCCTGCCCGGCCTCAACTACTCCAATACGGCGCTCTTCTTCGTGGCCTACGCCCAGCAGTACTGCAGCCGGCAGGAGAGTCGTCGTGGCTCGTGGTCGTCCTTGGCCAAGGAGCTGCCGCCGTACAGTGCCCGGCAGAAGCACAGTTGGCCACGCATGCAGGTCAACGGTCCGTTGTGGAATCTGGAGGAGTTTGCCCGAGAGTTTCGCTGTCCCATTGGCTCGGCCATGAATCCGGCCACCAAGTGCAACATTTACTAGCGGATAAGTTGAAATTTCATGATCGTTGGGTCACCTGGTTGAGGGCTAGTGGAAACATGATAATAAACTCAAGAATTGTCTCGATCAAAGTTCAGGTTTCACTAGAAATATTCTGCAGTTTAATTGTGGGAGGATTTGGTTATATCGGAATATCGATATCTTTTTGGGGAATTAATCGTTTCCAAATCGAATCGCTCGTAGGGAATTGGCAGCATTCCAGGCATGCCTTAAAAAGAACGTAAGGCAGAGTCTTTCAAAGATATTTGGTTGCCAATTTTGTGTCTTTACAAGATAAAATTTTCAATTCGAATTTTAAACACAAAACTAAAACAAAAAAATAATCGATTTTATCAAAATTAATCGATGTTTTTTTCGATTTTGTTCCCAATCAATCTCTAAAAAACTTCTCGAAAAAAATGTGAAATTTATCCTCGTTCTACAATCACTAGTTTCCCCCAGTGTAAGCAACTTATGAGGAAATACAAAAATGGTAGGGAAGCAGGCAAACACAGACAGAACACGATCGGATTTGTGTTGTTTTTCTGGCACTGCCAGGTTCTCTGGCTTGCCGTCGGGCAAGGCTTTGTCTTTGTTTACTTCTCTCCCAGTGCCAAAGCCAAAGCCAGAGCCAAAGCCAGAGCTAAAGCGCGATAACCCCTCAGCAACTGAGGCGTCAAACTTGACCCAAAAATCGACCAAGTTCATGAGCAAGCAACAACAGCAGCGGACGGACTCCGGAGCACTGCTTATCGCCCACTTAGACGCTCAGTCTACTTTTCAACGCCAAGATGAAAGCTACCAGAAGTGCTCTGTGGAATTTGCTACTCCTGCTGCTGCTCCTCATCCACGTAGATGCTGTGCAGCGGCACAATGGCATGAACCGCATGCCACAGCAGCAGCAGCAGCAGTCGCCCATGTACGGTGGATTCCAGCAGCAACAGCAGCACCAGCAGCACCAGCAGATTCCTCCCCATCCGGATAGTCGCGAGGAGTTCAAGGTGCGCCAACTGATGAGCCTGGAGATGTACAAGTACATGAACTTCACTGCCGATCCGTGTGTGGATTTCTTTGAGTTTGCCTGCGGCCACTGGGGCGGTTACCACAAGCGCCAGCAGCGTCAAGGCGCTGCCGGCGGAGCGCCCCTCTCCACTGCCCAGCAGCTGGTGGAGGGTAAGATTGTGGATCAGCTGCAGCAGCTGCTGACGGCCCCGCTGCCGCCGCAGCACCATCCTGCCAACCAGTATAGTGGCGCCACAGCGGCCAATGTGCGGAAGGTGCGCTCCTTCTACGATTCGTGTGTGGCCGTCGAGGCGAATGCGGGCGAGCGACGCCGCTTCCTCATGAAGATCCTCAAGGACAACGGGGGACTGCGCAATGTGCCCAACTCCAACTGGCAGCACAATCGCCACTGGCTGCAGACGCTGGCCGAGCTGCGGCGCAACTACGGACTGGACATACTGTTGGGCCTGGAGATCGATCTCAATCTGCAGCAGCTGGGCGGCAACAGCATCTACCTGGGCGAGCCACGGATGACCATCATACCGGAGGAGCACTGCAATGCCGTCGCCACCAAGGGCGCCCATGTGCGGGATCAGATCTACGAACAGATACAACAGCAGGTGGCCGACAATCTGAGGGATTGGCTGGGCATGGAGACGGGCGAATCGGCGCGCATTGCCGGCGACATTATCCGCTTTGAGTTCGAGCTGTGCAAGCACATGCGCGAGCAGCAGCAGCTGCAGGAGGAGCCCTCCGGCCCTGGCCCTGGCTTGGTGGCGGCCAACGGCAACGCCTTTGGGGCACGTTCGCGCATCGGACAGGATCGCTTGCACCGCCAGAAGGCCAGCGGCATCACGCTCACGGATCTCACCACCGAAATGGGCGGCTTCTTCGACTTTAAGCTGTACGTGGAGGTGATTCTCGAGAGCCTCTACACGAGCGCCGTCTATCTGCGGTCGCCGGACTACGTCAAGCATCTGGTGCGCACGGCCAGGGCCAACAATCGCTACACGATTGCCGGCTACATCATGTACGTGGCACTGAATGAGCTAAACCAGCCGCCCGAGGAGCATCCGTCGCGTCGCGCCCGCCAGTGTGTGCAGGTGATGCAGCGCCTGTTCCCGCAGGTCCTCGGCGAGATGTATCAGCGGCAGGTGCAGCGTGACGATGCCAAGGACGATCTGCAGCAGGTGTTCAGTGACCTGGTGAAGGCCTTCGAGCAGCAGCTGCGTGTCGAGTGGCTGGACGAGAACGATCGGCGTGCGGCCAGGGCCAGATTGGCCCAATATCACACGCTGCTGCCGGACTACCAGAATCTGGATCTCTCGGAGCTGCAGTTCCAGAAGTCCGACGACTATTGGCACAAGCTGGAGGTGGCGCTGCGCTTCCGGGCCCGCCAGCAGCTGAATAGCCTGCGCGGCAATGACTTTGGCCAGGATGCGGACAGCCTGGTCGATGGTTTCGAGGTGCGTGCCGCTCTGGTGGCCCGCCAACAGGCGGTGCTCGTGGGCTGGGGTCTGCTGCAGTCGCCATACTACAACTACCATTATCCCCGTGCGCTCAAGTATGCGCTGCTGGGCCAGCGGCTGGCCACGGCCCTCGTGGAGGCCTTCGATGACGAGGGCTGGAACCGAAATCCGCAGGCCACGTCCCCCTGGAACGAGCTGACAATGTCCGGCTATCGGAACGTCACGGAGTGCCAGCGGGCCCAGTACAGCAACTATCTGTACGATCAGCCCGCGGAGTTCCGCAATGCCACACGGCTCAGGGAGATTATGGCCGAGAGCAGCGGCCTGAATGTCGCCTTCAATGCGTATCTCGCCTGGCTGGAGCAGCAGGACAACAAGCCACGGCCCGTGCTCTACAAGGAGACCCTGCCGGAGCTCAACTTTACCAATACGCAGCTGTTTTTCCTGTACTTTGCCCAGACCCGCTGCTGGGCGAGAGCCAACCAGGAGGCCGTGCCCTTCGTCGATTCCATGCCCCTCATGCAGCACACGGCCGAGCGCTGGGATGTCAATGGGCCGCTAAGCAATTCCGTGGAATTTGGACGCGAATTCGGCTGTGCTCTGGGCACACAAATGAACAGCGGGGACAAGTGTTTGGTGTACTGAGACGTAGCGTAAAATATAGTTAAATATTAAATTGAAAAGTAAGTCGAGGGGTTATTAAGATTTGGGGAGGGATTAGCTGGAGTCTGGGGGTGCCTCCAAGGTTGCACTGCAAACCCAAATCGGCTGGGAACGTGTACGAGTGTGTATCAATGGGTTTTGGCTTTCAATGGGTTTCTGCTGTGTGCAGTTTTCTGTGTCAATCGAATCACTTGAGCGTGGAGGAGACAACCAACCCTACCCCACCTCTTCAGACGAGACGTGGCCTGGACATTGCCACTCGAGCACGCAGCTGCATGCCGTAGGCCGTAAGCCGTAAGCCGTAAGCGATAGGTGCCTGCTACTCGTCCGTTGCATGTGGCTAGATGGGTAATACACTCGACCCTGAACCACTAATCGATCGACATGGAGTGGGGCGCATTGGGATTTTGTCTTATGCCGCACGCATTTCCGCTTAATTTAAGACGCGACGGAGGCTTACCTGCAACGACACAAGAAAAATGGAAAATATATAAGTAAAAATGTTGTACCATATGGAAATTATACGACTAGAAGATAACCCTTTTACTCGGGTAAGAATAGCTACAAATTGTGACAAAGAGAAGTCCCACATGGCACGGATTCTGTTCTTTCACTGGAATTTTACCCATATTTTTTAATAATTAAAAATAATTAAAATTTAAGCCAAAAACTATTTTTTCTGTTTTGTTCCTATAATATTGGAATTTTTCCCATTTATATTTATTTAAGCAACAAATGTTCTGTTTTAATTTGTATAAGTGTTAAAAACTATTGAAAATTTTGCATATTAAACTTTTGACGAATAATAAATATTTAAAAAATATTAAAAACTTAAACTTTGTGCTGATATATGTATATTCAGGAATATTCTCTTATACATATGCTCCAGAATCCAGGAGAATTTATACGGAGAGAATTAATGTAAAATTTACATATGTATTTATGTATGTATGTCTGTTCCCTACATTTCTAAAAATCAAGCATACCCCTCATGTTGCAATAAATACACAACTAAAGGGTATGCAAAATATAAACAAAATGTGAGTTCTCCGAGTCACAGCCGCCCCCCCCCCCCACCCCTCTCCAGCGACACTGATTGCAAATGGAACGGAAGTGCCAGTCCCCTCCCCACCGCCCATTGCCAACTGTAAAATTATTGTTTCAACGGCGGCTTGATCATCAATTACAGTGTGGCCTACGTATAATGAAAACGGATAATAATCACTTGGAAGTGTCATGGGATAAAAACAATACAAAAGATGGTCGGTCCCCTTCGCTCGTTAATGAATGTGTGTTTCGGGGGGCGGGGTTAGGCAGAGGGAAGTTAGGGTAAGGTAAGGTTTAGTTTTATAAGCACTTAAGAGAGACAAACGAAAAAAAAAGAGAAATACTCTGCATAAATTATAACAAATGCCAGCCAAATGCCAAAGAGACAGACAGACAGACAGAGTTACCGAGTAGTGCTGTGCCGCCTGATGGACCCATCATCATTTGCGGTGGCTCCCACACACACACAAACACACACACATACACAATAAATGGTGCATGGAGTTCGCACCACATGGCAATAAAAATGATGCGGAATTCCAGTCAAACACTTGCGTCTGCGTCTCCCTCTTTCTTTCTTTCTTACTTTTTCCTCTTTTGTACCTTTTAACTATCACCGCTTCCCCCATAATTACCAGACTCCACGCGGACACCGACCGCGACTGCGACTGCCACACCAGCAACAACAAAAGACATCCAAATCGATGTCGTGGCAAAGTCGTTGGACTAATCAGCAGAGAGCGAGAGAAAAACGGAAGCAACGAGAAAGTCAATAACATTCATTATAAGATAATCCATAAAACGATTAAGTGTGCAGGGCAGGGGGGGGACCCAGAACAGAAGAAAGGAAAACACCCACGCGACTGCTACCACTTGTAAGCGGATTCTGAGAAGAGGCTTAGGCTCAATAAAGTATTATAAGGGAGATAGGGCCTATATGGACAGCCTTTGGCCTCTGTGTGCAACATTTCTTATGTAACTGGTGCATTTCCACAGCCCAAAACGAATGCAAATCTCACCTTAAAAATGCATTCCAATAAAAACTAAAAAAAAAGCTATAAATTTGACAAAAGACACGAAAATGCAACAAGCCGACAGACAAACGAGAGACGATGAACAGAGGAGACGGCAGACCCAGAAATAAACTCCGCGCACGAAGCGAATTGATTAATCAACTTAACAAAGTCCCCAATAAATCAGAGAGGGAAGGGAAGGCCAATGGGCATAAGTATTTAAACAAGAAGACAGCAGAGCAAAGCGAGACAGAGACCCTACAGGCAAATGACCCAGTTTTCTATCTATGTATCTATTCATTTGTCTGTCTGTTTGTCTTTGGAGTGGCATTAACAGTGAGTGAGATAAAGAGAACGTGGCACCAGGGGCGGCACAGTTCTCCTCTGAAAAAAACTGATTCCAATATTTCATTCACACATTTTTAACCCAAATTCGAAAATGTCTTTACATTAGTTTCAGGAAAAAACAAACAGCGCGCCGACTAACAACTAAGTGCTGCTCCTCTACACATGTCGAACAGCATTCCAAACAAAATTGATCTTGAATGTGGTAGTGGCAGTCTATTCTTTCTCATGGCATCGATCGATGAATGGTTAGCAGGTGTGGTGCTGCGTGCGGTGCATGCACCGCACTGATGAGGAAATTCTTCTGTGGTTTCTTTGCCAGACTCCACTCCATTTGGGAGAGATATATAGCTCATATATCATACAAATCTGTTGGCAAACACACACAAGCACACTTTGGTAACTCAAAACTGTTTACACTCCCCACAACAGAACCCAAGATGACAGACGGACAGACAGACAGACCAGTGAAGAAACGAGACGCCAGCAAAAGCTTGAGAGGTACACACCACTCGACACATATTGCCTCAGCCTCAGCCCCCCAGCCCCCAGCCCCCAGTCCCAGCAACAGTCACAGCCTCAGTGCTATAATTATTATTATATTGTGACTCTCTGTTTTGTCGCAAAACTTCGCATGTGGCATGTGGGCGATGCCTCTCGTATACTGCGCTGGCTGGCTGGTCATATATGGCCTCCATTTATCCGCCGGGTTATAAATACTTTACATACGGCTTTGGCTTTGGTTTTGGCTTTGGCAAGCCATAAAGTAATAAAGTAATTGAATTTCTGGGCTCTGTGTCTGGTCACAAAGGTGTGTGCCACATATATGGATTTGTTGATTCAGCCATTTCTATTGAGAATTCGAATGCACTACAAATGATTTGCAAAGTGGAGAACTCTGGGGACTTCGAACGCTATAAATAATTATCTATGTGCGCTACGTGTTCCAATTAGCCAAAGATGCTACCAGTTGGGGGGTTGCTATATTGCTCGACCGAAACTAAAACTAAAAATTCAATAAATACAAGGGGCGCTTTTATCCATAGATTTTTTGGGGTTGCCACAAAACTTAATATGCAGCAAGTGCCCCGCGTGGATGGTACTATCCCTCTACTTCCGCCAGCTGCCAGAATAGTATCTAGAAATTCGCCATAGAGTGGGGCGAGTCAGTTCCATGCCGCTTGGGGCGGGGGGGAACGCACAAATAGCGTGTCAAGGAAACGGTGGCAGAAACAGCTGAGTGGCAGGAAAGAGAGCAAACGGCAACGGCTCTTACGCTCACGGCAATCGATTTTTCGCACAACACACCAACACACACAAAAAAAAAAATGAACGAACCCAAACTTGTGGATACATTTTGTGTGGCTGCAAAATAAACTTTACCTGGGATAAATGATATGTATAGCGGGGGGGGCGGGAACTCTCCAAATTTATCCCCGTATCCAATGAATCAATTGTTTTAGCGCTAGATAAATCACCAAAAATTAAACGAGTATTCGTAGCCGAGTGTGTTGTGGATATATAGCCACTTCGTCTCTCAATTTTTTATGCACTTTGTTCGTACAAACGGAATTATTCTTTATGCACAAAAACAGAACAGACAAAATGGAAAATCACTTTTGTGGTTTAAATACAATTTCCACATGGATTTTTCACATAAAAATCATTTCGAAATGCACTTCTTTTACGCACCAAATGGAAACGCAATACACACCATCCAGAGAGAGTGAGTCCCGTAACAGCGAGCGAGAGAGATGGGTCTTTTGGGGGGGGGTTGGGCAGGCGGCTGGAAGGGTGAATGTGTGAATGGATGGATTGGGTGTGGTGAATTCCTTTCACGAAAAGCGCGGCCTGCCTGCTTCTATCGATTTGGCAATTTGGATGCGTGAAAAGGTGCACAACACAAACGTGGGGGGGTCAAACTTTAGTTTATATCATAAACTAACGGATTTACGGCACTTATAACTGCCAAAGAATACGCGTTTATATAAATTTCCAGTGCGGCAAACACACACACACGATAAGGCCAGGGGCCGCACGGAACGCACACCACACGAGTGTGATTCCGATTCCGATTCCACGAGCGAGGCGAGGCAAGGCGAGCAACGAGAAACCACGTCCGACCGTCTATGTGTGGCGCTGCTGTGTAACTCTTGTGTGGGGCGCCGTGCGCTCTTGGGCCATGCCACTCACTCCGCCCGCTATGCTGGCGCTGCCAGAGCATTGGCAGAGGCAGCGACTGCGCAGCTAACAAGCGACTGCGTCCCCCCTCCGGTCACCCCACAGACAGTGGGAGAAGCGTCTTCCAGGCGCATGGATTGACCAACATAAATCAGACCAAAAAAGAACCAACAAGTCTTTGGACTGCTGCAGTACCCTAACAATTGGTGGATTGTAGGGAGTTATTCTAATTCAGTAGATATAGATTATAATTATAATCATTTATAAGTTGAAATTTTCTTACTCAAATTGGAATACACCCTCTAAACGAGTTCGTTCCTTATCTATGTCGCATAATGTACGACCAACCCGTACTACCCATTAAGTGTAGTGTATAGTGAACAATATTTGGAGAGCGGCAGAGCAGGAGAGCGCGAAACTGCGATTGCAAAGAGAGTGCATATATGCAGTGCGCTCGCTCGCTCGCGCTGATAGCCGATGACACACAGCCCCCTCTGGCTGCTCCACAATCTCAGAGACCCCTAGTTTTGTGTGTGCGTGTGCTAGCTGCTGATAAGCGTACGGGAAATCGAATCGTGGGCTCTCCGATCAATTACCAGAAAACAAACACAAAGGCACAAACACAAAAAACCGATCGGTCACGCATGCGCCCTCTCTCCACCCCGCTGGTGCTGTAGTTCCGTAGGAAACTGGTTTCAGTGGGATTTGACATTTTAAAGACGCTGCTGCTGCTCCCCCTCTCACGCCACGGCACAACGCATTCTATGCAGATTAGTTTTGTAATCAAATCGACCGACCGACCGCAAAGCGAATCGAACCGAATACGCTAAATGGCATGCAATTTTCCAATGGCAGGCAGCTAGAACCCGTTGTTCCGAGGTTAATGACACGCGGCTTAATAGTCATCAATTATGTATGCATTTCCAGTATGCAGTTCGAACCGATCTATTACCCAAGCTAAGAGATAATGGTGGCAAGTCAACTGCTGCTGCTGCTGCTCCCCTGGGGGGTTTTATGGGTGGCTGCAATGCGCAGCTAAACAGATTTCATGGCAGGGCAGACTTTTAATTATTATTCGATAGAAAGTGTGAACAATCCGTACTAACAAGCCACCCAAAGAAGTGAAAACTTTTTCGGTGGAATTACAAAATTTCCCCAGATCTCAGATCTGCGTTGCGGTCCAACCCTCGTGTTTTGGAGAACTCACCACAGCCGTGTGGCACCCGCACCGCCTTTCCATGGCGCAGGCGCTCTAAAAGCACCAGGAAGTCCCCATGGGCGGGGGAGGGAGAGCGCGGAGTTGAATGAAAATATGTGTTACCAGACCCTTTTTGGCCTGACATAAAGGTAAAGAATCTACATAACTTGCATGCACAGAGCCACATTTTAGAGAGTTTTGATGAATCATTTGGTTAGGTTATGGTGCTGCTGCCATTATGGGGTGGCTTGGCTGGGGGTGGTCTGTCTGTGCATGGGTTGAGTCACAGCCTGCCTGCCTGCCTGCCTGCCTGTCCGAAGAAATACATAATTGATTCGGGGCCAGACTGCGTGACTGCGCCTGTAAATGGCAGCTGTTTAAGGACAGTAAACAGAGGAACTTTCATTAGCACGACTGCCAAGGGGGCTATAAACATAGAAGCAATCAACCTCCAAGAAGAATTAATGACCAAATTTGTTGTTGGCCAACTTCCGGCATTACACGAAAGAAGAAAAAAAGGTTCTCCAATCAATGGAAATCAATAGAGAGAGAAACCCCATTCAAGGCAATCAAAATGCAGGCAGGGCTTGAACTTCTTTCGAGGGCTTCTACCATCAGATCATTGAAATGCAAATTACGCTAGCACGCCCTAATAACTAGAGGGGGCCCCTCCATCGCTACGTTTGAATGGACAGCAGTAGCAGCAGCAAAGATTTACAAACGTGTGATTCCATCGTAAGCTTAATTATGATGAGATTTCCATAAACAAAGCGACAAAGCTTTTTGTCAGTGCCAAGCTCGAATTATCGCGTATGTTTTTTTGTTTGTATTTTTTGTATTTCGATATGGGGTCTGGTCTGAAACGAGTTTGAGGAAAAGACAAAACAACACAGAGAAACAGAGGAGATATTTCAAGTAATTTCTTAGTCATTCAAAAAGCAAAGCGACCATATGCCAGCCCACCAGCTAGAGCATAGAACTGCAAAGGCGAACCTCGCGGTTAGGCATTGGCGATGCGATAATTATCAAGTTAATTACTCGACGCTAATTAGTCAGCAGCGCGTGAGAGGCTGGCAAAGGTGCCCACGGGTGACCCTAGGTCGCGGTTGAAACTAAACCATTATGCTGCTGCTGCTGCTGTTGCTATGAAAACGAAAGGTAAAATCCAAAAGATAACAAACATCCAAGTGCCGTGTGCTATGTATGATAAAGACAAATGGCATGCCGAAGCGCATGCATGGGGGCATGGGAAAGACAAAATCAAATTGGTACGGAAACTGGAGCTCGAAAGCAATCCGAAGAAGAGAGCAAAGCGGCAGCGGCAATGGCAACAGCAACAGCAAATCAACTTAATGACGACAGGCTGGCAACTTTTCAAACGGTTTTATCTGGGGAGATCGTGAGATGGAAGTGGGGCCGTACCCTGCTCTGAAAGTGGAAATGAATTTAAGTTTGGTTTTATAATCAAACCCAATAAAAGCAAATAACAATGGTGATGGCAAGGGAGGGGGGCCACACTTGCATGTAGGAAAAAAATCGATGAGTGCTCAATTAACTGTTATTTGCACGCACACACATACAGACCGACACACCTACGTAGCACGCCCACACAAACACAAAGTGAAGAAAACACCCATACATGTTTAAATGCAGATGAAGTTACCTTTTTCTTTTGAATATTATTGTTGTTTTTATTGGGCAATCTGATCCGATCCTCAACAAAAGTTCGTGGTGGTGGTGCTGCGCTGCTGCTGCTGGTGCTGGTTCCGCCTGCGCCTCCAACTGGATTGGCAAATGCTGCCACTCCCACACTCCCAATTGGCACTTGCAGTTTTTTTTTTTAGGGCGCGTTTTGTGTGTGGACCAGGCTCAGACACACACACACACACACACCTTTTTCGTTGCCAAAATTACTGTCACCCGTTTTGCGAGTGTGTGAACCACCACTGTTTAATAATTTACTTTTGCCTGTATTAACAGTTATGTCAACCTTTTTTTTTTGTTGGCAGCGCGGCGTCTTCGATGCGTCGTCGCTGCTATTTTTTGTTGTTGCAAAATTTTCGTGTAAATCATGTACAATGGGGGTGGATTGTTGCAAGCTGGTCGAAATTCACTCGCGTTCGATGGGATTTACGTGGTTTCGAATGCACTATGTGCCGCACGCATAATTTGCCCAAAGGCAAATCGTCGATTTCGTTAGTAATTTGGCTAATTAATTGCATTAACACGGAGAAAACTTTCGACGTCTTTTTGGTTGATTTTTTTTGTTAATATTAGAGATGTCAAATATATATTGATATCTCAATATATCGATATGTATTCTGGTTTGATTGTAGGTGATTTTAATTAATATGGGATGGATTAACGATTAATATGGATATATTTTGTGGAGTATATCAAGAAATTACCTTCTAGTCATTATTTTTAGCAAATCGGCACTGCTTTCACGTCTTTAGATCACTATTTGATTCCACTTATCGATGGACAAGAAAATATCGGTATATTTGTGCGATAAGCAGAATTTAATTAAACGGAAATTACAAATTACAAATTACAGGTGTCTTTCTTACTATTTTTGTGCCAACATTAACTACTTGGACAGCTGAGCTCTGCTGCGATTTGTAATTTGTCCCTGAGGACCATAATCAACTCACCTGAAAATATAAAATACAATTTAAAAATAAAACTGAGATTTTGTTGTGCCAGCAGTGTTGCATTTCCGGACAAATCGATAGGCAACGCCACAATATAAACAAAAGAAATTTGTTTATTGAAATGCGCATAAATGTTGTATTAATTATAGTGTTAGTGGGCTGGAGCGGAGAAGCCAGTGAACAAAATCAAGGACTATGCAGCCCAGATGAAGAGACATCCTGCGCCGACAGCATTGAAACAAAGGATGAATGTAAGCAACTTGTTGCCGGCTTCTAACATTTGAATGGGGATAAAAATGTTGCTTACTACACTTTTAGTTAGCTTCAACGTTCTGCGAAATATAAAGAAGGCACTGGCCAGCTATCAGCCGTGCAGCAGCGATGAAAATGATGCCAACTGCAGCTGCCACGCGGCGGTTATTAAGCGGGACCTGGCTCCCTACAAGGCAACAGGTGTCAGCCGGCAGATGATCGAGAGCTCCGCCAGGCACGGCACACGATACAAAATATACGAGAAGCGTTTGTACCGTGAAGAGAATTGCATGTTCCCAGCACGTTGTCAGGGCATAGAGCACTTCCTGCTGCCGCTGGTGGGCACGCTGCCCGACATGGATCTGGTGATCAATACGCGCGACTATCCGCAGATAAACATGGCCTGGGGCAACGGCGGACAGGGACCCATTTTCTCCTTCTCCAAGACGAAGGACCATCGTGACATCATGTATCCCGCCTGGACCTTTTGGGCTGGCGGTCCGGCCACAAAACTGCATCCCCGTGGCATTGGTCGCTGGGACTTGATGCGGGAAAAGCTGGAGAAACGTGCGGCAGCCATACCCTGGTCGCAAAAGCTGGAGCTGGGCTTCTTTCGCGGTTCGCGCACTTCAGACGAGCGTGACTCGCTGATCCTGTTGTCGCGTAGCAATACCGAGTTGGTGGAGGCGCAGTACACTAAGAATCAGGGCTGGAAATCGCCCAAGGACACGCTGGACGCACCGCCCGCCGACGAGGTGTCCTTCGAGGATCACTGCAAGTACAAGTATCTGTTCAATTTCCGTGGCGTGGCAGCCAGCTTTCGGCTAAGCATCTGTTCCTGTGCCAGTCGCTGGTCTTCCATGTAGGCGACGAGTGGCAGGAGTTCTTCTATTACCAGCTCAAGCCCTGGGTGCACTATGTGCCACTAAACAACTACCCCAGCCAGCAGGAATACGAGCAGCTGCTGACATTCTTCAGGAATAACGACGCACTGGCCCAGGAGATAGCTCAGCGTGGCCGCGACTTCATCTGGCAGCATCTGCGCATGAAGGACATCCAGTGCTACTGGCGAAAGCTGCTCAAGAGCTACGTGAAGCTGCTCACCTACGAGGTGCGGCCCGAGGATCAGTTGATCTACATTAAGCCAGCCAAGGACGAGCTTTAGTTTCGTAATTAAATGAGTTTCTTAGGGCCAGACTCTACATGTCGAATATATTTATGTTTTAAGACTTTACTCTGAGGGGCAAATGCTGCATTTCCTCGCCACAAAACTAAAACTAACACAAAACTGAAAAATTTCAATTTCCCGGGCTTGTGCCAGTGTGACCTCTCCTCTTTTGCCTGGTCAATTGTGACGTCATGAGCAATCAGCTGTTGCTCCCTGAGATTTTCGTAGTTCGTGCAATTTCTAAGCTTCCCGCGATTCCCTGCCATGACAACACAATTGAAACCCTTTCGCAATGTTTTCCGGCTGCCAACGAGGCAGCGCATCAACTGGTTCCCCGGACACATGAACAAGGGCATGCGCCAGATCCAACAGAAGCTACGAAATGTCGACTGCATTGTGGAAATACACGACTCGCGCATACCGCTGGCCGGTCGCAATTCTCAGTTCTTTGACACCATAACGGGTACGATATGGGATCACAGAGAGAGAGATGGACAATAACCACCGTTCCGTTTCCCCCAGGCAGCGGCGTAAAGCCGCATATACTTGTCCTGAATAAGATCGATCTGCTGGGCCCCAAGCAGCAGCGCAGCGTGACCCAACAGCTACGCAGAGAACAGCCGGCACTGAAGAATATTCTCTTTACCAACTGCAAGGATCAGCGCAATCATGGGGTGCTGGACATACTGCCGCTGGCCACGCGACTGGTGGCAGACAGCAGTCGCTACAATCGCGCCCAGAGCGCCGAGCACAACATCATGATCATTGGTGTGCCCAATGTGGGCAAGAGCTCCATCATCAATGTGCTGCGCAATGTGCATCTGAAGAAACGCAGTGCCGCTCGGGTCGGCGCGGAGGCTGGGGTGACGCGTGCCGTCGGGGAACGCATCAAGATCCAGGAGAATCCAGCCGTCTATATGATCGACACGCCCGGCATTCTGCAGCCCTCGGTGACGGACGACGAGATGGGCATGAAGCTGGCCCTGGTTGGCTGCCTGCCCGACCACATTGTCGGCGAGGATTTGATTGCCGACTATCTGCTCTACTGGCTGAACAAGCACCGCCGCTACGAGTATGTGGAGAAGCTCTCGCTCAGCTCCGGTCCCAATGACAACATCAGCGCTGTGCTGGCGGAATACGCCCACGCCCAAGGCTTGTTCCATCGCGTCAAGCAGTACGACGGACAGGTGGAGGTGATGACAAATTTATTGGCTGCCGCACGCAAATTTATACAATTCTTTCGCACCGGCCAGTTGGGCAGCATTAATCTAGATGAGCAGCCATGAATGCGACTTAGCTAAGGGATTATGTTAAGTAAATGAGAAACTGTCTGAATTGTTGACTGCTTATTGGGCCTCTGCCATGGGTACATCAATGGCAATATCGCCAACGCCAGGCACTGGAATGGAGTACGAAACTCCAACGTGGCCTAGGTCCGCATCGTCGGCGATTTCCATGGGCACATGGGTCGCAATGTGTTGGCTGTCCATGCCAAGACCACTGGGGACGGCTGCTACGGCTACTGCTGCTGGCTCTGGTGGAGCCTCAATGCACGTCGCACTGCTGGCGACTGCGTAGCCCGTACGGGCAGCCACCGCTCGCAGCTCCTCTGGCACGCCCTTCATGCGCTTGGCAATGTTGTTGGCGTAGGGCGCCAACTTTTGGTAGTACTCGATGAGCATCTGGGGATCCTTCTCCGACACTTGGCTGCCTGACACCAAATCGAATTCGTCGCAGTACTGCCACCGGACCAAATACTTGATTTCCCCGCTCACATCTGTGGCGCCCATAATCTCGGCCAGGTCGAGGCCGCGCTCGTAGCCGCGCGCCTTTAGGATCTCTTCGCATTTTGGCTTCTTTTCGCCGCGTTTCTTAGACTTGGCGCGCGACTCCTCGAAGCGTTGAATGAGCGCCGGACAATCGCAGTTCTCCTCCGGCTCCCATGTGTTGTCTGTCGAGGGATAGCCGCGCCATTTAATGAAATACTCCACCTTGCCATCGCTGGTGATTCGCTTGTCCACGATGCGCTCCACCACGAAATTGGGCTCGTTTTTCACCATTTTTAGAAGATCCGTTTTGAGTTGTTTACAATTTTCCACTTTATTTTTTTTTTTTAGTGATTTCAACGCCTATTGGCGTTAGTGGTTGGTCTGTTGTAGCAGCGACCAGAAACGATGTATCGATATGTGCGAGACACTATCGATTATACTGCCACTTTCTAGTATTCATAGAGATGAGTAATTGGCAACGTGATCGAATTTGTATTTGTATTTTTCTCAAAGAGAGTAATTGGCCAAAAGAAAACTTCCAAGCCAAGAAACTAAGTTGATATGTTATATACACAATTACATTCGATGTGTTTTAACGACGCGAGATTAAAAGTCTAATTTAGCTTCTCCTACAAATTTCGCGAGTTCCCTCATATGTAGAAGGATATTTGCTTTAAACAATTCGTGCGTAGAGTTATAATACTTAAATATTTTAAATTTACGCCTTAGGGGCATGAGTCTTGTGCAGTTGAAAATCAGGTGATTTGCAGATTCAGTTACGTTACATGTTGGACATAGGTAACAACTTACTATTTTGCATTTTTTCAAAAAAACGTTGTCATACGTATGATTTATCATGAGTCGATTCAGGAGTCTCATATCCTGAGCGTTCCATTTAACCTTCTTGTGCCAGGGTTCCCCTGGAACATTTGGAAATAAATCAAAGAAAAAACCACCAGACAATGAGGAAGCCTCCTTGTAGTAGTCATTCCATAAGGCGAAAACTCTTTTCTTGACCTCTCGACATGCTTCACCTAACGTATAGTTCAGCCTAACAAACACCCCATTTGAGATGGCAGATTTTGCAGCTTCATCCGCTTGTTCGTTTATTGGGATACCCATATGACCTGGCATCCAGTAGATGTCTACAGAGATTAATTCTGGCCATACCAGTAAGTTGTGAATATTTGCCACTGGATAGGCATCTGATTCTGCATTTTTTTAACATATATATAGCTGCTAAACTATCCGTAAATATAGCTACTTTAGTTAGTCTTAATCGCTTGGCAATGAGACAGGTCATGTTAATTGTAAATAATTCAGCCATAGCAGACGAAATTTTTATCTCTGATTTAAATCTATAAGTCTTTTTTCCGTTTACATCAATAATACCCATACCCACTTTACTATCACATATTGAGGCATCACTTGCAAAGATATGGTACTTTGTTTCCTTGAGATTGTGGAGAATTTCATAATACATAACAAGAATTTGTTCTTTAGGTACATTTAGTTTGTTTATATTAAAAGGTTTACTATGTAGATGCAGTCTTTTATTTGCAGTGAAAGTCACTGCTGGTTTGGTCATTTCAAAAATATCCCTAAACTTGTTTGCTACTATCGTGTAAGACGAATTTACTGATTGAGAGCAGGTGTAACTATTGTAAAGATCGTAGTTTTGAGTCTTTAATCTCAAAAGCTATTTGGCTATAAGCTATATACCTCTTCCGAAAGAGATGCTAGCATTTCATATGTGATCCCATCAATGCCACCAGCCGTTGATCTTTTATTTCTAATAACCTCACTTAATTCCTTCATAGAAAATGTTTGTGTACTCTGCGAGTTAGTCATGTTATTAGGAACAGTTGCAGTTAACTCTGTTTGTGGAATTTGACTGCTCAGAAAGTCTAAATATTCCCTGTTATTGGATGGAGACCACTCTTGCATCTGAGGTTTCCCTAGACCTTTAAGATTCCTCAAAAATTGCCAAGATTTCCTAGACGAAGGACTCTGATTAATCTCTTCAATTTTATCCTGATAAGAGTTTCTCTTTGCTTTTTTCACAGCATTTTTCCATTTTAGTCGAGCTTGGCTGGCCGCTTCAAAGTTCTCTGCATTTGGATATTTGATAGCTTTAGCTTGCGTAGAATTAAAAATTCTATTTAAAAGTGTAAGTTCGTCAGTCCACCAGAACAAATCAGAGTTGGTAAAAGTCAAATCCAAAACTGAACCCGACATTAGATTTAGAGACTGTTTAAAGGTTAAGCTCCCATCATTCAACCACTTGAAACCAGCATTTAAGGAAACATCTTCTATGAAACGACCTTTGGAATTGGTCATACTATCACCGAATACACTATTACGAGCATTAAAATCTCCACATATGAATACATCTTGAAGATTTTCCATGCTATCAAAAAGTCTTTTAATGTCTGTTTTAAAATCATCTAGAGGTACATTTGGCTCACAATAGGCTGAAGCTATTGTGAGATTTCGGGATAAATTGGTTGTTTGTATAATTGATATGTCAGATGTAGCAATGAAAGGAATTTTTTTGAAAAGAATTTTATTTTTTACTAGTACCGAAGTACTTCCATAATTGTTAGCTCTAAGTTTTTCAGCAGCTTTAAATTTTTTAAATGTTTCTAAAAGTAGGATCATCTCCATGGGAGAAGATCTCAGAAAGACACGCAAAATCAAAATCTTCATTATTAAGGAGAAACTCTAGGTCATTTTTATTTGCTTTGAGCGATTGAATGTTGTATTGAAATATTTTAACTGACATGTTTATTGTGTTTTTAAAGTCTGGCTCTGATTCAAACTTTTCTCCAAAAACATTCTACTAGATTTGCCTGTTCTTATAAATTTTTCTTTTAAATCCTGAAAGGACTCACATAACACTTCATCCGAATCAATGAATGGTGTTATTAAGCGAAAAAGTTGAGCACAAATATCAGCAAACTTTATATCCTCCTTCACTGGGTATTGGAATTTATGTTCTGAAGTGTCATGAGTATAAGATGGTAATGAAAAATGATGGAAATTTTGTTGTGGGGGAACTAAGGTGTTGAGGTGTATCGGTTACTATTTATGATATTGTTTACAAGCTCGTTTTTATCTATTGTCTCAGGCATTTTCGATGGTAGAGCAGGAAAAGCATTTTCGTTTTGGGATAATAAATCAAATCGATTATTTATCGAGTATTGGGATGTCACTTCTTTCCTCGACAATTTCTTTACACACATAACTTTCATTATTTTTTCCTCAAGTGCCCATTTTGGACATACATACGTTCTTATCACGAGCCGTGTGTTCATTACTGTTACATAAAATGCATTTGTACACCTGACAATTCGGAGATGTGCACTCCGGCGCACCACAACGTAGACAACGCTTCTTTGCTTTACACGTTCTTGAACCGTGACCAATCCGTCCACAGTTAAAACACTGTAAAATATTTCGTAAAAAATGAGAAACTTCCAGTCTGCAGTAATTCAAAACAACATGAGATGGGATTTCTACATTTGAAAAACCAATTTTCACTGATAGAGTGGGTTCCCACACTATTTCAGTAGCCCCTGTCTCTGATTTTACGTCCGACTTGATGTTCATCAGTATTTCTTCATCTGTTATTTCAACAGGGATATTTTTAATAACTCCATATGTTTCTACATAATCCCCTGGTATATACGCTGATATGTTCATGCTTTTTAAATTAACGTTCCTCACAGCCTCATTTGCAAACTTTCCATTCTGGAAATATACCTTGTAAGACGAAATGCCTAAAGCAACAATATTGCAAAGCCCTGGCAGCTTTAGCCCTTTAATTTTTTCGTAGAAGAACAGACCATTCTTAACCCTAATATTTTGAATATTTTCACCACCACTGTTAAAAATCTGATTAAAAACCCCAAAAAAAAAAACTTTTCCGTCCTTTGTGAGTATAGAAGCATGTCCTTTTAAGCCCTCTGAACAACTCGTTAGCCAGCCTCACCTTAACCTTACTTCCTGACACATTTTTGTCCATACGCGGAGCCTTGCAAATTGCCTTTTTAATTATCGCGTTTCTCTTAATTGCTTTACCGGAATTGTCCGGTGCTGAGAAATCAGATGACTCTTCCATATCAGACGA
This sequence comes from Drosophila obscura, assembly GCF_018151105.1. Taxonomy (NCBI): domain Eukaryota; kingdom Metazoa; phylum Arthropoda; class Insecta; order Diptera; family Drosophilidae; genus Drosophila; species Drosophila obscura. The sequence continues at coordinate 964,723 of NW_024542736.1, read as the reverse complement.
GATATCCTCCATCGACTCACAATTCTGGCTCGACGCCATGGCGTCAGCCACTTTCACACTCTGCTTCACCAAAACTTTCAACTCACAAGACTCACCTAAATCCTTTAATAAAATTGTAATCCTTCAAATTTATTCAATATTTATATAAGAAGCTCGATTAAACAAACAACCGGCTAGTATTCCGTGTTGATGGATTTAATTTTGAACCAAAGTTTTGTTCTTTCCTTTTTTTTTTTCCGGAGCGCGAGCAAAACACATCAAACCACCTTCAAGGCACAAACGGAAGTCCTGACTAGCAGGAAATCATGAGGCGTCATTTGTCGGCGAGGTGAGATCAATCTCAATTATAGATGTCGGCACAACATTGCTGCACCTCGATTTCGCTCTCTGATTGCCGCATGGGGTAACTGGAGCGGTCTTGGCCACCTCCTGGACCGAAAGGAGCTGCCGCCATTTGCTGGCATTGTCGCTGCGGGTGTGCAGACACCGCCACAGCGTGTGCAGGCCGTTCGTTTCGTTGCCGTCCAGATCGAAGGGTATCCACTTGGTCGCGCCGTCCTTGGCCCGCACTACGCTGATACCTTTGAGACGCGCGGGCAATGCCTCGTGGTTGATGTACGTACCCGTTGCTTGCTTAAGCGTGTGCATGCTGCCGAAATAAACAAAACAAAAAACAAAGAAAATTTCTTTCTGGATCATATTTCGGGGGGGAGGGGACGGAAACAAACCATTCCATCAGCTCGTTGCTGCGTAGCTTGACCTCCGTCGTGTGGCGCAACAGCTGCGCCTGCATGTCCGCATTATGCTGTCGGGTGGCGTCGAGCTGCTGCTTCAATGCCTCTCCCAAGGCGAATCGACGTTCCAGTTCCTGGCTGCGCTTCATCAACACTATTCGCAGCTTGCCAAAGTCGCGTTGCTGCCGTTCGATGGCCTCATTGGCGACGACTGTAAAATGCATTAAATGTACTCCTGCAATGGAATAAACGCCAGCGGGCGGGGACTCACTAAGATTGCTGAGGCATCTGGAGCTCCGTTTGCTGATGGTCGCCTCGCGGTTTTGCAGTCGGATTTCGTTGCTGAAGATTTGCTTGAGGCGGCCGTGGTAGTCCGATGGATCTATATCGCGCGAGTTCAAAACGGCCATATCGGTCATGGCTAACTTTATGTTTATTTTTTTAAAACAGAGCGGCGACGTTTATTTGTATTTTCCAGGCGTTTGTTTTGCTTATGACGCTTCGATATATCAATATATCGATACTTCCAGTATACTTGGCGCTGCCAGACCGTTATAAAAAGAAGTTCAGGCTGCAGTCGATACTTGGCGCCCTTTATGCTCTTATTTTGAACATTAAACATTATTTTCTCAAAAAATCTAATAAAATAGAGTCCAATCTCTAGAATATTAAATTATTCAGTACGGAGAGTTCTAATTAGCTAGTAATATAAATCCGTTTTTTACCTCTTTAAATAGTATCGGGTGGGGGTTAAGTGTGTTAAAAATTGTATTTTTCCTCGGTATATTTTGGTATATGTATATTTCGGTATAATTTATCGATAGTCCCGCTAATATTGAACTATCGGTTGTTTTACGGTCACACTGTTGGGAATTCAAAATTAGCAAAAAATTAAACAAATTCAAATCGAATTTGCTCTGTCAGTGCCCAATTTTAAGGTAGCATTTTACTTTCAATCTGCTACCCGTGTGCCGGTTAATGCGATTGCTGTACAGCGCCCAGGCCCTACTTTATTTCACTTTTTGTTGGCGTCAGTGTGACCGCTCTGAAATATTCCTTCTGACCCTCAGAAATATACCACCTAATTTTACAAATATACCACGATATACCAATGAACGAAACAATTTTGTATACTCGGTTTTAAAAAGATAAGAGTAGCACATATCATTAAAAGAGCCATAATTCTCCCACTCTAAAGTTCAGTACTCAGATCTTTATACTGTATGGTTAACACACTGTTTCCCTCGTGCAGAGCAGCCCGTCAATGAGAAGGTATATTTCGGTATATATTTGAGGGTCATACATTGAAATTTGAGATCTACGCGTCTTTCGAAATTTGAGCGCTTCAGGAGCAAGTTGTGAAACAATGGATGGTCTTTTGAACGATTGGTCTAACTGGAATCCAATGGACTTGGAGTACAGCAACGAATCCGTTAATAACTACGTAGATACGTCTGGCCAAAATGTGGTTGAAAAAGCGCGCCCGCCCGTAAAGCCGAGTGACATGCGTAAAAAAAAGACAGGCAAGAAAAAAGCAATTGCTGAATATCCGTACTTGGTTCTAAAGAAAAAAGTGAGCAGCATTAGCAAATGCGCGTTGCTCAATTTCTTTGGCCAAAAACATGTCCGCACTATCGACGTTTCGCCAAATTCCGACACATTCGTAGTTTACTTCAATGACTTGGGGTAAGTAGGAAGTAGGACTCGTGCCTTATGCGTTTTACATATGTGCATATCTGTTGCTGCAGTTCCTTGGAGTCGGCACACAGCACACTGGAAGCATTTCCTGAATTGATGCAGCTGCAACGAAGCCGTTACGGCGGCCAGGAAAATTCCAGGGCTGATAATAGGTCCATGCAGAGGGCCGCCAACAGGATACCCGATCCAGTAAGACGTCCACCAATGGTGCCAGCACATCGCGGACCCATTGACTTGAATTCACGCACAATAAACGTTTCGGCCAATGCCAATAAGCATCCAGAGTTTCTGCCAGTGCCCATCGTAGACGCTACGTGCTATAGAAGCGGCTCCCTGCTGGCCACTAGAGACGCCAAGAAGCGCTATCTGAATGTGAAGTTTGAGTTTAATTTGGAGCGCCACGGAGCCTATGTACTGGAGAAAGAATATGAGGAGGAAGCAACAACAAAGCCGGTGATCCAGCAGCTGCGTTGCGGCAGGCAATTATTTAAGGAGTAAGTAAAAGAATAAAGGAATGTGTGAACAGGCCTGACACCTGACACAATATTTAATCTTGCAGTAGCAAGGATGTAGATGGTGTGCATGTCAATGTGGCTGATGCAGTTGAGAAGGAGATGGACATGTCTGGCTATGAACGTTGCGTGGCCTGTAATGGCTACACCACGACGGTGTGCAAAACTTGCGATATGCCCTTTTGCGATGCCTTGTGCTGGAGCATTGTCTCCGAGCAGCACGACAAGAAATGCGGCACGGGTCAGAAAGTTGATATTGATGATGAGAATTTTAAGAAACTCATACCCAAATGTGGTTTACCGCCACGCCGTTCCAAGGTCAAGATCACTGCCTTCGAGCAGTCGAATGTGGTATATGTGCGCCCGGCGGACATACTTTCGGATGTGGCCTACTATCGCGTGCTCGCTGAGGTCTGGCTGCATGGCAAAACTGCGGCCAAGCTTGACCAGCTGCCCGTTTGTGGCCAGATTGTGATCTACAAGTTCGAGGCACAAATTGTGCGTGCCATGGTGCTGAATGTGGACAATCCGAAGGATATATGCGTGGTCTGCATTGATTTTGGCAGCGTTGAGTACACAGAGCCGGGCAACCTCTATCAATGCAGCTCCTATGTGGGTGATTTGCCACGCTACGCTACGCCAGTGAAGCTGCGCGGTGTACCAAAGCGCGCCTTAACGCCCCATCTGCGGGACGTAATGTACGCAGTTCAGGGAAGTTTGGTCTTTCAACTGCAGTACCACAAGCGTGACTACGACTACGACCATCACATGCAGTCGGCCGTGCTCATCCATCTGGAGAACAATAGAGGTTTGAATAGCTTCATTAAAAAGGTTCTAACACCCGTCGAGCCCAAGCTGTCTGAGCGCGGTTTCAATGAAGATGTAAGCTTTAAAGTTTCATTCAAATTTCGGCGTTTTTAATGTGATTTTCTCTGCTTAGTTTCTGCCACATGTGGCTGCGCCAGCAGGCAAGAACATTGACTTGACTATCACGGACAATTCGTTGCTAAAGTACGGCATCGTCTACTGCACACCCGCTGGATTGGCCGTGGAGATCACGAAAATGCAGCGAACATTCCAAGACTATGGCGAAAAGATTGCCAAAGCTGAGACCTATGCTGCTTCGTAAGCACAGACGCCCCCATTCCACATGCCAAGAGAGAGTTTTAATCAGTTTTCCATTTGCAGGAAGGGCGAACTGTGCATTGCCAAGTACATGGGCAAATGGTGTCGCGGCGTTTCGCTGGAGCTTGTCGGTGATGGCTATCCCAGCATTTTGTTTCTGGACTATGGAAATATTGTACCCATCCATGTGACCGATATCCGTGCATATCCGGAGCAATTAACATATCCCATATTAACTACCGAATATGATTTGATTGGTAAATTTAAGCGAGCGCTTCCCATGCAAAGCAAAGCTTACTAATTTCAATTCCACTCCGATTTGTGCTTAGGTCTGACCGAAGAGCTCACCGATGCGCAGGTTAAACGTTTCGAGCAACGTCTGGAAGTGGGTGCCCGTGTGACCTTTGATGAGATCGTGAAGAACAAGGAAAACAATTACTCGCTGCGCATGGACGATCTGCAGAAGCTGCTAGGGTAAAACCAAAAGGCAAAGAAGCGAGAATTTTTTCTAATTATTAATTAAACATTATTTGTAAAGTGTTCTACTGCTGCTGCACGTACTACACTGTAGAACACACCCTTTTTTTCGTTTTCTATTATATAAATAATCAACGACGTTCCATTATATTCATTCATTCAACTATAATCAAAATAATAAATAAAGCAAGAAAGCTTTATAGCTTTCCCCCAAAGAGTTGTCATGCAACAACGTTAAATGTTCCATTCCCTGTTTTATTTACTTCACATTTGACTTTTTCTTTATGAAAATGTTTCTTAGGCTCTCTAGACTAACGCTGATGGACGCTTGCTGCAAAATTAAATGAAAAAGATATAAAAACTGAATGCATCAAATGTTGTATAAAGGACAGTAATACCTCGAGAAACTCTTGGCTGTAAGGTGGTTCCACATTCGACCAATCGGCCAAAGCCTGCTTGAAGGAAAATTTTTTTCATTAGAGTCAAACAGAATGATTAAAATCTATCAGAACTCACGTTCTTTGCCTTAGCGCGAAGCTGGAGAATATTGCCGCCAGCGTTTAGCTCTAGGCTCCTATAAAAATCCAGCTCCTCTGCGCATTCATCAGCGGTAATCAATGTATAGACTTTTGTGTCCATTTGCTGGCCAGCCAACAGCTGTTCCGCCCTTGAGCTCGCGTCATAATTGTAAATGATGAAATATTTGCAGCGTAGCGAACGTATCTCTGATGCGCGACTGGCCAATACCAAGGCAACCAGGGGCGACTGATCCTCTGTGCAGTTAAACGACGCCACATCGCTGGCATTATCCAGCTGCATGTGTGGTATGTCATAGGATCGACAGTAGCCTTTGATCAGCTGCAGGCAATCCTGACTGTTGGCGACAACGCAGCATTTGTGGCCGCCTGCCACAGCCAAGTCATCGAGCATCAGATGCACAAACTCAAATTTGGCCGAGTCGTCGGGACCCATTTCCTTCCAGGGCGGCAGCTGGCTCAACAGCAACTGCATCGCCTTGCAGTTTTGCAGCTCGAGAGTTCGGGCTTTCAGCAGCACAGGATGATCGCAAATATGCTTGGCCATTTCAGCAATGATGTCGGGTTCCTACAATAAACAAAAAGTTAGCACCGCCCTCAGGGTCTGATGATCTCTTACCTTGTCCGAGCGTTGACTGAGTTCACAGAGAAACTTAAGTGCTTTGGCTTGAAGTTCCGCGGGCTGCAGGAAGCACATGTACTCGATTTGGGTGCAGGTGACAGCTGGGGCATTGCCTTTCTTCAGCAGGCACGTCCTAATGGGTCTGCTGACTTCAGTATGGCCCTCGACTTGGGTGGAAGCTGGTGAATCTATGGCCCTGTGCGCAGTGGGAGTGGCTACATGGCCGTTTAGTGCATCAATTTTTGCACACCAATTTGCAATTTCCAGTTTCCGATAGGCTATGCACTCCTCGACGGTCTTGAACTCATCTTGCAGCTCCACATCCTTGCTGCCAATCTGCAGCTGATCGTTTTCTTTGTAGTTTCTCTGCCGGAAGCATGTCATGCTGCCCACAACCTTTCCCGTGTCATCTTTGAGCGTGGCCTTAGATTCGGTTATCACCAGGGTGCCATTGCCTGTCCAAATTTTGTGCTTTTTGTTGGTCTGATTCCGCCAGAGCACGTGAAAGATGCGGCTATCCTTGAGTGGACTTTCGCCGGGTTTCAGTTCCCGTGGTCCCATGCTCTCGTAGCCCTTGGCTGTGCCCCATTCCATGGCTGGTGTCACGGCGGGCCAATCAGCCAGCGACGGCTCCTCTTGCGGCGCCACTTCTTGATATCCGCGTTTTGCTGCCTGACGCACGGAAGGAGCCTGCGAGCGACGCATTTTGTCCTTGTCCCTTTAAGAAATAAAAATAAAAGATTTGCGGGTTGACTTGAACTAGCAATCGTTCAAGTCGCTGTCCATCGATAACATAACATGGTATCAAATTTGAAACGCTTTTCAAAAAATGTACCAAAACATTTTTCTATGAATAAAATGCTCTTTAAATTATTTAACTTTTGCTGAGCGCTTAATTTAAGCCAAATAAGTGCTGCAAATTTTCTAAAAGAGCCCTCAAAAAAATATAAAATATTTTTGCGCGCGTGTCTTCTATCACAGCTGATCGATAACGATACTATCGAGTTCGAACAAATGTATTTAAATATGAAATTAAATCAATTAAATAATTGGTAAATGCCTAAATCACTGCAACTAACTGTTGAAAATATTAATGGGATCATTTAAATTTTTTGCAGCTGTTATTTGACATTCGCCCAGGAACGCGAGCAATCTCCTCGAGCACGGATTGGGGGGGTGGGAAATGGAAGAGAACAAGAAGCATGGTATCGAGACGAGAACAAGAAGCCGGCAGAAGCAGCAGCTATTAAGCATTCCTTTGAAATCAGAGAAGATATATAGGAATCAGAGGCGGCCTGGTGCAGGCCGACGCCCATAATGGCGTTCCATTGGTGCGACAACAATTTGCACACGACGGTGTTCACGCCGCGTGACTTCCAAGTGGAGCTGCTGGCAGCCGCCTACGAGCGCAACACCATCATCTGCCTGGGCCACAGGAGCTCCAAGGAGTTCATTGCCCTGAAGCTGCTGCAGGAGCTGTCCAGGCGTGGCCGCCGCCATGGCAAGGTTAGTGTTTACCTCAGCTGCCAGGTGGGCGTGGACAAGGAGCCCGCGTCCATTTACACGATGCTCACACACCTGACGGACCTGCGCGTGTGGCAGGAGCAGCCGGACATGCAAGTGCCCCTTGCTCACTGCTGGACGGACTATCATGTGTCCATTTTGAGTCCGGAGGGATTTCTCTGTCTGCTGGAATCGGGCGAGCTGCCAATGAGCAGCGTTGAGCTGATTGTGCTCGAGGACTGCCATGACACCGCCGTCTATCAGCGGATATTGCCCATTTTTGTGGAGCACATCTTGCCGGCTGTGCCCGCGGACAGACCGCGTATCCTGGGCCTGGCCGGTCCCTTGCACAGCGCTGGCTGCGAGCTGCAACAACTGAGCGCCATGCTGGTCACCCTCGAGCAGAATGTCCTGTGTCGCATTGAGACGGCCAGCGACATTGTCACCGTGCTGCGCTACTGCTCCAAGCCCCACGAGTACATCGTCCAGTGTGCGCCGTTCGAGATGGATGAGCTGTCGCTGGTGCTGGCCGATATACTGAACACGCACAAGTCCTTTCTGGTGGATCATCGCTACGATCCGTTCGAGATATACGGCATGGATCAGTTCATGGAGGATCTGAAGGGTAAGTGGGTGTGGTGTGACCCTTGCCGACTCAAATCTCTCATCCATCCATCTTGCTTGTCGCAGATATACCCGATCCCAAGCTGGATCCGCTGCATGTAATCGACTCGCTGCTGGTTGTGCTGCATGAGATGGGTCCCTGGTGCACGCAGCGGGCCGCCCATCATTTCTATCAGAGCAACGAAAAGCTGAAGGTGAAGACGCCGCACGAACGCCACTATCTGCTGTACTGCCTCGTTAGCACGGCCCTCGTGCAGCTGCACTCCCTCTGCGATCACACATTCCAGAAGCAACAAGGATCCGGCGACCCCAGGCAGACCATTGAGCGATATTCCAGTCCCAAGGTGAAGCGCCTGCTGCAGACGCTGCGCTGCTTCAAGCCGGAGGAGAGCCATGGTCATGGTAGTCATGGCCATGGCCATGGCCATGGCCAGGCCGATGGACTGCGCAAGATGCGCCATCAGGTGGAGCAGGCGGACTTCAATAAGCTCTCCCATGCGCTAGAGACCAAATGCCAGGTGGTGGATCAACTGGAGCCTCACGCCTCAACGGACACGCGCAGCCTGGTGGCCAATCTGGAGCACATACTGCAGCATCCAGAGGGCAAACCGTTCCCGAAACGCAACAGCCATCGCCCCCCGCCACCGGCAGCAGCAGCAGCAGCAGCAGCCACCACCCAGGCGCAGTCGTCGCCAGCGAAGGGCAAGCACGGCTCCAGCTCGCATAATCGTGTGCGGCGGCGTGTGTACACGCGACGCCACAATCGGGATCAGCACGATGGCGGCGATACGCTGTGTGCGCTGATCTATTGCAATCAGAACCACACGGCGCGCGTGCTGTTCGAGCTGCTGGCGGAGATGGGCAAGCGGGATGCCGATCTGAAGTTCTTGCGCTGCCAGTACACCACAGATCGGGTGGCCGATCCCACCACGGAGCCCAAGGAGGCCGAGCTGGAGCATCGCAGGCAGGAGGAGGTGCTCAAGCGCTTTCGCATGCACGACTGCAATGTCCTGATCGGCACCTCGGTCCTGGAGGAGGGCATCGATGTGCCCAAATGCAATCTGGTCATACGCTGGGATCCCCCGACCACCTACCGCAGCTATGTCCAGTGCAAGGGTCGGGCGCGTGCCGCCCCAGCCTACCACGTTATACTGGTGGCCCCCATCTATACGAGTCCCGCGATTGGTGAGGTGCAGCTGACGGACAGGAGTCATCGCTTCATCTGCGGCGCTGGCGCAGGAGGAGGAGCAGGCGACTCAACGGAGTTGGACAGCGATTCGGATGACTCGGCCATGCCGAATTCCCTTGGCTCCGATCCCTATACCTTTGGCACGGCCCGCGGCACGGTGAAGATACTCAATCCGGAGGTGTTTAGCAGTGTGCCGCCCACAGCCTGCGAGATCAAGGAGATCCAGGACGAGACGCCGCCAGCCATTGCCTGCTTGGACAGCAGCAATTCCAGCGACGAGGCCGTCAGTCTGAACAACACACCGCCCAGCGAGAGCCAGTCCAGTGGCGATCCCAAGCCCAGAAAGCGCTTCCAGTGCGAGGTCGCAGCACCCACAGAGCCCACAGATGCCCCAACGGACACCAGCTCTGTGTCTGTGTCTGTGCCAGTGGCGGAGCAGGATGGCCTGGCCAGCACCACAAAAGCATTGGTCCATCAGATGGCCCAGTATCGGGAGATCGAACAGATGCTGCTCTCAAAATGTGCCAACACAGAGCCACCCGAGCAGGAGCAGCGGGAGGCGGAACGCTTCAACAGCTGCCTGGCGGCGTACCGGCCCAAGCCGCAGCTGCTGACGGGCGCCTCTGTGGATCTGGGCACGGCCATAGCGCTGGTCAACAAATACTGTGCACGGCTGCCCAGCGACACCTTCACCAAGCTGACGGCCCTGTGGCGCTGTACGCGCAGCGAGCGCTCGGGCGTCACCCTCTTCCAGTACACGCTACGCCTGCCCATCAATTCGCCGCTGAAGCATGACATTGTGGTGGGTATCCCAGGCCCTCTCGCCATTCCCCAATCGCATTTACCTTTACGTTACGTTCTCTCTTCTCCACAAAGGGTCTGCCAATGCCCACACAGACGCTGGCGCGTCGCCTGGCTGCCCTGCAGGCGTGCGTGGAGCTGCATAAAATTGGTGAACTGGATGATCAACTGCAGCCCATTGGCAAGGAGGGCTTCCGGGCCCTGGAGGCCGACTGGGAGTGCTTCGAGCTGGAGCCCGAGGACGAGCAGATTGTGCAGCTGAGCGACGAGCCGCGACCGGGTACGACCAAGCGACGCCAGTACTACTACAAGCGCATTGCCTCGGAGTTCTGCGACTGTCGACCGGTGGCCGGAGCGCCCTGCTACCTGTACTTCATCAAGCTGACGCTGCAGTGTCCCATACCCGAGGAGCAGAATACGCGGGGCCGGAAGATCTATCCGCCCGAAGATGCGCAGCAGGGCTTTGGCATACTCACCATGAAGCGGATACCCAAGCTGAGCGCCTTCTCGATATTCACACGCTCCGGGGAGGTGAAGGTCTCCCTGGAGCTGGCCAAGGAGCGGGTGGTGCTGACGCCCGAACAGATTGGCTGCATCAATGGCTTCCTCAACTACACCTTCACCAATGTGCTGCGTCTGCAGAAGTTCCTCATGCTCTTCGATCCCGATTCCACCGAGAATTGTGTCTTCATTGTGCCCACACTCAAGACGTCGACGTCGGCGGTGGCGTCGCCGCTGGCCAGCAAGAAGATCGACTGGCAGTTCCTGGAGCTCATACAGGCGACGGGCAATACAATGCCGCGTTCGGTGCCCGATGAGGAGCGTCTGGCGCAGCCATTTGATGCGCAGCGCTTTCAGGATGCTGTCGTTATGCCCTGGTACCGCAACCAGGATCAGCCGCAGTACTTCTACGTGGCCGAGATCTGTCCGCATCTGTCGCCGCTGAGCTGCTTCCCGGGCGACAGCTATCGCACCTTCAAGCACTACTATTTCGTTAAGTATGGCCTCACAATACAGAATGCCGCCCAGCCCCTGCTCGATGTGGATCACACGAGTGCGCGCCTGAATTTCCTCACGCCGCGCTATGTGAATCGCAAGGGCGTGGCCCTGCCCACCAGCTCCGAGGAGACGAAGCGCGCCAAGCGTGAGAATCTCGAACAGAAGCAGATACTAGTGCCCGAGCTGTGCACCGTGCATCCGTTTCCGGCCTCGCTGTGGCGCACTGCCGTGTGCCTGCCCTGCATTCTGTATCGCATCAATGGACTGCTACTGGCGGATGATATACGCAAGCAGGTGTCCGCAGATCTGGGCCTGGGACGGCAGCAGATCCATCAGGAGGAGGAGTTTGAGTGGCCAATGCTGGACTTTGGCTGGAGTCTGTCGGAGGTGCTCAAGAAGTCGCGTGAGTCCAAGCAAAAGGATGCCTCCGTCACGAATGGCAAGCAGCTGGCAAAGGAGGCGGAAACTGAGGCCCCGCCAGAGGGGGAGAGCGAAGCTGCTCCCACGGAGGCGGAGAAGACAGTCGAGAAGAGCGCCAACGAACTGATCATCGAGGGGGAACAGAAACTGCAGGATGCGGACGATGATTTCATTGAGATTGGGACATGGTCCAACGACATGGCCGATGACATAGAATCCTTCAACGATGAGGACGAAGAGGAAGACGAGGAAGACTATCTGCCAGTGCTGCCGGCCAATGTAAAGTTCTGTAAGTGAAAGCCACAACGATCCATGGGAATGCGCGTGTAATGGCCAAATAAATCATTTCCCTTTTTTTTTTTTGTTGGCAGGCGATCAGCAGACACGCTATGGTTCGCCCACCTTCTGGGATGTGAGCAATGCCGATGGATCGCTGAAGCCACCGAAAACGAAGAGCAACCAACAGCAGCAGCAGCAGCAGCAGCAGCAGAGTGCCGCTGGCAAGGGTCGTGCTGCGGGCAAGCCCAGCTACACTTACTACGACTCGGACAACTCACTGGGCTCCAGCTATGGGGACGATGATCATGGTGTGCCGCAGAACTATTTTCATATCAACTACAGCTCTGATGAGGATGCGGTGGCGAATGATATCGATGCGGGCCGCATTGCATTCACATCCAAAAACGAGGCGGAAACGATTGAGACGGCCCAGGATGTGGAGAAGCGACAGAAACAGATCTCCATTATCCAGGCGACGAACGCCAACGAGCGGCAGTACCAGCAGACGAAGAATCTGTTGATTGGCTTCAAGTTCGAGGAGCAACAGCCACAGCTGGCGGACATTGCACAGCCCAGCGTGGACTATGAGCAATCGATACTCAAGCTGCAGTCGGAGATCGAGAGCTGCGGCATGCTGGTGCCGCACGATCAGCAGCTGTCGCTGAAGCGACCCGATCCCGCAGAGGCACACGTCAGCCCCTGCTCGATGATGGAGCTGCTGAAGCAGTTGCTGCCCTACGTGCCCGAGGAGAAGCTGCTCCGCAAATTGGGCGATCGGCCCGAGTTTCAGCTGTCCGATTTGATTGAGCTGAATGCGGATTGGGTGGGCGCACATGCTGCGGAAATCTACAGCGTCTTGGGCTGTGGCGACAGCTTCGACAACTACAACGACCACCATCGACTGCAGCTGGAGGAGAAGCAGCTGTGCGTGCAGTACGATCGGACGGAGATAAGTGCCGCCAGTCCCGTCAAAGCAGCGCCGCCAATGATACTGCCCGCTGGCTTTAGCTTTGACCTGCAGCCAGAGCTGGTGGGCCATCCCGGGCCCAGTCCCAGTGTCATACTGCAGGCACTGACCATGTCGAATGCCAACGATGGCATCAATCTGGAGCGCCTGGAGACGATCGGTGACTCGTTCCTCAAGTACGCCATCACCACCTATCTGTACATCACCTACGAGAACGTGCACGAGGGCAAGCTGAGTCACCTGCGCTCGAAGCAGGTGGCCAATCTGAATCTGTATCGGCTGGGCAGGCGCAAGCGTCTCGGCGAGTATATGATAGCCACCAAATTTGAGCCGCACGACAACTGGCTGCCGCCGTGCTACTATGTGCCCAAGGAGCTGGAGAAGGCGCTGATCGAGGCCAAGATACCCACACACCACTGGAAGCTGGCCGATCTGCTGGACATTAAGAATCTGAGCAGCATCCAAATATGCGAGATGGTGCGCGAGAAGGCCGAGGCATTGGGCCTGCAAGGCAGCAGCGCTGAGCAGGCAACGCCGCAACAGCAGGCGACAGCCACCGTGCCGCTGGACGAATCGAACGACAGCTGCAACGATTTCAGCTGCTTTATACCCTACAATCTGGTGTCGCAGCACAGCATACCGGACAAGTCGATTGCCGATTGCGTGGAGGCGCTGATTGGCGCGTATCTCATTGAGTGCGGACCGCGTGGTGCCCTGCTCTTTATGGCCTGGCTGGGAGTGCGTGTGCTGCCATACCACAGACAGCCGGTCACTGCCGGCGATGTGGAGCGAACGCCCGGCAGCACCGTCGCCGATGCCAACCAAATGGTGACGGTGTACGGCTCCTGGCCCACGCCACGCAGCCCCCTGCTGCACTATGCCCCCAATGCCGAGCGGGAGCTGGAGCATCTGCTCAGCGGCTTTGAGGAGTTTGAGGCGAGCCTGGGGTACAGGTTTCGGGATCGTTCCTATCTGCTGCAGGCCATGACACACGCCAGCTACACGCCCAATCGACTGACGGACTGCTATCAGCGGCTGGAATTCCTGGGCGATGCCGTGCTGGACTACCTGATCACACGCCACCTGTACGAGGATCCGCGCCAGCATTCGCCCGGCGCACTCACCGATCTGCGTTCCGCGTTGGTGAACAACACAATCTTCGCCTCGCTGGCCGTGCGACACGGCTTCCACAAGTTCTTTCGGCACCTGTCGCCGGGACTGAACGATGTCATCGATCGGTTTGTGCGCATCCAGCAGGAGAACGGACACAGCATCAGCGAGGAGGTAAGCCGCCAGGCTCATTCTGTCATATTTGCATTCTTCATTCAATTTGTTCCTCTTCGTTTTCAGTACTACCTGCTGTCGGAGGAGGAGTGCGACGATGCGGAGGACGTTGAGGTGCCCAAGGCTTTGGGCGATGTCTTCGAATCGATTGCTGGGGCCATTTTTCTCGATTCGAACATGTCCCTGGATGTGGTGTGGCATGTCTATAGCAATATGATGAGTCCCGAAATTGAGCAGTTCAGCAACTCTGTGCCAAAGTCGCCCATAAGGGAACTGCTCGAACTGGAACCGGAGACGGCGAAATTCGGCAAGCCCGAGAAACTGGCCGATGGACGCCGGGTGCGCGTCACCGTCGATGTCTTCTGCAAGGGCACGTTCCGTGGCATTGGGCGCAACTACCGAATAGCCAAATGTACGGCAGCCAAGTGCGCACTGCGGCAGCTCAAGAAGCAGGGTCTGATTACCAAAAAAGACTAAGTGCCAAGTGGAGCAGAAGGAGCAGCAGCAGCAACGATGTGTGATGCCAGTTTAGGCTTTAATAGATAGAATACTTATATACCGTGCAAAAACACATATGGATGGAAAATAAAGAACATTTTTTTAAAAATTAAAAACCTTTCCTGTCCTGAAATATTTAACTATTAAGTTAACAATTAACAACACTAGGCAAAAGGGGCTTATAAAATACTTTGGTACTTGCACTTGCCTCATCACTTCATCAACTAGCGCAGCGGACACCTTTGGAGCACATAAAGCACTTGATAAAGGGACTGTTGGGGTCTGGAAGACACAGCAGGAGACACTTGATGCAGTCCCGGGATGAGGATAAACTTAAGCAATGGGACTATGTATTCAGGAATCAGAAAGTGCTGCCCATATCACAGGATAATAAAGCAAAAATAAATAGTGTTACGATTTAGCATTTCGTACCTCTGTCTATTGTGGATTTAACGTAGGTAATACAGCGATTTGTGTATAATTTGTGAGAGGTTTTATTTCGTAGTAATTTTGTATTGGATAGATCCCCAGTAGAAGCCCTGCCAATACGCTACGAATCATCAAGTAGCAAGCAATTCAATGAATCGTTTCATCAAGTTTATGTTTTTTTTTTATAAAGGAACCAGCTTTAATTGATCTCATTTGAACGATATACAAAATGGGGTTTATGTAGTCAGTTGGTACTTTTTCTTTTGTTGTTAGAAATGACAAAACATAGTTACTGATTATATATGTTTATAAAATGTTTGTTCTGTTAATTGTTCGTTATTAATAAACAAATATTCAATGTGAACATTAACGCTAATTTACTGTTTCTGGAATATTTACATTGTAACGGGTGGGGTAGGGAGGAGGGTTCTGCACAGATTATTTGAGGGTAGAGGATCATGGGAATCGGAATATAATAATCCATATTTAGGTTATCTGCGGGGGGTATATGGTATGGCTTGCATATAGGAGGGGTATATGGTAGGGCTAATAAAATACGATCTGCTCTGTGCATATGTTTTGCATCATTTGGATCGCTAGCAAATACGTTTTGATAATTAAATCAATAAAAAAACAAAAAAAAAGAATTGTTAAAATCTTTTTAGGTATAAATATACTAAGTTATATATACTTATATAATGTATATGTATTGTGTGTTTCTTGTTGTTGTATATAAATATGTTTTCTTTTGTTTGAAGAGACAGAGCCTCGATTCGACTCGAGTGTTAATTTGTGTGTTTGCTGGAAAACCCGTAACGTAACGTAACGTAATGCAACGTTTTGTGGAGTTTCGCATTTTATAATTGCTTTCGTTATTAATATGTTTGGTTTTCCCTTTCCTTTTGTTGTTAATAAATGTTACATACTTTTAACTTATAGATCCTACAAATATGTATATATATATATATGTATATATCTATGTATAAATAGTATGCGTGTATGCAAGCATAGTATGTATAATTAATTCAATTGTTTGTCTTTTTGTTTTGTTGTCTTACACTCGCTATTAATTGTGTTTTTGTTTCGTTTTTTCTTTCTTTCTTTTTTTCACCGCACGTTCCTGCCTACGATTTGTTCCATGTCTTCTCATATATATATATATATATATATATACGATACGATGCGATGGTCGCATCTATATATATATATATATAGATATGGATGTTCAAGCATATATATTCCCTTTTTGTGTTGTTGTAATTTTAAGTTGCATTAAAAATTTGGTTGCATTTTGCTTCACTTAATTTCGGCTACAAATTTAAATTTAAAAAAAGTGAAACAAACGAAACAAAAACAAAATAAGTACGAGATGATTAAATAAATAATTAAAGTTAAAAATAAAAATAACACTCCATTCCCAGCATATTAACGATTTAAAAAGAGTGAAATAAAAATTAAAATATTACTTACTCATACACGTACCACTCTAAAAACTAAATATAAATATATATAGTGTAAAACTGATTGATATGGTTTACGTTCGTAACAAAAAAACATTTCGTAGTGGTTAACAAAAGTGTATAAGAAACGTTTATTTTGTTTGTTTGTCATTCGCATGTGATATGTTTTGTCTGTTGGGAGTGTGGTAAAAACACAAATTAATAAATTATTAAACTATAATATATCGTTGGTTACAAAAGAGTACGAACTTAAACAATAATTTAGCTGTACGGGTTCAGACATGATGATACCTCTTGAGTGAGAGTGCTGGTTAAAACTATTTTACAACAGGGTAAACAGGTGATACAAAAAAAAAGCAACAAAATATTCGAGTACACACAAACAATATTCGAGTTAGATTTGAACATAAATAAATACCAAAAAATCAATTTGTTGAAAGCGTAATCGTCGCGGAACAATGATTATGTGTGTGGGTGTCTTTGTCTGTGTCTCGTCTCCAAAGGCTGTAGCCATGCCCCAAGACTATCCTAAGACTTCTTTCGATTACATTTTGTATACATATACAATTTCTAATTTGGATTCGGTTCACGATTCGTTAAGAGTGGGACAGAGATAGACAGAGAGAGAGATTACAATGATGAGTACGGGTTACATTTTGTTATGCGTATGCATGTGAGTATGTTTAGTGTGTGGAAAAGACCTAATTTCAGGCTTGCCTCTGTCCACGTACGTTGTTTCTACCAAAAAGTATACACTAAAACGTTGCTCACACTGTAGTTACATACAAGTGTGTACGACGAGTACTACATACATACATACATACATATGTATAAGTATATGTGTGGGGGGGATTAATGCGATTAGCTTTCTCAATTTCTAGCTTTATATGTCATGATGTCATGTGTTTTTGTTTTGTATTCCTTTCCAAACTAAATACAAAACTAATTAATTGTTGGAGCTAAACAAATGCCGCGTACTGAGGAGAGTAGGGCTGATTGTGGGGATGGATGGGTTGGATGGATGGCTACGGTTTGTTTTTTTTGTTGATTTAAAATGGATTCCATGATACATACACAATCATAATTTGTAACAAAAATATTATTGTTCAGCTGCAAATTGCCTTTGTTTTAAGTTCTTGACTGATTTTCTGATTTAAATCGAAATCTATGTGTGTGTCTGTGTGTGTGTGTGTGTTCCTCTGTGTTTGTGTGAGTGTGTTGTGTGTGTGTGTGTGTTGGTTGGCTGCTATATACTTAAGATCTAAAGAACGACGTCAGGCAGGTCGTGCGGCCTTGCCTAGGCGCGCATTTGGTTTTCATGTACGATCTTCCTCTCCTTGTAGTAGATCTCCTCCGATTCCTTGTCACACAACAGCAGGACAACGGCGCCAAACAGAAAGATGGCAGCGCCCCAGCCCACGCCATAGGCCCAGCCAAATTCCCACACCCGACGATTGGCTGTAAACAAAACCAAAAAAAGTTAAATACAATTCAAAATAAATGGGCGCCCTTGCTGCTCATACCCATGGTCAGTTCGCCGGCAAAGCATACAGGATACACGATCAAGGCGGACAGTACGGCCAGCACTGGAAAACAAAAATTAGTTAATTTTACTTTGCCTTGAGGCATTCATTGGAGTTTTGGCTTACAGGAAACAAGCATCACCAGTACCGCTATGCGATAGAATTTATATTTTAGATTATGATTCTGCGTTTTTAGGCCCAGGCCAGTCAGCACTGTGGCAATGACATCCGTTATCAGTGTGATAATGCAGAGCCCAGCCGTGGCCTTGATGTAGCCTGTTAAATAAAGGAAATTTCATTTATATATGCGCCAAACTCTTGGCATATTATCTTTGTACTTACCCACATCGCGCGTCCAGTAGCAACCTGGTGGATCCTGTATGTTAAAAGGCAGCGGCGCCACCGAATCATCCTCAATGCAGTGCACAAATAGGCCCTGCCGCCAGTCAGCGGCCATCAGCCAATCTGTGGAGGCCAGGGCCATAACCATGAGGACCACCACAATGACGCCACAAATAAATGCAATCACCTGTGGATTAGCAGAAGGCAAAAGGTTTAAGGGTTTGCCCCCACTTTAGTATTCCGACGCTGTACGTACCTTGAGTGGCCTCGTAATGGTGATGGTCTCAATCGTTGTTGTCGGCGCCATTTTTTCCGCTGGCGGACGTAGTACGCTAATAGAAAGTAGCCCAGCGATTAGATGGCACAGTTAACCGAGCAAAGGGGCGCACCACGGACAAGCGGACCAACTCACCTTAACAACTATATGTAATGCAGGCAAAGGCAGGCTGCCCGCAGCTACTAATTGGAATGCGTTTCAATGCGTTTGCTTGGTTAGTTTTAGTTTTTTCTTTGTTTGTTTGTTTGTTAGGAATGCTTGGGATGAGAATGTGCAGGGAATTCCTTGGGGGGGCTGGCAGTAACTCTGGCTAGGGATAAAAATCGAGTATTTTGTATATATATATATATGGTATATAAATGCTTCAATTGGCGTTTTATTGCTTTTCGTTTTTGCGCGTTTTGCTTTTTTGTTTGGACTGCGACTTCCAGTACGTTTCGAAATTTCAGTTTGCTGGCAACTTCAGCCGTTTCAACATCTGCAGGATAACGAGGATTAACGTTTTGTTAGTTGGGGGGAGAGAGATATTACAACGTTTGGGGGATTTACAGCGAAGCGGTTACAGCAGCAGCAACATGCAACAAAACAACTTGACAACAACAACAACAAGAACGACAACAATTATAATTAAATAAAGGCATCTACAGGGGGGAATGTGCAGGGAATTCAACTACATAATCAACCAGAAAATATGATTCTGCAGATGATTTTAAGCTGCCAAGAGGTCGAATTCCTTCAGTGCAGCAGGAAGTTCCATAAACCGGAAGACGGAAGCAATGGGAGCTTGGGTGGTGTTGGTGGGGGTGGCAGCAGCAGCCCATAACTGCACATCTCAATGGATTCGTCATTAATTATGCGATGGCGTGAATGGAATCCATATGCATGCATGCCCCATCAAGCTGTATGCATTATCTAAGGAGACGACGGGTAACTCTTAAACATATGCAGGGGAGCCCCCCTCAATCCCACGGAACCCGCCAATTTGTAATGTCTACGAATATATACATATGTATTGTATGTACATATATGCAGACAAACTGATTCTCTTTATGCTTGTCAGCGGCAAGAGCAAAATCTTGCAATATTTTGCGGGCCAGACAGAGATTATTTTGGGGTTTATTTATAGCGCCTCAGTGGCGGGCTCCAATGAGCACAAAAACCACATTATTTTGCAGATGAGTGAATATAGAATATAGCAGCGGTACGGGTGAGTGTGTTTGTAAGGGAGGGGGAGGGCATGGGGCATGGCAACAGGATCAGAATATTTAATGGCTATATAGAACGTAACAGAGCAGGCAGAATTTGGGGCACGAAATACAACAACAATAACATCAGGGCAGTATGATGATGAAAGTGGCGGCGCGGTGGGGTTTTTGTGGGTGTGAAACGGAAGCAAAACAAAATGCAGAGCAAAATACAGAGAGATTGTATAATTCGTTTGGGCGGGGGGGAATACCTCTCCTTGTAATAGTCCAATGTTACCGATTCGGAATCAAATTCTGAGTAATCGGGCAGGGATTCGGCATCGAAGGAGCTCATGCCACTCATCGTGTAATGGGGCAGGACGTTCATTTTGTTGTGGAAGCTACCAAGGCTGTTGTTTTGTGGCAGTTGCTGCTGCTGTTGTTGTAGTTGCTGTTGCTTTTGTTGTGCCGTTAACTTTTCATCAAGTGGCGACATATTGACTTTTGTTTATACCAACAACAATATTATATTGCACATACACACGCATACGAACGCACCGAACAGACTGTGGAAATGGAAACTGCGCTACTTTTTCTCGTCGCGTCGGGTCGGTTGTCTGCTTTTCATACGCGCGGAAATACACTTACAGTTTGCTCGGAAAGCTCGTGTCACTCTGGTTCTTTTTTACATGGTTTTTAGAGCAGTTCTCGACGTATTTAAACGCTCAAAACAAAATAAAAACGTGAAAAATAATAATGTTTTCTTCTCATCACAACAACTGAAAATTAGTGATGGCCGATACCTGGATACCTGTTACTTGTCACGACCTGTGACCGAGTAACAGCAACAGATTTATTTTTATCAATCTTTCAGATGGAAGTAGATCCAATTAAAAGTAATATTAGGTTGATAAGTTTCTCTTTATGCCCTTTACACATTTTTAAATCAATGCCAAGGAATCAATCACTGTGATTTTATAGCTGTAATCACAGATTGTCGATGTATCGATATATCCAAGGGAAGCAAATGTATGACCATCTCTCTTATAGTGTGACCGTAACTGATAAGACCGCAGCGAAGAACGTAACAAATTGGCGTCGCGTGGCTTTGTGAACAAAAACAAAGCTGATCGAGGTTCAACTAGCAATTTCGCCAGCTAATTTCTGACAGAAAAGTGCCGCGCAAGGCCTCCAGACACTATGGCCACAGACACAGTGTCCAACGGCGAGAACTATCACCTCTCCAACGACGACGATGTCATCTGCCCCACATGCAATGTCAAAATCAAGCGCAGCCAGGTGGCTGACCACTGCCAGGTTGAAATGGAGCGCCTGCACACAGTGGTGCCGCCACACATAAGTACCGCATCAACATCGACCGTTACAACAACGTCGACATCACAGTCTGGATCGGGCGGACGGCAGCCGTGGAGTGTGTTCCAGCGTGTGCAGAAAAATCGCCAGACCCGTCAGCGCCAACGCACGCGAAAGCGTCCCTCCTCTCCGCCCGCGCCGGTGGCTGCCCCATCCGAGCCAGCCACCTCCGCCTGTCCCGTGTGCAACAAGAACTTCCCGCTGGGCCGCATCCAGGAGCACGCGAACGAGTGTCTGCGCAACAGCCGCCGGAATGGCCAGGCCAACGGCGAACATCACTCCAGCGACGATACCGACGACAGCGAGGAGTACGAAGAGTACGAGTGGGCTGGCCAGAAGCGCATTCGCGTGTCCACGCTGGTGCAGGGCGGCTACTCGGCCCTGAACATGGGCCAGACCATAAAATACAATGGCAGCCAGCAGGCCAACGAGGACGAGGACGAAGATCTCAATGTGGATGAAGACGATACGCAGATCTACGGACCCACACAGTACGGGGAGGCCGATGTGATTCCAACGGTGGACGCTGGCGACTCCGGGGGCGATGTATCGGAGGCAGATGTCACGAACTACGTCCGCAGACTCATTTCGTCCAACGAAACACCCAAGCCGAATCATTCCAGCGATGCAACTGCCACTGTGGAGGCTGCCGTGGAGCAGCAGCCAGCGACTGAATCAGCGGCGGTGGCATCCTCCAGGGAGTCACCATCCACCTCTCGATCCACGCGTTCGGCCTCTCAAAACCAGCAGCTGGTCATCGAGGCCCTCAGGGCCAAGCTGCGCCTCTACGAGAACCAGTCGCAGAGCAAGTTCAAGTGCCTGATCTGCCTCGACGACTACAAGAATCCCGCCATCTCCGTCTCCTGCTGGCATGTGCACTGCGAGCAGTGCTGGTTGCAAACTCTCGGTGCGCGCAAGCTTTGTCCCCAGTGCAATTCGATCACCACACCGAAGGACCTGCGCCGCATTTACCTGTAGACATCGAAACACCTGCGACGCATGTGCTTGTAGTGCATGGAGGAGCACTACACTACATCGACTGTACGCACCCTGGCTTTTATTCTGCAGCAGCTCTAGTTGATAATCCTATACATATATTATTTATAATAACTATCATAATACGTGACATAACAATAAGCAGCATTAAAATGTAACTATTACAATAAACCATTGACAAACGCAATGGTTTCGGCTCCAGAAGAGGTCTGCCGTAGTATACGAAAGCCCAAAAACGGTTCCACGGAAGAGATCACACAGGCATTATATAAAAATAAGGTGTGGTATTATATCCCGGAGGAGGTATAAAAGGGAATTCCTTTTCAGAATGGTGGATATGGTGGCGTGGTCTCGGCGACTGCTGGAATCCAGAACCAAATACCACGACTAAAATTTGTGACCCTGCAGCCTGGTGTGACTCCTAGGTACAGATGCAACTGGCAATGGATTACAATCTGCTTAAAATAATAATATTAATAATATTTTGTTCAAAAAGCATTGCGCGTAACTGTTAAAGTCGATAGAAATCATATATATCGATTAGTACATATCGGAAAAACAGCTGAATTGATAACAAAAATTTAATTTCACAATTTTTCCTCTTTTTCCCAATTTCCCCGACCTTCTTAGTCATGCCAAGCTCCGGTAGGTGTTTCTTTACGTATTCCAAGCACATGGTGTAGCTCCAATTTCATTCCAGGCGTCAATCCCTTCTCCCAATTCGAGGAATCCTTCACAAAAGACGGCAATGTCTACAAGTATTTTGATTTGGCAAAAATTGACAACAAATATGGTAAACAACGCGATCCGTTTATAATCTGCGTGGAACACTTTATTTTATGTTAATTTATTGGACAGATGCATTGCCCTACTCCATACGCATTCTGCTCGAGTCTGCGGTGCGCAACTGTGACAACTTCCACGTGCTAGAGGGGGATGTGAAGAGTATTTTGGACTGGACGCCGGATCTCAGGCAGGGTGCCAGCGATGTTGAAGTTTCCTTTAAGCCAGCGCGTGTCATACTCCAGGTAGAGGCTTCCACACTCTGCGCAGCAATCACATCTCATTCCGTTTGATCTGTGCAGGACTTCACCGGTGTGCCGGCCGTGGTTGATTTCGCAGCAATGCGGGATGCCGTGCTCGATTTGGGCGGCAATCCCGAAAAGATAAATCCCATCTGTCCCGCTGACCTGGTGGTCGATCATTCCGTGCAGGTTGACTTTGCTCGCACCTCCGATGCCCTGGCGAAGAACCAATCGCTGGAGTTTGAGCGAAACAAGGAGCGCTTCACATTCCTCAAGTGGGGCGCCCGGGCGTTCGACAACATGCTGATTGTGCCCCCCGGCTCCGGCATTGTGCATCAGGTGAACCTGGAGTACTTGGCGCGCGTTGTCTTTGAAAGTGATGCCACGGATGGCTCGAAGATGCTATATCCCGACAGCGTTGTGGGCACCGACTCTCACACCACCATGATCAATGGCCTGGGCGTGCTCGGCTGGGGTGTGGGCGGCATTGAGGCGGAGGCCGTGATGCTGGGCCAGTCCATCTCTATGCTGCTGCCGGAAGTCATTGGCTACAAGCTGGTGGGCAAGCTGGGCCCGCTGGCCACCTCCACCGATCTGGTGCTGACCATCACCAAGCATCTGCGCCAGCTGGGCGTTGTGGGCAAGTTCGTGGAGTTCTATGGCCCCGGTGTGGCTGAGCTGAGCATCGCTGATCGTGCGACCATCAGCAATATGTGTCCGGAATATGGAGCCACAGTCGGGTACTTCCCCATCGACGAGAACACGCTCAGCTACATGCGTCAGACGAGTTAGTAACGAGGGCATATATTAAGGTGAAATAATCCATATTAATCAGTTTTCCATTGCAGATCGCTCTGAGAAGAAAATCGACATCATTCGGGAGTATCTGAGGGCCACGCGACAGCTGCGGGATTACTCCCTACAAGATCAGGATCCCACAATACACAGAGGTACGCTGCTGGTCTGCGGTCTGTTTTAGTTTGTGTCTCTGACTAACTCTTGAATTTCACCCGATCGCTTGCAGACTATTACCTTGGATCTTTCGACAGTGGTCACATCGGTATCGGGGCCCAAACGGCCGCACGATCGCGTCTCCGTTTCGAGCATGTTTGAGGATTTCAAATTGTGCCTGACCAGTCCAGTGGGCTTCAAGGGATTTGCTGTGCCGCCAGATGCTTTGGCCGCCAGCGGAGAGTTCCAGTGGGATGATGGGAAAAGCTACAAGATACGTCATGGATCGGTGGTCATTGCAGCGATTACTTCCTGTACGAATACATCGAATCCATCGGTGATGCTGGGCGCCGGTCTGCTGGCCAAGAATGCCGTCCAGAAGGGTCTCAGCATATTGCCGTACATCAAGACATCGCTGTCGCCGGGCTCTGGTGTGGTTACCTATTACCTCAAAGAGTCGGGCGTCATACCGTACCTGGAGCAGCTTGGCTTCGATATTGTGGGATACGGCTGCATGACCTGCATTGGCAACTCGGGACCGCTGGAGGAGAATGTGGTGAACACCATCGAGAAGAACGGCCTGGTGTGCTGCGGTGTTTTGTCTGGGAATCGCAACTTCGAGGGGCGCATACACCCCAATACGCGGGCCAACTATCTGGCCAGTCCCCTGCTGGTGATTGCCTATGCCATAGCTGGACGGGTGGACATTGACTTTGAGACGCAGCCCCTGGGCGTGGATGGCAGCGGTAAGGGTGTGTTTCTGCGTGACATTTGGCCGACACGCAGCCAGATTCAGGAGGTGGAGCGCAAGCACGTCATCCCAGCCATGTTCCAGGAGGTCTACAGTGAGTTTTAACTGAGGGAAATGCCATAAATTCCAATCTGAACTTTATTTTCTTTGCAGGCAAAATCGAACTTGGCTCACAGGACTGGCAAACCCTTGAGGTCTCCGATGGCAAGCTGTATCCCTGGAGTGCAGCGTCCACCTATATCAAACGACCGCCTTTCTTTGAGGGCATGACCCGGCAACTGCCGCAGCTGGGCAGCATTGAGAGAGCGCGCTGTCTGCTCTTTCTGGGCGACTCTGTGACCACTGATCACATCTCGCCGGCGGGCTCCATTGCCAGAAATTCCCCAGCTGCGCGCTATTTGTCCGAGCGCAATCTTACACCGCGGGACTTCAATTCGTATGGCTCGCGACGCGGCAACGATGCGGTAATGGCTCGTGGAACCTTTGCCAACATACGCCTGGTCAACAAACTGGCCGCAAAGACCGGGCCGCGGACCTTGCACATGCCCAGCCAGCAGGAGATGGATATTTTTGATGCTGCCGAGCGATATCGGGAGGAAGGGACGCCCTTGGTGCTGATTGTTGGCAAGGACTACGGCAGTGGCAGCTCCCGCGACTGGGCCGCCAAAGGTCCGTTTCTACTGGGCATAAAAGCTGTCATAGCGGAGTCGTACGAGCGCATACACCGCTCGAATCTGGTCGGCATGGGTGTCATTCCCCTTCAGTTCCTGCCAGGACAAAGTGCCGAGTCCTTGTACCTGACCGGCCGGGAGTTGTATAACATTATCCTGCCCGAGAGCGATGACTTGAAGCCCGGCCAGAAAATTAAAGTCGAGGCCGATGGCAATGTTTTCGAGACAACGCTACGCTTCGATACCGAGGTGGACATTACGTACTACAAGAATGGCGGCATTCTGAACTACATGATAAGGAAGATGCTTGACTAGACCTCATGTGATGCTGTTCTTTGTATATTCCATGTGCATTTCTAACAAACATATTTTTTTACTATGTGACGTGTAATAAAATTTGAAATTTGATATGTGCGCGACTGGGTCTTCCAACCGGTTTCAATCACAATCAAACTTAAAAAAAACTCAAAAATTTTATTTTAAGATAATTAACAACTGACAATTTTTTCTATGCGGAAGGTCATTATTAACTTAGTTGCAAAGCGGCTTGGATAACAGAAATTTAACATATTCTCAGGGATAAAGGGTATGCATATGTCCATTCATACTTGGAAACAGGTTGAGAGCAATGACGTCACATTCCGTACACACTTGTGATTTATGATTTGGCCGTTTTTGCTTAAGCCTAATTTTACAAAAAATCCAATAAATAAGCACCTTTAAATTTAGACAATCTTACAGAAAAAAAATTTAGCTATCGGATAAAATTGTGTGTTTAGTGCTGAAATTCTTAGCTAGCTAGTAATATTAAACTGAATATTAAAATCATTTCAATCAATAAAATAGAACGTTATCCCATTGTCAACCAGGGGGGTATTTAATATTTTCACGAAATTTATGTTACTTTAACATATTTTACGCATTACAGTTGAAAGATGTCGGTGGTCATTTTTGTTTTGTAAGTAAAGAAGAGGATGGAGCTACTAGGAGCCTTTACAAACAGTTTTATTTTCCGCGGTTTAACAAAGGGTACTCAACTTTTTAAATAGAGGGGTGTTAAGTGGGTTAAGTCTCGTTTAATCGCCGGACTGCCCTGCTTTTTGTATCGTATGGTATTTAATGGTATTTATTTTTTGGCCGAATGGTATTTTTATCGTTATCGTTATCGCCACACGCTGCAGGGATTTCTAATTCGCAAAAACAATAAAAAAATAAATAAAAAAAAACCGCGCGGTCGTAAACAGTGTGCCATCTTGTAGATGGGATCGCATTGGGAATTCTTTGAACGCGCCAAGACCTGTGGAAATATCGCTGTCCACACACAGCACAACGTCGCGCCTCCGCCCGTCGCCATCGCCCGTGCCGTCGCCACCTCCGACACGACTCTGCCCAGTGTTTGTGCTTGGGGGGACTCTGGTAGCAGAGAGCACACAGGTCCAGTTTTGAACACATAGATATATATATTGCAAGTTGCATACGTCGCGTAGTGTCGGATTATGTCATTTATTTATAAAAACACAAAGGTACAAAACCGTTGAATGTTGCACCAAAAAGCAGAAAAAACCTGTAAAAATGTAGACTGTGTGTCCATACCTGTGTGTGTGCGTGTGTGTGTGTGAGTGTGTGCCGCAGATAATGGATGTTTTAGTTGTGGCCGTTTAAATATATACACATAGATATAGAGAGATATATGTACATAGTATAGAGTCCGGACAGTACGCGAAGTATATGCGTCTCAGCACGTCGTCGCCACTGCGAGCCCGACCGACCCCAAGTGTCCCCTTCCAGAGTCCCCAGGGGCAACAGCGCGCGAGAAATGCCGCTGCCCCCACCGCCGTTCTAGCATCAGCAACAGCTCGAAAAATCCAAACCAATTTGGAGTAACTACAACAACAACAACAACAAAAATATCAACAAATGGCCACATTCAATGGGAACGCCACCAGCAATGCCGCGGATGTCCTGAGTTCCTCGGTGGCCGCCGCTGCCACAGCAACAGCCACATTTCTGGTGCCCACCACGACGACGCAAGCAGCGGCCATTGGAGTGCCGCCATCGTTGCATCTTGATCAGTTTGGCGGCTATATAAGCAGCACGGGTGCTGTCGCACCGCTGCATCATCATCAGCAGACCAACTCCTCCTACACCTTTGTGCAGATCAAACGCGAGCCTTGCCAGGTATCCGAGATTAGTTCCAACAATTGCCATCAGCAGCAGCAGCAGCAACACCAGCAGCATCATCAGCACCACCAGCCGCTAAACCATCACCCGCTAAACCATCACCCGCTAAACCATCACCACCAGCAGCAGCAGCATCAGCATCATCTACAATCATCAACAGCATCGCTCACAGCCGCTGGCCTGGGCACAGTGTCCTCCTCCGTTACCGCATCGGCCACCTCCAAGACCATGTCTTCGTCCACACTAACGACGCTCGTTAAGATCGAGGCGCCATCACCCAAAGTGTCCGATCTGGAAAAGTCAAATGGCAGCACAAGTAGGTTTCCCCACCGTTTCCTTTCCTTGCCCCCGTTCTCCATCCACTCAACGACATTATTTTCATTATTTTTATGCTCAGGCAATTCCGTGCCCATTGGTATTGCCGTGGCCCGGAAACGGCCACAGGAGGCCCTGGTATCGGCACTGACCAACCCGTCAGCGTTACCTCTCCAGCAGCAGCCACTCAGCAAGGATATGAACTGCTTTGGCATACGCGTCGCTGACCTGAGTAAGTGTGTGTGTGTTGGCCGCGGGGGCAGTAGGCATCACATCATCAGCAGCAGCAGCAGCATCTAATTTAATTTAAGGGGCTCCAGATTTCTGTGTGTGCGCCTGTCTGCGCATTTAATGAGCGCCCGACCCGTCCCCAGGGGCATCGTTATGATGCTTATAAAGCCAAAGCGAAAGGACATGGCATGGCCGTCATGGCCGTCGTTCAA
The DNA here is from genome assembly GCF_018151105.1 of Drosophila obscura. Lineage (NCBI taxonomy): Eukaryota > Metazoa > Arthropoda > Insecta > Diptera > Drosophilidae > Drosophila > Drosophila obscura. Next base: position 936,533 of record NW_024542736.1, on the reverse strand, counting down.
TTATCCCACTAATAAGATTTCAACAAACATTGAAAAATTCCTTCAGTCCCCCGCTCCCAATGTCGAGTTGAGTTGAGGGTGTTCTCTGGCAAACACCCCGTCAAAAGTTGAGAGGGCAGAAATCATATGATGTGGAGATGATGGCCGCCTGCTGTGTCGGCTGTCGTTGTTGTGACAGCGGCTGACTCGACTCGACTCAACTTAACCCTCCCCTCGCGAAGGCTTTAATATTGAAGCGTAGATATTGTATATTGTACGTATAAGGAAACCGGTGGTAAATCATACGAACTTCTAAAGCGGAAATAAAACGAAAGTGAAACACATATTCTGCGAAATGCAAAGAGAGGTCTCGAGAGCTCGCGACCTGCGAATGCCCTACGAATGCCTTCCTGCAACCAAGTCGAGTCTCCAGCCTTATATCGAAGCAGTCTACTCGTACTTTTGCGTGTCACCAAAGGTTTTATTTTGTAATTCTATTCTGGGATCCAAAACAGACCACAAACCAAAACGAACCGAACAAAATTCACTGGGCAAGAGAGAATGAAAGCCTCGCGCCCGCTCTCTGTATAAGGGGAATCAGAAAAAAAAACACGCCATAGAACAACATTTTTGGTGACTCACATTTTGAGAAGCGTAAAGTTTAGCTAAAAACCATCGCGATGGACAGGCTTTTCATTGAATTTGGCAGCAGTACAACAACAGCAACAAAAATGCTCATCAGCACCATTCGAGTCGTGCATCAATGCGTCGCGTCATGCACACGACATGTAGGTTGTTTTTTTCTGTTTTTTTTTCTACTATTCCCAGACATTCCCAGATTTATTCAGCGTGACTTTTAAAATTTGCTAAGGTCCACTTAAAGTTTTGTTATTTATTTAAATTTGTTTATTTTAATTTTAAAATATGGTCCCCCACTGCTGCTATAGACAGTCAAGCTATTTAAAAGGTAGAATAATAGATAGAATATTTATGTACAACTTTTAGGGCACAAGCAGCTTCGTTGATGGTTTGATGCACGCTTCAAAGAAACCCACTGGGTCTCGTGTATGTGTGTGTGTGTGTGTGTGTGTGTGTGGGCGGGGGCGGGCATCGAAGCGCGAATCTAAAGACAGATTACTCATAGGCAGTGCTCTCGGGTGGGTGTTTTCCGACAACTTAGCGACTGCTGCGGCTGTTGCTGCTGCTGCTCGTGGCACAAGAAGAAGGTGGTGTGTGGAAAGTAGACACGGGGGAAATGCCACAAGGGATGCTCATGCTGGGAAGAGCAAACAGGGGTAGAGTGAAGAGCGACTGGTGGCTGGCAGGAGCAGGAGCAGGAAGCAGGGATCCAGGAATACGACACGATGAAAATGGTTTGGGTAACATGACCATATGGCAATGGTCCTAGTCCTGGCCCCTGGCGCCTGGCTTTAGTTATTGTATTTTTTTTCCCCCCCTTGCTTTCTTCCGTTTTTGGGCATGTCAGGGATTCGGGTTCTATTTATAACATTTTGGTGGTTAGTTTCCAAGGCACACACACAGGCTGGCAGGGTGGACAGAAACAAGAAGGAATCACTTGTCAAATAATGTCGAACTAATTGCGTTTTTCAAATGGGTTCTGAGTGGATCATACTTATACTCTTATATATCTGCCTGCCTGCCATTATTTGGATGGTTTTTAATAGCTCCCTCAGTGTAGTAATGTAATGCAATTACTGAGCACTGGAACACTCAGCTTTAATTGAATTATATGTGAAATTATACAGCCACAGGCTGTGTGGCGGGCGGGTGGGTCGTGTGACCAATGGGGGGTGTGTGGAGTATGTACTGCATAGTTCAAGGACATTGCAATCTTTTTCCCTTATACATACACAGCACAAGGACAGGACAGGATAGGATAGGATAGGCTCTGCTCGCACACAGCTAAAGTCTGAACAAAGTTTAAAAGTTGAGCAGGCAAATAATTGAATTTATGACACAAATTAACCATAAAAGTATACGAATTTGTGTGTGTGTGTGTTGCAGGTGCCACCAGTTGCGGCAATCTGTACTTTACGGGCAACGGAGACCTGATGACCACCGGCACGGCCACAGCGGATGATCTGAATCGAACACCATCAACATTCTGGCAGTATCCAAGTGAGTAGTTTGCCTGACACCCCACCCATCCCCCACCACCCGTTTAGAGAGCACTCCAAGATTCTACCCCAGCCCCCGCCCCCGCTTCACACTATCGTCGTCGTCGTCGTCGTCGTCGTGGTGGTGTCTCCTCCCTCTCTATTTGGTTACACTATTTGTCTTTTTTCGTTGCGTTTTTTGTAGATGCATTACCCATTGAATCAGTGATTTCCATGTCACCCGCCACGGTGGGCCTGCAATATACGCGCGAGGCGAACCGCGGACAGGTGGTGCTGCTGCCGGCCGCCCCCGCCACGCTCGGTAAGTGTTGTCCATGCCGCCCGGCATTATTCCATACAGCATACGCCATACAACATTCAGCATTCTGCACTCCACATTTGCATGCACGGGTTCTAGAATTAATTTGATTTCGAAAACTGAATCGTCAAAAAAACCAAACCAAAACAAAAAAAAACTAATTCATGCTTTTATAACTACGCTTCTCTCCTCCTACTCCTCCTACTCCTGCTCCTGATCCTTTAAATCCAAATCCATGTCTCCATGCACACACAGCAGGCATATCAAATTTTCCCCTCTTAACGTCCACAGATCCGTTCCAGCAGGCAGCGGCGGCTGCGGCTGCCACAGCCTTTGTCTGGCCCTCCTACATACCCCAAGCCACAGGTGGTGGCAGCTCAGCTGCTGCCGCAGCAGCAGCAGCAGCGGCTGCCGCCCTACAGCCGCCGCCCAACTTGTTCTTCAATTCGATGGGCATGGGCATGGGCATGGGTGGCCACTCAACGCTGGGCCCAACACCATCGTACGCCTCCACGCTGCAGCTGTACCTGGCCGCGGCGGCCAATGCCACGGGCAGCTCGACACTGTGCCAGCACAGCAGCAACCAGCAGACGAGCAGCACCACCACCACCAACTCCACCATCAACCTGAGCCTGGCGGCGGCTGTGGCGGCCAGCGCGGGCGTCACCAGCAGCACCAGCAGCCTCAGTTCGAGCAGCAGTTCGCGTTTCCTCAGCCTGGCAGCGGCTGCCGCTCAGTCGGCGCCCATTGGATCGCTGCTGCTGCCGCCTCAGGGCATGAAGCTGGAGGACTATTCGACGCATCATCCAATGCCGTTGGCCTTGCCGCCGCTGGTGCCGCTGGAGCAGACGCCGTCGATGCGGGACAAGGAGCAGGCTCTCAATCTGATGCGTCTGCCCACGCCGCCCACCTCGGCCACCATGGATGGGGCCGCTGCTGCGATGGGCACGGGCCATCCGATGCACCATCAAATGTTTCAGTCGTTGCCCAGCCACTCCGCTGCCGCGACGCCTGCGCTGCTGAATCTGTCCATGCATGGGAACGCCAGTGATCTGTCTGCTGCTGGCACGCCCATGACCGGGGCGGCCTGCGATGAGGCGGCGGCGGCAGCGGCAGCGGCGGCGCTCAACTTTAAGCTGCACGCACCACTGACACCACAGACACCGCCACGGCTGCCGGAGCTGGCCATGCCGCAGGGCGCCCTGTTGCCGCAGATGCAGGATGTCAATATACAAACGGATACGCCCGTATGCAGCGAGGATGAGAGCTTGAGCTACCCCTGTCCCGGTCCCCCACTGACCAGGACGGGACAAGAGCCAATGACGGAGGATGCCCTGTCGATATCCCTGGTCCAGCCACTGGAACTGACCAAAACCAGTGAAGTGCCAAACGAGTGCCATACCCAAACCCAGACCCAGACCCAAACCCAATCCCAGAGCCAAACCCAATCCCAGAGCCAATCCCATACCCATACCCAAACCCAGACCAATCCAGTGTCCAGTGACATTCAACCCAGTGCCAGTCATGAGTCGGCGGAACAGATGCCCAACAGATCTCCGCCAGCCATGGATACACCGCAGACAGCGCCCGAAGATCTGACGGGGCTGGAGCTGCTCTCAAACATCAGTACGAATAGCACGCCGTTTGTGCGGGTGAAACAGGAGCCAATGGAGCACATCGAGCACATTGCACACCCGCATCCACACCCTCACCCACTCCCGGTGGCGCCGCCGCCGCCTCCGATGCAGACACTGCAGCAGCAGCAGCAGCCAATGATGGAATTGGAGGCCACGCCGCAGGAACCATTGGGCGGCTTGAAGCTGCTGTGCGCCTTGGCCGAGCAGCGCATCCAGGAGGAAGTGGTGCAGGGCAGCAGCCTCTTTGCCACGCCCTATTCGCGTACGCCCAGTCCCACACCGACGCCGCCAGCGTCAGCGCCAGGCACACCCACACCCACGCCCACGCCCACATACACGCCCACACAGATGCACATGCCTGTCGGGGGGCCAGAGGGAAAGTCCTCGTGCTTTGGTTTTGTGCCACCCGCTGGAGGATCGATGTTCTCCTCGTCATCTTCCTTCCAAATGCCATTAAGCTCGCCAGCATTTCCATCGATGCAGGGCATTGAGCTGCCCACCACATCGGCGATGCAGTCCACCGATCCGACGCCCCCGAAGCGCAAGAAGCACAAACATTCCAAGTCCTCGTCCAGCGAGAGCCGCAAGTCGGCGCGTTGCAGCAAGAAGAGCAAAAAGAAGCATCGGCGTAGCAACAGCCGTCAGCAGCAGCAGCAACAGCAGCAGCTTGAGGCGCAGCAGCTGTCGTCCCCGATGGATGTCGGGGATGACGATGAGGACCTACAAGACGAGGAGCTGCAGTCGGAGCTACGCAAAGCGCTGCAGTCCATGGATCCCAGCTATGCGCAGCGCTTTGGCAAGAAGGTGTTCAGCATAATGGACAGCAGCATGCGGATGCGTTTGGCAGACATTACGCGTCAGTATCGCAAGAAGAAACGGAAGCTGGACGAGATATCCAAGCTCAAGAAGAAGCGAAAGAGTCTCAGGCATCAGCAGCAGCAGCAGCAGCCACTACAGGCAGTACAGCCAGCCCTGTCGCCGCTGCAACAGCCACAACTGACGCTCAGCTCAACGCTGTCCAGTGTTCTGGGGTAAGTGCGCGGATTACCCTGTGCCACGAAAGCATTCACTAAGATATTATTCCCGCCCTTAGAACATCATCACCGCTGCGCGATTATAAATTCCCGAAATTCTCAAGCAGCAACCTGCAGGCTTCAAGCTTTCTGCGCTTTCCGGAAAAGACGACGCACTCGTTCCCACCACCGCCGCCACCGCAGCAGCCGCAGACAGAGCCCAGTCCCCTGCCGCACAGCGGCTCACCGATTACCTCATCGTTTGTGCGCCTCGAGCCGAGTGCGCTGGACGCGGCCGTTGCCCCAAGTGCCCCAAGTGCCCCAATTGTCCCAATTGCTACCTCCATTTGCTCCTCCACTTGCTCCTCCCCGTCCGCTGCGGCGCACAAGCAATCATCGTCGTCCTCCTGCTCGTTGGTGCGCAGGAAGCGCAAGCTAAAGGCCAGTCCTAGCGGCGGCGCCGGCAGCGGCGGCGGCGAGCAACCAACGGCCCCCACAGAGGCCAAGCGTAGAGCCAGCGCCACGGATCGTGAGCTGCAGCTGACCAGCGAGCATTTGTACCGCGATGAGACGCGCGTGCTCACCGACATGGGTGGGCTGTTCTATGCGGGCGTGATGAAGCCGCTGCGTCCGCCCGATGTCTATGCCATCACGCTGGACGGCGAGCGGGGCAACAAGTCGCATGTGATGTCCCGCGAGGATATACTCAAGGATACGGTGAGTGGTTCTGCATCCCCAGCACTGCCATCAGACTAATCAGATGAATCTCTTCGTGGCAGATTCTGGAGGTGGCGCCCAAGAGCGTGGACTGTGTGCCGGTGGGAACGCGTCTGTGTGCCTATTGGAGTCAGCAGTACCGTTGCCTTTATCCGGGCCGTGCCATTGAGTCGGAACCAGCTGAGGAGGGTGCTGGAGCGACGACGGCCGCAGCAGCAGCAGCAGGAGCAGCACCCAGCACACCGACGACCCATACGCCGGACTTTGTCAGCGTGGAGTTCGATGATGGGGACAGCGGCAGGATCCGCTTGCAGAATATACGGCTGCTGCTCAGCGATTATCCCATAGCAGGTGTGTATGATATGATGCAGGGGACTACTCCCAGAGGGCGGGGGGAGTATCTTTCCATCTTTCCTGCCATTTCTCGTTTCTCGTCTGCGCGTGCAGTCTCTTCTGTGTGTGTGTGTGTGTGTGTGCGTGCGTGCGTGCGTGCGTTTTTGTCTTTGTTCGTGCCTTTATTTACTTCTTTGTTATTTTCGTTGATCCTCGCTCCTTTTGCCCCACATCCACAACCACAACACATGGAACCACAGAGTACAACGATAATCCCCTCTACTCAGTAGGCAAGCAGAAGCGCGGCGCTCTGCGCAGTGGTGGTGAGAGTGGTGGTGGACCCTGCACATCGCAGGAGCCCACAGCCCACATGTCGGGCTGCGAGGACTCGCACAGCCATCACAGTGCTGTCATGAATAGCGATAATACCACCTCACTGGCCGCCACCATGGAGCTGTTCACGCAGCGCAGCGAGAAGAAGCGTCTGAAGAAGAGCCTCAAGAAGATGTCGAGGTCACAGAATGCCAACGCCGGCGGCGGCGGCAGCAACTCGCTGTCAGTGTCTGCCGTTACGAATGAAGCGGCGGAGCTGGCAACCGCTGGCGATGCTGCAGGTGGCGTCGGCGATGAGGCTGCCGGCCGTAAGCATCACAAGCACAAGAAACGCAAGAAGCACAAGAAACATCACCGCAAGAATGGCAGCGAGGAGCCAGAACAACAGGCAGCAGGCAACAACCAGGACTTTTCGACGGCAGCCGAGGAAGTTCCGGCGCCAGCGTCTGTGCCTGCGTCCAATACAAATCGCGTCAAAATGGAGGTCAAAGTGAAGACGGAGCAATTGGATATGGAGGAGGAGAGTGCCTCCAATCTGATGTCCGAGATATCCGATGAGGTAAGCCAAGATCCTGATTTATTTGGTTTATTGTCACTGCATCCACTGACCCCTTTTTGTTTTTGCTTGCAGGCCAAGGGCGAGGATCTGGTCGAGCATAACAACTCCAAGGGCAGCAGCAAGATAGCGGCCTTTCTGCCGGAGAGGCAGCTGTGGGGTTGGAATGGCGTTGCCTACCGCAAGGGGGGCGTCAAGGGCCGTGCCAGAAAGCAATTTTATAAAACAATCAAAAGGGGCAAGGAGACCATCACGGTAGGGAGCGAACATTTCTGGTATTAGTTACAAAATTAATTTGGATTTTCTTTGGTTTTTTGTTTTTTTGTTTGTTTTGTTTTTAAGGTCGGGGACAGTGCAGTATTTCTTTCGACGGGCAGACCGGATCGTCCCTATATCGGACGCATCGAGTCCATGTGGGAGACAAGCACAGGCAATAAGGTGGTGCGAGTGGCGTGGTTCTATCATCCGGAGGAGACGACTGGCTGCCCAAAGTTGAAGTATCCGGTGAGATCTTTGCACTGGAATGATTTATATTTCCATTCTATTTATAATTTATATTTTTATGTATTTTTATTGTAGGGTGCTCTGTTTGAATCGTCGCACGATGATGAGAACGATGTGCAGACCATTTCGCACCGGTGCGAAGTGCTGCAATTTGGGCATTACTATGAGAAATTCGGTGCCGATTCGAAGCAATATCAATCCATATACGATAACAATGATACATATTATTTAGCGGGGCACTATAACCCAAGGTTACAAGTGCTAAAACTACAAGACGATATTCCAACTCTCGAAGAGCTGCAGGATACAAATACTACTACAACTACAAATACAACTACAAATACAACTACAACTACTACAACTAACGAGGATTAAGCGAATGAATGAGGAGCCATGGCTCATGATTCATGATTCATGATTAGAATAGGCATAAGCGCATACAGATCTATATATATACAATATATATACACACACATTATACATATATTTTACTATACGAGCAGAGCAGAGGAGTAGAGACGAAAGAGAAGCATATATATACCTATATGTATACAAATATTATGTACTTCTATATATATTTTAAATGTATTATGTAGTTCAACAGAAAAACTCAGAAAACAAAAAAAAAACAAAACAAAACAAGGACATTAAGCAAGCGAAAGAATTAGACGAAGAGCTATAGCGAGAGAGAGAGACAAGGTACTAAGCAACAGCCACTAAAATGTATGTGTAGTTACGAGAAGCGCAAAAGCAAAAGCAATTTTAAGTCTAATTTTTTGTAAAAAAGAACAATGTAAAACGCGCTAGAGGAACGACGAAAAAAACGAAGAAGATTCACTGGAATGGAATGTTCATAAATGTTTACAAACAAAAAAAAGAAAAAACGAAAAACAATATGTTTGCTCCTGACTTCCTTACATACAACACTGTCCCCCAACAACAATCCCCCACACACTAAACACAACACGAAAAAAACCACTAAAAACAACACCCAAACACCCACACACAATGCAATACAAATACAGACAGTTACGGATACGGATACGGAATACGGAATACACTTGTTAATGAGAATGTGCGCGTGTGTGTATGTATGTGTATACCGACATGTTTCAGATGAAATTTAAAACGTGTTTTAATGATTTTAAGCAGGCAAACCATGCAGCAGCAGCAACTACTACTATAAATGTAACAATTCAATGTGATAGCAAAACAACAAAACAAAACAAAAACAAAAAAAGAAAACCAGATGATGTTGATGTGTACAGAGCAGGAGAGAGTTATAGGCATAGATGTGAGATGATCATGATCAAATTAAGAGCACAGGCAGGGCCAGAGAGAGAGGGAGAGAGTGAGTGAGTGTGTAACTACACTTAAGTGTAGTCTGTGGATTAAGTATTTACAGCTCATTTCAACAATAGCAAAAAGCAGCAACAGCAACCATCAAATCAAATCAAACACCTATCTATAATTATATCAATAAACTTGCCGGATATACTGAACTAGCTGCCGTTTGTCTCTGTCTCTGCGGGCCAACTGAATCATTTGCCTGCGGGTTTTCCCCAGGAATTTTACAGGCAAAGTGCAAGCGAATGCAAGCGACTAGCGGATGCCCAGCGTGCGATTTCTTTAGCGAATGTTAAGTGTCAAAGGAATGTACCCGTTTTGCCCCCAAAGGGTAGACATGACAAATGCGTGTCTGTCGATGCCAAGAGGCTTCATGAATCGTAGCCAGCTTCGCCACCCTCCACCCCAGGGACCATGATGCTCTCTACCCGCTGTCAAATGCGTGCGTTGCCTGGCTGCGGGGGCCGCGAGTCACGAGTGTCCTGGCGGCCATCGATCAAACAATGGCGAAAAAATTTGCATTTGCCAGGCATTGGAAATAGGCAAGACGGAACGGCGTAACAACGGATGCGTGCCTGGTAGACACAATAATTAAAAAGCGATTTGTTTAGGGCCGAGGCGCAGGCGATTGGCTGTGTGTGTCTGTCAGGGCATTGGGTTGGGGCTGCCAACCGCCAGCGTCGCCGGCCAGGCCCCCAGCCGAAAAAACAAAAAAAAAACCAAAAATGGGCACCACTCCGAAATGGTACTGCCGCAACAAATCCCAGCCGATGCACACGTTCGCGGAAATCGCCAAATTGGGCCTGGAGCTGCGACGGATAAGCAAACGGATTGTGATCGATGTCAATTCAGCGATCTTCAGCGAGCATGTAAGTGGATCGTTTTTGGATGATTGATGCGCGGATGATCTGTGGGCGACTGATGTGGTGGGTGGTTACCTCTGTTAGGATACCATTTTGGAGGAGTGCGAGCGCGTGGTGGAGCAGTACTGGAACCTGAAGGATGAGACCAAAAATGCCGACTTTCAGTCGCTCTCCAAGAAGATCAAGCGCAGTCCCTACAACCAGCTGCTGATGAAGAAGTTCCATCTGGTGATGGAGCTCAACGACAGGCGCTTCTGTCAGCTGACATTTGTGCTCAAGCGAACGGTAGGTTCAGCTTTTTGGTTGCCTCATCTGATTGATGGTGCATCCATTCCCTTGATCTCCCCCCATTTTTAGCTGAGCTTGCTGCTGCGCAAGTCCATGCAGTCGGAGATGTGGCTGAACTGGGCGCTGCACATTACCCAGCTGTACAACAAGTGCCGCAAGGTGCAGCAGCCGCTGCTGGAGCAGCCAGAAGTGCAGCAGCTGCCGCTGTGCGCCGCTGAGGATCCCGAATCCGATGATGGAGAGCCGAAGCTGAGCGGCAAACGGAAGGAGGAGATGCATGCCAATGTGTGCAGCAATATGTTCCCAGGCCTACTACTCACGCTCAAGCCAATTGATTTTGGCCACGTTCTGCAGGTGGGTTTCCGCTTTCCTTTGAGCTCTTGTTCCATCCTGTTTTGTATTCGTATTTGTAGCTGGTGGCCCAGACACGTGTGGAGCAGAATGCCCTGGATCTGGTCTTCGGTCTGTTCAACATGGGCGAGCAGGATGCCTGGCGCGAGCAGCAGAATCTCGAGTCCACCTCCTCCAGTCTGGAGATTTTGCGCACTCTCAACATTTCCTTTGCCGCCGGCGACTATCCGCCGTACTGTGATTCCGCACAGGACTGCAAGGCCATGCAGATTGCCGATGGCAATCTACAGCTTCAGGATGCGGATCACGATCACCAGAGTCTGCGCTGCAAGCATACGGAGAGCTTTCTGCAGAAGGAGCGCGTGTTCATCGCCCAGCTGATAGCCAAGGCAACGGAGATTAGTCCGACTATCTTTGGTGGGTGCTCCACAAACGGTTAGAGTATATATATCTTTAATCCCCCCATTAATGCCCCCCAGCAGACAATGGCAAGGGCGGCGCCACTGTGGACATGAACGTTTATATTGTGAAGGGTTTGCGCTTGCTCTGGTCATATGTGGGCATCATATTGGATCACATACTGCTCTGGTGGATAGACACGCCCGTCTCCTGCTACAGCCTCACCCACATTGACTCCATACGCAGCTGGCTCTATCACCAGAATGTGAATGGTAAAATCTGAAATTTGTAAAGAAAGTTTCTCCCACTTTGGATTTGGATTTCCTTTCCGCAGATATACCTGAACCCGTCTACTCTACGCTGCGTGGCATTGGTGAAATTCTGACCGGTTTTGTCTGCAATAACATTTGGGATCAGCTCTTCCGCCTGACCCTCATATCAACGAACGACTCGAAGCGTCTGGTGGATGTCGTTGCCGAACAGTACCGCGATTGTCCCAGAAATGTGAGCGGCTTTGCCAACTACCAAGTATACCCAGGCCATAACCTTATCTAACCATAGCTATCTGGCACTCCAACGGGCACCGTGTGGATCAGCATATTCGCGAATCTGGTCAACTTGAGCAATCAGTATTTCTCCAATTTGGAGGCACACAACAATTCCAGTCTGCTGCCAGTGGCCGAGCAGATACCCATATTGCATAGGCTGGGTATGAGCAGCAGCAGGAGATTGCTTTTGCGGGGAGACTCCTGACTGTTTTGTGTCTCCTTTCAGATCACTCTGTGCACTCGATGCGTCTGTGGGTCACCGAACAGGCGAAGCTGCTGTGCTGCGAGTGGCAAATGGATCGCTTCTTCCAGATACTGGAGCACGATGTGAAGCTCTGCCTGAATGTATTCATTACCTTTAAACTGCCCAAACTCACTGCCGATCTGAGCGATATCCTAATGCTGGTCTGTGTGGCGCTGCGCACCAAGCTGATAGCCGAGGTCAATGCCAATATAGACAAATTAAAGGTGGGTCAAGCAACGATCTACCTACCATCTACAATCTATCACTTTGTGTGTCCTGCTCCATAGAAAACCACCGACGAGTGTGTTCAAATATTGTCAGCGGTGTGTCGAGTTCTTAGTCTGGCCAATTTTACGCTTTGCTTTCCCGCCGCCAACTTTTGGCAGCGCGAGATCTACAACAACGAGGAGAAGAGCCTGTATGTGGGCTATGTGCTGGACGGGATCTACCTGCCCAGCATACGTGCCACCAAGGACATTGTCATACTGAAGCTCATCCTGAAGCTGATCTGTGAGGCCTGGCTGGACTTTATCTACCAGAAGCGCATCCGTTTCAGCATCAATGGCGCCGTGCGGCTGCTCAACGACTTTGACGATGTGCGCGAGTGGATTTTGGCCTGCACTCTGCTGGATGAACAGCAGCTGGACAAGCTGAGCAATCACGAGGTGCTGCGCATGTGCAAGGGCGTGGGCAAGATACTGCTGCGCAAGCCAGAGGATGTCATCTCCATTAGCCAGTCGCCCAAGTACGACAAGAAGTCGCGTAAGTTGAAGCGAAAGAATCTGAATCTTTTTTGGGGGCACTGCTCCACACATTACACTTTCGACTCCTTTTGCAGAGGATGCTGCCGGCCAGGACACACAGCTGCCCTCGGAGATGTTCGTCTCGAATCAGAAGCACTGGCTGCAGCTGCGTGCCAGTGGTGGCAGTGGCTTCCCCTTCCTGAAACTGTGCTGCGGCGATGCCATCATGTAATCTGCCGCCGATTGTCTGGGGGCTACAAAATGTGTTTATTGTGTCGCGCAAAATGCTTTACAAAAAAGAGAAAAAAATCTAAAATATACGAGTAATCTATATAGAAAAGAGGCGGGGGGGACTATGGTTATTGGTTGTTTTGGAAGGATTCGCACATCGGATCCGGGTCTAGGCGGGCACTTTGCGACTTATGATCTTTACCAGCTCATCGACACGCTCGCTCTTGCCGGTAAATTGTTTTGGATGCGGTCCAATCATCTGAATGATCATTGGTACGTCTTGCGAGACCTAAAACAAATAAAATTAAATAAAAATAAAATACAAATACAAATAATGGAAAATATGCCAATAGCTGACAGCTGTCAGGGTGCTGTCTTCATGGGAATTGGAATGGGAATGGGGGGAATATATAGGTCAATATACCTCGATAAAGCGTGCGAGTGCCTTCAGTGTGCGATAGATCTGATCCTCGTTGGGACTGCTCTGGAAGAACTGCAGAATGGCCATGGCCAGCTCCACGGCAATGTCATCAAAGACCTGACAAAAAGGCAGCGTAAATAGAGTAATTAGAGTAACTGCAGAACACAATGGGTGATTCGTTGCCTACCACAGTCTTGACCTCCTTGATGGCAATATTGTAGAGGATCATGCTGCCAATATTTTTCAACTGCGGACAATTGGAGAGAATGCAGTGGACGGCCACCTTGGTGGTGACTCGTATATTGGATGTTGTCTGGCCATTGTACTCCCACTCCGAAATGTACAGCAGCCATTCGGAGGGACCCACATTCTCAAAGAGATTGCACATCTGCAGAGAGAGAGAGAGAGAGAGAGATCATTGAAGAGAGAATTCAGCTGGGGGGGTGGCTCTGCTTGAACTCACAAACATGGCCCATGCCTGCTGCTCCTCGGGTGTGTGCTTATCAATGTCCTGGGCAAAGTTCATCAGCGTATGATCCCGGCGATCCTGATGCAAAATTATGATCACATCGTCCTTGAGGGCCGCATAGGCCAATGTGCGTATCAGATGTATCCGTGTGTCCGGTGAAAAAGCCTGAGTATCGCGCAGGACACGCTGCACGAACACCAGAAAATTGTCACCCAATGCCCAGGAGCCATCGTCCTCGATCAAATACTGATGCAGCTCCTCCATGGCCACCTCCTCCTCTTTGTAGATCTTGCCATCCAGCAGTTTCACTAGGCTTTCTAGTTCAGTCTTTATCTGAAGCGGCGATGGGCGGAGGGAATATGAAATGAATACCCATCCATTTTCCTTCCCTATTTTAAATGACTTACATCGATGTCTTTGCAGACGAGCGCCGGTTCGCGCGGTATCTCTTTCTCCTCCGTGGACTTGGAGCGCTCCTTGCCATTTTGCGGCTGCTGTTGTTGGGCTGCGGGCTCTGACATCTTTTTTGTCTATAAATAGGCGAGTGAGGAAATTAATAAAATATATTCTGTATAAGTATTTAAAAATATGTAGGGGACAAACTTTGGCTGCAACCAAACAGGCAAACGTCACTACGGGCCGACAGGCCGCGTTCGCGTTTATTGGCATTAATTTGTACAAAAGATTTTCACTTTTTATGCTTGATTATTATTATTTTTAACGATCTGCACGGCCTCTTCCACCCCACTGAATGTTGTAATTTACAGCGCAATTATTTCTGCGATCGTGCCCGAAATGTTTACATTATTTCGACACAAGAAAATATGCGAGAAATTCCCAATTTTCATATATAAACAAAGATGCGGAAAAACTCTTAAATGTACACGAATTGGTATGGTGGAAAATGGCAAAAGCCGGCGGCTACAATTGGTAGGGTAGAGACAGCGGAGAGACAGCGAAAAAGTTGTCAAACCGAAGAAGTGTGACAGTAAAATTGAGAAAAACTCAAAATAGCTGTGGTATTTTTAGGTCTTTTACTTTACGTAGACAAAAAAGCGAAATAACAAGGTACAGAAGATTCAGACAGGCAACAGGCAACAGCCAACAGGCAACATAACATGAAAATGCATGCAATGTGATATGAAAGGGAACAGCTATCCCAGCTCCAACTCTAGTACTGCAAATATGGTACACTCATAATGCAATTATATTTTTGATTATGTGAATTAATTAGCATTATTTATACAAATACAATTCCAAATTACTCACATGCTATTTTAGTAAAAGTGACACAGAAATTCCTTCACTTTCGACACCAATTCCGGACACGGAAAAACCGAAAAACGGAAAAAACAAAAGCCAAAACGGAACGTGGCACAGAGTAATAAATATTATTTATTCTTGTTGTTGCTATTTGTTTATACGAAAATTATTCCAGTTATGAATTTAGTTTTCCAGATCAAATTTATCTGTTGGCTGTTGTCTATGCTGTTGCGCTTGTTGCAACTGTTTTTTCCTTACTGTAGAATTCTTCAGTTGATTGTCGGAGCCGAGAAAAGTACGCGAACCGTTCCCACAGAGAATCGATTCGAAATTGCCTCGGCTTCTGGCCGAAAAAATCGCCGTGCATATGTGTATGGTGTGGTGTGTGTGGAAATCTTTTAGGAAAATGCACACACATTTTGCTACAAGAACCTCTGTGTGTGATGATGATGATGTACAATACATGGGCATTGTTGGGTCGTGTCTCGTCTGAGGAATCGGTGAGCATCGGTTCTTTATAAATAGATCGGCCGTTTCTCTCTCGCTGCCCATGCAGCTACACTGCCCCAAAAATTCAGTGCAGATCTGGTTGCTCTTTAAGAATTTCAACAGTTTTAATAGCTGCCATGCATATTGAACGCTTGGCAAGGGCAAGGACCAAGCAGCAAGCAGCAAGCATCAAGGACCAAAGCCGCAAAACGTCAATGCAATGTCGTTCGGCTGGGATGGGGGGTTCGGGCTGGGTAAGGTCGGGAAAACACACACAAAAAGCTATTAACTGGCAACCAAAATACATTCCATGCTCCGCAGGACGTCCTGTCGCACGCTGAAAGCAACAAGTCTCACATTGCGTAGCCGACATGTTGACCGAGGCCCAAGCCAGCGCACCATTTCATTTGGCTCTCGAGTGTTAAGCAAAGCGGCCGTTGCTCAAAACTCTAAACGGATTCAAACAACATTTTTCATTTTGTCATCATCGCCATGAAGAGTTCTCTAAAAATGTGCCTGGGTCTGGTCGTGCTCTTGATTTGCCTGCTCTCTGGCAATGCATCGCTGGAAAGGGAAAACAATGATGTGAATAGCTTGTCAAATGTGAGTTATAGCATGTTATGGAAATTGCATACGTTTATTTAAGGGACTTGGGCAGTTCTTAAATTCCAAAATGAATAATCATTGATAAACCTGAAGAAGCGTCCCTGAAGTCACAATCTGATAGCTGATAGCACAAAATATAATCACAGCTATACATAAGTGAAGTAAAACACAAATTGTGATAGTATTTCGTTGGGTTTTGGTTGCCATACGCACTTGTCAATGATACAAGTCAGCGGCCATAGAGTTCGAATTTCACCAAAAAACGTTTAAATAAATGTGCAAATTTTTTAAAAATGAGTAATGCAGCTTATGGTTTTTTTTTTTTGTATTTTGCACAGCACAAACTCAGCGGAGTTATACAATGGAAGTACGAGAAGCGACCCTTTTGCAATGCATTCACAGGTAAAACTACTAAAAGTTTCCTTTCCTGCAAGGTATCATTCGAGTCCAAACCCAATATCTTTAGGTTGTGGACGCAAGCGTACTTCGTATCCATCGTATCCGCCCTTTTCGCTAATTAAACGCACTGAGATTGACGATAAGCCCTATAACAATGAGTATATGTCGGAGGGACTGAGCGATCTGATCGATATCAATGCCGAACCAGCTGTTGAGAATGTGCAAAAGCAAATTATGTCACAGGCGAAGATCTTTGAGGCCATCAAGGAGGCCAGCAAGGAGATTTTCAGGCAGAAGAATAAACAGAAAATGATGGAGAACAACCAACGTCTGCAAATGCAGGAGGAGCGTGAGAATATGTAAATGACAACGAACTGAGGACCCCCCCCGCTCCACGAGACACCATAATTTGATAGTTATCACAACGGTTTTGTTATTGTATATAATACATATACATATGTATGTACTTATATATCTATATATTTGATCCTGTATTCTGAGAGAGATTCTACATTGAAAGCATCCAATAAAAATTGTTGACTCGATGTGACTGTGTTGTGTGTTTTTCTTTTGTTTAAATCTGTGTTAAGTCTCTGATGATGAGACCAGCGAAAGAATTTGAACAATGATATCACAGTGCTGCAAAAGAATAATTTTTGAATGTACTTTATACGAGAACAAAAAATTACCCTGGTTGAGCAGATCTGTTGAGCATTTTTTATAAATTGCAATATATCCGCTAAAATATTTAAAACAAATTCAAAACAGTTTTTAGGTGGCTTGCGCATTTTAATAATATTATTATTGTTATTATTTTATATTGATGGCATTAAATTAAATCTAAGTCATCATTAAAACTGTCCAAAGGCAATTGAGAAAGTTATGCATTTTTTAGTAAATTAACTTTTATTTTAACAAGATTCCCGTGTTTCATTTGTGTAGCTAAGATATGAATTTATCTAAATGATAGACCCAATTCCGGCAATAGCTAAATGTACAGAATGTGTAGCACCAATGAGAAACCAATGAGAAATTTTCCCGAAACACCTACGCTCTGCTCAGCTCAGACCCCAATGGCAGAAGCTGTTTAAAAACACTTAAAAATGAAATTGTTTGCTAGTTATCACAAAGATTTTATTACGTTACATAATACAAGTAAATAAGAAGGACATATATAAATAGAAATATAAATAATTTAGTTTGCTGGCACGCTATACATAAAACAGTTCGGTTGACATTGTTATTTATTGATAGTAGAATATACGAAGTGCTTAACGGTAATCGCATTGATAATGATAAGACTACTCAATCATTTCACTGCTATCATAATCTGAATCGATCGACTGCCCCAGGTGGCAGTGTATTGAATTTCATAATTATGCACAAGTATTTCTGGCTCACTTGGGCAGTCGCTTGGACAGACGCACCTTCACCCCATGCTTGGGTGTAAGGGCAATGCCGCTGTTTGTAAATTCCAGTTCTTGCTTGCTCATCGCCTCCACGTTGAAATTCTTAAGGACATTGATAATGGCCAGCTTGGAATTGACACGTCCCATGCGCTGGGCAATGCACATCCTGGGTCCCTCGCCAAAGGGCATGAATGCCGTCGGACTGTAGTTGCGATTCTCCTCCAGGTAGCGATCGGGATCGTACTTTTCGGGCTCCGGGAAGTATTCAGCGTCGTGGTGTATGCCATAGAGTGAGATAACCACCGGAGTGCCCTTCGGTATCACATGATTGGTCTCTGGCACCGTGTAGTCCTGTGTGCATTCGCGATTCAGAATGGGCAGGCCGGGATACTTGCGCAGTGTTTCCTGCACGCACAGCTCAAGGAACTCCATCTTCTGCAACGCATCGTAGCTGATCTGTCCACCATGCCGAGCGAGCGTCTCATCCACCTCCGACTGCAGGCGCTCCAGCAGTTCCGGGTACTGCGCCAGCTCGAACAGCGTGAAGGCCGCCGTGGATCCGGTTGTCTCCTGCCCGGCAATGTAGAATATGAAAGCCTGGGCCGTAATGGCCTCCAGCGAAAGGCATTTGTTTTCCTCTAAAAAAGGATAGAAGAACGAATTGCTGTACTGTGAGTTATGGGTTTTGGGTTGGGGCTAGGGCACTCACCAGTTGTGGATTTTTGTATTTTCCATATGTTCTCATCGCTCTCATCCACCACGCCGGTATTCCTCAGCTGCATGAGCAGCTGCAGCAGGTCCTTGCGCACAATACCATGCTTCTCGCGGTACTCAATGGTCTCCTTGACAATTTCCAGCATGGCCAGGCCCACCGGGTTTTTTAAGCCCAACGAGAACAGAAACTTAGCCACACTGCCAACGGACAAAAAAACTTTTTAGCCCTAATTTGGATTATAAATGGATCGGCGTAGACTTACGATGGCACCAGGAATATCATCATGCCAAAGAGCGTGGTGAAGCGCGTGTTGCGCCGTGCGATTGTCACCAGATTCCGGAACTTGTTGTCCGGCGTCACAAAGCTGTTCAACTCCAAGCCAAAAATGGTCGAGGCAATTATATCGATGGCATACGTTTGCATCACCGACTTCAGGTCCACCTCCTGAGCGCCCTGCTCCGGCAGTGTCTGCTGCAGATTGTTGACCATATTGTTGGCAATCTCCTCGGAGGTGCCGAACATTCCCTTCAGTTTGCCGGACGTAAAGCACGGCGACAGCATGTGGCGCATGGAACGCCAACTCTGGCCACGTAGCGCAAATATCGAGCCCGACAACGGATCGTTCACCTCATCGACATACACGCCACGATCATGGAAGCTGGCGAAATCCTGCGCCAGCACACGGCGTGCCAGTGTGGCATCGCGCACCAAAACCGCCGGACGAAAGAGCAAATAAACGCCCAGCACGCGCTCCTTGCTGCTCAGATATGCATCGTAGATGGCCATGCCCATGCCCTTCTCGCGTCGCCAAACACTGTCCAGGCAACCGAATGGTATGCTCGAATTCTTATCGTAGGGAAAGCCACGACGCTGCCAGTAATCGTAGTGGTGCCGCACATAGAACCAGCCCAATGCCAAAAGGCTGCCGGCCAGCAAAATTAATGGAAACATTTTAGAAAACTGAACTGAAAGCCTGTCTATAGTCAACTGAGCAGTTGGCTGCAACGACCCCACGATTTATAGAGGCAGCAATTGCGTGTCTGGCTCGACTCTTTCGTGGCACAGATAAGGGTTTTTGTAGAGCGATAGGCATGGTGAAATTACTTAAGAGAATCTGGCTACCCATGGGGCGTGGGCCTGGGGAAAGAGAAAAATAAAACTAAAGCAATTTCTGTATTACAATTGATCGCTACTTAAACGAAACATATTTTATTCCACAAGTTTTGATTTGAGGGGGGAAAGTGCTCGACGGGGCTGCTGCTAGAAATGTTGCACACATCTTGAGGGCTCACACAGTAATACAAATAGGTTCATTTCGACTAAAAACACTTCAGGGGGTGATGGAGGGGGGGGATACATTTTCTAGCATGTATAAAAGGTAGAAAATATTCATTCACCCAGCCACAACACAGCGCTTAACTAATGGATAAGCCTCGAAACAATAGAATGCTAAGCAATTATTTTAGTTATAAATACTCCCCCTACAGCACCTTCGCATCGATAATCTCAAACTTCAGATCGAACTGCTGATCAAAGCCCATCAGGCAGTCGGACATTAAATACAATGTGAGCTGCAGTCGGCCACGTCGTGGCGTGGCCTGAAAGGAAATGCGATTGGTGGTGCGCTGACCACGCAGCGTGAGACGCTTCATGGCCAGCAGCTCGTCATTGGCCTGGGAGCCGAGTGTGAGGAACCAGGCCTCGTTCTTTGGCTTGGCATATTTTGGACAGTGCACCGCATAGCCGCTTTGTCCACCGGCACGACGATGACCGCTGCCGCTGGCATTCAGACGCTGCAGATCAATTCTCAGGACATAGTCTTCGTTGGCGTGCAGCTGCAGCCATGTGGTGTTCGCCTCCAGAGCGAGCGGTCGCTTGGCGTACTCCTCGGCCATGAAGCGACCCTCCACAGACATCTTCAGCGCAATCTCTGGCAGTTGTTGGATAACCTGAAAAATGTAACTGATTGAGGTCTGTGGGGGAAGGAAGGCCGGTGCACAGCCACATCTTACCTTGTACATCTGCTCGATCTCGTGCTCCTCGAAGGCATCTCGCAGCGGAGCAGCCAGCACTTCATATTCCTTTCTGCACAGCTCTTTTAGCACGGGCAACGTCAAATAGTCGTGCTCCGCATGGGCAATGTTCAGGAACACATCCAGATTATCCTCATTGACGCCAGGTAAGGTGAGAAATTCACTGGCATCGAACCAGCGCGCCTGAATGACGCTCTGCATGAGTTGTTGCACCACCAATGTGGTCGACAGCCAGCCACGCTCCGCCGTGTAGTCCACCATGGCCTGCATCACACGCGTCGCGTTGTCCAGAGCGGACTTTGTGTCCGTCAGGTAGTCCGAATTGGGCAGCGAGTGGCGCGAGAAGTGGGCCTGAAGCAGGAGGAACGTCTTGGTGTAGGGCGAGTCCCAGGTGCCCGATGGCGGCCTGTAGCGACTCGTCTCGGCCATCTGCTCGTTGTACTTGTCCTCGTTGTGGCGCACCGGCTGCTGGTCAAATTCATAGCAATCGGCTATGGCGAGAAGCACCTCCCTGGTGCCCATGCCCGGCTGCAGATCCTCCAGGAAGTGCTTCATGGTGCGGTACGTCAGATAGTAGAAGGAGCTAATACGCCCCAAGAATGTGGGCACCAGGAAGCCGTCGCGTTCCACCAAACAAGCGGCCTGCGACAGCTCGTAGATGACTTTCTCCACGAGATTCGACATGAAGGCATTCACATTCTCGGGCTCCACGCCCTCCAGCTGGTAGTACGAGGGATTGCGCAGCAATCGCCTGAAGAAGTACGTCCACGTTAGATAGTCCAGGGCCGCCTGCTTGGTCTGCACCGTGGCGGCCACAATCTCGGCGTTGATGTGCTCCGGCAGAACGCCCAGCAGGCTGGACTCCACGG
Source organism: Drosophila obscura (assembly GCF_018151105.1). Taxonomy (NCBI): domain Eukaryota; kingdom Metazoa; phylum Arthropoda; class Insecta; order Diptera; family Drosophilidae; genus Drosophila; species Drosophila obscura. Next base: position 915,338 of record NW_024542736.1, on the reverse strand, counting down.
GGAACGGATCATAGAGGAACTTCTTGTAGAAGTTCTTCTTCTCGTCATGCACGAGGACAACGGCAACGCCCTCGTTATCGAACTGTGGCCGACCGGCACGTCCCATCATCTGCAGCACATCCGTAATGGGCATGTCCACGTACTTCTTCACCTTTCCATCGAAGTACTCGGTGCCCTTGATGACGACCAGATGGGCGGGCAGATTAACGCCCCAGGCGAGCGTGGCGGTGGCCACCAGCACCTGTATCTTGCGGTTCAGGAACAGCTCCTCCACACACTTGCGATCCTGCTCCTGCAGGCCGGCATGATGCAGTCCAATGCCAAAGGCCAAACAGAATTTTAAATTCTGATCGCGTATATTCTGCAGTATCAGCTCCATTTCGAACTCTTTGATGTGCAGGAACTGCTTGGGATTGGCGTCGCCGGCCACGAACGTGATGAGATCCAGAGCCGTGAGGCGGGTCTGCCGTCGCGAGGATACAAACACAATGGTGGGCTCGCAGGGGGAGTAGGTGCGAATGGCCTGGAAGGTGGGTCGATTCATGGTGGCCATGCGGGGGCAGTAATGCTTGCCCGGATAGCCATTGATGTGCACCTGCAGCGGCACCGGCCGCACTGACGGCTTAAAGTTGTACAGGCCCATTTTGGTGATGCCCAGCCAATTGGCCAGATCCTGGGCATTGGCCAGGGCCGTCGACAGGCCCACTATGCGTATTTCGCGACCCGTGTGCGAGCGAATGAAGTTTGTGCGTGAGACAATCACCTCGATGACCGGGCCACGATCCTCGCCCAGCAGATGAATCTCATCGATCACAATAAGGGCCACATGCTGCACATACTCGCGCGTCTGCCACGACCGACTGATGCCGTCCCATTTCTCCGGTGTGGTTACAATCAGTTGGGACTCGCGAATGGCCTGGATATCCGGCGTAACGTCGCCCGTCAGCTCCACTACCTTGAGGCCCAGTGAGGAGCGCTGGAAGCGCTTCTCCCAGTCGCCTATCCGCTCCTTAACCAGCGCCTTGAGGGGCGCTATGTAGACCACCTTGCATTTGGGATCCTCGTTCAGTGCCCGGAATATGGCCAGCTCTGCGACGATGGTCTTGCCACTGCCAGTGGGGGCACCCAGGAGCACGTTGTTGTCCGTGTGATAGAGGCAGTGGAATATCTGCGTCTGGATGGGGTTGAAGTGCGTGAATCCGTACAGCGACTCGTACAGGGCGTTGTCCAGGGCGCTAACAGGCAACGGGCGCAGAGGCAGCAGCTCGGTCAGCGGCGGATGATGCTCGGGCAGCACCAGATGCTGGAACGAGAGGGGCACACATGTGGTGCTGCCCAGCCAGCTGTCGCTGGACACTCGAATGTAGTACTGTGGCGGCAGCGGCTCCTTCAGTGGAATGGTCATCACCAGCTGCTGCGGCTGGCCGCTGAACACAAACTTGCGACTCAGCTGGAACAGTTCCGAGTGGTAGATGTAATTGGATTCGGGATCCTCGATCCACAACCAAAAGCTCTGGCACGTCTTGCCGTGCACGCGGTCGTTCCACGTGAAATTCGCCCAGATGTCCACCTTGATGCGCAGCACAGTGCGTGTGATGGGCTGCAGGCTGGCCTCCACCTCCAGCATTGGCAGCTCTTGGGCGGAGCGTATGACCAGCTCGGCATAGCGATCACTGCGCAGCCATTCCTTCAGCTCACGCTGTTCCATGTCACGCAATCGATAGACGCTCAGCCCGCGACGCTCCAGCTTGTCAATGGTCTCGTGATTAATCGCCGGGAACTGGCGCAGGTGGCAATCAAAGTCCCATTGCCGCCGCTCGAACATTTTGCACAGCTGCAACAGGCGGCCCGACAGCACGGCATTGTTCTGCCGCAGCACAATGGAGAACAGAGCTCGCGTGATCCTGCCAATATTCGTTGTAATGTACGACATGTCCGACATCAGTGAGAACGACTTGACATAGCCATTGGACAGATATGTCTGAATGAGAATGTTTACCTGCGCACAACAACAACAAAGCAGTTTAAAGTGGCTGTGAGGAGCAGTTGGAAAAAGGGGGAAAAGCTTACCTTGCCGCAGACATTTTCGCTGCCACCAAATGGCTTCAGCTTGCAGTAGTCCGTCCTCAGCTCATCCAGCTCCTCGAGCTCGTCGTCGCGCACTTTTAGCTGCTGGAACTCCTGCGCCTGGGATATCATGGCCAATATTTCGGCCTCGTTCATAAAGGGTTTCATCAGCTCATTGAATATCTCCACAGTGTCGTATTTAATGTAGAAATGCGAGGCCGTGCGACCCAAATCGGTGATGTTCATGTCCATGGTGCGCTGATTGAAACGCATCATGCGCGCCTTGTCCAGACTCATCGATGCGGACATTATCAGAGCCCGTCGACGTGCCTCCAGCGTGGGATCCTTTTGCAGTTCCGCATACTCGATGCCATAGACATGCGGATTGATGCGCATTCGCACAAATAAATAGCTTTAAAAGAGTTAAGAAATGTTAAGTCTATGAGAATGTGGTTTAAATTACTGAAACTCACGTATAACTGAGCCACTCAATGGCCTCTTCCACATTGGTGATGGTGCCCAGACCGATCTCCGCATTCAGATTATCGGCCAGACATTGCACAAAGTTCGACTCGATGGGGAATTGATTCGTTAGCAGCGACAGATAATGATTGAGCTTGTCATAGCTGGTGATAATGGTGCCCACGCCGCTCTTGTCGAACTGCGGTCGTCCGGCACGACCAAAGATCTGCAGCACATCCAGTATGCCCAGGTCCACGAAGCTGCCATGCTTGGCATCGTAGATGTCGGTGCCCCGTATGATAACCGCATGTGCTGGCAAATTGACGCCCCACGCCAGAGTCGCGGTGCACACGAGCACCGAGATGTGTCCCTCAATGAAGTATTTCTCGACCATTTGGCGATCGGCACGCAGCATGCCCGCATGATGCATGGCCAGGCCGCACGAGAACAGGTCAACCAGCTGCTTATTGCGACTCTTCTGTATCGAGCGATTGGCCAGGCCAAAGGCATTCGAATCATTGGGCAGAAAGGCGGCGCTGGTGTTGTTCTGCTGGGCCAACTCTCGTATAACATTAGCCGTGCGCACGGTGGCATTGCGGGCGTGGACAAAGACCATCACTTGGTGTCCCTGCTGGACCATCTCGACACATTTCTGGTAGCAGCACTGATCCATGTCGGCGATTTGTTGCAGCGGCTTCACCGACTTGATGCCAATGAAGTTGGTGTCCAGCGGCACCGGTCTGAAGCGCGAGTCGAAGTAGAAGAGTCCCTTCATCGGATTCACCCGCAGAAAGTGCGCCACATCCACGTAGTTGGGCAGCGTGGCGGACAGGCCGACAATGCGTATCATCGACTGGGAGGACTCGACGAGGCGCAGAGTGCGCGCAACGAGTGCCTCCACCACAGGCCCCCGCTCGCCGTGCAGCAGATGCACCTCGTCGATGATGAGCAGCTTGACGAGGCTAATCAAGGCCACATCGCCGCTACCTGCAAATGTGTATGGGGATTCAGTCAAAAGTCTCTCTTGTGATTCGAATGCTTACCCTTTCTGGTGACCACATCCCACTTCTCTGGCGTCGTTACCAATATCTGGGTGGCTGCCATTTCCGCCTTGGTCAGCTGCATATCGCCCGTCAGCTCGCGCACCAAAATCTGCAAAGATTTCAGCCGCTTGGAGAAGTTCTCGACCATTTCGGCGGCCAGGGCTTTCATTGGCGCGATATAGACGATCTTGAACTCGTCCCGATTGATGACACCCTGCTCCAAATGGCAGCGTATCGTGTGCACAATGCTTAGCATGGCCACGTTCGTCTTGCCCGCACCCGTGGGTGCGCACACCAGCATATTCTCGTTGCTGTGATAGGCCACAGGATAGACCACAGACTGGATGCGGTTCAGCTCCTTGCAGTTGGCAAACGCCAGCCTGCCCACATCGTCCAGTTCGTCGATCTGTATGCGCTTGTTGCCCACCGTCAGTGGCGGCGGCTCGCTGGCGGGTATCTTAACCTCCTCCCACTGTTTATTGTCGATGCGCTGGGCATTGTCCGGCAGGGTTATGCGGCTGCCGCCGATGAAGCCAGCGTGCTGTTTCGCCGCCAATTGGCTGTCGAATACGTACGGATAGCGGATGGGGGCCGCCTGGTAGTCGGCCTTCACTGCCTTTGTGGTCAGCAGGAGCGGCTCTCGCTGGGCGTTTTCCAGCAGCATTCGCTGGTGCTGCATGCGCAGCTGCATGGCCGGTATTGACACCGCACAGCCGGGCTCCTCTTGGTCCTCGTCATCCTTTATGTTGCGCATAATGCGCTGCAGTTTCTTCTCCTCCCGTCGCTGCAGCTTGCCAAGCTGTTTCTCCTGTGCGGACTGCACCACCACGGCACTGGCGACGGTGGGACGTATTTCGGGTCCTCCTACGCCACTGGCTGCCGTCTGAAGACGCTTTTGCTTCACCTCCTTGACACGGCGTGTTCTCGTGGCAAACTGTTCCAGTTGCTGGGCAATCTTGGCTCGGTCCTGCAGCAGTTTTCCCACCAGCTCGAAGTAGTCAAAGCCCAGCAGTTCCATTAGCTCGTTCTGCAGCTCCTCGTTGCTGCGCTTCGAGCCGAGTATGTCGCCCACGCGTCCCAGCAAATTCGTATCCTCCAGCTTCTCGGCCATGTCCACCAATGACTGCAGCTCCGGACTCAGCTTGGCGCCGTCCGGCCGCTTGACCATTGCCGTCGCCGGAGCTGCCTTTGTTTTGTACTTCATGGAGAACTTGTTCACGGTGCGATTCTTTAGCAGTGCATCGGGCGCCAGATTGGTCAACAGGCTGGTGTCCAGCCACACGGCTGGCGTGCATATCACCTCAATCTCTTCGCCCCAGAGCGGTGCCACATTGTGGGGCTTGCGTTGGGCCTGCTGCCAGCGTTTCAGCTCCATGCGCTCGTGCTCCTCCAGCGAGTGCTCCACGGCCAGCACACACTCGTGGATTTGTGTCATTTTCCGATCGAAGGTCTTGCCGAACATGCTGTGCAGCCGATTGGTGGTAGCCACCAGCACCACGCGCTGTTCGTGCAGCAGCCAGAATAGATACAGGGCCGCATGCTCCACCACCTGTGGCTGTTCCTCGTAGCCCATGCATTCCTGCACCAGATTGCGCAGCTTCTGCATGTGCACCCTGACGGCGGGCTGTTTCTCGGCTGGCAGCTGTGCCAGCAGCTTGACTATGGTCTGCTCCTCTTTCCTGTGCCGGGCATAGCCATTACGATCAGTGGTATTTCATTAGTTGTGAAATCTCCCAACTCACCCATAGGAATTTGTCGTCGTGGATGTCGCGGTGGCGGTGCGAGCTTGCCGCTGGCCATGGAAGCGTCGGCTCTTGGCCTCTAGCTCGGTTTTGGCCCGCAGCGATGCACTTAGTCGAGGCGGCTCCCACATTGTCCTGTCGTTTTTCCTATGTAAATATTTGGCAATAGTGCTGCCAAATCCGCTTTTTATCCATAAAATCTGGCTGTTTTCTTTAAGCAAACTAGCTTTTTTTAATATTAGCACCGGTAATTTGGCAGGATTGTTTTAACGCGGAATTTAGCAGCTTTTAGGCAAGGCATTCTTGTTAAGTCTAAATTAAGGAATTTAGTGAACCCGACACGACCAAGAGCATTCTGTAAATAAGGTATGATCAGTGTAAATATCTATTTTCAGCTTTTCTTTGTTTCTTGCCAAGTAGAACCGGCTTTTTTCTGTGAAAAGTTGGCAACACTGTTTGGCAAATTTTGTAATCGAACATAAAATCAGCTGATGTTTTGGATTTATCGAGGGTAAATATGTCGAGGAATACCATATTCCTCAATTTTGATATTCGATTTAATATTACTAGCTAGTTTAGACTTTAACAACTGAAAGTACTATTTTATCAGATAGATGAATCAATTTTCTATAATCTGGCTTATTGTTATGACTGCTCGCTATGGGATTGTGTATAATATAAGGTTGAAGCTAAGAAGTTCAATAGAACCGTTCATTTTTACATGGTAACTACACGGTAACTACACTTTTGCTACATATCAACGGTGCTGCCACATATTTGGTAAAAGGTTGTTTATCGTAAACTTCGAATATCGTAATATCCTGGAAACCACGTTATTGGTTTAAATTTTAATTCTATTTGAAATTTGTATGAAATATTTTTTTAAACAATATCGAATATAGTAAGTTGCTAATTTGTTTATTTTAAAGGAATTGTTATTAAAAAAATGAACTTATTTCTTATGCACAACTTGTCACATGCAAAACTTTTCTATCCTATCCTGCTGTCCTGCTGTATCACCAGAAACAAAACCCACCCGTCCCCAAAAATAAAACCCCACCATAAACTTGTTGCGCAAGCTGCAATTGTCAGTGTGCTGAGACGAGACCGACCCTTTGCTTGGATTTATTATGCAGCTCATGTCCACATACTTGGATGAGTTCTGTTGGTTGGCCGGCAACATGCTTCATTGACCACTTTCAAATTTACATGCCGTGTGGTGTGGGGATGGATGGATATCCTGTGTGGGTATATATAAGCCTGGCAACCAGTTGCTCCATCCTTTCAGTTGCGCTTACACGGAGACTCAACACAGGCAACCAACAATTGCAGCTCCTATGAGCGGCGCCATCAACTGTTGAGCAGCACCACGAGACCACAACACAACGAGAATGCATTGGCTAGCACATTTTCAGATCATTTTGCTATGTGAGTAGAGAGAGGCATTGGCCATGCCTGCCTGCACTTGACACTGATTCCCATTCTCTGACAGGCATATGGTTAATGTGCGCCAACTCCAATGCCATGCCATGCGACTCCTGCGGCAAAGAGTGTGCCAACGCCTGCGGCACTAAGCATTTTCGGTAAGCATTTCGGTGTCAAAGATATTCAAAAGACTAAAACATATCTGCATTAGAACCTGCTGCTTTAATTATCTACGCAAACGCAATGATCCGGATGAGCTGCGTCGCAGCTCGGACCGCAGACTGATTGACTTTATATTGCTGCAGGGCAGGGCCCTGTACACGCAGGAGCTGCGCGAGAGACACCACAATGGCACCCTGATAGACCTCGGCCTGCAAACCTACTACAATAACTGAAGATCCACCACACTGATAATGATATGGATAATGATAATGACACTGATCCGACAGACCCTCCCTTACCACGATTCACATGATGATCCACGGCTGAATGCTTGAAATGTTTGAGATGTTAATTTTCCAATAAAGGCGCAAAACCTCTTTGGGGCAATATGCTTTATAAAGCATTCAAACGAGTAGTCGTAATTCTTCCGCCATTCTTTTTTTTTTTTTAGGCGGAAGCCGCCGCTCAACCAACCGATGGGCGCTGCCGCATGACGCGCTACCCGTATTCATTAAACAACTCTCCGCATAGACTTTGATTTTATATCAATTGCAGTTGTTTATATTTTTAACCTCTTCTTAGTTTTTTTTTTTTTACATTTTTTCATTGCCAACTTTTTTTGTGGTTTTTTCTTCAGTTTTCTTTGTGTTTGTCTATATGCAAAATTGGTTTCTTAGTGTAAGCCATGTTTGTAGATCTCTAAAGCTGTCAGTTCCTGTGTCGCCAGTTTCTTGTTTGTCTGCTGCTGCAGTCGTCGTCTCTTTATTTTATTTTTTTAGGCCTGGGATTCGTTGATCTCCGCCGTTGCCTGAGTCCTGGAGTCAGAGGCCAGCTCGTCCTTGCCACAGGCCAAGCATGGTATCTTCTCCTTGAGCACCTGCTTGTACTTGGGGTGGCTGCATAATACACAGAGCGAAGAGAGAGAAATAATAATTTAATTTAATTTGCGGGTATAATAAAATTCCCACCCACCTCAAGCCATAGACAATGGGATTGCATACGGCATTTGCCTTGGCGAATACGGATCCGCAAATGGTGCTGAGTGGACTCAGGTGCATCGACTCGAAGATGCCCGCATAGTTGATGATGGTGTACGGTGTCCAGGCAAAGAACCACAGCGATATGGTAGTCAGAGCCACCTTGGCCAACTTGATTTCGATGGCCTTGCTCTTGTCGGCCTCGCTGTTGCGCAGCGATGCCACATTCATCTTCTTGGCCTGCTCCCGCATGGCCTTCTCGTGGGCAGCCACCGCCTGAAAGCAAAGAGAACACACACACACCTGTAGAAGTCGCCTGCCTCAATTGGGAGCACCCATCCTACCTTCATGATGTGCCAGTAGGAGAATATAATCGTCAGCAGTGGCGTGAGATACACCCACAGCGAGTAGACAATGATGTAGGAGCGATTCCACCAGTCCTTGGCAAAGTAGTCCGTGCCGCAGGCTGTCATATTGCCCTCAGGCACATACCTGTTCCAGCCGAACAGCGGCATCAGAGCCCACGCTCCGCAGATGGTCCACACGACCATCAGGCGGATCACTGCCGAGGTGGTCGTCAGTGGTTTCCTGGCCATGCCCTTGACAATGACACAGTAGCGGTCGTAGGCGATGAGCGTCATCGACCAGATGGAGACACAGCCGAAGAGGGAGCCAAACAGGCCGTACAGCTCGCACAGGAAGGGACCCATGATCCAGGTGCCGTAGAACCCGTTCAGCACCACCGGCGGGAACATCGTGAACATCATCATGAAGTCGGAGAAGGCGAGATTCACCACAAACATGTTCGAGGGCGTGCGCAGACCCTTCGACGAGGTGAATATGTACATCACAATGAAGTTGCCCGTGAGCGACATGGTGCCGAGTATGGCGATCACAAAGCCGATAATACCGAACCACATGGGCTCCAGTGGGGGCCATTGGTACCAGTAGGGATCCACCATGTGCATGATCTCGGCGGGCACGCTCTCAGCCAGACTGAGATTGCGTCCATCCCGCATGTAGGCGTAGGTGGGTGGATTTAGGCTCAACATGGCTACGCTTCGGAGCTCGAACTTCGGTGGTGTGGACTTCGTTTCAAACTGTGGGGGGACTCTGCTGGTGCTGCTGCTGCTGGCTACTATTTGCTGTCCATAGCAGACTCTACTTGTGGCGCTGGACTCGGCGCGAATGCCTTGGGCGTAAACACAGCCACAGCTTTATATTGGCCACTTGAGTCCAGCCAATCTTAGCCTAATTGCCCTAATCCAATTAGGATGCACTTGGCCAATCCAAAGCTATTGGCTGCAAATTTCTTGCGTCGGATTAGCCGACGGTCGCGTCATTTTCGCGTCGCGTCTTAGCCACAAGGCAAGGTCAAGTTTGAGGCAAAGCCAATCGCCCAACCCAACCACCACAGGCCAATTAGATTAAGACAAAACGCTTCCCTGATTCGTTAAGTTCACGTTTTATTGACACACATCCAGGGCCCGCCACATGCCTCAGGCATGCCAGTTGTAGCCCAGTTTGCGGGCTCCCCTCATGATCGTGTGCAGCTGAAACTCCAGGCTGCCGTAGGACTCCATGGAGAGCACTAAAACAGAGACAGATTACAGCACTCTCTGGAGAGAGATTTGTGTGATGGTTCTACCTTTGCACTTCATGCTGTCTAGCAGCACCTTGGGATCCTTCAGTTCTGGCTCGCGACGCAGCAGCCAACTCGTCACATCGGCTATCATATTTGGGCACTTGGGCATCAGGATGGGTGCTTCCAGCATGGTGTTCTGGTCGGTGCTTGGACGACTACCGAACACGGGAAGGTGTATGTGGGCATAGCCCAGCAGGGACTCGCGTCCCATGCCACCGCGGCCAAACACACTCACCAGCAGCTGCGGCCCTGCAATGGAAATGTGAGTAAACTTTGCGGAAAATCAGACTGAAGATTTCACTGCTTACAGCCAAAGGGACTGGTGCTCCTGTAGGTCACCTCGATGGGCATATTGAAGACAATCGGTTCGTTGAAGTGTCCACTTTTGTTGGTGGCCAGCTGCGTGAGTCCGTGCTGCGGGCCAGAGGCTAGTTGCCAGTCGGCACCGGCCACCAGTTCGTAGCGCAGGAAGACAAACTCCTTGTCGGGGCCCAGTGGAAATGTGGCGGATACGATTTGGCCCGTGATGCTCAGACTAAAGTAACTGGCAGTGGGTTTCGAGTCCATGTCAGCGGAGCTCCTCTCCCTTGGCACATTTTGGACTCTTTCTTGTTTTTCTTTGACTTTTGTTTAGGTTTTTCCTCGCTCGGGCTGGATGTCTGGTTGCCCAGGAGACTGCTGTCCCCTGTGTTGGTGCTCATTGTTGTTAGCGATACGACAGCGACACCGGCACTCACAGAGGGTGAGTTTTCCACAAGCAAATAAAAATAATTTCCCTATTGACAGTCCTTTCTTTTTTGTAGTGCTGGAAAGGTTGCCCAGAACAGTGTTCGATAGTGCTGAAATAATTAAAAGACATTTAAATATATTTTGTAAATTTTATTTGGTGTTCAAAACTATGAAAAATAAAAATAATAACTATTTTAGTGCAACTTTATGTATCCTATAAAATAGAAAAAAAAATCATAATTCTATCCAGTATTTCTGCTTAGCGCCACAAATCACGAATGCATTACTGGGGATAGTTTATGGCTTTTACATATTTAATTATAGCCAAGATAGCGCTTAAGCTTATAGTTAATTCGTATTACTTGCTGATTTAATGAATGAAGCAGCAAAATGCATATCCATAAATCACAACAATTAATGACATCTTTGGAAATGAATTCTTTAGCCATATGCCTCTGGGAAGAATATTCGCTGAGCTTCTGTAGTTGTGGGTTGGCTTTGTCTTATTAATTTAGTTAATAAATGGCAAGGAAATACTCGCATATGAGTGTGCACAGTTTATTGTAATAAATATTTTGTACATTCCTCCAACGCCCCCCATCCCATGATAAGCTGTAGGCGTTGGGCCATGTCGATGCCATTGTACTTGTAATTTAATACCTTCCAAGTTACATGCACGTTACATGGGTAGGGGACATGGACATGGACATGGCTTGTGGCTGATTTTCTTGCCCTGGTTCTGCTTTGCATATGTGACTACGACTCCGAATGGGAAGACTAATGTGCGAACGATTAATACGTGACAATTTACATGATATTTATACATTTTCTTGGCTTTTCTGGGTCCGGAGTCCGGACACTGGGCGCGAGTCGTGGCAAAAAGGTCAATTACGATGGACAGTGCCCAGACACCCACAGCTACGAGCATGATGATTGGGGGGTGTGGTAGGGGGTTGCTTTTTTCTTCAGCAGTTGCAGCAACTAATTATGGCCATTATTAGGTAATTTATAGCTGACAGTGTTGCATGTTTATAAATCATTATGACAATTGTCGGCGCTACCGAAACGGGAAGTAGCGCCTCCGATAGCCAGCATCGGCTGCCGTTGCCGTTGCCACAGCCACTCCCTCCTAGCATTTTGCAACAGCCTAGAGCTGAGCTGAGCTGGTCCACAGCGCCATTCAGTATTTACATATTACATACACACAGCCACAGTAATTAAAACGCGCCACAATAATGTCAATAGTTCAAGGCGACTCCAGCTGCCGGCGGCGGTGGTGGTGTTGCAAGCACCATAGCAAACTCCTGTTTCTAGCCACTTGGTGTCTTCAGCAGCACGCAAATGGTTGCAGCTGCTGTCTGTGCCTTGCGTCTGATTCTGCGAAGGTGACTGGTGCAACAGCTGAACGCCTGAACCAAGTGGCATGCCCCGATCGAGTGGTGTTGTATCTTCTGTGGCATGTGCAATTCTACGGAACGAGCCCATTTTCCAGAGGCGTAAACAAAAGCTTAGGCTTAGCAGCAGCAGCAGCAGCAAAAGGCCATCAGTCGAAAGCCATAAGCCGCTCATGTCAGTTCGTTCTGTTCTGTTCTGTTTTTTTTAATTTTTTATTTGCAATTGGAGAGAGCTGCTGACGCGGCAGCGCACAGTCGACATTATTTCATATCGTATGTTAATTTGTCTGCATTTTGGACAGTTTTTGTTTGCTCACTTCTAATACGCCCCTGGTATTGCACATAAGCAAATATCGTACATACATACATATGTACATCTGTATGTATGTATGTACGTATGAATATTCCACATTGTAATCGCTGCATTCAATTACGTTTTCGGAATCAATGAGCCAACGAATTATACAGAAAGAAATATACATTTCATTCTTTCATTTTTGGTCTGCTGCACTACCCAGTATCAAGTTAATGCCTTATATAAAACCGATTCATATCCATTGAATGATTTCAAACAACAACAAGAAGACTCGCACGATTTTCAATTGAAGGCCAGTGCACTGGCCAACGCCAGGAGTGGGCTTGGGGTTCCATTACAGTAAGCTGAGAGAGGTACATGTCCAAGGGAGAGCTGCACAGGGGGCATTTCTGCAAGGGGTTCAACGTCTCCTGGTAAGGCCGGAACCATCTGCAGATGCCTAATGTCTTTCTGCAGCCAAAGAACCAAAAATATAATAATAATCTGTGGGCAGTATACAATATCTACATAGTTGAATTTTAGTCGATTATTTTTATGATCTTGCCTTTCAGCGGGCACTCATCTTTTATGATATTAGCGGTACTTCCCATTGTACTTTCATATTCAGAAATGTTTTCCATTCCATCTAAATTCAAGTACTTCTTGCCCATCTGATACTCATAAATATTTGCAAGCATAGTGGATAGAATTTTGCAGGCCCACTGGATGCTCTCTGGCGAACGTTTCAACCTCAAGGAATCGACAATCGTAGTCGCATATACATACATATGTATGTGTGTATATAAATCTATATATAAACCACTATATTAGTTTATATTTTGCGCATTGCGTGGGCGCTGCTTGGTTGGTCTCAGGGTCAACGCACGTCGCCCAGCTCCCAGCTGCCAGCTCCCGACCCCATCTCATCCCCATTTTAGATCACCATCTGTGCGTCTGCTGTCATAGTGAATGGGCCGGCCAGGGCTGGGGCTTGGGGCTGGGCCTGGGGTAGGGGTAGGGGAATGGATGATATTTACCATACAGTTAAGTGAAATGTATCTTCGAGATACGCCACGGAACTATGGGAGTACAACAAACGCTTCTTACGCATGTCTCTCTCGGTGTTCGGTTTTTCGATTCCGATTCCTGTCCGCTGATTGACAGCGCACGTAATTGAGTTTGATTTTTGCGAATTTTTCAGAATTTAGACATCACCCATCTGAGGCACAATTCAATCCGATCATGTCCATGGCGGTGGCGGAGGAGGAGGAGGAGTTTGGAGGCCTTTGCGGGACGACTCTACAAAAAAAAAAGGTTTCTGTTTAGTTAGCCCAAATATTTGATTCGATTTGATTGAGCAGCTGTCAGAGGAACTTAAAAACCTGAGCTCTTAATAATTTCAGTGGCCTCTCGGATGGTCTGAATTTGCTGTTTTCGGGCTCTTGCAAGCTTTCCATCATTCAATCAGGATCAATATTTATCAATCAAGTGTGTGGGTGAGCAAAAAAAAAAAAAACAAAAAAGAATCCAATCGAATGGAGCGCTGGTGGAGCACACTGAAATGAAAAAGCGCCGGCAACTCACGCACATAACAACAACAAAACAAAAACTCGCACACTCATACACACACAAACGCACACTCTCTTCCATTTGTATACGTACAGCGCGGAATTGAGTCTAAGAGGTCTGCGCGTGTTGGACGCACGGACGGATAAACAGACAGCGCGTCGTCTGATTCGGATACTCATCCAATCCATAGTCTATGGCCCTTCACAGCTCTTTCCGTTTTTTTTTTTTTTGCTGTGATCTTCAAGTTGCTTGGAGGCCGTCCCCCCTCCAGTCTTTGAAATTGCACAAATGCAAGATAGCTACGATACTAGTGTAAGATCCCAATATGGCCTGCGATCCTATGGTATGGTGCTCTCTGTGGCAACATCGTATTTTTATGCTATTTTGGCATTTGCTGCTAAACAAAAGTTTATGGCTGCGCGTGCTGTCGGCCGGCTAATGATTCGAATGCGTTAATTATTAAGATGATACAATGCGATATATAGATCTGGATAGATACCATACATGGATAGATAGATGGACAGCTAGATACAGTGTGGCTTGTGGCTTGTGGTCTGTGGTCAGCATCAGATGGTTTGGTTCCGCATTCAGTTCTCTCTCTCCAGTCGCGCCTCGAGTGCCTTTGATCATTAGCATTTGGAAGCAGCAGCAACTACACTTCGAGCAGCATACTCGTGGATTTGGATGGGTTTTATGTGCAGAAGCATCGAGGGTATGAACTGTTCGGTGTCTGTGTGTATATGTACTTATGTACTTTCCCCTCAATTTTATGGTTGTTTTGTAACATTTACTGTTTTGGCTGCTGTTTTATGTTGGCTGCCGGCTGGCCGGCCGGCCGTTTGTTGTTAATTACAAAACAAGCGTGGCATAGCTGCTGCTGCTACTGCTGCTGCCCCAATGCAACGCCCTGCTGCCTGCTGCCGATCAGTTTTCCCGGAATCTTTGGCTGTTATTCATTAATAGCCAAAGGCCTCTCCAGGCACACACCCACACAACAATTCCACATCATGGTTGTTGTTGTTTTTTTTTGGGGGGGGTATTTCAATTTGATTGCTCTCCGAGGCTGCAGCAGCGCAAATAGCAAGAACTGAAAGCCAAGCGAAATGGATTTTTAATTTCCAACTATACTTTAATTTGGCAAACGAGCTCTCCGTCTTTTAATTGATTAATTCTTACTGCTGCGCTTGATTAAAGAAAATATTTAATATACAATAAGGTCAATTGCTACATATGGTAATTTGCAATAGAAGACATTTATGTACATATGTGGAATGGAGCAACTATTTTTGTCCACTGACGCGATCAGTAGATTGCTCTTGACCGACATCGAATGGTTATGTACGTATGAATGGGGCTTCGGACCGATGTCTCATAATTCTAGGCAGGAGCATAGCGGGTGAGTCCAACTCTTCTATATTATCATTTTCTCCCCAAAAGTAACGTTAAATCTTTAGTCATTTCCTAGAGGATTTGTCATAGCATGACAATATTTCATTTCAATATTTTCCATTTGTCTTCAGACGTTTTTTTATGATCCTTCATTCTGATTCATTCAGAAGGAAAAAAAAGATCGCTTCGTTCCAACCCTTGGCAAAAACCCAATGCATTTTAATTGTTATTAAAATGATAATAAAATTATGAGTTAAGTAGCAGAAGAGGAGGGTGGGTGGGTGACACAGATAAGCCCACTTTCCCATCACTACCCAAAAAGATACTGCAGTCGGTTACTAGGTGATATCTGCGTTTATCTTAATATGTACACACATAGAGATAAGACTTTTAAAAGGGAAAGTCATTTGCCTACAGGTTATAGAACTTTGTTAGCTCTATGTATATATGTATGCATGTATGCATGTATGTACTATGCTACATGTGCGCAAAGAATCCGCTGAAAGTGCAAAAGAGTTCGGCTACCTACGTTAAGCTCTCTCTTATATAGTTTTAGGCGCTCTTTTAAGCCCCACACACACGCTGTGTCTCTCTCTCTCTCTCTCTGTGTCTCTCCCTGCTTAAGCCCGACTCGGCTCGGCTCTGTTCGTAGAGGTTCGGGTCTGAAATTTGGTGTATTCCGTACAACGTGCTCGGCTGGAATTTCAGCTATGCGCCCAAAGTTATTGGACAATCATCCTGGGCACATGGCAAGTTTTAATCCATAGCACTTCCCTTTTGGCTGCCACTAGTCCCAAGAGACACGTCCCGAAGCTATATACATATATGTATATATATTCCATCCATATCAGCGGTGCTGAGACAGAGAAACTTTTACTCTTAATGCTCGTACTGCTGCGGCTGTGGCTGCTGCTGCTGCTGATTCTGCTTCTGCTGTTGCGGCCTTTTGGGGCTGTGAGGGAGAGTGTAGTGGGGTGTGTGTGTGTGTGTGCAGTCCGCTCCAAGCACACACCGCGTGCGACTGCGACGAGTTGTCGCTGTTTACTGGGCTGATCGGCCAGAAGCAGCGGCAGTCCGAAGCGGGAACTCGAGCGAGCCGAAACAAAAACGCTAGAAACACTTTTGTCTGGTTTCATAAATTTTTGTCTTCGGTTGCGTCTGTTTATTTTTGCGCGTGCGGCCAGCGTATTGTCCATTTGGCATTTATTTCTGTGTGTTTATACAATATCTCGATTTCGATTCCGAATCCGATTTCCCGATTGCCGATCCCCATCCGATTCCAGTTCCGAATCTGACAACAGCTCCTGACAACAATGCCCCAAGAATGCTCGGCTTGGGCTTGGGTTCTCGCGCAGCGCTACGATAATGCCATTGCCATGTGTGTGTTTAGATCTGTGTGCGGTTGGGTGTGTGTGTGGTCGGCGTGGTCTTGTTAACTTTGACATGGTGTCGTGCAGCAGCACTGGGACAACCTTCACCAGACCCCCCCATCAGCCAAAAAAAGAGCCAAACAAAAAATCTGTTCAAAAACCGTCACCGACTCAGAATCAGAATGTTAAAGTAAAAATGTGCAGCATGACATACATACATAGCTACACGGAATAACTAAGTGAATGCATCTTGCACATATGTACTGTATAATAGTGTATATAAGGTACGAAGATGAAATGTGAAATGAAATAACATTGGAGAATTTCGCGATTCGGCATAAAAGATTCAGACGAAGGCGACAATGCAGACTACGACCACATAGCATATACATATCTACATACATATATATATATATATATCTTAGTATACGTTTTATCTAAGCTAATCACTGCCATCAGTGCCAGCATGCTCATGTGCCTTCTTGTCTAAATCTTCTTTATACAAACTAACCCGCTCAATGTTGATCTTCGCCCAAGAGGCGGGTGCGTGAGTGCGCGTGCGGCGTCAACGGCAACGGCAACGGCAACGTTAACGGTCTGGAACGGAACGGAACTGTCGCAATTCAATTAGCAAAATAAGCAAAGCAAAATACATATATACATATACATACACAGTATATACTACTTACACATACCCACAACGTGCGTGGGCAACGAACCTGAGCCCCGATTTCGCGCGCATTTTTACACGTGTTGCCCACCGATCGATATCTAGCAGCTCTTCCGCATCCACACCACACCACACCACAGCTCACCATCACCATGTCCATGCCAAGTGCGCGCCAAGCAGAGACAGAGCCCGAGCGGTGCATGGCAACGGAGGCGCATCAGCTGCTGCACGGTGGCGAGGGCGCAGGCGCCCTGGACACCAACTGCAACGATGACTTTGCGCATGACTGTGGGAGCGCCACGCTACGATCGACGACATCGGGTCGCAGCAATCAGACGAGTAGCACTACAATCTGCGACTCACACGAAACGGAAACGGAGGCAGAGGCGGAGGCGGGTCCGGAGCAGGAGCAGTATGAAGATGCGATCGATGTGGAGGGCTGTCTGCGGGGAACACCTTCAGCGAACGACCTTGACGATGCCGGTCTGCGGTACTCCTTCAAAGGCATACCGCCGGAGCTCTACTCACCCAAGAAGGATTTCATTTACAAGCGGCCGCTGGTGGACAGACAGGTAAAGGCTTCTTTTTTTTTTTGTTCTGGCCAAAAATTCTGCTCATATTTCATGGCGTGATGTGGAGCTCAGATTCGGAATGGGATTCCAGCCGTTGGCACTGGTCTGGGCCTTTTGTTTTACGATATTTCATTTATTTCTTCTTTTGTTTTTCCCTCACATTTTTTTTGGGTTTTTTATTTTATTTTTTTTTATCGAAATCGGCTGGCAAAGCGAAAACCAAATCAAGTTAATTTATTGCATTGATTCCACATCGATTTGTCGAGTTCTTTCTTTTCTTTTATAATTTTCGGTTGATTTGTCGCTATTTTGGTGTGCTCGTCTCGTTTTTTGTATTCCACGGTGTGTGTGTTTTTTTTTGCTCCTCTCTTTTTTGATTAAATACCGAAGAGGCACAAAGAAAGCGTCGTCGCTGCGGTGGGGCCATCGCATTTGAATACACACGCTCCATTGCACACCCGGCAACAAAATCTAAAAAAAACTAACAAGAAACAAAAAAGAAGCAGATCAAATTAGCAACATAAACGGGCATCGCAACAAACAAAACATTTCCAGTGGCAAATAGTTTGAATTGTATATTCTGTGACCACACCGGGACAGTGGCTGCCGGAGCGCTGTAACGAGGAGAATTCCTGCCGTCTTTGATAACATTTTTTTTATACGTAGATACAAATGTTTCTTTTTTTTGCACTTTTCCCAGAATGGGTCATCTTTTGATATGTAAACCGTTAGGGAGAATTAGTGAGCTGCTGCCACTGATTCATTAGCTAGAATGATTTTCACTTGCGTCAAGAGCTGCTCCACTGCTGATTTCTGGACATGTGTTTCCGGAACACTACGCTTATCATATTTAAAAAAAAAAAAAATCTTGTTCGCAGAATTTAACAATTCTGCAACATGCGATGACGATTATAATCTCAACAGATACTCGTACAACCAGATAAAAATTATAAAATAAGGATAAAATGTTGTCGCGGGGTTATCTCTACTACGAGAATAAAAGTTTTGTCGTAATTATATGTATGTATGTACATATTGTTTGGTTAATGGTTAATGGTGTATGGACCCAAGCTCACTCGTCAGTCAAACTTTCAGGCAGAATGCTGTGACACTATGTACATAGAAATACATAGACAAATGCAGTCGAGACTTTCGGGAAACAACATTGCACAATTGCAATTGCTACACGACATGTGTGGAAAGTGCAGATAATTAAGATTTAGCAATCCCAATCCCCAACAAGGTGTGAAAAGTGGCTGGACGAGACGTGACTATAACAAAAACGTGTACGATGGAAAACATGGCTTACAGTGTACAAGCCCGTTCAATTAGAATTTTATCAACGTCCGTTTTGGTGCTGTGTACAATGTAAAAATATCGAAAACAACACGAACAAATGCACGGAACGCCAAGTTCATGAATAAATAATGTTGGGTGGTGCGTATTAGGAAGTCTGTCAGGCTAAGTGGGCTGTAAGTTCGCCCCGAACTGATAACGATTCGCTGCCATGGCCATGTGAAACGTAACCCCCCATGGGATAGGGGCTAGGGAATGGGATGGGATGGGACTGACTGCTGACAGCTGCCGATAGACTGTCTATATGGCACGGTGCTGAAAAGTCAAGTATGCTCGTACTACATCTACAATATGAACAAAAAGCAAATGAAAAATAGAGACAATAATATATGGGTTTTTATTTTGTTTTGTTTCGTTTTTGTTTTGTGTGTTTGTGTTGAAAATAGATTTTTCACATTATTTATGTGGCGCTTTGGGATAATTGTTTGCAAGTATTGTCGGGGTATATGGTATTAAGGGCTTCTATGGGTGCGCTGTCCGATTTGTATTTCAACAATGAAATGTGCACAATATGTAGAATTTGAATTTTATTTTCTTGTTATTTATTTTTTGTATTTTATTTTATTTTTTGTATTTTATTTTTGAGGCGTCCGTCGTTTGCTTTGCGCGTGTTTCTGTGTCCCCCTTGTTTTCTCTTTATTCATTTTGTCTTCAATTTATTTCGTCTACTTTAAATAAAAATGAAGAAAATTTTTAGCGTTCATTGACATTACAAAAGAGACGAAGAAATGAAAAGAAAACGAAATGTACACAAGACAAGTCTGAAATTGAACATTTGTCTGTTGCCGAACCGACTCCATTTCATTCCTATATGTGGGTGTTGTCCGATTCGCAATGTATTCTCTCCGATGCCCTCCTCCCCAGCAACTACATACATCTGTACACATGTAGTTGATGTACCCTGCCAAAAATTCAGATTTGCTGGGTAATGATCGTGAAATATTCTGGTCGCCGCTTCACTCCATCGAGATGGGTAGAGGTTACTTTACGATACAATAGAATTTTTGTCGTATGCCCATTTGTATGCAAATGAGGAGGGCGCAGTCGAACAGCCCTTTCGGGTAGAGGTAGAGGTAGGGGGGTGACAAATAACTCTTGTCTGTAACCATAACAAAAACCGCAATATAATTTCAAGTAAAAAAGCCAAAAATAAACCCAAAAAAATAAATGGAAGTGTAATGCCGGGGCGTGACTTTAGGGTGTTGCTGGGGCTGCTGGGGCTCTCTCACATTTGATTATTTTTTTTGTTCTTTGACGAAACTCAGATACTCTCTAATCACAAATTGTCGGCTTGAAGATATCACATATTCAGCGTGAAAGGTGTTAGACGCAGGCCGTTGTGGTAAATCTTTTATCTATATTTCTATTAACACAATTTTAATTCTTTTAAGATCGAATATAAGTGATTAATAAAAGTATTAATTTTCGTAGAGTATTAGAAACGATCATCAAAGCTAAGCAGATCCGACACGACCCAAAGTGATTGCTCATTTTAATTAATTCTTTTTTAATTTATCAGTCAAGATTAATGTTGAACATGTTCAATCTGGCTAGCAGTTGGTTTTCAAAACCGAATGGGGAATTCGCTTAGCTGCGGTTTCTGTGTTAATAATTTAAATATGGATTTTAGGCAGATATTTTCAGCAAGGTATTAGCATAATTGGTGACCAATGTCCATCCCCGGCTGCCACAGGCGGAGCCACTCAAGGCGAAAACACCTTTTAATAATTATATGTCCAATTTTTCTACACATTCGGTTGTTTCTTTTGTGTCTTGTCTCAGATCACAGGTCGTGAATGAATTTTGCGGCAAATTATTTTGTATTTTTTTTTTTGGTAAATAAAAATTTGTTTAACTGATTTGTGGGCTTACATCAAAAGCCAGAACCGCCCCTAAGCTGGTTTTCTGTTTGAGCCTATCTCAATGCTTTATTCGGCATTTAGTGAGTATCTGTGAGTCCATCCATAATAGGACAGGCCCGAACCAAACCAAACCGAGTCGAACCGAACCGAAGCTCTTAATGATTTTTTATTTATTTGCTGCCATTTGTTGTGAGCCGGCTTATCGCATTTGTGTCCATTTCCAGCCAGAGCGTGTAACATAACTTTACATAAATCCATTATATTTTAGTTTTACGATACTCGTTTAATTATTTCGCCCTGCCGCATGATGGTGGCATCATCATCACTCTCATCCCGATGCCATGGCCTTGCTATGGCCCAATGCTGGATCATCGCGGCATTATCACCACACATTGTCGCTTTGCATATAAATTGGGGAGGGGAACTCAACGGATCGGAATCGGTTGGTCGTGGATCGGGCATCGGGGATCGAGACGAATCTTTTGGGGCGGTGCGCTCTTTATTCATATGCTAAACTCTTTTGCCTGAATTCAGAAGTCAGAAGTGGCTTGGCTCCGGGGCTCGGAATCTATTTGAAAGCAATTTCGAAACCTTGGGGCATCATCACTTTATCATCGAACTCTGAATGGGTGCGGTGCAGCAGTTCCTCCATAAGCCGAACGCAGTCCGAAATCTGAATATGTATACATAAAAAAAGAAGGTTCCTTAATGGCATGGTTTTTGTTGTTTTATTATTGTTCTTATTTCTTTTTTTAATATTTTTGTTTTGTTACTTTTATTAATATTTCAAGGAGCGCAGCTTGCCGCTTAGGATTGAATTGGGAATTGGGATTTGTGTTGTTTTTGCTGTTGCTGTGCCTTTTGTTTCGATTCACAGGAATTAGGCGAAAGCATTGCGGTTCTTCGGCTGCGATCTATGCGGGGTGTAATTTATACATTCGGGTGCCATGATTTATGAGACAATTGATGTCATTTTGATTGCACATCAAGCATACGGCCAGTGGTCCTGGAACTGGAGCTGGATCTGGCCCATCCATACCTTTCAGAATTCAACAGAAACGGCAGCACTAAGCTCCGTTTCTTCTGGGAAGCACACAAGATACATACATACCTGACATCTAAAAATATAACATTTAATCGCATTATTGCCACACGCCCTCCGGTTCGTGGTGAAATCGAATATCTCCCGCGCATATCTCTGCTGCGGGCCATTTGGTTAACGGTTTCGACAACTGAGCGGCAACTAGAAACAAAACAGATCCAAAAATTTGCATACAAAATCAATTTAAAGTCATTAATAAATCGACCTGTTTTATTTATTATTTATTTACATTTCTCTCCTCGCTTTTGCTCAAATATATTTCCGCCTTTTTGCATTTAGTATCCGATTTGTAGTACCCAGTGATGAGCAGAGCTACTAGGGCATGTTGCGCTGGTGGAGAGCTCTCTCACAAAAAAAAATACGTGTGTGTAAAGTCGTGCTAAGAAACTAGATCTAGAAGTCAGCCTTGAAATCAGAGATATACTTGCTATTTATAAATTTTGGGCTACCCGAGTAGCGGGTATCTTTTAGTCGGCTTTGGTATCTTTTATGGTTTTATGAAGTTCTCACACGCGTTGCTGTTGTCGCGCTATTTATCTGGCCCAGACCTAGGACCACACGCGTGCCCATCAATGGCAAAACTGCCCTAAGCAGCAGCAGCAGCAGCAGCAGCAGAAGTTTTCCAGAGCCCTACACCGAGCACAGCATCGAGCGAGCCTACATCCATCCGATCAGCTGTCAGATGATAGATAGATGTTAATTTGCATTGACAAAACTGCACGTCACGGCAGAGTTGATATTTACCCAAATGTTTAGCAAGAAAAATAAACAGACTGCTGCTTACACGGCGTCTGAACACGCATACATCTATGTATGTACATATATACATACATATATGTATATATGGGAGACCTGTGCTGTACGATCGAACTGATCTGCAAACGATCTGCGAAGCTACGCTAATTAATGCTGATAGCAACAAGCACGGTACTCCTTGGCTTATCTCCATGTTTCGCTGGAACTGGAACTGCTCTCCGAGTGTCTCCCTGAGAGGCGGCACGGCCCGGCACGTTTGCCGGCGCTTTGGGACCCTGCTCAGCTGTTCCGAAGACAAACACACTTTTTGTTTAGTTTTATGACATTAGCAACCAATTAAACAAAACAAAAAAAAAAAACAAAAAACCTATTTATACTTCTATTTTCGTCTGGTCCCATGACTTCTATTTTGATAAGAATAATTTTGAATTTATTTCACAAAAATTTCGCAACTCTTTCGGGCTTCATTCCATAGAATATTTTTTTGTAGATATTTCGCAAGAAGAATTATTGATTAATTGCCTTGCTGAAGGCTCTGTTTTCAACATTTGTACATTTAACATGCACGATTACGGTCTGATCTTGGACTGTTCTCTATTTATTATTTACGCAAGTGCACTTACCCATATGCTGAGTTGAATTATTTTTAAAATATACTTTGTACTGGTGTCTGTGTTTGGGCCGGAGCCGGAGCAGTTTGTGTATTTTTTCCACATTTTATTTTTATATAAAATGCACATATAAATGAAACATGAAATTCTATTTACGCAATTCGAAACACATCCCAATCTCCGGCTGCCAAATAGCCTTTCGCTATAAATACACGTCGGTACGGCGGTACAGAGGCAAGTCGAATGGGAAATCAATTGTAGATTAAAATATATGGGTGGTAGCAGCATTAGCATCCCCCCAACCCATCACCCTTTCAACTATATGTATATATGTATATACAAAACAGTTGCTGCCATTCGGTTTCCATGGGCACAATTCGTTTGCGTGGCTCTGGACAAAAGCCCATTGCCTTCAGAGGCATATATGTAGCCCCGTAAAGATAGCGCGTCGAAAAGTGTCAAAAATCACATAAGACACTCTGCAAAACCCTAAG
Organism: Drosophila obscura; assembly: GCF_018151105.1. NCBI lineage: Eukaryota > Metazoa > Arthropoda > Insecta > Diptera > Drosophilidae > Drosophila > Drosophila obscura. Next base: position 891,646 of record NW_024542736.1, on the reverse strand, counting down.
CAAAGCCACTCTTATTAATTTTAGCACTCCAGACAATTGCCACAAATTTCGGTTCAGGTAAAGGCAGCAAAGCAGGCGTGTCAATTGCTAAACAATATAAAACAAATTACTATGTTTGCTGACAGCATCGCCAGCAGCAGCAGCAACAACACTCAGCCCCTTGTTGGAGCCCGGCAGCCCGGCAGCAGGCAAACTTCAAAATGATGGCCAAACGGCAAGCGCTAACCGATCCAATCCGATACGTTCCGGAATGTGTAGCTGCCGTTAGATGGCGCTGTCGATATTGGTGAAGCAAAAATTTGTACATGATTTCCAGCATAAGCATTTCATGAGTTTGTCTTAGCTGCTGTATATATATATATATATATATTTATACCCTCGCGTGGCTCCTTGCCTTGTTATTGTACAATTAGTTGTATTTATGTTGGGGCTGGTGCGGCGACGGCTGTCGCTGTCTGTCATACAATAATTAAACGACCATTAGGCGTATTTAGCGCACAGCAATAAAATTTGGGTCATTACCAAAGCAAAAATCGGCCCAAAAACAGAGGCACACACGTGCTGGCCGCGCCGCGCCGTTTTGGATGTGTTTATTATGATTATGATATTGGCCGGACCGGGCCGATGCCTGTAGGCTGCCTGTCTGACTGTCTTCTGCCTGCTGCCTGCATGCAGGCTGCCTGGCTGCCTGCCTGGCTGCCCACTTGCCAACGCATCTGTTCTTCATAAATATTATGGAATCCATAAATTAGAGCCTGCTGGCGGCCAGTAGATACATAGATACTCACACCCAGTGCAAGTGCTAGAAGGCGAAAGTCTAAGGCCGATACACGATGATATTTCGATTATTGAGGCGTGCGTGAACAATTTGAGGCGTGGGAACTTTGTCTCAGTCTCTGGTTTGGCTTTGCAGATCTCACTTCCAATTCGCCAATTCGCCAGTCAGCCATTCGCCATCCGCAATTCTCAATGAATGTGGCCGCAAGCTGGCATCGCTCTTTCACGTCAAAGAACTGTGGCTCCGGTTTGTGGCCAGGTTTGTCCAGGTTTGCCCCCAGGGCGCCGCCTGCCTGTTTCGTGTTTATGGGCTCACTGACAAACTGACAACTAAACTCAATTATGGCCTAATGAAATCGCCAATTGGGAAGGAAAGAGACAGTCGTTTGGCCAGGCCACCAAATAATGAGAACTGCCAACGCCCCGCCGTACCGCAGAGCAACAGAATTAATTATTGTTAACCGTAACAGTTTTTGTTTGTAAACCTGCCAGGCATGTGTCAAGGAAATTGGGTCACACCGTATGCTCTGGGCGCCAGAATTAAAGGTATCCAAAAGAAACTTGTTTGGGACCCCTAGTGAAAAGACATAAGACATATACTCTCGTAGTAGGTGCCTGTGTTTCCCTCCCGCCACAAATGAACTCTTGTTCGTTCAATTTGTCATGCCGGAGCGTGACAATTGAATCGCCAATCGATCTGTCCCTGCTAAGCCCGACCATTAGATTGATGGCAGACCTCTAGCAAATTAGAATAAGAACGTGAGTGTGTGCTGGCTCCAATTGGGGGTCATAAATACGCGCGGTTAATGAACGCCGTAAAATAGGAGAGTGGGAGTGGGGGGGACAATGCAAATCGATAAACAATTGTCGTGAAAATACATTTGTATGGATAGTACAAGCCATTGATTTCGCAACATTATGGGCCCCTGGTGAGCATCGATCTAACGATCGACCATCGACCATTGACAACCAATGATCAACGATACGATGGCTATGGCTTTGGCTTCGGCTCCGAGCAGATGTGCGTTTCGTCAAGAGCAATGCAAACACACACACACAGAGTGTGGCACACCTTTTGATTAGGACTGCTCCCAGAGCGAGTTTAGTCACTTTGCTGAGACGACGGGGCTCAACCCACTAAGAAAACATTGTCTATGGCTATGTGGGTCTGCATTGCTTACCCAGCAAGTGTATGGGGTTCAAATGTACATTCACTGGCTCTTCAAGCACATCAACCTCGAGTGGATCTCGTTAGGCCAACCAAATAGAATACTCGTACACTTGTTGTCGGGGAGGGGGGAGGGGGGGGGGGTTACCGTGCAAAAAAACTGAATAACTCAAATCATAAATATTAATTTATGCGTATAAATCGCCTTATTTGCTGCCCTCTACAAGCCATAATGCAAACGAAAGCCTTCGGCTGCACTGGTTAGCCAGCAGCGCAGCCCACTTGCGGGGCCCACCAGCTACCAAATTGGTTCGAGACGAATCGACAGAAACTCGTATATATACGTACAAAATAGAGTTGAAGTGGTTATCCATTAATATCCAAAGCGATGCGCCAAATTTGCATGAAGAGCAGAGCATGCCATGCCGTTTGCCGATCGCTCCTTTTTTGTACTAAACGCCGTACAATTAAAATTAAGGCAAACCAAATACCATCGACATTGTCTCTCCCATTAATAAAACATTATTATTCCTATTTATAGCTTTTGCTTTGTTTAAACATTTCCTATTTTGTAGCACAAAGTGGCAGGCGAGGCAGGCAGGCATCTTCAAAAGCCCTCTTGCCTGCCTCCCGGAAACTGTAAAGAACTTTGCCCTTTCCATTGTATTTACAAATCGTTTAGGGATGGGGCCCGAAGATTGTTTTTTACGCATCTGAGTCCCTGAAAGAAACCAGCTGTGTGCCTCGCCTCGCCTCGCCTCGCAGCACAAAGAGCCATAATTATTGGACGCTGTGAGAGTAGACTAGGCCAATTGTTTGTTGGCTCTTGTAAACATGTCAAAGCGAAAATAAACTAATTGCCGCCGGCATATCCGACAGCTGCGAGAATCTGTATTCAATATCTATATAGAATGTTGGGTGCCACCAATTTGGTTCTTCTACGCTACATAGTATATGTATGTAAGTCTAGTCCGCTACAAGGTTAATGCTTGTACACACTAGTATTCCCAAAAAAACAAAAAAAAAACTTTCATATTTTGAATGTCAAGTGTGATAGGCGCTGTTAGGCGATGACATTTTCGAACAGATGCCCGGCAGATTCCGAGAAAATTACAGAGGGCAGACATTAATTTTTTGGATGGTGTCTAATTGTCAGAAATAAAAACGGCATTTTAATGGAGTCCACAGATCTTTCGTATGGCATAATGCGAATTGTGTCATGTCATGGCAGCGTCAAGCTGTTAGATGATTCTTGTAAAATTCCCAATACACCACAATACACACAATACAAATACAGAAACAGATAATAATAGCAATTTCAACACATTTTGATGAGAACTGTCAAAAAAATTAAGAAATTCCAGCAGTACAGCAGTACAGCAGTACAGTGGCCATCATCAACATCAACGCCATCGACAGTCCGGCAAAGTCGTCCCAGTCGTTCCAGTCTTGTTTGCCATTCGCCTGCCTAGTTAATGAATATAATCTCTTTTGATGGATTGAACAGCACCAGCGATCCAAACCCCAACCCAACCCAAACCGACCCAACGCACTCGCCAGTCACCAGACCAAGAAACCAAAGCAAAGCCCCCAAGCCCCAGCCCAAGCCCCAGCCCAAGCCCAAGCCCGGCTTTGAATGGACCATCGCCATGAACTCTGCTGAGTTTTTTTATTTTGTTTTTCGGTTCAATTCATTGTCTTTGTGGTGTGTCTTTTTTGTTGTTGTTGTTTCTGGTGCGTAATAAAATAATACCAAACAAAATTTATTAATTTATATGGTTTATATTTTTGTTGATTTCTTTTGGGCTGCGTATGAGAAATGTTTCAGTGACAAACGGCTTCTCACAGATGCTCAAACGAACGAGATAAGTACAATAAGTATACTCACACTCTGTTGTACCGAACCAGAGCATACCCTACCTACCTGCTGAGATCTGTTCTGGGGCTCATTACCGATAAAGCTGGCTTCAATTTGGCTCAGTTGGTTTCGGCCAGATGAGCCACAGATTGGCGTTACTGGGGTGTAGTATTCGAGTTGGCAACAATTAGCATTCACAGGGATCTAAATGATTTCGCAATTAGTGAAGTGGAACTTATCAGCGATCCTTTCCCTAGGCGCGAACCAATTTGTGAACACTCTGGCAGTGCGCTCTATCGCTCGGCGAACGACAGTTCCGGTTCAAAGTTTTTGGTTCGAGTTTTCGTGTAGGGCACTTGCCCGGTTCAATTAACTTAGATCTTATCTTGTGGGCCAGCCGGCCAAAGCTCGCTCAGTCTCCGAGGGGAACCCGTCTTATCGCATGGGTTTCGGTTTCGGGAAAACCAGTTTTACATATAAGTAATCTCAGCCAGCTTTTGCCTCGTACTCGTCTTCGGCATCTTGGGTTGGGGGCAGCTTCTTGGCTGTCGGCTCGAATGGACTTTGTGGGCGCAAACGCAAATTTAATGAAGCGTTAATAAGTACACACACACACACACACAGGGCCTTCGAGCCTTCAAAGAGAAAAGGGTTCTTAAATACCTCTTTAAGTATATTCTGATATGTATCGACACAGGCAAGAATGTCATGTATATTGTTAGCTCCACAGGGTCCCCTCACTTATTTCAATTCTAAAGATTACCATTTTTTTTTTATGTGTTTTCGCATATTTATAAGATGGAAGGGCCTGCGTCTCATTTGGTGTATGTGTATGTACACGAGTATGTATGAGTTTGTATGAATGTGGGGTATGTAAATACTGTAGCATGCTGGGCCTTTGCCTCTGCTGGAAATTGTTAAATCCATTGAATGTTCTCATTAGTGTTTGTACAGTTGTTGTAATTAAGAGCAGCCAAATGCTGTTGTTCTCTGTCGGAAAGTTCTCCAATCAGACCCCGAGACATATGAACATCATGGACATGGCAATTTTTTCAGGCCATTTTTCATTAAATTGTAATCATAATTCATTAGGGTATTATACACACCATCCACGAAAAATAACGCCGCCTCTTGGTGCAGATGGAGGGAGGGGGCCCCAAGCTGTTGCTGCTGTTGCTGCCTGCAAAGTAATAAGACAGCGCCATTCCTTCCTTGTCTGTCTGTCTGGCCGTATATGTGGCAATGTTGCTGTAGCTTTTGCCATTGCTGTTTCTGTTGCTCTGTTCTCTTGGGAGCAGCTGTTGCCGAAGCAGCAGCACCAGCAGCAGCACCAGCAGCACCAGCAGATTTAGTGCCATCAGCATCCCACCAACACCAGCGTCAAGTGATCTTTCAGTCGCTCGCGTGACGCAGAGCCGATCATATTTGCCTGCTCCTCCAACGCGAACGGCCACGGACACGGAACGCACCGTCGTATGCAAAGCAAAAGTCAAAGGATTCCAATGGATCCAATCTTCTCCGTGTTTGTGCATGGGCTGTGCCCAATTTGCGCCGAGGCTTGGCCCCGCTTAAACGTATTACATAAATCGCGCAGGCGCAGCGGTACAACAGTTTAGTGAACCCGAGATCGCGGTTCGATGCACAGGCCTGCACTCCTTTTTGGGCCTTCGTCGCGTGAGATCAAGACTCCTCCTTGGTGTCGCTGAATTTTGTGGACCTTTGTGTGTTTCTTGCCATTTATGCGGCAGTTTTCGTGCCCTTGTACGAGTATCCGCCTCTGCACCGAGGTATTGGCTGGGACGAGCCGCAGTTTGCAGTTTGCATTTGCAGCCAAGCGGAAATTGCATGTTGGCGTGGCGTCTGCGCGACGGCACAGTGTTTGTTCATGGGCCCAAAGTGCAGTGAAAACCCAGTTCAAGTCATCGATTTTATTTATCAAGCAAAATGAACCGAAAGATGGCGACGTCTCCAGCGGTCAGGAAGCGGGTGAAGCCTGGTCGGCCCATGGCTATACTGGAGATCATAAAGGTATTCGCTCCATTCAAATATAATTGTAAATCCACCTGCAGCAGTACTTAAGTTTGCTATACATATGTCGTGGCTGTCACTCTTGGAATGGTACGACCTCAATTGGTGTGCTATTAAAAAAATGCTATTAATGTGATTGTAAAGTACGAGTGTATGCTCACGGAGTGCGCAGCTATTACGACCCAATTATGATTTAATATGCCGCTAATTGGGTAATCAAAGCAAAACTAGCGAACGTTTAAGAGTTCTTTTATTGGGTCGTGTGATAGGATCTACCAGTGGCGGCTCTCCTCTCCTCACCACTCAGATCATCGATAGAAACGAACCATCATCTCATTTGAGTTTTGAGTTGCCGAAATACATAGAAAATCATGTTGCCGGTTGAGCAAGTTTAATCGCTCAATAAACAGTAAAAATATATACATACATATATACCTACATTTGTATATGGCATTAATGTCACTGATTCAGGGACAATATCATAAATTAGAGTTAATTAAAGTGCAAATAGCCGAAAGACTGAATAGAACCCAGAGTGGCCGTTTGCATAATAAATTGCATACTTCCTGGAAGCCAAAGACAAAGTCAGTGGTCCAAAAATACCCCACCCGTACGCGTTCGCGTACCCGCGAGAGATCAACGCTCCCACATGGCAAGCGATCGGATTTTAGAATTATTGCCTTATGTCACAGAGCGCGGGCGAGGCACGAGAGTATGTCATAGACTTTTGGCAATTAGAGCCAAAAAAAACACAACAGCAACAGCAACAAAAAAAAAAGCAACGAAACGACCACGAAACAGAAGACAGACGACGACGGCAATTTTCAGAAAAGTCCCCAAAAAATACTGACTGAAGCTGAGGCGTTCCGTTTTTTATTTGGTCATAAATTCGTGCGAATAGGGCAGGGCAGGGCGTTGGTGCACAGCATCGACCTAATGAACCATAACCACCCATCGAGGACGGTTGTGGCAGGCAGGCAGGCAGGCACAGGCACTCCTTTCAGAACTGCTCTTGGATTATGTCACGGCACTAGTGCTGGCCACTTGGATATACTATTATGCATTCAGGGACAAGCACAGCACAGGTACAAGATGCAATACACTTTTCCGGTGGCGCTACAGTCTTGTGCCAGACCCCCAGGGCGCCAGAATTGCTAGAATTATTTTTCTTCAGAGATATTTATGCAAGTATTCTTGGACCGCATTTATCAGATTGTCACAATCCGCTGCAGATGGTTGCAATTGAGAAGTGCGATATTATTAGTTCTTGGCACACAGAACATTTCAATACTCGCACTCGTAGAAAATAAAACAAATGCAAATAGCAAATAGAACGCATATTAGAGAGCAAGAGCAAGAGGCCTCCTATGTGTGCGTCTGTATTGTCGAATATATATATATTTGGAAAGTAAATTCTAAAATTATTTCCAAGAGAGCAGCAACTTTCGGCTAGAGGTGGCATCGTGAGATCAGCATTAGATACGAGAGAGCCAGAAAGCTCGTTACACCTTGGCTTGGGTTTTTTTTTTAGTATGCGGTGGATTGAGTGGATTTGGAAATTCAAAAAATTTGATTCTAACACTTGCACTCACACACTTTCACGTACGCACAGTTTTCCCGTTAGATTGTTTATATATGCCGCGTGAGAAACTGCCCTGAGCAGGAAAAATTGTATGTTGGCCGAGACTATGCCTTCAGTCTGCTTTCGAATTTCGCACTAGATCTGCACAACCTGCTGCTGTACAAAACCGAAACCGAACGAATTCGCGGGATTTTTTGTAGATGTCGAGTACTGAGCGAAAATTATAAATATCAAAAATTGTGTAGAATAAAATGAAAATAGTATATGTATAAAGTGCAGCGGAAGTGCAAAAATAATTTACATATTCGAATAAAATTGCATAAGTTCGTTTAGATATGATAAATGTCATATACACAATATTACTCAGCGGCGACCGGTGAATTTTTGAATATTTTTCATTTGAACTGAGAAAATTTGGGAATAGTTTGCGCTCATAAAAGTGCACACAGTTGTCATTTACGAGCTATTTACTCATAGGTGAATATATCCGATCTGTAATCAGACATACATATATATTAGTAAATTATATATAATTTAACAAAGGACCTACCACAACAAATAATAATATAATATATATTTTTTCGCATAAATCAAGACACTAATTTGGCTAAGAATTAAACAATAAAAAAAATATACATTATAGATCTATCATCAGCCTGATAGATGCTGGGCCAAGGAAATAGTACTGATGGTATTATTGATGGTCTGCATATGCTCAAAATAAAAACTACTTAAGGCAATAGCTTACACGCGGTGGCTACTAATATTAATCTGCCAAATTCCTGAGGGTAAAATATTTGCCCCATTATTTTCGATTTTGCCTACTAAGTAGTATAAGAAATCTATTTTTAATGGATATTTTACACGATTGAAACGAATCGAGCTGAAATTGAAATTGAAACTGAAATGTTTATGCAAAAGTTTCACACATTTCAGCGGCGATTTGAATAGAGAGAGGGAGAACCAGAATCGAAATACTATAAAAATCGAAAATTAAGTAAACATGCCCTTTACTAAAAATAGTACAGCTATGTTCTGGGCGTAGGAAAAGCGAGAAAATATATGAAAATAATTAGTTAATATTTTTGCAAGCGCAACCAAACAAAACACGAGAGAAATGTGCGTGCAGAAAATGTTGAGAAAATAAACAAAAAAGAAACCAAAAATTGTGCTAAAAAAAAGTTTAGACAAATGATGAGTGAGAGAAGCTTTGAGGCTAGATTTATGGGAAAATAAAATTTCCAATAGCAACAACGCGCCAAAAAGAAAGGAAAAGAAGAAGGAAATGCTATGTTCGAAAGGCCGAGGCAATATATACCCTTGCAGACCGATCATTGTTATGGTAGCTATATATCCTAACGATCCTATGTTGGTCTTTACTGCTAAATTGTTTTAAAGGATATGAACATAAATTATTTAAAAAAGAAAATATATGTTTTCTTGGTTTTTTAAAGACTCTTTTCTAGAATTATGAACATGGCTCTATCGCTGTTGGTGCTGATCGGGAATATACATCGATTATACTCTCTAAAATTTTAGAAAGCCTACATGCATATGGACTAAACGGAAGCACTCTTATAAAGGGTATTGCATGGGCATGGAAACGAGAGCAATCGAGGATGCCGATGCCGGTGCCGGGTGCCCAAAATAGCACAAATCTTTTTTTACTCTAGTTGTTTTTTTGTTTATTTATTTCACCTTCCTTTTTTGTGTACTTGCCATTGGGTTTTTTACTTTTTGTTAACAGACAGAAGCGTGTCAGAATTTTGATATACGACTATTTGTTTGAGATGAACTCGTGTGTGCAGCGAGTCGAACGTTTGTCGGCCCAGGAAAGGCTATAAAAACTATGATATAATAATATATTCAGAGTAGCAACAACGAGGAAACAATAAAAATTGTTTAATTAATTTACCAAAAAAAAGCAAAAGAAACCAAGCGAAAGCACCGAAAGTCAAAAAACAAAAAATAAAGTAAAATTGCAATAAAAATTGTGATGTATGCAAGGCATAAACAAAAAAATTATAAATATATGTATATACCAGCAATTTGACAATAAATAAAGCACAAGAAACAAACAGCAGCAGAGACCAAACATGATATTAAATATGTAAAATAAAATAAAAATAAATAAATGCCAAACACTAAAATAATAACTGTGGCACATGTGGGGGTCGAGAGCTGAGTGCCGTGCCTCTGTCTGGCTGGGTCTGGTGGATTCTTCTGGTGGATTTATTAGCTGCGACTAGACATCCTCGCTATGACTTACACATCCAGATACAGATACAGATATAGTATATAAATATATGTATATCAAGATATTTCGCTTGTGACATTATTTCGAGCTTTTGGAATTTGGAGAACAGCCGGCGACTGAATAAATGTATGTGTATGGGATAGAGAAAAAATAAAACAAACTGAGATGATGGCGTTAATATTTTTGCTAAATATCTCTGAACCGTAAATAAATAGCAGAAAATGTGCTTATAGTTAAGTGGGGGGTGTTAAAATGTTAAAATGATGGGGCCTTTTGCATTAACATAATGCATTAGCGGGCGATTAGGAAGCAGCGACTGATGGGGTCACCCGCGTGGCTATCACACAACAGTCTTCCGATAGCTGCACTGCTTGGCCAGTCATTGTGGAAACCGCTAATAGATATATCTCTAAGCTGTGTTGTTTTCACTGTCCCCGCTGACAGACTACATACGATACTGTTTGACTGTTTGACTGTTTGACTGTTGACTACGCATATGCAAAACCCCGAAGAAAGAAACGTGTCGGAAGTTGCACGACAGCAAAACAAGCTGAAATTCTCTACCTCGTTTAACGTTTATATAACATTTGTATGATTACTTGCTTCACTTGACCTGTTCGTGTTTTTCTTATTTTGTTGTGTTGTTTATATCTTTATTTTGCCTTTGTTTTTTGTTGCTCTTTCTTTTGTCCGGGCCGGCTTCAGTGTTCACTGTTCAGTGTTCGCACGCGTTGCGATTGCGCTTCCTTTTGCGGGCCATTGTTGCTTCCGTTTACTGTAAAGATCATTTGTTATGTACGAGAGGCTCATCTCACAGATACTACGTTGATCCTCCCCCTTGCAGGGCAGACCAATCAATTTTAATTATCGAACAAATTAATCAGTCGCAACTTTCGTATCATTAAGATTAATGATGTCGGTCAAGTTGGGTGGCAACGGCAATGGCCACACACAAGCAGAACGTAAGAACGATTAACTAGCTGTTCCCTGTTCCGACTTAAAGTTACCCTGGCAGGGACCAGGAGAATTTATCTTACAGTAACAAAACAAATATTTTCTTTATTTCTGTCTGCTCTTTCTGGTAAAAATGATAGCCAAATTAGGTGTATTAAATCTCCATAATTGTGGAGACCGAAGGCAATTTAGTGGCTCTGTGGGGGATCACAGAAATATTCCAACCAATTATGTTAGACATCAATTTTTGATGCTAATCAAGTTTATTTACGTAGATTAAAAAGATGCCGCAAAAACACTTCCTTCTGGCTTTCATATATGTACACTGGCACGTAAACCATATACCCTTGTGCTCTTCGAGTACTGGGTATACACAATAGACCTATCGCGATCACTGGCTATGCAAATACCGCACTTGGCTGAACTCGAACCGAGTGCGAACTCGAACTTGAGTGTATCGCCACAAGCCATGGCAAATGCGATTAAAGCGCGTATTAATTGCTCGTTTAATTAGGAGACTCTTACACACACACACACACATACAGATCTACATACATATGTATGTGCGCAAGAGCCTTATGCTTCAGGAGTATTTCCCCAGTAATAAATACTTGTCGCGTTTCGAAGAGTGCACTGACCCCCCCAAATAATTTTGATATGCCCCGACATGCACACATACATATGCCATGGCATAAAGAAATGCTTATGCGAGTAATACATACATACATACCATATGTACATACATACGGCTGTTGTGGCTGATTCATTTGTACCGTTGCCATTGTTTCGGGGAATAAGTGAAACGGGATCGAGACAAAAATCAAATTCACAAATGCAGTTGGTTGTGTTTGCTTGGCTGAGGCAGTGGCAGAGGCAAAGGGTTAGTGACGTGCGTCAACCATTCAACCGTCAACGAGGACTGACGATACAAAATCCGACAGATACAAAATGTATGCGCCACGAAGCGGGGGACGATGCGGCTCCGACTGCGGCTGCGACTGCGGCTGCGTTGTAATGAATAATTTATAAAATGCAGACGCAGGCAGAGTTTCATCCGTCACTCTCCCAAATCTGAATGAATCGGCAAAGACATCGTCTTGAGCTCAACTTCAGCCTTTTTAGCATGCACTTCATGGACCTGGCTGGCTGGCTGGCTGGCTGGCTGGCAGAGGAGGTGGAGGTGGAGGAGGGCCTGCTAATGAAGCGATGGCGACTGGCAGACTGAAATAGGAGCAGAGCAGAGCAGTACAAAGCCAGGGCAGGCCAGCACAGGCCAGCATATGTTCATGCAAATTTTCAGCGATTAAAAAGCCATAACTTACAGTATCAACGCAAAGCGTTGAGGTTAATTGACAGACGGCCAGACAAACTCGCCCAGCACCAGCCACAGCTCTAGACCCAGACACAGACCCAGACCCAGACAGAGACACAGACTCACAGAGAGAACAGTGCTCTGAAATGAACGTTGCACATAAAATAAAACAAAACAAAACAAAAAAAAAAAATGACAATAATTAGAATAAATGAAACCGTGCGAAGGTTTCGCAAATGCTTTTCCGCATAGTTCCCTTACCAGTGTCAGCACGAGGAATGCAAGTGGAGCAGATGTCAGAGCCCGGACCGCGGCACATGTTCTTCGGATTACATTGCTCACATCACATTTGCTGCCTGGGATCCGAAAGATCTGTCCATTGAGCGTTTGGGCTTCGCCGGAACCGAATATAATACAAAGTCGAACTGATGGTCTTTTCCATGGAAGAGCATTCTTGTTCAGTCTGGCTATCTGGCGAAATTCCCACAGATATGCTTGGTCAGGAGGAATGCGAATGCCCAGGAGATGGGGCCCTTCACGACACCCAATTGACCAGCGACGTAATCGATACTGCTCTTCCTCAGAATAAGCCGAAGATTGATACATTTAATTCTTAATTCTTAATGTTTCCTTAATGCGATGATTGATGTGGCGCCATTCCACGCCAATGAAATGCAGTTCTGGTGGCGGTGGGGGGTGGGTTCCTCTTTTTATTCCGCTTATTCCCAGTCAGGGTGACAGTGACACTGACAATGACGAGGGCCCACAGCCGCATCGCCCCCACCTTGGTTCTCGTTTCGTAGAACATTTGACAGACAGACAGACAAATCAACATTCTGAGCACTGAGCAGATGATCCTTGGCACGCTCTTCTGCCGCTCTTCGGAATGCTCAGGAGATGAAATAAGCCAGGCACTCCATAAAATTCGAATAAAATTATTGGAATTTCCCCAGCAGCATAAGCGATCCATGCAAACTACAAGACAAGTATGGGGAATGGGCATTCCATATAGTTCTTAGTCAGATTTCTCTGCTTAGATCTTCATCGTACTTTGAACGCCTCCCCGCTATGCTACCATAATTCTCTTCTTCGGTGAGCATATAAAATAAATTGCTCTCACCTGTGGGTATTATTTTCTTTAGCCCGCTGAAAGTCTTAATTGGCCAAAGTGTGTTTAGTTTTTCAACTCATAATTCTCGCATTGGTTTCTATATTCAGATATACCCCCATCGAAAGAGTGCCCCAGCCATGTATGAGTCAGGCATTGACCATTTTACCTGTGTGAATAGCATGGGGAATTTTGTGGGTCTGTGTGTGGCACAGGAAAAATAATATATAAATGTCTGACTATTTTTATTTAATTACCGCGAATATTTCACTCATCATAACCGTGTGCGTGTGTGCATATACATGCATATCGGCTTGAAAGTCGGAGACGGAATATTACTACGTGTAGAGGTGGCAAAAGTTGTGGGCCTATTAATTGACGTGCCCGACGTGCAATGAATGGCAGGGATGGGGCACTGGCAGTTACTACTCGTATGCGAGGCCCATGGCCTCCATTCTAGTCCCCCCCCCCCATTTGGCTGACGTTTTTCCAATTCTTCGCGTAGAAATGCAATTCATCAAACTGCTCGTTTGGCATTCAATTGGGAATTTCTGATTAACTTGACAGTCAATTTCGCTTGGGGGACTGCTATTCAAAAAATAAAACCCCTTCAGATGTAATTTGCCAGCGCATTGTCAACGTCGATGTCAAGGCAGGAAAGACGAAGACCACCCCCCCGCACCAGCAACAATCACAACAATACTCGTAACGATAGAGTCGAAACAACATGTTTACATGACCGTCGATAGTCGATAGTAGATGCTGATCAACGAGCACGACAAGGATGATGGGATCGAATGGGATGGGATGGGATGGGTTGGGTTGGGTTGGAGTATGGCAATAGATCAATTGAGATGTCAGACTCTGGCAGCTGCGGCTCGTAACTCAAACGCATAATCAGAGACAATTAAAAAATTGCACTCCCCAATGCCGTACAAGGCAGAAAAATGCACAACAAAAATTTAAAAATTAACAAAAACAAAAATAAACTGAAACTTTTTTGTGGCCGAAGCGTGAGATACCCTGGAGAACTGAACTCAACTGAATATGAATTTATATATAGATATATACACTTGCGAGCATCTGCGCAAAATCATAATACCCTCTGCAAGGATATGATAATAATATCGGGCGAACAAAAGCAAAACAGAACGTGTCAATGAATGTCGATCGGTGGCGTGGCGTTGACATTTCAAGTTTATTCACATTTCCTTTCAGCACACAAACTACAAAACGGTACACGATGCCTTTTCCATATATACAACTCATACGAATATATTCGAACTCGTACTCGCACTCGTATTTGCTCACTTGTTTGCCTTTTTTGTTTGTTTGTTTGTTTGTTTGTTCGCCGAAGAGACGGCATTGCGATGAGGAGAGATATGTATGGCTGAGGATAGCACATGGTCAGACGGCCGGCCGGCCGGCAAACAGACAATTGATGCCCATTGTTTCCCCAAGGCAGCCAACCGATACGCAACTGCTGCTGCATACACAAAGGCGTTGGATCGGTTGAGCGGTGCATCAGGTATGCTGCCACAGACGTGTCCGTGTGCGCATTTCTTTCCATTGTGGCAACAAGATTGAAATTTTGAAATATTTATGACATGAACAACAAGGCAAATGCAAATGCAAAGGCAAAGGCTGCTGCAGTCGTGTCATTGACACTGAAACAAGACAAGGACGCTGACAGCTGAAGCGATCTTATGCCGCAGTTGCTCAGTCGCTCCGTGGAGACTCTCCATGTCGGTGGAATAAGAATACGCCGCGTGTGCTCTACAGAAATAAGTTTCCCGCATTCCAAATGCCAATTAGATTTGTTTAGACTTGGAACAGCTATTAGTTAAATTAATAGAGCTGCCGCTGCTGCTGCTGCTGGGGCTGCTACTTTTTATGTGCAACCTGAGCGAGCCACATCAAAAATAAACAATAATAGAAATGGTTTGTGTGTTCCGCTGCCCCGTGCCATCCGCACAGACATTCCTCTAAGGGGCATGGGGCAAAGTGCCCCGGTTGCTAGGCCGACAAGGCGCTAGTAATGTTTAATACATATCGATATCCACATTCCCATCCACACCTTGTTTCCTCCAATGGGCCATCTGTTCTGTGCAGCACACCACCCACCGGTTTCGCAGAAGCGCCGAGCCGAGCGGAGCCGCGCCGCCTGCCTTGCCTTTGAAGTGGCAACAACACAACAAAGTTGAGAATATTTCGTTAATTTACAGCGTTTTATAAAGCACTGGCATAAGAATATTAAACGGTTGCTCCGAAATGAAATGCCTCCTTAATTGTGTTGCGTTTTGGAACTCGAATTCGGGATCCACTTGAAGGTGCGCCAGGTGCAGACCGCAGGGGGGCTTGTGGCCGGTTCGCACACCTTCTGGCATCGACTCGAGCGCTGTCCAAATAAACACGCACACACTTTGTAAGCGTCGGAGAGCAAATAAATATTTGTAATTTATATGTTTGTGGCAGCGGCGTGGGCAACCAAACTGCACATAAAATAAATAAATCGAACGTGAGAATGTGTTGGGAACGCATAAGGCTGAATGACACGCCGAATGCGCTACGCTCCTTCCATTCGCCGAATCAAGGTTTGAGATGGGAAGTATGTTTCATAACAAGTTTATCGGCAAACCATCAACCCCCCCAAGTCCCCATGCAGTGGCGGGGTCATCAAGCCGTAATTTCCCATTCAGCAATCAATATTGTTCACTAATTAATCAACTAATCAGACTGAGAAAACATACTGCCTGTGTACGTGCTGTCGTGCATATAAAATCGACTGCCTCGCGTTCGCCATGCGCTGCAAAATTGCGCATACGCAATGTACGCCGTGTGTTTTTTTTTTGCCACTCACAAAAGTGTGCCAAATAAATCAAAAAGGCGAACCCATTAAGGCATGTATTAAATTAACCCAGAATAAACATTTTCGAATGACAAAAACCGCAATCGAATGGCCAGAGATGCAGTTTAATGGCGCATAAAATCTTTACGATGCTCTTTGGATGATGCTGCAGGCACTGCCAGGAAGGAGGCAAACTGAATCACCAGTGGAGCAAACTATGCTCCAAATCCAGAGTGCACGCATATATTAGTGCATAAATAATCCCATGCACCACATAGCAAAGTTTGTATGCAAAATGCTGAATTAAATTGCATATTGCAACAGCATTTCCGATATTTTCTACATTTAATGCTGCCTATATGCTCGCGCTCTGGTAAATGGCAGCTGGCAGGGGGCAGCAGTTTTTTTCTTGTTTTCCAGTTTTCTTTTATTTTTTGTGCAAAAATTTTATGAAACGAAAGCTAAACAATGTTGATTATTTTATAGTTTTGAAACGATCGAAATATACAAATATATACGCACACATATACACACATATGTATGCATGCATATACCAGTTAATTTCAAGGTTAACACACGCAATAATTAACTCGGCGAAATTGTGTTGGGTGTCGAGGGGGCCCAGACGTCTTCTTCGGCCCGCCATGTGCTGTGCGTGGAGGCCCGTGCCTATAAACAAATGGAGCCTCCTGCCTCCCACTACGGGCGGCCCTGGGCTATTGCTGATGCTCTTGATACGGCAAACATATGGCAGACGAAGGCGATGGCCAGCCAGTCGGGCGACCATCCATGCCACCAGACGCCCAAGTACCCCAGGCAACCCAGACAAGCAGCCAAGCTGCCAATAAGGCAACCCAGACAAGCGATGTCTAATGCATTTTCTAGCCCATTTTCAATTATATTTTTGGCCAAGGTTAATTGATTGAATTTGCGATGATGGCTTTCAATTGTGAATATTGAAGTTGTAAATGCACTTCAGTTGAATGCTGATTTCAATTTAGATACACATTGCACTGCCCAATGCATTTTTAGCCACTATGGGCACATGTACATATATGTATTTACACATATGTATATATATCTGTAGATCTGTAGCTGCATCCATGACAGCATGAGGTCATATTCGGTCGCTGATCTAACGGCTAACGCGTGGGGGATTCACCGGATGACAAGAGTTTTTCCCAATTTTCGGCTCGTAGGCATTGGCTTTTCCAATGAAGTACACAGAAACAGATTTTATGAGCATGTTTTCATTATTTTCTTCTGGCTGCCTAACGGTGATTTTTTTTCTTTCGGATTTTGTGTTTTTGTTTTCGTCTTGGCAAATGTCTGTTTGCCCGTTTCCAAGGGCTGTGGTCCATGCCCCCTACGCTCGCCCATATCGTTGCCTCAAAAAGGAAAATGTGAAAAACATTTCCAGCGAAATGCTCGGCTGCAAATTGAAAATTGACCAATGCGATTCCAACTAATTTCGGTGTTTGCGAATGTTTGCTTGACCGGTGTATTTAAGACAATTCCCCAATTGGCGTGCCTTCAATAGAGTTTTCGATTCTGTTTGCGGCAGTCACGCATCGCGCATGCATAACGGCACCAAGAAGCACGCCCATAAAGTCTACAAGTTTATTTATCATTCGCTATAAACACACGCGCCCCAAATTCGCCCCAAATACAAACTGAAAATTAGCCAAAATGCATGTTGCATGTTGCACACTCGTACATATAAGGTTCGAATGGGCGGCGGGATATAAATAACTGTGAGAGAGCACGAGCAACGCCCCCACGAAATTTGCAGTTGAAATTCAAATCCACATCCAAATTCAAAACCAAATCGAAATCAAATGACGCGCATTCAACTATTGAATTCTCGGGGCCAGTGATTTATCCCAAATATGTAGCTGCTAATTTGATAATTTGTAGTTGCGTTCCCCCATTTTTATGATCGTTTCCATATGTGGTTCGTGGAGCGCATGCGCAAATGCCAAAACAAACGCACATTGTGGGCAAAATGCGACGCAGGGCGCCTGTTTTGTTCAGCAGCAATGCAATTAAGTCATTAAATACAAATTAACAGCGACAATTGCTGCCTCAGCACACTCTGCCATAGCGACTAGTCGTGTAATTAAGTGAATATTGCGCATACGCCGCGTTGTTCGACCAGACCTGTGACCGCACGCATTCGCGTTCGTTCCAGTCCCCAGTCCCAGTCGTCGACGCAGACACTTAACACCTCGTCGAACCAGCCAATTAGACGGCCAAAAGGTGGCTTACATGAATCGACGAATCGTCGATGAAGAGCGTGGGGGCGGGGGCCCCCAGGTCGATGCTGCGTGCCCAGGCGGCCTTCACGACGCTCACGGGGACAGACTGAGCGACGCCGCGGCTATGCAGACAGTGTGTCGGCCAGAGAGTTTTGTGGCCATTGGCATAAATTATAGCATACGGCAATATAAAGCGATCGGCTGACACACAAATTGCTTGTTTGTTTCCATTCCCAGTCAGGTGTAAACAGGTTTGTCCGTGGATGCTTCTCTGTTGCTGTTGCTATTGCTCTTTCTCTGGCACTGCCACTGCCCCCCCATCGAATTGGTCAATTAGTCAGAGCCCAGCCAAGCAACCACTTCGCCTTAATAATAAATTAAGCAGAGTGGAAACAGACCCTAAAATAAAGAAGAACGGCAAAGCCAGAGGCAAAGGCACATCCAGGGGCTGAAGCGAC
This sequence comes from Drosophila obscura, assembly GCF_018151105.1. NCBI lineage: Eukaryota > Metazoa > Arthropoda > Insecta > Diptera > Drosophilidae > Drosophila > Drosophila obscura. The sequence goes on along the minus strand of NW_024542736.1, from coordinate 873,038 downwards.
TCGGCGGCAGAAGGCACCCATACGCATTGCATTTGCATATTTATAAGGCTGCCACGAAACAAGTTAATAAGCAGCTCTCCCAACGCATGCATAACTAACAAATGAGAGATAAAAAACAACAAAAAAAACAAAAAAAAACAGAGTTCGCCAGAACGGCGCTTTAATTAAATACATAAAGAGCCGAGCTTGAGGAGCCGTATTTATCTTTTGGGGCATCTGCGGCATGCGCGATTTGCATTGCAAATCGCTGCGCACAGGCATTTAAGCACTGTATACAATTTACGATAAGCCTCACACCAAACAGTCGTGAGCAGGGGGGACTCGTTATCGATCCATCCACAGAATGACTTGACCGATAAAACTGCTCTTCTGAAAGCGGTTCATGCAAACAGAGATCCACCCGCCCAGTGACAGTGCAAACGTTGACTGCTCCTGTAGTCCAAACAGATCTTGAAGTTCCCAGAATGAAAGGCACAAACACGCCCAGAAAAGTATGCAATCAAGCTAAGCACTCGTAGATATCTGCCAACGCTTAGATAAGCTACAGCATGACCATATATATGTCTTTCATTCATAAATACATACGTATTATCTGAAGCTGGAATTACGCATGAAATGCGGTAGTTCCTCATCAATTACGTGACTTTCACCAACTGACACTATCTGTAGCTGGGGCACGGGTGGGATTATCTTCTGGTCGGTCGTTAAAACCGTCTCAACTCTATAGCACAGGGCGGCCGCAAGGCATTAAACTTAATTCGAATTTTATGGCGCATCATTTTGAGCAATTTTCAATAAAAACTAATTTTTCGACTTTCGGTGGCACTGCGCAGAGGTCAATAACTATTGACAGTTTGGAGGACAAGTTGAAGGTTTTATGCCGTAATTAAGATCTCGTCTATGTGGTAGTATTGCCATAGATTTCGAAATAGTTCCTCTATTTGCGGTCTACGAAATTCGAATCTACTCTAGAAACCGCAAAAATTGTTTAGAAAATGTGATCACATGCTCCACGTTGGATATCCCATTCGGATCATCAGTGTTCTTTGATCCATAGTTATTTTTGGCAAGCAAATCGTCTCGTCTTGAGACGAGACAATATATTTGCCATGGGCATGGGGGGGGGCATAAAAAATGCGTCGGCGGTCGCAGAGTTCATAGAGCTGCCATAAAATTATGTAAAATAGCTCGTCATTTAGCGGAATTAATTTGCTAATTTCGCGGGGGAATTTTAATTTATTTGCGCTGATACATGAATTGTCTACGGCAATATCGCAGAGGTGCCAACAAAGAGCTCTCACATAAATTTACAAATTAGAGGCATTTAAAATTTGGTTTTTGGTTTTTTTGTTTTTTTTTTGGCTTGCGGGGTACTTGGTCTTTTTTTTTTTTTGCTTTTGTTTAATGTCTGAACACACACACACAAATTGCCGCTGGCACACTTTACACCTCGGCGCTTGAGCATTTTGCTTTAAACAAAATGTGCAAAAAATTTGTATTGCCGGTCGGGCTGCAGCCAAAGGCCAGCAGCCGCCGGGGGCTGCTACCTCTGCCTCTGCATTTGTCTGATCTTCGTATCTCACAGGTGGTCAAGGTACGAGTTTTTTTTTTGTTTTTGGCCCGCCAGCGGCAGTTCATCAATAATTCTTTCAAAAGTCAATCACTCAAATCAGCCCCCGCCGCCACGATAGGCCGTTGGGGCAGTGGAACGTGCCCAAGAACTTATCTGGGCAGCTTTCTAGCCACCCATTAATCGAAATCCGCCACGAAGGTGTGAGAGAATGCTGCCACTCCACGCTGCACAGCCAGCACAAACGGTGCCCAGATCACAGCTCCAGACTAACCCCACTGTTTCCTCTGCTCCATTCCCTTGCAGCTCGTGCTGAAGAAGAGGTGTGAATGGTGGTTCTATCGGTACAAGTGCAGCCAAAAGATGTCCACACACTGGCGACAACACGCCTGCCTGTACGCCTGCCTGGCCACCTTCCTGGCCGCCATACTATTCATATTCTTTTACAACGGCCTGCCGAGCGGCCAGAAAGCCAGGCTGGAGCTGCCCAAGCGCAATCAGTCGCCAGCACAGTCACCACCCGCAGTCACACCCACACTATTCCCAGTCACGGATCCGCCCACGGATCGATTCAGCAACGAAACATTTGGGGCCAACGGCGACGCGGACGGCTTTGAGGACATTGGCAGGGAGGAGCTCAGTGCCTATGTCATACCCATCAAAGTCTACAACTATAGTCTCAACGAAGACGATTTGCTCTACGAATCGAAGCGAAACAACGACATAAATAGTTTCCTTAAAGGTGAGAGAGAGAGAGAGACAGAGAGAGGAGCTGCCAATTTTACCCACTTGAATCCCTTTCTGATCCTTTGCAGACACATCGCCCGCATTCAGTATGACGGGCACGTTCCGCAGCAGGTCGCACCAGATCTGGGATCCACATCCGGAGTACAATCTGCATGCATTTGGCCGCGGGCTGCATCTGGTGCTGCACCAGGACACCTCCTTCATACCGCACAATATGATACCGCTGATTCGTATACTCAGCAACCGCACCGATGGCGCCGCGACGGACGATGCCGACGACCAGGAACAGGACCAGGACCAGCAGCATTATTTGGGCTGCTACTACAAGGGCCACGTCGAAGGCGACGCCCACTCGGCGGTGGCCGTTTCGCTCTGCGGCGGCATGGTAAGGCCAACATGTGGCACAGAATGACCTTCGCAAAGCCATTTGCATCGCATTTACATTTCGCAAATTATGCTTATCAATATATCGCCGAATATGACTACTAATAAGCCATTACCCCCACTCCCTTCGTTTCCCCACCGTAATCCGCGACAGACTGGTTATATCAAAACGAGTTTCGGCACACTGCTCATTCAGCCGGTCAACCAGACCAGCAGCGACGAGGTCTTGCACCGCGTCTGGCGACACTCGCAGCGCAATGCCAGACACGCTGTCTCCGAGCTCGAGCTGGGCCTGGACCCACTGGAGCCGCTGGAGCTCGAACTCGAGCGACAGCTGCGTGACAGCCAGCCGCGCAAGTTGAAGCGCCGCAAGCGCCACTACACGGACATGGACAATCAGCTGTACACGCTGGAGGTGCTGGTGGCCGTCGACTCGAGCATGCTCAGTTTCCACAAGGACGATCTGTCGCCGTACATTCTGATACTGCTGTCGATTGTCTCGAAAATCTTCGAGGATGCCAGCATCGGCAACTCGATTCGCATCTCGCTGGTCAACCTGATACTGCTGCCCGACAGCAACGAACGACACAACTCCAGCAACGAGATGCTCAAGCACTTTTGCACCTTTGCCAGACGCACACGAACCGGCACGACCAGTGCCAACCAGAAGGTCTACCACTACGACACGGCCATGCTGATAACGCGGTAAGACAGTGTTCCGCCCACTGGAGAGGACAGGACGGGGAAGGTCAGCTGGTTCACACAAAGTTACAACAAATTTTCGATTGCAGTGAGCCGATCTGTGGCGGCATTCCCGGAAAGAGCTGCCATATGCTGGGTCTGGCCGAGCTGGGCACCGTTTGCAATCCCAGATCGTGTTCGATTGTCCAGGACACTGGACTGCCTGCTGCATTTACCATGGCCCACGAGCTGGGTCACATGTAAGTCGCTTCAGATCTACCTGTACCAAAAGAGAGATTTCTGCAACAAAGCAACAATCACTTTCCATAGCCTGAACATGCCGCACGACGATGACAAGCAGTGCCAGCCGTACAATACTAAATCTGGCAGCAACAAGGAAATGCACATCATGTCCAGCGTTATGGGCATACACATGCATCCGTGGTCTTGGTCCAAGTGCTCTCAGCACTTTGTGTCCGAGTTCCTTGAGTAAGTAGACGAATCAAACGAATCAATCGAAGCAAGGAAAATCGATTAACATCTGCCATTAATCAACTGCAGGAAGACGGACAAGTCCTGTCTGGAGAACACACCCTCCTCGTACATACCCAATGAGACGAAGCGGCTGCCCGGTGAGATTTACTCGCTGGACAACCAGTGCGAGCTGATTTACGGCAACCAGAGCACCCATTGCTCCATGGAGGCGGAGTGCCAGCGGCTGTGGTGCAACCGGACGCACACGAATCCGCACGACCAGTGCCGTTCCAGCAACCTGCCCTGGGCCGATGGCACGCCCTGCAGCCAGAACCGCAACTGGTGCCAAAAGGGCAAGTGTGTGCCACGGAAGGGTGGCCTGTTGCGCCCGGTGAACGGCGGTTGGGGGCCCTGGACGGTGTTCACGCCCTGCAGCCTCACCTGCGGTGGTGGCGTGCAGGAGTCGCACCGCGACTGCAACGATCCGGTGCCCGATGACGGCGGCAAGTACTGTGTGGGCAGCCGCAAGAAGTATCGCTCATGCAACACGCATCCCTGCCCCCTGGGCACACCGGATCCGCGCGAGCAGCAGTGCTACGACATGAACGGAAGAAACTTTAACATTCAGGGCATCAGTCCAGCCTCCAAGTGGATACCCAAATACGACAGTAAGTAGCGCCTGCAAAGCATCGGACATCAAGCATATATCTCAACTGACTTTGCCCTTTGCCACAGGGGAACCGTCCAATCAGTGCAAACTCTTCTGCCGCGTCGACAACAGCATCACGTTCTTCCAACTGAACAGACAGGTCGTGGATGGCACCACCTGCACCGTGGACAGCTTCGACAAGTGCGTCAATGGCATCTGCCGGCCGGCGGGATGCGACAATGAGCTAAACTCGTTTGCCAAGCTGGGTATGTGTACCGAACTCCACTCCCTCTCATTAGTCAGCTGCTCACAAAATCTAATAACAACAACAAATCATATTTCCGTACAGACAAATGCGGCGTTTGCGAGGGGCAAAGCGACACATGCGAGGAAGTTACCGGAAATCTGTACGTTTCCGACCTGCTCAAACTGAAAGACCCCACCAAGACCCTCTACTATGTGACGACAATACCAAAAGGTGTGTACCCTCCCCGCCCCTGCCCAACAATAATTTGTATTCGCTGTTGCCAGCGCAGCACCAAAAAACAAACAGAAACAAAGTAACATTTCTATAATTAAATGTTTTTGGCTAATTTCATAAGAAAAAAAATGCTAATGCTAATGGTTAAATGTTTATGTTTTTTGGCCTTAATTTGAAAATAATTTACATACGCACTCCATGGCACATGTGCTGGCCCCATTCGTTTGTCGATGCTGCTCCCCAATCCGCGTAACCCTTGATACGAGTATGAATGGGGGGATCTGCGGGTCGTCAGGTGAATGCAAGTCAGAACCGAACCGAACCGAACCGAGATGCACGTACGCACTGATAACAGAGCCGCATAACTTGCTGCCTCTGCGGAAATTTCTAGACTGCTGCCGGGGTCATCACAGTTCGTAATCGCTCATTAATTACAAATCGCCTATCTGTGGAAATCGCAGCTGGCGCCACTGGAAATCTCTTAAATGCCAGGCCAGGCCGTTGCTATAATCAATGACACACACTCACACACACAGCGCACGAATTTAGAATTTTTTTTTCGGCTGCGATGCACTTTACATACTTTTACAGCAGAAGTTTTTCTTCAAACTTTTTTTGTAACACCTGCCTGCAACACTTTGCAGCACTGGAGAGTGTTCAGTTGCAGAGAGAGAGAGATGCCAATCCGTTTGGAGAAATTTTGTTCTACTGATATCAATCAAAAATCTTGCATATCGATATCGAACTTCGAAAAGCTCAACACAAAGTTTTATTGTATATTTACAGGTGCGTCAAATATCGTCATCACACAGCCTGGCTATCCCGAGCAGAACTACATTGTGCTGAGCGATGAGAGGCGTGCGCCAATCCTCAACAGAGACGTGGTCAAGACATATTCGCTGAAATTTGTTTATGCCGGTGTTACGGTAGAGTACAACGGCTCCAACAGTACAGTGGAGCGTGTGAACACGACCTACTCATGGAAGCTGTCGCGTGATCTAGTTGTTGAGGTACACACGAAGTCCGTGCAATGGGAAATCGCGTATTAATCAATACCGTGCTTTATTTGCCTGCCAGATCATTTCTATAGACCTGAGTCCGGCCAAGAAGCACGACACAGTGCTGATTTCGTACTCCTACACCATTGACAAGCCGATGAGCCCTGAGGCGGCGGCGGAGGTGGAGATCTATCGTTGGGAAATGCAGGCATGGAGCACCTGCGATTCGCTCTGCGAGGGCAGAATGTATCGTCAGCCGGCCTGCGTTAGCACCACACAGGGACTGAAGGTGGCGCCGCAGTTCTGCGATGCCACAGCCAGACCCAAGGTCGAGGATCGCAGCTGCAACATGGAATGTCGGCTAACGTAAGTGCATGAAATTTCCAATTAGATTAGAAATTAGATTTCACTATGAACCTCGTTTCCCGTGCATTTTGTAGCCTTAATGTGACCAGCATATCGGAGTGTTCGGCTGCCTGCGGGGAGTTGGGAACGCGCGAGAAGAACTTCAACTGCATACAGACATTCCCGGATATTCAGCGTTCGAATATTGTGGATATGTCTTATTGTAAGCTCAAGTTTGAGGTCGAACGCCATGAGAACTGCCGCGAGGGCTGCTGGAACTATTCGGAATGGACAGCGGTGAGTAGTACCTGCAAAAACCTACATTCTTCAACTGATTGAATGTCTCTCACTCTCTTTATTGGATGGCAGTGCTCCAAGTCGTGTGGCACAGGCACACAGCAGCGCGAAGTGCGTTGTTATCTGGACAATGCCCACGTCAGCGACGATCTGTGCAGTCCTCGCACGAAGCATCAGTACAATGAGCTGCTCCATTTCTGCAACACCGAGCCGTGTCCTGTCCGTACAGAGTCACCGGTAAGTCACATCAGAGAGGAGTGTCCAGTTCCAGTGGATACCTCTGCTAATGCCCAAACCCATTCATTCCCATACAGAACGCCATTTCGCTGAACAACTGGGTGACTGGAGAGTGGGGTGACTGCAATGATTGGTGCAAGAAGAGCCGCTCCGTGAGCTGTTCGAATCCCTACCGCCTCGGTTGTGACCGCAACAGTAAGCCCAAGGAGGTGCGCAACTGCTGCCAGATCAAATACACCAGCGAGTGGAGTGAGGTGAGTCGAGCTGCATATAATATAGTACATATATATAAATCTCATCCTCCTCTCATCTCCGCAGTGTTCCGTGCAATGTGGCGAGGGGCAGAAGCGGAAGCTGCAGCGTTGTACACGTGTGTACAAGCCTGAAGTGCCGGGTGCGCCCAAGCGTAAGGTGTACATCAATGACTCGTACTGTGTTAGCCGAAAGGTGCGGCGGCCAACGCTCCGCACAACCACAAAGACGTGCAAGATCAACTGCAAGTGGATTACCTCAAACTGGACGACTTGCCCGGCGGACTGCTCCGAGGAATATCAAACGCGCTACGTTCGCTGTGAGTCCTGGCAGGGCGACAGCATAGAGGAGGGCCATTGTGTGGCCAGAAAGCGCCCACCCAAGCGTCGCATCTGCAACAACTGTGTGCGACGGCAGTCCAAGGTCATCTCGGAGGTAAGTGGCAGGGCTACAGCCCATGGAAGTACAAGACCCTTAGGTACTACCATCGATTCTCCCTTCTTGTAGTGCAACTGCGATGGCTACGAGACGCGTAAGGTCGTCTGCTACGACTCGCGAATGAGTCGCATAGCCTGTCCCACGAGGTCGAAGCCGCAGAAGCACAAGTGCCTGCCCCCGCCCAGCTGCAGGCGGCGCAGTGTCAGCAGCAGCCTCAGCAGCAGCGTAGCGAGTGTCCGCGGACCGCAGAGCTGCCTGGATCTGCAGCGCATGTATGGCATGTACAAGGATGGCGAATACACGCTGCTGGTGCGGCAGCAGCAGGTGCGCATCTACTGCCATCACATGGACAGACGGACGCCGCGCGAATACATAAGCGTGGAGCCGCAGGAGAACTATTCCATTTACTACGAATACAAGACCAAACTGATGAACAGCTGTCCGCCCGACTCCCGGGCCCACGAGTACTACAACGACCAGAACTCTGGGCGCACGCACTTCAGCAAGCTGCGCCTGAACATCACCGATCTGCGAATCATCGATAATGATTTCGAATTTGCCGAGTCGCGGGGTCAACGGCAGAAACTCGGCTCCGCGGGCGACTGCTACAACCGCAACATGCAGTGTCCGCAGGGAGATTTCTCCATTAATCTGGAGCGTACGGGCTTTGCCATGCGGCCCGGCACCGTTTGGAACACACATGGCAACAGGGTGATCATGAAGCGCAGCAGTGGGGTAAGTAGTCACTGATCCTCATCAATGTCGCATCGGTCTGTAACGATCTCTGCTCTGCCTATTGCAGTTTGACAGCGCGAAGCTGACGCGAAGAGCATTCTGTGGTGGCTATTGCGGCGGATGTTTCATTTCGCCAACGGCGGGACTTTACCTCGATGTGCGATGATCCGATGACAACTGAGCGGATCTTGGCCAGTTCAAAGTATGGGCCTAAGTAGAACCCAGCCGTTGCTTGGCGCTTGTGCATTTAAACAGCTCGACTTCTTCTTCCACTGCCAATCTGTCAGCATCAAATGCACCGAATTTACAAGAACTTGAAAGTATTAACCGGTTTTACGAAATGGTTCGAAAACCCCATTGATCTGGCCAAGGTCCAAAAGTGAGTGGTAGTTTGTTTTTCCTTCCCAAATCGGTAATCGGGTCTTCGTCCCGGGAAGGACCACGAAGGTTAACCTTCAGAGCAATGCCCTACCGTTCCAAAAACGAGAAGCTCGCACCTGCTGCTGCAAAAAGGTTCTGAGGGTTAACCCTAGCCAAGCATTACCGAGCCATCTACAACGATAGAATAGACCTCCCGTTTCAAACGGGGACAAGACGAGGCCACCACCACCCACTGACGATCGTTAAAAGTTAAAAGTATTCTCGAATATTAGTTAGGAGCCCGAACAAAGCGTTAACTGCAATACAACCTACATATTTATGGGAGCGTGCGTGTAAATATATTATTAATTTGCTCGAAATTAGTTATACACATTATGGCCATTTAAAGCAATAAGAATTGTACAAACATACATACATAAAAACATGCATACATACATATGTATGTACATCAATACATACCGGGGAATATGAGCGTATGTATAATTTATTCGATAAGATTGAATTTACCAAAATACAATCCATAAGTTGGACATTAACCAATAGATAGTATACATAGATACATACATATACATTTAACGCTTATTTATGCTTACAATACTTGCAATGCTGGTCTGTACAATAATTGTATTTGTTAAGCTACGCAATTAATTAGTTAAGTAACCCAAATCTACCATAGATATAGTTATATATACCTAGAGATATTAATTGTGCTAGGTGCTAACGAATAATGGTAACTAAAACGAAATACTCATATTTATATAGGACAAAACACCCAAGCCCAAACCCAAAACCCAAAATCAAACCCAATCCAACACAAGCCAAAACTATTATTCATCGGACTAACACTGCTGAACGAACAGTTTCAATAAATATTAATCACTGCCAAAAACCTTATACTTTATATCCGCAGAGTACTCGTAGCGTGCCAGGGAATAGATGCAGGCAATAGGCAGAATAGAACGAGAAAAGGCATTTACGATTCAACAGAGCAAAGGTACACTAGAAGCATCCATCTAGCCATGTCAGTCCGTCTGAGTGCTCTCTCAAGCATTGATTTATTTCGCTGCTCCTTGATTCTGCTTCTCTTGTCATCTGCTGCTCCTTGTGATAGGGTTTCATATTTTTCAAATTGAAATTGAAATCACTTGTACATTGTGACAGACAAACAAATCTGACTAGCGGGTAAATCATTCTTACTTGTTAGTGTTGAATTCATTGAATTCATATCCCTATGGCCTAAGTCCCGGTACTAAGTATCCTCGCTGTATGTTTTGGATACTTTCGTCTTACATTCTAAGTTCATTGATAGTTGATACGAATAAAACTCTTTTAACAAATTATTTAATGTGAATTAAAGGAATTTCAAAAGCTGTTTACCAACCAAAAACTGTTTTGTTTTTGCACCTTCAGTTGTGGGTTGTGGGCTGTGGGTTGTGGGGTACGGAACGTACACGGGGGCTGGTAATAGAAAAGTGTTTATTTATTTATTTAAAGTATGTATTTCATATTTTTAATGGAAGTTATTCAATTGGCTTTCATTACACTGATTAGGGGCTGAAAGCACATTGCTGATATACATTGGATGTGGTTCATTGACGATAGCTACACACAACGACGATTTCTACCAAAAGTTCTTCACAATACAAATCTTCGGGGTGCTATTTGCAGAGTTAATTTCAATGATGGATGTGCTCTGGCAACAGGAGGTTGTCCCTGTGCCTCGGTTATTAATCTGAAATGGATGATAATTGTGCGATGATGGCATCGCTGCTCTTGTGTATCACTGTGAGGGCCGACGGTGTTGTTGCTGTTGTTTGTTGCCTTTGGATATCTTTCGCGACGTGGGAAAGATTTAAAAGCATTTGCGGTGAACAATGCCGGGGCCGGACTCATCGTACTCCTGTTTCGAGATCCACATCTGCTGGAAGGTGGAGAGAGAGGCCAGAATGGAGCCGCCGATCCAGACGGAGTACTTTCTCTCAGGTGGCGCAATGATCTTGATCTTGATGGTCGATGGGGCCAGGGCAGTGATTTCCTTTTGCATACGATCAGCAATACCTGAAGGACGAACGCCAAAAATTAATATAAATTCCAGGTATGGGTTGAGTAGAGCTTACCTGGATACATGGTGGTACCGCCGGACAGCACAGAGTTGGCATACAAATCCTTACGGATGTCCACGTCGCACTTCATGATCGAGTTGTAGACAGTCTCGTGAATGCCGCACGACTCCATGCCCAGGAAGGAGGGCTGGAACAGGGCCTCGGGGCAGCGGAAACGCTCGTTGCCAATGGTTATGACCTGTCCGTCGGGCAGCTCGTACGACTTCTCCAGGGAGGTGGAGGCGGCAGCGGTGGCCATCTCCTGCTCAAAGTCCAGGGCAACGTAGCACAGCTTCTCCTTGATGTCGCGCACAATCTCACGCTCGGCGGTGGTGGTGAACGAGTAGCCGCGCTCGGTGAGGATCTTCATCAGGTAGTCGGTCAAATCGCGACCAGCCAAGTCCAGACGGAGGATGGCATGGGGCAGGGCGAAACCCTCATAGATGGGCACAGTGTGGGAGACACCGTCACCGGAGTCCAGCACAATGCCAGTGGTACGACCGGAGGCGTACAGGGAGAGCACGGCCTGGATGGCCACATACATGGCCGGGGAGTTGAACGTCTCGAACATGATCTGGGTCATCTTCTCGCGATTGGCCTTGGGATTGAGGGGTGCCTCTGTCAATAATACTGGATGCTCCTCGGGGGCCACACGCAACTCATTGTAGAAGGTGTGATGCCAGATCTTCTCCATGTCATCCCAGTTGGTGATGATGCCGTGCTCAATGGGATATTTCAGGGTGAGGATACCACGCTTGCTCTGCGCCTCATCACCGACATACGAGTCCTTCTGACCCATGCCCACCATCACACCCTGGTGGCGTGGGCGACCCACAATCGATGGGAAGACAGCACGTGGGGCGTCATCACCAGCGAAGCCGGCTTTGCACATGCCCGATCCGTTGTCGATAACTAATGCACCCGCATCATCGTCACACATCTTGGCAGTTGATTATCTGGAAACCAACAAAAAACAAGGCACTGTCAATTTTCTTCCGTACTTTGCTGTTCGATCTTTCTCTGTCCTTTTTGCGTAAAGTTCAAAGAACCCAAATTGAATTTAATTAAACTAATTGGAATTCAAGCGACTGTTGATCTTTTTTCGTCTCGTTCCAATTTTTTTTTCAAACCGATTAATCGTCACTTCAAAAATAGATTATGCCCTTTCAGAAGGCGGATGGAATGAATGATCCTGTTTGCAGAATTCTTTGAGATCCACTTAAATAATAAAAAAATATTCCTCGCATGGATATGTGCTGTATGTTTGAGTATCCTTGATGCTGCCTGACAGCCGCCCAGCGATCGATCGCACTCACACACACCTTTTAGGCGAAGCAAAGGATGTAATTAGAATTAATTCGCACGTTGACGATTCTCGTTGACGGCTAGACTCAACAACAAATGGCACGCCGTGCGGTCTGTCGTGCCTTTATATTGGGGGCTCTCGCACGAGGAGATTTTTGGCTGCCCGCGGGCAGTACTCAGAGAAAGAGATGCGCGCAGCTAGTGCGAGGCAATCAACTCGAATCGATCCATATAAGCCGTTTTCTTTGTTCTGAGAGAAGTTCGAGATATTTGGGGTATATGCGGCACATGAAGCCCCTTCGATTATGTAGCAAGGATCTTTACATTCTCTGATAATACATAGTGCTTAGCTATATCGTGGGGAAGTCGTATAACTTTCTTCCAGCTAAACCGTTTTTACAACCCAACCCTCCATGCCAATTGTAGGGGAGATATATAGAGAGAGAGAGAGAGAGAGCCAGAGTTAGATAAGAGAAAGACACAGACACACGGACACAACTGATAAACAAATGTGCGTGACAAGATTTGGCCACCACATCGCCAATCAATTTGCTCTGGTAGTGGGACATTGGGCGCCCGCCCCACCCCTTCCCGGCATCACCTCCTTGTCCACTGCGGTGGCCGACGACTCACTCGCATCGCATCGAAGAGAGTTCAGAAAATAGAAACGAACCCTAGAAGGACCGGCGCAAGACAATTGGCATGCCATGCCATGGTACGTGGACCCTGAGCAAAACGGATAGAGAGATGCACAGGGACGACGGGAATGGCAGGCAGCGAGACGGCACCGAAATAGATGCGGCAAGCAGAGCGGCACCTATTAATCAACATCAAGGTTGATCGAGATCTCCGAGCAGCGCGGTGCTCGAGGAAGCGGCATGGCATCCATGTCGCTGCCACAGTCCCGAAGTTGCGAAATTACCGTGCCGTCCATTTATCAGAGCAATTAACACTAGTCCGCGTCGACAGCGATGCACATTCTCTCATTATTTTCGTTTCGTTTTGTTTTATTTGCCTCAATCAAAGTGTATTTATCCTTTTATGTAGATTTCATTCTTTTTTCGTAGCTTTTCTATTTGGATTTTTTGATTGCTTTGCCTGTTTCTATTTATACTTCGCGGGTCTATAAATATTTTGCCAATAGTTCGGAAGTGAATGAGTGGCATTCTTTTTAGTAATTGATTTATTTTCGCGTGTCGAACCTCAAAGTGTTCATGTGCATCAAAATGGCGTGATACCCTCAGAAAGGGTGTAACCTATTTGCCTATCCGCTTGCAACACCATCAAATTATCACATTTACATGACTAAATAATTCTACCAATTACCATCAATATCTGGTCTGACTTATGTCAGATAATTGGCCCAACTAATGCCATATTTTCATCATGTCCTGAAGATAACATTTTAGGAATGCTTAGCAGCTCAATTTAAAGTTAGATAAGATATGTATTTGGTGGCTGATGATCCGTCAAAAAATGCCAGCATGGATCATGAGGATCATGCCGGGTGAGGATCTACAAAAAACCATATCAGAGGGGAACATGGTCAACTCTAACTTTACGCGAGCCTAGCGACACCCAAGTCCTTGTTGGGACTTTCTCGGCAGGGCAGCTTGTTGGATGGTATATTGGTGAAACTAAAACTGGAAACTATTATTCAGTATAAATTTCCAAAATGAGCGAAAATTGAGATTCAATTGTATTTACAATATAAAGAACCAATAAAAAATTCGAAAAAAATAATGTTAATATTTTAAATAAATAAAAATGGATTTTTAAAAATCATTTGGTTATTCTTAAGCCGATTTTTTTTTTAATTTATTATTTCTTTTCTTGGTTTGCTTGCGGGGGGGGGGGGGGGGGGGGGGGGGGGGGGGGGGGGGGGGGGGGGGGGGGGGGGGGGGGGGGGGGGGGGGGGGGGGGGGGGGGGGGGGGGGGGGGGGGGGGGGGGGGGGGGGGGGGGGGGGGGGGGGGGGGGGGGGGGGGGGGGGGGGGGGGGGGGGGGGGGGGGGGGGGGGGAAAAAAAAAAAAAAAAAAAAAAGGGAGGGGGGGGAACCCCCGGATTCAACTGGTGCTGTTGCTGGTCAAGTGATCGCTGTGCAGCGGAGGATAACCTCGATAAGTTGAAAATTGCCCAGGGCCCCAGACCCCGTGGAGGCTGCAATTATGGGGCTGCTGGCTGCCATGAGGCAGCAATTTGGTGGGGAGCGAAAATCGGGGCACACCTCCATGGGGCCCACGATAATTAGCAGCGCCGCTCGATCTAATGAGGAATTTGAAAGTGGCGACGCCTGCTAGTTGCTCCCTGCTCCTGCGGCACACCCCCCACCCGTTGTGATATGACATATATACTCGTACCGAACCATTCGTTTTTAGCCATTCCACGCATGTCCGTCCAGCAATTTCACCGCTCGCTCTGTCGGCGGCGGCGGCGGCGGTGGCGGCCTTTTCCTAAGGTCTCTGTTAGTGCCACGTCATACGCTGGGCACCGCGCATGCGCAACCAATGTGACAGACAGGTGAGTGGGACGCGGCGGTAATCGCGCTTGAGTGACGAACTGGCATCGCCATGCAAAGCCAGGAAAAACCTTTGGCTTGGCTTGGGAAAAGCTCGTCTCGAGGTTTGAGGTCTGGAGCACGCGATTCAAAAACTAATGGACTGCTCCTCCCGGCTACCGCTCGAGGGTCATTGTCATCGCATGCAGAATGCAGACTTTAAGACAGCCATGCCGTTGTCAACTTCGCGTGGCGACTGCAGCGGTGGCAACGGCGGCGAGTCTCTAATTCAATTAACAGTCAACCCGACTTGATGCATTCTCGGCCCCACACACAGCCGCTGAGACACCAAAACAACTGGTGAATTCCTGGCGACGGGCGACTGCAATTTAGGTAACGGCAATTCTGCATTTAAGCCATATTTGGCGGGTTCTGGTAAGTGTCTCCGTCGCCGTCTCCTCCTCCAGTTGCCGTGATTGACAGCCGCAAGAAAACTCGTGGAAATTGAGGTGTTGACGGATTGTCAACCGAAAAGGATTTGGCAGACTAATGCCAACTGCCAAGCAGTGGAACCTCTCGTGTTGCGAAAACTCCATCAAGATCACAGCTAGAGGGGGAATAAGAGAATCCATCGGAAAATTTAGTTTTACGAGAAATATCTTTAAAGTTAAATAATATTAAACGATAATATTAAATAATTTTCCAGTTAATTGCCATATTTGATAGTTGATATATTTCAAATTCGACAAATCTGCAATTTCTTTGTGTAGTGGCGCCCTCTATTTTGTGAAAATAGGAACGTCACAAACGCCATCTAGCCGCCAAATTTAACTACGATTGGTTCAAAACACTAGCGTGTTTTTTTCGCAACTTGTGGTGATGTAATTATCAATGTAATAATCTATGTAAAATTGTGTAAAATACATGTAAAATTTGAAATTTTTTTTCTGTCTTTCAAGTAAAATTTTTGTAATTTTCATATGGTATATTTTCAACATTTTAATAGGGAAAAAACAAAAAATAAATACGCTCTTCTTAAATTTTTACCGTTAAATATTTAATTAATGCCAGCTAAATTTAAAAAAAATCAAAACAATTTTAAATGTAATTTTTACTGTAAAACTGTGGAAAAAAAGATTTGTTTAAGAAAAAAAAAAAAGAAGAGTCCGTGCACGCTTCGAACCGAGGACCCCCGGATCGGAAGGTCTCGACTTAATCCACCGAACCACGCTTTGCTTGATTTTGCTGTGCATAATGCAGCATTTATTCCAAAGTGGCGCAAATAAAAAGAATTTCTTTAGAAAAAAAAGGTAATGCAGCCCAGCGTTTGAGCCGAGGGACCCTGGATAGAACGACTTGACTTATTCCACTAGACCACATAAATATGTATATAGATGAGTGGTCGGCACACACACTTCCTCGTCAATATTGTACATAAATAAAATATTTCTTTAAAAATTGTCGCATTGACTCTTGTCCCGTCCTGGTCAGTGGCGGACCGGGACAGGGGTAGCTCAAGCTCTCATCCTCGCTGCATACGGGCGTATCCGTTGGTATATTGACATCCTGCTGCATGGATAGATTCAGCACCGCAGGCGTGAGCAAACGCATCAGATTCAGAGCCTGCTCCAATAAAACTAGTATTGGAGACTTTAATTCAAATTAAAAGCATTCACAACACACTTCAAGTGGCACCCATCGGACTGTGATCATGCTCAGTCTCATGGGTACATGGGTACAAGCACATCCAGCAAAGGGACAGACACGCCAAGCCTGTGTTTCAGGCCTCAAACGTTCATTTAATCATCAAACTCGTGTGGAGTGGGTGGTTGCCAACCGCCAAAGGCCCTCTCCAACTCCACTGCCAGGTGCAGGCACAAACGATCCTGATGGGGCGCCGCAATCACAGAGAATCCGATGGGCAGGCCTTGCTTATTCAATCCGATTGGCACATGCGTGACCGGCAGGCCGAGAACGTTAAAGATCAGGGTGTAGTCGATGCCCCACAGCGGCAAAACTGTCCACTTGTGCCTGGCTGCCGGCGAGCTCATGGTGGGGAACAGCAGTACTCCGTTCTCGCCCAGAAAAGTCTGTATGTTGGATCAGAAGTGGCATTATACTCCATCGGACATTGCATTGACACGCTAATTGGCCACTTACGCTGAACTCTCCAATGAGCGCCTTCGACTCTGCGAGGTATTGCTCCATTTGAGGGCGCCTCATGAAGGCCTGGCAGCGGCGCATCAGTTCAAAGATCAGGGCGTTGGTTGTGTAACTCGACTGGCCGCGTGTGCTCCGCAGCAGTTCGCCCAGAGTCTCGCGCACTTTGCTCGACCCCTCGGTCGGCTCGGCCTCCAGCAGGTAGTCCATCTGGTGCATGTTCGCAATCCCGGCCAGCGCCATCTCCATGGAGTTGCGGAGATCTGGCAGCTTGGCGCGCTGCACGTCCAGGCCGAGGGTCTTCAGATGCGCCACAGCCTTGCGTATGGAGTTTTGGATCTCACCGTCCACCGACTGATGCATCCATCCGTTGATGCCCTCGAATCCCAGGGCATAGTGGATCTTCAGTTGGCTCAGCTGGAAGGGTTCCCGCAAGCGCAGTGCGGCTGCCTTCTCGCTGCCAGCCATCACCTCGAGCAGATCGGGTAGATCCACGGCGAAGCGACTGATGGGACCCTCCACCAGATATTGCGCAAAGTCCTTTGCACTCGAGTTGGGGAAATGACCGGCCACGGATACCACTCCGCCGGACGGCTTGTGGCCAAAGATGCCGCAGTACAGACTGGGTATGCGAATGGAGCCGCCAATGTCTGAGCCGATACCAAAGAGCGAAGCGCCAGCGCCATTTAGAGAGCCCTGGAAGGAAATACATTCTTTCATCACAGTCCAGAGTGGAAGAGAATACAGTAGTAGCTCACCTCACCCCCCGAACTGCCGCCGGGCGTGCGCTCAAAGTCGTACGGATTGATGCAGCGGCCATTCAGCATGGTGTCCGTCTCAATGCTGAAGCAGTACTCGGGTGTGGCAGAGACCAGCAGTGGAATGGCGCCCGCACAACGGATTCGTTCCACCGCCTCGCCATCGTGCTGCGCTTTTACATTCCTTCTGGCCAAACTGCCCACAGCGAAGGTCATGCCGCCCAGGGCGCACGATTCTTTCACTGTTACGGGTAGTCCCAGCAGCGGGAGATCTTTGAACAGCTTCTCCACATCGGTCGCGTTGGCTATGCGGACATCAGCGGCGGCTGCTTCCTCCAGAGCTGCGGGAAAACGAGACTCGACCAAGGCATTTAAGTGCGGATTGACCGCCTCGATGCGCTCTATGTAGGCCTTAACGAGTTCCACGGAAGTCAACTGAAATGTTCATCCGATAATGAAAGTAAGAGATATGATTTTTAATTTTTTTTTGCCCCTCATCGATTCTTACCTGTCGCGTACGCAGACGCTTGCGCAGCTCCTGGACGCTCAGCGTTAACAGGCGATTCCTTATGGGCGGCAGGAGGGTTTTTCGTGCTTTCGGCGGATACCAGAATCTGTCCAGCAGCGGTCCGAGTATCAAGGCGATTGCCTTGACGGCAATCACAATTAAACGCAGAAATATTTCCATTACAGCTTACAGCACCGCACGTGATGGGGAACGGAGAGGCAATAAATGGAGGAGACAATGCACACAAAAACTTTTCGATGCAAAAAGTATATATACTTATATTTATGTATGTATAGCCAGCAGAGAGGAGTGATGAGAGCGATCAAAAGCAAGCGGTAAACGAAAGCGAGCGAGAGAGAGTTTATGTATAAACAGTTTGTGGGGCCAGCGAGCTTTTTCACCAGCTGTTGATTTAGACTAAATAAGAAGTCGTGCGGATTCGATATATGTAGTTTATGTGTGTACAATTTATTTGGAATAAGTAGGCGAAATTTGGGGTGCATAGGTGCAGCGAAAGAGATAGCGAGACGTGCCGGTTGATCAAACCAAAGCGATGTCGATTGAAGACGCAGGGTCTGTGCAATATGCAAGAGAAGTGAGTGATAGATCTAGACGGTAGAACGTAAGTGCAATAATGATTATGATCAAGTAATGACTAAAAGAGGGTAGGCGGATCGAATTGCCGTGCCCTAATCCAAGCGATGGAAGCTCGGGCTGCTGCTGAGCCGAGTACGAGCGATAGATAAAGAGAGAGAATGCGAGTGAACAGCATAGATGCTGCCGACGCAGTAGCAAAATGAAGAAGATATATAAATGAAGATAAAGAGAACGGCCGCTGCGTGAGTAACAATAAGCGTTTACAATATTTATATGCAGTGGGCAATGCAAATAGCAAACAAAGGGGGGAATTACGTTATTTTGCGCCACTGGCTATTATTTAGGAACCAGGTTGGGGTACTTCAGGCTGGAAAACCAGACACAGTTTCTTTTCGACATTTTCACCTTTTGAAATTCGGCATTTAGCATACGAAGCAGTTCCTTTTAATTTGTAGCATTTATAGGGAAAACTATTCCCTGATTTCTAGTACCTGAAAGAGTGGCTATAAATATGAATGAATAATATATGAATGAGGCGATAAACAGAGTAGAAACGCAATAGTAAATTTATTTCTTGACATGTAATATCCAAAAGTGTTAGAAATTTAAATTAAATTCTCAAATTAATGGAAAGTGAAAGCATTTAAGGCTAAGAATAAGGAGAAAACCAGTCAACTTTTATCTTTTATTGGCCTGTAATAATTATAATCCTCAGATTGTCGTGAATCAGGGTAGATTGGTGGAATGATACAAACTCATAACGATGGTAATTACCATTTCGACTTCAAGTGCCGGCCAGGTCATACGACAACGAGTACATATATTTAGTAATCCGACAATGAACTTTGAAACAATCAAATGAACTAAACCAAAAACCTTAACCTAACTGGAAATTTCACTTAGAACGAATTGCGTGCGGCACGGGGGGCACCCAGCCCTTGAAGACGGCCTCCAGCTCGGCAGCAATCTGGAGACAGAGCTTGTCCTGGTAGGGAGCCGCCACCACCTGGATGCCAATGGGCATGCCGCGCTGGTTGAGCCCCATTGGCACGTGGGTGGCTGGCAGGCCGAGTACATTGAAGAGCAGCATGTTGTCGATGCCCGTCAAGTTCAGCACGGAAGTGTTGAAAGCGAGCGCGCTCGTGTGGAAGGTGGGCAGGATGAGGACGCCGCGATCGCCCAAAAGTTCCTGTCAAAGATTTGTATAGAGAAATGTGTGATGGTTTCGAACTTCAGCTGAACTTACAATCATGTGGTCTTTGATCTTGGCCACCTCATCGCGATACTCCTGCATATTGCCAGAGGCCATGAGGCCGTTGAACCGCTGCATCAGCTCCACGAACATGGCCTCCTTGGTGAACAGCGAGTGCCCGATGAGGCTGTTCATGAACTCGATGATCAGCAGGCGCATGGAGGGCGGACGATCGGGTCGCTGTGTCACAATGCTGGGAATACCCTTCAGATCCACCAGCGACACCAAGGCAATCTCCAAGGAGTTGCTCAGGAAATCCAGATCCAACTGCAAGGGGCAAATTGATAGATCAAAGTTTTTGTTTTGTGTCAAATTTGGTTACCCTTTTGGCTTGGATGCCCGCTTTCTCGAAGCATTTCACTGCTTTCGTGACGGCCAGCTTGATCTCAAAGTCCACCACGGGATGGGTGAAACAGTTCAGGCCGGAGTAGCCGTAGGCGTAGAAGATCTAATGAGTGGGAAACTGACTGTCAGAGAGAATGTCTTTGATTTTAAGATCAGGGTAAGTCAGAGCTCACCTTTATGTCCTTGAGGGCCACAGGTTCCTCCATCTTCAGCTTGTGCTTGTTGTCGCCCGCCATGATCTCGAGCAGCAGCGGCATGTCGCGGGCAAAGCGAGTGATGGGTCCAATCTGCAGCATGTTCGGGAAAGTCTCGTCCGTCAGCGAGTAGGGGAAGTGACCCTTGACCGATGTCAGACCGCCCGTCGGCTTGTGCCCAAACACACCGCAGAACATGGCCGGCAAGCGGATGGAGCCACTAATGTCGGAGCCCACACCAAAGGTGGTGGCGCCGCAGCCATTGAGTGCTCCCTCGCCACCGGAGGAGCCCGCCGACGAGCGACGCATATCGTAGGGATTCAGACAGCGACCGTTGATCACGTTGCTCGTCTCGAAGCTCATGCAGAACTCCGGCGTGGCGGAGACAAGCAGCGGTATGCCGCCGGCGGCGCGGATCAGCTCGACAACGTCTCCATTCTTGACGGCCTTCATTTCCTTGCGGATAATGCTGCCCACGGCATAGGAGAGGCCTGAAAGGAGCGGGCAAATCAGTTGGCAGTAGTTTCAGACGTACCTTGGTGACCTACCCTTAACGCCGCACGATTCCTTGACCGTAAATGGAATGCCCAGGATCGGATAGCGCGTGAACAGGGCCACCCGATCGAATTCTGTGCTGGCACGGGCTATGAAGTCATCGGCCAGCTGGGCATCCGTCAGGGCCGCCTTGAAGCGCTCATCGACGACGGCATTCAGGGAGGGATTCACCTCGCGGACACGTGCTATGTACGCGCCGACCAACTGAACCGAACTAATCTGGAGGAGGGGGGAGATGGCATTGACATGCAAATGGCATGCAAATGTGACAATTGCTGGACATGACGTTATACGTTATTTGAGCCAAAGACTAACCTCGCCGCGACGCAATTGGGTGGCCAGCTCAACGACGGGCCTGGTCAGCAGCGGATCGCTGATGGCCGGACAGTTGGGCAGTCGGCGGACCATCACCAGATCCAGTATCTTGTTCACCAGCATGCCGAAGGCATTCACCACGAACGCGAGCAGCCGCAGGATGATCTCCATGTCAAGCGATTATTCCGATGTATGGTATGGGCAGTGGGGTGGAGGGAGGTGGAGGGTCTGGGGTCACCGAAGGTGGCCTAAATTCAAATCGAAAGAACTTTGAACGGTGTGACGGAAGTGGACGACTTGCTGCGACGGCTGTGGATGTGCTGGCTCTGGAACACCACCGAACGCATTGACTACGGATCGCGGACTACGCGTGTCGATTCCAAACTCGAACGAATTTCATTGTTTGAATTCGAATTTGATTTTAATTCCAGAGTAAGTTTCAGCTGGCATTTTCCAGCACTCACTCGTAAAAACAGAGGGCTGCCAGCGCAAAAGGAACAATGAATGGAGGAGGAGTGGGAGATAATCACATAAATGAATCACATTACTCAAGTGAATAATTCGGAGGAGTTTTGTTGTTGTCATGAAAGATGCATTTATTTGTGTATGTTTTATTAGTAATCATTTAGTTATTGTTACACTTATCACTTACGTGCTAAAGGAAAGTTCAACAAATGCAAAACACTGTTAGCACATTAAAACTATTATTTCAAGAACACAAAACGGATATTGAAACGGCTATATAAATCCGATCATAACAAAAATACATAACAGGGAACAAAGTACAGGGGAACTTGGATACAGTAAGGTAACGGGACAGCGTCGAATGATTCGTCGAATGAGAGTTAACTCAGTTAGGCAACTTGGTAAAGGCGCGAAAGAGACGTCTATACGTATATGTATATGTATATGAATATGTATTGTATGTATTGTATGTTTTGTTCTTGTTCTTCCTGGCATTGGCGCACAAATTGACATCTATGTATGCAGCTATATATATGTATATGTATATGTATGTATATGATAGATATGGCCAATCTGGGAAAACTTGCTTAGCATATTTCAATAGACAATTACGTGGGTATATGTTTGCTTGTATGTATTGTAGGTATTGTATGTACATATGTATGTATGTATCATTAAAATCGTATATCTTTCTCCATAGAACATTGAACATTATGACATTGATATATTTAACCCTAAAACGGCAATGCTTCGTAAAGTCTGATAATATAATAATGTTATAAATAACATATATATATATATATGTATATATATATATATATATATATATATATATATTTATCTGTAATTATTCCAGTTATTCGTCTTCGAAGCATTACCATTTTGGGTATTCATAATTACAGAAATTCTTCATCTTTCTCTATTTTATATTTTATATTTAGTTTCTTGATTAGATCTTCCATATGTCTGATTATCATTGATATTATCTGTGGATTTATGTCTGAGGAATACAAAAAAAAAAAAAAAATAACAGCACCTCTGCAAAAGGGGGGGGGATATGTGTCTGTAATTGTGTCTCGTGTGTTCTGTATAATATTATCATTATTATTATTATTAATATTTATAATTATTATGTATATATATTTGTATATTGTAGTTTTTCTATATGTTATGGTTTAGCATTAAAATATTTATTGTCTAAAACATTTCGCCCCGAGCTTAGTGCCACTTCTACACCTAGATCCTACATCCCATACCTTTCCCCCCAAAATAGCTGTCACCCCCCAATTCTAACTAGCACACACCTTTGGCTACTTACCGATAACTTTGCCTTCTCTCCTGTCTCCTTCCTTGCGCATCTCTAAAACACCGTTTAAATTTAGAATTCAATTAGTGTTTTGCTTTTCTAATATTTCTACACATTTTCGGGTGTTCACAGTCTGATTGGATCCATGGAATTTAGCGGTTTAGCGGAGCACTTCCCATACACATAGTCGTACATAGAACTTACAGGCCTAAGGAGGTTTTGGGTCTTGGGTTTTGGGTTTTGCTTTTGTGGGGGTTGGGGCTCAAAACTCTCGGGGCTCACGAGAGCTTTGGGCCGTTGCTTTACGGGAAGTGCAATGCTAAACCGATCCTGGGTATATACTGTGGATTCACCATTGGATTATTGGATGTGGCATTGCCCCACCTTAGGTCATGTGCAGATCCCCCTTGAGGATGCGTGTGAATGTCTTCTTGAACTGCTGGTTGGCCAGGGCGTAGCAGAAGGGGTTCATCGGACTGTTGGCATAGCACAGGAAGTACGAGAACATGTACAGGTGCTCGTTGGTGCACGGCGGATTCCGGCAGAATCCCTCGACCAGTGCCAACACATGGTAGGGCGTCCAGCAGGCCACAAAACAGCCCAAAATGAACGAGATCGTGCGGAACGCTTTGCGGGCACGGTTCTCGGACTTGGACTTCTGTCTGCCGCCACCACCCAGCGCCAGGGGCAGGGCCTTCTTGCTCTTGAAGTGCTTGCCAATCGAGTGGATGAAGGCCCGCTTGCTGGAGCCGCGATTCGATATGCCGTCGCCGCTCTTCTGTTTGTGTCGTCTGCTCCTCCTCCCGATCTCGTCTGCTGCCGCCAGCCAAGCCACCGCCCCCGCCAGAGCTGCTGGTGGTGCCCGAGGTGGAGGGCATCTTGTTGGTGTTACTGTCGGATGTCTCACGCTCCTCGATCCGCTCCAAAGCCGGCGTTGGGGTCGCCGCCGCTGCCTGAGTTGGTGTCGCCAGCGCCTGCTGCTGCTGCGCCTTCACCTTGGGTGAGACTGGCGGCATGGGCGAGTAAAGTATGGCATCCTTGCTGCTCGTCTCCATGGGACTGGAGGCCCGCCGATGCGGACAATCGGCCAGAAGTTTTCCGCTGGGCACGTCCAGCAGGCAGATGGCCTCGATGCAGCTCTCCCGCCGCACTTTCGCGAAGTCTTCGATGCCTGTGTACGAGACGAGAAGACGTTTTTCAATGGCAACTGCCTCCTGACTTTCACTTTCACTCTGATTCTGACTCTGATTCTGACTCGGATTCGGATTCTGATTCTGGCTGTGGTTCAGGCTTAGGCTGAGGCTTTGGCTTTGGCTGGGACTCTGGTTCTTGTTTTTGTTCTGGTTCTGGTTCTGGCTTGAGGCCTTTGGGAGATGCTTGCGTGCGGGTGGCGGTGGTGGGAGGGCGGGTTGCGTTGGTCTCACGGAGCAGCTGATTGTGTTGTCATTGGGGGAGGAGTTGTTGGTGTTGGTGGTGGTGATGGTGGCCAGCATGGCGGAGCTCTCGTCCATGTATCGCAGCTCGGAGTTGTTGGTCATGAGGTCATAGGTCATGGCCAGCTCGCTGTTCCCCGAGCTATTGCCAAACGGACGATCCGAGTAGTCATCAGACAGGGGAGTGGGACACTGGAAGGCATCAGGCGGCGGCAGGATGGCCTGCACCAGGCCCTGATGCACCTCCTCGCTGGGCACCTCAATGGGAGCAAGATCGACGGGCGACAGGGGATCGTTGGTGAACTGAGCGGGTGCCTGGAAGTCAATGAGGCGATCATGCTCCGCTATCTGGGACAGAGTGGAGCAGGAGGTGCGCTTGGGTCGGTCCAGTTGGTGGTGTTGGTTCTGGTTCTGATTCTGATTCTGGTTCGGGTTCTGGCTGTGGTGGTGCTGCTGCTGCTGATGGCGCGCCATGCCCACCTCTTCCTTGCTCTGGGCCCGCTGCAGACTCGTTTGGTGTGTCGGGTTTTGATAGTGATGGTGGTAGTGCGATGGCGAGCGACCACCCATGGAGTGCATGGCCTCGATGGACTTGGAGTTGGTGGTGCTCTTTTGCAAGTTACCTTTGCCCCGGGTGGCCAGCAGGGCGGCCTGGGCACCGAACACCAGCCCGATGGACGAGCGCTTGCGCATGTTGCTCAGCTTCTGTTGGGTGATCAGCTGCTGGGCCTGGTTCACCGACGACTCCTCGTCCGAGTCGAAGGCCGGACTGCTGGAACGTTCGCTCTTCTCCGCCTCGACGGCATCGCGCTTGCGCGCCTCCTCGATCTTGGCCGCTGACGCGCGTCGCTGCTCTGGGGTCATGTTCTCCACCTCCTCGGCGGCCTGGGCCAAAGGATTGGCCTGACCCGAGCCGCTCAGACGCTTGATGACCGTCGTGCAGGCGGCACTGGCGGCGCTGTCCAGATCCGTTTGGCCGCCGGCCAGCTCCACCTTTGTCTTCAGTATCTTCTCCTCGATGACGCCGATGCCGGCCGCATGTCCCGCCATGCCGGACATGGCCCCGGCACTGAGTGCCACCATGGACTGCATTTTGCGCTGCTTGGCCTCGCTGCGCTTCTGCATGTCGTAGGCCGTCTTGTAGATGCCCGCGTACAGCACGAAGAGCACAATCAGCGTGGTCCAGTAGTAGCCAATGATCAGGGCCGTGTTGAAGATGGGATCCTTGAGGAACTGCACCGCGCACTGGCCCGGCAACAGGTCGCGCTTGCCCGTAAAGTGCTCCCAGCCAAAGATCGAGATAAAGAACAGCAACGCCGGTATAATCCACGTGATGGTCACCATGTAGATCACACGAGTCCGCGTCCGCCAACTGCGATACTTGGCCGCTATCTTCACCGAGCAGTACCGATCGATGGTGATCAGCAGCACCGTGTACTGGGACACCAGACACACCGTGTAGTCCACTGACAGCCACAGATCGCAAAGCACCGGGCCCAGGTCCCAGTAGCCCTTCAGCACATAGATCGTATAGAAGGGCATCGAGACGGTTCCTGTTTTCCAAATGTTCCAAATGATTATTCAAATATATTTTTAGTCCTGGAGACCACTCACCTATCAGCATATCCGTGGCGGCTAGCGAGGCAATGAAGTAGTTGCTCGGCTGTCGGATATTCCTGTCCACGATGAAGGCCAGCAGCACGAGGATGTTGCCACCCACAGTGAGAATGATGCAAATGGCCAGGCAGATGGCAATGAAGATCGTCTGCCAGAGAGCAAACGGCGGCAGCACGGGCACCAGAACATTCTCCGAACTCAGGTCCGTGTCCGTGGCGGTTCCGCTCCCAGCCGATTGGTTCTTCAGGCCCAGGGTGCTCGTGTCGTTGACATCGAAGTTGCGATACCATTGCAGCTGCTCGTTGGCCGACCACGAACTAAAGTCGATGCTCTCGCCGTAGATCTTGGTAGCCTCCAGGAGGCGCTTGCACTCGGCATGGTCTAGGACCCGCTTGAACAGGATGCTGCACAGCTTTTCGCGTTCCTTGTTCAGGCCCCTGAGTGAAGAAATGTGGCATATTGGAGGATGGGAAACTGACTTAGGGGGATCTGAGACTTACCAGTCGGTGATCCATTTGGATTTGATGGTGTATATGGAGTCCGTTGCATTGCCCAGCTCGTCCTCTCCGCCCTGCAGGCCCACCGACTTGTTAAGCGAGCGCATTTTGGCTGCTTCCTCCGCTCTGGTCCGCTCTCCACTCTCCTCTCCCCGCGCCACTCTTCAGTCCCCTCTCCGCACTCCTCTGGCCAAGATCCTTTGTGCTCTCGATTCTCGATGGAAATGTCAAGTAATTTCTGCGTAATGTGCTGTCGTCAGTGGCTCTTGAAATGCTTACATTGCCCTCTCGGACTGCCCCGACTTGTCTCCAGTCAACAGCAGGTGCAGCATCTGTAAGTGGCAACAAAAGGGAGGTCTTGGTCTCGGTCTCGGTACCCATCTTTGCTTCCGCTAAGTTTAAACTAATTTTGCAACCGTTAACTGGCAACCGGCGCGAGGCTGGGGCGATAGGAAACGGCCGCGGCTGGCAACCAATGCAATTTGCTTGTGGCAGGTTGCTTCCTGTCTGCCGCCCCGAAGGCTGGCCGCCACTTACCTGGCCACCCATCCTCGGCCATCCTCATTATGTTATGGTCATGATTTGCTTATGCTCCAGCTACTTGATTTTCAAGTACCCTTCGCCCATTTCTAGCTCTCTGCGCTCTCTGCCTGTCTGTTGCCCTGCCTCTGAGCCCTGCCTCTGGCTCCCTCTGGGTCCTTCTAGGTATTCTGTGATTACATTTGACATTTTTAATACACTCGCAGAGGGTATTCTGCTTTTCTTTGGACATATGAAGCCCCCGAATGGGAACTACTTAAAGTTAATAGTATTCAGAAGTTTCAGATATAAATATTGCCGTAATTATTCAGCCTAAAAAACTCTTTAGGGTATTATCTGTTAGGGTATGTGAAGCGTCAATCTGCCAGTGAAATCTTTTCTTTGCTGTCTTTTATTCAAGTCTAAATATTCACAGGAAACGAAAACTTTCTTCCGCTGAGGTCATGCCGTCCAGAATGTCTGTCCGTGCAACTGTTCCAACTTCTTGACTGTTGCATTTGGCCCAAGCAACTCAGTAAAGTTCTTTGGTGTTATTGTTGTTTTTGGTAAACAGCGTTAGGGGGAACACTGGCACTGGGGGGCAAGGTGCAGCGCCATGAAACGGCAGTGCAAAATTGAGTTTTCAAGTTTTCAAATATAATTCCAAACAAATCGATAGCAGGACAAACTTTGACAGAAGCAAGCAGCCTCACATCTCTCTCTCCCTCTCTCGGTCTCTGTCTGCTTTGCAGTGGGAAATTACACAAGAGACAATCGAGTTATACCGTTGTTGCAAGTGTTGCAAGTGCTGCATGCCTTAAGGAAGGACTTAAATCACGTTGATTGAGTGGAAATTGAATTAGGAGGGGACAATTTGTTTTCATTTAATTCCCAAAACATTGCCATTGAGTTAGCCTTGTGTTTCTGCTTCTGCTTCTGCACTTAAAAGGGAGCATCGCATGGAGGATGGCTGCACTCTATTGTCCGTGGCTGCTTCCTTAATCCGTCAACACATGCGACAATCCTTGCCCGACAGCTGTCAAGCTTTGTCCTGCTCTCCGCTTCCTGTAACACACCCAAAAAGTCCCTCAATCCCTGTCCTTTCCCCAAACCTAAATCAAACCAAGTCCCCAATTTCTATGCTAATTGAGGGCGCTATTCGGGGTGTGTGTGTGTGCGGGTTAAGCGCTTTGATTGCGTGAAATTCTCAGAAGAAAGTGCCCAGAAGATTGAAGTGGGTTGATTCTCATAAAGGCCATCAAAAAAGGCTTTCGAATAAGACTTGAACTGAGTGAGGATACAAGACTGGCAGCTATAGGTGTTGGGTGTTGGCTTGGCTGGCACCTGATGGAAGGTATATTTAGAAATGAATTTGATTTATTTTTGTCTGTGGCTTACCCAAAAATAACTCAATTGGGGCAAAATAAAAGTTTTTCGATTACTCATTTAATTGGACTTCCAGCTACATCTAAATCTACATACATTGAAAATATCTACGAGAGTTTGGTGTTTATTTTGATTGCTGTAATGGTTCATCATTGCCGGCTACGAATCACATATTTATGTGGGTACAAATGGATGATATTTCATTGAAATGCACACCCAATAAAACATATATTTGATCTGCATTCGTTCACTTTAAAGTCCCCCCACTGGACTACTTAATTTGCCCTGCACCAGTCAAGTGCACCACTCGATGTGAAACACCAGACACAATTGAATGTTGTCCAATAAGTGTTCAATTATTTCCCAGTTGTCTGTTAACCGTCTGTCAACTGCTTCATCTCGCCTTTATGGCTTTACCCTTTGCCATAACTGTCTCATCGTTAGAACCTTGCAGCAGGTGGAATCATGCTCCTGGGAGAGTCTGCACCGCAAACAAACAGCATTCTTGTAAAGTAATAATCCCTCTTAAAGGCCTTAAGCCTTTGTCTAGCTTGACCACCATTGTGGGCGTGGGGAGTTACAGCACCCGTTTGCTGTTCCCTGTTCCCTGTTCCCTGTTCCTGCTACAACTTCAACTTCCACAGCAGCAGGGGAGGAGCGCAGGGCAACAGCGGGGAGATCAAAGCGTTGATCTGGACGGTGGAAACGTTATGCTGTCGAATGGGTGTGGTGCGGTGCGGCGCCTCTGTTGCATTCTGGCCTCCCTCATAGCCCTCATATGTGTATCTGTGCAGCTGATGACAGACCAGGGCTTAAAACAGTAGCGACACTGCCACACCAAGGATAGAGGACACAAGACAAGAAGAGTGTGCTGGGAGTATGGGTGTGTGTGTGTGTGTGTGGCAGGGTGGCAGGATGGCCTGGGTAGCAACCTGTTTCCTTTGTGCCGTAGCACAGTTTTTGTTTGCGCTGCCTCAAAGTTGTCGGCATTCCTGGCGTGCGCGCTGAAAGTGAAATATGTAAGCAATGTGTTTGCCTCAATGGGGTATGGTGGGGGCGGCCCCCACAAAGGCAGCGCCTTAAATCAGCAATTATGTCGCTCATAGCCAGGTGCGCTTAGGGGAGCCGACAGAGCGCAGAGCGCAGAGCGCAGAGAGAGAGAGATAAAAAAAGGGATTGTGATTTTGAGACTTCCCCACCGTCTTTCTGCACCCCACCCCCCCAAACTCAAGTAGATAAGATTTTCATTTTTGCTCCTTTCGCTTGTTGCCATAATAACCCGCTTTTCCTTTGGCATTGTTGCTTTTTTTGCTTTTAATAAACTTATTAAATGTGGAAGCCAGCCGTTGTCCTTGCCTCCAGCTGCAGCTCCCGCTGCCACCTTATGGATTGTCCTCTTTGGTGCCTTACCTTTCGTTGCTTTTATTTGGCAAATAATGAAAAGTAATTTAATCAAGCCAACAAAAGGGCTACGAAATTCATCAGAAAAAATAATAGAAAGTGAGGCCAGGCAATCCTTTTGCTTTGCACGGGGGCCAAATGCAAATTTGATTGGCACTCGTGATTCGAGCATCTATTTTTCTTGTTTTTTTTTATTCCTCTGCTTCGCCATGAGGGTCCCCAAAGCTGATCCGATACTGGGTACTGGGTTAATTGCCCCATGGCACATGGCACATGGCACATGGCACATGGTACAAAGACCCCAGCAATTTTTGGTCTTCAATCATGCGCTAATATCCGCATCACCAAAGCTTTGACTCACACACACACACAATCCACACTCAACACCAGGCCAACCAGGCCAACCAGGCCAACCAGGCCCCAACTCCCATGGACATCATCGCCTGGCTAAAGGTACATAAGCCTGGGACTATGATGCTGGTTTGTCTGATTTTTCGTGGCATTCTACAGCGTCACAGCGTCGGCAATGGCATTCTTTTGTGCCAAAGCCCAGGCCGCCGAATATGAATTTGACAGCATTCCATCTAATGTGGAAGAGGGGTGTAGAGCGGGGGTGGCAGGGAGTACTACATAATAGACTTGTGCCGGTTTTAATTACGAAGCATTGAGGTTGCCCCTGCTTCAAAACATCCATTTGAATGGAAAGCTCTGCTCTGTTTCATTGCTCATTGTCAAGAAACATTTTCTTTGAATGTTGAATAGTTTTGTCTTCGTATTAGATCTAATTTGTGAATAATTCCCTTTAATTTGACTACTTTATTCAATTGAAATTTTAATCCAATTTAGTAAATTAGTTGGGGGACTTTCTTAGCTCGCTGTGTTAAGTTATAAGAAAGGAACTCAGCAGCCACCACATCAAAACATTTGCAAGAAATTTACTTGCCGTTCCATGCCCCCCACCCACCCTTTCAGCGCTTATAAACAAAAGACTTTTCAAGGATACTTCCACTTTGGTTAAGCCTTTCTCTGCGCTTCTCATTAAAATCAGCTAAACGCACAATCTTCTTGGCTTACTGCACTCTCAGCCCCAGCATCAGCTATGAGAATATGCACACGCTCCTGGATCCCAGGATTTTTGCTCTTATATAGCAAATTGTCCGGCAACTTGTCAGAGAGTTTGCTTCCAGCGGCATTCCGACACTTCACGTACCAAGTGTCGTTTACCATTTTGTTGATGTTGTCTTCCTGGTGGTTCTTATTTTATGCTCTTGCTATCTGGCTGCTGACTATAAAAGCAACAACAGATTGCACAGCAATAAACGAGGCTGTCTACATGTTTGTGTGCTCGTTTGTAGCAGTAGCATGTAGCATGGGCAAGTGTGTGGTGCCCACAAAAGACAACGTTAAGTGGCTTGGGGCGAAAATTTTGCCATTGGCACTCGTTAAATTTGCATGTGCATGCCACACTTGTACATGCCTTCGTTTCTGTGTCTCTGTCTGTTTCTGTTTCTGTGTGAGTTTGTACCTGTTTGTGTGAGCGCTGAGAAGCGCAAAGTAAACGCGCAACAGTCTCTGGCAACGATTTGTGGTCTTTTCCTGTCTTCAAAAGAGTTTCTTTTCTCCACCAGCAGTGGAGGAGGCAAAACCCACTCAACCTTCATTTGGCATGCAGCAAGCGTGTCAAGGACAAGTCTGATGCATCCACCGAGGCAGCTCCTCCGCTCCATAGTCATTGCTGCGTCCCGTACCCAGCTCTGAAATGTGTCTGACTCCGAGTTCGTGTCGCTGAAATTGAAATTGCCCATGCGAGGCGGCTGCCACCAGACAATCGACAGCAGCGCGGCAGCACCAAAAATTATTCATCACGTTGCGCGTCTCTAATATTTATTTAAAATTTTACTTTGATTAAAATGCGCGTGCCAAGTAGTTCCCTGGGAGTCAACAAAACTGCCCGAAAAAGAAGCGAAATTTTAATCTAGATGAATTAAACAGAAGCTCCGAGAAGCGGTTGTGTTCGAAGTGGAAGTGGAAACTGAAGCTGGAAGCTGGGAGCTGCCACAACGTTTTGTAATTAAAACTTTTACAAGTTGATTATGCTCTAGGACTCCGCTATTACATACATAGTATACCCCATACCAACGGCCAACCCCCCCGCTCATTTTGCTGACAACTTTACAGTACGCAGAACAAAAGAATTTCATTGCCGTTGACAGTTTTTAATGCTCTAACTGAACAGGCAGGAAATCCTTAGCTGTCACACAGGAGACGCTCAGAGAAGGAGTTGCATATATTATGAACGATTATGTAGGGTATTTAGTGGTCGACTTGCAGCTGTGAGTGAGCATCTGGGTTAATATTCATTTCTCTTTGCTTCAATTTGCCCCATTGCAATATGTTTTTATGATTATGACAATGATAATACCGTAATCGTTAGGCGTTGCCTTCTGGCTTAATGCAACAACTGCAAAATGCGTTTTGGGGCGACACTTGCAACAAATTGCCCCACACAAGTACACACAAGTACACACACACACACAGAAGCTATGAGCACAAACGATTCGAGCTGAAAATTGCTTGGCACAGTTTGTCGCATTTGCCTGTCCTTGTGCCAGCCTGCCTTTCTCTGTCATTTAGAGCTCATTTCATGCGAAAAACGAAACGGAATTTAAACAAAAGGCAGTTGCAAAAGGCAACGGCAACGGCACAAGCAACGACAGCGCCAGAGCCGGCAACAGTGGCGGCTACTTCCGTGTGGCAGCAACCATAAAATGACAGAGCAAATGCCTCCTCCTTGGTCATGCTCCCTTTACCTGGCTGTCTACTGTAACCTCCTCCTAATGAGCTTGATGCGTTTTTGATGATGCTGCTGGCTGGCTGCTGCCTGCTGGGTGCTGGGTTCCTGCTGCCCGTTGCCTATGCCTGGCCACGGCCTGTCGCACTAATTGAATGTTTTACCTATGGGCCAACGCTGCGTATGCGCAATGTGCAGCTGCCCAGTTAAAAAGTTGACTTTTATGAGGCATTTTCGGAATACACAATTACCGTGTAGAATTTATTAATGCCATTAATCATGCAGAGCCGCACCGAGGTTGAAGCTGGAGTGGTGAAAGGGAGGTTGAGGGCCGACGGGTGTGGACGCTCCGCGTCTAAAGTTCTTCCTGCCTTGTCAACGACTTTAATTATGCTGTCCTGCTGAGGCAGCCTCCCTGGCCCAGACGTGCTCATATTTTATGCTTTTATAAGCGTCGTTCTTTTTTTATATACCTACATACATACATATATACTCGTATATATACTACATAATTCTGCGTGCTAGGTTCGTCCTTGCTGGGATCCTCTTTCCCTCTCTCTCTCTCTCTCTCTGCACTAGACAGCAAGTTTTTCCACTGACAAAATGCTTTTGTTGGAATGAAAAAAGAAAACTATTCAAAGCTTGAATGAGAAAGTGTAGTTGGCAAAAGCGAGAGCGAGCGGAAGAGATCATATTATCATAGATAAATCTTAAGCTGTATTGTAGTAGACACAATGACAGGTTTAACCATAAAACGTAACTCAATTAAAATTGTACACATATTTAATTATTTTGTTAATTCATTTAATATTAATTTCCATGCATAAATGTTCTGTGTTGTTTAGTGTAATTAACACTGAGGCTTTATTAATCGATAAGCACTCAATTAACAGGTCTTAAAGGCTTACCACACCAGACCAGACCAGACAACCCCAATGCCGTCGGCAATTTTGCGTGTGGCATGCCCCAACGCTACCTAACCCTACCACCACAGCCCGTTCAGGGGCCCTGTGAGCCCAGCTGGACAACCATTTTGAAGCGGCAAACAGCTGAGGCGTAAATTGATTCAATGAGCTTAATTGTGCTGACATTTTTATGTGGCATCCATCGATCGATCAATCGATGTGAAAGCGAGTGTGTGTGCTGTGGCACGCAACTGCACCTCTCTCGTCCTCACGCCCACAGAGCTTCCTCCCTCCTTCCCCACGCCACACTGTAAGCCTAATTTATGCCGTTGCATGGACCGGGAATTGAATATGACAACTTTATAGAGTTCAGTTTATTATAATCGCATAAAATAGTTGACGTGCCGGGGCAAACGAAACGAGCGTCGGGGCTGCGACTGCGACTGAGTCAGTGCCTGAGCTTGAGCCTCCACCCCTCCCGGGGGTGCGCCAGACGAGCGTCGGAGGAGGATGTGCTGCTGCCTCCCCATTGTTGTGCGTCTCATGCATCTTTCATGGGGCAGCGTTAATGTGCCTGGCTCACTCGGCTCCGGCCCAAAGTTTATGCAACAGATTTATGACTGCCCCAGCTACGTGGCTGAATAAGGCACAGCTGAAGGTTTCCCAGGCCGCGGCACAGTTGGCCAGATAGCGTCAAGAACTGATTCGAACTTGAGAAATGAGTTGCAAAATGTTTCTTCGAGCCTACTCCTACATGTAGTTAAATAAGTTGAATCAGAAATATATTAATACTCTCAGATTCATAGTATTTTAAATTAAGATTTCATTTAATTAAATCAGCTTTTTGTTGCCACTGTACGAGTGCTGTGCTGATGGAGATAGCTTTGCATAGAGTTGAGTTCCCAACGGTGAAAAGTTTTCTTCTAATTGTCAACTTCATTAGCCAACTAACTGTTGTCGCCCCTCCCCACCCCAGCCCCCGCTTTATCTTTGTCTGCGTGACAGACTTGGCTTTCCCTCCACCACCCAGCAGAGTGACCTTAGGTCAGATGAAAACTTTTACGCTTGTTAATTAAGTGCAGCTCAATCTGATGCTGCTGCTGCTGCTGCTGCTACTGCTGCTGCTGGGGTACATATATTTCATTCATTGGCAGCAGCTGTTCCTGATTCGAATATTAATGGCCCTCCTCCCGCTGTGCAACCCACTCCTCACTGCTTAATCCGCTCATCCGGTTTATTTTAGTTTTGGCTTAGTTTTGGCATTGCAGCAACAACTTTGGTTTGTTGATAATTGTAATTGGATGGGGATTGGGATTAATTACATTGCCACTGCAGTTAAATTAATTATTTACAATTAACAGCTGCCGAGTGGCCTTAATTGCCGCCGAGTGGCCTGCATTAATGCAAATCCGACAAATTAGTTCCATGTGGCGGAAAATCAGCAAATTATATGCAATTGCATTTTTAAATATATGAATTATCCTATGCACACAGTGTACTCATTTTCACTGCACCACTGCCCCGTATGTGAGTAGTTTTTTATGTCTGTGCTCTATTTGCGCTTCCAGTGCTGCTTGGTTTGATTTTTCAATCAGAGCTCCGCCAGCTCATTTGCAATTCTGAGGCAAAATTATGTAGGACGAGGATGGTGGAGCCAACTGCTGTCTGCTGTCTGACATATGTACGTACTAGTTATTTAAATCGATCCCTTGGCCAGCGTTCCCATTTAATGTTTTTGTATTTCTATATCCCTACTTGCTGCCAAGCAAATATTTGCTGAATTCCACTTAAACGTACTTGTTTGTAAATCTCCCTGCCAAACACATTTCGAATGACAGTGAGGCTCCGCTCTGTTTAGAGATACTCCCAGTGTTTGATATTAAAACTTGGTTGCTGTGGGTGTGGGTGTGGATGTTGCAACTACTACAATTGGTGTCGTGCGGCTGCATGCTGATGACTTCGCATCGCGACAATGTTGCCCTTGCAATGCATAAATTATTCTAAACAATAAACAACAACAGCAACAAACAAAAACGAGGAGAAATAGAAAAATAAAAAGTATTTTTTTAATTTAAAAAACCCGCACGGCAGGCAACAGCTATTAAAACAAAAAGGCAGTCCAAGTTTTTGCCCCAAACGAACACTGAATACTCTTCAAATACTCTTCTATGGTTACTTTAATTTAAAAGAAAAAGATAAGAAAAACGGTACCTTTAAAAGGAAAAAAAAGCCGTAAATTGTTTTTCTTTTCCCACACAGCATCCGATGGTTTTTCTTGCCTGTTTTTTTTTGTTTGTTTGTGGATGTGTGCGGGTGTGTGTTATTTTTGTGTTGCTTTGTGCAAAATGCTGTCAACGCATTATGTAATTATGGATGTATCAAATTATGAAAAATGTGCTCAGTATTCTGGTACGTGTTGTGGCAACATTTTATGACTGTCTCGGCGTTGTTGGTGCTGGTGTTGGTGTGCGGCCCTTGCCGCAGCGAATTATGTGACAAAAACGCTTCAGTAAACAGCAGACAGACAAATAGATGGTACACAAGCCACACAAAAACACAGAGAAAGGACACAGGGATGCCCGACATGACAACGAGCAAGGGAAAACCAGAGTGGGTAGGTGAGGTGGTGGGATGGTGGGGTTTTGGGGTGGTGGGTAGAAGTGTGGTAAGCTGGGGTAACCGGAGAGTCTTTCCCATGGCTGACACGTGAATCCCCCAACCAGTGCCATGCCCAGTGCATCGTTAAAGTTCTATTTAGGAATTTTCAGCGGGCAGCATAAACCGCAGCGTGTAATTGTCCATAGGTACGTTACACATGTAGTGCCTCTCTACCTGTCTCTCTCTCTCTCTCTGATTCTCTATTCGCTGTCTATTTCCACTCTCTATACTGCTTACTTTTATGGTAATAATTTCAGTTTGTGGCATTAAATCAACGGAAACGGAAATGTAAAAACGTGTTGCCAGGAAGTCATATTTCAGCTTAGACAAACGAGAGAAGGGAAGCAGGGATGCAGGGCACAATAGATAGAAGGAGAAGAAGAGATGGAGAAATAGGAGATAGAGGGAGAGGGAGAGACATAGATGTGGGTGGTGTTGATGAAGCATGTGATAGAGCAACATGCAACACTGTTGTCAGCATGGGTCCGCCGCTGTGGAGCCGACTACATCGCATTAATTTGGTTTTACAACATGGCCACACATAAAAATGAGAAATGGCCGACACACATGTTGCTGCCATGCTGCTGCCAAGGCAAACACACAGACATGCAGCCACACAGCGGCCAAGAAGTAATGAGATAGAGAGGGAATGAGTGAAAGAGCGATAAGTAGAAGAGCATCCAGTCAGACAGCAACTGCCATCAACAATATAGTCAAAATTAGCGCAAAATGAATTATAAATGCTGCCCTAATAAAAAGCTAACGCACAAAGCAGCAGTAAACAAAACAAACAATAAAGTGGGTGGGGTGGGGAGGGGAGAAGGCAGGGCAAAGAAGAATGCTAACAAAAGCAAAATGTGTGGAATGTGCAATATCAAAACAGATGCTGAGCAGGACTCGTGCAAAAAGCTGTTTAGATTGATAAGGCCTGACGCAAAAATTTCACTAAACAAGGCAAGGCAAGAAAACAGAAGTTTTTTTTATAGTACCTCGTACTTAGATGCTCAATTAAGGTATGCACGTACATACATATATTCGTCAGGGATCAGGGATACAGGGATCAGTAGAGAGAGAAAAGTAATCGTTTGTGCCTTCAGTAGAGACACGAGTATGGAAGATTGACTTAGTATTTCTGCGTAGAAAACTCGCTTAGTAAACATTTTAAGACTAAGAAGCTAAGACTAAGAGGACTTGTTATTTTACTCCACAACAACCAGTGGAATTCGTACAAGTATCACAAGCACTTCAAATTAAATAGGTGCAATTGTGCAGGTTATTCGACAAAAGATTGCTACATCAAATATATCCGAATAAGTAGCGCGGCATCTTTAGCTTTGTCGCTGGTTTATGAGCGGCTCAAGGGCTAATCCCGGACACCAACATTAAGCTTAAATCTCGCTGAAATCTTTAAAGCAGATGTTAGTCCCGCCATTGGGCACACCCAGTCCCATTCCCACTCCCGATTCCTGCCACTGCCACTGCTGCTGCTGCTGCTGTTGTTGTGGCAATTATCACATCGTGTCGCAGTCGTCTCTTTCTGCGTCCCAGTCGTCCGCCCACTACCAATAATAACCACACCCCCCCACCGAAAGTGAAGCAAAATGCTGCAAATACGAGTACAACCAATCAAACCAGCTACAGAAACGATGCGCCCCACAGCACCCATTTTAATGTGCGCACGACTTAACCGAAGGCGTTGAAGGGAGTCGGAGTCGGAGCCGGAGCAGGAGCCGGAGTCGGGGTGGAGAATTGATATTGGGTCTCTGGGTAACTTCATGAATTTTCTTGTGTTTCGGTGGGGAAACAGCAGTAAATTGACATAAAAACCAAATTGTCCATAAAAATGTATTTCCCTTTAGCCCAGCCGGGGATCTCTCCCCCCAAGCACAATTTCTTATTCCCTACGCTTTTTTTTTGCCTTCTTTTTTTTGGTTACTGTTCCGTTGTTCCTTTGCCCCGATGCTTATCGATAAAGTTCAATGGCAGCGGAGCAGCAAGAGCTGCTGCGGAGCGAGTGCTGGCTGCCGGAATTAGTTTCCTGTGTCTGTGTGTGTATCCCCCCCGGAACAGTCCCGTCAACAATTTAATCAGTTCTTCGTCGCCCGGCCACAGCAAATCCAAAGGATTTCTTGCCCTGCCCAACCCAACCATTTCTTATTTTGCTTATTTTTCCCCTATTCCTCTGTTGATTTTGACACTCTTTGGGGGACGGTGTGTTATGATGTTATTTGTCCGGGGCTTGGCTTTGGCTCTGCCCATTTACACAAAATAAGCTGGTTTTAGTTTTTGGTTTTATTGGCCACATTCAGCCGACAGGAAATTAAAAGCCATCTGGCAATGTTTCCATTTCCTTTGGCCACAGCCAGAGTCACTTCATCATCATCCGCCGCATAATCGATATTATGCTAATGCCCTTCTAATTATGACTCATTATCGAAATGAACTCAACACATTTCCCATCATCACCCATCATCAGAGTCCACAGAGTCTGCTGGCGCCCAAAAATGTTATGGCAAAGCAAATAAACTACAATTTGAAGATAAACATTGGGGAAGGACTTTTGGATAGATTATCATTATCTTTCTGGTGAGACAAGCCTATATTTGGTTTGATTTAATTTCATACTGTGATAGGAGCTTACAGAATGGATAAAGTATGGAAAAGGTTTGAAGAGCTACACAAAGCTACAATCTTATTGCTCCTCTCATATATCCCCACTGTGTTTTGTTTTTCGATTGCTGTCAACGTGCTAATTGTTTACCGTTTCTCGACGTGTTGCTGCTTTTTGCTTGCTTGTTAATATGGAATCAGAAAAACCCAAATGCAAAACTCTGCATCCCAGGAGGAGGCACAACACGAACTTTTCCTATCTCTTTGCACCCACACTCACCGTGCTATCGCACTCTGCCTGCTATGCGACGTGTGTGGACGTTTGAATGGATTTTTAATAACATTGTCAGGGTGACACAGAAATGGCGTCAACATGTGCACAGCCACCGACCCTGACTGTGATTATCGCTTGGTCTCCGTCTCCCCCTTTGACCTACCATCATCCCACGAGCATATCCCCCTGACACCATCACTGACCATCATATGACAGATTTTTTGTTTGTTTAGTTTTGGTATTTTTTTCCGGCTTGTTTGCTTTACGCCTGCTGTTGCTGTTGCCGTTGCTGCTGCTGCTCTTTTAGCCCGGTCAACAAGCTTATATTGAAAATGTGGCACTCGCACCCTTGCTTCTCCGATGGTTCATCCTTTTTCGATGATATGGAACACACAGGGCAACTAATTTCAGCCTGATGATAATGATGATGATGCTGCTGCTGCTGCTGCTGCCACTGATGATGGGTAGTGCTCCACATTTCATAAGCTTTGATGGCGGGTAATTTACATGGAGTCCGGTGAATTTATTGCCATGAAATAGGCCAGCAGCTGTAGCCGGGGCAGCCGGAGATTTATGTGCATGTGAATATGCGTATGAAATGAGTTAATATTCGCCCGGTATCGGCTGACTTCTCGCTGCCTGGACACCACGACCGCGACCGTACAAAGTGCGGTGTATTCATTCATTGAATGTATTCAAACGAAACCACTGTGTGGCAGAATGTGCCTCGGTCTGACTGAAGATAAAGCCAAAAAAAAGTATGTACATTGTACATATACATATATGTATATATGGATATGTAGGTACGAGAGTGACTGGGTAATGAAAGCAG
This sequence comes from Drosophila obscura, assembly GCF_018151105.1. NCBI lineage: Eukaryota > Metazoa > Arthropoda > Insecta > Diptera > Drosophilidae > Drosophila > Drosophila obscura. Next base: position 833,089 of record NW_024542736.1, on the reverse strand, counting down.
AAGAGAGTTGCCACAGCAACAGCAACAGCATCAGAGGCAGGCAAACAAAAGCTGCAGAAAACAAATAATCTCATACTGTGCTTTCTGCTTTCTGCCTTCTTCCTTCTGTTTGCTGTTTGTCTTTTCCTTTCGAGGAGCCCGCTCCGCTCCGCTCCGACTCGGCACGGCTCTTATCTGACTGCAATGCCTGCCTGCCTGCCGTGAGGCATGGTATGCTTTTTGTCCGTTTACATGAGCCAGCCACTGCGGCAACATGTCGAGCTGTTGCCAAGTAATAATAACAAAAGGCTAAGACACAGCCGAGCCGAGTACAGGGGCTTAAAAACTCATTGACACGTTCCCTAACACTTTTAGTTTCTCTGCTGCTGATGCTGTTGATGCTGATGCTCACTCTCTCTCTCTTTATTTGCCCCTAAGCCATTTACTTAGCCACACTCGGACAGATGTCAATACGAATCTCCGAGTGTAAATGGATGCTTGACTGGTTGAATGAATAAATGACTAAATCCATGCACGACTGACTTTATGCCTTTGCCTGTTTGTGTCTGAACTGTCCTGTAATACTCGTACTACATGCGGCTGTTACATCTGGATGTTACAACGCCTTTGATGGCAGGGCAACAGTGCGTATGAGCGAGTCCGAATGTGCATTTAATTGCATTTCGATTTGCAATTTTCCAAGGATTTGTGCATGCATCTGCATGCTACAGACAGATCGCTACCCGAACTACCCGAACATCGCCGCCAATCAATGGTTTCCGTTTGCAAACAAACCGAAGATTCAATTAATAAATTATTGATAAGCTGTTAACGATGTGGGGACATTCGATTATGGTGTGTGGCAACTGCAGCTGCAGCTGTACCTCAAACCTAATTACACTGCTGACGTGTGGCATGGCCAACGCCAACCGCAAAAGGGTACAGACTCCCGTGATGCCCGACTTTGAGTTACCTTTCACAGTGCCATTGGGCTATGTCTGTACTCTCTGCGAGCAAATATATATTCGCTCTATTGTTATGCAGCAAGGAATCATATTTCATTGAAAAGTTAATTAAAAACTGTAATTCGGAAATGGGAGCGGGGGCTGGCAGGCGTGGCTTTGATTGGCATAAAAGGTTTTAATAAGCATAAATTATGAAGGCTCTCTATAATCAATTCTCGCCGTTATTTGTTTTTATTTTTGTTTTTGTTGTTGTCTGGCTAACATGAAAATTGCTTGCGGCACGCAAGCATATAGAGAGCGAAAAGCGAATGTGAGAATAAATAACAAACCGAAGCTGGCAGCACCCTGAGTTGCAATGCAACAAAAGATTTCCCCTGAAAGTTTTAAATATCTAATCGTAGTTTTTTAGTTTTCAATGAATCTGTGATTAAAATAACAGACAGTTAAGAAAACTTATTGTTCAAAATAAATTTTGAATAATTCCTTAAGTACTGCTGACCTAAATACACAGATTTTGATTATAATCTAAACATATATGTACGAGTATCACAGTCCCTTCAGCCAAACACGCAATATTCTTCATCTATGAAGCATAGTTCAAGCTTCAGTTCTTCATTCTATTCCAAGTCTAAATATATCCCAGAAAGGGTAGCAGCTGCCTGTCTGTCTGATGTCATTGGGACTGATGTCAGGTGCAGCGTAGTCCAACCTGCGTGGCTCTTTCCATATAGCCAGATATCCAGATGGATATCCAGATAGTGAGAGGTAGATAACAATGCTTAACAAGTGCCCGACCAAGTGCTGTTCAACCAGTTGCAACTGAACTGAAACCCGCTGAAGTGAGCCAGCCGTGTAATTATACTCGAAACCAGAACGTACTGACTGACTGAGTGACGGACTGACGGACGGGCTGAGTAAGTCCTGCAATTAGCAGCGCACATAACTCATCCGTCACGTGGCACCGACAACGGCTACTGGTGGTTCCCACCTGACTGAAGGTAAATGCAATTTGTGAAGTTGTTAAATTAATCTCTTTCTCTGTCGCTCAGTGCCTGTCAGAGCCAATTTCAAGCTCCACTTATTCGACTTACTCATCAGCCATTCCATCCCATCCCAACCCATCCAGCGAGCACTCGAATGTCTGCCACAATCACTGGCATTCTAATTAAACCGCAGCTAATCATTAATTAGACACATTGAATGTTTTTGCCGTTTCACTTAGTTTTTTTTTGTTTTCTGTTTTTTATAGGAAAGGTATTTGGTGTGAGGCGAAGGCGGAGGCCCATTTAAGTTTTGTAATCGCAACAACTTTCTAATGCCACAAAAGCCAACAACAAATGTCGCTTTTAATTATGTGCCTGGCTAGGATTCGGCAGGAGTACACTGCGCGAGAATGGTGACCGCTTAATTTGGGAATATCGGATATATTTAACTGGCGATCCACTTGTGGGTTTAGCTTTTCACTGCATCCAACTGAAATGAAGCTAATTTTGTTTACTGATTTCTCTCAGTGTGTGCGGCTCACATTTAGCACCTCAAGGCACGCCACCGGCACCGCCACTGGCCACACCCAAGGGCAGCCAAGGAGGGTTTTACTGTAGGTTCTAGGCGGCAGGAGGTGCTGCTGCTGCTGCTGCTGCTGCTGGGTGTGCTCAAGGCTGGAGCCAAATGGCTCACCAAATGGTTAGCCGCACAACATCGACGGACCGACGGACCGACCGACCGACCGCACAGCGCCGAACCAAACCAAACCAAACCGAATTGACGTGCGCTGATCGACAGGATGTCTGCCAGTGGGTGGGGAGGGGTGACTTATTTATAAAACGACCTTCGGGCAAATCAAATGCAAAACTTTTATGCGGCCAGCGACACGCGTTCGCGTCCGCATTCGCCTGCTCATTAAAGGTCAAAGCCGATTTGTCTGCTCTAGGTGTGTTCGTCCCTCGGTCCTTGGCGGTTGTATAGAATTGCGACACCCACACACCACCCCACACTAACACAAACAAATACTTGGAATCCCATATACAGCATATACTTTTTTTTTTGTGGCTGGAAAGAAGCTTTTTGAATTGTTTGCCCCCCTGCCACCATGCTGTGCGGCTCAATAAACATAATTAGCATTTTGGCACTTTACGTGGCTCAGCCACTAATGAATGACTAGTCGAGAAAGAATCAGGCAGAAACAGGGGCCCCACAAAAGAGGCAAAGCGGCAGAGGATGGGGGCGGATAGGGAGGAAGTGGCAGCAACTTCAATTGGTCTTATTTCATATGCAAACTGTGGCAAAGAAGTTGATTAAAAATTCAGGAGCAGCTCAACTATTTGACAGTTAGGGCTCAGCGCCATCTGTGGGGCAAATAAATAACACGGTTAACTGTGCAAAGGCCACACACACAGCAGCAACACAAATAAACAAAAACAGAGTGAGAGTGAGAGAGATGTATACAAGTGTCACTCGTGTGTAGCGCACTCAAAAGCCAGCACTTGGCAATTGCCATGTTAGCACGCACGCATACCGTAACAGGCAGGCGGCAAAAGGGCTACTCACACACTGACACACACTGACACACACACCACACACATATGACAGAGTGTCACACATGGCGTATACGTGTTGCCTGGTCGAAAGTGCCACTGCCAGCCTCGTCTGTGGGGGCCTCTGCGCCGCAGAGTGTAATTAAATATTTTACAGGCAATCTACATTCTTGAGATAAACTCAACTTTATAAAATGTGACAGAGAGAGAGGGAGAGGGCGAGCGAGCGAGCAGCAGCAACCACAAGGGGGAAATGTTCTCAAAACACCAACAACAGAAAAATGGAAATGGAAAATGCTAAACAAGTGTGGAACATACAGGGAAGCCAACGAAGACAGAATGCTCTTCAAAGAAGTTTGATGTCAAGGTGTAAGACTACTTAATAATTATAATATGGCAATAGTTGTAGTCATACTTGTATACTCATATATTCTATGATAAATTCTAGCATAAGCGATGCAGCCACTTATACAGTTTATTGTTTAAATTTTAGATTCCAACTTCAAGTAGATTTTTTATTTACTTTAATGTTCCATCAAGCAACAAATATTGCAAAAATGCCTGACAAAATCAGAGAGCTCTGTTCTATGTCAGGATCAGGGTTAAAAAGGATAACATCATAAGATACCGGATTAATGTTTGCACCACACACACACACTTTTCACCCGCCCTCTAAGGGAAATTCCGCTGAGGCTGCAGCATTTCGAGGGCTCGTCCTGGACCCATGCCCATACACCCTACGTACATACGATTTTTGGGGGGCATAAGTCGCTGTGGCCGTTGTGGAATTTAGATTAGTGTCATTTAACTTTTTAGATTTACAAATGTTGCATGAAAAGATAATCGGCTTGCCCTTGTTCGCCCAGCAGCCACAGACATGGAATACGCACAGGGACAGAGACAGAGACAGAGACATAGTCATGGGCAGTTTTGTGGTTCTTGGGTGCTGTCCACATCCCCAGTCTCTGCCACGCTTGCCTCTGTCTGCGTTTGAGTTGCGGCATTGTAACAGGTTTTGAGGCATGCTTTGGGTTTTGTGGCTGCCCAGGCCACGCCAGGCCAGGCCAGACCAGGACTGGCCGAAACCGGAGCTGGCATTGGCCTCGCTCTCCATATCATATCTCTGTCTGTGTGGACCTGAACGCGTGTCGGTAATTGCGCTCTGAGGCTGTAATTTGCGAATTGAAACTGTCAGCAGGAAAATGTCGTGCGTGTGTTTGGATTTAATAAGCAAATTTTAATACTGGAATGCCAAAGATTGATGGCCGAAACGACAGCGCAATCCTCCCCTACAGCAACAGCTGTAGATGGATTTCATCTGCTTACCATCGTTTTTATTGGACTTTCATTGACAATCAACTGGGAATTTAATTTGTTAGGCATTTTCCGTCTGCCGAGGCCTGCGAGCGTCTAAGGGTTAGGGGTAGAACAGAACAGCTAATCATTTTCCCCTTTGCAAATTTAATTAAAACTGCATTTGCATTGGAATGGCTGCGTTGGTCTTTAATGCTCTTAATTAATAAGTTATGTCTCCTCCATTCCCTGCTGTACAGCAAAGGGGCAAGGGTAAAGTGGGGATAAAACTGCTTTTTAATTGCCTGACATAAAGGGTTATGTTAGGTGAGGGCCACCAGCTGGTCTGGCACGAGAGGAGGGCCCAGGGAGAAATGACCACTTGAGTTGGCCTAATTGGCCGGCCAAGTGTTGGCTATTTTCGGCAAGAAAGAAAGAAGCTGCAAGGCCTGAATGTAAGCCAAAGTAGGACCACAAATGGAACCACAAGTGCCACAAGCACCGGACTTATTTAGTTTGGCTTAAATAGGGGTAGTGTTATGGGAGGAGGAGCGACTACCAGCAGAGAACTGTTGTACTGCCTTAAAGCTGCACAGGCTTACGGGCTTCTTTTACAGTCTCTTCATCCGACTCTGTGTTATCCATCAACAGTAGGGAGGAAGGCGTGGCAGTAGCGAGACCTATCTGCAATGTTTCATCAAAAAAAAAAAAAAAAACACAAGCCAAGAGAAACTCAAAATGTGGCCATGCGTGCGCAAAAAATCCATCCATCCAGCCATCCACTTGCAGTGGGAAATGTGGGGGCATTAGAAAGGGTTACTCCCAGCTTTGGGCATTTTGCTGACGGCCGCGTGGCATATTCACACACACACACATACACATGCACACACGGAGGTACAAAAGCAGCGGAAACGGAAATGTAAGAGCGTGTTTGAACAGAAGTCCATAATTCTGCATTAGCAACAGCAGCAACAGTCAGAAAAGCAGCAACAAACATCGACATCGACATCGACGGATAACAGACAGCAGTTCAGTCACATGTGAGTGCACGTGATAAGAATAAATGTACAGGTGAAAACACACACGGGTAATACTCGTATATGGATGTGCAAAATGTAATTTCAAATTCACTCATCAAATGAATACTTGAAATTAAGAGAGGAAAATTTTTAAATAGTTTGCTTATCCTACGTTCTTTTTGCAGCAAGTATTTAATACATTTAGTTCGAAATTAATACACGAAAAGATAATTAGGGGAAATCATTGAAACGAATACCTATGAACTTTGAAATTGAGCAGGCAAAAATGGCAAGGAAGCCAAGAGAAATAATTAGTGAAAGATTTGCATAATTTCAGTGGAAAAATGTATCATAATTTGATATTCACTAAGCAGCAGATTAGGCAGGATGAGAGAGCAAGAAGAGTTTATTTATAATTTTATACATTGATTTCCTGGAATTCTTCAAAATCACATTTGTTTGAGGGAAAAAAGAGATTAAATTTCAATAATAATTACAATGAATTAGCTGTCTATTTATATGCAAACATTTGGATAAAGAAATGTAACTTAAAAGGGAGAGAGAGCGAGAGCTTCTTTTGCTGTTAGCTCAAAGTTTCCCCCGTGCGAAGTAGGAGACCCAAATCATTGACCTTGGCAAGTCTTATCGTCTTTCACTTCTGCTACCAACCGTGTTTGGTCCCACTCCTGTCGTCTCTTGCCATAAGTATAATTAGTTTTGCACTAACTGGGGCGTAAAACTAAACTCAGACACAACACACAACGCCCCCAGATCGAAGCCGAAGCCGAGGCCCTTGCCTCGACCAACACAAAATCATTAAAAATATTTGCCTGCACGCGCTGAGCCGCCTCGTCATCCAATCAACCATCGACATCGCCACCGACAACACAGTTCATCCCCAGCTCCACTCCTTTCCCTGGCCTCCTGGCTCTATCACCAGGCAAAGGGAGAGCAAAAAAAGAACCCAATTTGGGGCATAAAAATTGTTGCTTACTTGGCAAAGATGTTTATCACACCGTCGGGTGGCGGTGGCTGGATAAAAAAAATAGAGGGGCAGAACTGGCAGAAGATTCCAGGGCAACCACTGCACAGTGGTCCAGGAGAAGAAGCGAGCATGGGATTTAAAATATATTCAGATAATCGAACGAAAAGCGAAAGAGTAACCCACAAATGCACAAAAGGGAAAAATACTTCAGATAAAAGAGTACTTGAGGAAGATAAAAGACAAGTCCATTGTCCACGAAAGAGTACGGATTGATTGGGATACGATTTGTGGGGTGCTCAATGAGCTAAGCGCATCAGGAGGATATAATCTGCTTTCTGCTCAGCTTTCTCCATTGCAAAGAAATGTATGCCCACTTTTTGGTAAATCTAAAACCACTGTGCTGTGGCCACTGCGGTGGGCAATGTAAATATTTTGCCATTTGGGCTTTCTCTTGGATTAGTTTCATTTATTTCATCATTTGCGCGTCGCACTAAACGCATGCAGCGCCTTATCCCGTGTCCTGTCTTCCAGAGCATTGGGTGGCTGGTTCGGTGGCTGTTGGATGTGGTGGTGGTGGTGCAGGGCCAGTGGCACTGGCTGCGGCTTCGCCAGTGGGGGGATAAGAATTTAATCAGGCCGCTGGGGACTGTAAAGCGCCACCGCCTGCTGCTGTTGCCAAAACAGAAATGTAGGCCCTGCCCACAGAAAACCAGCAGCAAAAAACAAAGAGAACACACACACAAATTTCCCTGAGCGTTATGCTGGAAATGTTCCTCCCAAAATGATGACGATGGCGATGGCGATGACGAGGTCCGCCTGCCCAAAAGGAGGCGTCTAGTAATGTAGTGGAGTTGGCCTCGTTGCTATTTGATTTCCTTGGGCTCTTTCTTTTTTCGCTTTTATTATACGTTACAAGTGTGTGAAGTTGTAATTTAAGTGTGTGGGGAGGGGCACTGACACGCCCACCCAGCAGCGGCATTTTGCTCCCATTAAATGGCGCCTTCAGGACACGGCTGGAGGGTGCATTGATTTTTTTTTCTTTCACTTAATTCATTTTTTTATTTTTTCTTTTGGCATGCCTTTAAAGCACATTCCTGCTATCCACGGAAATCATTTTCAGTTTCAGTTTCATTTTGATTCCATGGGGCTTAGCCGTCCAGGCGGTCAACAGAGAGAGAGAACGACAGAGAGACATCCCATCGCATCCCGTCTCCAGCTGACACTGACGAGTGTCAGCCACATGTCCCCGACATAGCCAGGCGATTGACTTGTCTTTAAGCGTGGACACAGCTGGACACCGATTGGGAGGGTCGTCGGAAGTTGAGCGAGAGCAGAGCTTATTGGCTGCTGCTGACGGACCACACGTGTGGTGTGCATGGCCCAACTCCTCCTCCAACTGGCCGGTTAGTTGTTGGTCGAAAGTTTTTTAGTTCAGTTTAAGTGCAGCATTTTTTCCGCAGAATCAGAGCTGGTGACTTTAAGGTATCATCATCCCTACTGCAGTCAAAATATTCGCTTTGAAAATATCATATCTTCTTCCTCGCTTGCGATTACTCCTTTAAGATCGGATATGTTATCTATTGATAGCTCGCAGAAATTAGCTAAAGGTCGAACTCGTAGAAATGTGCAATTTTTGCTAAAAATAGCAAATAGCTTTGAAACTGAGTTCTGAACTGAATTAAAGCCATAGTAATTGTTTGCAACTAGTTGCACCCAGCTCCACTGTAACACAAAGCCTCTTATGCAATTTGAGTACAAAGAAGCTCGAGTCTCGTAATGGTTGCCATATTGCGCTCAACTTTTTTCATAATAATGCACGGAGAAGGCTTCATCTAGCTTTAGAATGTTTGCAAATGCAATTTCGCAATGTTGGAACGATTGAATAATAGAAGCAGCAACATGTATCCCCTGTGCTGGCAATAGGTTAAAGAACTTTGACTAAAAATTTTACCTATTTATTCTGTAGTATTTTTCTGTAGTATTTTTTACCTGTACCAGAGACTATTTATGTCTTTGCTATTATAATGGAAGTACATTTTACACAGGAAATATATATTTATAGTTTACATACTCTTTCATTTAGCTTAATAAGGGAAGTGTGCATGGGTCTTTCTGTCGCGTTGCAGTAGCTGAGATGGCGGCTTTAAGCCAGGTAAGTCAGTCGGACCCGTTGGCTGCGGACGGTGGAGGTGGAGTGGACAATTATTTTTAGCCCATTGTGTGTTTTTGCCTCGACGCGGGCCTATTCTGGGCCAACTGTCTGGGTCTGGGTGGGCATCGTTCGGTGGTTGGGCTCCTGGACTCTTTGCTTTGCCAATCAATATTTCACATACTCCAAATCGATACGACTCGAAGCAGTACACGAGGCGTATGATTGATCCAATTGATAGCCAAGATTGATGGCTCAATCTCAGTGTGGGCTCCTCTGAGCGACCAATAAATTTCATTTGCAACTTACATGAACGACGGCACTGTGCTCAGGCACTGCAGCAACAGTTGACAGGCCGCACCGCATCAAGTTCAGACCTGAACTTCGAGCTGCAACCGCAACCGGAAACGGAAATGGCAACTTTTTTCTCTGTTATCACGAAGAGTTTTTGTTGATTGTCGAATTTGGGGAAAACACTATGGAAACACTGGCTAACTGGCTAGCTGGACTTCCGTTGGAACACGGTTCACTGTCGAACCACAACCACATCCACATCCACCAGCGAGCGAGCGAGCGAGCGAACGACGAGAACGCGACTTGGCAGTCCAAAGGACGAGCGTGGACTGTGACAGTGCGCTGGATGTCAGTGTCTATTATGGGGGGCCAGAGCCAGCCTGCGGAGCAGCAAGCACCAGCCAGCAGCAAGCAGCAACTGTTGGTCGTGCGAATGTCGTACACGGTTAGTCGTTACGATATTCGTGGCTGCTCGGATAAAACGACTCGACTTCGGCCCTGTCCTGAAAGCCTTCTTCTGTGCTGGTGCTGGTGCTGCTGCTGGTGCTGCTGGTGCTGGTGCAGGTACTGCTACTGGTACTGCTTGTGTTTGTGTGTTTGGGTGTTGTGCAATGGACATGTCGTCGGCAGCTGTTTAACTATTTTTCGGTTAGTTTTTCGCGCTGCGCTTTGCTTTTCAATGACAAATTGTTGCATCTGCAGGAAGCGTTTCTCACTCTCACCGCCTCGCTGCTCGCCCTCTTTTTGTTCAGCTCTTTCGTCTTGGTGAAAGCACGTCAGGGACTTGCTTGTGTTTTCTATGTCCTTTTGAATCAATATTTCACTTACAGCTCTACACTTCCCTGCACCCACGGTTTTTAGCACAAAATTGTTTCCTATTTTGCTGTTTTCATAACGTATTTTGTGTGTACGTTGGAGCGCCTAAACATTCATATGGAGCATTTTTGATTGTTGGCCTGTCGAACCTTTTGCCAGGCATTTTTTTTTTGCATGCATGAAGAGGTCTGAGGGAAGGTGTAACATTTAAATTTATTGCACAACATCCAGCATTACTCGCGAATAGCAACAATAAGAGGAGACGAGCCGAGCCGAGCAGAGCAGAGCAGATACTGATAGCGCAAAGTTTAATGGGAAATGTAAATGTTACGCCATTGAATGACATACGACAATAAAATGGAATGAAACAGAAACAATAAACCGATGGCTGCCATGCCCAGCCTGTACTGGTACAGGTACAGGTTGTTGTACCCACTCCCACAGCAGGGCTGCTGCTCCACCGCCACCTCAACCTATTTCTCTAGTCTCTACTCGCGTTTTTTTTTGCTCTTTATTTGCTTTTATTTTTCTGCGGCTGTGGCCATAATTTACAATAAAAACACAACCCAGATAGGTGGGGGAAGGAGAGAATGAGAACGAGAGCGGGTGAGATAGAGAAATGTGAAGCTGAAAATGAAAGAGTCTGACAATGTGGCATGGAGGCTGCTGGGCTGCCGTTTGCATTCGATGCGAATGTAATGGATGAATGAAGAGAGAGGAGGAGAGCAGAGAGAGAGAGCACAGTGCACAGAAGGGGGTAACGGAGACGGGCGTGGAGGGATAGCGTTACCGTTAGTCGTCTAAAAAGCGACGACGAAACCATCGAAATCGCGCCATGCAGTTAGACTTCAGAGTCAGATATTGTATTTCATGGCGTCTCGCTCGATATGTCACGGCGTGTATGTCTGTGTGTGTTTGTGTGTGTGTTTGTGTCAGCATCTCTTTCTCTCTCTCACTCTCCCTATGCATATGTGTGTGTGTGTGTGTGCCATAATTCAATTTCAGAGTAAGCCCATCTCTACATCCACCCATTCCCATTCCCATCCCCATCCCCCAACCTATCTCCCCCTAGCTTGCGCCATGCATATAAGGCATTGATCTGGCCCTTGTAAAGCGCGTTATGTTTTATGCGAACGGCTGAAAAGTTTAACGAGGCATAAACAAACACGGCCCAGGACGAGGGCTATTGTCGTTTGCCGGAATGAATGAATGTCCCATATGATATATGGGCAGCGATAGACAGCCGACATTACGGGTCACGGAAATCCCCTCAGGCAAAGGTAAACTGCTGAACAAGATGGCAGCTAGCGAGATTTTCGTTATACCTTATGAATTGCTTTGTGTCATCTTAGGTTCACTCCAAATCGTTCAAGCCATCTGCTAGTCATAAGCCATCTCTTCCTGAAATCTGAATCCCTTTAAAGTTTGTGAATGAATTGGTGCGGGGGGGATAATTTCATGGGGGATAATTTTTAAAATTGTTAAGTCTTTGTTTTCGAATAAATCTGCTTCTAGTTTTTATTTGGTTGCAATAATTACTTCCCAAAAAAATTCAAAGAAATGATTTTGATTGCAATTCAAGCAGCCTGCTGTTGAGCCTTACCCGCTGCTGATGCTGGTGCTGCTCTGTTGCTGTCCCAGAGCTGAGAGGAGCATGCTCAAATTGGCTTATCCATAACCCAATTAGCCGTGCAGATAACGCTGTGTCACGGCCACATCCTCTTTACATAAACCATATGTTTCGTCACATGCAATTTCCAAAGCAATTAGCCCATGCACTCCACCTGGCTGATGGCTGATGGCTGATGCAACATCCTTCGTACAGAATCAACGGTGCACCACCACCAACACCACCACCACCCTGCTTCTAGCCAGCGTTGCCGTTGCCGCCTGCAGCCTGTTGCTAGCTCATATGAATGTGCCCCGAGTAACTCTGAGTGTGTGTTTGTGTGTGTTTGTGTTAGAGTGTTTTCCGTGTGTGTGTCTATGCCTGTTCCAACGAATTGAATTTGTCGCGCATCGAACAAACTTGGGCAATTCCATCAACATGCCTCCATTTCCCTGCCCTGCTGCTCTCGGCCATGAACCTGACCATCGACCAACTGCCATTGGGATCTGACTGCAGCATTTGTCGCTGCTACTCGTACATGAGTTCTGGCTAGCGCTGTTTTTCGTTCTGCTACTGCTAATTGAATTGGCTTGGTTGTCGCCCGATTTAAGGCTGGAGGACAACAGAACCTTCGCAGAGTCAAAAATTACGCATACGCCCGGTATGGTGAGCATTAAGCCGTTACGGCTAATGAAGCGGCAGCTTCTCCTGCCGGCTGACTGGGGGCAATTACAGCGATGATGGCATCGTTTCGCTTGCCATTGTTTCGCTACTCAATTGAATTACATTGAAAAGCTCGTTTGGCTCGTTAGTCGAACGCGTTTGAACCGATAAACATGTTCAGCAACTTAAAATGCAATCAACGGGAGTTTCTCCCCGCTGCAAAGTGAGCAAATAAAGTTAATCTCGATTAAATTGTTCCATATTGAAGCCAAGAACTGGCACACATCTCCCTTCGACATATATGCATACATCTATGTGTATGTATATCCCCGCGAATTGCTACAATTTGAGGCACTTAAGCGGAAAATAATCTGATGGACGTGTACGGCCTGCAACGTTACCAACGCGAAGGGTAAAAAACCAGCCAAGAGTTATTCCCTCTATCACCTAGAAGAGACCAAGCTGTGCTCGTCCCCTCTATATTTTGTATACTCTTCCTCAGGAGGGGACTATGATATTAACCACAAGTTTGATATGCAGCAAGGAAAGGGATATCACAACCATCGCACTGTGTAGTTATTAACTCAGAGCTAAGGATACCTCGCTGAAAGTTTACTGCTTCAGCAATCACTGCATTGCGAGGGTATACAAGTCTTCGCCTATCCCAAAGAAAAAACAATTTCTATTTTGGTATTTTTGTACATTTTTTAATTGGTGTTCTGTGCTGATTGGTTTTCCATCAGCTTGCTGGGATTAAGTTGAGCGTTTTCAATTTGCGGAAATAAAAATAACAAAAGCAAGAGGCAGAGCGCAAAGTTGGACGGGACTGTCAGTTCCACTGCACGGACAATCTCAATTGAATGCCAATTTGATTTTATTGGCATGCAGCAACTTGTTGGGTCCTGTGTCTGTGGCTGTGGCTGTGCCTGCGCCTGTCAATGCAGCGGCCAGACATAATATTTCAGCTGACCAAGCAAGGAAGAGGCTCTGCGGGGGAGCAGCCGCTGCCCGGCACAAGGCACCGCGGGGTAGCTGGAAGCCAAATCAGGGCCGCTTTTTCCTCTTTGGAATTTCTCTCAAGCATTTTTGGCTTTCTCGTCGTTTTGGTTATGCCCAACGACGCTTGCGGCACGTACTCGGCGTTTTGTGGGGCAACGTTGTAAGGGAGCGTGGAAAGCATGAATCATCATGTTGAAAATATAATTAAAGTTTTTGACAGTTATTTTGTGAGCCAGCAATGAATGATTGTCACTTCTATGAGTGCGTGATAAATGATGTTGGATTTAAAAGCACGAAATAAAATGTGTAAGGGGAATCCTGCGAATTCAGTTAGGACCACCATTGAATGAATTCCATCATTAAACGATGATTATGATAATCATTTGGCAAAATGGACAACCACCGAAAAATACGACAGAAATGATTTACCCACAATATTGCGAATCCCCTTGAAATTTGTGTCCATCAATTTCAAATTGCACATCCCACGTATAAACGAATGAAAATTATTTTGCATTTGTCCAGTGCCCAATGCTCAGTGCGGAGTGCGGAGTGTCGAGTGCGGCTGTGGTCACGTTAAAATGAGTGTGGCACATCACGAAATTACTGAAATACATACATTTTCCATGCGCTGCATTTACGCGCATGTTTTTCCGTCCAATTTAAAGATACACTAGATTCCATTTAAGCCAGTGTCGCTCCTAATTTAGCCCGATGACTGATGGAGAGCAAGCCCGCTCTTTCACTGCCACTGAGCCAAGGCCAGCTATGTATTTGGGCTCGTGCACCTTTCATTTCAGTTGCAGTTGCAGTTGAAATCTCTTTGAAATTATACAAGTCAGACGGGTAATTAGAACTGGCAGACACACCCCCCCACACACACACCCACACGATTCTTCTCGAATGGCTTCTGTCCTGGCCAGGGTTTGCAGTTAATTGCTTGCCGTTACTTGGCAACGTCGGTGCAACAGAGACTGCAGCAGCAGCAGCTGTGATAAGTGCAACCAACGGATTGAACACAAATCCCCAGCATCCACTTTACGACTCACTCACGGACCCAAAGAGTTTTGCGACAGGTAAAACTTTAAAAGCAAACTCTGTCCACAAAAAAAAGTTCATGCAGGCCGTGCAACACGCTAACAATTTTCCTACTCTCGAAAGGCAGCAAAGTGAAGTGGTTTCTAAATGGATTTTGGACGCCACAAAAATAATTGAATTATTTACCGAAAACAGCAACATTTTTGGTCCAATGTGTAACAGATAATTTCATTAAAACAGTCCGCACAGAGGCTTCCGCTTCAGTGTCTAACACTGACATACACTGCGTATGCGCATTGAGTGGATTTACCTGGACTTTGGCAGTCCTTTTGTGGATATTGCGGGTGTTTCGGATGTGTTTGCACGTTTTTAATGTGCAGTGCCTAGACCTACTCGCCCAGACAAGGCCTCTCTACAAGGAAATCCTTTTACACCATATTGAGTTTTGTTGTTGCCGTTGCCGTTGCCGTTGCCGCCGCCACTGCCGTTGCTTGTGGCATTCTCATTAGACATTAGGACACAGTTAAAGCAAGCAGAAGTATGTTTATGATTTCAACACGTTGCGGCTACAATTCATTTTAAATATTTATGCCTAACGATGGCAACAGATTGAAGTCAAGTGTCAATATACCCACAAAGTTTGCATCTCCTTTGAACTGAATTAGTAATATATTTTTTACACAGAGGGGGAACTCTTTTCAGAGCAGTTAAAAAAGGGAAATTACAAAGTTTCCAAAAAACCGTTAAGACATACTTAAAGCTGCTGCTTCGATTTTGGATAAAAAAAAGATTCCCTCCCCAATTGGCAGGGTTTAGTTTGCCATTCCTGAAACAATTAGCAGCCGAATGTGGGCCAAGCAAAGTGTCAAGCAGGAAAAAACATCGAATTGGACTAACGAAGCGAAATGGAAACTCAAATGGAAATGGAAACACTACAAGCAACAACTGTGTATGCGAACACAGCCAACTAAAAACGAAACTTGTGTTTTGCATTTGGTTTTCTTTTTTTGTTTGTCTCTCTCTTTCATGTTTGACCCACACAAACCGCACAGACCCCCAGAGGGCAAATCACAGGAAAGGGAATCGAATAGTCGAGCATTACACCTATGGAATACTCGATAATCAATTATGGCTCCTGTCTCGTAAATAGCCAAAGGAAAGCTAAAAATAATTCCACCAGCAATAATTCACTTCAAAATTCTGCTACAGGAAAATCCCAAACCTCGTTATGTGCCAGTACAGGGTATGCCAACTGTTGACAACACGAACTCTGAAGTTTTTCGTTGATAATAATAATGATTCCAATGGGCCAATGTGGGCGTGTCACGAGTGTCGGCGCTGCGGTCAGTGGCATGGCATGGAGCATGTTTCTGTGCGTATGCACTACGCGGACAAGTGGCCAGCTAAGGCTGCCCGTGGGCATACAAAGCATTTGTCGCTTCGGCGATTCAATTAATGCGACAACTGAAAACAAAGCGAGACAACAGAGCAGCTGAACAAAGAGCAAAGTGAACAAATCAGGGAGTTAAGGACTCGCCTCCTCTCACGTTCAATTGGCAATTACATTTTAATGAGAGAAGGAAGCTTCAGCGGCCATCCAAAACCTTGTCGATACATATGCAAATTTGTTTGGGGTCTGGTTCTGGGGGATGGTGGACATACACACACACCCACTCACACACACACACACACATACCTCGTGCACTTAAAGCGTACAAAGGTCGCTTTAAAGCTGGCCTCCTTTAGGCCTCCCCCCACTCACTACGAGTATCTATGATTACTTTGTCTGTGTCCGCCTTTGTATGCAAATTTCACAGTCAGCGTTATTAATTTTGCGCCCAGTTTGCTGTACTGGCTTCTGTATCCCCTATTGAACGGCCGCCGACACATCAAAGCGCGCCGGCTGACAAAAGCACACTCGCCTTTCTCTTGTTCTTGCAAATATGCGTGTGCGCTTAAAAAATAAATACATACTTATACTCGCATAATGTACCCAATACAACAGAAAATATAAACTGAAACGGATGCTGAGACAAATAAATGTTAAAGGGACCGGCCCGGCGCTTTCAATTGGAAAAAAGGAAGGCCAGTTTTGAGTTTTGCTCAGTGCCCAAAGCCAGGGAGGCTGGCCCTGGCCAAGAGCGGACACTCCTTTCGCCAGAGAGGGACAGGAACAGGGCACTGCGACGACAGTGTGACAATGTTTGTATGCTTAAGCAGACATAGGCTCCGGCTCCGGCTCCGGCTCTAGCTTTGGCTCTGCCTCCGCCTCTTCTCTGCGCTGCGCTCTCCCCGTTGAAAGTCTCATAAAGTGGACGGACATTCGCTTTGATTTGCTGTTGCTGTTGCTGTTGTTTGTGTGGGGTTTTTTCTTTTGCCAGTCAAATCCACACTAACGACTTGCCAGTTGATGTCATACGTGCGGTGCGGTGCGGTGCGAGGGGGTGGGGTACGGGTACGGTTGGCTGCGAGGACAACGACACCGTGTGGCAGCATCAGTACTTGTATCATCCTCATCATCATCGTCACCGTGGACTGTTTGCCCTGTCCTTTGACACGGTAGGCAGCGTCACATTTAAAATCAATTTCACGGCCTGTGCCGGATAGGACACACACACAGGGGCACGTGCCACAAGCCTGTCCCCTGTCAACCACAAATGCAAATATAAACATATGCGGGGCTCACAAAAAAGAAATACCTTTCAGGCTGTAAATACTTCCCTCCTTTGGGAGGGTAAATCCACTTTTCCTATGTGCTTGACTAGCTCCAAAGCGATATCCTTTTGTGCGGAGGTATTTTCATTCATAAAAAGGATATTCTGATCCCCTAAATCCCCCATATTTAAATACAATCAAGAATTTACATACTTTAATTCGAGCTGGGAACACAAGCTGACTGACTGCAGAGCATTCCGTATTCGAACTCATTCTGTAACTCTTCACCATATTTATTTATTTTCATTTCATAAGCCTTTGGCTCTCGAATGTGCGTCTGAGAGCCACCAGGGAAGGTCATTACTGATAAGTCAGCCAATAAAGTCAGTTGGCCACTCCACAGTATTCAGTATACGCCCCGTTCCCCGTGTCCGGTGCACGCTGCAGTGTGTGGCCAGAGCAATGCACTCCCAGTGCTGGAGCTTCCGGGAAGACTCGCGTGGGCAGGATACGAGATTCTGTTGGAAAAAGTACAATTAAACATCTGATCTGGGAGATGGCGGATTGCTTTAACTTATTATGCAATCTCAGGGCAGGTGTTCGAGCACAGTGCCTTCTCATTCCTGAGAGCAATAAAAGTTTGCAGCCTGGCCGTGGCATGCGGAATAATTCATTCGACATTTAAGTGTCTGCCGACACGTGCAATGTAAAAGTTTTACGCGCCTACAAACACACACACACACACACCAGCACCAGCAACGGCACCAACCTGCTTGCATTATGTAATTCCGCATAAAGCGTTGAAGAGAAGCGTTGCCAGAAGACGCTGTCAAAGGCAGTGCCCAATGAGGGGTGAAGTAAAGCTCTTTGGCGGATGGCAGATGACAAATTGGTCGCGTTTCATTTGCCGCTGCATATGTACATTCGAGCCAATGAATCTGCATATGTCTGAAGCGCTCTCTGATGGCCAAAAGCAATCGATTTTCCTCTCCTTTTTTTTTTTTTGGCAAGCGAAAGTGATTTCCTGCCCATTGCCGCCAAACTTCATCAAGGCAACATCTCTTATCAGCGGAGGCAGGGGCAGGGAGTGGCTGCATGCCTCGAATATCTTCCGGTTCCGCAGTTTTTGATGTCTTCCTCTCACTGACGGAGGTGGAGGAAGTTGGAAAGTGGTGATGAGAGGAGAGGAGAGCCTGGAGTGTAGCCTGCGAAAAATAATAAGCAAGAAGCCGGCGTAAGTGTTGCACGGTCGTCCCCTTTTTGATGCCACAACCAAAAATTCAAGAAAAATCAATTGCAAATGGATACAGACCCTTGGTATACATGCCTTGCTGCATATTAGATATATATATGCATATGATCCCTCTACATACATATATTCAGCTCAACTATGAATGCGAATTCCATTCAAACCCCGCGGGATTTGGCACGTGCTGCCCCAACCATTGGAGCAGCCACCAAAAAGTTGGGCCCAAGCTAGATCCGGCACAGGGGCAGGTCGTAAAAATATACTATTTAGGTCCCATTACAGCAGAATACACAGAAAGACTCGTGTGCCAAGAGGGTCAGCAGAAACCGTTTAAAACGCATTTAAAACGTGTGAAAAGGGGCACATTTGGAGCTGCATACTTTCAGGAGCTTAGGGAAAAATTGAAAATCAAATGAAAGTTTCCTAGCGTCGCAGGCTCAACATTCTTTCAATGGAAGATTGGGTTTCATGTACTGTTGATCCCATAAGAACTGCAGAATTATTTTTCTTGACACACACACAGGTGGGGGGGGCTGTGTGGGGTCGGCATAGCGATAGAGCGCGTGACAACAACAAAGGAGCCAGCCAGCTAACACAACAAGAAAACCGAACAATTGCTGTCTAAATTCATTGTGTGCGCCTTTGTATGATTCGATGTTGGTGTGTGGCAGGGGCTTAAAGGGGAAAGGATCACTTGGAGACCAACACACACACACACACACACACAGATGCATGTGTATCGCATTCGTGTCAATGGAAATGTCTATGAGTGTACAATTTACATTGATGCCGCATTGTGGCATTGTCTGCTGAATACTACCTACATCTACTCGTTTTCCCAGAGCTATATGCGGAAATATTGTTTATGTGTCTCTCGGTCGGTCCCTCTCTGTCTCTCTCTCTCTCTCTCTCTGTGTCTGTCTCTGTCTGTCTCTTTTGCTGCCTGCCGACAAACACAAACAGATGTAAGTTGATTGTGTGCAGTCAAACACCACACCTCACCTCACTTCACTTTACCCACGACGACTGAGATGGTGTGGGGAGTGGAGTGTGGCTGGAAGGGTGCGCGTTGTTGATGTGTGATGGGTTTGTCATTTGATACAGTTTATTATTGCCAGACGATTGAATGACTAACCAGATGATGCATTCGTGCAGATGATGCATTGCAGGATGAGGCATTGCAGTTGTCACAGTTGCATGCCCCATTATTAAACAAGCCCCAATCAAGTTTAACAGTTTCTACACAGCTAGCCCAAAATACAAGCCTCAATTAATGCGAATTGGCAAATAAACCAAATAATATTTTTCGTAATATTTTTAACTTCAAACCGCAATTATTTGGTCTGGTTGGGTGCCGTGTATGAACCTAATAGTCAACCAGACTTGATGGGGAGCACCGCCTGAAGTGTAGACATACATTGGTGCAGCACTGGTCGTCGTCGGTGCAAGCCTTTCCGTTGGCACGACATTGCACATGCACTTGCGGATCATCCTCATCCTGCCAACGAAATACATACAGATCATTGGGTAACGTTTAAAATAACATACCACCGATGTAATTACCTCTCGGGTCAGATTTTTGGTGAATGGCTTCGATCTGACCATGCTAGGTCCATCGGTGCGACTCCACGAATCTTTGAAGCGCAAATGTCTATTTCGAACGAGAGCATTGCTTGTGTTTTCCATAAGAATTATGCCCAGAACCAGGGCAAGACCCAGTAAAACGAGTGAGACGACGGAAGTCATGTTTAATGTTGAACTGATTGAACCATTCAGTCGGGCACCTTTATATACACCTCCATTCTGTTGTTCAACTAAACAAGACCAAATGCAACACAGCTTTCGGTTTTAATCACATTGTTTTCTATCTGTTTAGCACCAAAAACATATGCGGTTTTAATTACATGATTGAAAGAGGCGGTGACTGCTTCGCTAGCCGGCAGAATACAATGGGGAAGATGTTGTCTGTAATAGTTATAAATTCGACATCATTGAAGCAGCTACGTAATTCACGCTGCTCAGAAGACTGACTGTGAAGAATATCAACTGATGGAAGATCTAAAGGTTCAGTTCACAAATGACGCGGCTCGTACACTTCCATTTCAATGATTTCTCGTACAGAGCAACAACGCTGTTAAAACCCCCAGGTTACAGCAGCTTATATATATACATAAGTAGCTTATTTTGTTGAGCGTAATTGCCACTAAAGAACGTTTGTCTAAATATATAATTATACCATACAAAAAATAAAAACAAAAAAATGTGTGGCAAAGTTGAAGAAACGATAAAAGTGCTGGAAAACTTCCATTGTGGTTCGCTACATCTTCAGCTTACATATATCCATTCTATCGCCACGAATCAAAAATACTGTGAAAGGTGTACAATTCCATTTATAACCCTTTGCGTCCTAGTTCGGATTTTTTGGAAAATTCTACCTACTTAATACCAGCACCTTCTCTGCCACTGTCCTGCACTTATGGGGAGGCGTCACCGAATACTCGGCGGCGCCTTCTACGAGGACCTGGACAGTCTGGCAAACATACCTCTAGAGAGGCCTCTATATAGAGGCCTCGGGATGGTTCGCGAAACCTCCCTAGGCACCGGACATTATCCCGTGACGAGTGTGGGCATCACAATGTGCAGCCCTATAAACCTAACCTAACCTACTTAGTACATTAAAAAATTTGTATGTTTTCAATGTTCTTGCAGTTATTTATTTTTATTTAAAATACGAGTACTTTAACTAAGAGAATGATAGGAATTTTCTAATGCTGTGGACTTGCACTTCTTTGCCTCAGATAGACATTTTTTGTTGCAACAATGTTCGGCTACGCTGCAAGGCTTTCCAGACGATGAACAGTTTGCGTGATAGTCTAGGCGATCATCCTGTAAACGAAACGTTTGAACACTCATTATCATGTCGAACAATCTTAGAATAGTTTCACATTCGACTGCTACCTGTGTGAGATTTGTGAGCAATGGCATAGGATGATCAAAGACATACGGTCTCGTCTGGTTCACCTTCTGGGTACTGAGATTAGTGAGTGGAAGCCGCGCCGCTATATTGGGAAAAGACAAAATGCTCGAAGTTTCAATTAGCCTTAGACATAAGCCAAGGGCCAAGCCCAGTACCACGGGTGTAACTACTGAATTCATGTTGAAAGTTTGACTGATGAAACCACCCACTCGTGCACCTTTTTATACAACATGCTGTAGCTGTATCCTTGCAAAAGAGAATACTAATATCAATAATGGAGTTTCTAAAGCAAATTGTTTTCTTTATGTGTTTTTAGCGAAAAACATTTGCGGCTTAAATTACAAGACTGACTAGGGTTGCACTATGGGCATTAGCGGCAACAAAAGACAAACTATATGTAGATCCACCAGATGGCAGCAGCTGCATAGAGCAGATATTATTATTTTTCTATTTAGAATATTTTAAAGCTTAAAACGATAAAAAATAACCATAAGCCATTAAGTTGGGAATGCAAGTCTTTGTCTCAAACGCACATTTTTTGTTGCAACAATTCTCGGCTGCGTTGCAAGGCTTTCCATACGATGCACAGTTTGCATGATATTCTAGGCGATCTTCCTGCAAGCAAAACATTTGAATAAACGTTATCTTGGAAAAGTTCTTCCTTCGATGCCTACCTGTGTCAGATTTGTGAGTAATGGCATGAGCTCATAATAAATAAACGAACTCGTTGTAGTAGTAGTAGTGGAAGTGGAGTTCAATTCGGGAGTGGGAGTGGGAGTGGGCGTGGGTGTGGGCGTGGGAGTGGGAGTGCTGCTCCTAAGAACGGAAGCCGTGGTTGTGCTGTTGTGAACTTGCGCTCTACGAGATGAGTTTGTTCTCCTTGGCACAGAAAAATGGTTTGTTTTTTTAATAGGAATTAGTTCCATTCCAAACGGCAACAACAGTAGCACGAGTGTAGCGATAGAATTCATGTTGAAAGCTTCACTGATAGAAATCCCAGTCGTGCCCCTTTTTATACACCATTCGGTATCCTTACAAACCAAGACTGGAATCAACAATATGTTTATTTAGCGAAAAACATTTGCGACTTGAATTACAAGATGCGACTATCTCGCGAATAGTTGCTGACTAATTATGGTCCACAATGGTTGCACTATATGTACATATATTATAGGTATAGATGTAGAGCAGATAAATTTCTGCAGCTGTAATTGTTGCACACCCCAACAAAAGCAAGACTATAAAGTTTCTTATGCATTCATTATATGTATTGTATTTGTATATTTTTGAAGTTCTCGTATTAACTTAAATTTGGAGATTTATAAGTGCAGCGCTTGGAAAATTTGAGGCACATCTTTGTGCAACATTGCTCGGCCAGGTAGCACTCGAGGCCGACCCCCACACAGGCTTCGGAATATTCAATACGTTGTTCCTAGTAATAGACAGAGGGACGACGCTTAGTTCAATTGTTAACCAACATTCAATTCAATTTAATTCAATTCAATTCTTACTTGTGTCAAATTTTGGCTTAGTGGCATTAAAGTGATACGACGACCGGTGTATTTCATGTCAATGCCCAACTGCGCCGATATGTCCGAGTTCTTGACCAACGATGGCGTCTCCTGCTCATCCATCACGGCAGCACCGTTTGTGGCTTCAGTGTAGACTAGAACCAGAGCAACAGCCAGACCTAGTGCTAAGCGTGAGACGGTAGAGTTCATTTTGAATGTTTGAATAATTTCCAAGACTTTATATACTCGTAGATATCCATTGTGGTGGCTCTCAAAGACAAAAGCAGACACTCATGTGTTTTCTTACTGCAGCTGTTTCGAACGCCTATTTGTTTATCAAATTCATAAGTTTATTTTTCTATAATTTTTCTTTCTTTTTTTTATATTTTTTTTATTTTTCTTCAACGCATCGGTGTAGTCATATCCGTCTGGCTAACAGCTTCTATTATATGTATATGTATATATCATTCTTGAGCCATAAATATGGCTGCCCAAAGCTACTGAGGAATATCTGGGATTGCTGGGGCACCGCATTCCCTGGTAGACACCAGACATATCCTCGTACAGCATTGTTCAGCCAGTTCACACGCCTCTCCAAAAAGCTCGCAATTCCTCACCCATTCAATGCGTTTTTGCTATTAGTAAAAGGAGGAACGATCGATTCCTTAGCTGTAAGCTGTAATCCGTTATCTCTATCATACTTACACGTGTCATATTTTTGGACAGTGGCATCTGTCTTTGGGGTTTCCTATGCGCGAAAGCAAACTCCGCCAATCCGCCTACTTCCTTGATGACTGAAAGTGAATCCAGATCATCGAAAACGGGAACACCGCTCGTAGATCGAATGAGGATCAGTGCCAGAGGCAGGACCAGACCCATTAGCAACAGCAAACTGGTGGAATTCATGTCGATTGTTTTACTAATGAAACTGGCTCGTCCGGCTGCTTTATATATATAGCTCCAGTCCGGGTCTGTTCTGACCAAAATCAAAACCAGACCCAACAGCGGTTTCCAACATTCCCGATAGTGCAGGGGAAACATACCCTTTAAAGTGCAGATATGTTTAATCAGAATCAACCGTCAACACCGTTGTAGATTGGAGAGTTTTGGCACTATAAGAACTATTAGTCGGCAAAGTTGTCTAATGATTCTTCGCCAGATATTCCTCAGAGCTTAGAGGAACCAAAAAAAATTAATTAAAAGAACTCTATTCATGGTTTATATTTATTTATTATTTTATTTATTTTTTATTTATTATTTTATTTATGTTTAATTTATTATTTATTTATTATTTTATTTATGTTTTATTTATTATTTATTTATTTATCTCTTTGAAATGGGTTGACTTATTTTGCATTTATACCACATTGCCTAGATGACACCAGACACACTTTGGTGCAGCACTGTTCAGCCAATTTGCAAGCCGCTCCTAGTGGCTCACAGTTGTCGCTCCACTCAATACGCTCGTGCTATTAATAAGATTAATAAGATATATCATTACAAAATTTGTGAACGTAGTTTAACGTTCCATTCGATTCCTACAAGTGTCAAATTTTTGGACAATGGCATCTCTCTCTGGTTTCTTTGCCATTGAAAAAGCTTGCGGGCATTCATCCTGGTATGCGAATTTGCGCTGCTTGCTCCGAAGTGAGCCAGGGCCAGACTCAGTATCAAGAGAGCGACGACTGAATTCATGTTAAATGATTGACTGCTCAAACTATCTAGACTGGCTTCTTTATATACACTGCCATTCTGGAGCCAAAATACAGCAAAATCAGACACAACAGCAGGTTCCCAATCCACAGATGGCACACCCAGATGTCTGAGATATATGTACATAAGTTTTCTTAGCTGCATGCCGTATGTTTAAGTTCAATTTAGAGCTTTAAAATTTAATTTATTGTTTCCATTCTGGTTATTACGGTGGCCCAACATTTATTTGACTGGCCATTTAAAACAGCTGACTGGGGAAAAATAGATGTAAAATTCAAATCGTTTTTTTATTCTCAATTTTAAAGTTTGTTCATTACAAAAATCTGTTTTTATTCTGGTTTTTTCGTATGTCGCAAAATCAGAAGATGGCACATCGCCTTGTAGCCACCAGACACACTTTCGTGCAGCACTGTTCAGGATATTTGCACAGCATTCCCAGTGGCACGCAGTTGTCGGCCCACATAATACGCTGATGCTATTAATCAGGTGAGAGAACCATAGCTTAATCATTAATTGTTTAGTTAATAAAAATAATATTCTTACATATGTCAAATTTTTTGTGGGAGGCATCATGAGTCTTCTCCCGGCTTCTTTTTGTGGTTGTTTTTTTCGGGTGTAAGCAAACGCCGCTAAGCCGCCACCATCCTTGATGATCGACGGTGAATCCAGCTCATCGAACACGGGCGTACAACTCGTAGGTCCCATGAGGATTATGCCCAGCGACAATGCCAGTACCATCAGCAAATTTAAACCGGTAGCATTCATGTAGATTGTTCGACTAATGCAACCGGGCTGCGCGTTTCTTTTTATACCCACAGCTCCATTTAGCGGATGAACGAAACCAAAACCAGACGCAACAGAAGTCTGTAATTTGTTTTTAAGCATGTCGTTTTTATTATTATTGTTTGTTCAGCGAGAAACTTATGCGGATTGAATAACAAGAGGCCACCACTGCCGCTAGGTGGCGAAGAGGCGGTGACTGAGCCCCACAATTGGTGGACTCTGCCATACACTCTGCACGGTTTCGGCAGCCACCTGATTCCGCCAATCGCCTATCCCTTTGAATAGGCCTAGGAACAGGCTGGTGAACACTGTAATGTCCTCGCTGTTGAGTGGATTCATCTGTTGTCCAGACGCTGCTGAAATTGAAGGAATTTTGGCATCCATAGAACCCTTGCCGGGGGGCAGACACTCAACGGGAACGTGCACCTGTACTGCCTATGAAGAAAACAGACAGATGCAGAAGACAACTTTATGGGGAGAGCCAAAGTCACGTCTCGCTTACTGCAATGGCCAGAAATATAATGGGCCACATTCTGATTTGTGGTACGGTGTCCAACTTGCAGTGCACTGACAATGGAAAGACTTTTAAAGCGCTGCCACTGTTGACTCACTGACCCCGCGGCTCTAATTAACTGCGATGCTTTGAGCTGTTGGACAGCCCCTTCCCTTCTGTTTGCCCAAGTCGAGAAGTTGGCCGGTTACATTTGTGTCAAGATGCGCTCGAGATAATTGAAATTGGTCGAAGTCAATATTTAATGTCAATGCCTGAGATACCTACACAGATATCGCTACAGATAGGAGTAGATATATAGGTTATGCTGACAAATGTACAGTACATATCAAGAAAACGTTTCAGGGCTCCACTCCACTAAGGTTTTGCTTGAGCATGGAGTACGTATAGTGAGTCATGATTTCGATTGCACTGCTCTTGTTTTTGGGCCGTACAGCAAGAAGTATTTACATGGAAAATATAAATTGTTTCAAGAATCGATTGCGATAGCAAAAGTCACAAGTTCGAAAGCTTTGACCCTGCCAAAAAATACTAAATAGATGAAGTCTATGAATCCATGACAACAATATTATATACTGTGTGTAGTATATATGCTGATACTAATTTGATATAAAAATTCTATACTTATATGGTTACCATATTGCCCTAGATAAGTCATAAGCCGATAAATAAAAAAAATAAATTCCAATAAATTAATGCAAAAGCCCGTGCCCATGCTGGGTTTTTTTTAGTATTCATAATCTGACAAATGTGTTTTTTTGAGGCGTATCAGCGTGTCAGTCGGCAGAAAATCCCTCCCTCATCGAGAGATCTGCTGAATGACATGACGTACAGTGACGTTCAAAAATGTATGTCTGCCATCGAAATCTATAGAGGAAAAGTTACACCCCAAAAAGAGCTATTGTAACAGGTTTTAGTTTCCTTTTGCCCAAAGAAAGGTAACTTCTTTAAAGTATTTTAAATTACACTTCAAATTTCGTGCTAAAAAAACACAATAAATGAAAGTTTTCGTTTTTATTTAATATTCAAATTAAAGAATTATTTTTTACAGTAAAATAATCAATAATTTTATATTTTATGCTCGCTTAAGCGATACATTATATAATTTAATTGGCTTTGGTGACAAACCTTTTAAACAATAAATATACGTAATATTTCGAACTAAAGTTTTTTGCTCGTATTGTTCGACATCTTTTTAGGTGACACACCTGTGCATGTAGAAGTGACAACGTTTCGTGCAGCACTCCTCACTGACATTACACTGAGGGAAAAAAATGCGTAAAGAAAGAAAGTTATCTACATATGTGCTCGAGGGGTGACATCAACAGCGACTCTTACCGGTCCACCGACAGGTTTGCACTGTCTGCCCTGCTCCTCTTGTGGTGCACGTCTTGGATCATTTGGGAGCGTTACAATGTCCAAGGTGTCGGGAAATTTATTGTCAAACTCCATCACATCGTGGTCATAGATACTGTTGGAGAGGTACGGCATATCCAGGGCAAAGCCTTCGTCAATCCTCCTGGCGCAGACATTCAAGTATGTCATGCATTTCCTCGAGCAGCAGTCCGAATGCATCTGGCACTAAATACTCGCGTTAAGATCATAAAGATCATAGCTAGAGAAGCATTCTACTCACATATTCCCCATTCGTTTGGCAAGTGCTGTCCTCTCGGTTCAAGTGGGCCGCCACCAAGCCCAAGATACGCAAATAAATTCCCAAGCGGGCGATCGTTAGCGATTTCGACTGCGACATGCTGACACTTGCACTGGAAAGCGTTGACTGTGGCATTATGCGATGGATCGCTGTTTTATAACTAAGCGCGGTAGAGAGAAATGAATAAATGATAGCTGGGTTCCAGAGCCGAATATATTACGATTGGCAGGTCATATTTTAGTAGGCAATTACTCCAAATTTTGTAACTAAATATGCTTCCATTTAAGAACAATAAATAGATATTACTAACTTACCTATTACTATTATAATAAACTATTATTATGAGGGGTGAGTTTGTTCTTGCCAAACCAAGACAATAGTCTCCGAATCTCCATCCAACACCCGTTCAAAACTGAGCGACTTTTAGTTCCCTTAGGTTGAGAAAAAAGGGTTCTTCGTTATAGAATTTTAATGCAAATTAATATGCTCTCCAAAAAGGGTATTTAAACAATGGCAGAGGGTGTAATGTAGTGAGCCCGCATCAGGGTGAGCGTGAGTGTGAGTGTGCCAAGGACCGCACCGTGACCTGCCACAACTGTACCACTCATCGCTTGCTCGCTTGCTCGCTTGAGTGGCTCTCGGCCTGGAATGAAATTGTTTGCTCGGCTGCTTGCACATCGTGTGCCCAGCACAGCACTCTTATACGCATCGATCAGCCAGCCGAAAGCCGCTTATCTTATCGAGGGAGGGAGGCTTTAGCTATGGGTACGGTGCGAGTATAACCTGAACCCGCAATCGCTGCGGTCGCTCAGTTGAGTTTCGGTTGCCAACGCGTGGTGGACAGTCACAGTCCCATTCCCCGTCCCAGTCATCGATTCGTTGCCATGATTACGCCTTCGAGTGGCTTTACGGGTCTTGTGCTGGTGGTGGCCGCCGTAGCCCTGTCTGGGGTCAGTGGGTCCCTGCCCACTCGCGATCGGTCGCTGCGGCTGCCCAACGAGACATATCCGCTGGACTACCAGCTGCACATCTCAACCAACATCCATCTGGGGAATCTGCTCTTCAGCGGAAATGCCACCATTGACGTAGCGATCAGGCAGTCGACGAACGAGATAGTTCTACACGCCAAGAACCTGAGCGACTTCCAGATTACTGTGCACCAGCTGACACAGTCGGGATCTGTCGATGTTGTCGATGACCTTACCCACACATACAATGCCCAGGCCGCTTTCCTCATCATCCATCCACGCGAGAACTATCAGGCCTTCGAGGCTGGTCAGCGCTACCGCGTGGAGATTCTCTACACGGCCATAATGAGATCCCGGCCCATGGGCCTCTACTGGATGGACTATGTGGATGAGGCGACCAATCGGACCGTGTGAGTAAAGGCAATCCTAGAGAGTTGGCACGCGCCTTACCTAATTCGCAGATAAAACCATACTTTGGCGCTGCTCTCACTTTTATTTTCTATCCCCCATCTGTTTGATGTCTGTTGGTTCTCAGTGTGCCATCGTTTTAATTAAAATTTGACGCTGCCACAGACAGAAAGCGGCTTATCATCAAACATTTGGCCAGCTATCGGCCATCGGGGGGAATCTCATCAGAATATATATTGTGTACGAGTATGTGCACTCGTTCCGGCTGCGTTGCCGGGGTGACGATGTAAACAATCCAACAGCCACATGGCATAAGAAGTGCGAGTTGTGCCCGGGGAATTCTTCATAATGGGTCATGACTGTGATCACAACAATAGTCTGTCCCCGCAGTGATTACGAACCGAATCTTATCAGCGCCCTGCACACCACACCCCGTTTAGTTTGGGCGCCCCAACTCACAAATTCTACTTGTAGATTTGTTTATTTTGATTTGTAACTCGCACTTTGATTTTACGGGCCATGCCCAATGTCGATTTTTGTGAACAATAAAATACAAAATTGTTCTGGGAGAGAGAGAGAGGGAAAGCTCTTCAGATCAGAGCATGTCATACCGGCTGCCTCGGGCTGCAACTGGTTTTATTCAGCGTTCAATGATCTTCGAAATGGGAATATTTGATTTTCGCTTAGCTCTGGGAATGGGAAGTACAAAGCTCAAACATATGTACATATATATGCCAGAAAAAACCCAGTTGGACACTCGACTGTTAATTCCAATGATTCCCCATAAGTACCTACTGAATTATCAATTTCCAATTGGCAGATATGTGGCTGCCACGCAATCAGAGCCGACCTATGCGCGTCTGATCTTTCCCTGCTACGATGAGCCCGGCTTCAAGTCGAACTTCAGCATCCGGCTGACCCACGGTATCGACCACTCGGCCATATCTAATATGCCCGTCAAGGAGGTGCAGCAACATGGGTAAGCGCTATCAACTCCAAGTCCTAACTCCCTTGGACATGGCATTAAACCTACTTCTACCCACCTCGTTGCAGTGAACTGGCGACGACACTGTTCGAGGCAACGCCGCCAATGTCTACCTATTTGGTGGCATTTGTGATCTCCGACTTTGGCCACATTTCGGAGACGTATCGCGGGGTCACGCAGCGCATCTACTCCTCGCCCAGATCGAAGGAGAAGGGGCAGAGTGCGCTCAAGAATGCAGTGCGCACGGTGGCCGCCATGGAGGATTATTTCGGTGTGAGCTACCCGCTGCAGAAGCTGGATCACATTGCGCTGAAGAAGAACTACGGCGCTGCCAATGGAGAACTGGGGTCTCATCACCTTCAAGGAGGGCAATCTGCTGCAGCAGGATGCGGGCGATGTGCACAAGCGGGTGAAGGACAAGATCACGCAGAACCACGAGATTGCCCATCAATGGTTTGGCAATTTGGTGTCGCCCGAATGGTGGTCATATGCCTGGATGAACGAGGGTTTTGCCACCTACTTTGCCTATGTCATCACGGATCTGGTGAGTTCCCGCTGCCAGTACCCAGTACCCAGAATGAATTTTAGCAATATCTCCTGCCATATTTAGCTCTATCCCGAGGACAAGGTGATGGATATGTTCGTGTCGGATGAGGCGGATCGCGCCTACAGCTACAACAGCTTCTTCGACGTCCGGCCGATGACCTCCTACGTGGAGACTGAAAAGGAAATTATGGCCATCTTTGATATCATCACCTACAAGCGAGCCGCCTGCGTCATCAAGATGTTCCACCACGCCTTCCGGCAGAAAATCTTCGTGCGGGGCATAAGTCGCTACCTGGAAAAATAGTAAGTGCTAGTGGGACTGCTCCTGGGACCGCTCAATTGGAATTCATGGGCCAGGGTTTCTGTGTTCGTTCATTGCAGCAAGTACAGCGTGGCCAACGAGCTGAACCTGTTCGATTACCTGCAGGCGGAGCTGCTGGAGGATGAGCATTTCCGGCAGCAGCCGTGGGTGCACCGGGTGCGGGAGATCATGCTCTCCTGGACGCACAGCGAGTGGATGCCCATTGTGCTGGTGACGCGCAATTACGAGAATGACACGATCACCTTCAGCCAGCGCTCGATACACTCCAAGAGCGAGCACTGGTGGATACCATTGAACTTTGCCACTGCCCAGGAGCCCGGCTTCGAGGACACACAAGCCGATCTGTTCATACTGCCCCAGACGCAGCAGTCCCTCTCGCTGGCAGAGCTGAAACTGCAGCTGAGCGGTCGGGACTGGCTGATCGTGAACAAACAGCAGACGGGCTTCTACCATGTCCACTACGACACCGACAATCTGCGGGCCATTGCCCGCCAGCTGCGGCTAAACCACACGCTCATCCATCCGGTGAACCGGGCCGCCCTGTTCCGGGACCTGAAGCCACAGATCGAGCACACGGAGCTCGAGGATATCGATGTGGTGCTGGATATGCTGAAGTACATGGAGCTGGAGGAGGATCTGCTGCCCTGGAACCAGGTGGGCGACACCATAGACTTTGTGCGACGCAATCTCTTTGGCACCCCCACGCTGGAGCTGTTCAATGAGTTTGTGCGTCACCTGGTCACGCCCATGTTCCGGCGCCTGTTTCGCGACAAAGCCTCCGGCGAGGCATCGAACAGTGCGCTGGAGGCGGGCCAGGAAATTCTGCTAATGGCCTGTCTGGCCGATCTGCCAGAGTGCCTGGACTATACGCGCACCTTGGCCAAGGAATACATCTTCCAGAAGGTGAATGTGACCAATGAATCCGAATACTATGCCATGTACGACACCATCCTGTGCCTGGGCGTGCGCTACCTGAGCGACAAAGAGTTCTATGGGGTCATTGGCATGCTGCAGGCGGCCGATCGTAGCTCAATCTACTACGATGACATGATCTACTCGCTGCGCTGTACGCAGAGCCACAGCCATTTGCTGTACTTCTTGGAGCTGCTGCTGGGCGAGAACTCGACGCATCTCATCCTAAGCGACCCGGAGTCCATGATGTATCTGTCCTATTTGTATAAATCGAATATGGAAGCTCGGTCTGTGATCTGGCAGTACATCGGTCGCAACTACAAGCTGCTGTGTAGATCGCCCAACTTTGTGGAGAATTTCAATCAAATAGCCGAGTTTGTGCCGCGACAACAAAGATCACAGGTGAGAGATAAGCCAATCATATCTCTTTCATATCTTAAGTACCTTTATTTCCCTTCAGTTTGTTATGCTGCGCCAGAACATAGCTGAATATATGGAGGCAGAGAGCCTCAATGCAGGTCAGGCACTGATCGACATCGATTCGGGACTGGTGGGCAAGAAGATGCAAAACACCGAAGTGTTTGCCGATAAATACGAGCGGAAGATCCACAACTGGCTGATCGCAGAGGTGCCGCAAATGTCCGCCCAAAAAGAAGCGCTTCATGCAGCCTCCCTTGGTGTGGGCAATGGCTCGAATCGGCCACAGAGCCTCCTGACTATGGCCAGTGAAGTGGTACAAAATGCGTTACGATCTATAGATCGATCGCTATATAGATGATAATGATTGTGTTTGCCTCAAGCACGGGCAGACTCAATTACAAATAAATTAATTCTAATTCAACAAGTCATTCGGATGTTATCAATCAAGCACCGCGAGCTTTCCACCACACCGTCGATGAATGATAAGCGTTAATGGGTTTTGGGTTTTGGGCCAGACAGAGCTGTGGGGAATAGATATGGGCATGGCATGGCAAGGCAGTATCACAACAAGTCATCGTCAATAAATGGCTAAACGATCAACATCTCTGCTGTGCATACTCGTGCAAACTCGTATGAATACTTGTATACCCTTGCAGGCGGCATTGCAATTTTAATATGAATTTATGATTAAAGGCTGAACCAAACAGTTTGACGGTTTTAGTGGGCTATTAAACACTTGCTGCATAAATCAAGTGCTACAAAATATACTTATTGTCTTATGTCTAGTAAATAAAACTAAGGCCAGATTCGTGTACGTGATATTTTAGGCAGCTATTTTAGCACTTGACAATTACAAATGCCAGGGAAATGAAACCCACACTTGCCACAGGATTGCCAGTTGTTGGCTCTAAAGATGGTAGGATCAAAGGAAGTACAATGTTCATAAAAACTCGAGGCAAATTATGGTAAAATATACAATTTCACAGTATTATTCTGCGTGCTGAGGGTGGATCTATTGAGCCCATTAAACGCTGCAGGCCTGAATAATCCATCAATAATTAATATCACCTATTTAATACAGGTCTAAACTGAACCCAGAATCGGTTAGCTACTCGTATGCTGAGAGTATTTCAAGAATGTGTCCTCAATAATGCTCCACAAGAACCGTGCACTAATCGAGCACCGAGCTGAGCCGTTCTACGTGCACCAAGGAAATCGATAATTGAGAGTTTTACTGCTTAATTGTTTGCTGTTGTTGTTTTTCGTAGGCTGGTTAGTGGGGTATTAGCAGTTAGCTATTTTATCGAGTGTTGCGCAATGACAGAGCAATCTTTACGATGATTGCCTGGCACAGGATTAGATACGGCTGTGCCCATAAATAAGAGCCGATCGCTCGGCGGCCACTTAATAATCAAGTGATTCTCCGATACGGCCAACATGGCAATGTGGCTGCATAACTCCTGTCTGCTGCTGCTGCTGCTGCTGGCAGCAGTCGGCCTGCAGGCGCGACTGATCCTTCCGCAGGACGACGGCCAACTGGAGACTAAGGGGACATTCGTTGGCACTCCACGCGTGGACGACAACTCTGCGAGCAACTATCGTCTGCCCAACAACACCGCACCCGAGTCGTACACGGTGGAGCTATGGACCAATGTGCACAATGGCACGCAGGCCTTCAACGGCAGCGTGAAGATCGATCTGCAAGTCCTTGAGCTATCCAGTTCCATTACACTGCACTACCGCCAGACATCGAACTTCACGGCAACGATCATAAGCAGAGATACGGTCAGTCCCGTGGCCATTGAGCTGGATGTGGCCACCGATACGGTACGCGAATTTCTGAACTTCACGCCGAAGGTGGAAACTGTCACCTTTGCGGCGAACACCAACTGGACCCTCAGCATCCTCTACAATGGCACCCTGCGCAGCGATATGGGCGGCTTCTACATATCCAGATACACGGACGATGACAATGTTGTGCAGTAAGTGAAACGATCGCCAAAGGGCTGTGACGTAAGCAACTGGGTTAACTCTTAATGTTGCAGCTATCTGGCCACTACGCAGTTCGAGAGCACCAATGCCCGACACGCCTTCCCCTGCTACGATGAGCCGGCGCGGAGAGCCAACTTCACCATCACCATCCACCACGATCCCTCGTACACGGCCATTGGCAATATGCCCGTGAATGCGACGGCCACCAGTTCGGGTGTTACCGCCTTCCAGACCACGCCCAAGATGTCCACCTACCTGGTGGCCTTCATCATCTCGGACTTTGAGTCGACGGGCGGCGAGCTGAACGGCCTGCCCCAGCGGGTATTCTCGCGCAAGGGCAAGCAGGATCAGCAGGAGTGGGCCCTCTGGTCCGGCCTGGTGGTGGAGTCCAGTCTGGCTGGCTACTTCGGTGTGCCGTTCGCACTGCCCAAGCTGGATCAGGCCGGCATACCGGACTTTTCGGCTGGCGCAATGGAGAACTGGGGCCTGGCCACGTACCGCGAACAGTACATGTGGTGGAACAAGCAGAACTCGACCATCAACCTCAAGACGAACATCGCCAATATCATTGGGCATGAGTATGCGCATATGTGGTTCGGGGATCTGGTCTCAATCAAATGGTGGACCTATCTCTGGCTGAAGGAGGGCTTCGCGACGCTCTTCTCCTACGAGTCCAACGACATTGCCTTCCCCGAGTGGAACACCTATCAGATCTACCATGTGAACGACTACAACAGTGCCCTGCTGAACGATGCCTTGGCCTCGGCCACGCCCATGACACATTATGTGCAGACGCCCTCTGAGATTAGCGGACGCTACAATACCTTCTCGTATGCCAAGCCTGCCAGTGTGCTCTTCATGTTCAAGAACGCCTGGTCAGACCCCGTCTTCCGGCTGGGACTGAACAAGTATCTGAGCAAGAAGTGAGTGCCCCACCCCCACCGAATCCCATATCCATTGCTGATTCATCTTCTATTCCCTAACCCAACTAGCCAATACACTTCCTGCGACGAGTGGGACTTGTTTGCATCCCTGCAGGAAGCTGCCAACGAACAGGGTCTCACGCTGCCCACAACTGTGGCCAACATCTTCTCCAGCTGGTCGCAACAGGCCGGCTATCCCCTGCTGACTGTCGAACGTAACTATGCCGCTGGCACCTTCACCGTCAAGCAGCAGCGCTACGTCGCCGACAAAGAGGCCACCAACCAGAACACCTGGTATGTGCCCATCAACTTTGCCACTGCCTCCAGCCCGGACTATCGCAATACGAGCGCCTCCCACTACCTGCTGAATGTCTCCGAGCTGGCCATCACAGATGCGCAGATAGGCAGCGACGATTGGCTGCTCCTCAACAAGCAGAGTTCGGGCTACTATCGCATCCTGTACGACAACCAGAACTATCGGCTGCTGGCCCAGGTACTGGCCGATCAACCGTACAAGCTGCACGCCCGCAATCGCGCCCAGCTGCTGTACGACACCTACATCTTCCTGACCACCGGACGCCTCGGCCACAGCACGCTCTTCGATTTGTTGACGTACCTTAGGAACGAGAATGAGTACGCGCCCTGGTCCACTGCCAACACCATTCTGACCGTCTTCGATCGTTATCTGCGCGGCGATGAGCAGTACTCGCACTTCAGCAATTTCGTGGTGGAGCAGATCGACGACATCTTCAATAGGTTGGGCGTCAACGAGATTCCCGGGGAGCACTATCTGAACAACTATCTGCGCGTGGTGCTGGTCAGTCTGGCCTGCCAAGTGGGCAGTGAGTCGTGCTACGAGCAGTCGGCCCAGAAGCTGAAGCAGTTCCTTCTCAATGGCATTCCCATCGAGCCAACGGTCAGGACACAGGCCTTCTGCGGCGGCCTGCGCAAGGCGGAGGATGATATCTACAATCGCGTACTGCAGAATCTGGGCTCCTCTGCCGATGCCACCGACCGCAGCCTGTTCGTCTCTTCGTTGGGCTGCTCGCAGGTGCCATCGCAGCTGGAGACATTCCTCTCGAGCTCATTGGATGAGAGCAATGGCCTGACCGACAGCGAGCGGACGTCCCTGCTCAATGCCGCCTACTCGAGGAGCGAGGTGGGTCTCACGGCCAGCTTGGATTTCCTCGAGTCCAAGTGGAGGGACTACGCCCAGCTGAATGGATCCACCAAGCCCGTGGACTTGGCTCTGCGTGGCATTGCCACCTATGTGGTTAGCGAGAAGCAACAGACAAGGGTAGGTGTCTCAAAGGCAATCGTTTCCTTTCCCCCTAAATAATATTTATTTTCTCTCACCCATTTAGCTCAACGCCCTCGTCGAAGAGGTGAAGACCAATGGACCGGAGTATGTCAACGATGATCTTAGCACCACCGTTGACACCCGAGTGAAGGCCAATCTCGATTGGCTGGCCGTCCATCGTGATCCCCTGATCACTTGGCTCTCCGCCTATCACACAAAGGACAATGGCAGTCCTGCCCTGACGACATCCCTGGCCACGATTCTGGCCACAACGCTGACGCTGCTGCTGTGGCAGCTATTTTAAGTCTTAGTCATGTGCTCAAGTACAACCATAAATAAATCTAATTAATGAATCAACAATCGAATTGACCAAATACTGATATAAATGGTGAATACCGGCAGAAGGCTTGACCCGCTTGGCTGGGCTCAAAGTTCGCAAAGATTTTGTGTTGTGAAATAATTGATTAACTGCGTTGATTCCCGTTTTATGGGTTTACGTTTAACAGCTCCACATGATCAGTCTTATCTCAGTTATTGAGAAGCCATAAAATCGCTCAAATGGCCATTTGATAGCTGTTTACCGATAGCTATCGCTAGTCATGGTTTCGCCCTAAACGAAACTTGATTATCAATTGGATATTTAAAGCAACGTCAATGTAGGTTAGTTTATGAAGTTCACGTGCCACAAGTGACGCCATCGGTGGAGCATTCAATCAATTGAAAACAAAAACTTAGAAACCTCTAGAAAAACCTTTTAAAAATCTAAAAAGGATTTTTTTATTATTTTAGTTAGGTAAATGGCGAATAAATCTAACAATAACCGTTTTAACGAAACTGATCTGGCTTTAGTTAATGTTCAAAATTAGTTTAGCTATTTTTGATCGGGCGTGTTAATATGTTGGATTTGTTTGTCATATTAATTGATTAGATTAGCTTAGCCCATGTCTGGCCTCTGGCCGATTCTCCTTCTGATTGCCTTGTCTAATCGTTCGCTGTCGACCGAGTTTATTTATTGATGATTAACTTGCAACTTTGATGTGTAATTCCCAATGTATTACCTGAGAGTACCCCTGAATTAGCGCCATTCTGTCGCCAAATGTTCTTGAGACGAACCATAGAATGTGTTCAAGATTATTGCGGTAACTGAGAGCGCTCAAGCCATACTAAAGAATTACTGAATGAACTTGAGTTGAGAGTAGTTACCAGGCGGGGGATAAACCTTTACGATGTAGTTTTCGATATGAATGGATCGATTTTCCCTGGAAAACGGCTAGCACAAGGGCGGCCCACCGAAATACTTGACAGCCTTATCGGCAAAGCAATACACATGTCTAGCTTGGAATGGTGAGACGTGCTGCACCATTATCTAACCATCGCAAATACGTGTAGTGCCATGGCCAGAACGAACTATCAGAGATGTACGAGTATATGGATCCTGTGGCAATCGCAAATCGTTGATTTATGCCCGACCATTGTGGTTTATAGCGGGACCTCGCCGAGTGGTGCTGTGTGTGGAAGTGGAACGCTTGTTACTTCTCTCAGAAGAAAATGATTAGCATGATTAGATTGGGCCTGCCGCTCAAGATAACATTTTATATAGCCAGTTCGTGGCGATGAGAGGGCTCGCTCGCTTAAAAGTGGGAGCCCAGTGGCTGCCATCTAGTTATTGCCAAGTTGTCGCCGTGCCGTAGACAACATGACGCGCGTTCAGTTGGGGATAATGTCCATGCTGCTGGTCCTGCTGGTGGCCACCGCCACCCAGGCAGCTGTTGTGCGCAGCTTTCCGCCCTTCGAGCAGCTGCAGAGCCTGGAGAATCCCAATCTCCGAGCAGCTGTGACGCCACTCGCCGACGAGGACAACTATCGCCTGCCCAACGAAACGAATCCGCTTCACTACGACGTCTACCTGTCCACCAATGTGCACCTTGGCGAGACTGGCTTCAATGGCACCGTATCGATTACCCTCGAGATTCTGGAGACTATTTCGGCGATCGTTGTGCATGCCCGCCAGCTGGCTAACTTCACCGCCAGCATACAGCAGCTCGGAGTCGAGGGAGCCGTCGAGCAGACCCTTGTCTATAACTATGAGCTAGAGCGCGAGTTCCTCACACTGAGCCAGACGGGTCTGAGCTTCCCGGCGGATACCAAGTGGCTGCTGAAGATCAGCTACCAGGGA
This sequence comes from Drosophila obscura, assembly GCF_018151105.1. Taxonomy (NCBI): domain Eukaryota; kingdom Metazoa; phylum Arthropoda; class Insecta; order Diptera; family Drosophilidae; genus Drosophila; species Drosophila obscura. The sequence goes on along the minus strand of NW_024542736.1, from coordinate 794,741 downwards.
AATCTGCGCACGGACAACGGCGGCTTCTACCTGTCCACGTACACGGATGAGGAGGGTAACACCAAGTACCTGGCCACCACCCAGTTCGAGAGCACCGACGCCCGTCACGCCTTCCCCTGCTACGATGAGCCCGCGAAGCGTGCCAATTTCACCATCACCATCAAGCACGATCCCTCCTACAATGCCATCAGCAACATGCCCCAGAACGAGACTGCCTCCAGGTTGGTATCTCTCTCTCCCTCTCTGATTAGATTGGATATGTGTATTGCTGTAGCTAACCTTGACCCCATGCCTCCTCCGCCCGTGCAGCTCTGGAGTTACTGTCTTCAATACGACCTTTAATATGCCCTCCTATCTGGTGGCCTTCATTGTCTCCAAGTTTGTCTACTCGGAGGGAGAGTTGAATGGCCTGCCACAGCGCGTCTTCTCCCGCAAGGGCACCGAGCACGAGCAGGAGTGGGCACTGACCACCGGCATGCTGGTGGAGAAGCGTCTCTCCGACTACTTTGGCGTCAAGTTTGCCCTGCCCAAGCTGGACCAGGCGGGTATTCCCGATTTTGCTGCCGGCGCCATGGAGAACTGGGGCCTGGCCACCTATCGCGAGGAGTACCTTCTGTACAATCCGGAGAACTCGACGATCAACACACAGACGAATATTGCCACCATCGAAGCGCACGAGGACGCGCACATGTGGTTCGGGGATCTTGTGGCCATCGAATGGTGGACCCATCTGTGGCTCAAGGAGGGTTTCGCCACGCTCTTCGAGCATCTGGCTGTGGATCTGGTAGGATTTGGTGGCAACAGATTGCCAGGCACTATGGGGAATTAATTTATTAATTCATTGAATCCACAGGCCTATCCGGAATGGGACATTTTCCAGCTCTTCCATGCCGGCTCCTTCCAGAGCGCTCTGATCAACGATGCCACACCCAATGCCCGTCCCATGTCCTACTTCGTGCAGAAGCCCTCGGAGATTGGCCTGCTCTATGACTCGGTTTCGTACGCCAAGGCTGGCTCGGTGCTGGACATGTGGCGTCATGCCCTCACCAACACCGTCTTCCAGCGCGGTCTGCACAACTACTTGGTGGCCAAGTAAGACCCAGACACACATCCTATTCCCATTCCATAGCCAGCACTAATTCTCACCATTCTCTCTCCTGCAGCCAATACTCCGCCGCCAATCCCACACAGTTGTTCGAGGCCATTGCCCTGGCCGCCGTGGAAGAGAACCACGCGGTGCCCGCGCTCGTCACTGACATGATGGGCAGCTGGACAAACCAGGGCGGAGTGCCGCTGCTGACCGTGGAGCGCAACTACGATAATGGCTCCTTCACCATCAAGCAGCAGACGTACACCAACGACAAGGACTACACCAGCGACAAGCTGTGGTATGTGCCCGTCAACTATGTGGACGCCTCGAATCCCGATTTCCGCAACACCGAGGCCACCCACTACCTGCTCAACCAGAGCCAGATAAGCGTCCCGGATGCCCAGCTGGCTGCCGATAATTGGCTCATACTGAACAAGAAGTCCACCGGCTACTATCGCATCAACTACGACACCCAGAACTGGGAGCTCATCATCGCTGGACTGATCGATCGTCCGCACAAAATCGATCCCCGCAATCGCGCCCAGATGGTCAGCGATTTGTATCGCTTTGCCACCAGCGGCCGTGTGCCCCATCACACCCTGCTCACACTGCTCACGTACCTGCCCCAGGAGGATCAGTACGCGCCCTGGTCGGCGGTCAATACGGTGATCTCGCTGTTCAACCGCTACCTCAGCGGCGATGCCGACTACGAGAACTTCCAGTTCTATGTGGCCGAGCTGGTCAGCAAGCAGTTCGACGTGTTCGGCGTGAACGATCTGAACGGGGAGCAGCACTTGGTGAAGTACACGCGCAATCTGCTCATCAATATCGCCTGTCTGGCCGGTGTCGAGAACTGCCTGAAGGAGACCAAGGCGAAGCTGCAGAATCTGGTCGATAATGGCACACCCGTCGAGCCCAATCTGCAGTCGCAGGTCTACTGCAATGGCCTCAAGCAGGCCGAGTCGCAGATCTTTGACTTTGTGTTCGAGAAGCTGATGGACTCCAATGACCAGGCCGAACGCCGTCTGCTCATCTCGGCCCTGGGCTGCTCCCAGGATGCCGCTCAGCTGGAGAAGTTTGTGTCGAGCAGCATTGACGAGACGAATGGCCTGCGCGTCCAGGAGCGCATCACCCTGCTCAGTCCGGCCTATTCGCGCGGCGAGATTGGTCTGCTGGCATCGATAGACTTCCTGCTGGAGCACTGGGAGGAGTATGCCCTTCTGAACACCGGTTTCGGTGGCATCAATCCCCTCTATGCTGACATCATTGGCATATCCGCCTATGTGGTGAACGCCAAGCAGAAGGAGAGGCTGCAGGAGCTGGTGGATCTGGTCAAGGACTCCACCTTCGTGCCCGTGACGCTGCAAGCCAGCGTCGATAGCAATGTGGCTGCCAACGATGAGTGGCTGAAGGTTAACCGTGAGCCCCTCATGACTTGGGTAGCCAACTTCCGCAACAGCAGCGCTGCCCTGAGCACCTCCTTCCTGGCCCTGGTCCTGTGCCTGTTGGCCTCCAAGCTGTTTTAGTTTCTAGCTGCTAGTCCCTACAACTATTGTAAGTCATAAGTAATTGGCACTCGATGAGAAATGTTCATCAATAAAAAAAACTCCATTACATAAGAAAATTATTTTCCTGTTTTAATTTACAACTAATCGCAGGTTTCGGCCACTTTATGACCGTGAATTGCCTGAAAGAAAAGAAACCAGTCGGATAAGAATTGTGAGCTTATAAATTTGCAGCACCCCTGCCGCTGACGCTGCCCCTGCCACTGGCCACGCTGCCAGCTATCAGTGCTAAGTCCCGTGGCGTGCCAAGAGTGTCATAAATAAATATACATATGTACATATGTACCTACTCGTACATATGTACGTACAACACAGAAAGAATCCCAGCCATGGCAACAAGTTGCTTCGATTTCTATTGCTTGTTGCTGGACAACTTCTACAGATACTCGAAGTTGCTTCAAGGTCCATGGTCGAGTTCCACTTACACTTCAATAAAGTATTCCTCTTGATACTGCTTCTGTACATATGTACATATGTAAACATACATATGTATATGATTAATTGTTATAAAGAAGTATGACGACTGTTAAGCTACTAAGCTTTTTTAGGAGCTGTTGAAATTAATTAATAAAAGTTCGAGGGAGTCTCATTTTATATGTACAATTTATTATTATCAGCAAATAGTGAAAGTACGCGTAATATGTACATATGTATATGTACATATGTATGTACATACATTGTTATCTAAAGCTAAAGGGGAAAATGCTGCAGAACTTCTACAGATACTCGAAGTTGCTTCAAGATCGCCATACAATTTCACTTTACAAATTTAAGTGTTGGTACTTCTGTACATAATTACCTATATTTGATAAATTATAATACAGGGTTGCCATTAATAGCTGTTGCACTTGTTTAAAGTGACGCTACTCAAAATCGAACATGATCAGACTTGCAGCCCACGATACAGAAGCACAGAAGCACCGCAGAGAATGCCGCCATTTTGCACTCATTTGGCTCATCTACATCATACATATGTCGATTTTAAACATATGCATCTCGCTCACACTTATTAATTTTAAGGCAGCAAGTTAAAGGGAAATTACAAGCTCCTTTTGAAAAGTAATTTTTATACCCGGTATCGGTTGAACATATGTATGTATGTACATATCATCAGTTTTTCTGTTGGCTGAACTGGCCTCTATCTTTTCGGGATCTGACTCAATTATACTTCTGCATATTGGGTTTTATGCTGGGAATATTCCAAAGTCTAAAAAACATGAGTTGCAGTAATTTAACCGCCAAATAGCAATAAATTGAGGACGAAATTCCCGATGGGTGGGGCCGTGCCGCTGGCTTAAATCTATTTAAACGCATACAAAAATGTAAAATTTCGCACTAAAGAATATTCTTTAAAATTCAAATAAAATGAGTTTTCAGCGCTTGCAATAGTTTTTGATTTATCATGAAAAGTTAGGTGCGTCATAGCCACCCTGTATGGGGATATGGCCAATGACTGATTCAAAATGCTATCCAAAGTATTTTAGTCATCATTTGTAGACGAGTGCTTGTTGAGATTTTATTGTATGTGTGGAAGAAAGACACACGTGTGATGGTCATGCTAAAATAATATGTGAATACTGACATTTGGGGTATTCGATATTTATAATCTTCATAATCCAAGAGTGATGTATTTAAATATTTAAGTAATTATAGATCATATGAAAATGAAGAGGCGAAACCCATACCGAGATCCGAACAATTAATGTTTTTCGTGATAGAGACGGCAGACAATACATCGTATAATTATAGCAATTATGCCATTCAGGTGTGTCAGATAAGATTGGAAGGGATTGGACAGTTCCCCGTAACTGAACACCTGATGCTCGCGCAAACAGCAATGCAGCTGGGCAGCCAAACACTAGGACATCATCTTATCTGGCAGATTGATACTGCTGCAGGTTCATATGATTCAACGTGGGCGTGGGATGAGTGTATGGATTGGTAGCTGATTACGGAAGAAGTAAATCACCGCCCTGAGGGGCCTTATCGGGGCGATGTTGCCGCTCCATAGCTATCCATAGCTATCGCCGTCCAATCTATACGCCGGGGAACCCTATCTGGGCCCAAATAAAAAGTTAAAGGCTTTAGATAAGTCGCTGATATATAGACGAAAGTCGCCAAAAGCCTCTCTATATATACCAGAACCCATTCGTAGCGGCATTTAGTTGCCGAATCGCGTGCAGAGTGGCGCTTGATTTATCGTCGTCCCCACACAAACACCCCACACGACCCCGCCCCCGTGAACTGTCACCGATCAAAGTGAGTGCTCAGCGAGGCTTTTGTGGATACGTGGAATCACCCGTGAAACCCCTTAATCCTTTAGTCGAAATGTCTGCCCTACGCCTGGCCGTCCTTGTGGCAGCCTGCCTGTCGCTCGCCTCAGCCGGCACCCAGCAGCTGAAGCTGGACAATGTTCAGCCGCCAGCCACCTTGGCGGAGCTCGCCGATTACCGGCTGTCGGAGCAAATCACTCCTGTCAGCTACAACATCACGCTGCGTCCCTATCTGCTGGCAAGCGATGCCAAACGCTTCACCTTCGACGGCGAGGTCTGGATCGAGGTCATACCGAAGCTGGCCACAAAGAGCGTGCATTTGCACTCGAAAAATCTCACCTACTCGGTCTCCGAGTACTGGGCAAAGCCGGCGGCAGATGGGGCCGCTCCCACGGCCACCAAATTCAACGCTGTCAACATAACCGATCTGGATACGGACATTGTTCAGCTGACAACCGTTGCCGATCTGGCGCTCGGTCAGGCCTACATTCTGCACTTTGTCTACACGGGTCTGATGCAGGACGATATGCACGGCTTCTATCGCAGCTCCTATGTGGACGACAACAACGTGACCAAGTGCGTTCATATCTAATCTGTGTGGCTGGCTGGATGGTATCTAATGGGATCTAATCTATTCTTGCAGATGGCTGGGCTCCACTCAGTTCCAGACGAATCACGCCCGACGCGCCTTCCCCAGCTTCGATGAGCCCCAGTTCAAGGCCACCTTCAATGTGACACTGAAGCGCCACTACACGTTCAACACGGTCAGCAACACCCGCCTGCTGACATCCAATCCCAGCACAGAGAGGCAAGTTATTCAGCCCCATGTTCAGCAGAGCAAGTGCTTACCTTTGCGATTATTTTTACCCTTCCTCCGCCGCACAGTGGCTACTTTGAGGATGTGTACGCAACGACGCCAAAGATGTCTACCTATATTCTGGCCTTCATCATTTCCGAGTTCACGGCCCGCAAGGACGAACAGTTCGGCGTGCTGGCCCGTCCCGAATACTATACCCAGACGCAGTACAGCTTCAATGTGGGTCGCAAGATCCTGCAGGAGATTGGCAAATACCTGAACCTGGACTACTACACGCTGGGCAACGACAAGATGGATATGGCTGCGATACCCGATTTTTCGGCTGGTGCCATGGAGAACTGGGGTCTGCTCACCTACAGGGAGCGCAGTCTGCTGGTGGATGAGTCGGCCACCACTTTGGCCTCGCGCCAATCGATTGCCGCTGTGGTCGCCCACGAGCAGGCGCACATGTGGTTCGGAGATCTGGTCACCTGCCAGTGGTGGAGCTACACCTGGCTGAACGAGGGTTTCGCACGCTATTTCCAGTACTTTGGCACCGCCTTCGTGGAGAGCGAATGGGAGCTGGAGAAGCAGTTTGTGGTTGATCAGATACAGTCGGTGATGGCCATGGACTCGACCAATGCCACCAATCCGTTGAGCGATGAGAACACCTACACCCCGGCCCATCTCAGCCGCATGTTCAACAGCATCTCCTACAACAAGGGCGCCACATTCATTCGCATGATCGAGCACCTCATGGGTCCCGAGTCGTTCCAGAAGTCCCTACAGGAGTACCTTAAGGAATAGTAAGTGTGCTCCAGGATCCCCCTCCGGTTTTTGTTACTTAGGAAACCCTTTCGTCACCCACAGCTCATACCAATCCGCAAGGCCCGAGTATTTGCTCAAGTCCTGGCAGCAGAACTGGAATGCAAGCAGATTTAATGCCAGCTCGCAGGAAATCTTCGACAGCTTCACCACCCAGGTGGGCTATCCACTGGTCACAGCCAACTTGGCCGCCGATGGCTTCAGTGTGTCCTTTACCCAGAAGCGCTTCCTGCTGAAGGAGAACGACGGTGCCAATGCCAGTCTGCAGTACAGCATCCCCATCACCTACTCGAACAGCCTGAACAACAACTTTGTCAATACCACACCCAAGTTTATCCTCAATCCCAGCCGCACGACCACGGTCACCTTCACCAATACTTCGACTCCCCTCACCTGGATCATTGTCAACGTACAGCAGACGGGCTACTATCGCGTCAACTACACGGAGAGCAACTGGCGTGCCATTAGGACCAATCTGTTTGCGGCCAATTGGACAGGCATTCACGAGAACAATCGTGCCCAAGTGGTCGATGATCTGTTCAACTTGGCCCGCGCCGGTTACATTCACTACGGCCTGGCCCTCGAAGTGCTCGAATACCTGGAGACGGAGATCAACTACATACCCTGGACGTCGGCCTTCAACGGCTTCAACTATCTGTCCATTCGGCTGGGCAATGACACGACCCTCTTTGGTGGCTACATTCAGGACCTTACCAAGAAGGCCTACCAGAAGCTCGGCTTCAACGAAACGACCAACGACAGTGCGCTGGACATTTATCTGCGCACAAAGGTGCTCAACTGGGCCTGTCGCTACGGCAGTGCCGACTGTGTGCGTCAAGCCAAGAACTACTTCAATTCGCTGAGCACCGTGCCCAAGAACATTCGCTCTACGGTCTACTGTGTGGGTCTGCGCGAGGGCGGAGCCGCGGAGTTTGAAGCTCTGTATCAGAAGTTCAAGACGGAGACTGTCGCCACCGAGGAGACGCTGCTGCAGAACTCCTTTGGCTGCGTCAAGACCGATGCATTGATTAACCGCGTCTTTGAGCTGGTGCTCTCGGACGAGATTCGTCTGCAGGACAAGTCCTCGGTGCTGGCCACGCTCTACACGGAGAACAACGAGAATATCAGCCCAGTCTTTGCGCTGGTCACAAAGGAGTTTGAGGCCTTGGCCACAGCGTAAGCATCCCCTAGCCATAGCTGCAATGACTCTCATCCATTAACTTTGCCATTTGTTTTCCCTCCACAGTATGGGTGGATATTCGCCGGTGGCCACGGTCATCTCGAACATTGCTAGCCGCTTTACCGAGCAGAAGCAGTACGAAGATCTGCAGACCTTCAACAGGAACAACAGCGCCAAGTTCGGCACCGCTGCCGCCACTCTGACGGCGGCTGAGGTCACAGTCCTGGAGAATCTGCAGTGGTCCGAGGCCAAGCTGGGCGTCTTCCGCGCCTATCTGGCTGTGCGCAACGGCAGCGCCATTGCCAGCGCCTTCAGCGCCCTCACCATGATCATGGTGGCCCTGGCCACATTGTTGCGTCAGTAAGCCCATGGCCCATGGCTAGACTTTAATATCATCCAAAAGATTAGCCCAATAGTGCCAAGTGCAGTCCATAACACAACCCATAAAAGTATTTGTACACTTAGCACAGCCAATAAAAATTTAATTTTCAGATAAGATATAAATTGTATTTGTATTGTACAATACTCGTATATTCATCTTTGACACTAAGCCCCCTCGATTACCAACTGATAAGCAAGCAGCATTATTAAACCCGTACTCAAAGGGAGTCCAGGGGTATATTAGAGCTGTGGTAACAGTGGAGATGGAAGCGTTTCCGACCAAATAAAGTATATATATTCTTGACCAGCATCAATGGCCGAGTCTTATAGCCATGTCCGTCCCTCTGTCCGTCCGTCTTCTTTGTCGCCTAATTCTCAGAGACAATAAAAGCTAGAGCAATCAAATTTTGTTTCCAGACTCATGTGATACTGCACTACTACAAGTATATTTCAAAATTTCACCCCGCCCTCTTTCGCCACCACAAAGAACGAAAATCTGTGGCAGCCACAATTTTAAAGCTGCGATAAAACTCAAAACGCAGTATCGTAGAGAATGACCATATCTACCGGATTGCCGAATCTGAATCAGATCGGATCATTCTCTTTTTCGCTCGCACACACTCTGCCCTGTGCAGTGTGCGACATTTGCGGAGAAGATGTAGAATCTTTGTTTTAGATGTAGAGTGTACATTGTAGATGTAGATGACAGATGTAGCAAAAAATTTCAATATATAAATTTTTAAAAATTCTTCATAAATCATAAGCTCAAAAATTTATATACTACTGAGTTCGGGTATAAAAGTAGAGTCGCGTGCACCGAAGCGACTCACGCACTCCTACTCGTTAGTGTTGTATTTGGATGATCAGTTCCAGGAACCATCTTAATGGTGCGGGGACATACTCGTATCAGTGAACTTGAATTTTTATTGCCATCGCTAAACATTCGATTGTCATAAATTCGCGTGGATGTTGTAAACTTGTCAGTACTTTTGATCGCCTGTTACGTTTCAGGTTAACTCATAACTGATAACTGATAGTTTAGGTTCTTTTTTGGTATTTCCTTTGTAGTTTGCAGTTGAATGAATAATGACAGATTTCTTTTGTATTCCGATGATTCAATATACAATCTTTTGGGGGGACTTCTTTAAACAAATTTAACTGTAACCAAAGCATCGTAAATATAGCAGTAAAGTAAACAATTTTCCTAGAATATAATTACATTCTTCTATGGCTTTATCTTGCTAGTTACCGATGGCTAAAATAAAAGAATAAATACACTTGAATTTCCCTTGTATTTTAATGATTCAATACACAATTTTTGGGGGATTTCTTTAAACAAAATAGTCGTAAAGTAAACTATTTTCCTGGATTATGATTACATTCTTCTATGGCTTTATCTTGCTAGTTACCGATGGCCAAAATAAAATAATAAATACACACGAATTTCCATCATTCATTGATAGCTTTTATCTTTTATCGAACGAATGGGTGTCATAAGTTCATATCTACACATATTGTGAAATGTATTGCCGACTGAATTGATTTATATCATTTCAATCAATCAATTAAAATGAGATATTCATTTGTGTTTCCATTTCGCACGGTAAACGTAAAAGCAGAGCTTTAAGCATCTACTCGTATCTGATCGCTGTTCGTGCAGCCCACAAAAATGATGAGAGAGAGGTGTGGCTGGCTGCCTGACTAATCGGATCAATGTTGTAGAGCTGTCCATAATCGGAAACATCAGTTAACGACATCTTTTTTCGGGGAACTTTTTTTTGAGATAAGCGTTCGGGCGCGAGTTTTTCCTCAGTGCTGAAGCGTCTGTCATCATGCGCAGTTGGGGAACTCTGATTGGATTGCTGCTGGCGCTGTTGGGGGCCTGTGCTGGTGCCGATTACCGACTGGCAGGCAGTGTCGTGCCCACCTTCTATAATTTGACAATCAGCGTGCTCAGCAATGCCGCTGAACCAACTCTTTTCAATGGAGAAGTCAACATAACCCTGCAGGTGGTGGGCACATCGGAGGTACGAGAAATATTACGCTGCACAAAGCCGCGATCGACATAGAAGAATGCTGGCTACACTCGTACAGCGAGGCCGGAGTTCAAGTGGAGCCAATTGATATCAGTCAGCTGATTTATGAGGAGGCGACACAGCAACTGACGGTGCCACTAGCTCAGGCATTGGATCGCAATGGAGAGTACACGCTGGGCTTCAAGTACACCGGTAGAATACGCACGGACATGACTGGATTCTTCTCGGCCAGCTACGTGGAGCAGCATACGGGCGAGACCAAGTGGCTGGGCGTCACACAGATGCAGCGACTTAATGCCCGCGTAGTCTTGCCCTGCTTCGATGAGCCCGCCTTCAAGGCACAGTTCCAATTGCAAATAGTCAGACCCTCCGGCTACGAGGCAATCAGCAACACGAAGCTGCTGTTTACAGCAGAGGAGGGGTAAGTACCGCAGTGCCTCCCTCAACTTCACTCAGTATATTAATGTGATTGGATTTTAGCAAGGATCGCTTTGTGGATCACTTTGAGGTCACACCCGTCATGTCCACCTATCTGCTGGCCTTCATCATCGCCGAGTATACGGCACGCGGCAATGTCAGCGATTTTGCGGTGTTGACTCGTCCCGAGTTTTACAACCACACGGAGTTCAGCTATCAGGTGGGACAGCGCGTAGTGCCCGCCTACGAAACACTTTTCCAGCAGTCGTACGCCTCGCTGGGCAACGATGTCCTGCAGTATGCTACCTCGCCGCGCTTCCCACACAACGGCATGGAGAACTGGGGTCTCATTATCTACAGGTGCGCAAATACCAGTTCCAAAGGCGAGTAAGAGAGAGTAAAGTGAATCTCTACATCTCTTTGTTTCTCTTGATTAAAGCGACGATGTTTTGGTCAAGGTGCCGGGCTATACGGATGACTGGTCGGACAAGGAATTCACAATACGCATCATAGCACACGAGACGTCCCATATGTGGTTTGGGGACAGCGTCACCTTCTCCTGGTGGAGCTACTTCTGGCTGAACGAGGCCTTTGCCCGCTACTACGAGTACTTTATGGCACATCAGGTGCGAGCAGACACTCACTCCTAACTTATGGAACAACCTATTCTAATGCCATCCTACCCCATATATGTATGTGTGCAGCTATATCCTGAGTATCGCTTGGATGAGCAGTTTGTGGTGCGCCAAATGCAGCTCATTTTTGCCACAGACGCTGTGAACAGCAGCCAGCCCATGACCAGCACGGAGGAGAGCATACAAACGCCTGCCCAGATTGGCAACAAGTTCAGCGCCATTGCCTATGCGAAGGGAGCCTGCATTGTGCGTATGTGGCGCAACGCGATGGGTGCCAATAGCTTCGACACCGCCATCCGGAATTACCTGAAGCAGCAGTAGGTGACAGCCAGCACTTGAGGAACGTTCTAGCCCATTCTAACTTGCCTCTCCCCACAGCCATTTGGGCAATACGCAGCCAAAGGATTTGTTTGCCCACCTCATAGATAACTGGCCCACGGATCAGTTTGTCAATCTGGAGCAGTTTTTCCACGACTTCACCGAGCAGGTTGGCTATCCCATGCTGATAGTGAATGCGACACGACAGAACCATGTTGTGCACGTGGAGCAGCAGCGTTTTCTGCTCAATCGGACAGACGGAAGCGATCCCGATCTGAGGTACACCGTGCCCATAACCTACGCCACGAATCTGTCGCCCGACTTTGATAACCTGACGCCCAGCACCTACCTCCATCGAGTGGTGGACATATTGCAGCTCTTCTTCGAGGAGCAGCCCATTGATTGGATCGTCCTCAATCTGAAGCAGTCCAACTATTATCGGGTGCTCTACGATACGCCGCTCCTGAACAGTCTCCAGGTGGCCCTGTCCGCGGCCAGCCACAGTGGCGTGCCCGTGGAGAACCGAGCACAGATTGTCGACGATCTTTTCAACTTTGCCCTTGTGGGGTACATCGACTACGCGGATGTGTTCAAATTTATGGAGTACCTGAGCCAGGAGCTCGACTATGTGCCCTGGTATGCCACCTACCAGGGACTACAGTTCGTGGCCAAGCGTCTAACGCCGAATCAGCTGCCAAACTTCCAGCAGTACCTGGCCGACATCACGGCCGGAGTATTTGCCAAGCTGGGTGTCACCTGGAGCTCCAACGATACCGTTCTGGATGTCTACAATCGCAACAAACTGGTGGATTGGCTGTGTCGCTACCAGACCAGCGATTGCCTCCAGTTGGTGGCGGATAAATTCACCAACGACTTTGAGAAACCTTCGCCTGACTACCGGCACACATTTTACTGTGCTGCTGCCCGCTCCGAACCCTATGAGCGCGTGATGCAGTTCTATCGGGAAGAAAGCAATGCCAAGGAGCGAGAACTGCTCTGGGCAGCTGCCAGCTGTACAAGAACTTATGTGGCACACTACCACAACGAGATACTGGCCAACAGCAGCACAGTCAGCCAAAAGACCATCGCTCTGGCCCAGATGTACGAACAGAATCCAGACTTAATCACTCCAATTTTCAATATGTTGGCCGCGAACATCACACAGTTGGCTGAAGCGTAAGTGTGGGCTTACACTGATATTTGTTGCAGCTTACACGAGTTGTTTTTTGTTTTGTTTTTTTCCTTTTTGCACAGCTTGGACAGCTGGGCAACGACTGCCACGGTTATAAGCGATCTGGCGGATTATTTCACCAGCCGCGAGCAGCTGCAGCTGCTGAGCGATTTCTATGCCGACAATCACTTGCTCTTCGGCCAGTCGGCAGCTGTGCTGAGCCTGGCTCTGGAGACGGTCGAGCAAAACGTGCAATGGGCCGAGATGCGCCTGGACAGACTGGCCAACTACTTGAGCAAAAGGAAAGGCAACGGCGGGCAGCAGTCGACGCAATTGCTGGTAATGCTGTTGGCGCTGCCCATGCTACTGGCTTGGTTCTGATTTACGGAAATAAATGATTAACCCACGTCGGTGGGGGCACAGCGGGATAAATGCCTTTTCCTTGTACGCAATTACTAGGCAAAAAGGTTTGGTTAGTGCGCGCTTTATTAGGCCATAATTCATACGATACGATACGATACGGCAGAGGCGGCCATTAGAGTGGCGTCCACTGGCCAGCAGCCATGCCAGCCACCTCTATAAAAGACCAACGGCGGCAGGCAGCGTTTTCCATTTCCTACAGCGGAGAATCACAGGCAGGCAGGCAGGCAGTGTCACCGAAATGTTGCGCCACTTGATACGCCACGAGCACAACAAGGTGTTTGTCCTGATTCTACTGTACTGCGTGCTGGTCAGCATACTGAAGCTGTGCACGGCACAGGCTGACAACTCGGTGGCCACACCCGACAATGGTACACACGACGGTATATCCCATTTGTTAGCTATCGCTTGTGGCTCAACTGCCTGTCCATTACAGATCTCACGCATCTCGGCGACGACTGCCAGGTGACGCCAGTTATCCATGTGCTGCAGTATCCTGGCTGCGTACCAAAGCCGATTCCATCATTCGCCTGTGTGGGTCGCTGCGCCAGCTACATTCAGGTGAGCGGAGGCACCATTTCAGGGGGCACCACAAAACTAAACACATCCATTCCCCGGGTATCGTATCTCAGGTCTCGGGCAGCAAAATTTGGCAGATGGAGCGCTCCTGCATGTGCTGCCAGGAGTCTGGCGAGCGCGAAGCAGCCGTTTCGCTCTTCTGTCCCAAGGTGAAGCCGGGCGAACGGAAATTCAAGAAGGTGCTGACCAAGGCGCCATTGGAGTGCATGTGCCGTCCGTGCACCTCCGTCGAGGAGTCTGGCATTATACCGCAAGAGATTGCCGGCTATTCCGACGAGGGTCCACTCAACAATCATTTCCGGCGCATTGCACTGCAGTAGATGGAGCCACATCAGAGTCAGTCAGTCACATTCAACTTTGCATATTAAAATTTAAAAAATAAACTACATTTGTCGCAGTTTCTTGTTAATATTTATGAAGGTAACATTGAAACGGGTAAGGAACTACTTTACTTTTTTCAAATTCAGTTAAAAAGTTTAAAACTGAGCTGGTTCATTTATTGTCTGGAACCAGCAGAACGATCCATGTTATTGCACTGTTAAGTGCTGTTAACAGCACACAATGCTACAGTTCCATACGTATGTAGTTTCATGTGAAATATGTACATGGTTCTGACATGATTTCTACATGAACGAATGTTAATTGCAACTTAACTTAGGGCTGCCAGATCGGTTCAAAGCGAGTGCACACGCGGCATAAAAATACCGAAAATACCAAAAAGCAGTTTTCTGTCAAAGGACGAATTGGCGAAGAAGAAGAGTGCGCGCGCGGATGTGTCACTGGCCGAGGAACCGGCCGGGGAACCTCGGGTATACGCTGGGCCGCAACGAATGGAGCGTCATCTTGTCATCGTCCTCGTCCAGGCCGTACTTGGAGAAGTGCTTCACACAAAACACCCAACTGCCGGTCTCTGGGCGATACTCGACGAAGCGCGTATCGTTTGCATAGCAGGCGCAACGCAGATGTCCCTCCCGCTGCACATCCTTCACAACAGGCACAGGCTGGGTCTGGGTCTGGGTCTTGTCCACGGGCCATACCTGCTCGAGGGTGACTTGTGCCTCACGATTCAGGCCTTGGTTGATAGGCGGCCTCTTCTCATCGTCAGGATAAATGATGATCCCCTTGTTACGGAAGTAAACTGCAGAGAGAGAGCGAGAATAGTTCTTGGCGGATGATGCTTGTCTGGCCTGGCTCCTCCCCAATCACTTACCAATCTCATCCAGATTCAGTCCAGCCACGTCCATTTCCATGGCAAAGAACACAGTGCCATAGCCCTCGCGTCCAATGGTGAAATTGGGCACCACACAGGACCCATCCTCGGCCAGGTAGGACTTGAGATCATCCAGCGAGGGTATCGTGTAGTAGCCCACGCGTCTCTTGTTTTCCTGTTGGTGAACCAGGTATAGAACCTATCACACCACTTTTCCTCTTGCTCCAGCGGAAAAACCCTTCGCATGTTGGCTTCTAAATATCTGGCGTCTCCCAGCGTCATGTGAATGTTATTATGTACAAAGTTACTCTCCCACAAGCGTTACGAGCTTCCTCTGTTGCGTCGCTTTGAGCTTTACGTTTTTTCGCTTCTTTTTTAGCCAGCGCCTGGCCCGCATTTCCACTGTTTAGGAGGATGCCGTACACGTTTATAACCGTAGTCACTGTGGACGGGCATGATGCCTCATCCGAATCTCCACTGCCCGACGTCACATCGAAGTCGTCGTCGCTACTTACATTCTTGATTACGCTGACTGGCACCGGAACGTAATCATGGTCATGTTCAACATGGTCGTTACCTGTGGCGGCGGCCTGGTCATCCAACCAAGACTTAACGTATCTCCTGTTACTCATTATTACAGCTTTTGGTGCGTCGCGTCCACACACACACCGTATATGCTCAAAATGGGATGCCCGGCTGTTGCTACAGGTAAGGTATTTACTGGTACTATATCGTTACTAACTAAGTTAACGGTACGTAGATACTACATGGTGCGTAGTTAGTTTAGGCGTTTAAGCGAGTTTAGGTGAGAGAGTTTAAGCCGATTTGGCGCGCGTCCGCGAACGCACACACACATACACACACACGTAACTATGCTAATATGTCGGTCTGTTGCTCCACTTGACTGCAGGTACGGTAACTACTGTTACTAGATACTTACTAACTAAGTTAACGTTACGTTACGTAGTTTCTGTACGTAGTTAGTTTCAGCGTTTAAGCTAGTTTAAGCGCTTTGGCGCGCCGCGTCATCACACACACACAACACATATCATAACGGATCTTTCACTAGGGCTGGATCGTTGCCGAAACGATAGTATCGATATAAATTTAGAAATTAGATTTATATAAATTGCAATTGAGATGGATCTCATGAGATGAGATAGTTATAGCGAGACTATAACTATAACTATAGCTTCTGATAAGGATTGGTAAGGACCTCAACTGGACGTAAACGTACAACAATCGATAGTATTGTGTTCGTATCGATAGCATAGCTAGGGCTGCAAAAACTTCACTACCGACGCTACCCGGCTACCGACTACTAGGACTGCACAGCCACGGACAGGACTTCCAGGACTACGCACTACACTGCACAGGACAAGATGGATACGAGCAAGGCTGGAGCCAGTGCCACTGCTGCGACCAGCAATGCGTCAGCCCAGTACCAGGAACACATCAATTAAAGGAAATAGGGTATACAAAAGTACATACGCATAGAAGTATCTTGGTTGACCAGCAACACTGACGTCACATTTAGTCAACAAATTACGTTTTATGCTTTGGCCGTTTTCGTTTGAACCTTAATATGTAAATAATCCAATAAAAAGGACTTCTGAAAACTTGCCAATCTTGTAGAAAATTTATGGATCTATCGGATAAAATTATTTGTTTAGGGCTGAGAGTCCCAGAGTATATAAAGTATATATATTCTTGATCAGCATCAATAGCCGAGTCGATATAGCCATGTCTGTCTGTCCGTCGGTCTGTCTTTTTATACCGTACTCAAAAAAGAGTTAAGGGGTATATTAGATTTGTGGTAAAAGTGGATGTGTGTAACGCAAAGAAGGAAATGTTTCCGACCCCATAAAGTATATATATTCTTGATCAGCATCAATAGCCGAGTCGATAGAGCCATGTCCATGTTTTTTAATTCTAGAACTCTAAAAAATCATATGCTCAAAAATGTATATACTGACTGAGTACGGTAGTATAAGTAGAGTCGCGTCCCCAGAAGCGACTCACACGTTCCTTCTCGTTTTAATTGTAATTTATTTCTCAACTATCTCATCAATCATTAATCATTGCTAATAATTCACTAAAATGGTGTGTTCTGCTTCACATATTTAAGTTGTAGATGCATAACGCGAAAATAAAGTTAATCTTTACAGTGTAATTGGATCTAACAGTAGGAGGATGTAAATGCTGCCACCTGCACCTGCACTGCGCCTACAAGTACTCGACAATATCGCATTTGATGGATATATTTGGACAGCTCTGACCCACCACGCTGCGCCCGCGATAGTTGGGACTCTTCTCGGTGAGCAGCTTCCGGAATATGGGCAGTATGGCTGTCTCCCCCTCGAGCAGCTCCGTCTCGGAGCTGGCACCGTAAATGGTCGAGCTCTCGTTCTTGGTGCGCTGCTTGCGTTGCTTGTCCGGCGCCACATTCGGCGAACTGTGATGATGTGCAGCATGCTGTATATTGGAGTTGCGGCTGATCTTCCTCGTCTGTATGCACGGCTGGCTGCTGGGCGGTGGAGGATCGCGCTCCCGTTCGCTGTCCGTTTCGCTCTGGCAGACGGTACCCTTTTGCGGCTTGGGTCGATGTTTGTTGCGATTCTTCTCCGAGACGGATCGCTGGATGGGCGAAGTGGTGTTCGGGTCGTAGGTCATCACGTGGCCATGGTGCTCCGTGCAGCGCTGAGGACTGGCATACCTGGGCGACTGTCGCTGCTTGGCGTGGGAGAGCGTGTGCGTGTCCCAGAGATCGCTCTGGGACACCACAAAGTTGGACTTAAGCGCCGCGCCCATGCTGGTGCGACGATTATCCGAGGCGGTCGGAGCTGTGAAAAAATACATATTACTATAAGTCACTTGGTTCCTCTCCGTCATCTACTTACTCTTGATAACGGCCGGCGTGCTGGGCTTGCTGTGCGGACAAACGTTGCTCAGCTCCGACTGGGAGGTGGATATATTCGTCGAGGAGTTGCGATGTGAGCTGCTGTACTTCGGCCTGGCCGTGGGTGTCTGACTGCCGCTGTCGTAGTGCCTGGAGGCCGTCGACTGTCGCCGCTCCCGCATGTTGGAGCACTCGCCAGTGCTGCGCTTGCCAACGGTGCTGGTGATGCTGCCAATGTTGTCATCTGTCTGGGCCGAGACCGAGTTCCGTTTCTCCAAGTGTCGATGATGCTGTTGCTGGTGTTGTTGTTGTTGCTGTTGCTGCTGCTGCTGTTGGAGTTGCATCTGCTGATGCTGCTGCTGTTGCTGTTGCTGCATTTGTTGGAGCTGCTGCTGGATGGGCTGCATCATGGTGGGTGCTGGCATGGCTACAGGCACATGCGAGTGGTGCTCCACAATCGATTGTTTCTTCTTTTTGCTATTTAAATGAGTTAATTACATTCCTTTGTTGGCTTCTTCTTCGTAGGCTTCGTAGGCGCTACTTACGGTGGAAGCGATGGTGCCAGCATCGTGGACTGCACCGAAACGAATGAGTTGTCCATCTCCACGTGGGTCGAGGTCACGCTATCCACGGACGTCAGTTCGGTAACTTCTATGGGCAGGGAGTGCGCAATGCATGAATGTATCTAGGCAGCGTCCCACACCTGCCCACACTCACCTGTGGTGCTGGGCATCTCTCGTCGCACTGGCGGTGCCGACAGCCTGGCAATGTCTTCGGTAAGGATCGGCTCCAGCTCGCTGCCCGCAGTGCCCGCTGTGCCCACCGCACACGTCACGCCATCAATCCACTTGCGTGCCTCGGGTCCCAGCTTACGTATCAGCGCCTGCAGCTCGTTCTCCTTCTCCATTAGAGCCTTGCGGAAGCGGCAATTGGTGTTCTTGACATCGCGCAAACGCTGCTCCAACTCACACACCGAGGAGTCACGACGGTTTTTCGACATGGGCCGCAGCGTGGCGCGCACTCGCTTGTCCACAACGCCCTGGGGATTGCGTTTCAGTTCGACCAGCTGCAAGTCGATTCCCAGTGAATATCAGTCAAGATGGGGGATATAAACGGGCGCATAGATACATCAAGGAAAGACGCTACAGCTCTACAGAAAGTTAAAGATATATGGGATAGAGCAACTACTGCTATTGTGGATGGATGGAGGGAGGGGTGGGTGGGTAGTTGGTTGGGTGTTTCGAATAGCTTAAGTTCATAGTTAGTCTGTAGTGTTATATGGCAATTAAAGAACTATTTTTGCCTGTATCAATGTGTATGATAGCTAAACGACAGATCAGATCAGATCAATCTGATCAGTTTGAATGCCTGAAGAAATGGAAGGCATTCAAACTGTTCCGACTGTCCTTCACTGTCCTCAATCAAACATTCATGACGCATATCAGAATTTGCACGAGTGTGTGTATATCTAGCTATAACACCTACAAAAAACTACAAAACTTCCTTACTACCAGTCTTACTTTCGGTACGAACACCAAACACAAAGTGGCTGTCGTACAAAAGATTATAAAAAACGAGAGTAAGACAAAAACAAGATCCTTGCGGTCGGATAGCACCAGGGATATGGCAGCCCCGGCCAGGCAGGTGATGAACACATTGTAGACCGAGAAGCCAATGTGCTTGGAATCGTTGAGAGCCGGTATGGAAACGTGTCGGGTTTCCCAGGCCAAGAATGCGCCAAAGACCTGACAACAAAAAATAATACAAAATATATAATTTCAGAGGCATTATTCAAGTGATTTAAGGGATCTACCCACCAAGAGAAGACCCTTATACGCATAGATAATGCTCACAAATATGGTCATGTGCTCTGACTGGCAATATTCGTTTTCGGGTATGACCAAAACATCATCAATGTTCTCATGGTGCTGCATAGAAAGAAAGATATTGAAGATCATCATTGCAGAATTAATGCCACCTGTGTGGGCTCTTACCAATGGCTCCAATTGTTTGGTCTCCCTGTAGAAGGGATCCGCAATCTGCCAGGTGGTTATAATGGCAATATCGATAAACAACAGCACACCCACAACCATAAATAGCTGATAGTCCTTGATCACTTTTTTGTTCAGCTTCAGATCGGTGAAAATGGAATGCACACGCCACGTCTTGGAGAACATGGCGCCAAAGCTGAGGCTGAAGCCAGCCATCAAGATCCAGGCCCGGGCCGTGCATATGTAGGGGAAGGCAGCCACACTGCTCAAGGTGGTGTCGAGGCCCCAGGAAGATAATGCTCAGATAGGTCAACATGCAGCCCACTATGATCAGGTTATTCAGATGTGGACTGGACATTTTGATGTAGCTGAGGTGATAAGAGACAACATTATTGGAGATATATATAGAAGGCAGAAGGAGAATGTTGTCTTACCGCTGGTTGCGATACTTGATGTTGAAGGCCAGGAAGACGGTGGCAATGATCACACCGATGACGGAGGCACTGGCCGAAACAATGTATATGGTGGGATTCACCTGGCTGTGCTCAATGTAGATCAGTGTGCGATCCTTCGGCGGCGTCTTGCCCACCCAGCGCACTGGCTTGCCGAGACTGAGATCCAGATGCGCTTTTTGCGAATGATATTCACCGATCTTCTCCATTTGACCCAACTGAAACTGATTGATCAGAATATTGGCCTTGCGCTCGTTGTTGTAAAATCGTACAGGCCCCTAAAAGAATAACGGAAATACATAGAGGAGTTGAAAGGAAAAATCTAAATGCAGTTGGACAAACCGTTACGCCCTCAAAGGAGGTGTTGCGCAAGGCTTCTAGGAAGACGTCCTCCCAGTCCTGTACACGATAATCGAAATGTGTCAATATATCCTCGCGCTTCTCTGCCACATACTGTATGGCGAGAGCGGCAGCCCAGATGCCATCGTAGGTGTAGCCATGGAAGCGCGAGTATTCCGTGCCGCGCAGTCTATCGTACTCCACCAAGTACTCATCCGCCGTCTGTGGAAAATACTCCAGTCAATTGATATGATTGTGCATGCTAATGGCAATTCACACTTACAATTCCTGCCACAGTGATGTCCCCGCTGGTGGATAACGGCAGCAGATCCACCAGTATTGCGCCCTCCAGGGCCGTGGCAATCTCTTCCACGCTGCACTCGCTGTCCTGGGTAACGTTCCACCAATCGGTTGAGTAGGTTGCCATTATCAGCCACTGATAGGCCCGCCCATACATTTCCAATCTGCAAGGCAAAAATCATATTAAACCATTCCCCAGGGGACTTCCAGGGGACTTGCACTCACTTGTAGGCCTCGCAGAAGGCCTTGCGTGCAAAATGCTCATTGAAGTTGCCCAGAATGATGCGCACATCCTTCTCGCGCAGCTTCTTCAGCGACTCGGCCACATCGGCGACAAAGCTCTGCGTTTCCACAACCTCCACCTCCATGGAGTCGAGATCGGCCACCATGTGATTGTGGGGCAGGGAGTAGCGCGGCTCGTTCTGGTACACAGTGCCCACGCGCGTCCAGTTGAACTCCTTGAGCAGCGCCAGCCGAGGCGCATTGAAGGCATTCTCCGATGGCACCACGCGGAAGAAGTTCGGGAAGGCATCCTTGGTGAACATGGGATGGGTGTCCGCGTAGCTCAGCTGCGTCAGGTGCCAGTGCTTGCTGGCCTTGGCTATGGGATCGGTGACATGGGTGCAGGCGGCTCCGAACAGCATCACTTTATTGGGCCCAGAGTGCATCATGTCGAAGAAGGATTTCACACCCACCGCAGCATTGCACTTTAAAGGGGAAGCCGCCACTGAATATGGTATATCCTGATCCTCAGTCCAACTTACCTGCGTGTCATTCCACCACATATGCAGCCTGTAGTTGGCCAATATCTTGCCGTGCTCATTGACATGGCCCAGCGCCAGCTTCACGCTGGGCATGACGCCGCGTCCAGTGTACGAGTTCTCCACGCCATCGCCATAGGGAAAGAATCCCGCTATATACACATCCGAACGCTTTGCAGTTCTGCTCCACGTACTGCCAACACATAGCAGCAGTATGGCCACGAATGGGATCCACCTCCACGGTAACATGTTGAGCGCATGGACTGCAAAACGTTTCTGGCTGGTATAAATATTGTAGAAGGACATGAACTTGTAGCCACTAAACGGTTTATGGTTGGTTATCGGGCTGGGCTGTGCCGGGGCTGGGCTGGTATCCAGGGTAGCCCAGCCAAGGTGAGCCTCCTCCGGTGGCAAGGCTGCGCCCCACTGGGTGTGTTCGTGTATACACAAATGTTGGGGACGAGTACGTGGACAGTGGCAGGGGGGCAAGGCTAAGGCCAGTTGCCAGTTAAATTGCTTCAAATTGCAGCAGCAAGGCTGCAGAGTTTAGCAATTAGAAACTAATTTGCGGTTATCCACCAGCACATTTGCATTATTTAGTGGCCTTGTACAAGGTGTAAAGATTGCCCCCCGCACAAGTCACACGTCTTAGCACTTACT
The DNA here is from genome assembly GCF_018151105.1 of Drosophila obscura. Lineage (NCBI taxonomy): Eukaryota > Metazoa > Arthropoda > Insecta > Diptera > Drosophilidae > Drosophila > Drosophila obscura. Next base: position 772,443 of record NW_024542736.1, on the reverse strand, counting down.
ACTACCTACTTACTTACCTACTATACCTAGCCCGTACGTTGGTTATCCTTTGGTTCACAATTCTTTCACGGCTGCAGGCATATCAGCAACTTTATTTTAAATTGAACTTTTCTTCTGCGTTTTGCAGTTGCGAGGGTCCGAAAAATTATGTATCCCCCTAACTTGACACTTGGCTGACAGGACCAAAGTGGAGGCGGAAGTGCGCATGTTCCGTGCCCGAGCTGTGACAGCTCTGCCTTGGCCTAGGGCATTTTCAACCCCCGAACTCCCGCAGACCTTTTTTGTAAACAAAATCATGGCTGGCAACAGGTGGATCCCCATCGGCAGCGCAGCTGTTTGCCATTCGAATTGTTATGACCGTTACCATGGACTACACGGAAAACGAGGCAGTCATTGATAATTGAAAATTTGTCAGTATCGACAGACAGACAATGGAGGACTATGCGCCGAGTCGCTATAAAATGCTCGAGAAAATTGGCGAAGGTGTCCATGGCTGCGTGTTTAAGGCCATCGATTTACAGCGCAACAAGGAGGTGGCCATCAAGAAGGTGGCTCTGAAGAACAAATTCGGCAACATTTCGCTCAACACGCTGCGAGAGATCAAGACACTGCAACTGTGCAAGTCGGAATTTGTAGGTAAACCTTATAGATTCGGGGGGCGGTTGATTAACCCACTAATTACTTAACTATAGATCCTGACGATTGTCGACATATATCCCGATCTGACTGGGCTGTCGCTGGTGCTGGAATATCATCCCGATACCCTGTACAGTCGCCTTAAGAGCGAAGTGAATCCCCTTAGCCGCCAGCAGGTGCGCAAGTTCGCCCATCAAATGTTCAAGGGCATTGCGTACCTGCACGAGGCGGGCCTGATGCACAGGGACATCAAGCCAGCCAACTTGCTGATCAGTGACACGGATATGCTGAAAATCGCCGACTTTGGGCTGGCTCGTCTCTACTTTCCAGAGGATGAGTCGCGTCTGTATTCGCCACAAGTCTCGACGCGCTGGTATCGTGCTCCCGAAATACTCTGGGGCAGTCAGAAGTACAGCACTGGCGTGGACATGTGGGCAGCAGGTAAACGCCCCGCCTTCATTGCTTAACTTGCGCTAATGAGTTTGTTCATTTAGGCTGCGTGGTGGCGGAGATGTTGCGCGGTGTGCCCCTGTTTGCTGGCACAACGGACATCGAACAGTTGGCCATCATAATTCGCACCTTGGGCAGTCCTCGTCTGAACCAGTGGCCAGAGTTAACTTCGTTGCCGGACTACAGCAAGATACGGTGAGTGGTTTGGCTGCTTAAATGTTGCTTGAATTAAACAGTTATCGTTGCTTGCTGGCTTCAGATTTCCCAACTCCGTGGGCATACACTGGGACAACTTGTTTCCGAGCTGCACGCACGCCGTGGAGATTAGTCTGGTCTCCAATTTGGTCGTGTATAATCCCAAGAACCGCCTAAACGCCAACGAGGTAAGTTCTCAACTCCACTGAATGTGTTTAACACTTAACAAACGCGCATTCTTATATTTTCAGGCTGTCGAACATAATTATTTCCACTAGTTAGCATCTAAGAATTCTCCGATTCTTTGTATCTGTAAGGAAAAATAATCAATTGGCTATGGAACAGCATGAACACAAAGAGCTGCACTTACTTGCACTTCAGACAGGTGAAGAACACGGTCTGACCCTCGTCCGCCGATCGCAGCTGCAGGGTGGCATATGACATCTTCTCGTGTCCGCACTTCGGGCATTTACGCTCCACAACGGGCCCATCAGCCTCCTCCGACTCGGACTCGCGCTTCGTCCTGTTGAAGACCTTGCTGGGATCGTAGGTGTTGAACTGTATGCTGTACTCCGTCTTCTCTCCGCTATAAACTGTAAGAGAAGCCGCTACGTCAAGGAGAAGCACTTGGAAATGGTCTAAATGTGAGACTCACCGTCCGGCAGGAACTCTTGGTTGCAGTTGTGGCAGATGACGTTGCCCTTCACCTGCAGCGGTGGCAATATGGAGCCACAGGACGGGCAAAATCCGGGCACATTGTTAAAAGTTTCCATTTTTCCAAAAACAGAAATAAACAAACCACCGCACGTGTTAGCAAAACCAGTGCTGCCGATTCCGCTTTTTTCCCGTCAAATCTGGCTATTTTTAAAGATGCAAGGTGTGTGACCAAAACAGGGTTCAGCTTTTTTCCCGTCAGCAAAGCACCGCACATGCTAGCAGTGTGACCGTGCTGTTCCAGGCCGAAAATACCTAATTAGTATGTTCCGATTGGCTCAATGCAAATTTTAGGCGGCAGAATTCAAATTTGAGTTTAAAAATCAGAAAAGTTATTCGGATACATAACATTTTCTGTCTATTTTTCTATAAACTGATTCATATTTATTTATAAACATTTCACAAACATCTTTTATTTTATGCATTCTTTCTGTTGGTTTTACACAATTTTTTGGCTACTTTTTTTTTTTAGTTCTCGCTTACTTTTTTTCAGTAGACCACATACTCTACATATGTATAGTATGTACACATGTATATTTCGAATTTAATTTTGAATCTTTGTATTAAAGTGTATGAAATGTTATTAATATTATATTTTTATAATTATGTATAGGAGGAAATCTATGAGACAGCAGTATTGCGATCGTGGTACAAACTAGTTTACTAAAATGCAAATCAATTGTTCTTTTTGATTAATTAAACTACCTAAAAACTATCACAGGCAGAACAGTAATTACGCGCTAGAGAACCTAACTACAAGCTCGCATCTAGGAACTTTTAAGCTGTGGCCCCAAAATCCAATCCAATACAATCCAATCCACCGATCGATCCGATCCATTAACCATTACCGACTGGCATGACTCTGCGGCATATTGAGCTCCCATAGCTTCATGTTATTATCGAGAACTTCGTTGAACCACCTCTCCTTGTCCGGCTGCAGCCTAAAGACCACATCGAGGGACTTGAGGTCGAGCTGCAGGATGGCATCGTTGCCCAGCAGCGTGTCCAGGGATCGCAGCAACGTGCTGTTGCCGTGCAGCTTCAGCAGGGTCACATACTTCACCACATAGTATTCGTATTGGAGCTTGCGACGCGCCCAACGCTCCACGGTGGCATTCGAACTGGCCGAACGGATCTGGCCCAGATGCTCGGCAAACCACGGCGCAAAGTAATTGTAAAGATCCAGCTTGGAGAGCGCATTGAGGCCCTTGCTCCTGATGCGCTCCTTGATCATTTTGAAGTTCTTGCGACTGTACACAACACCTGGTACAGCGAATTGCCCGTGGTATACGAGTTAACGTAGTGTGTGCCGACGCTCTCAATGAAGCGCACCGCCGACGTGAGATTTCCGATCTCCAGCTGATCCATGCGCGCCCGCACCTCCGGCTCCAGCTGCTGGTCAATCGGTATGTCGGCATTCAGCTTGCCAGTCTCACGGAATCGGACCACCCGCACCAGCACATACGAGTAGTCGCCGTGGATGAAGGAGGTGTTGATGCCCAGCTTCTTGGCCGCATTGTCCGGAAACCAGCCACCCGTGAAGGCCTCCCACGGCTTGTCCATCCGCTCGACGGTGAAGTCACGGAAGTAGGCCTGAAACAGCTGGCGACGATTATCGCAAAACTCCATATGGAAATCGCCATGAAAGATGCCCGGCGTGTTGTCCTCATGGCTCTCCGCCAGGCCGCTTAAGTTCTAAAAAAGAAAAGAAACGAAGCATATTAGAGGGGGAGAGAAATGAGAGAGGGTTGAGCTCACCCTGTAGATATTTTTGGTTGGCTCCTTGAATATCCAACGCTCCGTTTCGACATTGTCATTCATGGGTATCACCCGCATCGATATGCTCAGGTAACCATAGCGTAGAAATATATTGATGGCTTTGCCAATGCGCAGCTGGGACTCGCGACTGCCGACGGCTGCGAGTAGCGCCAGTGCCACCAGCCAGAACAGGCCCAGCCGCCCAGATGGGCTCGGGCTCATCGCTCAGCGGTGGGCTACACAGCATGCAAGGGACCTGCAAGCGGGCAGCGGAATGTTATCAATGTTACAGTCTGTCGTTGTGGCTACCTATAAACTATAATTATATATATATATGTTTGTCTACGTTTAGTCAAGAGTATTTGCTTTTCCACTCTATAGGCGGGCGATAATTTATGCGAGCTCTAATTGACCATGAACCTTCAGTAGCGCTGAACTTGAACCGCAACGTTGAGTTGAGGCCAACTGAACCTGACGACGCGACGTCGCGATGATCTCGCTTGGCGTTTAGCTCTGACTACCTTAAGTGACTGCAATTAGCCGCAGGTTGTGTTCAGACTGTGACTGTGGCTGTGGCCATAAAGAAACGCTACAAAGTAAAGCCGTCAAAATTGGTTCGACGGCAGCATATCGTTTGGCCGTTTGGCCGTTTGGACATGCAAATGATTTCCTAAACATTTTGCATGGCCTGCAAGACGTTATGTATATGCATATATGTACATATGTATAGCAGGCAAAGCCATAGCCGTTTTTTTTGTTGTTTTTTTGTATTTCTCCTTTTTGGGCGCACTAGTTTAAACAGGTTTGCCATTCGCCTAATTATGGCCAGAGAGGAAGCCACCACAGCCAAAAATCCAGCAAATTGGCCCAGGCCAAGCCAAGCCTAGGCAATAAATTCTAACAATATTGCAACTTTTACAAGTCGAGACGGGCAAAGCCCGTTATCAGCAGTAACAGTAGAAGCAGTAGAAGCTGCAGCGACGTGTTTGACTGGTTAACTCACAAAGGTTATCCGCCGGGTGTTAGCCATACCCATGAGTCACACCTGCCCCCCCACCCCGCCAAGCCATTCTGCTGCTTTCAACCAAATCGGTGAAGCGCAACTTAAGCCAAATGACAGTAGCCACTGCCACCGCTAGGCCACAATAACACAAAAACCATATAATGGCACTCACAAATTGTTAACAATTTAAGTGAACCATAAAATGTAGGCGACACTAAACTTGTCGAGTAACAAAAACTTTAACAGTGGTAAAAACAACATCAGGAAGGGTGACACGACAATTACCAGGGGGAGTTGGGCAATGGCACAAAAGGCACGAAACGGCATGCCACGCTTGCCATTATGTCTGCTTCCAGGAAATACTTCTAATATATATGTATGTATATACTTTGCTTTAATCAGTATACTTTAGTAGTGTATTATCTCACACACTTGGCCTCATCGATGAACCCAAAAAAGATTGCAAACATCTTTCAATTTATTCTGCTCAATGAAATAAAAAAAAAACAGTCCCCCCCACTATGTTTTACTGGGAAGCCAGTTTGTGTGCTTGTCAAATTCTAATAACTATAATCATTAAATTCACATAATCAGCTTAGCTCCATTCCAAATGAAGTAACAAAAAATGCCGTTTTTTTTTTTGGAGCGGTGGGAGGGGGTGGGGGCGGGGGGGGTGTCTGCTGACAAGTTTCCGGCGCGCTACTCTCATTGAGAGTCGGCTGCTGACTCTTTGGCAAATTACCAAAGTTAAGCTTAACATTTGTCAGTCAGAGGGGCAGCAGCAGCAGCAGCAAGTGTGGCATAGGTTTATGATATAATGACAGGTAGTGTTTACAATAGCAGTCGCATAACCTTGTGCAAAAGACCTAAAAGCCGCCAGACGGACAGACACACACACAACACAGCCGAGCAGAGCCGAGACAGTGGATATTGAGATGATCAAAAATTCAATACGCGCACTCGGACTCCACTCCACTCCACTCCACTTCATTCCAATAACCATACACCCAAGCAGCTGAACTCGTCCAACTGTGACTTTCTGACGCTGTCTTTTGCCCAGAGTCGTCTCAGGTCTCAGGTCTCTCAGCTCAAAGTCTCTCTCCGTCAGAGCTCAGTTCAGTCAATTGGAGATTCTTTATGCGCATTTTATGCGGTCTTTTGTGGTCTGCTCTGGCCTGGCCTGGCCTGGTCTGGTCTGGTCTGGGACGAAGGGCACAGCACCAGCACATCACACACTGACTGGGGGCGGGGGGGGCTTAAGGTCTGCAGTTTATAAGTATAGTACGAGTATATAATTTTATGCTTGCTCCGTATGCGTTGTGTGCTGTTTCCTTGAGCGGTGTGTGGTGTTAAACAAAAGTTGCCTGACTGCGAACTGTTTCTGTTTCTGTTTGTTATTTACTTTACCTGCACGAGAACTCAAACTGGAATTGACGTAACCATCAACCCAGAAGCCGCTTTTTGGTTTTTAGTATTCAGAGAAGCTTTAACTTATACAGAGACTGGAGAGAGCAGAGACTTAGACTTAGACTGAGGCTGAGACGGAGATGGAGATTGAGACTTCGCCGATTGGGATTGGGTAGCACAATTCGAGTCCGGAGAGTTGTTTGGCAGTGGTTTGGCCTTATCGCCAAGCTACTCGTAACTGACAGACCAGCAGCAGGGGCCATTGCACAAAAGCAGCAGCGCCATGCCATGCGAGTAGATTATCATTTAATTATATTTTGTTGATGGGGCGGGCTAAAGGTCAGCGATGACAGCTATGCGCTGAGCTACGCATGGCGGCGCCTTCACAGTGATAAGCATCCCTCCTAGACCATCCAAAAATAGTTCCTCCAGCCAACAGAATATTTCAGATCGGTACCGATCGGTATTGGGTTTCAGTAACACACACACACACACACACACAGCACACTTCGAGTACACTCAAATTCCACAGGCCAGAGCGGGTGTACGTATACACACTGAAGAAACGTGCCTCAATTGCAATTAAAAAGCCGGAATCCGAAAGCACTTACACTTTAAACGCGAGCAGTTGGGAACGGTCCGGTGGAACGGGATCGGATCGTGGTCATAACTTCCACCACCGCGCAGACTCGAAGAAATATTTCAATTAAAACCAGTCCCACAGTACCCAGATCGGGGCGGGCGGAAAGGCCGTTCAAATACGCCCGCTTCAAATTGTTGCTCGGCAGCATGTTGCCTCAACATGTTTTAAGCAAAATATAACATGATACCTCAAGTAAATAGTTAAAATCTGTTATATATTCAATCAATTCGGAGAGCATTTTTGCGCTCTCAACTCAGTTTTGCGTTACAGGTATGAGTTGCACATGTTGCTGGCAAATCTCGACTCATGTTCTTAAGGAAGAAGCACAGTGGGATACGTCCGAAAAACACTTAATAAATCTTAATTATTAAGATCTTACTGATCATTAAATGATTGTTTTTATGTTTAAATTATGGTTTAAATGATTACTTACCACAATAAATGGAAAATAATAAACAAAAAAGAAATTTTTCCAAAAAAAAAAAACAACTCTTATTTTGAATGATATTCTATTGATGGTTAGAGGCAGTTGCAGTTCAATGACTTGGCGGCAGAATCGCTGTTGGAGCAGCAGATGGCCAGTCGAATGATGATGGAAATACTTTGACACAAATATCTATAGCTGTCATCGGCTGGGTGTTCGAGGGACGACAGACTGACAGCTTTTCCGCTTATTAGTGTTTCCCGGCACGTTGCTCGACCGGACCGGCCCTCCGGCATACCAAGTACCCAAAACGCTGGAGATGGGGACGGGGCACAGACTGAGCCTGGGAGGGGCGCGACAAATTGAAATGATTGCAGTTTGCAGAGCGAGGGGCTTGCGCAAGACTTCAATAGAATCGTGGAACAACTTGTTGTAATCAAAAACTTTTGGGGACTGCCTCTGCCGCCTCTCTCAGGCCCCAAACTGAATGGTCAACATAGTCAAAAAAAAAAGTTAAAGATACCAAGAGCCAAAGCCAGAGGAAAAAAAAACGAAAGTATCAAATTCGCATTACCTTGAAAACATGCAAACAAATTTGGGTCAAGCCGACAGCTTAGTGGGGGTATCAGTCTGTGTGTTGGCAACGTTTGATGTTTCATGTATTTCAATTAGAAGCTTCAGAGATACAAATAAAGTATGCATATATCTTGGTCTGGTCGGTGTAAGTGTAGCCATGGCTGCAGGGCATCCGCTTGTCACAATTGCCTTGAAGGGCACACACTCTGCGCTCTGTCCATTGAAAGTTTCCACGAAATTCGCTGCTTGCTTTCTAGGAACTGGAAAGGTTCTCTTTCTGTATTTGGGGCTGTTCTGTTCGGGTGGAGTGGGGAGGAAATAACCCAAAAATCATTGCAAAAACCGACTGAAATTGTATCTCTCATATATTTCTCAATTTCCATATATAGAGGTTCTTTTTATTAATTTCTTTTTCTGTGTTTTGGGTTTTCTTTGTCTTTGCGGCATGCATGATTCAAAACTTATGTATTTAAAATTCGGTATTTCAGTGTTTACTGGTTTTTTGTTTGTTTTTGTTTTGTTTTGTTTTAATTCGCATTACCATTTTGTTCTGATTTTGTTTTTTTTTTTTTATTCCCATTTTAAACTATGTATATATTATGACATTTTTTATCATTTACTTTAAATGATATTTTCTAACGTCTTGACCTAATTGCGCATCAATGGATCGATATCGATCCATCGATCCACACATTTCACTTTACTTCATTTCATTTATTATTTTAATAACAATTCACTCAATTTGCTCAAATCGTGCCAATCCTACACATATTGACTTTGGAGATCATAAGCATTATATCAACTCGTCATCATCTCATCCTCATTATCTTTAGCTTCTTCATCATCATCGTCGTCGTCTACCACTTATCAAAATTAGAGAAAAATTCTAATCCATTTGGTTTGCTTCATTTATCGTTTTTTTTCTATCTTTATCGCCTTCTGGTTTTTCCATTTCCATTCCACTTTTTTGGTTTTTTATGTAATATCAACAATAAATTTTCGCTTAATCTTAGTGTGAAATTATTCTTAGTGTACAGCTACAATTTGCTCGCATCAGCTAAGAAAAAAACGGATCAGTTTTAAAATAAGAAACGAATCCCTTCGAAATTCTAGCTCATTCTTGGAATGTGACTTCCATTCCATTATAATCCTGATCATTTCTCTTCATTGTTTTTATATCATAAAATATTAGATTTTTGATTTGAGCATTCTTCCTTTTTTGTTTGTTTTCTGGCACACCCTGCCTAGGTTGGGGGGAGTGGAACTGCAACATATACATACACTTCCGCTTCTTCACGTTGTTCTGCACAAGTTCATCGTTTTTCGTTTTTAGGGTATAATACTTAGTTAATTTGGCCACTCGGCTGTGTTTTTTTATTTTGTTTTTTGTTGTGGGTAGGTAGTTAGTTCTTCAGTTTCGGGTAGGTTTTTCATTGGGATGCTTCTATGATTTGCATTGACTGCCTCTTGCCTGCTGTCCTGTCTGTCTCTTTTGTCTTTCATACGCTCCGAACCAAAAAGTCATAGCTCAGCGTTCAACAATAATTCTCTATGCAAAAATTGTTCAACCGTTTTGAAACCATAGAATTGTTCTGGTAATTCATTTGTGTGTGCTGTGGTGTCTGTGTGGTGTCTCTGTGGGTTCTATGGTCAGGCTAAAACTAAGCTCTGGCTTAACTGGGAGAGTGAGGTGTTGTTTTTTTTCGGGGTGCCTGTGGTGGTAGGAATTACAAAGTCAAATGTGTTTTAGTCTAATATTTATGGTAAGTGGCTTTTCTTGACCAAAAGTTATTTCGCATAGAGTTTAATCCACATTGCCCAATTTTAACGAGTTGTTTTTATTTAAGTTTAAGTTTTTATTTAAGTCTAAATTCAGCTTTTATCCTGCTCTGTAGAAGCTTGTGCCAAGCAAATAATGAGCGCATTTTTACAATCAAACGGAAGCAGGGAAAGCTTCGGTGAGAGCAGGAGCAGAAAGCTAATGAGCGCGTGGTCTAAATGTCTGGATGCTTAATGAATGATTTTGGATTGAAGGCGAGCCGGGGTTCTGATTGCTAAAGACATTTTTTTTGTGTACTTGTAAAACATTTAGAAAAGATTTTATTTAGAAGCTGCTGCTGCTGCTGCTGCTAGGGTGGTAACTTGGCTTGTGGGTAAACTGCAATTCATTTCGATTCAATTCGATTGGATTCTGTGTGGATTCCATTGTAAACTTCGATTGGGTTTGTTAAGGTTTTCGTTTTGTTTTTGTTTTTGGCTGTGGGTTAAAAGGAAGCGCTCCGCTATATTAATCTTATTGAACTTGACTGATTTTCAATGTATCCAACCTGAGTTTTGAGTTGTTCGAAAAATATATATATGTATATATGTTATGTTATGTTTACACATATTTTCTGTACTAATCATTTCTTTCGTTCATTTCATTCTTCGTGTGTGTGTTTGCTATATATTTATACGTGTCGTGTCCCGTCCCGTACCCGCGCACTCTTGCACCAGTTCTCTCATTGGCCTCTAAATAGTATAATTCTTATTTGATTTTTACTTCTGTTGTAATTGCTGTTAGTATGTGTTTGTTGTTGTGCTCACTCTATGTTTTTGTTGTTGTTTGTTTAATGTTTGTCCTTTAATTGCTTTTGCTTGAATTAAACGCGCCTGCTTTTTATTTTATAAACTCTTTTTTATGTATTTTTTTTTAATCTCTTGATTGCATTCTTAATCATTTCCCATTGAATTTATTTAAACGTCAACAATTTAGTTTTTTTTTTTTGTTTTCTTGGTAATATTTTAGTGTGTGTGTTTGTTTTTTTTTTGCTTTGTGTGTGTTCGTGTGTAAGTGATTTTATTATACGGGTCCTTTTGTTTAATGTTTATTGCATTTAAAACGTACACATTACTTTACGATTGGGTTGTCCTTGTTTGCTCTTCCATATGGAATACATTTAAACTTGGGCTTGAAACACTTGAAATTGCTCTCTTCATATGCTTTTTAACATATTCCTGCACTTCTTGTTTTTGTTTTTTGTTTTTATTTTAGTTGCTGCTATGTTTAATTATAATTAATTACGTAGTTTTTTTCACTATAATTTACTAACTCGTTTTCCGCTCGCCTCTCACAAGACAATTTTCGGATTTCTATTTGTTTTTTTTTTTGGGTTTTTATTTTTATTTTTGTATTTTTGTGTGTGTGTTTTGAAATAATCTTTGATTGAAACAATTTAGAGTGTTTTAGTTGCGGTTTCTGTTTCGGTTTCGGTTTGTGTTTCAGTTAACTTAGACACTAACAAGTGCAAGATTAACATAAGCGTTTAATGCTGTCTGACAGAAAGAAAAACAAAATAAATACGAGTAAATACAAACAAAAACGTGAACACAAAACAATCATAAATATAATAAACATAATAATGACAGACTGTCCTGCCCTGCCCTGACTGGTTAGGTTGGGGCAGGCAGCCCATTGGAATGGCAAATACAATGTAAAATTAATCACTTTTAAATTTAACAAAGTAAAAGGCAAATTACAGCTCGTTTTACAATTAACATTTTGTCTTTACGTTGCGACCGCAGTTCCCATGAATACCCTCTCCTCCTTCTTCTCTTCTATATCCTCGTCATACCTATGTATATCTTGGCGCCAAGCGCTTTCTGTCTTCACTGCAGTTTGTTGTTGCTGTGCCTGCTGTTGCTCCTATTGCTGTTGCTATTGCTGTTGCTATTGCTGTTGCTGTTGCTGGTGTATTTTTGTGCCTTGGTAATACTTTAATGGTGTTGTTTTGTGGTGTGGTGTCTGGTGTGGTGTATTGTGGTATAGTAGCTGTGATGTAACTGTGTTTGCTGCACTCAGTAGAGCGCCACATTGGAGGCCTGTGTATATGCATCCCACTCGCAATCGCAACCCTCTAGGCAATCGGGGCATTCCAGTTCACTGTCTTGTCAGTAGAGCCACGAGACTGGCACCCATTGGGGTGTGGTGTGCACCCGGTCGATGGCCGTTTCCAGCGCGGAAATCGTATCGCTAATGTCGTTGTTCACAATCGTCATATCAAAGAAATGGCCATACATTTGACGCAACATTTCCGATTCCTTTGCCAGACGCTCCAGGCTGCCATCGTACTGTCGTGCAGATAGTAAAACAAAGAAAACCAATTAGCATAGAGGCACACAAACAAAAACACACTGGGCACAGCTGTCAGCCAGTCAGCCAGGCATCCGCTTACATCGGCGATATTCTGCAGCGAGGGCGCCGCTATGAAGACCACATAGGGCGTGAATTCGGCTGTGCGTAGTATCTTCAGTGCCTGCGGCTCCACATCCAATATGGCCATCTTGCCGTCCGTGTGTATGCGTCGGATAGTGTCAAGCTTGGTGCCATACATCGCATCCTCGTGCGTGCCTGGGTGAATTCCTAAGTATTACTTTGAGTGCTGCAGTTGGTTACGACTCACCATATTCCAAGTACTCGTTTGCGGCAATATCCGCCATCATTTCGTCGTGCGAGACAAAGTAATAGCTGCGTCCGCTCTCCTCCTCGGGCTTAGCAGGTCTCGTTGTATCTGAAATAAATGCAAAAAAAACCTTAAAATTTTTACCAAGTAGTTTAGCTAAAGACTTTTGAACTTACGTGGTATGGGATAGGCGTACTTATCGGGATACTTGGATATTAAAGTGTTTTTAATATGCCGCCTGCCCACCCCATGGGCACCCAATAGCACCAACGTTTTGCGCTGAAAGTTCGGATCACCAACTGAAAAGAAATCAAATCCATTTAAGTCTCTGTTACAGAGGAGAAATAATCTCAAATGTATGCTCACCTGGCACCTTGACAACCTCTTCGTATGTGACCACATCCAGATTATCGAATATGGCATTATGCTTGGCCAGGTATTTGTCCCGACACTGTTTCTTCTTGCGCCCGAATATCGAACAGTTTACTGTAGGTTATAATTTTGGGAAATGATTTTATAGTTCCATTTAGCAAATCAATTTACATATTCAATTATTAGAAAATGAAGAGCCACATGCTTGATGGAGCAGACACAAACATGCTGTTGAGCAGGCATTAAAATTAAGTCATTAAAGCAAGCAAATATTATATAGTATAGTACGACTCTTGTTGGCATTTATAGCATGTATTTATTATAAGCATTCGTCATTTTATAGCATAGAAAATGCATTTCTTTATAGTTTGATTCGCATATTTCTTGATTGATTTTTATGCCATTTATTTTGATAACTTTTGTGAACTCTTTCTTGGACAGATGCTTCCGGAAATCTCTTTAGATTTGGAAATGCTGTCTGGTGTTCTTCAACGTGCAGAGTGTGGCCTGTGTGTGTGTGTTTCTTTCTGGCTGTGTGTGTGCTTGTGTTTCTGTTTTTGGATATCTACACTCGATACTCGGAACAATTCAGTTAAAGGTTTAGTTTTAGTTTATTTCGGTTATAAGCGGGTTAGGGAAAATGATCATACGCAACGATGTCTAGTGCTGGGTTCTACGTTGTTCTAGATGATGGTGATGGCTTGTGGCGACTATCCTTGGGGGGGTCTGGTGGTTTCGGTGCCTTCTACATAAGCTACAACTTTCGGTGGTTTTGGGATATTTTTTTTGCTGTTGTTATTTTTATTTGTTTGGGTGGGGTGAATTTTTGGGGTGAAATCTTTATACAATTGCTATCGTTAAAATTCTGTAGTATATGTATTGTTGTTGTTGTTGTGTTTGTATGTGTTTTCTTGTTTTTGTTGCATAACAGAACTCAAGAAGAAACGTTTTTATAGTTCGACAATTTTTGGCAAGCTCTCCTTAGGCGGTTAGCTTGGGATTTTCATTGAATTTAAATTGGCTGTGTGTCATATGTGGGTTGGTTTTGTGTTTTTTTGTGTGCGTTATATGGGTAACTACCTGCTGATCCATCACACCCATCTGCGTGAGCGGAACATCCAGCACCCGGTTCTCCTGCATTATATTATTATACATTTTTTTAAAGTAGGTATACTCGTATATGCTGTGATTTCTTATGCTATTTTTTAAATATTAAATCATTTTACAGCTGTTTGGTATGTGTGCGTGTGTGTTTGTGTGTGTATGGGGAAGGGACGGTTTTTGTTTTGGGTTCCGTTTTGTCATGGAGTATTTATCAAGAATTTTGGCAACATTTTTGGTTTGGTTTGGTTTGGTTCGGTTTAATTTAAATGGGATTTTCTTTGGTATTCTCTGACTACTTTTTTGGGGCATGCAACTCTCCAGGGCTTATTATGTTAGTGTATTAATGTGTGTACATGTGAGGTTTACGTGTGTGTGTGTGTGTGTGTGAGCGCTGACAGAGAAGAGACAGAGCCATAGAGAGAGAGAGAGATAGAGAGTGAGCGCGCTTTCCCCTGCGGTCAGGTCAACTACGAATTCGTCATACACTTTCCAATATATTACAATATATAGCATACGATTGATTGATTGATTGATTATATCGAGCATCCAATTACACATAGAGAATACGCATAGATTCGTTTCTTTAGTTTTTTTTTTTCTTTTTTTTTTTTGTGTTACAGCTAATATTATCTTTGAAGGACTCACCCTGCTCCTGCTTGGTCTTGTCGACCGTCTGGCAGGCAATGCGCCACTCCTGCAGCTCCGGCGATGGTATCAAGCCCGCCGAGCCACCAACCGTGTCCAGTCTCGCCTGCCACCAGTGATGATCGTCCTTGCTAATGATCTACAGATCGATGGATGATAAGGTTTCGGTTCGGTTCGGTTCTGTTTTTGAGCTGCCACCTACCTGCAGTATGTCGCCCACTTGGAATGATATGCCCGCCTGGGCGCAGGGTATAAGCTCATCATCCAGCGGATTATAATCAAATTGTGCGCGTACGAAAATCTGCACGAGAAAAGGAAGAAGCCAGAAGCCAGACCCAGAAACAAAAAGAGCACAAAGTGAGTTCACAATTTAGTTTTGGTTTTGGTTTTGTTTTTTGCTTTTGCTTTTCATTTTACTCTGCTCTGCTCTGTGCTGTGCTGCTCATTGCTATTTGCTGACGCTGCAATTTGAGTCGGGAGGCGAGGCAGCAGTCAGGAGGCGAGGCTCTAATGCGGCTGCCTCAGCGAAAAGGGTTTTGAGTTTGGTTTTTCCCCCAATTATAATCCCAACTCATTTGCATGGCAGCAGCAACAGCAACCACAATTAGTGGGATAAAGGCCAACGGCTAACTTCAAATTGTCTAGCAACGAAAATTCTCCATGGGATATCGGAGATATTTTCCCAGAGAAAAGTATTAAAAAAAACTGCTCAAAAATTGATGCTTGAATTTTCACAGCATGCACTAGTTGCATTAGATATTTAAAGCATTATAATTGCATGGGAATATTATCAATAAAAATGTTAAGCTTTAAAATATAAAATTCTGCTTGGCTTATTTTGTATTCTATTCACAGCACAAAAGAGTTTTCTGACGCATACTTGTCAAGCAAACGACGACTCGTTTTTATGACAGCTAATTATATTTTATAGTTTACGTATCCAGGCGATTCTGATTTCTATTCAGTTGAACTTCAGCGCGAAACGGACCAACTTGAGAGCTATGAAACAGATGGACAGCTGGACAGCTGGACCGGTGGACAGACGGGCGGCTTCAACTGTTTTCAGCCAACAGCTGTCAAGAACAGACTTTCTTTATAGCTGGCGGATATGCGCTGGCCCCACTACAGGGATACGGGGACACAGGGATGCAGCGTTCTATTGTCTATAGTTGCTGCTGTGGCTACTGTTGACTAACCAAAGAGCATAAATTATACGAATTTGGGTTGATTGTGTGCATAATATTGTTACTTGTTTATGGGTTTATGAATATGCACATCTACTAAGGGTGTGTGTGTGTGTGTGTGTGCGTGGGGGAGTGTATGAGATTATGGGTCTATTGTTAAGGCGGCAAATGATACTTACAAGCACCGGAGCGGGTCTGATCCTGAAAAGCTGCATTTGTGTGTGTAGTGGAGAGTGTAGGCAAGTAGGAAGGAAGCAAGTCAGATGAATAAGATAGTATGGAGAGAGAGAGAGAGTTATGTAAACGAGCAGACAAGTAATTGCATAATGCATTAGAACTACACAAAATAGTGCACAGTAGTTTTCCCCTGCTTCGTATATATTTTTCCCTATATTTACCTACACCATTAATAAAGTGAAAAGCTATGTAACTTCTTTAGCTTATAATCTGCATAATGCAATCGACTGGCCACAGAGCACAAACTACGGCAGGAGTTACTGGTGGGGGGGGATAATGGACACATCATTAATCCCTTTTAATATTTTGATTTCACAAATTGACAGGTAACACGAGTCTTACACTCAATGGCATCAAATTACTTAATCCCCCTGGCGAACAACTGATTTATTCTGAATGTGGAAATGCTGTGTGCAATTCTGACAGCTATTCAATAAAGCTTTGCCACAGTTAAAAGTGATATTTAAGCCCAAGGACATTTCATGAAAAATATCGCAAAAAAAAAAAGATGCTAAAGAAGTGCATTGCTGCCTTTTACACCCGATGGGGGGGATTCTCAAACTAGTGGCACTAATGGAATAATGGATAACTAGCCCTAATGAGAATTGTATTATTGTATGATTAGTAGTGGGACTCAGGGTCTAAGATATTATTTGAACGTATTGTAAGAACATTTCGAGATGTACATTTGTGTATTTGGAACTCACCTCGCAGGGTGGCGGAGCGCTACGGTACGAAGGAACTATCTTGAAGGTAACAGAACCGCGTGCCTCGCGCTGCAATAAGAAGGATTAGGTAAGCACACAACGGAATTCAATTAGAAAGTGGAGTCAGGCATAGGGCAGTCGCTTACCAGCATTCGTTGCAATTGGCCCACCGACTGATGCTGCACCGGCTGGCCATTGATCTCCCGTATCTCGTCGCCCACATGCAGCGTCGCCTGTCGATGTATCATCCCCCCGTGCATAATCCTTGCCACAATGCAGCGCCCATCCTCGGTCATCTTCAGCGTAATGCCCTGCAAAAATTGAATGCCCTGCGTTAGAGGGAGGCCTCTGTGTGTGATTCCCTTTTGGCCGCCAGTACTCACCATGGGCTCGTCCGTGTTCTTTTGGAACTGCACCAGCCGTACCCGGGTCACATGCTGCAATTCGCCGCCCTCCACATTGTCCATCTCATCGCCATTGAGGTAGGGCACCATCGGTGGCGGTGTAACGCGCAACGCCTCCTCGCCATACACATCGCGGGCCACCACATCGTGGCTATGGAGCAGCGCCTGCAGGACCAAAAAGAGAACCCAGAACAAGGTCAGTCGTCGGTCGGTTGTTGGTTTGTTGGGGTCTCGTTGGCCTAAGTTATGGCCAGCAATTATGCTGCCCGTTATGAGATGGCTAAGCGATGGGGCCAGGGCTCGTTTCGGGCTCTGAAATTAAATTTTCGATTTGCGCACGCCCCCAAAACATACATCATGCCCAGCCCAGCCCAGGCCAGCCCAGTCCAGTCCAGGCCCTTATCCCCATCACACGGATGGTTTACAGCATTAACTGGCGACGACATTTGTTCAACAGCCACAACATTAATAAAAAAAAGATTGAGAATGGAATTCTAGCTGTGGACATAACGAAGCTTCAAATACCCTCAACGATTGACTATGCAAATCCTATCTGGTGGTCCTTTGCCAGGGTATATGGAGGAACTGAGTAAAAGAAAACAAAGAGCGGTTCATCTCCATTTCAAAAAAGTCGTTAAAGCGACAACACCAACAACAACAACAACAGAGAGAGGGCACAAACATGACCTCATGACCCCTTCGAAGTAAAACCCATAAATGGCGCCCTCCCCCGCTGTTGCCCCTGCCGCTACTGCGACAGACTGCCTGCTTCTTGGGAACCAACAAAAAAATCTCAACAATTTATGGTGAACCCTGGCCACAATCTAAAACGAAAAGCAGCGGCAACAAACGGCTTGACTTCATACAATTTCGGTTTTAATAAATTATGTTTAATAACACTTTGAATATGTTGCGAAATTAATTTTTGGCCCTGCTCTTGCCTCACGCCGACAGACCGCAGGCAGTGGCAGCAACAGCGGCCACGATACATGGAGGATATTCCAGTGGGCGGGAGGGAAGACAGCCTGAAGCTAACAGAGGGCTGAAGTCACATTGGGCTAGGCCATAAAAAAGGATTTTACTGCGTAGCCAGGCTGTGCCACTTGCCACACACACACACACACACAGACGACCAGACCACCTACACACACACGCATATAGAAATGCATATATAAGTATATTTTGTATGCTAAGTACCACAACAACCACAATGCTAAGCCAGCAGTTTCGCCCCAATGCCCTTCACTTCACCCTACTCCGCTCCCCCCCCACTGCAGCCTCTTGTTCTTCATGCCCATATAAAGCCCAACCCAATCCACTGGCATCATAAAAAACGCAATTTTCAACGCTGATGATTACTCAATGCCACAAACAGGGCAACCACGTAGCAGGCAGGACCCCACACACACTTTTACCTATACACTGCCACTCATATGTATATTTACACACATATACACACACATACACCCCTCAAGCTTGCAGACGCACGTTTCATTTCCGCCACAGACGACGCACAGTGTTGACATCGACCTCAAGACCGTAACCAAAAGGCCTGTTCCTGCTGCTGGCTGCTCCTGGCTGCTCTCTTTTAGAAACTCTGCCCCTGTGCTGTCAGTTGCAACTACTATTTTTGATAGATTTCAGTCACACTCCATCTCCATACATACACTCCACAAGAAGCAGCAGCAGATGAATGACATGAATTCCCGCAGTGCCGTGTGCATAAATATTTCATAATGCTTCTTAGCAGAACATTTCCCAAGAACAGAGCCCACCACCCCACAGCAGTCCCTTTTCCGAGTTAGAACGAGACTTAGTTGCGTATAAAAAACGGATACAATATGAATGAAGGTCTTAACATGTTTATCCCAATATATAGTCTGGGTAGGGTGTGTTCTGGGACTGACAGGTGGTAATCGAGTTTTGAGCTTATCAATAAATATCAATTCAATAATTCAATGTGTGTTGGATTTGGATATTTTGGGGAGCGTGCGAATAAAACTTGTGTGGGATATCAAATTTAGTGGTCTTTGATTTGGAAATCCTTCTTCCATTTTGAGCTAAACATGAAATGCTCTTTTGAGGCAAACCTTCAGTACTCGGGGCATGTGAAGTGGTTTGCAAAAGGGATGTTCCGGCAATGCAAAATCAATAAAGGATCAGCTTCAATTATATAAAATCTTGTGTATCTAAATGGGTTGGGATTGCACTCTAAATTTTAGTATTCAGTTTGCATTTTAGCTTATTTTTTTTGTAGTTATTTTTGTAAAAGGGAAGAGATGAATTTTAGCAAAAATTAAATCTTACATGAAACTTAATCCTCTGAAGAGTAAAACTAAAAATGAAAAACTTATTTTGGTTGTACGTTTAAGCAGCTTAAATGTTTTTTCGTTGCGTCAAGTGCACATTAAATCAAAGAGCAACCAATTTGGATTACGATTTCCCTATCGAATAAATGTGGAAATTCGCTTTATAAAATATTTAATATATGTAAGTCTTATTCTGCTTTAATGGATATTCATTT
Source organism: Drosophila obscura (assembly GCF_018151105.1). NCBI lineage: Eukaryota > Metazoa > Arthropoda > Insecta > Diptera > Drosophilidae > Drosophila > Drosophila obscura. The sequence goes on along the minus strand of NW_024542736.1, from coordinate 753,018 downwards.
GAGCGCACCAATACGAATTCCTTATGTCTTGCCAGAACATTCCTACCATTTGTGCGCCTTTGCTAAAGTTTTGGCCAATCCAATTAGCCAAAAAACTTTCGTCCGCCTATTAAGGACAGTTAGGAGAGGCTACGCCTACTGCTACGACGACTGCAGCCACTCAAATGTACACCAGTTGACGTCGCTTTTGCACGAGTGAACCATCTAGCAGCAGCAGTAGCAGCAGCAGCAAAGGCAGCCGCAACAGCATTTGGACTAAATAAATGGGTAATACAATTTCCGTGCCTGAAACGAAATTAACTACTTCGAATAAAATGTTGCTGAACTTGGCAACTATTTAAATGCGGCAGATGGCAGATGGTAGAAGGGCGAGTTACACTCGAGCAGCACTCGACTCACGCCTGGTTAGGTCTTCGGTCTAAGCTGACAGGGTACCCCCGGACTGGGGGCGATAAACAACGTAATCTGATTTCACTTAAAGCATGTCCTCTCCCTCCCCACAACCCGCACCGCTGGCCACGCCCACTTGTGCACTTTGGTTGGACACTTTCGTGGCAGAAGTGGAGTAGGGTAGTGGAAAAGCATATTTAACACCAAGTTGTTGGCCCAATAAAACGGTAAATTTAATAAGCGCTTGACAGGCGGTAAAGGAAAAGTTGAGCAGTTAAGTTTAATGCCTCATTAGGCGCTCCAACTCTGTGACATTGATAGGCCAACAGGCCAGCATCGAGATGTGGCAAAGTTTTTGCCCCCCCCCCAAAGCCACGAACAAATGAGGCCACACAGACACACACAGCACTCCCATATACATATAGTAGGAAAGAGAAGAAAGAGTTGGGACACCGCCCCAACCCACAGCTGACTCTGATTTCCATGATTAATACTTAAGTGCTTGTTAAAGTTGGGCTCTCTATGCAGATGAGATGCCCTGTCCGATCCTAAACAATCAAAGCCAAGCCCATTCATCCAAAGCCCATTCCGCTGCTCTGCCATTTGTTTGCTGCTGATGTGGCAGCAGCAGAACTAGACCGACCACCAGAGAAGGGATGCCCAAAAGAAGAACTGTAGTAGAAGAAAGGTTAGCCAACAGTAAAATCTCTCTCTCCCCAAAAGCAAAGCGAAAACAACATCTTCCGAGCATTCCGCCCACGGCCCCTAGTGCTTCAACACAACTAGCTCTTAAATGATTCAGGTGGCAAAAGTTTAGCGGAAACTTTGCACAAATCTTTGACATGATGCAAAACTTTTAGAGGGTTCTTCATTTTTTTTTTATAGAGCTTAGCTCTGTAACCGAACTCTGCAGAGGTGCTAAACTCGGCAAATTAAATATGGACTGCAAAAGTTAATCCAAAAGCAAAAGGATATGAACAAAATCTTTTAATATTTTAAGAGATGTAAATGTAACTCGTATTAAAACGGAATAACTGATTATTTAGTTGGGAGCAAAAAAGATCGTTAATATATTTATTTGTAATGATTTTTGTATGCTTCCATAATACTCAACTTATTTTTTGTATTTCTTTTTAGAGCCGCAGAGCTTTGCCAATAGCTATAATCTCTTTGGTAGCCGTCATCAGCTCTTTTCCAGCTAAATTTCAATCACTGCCTGCCCCTGCTACTGCTGCCTGCCCCTGCTACTGCTAACTGCCCCTGCTCCTGCTCCTCTATGGCTGCTGAGTCAGGTCTATTGTTATCCGTCAGTCCATGGTCCTGGCCATGGTCATTTTTTTCCCCAGCTTTATGCTAAGCCACTAACCAAAGGACGAAGCCACGAACCACCAACCATCGCAGAGGCCTCTGCTCGTTGTGGGAGACCTCACACCGACCGACCACACGAACGTTATTTGTTGGTTTTAATAATTACACAGCCCTGGCAACGACAGCAGCAGCAGCACAGGAACACAGGGGCAGGCAGGCAGTATTCCGAGAGGAAGTATTCTAGGATTTTACTCTCTTTAATATTCCAGGCCACACGTCAATTACACACGTACGCGCGACTGCGAATGGCTTCCACATCCATTTTTCCCCGGCTAATGGAGGCTGCAGATTGTAGGGAAAAACAGATAGGAAACTCTACACAGGAGTGGGGCAGCCGTTGACAGCTGAATCATCTGGATTAATGGCGAATTTTAATTAGTACAACGTGCAGCGGTAGGCAGACAACGTCAACCCACCAAACCAGACCAGACCCTCTACAGGCCCCCCCAAATACCCCAGGTGCCAGGTCGCAGGTCGCAGTCCGGTGGCCCGACTTCAGTCAGTTAATCTGGCCTCATGGCCAGGTTCACTCGGAGAGTTTCTGGCATTTGGCACCTTATCTGGCTAGGAGCAGGGCACCAGGAAAGGGTTTACAGAATATATATATAATATGTATGATATGTGGGGAGACCGCAAATGAATCTGCTGCATGATTAATTTCTGCTTAACCCCAACTTAAACCCGAGAGAAGAGAACATGAAGAATGGCGGAATCATTTGAATCGGAATAAAAATATTTCATGGCTATATAAAACTAGTATACATTTTTTCTTTCCTTAAATATATAACTGATAATTATCAGTAGCTTGCACAATTTCGCTAACAACTTAACAACCAATCGAAAACTTTAATCTTTAAATCCGAAACTTTGTTTCAAGCGATTCCCACTCAGTCCCATGTCAAATATGTAGAAATCCTGTAATATATTTCAGATTTTAAAGATATTCCTCTCTGCTGTCGCCACAGCACAGCCACAGCCACCCCGAATACCCTCGGCAAGAGTAGAGCATGAGCAAACAAAACAAAACAAAACAAAAACACCCAAAAAAGCACAAAAAGTTGTTTAAAGTTTTTTGATGGCCCCGGACCGTGGCTGTCAAGCTGTCAGGTCTGGCTCAGGTTGCGGTTGTCCTATCTGTTCATGTCGTGTGTGTGTGTGCGTGTGTGTGTGCGGGAAAAGCCAGAGGCGAAGCTGAAGCCCACTGCGGTCTATCTCTTACCCCGTGGGACAAAGCGCAAAGGGGTTTTTGTAGCTGAAACTTTACACTATCAGAACTTATCACTTGGGCAAACTTATTGTTGCCTGCTCGACTGACTACACTTCCACATCCGGTTCGGCTTGCTTGCCTTGCTGCTGCTGTTGCTTGGCTGGCAACCACCGAGACACAGTCTTACAGTTAACATTGATCGAATACACAACATTCACCGTACGACTATGTCATGGTAATTGAGCGGCATCCTTTGGCATCCTTCCTCCTTCTGGACTCCTGAAGCTCCTCCAGCCTGGCGGCGGCGGCTAACGCTTCCTGCCTATTAGTTGGCATTATTATTGACTGACGGGGGACTCCAGCATCCAGCATCAAACATTCCAGCTACCCAGCAACCACCATCCACCCGCTCACCCGAAGGACGTCCCCGTCCCTCCCCCCATGATGCATGATGATGGGGCATATTGATTGACAGCCCCATCTCCCATCTACCACCCTCAACTCCACACCCCGTCCCAGGTAATAGTTGCCAGCTCCCTTATCGGGCGAACAATGGCAGCGACATCATTGTCAGCGCGGCAGCATCATCCTTGTTGTTGTCAGGCCGGGCTCTGTTCATCATTCAATTTTTTGCAGAGGGGTGCGGGGGAAGTCGGATCACAACAACAACAACAAAAAATACACAGAATTCCACACAAATACATATTGATATATTTTTGCCACAAAGGTTTTTGGCTGGGTCGTCGGTTGGGTTCGGTCTGTCGTACTGGTTTTTGGGTTTGGTTCGCACCACAAATTTCCGGTGTGTCCATACCCATATGGAGTGTATCTGCCTCTCTCTCTCTCTCAGTCGCATATTTTGCATTTATCTTTGCCATCTATCAGCGGTGTGAAAACTCTTTTCCCGTGGGCGCAACATATTGTCATTTCTGCCACCTTCTTGCCAACCCCCCCTGAATCGCTCCCTATCTGTCTCCCGCAACGTAACATCTCTGCATCTCGCCCGTGTGTGACTAATGACGCCGTTAGGTAGGCAACACTTTTTGCCTCATTCATAACACACACAGAGACACCACACACCGCATACGCACACATAAGCATATGTAAATGTAATTTTATAGCCCATGCCACCAACTCCTTTCATTCTTTCTCTCCCTCTCTCTCTATGCAGATGTTTTCGAGGGTGTTTTTTGATTTTTAATCAGCGATTTGACACACTCGGAAAGAGCGTATTTCTTCAGTTGATAATTAAAATTTCGCGTTCAAAAACTTAAGCGGTTTACACCCTTGCGTAGGCATGTTGAAAAACAAACAATTCACTTGTGGGAAATAATGCATTGGATTTGATTGGTGCAGCACATTAACTAATGCTTCAAAAAGCAGTTTTAGTAAAAGTTTAAAAATATTTAATAATCTCCGAAGCAGTCCTCATGTATTACTCATTCATTTAATTTATACTTTGCACATTATATGGCAGATATAGGGTATTAAATCTACGCTTCCCCTTTTTCTTGTAGTCTATGTATTTTTCTTTCTTGTTTTCCTCTTTGCTCTCTCACACACTTGCTAAGCTGTTCTTTGTGAATACACATTATTATTAATATTATTATTTTTGCACACTCGACACATTTTCTATGCGTGTCTCGCATGCGTGTGTGCCTGTTAGCCTGTGTGTGTGTGTGTGGCATGTAAAATTTGTTTATTCAATTTCAACTAGGAAAACAGGGCAACACAGCAACACAGCAACAGAGCAACAGCAACGGCTGCAGCGGCACAAAGGGCGATAACTCACTTTCCTAACAAGTAAACTAATTATTTCTTAACTTTTTTTTTGTTTGTTCTTCTAGTACTTTCCTTCTTTTTTTTTGTTGCTTTTCAAGTTGCTGCTGCTGCTGTTGTTGTTTTATGTTGTTTTTTTCCCCTTGAAGTTTGGTGTATGTGTGTGTCTGAGGGGTGGGGACTAGGCTGGTAAATTGCGAAATAATGTACACACTTGCCGCTTGTAATCGCCATTGTAACTGGTTGTTGGCGTTTCTGTTGTTGCTTTTACAGCCTCTAACTGCTTGTTCGGGGGCCCATTGTGCTTGTTCATGCTTGTTCATCATCATCAACGGCAACAGCAACAGCAGCAGCAACAGCGACTGATGTATGCGTAGTACACATTGCCATACACTTGTAGTGTGAGCTATGTGTACACACTGGCACACACATACATGTGTAGCAGCAGCAAGTGCTTTTGCCTCTCGCCTTGCCAGCGCAATTAACGGATTCACAAATGAAGAGTGTCAAGGCTGCCAGGCAGGCTAGTCAGTCAGTCAGTCAGTCAGTCCGTCAGTCCGTCAGTCCGTCACTCGCTCCGTTACTGAGTCATTTTGTCCTTCCTTTCTATTATTTCATTCCTTCCTTTCCAAAAAAGCGCTGGCAAGTCCTTCCATCAAGATAAAAGTTTTTTAAGCCTGCCAGAGGGAATACTAAATGTTTTCTGCTGCTGCTGCCACGACCATATGTGGCACACACACACACACAAAATGATGGCCATCAAGGCAGGTGTTAGTTCACATCTCTCTCTCTCTCACTCTCACTCTCTGTGTGTGTTTCTTCACAGAAATTAGAAATTCTCTCAAGCATCAAATTTGATGTTTTTACTCGGTTAATGTTCAAAGTTAGTGGAAATTTTTGGCATCTCTTATGGCATAATTTAGATAAAACAAAATGCTTTCCAACAAATGCGAAAGATAATCAAGGGAAAACATTTTACACCTTGTTGACTTGTGGGCTTAAAGAGCCAACAAATGACTGCTTCAATCAATAAAAATCTGTCAATCAATACTTAGTGGCCCTCGAAAGTCGTTCCCCTCAAATCGAAAAAGACAGCCTAAACGAAATGATAAGAGAACTTAAGAATTACCTACTTAATTTGGAGTTCTTCTTGTTTTTTTAAGTATATAAATCCGCGACTTTTAGAAACTTTTCTAACAAATTTCAAATAAACTTCTCGTTTGAAAACAACTTCAACTTTTTATTCCTCATTGCCCTTAGTCTTTTAATATTTTGCTGTTTTTTTCAGGACTCGTACAACAATCTAAATATCATCTCTTAAATGGCAATATCCAAAAACTTCTCATCGTTAGCTTTAAACACAATTTAGGGGCTGTTGTGACCACACCTTTTGCTGCTTCTGGCGCAGCATGATCCTCCAAAAAAAAAAATACTGAGTGTCTGCCTCATAACGAGCCTATTTGCTATTCCTCACTCCCTCTAGTCCCTCTACATTCAGCATCTACCAAAGCCCCATCCGACATCCCCCATTGCCTTTCTTGTGTAATATTTATGTAAATTTAAGGCGCGCCCGGCACAAAAATTACCCACTCAACGCCCTTCAGTCTCCCAACCACCAGCTCCAAGTTTCACCTTCTTTCTACACTCCAGCGCCTTGCCATTGCTATGCCCCGTACTTTGCATACATATACATATATACGTACAAGTATATATCTCGGTTCCCTTTTGGATCCACCGGAAACAGGACTTCCCTTTTGGTCGGTGTGTATGTGTGCGGGTGTGCGTGTGCGTGAGGTTCTTCATAATAAATGACAACGAGCATATTATGCTCTATAATCGAGTGGAAGAGAATTATTTTGTGTGAACTAATTGCATTAGTGACATTCAATTTGATGTCACCCAAAAAAAGGGACACGGCAAGGAGCCAGCCGGAAAAGCAAAAAGAAACCCAATCGAGGAATGGGGACCAACGACCAAAGAGAAACAACGTTAAATGGCAATTGTCACAAAAGCCGGGATTTCTGATAGTCGAACCCGCTGCTCTTGCTCCTGCTCCTGCTCTTGGCCGTTGTTCTAGTTTCTGTTTCCACATCGTAGTTTTATTCTTGCCATGTTTTTGCGCCCTGCTCTTTGCCTTTGCCTTTGCCTTTGCCTACTTTGCCGGCGCAGTAAACCAAAACCTGCGCCTGTCGCTGATTTAGGGATAGGCAGCCCAAGCTACCAAAGGCACGGCACGGCACGGCACCGGCACCGGAGACCCACATGCCGAAACACCCAAATCCAAGTATGGTCCCAGGCCCAGGTCACCGCTTGGGCAATCATGTGAATCGAGCTCTTTATAATTTGCGAAACTATATGAGTCATCCCCTTTTCGCTGCGAGGGTGGATAGGAGAGTTGTAGCAAATGCCATTATATCGAGAGTGGATGCGAGGGAAATTCGCAATAGATATCTGAGTTTTGTGTATCCAGCAAGCTTTTGAGGAGAATTTTTTTGTCCACTAATACTACAAAATACTCAGAGATAAAACTTCCGGTCAACCCATATAACCTCCCTCGTGTACCCTTGTTTTTTGTGGTGTGCGTGGCGGTATGTGAGTGTGTGCGTGTGTTTTTTGGTCAACCCCAAAAACCAAATGAAAATAATCTTACATGTCGTTGACACATTTCAGGGCTCAGCCAAAATCTGTGTGGGGCACTTGGTTTCCGCTATTGCTTTGCTTACCTGCCGGCCAAAGGAGAGGAGGCGCGTGCCACACAGAGAGTGGAGTAACAGAAAAGAGAAAATAGAAATAGAACAGAGAGATGTGTCAGTCGGGCTAATGGATATTATTGTGTGGAGATCTATTGCATATATTTACAGTACAAGTAAAGTATCTAAATACGAATGTATCTAAAGCATTTACGTACAAAATGAAAATGGAAAAGCGCAAAGAACATTTTGTGGGCAGGCACAGTGGGCTGCTCTTGACTCTTGACTTAACGGATGCAAATTATTTAACGGATTTTAGACACAGATTACGGAATACGGATTATGATTATTGTCTGTACCCCAGCACCAAAGGGGGGCTTCCCCTGAAGCCCCAAACTCTCACGCACGACAGTTTTTGGTTTTTTTTGTTTTGTTTTTGATTCGCTCTCACCTGGTGTCCGGAGCATATGGAGCCATTGGGCACTCGCACACGGAACGGACTGTGCACGGGGCAGGAGGTGCGCGGTCCCCAACGGGACGACGCCGCCGCTGCCGCCGCCTGCTGCAGCGACAACGCCGAGCTGCACGGGTTGAAGAGGGCCGGTGGCGGCGGGCAGGGCGGCCCCGACATGCTGATTGAGCTGAGGCCGCTCATGCTGCGACAGTGGCCGCCCGACGCCATCATGGCGGCATCAGCAGCCGCCGCCGGGCACTGGGGTATGCCCTGGCCACTGCTGCCGACGCCGCTGCCGCTCATGCCGCTGCTGCCACTGCTGCCCAGCAGCGAGATGTGCGAGCCACCGGACATCAACGACTGTGATGTGAGCCCATGATGCTGGCACATGCCGATGCCGCAGCCGCCCGTTGACGCGGTCACGCCTCCTCCTCCTCCGCCTGCTGACCATTGGCCAGCCGTTGATGCACAGCCACCTGCTCCCGCGCCAGCGCTAGCGCCTGGACAGCCTCCAGCTGCACCGCCTGCTCCTCCGCCTCCAGCCGCCGATCCCGGCCCCTGTGTGTCGCCGCCTCCGCCGCCGCCACAGTAGTGATCCACCGTAAAACTGTCTTGGCTACCAGAGCATTGCAGGCGATGCGGGGGCGGTGGCGACGAATGGCGCGGGTAAATGTTGTGCGGCTTCTCTCTCCGCTGATTCGTTTCTCTCGCTTTCGCTCGCTATCTCTCTTCTATGTCGGGCTTAGCTCTTTGATATGTGGCTGCTGCTTGACCAGCTGTTGTTACTGTTGTTGTTGTTGTTGGGCATCGCTTTTGTTCGCTTGCTGTTTTTTTTATGGTTGCTGCTTTGGCTTAGCACGATTACTCTTCTCTGCTGCCAAGCATAGCTTTTGCTCTATCTCTCTCTCACGTTTTAAATATTATTGTTGCTGTTGTTGCTGCTCCTCTCCCTCTGTCCCTCTGGTGATCACAGCATTGCCAGCATACTCGTATTACCAGGCAACTTTCAATCTCTTTTCAACAACAACAACTAACGATTTTTTATGAATAATCAACAACAACTTCAACAGTTACAACAAATTTTTTTGGGGGGGCGGGTATTATTTCTGCGTTGGTTTTTCTTCTTTTTGTCTGCTGTTGTAATTAGGTAATTGTTTTTATTATATCGTAAATTTTATTTAAATTCTGTTGCTATCACTGGTAAATTATGCACAACGTTTGCTGCTCTCTTCTTGCTCTCTATGTGCAGCTTTCTGATCTCGGTGTGACTGTACTTCTTGCTTCCTGCTGGCTCTGGCGTCGAGTTTGCAGTTCGAGTGTTTTTGCCATAAATTATTGTTTCATTTAATTGATGCTGATTTTCTTCCCTTGCGCAAGCAGCCGTGTAAATATTTCGTTTATTCTATTTTTAAATGCTTGAGATCTATTTTTTGTTTGTTTTATGCAATTAACTGTTTCATCACAATTTTAATTAATTACGGTTTTTATTTTTAAGATTTCCTTTTTTCATTGTAGTTTTTATTTTTACAAGTGTGCACTATATGTGTATGTGTTTTTTTTTTATTTTAATTTATTTTATGCAACTTTTAGAGGAAATTTTGAATTGATTTTGGTTTGGTTTAGCGTTTTTTTTTTGGAAATTTTCTATAGCATGCGAGTTCTGCAAAAGAAAATTGTTGAAAAGCCCAAAATTTAACGAAATTTATTCGACTGGGAATGGAAGTAGTTTTTTTGTTTTAAGATTTTCTGTATATCTGTGGTTGGGGGGGATGTGGTTTAGGTTTTGTGTACTATTTACAACTCAGCACAGCTTGGTCCAGCGGGTGGGGTGGGGTCAGAGGTTAGAATTTCAATGTTGTGTAGCATACTTTCGCGGGCACAGTGTGTTGGGTAAATGTTTTTACATTTAATTCAAATAAATTAGATATTAAATCCCTTGCAGCACCCACACCTTTTTGTGTGAATTGAAATTAGTGACACGCCTATCTCTGCGCCCGCCCCCACGTACATATGTACTTCCCACGAGTACTCCCTGTCCCTGAAAGCAATCAACGGAACAGATGCGTCCCCGCCTCGTTTTAATTAAAGCCACTGTCTAGGCAACTGAAAATGTGTGTTTTATATGCCTAGCAGATAAAAATAATAAAAATGTACAATATAAAAACCTGTGCCAGTCCCAAGGGGGCAGCACAGATAGGCGGGGTTGGCTTTTATCTAAACGGGCTCCAAACAGCAATCGTTTGGGGAAATAGCCTTAAAAATGTACATCAAAAAAACAACAACAGTCTGTGATACACGAAAAACAAAAACAACGCAAAATAGGAAATTATATGCGCTAATAAAGAGCAACAGAGAGGGCAAATCTGAAACGGAGCAAAGACAGTGCGAGAGACTGACCTCGTGGAGTGGGCTTATAAGAAGCCATTGGCTGAGAATTCCCTGGTGACTATCTGGACCGCAATGGGAGACTATTTATGCTAAATAGTTTTCAACAAATTTTACACTGACTGCCAAGTGTGTCTGCAGCCAGCTCGAGTAGGCCCCAGTCGAGCCCAGGGCTCTCGCTGCCATCGAATTAAATTAAAATGGAATTGTGAATGCTTAAATAATATTCGCATCGTAAAAGGGGCGAAGGGCGCCGAAATGCTTGCGTTTGGCTTCCGCATCTTCCGTTTGCCGCACTGGGAGAATGCTAATGTGGCGCCTGCTGCCACCCAATGCCACATCCACATCGCCCCCATAATTGAATGAGAACGTGCCACGGTTGCGCCCTCGAGTCGGGAAGGAAGTCACGCAAGGACATGAATGCCTAGGGAAGCCAAACAGCAGCAGACGCGAAGGAAACTTTGCAGCGGAACATACGCGAACAAAATAACCAAATTCAATTCATAAAAGATTCAAAAACCAACAAAGAAGAAATGAACAAAAATATATAGAGAGGGAGGCAGAGAGAGCGAGAAAGTCAAACCGAAACCGGAAAAAGAAAATAAAAAGAATGGTTGAGGAATGTTCAAGTTTTTTTTTTGGCTCCTAGAGTATTGCCTAGGGTCTTACACATTTGTACAGAAGTTTCCCAACACTCCAAAGCATACATGTCGAACTTTATAATGTAGACTTGTTCTTATATTTTCTTAGCTTGATTATTTTTGTGCGCCGAAAAACTTGACTTAATGAACCAAGACTTAATGTTTAAAAAAGCTGCTCTACGATCGTTCTCCAAGTGAAGCGTAGTGTATTATAAGTAGTCGTGCTCTTTTCTGTGTTTTTTTTTTGTGCAACCACAGCACCACAATCTCTACTAATAAGCTGGGAAGAACTCAAAAAAGCTCAACTGAATGAATACTCAGAGTTGTGGTGAGGTGAGTCGAGTCGAGTCGTGTCGGGTTTAGGTTGCTCTGGCCGCAGTCTATCCTGAAGTGGCCACTGCGCTTCAAGGACTCAATGTCTGATGTCCGACCGCTGCTGCTGCTGGTGCTGCTGCAGTTTCTCTTCGCTGCCTCTGCTCTGAGTAAATGAATCTTCTACTACCTCTTCGCTTTCTATTCCTCTTCTATATATTTGTGTATACATACATACATATATACACATTTTTGATAAGGCAAACGGAAATGGCATAGGAAACGGGTTTTCTTTTCTACGGGTTGCAGGTTTTTGGTGGGGTTAGGGATGCTGTGCTGAGCGGTGAAGTGTAACAAAGTTTATTTCTTGTTTTTTTTTTTTGTGTGGGAATTCCATGTTATATTATTTTTGGCTGGGGGGGGAGTTCAGGTGTTATAGGGTTTGTGCTGACGCCTGCTCATACTTACTGCAACGAAATGTTGTTATTGTTGTTGTTGTTTTTATTCGTTTCACGTTGTGTTTGCTTTGTGTTTTTTGTTGTTGTATTTTCTGCTTGTTTTTTGAGTGTTGAATTTTCTTGTTTTGCCAAAGTAAATAAGGAAATTACGAGTACATGATTTTATTGTTCTTTTTCTTTTAGGCTTTTGGTTTTGTTGCTGCTTTTAGGAATTTGGAAAAGCATCAGTTTTTTGTTGTTTTCACACTTCACACACACACATACACACAAGTAAACACAGGCTGGCACACACACACACACACATAAAACGATAGACACGCAGGCGTTATAAATCGGATTAATTTAATTCAATTGAATCGTGGGTGAAATCATTGATAATAATTTTTTGGCAAATCGATTTGGAAATGCGGTTGAAACCAGTTGGCCCTGTGCTTTATCCCACACCCCCACCCCTTGCGGTTGTTGCTTCGCACGAAGACGATGACGAGCACGATGCGAGAGCACGTCGCTATCGCTCTCGTGTGTCAGCAGAGGCGGCAGAGAGAGAGTGAGTGGGTGAGTGGGAGAGTGGGTGAAGCAGCAGTAGGGCATGCAAAAATCGGGAGAGGAAGCAACTCCCACACATACACACAAATATAGCCTAAGGAGTGCGACAGGGAGCGGGCAAGGGAGCGGGAAAGGGAAGCGGGAGTAGCAGCAGTGGACAATATGCAAAAAAAAAAAAATAGATTAAAGAAGAGCAAGCAAGAGGGGGGATAGTGGGGGGGAATCAGCAGTGGAGCAGCAGCGATTCAATCGCCAAAAACGACCACGCACTCTTTTGTCCAAGTATATTTGCGTGTGTTCTATGCGTGTGTGTGTGTGCTCTTCCGATTTTCTCCATTTCGCGTGCAAAAATCAATTTAAATTTTGTCTGGCACAACATTTTCGCAGCAGCATACTTTTGCGCGCAACTGCCTAGCCTCGTTTTTTTTATATATTTTTTTTTTGTTTCATTTCAGTGATTTCTGGACGCAAGCTGTTAAGTAACGGAACTTTGTAATTTGCGTAAAGAAAGTTTCATCATGACACGGCACTTGTTTCCCTTCCCACCCCCGCCCCTTGGTCCAGCCCCGTCCGTTTCTTGTACATTAGTTTTTCCCCTTGGGTTCGGTTCACTTTTTTCGTTGGTTTTTTTCGCCTCTTATTTTTTTTTTCATATTTGCCGTATGGCAACTCACTCGCTCCTACGTCTGTGTGTGTTTGTGTGTTGATGTGTGTGTGCAGCAGCCGTCGTTGTGTGTGTGTGCGAAGCGTTGAAGCTCTAGCTGCTGCCGCCGCCGCTGCTGCTGTTGCTGCTGCTGCTACTACTGCTGCTGTGTACCCGTCCTGTCCAGGCAAGGGTTCGCGTTACACTGCCACAGAACCAGCCACCAAGGTGCACAATTCAAGACTAAACTCGACAGATATCAGCAGCAGCAAGAGCAGCAGCAGCAGCAGCATCCAGCCTCAGCTTTGCTCTCTCCTGCTCTTAGCTGAATGCAGGATTCCCAATCAATTTCCGAAACGGATGGCCAGCCGCCAGTGGCGCGTGTGCAAGCGAGATGACTAGCTGGGGCTGTGTGGGTTGGTTGGTTGCTGAATCTGCCGCCGCCTCGGATGCAGGATGCTGGCGCTGACACTGGCTTTGGCTTTGGCTTTGACTCCACGGGCATGCGCAGACTCGCCACGCGGGGCCAAGCTGCCGTCTAGCACCTCAACACATTTCTCACTCATTGCCAATCGCAGTCGCTGTCGCAGTTGCTACCTCTGCTGCTGGCGCTGCCCGCTGCCTTTGCTGTTTGCCTAACGGGAGCAGCAAGTAACGTGCAAGAGCGTGCAAATATTCGTAATTTATGGCGCAACGTCTGCGCCACGTAGTCGTTAACCCAATCATTGCCAACGCTGGCGTCATCATCATCATCCCCATCATCCCCATCATCATCATCCTCATAACGGGCCAGCATCATCAAGCGCTCATCAGCGGGTGGCTGCAGCTGCAGCTGAGTACTGGAGTACTGCTGCCCCAAAGCCCCAGCCAAACTAGGTGACACACACACACACACAGACACAGAGACACACATACACCCACTTAGAAAGCGAGCGATAGGCAGGCCCAACTGGACTCCACTTATTTCGACTGGCATGCCTGCCTGCCGCATGCGGGTGGGTGTGATGCAAAAAGGATTCATTGCCAAAAGAGGAAGCAACCAGCAGAAAGAAGGTGGCAAGGAAACCGCAACCTAATTACATGTGGCAAGACCCCTTGCTAGATGTCCATTGGGGCCAGGCAAACACACACACTGCCAGAGTGTGGGGTAGGGGCGTGGAGGGCTGGGGCATAACAGAGAGACGAACGGACAGACAGACAGACCCTTTATGAGTTATGAATCTGTGCTGAGGCATAGCAAATATTTATGAAGCGCTTGCTGGAAATGGAGTGAGCGAGAGAGCCAGCAAGAGGAGGCGTCGCAGTAGGTACAGCGATGGGACCGAGTGGCTAAGATGGGAGAGTAGCACTGAAAGAATATAAGGAAAGGTTCAGGCTGCCATTTTGACTTTGGGTATAGTTTGGTTCTGGTTTGTAAATTTTGTTCCAGTATGTTCCAAAATTTTTTAAATATGCTGCCAGTGAAATGATGCAGTGAAAGCAATTTTGACAATCGATTGATGCACAAGGACAACAAACCCGCAGCAGCTTAATGTGTAGCATAACAGGCTTTTAATTAATGCACAATATACAGTACAAGTACGGGTGTGCATCCCCCCACACCCCCTTTTCGCACACACCCTTGTCAAGTGCGAATTCATTTTGCCCAAGGATCCGAACATCCATAGGCGCAGTGTAGGTCAAGGCCCCACACAGAACAGGACACAGAACACAGAACAGTGCAGAACAGAGCTCGGGTAATAGCATCTGGCTATAAACTATTAACACGAGGCTGTCGCCAGCGTTTTGTGTGTGCGCCTGCAACAGACCAATAGAATGGGAATGGGCACAGGAAAGAGACAGGCGGCAAGGCGGCAAGGCGACAGTGCAGTGGAGGCAGAGGAGCGAGAGCGAGAGTGAAAGCAATTTGGCACGAATTTGTCATGCCATCGAAGTGGCAACAAATTTGGCTGCAACACAGCCAACAGCAACAGCAGCAACAATGACAGGAATGAAAGGTACAGCTACAGCCTTCACAGGAAGCTCTAAATACCCTTGCAGATGTGAGCCATTTAAGCATTGTTCTTATGACAGCGGCATGATATATGTAGTGGTTCTGTGGTAACTACATATGTAGACAATTACTAAACTACATCCCATAAAGCATTTTTTTGCAATTTATTTTTTCTTTTTTTTCCTTATTTTTGTTTTTTTTTTTAATTTTTTTTCTTTTTTTTCTTTTTTTTTCTTTTCTTTATTATAAAAATCTGCATAAACGAACGCAAAAAGAAATTTACATTTTGTCATGCCCACCGCTGCTAGTGGGTCTACAGTCTTTAGTCAGCCAGCTCTATGGTCTATCGTTAATATCTTATTTTACGTGCTCTTTAATGTAGAGCATACAAAACGATGCCAACTGCAATGGTATGAGCGGAGGACAAATTCCGACATTTATGTGTGCGGCCAAAAGAGTAACCCTAATGTGTCAGTGGGCCGGGACAAGCGTTGGCCGTGAGGGGATCCTGGTTCCTGCTAGTTGGCTGGTGTGCTTACTTAGCCTCGTTGACACGTTTAGTTGTCATATAACACACACACACAGTGAGCGAGAGAGAGAGACCGAGCCATAGAGGCATGGGGGAAAGAGGGAAAAGGATGAACACTTGCACATCCTTGTATCCGTATCCTTGTGTACTCGGAGCAAATCAGAAACAAGTCAAAGGTAAAACGAGCATAGTAATAATGCTGATGGCATCCCACAGAACGAGCCAAAAACTATAGTCGTCAGCGACTATGGCTGTGGCATGCCCCCGAGAGAGTGTGCCCCCCAGTCTGAGTCTGAGTGTGTGTTTGTTTGTGTATGTGTCTATATGGCATACAAAAATGCAAATTTGTTGGCCATTTGGTAAATTGATTTTGCCATTGCAATTGGCCAATATTCAATGAGTGTCTACCGGGGATAGGGGCCATAAACCAATGATGGCAATAGCAATAGCAAAAACGACCAGCATAAACAAATGATAGAAAAACGCTATCGTTTTATGCCTTCTCGAAATTTTACTTAAGGATGGCTCCTTGTGGCAATTTCTTGATGGCAACGAAAATGGACACGGACACACATTAGGAATACACATTAGGAATTGTGATGAGCTTAGGTAGGATTTGGTGTTGCTGTTGGTGAGTCCATCGATCATCATTATTTTTAGTGTGATAGTCGCAAAGATTTCCACGCAAAATGCAAGTTTTTTTGGTGGCTTATTGAGTCGATTCTATGGGTTATTTTATAGTGTTAGGCAATAATTTGATGCAGCGTGCTCGACTCGAGACGCACAAGTGAATGCTGTGAAAGAGAATGCCCCCGAGAATTGCAAGAACAATTTACATGTCGTGTGCATTATTCGATGATAGGATTTAAGTATTATTTTTTGTTGCCTCCCCGCTGCTTTAATAAATTAAAAATTTCCTTTGAATTTATTTTTCTAATTAATTCAGTGCTCCCCTCCTAAAACCCCCATTTCCCAATAGATTGTCCCGCCATTGGGAGAACTTTTTCATTGTATTTCATAGCCATATGCATAGTCCGCCATTGAAAACCCAATTATAAAAGTGTAAACAAAATTAATCAAAGTTTGGCCGCAACTCAAATCAACACAGCAGCAGCCAGACCCACACATAGCGCACTTGGAGCATGCTGGTGCCTGCCACAAAAAGCAATAACAATCCAAAAATAAAATTTTAAAAGCACTGACCCACCCCAATCACCCCCCAAAACTATGCCATAGCCCATTCTCCCAGTCTCCCAGTTCCCAGTATTCATATGCAATCGCCGCAGCAGTGGTACACGCGGCGTATGAGGGGGTTTGTTACCTGATGGTGCAGACTGTTGTAGTAGCGGGTTACGTATGCGGGCAACAGCTCGGCCGTCTCCAGGCCAATCCACTGGAAGACCTCCAGTTGGGCATGTGGCTGGGGCGCTGAAGCGGTATTACCCAAAGCAACGACGACGGCGGCATTGGATCCGGAGCAGCAGCAGCCACAGCAACAACACACTTTCTCCTTCCTCTCATCGTTGGCCGCCATTCAGCAGGAGGTTCCGTCCCTCAAAACTTTCCACGCTTCTTTGGGTTCTTTTTGCTGTTGCTGTTGCTGTTGCTGTAGTTGTTTTTGTTGTTGTTGTTGTTGTTGTTGTTGTTGTTGGCGTGTTTTCTTATCAATATTATAATTTGATTATTTGTTCCTGTTCTACAACATTTAATTTTGAGTTTATCCTGCCACTTCCTTTTGGGTTTCCAGTTGCCAGTTCTTGTTGGTGTTTTTGAGTAGGTGAAACACATTTGAATTTAAATTGAGTTATGCTGGCATAGACTAGTAGTAGTCGACAGCTGTGGCCTGGGACGGAGGCGTAGTATCTTCTTGTGCTGCCAATTTATGAGCAGGGCAATGGCTCGTCCCCAGCGCCATGGAGCGGCACCAGCAGCCGCAGAAGCAGCAGCAGCATCATCATCGTCGATGGTGGCACTACAGAGACCGGCAACGGTAGCTGTCGCTGTGGCAGTGGCTGCCATTTTGTCAATTGCTCCCATGTGGATTGAGATGCTGAAACACGTGGCTGACAGCGCGACTCCAGTCGAGAGGAAAAACTCGCGCGTAATTGGCACACTGACACAACGACACGCACTAAAACACTCCAGAGACAGGCACCCGGGATTCCGGGTACGACTACGGCTATACGGCAATACGGCTATACGGAGATACGACTACGGGTACGTTTACGAGTCCCGGTCCGGGTTTAGCCTCCCGTTAATTGGGTCAAGCGAACAGCAGAGAGCGAGCGAAATAGACGACTCCTGACGAAGGTTTTTCCGCCAAAAAAAAAACCAGAACCAGAACACACACAAAAAACAAACTCCAGCGCTCTAACCGTTTCTTTTAGGCGGGGGCTGCTTTGGAGCTATGGGTATGTGTGAGGGATTGTGGCGCCTCGTTAGCCGCCTCTTTTACACATGACTGGGCCAAGTGTCAAATAAATCAAAATGCGAATCCGAGGCGCGGCGCGGCGCTGCACGTTCCCTAGTGGCGACTGCGCCGCAAACTAAACTGAAAATTGTGCGCGCTTTTTGTTTAAGTCAATCACGAGTGCTCCGTTTGGCTAGAGATGGCGGGGAACAGAGACAGAGAGAGAGAAGAGGGAGGCCTGCAGTTGCTGCTGCAATGTGCAGCGCAAAGAGAGAAGGAAGAGAAGGAAGGGAACAAGAGAGAGAGACCCGAGGAGACCAAAAAGCTTTTGCTGCAAGCTTGGACCAGGTCCGGGGCAAACTCTTGTTGCTGTTGCTGCTGCAGCCCTGGACAGTCAGTTCTTATCGTAGCAACACCCCCATACCCCCACCCACCCGCACCCTTGCCACCAAAACGATTCCCCAGCCTCCACGATGTGTATATAGCATTAACACATTCCTTCCTAGCCTGAGCCTGCATTTTGCTGCAGTTGTTCATATTTTTCTTTCACTCTTTGCCTTTTTCCTTTTTTTTTTTTGTTTGTAGCTGGATTTATGAAAATGAGACGCCAGACAGAGGCCGAGAGTACGAGTCCGAGTCCGAGCGCAAGTCCTGAAGTGGCGCAAAAAATAAATAAAAGGAGGCACACAGGCACAGAGGCAACAGACGCCCAATGCCCCAGCAGCAGCATCAGCAGCAGCAGGCAGAAGAAAAAAATGTGTAGTAGTCTGCTTCAAGGAGCAATTAACGACAGTGGATGGCACAGAGTTATGTTATAGCATTTTGGGTGCCCCATATCACACTCAGGCAGACAACCCAGAAGTTTCCTCTTGCCAGAAAAAAGTATTCTTAATACCCTAGCTTATGAGGGGGGTAAAGCAATTAAGACCTCAAAGGAAAAGTCTTGCAAATTATGGGATATAGCTTGATGAAGCCCCTTGGATATTTCTTCAAGTTTCTCTTTAACACATTCAACGAAAATGTTTTTTCATGTAATTGATTTATAATTCCATAATTCTAGCTCTAATTTTGGGCTGTCAGAACTTGTGGACATTCAAATTTATGTAAATCCACTTAAATAAAAGATTACCGGGATATATATGATGACATATTTATCCACCCCCATTTATTTGCCCATTTAAAGGTGCCTGAAATGCAATTTTACGTAAACAATTTAACAGCTGAAACCCATCAGGAATCATATTAAATTCAGTTTTACTGGGAGCCGCGCCCCGCAAGGGAATCATCTATGTCAGTAATTTTTCATTAATGCCCGTAAGGATATTTGATATTTCGTTCAAATGCAAAATTCTGTTCGGTTTTCGCCTCCTTTTTTTCTACATTTTTCTGGGTTTTTTTTTTGTTCTGTTTTCTGTTTCGCTATCGTTAAATGTTTTTTGTGTGGCCGCTCGGGTTTTTGCAGTACCACAACGAGACGATGGCACTTGAGTCGTGTAGCATACTTTTCAGCGCAAAAAGCCTTTAGGGGGTGGACCAGACCCAGACCAGACCAGGACCCAAACCGGATCCGAATGAAACGAAATGGACCGGGGCCTTAGGGGTGCCTGTGTAGCGGATGTTGCTGGCTTCTGGTACTCGTATTCCTGCTGCTGCAGCAGCAGCAGCAGCCAGCAACAACGTCCGAAATTCATTTTGGTTTATTCTGATTAAATTGTTTGTATTTGGTTGCATTAGCAGGCATTGTTCCATGAGCCTGGGCAAGAGAGCGCAAGCTCTGTACGAGGATGTGTCTCTGTTGAGGCAAAGGATTAGTGACGGTCTGCGCTCCGGCAATGATGCCACTGTACATAGTGCCTGCCTCTTTTGCTTGTTTGCCCGCACTAAATACATTTCAAATTTATTTCAGCTTAAGCCGAAACGAATTTCGGTAGAGAGCCAGCCCTTGAGTGGCACACAGAGATTGATATGACCACAGAGACAGACAGAGAGAAAAGTAGAGTAAGAGCAACAAGGCTTTGTCGTGATTGGCAGATTATTACGATATAAAGCCTGTGCCTGCCACAAAATGCCCTGCCGCAGTCCGGCAAAGTAAAAGTAAATAAGAGCATAATGGAAGGGGGGAGCACTCACCTGCATGTGTGGGGCGGCCAGCAGCAGCATCAGCTCATCCTTGGCATACTTATTGGTCACCGAGCTGCTGCCGCCCGTCGACGAGAGCGTCTCCAGCACATCTCGACTGCGAGTGACCGCCTCTGCGGCCGGCGCCCGACCATTGCACGTGACCACCGTCGATGTGATGCGATCAAAGAGCTGCAGCAGCTGATGCAAGCGACTGTCCCGCAGCATATCCCGCATCACATCCGCATCCACGTGCGCATCCTGCAGCGAATAGATATCGTCCAGGCAGTCCAAAATGCGCTGAACGGCTTCGATGCCCGCCTCCTCGTCGGCCCACTCGTCCGGTGCTCCAGCAATGGGCACTGCAAGATCAGAAAATTGATTAGAATTGACAAGAGATAAGTCTGCATATGGAAAAACTTACTGTCCGCATCGGTGACATAAACGGGATCCATGGTGGTGCCGCCGGCGATGGCCTGAACGGCTCCTTTGAGCTTGCGTCGCGCATTGTAGCGCTTCAATTCCTCCACCGTTTCGGAGAGATGTGTTCGCTGTAGTTTGTCCCGATCCCGTATCCACGGATGGTCGAGCACCTCGGTGATGGAAAGTCTGTGATGTGGATTGGCGGCCAGCATTTTCATGACTAGATCCTTGGCATTAGCCGAAATTGATTTCCATTCGGGCGCCTCAAACTGCAAAATGAATTAAATTCGTGAGCCCTATGAACGCCGACCCCCAATGAATCCTTTTGAGACACTCACCGAGAGCCTGCCACGCGCTATTGACTGCTGTAGTCGCACCCCGGAGCCCAAAAAGGGCAATCTACCCGAGAGTAGGACATGCAGCATTACACCAGCGCCCCAGACATCGCAGCCCTTGCCGTACAAGCGCCGCGTAACAACCTCCGGCGCCATGTAGTGCGGACAGCCCACGCGTCCATGTGTTTCTATGGTTTCCCTCGTGCCCGGCAACTGGATGGCCGAACCGAAGCCACCAAGCTTCACTGGCGCCGAGTTGTCCACGGTGGCGAGCAGGGCACAGGCAGGACGCACGTCCCTGTGCAGTATGTCGTTCTCATGGCAATATCGGAGCGCCTCCAGTATCTGGCGCATATAATGACTGTAACGATATGCAGATGATGTTATATAGAGTGCTTACAGAGGGGTTTGTACTATGGTTGTGTGTTTGTTTCGGTTAAGGAATTTTTTAGTGATTTATTGCATATTTAATATAGCTGCTAAATGATGTGGCAACTAACAAAAGTTTCATACGAAGCTGGTGGAAGGACTATTCCTCTGTTTAGCTATCAATGGAATAGGAACCTAGTTCTCTAAATTTTTATAAAGCCATTAACTTGTTTAGTTTTCATATTAAACATTTCTCGGTAATAAATGCATATAATGTCAGGAATATATTCAACCTAAGACTTTCTTAAAACTTGGATTTATGAAGTGAATACATTAATTTTCTTTTTGTTTGGACTTCTGCTTAAATATCATTTAAATCAATTCAGGATTTGATTTAATGATTAACGTGTAAATTTATTACACTTCCAATAAGATAAGATGAAAACGTGCTGCTTTGGCTTATCAGAAGTATGCTAACAAAAAATAGACTCTTATTGTCATGCCACATCCGAAGCATCCTCTTAAAGGTGCATCCTTAGTCGAAGCAACACACACACATCCACATAGCACACAGCTGTGTGAAAACATATTCCCTGCTCACCAAGCAACTGCCTCGCTGTAGACAAAACCGGCAACGGCACGACGCACAACCTCGAAGCACAGGTCGGAGCCCTCCATGCTGCAAATGTGTAAAAATGGAAAATGTAAGTAAATAACTGAAAGGTTTGAAAGGGTACGGAAGGGGAGCACTTACAACTCGAACACCATGTAGAGCATGCCCTCGGAGCTGTAGGTCTCCAGCAGCTCGACAATGTGCGGATGCTTCAGCATGTGACATATTGTGGCCTCGCGCTTCAGATCTGCAATGGGAGTGGAGGCAGGGAGAAACGGCAATTAGTTGACATTAGATGGAAGCCTAAACAGTTGTATGGCCAGCACCCAGCAGCCAGCAGCCAGCACACAGCCCCCCGCTCATTCCACACCCGACACCAGCTGGCAGTGGCACTAATGGACTTAGCGCTGACTTATGTGCCTGCCATGCATCATTTAGTCAATGGCCGGGTGTTGGTACGAGGTCCCAGTGCTGCTCCTGCTGCTGCTGCTGCTGTACGTCCAGGTCCAGGCATCCTTGCACTTGAGCAATTTCTTTTTAATTGGCATCTTGGGCTGCCAGATGCCTGGTGTTCCCAGGCCTGTGCCCTCCTACACGTGTGTCAGCAACATAATTTTGAATAATTGAGCAGCTTAATTATAATTTATTCACACAAAAACGGAGCCTGTCAGGCCAAATCGAACAAGGTCGCCTCCCACTCTGGAAAGAACAAAAAAAAAAAATGAGAACACTCACCCGCTGTGCTCAGTCCTGGACTCGCTGTGAACTTGGCCACATCAACGATTTTAACAGCAAACTGCTGGTTGGACTCCCTGTGTATACATCGTCGCACAATGGAGAAGGGTCCTCTGCAAAAAGGAAAGCAGACCGAACGAGAGAATTATGTAGTTCAGACGAAATTTAAGTGAAATTTTAGGGGGTCTAAATATATTGGGAAAGATTTGATTTGAAATATTTGCCATAATGAGACCTTTGTATACCCTGAAAAATAAAAGGGAATTCCCAATAAAGTTTTCCTCAACATTTACAAAATATGTTCAATAAAAGGTGGACACTCAGAGGCAGCCACAGAAATATTTCTAAGTCTGTATTATTGGCACTGTTCCAAAATATGTGTAACTTTCGAATTGTTTATCAGCACAGAAATTGTTGGCTTTTAATTATTCCAGCCTAGAAAAACTCCCCCTAAATTGTATGCTCTGCACAAAAGTTCTTCATAATGGTTTTTATTGCCAAAACAAATCACAGAATTATTTGCAATATAATTTCATGCTGCTTCGGTCAACTTTGACCTGATAAACTATATGTAAAATGTTGTCCCCCCCTCAAAACGAACCTATACGATAGCGTACCACCACTTTGGGGGGGGGGACAACTATGATGCTGTCAGGAGTGTAACGTAACCAAACAAAACACAGAAATTTCGTTAGAGTACCATCAATTTTTGAATAATGCAAAAGTTGTTGGAGAAGTTTGCCAACTTTTTCTTGCACTTCTTGAGGAGGATGTGGACGCTGAGGACGGTACAGATGTTAGGACACAAATAATGAGATAATGGCAGCCGTCAATAGCAACAGGGAGGAGGGGGGAAACTTACTTGCCAATGACCTCGCACAGCTCGTAGACATCGTCAAAGAGAATTTCGTCTTCGGTCATTTTGAATAATTGATGAATTGGTGCTGATGGTTCGCGTCTCAATTGCTTTTTCGAATATTGATGAGTGGGGGCGGTATGGTCCCGGCTTGGTGTCTTAGGTGTACGTGTTCCTCCGTGGCCAACGTTTTTTTTCCCTCCTGTTTTAGCCCGCTACGTGTTCGTCCTTGTTCCAGTGCCTGTTCGCCCACTGCCCTCCAAAAGCGAACACAAAAAAATTAACAAAAAAAAAAGATCCCCAAACCGATGGGCACCAAGAGAGCAACTCTTAAAAAACTTGGCACTTCTGTGGGTTGTGTTGTTCCTCTTGCTGTTGTTGGAGGTTGTTGATGTTTTTTTTTCGCTTCTCTTCTTTCGCGTTAACTGATGTTAAAGATACATTTCGTGGCTGCAAAAAAGAAATAGAACCAAACAGAGGCATGTTTTTTAGTAAAGGAAATGAGTATGGCCACTGGCCAGCCATCGGCCAACAGGCTGTCAATCACAGGCGGCAGGCGGCCCCTCTTCAGGTGAGATCTATTCCGAACCCAAATCAATTACAGTCCAAGCCCGCAACCGCACAACACACCCATTCCACGATGCATGGGGTGGGCAGGAAGGAAGTTTCACTGTCAATGATTTGAACTTTCCAACGGAAATGATGAGCGGTCCCAAATTTTTGGTCCACAAAAAGGTAAACAAGCCTTCAAATATCACACAACAAAAGGGGGACAGAGTGGTAGGGTGCGCGAGGAAGGTGGAGTGCAAAGGGGCGGGGTACGTTGCCCTATAGCTAGTTCATTTTGCTATTGTCTTGGTCAGAGCCGCCGTGTACTATTATTATGCCCATTTGGGACCCCGAGGGGCACTCTTGACAGGCACTCCAAAGAGTCCTACAAAAGGGGCGCCCAGAAAGGAGAGAAAAATGGAGAGTGAGCTCAGAGAGAGAGAGAGCCTGAGAGCGAGTCGTGGAGCAAGCGCAGGCGCCCCAATCGCTGTCCGTGTAAAATGGCAATTGTAATCGTAAAAAATATAAGCTATGCTTTGCTCAGAAGAGGCTCTTGAGCTGGGGCCAGGGCTTGGCTGCATGAATATTTAAATATGCAACAATTTACGATGCACTCACAGGACACACACGCACACCAGAACGAACTGACACACACACGCACACACAGACACAGATAGAGGCGAGTAGGGAGCCCTGGACCGGGACAAGTGTCATGTTTAATGCAGAGCTGCGCATGGGGCGCGGTGCTCGAAGCTCGAGCGAAGGTTTTACCTTGCTCGTGTGCCGCCGCTGCCGTCGCCGCTGTTGTAAAATGCCTTGACACTTGCCATGCCACTACACGACCTTACCTCACACACGGACGCACACTAATGCTAACACACACACACACACCAGACACCCGCTGCTACTGCTGGGCTGCACTTGTCACCAGAGCGACACAAGTGCCACCGCCTTCTCGGGCAATTGGGAAATTGATTCTTTGTCTAGGACGAGGAATTACAAAAGGATTTGCATTGCTCTGTCACAGTCGCAGCAGCCACCCACAACACCCCCGCACAAGCACACACATTCCACCACACACACACACAGGCACATACGAGTATTGGTATGTATTTTTTATGTACAAACCCCTGTACGAAGACTCGCACCGAAATTTTGTCGGCCCTGCCCTGCCTCAGCGACAGAGTATTTTACACACAAACGGCATTAAAAGATCGCGACTGGGTTGACGTCAACACATAGAGACGCTTAATAGTTTAATTAATTTCACATTTTCCACTAATTTTGGTGTTAAAACAAACACGGCCACCGCTCATGGGTTGGTATGGTGGTTGTACACGAATTACACTACTCACAGCGTCCACGGGAACTTTTGAAATTTGAATAAAACGTACACTTATTGGAATTTTCCCAATAGTGGGCAACTGTTTTGGATTTTACCCAATTGTAGAAAAACGTTATTGGAATTTATATTTTTGTTTAAAATCCAATTGGAGCTCATTTTGTAACGCATATATGAGTCGAGATTTAATGTGGCCCTCCCGAAATTTACCAAAATACCAAGTTAAATACCAAAGAAAAACGGACCGTTCAGAGTATGCCCATTTTGAACATGGCTTAATCAATTTCGTATTCACAACTAATTTGGTTTTGTAACAAACACGGGCATGTTAATTTCGGTGGGATACCAACATTATACATTATTAGTGATTAACCTGCTAAAAAGATACAAAAAAATGTACATTTGATAACTACATGGTAACTACATACTTGCTACATATCAAACGGCTCAAAAAATACCTTTTCAAGACAGGTTCGGTTCTTGTACAAGTTTCAGCTCTCTTGATAGAACGAATGCCAGCAAGGAAACTTGTGTTGGTTTATTGACGAAACATCACAAAACCCGTTGAATCGTTAAACAAAAATAATTTTCTTTGAATTCAGTTCCTCTGAATCGAACTACTAGTTCCGGCTAAAATATACCAGAAGTTCTTTGGTATTTAACGATGTAACGGGTTTTGTAAATTTTGTATGAATCAAAAGATGGTCACTTTAAAATACGCGCGGGAAAATCAAAAATTATAATCACAAAAGTAACGAGAAACTTTTATAATGATAATTATTTGACAAGGAAGACAATTTTCTGCTGACTAAGCAATTAAATGTTATAGAGTTACACTTTAGCGACGAATCAGTAGAAATGGTAGAAATCGCTTGTGTTAAGTAAATAACTACAATATGAAGGTGTTTTAGGTGTTACTTATGGAACAAATACAATATATGTATGTATGATATACATTCTCCACTGAACCGTTTCGATTAAAGTGAATTAAAGCAATATTGACATTGCTCACAAGTGCATGACGGGCATTATTGTTGGATATTTAATTTGTGGCATGTGTTTATTCATGTGTACACATTCCCCGATATGGGGCTATGCTCTGCACTCCGACTGGTACTGGGTTCCCATATCTGCAATGATTTCTCTTATCGCAGAAACATTTAGCATAAAGAAACCTTTCATTTATCCCTTGTGAGGATCCTCAGCCAAACTCTTTATCTGTAGGGCTATTCTCACTCCATGGAATAATACCATAATATTTACATTTTCTTTTCGTGCCATTCAACATTATCTATTATTATTATTATTACCCCATAGCATTTGATAAACCCATTAGAATAAATTAAGATCTCGACATTAATATGCCAGGCACACAGAGCCAGGAGACCGACCGTAGAGTAGGAGAACCCAAGAACCCGAGAACCCGCCGTCGTAGGTGCGTAATCTGTAAATCAGCCCTGAAAGAGGGAAAAGGATTGGGGTAAGGAAGGCACACTACCCGATCCGATCCCATCCCCATGCTGGCAACATAAACATCATCAATTACAAAACCTCGAACAGCAAAAACGTTAAGGAGGTGGGAGGCGGAGGTGCTGAAGCAAGGGCCAAGAACAATAAGTTAGGGAATAACAACAAAACAACAAAACAACAAAACAAAAAACAACAAGAACCAAAATAGGCACAGCAAGGGCAAGAGCAAGAACAAGTGAATAAAAACCATGGAAGAGCGGGAACTTCTCTTTGAAACTCTTTCCGATCGATTATTCCTGTGGCACGGCACCTATGATTTCTATGAACGTCTTTTATTGAAAGCTACAAATACACATTTCAATTAATTTATTATATTTTAATATTGTCATATGAAACATCCTGCTGGACTGCCCAGTGGCTTGTTTCTCAAATTCTCCATTTCGTGTCCGTTGCCCATCCTTAAGGCGAAGAACAGCAAGAACATGACACAAAATCGTAGGTCGTCAGCGCAGTGTAGTGCATTTGTTTTTTTAGTTGTTTCTGTTGTTCCCTCGTACGTTGACAAAAAGGCACAGAAAAAAGGGAAACAAAACAAACCAGCCAAAAGGAGTGAAACAGGAGAGAGAGAGAAAGAGAGAGAGAAAAAGGGCAGGCTGAGAGCCGCCACTCAGGTGAAATCAAAATCAAATTCAACGCCAACGATGAGCGTACATACATACATACATATGTACATATGTATACCTATACCTATAGCTATCCCTATCGCTGTGCTGTCCCTTCCATCCCCTATCCTATCCCCTATACCTGTCGCCGCTTGCGACTGTCGCGCTTAATGCGTGTGGGGATGGACATGAACGTGTAGGATTCGAATTGACATTATAAAAACTGGTTTGGTTTGCTGCCAATATATATTGCCGGTTACGCATCGCGCTTCGTCCTACATGGCCGACGTCGACTGCAACGCCAACGCCAACGCTGACGCTGACGCCAATGTCTCCCCTCTCCTTTGGCGTGTACCTGCCTACTTGAATCTGATTCCTGTTTGTTGTTGCTGTCTCTAGGACATTACCTGTGCCGGGGGGTAACTAGCTAAGAAAGAAAGAACGAACGAAAAAGAGCGCGCCAAAAAGGTTCGGGGCCCCTCCCCTCGTCATGAAAAGTCTCTTGACGTACATCTGATCCGATAATGACAGTCGATATGGCAACCTAGCAATCAAAAGATTTCAGATTTGTGCATGTTAAGCGGCACACAAAGAAGATTATGTAATGTTTATAAGAATAAGGAAGATACCTGTCAAAATGTGGCTTGTCTCGATAAAGATAAAAGTAGACACTCGTCAACAGTCAATAGGAAATAAGACTGAAAAATAAAAATTATTGCAAGTTTTGGATAAAGACTTAGGGAGATTTAGAGAACCCATTTAATATGAGAATCACTTGATTAGCTATTAGTGGAAACTTACCCTTGGCAACTTGAAACATCTGGAGGCACTCTCAAGTTTCCAGCTAACTTTCATTAAATATGGACAACACTTGTTCCAATCACTCTCTCACAATCAATCACTTTATTATTAGCTAACCATTGAATTAAATTTAAAATCTATTGAATTTAAATTTATATTAAATTTAATTAAATTAAAAAGTGTACAAAAAAACCAAGAACTATTTGTGGACAGATAAAGTGGGAAAAATGTTACGGTTTTCGTCTAGGCCGTCATAAGATTATCAAGAAGAAAATGCTGTAACTATGAATATTCCCACATTTCATAAAAATTAAAGTAAATATTTCTGAGGTCAACGAACCTTATTTAATCTTTTTGTGTTTTCTTCCACTCATAGAAACTGTACGCAAAATTGAAAATGAGATGGACTAGCAGCTGACACAGCATCATTATAGATGCGTCCTCTCCCTTTCCATCACTCGTGACTCCCGCTCTATTTCTCCTTCGCTTGATCCTGTTATGGCATATTGAGTTAATGTAGTCAAATTACATTGCATGGAAATGCATCTTCTCGCATCCCATCCCATCGCATACGCGCCGCATCATATTCATTTACCAGACCAGCGCTTTGAGCCCATATGGCAGGCCAGCAGAAGCAGCAAAAGCAGCAGCAATTAACTGCAAAATGTCATTAACCAGCGTCGTAGGTGAGAGGAACAGGCTGGAATGGACAGACAGACAGACATCCGGACAGACACGGACTCGGACACAGACTGACATATGACAGGCACATCAAGCCGGGAGAAGAGACCAACCAACCAACCAACCAACCAACCAACCAACCAACCAACAGACCCAGCCCAATACGGCAGGGGCCGGGTTCAGCATCACTAAAAACGCCCTCGCTCGGGCCAAGCCCCTCGCCTGTGCTACCCACTCTACCCACCAGTCCCCCGACCCAGCTCGGTCCCATGGCTTGTGTATTATGTTCCCTGACGTTCCACCTTTACCATTAAACGCTTGATTAAATTTCACTACAAATGACCACTGGGCCCGGGGGAAATGTTGTACATATGCCGAGAGCGTAATCGTATAGGGATATGCATGCATATCCATCCATCCATTATTGGAAAAAGGTCATTCTCAGTTTTTTCAGTGTTGTCCATATGTTATCTTTGGTGTTTAGACATCCATCCATCCAAGCCATCCATCCCATTCCATTTGATCACATCCGATCCCATCCCTTCCCATCTGCTGAGTGTTTTGACTGTCATCGCAATTAGAAAGCTCTGATAGCCCTGCCGCTTCTGCCCTCTCTGGTTTTTGCTGATCTCACTTGCCTGGCGCACATTTCTTGCATTTCATTTCCCATGAAACATGTTCCCTTCCGGCAGGGTCACTAGGAGCGGGAGTCGGGAAGGGTAGCGTAGCAGAGGAGAGGCGACCAGTTGGGGAAGCCTAAAAAGTGCGCCGCAGCGAAACGCGGTGAGAAAATGTTTTGCATTACTTACATTTTTACTACAGTTCTGTTCTGCCCTGTTCTGCTCTCTCCTCTCCACTGGAAGAAATATCTCTGAGTCATCGTCACAGGTCTACGTTTTATTTTTCAAATATTTTGCCTAGAATCTTTTTGTAATGGATTTTACTGGTGCATGTCCTCTCGTTCTGGTTTTAGCAAATAATATGAAATTTGTGTCAGTGTAGCCTCCGCGCAACTTTGGTCATTATTCCCCTGCAGGACATCCGTCATCCGTTGCGCTTTTGCTTTGCTTGGTTTTGTTTTATCGCTTGGCTTCCTGCTGTTCTGGCTGTTCTTCTCCTTCCTTTGCTGCCTGCCTGCTGCTGCCTGCTGCTGATGTTGCTCTCATTAACAAATTGTCAGGTGTGTGCGCTGGCGTCGACGTCGCAGCCTCTGCCGCTGCCTCTGCCGCTGCAGTTATTCGTCATGCTTTGGTTAATCAGCACAGAACCGAACCGGAGCGGAGCGAGCGGAGTGGAGCAGAGCAGGGCATTACGATTACGACGTCGTCAAAAAAAAAGCAGAACAGAAACTGCCGTCCAGAACATGCCTGCAATTCAACTGTAAAAGCATTTAAACGGAAAGTTTGTCGGCTTCCCTAAATTGTTCCTCTTCTCTGTGGCTGCCCTCCTTCCCCTGCCACTGCCACATCTCCTTTTCCGCTCTTCCCCCCTCCCATGCATCGCTTTTCCCGTTCTTTTCCCCCATCTCCTTTTGCTCAGTTCTTCTTGTTGTCTGTGTTTACCTGTTGCTCGTAAACAAATGCCGGACTTAATCAATTCGTAAAACCGTTCAAACTTCAAGTGATAACAAACAAAGGCGAGACGACGCATTGCTAGAAAAGAAAGTCACAGGGATCGGGACTGTTCTCTCCATCTCCACACATCTACACACACTCGGCACATGCAGCCCCCCCCCCCATTCCACTCGGGACGGTCAACTGCTTGGATGCTGATGCTTCTTGTTTATTTTCTCACACAGGCGGCAAAACAAATAAATTCCAGTTGTATCCCCTTTTTCAGAATTGATTTTGAAAACCTAATCAAATTGACCAGCCTCCAGTACTCCTTGCTGGGGTTCTGTGTGTGGAGTATATCGGTTAAATCATCCAACTCAATGCGATTAAAATAATTACACAAGTCTGACAATTAATCTAAGGGAGAGTAGAAAGTATTTCCGACTCAATAACTATTTAATTATTAATTATATTCAAGAACCATAACACTGCAATGGAGATTAAGTTTGTTTTTTGTGTCATCTAGGGTATCGCCAGTGCGTCTTTCGTTGGCTCTCTTTTTGCCCCGCACTCATTACTTATCGACGACCACCACCAAGCGACGCTGCTCTCTGGGGCCGAAAAGTCCCCCAGTCACTATTTTGTAATTAAATATCCAAATTAAGAGTAAGCAAATTTGCCGCCTGTCTCGTAGGGGTTGCATCTGATCTCATCCGAACTGATCTGATCTGTTGCATCTGGAAATAGCAACGCATCCAAGTGAGGCATTTTATGCAACACACGCCAAAATGCCAAATGGAATGGGGCAGTGGGTAGGGGTAGGAATAGGCCGAGTGCACCACAGTTTCATCATTTGCATGGGTTGCTTGTCTTTGTGTGGCTCCCTCTCCATCCATTTCTCCCTTTCTTCCTCCCTCACCCTTTTTTTGATGTTGTTGTTGCTGCTGCTGCTGCTTCAACAAACGCATGGGGCATGTCTCCCGCAACTGTAATGACTCCACAGTCGACGGCAGCGGCTCCATCTGGCCCCTCCGTCTAGCTTTTCTCCAAAGAGTAGTGGAATGGGGGGCGGGCATAGACAATAAAAAAAATTTTCCTGTCCCTGACGCTGTTGTTGCTTGCACTCAACCCCGGCTCCGGCCCCTGATCTGCCATAGCCCCTGCCCCTGCCCCTTTCCATGCACTACGGCCCCGGCTCTTTCTTTATTCCTGTCCCTTCCCCCCCGCCACTTCTCTTACATGATCAACACAAGAATCCATATGATGTCGATGACATTTTTGTTGTTTTTGTTGTTTTGTTGTTTTTGTTGTTCTATGCGTTTGTCGATGAATCTCGCGCTCGCTCATTCCACATATTTAAATGTGCATATCCCGTATTACATGAAATTTTTTCTCTCTCTCTCTCCCCCTCTCTCTAATCTCCTAGTGTCGTTGAACCTTTCCATTCCTTTACGTTTTTTATTGTGCGCCGTACTCAACTTTATTGTTATTATTATTTCGCGCGGGTATGTTTTTTCTTCCTCATTGTGTTTGCTTTTGCAGATTCGCTTGCTCTCTCTTTAAGCTGCCTGCACTGAAAAAAATTGCTATTAGTTGATGATAGAACAAGAGAGGGAGGCTAAGCTAGGTTCGGACGACAGATACATCGTTTATATGTATGTATATATTTCTTTATTATGTAAACGCTAAATTAGTCATCTATCAAGAAATGCAATATTCGTATGCACATATTTTTGAGCTTTTTTTCTGCTGTGTGAATTTCACTGCTTTGCCTGCGCTCTGATCTGTTTTCGCTCTGTTTTGCTCGCTCTCTCGCTCTCTTTTGCTGCGCTTATTTGATGTCATAGTAGAATCAGCAATAACAAGAACAACAACAACTGATGACAGCGATAACAGCGGCACATGCACACGTGCATTCTGCTGCTGCGCCTTCTGGGCAATTATTTCCAATTTAGCTACAGCAACATAGCAGCAGCAGCAGCCAGCAACAGCAACAGCAGCAGCGGCAGAGTTTGAAGCAGCGGCAGAGTGCAGCCAGGCTGCGTAGAAGATCAGGGCTTGGCTGTGCTCCTATTGTCTTTCGCTGACTGACGACACAGTTCATTGGCCCATCCAATCCAAGATGCAACAGCATAGGAGTAGCTTGCAACAGATGCACCAGCACTAGCATCATCATCATCATCCCGACTGGGACTGGGACTGGGGCTGGGGCAGGCCTGTCCCATGCAATTACTCCATGTACTTGGACTGTAATAACACGGAGTCGAACTGTACGTAAACTGGTTGCAGGATGCTGTGGATGCTGCTGCTGCTCTGCTGCTCGAGAGTGGAGACTTTCTAGCCAGCGTTATCTGTCTATATCTATCTAGGAAAACCAGTTATAGGGTGGGGGGGGGGGGGCCCAGGCTTGTTGCACGCCCATTTTAGCTGCCTGCCACAGCGCTGTCGTTGGCAGTCGCCAGTTGCCTGTTGCCTGTTCCCTGTGCCCCGTTGTCAGAGGCAATGATCAAGCCAGGAGCAGCAGGCCCGAGCTTGACTAGACCTGTTGCTGCTTGTCGCTGTCGCCGCTGCCGCTGCCTCCTCTTGCTGTTGCTCTGTCTTTGGCCCTGGAGCTGGATTTGCTGTTGTGGCAGGCAGCCCCACCATACTCAGGCACACACAAAGGCTATTGACTCTGTTGTTTTTCTATTGCCCGTCTGGAGGTTTGGGGCCTGACTCCAGGCACTTCCTTCTCATGGCTCCAGCTGTATATGGTGGCTGGATCGGCTGGCAGCAGTCGCTGGCAGTCGCAAGTTGCAAGTTCGTTGAACCAAGTGGAGCTATTCTAATGCCAGGGAAACGTGTTTGGCAACTTGCAATCGGAGTGGGGCGGTGGTTATGGGTGTGGGAATTGGAATGGGAATGGGGCACGAGGACTGAAACTACACCAACTCCTACTCCAGACTCTTCCTACTTCCCCCCGCCCCACCGCCATCACAAACAGCATCAGGAAGAGGCAAAAGAGTCAACGCCTTGCTAATGGTTCACGAGTGGATTGATATTGAAATGAAATTCGCACTGAAGCGTAAGCGAAAATCAAATGTATCGCACATTGGAGCTAAAATGTGGAGAACTGAAACTATTTGCACCACAGGAGACACCCAATCCGTTTGTGGCAATCAACAGCCACCGCTAAGAGCTCGAAATAGTCACACAAGCTTCTATTTATAGTGATCACTGAGATCACTAAGATGCGTTTTTTTTTGAGCAGTTTAATGCTCGTGAAACATGGCAGCAGGTGCAAAATTGGTGGCTCCATGTGGCTGCCAAGAGCTTACGAAAAAGAAAAGCTGCGAGTGTCTTGATTTAAAAGGAATCAAAAGAAAGAAATCAAAAAGATTATTTAAAAATTTTGTAAGTTTCCGTTTCTGATATTAATTGGATTATAATCCAAATTCAAATGTGAATTGAAAAACTCTCTTCGTGCGGGGCAATGAACTCTTCCAAAATTCCCTGAAAAAGAAACAGGGGGCGTGGAAACATCATACACACAAACGCACACATATACATACAATACATATGTATGTAAATTCATTACCAAAGAAAAACCCATTATTGGAAGTGAAATATGTTCTTAAATTTTTTTTGTTTTGTTTTACAAATGATAATCCATTTATAGAACGCCAACCGAAATCAGAGGAGAGAACAAATTACAAAAATTGTTGGAAAACTGCGTACAAACTTTATAAATACATTTCACCTCATTACAAAAAAATATTCGATTGGAATTTTCGATTGGTTTTTGTGGTTGTTGTTGTGTTTGCTCTGCCCAAAACGACTTCATCGTGGATGGGCATAAATATCAATTTACGCCCATTTTTTTTGTTCACTCGTTTGGGTTTGTTTCTTGAGCAACATCTGTTCCAATGTGCCGTGGCCCATGGGCACAGGAGGGCACTGTCAAAGCCCAAGTGGATCTGGATCTGAATCTGGGTATGAGTCTGGTGCTGGGTGGGGCTGGCCTGTCCATCATCATCGTTGCCCGATTATTATTGTTGTTGCACACAGAGGGCCCCGTTGCCGTTGCTTTGGCCCTGGGCCCTGAGCCCTGAGCCCTGGGCCAATCAGTCAGCGAGGCACTCAGCGAAGCGTGAATGCCAATTGCCGATATCTACACATTCAATTAATAAAATCAACAGCAAAACACACACACATCGACTGAGGACCAAACCGAACCGAACCGAAGCGGAGCGCAGCTCTTATCGCCCCGGCCAGGACATGTCATTAGCCAAGCTCCAGTGCCATCCAATCCAGTTCGGCCTCAGTTCAGTTTCAGTGTCAGTTGGGGCCTGGATATGGCCAAGTACAGTCAGCAGAATCGAAGCGATGGAGTGCAGGTGGAGGCCTGGTCGCGGGGCATTATGGTGGCACTGTATCGGGTGGCTCGACTGCTGTCGCTCATCTCCTTTCGCCTGGATCGCGAAGAATTGCAGCTGAAGCTGTCAAAGAGTGGCAGCAGAAACAGGATCCTGGAGACTGTCTGGCGCATCCTGGTGATACTGACCTATGCGGGTGTCTGGCCACAACTATCCGCGCACCAGATCACCAGCCAGCCGGAAAGCTATGCGGATCTATTTGTCTCATTGCAGTCCCTGTCGGTGTCCATTCTGGCAGTGCTTTCCTTCATCATTCAGGCCAAGGGCGAGGACAAGTTCCGCACGGTGCTCAATCGCTACTTGGCGCTGTATCGCCGCATCTGTGCGGTGACTGGCGTTAGTCAGCTCTTTCCCATGAAGTTCATTGTGTATTTCCTGCTCAAATCGCTGCTGACAATTGGTGGCTGCGTGCACGAGCTGCCGCCGCTGCTAAAGGCGGAACACTTTGCCGACGTTGGCCGCAGCGTGGCCGTCATCGTGGGCATCTACATGTGGCTGGGCACCCTCTTTGTGCTCGATGCCTGCTTCATGGGCTTCCTGGTCTCCGGCATTCTGTACGAGCACATGGCCTCCAATATCCAGCTAATGTTGCAGCGCATGCAGATCATAGAGTGCCAGGATACGGCCGTCCGGCTGAGCAACTACCAGCGGATGCGACTCCTTTGCGACTATGCCGACGAGCTGGACGAGCGTGCCGCCATCTACAGTGAGCTGTACGAGGTGACGATCGCCTTTCGCCGCATGCTGCAGTGGCAGATCCTCTTCTATGTGTACTACAACTTCATCAGCATCTGCCTGATGCTCTACCAGTGCATTCTGTCGTATCTGAACGCGAATGAGCTGGCTCTGGTCTCGCTGGCAGTGGCCACCATTAAGCTTCTCAATCTCATTCTGCTGATCATGTGCGCGGACTACGCTGTCCGGGAGTCGCAGAAGCCCAATAGGCTGCCCCTCGATATTGTCTGCACCGATATGGATCAGCGTTGGGATAAGAGTGTGAGTGTTACGTTTGGTTTTGTGGCAAGCAATTTATGTCCTTAATTCGCCCCACCCGTTAGGTGGAAATATTTCTCAGCCAAATGCAAACGCAGCGACTGGAGATCAAAGTTTTGGGCTTCTTTCATCTGAACAACGAGTTTATATTGCTAATTCTATCTGCCACGATATCGTATCTGTTTATACTGATACAGTTTGGCATTACGGGCGGTTTCGAGGCATCCGATGAGGTACGCAAGCAGTTCAATGAGTAAAAATATCATCCTCTTACTGCTTGCTCTTCTCTTCCCCTGAGTGGTAGCGCTGCTCCATTACCTGGGTTCACCTTCAGCTACCGAGTTCATTATCGTTCATTATATCTCTCGTACCACAAAAGTTCTGATACAATTTTTGGGAGTGCTTTGAGGATGAGCTCGTTAAGAACCAAAAGAAAGAGCAAAACCAAATAAAAAAAAGAAATGAAAATGAGCTACAAAAATGTACAAAAATGTGAAATTTCCGAGACTGCGACTGAGACCGAGACACGGTGTAATTATCATAAGTATCTCCCCACCCAACTCCCCCACACTCTTTTTACCTATCCAACTTGATCAACATCGTCATTGTCCAGGGTCGCCAGTTGATTCAGACTCAAAGGCAGAGTCTTTGTCTTTGATTATTTTTGGGCGTCAGCGGAGCGTAACGCGCTTGTCACGCCTATTATATATGTACTATGTTTCCGTATAAATGAAAGATAGAGAGAGAGAGAGCAGAGAGGTTATAGTAGGAGCGGCGGCATCTGAACCCGAACCCGAAGCCGAAGCCGGAGCCCCTGGATCCCAACCGATCTGACGACGACCTGTGGCTGAAAACAAAGCAAACAAAACGGCAAAAATACGCGCTTTTGGCCTGCAACTGAATTAATTTTTGTTTTTTTCTACTCTCTGCTCCGCTGCACACGGAGCGTTGAGGGGCAGTGGGATGGGTAGCATCGGAGCAGGGGATCTCCCAGTCCGAAATCCCTGACACTGACGAGAGAACATTCAAATTTTTGCACTGTTGTTACTACCTTTTTTTTGTTGCGCTCATTTGTAGCTGGCCAAAACCTGGCCAAGCCATGCATATTTCCGGCGGCCAGCAGTGAGGTAGATCAGATCCCAGATCCCAGATCCCAGACTCAGACCCCACACACCCCACCCATTCCAGGGCCAGATGGCAGACCCAGACCCATTCCCATTCCCGTTTCGCTGATTTCCTGCCATTTGGCGCATTTCAAGTATTTTGCAATGTAATTAGTTAGGCAGCTCCCCCATAGCTCTGGGATTGCAATTTCAATGGGAGTTGGTGTTTTAGCTTTGGCTTTGGGGCCTGTGGTCTGGGATTGGGCCTGGCTGCCACATAGCCGAGATGCCGCAAGTTGAAAGATGCCGCCCCCTTTGTTGTGGTGGCGGTGGCGGTGTTGTTGTTGTTGGGGCTACTGTATACACATGTAACTAGCGACGCAGTCAACGTTCATTGCACACACATTACAAGAATGTGAGATGTGTGAGATAGATGCAAGTGACGAAGATTCTAATACCCTAAAGGAGTTTCGGGCGAGGCAAACAAAAATATTACAAAAAAGCCAAACTGATAAAATCTTTTAACAAAAAATCAAAATAATAATCCTGGCATACATTCCGGTCGGTCACTGTTCCAGGTCCTTCGTTAAGGTAAATTTTTACCACTAGTAAAACCCGCGACTATATTTTTTTGCTCTATCTTTTCTACTCTTTATTCTGCTCCACAAAAGTAACGTAACTTCCCTTTCAAAGGGTATTTTTTTCCCATTTTATTAAATTTGGAGGCAAGTCTAAGGCGGCCTGTGAGCTTATCAGCTGCAACGCATGGCGGCGGCGGCGCTGGCGGCGAACACAAACGCTGTGTGACCTTTGCAATCCACAGAAGCCGCAGCCAGACGCCAAACAGCAACCGTGCGAGCAGCGCGCTGCTACGTCATGTTCCACATATTACTTTCACTTACGAAACGGCAGAAGCAAAATAGAAACCACAATCACAAATCAACACAAACGTGCGAGTGTGGTGGGGGGGGAGTGGGGAGGCAAGGTGCGCTCATAAACGTGACACACAACAAACAACTTCATTTGTCATACTTGGGTACGAGAGCAGAATGGAATGGTGTCGAGAGCGGCAGGGGGTGGGGAGCACTCAATAAACAAGCGTGCCCAAATGCTGTTTGAACTTAATTTGTAGAGCAAAGCGAGAGGCACAGCACAGTCCAGACAGAGATCCGATCCCACCATCCCCTCCAGCTGCTGCTGAGAATGAGAACGTGAAATTTCATGATTGTGTTGTTGTCGTGGGACTACATATGTATGATCAGAATGTGCATAGTAAATTAAGTGGGCGACAGACAGACAGACAATGCACAGAGCAAAAGAAAAACATCTGTGGATTTTGTTGGAGGAGGTGTGACCCCGGCGCTCCGGCCCCGGCCCCGGCCCATACCAACACACAGAAAAAATGCCAAATACCCGTTTTGGCCTAAAAACCTAAAGCCCCAAAACAAGTTGCCACAAAGCAATTAAACGTTAACGATTTGTTTGATACCCTGCACTAACATTTGGAAAATAATAAACGCTAGATTGATATTTCCCAACTGAAATGATCCAACGTTTGTAGGGTGACTGGCAATTGATTGATTGGCTAGTTGCAAATTCAACTCCCACGAGAGTGAACACCGAAGAGGAGAACATTTGCATCCTTGACACGAATATATCTAAATTATTGCTTCGCTCGCAACTGGAACATTCGTTTATGCGAGTACAAGAAAAGAGGTCAAGAACCCCGCCCCGGGCAACATTAGTATCCTCTATCTTATCTATCGCATGCACATTATATGTTGCATTGCGACACAGTTGCGATAAACTGACGCATGACCGAGCAGCGGGACACCCTATCATACACACATCGGTGGCATCGATCGGTGGCGTATCCAAAAAATATGCGATACAATGCGTCATATGCTTTGGCCTTTTACGGGGACCACTGGCCAAAAGGCCCGAACCGAAACGATCCAACAATCCAGCACGCACACATCGCTCTCCGCCCCGCGACCTAGCCCCGCTGAGACGATCTGTTATTTTGTTATTTGTGTGTTCGATGAACCGAATGTTTGACCCACTTTCCCACAAATTAACGCACTTTATGGCGAATGGAATCCACACAAACAGCGTTAGAAAAAGAGAGAATAACGGCCCAAGTAGAACGCGAGAGAGCGAACTTTGATGAGAGCAGCAGAGCAGCAGAGCAGGAAAGCAAACAACAAGTCGTCATAATTGAGGTCGACGTCGAGACTACACTCTCGATCATAAAAAGAATATTGATTTGCAGTTGCTGCTGCTGCGTGTTTTTCTTTTATTCGTGCTTGTAATTTACGCAACGGCTCCGCTCGTTTGTCGTTGTCTCTCTCCCCGGCTACTTGTCTTTGCATTCGACTCGGCAGCAACATTAACAGCAGCCAAAGCAGCACGAGATCAACAACATCTAGGTTTTCGCAGTTGTTGAACTTTTTGCAAGCAGCAGCAGCAGAGGCAGCGGCAGCAGCAGTGGGGCTCCAAAATCTGAAATCAAAAAACCTGTTCCGAGGTTGCCACACGTCTCTCTCGGGCAAATCAAAAGCTGTAGCCAAAGCCAACGAAAACTTGACGTACACGTCCCGCTCTCCCACTCCACTCCGTATCACATCTACCTCTGCCACCCGCTCGCTCTCTCTCACTACCTGTCCTCTCTGCCCACCTTACTCTCTTGCTGCCTTTGCTCTGCCCACTTTGCTGTTTTACTTCTGCGCTGCCGCTGCCGCTGCTCCGCTCTGCTGTTGATCTTTGTGGACTGTACTTTTTTGTTGTTTGAATCGCAAACTTGTTGGTTGTTGTTGTTGTTGTTGTTGTTGGTTCTTGCTGCAGTGTTGATTGAAATCGATCGATGCAACGCAACCAGCATTAGTCAACCCAAGCTTTGACCTTGCTGCAGTGCATCAGCATCAGCATCTGTAATATCGAACATCAGTAGCTGCTGGTGCTCCCAATCTGTTCGGCTGCTATTCGGATATCTATAATTTGGTTGAGCCATGTAATTAATAGTGCAATCAACCCTGGAGCAGCATCTTAAACTCCCTACCCGCCCCCCCACCGAACTACCCGTCATGCCACGCCTAGTGGTTGTCGTTTTTGAAAACGAGCGCATAAATGACGCTTTCCTGTGTACTTAAGGTGTCTAAACTTGACTACCGTATGCAGTGGAGTGGAGTGGCATGGAGTGGTGTGGAGAGTAGAGTGGTCTCCCATACCCAGACCCCAGAATCTTTCAGTCCGCAACCTTGCCCAAGACAACAACTTCTGATGCTGCTGCTCTGCTGCTCTGCTGCTTCTTCTGCTGCTGTCGATGACCATTATTTTAGCTGACGGCGATATATTTGCTCAACCCTCTCCGTTGTCCACTCGGGTGCGACTCGCATCTGTGCGTTTGTCCGGCCTTGAGTCCCATCAGTCCACAGTCTGTTCGACTCTGTTCGAGTCTGTTCTGTTCTGTTCTTTGGTGTTTGCTACCGGTCGGGCTGAGCTTTGGCTTTGGCTTTTTGTTTTTGCTGTACTCTTGCTCTTGCTCCACAGATGTACAGCAGCCATCTTCCATCACAGCCCCAGCCCCCAGTCTAAGTCTCAGCCTGAGCCTCAGCCGCTGAGCGGAGCATGACAAACAGTTGCAGCCAAAGCAAATAATTAGTATACATCGATTATCTTGCGCCTCGGCCCAGTCACAGTCCCACAAAAGGTACTACCTGGACCCTCGGCTACCGGGCACAGCACAGCTTTTTGCCTGCCACCACACAAAACAGGATCCATCTCCAGATGTTGGCACGTCGCACACGCGCGCGCGCTGATGTTGTTGCATCTACCCTTTGCCGCAGGGTACACTAGCATTTGATAAGCACTTTGTAGCGCATTTATGTGATAAAAATATACATTAATATATTTTCATTTAAATTTAATTATTAATTTAATCATTTAAATCATTTAAAAGTTGAATTCAACGCTTTACTTTTATTTGTATTTCCATATACACTTAAAAGTGTATTTGATGCCTCGATCCACAATCGAAACAGATTTCCTTTTTGCTTGTTGTTGTTGACTTCAGTTTGTAGTCCGCAGCCTCCGACTGGGCGTGTGCGGCGAGCGCCTACGCGCACCCAGCAGCCCACAAAACGAGTTCCCCCTCGCAAATCGCAAATCGCATTTCGCGACTCCCTCCCCAACTCCAACTCCCGACACCAACAACGATCCATTCGATCCATACGCCATCCCATGCCATGCCATGTGTGTGTGTGTGTGTGTGTGAGTGGAGTGCTCATAAAATGCTGTGTGCCAGAAACTGTACCCCGGCCCCAGAGCACGGAGTCAACCCGACCAGATCTCTCGAGCCAAAGGAGACGTGTGCGCAGCTCGTGCCAATTTCTTTGGGGGCCTCCAACTTTTACAGTCGCCTTGCGAAACGTTTTGTCTTTCGCTGGTTTTTCTGCATATAAATAAGAATATTCACACACACACACACCCGTTGAATAAGGGCATACATATATGGCATATCGGGTATATATATGTACATATACATATATGCATGTGTGTGACTCTGTGCTTAGATGGCAACGCGTCTAGAAAAGGTGGGGCTGCATTTGCATTAAAGTGCCATTTTTAATTAGTCCCATGCATAAAATAAGCAGCGGGTTGCGTTGAAAACTACTTACACGTGTGCTCTGGGGGAAAGAAGGCGAATGCAGTCGCAGTCCCCATAGATGGAACCACACTCAGCGCGCTCCCCCATCGCTATACACATATGACAATTTATAGAGTGGATCTACGCTAGCATATAGTGTGGGGAATAATTCCATTTAGCCTTGAATTTAAATTTATGGAATCTATCACTTCCGTTCCATATCCAAGATAAAATACTAAGGATTATTGAGGGAATAATTGGAGCAATCATTAGCTGGAATATTTATCTGTATTATATGCAAGTCGTAATCATTTTTTGTTGCAACTCGAGGCTTCCTTTTAAACCGGACATCTTCTTATCGATGGGGGTACAATTAGGAACGATTAGATAAGGCGTGTGAATAATACATAAAATGCCCAGAGCTGGACTGGACTACCCAAAGGCAATGTTTTTTTAATTTTATATGCCATTCTAATAGATAATTACACAAACGATCAGTGTCAAACAAGCGCAGAAGAATAAGTAATTAAATGACGAGAGTTATTGCATTTTTGTGGGCGCCCTTCTTGTCAACACACTGAACACGTTGTAGAATCAGATTAGATAGCAGCCTGGCGTTATATCATCGACATATCTGAGCCCTTGAACAATAAATAAATTAAAGCAAATTAGCGCTGATGATTATTTGAAGTTGGATGGGTTTGATGTTCTCCATTGTTTGTTTTTAAGGCAAACCAAATTTGTTAGCGGCTACATTTGAACAATTCCCAGTGTGTGTTTCCTGTCCGAAAGCTTTTAGGGCTAATGAATCAGAAATGGCTCTCCCTTGAAATTGTCGGGATCCCCTGGATCCCCTGGCCCCTTGCTGAATGCTGCTAAATCAGCTACCGGTTACCGCGTCTGATCTTGATTGAATCGGAGGCTTTCATCATCATAATCAAACATAATGATGATGGAATTTCCTTCATCCGTTCTCGCGTTCTTCCTCTCTCTCTCTGGCTGAGAGTGTGTATTGTAGCTGTACTTTAGGCCCGGGCACACACGTGAAGAGTTGGCCAACAACGACAGCTACCGCTACCTGCAGTCAGGGCACTCCAAGCACTCCAAGTTTTGCGACTGGGACTGGGCCCTGTTCTTTTGTCTAGTGAAATGTTGAAAGCATCATTAATTTTTTTTGTTTATTTTTTTGTATACTCACTTTATGCCTGCTTGGCTTTAACTTTAACAAAGTTGGGATGTAAGTATGATAATTGCGGAATGAAAGGCAGGCAAAGATAGAGCTAGCGATAGCGGCCCGGCAAGAGAGAGTCAGAAGATAAAAAAAAATATAGTGACCCATAATTACCCGGCCAGCAGAACAATCATGGGAAAACTGACTGTAACTTGGCTCCTCTTTCTCCCTGTCTCTCCTTTTCTCAGGCCTCTCTCTCTCTCTCTCTCTGTCTCTCCTTTTCTCATGCCACTCTTTCTCCGTTCGTCGCTGATTCTGTTGTGTCTCTGATGAAGTACAATTATTTAAGCAATGCTATGTTTTATGATTATCTCGCTGTTCACACAGCACGCACAAAAAACAAAATAAAAAATAAAAAATAAAAAATTAAAGCGAGACTAAAAAGAGATGTGAGAGTGTACAGACGCGCAGATTACTCTGTACCGTATCGTTCTGCTACGAATTTCAGCAAACAACTTGCAATGGATTTTTGATTGAAGTATCTCCAAGTGCTGGTCTCCGGCTGCAAGATGTCCGGTTCTTTGGAACCCACACAAAAGGCACATTACACATTATAATTTCTCATTCTGTCCATAAGTACAGTCCCGAATTTTGATAGATTAATAGATAAAACAAGACTTTGCATAGCATATGAATAATTTCGAGAGTTGTTGTAGTTTTGGAAGCTTCCAAAGCTTAAAGAGTAGTTATAATTGTTAACCCAATTTCTAGTTAATTTGCTTGAGAAGACCAACCAACTTTGAACTCTTACCAAAATAAACCCTTTGAATCTTCCACCTACAGGGTAGCCAAAAATACACCCCATGAAAAAGCACACAAAAGCACTCTCAGCAGGAGCAGAGCAGAGAACAGAGATCAGGTCATTCCATCGCCACAGTTCTGTCAATGCCGAGATAATGTGGCATCGCCACTGCGGCCAGTTTGATTTTTGTTTTGTTTTATTATTGCCGCCGTGGCGGCGCAGCTGGAACAAGTGCAACCAACAAGCAACAACCGACAGCAAGTGCAGCAGCGCACCTTTATGCGTTTATGCCGAACCCCCGATCGCCAGCCTTAAGGCAGACAGACACAGAGAGAGAGACCCAGAGACCCCTGCTTCGGACCCTATGCTAATTAGAGCGACGGCCTCGGCCTTGTTTTTATGCGCATTTTAGCGTGAATTGTCCCACTCTCTCTCTCTCAGGTCTGTCTCTCTCTCTCTCTCTCTCTATCTATCTCGCTCGCTCTATCTTTTCCCTGGTGCATAAATTTTCTGCTCCACGTCAGCATACATGTATAATGTATAATTAATGCAGAAGGCCAACACAACAACACACATTCATGGGAAAATGTTGCAGCGGAACAAACGGTTAAGCGGAAATCGGAAATTGGGTCCTGGCCAGAAACGATACGAACGAACGAGTGTTTATTATGCAGCATACCCTGCAGCGGGATATCATAGCTATGTGCAGGAGCTTGGCATTTTAAATAAATTTAAATATACATATATTTACAAATAAATAAATACAATTAATTTTTCCTTGAAAAATGTAATTAAAATTGTTGTTTGGTTGCTAAGAGTATTTAATGTTTCGCTGCCAGCTGATCTGTCGCTTTTGCGTGTAACCGCAGGACAGGTGGGGTGGGTAGTGGATTGGGCAGCGGACAGGTGTGTGTGTGTGCAACATTGCAATCAAAAGCGTGATGGGGGAATCAAAATTGCTTCGTCTGAATGCCATACTGAACCAGAAAGGTCAGATATGTGACCATGGCGGAGAGAAAGAACAGGGTGAGCTCATTGGACACCTCGAACAGGCCCAAAGGACACACACGCAACTGCTGGTGATTGAGTCGGCCCAGAAAGATCTCCAGCTGCAAAAAAAAGGGAGACAGAAATTAAAACTTTGTTGGGGTGGGATTGGGATTGGGCACCCACCGTGATGTGACAGCTTTTAGTCTGGCCAACGGCATAGTTCTCCAGGCTCAGTCGACGCACCAAACGCGAACCACTGACCGCCACATGTACGGCCAGGGTCAGCAGGATCACGTCAATGAGCAGCTTGAGCACCAGGCCCCACAGGCTGAAGTGATACTCCCTGCGCATGATGGCATGGTAGGAGACCAT
Source organism: Drosophila obscura (assembly GCF_018151105.1). Classification (NCBI taxonomy): domain Eukaryota; kingdom Metazoa; phylum Arthropoda; class Insecta; order Diptera; family Drosophilidae; genus Drosophila; species Drosophila obscura. Next base: position 708,215 of record NW_024542736.1, on the reverse strand, counting down.
CGCCATGGCGGAGAGATTTTGCACGAGGCTCAGGCATAGCGGCAGATCGAAGAGCTGCTGGAAGGAGCGTGTCACCTGGTGGATGCACTCGTAAATGGCCAGACACTCGTCCAGATTGGCTTGGGCCTGCACATCCGCCCCCTGGTGTGGCAGTGAGCTGAGCTGCGAGCGCAACTGCTGATCCACATAGCGATTCAACGCCGCATAGAGTACCCCGATGCTGAGGTAGGCCCACAAAGCAAAAATGCACGATCATGCCCGTGCCAATGGACGTGTACAGATCGCACAGCATTGTGAGCAACACCCAGGGCGAATACTGCAGCCGGAAGGCGAGGAACACAAAGGCCAGCGACAGTAGTTTGACGCTCAGCAGCGTCAGTTCCAAGCTGCCGCCAAAGCCCTCCTCCTCCAGCGTCGTCCCTGTCAGCCTCCTCAAGCGCCGAAAGAGCGCAAAGAAAGTGTTGATCAGGTGCAGGATCCTCTTCTCGTAGCAGAGCTGCAGCACCAGTATGATGGCACTGCACACCAGACAGCCGACCAGGCGCAGTCCAAAGAATAGCCGCAGATACCAGTCCGTGTACTGGTCGGCCCAGGCCCCATAGCTGTAGCCGTAGAAGCAGCTGCCCAGCACGCGGATCAGCATGGAGAGCCATTTGTATCCATTGCGACTGCACGCCACCAATTGGCAGTCATCATCCCGCAGCCCGATCCGAAATGTGACCACACCAAACACGGTGGCATAGTAGAAACAAACGCGCAGCAGACCCGCCGATATCCGCGGCGCGTTAAGCCAAGTGGAAACTCGCGGCATGACTACTGTGCTTCACAGGACGAGACTGTCATACATACATACATACATTAAATTCATTAAGTAATTAGTTTGACTGCTGATTGGATGTCCACACACATCGATTCTCACTCATCGGCACTTCAATTTGAAGGCTTGTTTACCCGCCCAGAGTACGATGATGGTTTTGGGTCTAGAAATTATAATAGAAAACAAAAAAAACTAATCCAATGCAGGCTAAGACTATTGTAATTATATTAACAGTATTTGATTGCAGATAGATATTTTAGATGTGTGGCCTTCGGAAAAGAAGAAGTACGATTATGATAAACCAGGGATAAGTTCGGCAACTCTGAACAGCTCGTTTGGAGCATACTGGATATATTTCGATAAATTCTATATTTAGCAACACGCCCACACACCTCCCACCCTCACAGGTATGACAACAATTACGTTGTGGCGCGGTAAAAGCCAAAAGTCAGGAACATATAAATTAAAACCCAAATCTAAACATCTAAATAAAAAAAAATTAGTAAAAATAAAATAAAACGAGGGGGGGGCCCGCGCGGGGGGGGGGGGGGGGGGGGGGGGGGGCTGTTGGGGGGGGCACTGTGCCGCCCGCGCCGGGGGGGGGGGGGGGGGGGGGGGCGGGGGGGGGGCGGGGGGAGGGGGGGGCCGGTAAAACACCCGATTTTCCTTGGAACAATTGCAGTTCAAGGAAAATATCACCAAGGTCGAGTATGTGTTTGAATCATCAAGTGTGTAAGTGAATAGTGAATAAAATTTTATTTTAATTTTGCCTGTTTGTTAGGGCCAATGCGGATCATACAACATTCACAATCGATTGGTTTGTATGCCATACTGCATCACATAGGTGAAGTAGGTGATCATGCTGGACAAAAAGACCACAATGATCTCGTTGGAGACCTCAAACAAGCCCAAAAAACACACACGAAACTCGTTGAAGTTCAGGCGACCCAGGAACATTTCCAACTGCAAAGAAAAAACAAAACATACCCAATTATAGCAACCGAATTTCCATGGTAGAATTCAATGTCAGACCTTTACATGCCACTCCTGCTGATCGCTGACTGGAAAATTCTCCAGGCCCAATCTGCGTATGACTCTGGAGCTGCTGACCGCCTCGTGGGCGGCCAGCGTTAGGAGTATCACATCGGCGAAACCCTTCAGCACCAGGCCCCACATGCCCGCCTGCCTGGGATACCGATCGGCGCGTATGATCACCTCGTAGGACAGCACCGTGGTGGCAAAGATCTTGGCCATGAGTATGATGAGTACCGGCAGCTGGAGCAGCATATGAAATGATCTGCCCACACGTTCGATCTCGTCGTAGACGGCCACGCACTCGTCCAGGCGGCAGCGGGCCAATCTCAGCTGACGGCGACTGGCAGGCGGAGCGCCTGGACGATCCAGCGAACGCAGCTGACGTCGCAGCTCAATGCGAACATACGCGTTGACCTCCGCGTAGAGGGCCGCCACACTGAGGTAGCCCACAAAGCCGATATGTATGATCATCAGGGAACCAATTTCGACTATGATCTCGCACAGAATGGTCAGCAGTGCCAGTGGACTGCGAGCAAACAGCAACAGTTGACACTCGCAGAGCAGCTCGTAGAAGAGGCAGACGCCTTTGAAGAGGATCAGAACAAACTCCCGCTTGCCACCAAAGCCGATTTTCCTCCGCGACGACGACATTTGACGCACACGTCGAAACAGCCGAAGGAAACTGTTGATCATGCGGAGCACCTCGTGCTCGTGAAAAAACTGCAGCACCACGATGCAAGCGGTGCAAACGAAACAGGCCACCAGTCGCATGCACTGCAGCGTCCACTCGTAGGGATCCTCGATTGCGACTACCTGTGGCACACAGAAGCAGCCAACCATTGCAGCGCAGACGATGTGCAGGATCAGAGAGTACCACTTGAGCGCGAAGTTCTTGCGTGCCACCAAGGCACCATCGCTGGGTCCTTTCATTGAGATGCCAAAGCAGATGACGCCCAGGACTCTGGCGTAATGGTAGCTAAGGCGTAGGATATACGCGGAGAGCCGCGAAAGACGCACATCTCGAAGGGACACGTACATGATGAAGACTGCTGCGACACATTGGAGTTCATGAGCCTTCCTCCTGATTATGTGCTTTATTCGGGGTATACCAATTTAGTTGGCATAATATTTGTATAAACTGTGCAAGCAGCGAATCAATCAATTAACTGATTACAGAAACTGATTCACTATTGCCATGCCACCTTTGACTGCATTTCATATTGTATGATGTATATTAGAAAGGTGACCAGAGCGGAAACGAACACCAGGACCAGCTCGTTGGAGATCTCAAACAGACCCAGGGGACGCACCCGAAATTCGTATAGATTCAAATGTGTCACAAAAATATCAAACTGAAAGATGAAATCAATGATGGATTAATTATGCATCTACAGTTACCGATAAACTTACCATCATGTGCCAATCTGCGTGGTCGCTGACATGGCAGTTCTCCAAACTGAGCCGCCGAATGACCCTGAACTGAGTCCTGGCACCATCCACAGACAAAGTCACAAGCAGCAAGTCTAGAATCACTTTGATTGTCACCGCACCGAGCAGCACTTTATGCTCATCGAACCAACCATCGATAGTCAGCTTGTAAATGATGACACCAAGCAAAATATAATTGTGAATGAAGGTCAACAAGAACGGAATCTCGATTAGCTGCTGAAACGAAGTGGCCAGGCAGTAGATCTCCCTATAGAGGGCCAAGCACTCATCCAGATGGCGGCGTACAGTCCTCAACTGTTGGCGTCCCGGCTGTAGTCCGTGCGGCCGTTCCAGAGCCTGCAGTTGGCCGCGCAACTCGCAGCGGACAAAATCGTTCAGCTCGGAGTAGAGCAGCCCCAGGCTGAGATAGCCCAAAAAAGTAATGCCCATCATTATGCTGGAGCCGAAGACGACAAAGGTGTTACACCACCAGATCAGTATGCTCTCTATTTGTCCTAAAGCGTATACCATTTCATGGATGCGGCAGCTCAATGAGAGGAGCAACAGCACCAGCTCTCGGCAGCCCCCATAGCCAAAAGTTCTTCGCTTGGGTAGAGCTCGAAGGCGACGGAAGAGGCGCAGACAGGTGTTGACCAATTCAATTGATTCTGTTCTGTACAAGAGCTGCAGGCGAATAATGCAAATGCAGACAAGTGTGATGATTACTAGGCCCATATAATGCGACACTCTCTCCAAATAATCCTCCAATCGAACGATCCATAGACAGTTTGAATAAACAAATGTGCCCATAATCACCATCCGATAGATGACACAGAACCACAGCCAGCAAGGACAATGGCAAGCTCTCAGTTCCATCACCAAATGTCCATTGACGCTTATCCATTGTCTGTCCACTTTAAGCTGACGATTGCCATGAATCTGGCGTGGTAATACAGCACGAGTAGGATACCCGCGGATAGTTTGGATGCACTCATTTCACGTAGAACCCCCAACATGACTGGATTGGTGTCGAATTGAAAAGTATTTGCGGCAGCACAGTGCACACTCGAAGTGCATTTTACTAATGAAAATGTAATCAATACTCCGATAAGATCTCTGTTGACAGCAGCTTACCCCCGGAGGACAGGTGTTGATGGGTATTTTTATTGGACGCAGAAGATCCACATCAAAAGGCTGTCACTGCGACACATCGCGACTTTTGGGAACTGTCCCTCCAAGCCAACCAGACAGCTGGTCACAAAGAAGTAGTTTCCTGCAACAACAAAAACATACAATTCAGAATAAATATTATAGAAATTTATTTTTTTTAAATACATTATTTAATTTTTTTATACAAAATACACCCGTTAAAAAGATTCCAGGCTTTTCCTTACTTAACGAAGTATTTTTGGTCAGAAATGGTACAAGTTCCACTAGATAAATTTATTCTTAAGGGCCACGGTAATACGTTTATCCTATTGTCTTAATATGACGTACACAACTTACTAGTTCAGCCAATTAGAAGTCCATTAGTGCGATGTTCATGATCTTTGTAGCATTTCATAAATCTTAAAAATCTTTGCGTGTATTGTTGAGCATCGGATCTCGACATCTCAATAATGAGATCAGATCGGTTGTTTTTTCATTTTAAGATCACGTTTCCCTGCGATCTATATGGTACGCTGCTCCCCTCACAGAGTTCTTTCTACACACTATAATATCTGGCATTTGCTGGCATTTTGATTCACACGCTCACGATCCGATCCGAACCGATCCTGGCTCTAAGCTTGCTCTCTGGCTCTCTGGCAGCCACTGCGCCCTCCTTCTGGCAATGTAAATGACGCCCCCACTTTATGCTGTACGTGATCTTCTTATACAGTATCTTTTGTGCTACATCTTTGTTGGGATGTTGGGATGGGGATGGCCTAACTGGGCCCTGCACGATTACAGCGCGCAGCGATTTGCGTCCGTCCGCATCTGAGAGATCTTTCAAGTCTGTCAAGCAGGGGTCCGGTCCACACACCCCCGCCCATCCCATCCCATCACATATCTCGTCTCTTTGTCTGACATTTGAAAAGAATTTTCACGTTGTATGAGTTATTTTTTGTTCACATCTTCTTCTTGGTGTTTTTTTTGTTTTGTTTTTTTTGTTGGTAGGCAATTACAGTAACAACAAGAAGAAGAGGAACAACTACAGCAGCAACTCTCGAGCACGTACATTTTCCGGCATTGTACGAAAATTGTGGGAACAATCAACGAAATAAACAAAAGTGCTTTGCATGCCGTTGATTTGTGCTGCAAATTGCTTTGGACTGAAATTACGACAACAACAAGAAGAAAAACAAAAAAAAAACAGCTTAACTTTGCCGGAGCCGAAGCTTCAAATACACTTTTGGTAGGGCAGCGTCTTATAAGGTTTCAGAGCACCAAAAACTTTTCTTACCAAAACTCGACTTACAAGCGATCCTTCGTGTAGCAACTGCTGATATAATTAAATAATTAAACCAGAGGCTGAACGATCGAAGTATGTTAGATACCCTTTTGCAGTGCATTCCATATGCCCATATAGGGACGGCAGCCAGAGCAGCAACAGCAAATGAGCCGAGTAGAGCCAAGGAAATGATGCAAAGCCACAACTTGGTCAGCAGATTAGAGCACTGGTCGATTGCAGGGATCCCCTGTGCCAGTGGAGCCCCTTCCAGACCCTGCTTGACCTCACGTTGAACAGAGCCAGGCCAGACACGCAGCCTCAACGCAGTGGCAGCTGTGCGCGGGAATCGGAGGAGGGGCGTTGTAGTGAGTAGACTTCAGGGTTGATTGATTTCAATTGCAGCTAGGAACAGTGCGCGTCGTCTCAGATGGCCTTGGCTCGCTTTTCACGCTTTTCCAGGCATTGCACTTAGGACCAGTCTCCGCACCCCTCCGCACCTCTGACATTAATGGTGATTAATGGAAAAATGAAATGTAATTAAATTTGTTTTTTTTTGTTCCTTTTTTGCTGGGCTATAAATTATTTGCGATTTTGCAGACGGGCCGTTTGGTTCATTGCAAAAGCAAAAAACAGCAAAAACAACGGCAACAACGGCAATGTGAAAGCAAAGAGAAATAGCGAAACGACAATAACAACAGCAACAACAACGGCAGGCTTAGTGGGTACCGTTACAGCAAGAGAGCAACAACCAGCGAAGGAAGACAGGCGAAAAGCAGCAACAACAGCAACAAATCAGCGAGGCCAACGTCATAAATTTTGCCTTTGCAGCTTTGAATTTATTGCGAGGCGAATGCAAAAGCAACGAAAATGCGGCCAACGCAGAGTACAAACACCTCTACACCGGGGGCTCTGTTTCTGTTCAAAGTGTATTCGTATAAGGTGCGGCATTCGAAAAGAGTGAGTGCGTGCTGTGCTCCTTTTATTAGGACAGCCTCAACAACATCCAAAAGAGTATGGAATTCGAAGATCGAAAATACCTCACCTTGTATAAAATATACCGTGCCAGACTTCCTAAGTTTCGTGTGCGTGTGTGTGTGTGTGTACTGCATTGCGATTGTAGCCATTAAAATCTTGAAATTGCATGCTAATAACCGTACCCTGGCCCGCTAGTTAAGTGGGCAAATATGTGCAAATGTTGTACATGCTCGTTACTAAATGCAAGCATGTAATTTGCCTCTTTTCGCAATGCCATTATTACATATTGCATTCTTGATTCGCTCAGCCGCCTCTAAGCAGTAGAGTAGAGAGAGGGAGATGTATATGTACATATGTATGTATGTGTGTGTGTGTGTGTGTGTATGCATTTTGCTATGCCTAGCAACAACAAACGGAAAGAAAGTAGCTTCGTGTCGTGGCAAAGTTTTGATACTCAGCTTTAAAATTTGGAAAAACAATTTTAAATTTTTATTAGCGTTATATAATAATAATAATAATTAAGAATTGAGAAAACTGATTACAGAAGAAAAAAATCATTTAAACATTAAAAATACTTCTAGGAGTCGGAAATGCTTTTCTGATCAGCGTTACAAACATCTGATAGAACACATAATGACCTCTGCAGGGTACTTTAGTTTTCTATGTGTATTAGTTGTGGGACAAAACGAAGCTGAGGCACAGGCAGACAAAACCCAGTGGCAGGCAACAGCGGCTGGGGGGGACGGGGGCCAGCATCAATCATCATCAAGCCAGGCCATAGTTTTGGATCTAAGGCCCCTCTCTGACGGCGCGATCTGCCGGAAGTCGCAGCCAATCTAATGTTAAGTGCCCACTCCACTCCACAAGCTACGCGTAACAGAAAAATTACGACTAGAAAGCATTTTCCCCATAATTTGTTTTTTTTAGTGTTTGAACCACAGTGGAGCCTCTAATGGGTGTGGATAGTGATTGATGAAAGAGTAAAGGAAGATGGCTTCGACTTCCTCTGCTCTCGCGCACTGATTGAACACCCAACTAATGGATTTGACCCTAATTAATACAGTGGAATCTCTTAGGGCAGACCAGTCAGATCCCTGAGGCGGCGAGATCTCTCTGTCTCATAGACTAACATCTCTATTGGGGCAGATTGAAGTCTTGAGTGTAAGCTGTTGTTCCCGGGAGCTGGTTTCACTGTAAGTGCCAGATGGGAATAATATTGGAATATTTAGTAGAGAAAGGCTGGAGCCTCCTACTAGATGAGGCTTTGCTGTGCGTTGAAATGTAGTCCGTGGCTCCATTATATTTTCATTTAATCCCTTGATTATATGGGCGTACATTTCAATCGTTGCTTTTTCACCATAGATTGCTTGTTTCCTCCTAGACGAGGGTTCACTGTCCGTTTCATCCGTAGCCCGAGGCGACTACGCTGAGTCATTCCTTCTTTCTCCTTCCCTTTCTCCACTCGAGTGCTCCGAATTTTCTTTACGCTTCAGACACACACACAAATCATGCCATCCCCAGCGGAAAAGGGCCCCCAACCCCAACCAAAACTATTTCGTAGGCAAATAAAAAGCTTTTAAGATCTTTTTTGTTTTACATTTGTATTTTTTAAAGATTTTTTTTAAGGTTTTTTTTTGTTGTTTTGTTTGCGTAAGTTTTACAAAATTTGTTGTTAGTTTCGTTGCAGGGAATATACACAATGCTTTTGTTGTTTTTTTGTTGTTTTTTTTTTCTTTTCTTTCGTTTAGCTGCTTGGGAGTCAAAGTCCCATACAATATACACAGGTTGGTTGTTCAAAATAACATATTTGGAGGAGGAGTCGAAAGCTTAGGGAAATAATTTTGCAGAAATAATATACATACATACAGACTCGTACATGGATGATAGAATGTAGAGATAAAAATTTGTCACAAATGGGGCATAGGACACACAACACAATCAAATCAAACTGTGTGCGTGTGTGTGTAAGAGCTTAAAGAGGGATTTGTTTAAATAATTTCTGTTATAATTACATTTTAATAATTGAGATCATGACACAAAGTACATTTCAAATACTTCTGGCACACGCGTGCATCAGTGCCCCGAAACACGCTGAGAACGCTTGAATTTTTTTTTGGGAAGGTGGGGGAGGGGCTTTGTGAGTGTGTTTGGGTTCAGGGGGGGGCTTATCTAGTATCTAATGGATGCATAGCAAGAGATCGTACAGATGCAATTTCCTAATTAAAATTTAATCTATCATAAAAGTGCTGCTACCAATTGAAGTCTTTCGTTTTGCTATAATTTACGTATGCTAATGCACGGATATAAATATCTCTATATAAATATAAATACATATATATATCATCATCATAATTTCAATAGTTTTTTATATCTATCGCTATGCATCCGGGTATTTTCGCGTACGTTTCGGCTGCTGTGCTGCACGCGCGGTTGATCTTTTTGTGTTGTTTTTCGCTTTTCGTCTGCTTTTGAGCGCTTTTCGATTTGGCGCGCTTTTTTTGTTGGACAACATTTTGGGATCGTCAAGTCTTTGTTTAAACAAGTATATACATAAAAGCTTTATGCATACGTAAATATAAAAAAAAAAACAAATCACTTTTAAAACATTAAAATTACGTTCACAATAAATATAATATATTGCAATGGTTTTTGCGGCTGCTCCTGCGGCTGCACGACTCGTCCTACTCGTCTTTCTTCACAATCGTCCCGATTTCTCTATTACCACTATCCACAGCCCGAGGGTGACAGCTATTGTTGTTGTTGTTGGGACAGTTGTTGTTGTTGTTGCTGCTGCTACTGCTGACGTAACTCTTATTTGTGTTGCATTTTGGCACATTCGAAATTACTTTGGGGGCCTTGCGCTCGCGGTAAAATTCTGAAACGATAACGGGCGAAAAAGGAAAAGTGGCAATTAGTCACAGTGCAGGCCTCGCATAAATAGCTGTAAAGGAAATGGAAAAACACAAACAGAATGCCATACAACAATTAAGAGGGAAATAGTTGATATTCCAACGAAATTATACCCTCTAATTTATTTACACTAAAACGAAATATCTAAATAAAAAATAAAATGGTAGAGCAAATAAGTCACATAACTTTGGAATTATGTTTGTTTAACTCTTATGATTTCCGAGATTTATTTGCATACCTACCTGTTGCATACCTACTTGAAACATATACATATGTACATACATATGTATATACCCTCTACAAATACACAGTGCAAATAGAAAAAGCAACACAAGTTTCAGCGGAATTTTTGACCTTCAGAAGGCAAAAGGGAAAGCAATGCAAACTGTAATTGCGAACTGCACTTGGAGAGTGGAGGGGGAGGGAGCTTTCTTATCGCACATGAGAGTGAGTATGCCCCTACCTTTTCTCTCTACCTGGTCATTGGCGATAGAGGATAAATGTCATGGGCAGTCGTCGCCATTGCCACGACAGCATGAGGCAGCGCGATAGCTGCAATCGCAAAAGTGCAATGCTGTGGTGTGGGAGGTGGTGGTGGGTGGAGTGAATGATATAGCGCTTAATGGAAGAACAAGGAGAGCAGGCAATGAATGGTTATGTGGTGTAATCATTGAGCGTAAGCAGCAACGCATGCCAAATGCGTTCTAAATGGCACATCAACCTTGATGTTGTTGCTATTTTTATAGCTTTTTATATACATATACATATCTATATGTATGTATGTATGTATGTATTTACACTCCATAGTATCTCAATTGGACAAGCCGCAGCTGCGGTCGGTTGCTTCATCACGTAAACCGCTCTAAAGCTTAGACACTGGGGGCTCCAGGCAGGCAGGCAGGCAGGCCATAGGCAAACATCAGACACTGCGCAGTGACCTAAAAGCGACTAGCAGCAGCGACGCAGCCGCAGATGACGACGAAAACCGCGCTTGCGGCGTTATAATCAAATGTACAGTTATAGAAAATTATAAGCCAAGCCAACGACAACGACAAAGAAGTTGAAGCGAAACGGGGCAATGAAGAAGAGTGGGAAGAGTAGGATCGCAAAGCGTAGTCTTTGTCGTCGTTGTCGGCGATTCTCTTAATGTAAGGGAGAGGGTGGTGGTTAGCCACTGTAATAGGCGGGGGGCGGAGCGCGAATGTAATTTACCGTTATCACTATAAGCACGCAGCTTTGAATCTCTCCCAAGCACACACACATGCAGGCCGAACATTACGCTTTCTACACACACGAATACAATCAAAAGGCACCACAAAAGATATGAGAAATCTGTGGAAGAGAGGCGCAACAACAAAACGCGTTTTGTTTACGAAATGTGTGGGGAGAGGGCACACCGATGAAAACAGGAACGGCAACAAAATAATATACTCATAAATATTTATATGGGAAGAAGCAAGTTTCAGCATACATAATTTGTATACATATGTATGTACGTACATATGTGCATAAGTATGTGTGCAAGCTTTCGAAGAATCTCGGGCCTTATTGGGGCGAGGCGTGGTAAAAATCCCAAGCAAAACAAAAAGCACAAAACAAAGCGCTTCTAACTGTGAAGTACAGTGGTGGCCAAAACATGGCCAGACAAGATGTGTGCGAGAGCAAAAGCAAGAGCTTGAGAGCGCGATGGAGATAACAGAACATGTCTAATTGTATGAGATTGTATTCTCTGGACCTGCCACAAATGCTGCCTACTGAGCGCTGCTGTACTTACGCGATCAGTGCGTGACCTTCACGACGAGTTTTGAAAAACAACATCCACAACATGCGTGCGCTCGTAGTACTACGCATAAACACACAGACACGCGTACGCGCACACACTCTCAGCTCGCTTATCAGCCGAGGAACCACTAAAAATAAACATGAAAATACAAATTCGCGCCAAAATGGAAAAAAACACCATCAGCAGGCTCCATTGGCTCCTCGTGCGCCAAGACAAACAAAACGCGAAGTGGAGGCCAGCTTGGGAGCCGAGGTGCTTGATACTCTTGCAAGATCCATCGTTCAAATGGTACGATACACGATATACGATTCTAATGATATAATACAAGCTTTAAATTTTATAAATATTTAACAAAGTAATGGAGAAACGTTCAGATCGTTCAGTTTGGAAACAATTTACTAATAAATGTTTTATATCAATTCCTATCGAGTGGTTTGCGTTACAGCAGACAGACAGACATGGGCTCACGTCATTTATCTCTTATGTAGGAATGCTTTATTTTCTTAATCACAAACCAGTGGTCCATTTATAAATACCCTCTGCAAGGGTGTATGGAATACCTCCTCAACGAATGAGAGGTTGAAAGAGGAGCAAAAAGTGAGAGAGAGAGAGCGCGAGCAGCCTGATTGTCTATACGCGCGCGCGCGAATGTGTGTGTGAGTGGGCTGACGTCGTATAAGAGTGACGCCGCTGTTGAGATTGCGTTTGTCGTTGTGGGTGCGGCCGTAAACAACAACAAAAACAACAAGAACAACTACAACTTATGTACAGTCGCTCGCTCTTGGCAGGCGTGTGCCAAGTAGTTGTTGTTTTTTTTTTTATGTTCAGCATGCACACATATGCACATGCACAACATCAGCAGCAATAAGGCGTTGGCGCTGATTTTAATTTAATTGAGGCCTCTCAATTAATTGCTCTGCAGCAGCAGCAGCTGCACTCCCTGACGCAATCACCATCACCGTCGTCGTTGTCCGTAGAAAGATTATGGGATGCACAGAATCTAAAAAAATATCTTTTTGGCGCGCAGAACGAAACGGGATTGTTATTCAACAGTTTATTTTCCCCCATACGTACAGTCTGCGTGTTTGTTTTTCGCCAAGACAAACTGGCGACAGATATCAGCACAAGGCAGCGTTTTTTTTTTTCGATTATTCCTTTGTCTGATTGCACTCTTCTCAGATATCAATGGAAACAACCCATACAACAAAGGTATGTCAATATGCTCAGACCTTGACCAACGGAATTGATAACAGGCCAAAGCCCGAGCCCGAGCCAGAGCCAACAAAAGCAAAATGTGAATCAAATTGAGTGTAAGAATACGACGAGCAAAGTGGGGACGAAAACAAAGGTCTATCAAAACAAAAACTGAAAAAAAAACGAAAAACGAAAAGCGAAATGAGCGCGAAACGAATGCAAAAGTTATCACTATTAAGAGATGGTTGTATGGGAGGGGGGAGAGACGCTAGAGGGAGAAAGAACCCTTCGGCAAACCACACATAACACTGCAGTGTGTACACAGTTGTGGTAAACAGTTCTAGTAGGGTTATATGTATTACAGTTATTACAGTAGTGGCCACAAATTAGAAATATGCAGCGCTACTAATCAAGTAATCCGAAATTATCTAAGCACCCAATATCGTAATAGAAAGATAGTGTAGCTGTTGTAAATGAGTCGAGCATTTACATTTGTATACGTAACCCGATTAGAAACGGCCACGAAACGATTTTAATTTCTAAGCGGACACTGGCGCATCTCGAATTACAGTTCCCCAGCAACCGTAACCATTAACAATAAGAAAAAAAAAAAGAAAAAACGAACGAAAGGGAAGCAAACGAGGCGAATGACAAAACTAACAACAAAATCACACACAAGGGTGGTTTCTCACCCAAATTAGGGGTTGACTGCCATGCCAGGCAAAGCGAGGGAAAAAATAGAATATAAGAGGAAACCGTAAATAAACGTAACCAAAAGGGAAACGAAAATCAGGTGCTCCCAGTTGGAGGAAATCCTACGAATCTCACCTTTAATCCCTTGAGGAGGACGTCCGTACGGCTTCTGTCCGTGTGATCTGGTCAGGTTGGTGCGTTCAGCGCAGCTGGTGATTATCAGCTTGGCTGTGGTTGCAATCTGGCTGGGCGTCAGTGCCACCCCCGCTGGAAAGGGCTCCAAGGGCTTCGCCTGACACTTGGACAAGAGCCTGTGCGCCCGGTTCAGCTCCTGCTCGCGCCTATCCTCGGCCACAATATCCACGCCGTATTGCCGGTGGACGCGTTTCCGCCCTTCTTCAGTCACATAGGCCAGCCTCTTGTTGATGTCGACGCCAACCTCGTTCGCATCGGTCCCAAACAAATTGCGGCAGGCGCGACTGGCCACGGCCACCGGGGTGGGGCGGCGTAGCTCAGCAGATGCCAGCGACTGCCTCGACCATACCGGGGGCACCTGAATGGGCGCCATCGTGCACTTTGCTATATTCTTCCTTCTTTCACTTGAGTTGGTTCCCCTGTTTCTCTTGTTTGCTTTGCAGTACTTTCTGTATCGCTTTCTGCTTTCTGCTTTCACTTGAACTTTTCTTTGTACTACTTGTGTTGGACTTTTCTCCTCATTACAGACACAGCGGGAACGGGCGAGAAAATCAGCTGGCGGAGAAGTCACGTACCGTGCTCGAGAGCATTTTTAACGAAATTGCAAAAACGGCTGTTTTAATTGCTTTTCTATTGGCACATTTCTTGCGGATTTGAATTATTTTTTTTTTTCTACACTTTGTGGGTGATATTTTTGTTTAGAATTCGAAGCGAAATTCGTCACTATTTTGTTGTTTCATTGCTACTCAATTGTTAATCACGAAACTCAATTTTAGTTTCTAGCTGGTTGTTGTTCATTTGTTAAACAAACACAAACCGCGCTATACGTGCATATTTTAGCGAACTTTAGACTTTTATTTGAATTTTCGTTCACGCGCGCCCAACAACCGTTCGGTTCAAATTTATTTTTAATATTAACATTTTTACGCCAGTTCTCTTCTCTTAGTCTCTGTTGATTTTATTGACCGCGTATACATGTTGATAAGTGTGACCACTTATCGTTAAAATATACGGTCAGACGCTCCGAAATATACCGAAATATACCACAAATATACTGACGGACAAGACCAGATGCGTTGATATTCCTCGATTTTTATATTCGGTTTAATATAACTAGCTAGATAGACCAATCAGCACTAAACAAATAATTTTATCCGATAGATACATAAGTTTTTTAAGAGATTGGCAAGTTTTCAGAAGTCCTTTTTATTGGATTATTTACATATTAAGGTTCAAACAAAAACGGCCAAAGCATAAAACTTAAATGTTGACTAAATGTGACGTCACATGTTGCTGGTCAACCAAGTATCTTCTATGCGTATGTACTTTTGCATACCTTATTTCTTTTAATTGGTGTTAAATGTTTTGTTCAAAGCTCCATTGAAACATTATTTATGATTTTATCCTAGATTGACATGTTTTTTACATATTAATGCACATGTTTGTGTGTTATAAATACATTTATCCCGGTTCTGATACCTATTATTGGTAGTCGTGAGCTGCAAAACTTTGTTAAAATCTTTAGAACAGAGACTGAGTAGTTTTTGCATTAATTGGAGCCTGAAAATTCAAACAATATCCCAAGTCCATAATATCCATTTTCCCAAGGTATGCAGATTGTTGCTCATTCCGTGCCAAAGTTGCACAACAATGCTGCTACTTCATTTCCCCATGTTGCTGAGAGTTTTGCAAACTCTCCACGAATTGAGAGCGAAAAATGTCAGTATTTTTTGGTGCGCTAAATTGAGTTTGGCGGTCAATTTGAAATGTGTCTTAATATTTGGAAAAATAACTTGATTTGTTTTGTCGAGTGACCTAAGAAACCGAGAACCAGTAACCAGTAACCAGTAAATAAAAAAAAAAAAAATTAATAATTAATAATTTTTTTAGATAATGAAATGTTGCTGACATGCTGGGATTTCGCTCTCTTCTTCTCACCATTGCGTTAATAGTGCTCGTTCTCTTAAAAATAACTTTCGCTCTCTTTTAAAAAGGGGCAAGAATACGTTCTGTGACGTCATATTTGTTTACCCAACAAGGTACCAAACCACAAATTCAAACATACAACATAGATTCAGATTTTAGCGTGGTTTTTATCTTCCTTTTATGTTAACACAATCGCGATTTATTTATTGTTGCATAAAATAGGATTTTCCAGGACTTTCAACAATTGTCTTTTCGATCAAATGTAATATATATACGATAAAGCGTTCTCCAAATCAGTTCAAAATTGGTACCCTTCTGCTCTGCTTTATCATGATTCATCCCCTTCGCCACCTCAATGTTCAGAGCAGGTTGCTTTAAGAGAGTTGTTGAAATTCAAAGAGCGCCTTATCACTAGACGTTTGTTAATTGATTTCTCAATCATATGTAGGTACATATATACATATGTATGTATGTGCATACCACATGCCTTATATGGGATGTAACAAATAAAGAAAGTGAATTTTCCGCCTTTATGATATGGACATGTAAACATAATTAGATATGCCAGCTTATACATACATACATATGTGATGTAAATATTTGTGTGTGCTTGATCGCTGTTGTTGTACCAAGTTAATAGGTTTACATTGTTTTGGGCCCATCTCCAAGGTCAGACCTAGTGACATGCGTTATTAAACAGCCTAATGGCTAGAAGCAAAATACAATACAAAGCAACAAAATGTAAAAGTAAAGCAAAAATAAAAACTAAAACAAAAAATAAAAACACTTTCGCGCTCACGGCGTTGGAGCGTAGCAACAACAGTAGTTAGCACGAACGAAAGTGAAAATAGTTGAAAAACGGCACAGAAATTATAAATACAACTGTGCTATGTATGTATGTATGTATGTATGTAGGTAGGTGGAAGTGGCAGTGAAACTGGGAGTGGGAGTGGGAATAGCGGATCAATGTGGGATGAACGTATTTTCAAATAATGCTGAGTCATCAGTGTGGCAGCAGCAGCCCAACAGCTGGAATTTGGTGGCCTGGCCTGGACGCCCCCTGTCTTCCTTTGGCTTTGGCCGCGCCGATTAGTCATTTTCAAGTGTGGCCCCAGACAAAGGATTTATTTATCATCATATTTCTTTTTGGCGCGATGTCCAAATTGGGAACGGAGGAGGGAGTGTGTGGCAAGTACCTGCCCGACCGATGAACAAGGGTTCAGGGGTTGAGATTTGGGCACGGGCACAGGTCGGAGAATGCAAAAACCATCCCTCGTGCCAAAAAAAAAAAAAATACGCACACACTGGAGAGAATGTGTGAAAGTTGCAGGATCCTTCCTCCTTCCCCCTGATCCAGCGGACTCCCTTTCACGTTTCACGTTAACCCCTGACGATTGACGACGACGACAGCCGCTGCGTAATTTCTGTGAAAATGCGTTTCAGCTTTGCACCGATTTGAATGCAGGGCTACACACACACACACACACACCCCATGCAAGTGCGCGCGTGTGCGTGTGTGTATTTTTATCTGCTCTATGTACGTGTTTGTGTCTACTGGCGGCTACTTTTCGTCGTCACTTCCGCCGAAAGGAAAGCAAAGCAGCTTGTCATTGGAAAAACTCAAGCTGTTTTCGGGGCCTGGGGCTACTATGCTGCACGAAATTAGTGCATTGCCCACGTACTAAGACGTGACGTAAGCGGAAGACAACGGGAACTCTCGCTCTCTGGTCGCACGCGCTGGTCATGAGGTTAAGTGCGCTGCAGTTAATGTTATTTGTTGCCATGGAGTGAGAGTAAAAGAGTGTGTGGACCAAGGGGGGGTGGTTGGCCTGCTGACGTCACGTGCCTCTAATTAATAAATGAGCTCATTAAAGAATTCACTCTCTCTCTCTCTCTCATCTCTCTCTCTCATCTGCAGGCGCTCTCTGTGTTTGTGTAGGTGTGTGCAACGTGCAATTGTATGTGAATAATGTTTTGGGAGCTGCGTGTAATTCCCCCAGTTCTAGGGTCCGCCTGTCAGCTATTTTTAGTGCGTGCGCGCGTGGGGTGGGGTGTCTCTGTTTGTGTTTCGCCCTCGTCTTTGACATGCATCATAAATTCTGCCTTCTACCCACCCCACCCCACCCCACCAACACAGACACACAGATGCAACCTGCCCCCATTGCTTTGTCTCCATCCCACTCTCCTTCGCTCCCGCTCTACCTTTGCTGTGCCTTTTTCTTATTTCATTTTTTGAGCCATCTGTAAATTTTTGCGCCAATTTCTGCGGCTGCTGCTGCTGTTGCCCTCATCATCATCTCAGACAGAGAAAGAAATAAATATACACATACAGACAGAGAGAGAGAGAGAGAGGGGCATCGTGAATACCTGCTGCTAGTAATTTTGAGCAAAAATTTATTTTGCGCCAAAAACCAAAACCTGAATCTGACACAGCCCGGTGCACGATACACGGTGCATGGTGCCAGAGCCGGCCCCGGTGCCCGGTGGCACTCTCTTCCCGTTTCCGCACTTGAAATACATCCACACAACACACATCCTCGGCCTCCGCCCCATACCCTGCCACAGCCACACATTGGGACATCTTGTTGAGCTGCTGCTCAAGCTGAAACAAGTGCTTTGGTTTTTTTTTTTGTTTTCTTCTTTCCTTTCTTTCAGGTTTCACTCGCAGGCGGCGAGACGGCTCAAAGAGAATTCTCGTTTTTGAGCCGCCAAAAGTAACATCTGCTCCCCAAAAAGCATAGACATGGGCCCCGGAATTGTCGTTTTTTATTTCGTTTGGGTTTCTTTCAATTTTTGGCATTTGGGAAGAGTCAGGGCAAAGGGTTACGAAGAGTTTGGATTGAAAGGGATATCAGAGTCACCAATCAAGGGGATAGCATCCATCGGAGACGCCTTGGGGATAGGATAGGATTACATTCTGCTCTTGAGCGACCTCAGGAATGGGCAAATCAATCCTAATTGGTGGGGCATTGTTTTGTATGTTTTGTTTCTGGAAGGGGAAGCATTTCAAACTAGAAGAAAATGATTATGCAATTAATTTAACTATTGAAATGAATTTATGTTCTAAGAAACAATTCTGTAACAAAAGTTATCAAGTTTCATCCACATTCAACGCCCATTGATACTCTAAAATCTCTACAGTTCTGCAAGCGCATTTGAACTTTGACTTTTCATATCTTAAATTGCCGTTTGCCCTTGGCCAGGCCGGGTCCGCTCCGTCACAAAACCCTGGCTGCCCTGCTGCGCGCTAATTTGCTTCATTTATCTTTCCTGCGTTCGGACAGCACCGAAACCCTGTCCCACTGTCTCCCATGCTATGAGCAGCAATACAATTACTCTACGTGACTCTTAGGGGCCTTAATTGCAGCACTGCCCCTGCCTCTGGTTCTGCCTGTGGTTCTGTTTCTGGTTCTGGTTGGAAGTCTCTCTTTTCTGGCCTCATAAATCTCACGCGCCTCCGATTGCAGCGAAAAGTGTCCCATTCTAAGTCCCATTGGCTGTGCAGCCATAGATAAGAGCCGGTAGCACCGCAATTAGGCATCGTCGTAATACGGTAATGGAGGGTACGATATCTGAGGTCTCTCTCGGGACTCTTTCTTGCAAGGAGTCCGACAGCAGCTGGCTGGTTTCGTGTGACCAACAGCCAAAGATCTGTTGACCAGTGTCCAAGCTCATAATTCACAGTAGAAGAAGGTGAGAGGCTGGTGCTGGTGCTGGTGCTGAGAGGCTGATGGGAGGGCTGGGCTGGGATTGGGCTGGGATATCGCATGTGTGAATTATGTCCAAAGTGGGTCGCGGTCGCGGGCATAAATCAAATGTGGCGGACCCGTACTCGTCTCCAGTGGGTCACTTTGGCTATGCCTCGATGGCCATTGCATGCGGCACGCCAATTGCAAGTTGCAACTTACAAGTTCTCCGATGCCGATGCCCGTTGCCGATGCCCGTTGCCGATGCCCGTTGCCAACTCGAAGACATGATTTCGACTCGAGTTGACCCACTTGTGTATATCTGGCTGGGAGTGCTTCTCAGGCCGTTATTTTTCACACCCAAACTGGTTGGGAATGCGAAAAACAACAAGCGACAATTGTCGCTGCCACAAATGGAGGGGAGATTCCGTCGTGGAGTGGCGTGGAGTGCCAGTGGAGTGGGTTCTAGTGGAGTTCGGGGCAGTCACTTGGAAAATGCTAAACAAAACCGACCGACTATGATACACCAGCATAATAATTGATCGCTGAGAGCTGGAGCGGCTTTCCAACTGGTTTTCCCACTCTCCCTACCCCTACCCGAATGGTTTTCCTTAATTTCCTGCATTTTATCCAGTTTTTATTGCCCTCGTCTTGGGCCGTTTTCCATTGTCTAAGATTTGTGCCTCAATTCTTCTCGTTTCTCTTTGAATTTTTTAAGCATTTTCCCTCGCACACAATCCAACTCAGACAAAAGATTTTCCAGTAAACTGAAAGTTGGGACCCCCCCCCTCTATTGAGGGTTGCGTTCGAATGAGTTATGGCGACCCCGCCCGGGCCGATCTTTTGCTGGTGGTGGTGGTGGCTGGCTGTGGCTTCATTTCATATGCATTTCAGATCAGAGCCAGACAAGCTCAGAGGGACGCCGAGGGTGGGGGGAAATGTGAATGGACTCTATTAATGAAATGCGATATGCGGTGCATGAAAAATCAAATGAGTTGCTTTCCCCACCCTCCTTAGCGCTGGTCCTGGTCTGGTCTGGTCTGGTCATTTTACTCCGCCTGTCAGTGTTTCGTTCCCGCTGTTGATGTTGATGTATCTGTATCTGTATATCTGTGTAGCCGAGTATCTGGCGGTGCGCTAAGCTGACAGCATCTGGTCAAGATGGTCAGACGTTCGTTCGCCAAGCGAAACTATTTCTGGCATATTACATTTCTCGTACAATTTACATGGATTGCGTTTGATGATGGACCGACGGCGCACGCGCCCTATGCCGGCAGTGTGGCCAGCTGCCCAAATATTTCGCCCTCGACTGTCAAACAAGTCGCTCAGCTATCGCCCTCTCCACTCCCCCCCCACACTTTTTTACAGCTGCATTCAGGATTGTTTCCCCTACTCCCACACTCCCACATCTAATTCAGCCTCTCTCTTTCTCTATCTCTCTCTGTCTCCCTCTGTTGGTGTGCCTCCTGCTTCCATGACTGGGCCCTTTGTCTGTCGTCGGCTTGCAGCATTTTTGTTTATTTTTATTGGCTGCTATTTTAGTTTGCTTTTCCTCTTGAATTTTCATTAATTTTTCTTTGTTTTATTCCGTTCGGTTGCTTGTCGCATGCCACCACGCCCCTGCTCGCCTGATGTCATTTGCATTACGGTAAACCAATGCACATGCACACATGCTGCGTACATGTTGTGTGCTCGTGTGTGTGCGTGTGTGTGCGTGTGCTTTCCCAGCCTGTTTAACAATTGCGTATTGCCTCCTGGGCAATGAAAAATACACAAAGGAATATGTAAACAAATGAGCAGCAACTAAGAACCGCACCGTACTAAAATAAAAAATGAAAGAGGGAGAGCAGCAATAATATTCTGTGGCTAAACGGCTAGAATTGTGAAATCCAGATTGAATGCTTACATTCATATGTATGTATGTACTGTACATATGTATGTATTTAGTAATAGTAAAAATTGTATCTACGAGCAGTGACTAATTACAAAATTGTGAGTTTGTAAAAGTTCAAATGAGCAATTAACAGATTAGATGGGCACAATGCAACAACTATACATACATACATACATACTACGTACATACTGTCTGTCCACAGCTGATCGCAAACGATCAAATTGCATGTAATTCAAGTGCCTGTTGACATATGTATGTTTGTTTCTCCAACACGATAATTGTGTGCTTATTTGTTTGTTTTGTATTCCTCTATTATAGCCCATTATGGGCTATTATTTCACAATTCGGACATGCAAAGAGTTGATATGTTGCCAAGCAGAAAATCTTACACATCGTCCATATTCAATTTCAGACCTGCCATACTCTTTGATGTGCAGCTGTACATATGTATGCATGTATGTACATCCGTCTACATATCTATGTAGATTATTTATAGACCTGCAGAGATATTTCAATTAACAGAGTCATTATGCAATCCATTGAATCGCATCCGAGTTCAATGCTTGCCCTAGTTAACTGGACATATGGCCCCGCATGTTGTATGCCATATCCGATCCCATGTTCATCCCATTGAGAGCTCGATGGGCATTGGAACGTGCGCCTACTTATGTACAAATATATCCCGACGACTACTGGGCGTAATGATATGATGGGGTAGCCGGCCCGCTTCGAGTGCCTCTGGCGGTCCGGTCCGGTCCAGTCTGTCTGTCCGTTCGTGCTCTCTCGCTAATCGTCTGATTTTTCTACCGTTAAGTGGTGTTAAGTGCTACCACAACGAACACCAAGTCAAAAACAAATTGTCTTCTTATTAATGAGCTTGAATTTCATTGTGTGGCGCTCTCTCCACACCGTTCGCATAATTAACCAGATGCTATCATTGACGGTTTGCGCTGATCTTTGCATTTTGTGTGATTCAGATTCAGAACTTTCAATTTCCGCTGGCGGCATAAACATAAATGACATTCAATGTCCTCTCTCACGGCACATTAGCAGCTGATGACGTGTACTATTCCAAATTATGCGGGCCATTCGGTAATGTTCCCGTTCCCCTGCCTGTCGATATTCAATCGTAATTTTATTGATTTTTTGAATTTGTAGTGGTAATGATTAATATATGTACATATATGGGGGTGACGATAGCTGGGCCAAAAACTGAGCACGCCCTTATGACACACTAAAAAAATGTTTATATGGAGGTTTTGTGTGGCTTCTTCGGCGTCTTCATACTAGGCATCTGAGTATTCTAAATGTCGGATGTGACGAAAATCCAAACATACTTTTCTATACAGCAAGTCACTTTTATTTCAAGTTTGGCGGTTTATTTTCAAATAAAATAAATACCACTTTTGATATCTGGCAGCGCTGCGAAATTTCGACACCAGTACGGCAACGCTGTTTTCAGGGCAGTATTTTATCAATCGGTAGGGCAACTCTATTCTGCTGTCAGTTCGAGCGCCAAAGAGTGCTGCCATTCGGCCTCATATGTCACAAAACATTTTGTAAACAAAAATAAATATAATTTTTACTATTACTGAAAATGCGTCGACGCGTGGGACTGGGAGCTATTCAACAGCAAAAGCTAGCTGCCGAGAAGTACAAGGACAAAGGCACAGACCTGCAAGAGTCGCAGCTGGAGCAAATGACAAAGCAAATGGACGTGTTCCGCTGCAAGCTGGAGGAATTTGCAATGAAACACAAGGAAGACATACGCAAGAACTCGCAGTTTCGCAAGCAGTTCCAGGAAATGTGCGCTGCCATTGGCGTCGATCCGCTGGCCACGGGCAAGGGCTTCTGGAGCGTCCTGGGCATGGGCGACTTCTACTACGAGTTGGGCGTTCAGGTGGTCGAGGTGTGCCTGGCGGCCAACCACAAGACGGGCGGTCTGATGGAGCTGGACGAGCTGCGTAGGCGCCTGGTAGCGGCCCGAGGCCAGAGTGCAGTGCATCAGGAGATCACCAAAGAGGACATACTGATGGCAGCCAAGAAGCTGAGCATATTTGGCAATGGGTAAGTCCACACAGATGCGATACTCATTCGTGCAGCACCAGCTAACATTTCATTGTGTACTTTCAGTTTTGTTGTGCACAAGTTGGGCAAGGGCAAGTACATCGTTCAGTCCATTCCCGGGGAGCTGAGCATGGAGGAGACGAACATCTTGAATGCAGCATCCAATACCGAACAGGGCTGCGTCACCCAATCGCAGCTAATGCAGGACTTGGGGCAAGTATTCGAGCACTATCTAAAAGTAATCAATTTTAATTGGTTTCCTAACTTGTTGTGCCTCACAGCTGGACCGACTACCGGGCCAGGCAATCTCTGGACAAGGTGCTGGGCGAGGGCCTCTGCTGGATAGACAGGCAAGCGGAGGAGGAGCCTGCCTATTGGTTTCCCAGCTTGTTTCCCGGTCGCAATGCTCAGGCTGCAGCCTCGTAGCTTCGCCTAATTAGAAACTATCGTATTTATGCAATAACCTTAAAAAAATATATCTATATTTGTACAGCTTGTAAACAATTGCAGTGCCTGGCTATATGGTGTTGCCTCGGGCTTCTTCATCCTTTAATATCTTTATTTCGGCCTTCAGCTCAGAGTTCATATCCATGAGACGTCGGACTTCGCCCTGAAACTTTATCGTCAGGTCCTTGACGGTCTCCTTGTACTCGATTGTTTTTTGTCTGTGGTGCTGCATGTAGTCGCTTAATCGACTCTCGTTAATCTTGCTGCGGACACAAAAGAAGTTTATTAATAATCAAGTCGAGTATTATTTATATTAGTCTTACAGCTCGGAATTTTTCTGCTGTTCTTCGATGAGTCCGTTGCGTTCCAGCTCGCTCAGCCGCTTGCGGGTTTCCTCCAGCTCAGCATCGATTCTCTCGTACTGATCAACAACCTCATTGTACTTTTTCTCCAATCGTGTGTAGCGCGCCTGCAGCGCCGCCATATCCGCCAAGTGCTCCGCCTTGTCCTGTTTGAGCTGGAATCGATGGGTAAGAAAAATGTGATTAGGAAACCAGAATGCGGTCGTCGTCACGCTAACCTTCTCACGCTGCTTGGCCCTTAACGTGGCCACCTCGCTGTCCACACGTTTGGCTTCTTCCTGCAGGATGATGCCCATATTGGCGGCCAGCTGCGCCAGCTCTTCTTTATAGCTTACGGCTCGCTTCTCCGCCTCGGTCTTTTCACGCACAGCCGACTCGCTCAAGCTGAGGGCTTCCTGGACCTTAGTCATGGCCGCACTCTCCCGCTTGTTGCACTCCTTGAGCAGATTTTGAGTCTGATGCAGACGCTGCTCGTACTCCATGACCTGCTGCTTCAGTTTGGCAATTTCCGTTGAGTGCTCGTTAATGACGACCGAACAGTGTTCATTCTTCTGTAGCTTCGCTTGCATCTCCTCGATCTGCATGCCGTTGCGCTGTTTGTGCTCGTTCAGCACTTTGATCATCTCTGCCTGTGCGCGCAGACTCTCCTTTTGGCTGGCTATCTTTTCCTCCAGCATTTTAATAGCTTTAATGTACTTCTTGATGATCTATAAACATGACAGAAATTAAAAATGGTTCACCTTTCTGGGGTTTCTGGTTCACGTACCTGATCGTCGTTCGGTTCGTTCAGCTGTCTCCGGTAGTTCTTGAGCTCCTTTTCCATACTGTCGATGGTACGCTGTGAGCACTCCTGGAGCAGCTTCAGGCTGCTGCGCTCCTTGCGCAGTGAATCGATCTGTTTCAAGGCATTGGCCAAGGCATCTTCGGTCATCTGGCTGCGCTGCTGCACCTCCTCAAGGCCGCCAGGCTTCCTTGCATCCGCCTGCTTGTATTTGTCCAACTGCAGGCGGAGCTGCTTGTTCTCAGCCACCACCTCGTTCACGTTGAGCATCAGGTGCTTAACCTCCTCATGAAAGTGCGACAAGTCCTCGTGGGTATTGCTCATGAGCCGCTCCACATCGCGGCTAATATCGAAGGCGCCGCTGCAAGAAGAGATGCGAGATGTGATTTTTATTTTTATTTGCACCAACTGTCTGATCTGCTCAACTTACCTGGGCAGCGTAAAATGGTTCGGCTCCTGTGTCATGTTGTTTCTGTCGCAGCAATTTCGACTGTGTGAATTTTTGATGGCTGGTGTCAGTATTTGACAGCTTGCCTCACCGAAAACAGGTACAATATTTTTACCCAGCACACATTTGGCACGAGCCATGGACACGGGCGCCGCCGCCGAACCATCCCTGGCTGGCGGTTCTGTTGTGACCAACGTCCTGTCCCTGCGTGTTGTCCGTGGCAACGTGCGGAACAACCACAGGCACAAACGACGAGCAAGTAATTGAGTTGGTCAACTTTTCATTTCAGTTTCATTCTGCCATGCCGCTGTTCAACAAAAAGTTCGAGTCCAAGCCCATACCGACGCGTCAGAATCGCTGCAATATTGGCATTCCGGCCATAGCCGAGGATCTGGATGATTTCCGTCAGATTTCGCTGAATCTGGGCCACAAGGAGCTGCGCTTTGCCGACGGCATCTGGATGCATTCGTCGCGCAAGGGCGATGTGGACGACATGCTGCGGCTGAAAAAGAAGTTCCGTGTCCTCGAAGAGGAGAACAATATGTCCAATTTGAAGATGGAATTTATGCTGGATCTATTGGCGGAGCAGGCATCGGAACTAACGAACTAAAGCCCCAGGCAAAGAATACATTTGAAAATTTAAAGAAATAAAATTAACCTAAACCTGCCATCTAGTTAATAGTTTTAATCTCGCGCTTTATTTTTCAAAATTCCATTCACTAAGCTACACCTAAAGTTAACTGCTTGTGATAAAATCACAACCACATACTTGAGATCTATTTATAATACTCCTTTATATGGTGTATGCCTGTGCATGGGGTGGGGGAGAGATATGAAATGTTCTGTTTTGGGACTTGGGGGGCTTTTGTTGACTAGACCATTGGGCATTAATTTGGGATTTGTTGCGCGAACGTTCGATGAATGGAACTGGTCAAATTGCTGGCATTGTTGTCGTCGCCAATGGCAGCAATCTATAGACGCCATCGTCGGTACGCCGTCAGGCTGCCGCTTGGCTCCCGCTCTATTTATTGTTGTGTGTGTTTGATAAGCTGCTCTGATAAGTCGCCATGGCAATCGAACGGAGTTGGTACGACCGCCAGTGTTTGTGCGCACGGTGGCCGATATGATAAACCTTCTGATGAGCCCCACAAGAGCTGTATAAATATCCGACGGTTGGCAAATGGGAAATTTACATGGCCCGCCCCCCCCCACACTTCGGGAATCTTTTAGACAAATTTTGTGGTTGGATCCAGACTAGCGCGATAAAGCTTAACCAGCTCTGCCGCAGTCTAATCTCTCTATCTCGCCCGTGCGGGTGGCGGGGGTGTGTATACATAGGTGGTTGTGGCCGGTGGGCCCATATCGGTCCACTCCATCGACTACTGTATATTTACGCATTGATATTGATATGCGATAAGCAAAACTGCTTATAAAACACATTTATTTCGTTGTTCCCAGAGCGAGCCCCATAGCCCCCCACTTACAGCTACACCACCAATGCCAAACGGTAACCGAAGGCAGACGATACGATAGACGATCGCCACGGCACGCCTCGCCTCGCCTAGCCACCGAGGGGTAACACTTGTTCGATTCGTGTATTACAGTAGTTTGTTGATAGCCAGCCCCACGTACGGACGTGCACGGGAATACGGAAAACAAGTCCGCAGCAAACGATCAGGAGATCGATGTGGGTCTACATTATTTACCGACAACCCACAACAATTGCCAGCAGCAGAAACTGAAGAACAATAGAGCCAAAGAGATTGCGCGGTGTCAGCAGAAGTGAAGATCTCTTCGATGTGCAAAATCGCCTCAGGCCAGTGGTCTTAGAGGCCAATCAAAGTCTGTGTGGCCCTAGGATTAGGTAACCAGAGACGCGAATAGTTCTATCAGCAGCAAGCAGGCGCATCGCATTAAAAAATAAAAACAGCCATATCAGCAGTACTTCCTGCACATTGACGTACTTCAATCAAATATGAAGCCATTGTGTCAGTTGGCCATCCGCTGATGGTTGGAGCGCCCCCAGAGAGCTCTGTTCACAGTGAGTGCTAAAATTGTATTTATTTGGATTAAAGTTTTGCTTTAGCTTGTTGCTTGTTTTCCGCCGTGTTTGCTGGCCATATAAACAAATTGTCTATTAAACAATCAACTTTTCACCTAATAAATGATATCGTATAAATCAATTGAGTCGATGCCAATCAAGTGGGGCAACACCACTGATAAATCTCCATCACAATGGGGGCAGATCGATCTCCGTTCGTGGAAAATAACAACAGCAACAGCAACAACACGAAATGGCAGGCATAAACAAAACGCCCATCGAATCAAATGTTTTTTATGAGCTTTCCTGCTTAAGTGATTCGGGAAATGATTTGTCCGTGACATTCCATTTAAATTTTAATTTAAACCGTGTACGGCAGACATTACATGAATTAGAATTCTAGGTGCAAGCCCAGAATTGCTTGAATTGTTAAAGAAATATTTAATTACGTCTTGTGCAATTTTTGGAATATCAGTCTTTTGATTTTGGTTGCAGCAAACGTTTTCCCGCTTTTCATTTTTAACTAAATAACTAAAAGATCCACCTTCCACTCCCTTCGTGGTATTCCTTTTCCACTGCCCACCAATTGGTTTACCATTACAGCCCTTCCTCCCCTTTCCAGCGCTCCTCACACACTTTTGTGTGTGCCTCGAAAATTCTTTGGTAGCCCCCAAGCAGAATTGATAAACGAGCAGCATTATCGCTGCCGGCAATGATTTATTGTTGCATAAATGGCACTCACTATTTATTTATTAATAAATGGAAAGCTAAATATCAGATAATTTATATATATATGAGTGCCAAGGATTTGTGTCTAAACGCCTGTGTGTGTGTGTGTTTGTGTGTTTGTGAGCCAATGTAGAGCACTTGCCCCGCGCTTCGCCACAAATGGCCAAGTAAATAAACAAAAGAACATTTTTACACTCACGCTGCGCACAATAAAATGTGTGAAAAATATGTTCGAGCCCGTGGAAAATGCAGCCCAAACCGCTCCCTCCCGCCGCCGCCACCAATCAAAATAAATAAATAAATACAAATTTTGGAGAGGCGTCGAGTGTTTGCTGAGAAATTAAATGAAAATCGATCACAGGGGCAAAAGCAAAAGAGGAAACCAAATAAAAATAAAACCAAATATATTCTCCCATTACAGGCCACCAACAAAAACAACAACAAAAGCAAGTGGATGGCATTGACTCGAATGGGCTAAATGGAAATGGATCCGATGATTAGACAGAGTTACCATCATCTGTGGTCTAGCCACATTTGGCTTTTGATACTGCTTTACATCTGTGGCGGATGCCAAAAAGCTCACGGCCACTTTGTGGATTACACAGGTAAGTTGACTGCTGCTGGCCAAACCATTTTGAGTTCGAATTTCACAGCTTCTTTGACCTGCACACTTTCGGCGGCAGGCTGAATGAGCTGCTAAACCTATTTATAGGTAGAATACAGTTTCAATTGTGGGGTGTATCAATTACAAGGTGCAACAAATGGAAAACTTTTAAATGTGCTTTGTACGCGAAAAAAAAATTGTTTGTAGGTTTTATTTTATTTTGACTCAGAGCCTGAAGCGCGTATATCCACAAAAAGTAATAGGTTGGCAAGCAAATTGTATTACCTTCTAGAAGATTTTTGATCCGGATGATAGAATGGATATAACTGAAGATATAGGGACTCAAAGTTGAAGATTTCTACCAGCTTTAATGTTTCTTCTTAAGCTTAGATCGATTTTTGAGCTTTTGAGCAACAAATGCCTCGCATTTTCCAGCTAAACCAACTGAACTTACACAGAACTATAAAGTTCTGCTGCCTTTTATTCTTAGTTGAAACGAAAATAAATCTGCAGTCGGCATATAAAATTCAAACTAATCGCATACTGATCCATAACCAATGGAATTAACGTAACCGAACCCAACTGAAACCCACAGCTCAACTTATTTCCATTTCACGTTTCCGTTTTCATTCCACAAAAATGCTTGGCTCGGATTATTAATCGTATTTTTTTTTTTGGGAGAGAGAGAGAACAGCAATTGATAAGATACCGCTGTTGCGCCTATCAATTGCTGTCAAAATGGTAAACAAACATTTTGGCATTGAATTGATTGGACTGTTTTCCCTGTTTCTCTTCTTCTGCTGCCTTCACTGGTGGCTGGTGCAGAGAACACAGAGCTGATACAGCAGCGTGCCGGCTACGATGTGAAGCTGCAGTGCAATCTGAAGGGTCTGCTGGACGATAGCAAGCTGGCCGACATCCAGATACATTGGTACTTTAAGGTATAAGTATATTAACCACATTATCCTGCATTTACTGATGCCTTGTTTGCATATCCACGCAGCAATGCAGCGACAACAATTGCTATCAGCCGGAGGCGGCCGATGACTGGACAGCCCTGCCCTGCGAGCCAAGTCTGTGCCGGCCGGAGCTCTGGCTGCGCAACGTAACGGAGCGCTATTCGGGCCTCTACAAGTGCAGCATCAATCCGCATGTCTGGGACGCGACGCAGGCAGTGGACGTGCAGCTGGTGCGCACCTACCAGCTGGATGTGAAGAGTAAGACTTTTGTCTCATGCCTGTTTAGTTGCAGCTCCCTAAGCTTTGATTCTCTGCATTCGTTAGACAGTTCGCTGGCAGCGCCCGAGTTCATGGACTCGTATCCCAGCAACAAGACCGCCCCGCTGGGCAGTCGAGTGGTGTTCCAGTGCAGGGTGCACAGCGAGGAGCATCCAACCATTAAATGGTTCAGGCGGCACACCTACGTGGGTTCGCTGCCAGCTGGCGAGGGGCCACCCTCCACGTTGCCAGCCTCCAATTTCAGTGCACACATCGTGCGCTACAATGGCCGCACATATGAGCCGCTGTCCACGGACTCAGAGATGCTGATCGGACCGCAGATCTATCTCAGCAAGCTGATTCTCGACGGCGTGCGACTGCGGGACGCCGGCCACTACGCCTGTGCGGCCATCAGCTATCGCGGCCACAAGATTCGCGAGGCCTTTCTGGACGTGCTGCCAGCTGAGGAGCCGCAGGAGGAGTACTGGATCGACTATGACAACAGCGATGAGGGTGCTGCCGCTGGCAGTGATCCACGCGAGTTTCTGCTGCTCTTCCTCATGCCCTTGGGCCTGGCGCTGCTTCCGTTGACCGTCTGGTGCAGCTATCTGGTGTACAAGCGCTGCTCCGGACACGGTGACTGCCAGAGCATGAGCTCGGACGAGGAGTTAGACACGGAGCGGTGTGTGCTGGGTGGCTGAACTGAACGGGACTACCCCCCGTTCGGTAGCGCCGGGGCAAGCTGCTATACGCTTATTACGTTTACGATTTACGATTTACGAGTGTGAAGACTGTGCATAGACCTACGGATTAGATATCGAAAATTAAATGTGTAATTTAAGTGTTTTTATTTCAACTTACATGGGGAGTTTCATTTGTATCCAGCTCGGCTGGGATTCTTGCTTCATTTATGATTTATTTAGTTCCGTGTTGTATTTTGTGCTGAGCGATGGTTATGTTCGAATGTTACTAAAGAATATTACACAGTTCAAAATTATTATTCAAATTATTTTCGTATGAAATTCAAAATTTGTCCCTTCTTACCGGTTGCGGCGAAACGACCAAGAACAGGATTGTGCGCTGCCCCCCTTCAGCTGATCATCATCCTGAACGTTTGAGTTCTGTGTGTGTGTGATCTTGTTTCTTCTTTTTGTTGTGAGTTGTGAGTGTTGCTGCCTGCTGAATCCACCAATATACAATAATTCTTATACCGTTCTGCCTGCAGTTCCGGGGCCAGCCAGCCACTCTGCAATTACAGGCAGGAGCATCCATTAGTCGGACATGTCGGGCTTGAATCAGCACTACCAGGACTACTACCTGTTGCCGGGCACATATTCCTATCCACTGGCCACGTCCGCCACACCAACGGTCAGCGCCTATCTGCCCAACTACGATGAGATGTCCTGGCTGGTGCCAGAGAACAGCACGGCCACCTATGTGGCCACGCCCCTCGGCGTGATCAACTATCTGTCCGATCTGCAGACCCAAATGGCCTTTCCCACGCCGCAGAATCTGAGCAGCGGCCTCATCTATGCGGTTCTCAATCCGGTGCAGCAGCATGTACCCGTGGCAGTGCCCTTGCCACTGCCGGCCTATCCCCAGGCGGTCTATGGCTTCAGCCAAGAGCACCACCAGCCAGTGGAGCAGATTCGTTATTACCGCTTGCTCACCATGTCTGAGGAGGAGGTGGAAGAGGAGCAGGAGGAGGAGGAAGAGGAGGATAACTCCACACAACTGCAGCCAGAAGAAGACTCAACGCAGGGCGCTGGCGAATCCGCACAGGAGCCAGCAGCAGCTGTGCCAGCGCCTGGCAAACGCAAGCGAATCTACCAGGCAGAGGAGGGCTATCTGGTTGAGGAGCCCACATCCTCGGAGGACGAACAGGACGAGCGCAGGGAGGAGCCCAACAACGCAGAAGCAGCAGCAGCCACCCTTTCGCTGGACACTCGCCAAAGACGCTGACAAAATCGAAGCTTTGCCTTGTGTGTAATGTAATGTACACACGGAATGTACGTTGTACCCTGGCAAGGAATTGTTTTATTCATATTTATAGTTACAATTGAAAAAGTGATACATCTCCATATACCACAAAATGATGCAAGATTTATTCAGGGCAGTGCAGGGCATCAGCTAGTCGAGTCAGTGTCCCACTTGGCAGGCACTTTTCTCAATGGCTTTTGAGCAGCTAATTTAATTATTCGCACATGTCTGTCGCACCCATTCTCTCACTCACTCACTCTCTCTCTCTCTATCTTCGGTTGTGGCTGTCAGCTGCTCAGTTGTTGTGGGGCGTTTGTTGCTGTCGGACGTGGGGGTCGGTTCACGCTGTTTGTTTATTTTGATAGTGTGCTGTGCTGTGTGCTGTGATGCAAAAACACTCCACTCCGCGAGTGTAAAATAAACAACAAAAACTATTTTTAGCCTGCAAAGATTCGGAAAGATTCGCATGCGACTGCAGCAGGAGCAGCATAGTGAACTAATCATGGTGCAGCTCGACTGCAAATCGCGACGGGGCACCAAAATCTCGGTCATTGTGCTGGGCAGCGCCCTGTGCTTTGTGATGATGGCATACTTTGTGTTTGGGGACAGCAACGACGAGCAGGGCTTGCGAAATCTACGCATGATATCCATTGTGAGCCAGCTCCAGCGTCGCCCAAAAGCAACAACTTTGACTTTAATGCTCTCTCTCTCTTGTTATTTCTTTTTGGGACAGCTGTTTCGTCATGGTGCCAAGAATCCGAGTGGATTTTATCCGCTTGATCCGCATTCAGCGCACGACTGGCAGGGTGGCATTGGTGCCCTGACACCGGTGAGTAGGTGGGCAGACACCTCTCGCACCTTCACTTAGAACGATCTTTCTGCACAGAGGGGCAGCCTGCAGGCGTACAATCTGGGCAAGAATTTGAGGATGCGCTACTATCGCCTGTTGCCCCCGAACAGTCTCTATACACAGCAGCAGGTGCACGTGCTCAGTTCGGCCGCGGAGCGCTGTGTGGTGCGTCAAGCAAAAAGTAATCCATCACAGATGCGGTAAACCTAATCAGCTGTGGTCCCGTTATCTTTTAGATGAGCGCCCAAAGCGTTTTGGCCGGTTTCATGCCACCGCTGGAGAACAACAATGTGCTGCCCATACCCTGGCAGCCGGTGGCTGTAAATACATTATCGCGCAACGATGACATTGTAAGTTCCCCCATTCCCCATCCCATCCAAAATCTGTTCTATGTAAAACTCAGACACTCTATCCTGCCGTTCCAGCTGCTGGCCCAGAAGAAACCCTGCCTTAAATATGACACCATATTGCAGAAGCTCTACAAGACTCCAACGCCAGAGCTGCAGAAACTGAACGAGGACAACAAGGAGCTGTACAAGCTGCTCACAAGGAACACAGGCAAGGTGGGACAATCCACTACCCACGCCCTATAGATGCCGCTTAATGGATTATCTCCACTTGCAGAACATTTCGAATGTGTTGGATGTGGAGCTGCTGTATGGAACACTGAAGACGGAGGAGGAGGCTGGGCTGGTGCTACCCGATTGGACCGAGAATATATATCCAGAGGAGATACGACCGCTGGCCGAGCGCAGCTATGCATTGTTCACAGAGTCCAATCTGATGAAGCGCATCAAGGGTGGTGCCTTCCTCACCGAAATACTCAACAAAATGCAAAACAAACGCAAGAAGAACTTGAATCCAGATCGAAAGATATTCCTGTATGCCGGGCACGATGTCACCCTGGTTAATGTGATGAATTCGCTGGGAGTGCTGGATCAGACGGCCAAGCTGCCGCAATATGCGTCCGCCCTGGCCTTTGAGCTGCATCACAGCAAATACTTTAGTGATGGCGACTTCGAAGTGAAGGTTTGTGCAGGCAAAAAATACTTTTTTTCTATATAATATCTACTTATCTACATCTATATCCCTTTTGCAGTTGGTTTACTATTACAACAGCGACGACAAGTTCCCCAAGGAGCTGAGCATACCCAATTGTGATGTGCCCTGCTCACTCACACAGTTTGAGGCTTCGCTGAAGGCCCTGCTACTGGACAACTACGACGAGACCTGCGAGAATCATCCGCCCGACTGCAGAAATTAAAATTTTTATTTTTATTTGTATTTTTCGTTTCGTTTTGTTTGTTTTGTATAATATAGAGTAAACGGTTTGCAGCTGCCCCCAAAGCAGCCAAGTTGTTAAATGTCTCACATTTCCCTCTCATTTGGATGCCTTAACGCCTCAAAATTAAAATCGAGCCCCCTTATCCTCGGCATACAGAAAATAAATTGGCACCTTTACCGTCTCGCTGACATGTACGATCTCTGTATGGCTAATTAAGCGAATGGCAGCCAGTCCATAGAAGAGCATAGGTAAGCCTGCGAGACGGTTGTCGGTTAACGTTGTCGGTTGAGTTAAGTTTACCATGCCAGAGGCCTCCGCCTCCACTCACCCAGATTGATCACTTTCAGCACACGAAAGAATTTGTCTTCGAGCGACAGATCCTGCACCTCGCGCCTGCTGCAGTGGTACTTCATATAGGGATAGCAGCCGGTTCTCAGAATGTGGTAGTTGGTGCCCGTGTCCAGAGTCCAATTAAAGTGCGACATTCCACGCTGATCGTTGCTGACATCCCTGAACTGAAATTGCAGACTGTGTCATAAGGATTGTGTTTTTGTTGCGCATTCCCTTACCTTCACGAAATATGATGTCCAGGGCGGCTCTTGGCATTGCTTCAAGTATGCGGTCAACACTTCCGAGGCACGGGGCTTTAATAAAACGCGGGTAAGATGCATTGCAGGCTCAAAATTAAGGAACCCTTATTGGAATTCGCCCAATTGTTCGCAAACGGTATTTAAATTTTTAGAATTTAAATTGCAGCTCATTATGCAACGAAAATATGAGTCGCGATTTAGTGTGACCCTC
Source organism: Drosophila obscura (assembly GCF_018151105.1). Classification (NCBI taxonomy): domain Eukaryota; kingdom Metazoa; phylum Arthropoda; class Insecta; order Diptera; family Drosophilidae; genus Drosophila; species Drosophila obscura. The sequence continues at coordinate 673,636 of NW_024542736.1, read as the reverse complement.
AGAAATATACAAAAATACCAAACAATATACCAGGGAAACACGAACCGTTCGTGTTACTCGATTTTGATATTCGGTTATATATTAATAGCTAGATTGGAAACTCAGCACTTAACATATAATTTTTTCCAATTTTCTAAAAGATAGGTTAATTGTAAATCTGTTATGGTTGCAATTAATCTCAACTCTCACAGCTTAAACTGTAACATGCGCTCCAAAGCGCGAGTATCGACCAAATTCACAGGACATCACGCGGCAAATTTAAAATTCTGTAACTTAAATGGTTTGTCTCACTTTTCAATTTATTTTCCTCCTTAGCGTGCTGGCTTATTTCAGCAAAAGATGCAAGTCCCGTCGTGCTCACCTGGTGGAATACTTCGATCAGGCGCCAATTGTCAACGAGAAGCTGTTGGAGTACGAGGTAGGGTCAAACGAACGCAAAGAACTCGAGGAATCGCTGCAAAAAATTCTGGCCATAGTCAAGCACGTGCCCATCGTGATCGATGGTGTGGAGCACAAGGTTCCTGAAGAGCTGCAGCAGATCTTGCCGTACAACATCAAGAGGCCAATAGCTCGATATGGCCACGCACCCAACGCCATGTTGAAAATGGCCATCGGGAAGACTGTGGAGGCACAGGAGAGATGGGACAAGACAACGTTAAGGGAGCGCATGTACATATGGCAGCGGGCGGCTGAAATGATTGCCACCAAATACCGCTTCGATGTTGTCGCTGCCACAATGCTCGGCCAGGGCAAGACACTGCGGCAGGCGGAGATGGATGTAGCCGAGCTGGTGGACTTTATGCGCATCAGTCCCGTCTTTCTGCGCGATGTGGCCAACTACGAGCCAATCAACGACTGTCCGGACACCCAGCGCAACTACATGCGGCTGCGGGGCTTGACGGGCTTCGTGGCTGCCATCAGTCCCTTCAATTACACGAGCATTGCGGCCAATTTGGCCTTCACGCCGGCCCTGATGGGCAACGCTGTGATGTGGAAGCCCTCGGATTCGGCCATTCTGTCCAACTGGTTCGTGTTCCAGGCAATGCGCGACGCTGGACTGCCCGATGGTGTGGTCAACTTTGTGCCCTCCGAGGCGACGACCTTTGCCACAGCGGTCACGCAGCATTCGAAGCTGGCTGGGATTCACTTTACGGGCACCTCGGGCGTGCTGAAGGTGCTGTGGCAGCTGGTGGCCAACAACATCGACGTCTACCAGAACTATCCACGGCTGGTGGGCGACTCGGGTGGCAAGAATTTTCACTTCGTGCATTCGTCTGCCGATCCCGAGACAACGGTGGCGTGCACCATCCGAGCGGCCTTCGAGTATGCCGGCCAGAATTGCTCCTCCTGCTCGATGCTGTACGTGCCCCAGTCGCTGTGGGAGTCGCACATCAAGCAGCCGCTGCTGGACATTAGCGCCGAGCTCTTTGTCAGCAAGGCCACCTACTGCGACTGCTTCTACTCGGCGCTGATCAACAGGCGCGCCTACAATCGCATCTACATGTGGCTGCGCTACATTGGCCAGAATCCCAGCTGCCAGCTGCTCACCGGCGGCACGTGCAGCCAGAAGCAGGGCTACTATGTGGATCCCACCGTTGTGCTGGTCAGCGATCTGAACGATCAAATCTGCCAGAAGGAGCTGCTGGGGCCCATACTCTGTGTGCATGTCTATGCGGACGAGGAGTTGGCGCCCACCATGGCCAAGGTGGCGGAGATCAATCACGGCCTGATTGGCTCCATCTTTGCCAGCGACGCTAATTTCATCGATGAGGCCTACAGGGTCTTCAAGTTTAATGTGGCAAATCTGAATGTCAACGACAAGTCCACTGGCGCCATGGTGGCCAAGCAGCCGTTCGGAGCCGGTCACATGACGGGAACCAGCGACAAATTGGGCAGTCCGCACGCCCTCTTGCGCTGGACATCGCCGCAGGTTATCAAGGAGTCGTACAAGCCACACGTCAACGTCTACTATCCCTACATGGATATAAGTGATGACATCAAGAACATTGGCAAGCCTCAGCCCGAGGCCAAGCTCGAGGCCAAACCCACAGACGGCACTCAACTCTCCGCCTGATACTCACTGGCTGGGCTTGGCTTGGCTTGTGTTCCTTTCTTGTGACCCAGAGATCCCACTCACAGATGGTTACAAAATTTTAATTGTGTTTTTTTATTAAAAGGGCAGGCGAAATAATTATTTTTGTGTGCACATAAAATTGTTGTTTAATGGCGGGTAAACTTGAGGGGAAGAGCGGCAATGAATATATTGTACAAATCTGTAAGATCAACCCCATCTAAAAGCCCGGAACATTTCCGTCTCTATTGTGTTTATATGTCAGATTCCAAGCGCCCTGATCATATGATATATAAAAATAAAAATATAATATTGAAGAGCGCGCGCTGGTGACTTACAATTTTTGCAGTGCTGCTTGGCGGATGACGGGCTGGCTAAACAATTGACGTAAATTTGTGAAAAGAACATGAGATGTCTGCATGGAGTGACCATCAGCATTTAGCCCGCGCTGTTATCATCTGTTGCTTCCTGCTGCCACTGCTGCTACCATCGATCACGAACGCTGCAGCACACGAGCGCCGAGCGCTGCCCAAGGAAAAGATGCAACGGCAGGACTCTGCCACCTGGCGAAGAATGCTGGAGGATGGCAGGCGGCTGCATACACAGCTACTGTACGATGCCTATCGCGATAGGCTGCGGAACACGGACAGCGAGGCAGTGGCTGAGCCGCTGAATCAGGAGAAGATACCCGCGGCCCATTCGCCCATCGAATACGCAGCAATGGAGGAGCATTCAGTGGAGTCGGGGAGAGGCCTTGATCGACTCTCAAAGGAAGAAAGGGAAGGATCAGCCGCTGGCAAGAGGCCCCCAATCAGTGGCATGTTAATATTGAAAATGAACAATGAAAACTCAGCCATCAATGCAACGGCAAGGGCGACTCATAAACAGGAACCGGAAGCGGCAGAAGGAGACCAGCGGCAATGCAAGCCAACTGGAATGTACAGAGAGAGCGGAGCCACAAAACTCTCCAATGAGCAGCCAGCCAAATCGCTGAGGGACACCTTAATCAAGTCCGGTTCGTTTGGGCTCAGTGCCTTGACTGGGCTAATGGATGTGCTCGACCGGCTCGAGCAGGGCGATATGGTAAGCGAACTGGCGAAAAGGATCAGCGAGGGCATGGAGCCACAGCTGAGCAGCAACAGCAGCAGCTCCCTGCTGGGTGGCAGGGTCAATTTAGCCTCAGATGAGCTGCTCGATAACGTGGATCCACAGAGGGCGGCGACTAATTTCAAGCACATCCTGAAGGACTTGAAGAAGCGACGACCGAGTGACCAGCTGGGTGGGCTCTATGACGATTACCTGCAGATATTTACCCAGGCGCTGAGTGATCAGAAGTGTCCACGTGCGTCCCCTCGCAGATCGAATGGACTGAAGATGAGTCAATGTCGCGCAAAGCCAGCGAGCCTGGCCGCTGATCGGGCTCAAGGACAGACAAAGAAAAATATCAAGTCGAAGGTGTTGGCACCGGAAACCGATTACATGAAAGCCCTGGATACGTTCCTTAAGATGGGCAAGGAGAATCAGTTGAATGGCGGCCTGAAGCCCTACTACCTTCCGACATCCAAGAACCGGCAACTCATCTGGAACGAGGTGCCGCTGATCAAGCCGGGACTGAGTCCGGAACCAGCCCATAAACTGAAAGCGGAGAGCAGCAAGAAAATGCGACTTCACAGCGACAAAAAGAGACTCAAATTGTTGGCCAGCGATGAGCATGGCTCCAAAGTGAAGATGAAAACGCCACCTGCCCCAGCGGTGGAGGGTTGTGCTTCGGCTCTGGATCCCAATCAAATTATAAATGGCCTAAAGGCCATCAAGCAGACGCCGTTCTACAATCTGTACGATGAGTACCAGAGGCAGATGCAGAGCCTCAAGCAGAGCCTGCAGTGCAAGCAGGACTGGTGGCGGGAGGTGATGGACAAGGGCGCGGCATTCGCCCGGGCACTCTCCAAGCGGGATGTGCCCAATAATCTCTATCCGCTGATAGCGCGCGGTGCCCCAGTGCCCTTTCCCGAGGCACTAATGAATCAGGCCACTGGCATGGGCCAGTCCGTGCCGCAGATTGGCGGCAATATGATGGACAATATGGCCAGTCAAATGAATATGTCGCCCCTGGAGTTGGCCCAGCGGCTTGTGGGCACGAATGTGCGTCCAGCTACAGCTTCTGGCGCTGCGCCCAGTGCCATTGCTTCAGTTGGTCGCATGCCTTCAGGATTTGGCCCGGTTCAGGGACAGTTGGGTAAGTTTTTCTTAACTAAAGCCTTTAGTTTATGACTGTTGTTCTCTCTCTCGCTCTCTACAAAAAGGAAACCAGATTGGCAGTGGACAGGTTGTGAGTTTGCCATTAAATACCTTTCGGAAATCGTCGCAGCTTGTGCCGCAACAACAGAAACCGCCCCAAGAGATGGTCATACAAGATCCGCCGACACAAGAGTCGCTGCCACAGGACCAACCGACACTGGAGCCAGCGAAAAATGTGTCAATGCCCAAACAGGAGCCGCCCAAACAGGAGCCATCCAAACAGGAGCCATTGGGCAAAGATAAGGATAAGGATCCATCCAACATAGCCCCAGTGCTGGACAAGATACTGCAGCGTTTGGAGACAATGCAGGAGAACAAATGCAATAACGCGACCTCCGCCGATGAGAAGGAGCTTCAAGAGCTGCCCTGCTGTTTCGCCGATCCAGCAGATGGTAAGACCCATTCGATTCCAAGGCCACCCAATATCTCCCTTTCCTTCGTAGGTGCACCCTGCGACATAAATGGTTCCTGGGAGTCCCTGGTGCTGGGCGTGCGCATCAATATACGAACGCCCAAGAAAGACAGACTGCGCGAGGGGGAGAAGAAGGCATCGTGCTACAATCCCAAGGGCGACAAGTCCCGGCGACAGTGCGTGAAGATTAACCAGTCGCAGCTGAAGGACAAGTCGGACGCCAAGAAGGATGAACTCCTGCACACCGGCCTGACGCTCAATATCAGTGTGCAGGAAACGGTGCCGCCCCGAGCCCATGTGCTCATCGAGAATCTCACCGATTGGGATTTTTCGGGCCATGCACTGGGCGTGCTGGGCGGGCCCGTTTCGCTGGCCTTCCGCAAGGTCAAGTCCAATCTGGTGGGCAACTTTGTGGGCTATTGTCGCACCTGCGGCTGCGTGGACACCATTTTTGGTTCGTGGACCTTCTGTCAGCCGTCACGCGATTGCCAGGACATCACCATGTCCATTGTGGATAGACGGGATCTGCTCAGGCGCTACAGCCTGGACGAGAAGCGCAAGAATCGGTACAAGGAGCAGCTCTATTTGGGCAGCAAGTTCGCCCGCGTCGAGAAGGAGCGCATGGAGGCGGAGCTAATGAGATTCGAAAAATCCACTCCCCAGCCGCAGCTGCAGCTGCAGCTGCAACAGAATGAGGCGGCAGCTCCACGCTATTGGTAGTTTGAAAAGTTCAATTAAGTTGTTCAATAATTTTCATGGTTGCATTTATTTATTTTGTATTCATTACACGTTGCCCCATTGATCAGTATTCTGATTTTGCCTGCTCTTTCTGGTGGCTGATGAAGGACATGGCATAGCCAATGGACCGCTTCACGCAGTGCTCGTCCATCTGGTTGTGTGACTTGCACTGGCGCAGCTGATCCGTCACATACTCCACAATTCGGTGCCTGATTGGGGCGCTCTCGATGCGCTCCAGTCGCTTCTCCACCTTGTGCATCAGCACATAGGCCTGGGGATGATCGGCCACATCGCAGGGCCACATCGAGGAGTGTCTGTGCGACCAGCTGGGACTCATCTCCTGCGATTCCTGGTACTGCCGCGATTCATTCGATTCGCGCAGCGTCCTTGCCTGCACCTGGGCCAAGGCCAGGACCGTAGCGAGCACTAAGAAAAGCAGAAAGCGCATTGCGATTGGATGTACGAATGAAACTACAATATTGGTTTCCTATAACTGAGTTGCTCGTTTTATAGAGGCCCTTATCAGCCAGTGAAAACCGCTGACGAGCAGCCTCAGCCCTGCAATCTGTGGCCTCTAGTTTTCCACACAAAGCACAAATTTTCTTTGATAAGACAGTTCACTGGCCTTGGATTAAGCTGAGGTGATTTTGCACTGACAAAGTGCTAATACCACGTCAGAGAGGGGGGGTTGGGGTGTCCATTGATTGGCAACTATTAAAATTATATGGCAGGGCACTTTGTTAATCTACATTTAAAATTTAGAACACAATTACAGCCGAGTGAACGAATTAAGTTCGAATTAAACTCTCGATCGCTCGCTCACTTTCGTATCTTCTTGGCAATCCAGCCGATGATGTCCTGAATGCCGTTGCCTGTTGTCACCGAACACTCCAGTATATTCCACTCGCGTCCCTCCAAGCGGCTGAGACCCATCAGGTCCACCACCGAAAGGCTGGACAAAGCGCCCAAAGCGTCCTGTTTGTTGGCCACAATTAGCAGTGGCACCTGCTGCAGTCGCTCGTCCAGCAGAACATCGCAGAGCACGCAGCGTGCCTCGCTCAGCCGAGCCGCATCCTTGCTGTCGATAACAAAGATCTGCGGATTGATGGAACTTTTGTTAGGTGGCATCAATCAATGCACACTCGAGAGTGGCGTCTTACCAAGGCGCCAACATTGTGGTAGTAGTTGGCCCATAGATTTCGCTCCCGCAGTCCGCCGCTCAGATCGAACATTTGTATTTTGGTATTTTTGAGTTTAAGGCGCAGCTCAGTGGCCCCCATAGAGGCAGCCACGTACTGTAAAGTAATGTTGGATTGGGTGGCTGGTTAAGCTACTTAAACACACTCTTACACCGTGACATAATTGGTCTGCTAGGCAGGCTGTCAGCGCGGATTTGCCAGCATTGTCGAGGCCCAAGACAAGCAGACAGGGTTCTCTGGCACTTGTGGCCCGGAGCTTACGAATGAGCGTAAAGCACATGGTTATCCTAGTATATTTAATGCTATGTAAGTGAAGGTTCTATTCCAGTGGAAGTAAAACTGAATTTCTACTATGTTTTATGGATATATATTTATGAGTCGAACCTTAACATAGTAAGTAGCACACACACACACAGACAACGTAGAGTAAAAGATTGCTTAGATTATTTCTTCATGTTCTTGCACACCCAGTCCATGCCCTCCTTCAGGCCGGTGCCATTGACAGCTGTGCAGGCTTTGATCTCCCAGGTGCGCCCCTGCAGCTGCACCAGGCTCATTTTCTCTGCCACTTCGGAGGCAGTCATGGCCTCGGGCATATCCTGTTTGTTGGCAAACACCAGCAATGGCACCTGCTTCAGGCGATTGTCCATCAACAGCTCAAACAGTTCGCTGCCCGCCTCCGGCAAACGGGCCCGATCCGTGCAATCAATCACGTAGATCTGTCAAGTCAAGGATTGGTTTTTTTTAGAAGAATTACATGGATTAGTTGGACAGAGCTCACCAGCACATCGGTATTCGCAAAGTAATTCTTCCAGTAGGGCCGAATCTTCCACTGTCCGCCAATGTCCCACACATTGAGCTTGAAGCCATCGGCTGCCACGGACTTGATGTTAAATCCGGCCGTGGGCGTTACCTGCAGGGGTTCACTCCTTATTTTTGGGGAAAAACAGAAACGCTTCTGTTTCTTTTTCATACGCACCGTGGTTATATCCTCGGACGCCAGTTGCTTCAGGATCGTTGTCTTGCCCGCATTGTCCAGGCCAAGTAGCAGAATTCGTGCCTCCTTCTCCGGATTGGGTCGCAGTTTGCGTAGCAGCGAAAGCAGACCCTAAATTAACAAAATATTATATTAACTTTCATTTGAATTTTTGAATCGTGTGTATAGAGCGCGCCAAAAGCACAAAGCAGTGCTGCAAATCGTGTGGTGCGCACGTCTAGTGTTAGGCAACGCAGCTTTTACGAGTGTGTTTCCATGGTAACGATCTCGCGACAACAAACAAAATTAGATTTTGGGGGAAAAATTACTTAATAACAAATTGTAATTGGCTATTACGCCACGAGAGTGACCGTGAAGCAGTTCATAACCTACATACCATCTTGCTCGATCTGAAGGCGTCAACAGCTCGTCACTATCTGTCGCCGGAGATTTTGTACGATAAGGTGGCGGCGGCGCGGGCGCTCCTGAACGTGTCTTTTGGATTAGGAGGAAAACTGATAGAAAAAAACCACCACCAAACACAACATTTCAGTTTCAACGCCAGGCACCAACTGCCAAACAATTCTCTCAACGCTCCACCAACCAACAACAACAGCAACAGCAGCAGCGAGAGCGGGGCAAAAGCGTCGCTACGCAACCGCCGGGTCTGTGTCTGGTCTGGGTCTGGTCGGCACCGTGTGTGGAGCCGTCCGAAACGGAAGAAGATGCGACAGTTACTATTTACGGGCTTCAACGCATTTGGCCAGCATGAATTTGTAAACAGCCCCCACGACGACGACTGCGCTGCCAGTGGCAGTGCCAGTTCCAGTGCAGGTTTTAGTGGTTTGTAACTGGGCAACAAAGCCACCGCCACGCGCGCTCTCTCACCCAATTGAAATGTATACTAAGCAGTCCTTTCATTATAGAAATAAATGCGCACGACGGCGGCAACAACAACGAAAAAAACCAGTGCACGATCGCGTTAGCTTGGCGTTACACCGCCTATGCCTGGGGCCGGAAGTTGCGGCTGCGGGGCCTCCTCGAGAGGGAGCGAGGCGAGTGCTTGGATGTGGAAGCGCCTGGAGAGATAAAAGCATTGGCCGCCTGTGACTCGCACTGCTTGGTTTTGCTCTACACTGGCGAACTGTACAAAATACAGCCCAAATTGGAGGCGACACTGCAAGCGATTAGACTGGAAAATCCCCCCAGACCATGTACGGCAACGAAGCGGACTATTTTCGGGGCGGCCAAGGCTCCTGCAGCTCCCATTATCGAGCACATTGCCTGCGGAACGACCATCAATGTGGCTGTCAGCTCTGTGAATGCGGTCTACTCCATTCCCAGTTGCCTACATCAGTTTCCCGAACGCCAGTGGCGAGTCCAACAACTGGAATGTGGACATGAGCATGCCCTGCTTCTGAATGGCAACGGCGACGTGTACATCTGGGGAAATGGACTGTAGGTATTCCCATTAATGAATCATTCTCTGATTTTTGACAGTTTTGTTTACTTCTCCAAAGTCGCGGACAGTTGGGACAACAGACATTACGTGTGGAAGAGACGCCCCAATTAATGGAGTCGCTGGCGGGGATCAAAGTATGCTCTTGGGTTCGTATCTTATCTCAATTTGTCACACTCGAGCGTTAATTCTAGATAACTGGCATTGCCGCGGGCGGATGGCACAGTGCGGCTATATCCGCATTCGGAGATCTCTACACTTGGGGTCTCAACTGCAGCGGCCAACTGGGAATGCGGGTCATGAGACCCGGTGGCTTGCTGAAAGAGCCCACCGTGTATCCCCTACCTCAGCTGCACGATCTGCCCCACTGTTGCGGAGAGAGTGGGGACGAAGAAGGCGTTTGTGAGCCTCTCAAAGTTTTTGCCGGCTCTCGTCACACCCTGCTGCTTCGGCGGTGTGGGAGGCTATGGGCTAGTGGCTGGTGCATCCACGGTCAGTTGGGCAAGCAACTGTGTGAGCAGAACTTTTTGGACGCATTCCAAGCTCTAGATGGCTCTAGAGCTGGTGCAGACCTCAATTTCGTCAACGTCATCTGCGGCCCTTGGGCAACGCTGCTCATTTCCTGAGTGCTCTGGTCATTGAGTGCCTCTTAGGCAGAAGAATAAATTATATTTTGATATTGATTACAATGAAAGATTTGTTTTGGAAAACAAACTATTGCTTCAGCAAATGGGACACTCCGTGAAGGGTATGCAATTAGAGCGCAAGCAGCCTGATTTCTTGTGGCATCAGAAAACTTCAATTTAAAATTTGTGGCACACATATATTATTTTCTTTTAAATTTTGATTATTTTTTTTAGTTAAGTTGATTCGACTTTTAGTTATTAATTAATTTTTTGTAGCATATTTTTGGGTCGAAAATTTTACGTAATTCGCAGCATTATGCCGTTACCAGCCGGTCAGCTTGTGTCAGAGTGCGAATTTTACAATTTCATAGTGACGAGCTTTGGTCAGCTATGATGTTAAAGTAACATCTAAGTTAATGTTAAATGTCCGGTGTTAATGTTAAATGTCTATGTTAAAAATGGCCGCGGTATACTACATATACGCGTATACGTATACTACGTATACGTAGTATACCTCAGGGAAAGAAGTATATGTGCATTGATATTACTTACAAAAAAACTATTAAAAACAAAGAGAATGATTTAAACTTTTTTTTATATATATAGTAAAGGTACATATTAACAAAAAAATAACAATATTATTTTCATAAACTTTAAGAATAACTAAATATTAAATGAATAACTTTCCATTCATATGAAATAAGTATATGTGCATTCTAAATGAAAATTAAAAATACTAATGAAATTATTTTTTTTAAATTTTTATTTTTGCTTATTAATAGTTTATATGCTTTCCCTTTTTAGTGAAAATTTGATTTATCCGGGTGGGCATTGAGGTTGCCAAGTTTTTAGAATTGTAGGGTTAATTTGATCCCATTCCTGTAGCAATGCTTTTTTGAGGTCATTTACCGTATCAAACTGGCGTCCATTCTTATAAATTTTGTTGGATAATATTCTCCAAAGATCCTCTATTGGGTTAAGGTCCGGACTGATCGCTGGCCATTGCAATAAGGGAATCTTCCTAGCTTGCAAAAAGTTTTTTGTTTTCCGTGCCGAGTGGATGGGCGCGTTGTCCTGCTGGAAGATCCACTCATCCCCGTAAAGGTTTCCAGCAAATTCAATGAGTATTGTTTCCAAAAACTCTACATACATTTCTGCATTTGTTCTGGTGGGTATAAAACAAAGTGGGGACTTCCCAGCATACCCAAATCCACCCCAAACCATTAATGATCCTCCACCGTGGTTTCGATTATGGCAGTGCTGCCGTGGTTGCCTTTTGTCGCGCCAATACTTTTGGCAGGAGTCAGGACCGTCCAAGTTAAATTTTTTTTCATCCGAAAATATAACTTTAGTGAACTCCTCTGACCAAAATTTGTACTTCTCAGCAAATTCTAGTCGAGCGGTTATGTGGCGCTTCAATAACCTCGGTACAGCGTCGCGGGAAGCATATGTAACCATTTCGGTTTCGTTTAAAATTTGATTTATACGTCTTTTGGATATGTCAAGCTTCAGTTGACCTTTGATCTCCATGCAAGACTTGTTGTTTTGAACGGCTAGACGACGAATTTGCCTCTTGCACCGCGTATCGATTTCAGTGGGTCTGCCGCTTCGCTTTATTTTTCCATACATTTCCGGATTTTTGAGAAAGTTTGCTATTGTGTTTCTATGCCGATTTAGTCTAGCGGCAATATAAGAAGTATTCTTGCCAGATTCGGCCAGGCCTTTGATCAGACCGCGATCTCCCTCCGACAAATGTGTTCCACGTGGCATTCTGCCGTAAAATCAAAATTATAACAAACATTTATGTCTCCAAACGTATAAAAACAAGTTTACTTACATTCTGCTGATTAAATAACTTTTTTGGACCACACTTCTTAGCTTACCCGCACGCGATAGCACAATAATCTAAGCTTGCACATATACTTATTGCCTTTGAAAACCACGAGTTGTTACACATATTATTTAAAACGGTACAAAGAATGAAGCGCAAAGAGGAACATTGGAGTGGGAGATCTTTATAATAGATAAGAGTACAAACTTGCATACCTACAAAAAATATACCGTTACGTTTATAGAAAATATAAGCAAATTAAAAAGTGCACATATACTTCTTTCCCTGAGGTACACCCCATGAAAAGTCTGATAAGAATTTAAACTATTTATACCCGTACTCATAAAGTCTTAAGGGGTATATTAGATTTGTGGTAAATGTGGATGTGTGTAACGCAGAGACGAAAACATTTCCGACCCATATATAGTATATATATATTCTTGTCCAGCATCAATAGCCGAGTCGATATAGCGATGTCTGTCTGTTCGTCCGTCTCATGTATGTCGCGCTCGCACACACTCTGCCATGAGCAGTGCACGACCTTTGCGGAGATGATGTGGAATCTACATTGTTTATGTAGAATATAGATAATGTAGATATATGTAGATAACAGATATAACTTAAAAATTTAATAATATGCTCAAAAATGTACATACAGTTGTGTTCAATGAAATAGTAGGTGCCGCACCTCATCACTTTCAAAACCCTTTTTGAGATATTTCTAGTCTTTCAAATTGAACAATTGATACCTTTACGGAAAGCCTGGAATGTAAGCATTAGAAACTTGAAGAAACCCCATTACATTTGCATTCTATCTTCTTGTTATTTATGACTTTAGACAACTACCCATGATATCTGCTGTTCAATGAAATAGTAGTGCTGGGTTAAATTTATTTTTAAAAATGAAAAAACAAAGCAAATTAATTTAAATAAGTCACCATCCGTAAGCTCAATTTGGTTATTGAATAATTTGATGAAAGAAAGTTTTGGACATGGCGGTACTTTTGATTTTGAGGCGTCGAAGAAATCATTGCTCGGTCCAGAAGAGGAGACCTAAGAGTTAGACTAAAAACTTAAGGCAGGAGGTATAATGGGATTGAAAACTAAGTTGTAGGCACTCTCACTATTGTATTTAACCCAATTAACTAAAAGAAGTAGACTGGAAATCGATTTTGTATGCGAAAAAATGATTTTTTAGAGGATGGCGATGGTCGAAGGCAAGACCAGGCCTTCAATATCCTCAAAAATTATGAACAAAATTTTAAATCGCTCTGTCAGTGATGTGACGGTTCTTAGACGGTTGATTACACATTATTTGAATGCAAGAAGTCCCAGAAAGCACCGCGTTTGGGTCTAAGAGTACATGGGTGCACGACTTCAGTTTGGAAAAACGCATGTGGAATGGCCTGTGTCACAGTGACAAAAATACTTTTGACTAAAGATAGTAAAGTTGTATTATATGGTAAGATAAACTCAAAAGATTATGTTTGGCATTCACAGAAATCCGATTACCACCTAAAATCATGAAAAAATTAGCATTGGGCATGCTAGGCTGAGCCTTATGGGGCCCAGCTCATATGAGCTAGTACTTTCTGGCCTGGCGTTTGAGTATAGTATGGTTTTGAGCAAAACTGAGGATGTAGGCATACTTTAGAATACATTACATTCATATTACAGTTGAAAAATTCCTGCTAAAAGGATATTTTAACCGGATAATGACTTAAAACACCCATAAAAGCTCGCTAGGAATTGATTTTTATCGGAAAAGATCGACGTTTTTCCATGGCCAACTGTCCAACTGGATATTAATCTCATCGAAATCTTATGGGGGAATACCAAATACATTATTGCAACTGCAAATCCGTGAACCAAAGCCAAGTTTTAGCAAGTGGTTCATGGATTATTGGCTCAAATCCTATTGAAGCGTTGGCAAGAGATTAATGACCCATATCCGGCCGGTGCAAGTTCGAAATGAAAACCAAATTGATTAAAAACTAAATATTAAAGCTCAAGAAACATGAAGATCATGAAATATATGTTTTTATTTGAGATTCGTTGTTTTTTTCAATGTTCTAAAAAAACACTACTATTTCATTGAACAGCAAATTTCATGGGTATTCGGCTTATGTCATGTTAAACAAGAAAATGGAATTCAAATGAATTGACATTTCTTCGGTTTTCTAATGGTAACAGTCCAGTCTATTTAAAAAGGTATCATTTGTTCAATTTGGATAGCTGGAAGTGTCTCAAAAAGAGTTTTGAAAGTGATGAGGTGCGGCACTACTATTTCATTGAACACAACTGTATATACTGACTGAGTACGGGTAAAAAAGTAGAGTCGCGTCCAAAGAAGCCACTCACACGTTCTTTCTCGTTTTACCATTTTTTTTATTATAATTATTGTAATTATAATAATTATTATTTTATATTAAATTATATTATTACGGAAAATTTAAAACTGATCCAAAAATAATTGAATGAGAACCGAAACTAGGAAAAGGATACCAAACCCAAATGACGTAGAACGATCAGCCTTGCCCCTAAAATCATTAAAAATTGGTATAAGATATTCACAATATGGCTTAAATACTTACTTGGCTACGGGAACATTTTCCTTGAATTCGGATATTATATTGCCTTTTGGCTTGTAGCGCGCCACAACGTAATGGGTTTCGTCCCTGTGAAGGTTGGTTCGATTGGGCGTATTTCTAAATATCAATGATCGATTCCACTCACTTTGAAAAGAGGCCGATGCCCAGTTTGGTAGAAGCCTTCCAGATGAGGGCCGTGAAGTGTTCAGTTTCCGAATTTAACCGTGGTGCAGAATAATCGTGCATGACCCTTTCGTTATACCAGTTAGTTATGCAGTCTACCGGCTTGAGGCGGGTTATGCACAAGTTTTCTGTATACCCATCAAGTGACGATGACTCGATTACACCCTTTATGGACAGAGTCTTTGCATATTCTTCGCACGCGGTGCTGAGATCCTGGTCCAGTGACAAGGCCGGGCAACCGTGAAATCCTCTGAACTCATTGTGCATTTTAAGGGCCTCCTGAGCAAAGTCCCCATGGATCTGGGCGAACTAAAATCAAAGTTCAGTGGTGCTGCTTGCTTGTATTATTTATTTAGTTTCACTCACCCCACCAAAAGTTAACAAGATCAGAATAATTTTGACCTGCATTGTATGAGAATTTTTTTTAGAACTGAATAAGTTATACTTTTTCCCAATCGATTGGCAGTATATGCCAGGCTTGGAACGATAGAAGTCTCAGTATTTTTATAAAATGCATTTGACAATACTGTTTTTTAAACTTTAACTCAAACATAACGTTTGTTTCCATTAGGAGTAGACGAAACTCTTTTTCGAGCAGTTTTTTTGAAGGTTTCTTTGCTTCAAGGCTTAATGCAAGGATCGGCCGCACAGATGACATTCACAGCCGCGACGAGGACATAGAATAATTTCTATGAGTGGCAGATATTAAATTTCTTGAATTTGGCGGCAAAGGCCCCGCACAAGGCACGAGGTAGCAGAACCTTCGCAGAACCTGCAAGGTCCGGAATTTAAATTAAAGGACTTTTGCTGAAAGGTTCGAGTGCTCCTTCCATTTTAAATCATATCTATTATTGTACGTAAATTTTCACAGATAAACTGAATCAATTTGGACAAAATTGGACCTGCAAATCGTTTAAATGGGGTGAGCCTTAAAGTCAATTAAACCATCCAAAACAATTCGTTTGATTCTTCTGTTCAGTCACAGCATATTCATGTTACTGTTTTGGCGGTTAATCATATACTATTTAAATCCGAATGGCTACATACACTCTACCATTCAGGAGTCGCTCGGCGAAGAATATGGGATGTGCCAGGGCAACTTTCAAGATCTGCGGTCCTTTGGAAAGCTGGAAGCGCTTCTCATTGTATTTATGATCGTGTTTGCGGAGACTTAAGCGCCTAGTTCTATTAGGACTCCACCAGAAACCATACGTATGTACTACTATGCCTGTCCCCTCCCTGCCCGCATCAAGAGTCAGCAGTCAGCTGCGGCATCGTCTCCAGGGCGGCACACAAATTTTTTCGTCTTGGGGTAGGACAACTACAGCCGTTGATGTGCCATTGTGCCGTTGCCGTCGACGTCGCAGTAAATTTAATCAGTAAATTTTATTTTTAAAAATGTTATTAAACAATATTTGCCATAGCAAAAGTCAGACGAACATAGTGCAATAAACTTTTCAGCACTTGTGACTCGTCGTCAGACTCGATGAGTGGCCGGCCTGACTGACTGATTGACTGACTGACTGATTGACTGTCGTCGAGTTGGGCTGATGTTGCCTGGGCTTTTCTTGTGTTGAGGTTTTTCTTTGTTTTAGCTTGTAACTTGGTGGGCTATTTCCTGAGAACTCGTGATAATTTCGATTTCGTTGAAGTGTAATCTGCGAGAAGGTTTCTGCGTGCGGCATGCGTGTTCAAGATGGCATACGGTTCTACATATACGTGATTTAACTTAGAATCGTTCTAGTATTTCCAGAAATCGTAAGGTTCTAGGGACTGTTCTGTAAATGAGCTTCTATGAAACATTTCCTTGACTTTTTCGCCAATTTCAAAGTCTTCTCCGTACCCCATCTATAGAACGTATTGTAGCGCCTTCAATGGCCGCCTCTGTCCAACCGTCTATAAATTCAGATATATGTAAGTATGTGCTCTATAAGTATACGAGTGTACGAGTGTGTATGCATGTACATCTGTGTGGTCTGGTCTGTAGGCGAGTTGAGTTCAACGCTTTCATGTTATTTGCCAAATGAAAAAGTAGAAAACAAATGTTTATCTTATAATGCACTCTGTGTGGCAGTTCTGTTCTGGAGATGGACTGAACGGACAGACGGACGGACGGAATGCGGTGCGGTGCGGTGCGGTGCGTAAATAGGCTTTGCTTTTGGGCTTTACTTTTTTTCATTTTATGAGCGGTTTTTTGTTGGCAAACTTTGTTATCGACAAAAAATAAAAATAATAAAAAAAAGAACTCTGGCTGGAATATTCTGCCGGAGGCCTAGAAGAGGGTGTTGTGCGGTGCGGTGCGGCGCGGTGAAGGTGGAAAGACGGCGAACCAGCGGGTGCTTGTCACTTTTAGGTCGCAAAACTATTTGCAGCTAGAAATTGCCACCGCAGAATGACTAAGAGAGTGCATGAGGCAGGGGCAGAGAATCAGAGCGGGAGAGATGGAGCGATGGAGAGTTCAAGCGCCTGACTCAAGGCAATCACTGTCTGCAGCTTATCAGGCAGTAGGCAGTAGGGGGCAGGCAGCAGGCAGCAGCAGGGGCGGCAGCGACAGCGACAGCGGCAACCACTTGAGGGCCTGTCGACGACCATCCCAAGTACGAAAAGTGCTAATTGTAGACCCCACCACAGGCCTGCCTGCCCTTCGTCCCCCTTCCGCCAACCAACATCATGTTGGGCTTTTCGTTTCTCGAAAACTGTAATTCATGCGTGCCAGGAGACGCCAAAGTTTCAACAGAAATCAGTCAATCATAACCGAAAACATGAAGGGCAGCTAGCTGAAGGGGGCATATTCAGACTGGAGTAAGCCACCTACTGGCTGCAAAAACATGGCTTAAGCGCCAAAGGCCACTGAGGATACTCTTCTCTAATGTCCGAGTGCGTGCTGAAGCGAGCCGCAAGCAAAGCTGTGCACTGGCCACTAGCTGTGGCACCTGCACCCATATATTTCCCGCCCTCTGCTGTTTGTTGTGTTGTGTGCAAAGGTCTCATCACTTGGCCCGCTCCCGCTCCCTGACCTACCTTGTCACTTGTCTGAGCAGCTGTCTGAGCGTGTATCTGTGTGGGTGGGTGAGTGGGTGTTTCACTCTCACTCTCCCTCTCTCTCTTTATCTGTGTGTGTGCACTGCGCCTATTTACTTTTTGGCGTACATTGAACCGCAAAAACCGCCCCCCCAACTAATCATCACTTTGTTTTTGCGTTAATGACATGCCTTGTCCCTCTCCCTCTACCTCTCCCTCCCACCATCTCTCATAGCACACACTCTCTTTTTCGCATCCACATCCCTCTGGGGGAGGCACACACACTTAAGTGAATACACAAAAACGAGGAGCAGAACGTGTTTCCAAAACGTTTTGGCATCCCAAATGTAAATGGAAGTCGTCACTGCCGCCGTTGTCGCCGTCGCTTCTGTCCCACCACCACTCAAAGTGCCATAAAAATTATGCATGAATGTATTTGCTTCATTTCTACACTTGCTTGCCGCCTGCAACACCGCCTGCCCAAATATAAAAAAAAGTAGCCCTGCCCCCCGCACCACAGCCAAAAAAAAGAAACAAAAAAAAAGAGAAGAAAAAAAAAAAAACGGTAGAACGAATGAAAGGGAACGAATGCAGCGTCGCATTTTTACGGCTCCATTCATGTGACGACGGAAGTGTCAAGTGGCTGTTGGCAACTCCTCGTCGACAGGCGACTACTCTCCTCATCCTGCACGTCCTTTTCGTCAACGTTGCCGGCGCTGCTGCTGCCTGCTGCTCTGCTGCCTGTGCTGCTGCCTTCGTCGTTTTCTCTTCTCGCTGCATCGAAAATGCCGTTATTGTTGCCAGTTGTCTACATGCTCTATGCTCTCTATGCTCCATGTACATCACATCACATCACCGTTCCCGACCCCTACCAGGCCACGTCTACGTGCGCCTCCAAGTTACATTTTCCCACCCTCTCACCCCACTGTGATGGCGTCTGCCGTTGAGTGGGCAAACTTTTTAACGTACATATGTATGTATGAACATATGTACATTTATGCTACATACATACATAGTCTGTATGGATGTATTACATTTTTTTTCTTCACATTTTCCCCATTTTTGTGTGTGTGTGTGTGTGTGTGTACTTTGCTTCATTTTTCTATGCCCTTCATTTAGGTGGCTTTGTTCTTTTCGGAGTACAGTTGTGCGCGCAGGGGTAAGTAGCCTCTGTCAAGTAGATGACTAAGTAGACGGAGATTTTTGATACGAACCAATATTTGATGCAAGTGCAAGACATACATAAATATGTAAGAAGCGTAGAGAACTCTACTACTTAGGCCACTTTTATTCGGATATTATGCTCGCTCGATGAGAAGAATTCAATTTCTTGTGCCCCCTAGGAGGAGCCTGTTCAAAGGCTGATAATAAATATCCATAAAAAGTTTTATATACAATAAAAGTTTCCATTTAAAGTCGCCCCTGCATTAAAAGTGAGTTACCAAACAGTCACAGCCATTAAGGAAAGTTACGGTTCCATTTCCCTGGCTCCTCTGAGCTGTATCCTCGTTTTGGCACTCACTCCAGGCAGTGCGAATGCCGTGACAGCTGTCTAATTTGTTACTCAAATTTTGCGTTGCCAGCACAAAAGCACAGCCTAATTACAGTTACTCACTTAGCTAACCAGCAATGATAGACCCGATTACATGCTTACAATGCTGTCCGGTGTCCGCTGTCCGCTGTCCGCAGCACAAGTTAAAATCCATGGCCACGGCCACGACCAGCAGACCGACCACCTCCTGCATCCCTCTTTATGGGAGAGCTTTCGCTTTCGTTTTCGTTCTTGTTGTCGCTTTCTAGCCTAGCGCATCCTATCCACTGGCTGGACATTTGCATTGCGTCTGCCTGTCTAATGAAATTCCGTTGCCAGCTCCGCTGGCTGCACGACCTTCGCCTGGCACCGTTCGGTTACCATCCCAGCCCATCCAGTGCCGTCCCGTCCCGACCAGTTGCAGTTTTTGGTCAAACAAAACGCCCAAAACGGCGCCATTCATAGCCAAACCGCCACACAGCCATAGCCACGACCATGACCAGGGCCGTTTCCAATGCTGCGCTGCGCTGCGCTGTGCTGTGCGGCCTTTGCCTGGCTGGTTCTCTGGGTCTGGGTCTCTGGCTGGTTGTCGGTTGTTATTTTTGGCGCAGCATCAACATGGAAACGTGCTGCCAGCCAGTGCCAGACTGCATTTGCCGCGTGCCACATGCTGCCTGGTGCCAGCTGCCGCTGCCTGCTGCCTGCTGCCTGTTGGCTGTATGTATGTACATATCTGTGGCAATGGGGCGACGTGGGCATTGGAGTTGGACTCGGATTTTGTGTGTGTTGTGTGGGGCACTGCATCCTCGGTGCCAGTGCCAGTGGCATTGACATTGGCGGGCGAAAGTGTGGCACCAGGCCCAGCCCTAGACCCATGCCCAGGCAGGCACACTTCTGTTCTGCCTGTTGCTCTTGTATTTTTGGCTTGCTGCATGCCGCCACACAGCAACGGCACACGCCGCGTATACGTTATGTGATTGCTCTATTTTTATGTTCGCTCACCATGAGTCACGTGGCATGTGGCATGTGGGTATATTATGGGATTAGTCAGTTCTTGATACGAAGTTTGAGCGAACGTTGAGTCAGAAAACTTTGGGAAAAAGTACTTCAAGTCATCCTCCATGAACTGGATATGGATATATCCTTAGAATTTGTGCCTGCCTCGCCTGGCCAGGCATTGGGCACGAGTACGCGTACGCGTACGAGTACGAGTATCACTTTCAAACTTTTCAACTTGACAACTCAACTCGGCTGCAACCAAGCGGTCTTCAAGTTGTCGATAAGCCTTCAGCATCAGCCTCAGACTCAGACTCAGCTCCATTTTCATTTTCATCTTCATTTTCATCTTTATTTTCATCTTTATTTTCATCTTTATGCTCTCCCCCATGTGAGAATCTATTTCCATTTTTAATCTCACTCTTCTTACGATAATATGCACAATTTTTTATCCGTTGTCTGCCCCGAAAAAAAACCGTTGGACCACATGGCTGTCTGCTGTCTGCTGCCAGCTCCTCTCCCCTATCTCCTCTCCTGTCTGGCTATCAGTGTCTGTCCTTCGGTTGCCTGGCCCTGGCCCTGGCCCAAAGTGCTCGCACATTCGATTTACATGGTTCAATACTTGGGGATTCTATGGTGCCGACTCCGACTCCGTCTCCAACTTCGACTATCATTCTGGTGTATGAGTATTTTCCTTCTGCTCCGTCATGTATTTTTTTTTTTGCTTTCTGCTTCTTGTTTTTTTTTTTGCTCGTTTGCATATTAAAATTTCATATGAATTTTTGCTTTATTAATATCTTGCAGTTATTTTTGTTGGTTGCGTTGCGCTGCGCTGCTCTGGCTGGCTGGCTGGATGGCTGGCTGGTGTCCCAGGGTTAGTTGGGTTCTTGCTCCATTTGCCCCATCAAACTGCACATTGAAATTAAATTTCATTTGTGTCTTGGAGGGGCAGTGGAGGTTTTTGTGGTTCTCGTTCTCTGCATCTCTGCATCGCATCAGCATCTGCATTTCGATGGGGGTTTAGCCAGCGCGATTTATTGAATTATTTAGCCAGCAGCAGCTGGTAAATTCGATTTGCACGCTGGCAGCCATATCAGATACATTTACCAGCGCATATCTAGCTGTATCCGTATCCAGCTATACATATGTACATACATATGTATGTGTGTTGGGATGGCTGTATTCCCATCATCGTATGGAGTTCAACTAATTTGTTTTTACTCCATTGCATCGATAGCGACGATAGCGACGACGACGACGTCATTGAAAATTAGACAAATTGATGGAGTCAAAAAGGCAACAAAAAATATACACAAATAAGGCAAAAAAAAAAAAACACAGAGAATATATGTATATATATACAAATATTACGTATGTATGGAGCGAAGAAGTTGTGGAGCCCGAGCAACCAATACAGCTGCACAATCAATTTGCACACCAACACAGCGACAGCAACAGCAACAGCGACAGCTCGAGCGGTGGGCATGTCATTTAAGTAGCAAACATCGCGCGCGCCCCCAAATGTCCACATGGTAGGGGTACTCTCGCACTCGCTTCCACTTGTATTTTCATAATTCGATTTAAGCATGGAAGATATGTGCTGTGCTGATTGGGAAATATGATGACTTGAAATTTTGTTCGTTTTTAGTTTTTAATCAAATGAGAATTTTTGTAATGCACTTATCACAGCTCACAGATATATATAATCCTTTAAGCGTTTTAAGATTAGCAGATTAGCAAATGAATTTTTTGCTTGAATTGGATTGCCCATTTTTATGGGTAAAGTATAGCAAAGATTTTCACTTTCTTAACAGTCAGTCTTGCCACTTGCTTATGCTGTATGCAAGAGCTACTCTCTGCTCCCTGCTCTCTGCTTCGGCTAGCTGGCAAATTAAGTAATTATTTATCAGCGTTTTACAAGCAAACTTTACCAAAATCCACGCATGAGTACCCTTCCTCACTGCCAAGAGACATTCTATCTCTCTTTTGGCTGTTTTGTGCAGTTTTTTTGTTTTTTTTTTTGTTTTTTTTTTTGTTTTGTTCGCCTTCTGCTTCTGCGGGTGCTTCTTCTTTTTGTGTGCGCCTCGACGCGTCACCGATTCGCTGTGCGTGCCCTGTGTACCATGTGTGTGTGTGTGTGTGTGTGTGAAGTTTATTCAACCAAAGGTTCGGTTCATTGAACTTGGCCGAATGGGCGAATATTCGGTTGTCGTAGGTTAGGCAGGGCAGCCAGGCGCCCATTGTGCATTCACGAAATGAAGTTGCGGCGAGTTAAGCACACTCACTCCATGCACTCACTTTTTCTTTACTTCTCTCTCTCTCTCTCTTTCTACATCTCCCTCGCACTCTCTTTCTCTCTCTCTCTCTATCGCATGTATGTACATATGTGGATTGCATTTATGAGAACGCACAAAAGAAGAACTGAATAGCCTGCGCTGACTAACTGACTGACTGACGAAAACTGTGACGAAAAGTGCAATGGCAAATGCATTCACACTTATTCCCGCACACACACACACACACACACACACACACACACATATCAAAAGCGCATAAAAAGCAATATGAGCACTTTATGGCACTGAGGAAACGACGTTTGGGCAGCGCAGCCTTTCCATGTGTCGTTTGTTTAGGAAGTGCCTAGCAGCAGCAGCCCCCCCCCAGCACTCCCGCTGGGGAAGACAGACCCGCGTTGGGTTAATAATAAACATTTGTCATGTGGCTAATAAAGCAACGGTATACTTGTGAAGGGAGCTCCAATTCAGGGAGTGGATTTAAAAAAAATACTTTATCAAAATTTGGTCCTAGATGAGCCCCCATTCCTACCCCACTTACTGCTTCCCAAAAACCTTAACTTACTGGCAATTGTAGGTACATTTTATGATGGCCACTTTTTATATTCAATCTAAGAAATATCATTTCATTTTTTATGGCTCTTTTTGCTGCCTGGCCACAGTTTTTGTCTGCCCATTTGTGCGCCCAAAACTCCATCCTTTATGCTAAGTTCCGTGCCCACTTTGGCCAGTTCTTGTTGCCAAATAAGCGCTTTGTCTATTCTATGAAATTTTACGCCTTGATGGCTTTTGCCCGGCTCTGCTTTGATTCCGTTTGCCTTTCAATTGTCACCAACGAAGATCCGCCAGTCAACGTCAACTTACCACAAAATCTGCCAGAGGAGAGGAGAGGAGTTTGTCGGGAGTAGCAAACTCCACTGTCTGACTGTCTGTTGAGCTCGGTTTCGGTGGCGTCTTGAGGCTGAGTCGTAGTCGGAGGCATAGTTAGAGTCAGAGACAGAGGCCGCCCAAAGCTTTCATAGACGAAATATGAGGCGCAACCGAAATGGCAAACGAAGCCGGGTGGAACTACTCGTACTAGCAGACCCAATCTTCTGCCATACCCAGCTGCTTCTGCTTCTGATTCCAGCTCCTCGCTGGCCCCCTGGCCCCTGCCACCTTTTCCTCATTTTGCATATGGGTAATTTGAGAACATTTGCGCTTTAACTGCATGTAAAAAACAAAAAGAACAACAAACACAACAACAAATAAGAGAAAAAGAGTCGACGAAGAAAAATATGTGCACATGTGTCGCCTGCTTCGGTTCGGTTGGGTCTGGTCGGGTTTGGGTCTGGCTCTGGCTCTGGCCTGGCCTGGATATCTCTGTGCATATCTCTCTGTGGCCGTGTCCATGGTGTAGTACTTTCAAAGGCCTAAACCGATGTTTTCTTGTTGTTGCTGACTTTGAGGGCTTCATCTTCTGCTTTCGGCTGGTTAGTTGGCTTGGCCTGGGCCTGGGCCTCGTCGGAGCGACGAAAACTGACAGCGACGAGCCGGTCTCTGGAGTGGTGTGCTGTGTGGAGTGGCTTAGGCTTAGGTATTTGGTCTAGGCGCTGCCACCAACTGGCCAAGGGTAGGAGATTCCAGCAACAACAACAACAACAACAACAGCAACAAGAACAACCTCAACTGGCGGCACATTTCAAGTTGACTTTATTTTCAGTGTCTGCCACGGTGCTGGCTGGTGGCCTGTCTTTTGGTCTTTCGGTCTTTCGGCCTCTCGGTTTGCATTTTTACTTTGCACTCTGTTTATTTTGCATTTCTTTTTTTTTTAACTTTTTTGTTGTTGCCTGCCTGGCTCCGAAACTTGATGAATTGCGACTTAATTCCTTTGACATTGTTTTCTCAATTCCAGAGGAACGGATTGAGCCTTCGATACCTTGCAGTCGGAGATTTGGCAAGGGCTTAGAGGCTATCGATGTATGTACATAGGGTATGGTACATACGTGATGCACAGGAATTATAGAATCAATCGGCCAAATCGGCTATGAAGCTCGTGGAATGTTATTGCAGTAATTGTTGCTGTTTTCCCTCTGCTTTTTAACACCCAGAACTCAATGAGAATTTATTAGCTAAAACTTAAATTACTTTTATCCTTCGAACTTACTTTTAGGCCTGTGTGCTCTCTATTAATCCTTGACAATGAAGATAAATCATCTTTATTCCATATTCAAATTGTTCTTTAATCCTGCGCTACCCCACTGATACCCTGGGGGCTTCTGACCAGACCCCCGTCTGACTCTGACCATTCCCCATCGACAGCTTACAGCTACACCTGCAAAAGAGTGTGTGAACATGTGTTGCATGCACCGTGCTTGCCGGCATTTTGGGCATTTGATACTCGTATCTCAATGAAATTGTTTTTCCACTAGCACCACAGCACTTTTACTCTCACTCTCTCTCTCTCTCTCCATCTCTGGCTCTGCCTGGGCGCCCTTTGCCGCTAACTCGCACTGAAACAGACATTTATTTACACATTGGCTAAGCCCGTGACTTTTTTGCCACCCCCTCTCGGGACTCGCGAACTCGCCTGGATTCCCCCAATTCAGCTTTGTCTCCTCCTCTCCTGCACTCCTGCACTCCTCACCTCTCACTATCCAACGGCCTGGCCAAAGTTCAATGCACTTTTTGCGCAGAATTTGTTGCCTAACCAGCCGGAGAACAAACGCACGGACCTACGGACAATGTGTGTTGCTTCTGCTGCTGCTGCTGCTGCCATTGTTGTACGCTGCAGTTGGGTATTATGATTCTGACCAGCAGTTTGTACAGCTCAAAGACGAAAACATACCAACAAAAGCTGCCAAAAGATTGATAGGTCGAAAATGAAGTATAGCTCTTGTTTATAAATTAAAATAAGCCCGTATGAATTTTTAATTCGAGTGTTTTTGGTTAGCCATAAATATTTTGTAAGGGCATACAAACTTCGGCATATCTGTAGCTATCCTTTCATCTTTTTTTTGTTGCTGCCGCTGCCGCCTGCTCTCTCTGTCTCTCTCTCTCGCACTGGCTTTTTTAGTCCGTTTGAGTGTGTGTGCGAGTGTTTTTTTCGTGTTTGGCGTTAACATTGGCAGCAGGTGTTTGACATTGCGTCAAAGGTATCGTTGTTGTTGCTGCTGTTATGCTGCTGCTGCTTCTGCCGCTGCTGCTTCTGCCTCTGCCTCTGCCACTGCCACTGCCTGTGCCATGGACTGGTTGCCTTTGCCTGCCTCAATGCCTGGCCTGACAGCCTGCCACAGGAAGCCATACAGTTTGAGTGTGTATGAGTGTGCGTTGGCCAAGTTGTTTTCATTGTTAACAAGCTCTCTGTTGTTGTAGGTCGCAAAATGTGAGTCAAACAGGAGGCGAAGCAGGAGAAACAGAGCCAGCAATGGGGGGTGAACGAGAGAGAACGATTTCAGCTTATGCGAAATTAACTTTCGGCGTGTAAATGGGTTCCACAATTAGAGCTGGGAAATTGTGTTGTTGCCTTATTTTTGTTGTTTTTGCTTTCGTCGAGATATGCCAGAGGGCTAATTTGGCTATAAGTATGGGGGGGGATGTATGCGTACACGTGAGCCATGGTTGGTCATTAGCCTATCTCTCTCTCTCTCTCTCTCTGCCAGTCTTTACTATTACAACAATTTTTAACTAAAAATAAAAGTACCTGCAGGATAACAATCCTGCTGAACTAAAGAAATTGTCTTTGGCCAAAGCGAATACTTTCGCATGGCAAATAAATTATGGAAGAGCAGTAGATTTAATTTAATAACAGCTGTAAAGATTGTGCAATTTTGTTGATTTATCAGGCAGAATAATTCCATTCAAAGCTTTTTCTGGACACATCTCTCTCATCGCATTCATAAGATATAATATTCAGATTTTCTGGTAGCATGATTGACCAACGGCTATTTCATAACCAATCAAACAACGCAAATTATAGTCAATACTAGTGCCTAGTTTTCCTACCCCCATATCATTTGCCATAGCCAATTGGTCGAGTCTATTCAAATGTGCACAAATTGCACGGTCGAATAAATTTTCGCTGCTATTCAGAAACCGGACTGGGCAACGGCAATTGGCCCGAATAGAGAGAATCCTGCAGAAACTAAATCAAATAGAACTTGAAAAGTGGTTCGAGCGAAATGTACTCGATGCGGTGCTCGATATGTCTATGAATATACTATATGCTAAAATAAATATCTGTTCAACTTCTGAATATCCTCCACTTAAACCGCCAGCCCTCCTCTTGTCTGTCCATTGATTGCTAATTTGATGCCCATTTGCTGTGGGTTTTTTTTCCCATTTTTCTCCCATTTTTACCCCATTTTGTTGTTGTTGTTGTTGTTGTGCCTCTGTTTGCCATTGGCCAACAGCTGCAATTGAAGGCAAATATTGCGTATACGCCCCCCCGCTTGTCTGCCAGCACTTACGCATGATTTTCCGTTTGGCCATTTCTTTTTTTTTTTTTTCTAAGCAGCAGAAGGACTGGAGTGGGGGGCAGGTTGGTGTAAGGGAAGCGGCAGGAGGCAGCAGAAACGTCTGCATGCATAATGCATGTGAAAACGCATAAAAGGATATTGATCTGCCCCCGGCCAACAAAGCGACCGCTATGCATCAGCCAGAGCTGATGGAATGGGCAGGACAGGCAGAGGCACGGGCAGGCATGCCAGGATGGAAGCAGCCGCAAAAGTTTTTTTTTTCTTTTTTTTTACAGGGAGAGAGAAGGAGTTGTCCAAGACAGCGAGAGTGTGCTGTAGGCCTCGAAAATTGCGTTCGCATTTCTGTATAATTTTCCCCATTTACGAGTACATATGTACAAGTTTTTATATGCGATACTCATGGAGCCGACGGGTATGCTGTTTACATACAAATAAGCAAAAGAAGTATTTTCGATCACATTAAATATTTACATACCAAATAACTATATTATTTTTAATTTATAAACAGCAGAAACATTTGTAAATTGTTTTCTTTATGCCTTTGGCAAGCTTTGGAAATTCACGTTAAATTGGATAGTGATCAGAAAATGAATTGTCCCAAGTAACAGGTGATTCTTGTGTCGTAATGCCGCCAATAAGGTACTTTGCTTGTTGTACATACACACATGACTTGCGCTGCATATACTTTTAGCCATTATATGCACAATTCTGTGGCGCAACTTACGCACTTTTCGTTGTGCGTTTTGTTTTTGTGCTCGCATGCGTCACACGTCCTGCGTGTGCCATGGCCCCCCACAGCCCCAGCTCCAGCTCCAGTTTAGAGCTCCTGCAGCTCCTTCTGCTTTAGCTGTGGAGTGCGTGAGGGTGAGGCGGCGCCAAGTTTCTGCTGCTTATGCAATATTTATAATTATAATCATATTTTCCATTTCCATTTCCATTCCCCATACAATGCATACAACTCTTGCGACTTGTTCTGCGCACTGCTGCACAGTGCTCGGCCTTAAATTGCATTTAAAAGATTCTGATACCCCAAGTACCTTCATCTCCCCCCAATCCCTCTCCAGTTATTCAGTTCCGCAGTTCTCCAGTTCTCTATTGCTCCCCCCCTTCACCAGTTGTGATCCCCTGTCCCGGCTTGGGGCACTTCCTGTCGGCCAAAAAGTAAAATTCATTTCCCAAGCCCCAGCACAAAGTCATGTCACTCAGGGCCCAAACGAAAATTCTTCTGCCCAAAACAAACCGAAATGCAAAAAAAAGAAAAGAAAAAAATGAGAAGAGAAACAACAAAAAACTTAGGAAAAGGCAGAGAACTTTGCATTTATAATTAAGCGAAAAACAAGGGCCACCAGCAGCAACATTAAATGCCCCGGCCAGCCGAGCCCCACAGATGCCTGTGGCAGATACGATAGAACGACTCTTTCATGGAGATAACGACAAAGTCGGCGGGGGCGGGGGCTGGGGCTTGGGATAAGTTGAGTGTCTGTCAATCTTTCCATTTAATCCACTTACACAACTTAAATCATTTGAAGATATGTATTAAAAAAAAGAGGCTCCCTTAAAAGGCGGAATGTTGCAGGCGTCTGCAAGAGCAGGATGTAACTCTTAGTTTGGTTTTTATCCAGTCAGCTGTGGAACACCATTATTTAAATTGCCAGAAATTGAATGGGAACGCTAGAAATATAGTGTATTCACTTTGAGACATAGAAATTGAGAGGATATGCCTATGAAAAAGGACTGCCCAAAGGTTCGTGTGTTAAACATTGACTGATCCACAGAGAAGGCAAAGCAGAGCATATTAGGAGCAATCCAAAAAGATTCTACATTCAATTGTGCATTCAAAGCCTTTTGCCGGAGATCCTTCTGAATGAACTGAATGAATTCCCTTAAAAAATTCCTTCGAGTAGTACAAGAACCTCCTTATTCCTTTTTTTATGTTGTTTGTTTTTCCTGTTAGTTTGTGTGGTTGGAGTTTTCTGTTGGGGGAAAGGGGCTCTGCCTTTTGATATTTTAGCGTGTGACGAATTTTCAAATTATTTGTTGTGGCTCCGTTGGCTGTAAATTTCAGAACTTTTCGTGCGCTGGCCTCCACTTTTGGGCGAGGGGGCCTTGCATATTTGACAACATTTAAGCCGAGCCGAGTCCGGTGGCACGTTAAGCTAAGTGCGGCTAAGCTGAGCTGGAAAAAAGAACAATGCTGGGTGGCCCCCCCGCACCGACATCGAAACCGGCCAACGACAAATTTATGATAATTTCGAGCGAAAAAATGCCGCTGATGGAGCCGTCGTTTGTGGAGACCATAGAATGACATTAGTGCATCGTCCATTATTGCCTCGGAACATGCTCTTTTGTTGTTTCGGTCGAAACATTTTCATGGCCCATGGCAGCAAAAGCCACGCCCCTCCCCCACCTCATTATCCTCCTGCCGCAGCACAGCACAGCCCAGGCCGGTCGGACGGACGGACACGGCCAGGGCCTTTTGTCGGAAAAGTTATGACCGCCGGCAAATTGTAAATTATATTTAATTAAGGCTACATTTCGAATACTCGTACAGACCGTGAGCCCAACTTCTTTTTATTCGTTTTAAAAAAAACAAATCCAGCAAAAAAAAAAAAGGGAAACATTCAATTGCATTTTTAATTAGGTGAATGTCGAGAGACTGTCTCCTCTCCCGTACACATCGACAGCTTTATGCTGATGGGCGCCAATATCATTTGGCTTTTTGGAATATTCATATGGCACAGCTAGAAGAGAGATATGTTGGTCAGCTAGAAGCCACCCTCTCATCCTCTCATCCCTGCCAATGGCCAGCGACAGGGATAGGAACAAGTCGTCCACTGACATGCAAAGCGTTTAAAACTAGTACGTATAAACGTACCCAAGCGGAATTCAAAAATTTTATGCATGCATCTAGGTTTGTGGTTCTACGCTTTTTACGGGTACTGAAGGATTTCTGCTGATAGATGACTTCATTAGGCTGTGTGGAGTGAAAGTTTCTGCAGATAAAGGATCCTGCAGTCAATTATGGAATATGTTCTGTATTTTTGTATTAAGCGAAGTCCTTCTACGTTATTCGAAAATGCCATAAATCTTGAGTTGCCAGAAGGAACCTTTCTTCCGGTATGCTTGCAGCTCATCTGCCATCCCAAGGAGTCTGTTCGCTCATTAACCTGATTGCTTGTCAAAAGTCTTCAGCTCCCTGAACAACCATATAACTTATACTCACACACATAGAGCTATATAGTTGTACATATCTATATGTGTGTTGTTCGGTCAGCTGCTGGCTGCAGTTGGCTCTCATAAATTTTTGGCTATCGTTTGACACGACAAAAAACTTGCAACCCAACAAAGTTCTTAGCCAGGCTGGTTGCACATATTTTAGCCAACTTTTCCATTATAAATGTGTGAGTGTGTGTGCGCCACAGTTGCACCACTGCAGTGGAGTGGCCAATGTGCAGCATGCAACAGGCAGCAGGCAAGAGGCTGTTGGCCAGCTGCCATTGGCCGTTGCAGATGGAGGCAATCGACGTCGTGTGATGGGCGCTCCACAAAACAAAAACAAAACGAAAAGCCACAAACGAAAAAAGTGGTTTTTCTATATATTTTTCTAAAATCAAAATGTCCACTTTTTGCTCATCAACGCCGCTGCCTGCTGCCGCTGCTGTTGCTACTGCTGCTTGCTGCTGCTGTTACCTTGCCTTTGCTTGGTCTTTGGCCAAAGTTGTCGCCAGGTTTTTGCCGTGCTCGACTCGGCAATGTCATTAACTTGGCCAACGCCGCCTGCTTCAGCAGTAGCAGCAGCAGCAGCCCCAGCAGCCAACTCCAACTCCAGCGGTGCCATGTGCGCTGACATCGCTACATGATGCGCGATTTGAGCTTTAATGTTCATTCACTTTGTGGTTGCTTTTTCTGGTTGCTGCTGCTGCTGCTGCTGCTGCAGTTGCAACTGAAGCCTGCTTCTAATTTTGCCAAAGTACAAAAAAAAAGTGCGTGTACAATTATAAAATGCATTTCATTGCTAGCTAGATAGCTATTTGCTGGCCCATCCCCATACCCCATACCCCATACCCATCCCAGTCCAGCCCATCCCCAGATGCAATGACTTTGATTTCGTGTCGCCAAATTGTTGAGTTGCCGCCGCCTCAGACCGAGAGGAAGAGGTTCATTAAAAAAGTATTTCAGCGCTGATTTTGCCACACATTTTTTGATTGCCAACTGCCAGGCAGGCAGGCAAGCCGGCCGGCAGGCCCAGTACTCTCCTTGACTGTGGTCAGTGCCAGGCTGAATCCATCGAAACAAGTTGTTGCCGCCTGCAAAAAAATAAAAAGTTGATCAGCAGCTGGGCCGCTCCTCATCATCCTCAGCAGAAACAGCAGCAGCGGATTCGCTCCTCATCCTTCTCATCCCCCTCTTCATCATCACAGCACTGTGATTACCTTTGGGGTACCTTCCCTTCCGCTGCTGCTACTTGCACTCAAGATTTGTGGTTTAGGAAACCCTCCGTTTCGGAACACCGACGAAAATATTCCAAGGCAACTTCCAGCGAAATAACTCAAGTGATTGACACTCAGGAAATGTCAGGGAATTTGATGGGCTTTTATGATTAGCCGCTTAAGGCATTAGACAAAATCAGAATTTGCATATTTTTGCCGCTGTCCGTATGGCCAATGGATAATTAGAATTCATAGACATGTGTCGTGGCCGGACAACAACAGTCACAGTGAAATGTTGCCAGTGCTACGTTCCTACTGCCTGAATTCATTTGGCTTAAAGGTTCATTGACGCCTGCCAGAGAACAGCAGAGAACAGAACAGGAATCAAAACGAAATGCGCCAAAAATAGCTAAAATACAACTCAAAAACCAGTTACAACCAAATGATACACCAAAGCAGAACAAAATAAGAAAAAACCCCGACAGACACGAAGGCAGCAAAAACAGCGAAAGACAAAGACAAAAGAGGGACAGCAGCAGCAGGGAAATTTTAATAATTTTTGCTTTTTTATAGAACAAAAACAACAAAAACTATCTGAAGTTGTTTTTCTTTCAAAAGGGTATAAAAGGGAGAGGTGCCCTGTACTGTACAAACACGAAGGAATCTATAAGAAAATATTGAAAACTTATAAAGATTAAGATGGCGAAAAATGGACTGAATTCTGCAAATGAAATTTTTTTCAGAAAGCCTTTGTATTTTTTTTTGGACTTTTTCCATTCTTTAGTTTTATTTTGTGGTTACATTCCCCTCAGACAGGGTCCTGATCTGGGGTAAGCCACAATTTTTTTTTTGGTTGGATCAAGGCCAACAATTCTGATGATGTTCGAGTTTTTCCGACAAATATCCTAATCAGTTCTGATGGATCCCTCTTTGGGCAACCATTGAAGACAATTGAATACAAGTTTCAGAGATTCGCTCAGCCAAAGTGAGTGAGTTGTTGCTGTTCTCTAAAGTATAAATAATTCTGTTACCAAAGTGCTCATGTTCATGTGCTCTGAACGTCATCATAATTAACATTTGCATCACGTAAGATTATCTATTCCTGTTGCTGTATACATATATTCCTGTTTGTTTGTCGCAAGCTTCCGTTTCTTTGGCTATCGAACAGAAAGTTAAGTTAAGATTGTAAGTCCAATTAGACACTTTCAAATGCCATTTAACGTTCTATTTCCTTTTGATAACACTGCCATCATATAATGATTTCTCAGATGATCAGTGATGGGGAGTGGAGCCCCAGTCAGCAGTGATTCAAGAGTCTTTAGATACTGGGAGCACCTCACTCCATCTCACTGCTCGTCTGTGTGGTCTGGGCTAATTATCTACCTGCGGGATTAGCCATCGAAAGTGCCTTAGAAGCTGGCTGGCACACATTCCACTCGTTTCCATTCGTTTTCATTGATGGCATCGCGCGGCGCTCAGGCTCGTTCATTCATGCCGGCTCCCGGCAGGCCTTGGGTGCCGTGTCGAGCCATGTCTATCCTGGCCTCTCCCGGCCCGGCCCTGCCCGGCCCGGTCTGTGCATTTGGCTACTTCAGTTGATCGGGTTGCCTCTGTTTGGGCCACACCTTCCCCAACGCCACGCTAATCACGAGCAGTCGTTGAAGCGCCGCCAGCAACAGCGCAGGAGGAGCAGCAGCAGCAGCAGCAGCAGAAGCAGAAGCTGCCACAGCGCGTGGATAAATCAAAATGCAGTCGCCAGACGTGAGCAGAGCCGCCTTCTTTGCCCAAACTTCACTCTCCAGCCCGCCACAACTTCTTCACTCTCTTCAGTCGCATCCTCGCATCCACTCTTCAGTGCACTTCCAGGCCCCAGCCATCCGCTGCCTGGAGACTGTCTGCATAATCCACAGCCCAAAGAAAGTGCCGCACATGGGGACTTACAAGCTGTTTGGCTCAATGGATCGGCTTGGTCTGGCTTACTGGCTGGGCTTACTGGCTGGCTGATCCGAACCGATCCCCATCCTCGTGGCCAAGACAAATGCAGACGTTGGCTCTTTAGTCGTATCTTTCACTTTGATTGTGGGTCCGCAAAAGCGACCGTCGCGACGGTGGCTTGTGTGTGTTTGGAGGAGCCCCCCGTCTCTGGTCTGGGTGTTGTCGTTGGCCTTGTCTTATTGCTGGTGTTGCTTGTGTTGCTTGTGTTGCTGGTGTTGTGTGTACAACACTTGGCTACTGTTGGTTTACATATGTCCGAGTAAGAGTACGCTCGCAACTCAATCAGCAGGAGCATTAGTTTGGGTCAGATGACCCACAACACCAAGTGACAGCAAGACACACGGCGAGTTATGAACTCTCGGACTCGGATTCGGACTCGGACCCACTCCTGGTATGCCATGTATGCGGTATGCGGTAAAAGCAAAACCAGATGGAGCACAACCGAAGCTCTGACCATAGTTGTGTGCAAGTTCTAATGAAAACCTAATTACAAAATCAGCCAATACTCTCAAGACTCACACATAATTAAGGCGCACACTTGACTAGACTTTGGCTCTGTCTCTCGACTGTTTGTCTGTTTGTCTGTCTGTCTGTCCCCCCTTGATGAAAAACGCATTTAAAAGCCACATTAATGACGGCGACGCTGCGACCACTTTGGTAAAATAGGAAATTGCTCTGGCTGCTTTCGTTGGCAGCGTTTGGCTCTCTTCACCAGATTCTGTTCTGTTCGGGTTGTGTTGTTCGTTCTACCGAGTATTCCATCTGCTTTTTTCGTTCATCTTCCCGTAGAGCGAGCCCAGAGAAGGCACAGATATCGGGCTGGCTGCTCATCGAAGACGCACACAGAGACGAGACTGTTCGGACACCGGACTGTTCTTGAGCTGTGCTCTGCGTTTTCAGCGCATTTTTAGTTAATTTACCAGGAAAAACATTTGAAATTCTTAAAAAAGTCGCAACAAGTAGTTGGCTGGTCGGTTGGTTGGTTGGTCGGGCGGTTGGTTGGTTGGCTTGGCTTCTGGCTCGGGCTAAAAAAAAGTCACATCGCATCGCTGTCTGCACAACGCCTTATCATACACTCATTAAAAAAAGAGTTCATTAGCTAAATGAAAACTAATATCTTTAGGATGTTTTCCCCAATTAATTGAAAATACAATATTCTCTGGCATTTAATCCTTTTAGAGCTTGTAACACACTTGAAGTACTTTTATTTATGAATAATTTGCTAGCTTGCTTCACCCGCAAATTGAATTTCTTTGCCTTTTGCAGAAGAGTATCCAATAGTCCCCATTTTTGCAGCTTTTGTTGCTTAGTTTTGTTCTATTCTGTTCTGTTGAGTTTTCTTCTCTATTTTGTTGTTGCTGTTTTGTAGTTTGTCGCCACCGCCGTTGTAGCATAGACTAAAAATCGCATTCGATCATTTATGGGATTTTATTTGGCGCGTCAGTGAATGTTGCTAAGCAATTTATTTATGACATTTTTTGCTAGCCGACTAGGCCTGGCTTGGATAGGATACGATACGATACGATACGAAGGAGATGGGGTTGGGGGCTGGCTGGATTGGTTTTGTTTGGTTTGTCGGTTGGTTTGGCCGCCGCCTCAGCGGTGGATTCGTGCAAAAATTTCTGCAACGCATCGAAATAGTTGCAAGGCAAAGTCTCTGGCTGCTGGCTGCTGCTGTTGCAAGTTCCATATTCATCAGATGCGACACTCTTCATTCTTGGTGTTGTTGTCTTTTTGTCGATGCTTTGCTTTGCTTTGCTTTTGCCTTGTCTTGTAGTTTTTCGTTGACTGTTTTTCTATCGAAAACCAAACTGGATTTCGTCTTAAATGATGCGCTGCGTATCTCGGCGGATTGCAGTTGCAACTGCTGTTGATTTTGCCATTGCATTTTAATTAAGTGCATTTTAATGAGGCACCATCAGGATCATTATCATCATCATCATCATCGCCTGCCGATGCGACTACACCACCATTACACAAACGCATTTTAAATGGGCTGGAAGGCAGCCGGGCAGGCAGCCAGGCTGGGAAGTTTTCATTCCATTTCAGAATAATTCTGATTCTCTTCTGTTTAGTTCGTTTCAGCTAATTATTAAGCCTATTTAGATTAGTCTCCACTCTTGTGGCCTCGGGCTGTGCGTTGTGGTTGCTGCTGCCATCAAATTGATGCGGAAAAAAATATGCTAAAATTGTTTGTTTTAATTCGATTTGAGTCTTGCACCGACGCCAGGCTGGCAGCGATTTTCTCATCCTGAATCCTAATTCATGCGATGTTCAGGTGCTGTCCGGTCCGGCTGGTTACAGGGCATATCTGTTTGGCAGATCGTTGAATGTGGGCTTAGACTTTATTTAGATTTCGTTCATTTAAATCAGATTACAATTAGGCTGCTAAAGTAATTTTTTTCTATTGCTGTAACCCACCAAATGTGAGTGCATCTGTTAAACCATCAAGCCGAACATTTTGTTGCCTGCAGATAGTACCTCACTGTCCCCCCAATTCCACCCTCTCACATCAAACCCACACTCTCCTCTTGGCTCCCCTTTGGCTCCATGAAAAAGGGGCAAAAAGTTTTTCCATTTTTTTTCAAATTGCGTAATTTTCATTAGTTTGCTGCATTTGCAGACAAATTAAGAGCTTCTGCTGCTGCTGCTGCTTCTGAGCCTCCCCGAGTGCATCCACCCAAAGTGCGTATCTGTGAGATACGCATGCAAATACTGCAGGACTACCCTCTGATGCACTGGCTCCTGCTGCTGCTGCCTGCTGCTGCTGTGGTTTTTCAATTTCTCTCTCAATTTTTATACATTTTTTTTTCCAGCCTTTTTGTACGCAAATAATTGTGAATTTTTTCCCTCGCATTTTTGTTGGCAGTAGCCTTATTGTTGTTTGGCTTGGTTGGGATACTTTTTTTATTCTATGCACACACGCACACACACACATAGTATATATTTTTTATTTTTAATTAAAAGCGGAAGTAAATGGCAGGGGAGGGATGATGGATGGACGGATGGATGGATATGATGGTTAGGATTGGTTGAGTTTGGTTTGGTTTGGTTTGGTTTCGTTTGGTTTGGTGGTGACTCGTCAAGTGCGTGGGTGCGTGGGCGCATGGCATGGCACTGCCGGGCACTTTGGCCATTCCATTCCATTCCATTCTATTCCATTCCTACGGCTGTTGCTGTAGTGTTTTGCTAACAATGCGAATTTCAGGGCATTGTTGCTGCTGCTGCTGCCTCCAGTCCTTGCCACACCCCTACCCATACATACATATGTATGTGTGCATGTATAGACAGACGCATCAAATCATCAGCGGCGATTTCAGACAGTCATCAGATGAAATGTCAAATGCGTTTCCCTGCCACACAGCGCCAAGTGGGCAAACAGAGGCGCAGCATAGCAGCGCCAATGATACTGTCGTCTACTGGTACTGGCTACTGGTTGGTTGCTCCTGGTTGCTGTGCCACACAGCTTCATAGATGACACTGCCACTGCCACTGCTTAGAGAGCTCAAACTAAACCAAACTCAACAACAATAAAAACATGGCAACAATCCACAAACTGAAGAGTTTTTCAAATAACGAAAAAAAAAAAATGCCCCTGTGAGTGGGTGAGTGGGGGAGCGGAAAAAAGAGGGGGAAAAAAAATCGAGAAAATTAAAACAAAACAAACAGCAAACGCATCATCCAGTGGATGATGATGCCTGGCACGGCATCCACATTCACAGCATCATCCTTTGGATACTCAGGTCTGCCCTGCCCTGCCTTGGTACTGCCCTGCCTTGGTCCTGTTCCACGCATGAGGAGATTTCGGTTTAGCTTTTGATTGACGAACTTGCCTCGTTGTTTGTCCCTGTCTCCTCCGCAGCCTGCCAGCCACTGACGCTTTTCACTCAAACCCATCAACGTCAGCGACGCATTCAAATCGTTTTGATGGACTCAGCCTCAGTCGCCCCCCACCCCGCCCTATGCCATCATTCCATTGCCATACTCACGCAGGGAATCATAGCACAAGAACAAAACAAGGCACACAAACAAAAAAAAGCTAGAATCTTGGTATTCAATGCTATAGCGACTTTTAGATACCCACGAATCCAGAATTATCTAAGCAGCATTCAGACACAAAAGACAAGAGAAATGCGCGATCAGCCGTAAAGTAAGCCAAGCGACTACTGCAGGGGAAGGGTATCATCAATAAAATATAGTTCATATAATAAATTCCAATATACCCTTGTGTAAAGGGTACAACAAAAAATGCTATGAAAATGGTATGAGTATGAGTATGCCCGAGCCTGGCCCAATATTTGTATTTTACGCAATTTTTACTGACTGACAGAGCTGAGAGAGGGGCGAGCTGCGTTACCGTTACTGGCTGCCGGCTGTCGGCTGTCGGCTGTCGACTGATTTGCAAACCGATTTGCTACTTTGTTCATGTCAGTCCGTCAGTCTGTACATTGTGGATCATCAGAGTCTGGGTGGCTAAGGGTTCGGCTATGGCACTAAGCCGCCCCCCCACCACCCCACCCCCAACACATGTTTGCCCAGCCATTCATTGTCTTTTGGTTTTATATTCATTTTTTTTTTGCTGATTGAAAGTTTGTGCGACAATTGTTGTGGCGTCATTA
Organism: Drosophila obscura; assembly: GCF_018151105.1. NCBI lineage: Eukaryota > Metazoa > Arthropoda > Insecta > Diptera > Drosophilidae > Drosophila > Drosophila obscura. The sequence goes on along the minus strand of NW_024542736.1, from coordinate 635,909 downwards.
GGAAATGTGGTCCAGAGTCTCATTAAACAAAAAATGCATACAAAACGACAGGGGAAGAAGGAGTACTCAGCTTCCAAAGGATAATCAATGGAAATGCAAACTAAAATATTCATAATCCACTCTTAATTATTATTCCAACCATCCAGCAGCAAGTTTCGGGCTGCGATTACTCATACGCAGCGTTTGTTCATTTTCCTATATTTTATTTTCGTCTCTGCTTTCCCGTTTTGGGCATTATCCGCTTAGCTATTTCCACTGCAACGCCTTTTCACAGCTAATTTGCGATAAAATATGCCAGTGCCAGCACAGAAACAGGCGGTAGGGTTCCATATCGTTGTTATTCCCTTTCAGAGGGTCAAATGATACCAGCTAAACATTTGCGAAAGTATTGCCAAGTCCATAAGGATTGTGCGCTGTAGGGTATTTACAGTTTCGGTGCTCGGTGCTCGTTGCTCGATGCTTATCTTCTTGTTGCAATTAAATTAGCCAGCAGTAAAGTTGCCGGATCCTAGGCTGTGGCAAGGATTCTGTGTTGCCGGGGCACAGCGATGCTATGGATAAACTGTTGCCAAAAAGTTTTAAGCTGCATTTCAGGGCTGCTTTCACACCCCGAAAAACTTTTGCACGAGCAAAGTTTGAGTGGCGCTTGCCTGTCTTGTTTTTGATCTTCTCATGGCCATAATCTGTGACGTCGACGCTGGCTGCCTGGCTGCCTGGCTGCCTGGCTGCCAGCTTTTCCATGTAAATGAGACGACCAGCCACAAAGTTTTGCATATTTTGGATTTGATATTTCGGCCAGTTTTGGGGCAAACTATTACCCAAAAAACTTGTTGCAAAGGCCAACAGCAGTTGCAGCAGTCTGTGTGTCTGTGTGCTGTGTGCACTTGTTGCCTCTGTGGCTGTGACTGTGACTGTGTCTGTGTGTGCCTGTATCAGCGTCGTGTCTGACTGAGAGAGAGTTAATAACACGACCTCAACACACACACACACACACACGCACACGCACACATAGAGTGTTTTGACTGCCAGATGCCACAGCTCGTTATTTGGCTCATGTCCTTGTGGCTGTTTTGGGTCAACATCAGGCCAGGCAGACAGCCAGGCAGCCGTCTGGTTCTGCTGTGCTGTGCTGTGCTGTGCTGTGCTTGCTCTGTGAGTGCTTGTGTTTTGGCATTTGAATGTGGTGTGGCGTGGTGTGGTGTGGCGGGATAATTGAAAACACATTCGGGTCGTTTAGGGACACTTGTCGAGTGTCATTTACATCTAATTAGTTAGAGAGTCCATTCAGGATTACCAGGCAACAGGCAACAGGCAGCCCGCGACCTACCTCAAAACCATGCAAAACAACTCGTTTATTTCGCATTAAATAATTAGTTATGGTTAGGCACATTCCAATATCGGAATTAAGGGTAAATGCCAAAGCAGGAAATACCCTTAGACCCGTATTGAAATAATGTTCCAAGTGCAGGTCACCCGGAATGTGGTTTATGATGCTGCCATAAATATATCATTATTTATTTGGGATATTTAGGGAAATAAATAACAAATAATTGGCTATATTTATTTGCGTCTTGCTGGAAATATTCGATTGGTATTCCAAAGGGGTACAAAGGACGTCTACTTATTCACGACACAATCCATTGAACGAACAATCTCCTCTTCGATTCCTCTACCCATCAGCATTCGCCTTTTTGTGTTATTTGTTTTGTTCCGCTCAATCCGCATAGCGCGAAAGACAACGACAAAGAGAGTGAGAGAAGGAGAGGGACCGGGCACGGGAGAGGGAGCGGTAGCGGGAGAGGGTTAAGCAACCGAAGCGAGACAAAACCCAATCGCGCGACTACATATAATAGCCACAACGCCCTGGGCGGGGTACATCAGTGGCAATAGCCAAGTGGAGTCGCGCGCATCGGCTGGAAATGATTCGGCCACTTAAGCTGCTGCTGCCTTTTGCCACGTTGCCAGCGATCATCTGGCTGCTGCTGCTGCTGGCCAATGCCAATGCCAAGGCCAATGCTCTGACAGGTGAGGCGAGTCTCTACAACGAGGCTGACAACGTGATCAATGCGGACACCGAAACACTGCTGCCGTATCTGCGCACGACGCCAAAGGGCAAGCTGGTGCAGTTCATAAACATCTTCTGCGGCGACTGCCGACGCTTCGCACCCACCTTCAAGGATGTGGCACGCGAACTGTACAAGTGGAGGAGCGTGATCAGCGTTTACGCCGTCGACTGTGCCCAGGAGAGGAATGTGAAGATCTGTCGCGACTTTCAGATCCTTCATACACCGACGTTGCGCTACTTTCCACCAGCATACTCTGGCAACGGGCTGGGCATCAACATACAAACCACCATGCCTGAAGAAATTATCGATCTGTTGGCCGGGTATTTGGCCAGAGACACCGACACGGCCCTGCTGCACTTTGAGCCCCTTAGACCCGACAGCACTGCGAATGCCACAATCGCAGAGCACAGAGGACATGGCCACAGCGAGGATTATATTGCACTTGTCCTACAGCCGAGGGGCTCGAACATTGGCAGAGACACGATCCTCGAGCTGCTGCCATATCCTGCGGTGGCTGTACGCATTCTCGATGATGTCCAGATCTTTGCCAACTTTGGCTTGGCTGCCCACGACCAGAAGTTGGCCATCATGGACCTGGCCGGCAACATTCTGGCGCTGAAGGCCTTGCAAGAAACGAGCCAAGCCTATGCGGCCAGCATTGCCGAGTTTCTGGCCCAAATGGGTCGCACCCCGTGGCCGCCACTACCCACGACCAGAGCACCGAAAATCAGCACCATCCGAAACAAGGAGAAGCTGTCGATCCTGGCGACAGTGATGCGGGAAGCACCGAGGGTCTATCGCGCCGATCTGGAGCAGTCAATCGACACACTGCTGCACATTGAGTTGCCCAAGGCAGGGCTCATTGAGGGCAATAATCTGACAGATCTGCGAAACATAATCTCCGTACTGAGACACAACAATCCCCTGAACAAGGACGGTCAGCTGCTGCTCACAGGCCTCCACGATTCGCTGCTCACGATCGACCGCTTGACGGGACTGGAGTTCATGGAATTGGTCAAGTCGCAAGAGAAGGGGCTGGGCAATGTGTTCAAGGCACATCGCTATGTTGGCTGCATTGGCACGCGTCCCTTCCTGCGCGGCTTCACCTGCTCCCTGTGGACGCTGTTCCACTACCTCACTGTTGCGGCGGCCAAGCAACCGCACAACCTTGAGCCTGGATCCGTGCTCGACGCCGTACACGGCTTTGTCAAGCACTTTTTTGGCTGCACGGACTGTGCCCAGCATTTCCTGGCTATGGCAGAGCACAACCACATCGAATTGGTGGCGGATCACGATGCTGAGATTCTGTGGCTGTGGGAGGCCCACAATGAGGTCAACAGCCGTTTGGCTGGCGATACCACAGAGGATCCCGAGTTCCCAAAGATTCAGTATCCCAGCGAAATGGATTGCCACGCCTGCAGGAACGAGAACGCCGAGTGGAATCGCATTGAGGTCTTAAAATATCTGAAAAGCATCTACGACACTAAGAACTTGAGCTCCTACGGTTTGCCTACCGCCTGGGTATTTTAATCGAATGTAAAAATATTGCTTCATACTTTACATACATAATGTAAATAGTACGTATGAATATCAGCCCTAAAGTTTATGGAAATATATTAAACAAGTAAAACCAATAATACTCGGGTATTAATTTAAGAGAAACAGTTAATGGTTTGCCCAGAATGCTGCAAAATTAAAGAGTAAAATCAATAAACCAAGAACCATGAAAGAGTATTAATTTGTATGGGCTTTGAGCTGTACTTAAGTCTGGGTGCTCTTCTTGCCTTGATTTGCCTCTTGCAATCGCAATGATTGATAAAGAACAGAGAATGTTGCACTAGTCCAGTACTGACTAATTTTGAATTCGTTTCATTTATTAGATCCGCCAATTAAATGTGACACAATCGCGTGAAATAACCGAAACAAATACGGCTGAAAGCTTGGGCTGAAAGCTCTTAAATAAACATGCCATTGGTACAGACAAACCTCAACGTTTCGGTAATGAAATTCCTACGCAAGTTGTTTGCTTTTTTCGGGATGTCAGCTCTACTTAACGGAGCTGCTGTCGAAGCGCACCAAACACGGGTAATTCAGTACACGAAAAATGGAAAAATTTGGCTGCACGAGGATTTCGGTGAACTCTTGGCCAAAAATCCACTGAATGCCGTTGTCTTCTATAGCCTTACCGACGAAGAGCCGAGCATACTGCCGGAAGCTGTTGAGAAGCTGCTCATATTCCAGCGGCTGCTCAACGTTTATATGCTCAAATGCAGCATGACAGTCAATAAGAAGAGCTGTTCCGACTACCACATGACAAGTTCACAAGGAGTGCGTTTCTTTGAAAACCGATTTCAATTCAACCCGGAACAGGGACAATATGGTACGGAAATCCCCATGGACCAGCCCATACAAGTTGTCAAAGCCGTGACAAACCTACTGCCCAGACGGAAGCTGCCACTACCAGCGGGCTCTCCAAACTTTCGACCCATCAACCATGACGACGACTACAAATCGCTCTTCGCTGAGGCCGCGCTCAAACACTTTACCCACGTGGTGCTGGTCGAACAGATCGAATACTTCTCGAAGCTGGGCCGTGACACGATTCTGGCTCTGCTCAGCGTGGAGAACGTGATCGTTCGCATTGTGAAGAATCCGCATTTCTTCGATAATTTTGGTCTGACATTTAAAGAAGGACAGGACAAATTGGGCATCATCGATCGAACGGGCCGGGCGCTGGTTCTGCACGCGAAAGATTCAAATGGTTTAGCATTTGCTGAGGCTGTTATTAGCCATCTGAAAACTATTGGGAAAATCTAAGGCATAATAGGAAATTTATAATAAATATAGGCACTAATTCTGATGGATTGCGAAGTATTACTTAGGCGTGTGGTTTAGCTTAAGGATGGAACACTTTTCTGGCCGATAGCAGGGGCTGCAGAGTGTGATATGAAAATTGCATAAATTGACTAAATTAAGCCCTTAGGTTAAATGAAGCGTCAAGGAGGAGCCCAATCCCAATCCATGCCACATGCCACCAACGAGTGGTACGGTTGGCTATTATACGGCGCACTTCAAGCCGACCTGTGCATGAATTATTTATAGAACATTTTTGCAAAATATCTACGCACTAATTTGCGTAAAGTAATCGATGTGGTGGAAAAATTTTCACGCATGCACACATGAGAGGGGTGACGGTGACGTGACCCGGGCAAGCGGCCCAGGCCTGTCCTGTGCTGGCCTGGCCTGGCCTGGAAGCAGGTTGGGTCGCCTCACCTGACAAATGGACTGACTATTTGGGGGAGTGGGCATGGGCACGGGCACGTTACGGCTGGGTGGCAGGTGGCCGTGTGGCCGTGTTGGGTGTGTGGGTGTGGGTGGTCGTTCAGTCATGCCCAAATAAGCCAACAGCAAAACGGAAGCTAAAAATTACCAGCTACCCCTCCAGGGACTCAGGACGGACCCACAACACTGCAAGTGCAACGCCCACAAAAACTTTTCTTCATTGTGCGTAAATTGGCACCCCTCAAACAAGCTACAACCAAACCCCAAACCCCAAGCCCCAACCCGCAGACCCAACTCCCTTAATCGACGCACTCACTTTGCCCTTATGTAATGATGTGTATGTAAAATTTATAATATACATAAATAAATAAAATGCACGCAGTCAAAAGAAGTGCAATGGGGCAGAGGTTTGTGGTTTGGGTAAGGGTTGGGTTTGGGTTTGGGTTGGGTAGGGGATTTGAGGTTAGGTTTTGAGGCGATGTCAGTGTGCAGCTTATCGATATTTTTCAGTGCCCCCACATCACCCTCATCGATGGGCCAAGCGAAAATGCCTTACATAACCCATGCAGGCCCTACGCGGCGGCGGAGGAGGAGCAAAATGGCAGCTCGTGCACAACTGTACGGCGAGTACGCATGAATTTTGTGCGTGCCTTGAAATTGAAGGTTCCTCAAGGCTCGAGGCCGTAAATTTTCGAGCAATGCACGCACAGATACGCGTATCTCGGCACCGGAAACCGGAAACCAGCGCCCATTTTGTAGCATTGCCATTGCAATCCATTTATCTTGTACAAGTGCCAAAAGGGCCCACGAATCGTGCCAGCGTAAAATGCGTAAAATATAGACAAAATGTGTCTTGGGTCTAATAGCAAACGGATATTGTGGCATTTGCTTTATGAATTTCCAGATAGTCGGATTCAGTCTGCAAGTCTAGTAGTCTAGGGTCTAGTCTCCTATCCCGGAAGCCCTTTAATTGGGCGTTTGCTGGGGTCCAAATCATTTGCATAATGTAATTACCAGCTCGAAAAGGGATTACCCCAAGCCCCCCTCGCTCTCTTTCTCGCTCTCACTCTGCTGACATGGCATGACTGGGTTTTGGCATGCATTAACCAAAAACAATAACCCCGTCCAGAATTGTGCACAAATTATTGTTTAGGCATTTAAATTACAAAAGAAACGCAAAAAAAAAAGAAGCGAATTAAAATGGCAAGAGCTAGGAAAGCAATAAAATGCCAGCTGAAGAAGCATCAGCTGTAATCCGGGGGGGCCCGGGCCCCCCTCGTTGTTATAATTATGTAAAAACAGTCTAAAGATTGACTTGACTTCTACAAACACACACACAGCTGCACCTGGCTCTGGCTCTGCCTGTGCCCCATGCCGCTGCGTTTGTGCCTGTGCAACTCTCTGCTGTTGCAGGCGCATGCGAAGCTAACATAAATTTGTGGCATAGAAGAAGAACGAAGCCCACAGAGATGTGTTGGGTGAGGGGTGGGAATGGGAAGGGAAAGGGTAGCTGGTACAACCTGGTAATTATCAGTGCCTTAGCGGCAAAGGCAACATTGTCTGTCTGTCTTGACTGCGTCGACAAGGCGGCTACCGTTGGGCGCTCCACGCTCCCCGCACCCCTCCCACAACCCATCACCGAATACACGCAAAAAATGTAAAGTGAAAATATTTTTTTTGTAAGCCACTTGCGGGTGAATGGGTGCAACGGCGAAGGACAGTAAAGGCAGGGTTGGCGGAGGGGTGTGGGTTGGATCAAATGGGCGAGCACCGCAATTTGCCGTTGGCTGGAGGGCACTCCCGCCCCACTGGTACGCCCTGCAACCCCCACACCATTTTCTATGCCGAACTTGAGCATTTTACTATGTTGTTACATATAATTAAAAAACTTATGAATAGAAAAGATGGCAGCGAAAAAAAAAGAACAACAGGCCACAGAACCCAGGGCTGGAAAAATGTTGATTAATGGACAATGTGTAGAACCAACGGCAGGGATGAAGTTTACGGCTAAAAACCTATAAGGGAATTTAGAAAACAATAAAAGAATCCAGCTCAGTCAATGGAGTTTAATTGTAATACAATAAAAACAATATACAATATACAAACCAAGTTAAATATTTTTCTTTGGGAATTTCCCAAACAAAATCCAGGGATTAAAATCCCTAACAAAACCCATACAGAACTCTCATTGTCTCAGCGACATCTTCCCACCATCATCATTTAATTAAAAACATTTCTCCAGCCCTATTTATCCCACTTATAATAGGCTAATGCTGCCACTAGCAGTAACAACAAAAACAAAACGCCAAACCGAATGCAATTTGGCAGCAATTTTCCCAAACTTTGTGTTGGCACACACAGCAAATGCCGCCGATGCTGGCCAACCGCCAGCCACCCTCTGCTCTGCTCCCCCTAGCCAACCCATCAGCCACAATTTGCGGCAGCGCGTAATTAAAACAATTTATGTATAATTTTTGTACAAGTGCAGTCCAAAGCCAAGCCAAAGCCGAGCCCCAAGACTGTAGGCATGGCCCCTACCCTACCGCTGGGCTTTTAAATAATAATTTGCTTAGTTTATGAAGTGCCATAGTGTGCGTGTGCCTGTGCGTGAGCGTGTGTGTGTGTGTCTGAGTGGGTGCGTGCGAGTGTGTGTGTGCTGGGTAGCGATTCTGCCCCTGACTCTGTCCCTGTCCATGTCCCTGTCTCCCACTCGGCCTCTGGCTACACTGCAAAAAAAACAAAACATATTATTTGATTATGAACAAACGGACATTTAAACATTTCAAATCAAGATGTTTTTGTGTGTGTGTGTTTTCTTCAGTGCAGCGCTGCAGCGGTGGCGCGCAATTTACTCACTTGGTTGCATTTGAACATATTTCGTTACGTTTTCTGCCAGCCAGAGACTCAATTGTTGTTGCTTTTTCAGTTGGCTGGCATGTGTTTTTGTTGCGCTGTTTTTTTATTTCGCTTCTTTTTTTTTGTGTTGCACTTAACTTAGGTTTAATTTGTTTGAGTTTCATGCAACAGAAGCAGCTTCTGTGGCGGGATTTCATGTGCATCTGCCGCTGCTGCTGCTGCTGGTGCTGCTGCTGGCTTCTTTCTCTCAAGTCGAAAAATATTTGTGCACGCAAAAAATGTTAATTGCCACAGAGCAGTGGCAGTGGCAGAGGCAGAGAAGCAGTGGCTGAGACTGAGGCAGGGCAGGGCAGGCAACATCAGCAAAAAGCGAACCATCAATGTGGCCGGGGCATTAAAATATTTAGGTTGCTATTGCTGCTGCTGCTGCTACTTGCAACTCTTCCCAGTCCCAGGCCAGGCCAGGCCATAGTCCCAGACCAGACCAGTCCCAGTCCCAGTCCCAGTGTCAGACCCTACCTGCACTCAAGCCCAGTCAGTCTCAGTCCCTGCCACAGCCGTTAATGCAACTGCAACTGTAACAAATTGCAATGTCGCACATCTGTCTTGCCTGGCGTTTGTCGCTGCTGCCCTGCCTAAAAAAAACAAGGCACTAAAAAAGACCAGCAAAAAAATAAGCTGGAAAACTAAAGGCCAGGGCCCAGAGACCTTAGACCAGGTTCGGGTCCAGCCTCATGGACTCATATTTATTTTTGCTAAAACTCCACCAACAAAAAAACTGTCGTTTGCCGGGGTTGTAGTTGTGGCTGCTCTTGCTGGCTGGCATTGGCAATGCCAATTACCGGCGGCCGGGAACCCTAGCAATTTGGCCATATCCGGCCCCCATGGCCGGGATTGGTTGGGATGGGTTGGGATGGATGTTTGGCTGGGCCCCCAAAGGAAAAATCAGGTTTTTCCTTCGCTTGTTCAACAAAATAAAATATGTATGTTGGCAGCATCTTGATTTTTAGAGATATCTTCTTTCTTTTGCTGCTCACTTTTCCTGTTACATCGCAAGTTTTTTTAGAGATCAATAAAAAATAATAGAAAAGTGATTCAATTTCAGACGGAAAATGGTTCAATTTGATTTGATTTGATATTTGTGTGCGCGGTTCAGGGGAGCTGAAGGAGAGGGCAGTGGGAATCAAACCAAATCAAGGGTATTTAGCCAAGACACCTTGGCAGTCATTAGCCACATTTAGTTGCCTGGTGATCATGGCTTTTACTCGCTGCTGTTTCTGTTTCTGTTTCTGTTTGTGTTGATGATGTTCCTCTTCTGTTTTCTGTTTTCCGTTTTTTTCTGCTTTTTTTCTTTTTTTTGTTGTATTGCAACTAATGAATATGGAACTTGACTCTGCCCCTGTACTGGGAGTCTGCTGCTGTCTCTTGTCATGTCTTGGACCCGGCTATTACAAGATTTGAGTTGTCGCGCGTTTTGGACGCGTCATGCATCTGGTTTTTCGTTGTTGCTGTTGCTGTAGTGGTTTTTGTTAGTGTTTGTGTGTTTGTGCCACACATTGCCGCACGATTCCAAGTTGGCAAATGTGGCGCGCAGCATTTAAACAACAGTGCAACAGGCTGGCAGTGTACGGCAAGCAGCACAAAAAATGTCATAAATAAATTGCTTTGCAACATTTGCTGACGCGCCAAATAAAATGCCATAAATGATCGAATGCAGAAGATTTTAAGTTAGACAGAAGAGATGGAAGAGATGGGGGCAGGTGGGGAAGATGGGCAAGATGAAGATGGAAACGGAGATGGAGATCCATCTAGCTGGAGATGGCATTGGAAACGGAGAGTCGGTGATGGCGACAGGAATCTCGAATGGTTTTTCCTGTTGGGTAAATTAACTTAAAAATGCTACAAAAATTGTCGCTGATGAGTTGGCTTATAGGGTTGATGAATGCTAAGCATTCTATTGTGCCCATTAATGTTACTTGCAACAGCATCCATCCATCCATCCATCCACACGGCACATGGCTGATGCTATCCCTAATGACTTAGGACACACCATTAGTCGTGCTTATGGATTGAGGCAGGTTAGAAATTCTTACGGGGGTTTTTTCTCTCTCTTGTAGATTTCCTCTAGATGCTATCAAAACAATTTTCCTGCCGGCACTCATCCGTGGCATGCCACAGTCCCATTCAAAATACAATGTTTCAGCTGCAATCAAAGCTAAATCCCAAAAAAATAAATCAAACATAAGGTCGAAGCGCTGCATACACTTTGGAAAGCCTTCATATGACTGACTATAAAGAGGAGGAAGCTGCCCCCTGCTTTAGCACTGGCCAGAAGTCCAAACAAAATCAAAGCACTCGTTTGAAGGATATGCCAAACATCTGCCTGTTGCAGCAACACCTTCACTAATGCCTGGCATAATAACTTAATCCACCTTGCCGTCTCGACTGGCTGGGGCTGTGGCTGGGGCTGGCAGGGCTGTCTGCCCGGCCACAGACGCGCTGTCTGTGGCTGGGGCACACCTGGGCGCGATGCTGTTTTACGAGTCCCCCCAAATGATGATGGGGCAAGCAGTTTTTCGGACAAGCTGCTCAAATCGAAGCTGCAACGGCCACGGCAATGGCAGCAGCAGAATCAAATTTGCTGCCACATTTGTTGGCCTTCTTATGGAGCCTCAGCCTCCTTCCCGCCGTGGGGCATGCCAAATAAATTTCACTGCTTAATCGTTGGCAGAGGAGCTCTTATCTGTTTCTTAATCAGAGTTTGCAGCGCTAAACTAACAAATTTTATGGCTGCGAGCAGGGGGCTGTGGTGCTGTGGGCCAGAGGAGCGGTGCAGCAAGTGCAAGGCGCAGACTGAAATCTAAAATTAAAATTTGGTTTCATGTAAACAAAAGCAGCGCAGCAACTGCAAGAGGAAGAGCCGAAAAGAAAGAGCGAGAGAGCAATGAAAAGCGAGATCAAGTTCAACGCACATATTTGTCCTTGATAATTTCAAAGAGAGGGGAGGCCATGGAGAGGAAGGCGCACACACAAAGGGGAGCCCAAAAAATTACAGAGCAAAACAAACAAAAAAAAGTGCATTCTATTGGGCGTACCGACTCTTCTATACCCTCACAGTTTGCCGGAGACTTTCAATCTAAATATGGTATGTATTTTTTAATGCACTTCTCAACGGGTGAAATGTATTCGTCTGCGCTGCAAACGTCTGCTCAAAGTCATTATGCCCCCCACTCTGTTAGGGTATAGTAAACAAAAATTATGGCAGTGGATCGACAGACTTATTGCTGTCCCTCTCCCACTCTCATGCTGCTGCACTACATCAAAGTGCTAAGCCAAACCGGCTGGGACTGCCACACTGCCGCCGCTCTTCTGCCTCTACCAAGAATGCACACAAACCACACACACACACGCACACACACACATAGTAAAATGTGTGTGTGCGTAGCGTCTGCCAAAAATACGCTGGCCATTAAGAGTCGGCCCATGCACAGCACAGCACAGCACAGGGCAGGGCCGGGCAGAACGGGACGAACAGGGACAGGCCCACGCCAGCAAAGAACACAAAAACATTCGGGTTTATGGAAGGGGCAAAAAAAAATGGGGAGCCCCATCCGTCCCGATCGTACGTGCCTCTCTGGCTGCTCTGCCGCTCTCCCTCTATCCCTTTTGCAGAGTTTCCGAAAATTTGCAATTGACTGGCTGCGACGACGACGACGATGCAGCTCTGCTGCTGCTGCTGCTGCCTCTGCCTGTGCCGCTTTTCCCCGCGCTGCCCCGTACCAACGAAAGAGGAGAGAACAAAAATGTTTATGCATTTTTTCTGGTCACTGACCGTACTCAAGGTTTTTCGTATTCTGCTGCTGATGCGCCGCGGCGGCAGTTCCTTCAACGCTGCAGCAGCAGCGCTGCGTAAATTGCATGCGTACAAAAATTGACGAATATGCCAGGCGACGTATGGTCAGGGGGAGGAGGTGGGGGAGCTGGATCAAGAAGAGATGCAGGACAGCGGCTAGACAAAGAGGAGAGCAGGCAAGACGTGGGGAGCGACAAAATGTGTTCGCCCAAAAAGAAGCAGCACATTGAAGTTGGGTATGGTAGGGGGGCAGCAGCCAGCAGCCTCTGGCAAACTTGTTGCAGACCGTCTTGGGCTCCCCTCTGTATCGTATTTAGCTTGATCTTCCCACTCTGCACCCCTTTTGGAAGTTTTCTCCATGTGTGTGTGTGTGTGTGTGTGTGTGTGTCTGTGTGTGTGCTGCAATTTGGAGACGACGATGATATAATTTAGCAAGAAAGTGAAGTCGACTGCTTGCAGCCGGCCGGTCTCTCGGTTTTTTGCCTCGGTGTTGCATGGCGAGCGTCCCGAATTCGCGAAATGAAACCGAAATGTTGTTGTATTTTTTTTCGTTCTTGGGTTTTGTTCTTATTCTTCATGGCCCATGCCCTATAGCTGGCTGAGGCATGGGCATCTTATGGAGATTCTGGTATATGGAGAACCATCATTCTTGTAGGGTATCACAGGATCGACTCTGTTTATTGAGTCACAAATTCTACTGGCACAGTGATAAATTATTGTGCCTGTCGGCCATGGCCTTTGGTTTTTGGCGCAATTTCAATTTGATTGCGGTAGGACAGGACAGGACTGTACCTGGGCCAGCTGCCCTGCCCGGCTCAGTCTGCTGCGATCTGATCTCTGATGCGTTCTTCTTCGATTTGTGCTTCTGCTCTGCTCTGAGCTGAGCTTCTGTTCTGCTCTCTCTCGCTCTCTGCTGGTTGTTGGTGCTGCTGCAACCCTGACCACCCGCAACAATCGGGGCGCAAAAAGTTCTCAAATTACACAGCGCCAAATGCCGAGTCAGTGACCGATTATGTTACCCAAAGCGTAGGGTAGGGGCAAAGAAAAAGACAAAAATAACACGACAGGCGTGTCATTATAAAGCGTCGCTGCTGACGCTGGCTTCGGCTTGTTGCAATTCCTATCTCTCTGTTCTGTTCTTAACCCCTCCCCTCCCCCGCCGTATCTGTCGTTCGCTCCTGCCTAAGCCAATCGTCGTTTGCTGCTGTCTCCTGCTGTTCTTTGGCTGCTCCTTTAGCCCCTTCTATTTGTTTTCTTATGGCACATTAGTGGTTCTTCTTCCTCTTGTTGCCATTGTTGCGGTTGATGTTTGCTTTGATGACTCTCTTCTCCCTCTTTCTCTCTATCTCTATCTCTCTCTCTCTCTCTCTCTTACCTGGCCGAACAAGACTCGGGCTTGATCAAAGTCTTTGGCCATGACGGCGTAGAATTTTTGAGGATTTTTTCTTTTTTGATAAATTGTTTGGTAAGTTGGTTGGATCCCTCTCCCTCTAATTGCCACGAGTTGGCCATGGTCTATCACTTTACGTATACGTAATTTTGAAGGACTCAAAAACTCGTATTTGTATAATGGTAAATTTCGAGTACAACTGTTTCTAAATATCTTCCAAAATGTGAGTAGATCAGCTCTAAACTTTTGTAAGTTTCAGTCAAAAGTTGTTTCCAACTTTATTTAATTTCTTGTAAGGGATTTCCTACAGTTCAAAGAACTCCTCACATCTCTACCTATCCTTAGCTATCCTGAACAAGCAATAATCTAATCTCAATTCCTGTCCAGTCATTGCTCCTCTCTGCGTTTCCTCTGCGCCACCTCATCCGCCTCAAACTCCATTCAATGAAGCCGCACAATTTCTGGTGACAAAAAAAAAACACAGCAGCAAAAATAGTAAAGCAAAAAAAAATGGGAAAAGGAAATGTCAAAAAGCCATCGTTAGTTTGGTATTAGCCCTGACAAAACTTGACGCGTCAACATAAGCGGCTTTAGTCTAGGTCAAGTTGCAACTAGCGAGTGGCAGGTACAGGTGTACACCTGCCACAGGAAATCTGTTTCGACTGCTCATGGAACTCATGGAACCCAAAAGGGGAAATGAATGGCTGGCAAACATTCAATTACAATTCGTTTCGGTATAGGTTTAAATGGTTTGGAAAATGGTTTAATTGCTGACCGCTCCAGTACGAAGAGCTCTAATTGAGCATACGCCTTCGAGGAGGCCGGCCAGGAACACGAGCCAGAGCCAGAAATTGCCTGAAAAATGCGTAAACAAAAAAACGCAACGAAAGTTATTTGGCCCACAGAGTCGATGGCAGAGTTCTGTTTCGTTCCGATCCGAGTCCGTTTCGAGGAGTGGAGGCGTATTAAAAATGGAATCAAAAATGCAGCAACAATTTGTATAGAGCACAATTTGATTGGCAGGTCGACGGGGGCATGGGACCAATAATCGGGAAAGGAACTCCCCGTAGTTAAACAAGCGTAGACGGCTACAAGGGGTTCGGTGTGGTACGGTTCGGGTTGGGTCTGGGTCTGGGATTTGGGGGGGTACGAGGATGGTTCGGTTCTGTTAGGATCGGCGTGGGTTGGGGTAAAGTCTGAAGTGCTTTTGGGTAGGCCTTAATTACGTAAATGTGTGTGGTGGGGTGGTGGGGTGCTGCTGGTTCTACGGACTTGCCAGTTGAGTTATGACCAAAGGAGTACTCAACATTCGCATGACTGTATCCATGTGTGTTTGTTGTGTGTGTGTGTGTGTGTGCGTGAGTGCTGCAAATGCGTAAAATTTTAATTTCGTTTTGAAAATTTCATTCGAAAAAAGAAACGGCGCTCAGAAGTTTGTTCAAAACAGAAAGAGTGAGAGAGAGAGAGAGCGGGTCTATATTTTCTGGCTCTTTCTCTTTAGTTGCTTCTTCTTCTTCATTTGCTGCACATTTTTGAGGCCAATGACCAGTCTATATAGTCACACACTTACTAGTGTAAAATACATATATATTTTGCATTTGTGTGTCCTGCTTCTTACGCACTTTTTGCATTTACTAATTTGAAAAGCAGACAGCGACAGCAGTGCAGTGTGAGAATAAGAGGGAAAGTCTTCATGTCGGGGGGTTGGGCCATTTTCTATTGGCCCTGTTTTCGCAATGGGCTTATTGATCTGCCCACCTCTCGGCAACATCTTCTACTTCCTCATCATCGTATTATTATTATTAAACAACCCCATTAGGGTCAGGCCTCCTGACCCGTGCCTCTCTACTTTCCCCCTTTCGGTTATCTAACACAAAAACAAAACACAAAAAAAAGAGTGCACGAATGAATGCATCGAATGCAACCAACGAGGAAACGAGATAGGGATACCAAGAAAGAGAGAGCGATAGAGAGAGGAGAGAGAGTAAGAGTATTCCATGCTGGGACGGGGACACGCATTCGTTTCGGGCATGGACTTGGGTTGGCTTGGTTTGGGTTTTTGTTCAAGTTAGTTTTATGGCGGCATTTCCGTAGGGGAGTTTCAAATTAGAAACACACAAGAAAAAGGGAGGGGATGAGAGTGAGAGAGGGAGAGAAAAGCAGGCGGCAGCGAAGAAAGAGAGAGAGAGTAAGACACGAAGAGAAGGATAGAAAGAGACGACTAATGAGGTCATAATGAGCCATAAGTGCAATATGCTTAGGCTCACACTTTTAAAAACAAAACAAAAACATATGGCACAGGGCAGCAAAAATCTTCAGACAAACATAAAATAAATTCTCGGGTTCTAAATCTACTTTTGGATATTTGAGTTTAGATGAGGATTTTCTACGAGGTTTACGAGATTAAAGAATATTTTCAATCAATACTAGTATTCATAAAACACAAATTTGGACAACATTTTCCGTATTTTCATATCCTTTTGATCCGTTCAGCTCTCATTTGCAGCTAGCAGCAGCACAATAAAAAAGCAAGCCTTACATTACATTTGATATTAGCCAAGAACAATGTCCTTTCCACACATCCTGCTGCTGGGACACAGCTTCACAAAATGTATAAATTCCATTGAAATTCGATGAAAATTGGAATTATAATCTCGTAGATTTCTATAATGAGAAAAATAAAATGGAATAGAATATGTGGAATATACAAACATATTGTCTGAAAAGTTTCATTGAGAATTATGGAGAACGCTTTTGTTGCTGCATTTTTTGTTTGTTTTGTGTTCTGTAATACTCTTACTGCGGCATCTCAGTTCGAGCAATTGCAAGAGGATTATATTTTTTAGAGTTTCGTACTCATTGTGGGAACCCATAAATAAATATGCAAAGTCGCTAAATTAAAATTATGATCATAACTCTGGCATTTATTCGAGATTATTACATATTAAATCGGCACATATTCGATTTCTTCTTTCCCCATGTTTTCACTACATCATTTGTACCTACTCTTCTTTCTGTGAGTGTATCTATTAGTCGGGTTGTTGGACAATGAATATTTCGCTGATTTGCGGTTTGCTCGGGCATGAATGTGTGATTATTTTTTAATAAAAATTTCTTGCTGCCAGGCATGGGCCACGATGCTACGCACTTTGTTTAACAACATGACACCAAACACTCACACACACACACTGACACACACACTCACACTCGCTGGGTATTTGCTGTGTGTGGGGCTTTTGTGATTTGTTGACGCGTTTTACAGTTGTTGTTGCTGGGGTTAAAATAGGTCTACCATGGGGGCCCATCCTGGCCCGACTGCCGCCTTGTGCCCCAGGCTCCTTAACACGCACAACAAAAGTAATTTTGCGCGCATAATTTCCACTTCTCCTCCTTCAGCAACGCGCTGCTCTTCTGCTGTGTTTTTTTTTAAGCCGCTGACAACTGTCGGGGTTAGAGCCACACACACACAACCACATATTATATACATATATGTATGGGGAAACAGATATAATAAAGCACGGCTCGGTGACATTTAATTTCGAAATCATCATAATAATATTCTGTTTGAATGCGCACATCCGCCAAAAGTCATCTACGAGAATGTATCTAGCAGTCGCCCCGTCTGTACGTACTAACTCTTCTCGCACATATCCCCAGCCAGACCGCGCACAGCTGCTTTAATGAGCCAGATACAATTTAGAAACAGTTTCCTGTTCTGGCTCGGTCCGGGTTCCTGGCTGCATTTCAAATCAGTTTACTTCCTTGGCCAACAGCAATTGGCAGCACTTGGCAGCAGCCAGCAGACATCAGACAGCAGCCAGCCCGACAGCGAATTAGATCAAAACCGTAAATTTTACTTGTGCCCACCAATGGATATGGGAACGGAAGCGCATCAAGGAGAAACGCAATAAGAGCGGGAGAAGAGGGTTTTTGAGTAGATATGGAGAGGAAGAGTTGCGTATACTCGTATCAAGCGGGAAAGATGCGATACACAGATTGCCAAGTCGAAGCTTTAGGTTATCTTTAAAAATGTTTCTAAAATGTACAAATCAAATACAAATAGGCAGCCCAATCCTGATGATTCCTACAATTGCTTAGCCTTTAGTTAAGGTTACTAAATAAAGAAAGCGCAGCTATCAGCAGAATGTTGTGGCTGCTCTTGGTGCCTATATCAAATGTCAGAGAACCAAAAAATGCGCTTATCAAGGGCAGGCCTTGAGACCATACCATAATACCCGCTACGCAGCTCTCTTGCCTCTGCTCTACCTTCTTCAGGCAATGCAAATTGCATCTTCAAGATGATGCACCAGAAGCATCAGTGTGCAGCCTCCAGCTCCTCGTATTTCGCAATCTTTGCTGCTGTCTTTGTTTTTGCATGCACCCCTTTTGGGATCTACAGCTACCATCTGACATTGCATGGTTTGAGCTTTATGTAAACTGCAGATTTCCTATATCTCATTTTTTTTTTTTTATTTTGGTCTTGGGCTTGGGTCATGGAAGGGTTGGTATTTGGCCTGAATTCGGGTTTTGCCTTCTGTCGGGAACCGGTTGGCCCGTTTGTTGCTGTTAGAACACTGTGGTTAATCTTGTCGCCGTTGCCTTTTTTATCTCGCATAAATATGGCAATCAAATGCTTCAATGCCAAAAAGGTGTCATCTGATTATACATACAGCCATACAGTAGTAGTTTACCCTCTGATGCTGATGTTGTTCTGTTTTTATGTTTTGTTTTGAACTGGTTATTCGATGTGTGTGTGTTGTTTTCGTTTTATGCTGCTTATAAATTCATGCAGACAACTTTCGGTGCATTTTTGAGGGAGCGCAGCACAAAATAAAGGTTTCATAATTTTGCCTAGCTGTTTGCAATGCCGAAGAAGAAAGCTTTGCTCTAATCTATGCGAGTGTTGGTTAATTGTAATTGCCAAACGAGGGTTGACTTTATCGCATATCTGGAATGCTCTGATATTTTTTGGGACAAAACTGAATGAATAACGGATAGAAGGCAATATTTGGAGACATTCGTAGAGGGGCAAGAGTGGCCTGGATCCGATTTATAAATTTCCCATCAGCGAAGCGATGCAATGACACAAATCAAGACTATTCTCCTTTAGTACCTACATATGGAGTATTTATATATATAGAAATAATTATTTTGTGCCGTTGTCAGAGAACAAAATTTAAATTTAAATAATTAAAATAAATTTGCTATTGCAATAAATGGCTCCAGCTGTTAATTTTCCTAAGAGACTCAGTCATACCCATTATAATTCAGGGATAGTTAAGGAGCTCTCTAGGTAGCATTCTCTGCAGCTCACTAGCACGAAGGGGTAGTAGTTAGAGCCATGCCAGGGCCAGAGCCACAGCCAGAGCTCTGCTGTGGTGAGTTTCTTCCCCAAGTGGTTTGAGTAGTTTCTCCATTGAGTGATAACTGAGTGGTACTCAGCAAGGGGCAACTTGACTCTCTTTCTGCAATTTAGCTGCTTGTGTGTGTGTGTGTTGCGCGAATTGAGCTTTGTTCTGTGTTTGTGGCCCCTGATTTGATTGAGTCGTAAGCCCTAATGGAAATTTAATTGAGTTAGTCTCAGAGCATTAGATATGCACACTCGCAGATACAGATGCGTGTTGATTCGGCTCGTGTGTCTGCTGATCATTTCCGAAGCTGAAACTTTAACCCCATGAAATTTTCATATGCCCCAGCCGTGCGCAGTCCGACCAAATTGCCATTGCTGCCCATCATCAGCGGCAGTTGTAGTGGCAGTGGCAGTGGCTGTGAATCTGAAGCAAGTGAGAGAGAAGTAGGAGAGGCAGAGAGATAGAACCCAACCAGTTGCATGCAAAATGCCGGCAACAGGTGTGCAAAATAGCATCAGCCTAGGCCTGGGCATGGGCCTGCTGCAACTGCAACATGAAATTCCCTACAGCTAAATACTTTGGCTCTTACACATGTGTGTGTATATGTATGTATGTATTCTTTTTTTGTTTTACTTTTTTAGAACGATAATAGTTGGCCTACCGTTGGCTTCCATCTCTCAGTCTTTTTTCTGTGTACTCCCTTTGTTAAGTTATGTTCATTGACTTGGAGCCGACCCTCTGTTCTGGCTCGACTTTGGTGTTAATCATCGTTTCAGTTTATTATTCACACATCCGTGGATGGATAGAGCATCCATCTGCTCTTACTCGTACTCGTACTCGTACTCGTTCTTCTTCCCCATGGCTCTTGTTTTGTTCTATAAATGATTTTGCTCTGATTTTTTCAATTAAATTTGTTTAGAGCGCTGTCATTTGTTGGCCATTTAGTTGGCCGCTTGGCTAGTTCCTCGCGGGTACCGTACAAATATATCCGTTTTGTGTTTAGCCTGATTCAGTGGCCTGGCCACCGACCTGGTCGCTGCCCGCAATTCGTTTTGATTGACTTTGATTTGAGCTGTTGACAGATGGCCGCACTAACTGTCTCTGGGGCTGTCTCTAAATGTCGCTGACTGATTAAATCTTTTGTATGCTAAATGGCTCTAACCGTGCTCACAACAAATTGCAAAAAAAAAAAATGTGTTTACTCAATCAGTGAATAGCTGGCATAAATGTTCGAAAGATAACTGAAAAGATTCCTGTTAGATGAGACCGGAAGTCAGCAATAATCTCATAAAGATTTTCTCAACAGATTTGATTAGTACTTAGAGAATGGAAGTATGGAATATTATTTATATGTCTGAGTATGTATCATAGAGATGTACGAATCTTCCCTGGAATGAATGCTGCAACATGGGCTGAACCCTTCTCTAAAGTCTTTTTCCATTTGCTTATCCAAAACTAATCATAATTCAAGTAACATCTTTCATATCGAAGCAAACAAAAATCGCATAGCCAAGCCTTCTTCCGTAACTTTTCATCACAGCCTGACCGTAAACTCTCTCTCTCTCTGAAGCATCTCCTCTCCTAAATTGCTTTGATAGACTGCCCACAATTGATTTCATCCTCCGTCTTCCTTCCATTCAACAACATGTTCAGTTAACCATTGAATCTATTCAACATTCATTCGAATCGACAACTCAGATTCAGAAGTGCAGAAAACGAAACAAAACGAGAACGAACTTCAATTGCGGCACTTGGCTGTTTAATGCTTTTTTTTGGATCCAAAATGTAACCAATTCTTTTCGTTGTTTTGTACTTTTGTATTGTTGTTGTACACTCGGAAAAATAGAAGTAAATTGATCAATTTATGATAGAAAAATGTTTTATGCTCAGCGATAGTTTCCCACTTGCCAAATTCAACTTTGAAGATGCGATTAGTGCTTATTTTTAGCTCGTTCACTTCATCCCAGAATTCTTCTCGCGGTGTAGTTTCTGGTCGTTCGTTGTTCTGTTGTTGTTGTTGCATCTGATTATTGTTGCTGGTATAAATTTTGTTCAAGTACGTCAAGTTCGATTGCGTTCTTTACCTTGAAATCTTGTTTTCTATCCGCTGTTAAGTTTGCAATTTTTTTTTTCGTTCATTCTGTTCGTTGCAGCTGCAAAAGATTTTGCATGCTGTATGTGTGTGGGCCCCCCTCCCGGTGCCACTACATCGCTCGCACCCGTGCCGACCCACTGCCTAATATTTTATTTATGCATTTTCTATACTACAACAACGTCATCAATTTTACACAACTTCGCTGTTTGTTGTAGTTTTATTCTAAATACTCAATTTGCATTTATTTATATATTTCATATGCCAGTGAAAGGGGGAGCGAGGGGACTCGGGCCGACGCGTCGGAGATTAATTTGTGCGCTGATAAATTCAATTAAATTGCTATATACAGTACATAGTGCAGTATTTTGTATATAATTGGTACACCCTGAAAACGGGGGTTTCATCAGCTAAATCAAATGCAAGATATCTCTATATTTAAACTACATTTTGCAGTGTGCCAACAACGTATCAATGTAAAATTTTTTATTCTTGTATTCTTGTATTTTAGTTTAGTTTTGAACCAAAATATTTATAATTAAATCACTTTCGTATCATTCTTTTTCTCCATGTACTGGCAAGTGTATTTCGAGGTTCGTATATTGTAACCTTTCCTTCCGGCTAATGTGGTGTACTTTTTATGTTTTATTAATCTTTTCTCAGAATAAAAGCAGATGTAAAATGCGGAAGTTATCACCGCAAACACTCATCTCTTAATAATAAATGAGTAAAGTGAAAATTGAATTGAGCTTTGGCATGCAACAGAAACACAACACAAGAACCTTGACATCAAAATAAACCTTCGCATTACGTATACGTAATTTGCCGTTTGTTTTTTTCGGGCGCAGTCTGGCAACGCTGAGTCGGGGACACTCGCACAGCGGACCCCCTCCCCCACCAAAAAAAAACACCCAAAATGAAACGCTTCGTTGCATACGCAAAATGTTGTTGCTATATCTTGTACCCCGTGGAGTAAAAGGGTATGTTGTGTTCGCCAAAGATTATGGAAAATGGAAAATGATCAATTAGCAAAATTATCCGTTCCTTGCCTGCCAAAGCAACAGTTCCAACTCCTCGCTTCCAACAGCTTTCATAATAATTTATCAAATTATAATTTACGAATCTATGTTTTTTCCTTTAATAGTTTCCTAATAATCGGTACCTAACTAGTCGTAATCTATTGCATTATTACTTGTTGTTTGTAGTATTTTTTTGTTTCTATTTCTATTTAGTTTTGGCTGCGCTTGGCCTCCATTTCGGCATGCATTCATAACGCCCGAGCGGGTGGGGTGGAGAGTGCGGTGTCGCGGCTTGCCATGCAACGCAAGTCGAGGTTTCCATCGGTTTCCAATTTTGCCATTTGCTATTTGAGCTGCCGCCTGCCATCGTTGTTGCTGTTGTCTACTGCTTTGTGCCTAAAATTTATCGTTTTGCGTTTTTATTTATTTTTTTTTTGGTTTTATTTCTTTCTTGCTTTTTGTTGTTTTTGTTTTATATTTTTTGTTGTCTCTCCTCTCCTGTTGCTCGTCGTCGCAACAACCTCGAACTTTAGATTTGTTTGCAATGTTTATGAGAGCATAACCATTTTGTTTGTTCTGTTTTTGGTTTGTTTTTTTTTTGCTGTACTTTTTGTCGTGCTACGTGATGTTCTTTATATATAGATTTCGGTGTATAGGCTTAGGTGACCAAGGTTCCGTTTTGTTTTGAATTTAGATTTGGAGTCCCTATTGAAGTTCCAATCGACGCGCTCAGAGAATATAAATTGAATTTAATAATTAAATTCAATAAGTAAAGTGAACGTAGGCAGATCTTTGATAGATTTCATTATCAAATGTACCTCTAGCTATGCATGAATATATTTCTTTAATTTCTCCCATCTTTTCTCTATCATCTGCAACAAAGTTTAAGTTATAGTCTTAATTGAACGGGTATCTTTATGGCAAAGTCTCTGCCATCTCTGCTTATCTCAGGTACATGTCTTTCTTTGCTCTATTTATCATTCACCTAACTCACTTCCGAATGTCTTTTCCAGCTTCCAGTTGTGTGCCATATTTCATTCAAAAATGAACCAAACTCCTTGGCCCTCCTTCCACTATTTAGGCCATTGGCGTTTGACTGACTGCCGCACAGCAGTGCCACCACCTGCACCAATACCACCACAGGCATCGGCACCGGTAACAGCAGCAGTGGCAACAGGAAGGAAGCCACGCGGAGCAGTTACAGTAACACACTTTTGCCATTTGCTAGCCCCATCACGGCAGGCAGGCAGGCAGGCAGGCAAGCAGGCAGGCCATGATTTCCATTTGTGCGAACCAAAGCCAAAGCCGCTGCAGCAGCGGCAGCCAAAGCGCTAAGGTCGCGCCTAAGCAAGCCAGGGTCCAAGACAAGTTTCGTTGTTGTTGCTGCTGTTTGGAGTTTACTCGATTAGGTTTATACCCTAGCGAAGGGTATGCCAGAAAGCAAGAAGCCACTTACACATGCATCAAGAAAGAAAAAGGAAAATATGCCGTAGAATTTCCAGGGATTACTGTGCCATATTGCTTGCAAAAGTCCTGCTACATACTACCTCGATCCCATGTAGAGTATTTGCAGCTTCGGTTGATGGACTGTAGCCTTGCTCTCTAGCTGCGTTTATTTCTATTTCTGCCACTGCCATAGTCATAGTCATAGTCATAGTCCATTGCACTTGCCCCTGGCTTTGAGTTGTCTGGCTTGGCTAGTTGGTTAACTTGTTTTTGGTTAGCGCTTAAAGCTTTTCGGCTTGATAAATGTCTGAATTGCAACTGTCTCTGTCTTTGTAAGTGCTACTTGTGTGTGTGTGTGTGTGTGTGTGTTATGGCCACTTTACTGCTTTTGACCCTAATGCCATGGCATTGATATGGCCGATGCTGAAGCTCTATCAAAACGGGCAGCTTTAACTCCTAAAAAACAGCTGCCTCGGCTCCTGTTCTTGCTGCCACAGCTGCTGTTCATTTTTGTGTTTCTTTTTTTTTTTTGACCGGAAATGGTTCGCCCACTTCCGTTAGCTTTCACACCCACAAAGAGAGAGTGGGGAGGCAGACCACAAGTGGCTGCTTTGGCTGCTCCTGTGGCACGGACATGTGGCAGGAAACGTGAATTTATCGTTGCCCAACTCGAGTGCCACTGGAGGGGCCACTCGACTCGACTCGTACATTTTTCGTGACTCCACTTGTTGCATGCAGCTTAGCGTGAACTGGGGGGGACAAGGCCCCTAACTAATTTTCGTTTCCATACATATTTTTCCACAAAATTTTCCATTTGCATTTAAATAATTGGCTGGAAGTACGAGTACCCAGAATTACGAGTACCACAGCTCAATTTTGCAGCCCTCTCCATCCCTGGACAATTAGTTAAATGGCAAAGTGCAGGCCCCCACACAACACACACACACACATGAATCGGGTATACATATATAAATACAAATCGTTAGATCCAACTATTGGCTTGATAAGTATATGGTTAGCTAAGAGGTCTGGGTCTGGGTCTCTGTCTCTCCGGGCTATTTTGCTCACTATAAACTGGAAGTTGTCCCAATCAGAATAACCAAATGACTGCACAAGCGACAGCAGCAACAGCAACAATAACAACAGTTACAATAACTGGTTCCCCTATTTAGTATATCTCTAGTTTTATTTTCCAATATTTTTTGATATTATTTATATCGCTGATTGCACGACGCTGTCTGCCTCTGCCTCTGCCTGTCTCTGTCTGGTACTGCCTTTTTT
This sequence comes from Drosophila obscura, assembly GCF_018151105.1. Lineage (NCBI taxonomy): Eukaryota > Metazoa > Arthropoda > Insecta > Diptera > Drosophilidae > Drosophila > Drosophila obscura. The sequence continues at coordinate 611,273 of NW_024542736.1, read as the reverse complement.
GTCCGCTTTACCTTGGATTGCAAATTGTTTATACATATTTTAATTACAATATTTGAGCAAATGTGAGAACATTAGCCAAAAGTTGTGGGAAAAATAAATTCGTAGATAGACAGATACAGCTATACATATGTACATACATATATGTGTATTTATGTATGTACATTGTGGAAGGTATGCACAAGAATTTTGGTTTGATTGATTGCATATTAAAATTCGAATTTATTGCTTTTATAAGAAACGTTTATCTATTCCAACAAATGACTCAATTTAGACTAATAGATTATTTTCCCAGCTGATTTGTAGTTAAAATATCCCCATCGATAGATAGCGGAAAATCTATGAAGTTCGATAGATTAACATACATATGCCCAAATCGATTGCTTTCAACATTTGGCATTTTTATGGCTTCTTTTTTGTTATTAAGAAACATTCCAGGCTGATCAGTGCACGATCTCCAATGTCGCTGCCACTGCCGCTGCGGCTGCTGCGTGCAACTGGAGATGCATTAGGAAAGGTCAGTGCCATCTTTGTCCCTGTCCTCCGTCTTCCGTCTCTTTCTCTGTTGCTGTTGCTGTCGCTGTCGCTGTCTCTGTCGCCTGTGCCTCAAATGCATCAAAACGCGCTTTTCTTTTCGTATTTTTTGTGTGCCTGTGTGTATTTGTCGGTCTCTGCGTCGTTGTCATTGTTGTTGTTGTTGTTGTTGTTGTTTTTGTTGGTGTTGCTGCGTCGCTGTCTATGTGAATGGAAAGAGGGACTTCGGAAGGGAGGTTGGTTGCTTCGGCTCTACGTTTCGCGCTTACTTGCTTTTAATTCTTGCATTGCGTTTCAAGTTGCAGGGCACTCAAGCTCACCAATACACACACACAGAAACACAGTGGACAGAGAGAGAGAGAGAGAGAGAGAGAGAGACAGAGAGAGAGAGAGAGTGACGAAAGAGAGGGGAGTTGTGTGTGTGGTTAGTGCAGCTGCAACTGCAGCAGCAGAAGCAGCAGAAGCAGCAGAAACAGCAGTGGCTGCAACAGCGGCACAAAAAACGCGCAACTCATTTAAAAATGCCAACGTCCATCAACGAGGATCGCCGAAGATGGCAGAATTTGTTGTCGTTTCGCTTTTTTGTCAAATTGTTTTGCTGAATTTTCTTGAGAACTTTTGCATTGTATTGCAGTGGCAGTGCGCCCTCCTGCCACCTCGTCCCTTCTGCACATGCCTCTTTTTGCGGCAGGCAGTTGCTAGAGAGAGATGTCCGAGGAAGTGGCCACAACTAAAGACGACAATGAACTGTTTTGTATTGTTCAGTTCAGTTCAGTTCAGTTCAGCTGGGTTCAGTTCAGTTTTGAGGTTCAGTTTCGCTGACGATTTCCATGAGGAGTACCAAGTTTCAATTTTCCAGAAGTTTATCTCGGGTTTCATTGCATTGCATAATCCAGCCAGGCTGATTTCATTAGCCATTTCAATTAAATGCGAAAAATCTTGGGGCATTTCCTTTTGGCTCTGACAAACAACATTAGAGAAAGAGGGAATCGGGAAGGGAGAGAAATATTTTACGCTTGAAATTCTTTATTTTTTGCATTTTTGCATTTTCTAATAGAATTTACACTAATTGGAATGAGTAAAAGTGGGAGAAAAAAATTAATGAAAAAATGTATGAAAAAAAAACCCTACAAATTGTGAGGAAAAAAATGTGGAAAAATTCTAGGAAAAATTGCAGTACAAAATCTAGCGAAAAAAAAGCGACAACAAAAATGTAATTTTCATATTTCGTTTTATCTGGCAGGCTGAAGAAAATTGAATTCAATTTATGGCAATTAAGTGCAATACTCAACGCTATTTATCTCCCTCTCTTTCTGCACTTTTCATTAAGAGGAAAACTTGAATGGAAAATTCTCAATTCAGCCGTTGCCAGGCAACTGTCAGGAAGTCAGCAGCACCTGGGAGGCCCCCTCGACTATGGCCTGTTAGCAGGCATTTTGGCCACATAACAACTCAAAGTGCAGCAGAGCTAAGTGTGCTTTGTGGGATGATATGGTCATGTGGTTGCTCTCCTGCTTCTGACTTTGTGCTCATGTGTGGTTTGTAGGGCAATTACAACTTTTTGGCAGAATTTTGAGGCTGCCTCAGGCTGGCGCATGCACATCATCGAGTGAGGGTTATGGGGAGGGGAAGAGATCAGAGTGTTGCCCAAACACAAACACAATGCTTAGGCGCCACAGGACTGAGACACCTGTTGCCCTTGCCACACTGCAGACTAATTTCATTACACGCACACACAACAATAGACCGCAAGCTAATGTGGCAGTTACAATAGAGAAAGGCACTAGCTGCCACAAGTCGAAGATTAAAATACCCTTGCAGATTTATAGCAAGCCTTTTTTGCTCGATTTTGATTTTAAGCTGCTAAATCAGTAACAACAATATACTCGTACATAAAACATCCGCAATGAATAATTCAGTGTGCGGCCAAAGTTATGATAATGCCTTCATCTGCAAGGGTATTCGAACAGGAACAAAGTGAGTGTGGGCATCTAAATCGAAAATTGCAAAGCACTTTCGTTTTCACTGAACAAACACAGACACTCAGGGCAACCACACTCCCAACTGACACTGACACAGGCACAGACACATTAATTTGCCAGCTTACCTGGCTGGGCCAGACACACTTCCGTGCTGTGGCTACCACCACCCACCTGTTTGATGCAACCAACTGGATTAGAGATAGGCCGGTGCTGAGGCTGTTGCATGGCAGTGGCAGTGGCAGCTGCAGGATCGTGTTGTGCATTTTCATTCAAATTTCAGCAGCACCCACAAATAGGCCTTGCTTTCACACACAAACAAACAAACACACGGAGAGCGATGCAATTGAGTGTTTGGGGGCCAAAATCAGTTCAGGGTCACTAATGGCCTGGTCTGGCCAATTTGGCTGTCGAGGAGGCGAAGAAAGAGCAGGGTCTGTGCGTGTGTTTGTTTGTTCTAATCCTTTGGCATTTGTGTGGATGATTTATTCATTGCGTATACGTCATGTGGTCTCTGGCTAGTGCCAAAATGCTAAATTGCCTGTGTAAATAAAAATGTTTGCCTTTCATAAGTGCATTTACCATTAGGTTGGGGTTAGAATTTGGTTGAAATTCTTTGTGTACATTTTAATTAAAGCAATTTGTTTTTGGGTCAGAGCTTTATTAAATGAAATTTGATTTTATTTAGGAGAATTAAATTAAATATATTTTATGTTTTATAGCTCTTTAAATTTTAAACTTTTCTGATTTATGCAGCCTATTATAGATAATGAAATCCATTTATGTTAATAGTTATACTTTTTCCAAGATTTATCGTTTTATCCAGTTACCAAAAACATTTCTGTAAGCCTCTATTTATTTTTTCTTATCTTTTCTTTTCTCTCCCTTTCCTGTGCTTATTTCTTTGCGCTGTATCCCATCGAAATCCCAAGCTAAAACTCTCAAAATAGTTCCCCTGGCAATTATGCGTTCATCTACCTGGTATCATAATTTTCTCTCCCTGTCTCTTTTTCCCTCAATGTTTTTTTAGGCTTCAAAACTCTTCTGCTATTTGGTTGAGCATGTTTTTGTGTTGTATTTTTCTGTTTTGTTCTCTCCTCTGTTCTACTTCTCATTAGAAAGAGTTTTTCATGCTGTACTGCTGGTGCAGTTTTTTTTGTTGCTTGAACGTTGCCACCCCACCCAAATCGGGTTGCTCATTTAATTGCATAGCATTGCACTCCCAGTGCCGTTCCTTCATCTACCACTCTCTTCATCTTCATCTTTCTCTCTCTCTCTCTCTCTGCCTCTTTTGCCACCCCATTCCGTTGTGCCAAAACAAATTGTGAGAAAAATGCCCAGCAACACAAAATGTGCGTGCTACATAAATTAAAACCTATGCTTCAGTGGTCCGGCCGAGGAAAAGAGCACCAGAACCGTGGTACAGAAGATAGACAGCGAAGAAGGGCATACGGCTCCTGTTACACGTTACGTTTGATACCGATTCCATTTTTTACTTTCGGTATTCTTTTGCCTTTCACACTATTCAGTCTTCTTGTGACAAATCGTAATAAAGCGCGTATTTATTATTATTTTTCATTGATTTAAAAAACCGAATAAAATTTACCGCTTGGCTTTAATCTGCTTTGAGTCAGGGGAAAGGTATTTCGTAAACATTTTATGTGTGTTCTTAAAAACCATCGGTGAAAAAATTGTGTAACAACAGCTTAATCCTCCATCAGTGCATATAAAGTTTTTATCGCTCACTCTTTCTCACTTTCCTCCTCTATCCTCTATCCCGCTCTGGTTTGGACGATCTCATATTTTATGTCAAAGTCGACGCTTTTTTGTGCTGCCTCTCTCTCTCTGCATTGCTTCGCTTGTTTTGCATTGAATTCGGGTTCGAAATTGTTCTTGCTGCTGCTGCATCGCATATTCGTCAATTTTTTTGTTGCTGCTACTGCAAGTGGGCTGCCATCTTGATTATGTTGTAGCTACCGTTGTTGTTGCTGCTGCAACTCCGAGTCCCGAGTCCGACACAACGATGACGATGATGAAGAGGATGATGATGGCGTGTTTGCTGTAATTTGCGCTACGTAAAACGTTCAAAAATGCAACAACGAACTGCAGCAGCAGCAGCCACAAAAAAATGCGCTCTAAATGAAGGGAATTGAGCGCTGCGATCGTTGACGCTGCTGCCCCAGCTTCGCAGTCGACGTTGTACTGCTGCAGTCGACGCAACAAAAATAAAGGGCAAAATACGAAAAACCTTGAGGACGGTCAGTAACCGACAAACCGCCAGCCCAGTAAAATTTTGTATGAGCCGCAAACGAAATATTTCCTTCGTTGTTGTTTTTGTTGCTTTTCTTTCGTATCGTATTTCGTATTTAAATACGCTTTCCGCAATAGAGTACATTTCCTATGCGATTGCAGTGAAGTTTGACTAGACATACGATACACATAAGCCACACATGCATGTGCACATATGTATGTACAAACATATATTGTTTGACTGTTTGACTGCCACAAGAAGGAGGAACGATTGGCTCTCCATGTTCACACCTGGTGAGAAAGTGAGTGTATCCACTGCATCGACTTTGTGCTATTTCACTGAACTCCTCGCGATGGGATATTTATTTTTGGGCTGCTCTTTCTGCTGCGTTTTCGTTGGGTGTTTTTTTTTGTATGTTGTTTTTGTTCACTCTTGTTGCTTTTATTGCTGTTCTTCATTTACTTTTTATTTTCGTACAGTCAAATTGCGCATTTTTTGGCTTTGGGGTGGAGCCCTCCTCTTCCTTCCTTATGCGTTCAGCTTGCTGACTGCCTCCTCCTCATCCACTGCTGACTTCACCGCTGATCATCCTCCATGGCTGTTCTGCCTCTCCCTTAGTGTTCTTTTTGGTTGCTGCCCGGTTTTTGGGTGAGGTCGTGGTCGTCCATTGCCGGTTGTTTAATTTTTTTTTCTCTCGTATTTTTGCGTCATCAAAGCAGCCGTGTGAGTGTGTGTGTGTGTGTAAGGGAGAGAGGGAGATGGTGATAGACCATTGCACTTGAAAACTCAACTCTGGCGTTTTTGTTGATATTCTGTTGTGTTGTTGTAGTGGGGCGGGAGGTGGTCAGAGGGGAGGCCGCCAGGGACCCGACATCAACGTCATCATTGTGGACTTTAAGTGGTTTTCGGGTGTGCTACGTCTCGTTCTGCATGCGTCTGGTCGAGCTGTGTGCGTGTACTTATGTGTCCCAGTGTGTGCCAGTGAGTGTCTGTTTGTACGCCTGTGGACCCCATGCGGTTAATTTATGCCCGCTTGCAATTTTGGCAGACACTGTAAAAAGGAGAATAACGCAAAAAACAACAAAAAATACTTATATATGTAGGTATATATTTTTTGGTCTAGTACGATCGCTTGTTGTTGCAACCAGTTTCATTTTTAGAACTTTGGACACTAACCGGTTTTTTTCGGGACGCTCGGCGGCTTTCGATTTTATTTGTTGCCGGCGCATTAACTGGTTGCTGCTGCACCGCCCTGCCCTCTACCGCTCTAGCCGCTTCTCATTGCGGCACTGCTGCAATTCTGTGGCAGTTGATAAATCTTTGGCGCGGCATTGCCGTTGTCATAAATTTGCATTGGGCCATGCCATTGGCCCTGACATTTCTAAGGTTTCCTTGGAGTTGCACAGAGAGAACAACATTCACATAAATATACCGACTAAAAGATGCCCATTAATGGGATTTTATATGGACTCCAGATGTTCATTAGGAGAGATCTGAAATTGTTGGACGTACCCTCGTAGCCTGCTAGTACAGGATAAGATAAGAAAAACAACAACAAACAGCAGCCAATGCAATTAATCACAGCCAAATGCACAGAACGAGCATATGAAATGACAGACAGATAGCTACAGATACAGATACACAAGCGAACAGATGCTGAGGTTATAGTAATTCATGTTTACTTCGTACTCTTCTTTTTTCAGGCCACTAATCCACAATTCGATGATTTCCTTACAGAACAGGAACAATTCGCTGCCATGGATCGGGAATGTGCAACTTAGATCCTAACGTAGGGAAAATACAGCCTCAACTTCAGTTCTGCCGTTGCAGATGTGATGCTTTTAAGAGAGATATAAATATGTATGTAAGTATTTATTAACGTTATTTTAATTCTAAATTTGAATGCTTGGAAGTTCTATCTTCCGAGCGACCACTGTAACACACACACAACCAGATCCAATCCTAGACATGGGAATGTGACATGAGCGGGAGAGAAGGTGCCGATGTCGATGCTGATGCCGATGCCAATGCCAATGCAAATGCAGAAATGTGGCCAACAATTTGATTGACTCTTTTTGCCAGGGCCATATCACATTTAGCCAGACCAAACCAAACCGAACCGAACCCAAAACCAATCCAAGTCAAGCATAAGGCAATGCAGCCAACCGAAGCACAGACTAAGATAGGGAGTGAGAGAGAGAGAGAGAGGGACTTGACTTCCATTTCATTCCCAGCCTCCGTAGTCTCAGTCTTCTTACCTATCATAAACTGATTATTTTTAACAGAATCATTATCGTCAAACAGGGCCATGTCGGCAACGAAAGGCAGAGCATCTCGGTCTATCCAGGCAACCTGGTTACATATCGTATACCCTTTGGATTTAACTGTGCACAGCGATGCACTCTGCTAGAAGATGAATCTTGATGAAGTTTGATTTTGATTCTGATTAAACAGATATAACGAAGTACTTATAGCCATCGCACATGTACCAATTTAGTTACCATCAACTGATGCTTAGTTCTTATTCATTGTGTACCAAAAAGTCTATAGATTTCTTATTGTTAAGATCCATTTATACTTATAGTCTATTAAGGGCATTTCAGCACTGACTTTATCATCTTCTCTTTGGGTTCTTTTTTTTCTGTAGCTGCCTGTGCCCCTGCGCCTGTCTGTCTGTCTGTGTATTTGTGTAATTTGATTTTCTGAAAAGTTTCCGATTTCTAGTACATTTTTCGCACAGCAGCAGCAACGTCTAGGGCTTGGGTTTTTGTGGTTAATTTCTTTTTTAAACTGTTTTTGCAGTTGCTCAGTATTTATGCGGCAGAAGGTGGTATGGTAGCCTAGAAGAGGGAAGATGAGCTTATCATCAGGCAGACACAGCTGTTGCTTGGCGTATGCGAGTCAGTTCACAGTATCCAGTCAGGAGGGTACAGTTTCCATGGTGATAAATTTGTTCCCATGACCGTGATTCTTAGGCGGAGATCTTCATTAGGAAAATATTCTTTAATTCTTGATTACTTAAAAACCACTAATTCAAAGTGAAATCCTTATTTTTTTTTGTACCTATCCAGTTTTCTCTGGAATCTTTTCGGCTTGGGCTTTTGTTCCAGAGACCATCCACTGTGCTTGCATCTGCTATCTCAGGGTAGTCTCAGTCTTATATGCATGACTCAAAATTGAAATTCAAAACGAACTTGACAAAATAAAAAGAAAGAAGCTCCATTCATGCACGCACACTCACGCACACACCACACAGACAGAGACAACGAGAAAGAGAGAGACACTGAGCAAACAACATGCACGCATGACAGTCAGTCATTCCGTCAGTTTAGCCAGCCAGCGCCCTCAATGCACGCTTTATGCAGCAGCGACGGCGACGACAACGACAACGACAACGACAAAAGCAAAAGCACCAGAAGCAGCAGCAGCAGCAGCAGTGGCAGCCAAAAAGTTCATTGAACCTGGCCCAGTGCGAATTCGGTTGTCGTAGGTTAGGGACGACCGACTAACTGGACAAGGAGGGGCGGGCAAGCCATCGCCGTCGCTGTCGACGTCAGCGCTGTGCAAATACACTGCTGCCGCTGCCACTGTTGCTGCTGTTGCTGTCGTCGCTGTTGTCGCTGCTGCCAAGTGTGACGAAAAACATACAAAACAAAATACACAAAAAAAGCCAAGCAGGGCAGAGGGAGAAGCAACAAAAACAACAATGGGAGCAACAAAAAGCGTATTCAAAATAATAATATCAGAGAAAAGCTTGCCTCAAAATCGAAGCCACAGATACTCTTTCAGATCCAATCGTTGAAGAATGGAACTGTTCGATGATTTAGCTATGTATTTTGTGTCAATATGTAGAAGATATTGGGTTAATTTTTGTAGTATTTTAGGAATAAATCCGAAAGGGCTTTATGCAAGGTTTTTATATATTGCACATCCGTCCTTGTAAACATAATACCCACTGCAAGGGTATATTCGTACAAATCGGTTGGTGGTTGGCGAATGAAAGAGGAGTAAGCGGTTGGAGACACAGGCTTGGGAGGAGGAGGAGTGCTTTGACAGTGACCGTTGTCCGCTGGTGCTGCTGCTGCTGCTGCTGATGTTGTTGCTGGATCGTTGTCTGTGTTGTGTTGGTCATGGACGCCATTTCACATTTGTGAATCATGTGTCGCGATAAAGAAATACTCATAATAGGAACGTATCAAAATGGGAAACAGAGAGAGCGAGTGAGAGAGAGAGAGAGAGGGGTAGAGCGAATCACAAACCACAAAAATTCAGCATTTGCCTTCCTTCTCTTTGCACTGATTCGCATAGCAATCACAATCACAGTGTCACACACCGCACTCAAACATAAAAGTATATCCACATTTTGTGAGTAATGAGGTTTTTGAACTTTATTCTTCTGCACTGCACGTTTTGTGTGATGCATAAGGCCCCCCATCCCCCCATAATCTATACATACTTACTTTTCGATACTCCCACTTTCAAATATAATAAAGCAGTGGAGCTTCCAAGGGAGAAATTAATATACTGAAATTTCAGAAATATACCAGCATTCCACTTTAGAGAGCTTTCACTGTGCTTCCCTCCCTTCTTGACCACCTACACATAGTAGATCTGGTCAAATGTTTCGATTGACAGGGCAAAGACCAAATTGAGTTCAGCTTAGAACTGGGCTACATACGCTGGTGGGTGGGACAGACTCTGCTGCTGTCGTTGTCTTTTATATATTGTTAGCCAGCCATTGAAAGCGGAGCAGTAATTGTTGCGCGAAATTGCTGGTATTTGTTCATATGCGTGGATTTTTTTTTGTACATTATATATTTTTTTTTTGACAATGGCTTAACAATGGGGTTGAAGACAGTTGAAAGCGTAGCACTTAATGGGGTTGATTCTGTGCAAAAACCAACAAACTCATTGAAGTGAGCTTTAAAAATTTTTGCTTGAATTAAGCAGTTGTGCAACAACCCCCAATATCATACATACATAAATCTATTCCAATGCCCCAGAAATTCCCAAAATCACATAAACTTAATAGCTTTCGTTTAAGAGCCCAAAGAAACATTTAAATTCTCATCACAAGCTAATTTTAAAGCTCATTGAGGCACACAAACACCTCCACTAGAACGCAGCGAACGCAGACACACACAGACACACCTCCTCCACAGGGAGGCCCACATGGCGTATGCGTAATATTAGATATAATTGAATTATTTTGCATATGCCTGTGCCAAAAACACTTTCGCTTTCGACGTTCATTGATACTCGTATCTATGACTAAACATCTAAAAGCGGCAGCCAGAATCCCATCCACACACAGCGCAGCAGACTGCAACACATGCAGCAGCACTGCCAGTGGCAACAGCAACATCAACAGCCGCAACAATAACAACTACAAATTGAGTGTGAACACGTGTCTATAACTGTGTGCAGCTATGTTGTGTGGTTGTTTTGGGCCTGCAGGCGCTTTGGCATTTGGCAGGAAGCCAAATAAAATTTAGAGATTTGACCTTACACAATGTGCCACTGCCTGCCTGCCTGCCTGTTGCCTGCTGCCTGACTGCCTGCAACAACAAAAACAACAACAGCGAATTGGCCCAAATGCTGAAAATGGTTTCCGTGTGGATGCTGCGGCCTCCATTAGAAAGGCATTTGTTGCTGTTGCTGCTGCTGCTCGTTGACATTGACATTGGTTAAATGGCAATTTGTGCGTGTGTGTTTGTGTATCTCTTCTGCACTCTCTCTCTCTCTCGTTTCTTTATACATATCTATCTATCTCTCTCTCTCTTTGTGTGTGCGTGTTCATTCGTGCTTGTGGCAAATGAAAATCTAATTTTATGTTTAGACCAGAAACATATGTTTCAGTGGGTAAAGTTGACAGTGACAACATTAGCACGTCCTTCTGGACTGGCCTACAGTGACCTACATACACATATATGTATGTGCATACAAGTCACACAGAAAAATAGAGACGGAAATAGAGCTCTAAAGGGAAAATAGAAGATATATATATAGACAGAAAAGGGATAGATACATTCTGTTAGATAGATTGCCAGGCTGTAGCAATTCTTGAGGCTCAGAAGAGGCACAGATCTATTGCAACACCAAAATCGCTTATTAATACTATAATTCGTATGCGAAATGGAGCCTCTGCCTCTGGGACCTTATCAGGAGGCTCTGTGTGGGCCTCTGTCCATACTATCTTATCGTCGCACTTAATCTCGGCGAGTGCTCCAACGGGGGGCACTTCACTTTCTTGACACAGCGAAATGAAAGCGAATCCGGCAGCAGAACGCAACAGCCACACAAATACTTATTGCACTGCAACAGCAACACAATGAAGCACAGCAACAACAGTAACAGCAACAGCAGCAGCAACAAAAATGTTAAAATCGAAAAGGAAAGAAAAGAAAAGCAAGGGGAAATGAAAAGAAACATTTAAAATATTTATATGTAGACATTGTGCCCTGACCAAGGCCAAGCAATTTTGTATTGCTCCCGAGTTCCTTGGCCCCAGACAGCAGCAGCAGCAGCAGAGCAGCAGCAGCAATCTCTGTGAGCTTTTTGATTGTGGTTGTTGTTGTGGAAGTTGTTGGTGTAGTTGTCGTTGTTGATTCTTGGTCATTGGCTTGCTCCCTTCCCAGCGCCTCTCACTCAACCCATCTTTGGGGCATGCATCTCATTGCTTATTTGTTGATTTCGTTTCGTTTTTGGTTTATTTATTTTGGAATTCTCTTTTTTCGTTTACTTTTACTTACAGCTGAATGCCGCATGAGGCACACATACAGAGCTGAGGTCATGCCCCAACAGCAGCAGCAGCAGCAGCAGCAATAGTGGCAGAATAAATTTGAATTGCATGGCTACAGTAATGACAGCTTAAAAACTTAAACATAATTAATAATTTATAATAAATATATTGTATGCACATACATATAATTGAAATGTGGAAAAGCTTTATCAGCAATTGGAACAAAAAAGGATATTAATTTATTTTCAGTTTTAATCTTTGCCCCTTGGCTGGGCTGGTTTTTTTTTCTTTGTGTGAGACTTAAACCATTTTTACGAGCTGCAGCTAAAATTAAATGATGAGAAAGTACAAAAAAATGTTATGAGAGTCACTGGAAAGGGCATGGAGAAGGAAAATGGGGTGTGGTAAGTACACTCGGATAAATGATTAATAAATGATAAAGAAAGTTTTGGGAAAAGCAGAAATTTTTGTATTGAATTTGAAAATTCTTATGGTGCTAAGGAGAATGCTCAGCAGATATTTTCGGAACGTAGGTCTAGTTTTGCTCAGTGTACATTACTCGTACTGTATTTCTTTTTCACTCGTAATCGTTTCAATAAAATACAAATATAAACTTGGTTCATTGCCTCAATATTGATTTTTATGACCATTTTCATTATTCTGCGTAATTTCCAATCTGCTGTTGAAGGTTCTTCAAGTTTAAACACTGTGAATGATATTGAACTCAATCTTGATCCCAGTCGCAGTAAATTTCGCCGTGCTTGATTGACAACCTCCTGGCGAAACCCACGGGCAAAAAGTCTTCAACATTTTCCAGCACTTCAACATGTCGCCTAATGTCTCTGGCACTTAATTCTAATTTCTCCTAAGCATATGGCAATTATAACTGATTTATCTGGATTTTTATCTAATTGCAAGTTTAATTTCGCCTCATTATTTATGATGGCCAGGCGGAGCCAGCCACTCCAATGGAGGTGATTGTTTTTCCTCCTCAGAACAAACTCAGAACTCATTCCCAAGCTCATTTTAGCTGCAACTTCCGTTCGAGCGGAAGTTCCGCCAGTTGCCAAACGCTGTCGGGGCCAGGTCCGAGCCAGGAACGGATGCAATTGGCTTCCTGCGCGGCTCTTGGGAGCTTCTCATTTGGCCCAATCAGACTGGGGACGGGACGGATTCTAGCGTTGACAATATCCAATGCCCTTCTCAAGGGTATCATGAATTGGGACTAAAGTTTTTTGCACAGGAAAAAGAAAAACATTTTTGAGAGATCATTAAGATTTCCAAGCAGCAACAATAGGCGAGCTCTTTTATTTTTTCTATTTATGGCAAGGAGTATTTATAGTCGTGAGTCGTGAGATAGAAATCTGTAGCTCTCAAGCTAAAATATATACAAAAAGAGTATCGCTTAGCTGCGGTAAGGGCAAATTCAAAGTCAAATCTTTCTTTACCAGTTTGCTTCTAGGAAATGCATAATTTTGTTGCAAAAATTCATTTTGAAAAGTGTTCATTAATCAAAGCTGCATTTCTGCATTGCATTGAATTCTGCGAGTATGCAGCAGGAAAAAACTTCCCTGAATGTCTGTCAGTATGGAAAGGAAACCCTTTTGCCCTGCCGGAGGCCAGTCAATCCCTTTCTTCCTTTGCTGTATCTTCAAGATGCACAAAAATGCATTCTTTGTGCGCTGCAAGGGCAATGGTGTCTGTGTGTGTGTGTGTGTGTGATTTTGGAGTGCTCGTATCTGTGTGAGTGTTTGCACCCCTTTGGCTGTTTGCATTGCGTCAGCCCGTTGCATTTTAATTTTAGAATATATTTTTGGGTCTGGATTGCAGCTCGACTCGACTCGGCTCGGCTCGGCTTTCAATGCTCATGCATGCAATGCGTTTCATTATACGAGTATGTACCGTACCCCATCTGTGTGTGTGTGTGTATGTATGTGGGGCTTGCCTGCTGCATTTTTCATTATGCAAAAATTGCATACCACTTTTTTTGTTTTTTTTTTTGGGGAACTTTTTTCCGATTTTTGTGTGCGTTTTTTTTTGCAAATGCATTCAACACAAATTGCACGTTTGGGTTCGTGCATCTTTTGTGTATGAAGGGGATGAGGGGGTTACAGAATGCAATTGCAATATAGGGTGGATTTTTTGTACCTCTGTTTTTCCGCCTCCCCCCCTCCACAGTCTGCCACTGTCTCTCTCTCTCCATTTGTGCCCCTTTTCACCGTTTTTTCGGGGGTTTTTGTCGCATTTGCTTACGTGGTTTTAATTTTAATTGGTTGTCGTCATCGTCAGTACCGTTTGGTATACCCTTTCGGATTGTATCATGATTTGTACTAGATGCTTGCCGTCAACATAAACATGTCTGCCCACAAATAAATCTTGATCCTTCCGTCCGTGCATATCTCCTTTACTTGCTGCAAGAACTCCTCCTTTAATTGCCCTGAGAGAGTATGAAAAGCTTCGGCCACTAAGCGAACCTTTGCTTGTTGGATTCATTTGGGTTGCAGCATTTTTAAAAACATTTTTCGCCGTGTGCATGTTGTCGCCGATTTTATCTTTTGTAAATACAGCAATTATATGTGTTCCTGGATGGTGACATTATGCTTGGTAGTCCTGTTCCCTTTTCCCTGCTTATGCTCTGCTTTTTTTCGGGACACTAAGTGGTTGGAGGAGTGGTTCGGTTGAGGCGGATGTGGGCATCAATTGTTGGATCGGTAGGGTGGGTAAGAAGTGCAGGGCCCGAGGCTTGAAGGATCATTAAGCAAGTCCTCAGTTTTGGGGCGTTTCTTAATTCGTTTTCGTTTCTTTTTGGGATGAGCAGGAAGAGACAGCTTGTAAAGGTGTTTTTATGGATTGGATTTAAGGGGCTGTTTTAAATACTTTTCTGACGGTTTCAGTTCACTGAAATCATGGGTGTACTCAGTAGATATCTTTAGAACGGCTTTTTTATATTATTTGTATCAAAATGTCAAATATATTTACTAAATGGAAACAGTTTCCTCCGTCATTTTGTAAGCCAAGGCCTTTACTCTCCTTACTGGTTCCTATCAACCCCCTCGTACATTCTACCCCCAAATCTTCGCCTATTCCCATCGAGAAATATCAGATCTCAGCCCCTACTGGCCAAGGTCAGGTTCTGAATGCAATTAAATGCACAAATATTTTTTGCTTATTACAAAAACATTCAAATACAATTCTGCAATAGACAGACACAACGAAAACAAAACGAAAAACTAACTAAACAATTACTATTTTTATTATACACGAATTTTGTTTCTTTAATTTACAATCATGCACAAACACAACAAAAAGCAAACAAAAAAAAGCAGCCACAGCCGCTCAGTAAAAATAAAACGCAACACAAAAAATTACAACGAAAATTTTCGCATTAATTGAGAGACCTTGAAACCAGTCACGACTCAAAATTCTGGCAGAGACCAGGGGCCAGGCCCAGAGGTGTTCCGCTCTTACCGCTCTCCTACGTCGCCGTCTCCATTTTAGTTTCAGTCCCAGTCTCGGACCACAAGTCAACGCCAACGCCAAGCCGAAAAAATGTACACAAAAAAAAAAGAAAATAATAATAATAAAAACTAAAAATATTTTCGTCTACAATGACATGCAATTGAGGCACTACCCGAGACTCGAGTCGAGTCGAATTGCAGTCTGCGGTGTCACCTCGGTCGGTCTTCCAGTCGTTCGTTCTCCCAAACGACCAGCCAGTGAGGAGCCCATACCTCAATCCTCAAGAATTGGAAGGGAAAGATTATCGGAACTCATTTTTGTTTGTTATTCTGTAATATTGGGTTACTCTTGTTATTCGGTATTCAGTTTCTCCATTCTTCCATCAGTCTGTGCCTCATTTCCTAAGTATTTTAATCCGTTTACGATTGAATGACTAACTTGTTGAATCTTTCTCTCAATAATTTTCGCATTAAGTCAGTCTATGTTGGAGATTGCATCATTCAGATCCTGAGTCCATGAGCTATCCCTTTATTCTATACATAAATTCCCCAAATTTGATACTGTTTTTACTTGAATACTCCTAAACTCTCAATCCCAATGTACCAGACGTTCCTTTACTTCCTCTTCCAATAAATTGTCTACATATATACCTCTCAGTCATTTTGCCTGCCGCTTAAATCAGTTCCTGAATCAATTCCTCAGTCCATCCCTCAGCCAGTCAGTCTCTCAATCTATTCTTCCCCACCCTTCCCTTCGCCAACAAAGTCGTTCGAATTATTATAATTTCGGTTCGCTCTCGCACTCGACATTCGCAACGAAAAAAATAAACAAAAAACTACACCGAAATCGAAAGCAACAAGAAAAGTGCATGTGCAACGGTAGCCCGTTGCATCGCCCCCGTCCGGTGCGGCCTGGTCTCTGGGTCTCTGGTCTGGGTCTCTCCCTGGCCCTGGTCCGGCTCGGATCGGCTCGGTTCGGGGCCCGGCCCGGCCCGGTCCGCCGCCAGTTGCATTTCGAGCGGTGAGTGCGAGTGAGCGTCTCCAGTGCTGGAACAAAGCGCTATCGTCTCGGTTTCGGTTGCGAACTTGTTTGCGTCGCTGCTTAAAAATCGAAATTCACAAAAAAAAACCCGCAAAAAATTGTACAAATTCGAGAACAAAACTGCACTCTACGAAAGAAAATATATATATGTAAAAAATAGTGTGAGAGCCGAGTGATTCTTAAAAGAGAGAAACGCAGTCGGCTGAGAGCAAGAGCAGAGATAAGCGTGCTGCAGTTCTTCGCTCTCCTTGTATAAGTGTGTGTGCGTGTGTGTTTGCGTGCTAGTTTCTTAGTGTGCGTGAGCAGTGCAATTAAAAAACTACACTGTTCTGCTGGCCTTCCCCGCCACAAAGAATCACTCAATCCGCTCTCTCACTCAAGCCAAGCCAGGAGGAGAGCCGTCCGTCAACGCTTCTTGGCCACCATTTTCTTTTTTTTTTTGTGCTTTGCGGTGTTTTGTTCTCTCTCTCTGCTCTTTCTATGTTAACCAATTTCGCTTTTAACGTTTTTTTGCCGGCTGCCATGAATGAAGCGCACCAATACACATGCACTGTGACAGTCATCCGGCTGGTGTGTGTCTCTCTTTCGCTGTCATTCTCTTGTTTTCTCACTCACTCAATGCATTTTTGAGCAGTGCAAAAAAAAAGCCCTCAGTGTATCAGTCTGTGTGTGAGAGGGGCGCTGTTGCTACTGCTGCTGCTGCACTCATTCTCATTCTCAAGTGCAGCAGCGTCAAGCGACACCAAATGCTCTGCTGCTCCGCTCCTGCCTGGCACTGCACTCCGCGAGCAGCTCAGCTGGATGCAGTCAGTCCGCTTGCTTTATTGTCGCTCGTTTCGAACGGTTCGCTTCGGTACGCTCCACTCGCGTCTCGCTTCTGCCTTCGGTTCGTTGTTCTTGTGCTGCTCTTGCTGTTGTTGTAAGCGGGCAGAGGGAGGCAGAGGTGGCTGACTGAGAGCAGTGCAGTCGGCGTCAGCGTTTACTGAGATGTTTTCTAGCTCTTCTTACTGTTGTTCTTGTTCTTCTTACTGTTTTTGTTTTTGTTGCTGTTGCACTGCTATGCTTCTTCTTGCAAAAACACACACTTTTGTACAGACACGCATGTAACATGCACACGCACATGCAGCCACTGTACATGTGCTTCCCATTCCATTTTGAAAACAAATAACAACAATTCGTACAGGAAGAATAAGAAGAAATAGAATAGTAAGAGGAAGAAACGCAATAAGAATAAAAAAAAAAGAACCAGAAGGAGTGAAAAAAATTTTGTTGAGATTTTTCGATCTTCTTTTTAGCAATAAATATTACAATAAATAATACAACAAAAATAAAAAAATTAAGTCGAAACAACTTCTTTAATCTCTGCCTTAAATTTGCTGAAAAGATCATACAAAAAGTGCTGTGACATACACAAAAAAAAAAACATTTCTACAATTAAAACAAAATAAAATAATAAAAGGGAGAAGAAAATATTTAAGAATACGACACTTTAAACTTAAAAAAAAAACACATAATTTGTTAAAACCAATCTTAAGGATAAAAATAAGTACAGGGGGGACTGCAATAAAAAAAGTAAGTCCAGTCAAAAGGCACATTATTTTTTAAATTTAATTCAATTATTTTAAATGAATACTTTGAAAATAACCAATTGTATTTTAAAGTCTCTCTGTCACCTTCCAAAAATTGGGAGACAGTACTTGTGATAAGAAATGGTGTTCGAGGGGGGCTCGCTTTCATTTCTGTTGCTTCGATGTTAGATACTTTCGATCTGCATCATACTTTCGGACTATAATTGGTCAGCGTTTACACAAACTGATATATACGGTTTAAGTTCTCTATTCACGTGTTCACGAACTTTTGTGGGATAGGTTCTGTGTACTCAAATGATTCATCATACTTATTGAGCATGAGCATTTTACATGTATTTCAAAAGTGCCAAGGGATTCTATATTTTTAGTTATAGATTACTCATCACCTGTATAAATTATTGTTGAAATTTACACTTTAGGGAAGAAACATACGCTTATTGTATACTTACATTTTTCAGCGCTCTTGAGAGATTGCCCCTCATTTTTATACTCTTTCTAAAGTGAATATTTTAGACATACATAAATAATTAGTTTGTCTTTACCCCAACACGAATCTAAACAAAATGTATCCCAAAAAGTAGTATCCCAAACCGAGGAAAAGCCACAACAAATGCATGCTGAAACCCAACAAGTGCCCCATATGACTGCCACTATCCCCTATAGAATCGACTCAAATCATATTTACATACACACGCGCACAGTGGGCATTGAACGCCAGCTTTTTTGTCGAGCTTTTTGATGTGAAAATTCCCGGAAATCTTTATTAGCAATTAATGCGTAAATATAAATTGAATGGAAAGTAAAAATCTTTCAGATGCAGCTGAATAACAATAAAAATGTCTAATTAATGCGCTTCTAATTTCCAGTTGACAGACGGAAAACGTTTTTTCTGTTTTCTGTGGCGTGGCTTTTGTTTTGCGGCACAAAATGGATTCGCTTTGTGCACAAAATGCATTTGATTTCGAATAATTCATTTGCGGCAGATTTATGGAGACAGCTATGCGGCAGCAAAAATAAGAAAATGAATCATACACTGTGGCAGAGAGAGGGGCAGAAGAGGGCAAAAGAGGGGCAGACTGGCAAACACCCACGCGTTGTCGTGCAATTTTCTTTTCATTTGTGTCACACGCGTTGTCCTTGAGCTCTTTCCTTCCGCATTGCATCGCCACAATAACTTTTCCAGCTTTAAGTTGTGGCAGGCACTGCATCCTCGCCTCAGATGGATTGCAATTTAATTTCATGTTCTCAAATTGATTTGTGCAGAGAGAGATCCCTGGCAGTCGACAGGCGGCAGCCGGCACCCGGCTTCTGAGGCCCATTAGTCATGCTGTTGTTGCCCCATGCCAGGCCCCTCCTCAAAGGTGGCATGAAAAGCTGGCAGGATTAGCATTAGAGAGACAGCATGCAGCATGCAACATACAATCATCTGGCTACCAGTCTATGTCTCACTGCCTCTCTCTCTCACTCTCTGTCTCTGCATCAGTGTGTGTGTGTGTGTAGCGCTTGTGGCACGTAAGAAACGAGTTATTGGAACAGGTTCATGACCTTGACCATCAACACAAGGCAGCGACTGCAGCAGCAGCGGCCGTTGCAACAGCGTCTGTGTTGCATATATGCCTACTCTGCTCTGCTCTCTCTCTCTCTCTTGTTCCTCCTTCAGACAAAAGGAAGCGACTGCTGTTGCATTTGCCACATGCATTTGCATTTGGCATTGCCATTGTTCGTTTTCGGATTGCATTAGATGTTGCAACAAGCGGCAGAAACAGCAACAAGTTGCCACCACTGAGAAGTCGGGCAGTAGTCGTTGTACCCGCCACATGGATTTATCGCTGAATGAGTCACACACATTTAAGGGGCAAGGGTTGGACCTAGACTTCGATTCAGACTGATTCATTCAAAGGCAAATATAAGCATGAAATTCTGCGAATCCGACAATCTCTGAATTCTAATCGATTTTCATATGTTTGAGCGGAACATTGAAAATTCTGAAAGCGTTGGAAAATTATTCCCTATCTCTAAACTGGGAATCGGATGCTCCATAAAAAAAAGTTGATATTTGATAGGAATTCAGAATTTTTGAATGATATTCAGACTGATTTTCTATAAAATTTTTAGGTGTATTTTATAATATTAATGCTATTTAAAAGCTATTTAAATACAATTTAGTTAATTCCTTGAGTGCTAGAAAAATATTTCACGAATTGCTCAAAGAAAACTTCTCTCACCAGAATCGTTTCGCCTCTCTTGCCCATGGAAAAAATCCAACAAAAAATAAATAAACTGTTGCTCGGGAGGGTCGCCCAATTGGGAGGCTCTAGTTTTTTTGTACCCCTTTTTTTTGTCGTATTTTTACTTCTTACCCACAGTTTTTTTTTGTTCTCCTCTTCGTTCTCTCTTTCGCCATTATATAGTTCGGTGGGTGGTAGAGGGTGAGGCGGCCCCTGGAAGTGCACTGGAAAGTGCCCCCTCAAGTACATAACCAAGTGCAACAGGCAGTTGTTGTTTTTAGCTAGGGAGAGTGGGGATTGGTTTTGGGATTGGGCTCTGCCTCGCTCCGCTGCCACATAGAAGGCGTGTCTGCCACTGGGATTGAGCGGAGTGGCGAGGAGAGAAGCAGAAAGAGAAGAAAGCGGGGGAAAAAAATGGGTTTTAATTTAACTTTGGCCATGTCACTACAGCTCCCATAGCTTCTACACGTTGAGAAAATCCCCACCGTTTTGCATAACCCACAGATACCAAGAATTCTTCGCCAGTGGTGCAACAGGTGCGGGGCACAGTGGCGGTTTCAAATGAGGATTTGTTGGGGCTACGAATAAAGATTTAGTTGAGGAGTCACTAAAGGATAGGGATGAGGACACATATATGCAAGAAATGAAGTGCAGCTTTGTAGCTTAATTGAAGTAGGGAATCGAATTGGGAATTTCTATAAGATTCTCGGGGCTGGACTCAATCGGATGACCCTCATAGCGACAGCTAATTCCCGCACAACTATTTATTTCATTTGGATTGGCATTCCCCCGCATTGTGTTGTCCAAAAACAAAATCGATATTTTCCATATGCATCAACACAATTGAACAAACAATTTTTAGGCGAGTGCTGTGCTGCTCGTACAGCAATGCCAAAAGCTGCCGTATTGTCCTTGAGCTTATCACCTTTTTCACAGCCAACGAAACGAAATTCTACACACAAAAAACTAGTCAAATACAGTAACAAAAAAAAAACAGCAACAACATTGGCAAATATCAATCCAACTGTTCTCACAAAAAAATGCAATAATAATAATAATAGAAGACAACACAAAAAGCGCGACAAATATTTTCACAATTTATATTTATACTTTGCATTTAAGTTTTTGTTTTGCTTTTATTCTTTTATTACGTATTTTGCCGATAACTTTTTTTTTTACGAGTATTTGATTTGCCATTGGCTGAAAACAAACATGGTGCTTCTCTTTATATTTTTGATGAAACTTTTTATTGTTTGGTTGAATTTCGACATTTAGTCAACATTTACTGCTGTTGGACGAAAAAAAAAAAACTGAGCAATAGCGTCTTCTTGTTGCATAAGATACATATGTACATACATATTAGTACATACATATGTACATAAGTAAAATAGGTGTGCCATCTGATACAAGACGATGTCGAAATAGGCGAGCTTATAGAATAATAAAGGATTATAAAGGCTTAATATAACTAAACTGAGCTTAAAGAGCTCTAAATATCCATACATACAAATTAAGTTTTTAACGCTATCCACGTATTGTTTTTAGAAGGTTACCAAATATATAGTTTTATTCTTTGAATGGTGTAGATATTTTATTTTTCAATTCTCGTATTCTAGAATGTAAATTTCTCACAAATTTTCAATTATTTTTATTATTTCAGTTATTCTTTTCCATTATTGTTAAATTTTCCAGCATGGCTCTCTTGATTTCCACACAGTTAAAAAATGTACGAATATATTCAATTGCGCCTGAATTTCGACGATGCACACACTCGACAATAACAAAAAGAGATAGACATACCTAAAAAAAAGAGAGGGCGAGAGAGAGTGATAGCTGAAAAGACAGAGAGGGCAACACAGGGCCACTTGTATTGACATTTGGTTTTGCGACAATTGATTTTTGTTACGTTTTTCGTATATTTTTTTCTATTCTCTTTGTTTTTGTTGTTGTTGCTGTTGCATTTTTTTTGCTGGTTTTTTGTACATTTTTTTGTTGCTTTTTTGTAGCAATTTAGTTCGTTTGCTTTCTGGCATCGTCGTCGTCGGACGTTTCGCTGTTATTTAGACAACTGCTGGCAAAAAAAAAAGAAGAATATTTTCCCCGCTCTTCCCCCCTTTATCAGCGAGGCCACACACGCGCGCTGCACTTTGCTGCATTGTTCATAATTTTTGTTGTTGCTGTGACTGTTCTTTTTCGTCAAAGGGTATTATGATTTTTATACAGAGGAAGCATCATATGCATATTTTTCAATTGTTTGGCAAAACAAAAGTTCATGTTTATTTAATTTAAATCAGTAGTAATATGTATTTCTATTGGATGAAACCTTTTTCCTAAGCATATTTCCATCATCCATGCTTTGACAGGCTGGGATAGGATATGTTCAGATATTTCCTGCTCATTTTCCCAGAATCTACAGGTGTCTAGCTTTACTAGTTGTAATTTCTTGATGTCTCTATATACACATGCAGATATACATACATATGCATATAGTTCCAAAAGTAAAGATCTGTTTTTAAGAGTATCTCAAGCTTCGCTCTCGAATCTGTTCTCAATTCTATCATTTTCAATTGTTGCTGCTTCTGCTGCTGTTCTTCTTCTTAGGAATTTTCATTTGTTTTTTTTTGTTTTTTTTTCGTTTTTTCCATTTGTTTTTGTTTCGGTTTTTTTGCGAATTGCCTGCAACAGTTTTCTGGCTGCTTTGTCGGCTCTCGACTCAATTTCGTCTTATCTAATTTTTGTTTCTATTCCCCTTTTTGCTCTTTTTTCTATTGCCTTTCCTCTCACGCCTATTGCAGTTTGTATAGTTTTCTTCTTCCCTCTTTTTTTTTCGCTGATTTTTTTTGTGTCGAAATCAGGGCAAATTCATCATCATCATCAACAACAACATCGCTGCCTTGCTGTATTTTTTTCCAATTTTTTTCATTTTTTTTTGTGTAACAAAGATAAGGTTTTTGCTCGGGAAAAGTGCATGTTTTTATTGTTGCTGCCTTTTATTCTTTATATAATTCGAGACGAATGGGTAGAGCGGTAGATGGAGAGGGAGCGGAGAAGGAAGGCTGGGCATTTTTGTGTTTGTCGAGTTAATCATTTCGGGCGAAATTTGATAATTTTGAAGGTGACCCCAATTTGTAAGCGGCAGCGGCACTGCAGTCTGCCTGCTGTAGCCGAACCCCAAAGAAATTTTCGCTATTGATAAGAGCCGAGGAGCCAAAATGGTGGAAGGAGGCAGCATATGAACCAGTGGGAGGGAGGGATAAGAAGAGCAGTTGGAAAACATTAAGTGTAGCAAACAACAGTACATGCGAAATAGGAATAAATGCTTGGAAGATTTGGTACAAATTTAAAAACAGAGGAATATTTTTATTAAAACTAATATAATAATAAGAGCAATATGGTAGGACTGGGACCGAATGCTTGCAAACCGAATGTTAAAAACTGTGAAGTATATGGGAATAAAATATGCCCACCAACTAGTGTTAAAAGGTACGAGTATTTGTTGCTTTAATTGTTACAGATTATAGATTCCGCTAGTCTAAAGCAACATCAACATTTAACATTCAAAATTTAAGTACGAGCAGCATCGGGCAACACCTTAAACCTTTCTGGCATCAACGGTAAGCTAATGTGATGATGCATTTGACCTGCTCATATATTTATGAAAAAAGCGTATTTCCATCTGCATTTAGCCAACAGCAAGGGCCAGGACCAGGAAGAGGCACCAGAGAGAGGCATCCCATATATCTGCGAGCAGTTTTAATAAAACCCAAAACTGACATCATAAAACATGCTTGCACATACGAGTATGACACTCAATGTGGTACACACAGGTCGTATACGTAACACATGGCTACGACTGTGTGTGTGTGTGTGTGTGCAGCAGCATGCAGCAGTTGTGTGCCACACCCATAGTGCCACACACATACAGAGACAAAGCAACAAGTCGTTGTACCCAAATATATAGTGCAACAAAAAAAATATGGTGGAGAGAGAGAGAGAGAGAGTGAGCGAAAAAGAGAGGTAGTGGAAAGACCAAACTAAATAAAATGAAATGAATTCCAGAACGGGGGAGGAGTAGAAGGAGGTGGTATATGAGGAGGAGCGGGAGAGGCGGTTGGGGTGGCCTTCCTCAGCCCAATCAACCACCCCATCCAATGGTAGAAGCAGAGAAACGGAACAGCAGCCAAAAAACAAAGTCAGAGCAAAAAACATGGTCCAAAAGTAGTGTGGGCTGTGGGAGGGAGTGGGGTATGCTGTGTAGGGGATGGGCTAGAGGGTTAGAGTGGGTTGCTGGGTTTGGTGGGGGAGTTCTCTGCCAGCGTTTATCTGTGCATTTGTATTGGTAACTTCTGCTGCCACAATCGCTGCTGTCGCCTTCTTCTCCTTCATCCTGGCTTTCAGTTGGCTGGAGGTGCTCCTCCTTCTCCTGTTGGTGCCGCTGCTGATGTTGCTCCCTCCTGTTGCTCCTCCTGTTGCTGCTGACGCTGCTGTTGCCTCCTGTTGCGCATATTGCAACGAAAAAGTTTCGTAACATTATTTTGCACATTTCCTGCACGATTGTAACGGGCAACGAGGAGCTGCCAGATAGTGTCGTTGCTGTAACTGTAGCTGCTGCCAAAATGCTCAACAAAACATGTCGAAAATGTGCCACATTCAGTAGTAGTAGCTGGCTACTGTGGTGGTGGCTCTTGGCCCACTCCGACTCCTGTCGGAGCATGCAACAGTTATGTTTCTGTGTGTGTGTGTGTGTGTAAACATACACAGAGGGACACAGACACAGACAATGCCGCAAGCCAAATAGTGCCACACAAATACAAATATAAAGCACAAATAGAGCAGACAGCAGACAACAGACAACACACATTTCGACATGCCACATTTAGCATCCTTGAGCGGCATTAAACTTCATTTCACCCACAGAGACACAGAGCCATAGAGACAGGAGCACACCCATTGTTCGTTCCCTGTTGTTGATTCATTATTCGATTTAAAAACAGTTCCCTGTCTAGTCCTTTCCTTTATGCAATCAATGTTAGCACCAGGATGCCTGCCAGGCTGCTCCTGCTCCTGCTGCTCCTCTTTTGTTTTCGTGTGCGTCAGGGATATTTCACAGGAAATTAAGTTTTTGGCACTTTTGGGTGCTAGATGCACTAGCTAGAGGCATTGGCCCCCTCCACCCGCATTCATTGGGGTCAAGAGCAATGGCAGAGGTGGCCTGGCATCATGGACCGGCCAATGCATATGGGCAATAAATCAGCCAATGGCCAGAGCCAAAACCAAGCCAAGAGCAAGTCCAATGGCACAAGACTCTCAAGCGCAGCGCACCAATGTTGCCTCAAAACTTGTCTCTCCGCTGTGGAGTTGTTTGTTTTGGTTTTTTTGCTACCCCGTAATCGTAAAAGATATGGAAGCATGATGGTAGTATGTGTCAGGTATATCAATGTTTTTTGTTAAAAATTTCCTATATAAGAAGACTCGCCTTAGATAGAGTTATGTACCCTGTTGCTAGGA
The DNA here is from genome assembly GCF_018151105.1 of Drosophila obscura. Lineage (NCBI taxonomy): Eukaryota > Metazoa > Arthropoda > Insecta > Diptera > Drosophilidae > Drosophila > Drosophila obscura. The sequence continues at coordinate 585,945 of NW_024542736.1, read as the reverse complement.
ACTGTTTGACTAATGGATACTCCAAAGTCGCAATAGTCGCCTAGAGCCTTTCTACTTGTCGTTTTGTTGTTTGTTTGTAGGTGAGCTGGGCCATGAACAGAGGCAGGCTCGACCTTACCACCAGCCTCACTCAGTCGTGGCTGTTGTTGTCGTGGCTGCAGCGCGCAGATCGCTGATCAACGTTAGAAATGGAAATGCGCTTGACTGCATACAATGGCCAACAGCACCAGCAGCCACAGCAACAACTTAAAAAGCAACTGGAAAATGTGTGTTACTGTAACTGAGCCACCATCAGCAGCAGCGGCAGGCCTGTTGGCCAGTTAACGTTAACCAGCCAGTAAGCCAAGCCCGCCAGTCAGCCAGTAACTTTGGTTTCGTTTTCGATCTTCCTGTCATTGTGTTGTTGTTGCTGTTGCCAGTGTTGTTGTTGCTGCTGTTGTGGCGCGTGCTCTTCTTGGTTTAGTTGCTCTTGCTGACTGCCTTTACTTGTTGCGCACGCCCGCGGCAACTACTGCCAACAGACAACAGGTGAGAGTTGTCATTGTTGCACAAACTACAAATAATGGCTAATGATCTTTAAGACGACGGAGATGTCGGCTTCAGGGCAAGATAAATCTCAGCCACAGCGGATATGTGGCATAAAGATATAGATAAACAATATGGAAGTTTGTAAATGTAAATATTACTCATACGCCAAAGAGACCATAAAACTATTTACTCTTTTTACAGCACGTACGGCTTCCTATATAATTACACCCAAATAGAAAAAACCTTGAAAATGGAAATTTAAAATGGGAGACTGAATACAGAAATTGTTGATATTCCCAGGAATTTTCAGACGCTTTGGATTTGCCCATTTATATATTTACCCAATCGAATTAATATCCAGCTACTTCCTAATGCTAAACTACAATCTACATTTGCAACATATTTCATTTATTCAAATTACTGCTGAAATTAACATATTCGAACAAATTAAAACACTTGAATTAAAACACAATTTACCATGCACGGCGACAACCGAAGGTCGATCACACACAACAGCTCAATAAAAAGATCATGCAATCAGCGGATAAATCCGTAAACTAATTTGCTAGAAAGTGAGTCTATCTAAAAAAAAAGCAAAATAAAAAAACAGGCAAAGTAATTAATTAATAAAATTATGAGAACACTTTGGGGGCGAATTGAAACGAATTGAAAGCGTCCATTTCCGCCTTTGTAAATGAATAAGCAAATGAATCGAGTGATTGAATATGAATATGAATATGAATACATATAACTGTGTAAAGAATTGCTATGCAAATTGAGTATTTAGAATAACAAAAAGCGAAACATTAATGCATATCCATAATGTAATAATGGCATCCATCCAGAGCTTGAGCTTTGATTGGCAACAATCAAAACCGTTTCAAGGCCCTAACATTGGCCACAAAAACTCGGCTTGTAATTTGGCCCAAAGTCTCAACTTTAACTTTGAGCTAATGAAAAGCAATAGCCGCCAGCTGGAAACTGGTTAGCCAAAATGCACTTTGTGCCCAGAGAGAACACATATTATCCAATCCGATCCAATACAAATCTGAATCCAAAGATATTAACTCGTTTTGCTCTAGACAACATTTTGAGCTCTACCTTTGGCCACACACCGCACGGCCAATCAATTGCTGCCATTTTTTGTGTGATTTTTCTATTCTATATATTCCAACATCTCCATATAGTATATATGGATGGATATCTATTATATATGGCTACGAGTTTCTACGATCTGGCAGAGGGTGGCCTTGATATTTTGTTTTATTTATGAAATCAAATGCCTGCGCGATGGAGTGAGCAAGCGATACAGATACAAATACTCGTATGCACTCACATAACGACAGCCAACAGATACTTGTGGCATTTATTATAACAAGCTTTCGATTAAATGAATTCCCTCTGCCTTTTTTTTTTTATCTGTAACACGTACATATGTGTGTGTGTGTGTCGTTCCTCTGTTTCTGACTGGCAAGGCAGGAAGCCACAGAGCTCATGCCACACAGCAGAGCTCAAAATAAGCATTGACTTTGCATATTTTTTCATTTTATTTATAAAGTTCAAGGGTATATCAGGCAAAAGGAAGCTCTTTCCTTTCCTGTCAGAATCGATAGGTATCTCCAAGTCACCAGACTCAACCTGTTTGCTTGTGAAATGTATCAGAGGATGGGCAGAATGTTTTGGAGTCCATTTCCTCAAGTGGGAAACTTGATTTAATTTTAATTAGAAAATTACTTAAAATAATACCAAAAAGAAGGCGTTTGGGGCAGGGCCCTAAGAATCGCTCAATCTCCTTGTAGTCATCGTCATCCTCTTCCTACCATCATTCCACCCATATTTGATTTTTCTGTTGGCAAATTGCTCTACTCATGGCTGGCAGCTTCTGGTTCTGGTTGTTCTTCTTGGTAGGCCGGCAACGTCCATCATAATCAACGTCCATCATCAGTTGGCTGCCACTGCCACTGCCACTGCCATGGCTGCAACTGCAAACTTTTGCTGCTGCCTCGTGCTTCGTTGACACGCCCACAAAGTGGCTACTGCACGCCAGCCCAGCTCTATGGCCTGTGGCCTGTGGCAGTGGCAGGCTGGAGTAATTTTTCATCAGCGTAAACATCTTGAAAACTCTCTTTGGGCTACCAGTTTTTACCTCCGCACCGACAAGTGGCAGGCCAGGCCCCATGTAAGCCTCAGCATCAGCATATCTGCTATCTGATATTAGAATCTCAATTACATTTTCCACTGACTTTGCGCTGTTCTTTGTAATTTCCAGCAATAGGAGGAGGCAGGGATTGGGATTGGGCTGGTCTAGCCGGTTCTTATGTTTTCGGGGTAGGCAAATATCCACCATGAAAATTTAGTGGCTGTCATGGGTAGGTAGGGAAATCGAAACAGAAAAGGAAATACAAATGGCAAAAGTGGAAAAGTGGAAAAGAGAACGAGAGTACAATTATATCCCGTCCAAACAATCATTAATCATCTCTCAACAACCAATTATATGTTGGGAAAACTCTGAATGCAATCCTCAGAGAGGGCTTTCCCTGGACAGAAATTAACCCAAAAAAAAAAAATTGGATTCCATTTAATTTTTTATTGCCGTTCAATTGGTTGTAGGGGCATTCAACGAATTAGCCAAATGCAGTCTGAAAACCCAAACACGTTTCGCAATTGACTTTTTAATAATCAAAAACAAAACTAATTTAATGCAAAACGACAACACAGCGACAAACGACATTTGAATAAATTAATGTAATAGACAGCTTAAGTAGCAAGAAATATTGTTGCCTGCCCCGCCAGAGCGTGCAGTACAGTGCGTCACATGATTGACAGTGTACTCTGATCTCTTTGGGATAGTAAATTGAACATATGTACATAGGTACAAATATCAGATAAAACTTATCGATTCTATTCACTATTCATTAATTTTTTAATGTATGAGAACTTTTTTTAAATTGGTTCAGTTATAGAGTGGAAATTAACACCGACATTATCGAAATGCAAGCCAAAACAGATCCCATCTACCCCTACAGTTTTGACACGCACTGTCTGTCAGTTGGAACTAGGAAATATCAAAAACTGGTAGCTGCCCGAATAGTAAAAGCCCCACAGCTACAACTAAAAAACAAAAACAAAAAACCACAAAATACAACAACCACAAAAACAACAGCAACAACTAGAACTACTCTAAGCTGGAATGCAACTGCAACAACAACAACAACAGCAATGATAGCCGCAGAAACAAAATCAAGAAAAAATAAATACATTTTTGCAGCATATGAAATAATAAACAGCAACAACAAAAACTACTAAAAAATATAAAGTGCAACAGGTTTTTGTGTGTGTGTGTGTTGTGTTTGTGTGTTTGTGTGTTTTCGCGATAACCTTGAAACAAAACTCGTTTAATCATTTATTTTTTGTTGTTTTTTGCAAGCGCTCGAAAATGCAGCAACAACAAAAACAACAGCAATAAATGAAATTTTATATGGCGCATTATAGATTTAATAAATTAACACTCATTTTCAATTCCATTGGGGAAATTTGTTTGCCTTTATTTGTATGTTTGTATGTGTCGTTTCCAGCTAATTCTATTGAGTTCTTGTTGCAGGTACAGTTGTGTTTGAAATTGATAGCCAATATGGCGGACTGCTCGTTTGCCAGATGTCTGCAGGAGCGGCGGCTCATCAAGCGGGAGCTATCCAAGTGGTCCAAGGATATGCTGCACATTGTCGGTGAGTGTCTATTGGCTTTACCCATAGAAAATAAAAACAAACAAACAAATTTTACCAATAATTAAGGAACTCCGTGCTATCCTAGAGGATAGTAATCCGTAATCGCATTCTACCGCTGTCTAACTTCTTGAACTAGTATTGTATCGCTTACCTATATAGACATTTTCCATACCATATACCCATTCAATCCAATTAAAATTATTTTAAAGCTCAATGAAAATCTACCCCCATTAAACTCAATAATTTTTGTGCACAGACATTCACAACTTTTATATATGTATATACCTACATATACAGCGACTTCTACTCCCATCTCTTTTTTTTTCGTCTTATTTGTGCTCTTCTGCTTCCTGGTTTCCATCCTTCCTTAAGTATTAAGGTCGCAAATGGGATTTGTCCGTGTAAATGGTAAATGAAGTGCGTCTGGACTGCACACAAATTGGCAGCCGGGCAGTTGTGTGGCTGTGTGGCAGTTTGTTTGAGGGAAATTGACTTTATCCAGGACCTAATCAACATCGAGTCCTGGCCATATGTTTTACGTTGAAAAATAACAAAAAAAAAACCGTGCTCCAAAAGACACCCGATCCCTGCGCCAAACCAAAGCAAACACCAAGAAAAATTAACATAAATTGCATATTTTTTTCGCCTTTAGGTACTACTGCGTTTTAGTTATTCTTCTCTCTCTCTCCGTTCTCTCTGTCGGGTGTCCTCAACCTGACTGGGCCTTATCCTTTTCGCTGAAAAATACTCATTTCGGTTTTTGAGCACGTTTAGCACGTTGCTTGCCTTCCCAATCCCCAATCTTCTGTCCCCTAGACCCACCGCACCCCATCCTCATCCTGGCAGCATTAAAATGTTAAATGCCTTTTGTTGCTATAAAGTGGGGTGGGCGGAATTTCGTATCTGTGTATATATACACACCCACACAGAAACCTTTATAAATACATATATAAACGCGCCTCTATATACATATTTTTTTCCGCCTTTCATCCAAGCCACCCCACACATCCCACCCACACAGCCAACACGTCCTTGCCCTGCGTCCCTGTCTCGTGCACTCAATTACTTCCTCAATGCGCTCCATAATGCTTATCGTCCTTGTTTCTAGTTGACATTCTCACACACACACACACACACATACACACGCAGGTTCAGACACACACACACACACACACTGAGACAGCGCTTCTTTCCAATGCTTCCTCTAACCCCCGCCCAACAAAAACCCTTAGCACATTTTTCCAGTGACAATTTTTGTTGGCTCTCGAGTTTGAGGTGGGTGCAGGCGGCGTCATCGTCGTCGTCGTCGTTGCACGAAGCTGCAAAATGGGAAAGAAGAAGCAAGAAAAAATAAAAAATAAACCCTCAAAAAGTATTCGACCAAAGAATACCCTCTACTGGAAATAATTTTAAACTTTATTTAGATTTATATGATTTAATTTAGCTCTGATTGGGGAATGTAAACACCCTTTCTTATGTCACTTACCTGCACCAGGACCAGTATACCCTTGCACCTACAGCTACAGGGTACAGAGAATATCCAGCACGGTGTCTGGCTTTTGGGCTGCTCTCGCTCCAGCTTTGGCTGGTTCGGTGGTTGGGGTTTTTGTGTCCCCCTTTTTGGGGGCTAGGGTATGGGTTTCGGGTTAGCTCTGGCCAACTGCAGTGGGAGGGTTGGGGTGGTCTCTTTCTCTGTGTGTGTGTGTTCCCAAAACGAAGTGCTCTGTTGGAGATAACGAAGCACACTTAAGCACACGCACACACACACATGCTCATGGTTGGTGAAGGGGGTGGGGGCGGAGCAGTGGGGTTTAGAGGGTTAGTGTATCCCTACGAAATATATTGCACAATATAAAAATTGCAGACGATGAGTGCCGAATGCGTTTTGCCGCCTCAGTTGCCGAAAGCCGAAAAGGCAGGAAGGAGCAGCAGTCGACGCAGTGGCAGTGGCAGCGACGGTGGCGGCAGCAGTGTGGCATGTGGCACTCACAGCCCGAACCGAGTCAGAGAGCCGAACCCGAATCGAGGAGCCAACGAGGAGCAAGCGATTTAGCCATCGTCCTCTTTCCTCGTCCCCTGATGTTGCCTGTTTTTGTGGCCGATTTTCGTCGCCGTGGCCCAAACGAACGAATTTTCCTGCATTTCTTTTCTGTTTTTTGTGCTCCTTTTTTTCTGCTCTTCATTTGCTTTTTTTTCGCTTGCCAGGACCCCCCTTATTTTGCTCATTCTCTCCCTCTCCCTCTCTCTCTCTTGCTGGCTGGCTGGCTCGTGTTTTTGGTTGATCGAAGTCGAAGAAGAAGACAGAGACGACGACGAGGACGACGCCAGGCAGTCGCTGGTTGGCCCAGGAATCGGGGTTCGGGGCGAGGTGCTCGAGCTGGAAGGGAAAGGTGTGAGCGGCACGAGAAGGTAAGAGAACTGTGGCCTTAAGTCTGCGGGGGGATAGTGTTGATGGCAAATCTTGCCTGTTGCATGGCTCTGTTGCCTGTTGCCCCCACAACTGCCTGTTGTTCTCCGGGTGCTGGAAATGGCTCAATCAGTGAATCAGTGGTGGAGTCTCATTTGATTGTAATGGTAGCCCGACCCACGCCCCACCACTTGTGGATTCAGGTGGCTCGGTGGCCACAGATGGGTATACGGTATACATACGTATACGGAATTGGTATAGTGCCAGAGTGCCATCGGAATGAATGGGGATTACACTAACCAAATTATATAAGATGTCGTTGGGCTTGTGGATTGTGGCTGTGCAGGAAGAACATTTGTGGTTAAAGAAATTTGAACAAAATGAGTTTGAATGGGAGTGTTAGTGTTAGTAATTGTAGGGCTGTAAATGATTTATGGATGTACACCCCCACAATTGCAGAGTTTTTAAAGTTAGTTGGAGCTATCTAAAATCTATAGCACTAAATGGACTGGCAGTAAACAAAAGTCATGAAAACTTTAAACACTTTCAATTAAGAAAGTTATGCACACAGAAATATCTAATGCGAATTGTTTGTAAATCTAAGAAGTTCATTAAAGTAAGCAGGGAAATATATACTTACCATCTCTATTTAAGAAAGACTTGAATAGTACCCGAATGCGTTGGATATTTTCCATTCAGTGGAATTCTGTCTCAAGCGAAATTATTTTTTCCTCAATTTAACTTTTAGTAGAGAAAATAATATTATATTCATATATTTCTTGGGTAGAATGAAAACTTTTTTCCATGTCAGAAATTATTTCTTCATATTCACTAATAAAATCCTTTGGAATTCTTTGGAATATTGCACCGACTGAAATTTGAAGCTTCAACAAGTATTTTCCTGTACATATTTTTCTGGTGCAGAAAGTTTTCCTCGCTGAGCTTTAACTTGTTGCATGGACAGCCGCGGCGCCAGCGTCTCAGTTTTTATTTTATTTTGCTTTGCACTCCCCAACCCATTCCTTATATTACTGGCCCACCCACCCCGCAGCCACCGCTCAGTCCGATTGGGGGGTGTAAACATATTAAAAAGCCAAACTTTTCCCTTGCCTTTATTTACAGAAAAAAAAAGAATTAAATAAATAGAAAAAAAGAGAGGGAAAAGTCTAGAATATATAGCAGGAGAAAAGAGATGGAATGAGCCAAAAGCAACAGGATTTACTTAAACACACTCACAAAGCAGAACAATTTTTTCCTAGCAAAGAAAAGAGAGAGAGAGAGATTTGCTAGAGAAAGAGAGGGAAAGTGTCAGAATGTGAGTGTGTGTGTGGGTGTGTTTTAAGAAGCAGCAGGTGTTGGGTAATATTGTGGGCCATTCCCACACTCTGTCTTTCCTTCGCTCTCTCTCTCTCTCTCTCTCTCTCTCTCTCGCTTTATTTGCACTCTGCATTGTTCTATGTATCGCCTGTACTTTATCCGGCCACCCACTCCCCGAACTATTCCAGAACCCCACCCCCACCACCATTCACGAAACTATCCCCCACTTTGCCAAACGCATCTTTCGATTACCAGAACAAAAAGAAGGAGAGAAAAGCGTTGCAGGCGCCGCTGTCGGCGTTGGCCTTCTCTCTTCTCCTCCTCCTCTCTTCCTCTTCACCACCCCTCAGGGTTCTACTTCTACCCATCGTCTTTGGCTGTAAGAAGACATTTTTATGCGCCCACAAGCCAGCCAGAAGGATGCAACAAGCTGAGGACGAGGCCGAGGACAGGACGACAACGACAACGACAACGACGACGTCGCCGACGACGCTGCAGCCCCCCCAAATGCCACCCAAAATGCTAACCCACAGTCAAACCCAATCCTATCCTACGCAATAAGCACTCCACCTACTTTCCAGCCGAGAGAACTACTACTACCACTATTTTTTTTTCCTGCGTTCGCTTTTCCTTTCTGGTAGTGGGAACGGTGGGGCCCCCATATAACGTAGAATTTTTTCTGGCGGTTTTTAGGTTACATTTTTACGAGTTTTCTCCACTTCCTCACTGCAGCTGCTGCAGCTCTTCCTTCTCCTTCTTCTTTCTCCTGTTGTTGTTGGGCCAACGATGACGCTGAGAGCGCCGAAGGAATCGCTTGGCGCCGTCATCGTCCTTCGTGTGGGGCAGCCAAATTCTTTGTATGTATGTATGTGTGTGTGTGTGTGTGTGTGTGTGTGTGTGTGTGTGGGTGGGTGGAAGCGCCACAAGTGGGTGAGACAGAAACAGAGACAGTGACATAGTGACAGAGCGAAAGAGAAAGAGGAATGGTGTGGGGTGGGGTGGTGTGGTGTTGCTAGAAGAATAAGCGAGACAGAGCTAGTTTGGTGCAGTTCCTTTCCGCCTTTCGTTCGGGGTTTTCTGTTTCCTGGGTGCACAGAAATTGGAAAATAGATTTTTTGGTTGGTTGCCTTTAGCCCGTTTCCTTTCATCCTTTCCCTTACATTTCGAATTTTTTTTTGTTCTTTTCTTTGATTTTTTTTTATTGCATTTCCTTTGCATGGAGATGCTGCTCCTGCTGCTGCTGCTGGTCACCCGGGGTCCAGCAGGGGCTTCTGGCCAGGAAGTCAGGAAGCTTCGAGGTGGACCTTGGGGTTTGGGTTTGATTGGGAATTTTTTGCGGGGAGGTCACAAGGTATCGACGGGACAATGTCCTGCTCTCCCCCATTTGCACACCTTTCGTGCACAAGATGCAAGGGACACACTGTTTTTATTCTTCTGAATTTTTTCCCTATTTATGGGTGTTTTTTTTTGTATTTGCGCAAGAAGAAAAATGAAGCGGAAGCACGAAAAAGCACAAAGTTAATGCGAAAGAGGGTGGTGGAGGTGGACGGGGGGTGCGGGTGGCAGGTTAGGGTCTGAGAGGTAGTCGTAGTTGGCAGTGGCAGTGTAAGGAGGAGCCACCAGCCAAAGCGCGCCAATATGGCGCTAAGGACATTGGGCAAAATGCACTACGTAAAAAAATTTCACATTATATGTGTGTGTATGTATATTTATATATATATATGTATATGTATGTGTGTGTGTGTGTGTTAGCTTGTGGTACTATATGAGTGTGTGTGTGTGTGTGGAGGAGGTGAAGGCAAAACAGCAAAACACACAAAAACAAAATGGCAAAAATAAAAATGGGAAAAACAGTCAACGCTGCTGCCATGGCCGGGGAATGGGCGAGTGGTGGCTAGAACGTGGAGCGTTGCATAGTAAGTGGGGAGGGTGGTTGGTGGGTGGAAGGGTGGGTGGGCTGTGTTGCAGCATAGAACCGTCTCTGAGTCTGAGTCTCAGTTTGAGTTTCGGCTGCGCTCTGCGCTGCGGACTGCGCTGCTCTCGGCTCCTGCTCTCTGCTGCTGCTGCTGGTGCTGCTGCTTCTGCTTTTTTGCTGCATTTGATTTTCGTGCTGAAAAAGTTTCGTGTGCTCGAAAAAAGTTTCGTCACTTCGTTGACGTCCCACCCCCACCGCCCACCGCCCACTTTGGCGTCCTGTGCTTTCGGTAGTTGTTGTTGCAAGGTGGTGGCAGCCCCCTTCCCTCGCTCTCTCTTTCTCGCTCTCTCACTCCCTCTCGCTGTGTTTATGTGTGTGTGTGTGTGTGTGTGTTTGAATAGCATTTGGCTGGAACCTGGGAATGGGTTCGGAGTCTCCAGTTTGAGTTCTTGCAGCAACATTTGGCTGCACTCGGTTGGCTGGCTACGGCTCCTGGCTCTTTCTCCTTCTCCTTCTCCTGCTGCCTGCTGCCAGCTTTTGGGTCCTGGCAATAGTTTGGTGGGTGTATCACACATTTTTGTCGAATTTGTTGTAGTAGTTGGGCAGCGCAGCGCTGGCTGCAACGCCAGCTGCGACGGCGACAGCGACTGCACAACTATTGCGCTGTGTGGCACAAGGGTGCACGATATTGGCGTCGGCATTCGTTTGGCATTGTGCAACAAGTGAGTTTGGCAGCAGCCACCAGCAGGACGACAACGATAATTCGGCAACGAAAATAACCCGAAAATAACAAATCGAAGACGTTTTCCAGAGAAGGAACCTTAAACGGAAGGAATTCAACATTAGAAAACGAGCATTAAAAGATGTAAACTGAACAGGAGAGACACTCTTTACAGTAAAAACTTTTATAAGGAAAGAACCTTAAAAAAGGAACCCTAGAAAGAGGGGGAAGAATCTTTAATAAAATAAACCCCAGTAGAAGAAATCTGAAGAGAAGCTGCCCCCTCAAGGCAGGCAGCTGTAAAGAGAGTAACCACATCAACAATCCATCGGAACCGGAAGGACACCTAGCACAAGGCACCTCGAAGAAATTCATCTCAAAATAGTAGAACTTTAAGAAGAAACATGAAACGTTAAAGAGGCAAGCACCTCAAATTGAAGTTAGTTTGAATCGCCGGCAAAATGTGCAACAATTTCATTCTGTGCCGCAACGAATCCAAAAACTGAAAGCGTCTCTCTTTGTACCATCCATTCAGATTCGAGTGTTGATTGAAGCAACAATTGGCGCCAACTGTTGCACCGCGTCGGGTTTCCGCTTCCGCCGGAGGGGCGGAAAAGTGTTTGACAAAAGTGTTGTGTGCTTTTGAGAGTCTCCTTGTTGAGCATCTTGTATGTGTGTGTGTGTGTGTGTGTGTGTGTGTTTCCCTTTAACTACGTTTATTAGTGTGTGCTTCACTCCCTCTCTCTCTGTGGTGGTGGAAAATTTAATTAAAAAAAATTGTCATTGAGTGCCACAAGATAATTTATGTGTAGGCATTTAATTAAAGTGATCACACAACCATTTGCATACACAAAAGACAGAGACAGTGAACGTCTTTAGATAGAAAGAGTGAGATAGAGAGAGCGGAAAAGAGACAGATATTTCGAGTTAGATAGACAAAGATAACTGTGGCATATGTCGCTTGTGGCCGTGTAAATTCCTAATTGAATTGACTGATTGAGAGCAGCAGCAGCAGCAGCAAGAGCTGTATCACACTTTCAGAATGCAATAACAGCTAAAACTCTAAGAAAAGGTGAGTGTTTTGAGTTATTTTTAAATTCTAAAGTTTCAGATATGTTTGCAACCGAATTGTAATAAAGTTTATAAAGATTGGAGAAGTAGATATTCTTCTGTTAATTCGTATCTTTTTGTTTTCATAGAGAGCAACAATCTTTCAATTAAAGCAGCAGAACAACTTGTGAAATTCAGTTTGAATTCAGTTTCAGTTTAATTCAGTTTATTCAGTTGTTAAAAAATACACACCCGTTTATAAATTAAAAATCCACTCTGGTAATAATATTTGATTCTCAGGGCTTTTTTCCTTCGAATTTATAAAATCAAAACGAACAAAAATTATATCAATTTCATAGTGAAATTCAAGAGAATTTAAAGAATGAAGCACTTTTGATTTACGAATACCAAAACATAATCGTGATTTATTGTCTTTGAAAAATAAGCAAGTTCTCAATTAGAATTCTGACTAACTACAGGCTCTCATGCACTTTATGGAGTTTGCATTTCATTGCCAAAAATTACACAATTTAATTAGTCAACTATCAGTGACACGTTCTTTTAAGAAACATCTCCATAAACTTCTGAACGGAAGGCAAGGGATGGCGCCCATCTTCACTCCTTATGCCTATGCGAATCTATTAAATCTATGACAAGTTTTCCATGAAAACTTTCAAAGTGTAAAAGCCATTTAGGTAGCAATTTACCCAACGACTTGGCCAAAACTATTAGAGAACCCAAAAAGGAAAAGTCAAAACAAATATGAAACCAAAAGAGGAAAATGGGCGATGAAAACTTTCAAAAGCCGGCTCGTTGACAGATTGTGTGGTGTGTGTGGTAAAAAACACTTGCCCCAGCCACAATACCCGAAAAAAGAAGCCCAACTTTTGCAAGATGCAACAAGGAGCCATTAGGAGTAGCTGCCACAGTCTGAGGCATGTGTATGCTGATGTAAGAGTTCTTGGAGAAACAACTTATTCTGCACCACTCACCACTGGCTGGAAGGAGCACAGACAAAACATATGTCTGCAACAAAGGCAGCCGAAAAGGAGCAACAGGATCTGAACTCAAAAGCCCTACCCACCCCAAAAAACGAGACCCAAAACATGCCACGACACTGATGGCGACGTGCCAGACGTTTATGTTTGACTTTGCAACATCGTTGCACAACAACAGCAGCAAACTAGCGCACTTGTTGCATAAGTCTCTCGCACACACTCACACACATATACAGCTGTACAACAAGTGGCAGCCACAGCAGCAGCATCGGCAAACGCACAAAAGTATGCAAAGAAAGACGGACGGACTGACGGACTAACGGACGGGCGGTGGCAGCACTTCACACGTTCTAACAACACCAACGCGACGCAGCCGCCGGCAGCGCGAAAAAGTAGTGGATTGGGTTGAGTTTTTTGGGGGGCTTGAGGCTGTTGCCATCGCGTCACTTTCGGCGATTTTCGACGAGCGCCTTTTTCCACCAAAGCCACATGTGTGTGTGTATGTGAGGGAAAGGCAGGGACAGAGAGGAGTGGAGAGGGAGTGGGAGAGAACGAGGATGTTGTTTTCCCAGTCACACCTCAGGAGCAACAGTTGTCAATGGTCGACACTTGTTGTTTGTCAGAGAAAGAGACAAATACACAGAAGTCATAGACTTAGAGCGAGTTGTAGAGTAAGCAACAGAGAGGGCTTGATTAGGTTAAGAAGCTGTGATCCCTACCATATGGTAGCCCCTAGTGACGGCATCTAGAAATTAGCCAAAGAAATCTGCTGCCAATCCAATCAGCATCAAAAAAATACCATTATGTGGTTTCATTCCTGCAGAAAAAAGTGTCCTCAAAATCCTAAACTCAGCCAGCGGCCACACCCAAAAGAAAATACCGCCCACCCCAACCAACATGAAAATGATTTTACTTTGGTTTTCCTTTGGTTTTTTCACCAGCCTTAAAAAGGAAGCAAAGGAAGAAATGGCCGAAAAAAATATGACAACTTCCAGACGAAAAGCTTTTTTCCTCTTTTCCCAGGGATGAATGGGTACAATTCGAGTTTTAAATACTCTTTCAAAAGGAATCCACAGTCAAATATTAATAATGGGAAATAAACAGATACATATATTAAATATGGGATCCAGATTCGTAGATTTTTTCAGAATATATGTACTAAATACCACAATAAAATCTATCCAATGACCATTCCAAACTCCCTCTCAAAATAATAGAACTCTTTGCAGAAGTATATAACAAGAAAAAACCTTAGATTTTGCTGATTTTTTTTGTTGCTTGTGGCACTTGTGGCGCTTTCAACTCCTTGAAGCTGATTCTCTGCTGACTCTCTGCTGGCTCTTCGCTGCTGGAGCTCCTTGGTGGCAATTGCTTTTGTGCGGACACTACAAACTGTACTTCCGTTTTATCTGCTGCGTCTTTGTCTGCCACAGAGACATACATACACAGTGGAACAGAGACAGACAGACAGAGAGAGAGAGCTGAAGAGACGACATCTAATCGATAAATATTCAGCACATTGCTTTGTAAAAATACATTGAAAATGCATTAGACTTTGGCTCAATGGCATGAATTTTAATAGCCAGCCGTAGGTTTGGATCGATGCTTCCTTCCAAGGGGATTGTCCCCCCTCCATATAGTATATAGTATATATTTTCTGATATTTTTCTCTTTTTCTGTACATTTAATTAAACTTCACTGTGGCAGCAGTAGCTGCAGCAGCAGCTCGGTGTTCCCCCAGACTCTAATGTGAAAATCGTGTGCCATAAATTTTCAGAATAAATATACAAATTCTATTGACAAGCCAGCCAAGTGCACAATTTCTAACCGCGCTCAAGGTTGGCTAAAAAAATAGTAGTAGAAAAATCCAGTTAGATTTTTTTATACAAAATGCAATCAAAATGCTGCAAGTCAAATGCCATTTGCCGGCCACTAATCAAACGTAACGAAATTACAAGCATAAACAAGCTTAAAGAATGAATAGAGGGAACACGAGAAGTAAGTGAGAAGTGAGACACACACGAGACTGGAGACAAGTTCGCCTTGAGATTTCACCAAAATGGCGTTGCAACGGTAAACGGGTAGGAGCAGTTGTGTGTAAGGGGAACAGAGAGGGAACCGCCGACGACATCTATGGCGAAACGGCAACAACTTGTTGCGCGACATTTTATGCGGAAGCGAGAAAAAACCGCCAAGAATACATCAGCACAAAAAGTGGAACTACGATGCGTATACGTGATATGTCGCAATCGGATAAATGGTTCAACAGCCAATGCGGGAGTAGTTGTAACTAAATGTACTTTGGAATTGGGAAATATGATTTAAAGTTCACACCTCACGCACACAGACATTTCGGAGTACAAACCACAACATAAATCGAAAAAAATTACCTTTCGAACTAAGTTTTTTAAGTTTTATGGCTTTTTTCAATAAGTATTTTAAAAGCGGTTAATATACGCAGCAATGACTAAGTAATAACATTATTTGCGGGCTAACATAATCTATTTTATAACTCATTAATTGGATTAAGGTTTCCTCACTTCTCGGAACACACTTCTCTGTGTTTAAGGCATCGTTCGGTCGAATGATAAGAAGGCTTAAAATTTTTCAATTTGAGCACTAAAATTGAAGGCATTGAATCACTAGATAAAACCACAACCTTGTTTAATTAATACCTTAATACCTTACAGCTGCTAAGATAAGAGAAAAAGTCTCTTGAATGAGTTGTTGATGGTGTATATCGTTAGTATTACTGAACAGATAAATTAGTTCGATGTATAGAATTGCATCAGAAATTTTGTGCCTGATCAATAATACTCCTTTGCCACACAAAGAACACTCCCCTCAGAGCTGAATCATCTGCGGCATTGCAGTGCACCACACTGATAACCGCATAACCGAATGCAACAAATTGCAATAGCAAAATCTAAGAAATACGCAATGCATTTCTATACAATAAAATCCATATACAATATACTGTATAGAGATTGCCCTCCCATAAATAAAACGTGAAAAGGAAAACAACAACAAAATCGCCTCAAATTGACTAAAGAGTATTATCAACAATTCTGGAAATACTTATTGCAAAAATATATATGTACAGTTTTATGATGCTATATATATGTATAATAACGAAAAAAATTGATTAAATTGAAGATGTTGTAAGTGAATGCAAAAAGTATAAAGAATCGCATGTGATGTGTCCCAATAAAATTTGTGTGGCAACAAAAAATGAGTTGTCTCTGCTCTGAAGTGTAAACAAAAGGCCAAACGATAAGCAGACTTTGATCAAAACTGTGTTTCATCTACCAACTGAATAAATGTACACACATGCACCGGGAGAAAAGAATGATTGGAATATATGCATGGAATAAGTTTTAAAGAGTGAAGGAACCTTAAAAATCCCACAAGATTTAAATCTCGATTCCATCTGATTTCATAAAATTTCAGTGATGGACATCTGATTTATCTTGGGGGAAAATTTATGGCAAAGACAGCCTCTAATTTAGGTATCGTATTAATTGTTCTCTGTGTACGATTATCTATATATGTAGGTCTTTGTTTTTTACCAGTATATCTCTGAGCTCTTATCGTATAATGCAATTTTCAAACACATGCATACATATCGTATACATTTTTGTGTAATTTTATTACATTTATTAATGATAAATCAATGATCGAAGGAGGCTCATCAGTGGGAGGGAGGGCTTAAATATATGACGGGGTTTGGAAGTCATTGCGCTTTCAGTTGCAGCACTCGCCCCACATGACTTTGCAACTGTTGCGCGCTCTCATTGTTGTCGCAGTCGATGTCGCTGTTGTTGTTTTTCATTTTAGCAAGGGCTATTGTAGCGTGCGTGCGTTCATACATACATATGTACTCGTATGTGGTGCCTCGCTCTTCTCTTCACTTCACTTCACTCTCCCCGCGACTTTAAACATGTGGCGTGCATGTGTGAGTGTGTGTGTGTGTGTGTGCACTTTATGAGATAATACCTTGAACGTGCGTCAGTCAGGTCGTTGGCGCTGCATTACAACTACACAACAATTGCTGTAGTAACCGTTACCGAATGAAATGAAAAGTGTGTAAAGATTTTCAGGTTCTACAGTTCCCTTCTGATCCGAAAAAAATGGAATCAGGCTTTATCTTTCATTAGGCATTAGTCATCTTTGAGTAAAGACAGAAAATGACACGTTCCACCATTTTGGACAATCTAACTGCGCATTTAGGCTAAGGCAGGTAAAGAAACAGATATTGCGGGAGTCTATGGAGTACAGAAGGCACAGCAAGAGACAGGGAGAGAGAGAGAGAAATAAAGAGGGAGATGGAGATAGTTGGAAACAAAGACCAATCAAAGTTCATACGAAATATAATAAAAGCAAATGCAAACTCACAAAAAAAAAACTAGCAAAAAACCAGAAAATGAAGACGACGAACATTAAAACTCATTTACATGTTGTTGCCGAGTGAGAGAGTGAGTGCATATGCGAGGGGAATGTTGAGTGAGTGCACGCTCTCCCAGTGCAATGTTCTTGAGTGCAAAATTGAGCATTTGCAGTGCGTGGGGAAATCGAGTCCACCACACTGGAGTTTGCCAAAGAGCGGGCCCCTCCTTGTTAATGAGCAGGAAATGCAATTTCTCAAGCTCATTTGGTGGATTATTGTCGATGAGTGAGTTTTTGGGGTCCCCCCCTTCTTCATTAATTTGCTTCCAAAAACGGGGAAACCAGAGCGCATTATGCAGATTAATATACTTATAGTTTCGTTTAATCATTATTTGACATAAATACGGGACTTCCCTTCTTTGGGAAAAGAGAGTTAAATAAACTGGAAAACAGAATTTGATATATATAAAGAAATAAAATAAATAATTGTAACTCTATTTAGAAACAATAATTTCTTGGCTATTCCCCTTTCACCTCCCGAGCAGACGAGAGGGCCCTAGAGACGTCGCGACGTCAACGTCAACAGCTCCCTTCCCTGTTCACCCCTCTCTCAAACTCGTCACCCCTAACCCTACCCAACATTACCCCCCTCTCAACACAAAACAAAAAAAAACGCAGCTAATTGCTGTGACTGCGACGTCGACGGTGACAGCGCAGCAGCAGAAATGCATTTCTTTGACAGTGTGCGTGAGTGGCACAAAAAAATGTGGTGAATAAATTTGCGAGATGATTATTTCAATGTGTTTGTGTCTTCATATGACTTTGTACTGGCTTTGTTCTAGACAAGAACTTAGATGTGTGTGTGTGTGTGTTTGGTAGAGCAACTAATTTGAGTGACTTTTCTTTTAGGGTTGTGTATGTGTGTGTGTGTGTGTGTGTGTGTGTGCGAGTGTGTTAATTGTAAGCCACATTTCTTAGGACAATTGTCAACAATGTCAAAAGCTTAAAGAGAGAGCATGGGAGACCGGGGTCGGTCTTCTAGAACCGACAAAGCCGAACAACCGAATCCGAAGCCAAAACCGAATCGACGCCGGCTATTTTGGCAGCTGAGCGCGCAGTCGGCTGTTGGCTTTTTATCAACGCGCGCTGGCATCGAAGTCGAGTTGCTCGCTGCAATTTCATTGCCCTGCTGCTGCTGCTGCCGCTACTGCACTTGCTCTGCACTCTCTATCTGGCTTGCTCTCTCAAGCTGTAGCTTGCTCTCTCAGGCTAAGGCTCGCTCTCTGGTTCTGGTTCTCGTTCAGGTTAGCTCTCTCTAGCTATGGCTGGGACTCAGACTCAGGTTCTAGCAACGTCTCATACCCTCTCTCTATAGAACTACCTGAGTGTCAGACTATATATTTTACCCCTCTCGCTCTCCAGCTCAGGTCCAGGCCTGTTCCTCGTCTTACCCCATTGCTCCTAAAGTTTTCGCGTATGCGCTTTACTCAAATGACTCAAAATGCTCTCCATGCAGTATGAATTTGTTCTCACTCAGAGCCTCCCCTCCAGCTCTCATTCTCACTCATTGTTTCTCTCTCCCTCTATCTCTCATTCTGGCCAAGCTCTCTCAGTATTCTAGCTTTGTTGTAGTTGCTGCTTGCGTTTTTTTTTTTTGCTTCTGTCGAGTCCGAATGCGCTTGTATGCAATTTTTGAACGTGCGGCGGCAACGTCGACGCCAGCGCCAACGCCAGCGCCGTGGCTCCGTGTGTCTTCGTGTGTTGTTGTGATATAATTTTGCAGTCGGCTGCGGCAGTCGCATAAACACAACGCATCCGATATGCAACGGAACGCATTTTCGGACGCGGCCCGAGTCGTTCCGAGGTGTAGCGTCCGCCCGATCGCGTATATCAATCGTAAAGCACTAAGCGCATTGCCCATTTACACGCAGGCCATCAGGCCACACGAAAATCGTTTTGCACACCCCGAAAATTATTTGGCATTGATAAACCGAAAAGTTACCAGATATTATAAGAAAAAACAAACCATAAAAAGTGATTAAAAATCCTAAAATTACCAACAAATATTAAAGAAAAATATACATATTTGAAGAGAATTCTTTTCAAGCTAAGAAGAACCACAAACCAAGTGGAGTGATGAAAACTTTCAAATTTTGTGAACGTATGTTTTTGGGAACAAAATTAAACAACAGAATGGAAATCTTCGCCAGTGGCTGTGAATTGCGTATACGCCGCGCGAGTGTCGCTAATTTTTGGGCAATCGAATCGTTGGTCACACTAATCAGCATCAGCGTGTGAAAACTAGAATCTAGAAGCCCTACAATTTCAAAGTTTTGGGAAAACTTTTGAGTCTACATCATCTTTTGGAAACATTTTTAGCTACCGCCACAGCAGTGCATCAGCGATGATTTAAATAATTTATATAGGGAAAATCACATGATCACACTCATCGTACATTTTTGGGCCAGTCCACGCTTTGGTCAGTCGTCACCAATGTTTTTTTGTCCACCCTATCTGCATTGGTCACACTCCATTTGAGGCACATACGCACACTGGAGACACAGCCACCCATCCACTGACTTCACGCACTGCCCAGTGCCCCATCATCATCAGCTTCCCCCTCCATATCCAACGAACGTCCACCCACCCACTCATCAATCCCGCTCATTTGTTTGACTTTTTTTTCGGACAAAAAACAACAATAATATCATGGCAATCGCCGCTTGTCTCATCTACGCTTATTTCTCTTTATGTGTGCGTGTGTGTGTGCGTGTGTGCGAGAGTGTGGCGACGCTGACGTTGACGCCACGCCGCGGTCCGTCCGCAGTCGACGTCGCTGCTGTCATGCAAAATGCGGAAAAGTTTTTTTCGCGCACTCGCAAAATTTTTATAGAATGCATTTTTATTTCGGTCTTTTGGTTGAATAGTTGCATTGCCCGGCTCAAGTGCGTGTTGCCTCCCATACTGACTGATTGATTGACTGACTGTTTGACTGATGCCTGACTTTGTGTGTGTGTGTGTGTCCCTGTATATACTATTAGTGGTCACTGTACCCGTACCACCGGTGAAAACAAAAGCAAATCGAAAGAATGTTTGGTAACATTTTAACGGAAAAGAAAACTAGACAAAGCTAACAAAAATTTGAAAGCTGTGAAAGTGTTTAAAAGCATAAAAATTAAATTTAAAAAAAAATCAAACGATATGTTAAAAAACTTTAGCTACGAATAAAAGTTTAAATAAAAGTTAAAAAATTTAAAATAGTTTAATTAAATACATTGGAAGTTGAAAATTATTTAATAAAATACGTTCCAAAACATAATAGCAAAACAATTTATATATGATCGGTTTTTGTATTCCTAATACATACATATATGCATATGTACAAAAAGAATATAATTTCCTTAAGTGTAAAAACCCATTGAAATATAAACGCTGCAAAAATATATTCAAAATAAACAATATAAAAATCCCAAGACAAAACACACATCAAATAAACTTGAAAACCCTATAAAAACCTTTAAAACCTTTTTTTTTAAATTATGTTCACTCCATTAGTTGCACCAATATCCTTAAAAAAATACATTTTAACATCCAAAAACATTGCAAAATTATTGAAAAATAGCTGAATAATTCTAAAAAAATTATGAAACAAAAGAAACTCCTCGAGAAAAAAAGAATGCCACATAGCCAGCTGCAGACAAAATGAACTGTAGCCAAAACTGAAACTTCTAAAGCAGCAGCAGCAAAAGCAACAGTAAAACAAAACAAACAAAGCAGCAGTTGAAAAAAAGGGAGAGAACGGGAACAAAAAGGAAAGACTAGAAGTAGATGAAGATGGAGATGGAGCAGTAGCTGTAATAAAGTGTGTATTTTTTTGGAGGTGGGGTTCGGGGCTGCCAACTTTCCTGTGCAGCAGGCAAATGTAACAAATTTTTGTCAGTTTCAATTTTCGTCAGGCGCCCCTTCCGCCCTCCATCCAGTATCCAACCGCCAAACCCATTCCTGGGACAGTCTTCCACCATGACAATGGCCAGGTCTCTCGGTCTCCAGTTTTGCCGTCGGGGCTTCGGGCACACAGCATAATGAACAAAAACTAAGAGAGAACATAAAACGAAAAAAAAAACACGCAGTAGAAAGAAACCATCCAAAAAACAAAAAACAAAAAAAATGGCAAATTAAATAGCCGAAAAAAAATTACGTAGCAGCGCTGCAGCAGCGCAGCATCAATTGGAATATCCCTAACCAAAACCGGAGTACCCCCCATAACCATCGCAGATGACCAAACTGCAGCTTGGCAGGGGGCTAGAGCCGTGGCATGGGCTTCAGCCATTTGATTTTTCTTATTTCCTTGGCTCTCACCTTCCGTTTCGGGTTGGATTTTTCCCAGCATTTTTTTTTTTTTGGAAACATCCTCTTGCCCCATCCTGCCCCTTCCAAAACTTAAATTACTATTTACAATGGTTTTTTTTGGTGATTTTTTTTTGGCCATGCGATTCTATATATATTTTATATACATTTTTTATTCGCATTTTTCGCTGGCATAAAGTTTTTTTGTTTAAGCTCAACTCTTGTTGAAGCGGGTTGGGGCACACAGACCCCCTCATCCTGCCTGAAAGTGTATGCTGCTGCAGGGGGTGGGTGGTTACTGCTTTCCGTTGGCTAATTTCATTTTGGCCATCTACAGAGTTCATTTTTTCTGCATTCTGCAATACGGCGTTCGAGTAAATTCCAATAAAAATCAAAAACCTAAAATCTTATCGAAGGAAACTGTATATAAAAAAATGCTACCAATCTGCGATAAATCACGCACGAATTCTTAGGATTCTTAAAATAGCTCAAATACTCAAACAGATACAAAATTTATCTCAAAGATTTCACCATTTCATTCATTAGTGTATCTGTCATGAATGAGATCTCTTTTCAACAACGTTTTCCCCTCCATTTTCACCATTTAGATAAAAAACAACAGCAGCAACAACAACATTTTTGTTAGTAAATTTATGTTGAATTAAATACAATATACAAAACAAAACAAAACAAAAAGTGCAATCCCATCAAACAAACAAACAACAAAATATTAAAATTAAAACAGCAAGAACTAAAAAATAATTAGAAAAGTAGCGCCATTACTTTTGAATTATTTTTAAATATAAGAGATGAAAAGAAAGGTTCAAACAAAAAATACATAAAAGAGAAAAAGTTTTAAATAATAAAACATATCAAAGAGAGCGCAAAATTAAATGCAGGAAAAATAATAATTGAAATAATTAATATTGCAACAACAACCAGCAACAAAAGCAACAGCAGCAGCAGCAACTTCAGCAGCGTGGCAACAACTGTCAAAAAATCTACAACAACACAAAGTGCAACAAGCAACAACAACAACCAGCAACACCAACAATTGGCGCTGTCTGTTGTAAATTGAACATAAAATATAAAAAAAATCCCGAAAGAAAAAGTCTCGTGAAATTTTCACGCGCTGCATATTATTTACTTTGTGCTCCACATACATATATATCTGAATATATGTATATATAAATCTGCTACAAAAAGAAAAACGACATACAAAATCATCAACAAAAAGATTAACAACAACAACAACAACAAAATTTGCCTGCACTTTTGCCTTTTGTGTGCCGCCGCATCCACACAAAAAACGGAAAGAATTTATATTGTATATAAAAATTATATACCCCAAAAAATATATGTGCAACAAGAAGGCGAGCTACTGAAAAAAAAATTATCAGCAAGGGGGAGCCGGTGCGTGCAACTGCAACCCCACACCAAGTGGCAACGCCGTGCGGCGGCTGTAAATTGCTTCACCGCGGAGGCAGCAACAACAGCAGCAGCAGCAGCAGCAGCAGCAGCAGTGGAAGAATCTGTGGCAGCATCGTCCACGGCATCAATTTGGCTTTTGGGCATACCGTAATTCAAGACAAATGTATGTGATGCTATGCACATCAGCAGCTATGAAATATGTACGTATCCACCCCACCGCCCAGAACCGTCTACCAAATAAATAAAAATTAATGTTATAATTAATTATAAGAATATCTGGAAGATCGTTATATAATAGAATATCAGAGAGTTACTGTTTTACTTGGGAATCCCGATTCCGCTCTTAAATCACACTATCATCACTTTCTATAGACGAGCTTTCTGAAGACCTTCACTGGCTCTCGCTTATCGGTCGCCGTGTAAACCGCCAAAACGTTCATGAACAGTAAAAAATTCATGCTTATGCCTCATTGACATTGTCCTTCAGTCAGAGAGCCTGACGTACATGCATATGTATATGTACGAAAGCGAAATGTGTAAACAAAAGACACACAATGGCTGCACAAAGGGGCGAGAAGTGGCAGGGCACTGTGAAGGCCAGGGGAATGGTTTTGGGAGCGGGTGTCGCTATCAGAGGCGTCACAATGCGATCGCCGCAATGACAATTACATTGAGCAATACTTAAGGACAGAAGTTCAAGCAACTGTCGAGTATGGACAAGCATACAGCTACAGATAATTTTACAGATACTTTTACAAATACTTAAACAGCTACTTCCATAGACACGTTTAGAAATACTTTTGCAGATACTTCTGTATATGCATTTTTGGAGATGTTTGCAGACTTTCTTTACATTTACTTCCGAAAATACTTTTAAAGATAAAATTACAGATAATTTTGCTTGCATTACCATTCATTTAACATTCATTCAGAATCTGGCGACTCTTCGCGGCCAAATCTCCGATCGCCAATCATAAAGCGGAAGCCATAAAACCTGTACATTTCTCAACATTTCTCTACGTTTCGCCGTGGGGAGATAGTTCTCGATTAGATTCGGAACAACGTCCATAATCGTGGCAATCTCTGTTGAGGCAACACACTTCTTATCAGCCAGTCCCTGACTGACGTTCGCTTATTCTGACCCAAATTGCGAAAAAAAAAAACTTTGGCTCGCCCCGCCGCCTGGCCTGATACGTGGCGAAATCTTGCAAAATCCAACACAAAAATTTAAGCAAGAAATGATTGAACAAAAAATATATATAATTGTATGTACAATATATATATTCTTATGGCATGTCATGCAATCGCACAAATACAAAAACAAAAAAAAGCGGAAACATTTTGCGCTTTTCTTATCAAGAGAGCGAGAGAGAGGCATACGAAATTGATTTTATTTCGTTGCTGACAAAAAATTTTATTTTGTCGCCACGAAACGAAAATTACGAACAAAGTGTGGAAATGGTTGCATTATATATAGAACTCTATCAAAAGTTCTACATGTAGATTCGTAAAATTGTGTGGTGTGGTCCATTCTACATCATTAATGTACTTCAAATTATCGCCATTTCCATATACGAGTATGTACATTTTATATATAGTTTTTCTTTGCACAACATAGTTGAATGCTGATAACATTTTGTGGCGGCGGCCATTGTGTTGGGGACGGGACTCTACAGAGAGTCGTAAAAACCATATATTATATTCTTAGGGGAGGGAAAGAAAACTGCAACAAAAAAAAAAAACAGAAATCAATTCGATTTTGAAATTACGAGTATTACTTGTTGTTCTTTGTATCATTTTTCATCGGTCTGACTCAGGTTCTTTATGATTAATCATTGCCTTCCTTTCTTTGCCATTCATTTGTGTATATTTTTTGGGTGAGGAAGCATTTGTCGCTGCGCTACCTGAACTTATTAAAATATCGCGAAAATCCCATTCAACGATGATCAAATTTCGTTTGCAGCTGTTTTCGAGCCGACAAATTAGATAATGGGACACTCGAAAAGTGTTTACCATTTTGCCCCAAAAGATAACAGCCCCACACACATACACACAGGCAATGCCAAACCGGCACTATAAAAGGTGTTGTAAACAGTAACTGAAGATACAACAGAAACGGCAACGGCAAACAGCGTCGTGACAAATGTGTGAACATTAAATACGCTTATTAACAAAAAAAAAAAGAGAAATGAAACAACGAAAACGAGCGAAAAACCCCACAAAAATAAACGAAAAATCTGCTGACTGTTGGCTAAAAAGAAGCAGTGACAGAGAGGCGGAAGAGTGGCTGGAAGAACGCCAGGCGCTGGCCACACACGTTATTACCAGCATTTATGATATGCTTTACTTTTAGGGAACTATATACTGAAGGAAAGATCAAAATCTGCTGCAGAAATTAGTCTTTATCCCTGAACTCATTTGCATGAATTATATCGCCTTAAACCCTGTCTATCTTATCACATTTTATGGTCCTGGAACGCACTGTATGTCTGCTGACCGTGGATCGTAATTAGTTGACATGTTGCACGGGGGAACAAGACGACACAAGACACATTTAATGCCAAAACAAATTTACAAACATCAATGTCTTCGGTGGCAATCTCTTGCCAATCATTTGGGACGGACGGACACAGCAAACATTTAACAAACGGAAACAGCTGTCTCTGGTCTCGGGTCTCGGGATTGGGTCTAGGCTGCCAGGGCCATGGCTGCAGGCTGCGTCCATCTGCATATGCGGCAAACGAGCGGCGGCACGAAACGTGTGTCGATTTGGAGCTGGTTCTGGTTCTGGGGCTGCCAAAAGGAAGCTGCTACCACTCTGCTTCGATGGCAGCAGGCTCTCCGAGTGACTGACTGCCTGGTCAGACCTTCTGTTTCCTTCCACCACGAGCTAGGGCATGCACTGAGGGAAAAGAGACTGCCCAATGTTGGAACCTCCGAAATTATTTCCCATGACCGGAATATGAAGATCCTTTAGTTTTCCTTTAATGTTTGATTGCTCCAGTTTCCGGTTTCTAGAGATTCGTATTTCGCTAAGTGTACAAGGAGTTCTTTGCCACATGCACCCGCCGGGTGCCACAGTTCTAGCCAGCAGCAGCAACAAAAGCTGGCTAAATAGTTACATGGCCCGGGCCTATGCATAAAACTTGGCTAACGACTTTTTTCCGTTGGCGCTCTTGACTTTTGCATTGAAAATCGTGCAATTCACCTGCTGCCTGCTTGCCTGCTGCAGTTGCAGCAACAACAACAATGACGTTGAATGCATCTGCATCTCAGCAGCAGCAGCAGCAGCAGTAGTGGCAGTGGCTGCGTCGTCTGGTTGCATGTTAATGTTACAGCTGCACTTGCACTTGCAGCGTCGTCGTCGTCGTCATGAATGAGACGCGACTCGACGCGACTTTGCCTCCCCCCCTGCAACTTCCACATGCAATTATTTTTCTAGGCTGCAAATTGCACGCCGCAACCTCTCTCTCTATCTCTTTCTCTATCTGTATGAAACCTCTCTTTTTCTAGCCATCTGTATCTTGGTCTGCCTTCTGCCCTTCCATGCTGCATCCTCTATATTTTGCTTTCGCCCTGTCTCTATCTCTATCTTTTTGCCCCTCTCTCTCTATCTGTCTTTTGCACTGTATCTTTCAAGTCTTCTGCTTCTTCTGGGCCGGCTTTTTCTGTTGATTTTACAAGGTGTGGAATGGCTTTAGTAGCGCCTCTGCCGCAGTCACAGCCCAGCCGCAGCCGCAGCCGCAGTCAGCGTTTCGGCCTCAAACTTTATTTTGTGGTCTAAGCCAGACTTTGGCTTCGTCTTTGGACCTGGTCTGCACGTTTATGGTCGCGTTTTAATGTAATTGTTGTTGTATTACAGCAAATTTGTAGCCATTGCCTGGTGTTGGTGTTGCCAATTTGCCATTCATGTTGTTGTCGGGGCCAAAGTGGCGATTTGTTGATTGTTGTTAGGAAAATGCTCCAGCTTTTCCCTGATTTTGCCACAACTTTTGTCGTGTGCCACACAGAGCCGAGCCAAGCCGATCTGTCCCTCCTTTCTTGCTTCGATTACCATCAAAAGAGCCAACTAATTATTGAAATTAGTTTTAGTTTTAATGTCGCCCCATAATCGGGTTGCAGGTAGCCAAGTGGCAAGTGGCAAGCGGCCAGCGGCTACGTTTTGAGCCAATATTTTCCAACAATTGCAAATAATTTAGGGTTTGTTCGTGGCATTTAATATCCTATCCACTGAAAGGTGCTGCGGGTGTTATTTATTATGACATTGATGGAAAGGATGTGCACAAATGAACAACGTTGGACTCCAGTGGCTCCAATAGATGATTGACTAGCTGAGTGACTGACTGACTGCCGCTAGAGTGAGTGACGAGCCACGAGTCAGGGTGCCAGCAGCGGCAGGCTGCCTCCAAGCCGTGTTATTAGTTAAATGGCGTATAATGGATGAATAACTTGACAAAAAATAACAAACAAATGCAACAAAACAGTAACAACAAATGCAAAAAACAATGGCAAAGGCAAAGACAACGAAAATGGAAAGCCGATGCTCAAAATACCCTTCAAAATCAAATCAGCTAAATTTTGTTTGAGAAGTACTTCTTCTTCGAAGAATAAACGGATAAGGCGTGGACCAAATTACTGATGATCGAAGGACATATTAATGATTGCCAACAGTTTAAGCATTTTCGGACAACATATCCTGGCACTGTACTGTACTCTTCAGAAGAGTAAAAGTAACCCGAAGGAAAGACACTGTTCAAAGACAATGGCAAAGTCACTACTTTTGTGTGTGTCTGTGTGTATTTTGATAGCCATTGGATAGACGGTACAGTCGGGGTCCGATGGCGACTCCTCATCCGACCACACCTTAATAATTACTTAAAAGGAAAATAATTTACGAAATTGCATTCATAGTTCAACATTGCAGCGTTTTGCTGCAACAAAAGCCAGCCATAACAAACAATGAATGCCATCAACAAAAAAGTACAGAAAATATTGTGCGAAAAATAGAAGGAAGCGGCATTGGATGAAAAACAGCGCGTGGCCCCCTCTGTCCAAGCTTTCCAGATATTGGGTTTCCTGTGGTGCACATGGACAAACATTTGTGGCAACCACCCACCCATATAACCTTTGTACCCCCACCCCACCACCCGATCCCTACCAAATAGTGCCACATTTTTGTCGAGCTTATCCTCAGATAAGACCAGGAATGAGGCGGCATCTCAATTTAACCTAATTGCTGTCCTTCAACGACATATTTTTGCTCGCGGAAAATTCCACTGGAAGACGATGCGACGTATGAAATTCCACTGGACGGCAATGCGGCGTATGAGTAATGCTGTAGGAATTTGTCACGCGGCTAAGTAAATAGAATAGAAACCTCCAAACACAACAAATTTGACACATTTCCATGCCAGCCGAAGTCCGAGACCGAGACCGCCGCTTCCAAGCCTCCAAAAACGACTCGAAAAAACAAAAACCACCTGAAAATGCATTCGCGCATGGAAAATGTGCTAAGCAAACGCAAATGAATTTTTGCAAATTCGAAATTCAAACGTGAAGCGACAACAACAACAACAAAAATAACAGCAGCATAAACAACAGCAGCAACAACAACAGCAAGACCAGAATGCATAAATTGAAAACTCATGTGGAAATACCACAAAAAGAAAAGTCCAAATAGCAACTGCACAAAATGATGGAAGAATTCTCTTTTTTTATTTTTCAAGAACGTTTGTCATCGGGAATTTGGTTTTTGTATGCAAAAACCAGTTCTGACTTTTAGATTTCGGACTTTGCTTGGAGGAAGACCTTGAACGGATTTGGATTCGAGTTTGGATGATCGGAAAATGAACAAATATATAGAAGCTAATTTATGTGGCGCTTTTTGCTTAAGGTTAAGAATAAAAAATCAGTCTAGAAAATAAACATACATGAGATCTTAGATCTGAAAGAGGACGGAATGTGTACTGATCATTGATCCATAAATCAGCCCATCGAAAAAGTAATTTTTATGGCACCATAGCAAAAGGAACCTTGGAAATCGTAAAATCAATTTTCAGTCTTACATTTAAAAACATTTGAGTATGTCTCTCAATTACATTGTCTTATGAAGGTGTCCGCCATGGCAACACTCGATACAACTCTTATCGGACTATATATAGATGTCGCCCGATGACCAGACGCAAACAATTTGCTCAGACAGAGTCCCGAACGGGGGGCAGACATTGTGTAACCTTCGGACTGGGAGGCAACAGCAGCAACCAGTAGTCTGTAGTCTGCTAAAAGCGAGAAGAGAAGTATGCCAAAGTAAATATGAGAAAACTGTTGCCATTTTCATTCCATTTCTTCCATTTCTGATTGTTTGCCAATGTCTGGCAGGTCGGTCACTCAATACTCAATACTCAATTGGAAATGGAAATGTGCAGTGGTCTCAGTCTCAGTGGCAGTCGCAGTCTCATTTTCATTGCCATTTGGTTTTTTATTTATTTCCTGGCAATACATTTCTGTGTGAAAAGCGCTTACAGAAATGTCCATAATTCAAAAGAAAATTACTCAAATTTCACTCAAATTTATTTATAAAGTTAAAGAAACAAAAAGTGAATCGCAGGAATCATAAAACGAAGGTTCGAGGTTTCGAGAGTTTCAGATCCAGTGCCTGGCTTTTTACCAAGTGTTTACATAGCCGGAAATCCCCTCTGTCAATATGTTACATACATTTTCAGGAATACCAATATACCCTTGTTAGTCGCGAGTATGGGGTATAGACAGATCATGAGCAGCGGGAGTGGCAGCAACCACTCACGTGTATCTGTATCTGTAGCGCCAACGTAGGCAGAGATCAACTTCGATCCATTGTTGCGGCACACAGATACAGATACAAGCGGAGACATGAAAACCATGAACTGGAAAACCTTGAAAATTCAACACCAATTTATGTTGATTGCAATTTGTGTTTCTGCTTTGGCTAAAATAAGTTCTGCCTCTGAATCTCTGTATCTCTCTTCTATATCATATGTTTTTCTAATGCAAAAAACAAAAACAAAAAAAGGCTGACAAGAGAGCCCTGAAGAGCCCGGCTAATTGTCGAGCCCTAATGGCCTCTGTGAATTTCATTAGCCCACCAATCAAAGCAATCTGTCTATGCGTAGCTTTTCATCTACCCCATGCAGCGGACTCTCTTTTCTTGGTTTTTCTTTTTCATTATCTTGTTTCTAGTTTCTGTGTTTTTTTTTTTGCCTTTTTTTCTGTGCACCACTCACCTGTAATTGTATTAGAACAGAGGCCTATGCCCCATGTCTATGCAACGCATATGCCGCAACTGCATTATTATTATAATTTCTCGCTCTTTTTTTCCTTTTTTCATTCTGTGACGGCCGTGGGTTCAGGGTTCGGGGGTAGGGGGTTCCATGTGGCATCTACAATTGTTTTATAGACAATTCGATTTGGTTAAGTGCGCTTCCAGGTTTCTATAATTATTTTCCTGCCTTTCTTTTTTGTGTGTGTTTGTGATATTTTTTTTTAAACTAAATTATTATGTGCCTAAGTGGGTTCTGGGGCTTTGGCTTTGTGTCGGCTTTCCCCGTGTTCTGTTCAATGCTGTCTGAAAGCTTTTTATTAATTAGGCATCATTTGCCTCTGCCTTTGACTACATACTTTGACTATGCCAGCGCTTTGCAAAAATACATCTAACAATCAATTAGCCAGCAGCCAAGGCTAAACCAGCGGCCCAGCCATAGACAGCTACCAAAATGTCAGGCTCTCGGCATCTGGCAAGCCCCAAAACGAGCTTTCGACCATGTGAGTGGGTGTCGATGCTTTGGCGGCGCCAAATTTGGCTAAACTAAATTTACAAAACAAATTGCAATCATAAATAAAAATCAGCCAGCAGAAGAAAAAACAACAAAACTTTTATTCAAATAGCCTTAGGAGTCGAGGCTTAGATACCCTGTCAGTTGCTTAGATAATGAACCAATGCAATGGAAGCACAATCAAAACAAAATTATAAAGAATTGCAGAGTCTGGGATTACGATTGTATCATTATTATTGCCATTAGAAAATAATTTCACGTGGCTGACTCCCCCTCCCTCACTCTTCTCTCGCTATCACCCAGAGTTGCTAAGCATCAGCTGAGAGAGCAGAGAGCCTGAAAGGTCTTCTAATTTCTGCTTCCTCCCATAGAACTTTGGCTGATGAACATTTTTATTTTTATTTTTATTTTTCGCTCAGTAGTTGTTCACCCCAATTATGCATAATTAAACTGGGATGATTGCATTACAGAAATTAATTTTTGCTCATTTTCTTTGCTTGCTGGCTGGCTGGATGGATGGATGGTTGGAATAGTTCTTACCCCCCTAGAACCCCATTTGTGTTCCTCCTTCTCATCACTTTCTGTGGGTTTTTCTACCTTCTTCTTGCTGCCTCGTAATCCCATATCATTTGCATCTGCATTTCTCATTTTCCCATACATTTTCTTATTCTTTTTGTTGCATATTTGATTACACCACACGTCTCGGCCCTTTCGACAGTTTTTCACTGCACTGCATTGCTTTTTTGCCTCTCCCTTTCTTTGCTTCCCTTCCTTTGGGTTAGATCTCCCTCTCTTTCACTCTCTCTATCTCCTTCAATGTTCTTCGCATTTCCTATTTCTTTCGGTGAATTTGGTTTACGTTTTGTGCGCTCATTTATTCCCTTTTTTGCCGCTTATTGACGTTTCTACTTATTCTAGTGTAGTATTTGGCGCATTTTCGTATATGCTTTAAAAATTCTCCACAAAAAAAAAAACTTGTTTATTTTATTTTTTGTCTATTTTGCATGCGGTTTTGGTTCTAAGTTTCTGTATCTGTGTGCCTGTGAGTGTGACCGCTTTGGCTTTTTGTTGCTCATTTTCATTAACAGAGCTCTATCGAATGGCAGTGCACTGCACATGGAAAATGTTTCGTACAACAGTAAGTTCTCTCTATGCCAAACGGAATCGCTAAACAAACAAATTTTACTGTTAAATTCTCTATTTTTTTTTTGTATGCATTTCGGGGTGTTAATTGTGTTGCACTTTGCCAGCGGAGAGAGACAACAGCAAAGACAAAACCCACCAAACAGCTACGGGACACAAAATGCTCATACTGTTTGGGTGGAACACTAAGGCGTGCTTTGTCTTTGGGTTTTTGATTTTGTTGTACTTTTTGCGAAGGTATGCTCTCATTTTGCAGAGAAAACGATCAAATCCTTCACCCATTACTGCTGAGCTACTTTGGGAGAGAGAGAGAGTGGGAATGCTCTAAATGTATTTCCGTTATGTGTAACCTCTGGATAGTTGATCTAAACAAATGGGGATTCTATTAGATTAAATATCATATTTCATTTTAATTCAGTGAAGTACTTCTTAAGCATTTCAAAATTATATCACACTTTACAGCTTCCTTGTAATCTCAATTACTTATGCAATAATTGTACAATCTTTTATGACAAACAAATTGCATTTAGATTCTAGAATTGGCAGCAACAACACACCCAATTGACTTTGGTGCCCGAACACAGAGAACAGAACCATCTAACCATAGATACAAACACATACATACATATACATATATAAATATACATATGTATGTACACGTATCTATTGCATTGCTCAAATCGTAATTCCATATTTCACACAATGCTCTTTGCGTTCACATTCGTTAATTTTATACGACTTGATATGTAATTTCCATTCCATTCATTTTTCTTCATTTTTCATGTTCTTTTTTTTACTTTGCTTTGCTAAGTTCAAGATCAGAGTAGAAGTCGCAAAGAAAATGGGAAAATTATTGCAATTTCTAGCAAAGGGGTGGGGGGAATGATAGGGGAGGCAGAAAGATATCGATGGATTCTAAATGGGTAGATGAACTTTTGAACAGTTGAAACATCTGTGCAACACCAAATGTTCATCACATTCTAAAATTCCAAAATCATCATTTCCCCTTTGAATCATCTTCCCAAACGGAAACATAGTTATGTAAGGGAAAAAACCTTTTAGTTGAGCTTTCAGCAAAACCAATTATCCAATAATTAATCGCCATTAATTAATGAGCAAAGTCGACTCAAGGGATTGGATTGCAATTTGAATAAATGCAGTCGGAGCGGCGGCGAATTTCATTTGTAATTGTTATTTCCGAGAGAAACGACAAAAAATAAAAGTAAATAAATTAAATATGTATATATTTAGCTAGAAATGCATAAGGCGAATGCGACACGTTGCCAAGCCCCGTCGGCGTTGCTCCACACCCTAGAGAGCCCACACACGTCTCATGCTGCTGCCCCTTACCCAACACCACAGCACCACTGCACCGCTGAGCTGTACCACTCTGCACCGCTCATACTTCTCGTATCCGATCTGATTGGGTGGGCTCTGAGACGGGTTGGGGGCTCTGATCGGGTCTGTCTGGCTCTACGTATGCGGAATTAAGCGCTCAAATTGTAACCAAATATGGCGCAGCACAAGTTCAATTCTAATTTATTTTGGCGAACACAGCGAGGGGGTTGGGTGGGGAAGGGGGAAGGGAGGCTTGTCCAAGTTTTCAGCGTTTTCCATTTTTCGTATTTTCTTGTTCGCTTTTTGCGTTCTGGATCAATTGATTCAAGGTTTTCCATAGCTGCCATTTGATTTGAGTTTTCGTTTTGTGTGCAGTGCGGTGCGGTGCGGTGGCTTGTTTATACAAGTCTCTCTCTGCCCCACCAATATATATATATATTTATATATAAACTTATATATATTTATATATGTATATACGATCGGAATATACATATTGTAAAGGCAAAATCGTGCGCTTTCATTGGAAGTGACAACAAATGCATTCTTAAGTGATTGAAATTTAACACGACAGTCGACAATCGCATACAGCCAAACGAAAATTGGAAACGAATGACGGGACACATAAACGTTGACTTTGATTGAACATTAGAAGAACTTAGAAGAACGACTATTCTTGGCCGCATAATAGACTTATAAATGGGTGCCACAAAATGCAAAAGAGAATGTTGTAGATGTTGGGTTTGGGGGTATTAAGCCAAGGCATTGTCTCTTGAATAAGCTATATTTAGAAGGGTTCTACGAGTGAGTCTATAAAGACCTCAAATTCGTATCTGAACGACTGCCCATAATTTAGTCAATCATTTGAAACGCAACTTCATTCTGTGCTCCGTTTTGGCACTGCCCCAAAATAAAACCTCCAACAAGTGGCAGCTTCAGTGGCTCTTCTTTTTATCCCCATATGCCTGCCCCATCTGACTGGCACACAAATCACTGACAATCACAGTCAGCCGCCAAGCTTCTGGCAGCCATAAAAAAGTTACATTCGCGCGCGCACGCTCAAAAAAAAAAAGGAATAGCAGGCCCATGGCCCATGGCTTGTGTGTCCTGCATCCTGCATCCATTCGGGAGGTGTTGCTGTTGTGGCCGCGAACAAAAAAAACACACGACCAGCAAAGAATTGACAGAGGCCCCTCCGGTTCGTTTGACTATGGCATTTTTTTGGTTCTTTGTTGTGCTCTTATTTTTTTCCCCACCATTCTCCATTCGCCGGACGATGCCAGGAGAATGCCTGGCAATGCAATCAAGTGGATGAGTGGTTGCCAGACTGTGGGACGTGCGGCTGTATGCGTTGTTTGCTCTGAGGCGGGTGCAAGCTGCAACACCAGCACCCAACGCCCAACACCCAGGACAACAGGACCAGGGACAGTCGAGTAGCGGACCAGGACCAGGACCAGACCCAGGCCTAAAAGGATTAAGGCGATCTGTGTGCAATCCGCGCAATTATCCCCGCATGAAGCACAGGACACCAACTGACTTCGCAATTAGTTGCATCACTCAACACTTTTCTTTCTTTTTGTGTTTTTGGCGCTATTTTTTGTTGTTCACTTTTAGCTACATATGGTGCGGGGCATCCTGCATCCCATCCCTTCCCCCTGTGATGCCACTTTACATTCTCGTTATCGTTTTTGCATTTGCCTTTCGGCTTTTGTGTTGTGTTTCCTCTCTGTACAACGCTGCGTATACGTAGCGCCATCATTTCGCTGTTGATTCATGAATGAAGGAGTGGAAAGTGTGGAGTGTGCGTGGAGCGAGTGCAGTTTTTCGGCTGCTGGTGCTGCTGCTGCTCTTCTTCCACGTGTCCATGGCTGAAGTGGAGGACACTTAAGTGGCCTCCAAATTGGATTCACACTTCACCCATTAAGTGGTGCCCCTGTCTCTGTCGCTGTCGCTGTCTCTGGGTCTCTGGGTCTCTGCTGGATGCTGTTTTTAATGCAGCTTTGTCTGCGGAAATTGTCCATTTAGAGGTTGCTGCTTTGGTGGGGACTTTCTGTCAAAAACAAAGTTCCAGTTAGCAGTCTGACCGGAAGACTGCAACTGGAGACTGGAGAGTGGGGTTCTGTGGCTGTTATGGCGCCTTCTCTGTTGGCGTAGCTCATTCATGGGACATCGAGTGCACAACTGTTGAGTGCGGCAGGGCGGCAGCTTCTTCGTGGAAGTAGTAGTCGTCCATCTTCTTTCTCTCTCTGATTACATTTGAGGCAACATCCCCATCCCCCTTGCCCATTCCATCTCTCTGTGGAAGCATAGTTTTGGCTGCCACTTGTTGGATTTTAAATTGAAATGCCAATGCTCAGTGAATGCTGAAACTACTGCTGCTGCTGCTGCTCCTGTTACTCCTTCTGCTGCTACTCCTGCTCCTCTTGTTTCTCCTCTGTGTATGCCATGTCATCATTTGCTCTTTTTCATGGCTAAAAAATCCCCCCACTCCCCCGTCAACCATTCATTGTAAATTCAACTAAATCCATGAATAAAATGTTTACTCCAGCTCTCCCTTCCGTCCGTCTGTCTGCCTGTCCTGCCATGCCACGTTTTATTGCACATCGTTGTGTAGTTAACAATTGTTGCATGCCACCCTCTCTCTGTCCCTCTCTCTCTCTCTCTCTCTCTGTCTGTCTTTGTTGCTGTGGCGCATCCTTTGGCTTTCTCTTTCTAACCAAATTGAATTTCCGAATTCAATGAATGAATGAATGGGCGAATGAATTGGTTTAGTTTTTAGTTGTTTAGCCGGTTTATTTTTCCTCTCTCTTCTGCTCCCTCTCTCTCACTATCCCTTGTATTTGTGTGTGTTGTTGCATACTTTTTGGCTGCCACCTGTTGCATGTCTGCTCCAGTTAACGTTTACATAGAGATATGTATATGTATATATGTTTTGGCTCTGTGCCTGTGTGTGGTGGCATTTATATTATGCCATCAGTTGAATGTCGCTTGGTCCATGGTCGACGACACCCACCCATCCCGCCTGTTGGCTGGTGGTTGGATTACTGATGTTGTTGCTGCTGTTTGTTGCATCTATTGCTGCCACAGCTTCTGCTGCTCTAAATGATGGAGCTCTGCTGTTGTTGCTGCCTTTGTTGCATCTATTGTTGCAGTCGCTGCAACTGTTGCTGCTATGCTAGATGCTGCTGCTGTTGCACCTGTTTTTGTTGCATCTTTGGCTGTCGTTGTTGCTTCTGCTGCTACTTCTTCTATTGCTTTTATTGCTGCTGTTGTTGTTGCAGCAGCTGCAATTTCAATGTCCTCTACACCTACCCCTTCCTCCTGCCTCGCATTACTTGCTGCCTCTTTTTTCGTTGATATTTTTTGTGGCTCTCGGCAATTGTTTAGGTTTGTGTTGCTGCTGCAGCAGTTTACTTGTGCGGAAATTGCATTTCTCGGCATTTTACATTTCAATAAATTTCGCCCGATGCCCCATGCTCCACTGCCACAGTCCCTGCCCCTACTGCTGCTTCGGTTCTCGTTTCTGTTTATTTTTTTATGTCGCTTTGGCCAGAACTTTATTTATATTAAAAACATTTTTATATACTTTTTTTCTCGTATTTTTTGTTGCTTAGAATATTTATTTGACTGCATTTCTTCGCTGCGTTTTTTTATGGGGCCGTAAATTTGTGGGTTTCTTTTTTTTGGGTAGATTAGGCTTTGGCCTGAAGTGATGGTCGTAAAGCAAAACCAGAAATGAAAATGTGATGAAAACTATTTGCAGCAGTGATAAAAAGCCAATTGGATGAAGGGGAATTGAAGGGGCTGCATTCTACCTACGTAAGTCTGGATATGGAAATATCTAACTATAAAATCGTTTATATTATGGGATTTTCGTTTGAACTTTCTCTCGCAGGTTGTAGTTGCAATCCACTCATAGCATTAATTGGAGATATCTTTTTGCAAATTTTCAATAAAATATCTTTGTCATAAAGACAAAATGAAAGTAACTTTCTAATAAATGGATAATTGGAGGATTCAAATCTAGATACATACAGCCAAGTAAATAAGCCCTGTTAATCGAATAGTTAAACTAAGATTTAAAAAATGTATACCAAATGATTTAGCTCTGAGAGTGGAAATTGTAAAACGAAAGGGCTTTCACTTACATTTGTGCATTGATATGAAAATATTTGACTTACAAATATTTCATAAATATTTGTATACTAAGATTTAAATGTTCTTTACTTAGATCAAATATGATAGATCAAATCTCCGTAAACTCTATTTTATTTCAAAATTTTTTACTTAAAAACCTAATATTTAAATTTTTAATAATTCTTTTTTTTATGCGTTGTTTTCTGATTGTATGTAGATACCTATATTCTTAAGTTAAGACGCCTAATAGATTCTCTTCGACTCTATTCGAACCGTGGCTACGATCCGCAAGAGTTTTATGCAACTTACATTTCCTTTGGCAGGATACTGCTCTCGTTTGTACTGCCGAATCCTTAAAATTGGAAACATTACGTTTTAAATGGTTGCAGCAATCTATATACGTTTGCTGCTACCAAAGAAAGACAGCAGCACCCAAGTTGATTGAAACATTAATCAATATGTCTTCGTAGCTCAGCAGTATCTGCTGCTAGTGCTGCTGCCCCCACTGCAGACACCACATATAGATTTCCTGTCATAATTGAACCCCAATCAAGACAAAAAATTCACCCACAAAAACTTTTTACTCCCCCAAAAAAGCAGGTATGCAGGCAAGGTAACCCTTCAATCGGCACGGCCGACACCTGCAATTAGCAATTGGCAATAGTACGAGAATCCAAAACAGAGAGGGTTATGGTCTCTCCAACATAAGCACTTAGCACATCAATTATGGCAACTTTAGTTGGGCTCCCTGCCCTGCCAAGCCCTGCCCTGCCAACCTGCCAACTGCCCAAATTCATGGCAATTTCCTTTCCACCAATTGCACGGCTGCACTTGCCATTCGAAACCCTAAAAAACCTGAACAAACATGCAATCAAATGCAATTGAAACGAGGAGCTGCTGCAAAAGAAACAAAATTCGTATTTCGTGTTTCGTTTTTTGGCCGAAAACTGTGCGGCCAGCCAATCAGAATGCATGCGGGGCCGAAAAGTGCATACGAAAGCGCATTAGAGCGAGACAACGATAGCACGAACACACATGTGTGTATGTGTGTGTGTGTGTGTGTGTAAGGGGGGCATGCACCCACGCCAAAAAAAAGAGACCCATGCAACAACAAGATGACGGCCGAATCGAGACGAAACGACGAGCCGAATGAGGCAATCGAATTTGTTGCTGCCGCTGCCTCCTCTAATTTGTGCCTCAAACGAAGGCAGAAACCGACGACAGCCGCAGATTCTATGCCACAATTGACAGACAAAAAGTTCGAGTACACAAACGGATACTCTACGAGGGAATCATATCCAGAAGCATGCCCTTCGTATGCAGATTCCACATGAGCATGTGAAACGAAACACATGCTAAATTTTATTGAAAACAATTCAAACTAAAAATAATTAAATTCATGTTATACCGATACATTAAAACTACACAAAAAAACCAGCTTCAATCTTTAAAAAATGGCACATCTATGCCGCCCCTTTTTCATGCATTTCCTTGTTGCGTTTGTGGCATTCGAATTTTCTGATTTATGTGATATTATTTGGCGCATTAAGTCCAAAAATATTTGATTCACATTGTGATGCAACTTGGCCGAAGTCTCCACATAGGGGACGCGCCACTTTTGAGCCATCGCCTGGCACTCGCTCAGCGGCACCTTGCGCTCCTCCTTCAAATCGCTTTTGTTGCCAACCAACAGAAATGGTACGCTCTCATCCTTCTTCAGCAGCAATACGAGCTCTCTGATTTCCTGGGTAGCCTGAAAGCTTTTCTCATTTGTGACCGAGAAGACACAGAGGAAACCATCGGCACGGCGAAAATAGCTATCTCTGATCACGGCATGGACCTCCTGGCTGGCCGTATCCAGTATATCGATTTGTGCTTCCTCACCATCCAGCTGAATGGTCTTCCTATAGATATCCGCCTTGGTGGGCTCGTACTCATCGACATATTCGTTGTACATGAACTGTAGTGTGAGGGCGGACTTGCCCACAGCACCACTGCCCAACATAACGACCTTGTGAAGCTGCGGTGTTACCACTTTGGTCCGACTGTGGCTCCTCATTTCGGTCATTGTTGGTAGAGAGAAATTATATGTAAGAGTGTAAAACAGTTATAGTCTTTGACAAGAATTTCACAGACAAAACCAGTCCCCATTCGTAGAGTGGAGAATATACGATTCGGAATAGATATTCGTTGCTCGACAAACGTCTGATCAAAATCGTTATACCCCTCGCCAAGGATACAAAAAGACACTCCTCCTACTTGGTGCGTGTTTGTGTCTGTATGGCGACGTATTGATGTTGTCAGTATGTAAATTGCCATATGCGACAAGTTTTCCCTCAACTGCACAGCCTTCTCCTTCTCCACCCTTGGATACTCTCTCTTCTGAACACATTTCTTTTCAACTTTTTCTATATATATATTTTTTTTTTGGGGTAGGTTAGGTTTTGAATTTGGTTTTGAGGGGTTGAGGAGAGTTGCTAATGGTTCAGGGGAGGGACAGCCGAGAGCCTGTCAACACTGCCTGCTTAGAATTGTCCCACTCATCTGTGTGTGTGTATATTTCTATGTGTGTGTGTGTGTGTGCTGCGTATGTCCTCGCATTTAGTGCAATTCATTTACATTTCAACGTTGCCGGCCCTCCTACCTCCTGCCTCTTCGGAGCTACCACCATTCTTGCCACCGTTCTAGCAATTTTTTGGCCCCTAAGCACGCAGAATTGTGGCCAGTTGCATGTCCCCCTACACACACACACAAAACAAGAGGCGTAAGGGGCCAGCCAAACCCCGAAAAAAAGGGGCTAAACTGTACTCCGTTTACCGTTCATTTCCACGCATCGCCCTGCCTTCCTTTTCCCAGTTTGGTCGCTCCTTCTGCGCTTTTTTGTGTTTGTGTTTCCTTTGCCTGACTTTTGGCTTTTGTTTCTTCTGTTGTCCTTGTGCTGCACATATTCTGACCAATTTGTTGTTGCGCCCAGGACATGTGACGCCGGCCGGCACTGGTACCGGTGGTACTCTTTTCTGTATTCGCGAGCTTAGTATACTCCTCCACCTGGAGGCATCCCCATCCACCCCCCAAGTGGCAGTGGAAGTACGTTGACATTAGACATAACTCAAAATGTTATGCAAAATACGATGGCGTGTCGCGGTGGGCGAACCAAACCAAAACAACAACAATAACGAAAAATGAAGTAACCAGAAATAGCCAACAATATGTTGAATTTCTAATTAAATGTATTTTTAGGGGAGTTTTTAAGGTACTAAAAGTAAATTCAGCTGTTTTAAATGGCCAAACCTTTCAGAAAGTACTTTTCAGATCAAATAACTTGCTTGGATCGATTTAAATTGAATCCGTTCAATTGTAAAAGTGTAATATAGATATATAAAATGCTAAAATATTCAACAATTATTGCGTTGTATTCGTTTGGATGTACAATTAAATGCAACAGTGCAATATCCAGGCTGCCTCTAAAATGCTTGACCGACAAGCAATTAAATTGGATCGACGCGCAGTTAGGACTCTCTAATTACCTGTGAACAGTGCCATCTGTCGCCCAACACCTTGAGACGTTCCATTCCCATTCACTATTTATAAAGAGTGGAAAATTGCGGGGCGTGTACGTAATATTACGTATACGCCTTCTGACATTTGGATTATGGCACGCATTACGCCAAAAAAACTTACTACAGAAATGTCAAATGGTTGTAGTGGTTGTTTGTCTTGTGTCAGAAACTTGGAAATGGAACGAGGGGAGCCCTATCTGTGGCATGGTGTGCTTTTGCTTGCCACCAACAAAAATTATATCCCTATATATATATGTATATACATTTCAATGCAAATGACACCAACATCCAACAATAGAGTGTGGGAGAGAGAGACACATTATGTACTAGGAATTGTCCCCCTCTCTTCGCAGTACATAATGTATCATCATTACAGTAATTTGCTTATGTAAACGACTTGACAGCGGGACAGCACAGGCCCCCTCAAGGAAATTAAAGGATGGGAATTGAATAAAATTCAATGAGGCTGACATAACAACAACAACAGTAGCAGTAACAGCAACAGCAACAACAACAGCCGGCAGCACAAAAATACAGAATTTTTTTAATGACTTTTGCACGAACATATCTGTACATATAAGCATGTACTCGTGGGTATGTGGTACATAAGGGCCTACCTATCTACCAGACACACACACACGCACACACCAACAGACAGTTGCAGCTGCCATATACGAGTATATGTGCTTATGTACATATATGTGAGCCATATAATGTGGTACATTAATCGATAATTGCATTTTTTTTCGTCCATTCGTTTTTCATTTGCTTGGTTTTTTTTTGTATCACCCTTTTGCAGAGGGTATACTAATTTGTGAATGTGTTAAGAGAATCAAAAATATATTTATTTAGAGAAGTCTGGAAACTCTTTTTAGACCTTTCAGCTCGTTGCAATTATTACAAAAGTCTAGAGATTAGATCATTTAATAAGCTAATTTTGATCAAAATGAAATGACCATCATATCATCTTTTGTTATTGTATTATATCTCCGCGATCATCTCAAGTGATCGACAAAGGGTATCTAATTCTTCGTTTACCTTTTTTCTTTTTCTTTTTTTTAATTTTTCCATTTCTTTTGCCACTTTCCATGCGTTTCCTCTGGCTGTCCGTCCTCTGTGACTCTCTGTCTCTCTCTCTCGCTCTCTCAGGGCGCATGCCATTTGCATTTCCACGTGTGTCCCTCCTGTGTGTGTGTGTGTGTTTTTTTAAATGAGTTTCCGTTTATAATTGCTTAATTTTTCAATTTTTTTCCCCCTCGATGGATATAGGGATAAAGCGAGGCACGAGGTAACTCCTGACCAAACAAAATGAATATTAATCATACGCCCCATTGCGGCCCCATTCACAAATTAGTTCAGGCATTTGGCTTTAATAGCTAACTTTGATTAAACGCACTTTCGTTTTTGTTTTGCCGCTTCTCTGTCCGTCTGTCTGTCTGTCTGTCTGTGTGTCTGTTTGTTTGTTTTTTGTTTGCACACAGAAGGGGCACCGCAGCGACCCTAAAACAAACAAGCAGATAGACAGACAGACAAAGAGACAAACTAACTGACAGTTTGGGCAGACGTAAAGGAAACTTAAACCCAAACCGAAAATGAACTCCAACTCAAACTCAAACTCGAAGCCCGAATCCTATCCGGGGTCCTACCTGACGACATGTAACGTTGCCACGTTGCCTTGAAGACAAACCCCTCGCTCGTGTATGGGTCGTAGGGGAACTGGGGTCTAGAGCTGACGACATGCACTCCTATGCATACAAATATTTAAGTTACGAGCCGCTAAAAAAATTCTATTTAGCATACATTCAGGCACTGGCACCGGCTCCGGCTTGCCTGGTATAATGTGCAACGCAACGCGTCAGACAGTTGCACGAGCGGTGCGCAAACTTCAAAGGTGGAAGCCATAATACCCTGCAGGAATAATCGTGTCGAGGGGAGGCTACATCTGATTTTCTTTTCGTAGATGGGATGGGCTAATACTAATAGAATCTGGGCAAGCTAAAGCCTTACTTTTGGATGTTAAAACTTATAATCTATCGGAGCTCCAGTGGTCGTGGTTCGTTCCTTCTTGAATACATGTACATACCCTTATCTTGGGCTCTAAAATGATGGGCATCTTTGGAGGCAGACCGAGACAACCCAGAGCCTGAAACAGAACGAACCTGCAACAGCATTGAAATCCCGCCTTGCGGCCGTCGGCGTCGTCATCTTCATACGCAATGTGTGTCGCCCAACCACATGCATAGGGAGGCGCACAAACACAGATATACTGATACCAGAACAGAGACAAAACCCCCTACTGCAGCCTGGGCAGACACATTGTGCGTTGCGTGCGTAGCGTGTGTGTGTGTGTGTGCGTGCAACTGGCAGAGTGTTGCAACCCCTGGTTGCATTTTGCAGATGCGTAGGTAGGGTTTCCTTGCGGGAAAGAGCATAAACGAGTAGGAGTATTCGCTTGGCCAAAACGTAATTGAGCATTGGAAAACCAAGCTGGAGATTGTCGTAGAGCACTTTCCTGGGAGAGAAATAAAGATCAAGAATTAGAGAGATCATAAATGTTAACCTTATAAATGTTTAGTTTGAGGCATGGAGCTCTAATGATAAGTTGGGGAATGAAATAAAACAAAATACTTGTGCAGCATAAGGCAATATAAACCATGGCTTGGACGAGTCTTGGCTTAATTACTACACCTAAACTTAGTATGGATTGCCATTTTCCCAAGAGTATTTAAGTGTCGAGTGAATTCTTAATTTTTGCCAGCATTTTTTGCCATGCATGTGTCTGTGTCTGGTGGACTGGTTGCATTTTAAAGTTTGAGTTTCCGCAAGTCCCGTGCGTGCATTCACCTCGCTCTTTTTTCGCCGTTTTTCGGTGCGTGTGCGGCAACTTGGTGGGGCGTGCGGTGCAGTGCTGTGCTGTGCGGTAAGGTGCGATGGCAACGTTGATGGCGGGCACAACCCCCGAAGCGCTGACGCGACGGCGACAACGACAACGACGACCCTGTTTATTTGAGCGCTTAAAAAAGCGGAGCTGCAACAACAGCAACTGCCTGCCACTGCAACTGGGAAAGCAATGCAATTTTTACACGGTAAAAGTTTGA
Source organism: Drosophila obscura (assembly GCF_018151105.1). Lineage (NCBI taxonomy): Eukaryota > Metazoa > Arthropoda > Insecta > Diptera > Drosophilidae > Drosophila > Drosophila obscura. Next base: position 542,039 of record NW_024542736.1, on the reverse strand, counting down.
ACATGCCGCTCCACTTTCGCGCCGGAATGAGCAGCTGCAGCTGCAATGCGTCCTCCTTCCCCTCTGCTGCTGCTGTTGTTGCTGACTCACTCTGCTGCCCCACTTCAGCCCCAAAGTTGCAGCTGCACGCACCGTACGCACGCACTTGTGCGCAATCAGGACGATGAGGCAGCATTGGCATCAGCGACAAGGACATCCTCCCACACACTAGTTAGCTGCGGCGCTAGAATTTCCCTCATTTGTTTTTGTTTTTGGTTTTCTTTTTCCCAACTTCCGGTTCCAAATGCAGTTTTTTTCGGTCTTGTGCAGAAATGCACTAAAAGTGCCACAAAATGCAGTGCAGTTGCAGTTGCAATTGCAGCCATACCAATACTCCACAAATCCCGTTCGGCCACACCCTCTGTCTTCCGCATTTAATTTGACTTATGTGTGTTTTGGATACCCTCTACTGACAAGATTTCAAGGGTATATTGTATATTTAAAGATCATGATTCATAGCCTCTATCGAGCACAAGTCTCACTGTGATAGATTTACCAAGGAAGGGATAGAGAGAAAGGGAAGGAGGTGCTGCATGCTCACCCGTTAATCTACTCTGTGAGAAAGTAGGAAATCGTTTTCTTTATTCAAGCTAGATCACTGCTTTATTATTCTCAATCTACCATTTTCTTGTGTATTTAAATTCTACCTATGGTTATCGGATAACCAGGGGTATCCTCCAGTCGAAATATTTCCCTGTTTCTGGTTGTGTTTTTTCCCCCGTTTTGCTTCTTTTAATTCGCATTTCGTGTGAGTTGACGCGTAGCCTTTTACCATATGCGCAAAACTTTTGCTTTTGAGGCACGCATGCCTGGCCATTGAAGTGGGCGGGGCTCTCTCCAGGCCGCTGGCACAAGGCGAGCGACCGACCACCTGCATTTTGCATTAAATTGCATAACTTTTGTGGCAATTAGACGTTGGCCTGGCCAAGACGAAGGATATGCCGTAGGAAATGCAAGGAAATGCAGCTGCAAAGCAAATACACAAATCTATCAATTTTCCATTGCCACACGAAGGAGAACTAAACTCCACATTTGTGATCCATGATAATTACGCATACGCAGTGTGGGCCCTTCCTAAGTATAGAGTAAAAGTCCCTCGGACCTATGCCATTTACCTTGGGTTTTTTCCTGACATTCCTCGCCTATACTTATTTTTTCCATAAGGTTTTCTTTTTAATTTGTTTGTTTTTTTTTGCCTATATTCTTCTACAGTTTTCCTTGCATTACATTTCAATTAAGTAATTTCTGTCTGCACAAATTCCCAGGCGAAAAAAAAAACCAAACCGACCAAATCAAATGGAAATGTGATGGAAAATTGTTAGAAAATAATTGCCACCACCGCAGTAATTATAGTCTATTAGGGGGAAACTTATTTAATCCCCCCACCAAACTGCTCAAGAATTTTACATGAATTTATCTTTCTTATTGTTTTGGAATTCATTTGATCTTTTGCAGGCTTAGAACGTGTTGCTGAGGAATTTATGGGTCGCAGGAAATGGAAAAATTATCAAGAGCAAGCGACGCGCAGCCAACTGAATATCGAGGAGCAACAGCCAATAGCTACAGCCGGTTCCGACGAGGACGAGGAACCATACAACAACCACAACCACAACAAGAGCAACAGAAACAGAAACCACTGTAAACCAGAGAACCACCACCACCGTTTAGAGCAGGAGTTTGAGGAGGATTTTGGTGAGTCTTGAAGGGATATTCAACTCTCATTGGGCTCTCTAAAGTATTACCGTTTCTGTGATCTATAGAGAACCAAACATCACACGATTCATCACGTACAGCAACACCAATAAGTATACCATCACCACCGCCAGAACCCAACGATTGGAGACCGTCGGACAAGTGCAATTTCTGTGTTAACGGTCGCCTGCTAACGGTGAACGCCCAGGGCCAATTGGTGGCCGAAACGGTGGCACCCACAGTCCACAACTGCAGCACAAGCAGTAAAAGTCACATATACCACAACGGTCAAGTGAGTGGATCGAAGTCTCAGTCTTTCTTTGGGCTACCAAATTAACCTTAAACTTATTCCAAGCAGCACGACAGTGACAGCAATTCGAGCGCATCGCTGCAGCAACACAGCAATAACAGCAAGTCTGGGGCACGCAACATTGTTGCTGCTGCTGCAAGTGCAACACCAACAACCGGCAGCGGCACCAGCAACAGCACCGGCACCGGCACCGGCAACTCCCTGGAACTGTACAAGCTGCTTACCCAAAGGGCAGCCAAAATGACATCAATGGACTCGATGGCCGCACAGCTGGCCCAGTTCTCGCTGCTGGCGGCTGACTTCAATCTAATGAACTCTCTGGCCAGCCAACAGCAACAACAGCAGCAACATCCGCAACATAACTCGGTAACACCAACTACCTCAGAACTACTATCTGCAGCCGCCATCAGTCCCGCACTCAAAGATACGCCCAGTCCCAGTGCCGATGCCCCGCTCGATCTTAGCAGCAAGCCATCGCCAAATTCATCGATTAGCGGCGATGTAAAGTCCATCAGGTGAGTCCACCCATTCCTCCAATTCCATACCATAAATATATCCGTATATATATTTAAAATACCTATATATAAGCATGTACTGGAACATAAATCTGGCAATCTCTGCGCAAACGCCAAAAAATATTTAACAAAAAAAATAGCCCCAAACACAATACATAAGAAACAAAAAAAAATGCATGTAAAACGAAAAAAGCTGAAAAAAGGTGGAAATTAATATTTATGCAATGCGGAATAACGAATGGGCAATACCCTAATTGAGGAGGAGAAACCACAACTTTGAGACTTTGCTGAAAAGTTTATGTTTCCGTGTGGAAAAGATCTTGTATGATCTAAATATATCTATCCCTATGCAAATTCCACTCAAGTCATAGCCCCGCTCTTTGGAAAGGGTATACATATTTTCACAAAAAAGAAGCACACACACACACAAAAAGAAGGAAAAACACCGAATCGTGTGGCAGACAATACATGAGATAATTGCACTTTGGGCGCCTGCTGGCCCGCCGCCTCTGACACTGCACTTATTGTAGCATACTTAACGGGGCAGGCATGCCACCAGTCCCCTGGCCCAACACTTGTGGCAGGCAGGCTGATGTGTGGATGCTGCAACCGAAGCTTTATTGTTATATGCCTATGTAAAAATTGTGCAATTATAACACTGTGTGTGTGTGTGTGTCTCTCGCTCTCTCTCGCTCTCTCTCCTTCTCTGTTTTTCTGTCTCTGTGTGCTTTATGAAACGATGCCGAAAATTACACATACGCCTCGTGGCGCATCGCATTGGCCCCCTGCCCGCCGCTTAATTACCAGGCGTGTTAGGCAGGTGGGCGGTTAAGCCGCATAAATTTGCATGAAATTTTCCCAAAAAAAAAAGGGGAATACAGGAATGAAGAATACATAAATTTATGTATTCCGTTTTGTGTGTATTGTGGCTGCATCTTAACTCCTTGAGCTGTTCCGCAATCTTTTTTCAATTCGTTCTCCTTTTTTTTTGTGGTTTTTTTGGTCCTGCCATTTTTTTAATTACTCTAAAATGTTCAGGAGCACCTTTTATTATTACTTTGGCTCTGGAATGGAGAGTAGAAGGGAGTGAAAGGATGGGAGTGTGTGTGTTTGGGGCATACTACTTCAGACGACAGATCCCCTTGTTAGTACTGGGAAGCCCAGGCGTCGTGTGCATAATTTTCCAGCACTTTTCCACAATTTTTGTCATTACTCTTTTTTTTGTTTTGTTTTTTGGTTGCGAATTTTTGTCGCTTTCTTTTTTGTGTGTGTGTTCTTTGGCTGATGCAGCGGCGACTGTGGCAACGACGACTGCGGTGGCCGGTGGGCGGTAACGGTGGCTGCCACTTGAGCCGCAAAAGCACCAGTCCTTGTCTATTGTCTAAAGCATGGCCAAGTGTTTGTTAGCAGCCGCCATCGTCGCCGCCGCCATGCACCATCTCGTACACCTATTTTAATTGTCATACACAAAAAAAAAAGTACACTACACACACAACAGCAAAATATGTCGAAAAAATGTACAAAAAAGCAATGAATAAATGGGAGAAAAGGAAGTGTTTGCGGTTACAGTGGGGTGGGGGAGTTATGTGCATAGGCAAAGGAGTGATAACTATAGAATAGACATAAGAGCAATGCAAGGGCTTTAGTTGAAGGACGAAAGCTTCGACAATGTTAGATTCATTGATACGTGGATATCCATTGATTGAATACTTTTCGTTGTAGCCTAATTCCAAATACCGTAAATTTCTTATTCAGAGTTAATAAAACTGTTTTCTGATTAAAGATCGACCCAAAGTATGCCACCAATAAATAAGCCTTAAGCCAGATGACCGTAACTCAATCCCCCTACTGCCTTCTAGGGTACCCCTCTAATGCCCTTATTTCCTGCAATACACCCCCCTAGGAACCTTCTCAACCAGCCCCACAGCCCCCTCAACCACTTGAAGCACAAAAGCCACTGACGCTGCAATTTTTGGCATTTTTTTTCCTCTCTTTTTCGTCAAGCGTTTATTATTACAGATTTTTTTCTCAGGCTGTCGCTGCCGATGCTGTTGCCGCCGCCGCTGCTGCTGCTGCCGAGGATGATGAGACGGCATCGCCACTCCAAGTGGAGCGTTGGAAGCATGCGGCAGCAACAGCAGCAGCTGCAACGTCGACGTCGCCCAGCGCAGCAGACAGAAATGAGTGCATCATATCGATCGCTTTTTTTTTTGCACGCTGCGTTTTACTTTTTTGTGTGTGTGTGGGTGTGTGTGTATTTTTTTCATTTTGGTATTTTTTGGTCTTTCTTCTTTGCTACTTTTTTCTATGCACTTTTCGGAAGGGGTGGGCGGAAGGGAATGGCAGAGGGATTGTCGCTGGGTGTATATTCATTATTTTTCGTTTACGAAAAAATTCTCCCCTGAGAGGCAGAAAGACAGGGAACCCGAAAAACACACACAGAGGGAGACAGCGACAGAGATAGAGAGAGAGCGAAAGGGAGAAAGAGAGATTGAGAGAATGTAATAACTGGCATAGAGTGATGACGTCGACTGCGTCGTCGCTGCGTTAACCATTTGGCCCCAAAAACAAAAACCCCCCAAATGGTAGAAAGAAACAAAAAAAGATGAGGAAAATATACAATGCGCTGCAATACGGCAACAACAAAAAAAAGAGCTTAATGCGTGTGCTCTGGCCATTGTTATACCCCTTGTTACAGGTTATAGAAGGAAGCATTTTATAACCTGTGATAGGTATGTGAGACTAACAGAGCTGTTCGCAGTTAAGCTGAAAGTAAACCAGCGCGGTCTCTCGAGAGAGGTATATTTCTCCATGATCAGTATCAAGGTAGATCCGATAAGTAAGGCACAGCTCAAGAGCTCAAATTGAGAAACTTTTTTGGGTCACGAAATGTTGTACCGATCCCAATATTGAAGAATTTGTAGAAGAATATATTTTATAAAGAAAAACCCTATACCTTTAGTCATCAAATAGAAACTTTTTGTGCAAAAACTGGCCAAAAACAGATTTAATTTAATCGATCTAAGAAACAATTCTCATTGATAAAATGATCCTCATCGATTGAGACCCACATTATGTTTGTATTAATAAGTTTGTATGGATTTGCAAGGGTATCTATGGCTTCGATCCCGAATAAAATCTTTTCCTGTCGTTGTTGTGGTTTTTGCTGCAGTCCAACACATTTTAACGGTTATCTCCAAAACCCATCTCCCACTTTTACAGTTATTTTTGATGCCCCCTACCCCCGCCCACTCCCTAAAAACTCATTTACTTTTTTTTTTTTGTTGTTGGATATACTCCACAATTTTTTGTCATTTCAATGACCGCTGCTCGATTCGGTTTAAATGTCTGTGTTGCTGTTGCTGCTCCCTTTTTTTTGTACAATAATTTTGTGTGCGTGCGTGAATGAACGAGATAGAAAGAACAAAAAATACAAAAATTGAAACGCATATAAGTGTGCAGCAGCGGCGGCGGCGGCGGCAACAGCAGCAGCAGATGGGCAGAGGCGTCAACGCAGCGCAACGCCAGCAGCAGCAGCAGCAGCAGAGGTGGACGAAAATTAAAAAAAAAAAAACCAAGAGAAATGAGTGCATATCTTCCGAAAAAATGCAACTGCTATGAATGTGTGCAGCGTGGCTGTGCATGTGCATGAGTTGATGTATGCATAAGTATACGTGTGTGTGTGTGTTTGATGGGTTACCAAGGGGTGAGGGACTGACAGGGGGGAGGGGTCTGTTGGGTGGCCTGCGCACGCATCAAGTGTAGGCCGAGGCCTGGGACCGGGAGGGCCACTGCATTGGCAACAAAAACCAACATGCAATTGCATTCATACCGAAACACACACACACATAAAAAGAGGCAGCACACACGCACACACACATGCACTTAATGCATTTTTAACAAAATTGCATTCGACGTTGTCAACACACACACACACACACAATCATAGGCATGCAAATACACACACACACACACACATACATGAGGGGAAAAAAAGAAGAGAACCAAAAGAAGGGAAAAAGTCTTGTGCGAAGCTTTCAATACTCTTTTATTGCACGCGGTTCTCTCATCCCCTGATATCCAGAGAACGAGGATCGAGAGAGCAGCAGCAAAAAAAGCTTGTAAGAGTCGTCAAAAATTGCATATAGTATATAAATATAGTACCTACAATATATAATTTTTTCTGATCTGCCTAAAATCATTATACCCTCCGCAAAGAGTATACAAAAAAGCGAAAAAAAAAACCCACTATGGGGGGACAGTTGACGGCATTGTGCGCTCTTGTTGGAGCCAGCGGCAGTGGCAGCGCCAGCACCCAGTCCCAATCCGCACCCTCGTACCCTTAACCATTAACCTCACATTCCATTCCTCCAGTCAAATGCCAAACATTGCCCCCTTCTCCCCATACACCACGCTTGAGCCGCCACTGGCACATTTAGCGGCCGCGTAGCACGCAACAAAATAGGAAGACAGCAGCAGCAGCAACAGCAGCAAAAAAAAAAAACCAAAAAATACAAATAAAAACACACTTGGTTGAAAATGCAAAAATCATAATTACTTGTGTGAGGAGGGTGCGGAGGGGGCCGAATAAATGTTGCTTGGAGAATGATCACAAATGTTAAGCTTATTTCATATTTTAATTGTACATATTTTCATTACTTCCATAATCCCCGAAATTTTGCACTTTGATCAGAAGCATTCTCTGGTGGCAGCTCCCTTCTTTGATCTTTTATAAGAAATCAAAACTCATTAAACCAAATAGAATTTGTTTATTCAACCAAATATATTTTATTAATAAAAGCGAGAACCAATTTGAATGTGTTATGTAGATGGTAATTTAATGTATGTGCGTGTGTTTACTCTTGTATGTGTCAGTTTGTCCAGAGCATATATGAAGGTGTGGGATGAACCGACAAAAATGCAATATTGCGCATAACAACAACAACAACTAAAATCGCTGCAGTAAAAAATGCATTTCTCTGGTATAGCAAAAAGTATAAAAAAACACATACAAACACACGCACACACACAGGAACACGTTAAATAAAAAAAGCAACCCTTTTGCTGCCACAAATTAAAACAAAATGTCAGAAAAATTGCAAACGGCAACGGAAAACGTAAAGAAGGGAACGAGGCCAGGGGGCACCAAAGCTGAGAATACCCTTTCAGAGTTCATTTTTATGGAACTACATAATTGAATTTTCAATTAAATATAGCATAAATAGACTTTGCATGATGATACCTAAAAGAAAAGACTTTAGAAAGAATATTTGGATATTCCCCAAATATGGACTATATTCTATCCCGATTTCGGTATGGTTCGGTTCCTGTCCCACCAAAAAAAAGTCTCGAAAATATTCTTCGATCATGCATAGCAAACTTCCAAACAAAATTCGCAATACCCTTTGGAAAGAGTATGTAAATAAAAAACGAAAAGGATGCAGAAAAACCTGGTTTTCGGCGGGGTTGGGTTTGGGGTATTTTTTTTTTTTTTTTTTGGGTGCAAATGAATGCGCTCCACATGCGTGTGCAGCGGCAACAAATACAGGGATATGTATGTTGTACCTACAACAACTGTAACAGGAGCAGCAGCGACGGCAGCGGCAGAGAAACGTGCTGCAGCAGCAGCAGCAGAGTCAGCGGCTGTTGCAGTGGCAAATTGCAATTGAAGTGCAGCCAAAAGGTAAACGACACCAACAAAAAATCCAAACGACATTGAAATGACATTTTTCATTTATTTTTGTGCGCCATCCTTCGCTTCTGCTGCTGCAGTTGCAGAGGCAGATTGTTGGCTGAGGGGCAACATCCTCCCAAAGGTTGGGGCCGCCGAGCTTCGGGTTTTGCGCAATTATGCAAATTTTTGTGTATATCTTTCCCTCATCCTATTTGGTACTCTTTCTTTTTTTTTGCATTTTCCTTCCCTTTTTTTTGTGATTTTCTCTCTCTGTTTTTTTGGGAAATTATTTTGTGTATGCAAAATGAGCAAAAATGCGAAAAACTGTCGCCATTTAATGATGATGCCCGCCCGCGGTCCATTCCCATCCCAAACCCCAGCCTCAGACCCCAATTTACTTACGGTCAGCCAAAGGGCCGCGCCTCCACTTGCACCTGCCTCGTCACCCCTCGAACCCGCTGCTGCTCTTCCTCCCCCCGCCCGCCGGCAGCTATCACACAGTTTAACATTCACTGCTGCCACCTGCTGCCGCGTTCTCTGCCACATTTTTCTTCTCCCCTGCTGAAGCATTCTTCTGCCTCCGCCGCCGCCGCTGCTGCTGGCCCTCTACTGTTTTCCGCCTCTGCTTCTGCTTCTTGCTGTTTTCCCCATTTTTTTTTTTTTTTTTGTGTTGTCTGCACAATTTTCAGACATTTTCCAGACGCGGCAAGGACTCCTCCGAAATAAAAATGGGGTAAAAAAAAAGTTACGCTCTGACTTTGCCATCAACTTTTGCCAGGGCCGTCTCATGTTGTTCGCCAGGCGAAGGGCGCCAAAAGAAGCTGTGCTGTGCGTTCTGGCTACCCATCTCTTTCTCTATTTGTATATATATATATATATGTACATACATATGTATATATTTTTTTCTCTGTCTCAGCCGACGACAGTCTGTCGGTGCAATGTCCCCAGCCACCCACGAAAAAAAAAGAGAGAGGGTCTCGAGCTCGTCTCGTTTTCTGGATGCGCATAAAGAAAAGAAATATTTCGTACGGCTTCTGATGATGTTGTTCTTGTTGTTTTTGTTGTTGTTACAGCACAAAAGTTGCCTTTTCCTGGGGGGGAATGTGTGGGAGAGTGGCAGGTAGGGTGGTAAGGTTGCACCAAACGTGCACCCCGTCAAGGCAGCGCTTGGCTTGGACTCGCGTTGGCATTAAGTGAAAATGGTTTTGGTACTTTTTTTTTTTGTTGTCGGAAAATTTGCCATTTCTTTCCATTTTTTTGTTTTTTGTCGTTGCAATACCCTTGTTGAAGGTATCTTTATTTAGAGAAAAAGCTTTTCCCACAGAAGAGAGAGAACCGCCGATTCACTTCATTGAAATACCCTTGGAAAGGGTACCTTTATTTTGAGAAAAAGCATTTACGATTAACTTAATTGATGAGCTCTTGCTGCTCATATAAGCAAAATAAATATAAAGATTTTTAAATGGCTCCACAAGGGTATTTGTATGTTCGGTATCACCGAAATCTCTGATTGATTTTTTTTTTGTAGCTTGTTCTTTTTGATATTCGTCTAATGAACTTCAAAAACATGCTTGGTCCCTGGCCTCTCCTACCTCATGCCCTGTCACACCAGGAACCCATTCTTTGTCTTTTCCAGCTTCTGCCAGACTCCTTTTGGGCTGTCATCTTTTGTCTCTGCTGCTGCTGCTGCTGCTGCACCCGAAAAAAAGGGAACACAAAAAATGATTGTGTGGCAGGGCATATCCTTGCCGTTGCCTTTGACACCCAGGCGTCGTCCGTGTGTCCTTCTTTCAGTTTCCTTTTGGCCTGATGTAGACATTTAAGAAGCACTCATTGTCAGTCCTTCCACACTCTGTGTCTCTCTATGTGTGTGTGTGTGTGTGTGTGTCTGTTTGTGCCGAAAAAAGGGAGAGAACCTTCTAAGCCAAACGAACAAAAAAAAAGAAGCGGGAAGTGGCTCTCAGGTCCTTTGATGGTGCTGCCAAAAAATATTACCCTCGAACCCCAAAAGTCACTGTTGAAAATTTCTGCTAGATAAAGGATGATTGACTTGCAGGATCAAGTTTGGATTGAGGCAAATGTTGCGAGGACTCCTTTCCATTTATTGCACACACACACACACACACACATCGAAATCTAAGAAATTTCCTCTTTAAACTTTAACTCTCATTAAAGCTGAGTTCTTTCTCAGTTCTCAGCTTAAAGATTTCTCGCAATTTGCATTGATTAACCCCTTGATCCTCTTCTCTTACAGAGCCCTCTCGGACTGTCCCACGCCCACGCCTTCGTCGGGGCGAAGGGCCTACAGCGAGGAGGACCTGAACAGGGCGCTGCAGGATGTGATGGCCAATAAGCTGGAGCCCCGCAAGGCGGCCCGCTCCAGCCTAATGAACAAGCTGGCGCACCACGAGCTCGAGCAGGAAGAGCCGGATGAGCCAGAGGACTCTGCAGACGAGGCTGAGGTGGACAGCAATGCTTCCACCCCGGCACCGCCCTATCCAGAGTTTGACCAACGCATCGCGGCCACGGCCCAGCTACGCAAACTGAGCAGCCACCTGTCCGAGCACAATGGCAGCGAGGATCTGGGCGAGGATCTGGAGAGCGGGGGTCAGCACTCGCCGAAGCTCTCAAGGATCCCTGGCCCCGCCAATGCGGTGGCTCCCGGCGGCCTGCCAATTCCCATCGATGCCAATGTTCTGCTGCACACTCTCATGCTGGCGGCTGGCATCGGTGTGATGCCCAAGCTGGACGAGACCCAAACGGTGGGGGACCTGATCAAGGGCCTGCTGGTGGCCAATACCGGGGGCATTATGAACGAGGCGCTCATGAATCTGCTGGCCGCCAGTCAGCAGGAGAACAGCAATGGCAATGCCGCCAGCTTGCTCCTGCAGCAGCAGCAGCAGCAACACCAGCACCAGCAGCAATTGAATGCCTTTCATCATCGCCTACCAAAGTCTGAAACGCCCGAGACGAGCTCCTCCCTGGATCCCAATGAGGCCAGTGAGGATCCGATACTGAAGATTCCGTCCTTCAAGGTCAGCGGGCCGGCCAGCATCTCGCCCAGCATCAGTCACAGCCACAACCACAGCCACAGTCACCATCAGCAGCATCAGCAGCAGCAGCAACACCACCAACATCACCATCACCACCACAACAATCACAGCTCCCACTCCAGCAGCAATAGGAACGGGGGCAGAGAGCACAGTCCACACTCGGCCTCGCCGATGCTGGCCGCCGCGGTGTCCAACAGCAGCGCCGCCAGTGCCGCCGCTGGTCTGCTCTCGGCCTCGCCCACCTCCATCCAGAAAATGATGGCCAGCAACATCCAGCGGCAAATCAACGAGCAGAGCAGCCAGGAGGCAGCGGCAATAGCGGCGGCCACATCCAGCAGCAGCCTGCGCAACGGCAGCACCAGTGCCGGCAGCGACTGCAGCAACAATGGGGCAGCATCCGGCAACAACAGCAGCAGCAGCTACAAGAAGCCCAGCATTTCGGTGGCCAAGATTATTGGCGGCACGGACACCTCCCGCTTTGGGGCATCGCCGAACCTGCTCTCCCAGCACCAGCATCACCATGCGCACCTGCCCGCCGGCCATCATGCAGCAGCAGCTGCGGCGCACTCCCATCAGGCGCAACTGAGCGCCCAGGAGGCGGCTGCCCTGGCAGCGGGCAAGGGAACGCGCCCCAAGCGTGGCAAGTACCGCAACTACGATCGGGACAGCCTCGTGGAGGCCGTCAAGGCGGTGCAGCGCGGCGAGATGTCCGTGCATCGGGCCGGGAGCTACTACGGCGTGCCCCACTCCACGCTGGAGTACAAGGTTAAGGAGCGGCACCTGATGAGGCCGCGCAAGCGCGAACCCAAGCCGCAGCCGGACCTGGTCGGTCTGACGGGACCCGCCAACAAGGTGTGTCCGGAGAAGCTGAAGCCGGGAAACCACATCAACCACACGGGCAACCACCACGGCGTCGGCGGATCCAAGCTGAGCAATGCCCTCAAGAGCAACTCCTCCTCCCAGGCGGCAGCGGCAGCGGCGGCGGCTGCAGCAGCAGCGGCCTCAGCAACGGCCCCCAATGGTCTCAAGCTGCCCCTCTTCGATGGGGGTGGACCGCAGTCCTTGGCCTTTCAGTCCAACATGTTTTGGCCCCAGCCGAATGCCGGCAATGCGTACGGCCTGGACCTGCACCGCATGGCGGAGGCCATGCGCCAGCAGACGAACCAGACGAACGCCCATGAGCGACCCATGAAGAGCGCCCTGGAGATAGCCGAGCACATGTACGATGGCATCATCCGCAAGACACTGCAGTCGTCCGGCGATGGAAATGGCAACGGAAGCGGCAGCAGCAGCAGCAGCAACGGACACGCCTTGGGGCATGGCCTGGGCCATGGCCATGGCAATGCGCTGCTCGATCAGCTGCTGATTAATAAGACGCCCCTGCCGTTCACCAATAATCAGAGCAACGACTACAGGGCCACCTGTTCGAGCGGTGGCGGTGGGGAACGCATCAAGCGATCGGCGAGTCCCCTGGGCGTCTATGCGGATATCAAGAGGGAGCGTCTGAGTGCGGATAGTGCCAGCAGCGATGAGGAGAGGGAGAGGGAACGCGATCCTGATCATTCCAGCAACAACAACAACAACAACAGCGATCTGGCGCACAACAAGAACAAGAGCAGGAACAGCAACAACAACGGCAACAGCAACAGCAACAGCAACAACAATGGTAATGGAAGGAGCCGAATGACCTCCAGGGACTCGGATGCCACGGATGCCAGCAGCCTGAAGAGCGAGCAGAGTAGGCACAGGCCCAACAAAATGATGGATCTCAATGGGAGCAACAGCAGCAGCAGCCAGAACGATGGTGACGGTGAGGGCGAGGCGACTCTGCCCAGTCCCAGTCCCAATCCCAGTGGCAGTCCCAATCCCTGTCCCAGTCGCACTCGCAGTCGCAGTCCTGGCTGCAGCAGCAGCGGTGTCGGCGGCGGCTCCATATTGCACGAGAAGCTGGCCCAGATCAAGGCCGAGCAGCTGGAGCAGCAGCAGTTATAGGATCAGTCGATGGCAAGGCCAGCATTTGCCTGGCCGCCGCTGGCCACACACTACTATAGCTTCTAAATAATACAAAAAAAAAAGAAAGAGGACGGTAAGGATCAGCAGGGATCGAGCAGGATCAGACAGGGTGTCCGGAGAGTAAAGCAAACCAAATTAAGCAACATTTTTTATAGTACATAAAAAATACATATATATAAAAGCGGAAAACAGAGCCGCCCCCTGAGATCCGCATAGAAAAAACAGCAAGAAACAAACGAAAAACAAAACATACAATAATGGCGCGGAATGTACGTGCGCACATTTGTATGTATTTTTGTTTCGTTTTTGACAATCGACAAATAGGCATTCTCTTGTACAAAACCAAAACAACAACAAAAACTTTCTTAACACAAACCAAAAACCAAGAAAGCAATCAATAAAAAAACAAAAAAAAAACACTACGTTAAACAACCTTAAGACCAACAAAAACTGAGCCAGAACCATTTTCATTTTGCATTTTTTATGACATTTTTTTCGGTTGATAGATATATATGTATATATTTTTATTGAACAGAAAACAGTCCAATGGGAATACAAAATAAAACAGAAAATCAGAAAACAACCAACAAACAGCAAAACAGCAGCCAGTCTGTGTGGGCAGAGGTCTATGGTGGTAAAGGGGAGAACTCCCGACATTCCATAAGCATACATACTTATGTTCTAAAATATTTTCCCCCTCACCAGGCACACACACTGTGCCTCACACAGACTTCAACGATAGAGACAGAATCGAGTATAACAGCCAATAACTACATACAGCAAAGACCACATAGACAACAACATCAACAATATCCGATCAATAACAATAACAACAACAACAACCAACAGCAATAACAAACATAAAAATAAATAAATAAACACACACCGAAAAAAACAGTAAGCAAAACTCCAATAGCAAAATTCTAAAATGAACTAAAAACAAAACCAAAATTCACCACAACAACAACAACATTCAACATTTTTTCTATAATTTCAAAAACAAACAAACAAAAAAAACAAAAGAAAAAAACAAAAAACGGAAATCAATAAACAAAGCTGCCTTCACATTTACAAATTAAATAAATTAGTAACAAATCGTAAGCAAAACAGAACGGAGGAATGTTAGGAAAAAGCACACAAAATAGTAATTCAAGGGAATCCGTAAAAAAGAAAACCAAACGCAGAACGACATAAATTCAAAATTGTATTACTTAGCCCAAAATTGAAAGCCCAAAGTCCCAAAAAATTAAAAACAAAATTCAAGCTTCACAGAAAAACACTAAGAACCAAACTCGAAATCAAAATACATTCCAAACAAACAATGGATCACAATTTCTTCAAATCAAAATTCCAAATTAAACAAAAAAAACATAAATAAATACCAATTTGATATCCAAAATCAAATTGAAAAATCCCCAAGACAAACTCACCTTAAAAAATTATATTTCAAACCCACTTCCGCTACATACATATTGAACACTAAATTTAGAAAAGTTTGAATGTTTCAATGTTTACATAAGAAAGAAATATTAACCAACAAAAATTATCTGTGTTTAGGCTTTAAAACAAAAATATAAAAAAAACAAGAATTTCGGCAAAAAAAAATGTATTGTGAAAGCACACATTTCAAGAACTAGTATAAAATTAAACAAAACAAAATCGTAAATATATAAAGACTTTATATGTATAACTATATATAATGCATATATATTATATATATATTTGTATATTTATGTATGTGTGTGTCTTCATCACTACGCGTATACCTCAAACCAAACAAAAACAAAAAACATGATCATTTTGAGCAACTGAAATACTATATATTTAAATGTACTTATACACTCTACACACACTCTTTTACAGGAGATCCCCCTAGACATACATATTTACACAGATCCAGATCCAGAAACCCCCGTTTGGCCAATCCCCAAATCCCCCTTTCGATATGTGTATCTAGCTTTCGTTTCGACTCTGAAATTCTATCCTAACTAAATGTCTGCGTAAATGAAAGTAAATAAAAGAAAAGAAAAATCATATATAAATGTACCTAAGGAAAACCGAAAAAACATATTTTGTGTGCTAGCTAGTAAGTGTCAAAAGAAAAACCATACAAAAATTATACACCATATATTTAAAGCAAATGAAAAGGAAAGCAAGGGAGAAGTGGTAAATGTCGGTAATATTGTGAACATGTTTAGTGAATTATTATAAAACTTAAATGAAGGAAACTTATGGAAAATAGAGGGGGAAAAAATATATATTTAAACATGAAATGGAAAAATTGTAAGCTTCTGTTCAGCGATCTATTCCATCGATGCTTTTCGAAATGAAACCGATGAGAATCAACTCACCGACGGAAAGACTTTTGAAAAAGAACATTTCCTATTCAATCGATTTCTATCATCGGTGGCACAGTGCCATTTTCATTGACACCGAAACAACTAATGAGAGTGTCTATGTTCAGCATCGTTGGAAGGGTTTCGTGATAGAGCAGCTTTAACAAAAATATATATATATCAAAATTATATTATAATTTCCACCAAAAATTATTCCAAATTTAAACATTTGATGTGCATAAATGTTGTGGTTTAGTATCCAAAAAAAATTTAATCATAAGGAGCAAAAAAATTATTGAAATTCTGCATTTGGTATAAAGGAAAAAAAAAATGAAAGAAAAAAAAACAACTAGTAAATTCTCTGCAAATCAAAAACTTTTTATTATATAATGGAAAAATAAAATGAGAGGAGGGGAAAGGAAAGCTAAGGCGAAGCGAAGGAAAAATAAATCAAAAGTATTTATTGCTAATTTAATTATATTTGAAGTATACATACATATTTATTATATATACAATACATATATATTAGACACACTATCTGTGATTAATAATCCAAAATTTTGAAGAGCATTTTCTGAAAATCATGTTGGAAAAGGAAAGGAGAAATGAATAATGGATATAAAAACACACACACACACTCACACATAAGACCCCATTGTAGAACAGATCGGATACAAAACCCAAACACACACAATAAAACCAAGCTTACAAAAGCACCAGGCAGGAGGGTCTACTGTACTCAGAAGAGCTCCTAAAAACTACATCACTACAGAACAGAAAGCCGAAACAACCGAAAACCGAGAACGGATCGAACCGAACCGATTCAAAGCTTATACAGTTGTATATATATTTTGGAATAATGTTTACTCAAAAACTAAAAAAAAACAAAAAGGAAAAAGAAATACTGCGAAACCAGCAACAAATATCCAGCTAAACTCAAAATTAATAAAAGATAAAATCATATATGAGGAAAATCTTTTATAAAGCAAAATTATACAAAAGTAAAGAAGAAAATTAAATACTTCAAACTATAAAAAAAAACACATTTATTTTCTTTGCTAGAAAAGAAGAATGTGAACAAATTCAGTGTAAACAAAAATCAAACTTAAAATAATTAATGAAATGATAAAGTGCAATTATACGGTTTATATAAGCAAATTTAAGAAGCGGACGTTAAAAATATATTATAAAAAAAAACACAATTTAAAAAATATTTCGAAGCATGTTTAGCTAAAAGAAAACAATTGAAAAGCAAGTTTTGCGTAGGCGACAAGTTATTAAAAATCAGTTTAAACAAAAACAAAGCATACAACATGAAAGTAACAAGCAAACAAAACAGACAAACAGATATAAAACAACCCAGCCTGGAAGTGCAGTGCGTTTTGAAGGTTGCTGTCCACAGAACGATAGCGGAATTTGTAAGGGCCTCTCGATGTTTTTTAAACACAATGTGAAATTGCAACTACTATTCAGAGCTTTCCCACTGTCTTATCGAACTGAAACGCACTGTATGCCTGGGTATGTTGTCTTTGGTATCACTGTGTGTCTGATCCAAACAGAGATCAGAAAACACAGCACAGAGAAAGGCCAACAAAAGTATACTATACCTTACCAAGAACAACAACCAGCAACCGAAATAGAAACAGAAATATAAACAGAAAAACATACATAAGTCGAGTCGAAAGACGAAAATGTCAACCTAGTGGTAGGTCTAAAACAGAAACAAAAACTAAAAAAAAAAAAAAACAGTCTAATGTAATTGAGTGACAGCTTGAGAATGTTGAATTGTATAGAATTTTTGCATACCCACCTGTGTAAAGGCGTGGAGGGGCGCGTGGCACCTGTCCACTCAGATCGCCCCCTCCCCTTGGGCATGCGAAAACGCTCAGGTACGTGTTTTATTTTTCGGAGAGAAAAAAGATTGATTACCCATACACATTACTTATTCTTTGTTTTACTACAACATAATAGTTAATATCTGTATAAAAAAAAGGGGAGTAGGAAGAAAACTAAAACCAACTTTGAATCGATATATTAATTTATGAATTGTTTAAAGTGGTTTATAAACAGAGAGAGGGATAGAAAGAGAGACAGAGAGAGAGAGAGAGAGAGTTTCTAGCGTGCTTAATGAAATTGCTCACATTTGTGTATAAAATCTAATTTGTTTTAATGCGAATCAAAATTTGCTGAATGTAAGTGCATATACGATACATATATAAATTAGAGCCTATATTGTTTGCGTTTAGTTTAGTGCATAAAAAGATTAAGATTAATTATTGTCTAAGCCGTAGGCAAATCGAAATTTCCGCTTATAAACCAATCAATCAACATCTTTTGTAATCATTATAGTTATTATTATTGTAATATTGTTAGCCTCGATTTATGGTTTGTATATATTAGACAACATTTATTAATGGTACGAGTAGGAAAAGGAGAGTATTCTTACCCACCCCCTACCCTTTTTTTTTTTTAATAATTATTACCCTGTGTTCTATATATTGATTTCTTAAATGGGCAAACATCATTTGAACTATAGTGCAATTGTTTCAAACAAAAAAAACCAAGCAACACCAACAACCAATACTATATTAAACATTAAAGATTAATATAATTGAAGAGCTTTCTTTGCCAAAATATGCCAAGAATGTGAATGTATATGGATCGTATGGATCCGAGAATCAAAAATCATTTTAAGTGCACATATTTACCTTTTTTTTGTTTTTAAGACTATCTATGCCTAGGTTTTCCGATTTCTATGCGCACGATTTCAATATGAAAAAGTAAAAGTATAACAAAAAACATACATCACAAAAACTCAAAACTTTTCTTCTTATATACTCTTTCAACTTGAGCGACATAACATCGTAAACCTGGTACAAAAGAATCAAATGAAATAATTTAAAGCAAAGATCATGAAACAATAGCCCAGCCGAGACAACAACCAGCAAAGACAACCACACACACACACACACACACACACAATAGCCCAGCCAAGACAACAACAAATATCAATAGACCCCCAAAAAAAATAATTGAATTAAAAATTGCAAACAAAACAAAACCAAACAAACAAAAACAAATCAATATATAATTAAATGTTACATTAAAATGAAAAGAGGAAAAAAGCAGAGCAGCCTAAAGTCGATTGTACTTTTCTTTTTTCTACCCACATAGACAGAACAACAACAGCAGAACAATTTTATTAAACAATAGTACTACTCTTACTACAAAACTTAAAATAGCCACAGATAAATAGAAATAGCCACAGCAATTAAACTTAAAGAAGAGACCCATAAAACACACAGCCACAGCTACAGGAGATACAAATGCAACACACATACAAAAAAAAACTGTTTTTTCATAGCCACATAACCAATAACCAACAATAGCCACATAATTAGAGCAACAGATCCGAGGGATTATATAGATTGAATCGACTATCCCTACAATAGACAAAAGATACAATCTATGGGGATAATATGTATATGTAATTCGGATCCCAGCAATAGACAGCAAACGACAGCCTCAGAAAAAAGAAAGCAGCACACGATCGAACTGCAACAAAAGGCCAGCAGATGATTACAAATTTCACATAGATAACAAATACATCATTAAAAAAACAACAATTTTTATTTCAATTATTAACTCTTACAACTCCACAACAATTACAGTTAAAACCATACAACCACAACAACAATAGCCCTAGACAAATATTAACCATAATTAATCAGCAGAAAACCAACAATTTCAAATATTAATAATAAGTAAATTGGCAAACAAACAAGAAAACAAACACAACTTAAATCTTAGCCAGGCAAAAAGTTTTGAGCAGAATTCTTTCATTATTTTTACAACAAAAAAAACTGACATAAGTACAATTTTATAATTACAAATGTTTGGGTAAACTACAGAAGAAAATAACTCTAATTTTTGCAAAATTAAGTTAAAAGAAAAACACATACTTTTTTTAAAAGGAAAACCACAGCCAATAAGCATATGAAAAATATAAGATTTCAATTATAATTAGCAATAGCCCATAAGTGCAGAAAGAATAAAAAAAAACAGTGTATTTAGCATTAAAAACAAAGACAGCAAAGAATATAAAATAGCAGTAACAAAAACTTAAGCAAACTTTAGTTCTGCATTGAAGAAACAAACAATCCAAAATATGTTTAATTTGATAAGTAATTTATACAATTTACATAATGAAATTTCGCATAATTTGATCTACATATTTAAATTATAATTTTAATACTTTAATTAATATATTTACAGAGAAATTGTTATAAAAAGAAACACACACTACTCTTAAGTTTATAATTTTCGTTATTTTCTATTATTTACTTATTATGTTTTAAACGCAAAAAAAACGACCGATTTATATATACAATATATATTTACGCATTAAACGTTTATTAATAAAACAAAAACACAATAAAAAAAACAACAATATTTTAGTTACAAATTTTACGTTTTTTAATTGATTTTTCTTACCACCACAGGAGGCTTTTATTTCATATTTAAACAATGAGAAAACCAAAACCCAATTACAGAATAAATAAGTGAAATATGCTATAGCAAATTAAGCACAGTCTAACAACTGCAACCAGATATCTATTACCATTATATGCAATAGTTTTAAACGAATAGAAAAGAATGAAAAAAACAATGAATTAAACAATAGCCCAAAGTAAATATTGGCCGTGATGGGAGACTCCCTGTCCTGCTAACAAGGCCAATATTTTCTCCATTTTCACATGCAAAAGATCAGCAAAGAACCAATTGGCACAAGACAACAATCAGAACAACCAACAGAACAAGCAGAACAACAACCAAAGGCAATTGAACCAAAAGCATTTCTTTCAGTTGATTGATCATAATTTCATATATTCAGTTCTTTCGTTGACTCTCAAGACTTTCGAAAACTGTTTTGGCGTAAACCCAAAGTCAAATAAATAAATGAAGTAACTATCACGGATGAGGCCAAGGAATCGTATATCTAAACTCAAAACAGCTTCAGGGACCAACTAAAAAAGAAGAGATAAATGATTTAAAACAACAAATGAAAAATATAACAAAAATTAAAAATTAATAAAGAACAACTGGTAAATTAAACCAAAATGTAAAGACATGGCGAAAAAAAAATTAAATTATCGTAAATTTAACATTTCCAGGCATATCTAAAAGAAAACTAAGAAAAATTCAAAAAAAAACTCATGCAAAATTATGGAAAAAAAATTCATATGTATGTACATATATAAAAGAACCCCCCAAAACCTTTGGTAAGCCATATACATCATATATATATTTAAGCGTGTCAAAAATAAAAATTAACCAAAATCAGATAAGTAATTCAGGCAAACTCATTTCGGAAGGTAAAAATTCTACATATAAGGCAAAAATGTATACGATGTGCAAGAGAAATTACAACTAAAAGTGGATTAGGTGTATAAGATATACCTAGATATTTGGCTAAAAATATAAAGGAAAATCAAAAAAAAAAAAAAAGAATGGAAATGAAATGAAACCCTTTTTGGAATATGTAGGAGAAATTATCCGTTCGCTTTGGTGTAACGTTTTGTGTAAATAACGTATGATTTTGTGAAAGAAGGAAACAAAAAGGAAATCAAGAATACCATTAATCCATTAAAAAAATAAAAGTAAATTCAAATTAGAACAAATTTTTGTCAACAATTAAAATGACCTAGTAAATGCTAAATTCAAATTTATATAGTGCACATGTATTTGTGTACGAATATACATACATATGTATGTACGTATGTATGTATGGAGTGTATTGCATAAGTTCGATGTGAGTATATAAAGATTATTATTAATATTATGCTTACCCTATCATTTCCAAGTTATTTTGTTCGTAACAAATGAGGAAAAAAACCCATGGAAAATCCAAATCCAAAAACTAATGATATTCAAAGCCAATGACGGGAAACAACAACAATAAATGTGCTGATGTGCTGAATGCCACAAAAAAGAACGACAACCAGATGGAAACATATTCGATTCCTTTCAAATGTTTAGCTAACCAAATAGATCTATGGCAAAATCATTGTAAAAAAGTATAAAAACAACAAGTAATGGGGTTGGCGGCAGATGAACAATTGCTAATGGAAAAAGTTACGATTTGTGTAAATGTGAACATAATGAACAGTAAACGATATAGCAGGTATACAATAATGGCCGAAATGAAACCAAAACTAAAGAAATGAACAACTTACCGCAAGGAGACAAAGCAAATACAAAAAAAAACACACACACACAAATGACACAAAAACAAAACTATTAACTTGTAACGATGTGAACTTGGAGCATACTTTCAGTATTTTTATGAATACTGTCAATAAAAATTAATAAAACATAAGCGTAGGACATTGTTTTTGATTGGGAATTGGGGGTGGGCAATACATAATGCATTTCGAATCTCACAAAAATCCCGACTTGAAAGCTGCGAAAATCCCTCGCCATCATTATACACCAAATCTCAGCTGAAAAGTTGGCTGTTCCCTTGAACAATGAATACATCAAATGAGTATAGCTGAAATCAATCAGATAAATTCAACTTTCGACAAAACCAGATGGAATTCAAAATATAGAAGAATTTTAACCAAAACAAAATTATTTAAAATTTCTAAATTTCGGATCCCATACTAAGTTTTAATCGATTTCCGATGATCAAGAGATTGAAATGCGACCTCAGTCCGGAGCTGACCACCTGCCTCAAGTTGGTGGACAAAGATCGATCCGATTGTTGCCGGATCCAGGACCCCATTCCGTACGATGGCGAGTGCTTCATGAAGGACATTGGCAAGGAGCTGTCCAAGCTCTACCGTCGCCATGAGCGCATGTTCGTTAAACGGCGGCGCATCATGGAGATGGCACTGCCAGTTCGCCGGCAATGTCGCTACGTGCCCAAGTGTGCGTGTCAGTTCAGCAAGACCATCGAGATTGTCCACGCCGACCAGCCCAGCTACACGCGCACGGAGCAGCTGGCACTGCCCACAGTGCGGCGGCTACTCAATCGCAGGCAGGTCGCCCTCAGCTCGGGCGACGCAATCGGCGAATCCATACTGAATCGGCTGCTCCGCTATAGCTATCTCTCGCTCTACAGTCGTCTGACGAACATACAGCCGCTAAAGAAACCGTAAGAATTCCTCTCAGACTCTTCACCTGCCACATACCTATTCTCATTCTCCGCCGTAATGACACTTTCAGAGTGAAGAAGAAGAAAACGACGAAAAGGCAAAAGGCTCGCCAGAATAAATTCTTCGCAAAGTTGGCCGTCCCGAAGGTGGTGCCGACACCACCAAAGCCGGTAAGTGATCCATTTGAAACAGAGTTAGTAGATGTGATTTTTAAATACATTCCGTCTTTCGAACATTCCTGCGCACCGCACAGGAACGACAAGTCAAGGAGATGAGTGCCGGTCGCCTTAAGAAGCTGTCGCGACCCAAGCGCTACGTGGAGGAGGTCAAGCCCCAGTGGGAGCTAACGGAAACCATGCGCAAATACAAGCCCACCAAACGCATCAAGATAATGGCCAAGCACCACGAGCGCGAGAATGTCCACATTAACGAGAATCCCGAGAAGGTGGCGCCCAATGCACTGACATACAAACGTGGGTAGCGCCAACATCCTCTACTTTCTGTCACTTTCTGATGATATCTATGTTTTTTCAGCGAGTGCCCGCATCAAGGAAATGTCTCAACCGCTCACAATGCACGAAGCGAATACAGTGCCGGCGGACATCAAGGAAGATCCCTTTGCCATCGCCCCGAATGCGCTCAAATACAAGGCCACGTCCCGCATCAAGGAGCTGGCCGAACCGAAGGAGTTCGAGAATACTCACATACGCGAGAATCCGTTTGCCATCTCGCCGGCGGCGCTCAAGGCCAAGGCCACGCCACGCCTCATCGAACTGGCCAAGCCCAAGGGCGGCTAAGGATCAATCTCTTTCATCCTTTCAGAGATTATTTATTTTTTGCCTATCTACGTTTCGATTCGTTTGGTCAATTCCATTTAGGATTAAAAGTTTATTTTTCACCAAGTGCTTGATCGGAACAATGACAGGTCACAGGGATCTGGGCAGGATTGCGGGTGATCCCGACTCCATTTCCAGTGCACTGTGGCCTGGCATTAGAACGGTAGACTTTCTTTCCCGATGCGGCCGCACTGCTGCCTCGGCTGGGCCAGTTTCTCCAGACGTGGCGTCAGCTTGGCGTGCATTGCCCTCCGTCGCACTGTGTAGGGCTTCCGCCGTAGCGTGGTGTCCTCCCGCAGCTTTGGCGTGGCCAGGTTCTCCAGCCGCGGAGTTAGCTGGCCCGGGAGTAGTTTGCGAATCGGTCGAGACTGGCTCTCCAGGGTTTCATCATCAGCAAGTGTCTTCTTTCTGGGCACTGCCAGCAGGTTAATGCGCTCAGTGGCTATGAGGGGCGATCATATGTATCTTGGGTCTCAGTGGAAAGATTCTAAGGCTAGTCCTTACCTTTGTAGTTCAGTGCCCGCTTAGGCACTCGGAAGGGATTGTGCAGCTTCCCGGCGGATGGCATCCTGCTGCTGGCCAACTTCAGCAGTCGTTCGCTGGGCTGAAAGGTACGCATCGACCAGGTTAGCTGCCAGGGCTGCTTGGCACTCACAATCCTGGGCGGCTGCTTGCTTTGGGCCAGCTCCCGGAGACGCTTGGATGCATCAGAACAATGCGATGAGGTACTACAATTTAGACGCAGATAGTTGCACAGTTGGGAAGGGCGGGACGATGAACTCAAACCAAGACGCGAACGATCACGGGCAGAGAATTCAAAATGTCTGTTTGACGCTTTTGAGGGAGCGTGGGAGGAAGACTTGGAAAAGAAGCTCGCGGTGGATTCCATCGGGCAGACTTTTGGGTTAATGCCGCAACTGGTGCTGCTGGGCACGACTGGGCGAAGGCCCCGCCGTTTGCCGCAAGCGCCTTCTGGCGGTGCATAGCTGTAAAGGTCCATGAAGTTATCCTTTATAGCATTCGCAATCCTGCCAACTACTTACGACGGCTTGCACGGCACACTGGACTTCTCCGCGTTGTGATATTTGTAGAAGAGCTGGCGGATGAGCAGCTCTTTCGGCGACACAAGCTGTGGACAGTACTTGTACAACTCCGCGCTCTGATTGTTCCATGGCCTGTGCAGTGCTTGAACTCTTTTTCTCTTGGTCGTCAGCTTGTGGTAGATAGGAGCGTGGATGGTGCTATCACTGATTCCGCGTTGGCACGACATAACATAGAGCAACACTAAAAACAGAATCTCTCGAGTTTTGCTTCTTTTTTTTTTGTTTGTTTCTTTGTTTTACTTAAAATTTAGACAGCTCTCAAAACTGACACAGTGGCATTTAAATAATAATTAATGTAGATTTGAATTTATTTTTATATCTCTCGTGCTCGACGTCGGAGCTTCGTTTCGAGTGGGGGAGCGTACGCGTACCCCACTTAAAGCGCGTTGCTATCACTTAAATTGCTTAAGCGATATGATCTCTGGTTATTCTGTTAACAATTTGCGGGTGGTAGGAAAAAATAATACATAATTACAGCATAATCGGGGTTCAATCGGCCAATCGGTAAAACTAAGGGAAAAACAGGACGGGGCGGGGCCAGGTATTGGACTAAACTTAAATATTCGCCAGAAATAATACTCATTGAAAACATAGGGGGAAACAGCATACTGGGGGAGGGGGAGAAACTAAAAACGAATGCAAATCTTATCATCTTTTAACAAATCAAATTTCGCTGCGGCAACAACACACAAAAAAGAAAAACTGTCTATTGTCTATGTAATAAGTGCGTGCCTTTTGGGGGGCCAATGTTGTTGCCTGCTTGCTGTGGAGTTGGAGTCCTGTGCTGATCGATCTCTGCCTGGGTCCAATCTCTTCTAGTGCAAATTGGCAATGACGGCGCGTGTAAAGTCCATTGTGGTGGACTGTCCGCCCAGATCCTTGGTGCGCACTTTGCCGTCGTTGAGCACCTTGTTGATGGCATTGAAGATGACCTCGCTGTAGGTGGGCAAATTGATGTGACGCAGCAGCTTCACGCCGCACAGCATCATGGCCGTTGGATTGGCCACATTCTTGCCCACGGCACCGGCAAAGGTGTGACGTGCACCCTAAGAACACACACAATCAAATCATTATCAGGAAACACAAACATCAGGGGAGACTTACAGGCTCGAACACAACCGTCTCCGATGAGTAGGAGGCACCAGCAACCACACCAGCACCGCCCACCAAGCCAGAGGCCAGGTTATCCACAATGGCACCGTACAGATTGGGGGTGACCATCACATCAAACTGATTCGGATTGGAAACCATCTGCATGGTCGTATTGTCCACGATCATCTTCTCGAACTGGATGCGGGGATACAGCTTGGAGACGTCCTCGCAACACCTCAGGAAGAGGCCGTCGCCCAGCTTCATGATGTTGGCCTTGTGCACGGCGGTGACCTTCTTGCGCTGATTCTTGGTGGCATAGTCGAAGGCAAACTTGGCAATGCGCATCGACTTCTTGGCAGTGATGATCTTCAGGCACTCCACAATGCCGGGCACCGATTCGTGCTCCAACGCCGAGTACTCGCCCTCCGTCTGCTCACGGATGATGACCGTGTCGATGTTGGTGTGTCGCGTCTTGATGCCGGGCAAGCTACGCACATGCACCACATTGGCGTAAAGGTCCAGATCGTTGCGCAGCTTCATGTTCAGGGTTTGTAGGTCGCCCACATTGCTGTAGTCGGGAGTGGCCAGAATGCCCTGCGATGAACAAAGGAATAATTTAATAATCGGCATTGATATCTCCTGGATTTCACAGGAACCGAACCGAACCCACCTTGATGCAGACTTTGTTCTTCTGAATGGAGGCCACCACATCCTCTAGCTTGGCACTCAGCACTGGGTTGATCTCCGACAAGAAGTAGGACTCAAAATCCACGGGCACATTGGCTGCCTAAGCGCGATAAGGGAACTTGGATAGCAAAAGTTTTAAGAAGAGACAAGGTTAGAGGTTCACCTTGAAGACTTCCTGCAGGGCATAGACGATCTCGGGACCCACACCATCGCCAGGAATCAACGTACAGGTCGTTCTATTGGCTCCATAGGTGGCATCCTTTAGTTTGCTGCCTGTGCGAACATCATTGAGGGACGATGAGGTGTGTACACCACGTGCAGCCGCCGCCTAAGGATGTTGCAACGAAAATCAAATAGTTAGCCCATCTTCTTGCTAGGATTATAACCTCAAATACGTGCATCTTGATATTCGCACACAGTGCCAACGGCAGCAGCAGCCACCGCAGCAGCATAAGCAGAATCGGCGCCTGCTGCTGCTGGCTGGCCCAAGTGTTTATGTAAGAGCTCGCTCGATGCGGGGGAGATTTACCTGCAAAGCGGTGCGTCCTAGGGTTCTGGCCAGCATTGACATGTTGCTCGTTAGCTTTCGCGTTACTTGTTACAGTTGTGTGGGCAAATTTTAAATTGACACTCGAAACTTTCGTGGATATTTTATTTGCAACCGAAAATTTCAATAAAAACCAATCGACCAGCTGATTGACTCGCCAGGGCTGGAGCAACAAAATACCAAAATAAAAACCACTCGATAGCTGTAGAGTTGCACATAGGCGGTTATCGGTTGCGTCTTCTGTGGCGGGCAAATTTGAAATTATGGCCTAAATACGAATTTTCAAAGGGGAACACATAGTTGAGTGGCTTTCAAAGGGTTATATCGATCGTTGAATTTTTAGAATAAAATTATATATCCTTTATGGAATAAAACATATATATTTGTCTCGGTTAAGTGTTGTTTGATTGAAACTTTCCCAAAAATGGCAATCTGCAGCTAATGGGCCCCCACATTACGGATCCTAAGACTCATGTCCTTTATCTAAATATAATTGGTATAATTGAAGCTAAAACAATCGTTTACAAATACAAATATACGTGATCTTTTGTTTAAAGTGTGTTCTCTTGTAGGAATTTTACATATTGCTTTGCATCTGCTCTATCGGTTATCCTTTCTTTAGCTCCTGAATTAAAATCAAATCAAATCGGGATTGGTTGGGGAACTGGGGCTGGGGAACATAATCTACAAATACAGAAGGCCGCTGGCGGCGGCATGGGACATCAGTGTGTTGGCAGCCTGCTGCATCTCCAGCATGAGGCGGACCTCCTTCATCCATTCGCCAGCGACCTTGCGTGGCGCACCCTGGAGCAGGTTCAAGTACTTCAAGGCCAGCAGAAAGTTGCTGCGATCCACGTAGTACCTGAAACACCACAGATGCAATCAGTTGTAGTCAGTGGTCAAAGAGAGTCCGAAGATGTCCTCACCTGGCCCTGTTCAGTATGTCATAGGTGTCCAATTTGCTATAGTCGAAGGGTTTGTTGTCGAGTTCGTCCGTGGATATGGGATTATCGGCTCGCATGATAAAGATCGATTGCAGATAGGACAGAACATAGATGGGCAGACTGGCCCCCTCTTCGGGCACCAGGGCTAGCCTCCGGGCCACACGCTCCACGCTGAGGAAACGCTCACGCAGCGCATCCTCGGGATAGACGCCGCGCTCTTGGGCCTCCTGTGGCATGCTCTGCAACACGGCTGCCACCAGATCGTCGCCCTCTGCAAAATATTTGCCCATAAGCATTCAGTTCGGATTCAGTGGAGTTGAATGAAACTTACTTGACACCTTGGCAATGGCATTGATCTCGTTCTTAAGTGGACGCAGCTTGTCTTTGTAGTTGGCGCCTGGGGTGGCATTGCGGACAGAAGCCCACAGGGCCTGGCAGGCAGCCCACAAGGCCTGGGACTGGTTGGCCGTACGCTCGGCATCGGCGCGGTCTGCGAAACAGAAAACAAAAGTGGGTCAGCAGATGATTTAAAGCTTCCTTACTAAGGGCGGGTTAACTGTGGGTCAAGTATACCTTGAAACTCGTCCTCTATCTCTACACAAGCGCAGCGTGATTTAAAGGATTAAACAAGGTTATATTTCTAGCAGGGAAACAGGGATCTAGCCACACCCCAGCCCATGACACCCCAAAAGATTTCGCATCGTGTGAAACTCACCTGCCAGGGCAGCATCCATGCCGCGCAGCTTGCCCAGCATCGTGGCCAGCTGCAGCTTGTAGTTGGCCTTCTCGGTGGCCAGCTTGTCATCCAGCTCACGCTTGAAGCTGCGCGTCAGATCCGATTCGCGCTGGGCCACAATATCCTTGATGTGATCGGCATGGGCCTCGGCCTGCTTCTTGAGCTGCATACGCAGCTGCTTATCGGACTCGGCATGGATGTGGAAGATCTTCTTCTGGTTCTCCACGGCCAGCTTGCGTCGCTCCGCCTCCAGGTGGTAGTCCAGCTGGGCGCGCAGGGCATCCGAATCGTTGTCGCCACGCACCGAGTCGATGGCCCGCTTCAGACGCAGCTCGCCGTCGGTTTGCAGACGCTGCAGCTCCTTCTGGTAGGCCAGGACATGGGTGTAGGCGTGGAGGATGAAGAGATCGAGATCCTCCTTGGAGAGATTGAGCTTCTTATCGGAGAGCTTTAGGCCGGGAAAGATGGCTTCGATTTCATCGATGAAATAGTTGCGAGCCTGTTCCACATTGCGCCAGTACTTGTCCGACACACTGGCCGTATCCTTGTGCCTATACAGCTCATCCTTGACGTTGGCAATGTGATCCACCAGCTTCTTGATCTTGTTGCGCACAGTCTCCACATTCTTGTGGTTCTCCGCCGTGGCCACTCCGCTCAAGGCAATCTCACACGCCACTGTCCAGAAACGAGAGAGCTGTCTTTCAATTGATACCAAATTATTTCATCATTTCATTTTTACCAATTTTCTCCTGAGCCTCGCGCGCCGCTCGCTCTGCGGTGGCAACGGCTGTGTCCCGGGCACTGGCACGATTCCTCAGGGTCGTCCAAAGCGTGTTCTCGCCCGTCTCCACAGCCCTGTCGACCACCCGACGCACATCCTCATTGAAGCTGCAAAGGAAATTAATCAGCCTCAAAATTGAACAGTTCCCAGTCATTATTTTCAGTCACCCCTTGAGCACGCCAATGGCAGCATTGTATTCCTTGACTGCCAGCTTGGCCGCCAACTCAATGGCCTTCTCCAGCTCGCCGACCTCCTTGGGCAGCGGTTGGGCGACCGCCTTGGCTGCGGCAGCTGGGGGCGCTGGAGCAGCTGCAGGTTTGGCAGTTTTCGTTTCAGTTTTCGCTGCTGGCGCGCCGGCAGGTTTCTTCGCCTCGGGAGCTTCACTCTTCAGATGCTGGACCTTGGGCTCCGGACTCGTGGGCTTGTCGCTGCTGCTGCTGCTGCTGCCACCGCCGAAGAGACCCGTCACCTTGGAGGTCACAGAGTTCACTGAGGAGCTGACCGTGTCGTAGCCAGACTTCACCTTGTCGATTTGTTCGCTGACACTCGTCGTGATTCCCTTGAATGGTTTCTCCTCCTGCAGTGCCACTTTGATCACCGCCTCGGCCCCGGGCACCTTATTCTCCACCATTTTTCGGAAGTCATCGTCGTACCTGCACGAAATGGGCCCCTGAATTGAAGTGTTCACGGCGATTATATGGTTACTCACTTGGCGTAGGTGATTACACCGCCGACAGCAGCCAGGGGGGAGATCAAGACCAAATACTTGCCGAAGCCAGCTTCTCGCATATGTGGGGGCGGTGGTAGACCATGTCCATTTTCTTGTCCACCTCTGCTGCTGCTTCCTTCCCTTCTGCTGTTGTTGTTGCTGCTGTACTGCCTGCCATTTGCTGTTGTTTGCAGGGAGCGCTAAGCGAAACAAAAGTAGTGGACAAGAGGTACAATAGATTTCGTTACTTTTAGCACGTCCACGTCGCGTGACCAGCCCTTGCCGGCCACCCAGAGCCTCGGCAAACTCGGCAGGATCAGGGTTCAGCTGGAATTTTGGACATTTTCGCATATTTCCTGCATTTGGTAGATGACATAACCAGCACTTCTTGTATATTTTGCAATTGGCTTGTTAGTGGGTGTGCGGGGAGCGGTCGGGGCTACGGCGCGGTCGGTGCGGGGCAACGTGACGATTGATTTTCGTCGGTGTTATCACATAACTCACCTGCAAGGCGCACTTGCACGGATCTCGAACCGCTAGCCGATACATGATTTGATTATGGAATTTTGTTTAATTTCGCTCTAGCTTGGTGCTGCCCCTGCTCCAGTTTTATGGCCGGCGGCGTGAATAATTTTTCCTGCCCGATTCTCTCGCAACGTTCAATACTGGCCTCTGCTCTGGGCTGGTGGGGTGTTCGCGTTGGTTGCTGAATGGCAAGCGGCGGCAGAGAAGCACACAACGTCTATGGTTTAAAATGTTGCTAATCTAATTTTCGCGCCACTACTAAAATATATTTTTATGTTTTTCTTATTTTAGTATTGACATAAAATCAAATTATTGCCAAAAAGGGATCGAAAGGATTAAAACTATTTACAGTTAACGGCAGTGCTGCCAACTTTTCATTAGGAAAAGCAGCCGTTTCTAGCTTGGAGAAGAGACAAAAAAAGCTGAAAAATTCCAGACAAAAGCCTTGTAATGTAAAAAACCTAAATGATAACAGTTTGAGGGAAACAGCTGAAGCTCCAGATAAGTAAACCTCACACCACAAAGTTTCACTGTCTTCCCATTTTTATAAATTCCCGCCTCCCGAAAAACAGCCAGATTTGACGGAAAGAAGCGGAATCGGCAGCACTGGTTATGATTAGCAAACAGCTGATTGGTGTTACGCGACGATTTACGGAAGGAAAATTGGTCATTAATTGTCGGTTTTCTGTATTAACCAAGGAAAATGCTGCGAACCCTACTCACAGGCGGTAAGTCCGATACATTTCAATTGTTATGCGTGCGCTAATTTTAATGTGTGCTTCGATTTATAGCCCTGCGCGGCGTGTGTCGTGTTCCGCCGGTAGCGCCGCTGGTGCAACAGACACAACGTGCCTGTTTTGGCCAGCTAATGACAACAATTCAGAAGCCCAGCCTCCTGTCCGCCCATACACTAGCACCAGCCTCGTTGCAGCTCCTTCAACTGCCCGCTCTGGGAACTACAGGATCACCGCCGCCCGTACGCAGCGTTACTAAATTCTCACTCATCAAGGGCAAACGCAAGACGGTGAAGGCAGTGTTGAAGCGTTTCAAACGTCTCGACTGGGGCGCCTGGATCCGCACACACTCCGGTCGCCAGAAGAAGCTGTTCAAGAAGTCCAACGCCCTGCGCCGCCGGCTACGCCAGCATGTCTTCACCAATGCCACCCAGAGCTGGCTGCTGGACAAGATGGTAACGGACTTTTGGCGCCGCCCCAAGCACTACATCGATGATCCGTATGCACCATACCACAAACGCGACGAGTACTTTGCCACCAAATCGAAAGCATTCAAAGTCTAACTCTTGATTAAATGCAATTAATTCGTTACACACATAACAATCATAACAATTCACGGGAATCAACATGAATTAGGGAGCCACAACCTTGTTGGTCATTGTGCCCAGACCGACGATCTCCGTTTTGATGACATCGCCCGCTTTGAGGAACTCTGGCGGATTGCGGTGCATGCCCACGCCTTTGGGGGTGCCGGTGACGATGATGTCGCCGGGTAGCAAGGTTATTGTCTGAGTCAATCTGTTGATTACATCGTCGAGCTTGAAGATCAGGTTGCAGGTGTTGCCGTTCTGCTTCTCAACGCCATTGATCCATGTCTTCAGGTTCAGATCGTACACGTTCTTGACCAGACTCTTGTGCACCACCGCGGGTCCCAGTGGCAGGAAAGTGTCCATCGACTTGCCAATCAGGAACTGGCCTCCATTGCGCTCCTTCTGCCAGTCACGGGCCGAGATATCCTGGGCGATGCTATAGCCAAAGACATAGTCCATTGCCTGATCCTTGGGCACATGGCTGGCGACCTTGCCAATGACACAGACCAGTTCCACCTCCCAGTCGATTTTCTGCCAAGATTAACATGGAATTTTCCACTTGTACTCTTCTGTTATCGGAGGTTATCTGACACTCTACATACGTCACTCGCCTTGTGGGCTATCACATTGTCTGTGGGCCCCACCAGGGTGTTGTTGAACTTGCTGAAGAACATCGGCTCCTTGGGCGCCGGCTTGTTCTGCTCATCGCAATGATCCTGGTAGTTCAGTCCTATGAGAACACGACAACACCTGTAGAACAGAGTTTCGTACCCCTGGGGCGCAATATTTACCTATGCAAATGATCTTGCCGGGATCGCTGAGGGGGGGCAGCAAGGTGACATCATCATTCAGCGCCAGCTTGGGCTGCTTTTGCACCTTCTGGGCCAGCTCTTCGATGTTCGGGTTCTGGGCAATTAACGCCTTCAGATCGTTAGGAACTCCCTCCACTCCTGCCAGCTCCACCAGCGATTTCTGATCGTCGGCGAGCAGGCCAAGGCGCTTAGCAAGGTCGCCCCTGCGCAAATATTGTACGAAACGCATTCTGGCAGCTAACATTTATCTCCTCCAGCCGTACTTTGTTATGTGTTACGATCGAACGAAATTTCCAGCAAAATGATAGCCCGTGATAACAGATGGTCGACCGAATCAGGGATGGCGTTGCCAGACTCGTGCAATTCGTAGTTGCTACGATAATTTCATTTTTTTCTTTGATACCGATAACTGCGTTTCATTATTTCATTGATAGTTTCATTATTTCATTGATAATTTCATTTTTTTTTCTTTGATACCGATAACTGCGGTTCATTATTTCATTGATAATTTCATTATTTCATTGATACCGATAACTGCGGATAATCGATAACATCGATAGTTACATCTGTGTTTCTCCAGCCCTAAGAAAAAACATAAAAAGCAAAAATAAATAATTAAAATCCAATGTTTTGGTCCTTGGAGCAGGTTGAGGGCATGCTAAATGTCCTCAAAAGTTCGACAGATCGAACTGTTGTGTACAAATGCCTGGTTAAGTTGCGCACAGATCTGGTGAAAGACAAGGATGGAATAGTTTTGTTTCGAACTGCTGGTGGCGTTCCCATAATGGTAAGTTTGAGAGCCACTGAAGGGTTTGACACGAACTGGTCATAGTCGGCTGGGCTATTTATTAAATATTGCATTTATTTTTTTAAGGTTCGTCTAATAACCAAGCTAAATGAAAAGATAATGGAAGTGGTTCTGAGTATATTGGGAAATTGCTGTACGGACGAGCAGGCGTGCATTGAGGTAAGTACATCACACTGTCACAGTTTCTCATTGTAATGTTTCCCCCTCGCAGGCTGTCGAGTGCAAGGTAATCTTCCCACTGGTGACTATCCTGAAGACCATACCCAATCCAGTGATTCAATGCCGCGCCTGCCGCATGCTGGGAAATCTGGCAAAGAGCAAGAAGGCCTCGCAGTTCCTCAATGTGCAATATGCGGCGATTGCTCCGGCCATTTGCCACATTATTGAATCCACAAGTTCGGTTCAAACTCGGATAATGGCATTCCGCGTTTGCCGCTTCCTGCTGGTCAGCAGTCAGTTCCTCAGGCCTTTTCTGGCTGCAAACGGATTCCTGCAGATGATGCGGATATTTGTGGGTGTCATGAAGAACACCGAGGCGCCTAAGGAGCCGCCAATCCAACCGGACATTGAGGTGTCGGCGCTGATGGGCCTGAAGCGGAACCAGCATCGCGAGAAATACTTTGAGGAGGTGGCCCGCAATCTGGAGGGTGTGCGGAGCGATATCTTCGACCATCAGATGTTGAAGCACTCGACGCGCAACTGCGACTTTGTGCTGCCCAAGGAAAACGAAGTCATCGAGCTGGCGCACGAGATACTCAAATGTCTTGTCTTGCTGTCTGCCCAACCGATCGGCCTGAAGGCTTGGGAGGTGAGTCCAAATCAGAATCCCTAATTCCGAATGAATACTTACACAATCTACATACTTTCGCTTTTAGCCCGTCTCGCGCAATACTTCGCTGGCATCGATTGTTTACTTTGCCAAGGAGGACAGCGACCAGCGAGCTTCAGCATTGAAGATTCTTTCAAACTTCTGCAAGGATCCCTGCGCCTTCTACATGCTGAGTACGGCGGATGCCATTGTGGCTGCCTGCGAGATGCTCATGGCTGTTAACATGGCAAAGCCGCTGACAGAGAGTGAGAACCGGCATTGCATTAATATTGTATCGACGCTGTCCACGGATGCCTGTAGTCGCTCGAAAATTCGACGCTGTGGAGCTCTGCGCAAACTGGTCGCCATGATCCGGGACTCGAACTCGCAGAGCGAGCGCTCATCGCTTTTTCACATCTTCAACAACTTTCAGTATGATAACTTGAGCATGGAGCTGTTGCTGTATGAGGGTCTGGTTCCATTGCTGGTGAGGGAACTGAACGATTATCTGGTCAGCGATGATGAGCACCATAAGCGTCGCCGCGAGGAGCGACTGCAGGGTGGAAAGAAGCGTAAAATTTCCGAACTTGCCACACAGGACACGACAATCAAGGTGGGACTATCTTTGAATGTAATCCATCATACGCATTGTACAATTTATTTCTCTTTGCAGTTTGCGAAAACTCTCGATTCCTCGGACTTTGACTCGCCCAGCAGTTCGCCGCGCTCCTACCGCACCACCAGCCCTTGCAGCTCGCGCAGCATGTCCCCATCCTCGAATCTTTTGGCCAATGATGACGATGACAACTATTCGCCGGCTTGCAGCGACGATGAGGACGAAGATGACAATTCCCCCACCAACAATGATACGCGAGATCGACGCATAGCCGCCAATCGTGCACAAGCCTCGAATGTCTTGGATATCCTAAAGTTAATTGAAGACGGTAGCGAACCCATTGACGACACTCTGTCCGACAAGGAAGACTTTGAAGAACTCAGCTCAGATGTGCCGCCTCTGATGTCTCAATTCCGACATCAGTCGGGCGACACCATAGACATCATTGAGAATCTGCTGTATCGCATTACCCTGATGTTGAATAAGCGAGTGGAGCTGTTCAAGCCGGAGACGCTGGATACGCTCATCAGAGCCATCAATTTGTTTGGGGCGAACAATAACTTTGCCAATGCCCTGACAAATATTTTGCTGTAAGTGAAATTCACTTACAATTTACTAGAACTTACTGTTTCGCTTTCAGGGAGAGCAAGTTCTTTGCCCAGATCATCAAACATGGCGTGGTCCATCAACTGTATCAGCTCACAAAAGTGGAAGAGGTATTGTA
This sequence comes from Drosophila obscura, assembly GCF_018151105.1. Lineage (NCBI taxonomy): Eukaryota > Metazoa > Arthropoda > Insecta > Diptera > Drosophilidae > Drosophila > Drosophila obscura. Next base: position 506,195 of record NW_024542736.1, on the reverse strand, counting down.
CAGCTTAGTCATCAATATTCGCACACATCCATACGTACTGTATCAATCTCTGTGCCTGGTTTTTTGTAGATGCGCAAAGATGGATTTGCATTTCTGGAAACGCTTACCAATGTGGGCGAATCGAATTATGGCAAAGAAGAGCTGGTACGACTCTTGCGCTGCGACGATCCCCATGCCCAGCAACGTGCTGCTATATCCGTGGCATACATCATCAAGAGCCCCCGTCTGCTTTATCAGTTTCTCTATGACGGCAATGCCTTGAACTTGCTCTTTGAGCTGCTGCTGCGCAAAACAAGCGAGGATCTGTATGCGGATGAGGCAGCTGATGCTGTGACATCCATGTCACGGTTTACTCTGGGCATCTCTTTGCCGGAAGCTGAGACTGCGGACAGCACAGCTGGCATCTGCACTCGACAGTTAAACGATTCGACGCCAATGCATGAGAACTGCGATATGCGATTTATTGTGCACAAAGATGGCGACGACACGCACAGTATTGGCTTTAACAAGCAGCTGCTGTGCGAGAGCAGTGAGGTCTTCAACCGGATGCTCAACAGCGACTTTCGCGAGGGCCATCATGGCGAGATTCAGCTGCAGGACTATACGGCCTGCGGTCTGCGCTATTTTCTGCATTTAATGGGCTGCCACGAGCAGCATTTGGGCCAGCCAAATTACTCCGCCCTGATACAAGCATTCGAGATGTCTCGCGTGTATATTATACCCGATTTGGAGGTCATTTTGCAACAGCGTCTCGTCCAGTGCCTGGATGCGCACAACTGCCTGCGGCTGCTGGAGTGGGCCCTCAAGAACTACCACGCGGACCTCACGGAGACGGCCATCAACTTCTATCTGTCGTCGGCACTGCCCACGCAAGAAAAGCTTTTGCTTTTCCGTGCCGCCGAGGACTCGACATATGCCAGCGAGTGGTTCCAGCTGCTCAATGATGCGGTCATCGAGAGGTGCCGCAGCACCGGCTACTAAACCGCCACCACCTCCATTCTGTGATTGTGTTTTCATTTCGTTTTGTTGTGCGATGTGTGTGTTATATATATGTATAATTAGTGCATGTTCGTGTTTGTGACCCATTCCAGGATAGAAAAGGACAGACAGGCAGACCGCTGCGTGCATTTTACTCAATTTTATTAGCCACAGCCCTTGCCAAGTATCTCAATGTGCTCCAGTAAATTTTTAGACTACCAACTACCCAATCTTCGCGCCGCTTGTTTCATATGTGGGCATCGCACAGAACCGCAGGGTAAGCCAGTCCACGAGCGGCGTGGGACAGACACAAAAGAGCCAACGATACAGACGATATCGCCAGGGCTCGTGTATGTACAGCGCCGATGGTTGTGTGCTCGTCAGCGCGTCCTTGAACTTGGCCAGCAGCATCTCATCCTTCAGCTGGTTGGGCGCCTTGTAGCCCGAGACGATTTTCAGATAACCATTGAACTGCTCAAAGTAGACATCGTAGTGGGCGTGCTGCTCCGCACTGAAACCTTCGCGCATCCGCTGTGCGTGCTGCTGCTGGCGTGCCGCTATGTTGCTGTCCAGGACAAAGGAGCCGGGTATAAAGTTGACCACCTCCATGCCATACTGCTGCAGTTCGATGCGCAAGGAGTCCGTCCAAAAGCGCAGCGCCGCCTTGGAGGCGGCATAGGGCGCGAGAGCCGGCAGGGCCTGCAGTCCACAGTGACTGGTCACGTTGATGATCCGTCCCCGCTGCTGTCTCAGCAGCGGCAACAGCTGGCGCGTCAATCGCATGGTTCCCAGCAGATTGCAATTGATCTGCATCTCAATTTGTTCGGGCACCTGCCATTCGAACTCCCCGAAGCACATCACGCCCGCATTGTTGACGAGAGCCGTCAGCTGGTAGCTGGAATCCTCCGCCAGTATGTCCTGAAGTCTGTCATGCACAAGCCGTATGGAGCACGGCTGCAGCAGATCCAACTCTAAGGTGTGCATCCGCGAACTCAATTGCTGGAGCAGGCGTGCCCCATCCGACTGTAGGTTGTGGCAGCAGGAGACGACCGTCATGGCGAGCACATTGTGACAGTAGACAGCCAGGCAGTGGCTGCGAGGCAAAGCGGATATTAATTCTGTATATTGTGAATCAATTTGCTTACCCCAAGCCCGAATCACAACCGGTGATGAGTATTACATTACGGCCATCAACCGGTAGCTGGCAACGGCCCAGGCCCAATGTGCGTCGCAGGGCGCGTAAAAGGTGGCTACTGCTCATTGCGCCAGCTCTCGTATAACTGAAACAAAGACGCTGAAAATTCTGAAAATAATGCAAACCAGGCAAACCCGAAAATGAATATATGTATACACAATATGTACGTACGTACGTACATATGTGACCATTATCTGTGGCTTAATGGACGGGAGGAACGCTCTGAGTTTACCTGCCGCTTTAGACTGGTCCCTAACAGGGCAGAGCATTTAATGGACTGCCTTGTGTTTCACTTACAGATCAAAGTTGATCACTTTAATGAATTTATGGTTTTGTTTCAACTCTCCCTTTTCTTTTTAGGGGCCACCCTAATTTACCTGATCACTGTTACCTGCCGATCAGGCCCGAACAGCCTCGGACCAGCAACCAAACCCATTTGCAAGTCATGTGAGAATTACTTTTGGTTTCTAGAATAAATTCAATGTACAATTGTTTTTGTTTTCTTTTTAGGTTTTTTTCGGTAGTTTTATTTGATTTCTTTTTTGTCAATTTTGGTGTGTGTATTTTCTGCCTTATAAGTGCATCGTATCGCATCCTACAGTTTCCTGTTGATCAATTTTTTTTGTGTGTGGTATGTGGTTTGTGTGTTTTGAGTAAATGTAGAAAAGTAAGAACATAATTGCCACATGCTGGGGGCCAATTTATATTCTTTTACCTGATTTTGATCTATTGTTGAAATAACATTTTACATTTAATATTATGATCGATTTTTGTGTGTTCTGTTTATGTTTTTGTCTGTTTAATCAGTTTTTGAATAATACATTAATTACATATTAAATAATTGCTTTGCTTTGTCATTATTATTTTCTTATAAATTGTATTTCAAAATAGCGCTTTCGTTGCGTTTAGTAAAAATATATTTGGGCTCTTCTACTACTTTGCAGGCTTACAGAGTAATCGTCGTACAATAAGTATACAATATTTTTTTCTTTCTTTTTGTATGGTCATCATCATCATTTCACATGTGCTACGGCTTCAATATAAAACTGGCATCATCATCATCAATCAACGCGATTATTATTTAAGTTTTAAACATACATTTAGTATAATATTTATATAAATTTGTTGTTGCATTTCTTAATTCTCTCTCAAGGCATTGTATGTAGTTTGTTTTGTATTTCTTCTGTATTGAATATACTCGTACTCGTACGAGTCGTATGTATGTATGTACATATATTTTACGCAATCTTTTTTTCTTTTTTCATTTGTTTAAATGTACAATTTTAAAACCGGCTTAGTTCCTTTCATTACACGCTTCTTTTCGTTTAATTCTTTTGTTTGCTTTCTTTCTACTTTTTGTTTATTTTGTTTTATAATAAATATCACAACGCATCCTTCCACATCCATCGACTCTTCCACTCTCTTTCCATCTACTCTCATTTCGGTTTGCATTTTCCGGCTTGGCCGCTTGCGCCTCAAGCTGAAAAATGTCAGGCATACAACACGCTAAATATGCAACATATTGCCATCCAGCCATCGATCCTATCCTATCCAATCCGATCTGTTGTCGGTTGTCGTATGTATATTTTTGGAAAATATAACACGCAAATGAAAATGGGTTTCAAAATTGCACAAAACACTCCTCCGGCATAAAGACATACTCGTAGAAAAATCATAAATTAAACGTAATAAAGATAATAATACAAAAACATTAAATTTAACGGAAAACAAGAGTAACCTGCCACTCCGCAGAGCGGGCGGTTGGGCGGTCCTACGAAATATTCGTTACAGATACGATTTGAAAATAGAACGAAACGAAATATCGTTAGAACTAGCAAAATGTTTTGTTTGATTTCAGCACTCCCCTCCGCATCCAGCGTAAGTGTAGATACAATTTTAGTTCATTCATTATAACGTAGAAAACTTAGCTTAATTTTGACTTTGTTAGCGCCGTGCGTCTGCCTCCGCCACCGGCCCTATACCGGTTATAAGCTGACCAACTTGGACGGCTCGGTTGTGGGCGTGGGCAGCTCCAGCGGATGCTTGTTCTGCGAGGAGCAGTTGGGCACCAGCGGACCAGAGACGGGCGTCAGCCCAGTGCCACCGTCCATCAGCGAGTCAAAGTTGAAGGTGCCCGTCGACGGTGTCTGGATGGGCACACCCTGTATCTGCGTGGGCGCCCTGCCGCCGCTCACACTCAGCTGCATTGGGCCGCCGAAGGGCCGTTGGACGGCCAGCGTGTTGGGCCGCTCCTTGGGCATCTTGTTCAGAGTGTTAAGTGTGGGGCCGTTGTGGATGTTGCTGATGTTGCTGATGTTACTGATGGTGGTGGGGAAGCTGCCAAAGCTATGCGGCGCCGTGCCCGAGATGGGCGTCTGCAGCGAACCCGCCGGACCGGTAGGCGTCATCAGCGTGGCAATGTTGGGCAGCGGAAAGCAGCGCTTGTGCGGCGGCGGTCCGTCCTGGTCGAGCGAGGAACTCGAGTCAAGGGCACCGTCGAGCGGCTCGTCCTTAATGTGCAACAGCAGATCCTCATCGATTGGCACCGGCTTGAGATCGAGCGGCGAATTGCTGCGCCCGGTGGAGTTCAGGGTGGCATCGAGGCCGGTGATGGTGCCGCTGCTGCTGTCATTGCTATTGCTGTTGTTGTTGTGGTGGCTGCTGACGCTGCCACAGCTGCCGGCACTTAGGAGGGCCGCTGGCCCGATCAGCCCATTGCAGGTGGACACGCTGAGCATATCGGCACGCACCTTCTGGCATGTGGGACGGTGTGCCTGAAGGAAGTACTCCAGCTGGTTTTTCGTCTCGTTGAGCAGCTCCATCTCCTTCTTCAGGCTGTCGCCTCGCTTCTCCAGCAGCTCGACCTCTTCGGTGAGTTCGTTGGTCTGGTCGACGCGTCGCTTGCGACAACGTGCCGCCGCCTGCTTGTTTCTCTCCCTGCGAATGCGACGCTTCTCCTCCTCCTCGGGCGTCATATTGGCGGACCTGTTCGGACGCCGTCCGCCGCCACGACGCGCCGGTGTGGCACTGTTTGAGGTATTTGTGTTGCCCTGAGAAGAGCGTCCGGCTGCAGCCAGGACGTTGCTGAAGTTGTTGGCACCGCCGCCATTGCCGCCGCCGCTGCTGTTGCCCATCATGTGTCCATTCTGATAGGAGGTACTGTCTGTGGCTCCACTTGCTGCAAGTCAAAGGGAAAACACCCAATTAGTATTGCTATGGAGTTTTGATGATGATGCTGATGAAATGCTTACAAGTGTCGGATATGCTCTGATCCTCATTCAGTTGCCCATCGGCCCAGGAGGCGTTGGACTCCTCCGTATCGCTGCCGGGCATAACGCTGGCCCCGCAATCGAATACCTGCTGCTGTTGCTGCTGGCTGATTAGCGGATTGCTCACACCAATTATGGTGGCCGTTGTGGTCGTCGTTGTGGGTACCACCGACACCAAACCGTTGCCATTTCCATTGCCGTTGCCGTTGCCATTGCCATTGTTGTTGCTTACCAATGGGGCCAGCGGGGGCGGTTTGAAGCCGGCCTGATATGGTGCATTAACCACATCGTTGGTCATCTCGTAGAATGTCTCCTCAATGCTGCGCAGCGTGGTCGGCGTCAGCGTGGGCGTCGTCAGCGTTGGTGCACTCTGTATGCCATCGAATGTGCCGAGCTGCAATTGGATATAAAAAGCGAAATTAATCAAAAATGTTTACAACTTATTTCATGTCTAATTTGTTCCGAGAGGCAGGGCAAAGGAGAGAGGGCAGGGCAGACAGGGAGAGACAGAGAGAGGATGTGAGACAGAGAGGGAGATCCATCACTTGAATGTTTATATTTCTGTTCCATTGTTGTTTTAGTTTGTATACCCTCTAGGAGCATTTCGCCGACACGCGGCCCTTTACCCATACGATGAACAAAAAATCACAATTTTTCCAAAAACCCCAACCAAGTCGCTTCCAACATTTTGAAATTACAATTTTTGATTTTCCCCCCGTTTGTTTTCGATACCGATACACCCAATAGCGATACACCCACTACCGATATTTGTATACCTGCTGCATGAATAGCTCGCTGGCTAAAAAATTGGCAATTTCACTGGCATCCATTGCAAACTTGTCGCCATTCGTTGTTGTTGTTGAAGTATTTGTTGTTGGATTATTCGTTGGTGTAATTTTTGTTGGTGTTGCTTTTGGCGTTGGTGTAATTGTGGTTGCTGTTGTTGTTACTGCTGCTGTTGGCTGTTGCTGCTGCTGTTGCGGTTGATTGTAATTAATGTGCCCACAATTGTTGTTGAACTCTTGCTGCTGCTGCTGCTGCTGCTGTTGTTGTTGTTGTTGTGTAAAAAAGTTCTGCATTTGGCACATGGCGGCCATGGCGGCGGCGTTGGTGTTGGTTGCCGCATTGGTAAAAGATTGCCGCAGCTGATGCTGCTGTTGCTGTTGCAGCTGTTGGTGTTGGTGTTGCTGCTGCTGCTGCTGCTGCTGCTGCTGCTGCTGCTGCTGCTCGTAGGAGGCAGCCGGCTGCTGTGTGGGCAATTGTCGTTGACGTAACATTTGCTGCTCTTGCTGCTGCTGCAGCTGTTGTTGTTGTTGTTGTTGGTAGTATTGATTGGCAGCAGCAGCATTATATGGCCACTGTATCTGCAGTGGAGCGTTTTGCGTCAGGGCATTTTGTTGCGTATGAGCAGCATGTGGTGTCTGCTGCAGCTGTGTCTGTTGCTGTAGCTGCTGCTGCTGTTGCTGTTGCTGCTGCTGCTGCTGTTGTTGTGCCTGATGCAGCTGATGGAGGTAGGGATGGTAGCACGCATTATGCGCTCTACCATTAAGATTTTTCATCATTTGTTCGTTGTTTCTTCCTATCTATATCCTAAACTATCTCTTATATTTATGCTACTTTATCTCTCTCGTAATATTAAGTATACGCAATGTCAAATCACGTATACGCACAGTTGGGCGCAATGACTAGTATTCGTTATTCGTTATTCAACAATATAATGGGACAACAATGATATATTTATAAACATATGCTCGTACAATATTCATTCAAAAATCAACAGAAACAGATGCTAGTTTATGTTTAAATCTAAGTGAAAACTCTCTCTTTAATTATTAATATTTACAGCAAAAAGCTAGATCTTCTATCTATCTTTATATATGTATATATATATATGTTTATGCAGTATATATTTCCTATATGTTTGCTTGTCTTTATGGTTGGTGTTGTTGTTGTTGTCGCAGTAGTTGTTGTTGTTGTTCGTTCGTTGTATTTGGTTTTTTGGATTTTGGTTGTATTTTCGTTGTTTTCGACGTTTCCATAAAAAGTTTAGTTTCGTTTTTCAGCTGCGAACAGTGGTTGTGTTTCGTTTTTGTGACGTAGATTCGTTTGCTCAATACCTCAATGGCTCAGTCGCTTCAATCTCTCAATTGTTAAGTCGCCGCCCTCCGTCTTCCGGGGGTCTGAGGCGCTTTACGATAAGCATTGGCTGATTTCGCAAAGGATCGAAATGAGTATTCCACATAATCAACACAGCAATAATTATCGTGCTCAAGGCTTTAAAATCAAGTGTGACAGACACGTGTTTGTATATGTATGTAGGTAGAAGGGCTTTCGGTTTACGGATTGAGCCTTGCGCCAGTTTTCGGAGCACAGCATTCGATTCGTTTCGATTCTCATGGGTATACGGCGGGCAACGCCTCTCAAAACAAAAACAGAAAAAAAAACTATTCCTCTGCCTTTTGCTTTGGGCGAGCAATTCGCTTTTATTTTTCGTACATATATATATATATATATATATATGTAGGTATGTATTGGTGCGATGTATATATATTGCTATCTATATATATATATAATTATATAGCCAAGCAGCTTCTGTTCGAATCCACGCGGCATGCAACGTAAACTGAGAAAATGTGCGTCTCGCTTTATTCTTTGCTTCCTTTTGTGTTGTGTGTGTGTTTCCTTCGCATCTATTTGATTTGATTTTATTTTTATTCTATTTTCATTTTATTCCTCGATTCGTTGTGTATTCCGAAGATTCGTTTTTGGCAATGCACACGCGCGCGCCACAAAACAAACAGCAGCAAAAAATTTGTCAAAAAAACAAAAAACGAGCAGAAAAATCGGCGAAAAAAAAACAATTGCAATTTTCGCTTTTCTATTGCTGCTTTTTTTTTTTGCTTTTTTGTCTGTTTCGAATTTCCAAATTTAATTTCGTTTTGTTCGCTATTCGTTTTCGGATTTTTGGTTCGGTTGTTCGGTTTTTCTCGAGCAGGAAAAGCGCGCGCGCGATCGCCTTTTGGTTTTTAGTTCTCGAATATTTTTCTAAACTTCGATGGTTCGTTGTTCGTTTGCGACTGATTCCGGGGCGAGCGAGAAATTGGCAACGATCGAGAGATCTTGAGATTGCGATTTATCTAGAGAACAGCCAGCAGCAGCACACACACAGAATCCCCAGAGAGCAGAGAGCTGTTTGCTCAAATTAGAAGACAACCCAACTAAGAAAATCAAATAAATTTAAATGCTGGCTGGCTGCTCTTAATTGAGCGGCAGCCCACACGGCGACATGTGGGGCAATGCAGGGCAGGGCAGGCAATGGGCAGCCCACGCGAGTCTTGCCATAAACATTTTTATAGCAGACACATACATACATATATACATACATGTGCCATACCCCCCATAGATGTTATTTCCGATCTAGCGGATCTTAGTCTTTCCCTGGAAACGCTTTTACTTTGCCATAAATCATAATAATTAAAAAGGCCGAAATGAAACATTCAGCGCAAGATTTGGCAAGCGTTTTTTAGCCAATTTTCCGAACTTAACATAACATTTATTTATAGCAGAATTGTCGTCTGTCACATCTGACGATGAGATGGATGTGTGTTGTGAGCCCCAACAGGTGTGTGCACGCGTGAGGGGAACAACGAAAGCATTCCTGCAGAGCAACCATAGAGACCCCCTGTCTTGCAAATGGCATCTAAACACAGGGTATTCCTTGGTGGGTAGGGTATATTAACTTTGTGTGGATAGAAGTGGAACAAAGACTATATATTGTCTCGCATTACGATCGAAATAAAGGCGCTATGATGAAATAATTGCACACTTTGCTTTTTCATTTATTTTCCTTTTGTTGTTTAGATTAATTTTCAAATTGTGAATTAAGTCATTTCCATATTAAGGAAACATCTGAAAGCAACTCTACCTTGTTTTTATTTCCGTCAGTTCACATCCGATCCATTACCGGAGTTTACGATATTTTTATTGACTGATCTTATCGGAGGAGTATACTACATTGCCCAATCCAAAAGGCCATTACCTTATTGACAACAACATTCTGTCGTGTGGTGTGGTGTGGTGTGGTATGGTGTATGGTATGGTGTGTGGTGTGTCGTGTGTGGCAGTGACAAACAATCGATTTTATTCTTTGTACGCATGTTTATTTTATATTTATTTATTTTATATATATTTGAGCATTTACTTTTGAAGAAAGCCGCCGTTCAAACACCTTTTCCACGTTGTCTGGTCGGGTCTGGTCGGGTTGCGTCGGAGACTTTCATTTTAACCTACTTTCGAATGTAAATTTACTTTTGCGAACTTGTTCCCCAACAGTATGAACATGAACTGTATTTGGCCGATGAATCAGTCAATTTAAAATATATAAATATATATTATAACAAATAATAACCATAATAATATGTAGTACGAGCAGCAGCCGCAGCAATTGTCTAAATTGAAACGGGGCTCAGAGTCAGAGTCCCATCAGCATCAGTAGACGTCTCTCTCTTATCAGAGAGGTCTGAGCCCCCAGAGTTCAGATCTGAGGGTCAATTGAGCTGCGCCAAAGCGTGGCAAATGAAATGAAAAGAGCACGGAGGAGGAAGGGAACAACGAGAACCCAGCACACAGAACACTACTGACGTAGTCGCCATAGTTAGCAAATTGCTGACTAATACATGGGTCTGCTGCTGCCGCTGCTGCTGTTGCTGCTGCAAATTTGATTACAGTGGGACTCAACACAGCTGTCTGCCCACTAGTACATACAGTGGGACATTAGCACTAAAAAGAACTGCGATTTGCATATCCCCACCTATGACCTTGACTCTAATTAGTTCAACATTTATTTTCTCTCTCTCTCTCTCTCTCTCTCTGCCAAAATATTACCTCCTGGAGGGGTTGGGATGATGGGTGATGGTGGTGCAGTGGGAATTGGCAACAAGTTGACAGCCACAGAAATATCGCATCGACTTTTGCCTTCTACTACGAGTCCGTTGCGAGTGCGAGTGTGTCTGCGTTTCAGAGCTGACGTGTTGACTTATTTTTAGATCAATTTTAGCCTAACAATGACGTAATAAAGGCAAAATAAAAACAACAAAAACTTGGCAACATCAAAGGCGAAAACAACAACAAGAAAAAAAAGCGAAAACACAGTCGACAACAATTTGTATTGTTTATATCATAAGTGGCGTTGAATTATTATTAAGTGTTGAGGAAGAGAGAATCAGCTGTTAACTGCCAATGTTAATACCCCAACAGTGAGCTGTTAGGATACGCTGTCAACTGTTTACAGTGAAATGTTAGTGCTCTGGTACAGCCTGTACCTTGCAATTGTTTGCTTAAATCTGTTTCATGATGGATATCAAAACTCTCACAGTGTATACCTGAATATGTATAGCCAGTAGAACTATCGCATGATTTTATAGTTTAAATATATATCTACATTTCACTAGTTCAATAAATTAATCTATTCTATTCAGTTCCAATTTCTTTTCCTCGTTTAGCACTCAGCTACAATCCCATGCTATCGCCACAGCTATTCTCTTTCCAAATCAAGATCGAAATACGAAACACAATTTCGCATTTGTTTTAACGCTATTTTCTTGAGTTGTTTCTATCGGTTTGTGGCTGTTTTAGTTGCTATGTATTAGTATTGCAATGGCATAAATTAACTATCTGTCGAGCTTGTTAAATACAAAATAACAAAAATTGCACCGATGAAGGTTACAGAAAATCCTCTGAATGTTGCTATTTTGCCCCGCCAGTTGTTTAGTTAGAAATGCGCATAATTATAGTACATAGCAGCAGAAACAGAAAATATATATTTATTGTATTTTTCAATTGGCAAAGACTTTAAATGCAGCTCCAAGCAGCGCAGCATAGCATTGTGTTGTGCCTCAATGTTGTTGCAATGTCACAAAAAGAAAGAAGCAAAAAATCAAGACACAGAGAGAGCGAGAGAGAGAGAGAGAGATAGCGAGAGAGACTTGAAAAGTTGACAAGTTCAAGTGCGTTTCGAGTGTTTCTTTTGGTTATAAAAGTTGGGTGTGGGATTCTATATAAATGAGTATACTACATACTATAAGCAGAGACTTCCCTTGACGATAAGCATAATTTCAGATATATGTATGTATGTATGTACATATCGTATGGTAGTTATTCCTGTACGTTTCTATATAATTTGCATTTGCGAATATATATGCAAATATTCTGCGAATAAAACAATTAACGCAAAGGAGAAGGCAACGCAACAGAAATCATATCTTATTTTATTATTTTTATTTTTTTGCATGAACGTGACCGCAATGCCAGAAAGGAAAGAGGAGTGTGTTGACTGAGTGCCGGGTGTGTGCTGGGCCTCTCAGGCTCTGTTGATAAAGCCGTGTGTACGTATATCCCCCTGGAGCCTCGTGATCCAAGAATTTTTGGAGTGCCACAGAGTCAATGCCCCGGGGCAGCGATGGACAGCCTTTTTTAGGCACGCCACAACAGCAGCGGCAGCAGCAATGGAAGCCCCTTGACCATATCGTGCTTATATAACATACATATATATACATATATGTATGTTAAATATGTATATATCCCCAACACAAATTTTCTGTCTGTGAAGAGCAGCGCCGTCATTAAAATCACTTGAGGTTTAACCATTTTTGGAACGCCCCCGCAACAACCAAACAAAAAAAAAAACGAAAATTGAATTAAAGTTAAGAAATTTGTTGAATTTTGTTGTTGCTTATATTTTATTTCAACTGCCGGACAGAGCCCGCGACAGAAGCCATAATTCAAAATTTGCCAAAAAGTGCAGCAGAAAAAACATTCAACCGCAAAAAAAAAAAAACAAAAAACAAAAAAAAAAAAAGAATCAGAAAAATGTCAAGGCGCAGGGGAAATAAATTTCAGAATTGACTTTGGGATATGGGATATGGAGGCTGCAAGGCAGGCGGCAGGAGTGCTGTGTTCCTTGGGTGTCGGGCTTTAAGTTGAGTGTCAAATTAATCAGACTTTTCGGTACAGGGACAGGGCGTGGAATGAACAGCGATTGACAAATTTGCATGAAATATTTAAAAAGCCCAAAAAGAAAGAGAGTTAAAATATTTATGTTATGTTCTGGCGTTTGGTTGGCGGTGCATTGAACCCCCTCGCGACTAATGAATAAAGGTACATACTACACCTCTCTCACCTACCTCTCGCCAAACTGTGGAAATTTATTTGTTTTTGGGTGGGGTTTTAGCTTAGCCTTCAGGGGTTGGGGTTTGTTGTTGTTTCACAGCAATTTTTGGGGGGCTACGAGATTAATAAAAAAGCCACTAAAAATCATCGAAAAGTGAACTTTGTTATGTATAATTAAATGTGGTCGAATGTGTGAGGAGGGGAAAGTAAAGTAAACCCTCGATATACGCATATGGGCAAACGTGCAGCTAATAAAATGACGCGACATTGGTCTGGGAATAATTTATTTAAATGCATTTGGTCGCGACGCGACGCGACACACACGACAGTGAAAACAAAAACAAAACGAACAATGAACCACTGGCGTTTTGGGGGAGGGACGCGACTGTACGGAATTTATGGCCAAGTTTGCAGTTCGAGGAAATGGCAAACAAACGACGCGACGTCGAGGCGCCACCAAAGGATAAAAATTCACACAAGGATGGGTCACACAGAACATGGACAGGCAGCAGACAGGAGGCAGGAGACAGTAGCCAGTAGACAAGACAGAGCCAAAAAGAAAGGACCTCAGACAAGTCGGAGAGAAGGGAGGGAAGAGAGAGTGGAGCGTAGTAAAAGTTGTTTTCACTTTTCAGTTTCGAGGTTTGGCCAATTCCGATTCCAAGAAGGACATGACCGCAGCCATCAAAAGGACAGACCTTTTGCCAAGCTGAAATTACAGCTGGCAGCAGTCAACGTACAGGATATACAAAGAGGAGGACCTTAGCCAGAGCAAAGGGATATAGAAAGGGGCTGGGGTGGGGTATCTCTGGCTAAGGCAAAAGGACATCAATTACAGGGCAACTTGCAATCGTGTTTCTCCCGTCAAATTATCTGCACCAAATTTTGTTGGCAGCACACAAACAAAAAAACCCCCCATTATCCATTTACGTGTGAGCGAGTTGTATCTTTTCTTTCCCTTGAGCTTCAATGGAAAATCGACTTGAATTACGAAGAAAAAATTCAATTAAATTGACTGGAAATTGCAATTAGCTGACCGCACCGACTCACAGACACACACTCGTACACACTTGTAGCCGCAGATACAAAGATACATTAATTTTGGCTGCATCTTAATTCAATTCAGTCGCTGCACGCTCCATGGACTGTGGCATGTGGCATGATCGAAGCAAAGATCGACAGCCATACTCGTATTTAGGCCAATTCTGTAGGGGAAAAAAAGGTGTAGCAGCGTAGGGGTAGTGCTGCATGGTGTGTAGGTAGGCTTTTATACAAAGGAAAGTTATTGTCTACCCCCCAAAACAAAAAAACAGATCTGCTCAGACTTCAAGTGATTTCTTTCATGACAAGGGGCCAGGCCAGGCCCACACGGCAAGGCAAATCGAAGAACGCCCACAACTTCAAAATAAAAAAAAAAATACCCCCTCTTTCAGCGACTTAAGATTCCATTGCGAAAGTACACGAATCAAATAAAAAAAAAATAAATAAATATAAGAAAAAAGTACAGCCACAACGAGAGACGGACCATATTCGTTTTTTTTTTTTTTTTTTTGTGAGTTAATTAAAAGAAAGTTGGACTTTGTCTGGATATTGTGGGGGCGCCGTCCCATACGTCCCATACGTTCCATTGCCTGTCGACTTACGAGTAATAAAACAATTTGAAGAGAGCTTAAGCGGCGGTGCGATGCGGTGCGGTGCATGTGGCAAGTGTTTGACTTGCAGCATGTCACTTTGAACCGCCCTAATTGTGAGTGAGTGGAGTGGAGAGTCCCCTTCCTAACATATGAATACTGCGAGTATATTCATATAATTCTCTGAGTATCAAGTGTCACGCGAATGTGTCTGTGCCTTTGAGGTTCACAAGTCAAAGGGTCACCCCCATTTGGACCCTCATTCACTTTCATTTCATACAAAAAAAAATTAACCAAAAATATATGCAACAACAAAAAGTTCCCTCAGCGGAAAGTAAAGTAAAAAAGCAGCGCAAAACTTTTTAAATTGTCACGAAAATCGCACGTGTGCAAAAGATATCAGCCATAGAGCACCAGACAGCGGACAGCAGACATCAGACGGAGACGGAGACGGAGACGGAGAACGAGACACAGACCCCGACCGCGAACCCGTTCAAAAACGCAACTGCAGACCAGACCGGATCACTGGACTGTGAAATGCAATGTACAAAAATTAACCGAAACAAAAATTAAGCCAAAAAACAGTATTATGTAGCTGTAAATGTTGGCATGAAAGTGCAGCGTGATTTACCGTTTGGGGGGTGATTTTTTGTTGGGTGGGAGCATGCTCTTAGAGTACTCTTAGAGTAAAGCCAATTAATTAAATATATTAATTGGCAAACCAACAAAATAGCTTACTGTAAAAAATTTTAAATTTTCATTAAAATACTCCATAATTTATAAATTCTATACCACTTTAAAATAACAAATTCCTAGTACATATATTACCCCATTCTTTACATAAGACTGATTTATTAATAACATGGCAATTGCCAGCGGTGGATCCAATGATTTATTCCCTATCTATCGTGTCGTATGACAACCAAAAATTTGTAGCAATGATGGATCCCCCCACAACGTTTCGGCCGAGCCACAGCCAACAAAAGCTCGTAATTCCCTTATCAAAAACACCGAGTCGAAAGCCACAAAATATAGAAATCTTTTTTAGGGTAATGAGCATTGAATAGGGCAGAGGAGATTGGGTAGATCGGATGGGCGGGGCCTTATCGGTGGACAAACTCAAACTCAAACAAAAACACACAATTGCAAAACAGCAAATAACACTAAAATTCAATACAGATAAGGGCAAGTGAGGGGATAAAAATGAAATGGAATGGCACGGAATAGAAAAAAAAGAGGGGATCTCCAATTTCCAAGAATTTAATATAAACGAACGAACGATAACGCGAAAGCTTATTGGCAGAAATAAATACGAGTAGTATACATATGTATATGTTAGAGGCGTAATTTATATAAAAAATATAGTGGAGGAATTCTAGAATTTTCATGGCAGTGGCACTGATAGCAGGAATAGCAATAGAGCTGATAACAAACACTCTCGAATGTCCCTAACTATGCCAAAGTTGGGGTGGGAATGTGCATACACCATCGCATCGATAGGGGTACGGGGATAGGGTTAATTTATAAGATCTCTTACCACTTTAGGCAATGGCGATAGCGGCATGCTAAACAGATATTCATCGCCAAAGATATTGTAGTTATCCAGCGTCATCATGGATCTGCTGTTATCTGTATCTTTTACGCTGCGGATATTTATTTATATTGTGTTGTGTGTTTCCTTATTGTTTTGCTTTATTTCTTTCCGGCACAAAGTCTATGTTGCCGTTTAGCCAAATGACTCAAATCGATTTCTGGCGAAATACGCCGTTGTATATGTCTAAAAAATTCAATTCACACACTGCCACAAATGTATCTCGCTATCGATGTATCTGCATCTGTATCTGTGTATTTTGTAGTTCGAGTGGCGCGCGATCGTGCGAATTATTTGCGTTGTCCGTATTTCAATATTTCCGAGAAAATTTTTTTGTTTCTCCTATTCTGTTAATTTTTGTTTGTATTCAAATGCCGCACACATTTCTGCCTCAGAGAATTTTACACTGTTTTAATTTTTCCCTAGGCGCTTTTCGCGTAAATTCACTCGATTTTTCTTGACGGTTTTGTTTTGTTTTGTTTGAAATGAAACGACGTTTCACAGAGACTTTTGCCGAAGCGTTTCGCACGGCCAACTTGTTTTGACTAATGCGTCATCGTCGGTCGACTGGCCTTATATACGCCCCCAGAGGCCACCCAAACGAATTGAGTATTTTTGTTTTTATCGCTCCGAGTGAAAGAGAGGGCCAGTTTTTACAGAGACAGTTCGAGAGAGAGGGAGAGAGAGAGCACAGAGCACAGAGCATGGGCATTTTGTTGAGTGGAATTGAAAGCTTGGGGGGCTCTGGCTCTGTGTGTCTCTGGCTGGCATTTCCTGAGCAACAAAATGAAAAAATAAAATAAAATAAAAAGCAAAAACTGCACAGACCACAAATTATGGCACATTGTATATAGATATATGTATGTATACATATATCGTGGGTTTAACCCGCTGGCTGCTACATATACCACTCGTATATCGCTTAAGCAGGCACGGCACTCACGTGCCTCCATTGTGCCTCGTAGTTTTTCTTTGGCTACGCGTTGTTTACCGTCTCTTTACCGTTCTTGTGGCTGGCTGGCTGGCTGGCTTCTTTCTTATCTTATCGCCAGACAATTTAGTTATGACATAAGCAACTAAATTTAAAGACACAGCACAGGTAAAGTCCCCCCTTCTTCTTTTTTTTTCGTGTTGTTGTTGTTCAAATGCAACCAACAACCACAATGGTTGGCCTTTGTAATCGTGGGGCCCCAAAAGTCGCCTTATGCCTTATCTCGCATTTTGGGTCTACGAAATGGGTCGCCAGGCGATTCAATTCGATTCCGATATGAATCAGGTTGTCGCCGTTGCCGTTGCCGTTGCCGCCAGCGACGCCAACGATCCACCTGAGCTTTGCAGGCAGGCAGGTGTTCCTCTATAGGCATTTATCGCGTATCTATGTATGCTTTGTCAGCATTTTCAATAAATATTGATGGGGTTTGTGTCCCCCCCTCTCTATCCATTATCCAACTGCCAGCCTGCCCATCGACTCTACCGATTGATGCGTTCCGTTGCGGTGTCATGTAATTTTATGCGCAACAAAATGAAAAGGCCACACTGACCTTGTGTCGTCACTTACGTGGCTCTCCTTTTTGGTCTGTAGGGGGGCTGATTGGGGTTGGGGTTGGGATTGGGGAAAGTGCAACCATAAGTGGGTCGTGTGACACTAAACATCTGTGTGGCACAAAGGCAATTGCTTTGCTCTACTTACCTGCAACGAGAGAGATAGAAAGAAAGAAGAGAACAGAATTTAAAATTAGTATTTGGGTTTCAAAAATGCATAGAAAGAAATGAAAAAGAAACATGCAGATATTCATGGAACGATCAACTAATTAAATCTAAAGTAATAATTGTTGTTCGTCAAATTGGACCGTAATAATGGGCAACAGTTGAAGATATATTGTAGGAAATACATTCTGTAAATTCTACGACCTTCACGGGCATCTTTAATGGAAGTTTCAATCTCATAGCTAAGATCTAAATTTAATATTTGACAACTAAGAATGGCACTAATATAAATAAGTGTTCTCTTGAAAAATGTGAATCTACACAGGAAATCCGGAAAGCTACAACTCCGCATGATTCCATTGAATCAACTAAATATTTTCACAAATTGACTCACTCGAGTCAACATCGAGTGCAGATTGTAAATGCTTCCTCTAACGCATTTCAAAGTTCTAGTGAAAATTGCACTACCCTTTTTTGGGTTAGGGTACAATCAGCAATAAGTTTTCAAATAATTTCTACGAACTCATCGCCGACGCGACGTCACGGAGAGGCGGCAGGCATAGTGATAAGACTTTGTTCTGTATGCCTCAGTTATCGTGCGAGTAGTAGTAGCATTCGGCAGCTCTTCACTACACTCCATTTTGAGTATATACAATATAGTATTGTATTTTTAACAAATGGAATCATTTATCGAGTGCTTAGGTCTGGGCTGGCCCACTGCATCTGACGCAAAGGTTGGTTGCCTTCGCTGCCTGACCGGAAGCAGAGCCTTAGGTTTCCATATAATTTGGCAATCGGTTGTAAGGAATAACAAACAGAAATGAATAATGAGCGATTTCTGTCGAATAAAAGTGGTTTCGCCGCTGATAAGAGTCCGTATGACCGTATCTGTATCTGAGCAAAGGCGTTTACATCAGTACTTAAAAATAAAGCTATCTTTTGTTCGTTTTCATTTCATTTGTTTTTCTTTTGTCCAGCGATAAGCAAAGGCAACGGCAACGGCTCTGCGATAAAGTCTTGCAGTTCCGTAGTAACGTGATCCAAACTTCCGGTGATGATGGGGGTACGGGGTACAGCCCGGGTCCAAGTAGTCGCCAGTTTTGTCGTAGG
Organism: Drosophila obscura; assembly: GCF_018151105.1. Lineage (NCBI taxonomy): Eukaryota > Metazoa > Arthropoda > Insecta > Diptera > Drosophilidae > Drosophila > Drosophila obscura. The sequence goes on along the minus strand of NW_024542736.1, from coordinate 487,547 downwards.
CCCATGCCATCAGATAAGATTGAACAATGGGAGCCCAAAACAAAAACAAAAAAACCAAAAGTAAATCTATGACAAATACTCGTAGCCCTCGAAGGCCCCCAGTTGTGGTCTGGCTGGGTATCTGATAGGGAAATCGCTTGGCAATTAACTCATGTTTATGGTGTAAACAGAATCGCACCCACAGGTGACTGCTGCTCCCCTCCTCCAGCAAAAGGGTCTCTCTACTTTGTGGATTATGCGTGAAATGGTTATAGAGATTTCTCAAATTAAAATCTTCCTCTAAATCTTCCTTAATTAATTTTTATTAATTAATCTTTTTAATTTTAATTTTTTAGTTTAAAGTTTTTAATTTTAATTTTTTAATTTTAATTAATTTTATTTTTTAAGCACTCCACAATCGTGTGCGCGCCTACTTTCAGATGGGAAAATGTTCGCTCATTTTGACACTAGATCATTTCATCATCAGCCAGGCCTCTTTCCTAGTCTCAAAATCAAAAATCAAAAAATCTTTCAAAATTAAACTCTTATTTTGATCAGAATCACTACAAAAAACTTGCACCAACATTTAAGACTTTTAATCACAATTATAAACGAATAATAGCTTGGGAGAATGGCATTCATTCGTTCCAAGATTACTCTGGGATCGCTGGCACGCGTTGCCTTTCGCTGGAGCGGTCCTGGGTTCGCGCTCGTCAGCTACAGCCAGGAGCCGTATCTGGTGAAGGCCGTGCAGGGCAAGTCCAAGTCCAGAATTTCCGAACTACAGTCCGTAGTGCAGTCCGGCGTGCAGAGAAGATACCAGCCCGCAGTGCCGTCGGACAGTCAGTCCAGAGCCCAGGCCACCCAGTGCTACGGCGAGGACAGCTTTTTCTTCAGCTCCACGCCCACAGCCGATGTGCTGGGCGTGGCCGATGGCGTGGGCGGCTGGCGCGAAATGGGCATCGATGCGGGGCTCTTCGCCAAGGATCTGATGCATCGCTGCTTCACCCACGCCCAGAGGCCCACCTTTGATGCGCGCAATCCGCGCAATCTGCTGATCCAGTGCTACGGCGAAATGAAGCGAAGGTGGAAGCCCATTCTGGGCAGCAGCACCGCCTGTGTGGTGGCCCTGAACCGCAGCGAGTCCACCCTGTACACCGCCAACCTAGGGGACAGCGGATTCATAGTGATCCGCAATGGCAGCGTGCTGAATCGTTCCGAGGAGCAGACGCACAGCTTCAACATGCCCTTCCAGATGACGGTGCCGCCGCCAGAGTCCAGTCATGACTTGTGGTTCTGCGATGATCCTGCCAAGGCGGTGGCCACCCGTCTTCTGCTGCAGCCGAACGACCTCGTGCTGCTGGCCACCGACGGACTCTTCGACAACATGCCCGAGAGCATGCTGCTCGATATGCTGGCCAAAGTGCAGGGTGTCCATGAGGAGAAGGCCCTGCAGGAGGCGGTCAATCGTGTGGTGGAACGGGCCAGTGCTCTTTCGACCAACCCCATATATATGTCTCCGTTCTCCATCAAGGCGATGGAGAACAATGTGGAGTATCCGCGTGGCGGCAAGCCGGATGACATAACCGTGGTCCTTGCCAGCGTGGCGATGCGCAAGCGGCATACAACCAGTGCGGCGAATTCCACTGAATGTTAAGGGGGTGTGTGTGTGGTGTGACCTATTGACCCCACACACACGCACACGTCTATGGGGGAGGCGTTATCACAGTTAAATCAAAAGTTAAAAGTGTTTCCCGGCAAATATTATTCCAAAGTCAATCAAAAAGTCACCAAAAGTTGGCAGCGATAAAAATTAAATATACAATTTGTTTATAGAAAAACAACAACAACAAAAGCAATTGAGATTTCGCTGGAATCAGGTGAAATATGGGGGTGGGTGTATGGGCTGTGCGGGTACAGTGTCTGTGGCCCCACTCATTCATTCAGTAAATATGAATGAATGAATGAACACGGGGCTACTACAACCGATTCCACACACACACACACAGCGCAAACAGATTGGATGGGATGACTCATACGTTTTAACCAGAATTCGTGCGCTTTTTTTTCTGTTTCTTCTGTTTTTCTTAGCCCAGTTAGTGAGTGAGTGTGTGTCAGTGGCGGGAGGGGCAACGAGACGTGCCATGGCCTAGGGCCCCCAACACAACAACTCGGCTGCGCCCACACACTCTCACTCACAAAAGCCGGCTCTATGAAAAAGCACTCGCTTCGGCACACGTAGGCACACTCACTCACTAAAACTCACGAGAGCTTTTGCACTCAAGAGCAAGAGCGTAAATAACTGAGAGGCTGAGAGACTGACAGACAGAGAGAGAGAGAGAGCGATAAAATGCCAGCGAGAGCGTTATGGATGTGTGTGATACACTCAAGATATAAATAAGAGAGTGGGGCAGGGCGGGCAGCAAAATCAGGCGATGGTCGATGACGTTGGAAATCCCCAATGCTGGCAGCAGCATTGCGAAATTCCCCTCGAGCATAATGCGAGCGGGCCTTCGATAAAACCGCAAAGGATACGCTTAGACGACTAACGGTTACCCACAGAAAACATAAAAAATAAGAAATAAGCTCAAAAATTACTTTACAAATCAGAAGATATTTCTTTGCAGAGAATAAAAGAACCAACTAAAACTATTATACAAAAAATAGCTTTTAGTAATTTTTTCAATTTTTAATATTAAGTTTTCAAAATTAGCTTTTAGTAATTTTTTTTCTAGACCCTAAGAAAATAAATATACAAATAATACAACAAAAATATATCCACAACTAAAATTTTTGTAACAAACTCTTCGAGAGTGCCAGCACACCCTCAGCTTCCGCTGATTGTCGGGTCAGAAGTTGACACAATCTGGGGGACGGAGTGTGCTGTCGGGCGGGCGTCAGTTCTTGATAATTTCCCCCTTGGCTTTATCTTTGGCTCGTTTCGCACTTTTCAGCGCCGTATCGAATTGAACCTGATGTTGCAGCGCTCTCTCCCTGTTGCAGCTCGTTCGTTGCCCCTTGGAATGCTTGCCTGCTGTCGAATGCCTGCCTGCCTGCCTGATGCTGCGCCTCTTCTTGGAATTCCTTGCCGGATGACGCGTCCACACGTTGCACGGGCCAGCAAGGATCGACGGGCGTGTAAATCTTTCAGCATTGTGTGTTTGCTGTATGCATTTTTAGCCACACTCCACTCCAAACCAATCCGCTCCAGATGTGCCCCAATTCGTATAACCAATTCCACATCCCATTTCTGCATCCATTTCCCCAGTTCCATGTGCAATTTCCGCTGGCGGCTGGCGGCTGGCGGCTGGCGGCTGGCTATATGCCTTGAATTAGTCGAATTGTCGATGTATAGTCGTATAACTCAATTAGGGCTAGAACAGGGGGGCTAACTGAACATCAGCCAACTGCCATTTAGCACTGACACCTTCTCCTCCTGCTCCTCCTCCTCCCCCTTCTTTTCCTAGTACTCCTCCTCTGGACTCTGTCTGCCCTTGCTCTAGAAAGTTCAACAAACCCATTGGGAACACAGAGGCGGCAGTGGCAGAGGCGCCACAGTGAATGGATGAACAAAGGGGGTTCTTTGTAGTCCATGGATTTCACGTTTGGGGAAAATTCCGCACATTTTTGTATTTGTTTTGTTTACCCTAGATATCGCATGACTGATTGAGTTTTATCATAAAGTATTTCCCATGTCTAAAATGATACCCTTTAGTTATAATTACATATATGTACATATATCCAATAACAATTCCTTACTTAATCGAAACCCAATCGCTTCAGTTTGAAATGCTGTAACCCCTCTTAAGCACTCCTCTGGACTACGCTCCTTATTAATGTATGAATGCTTTCCTTTTCTCTCTCACATGACATCCCACTCCCACTCTTTAGGACCCCGTTTCCTCCTCTCACACCACCTCGCTCTACAACAATTCCAAGAAAATCGAAAGCAAATACGAACTCGAAAACACGCAACATTTGACATTTTCCCCCGTTTTTTTTACCATTTTTGTTTTTATTATTGTATTTTCGGTTTCTTTTGCCACTTAGTTGAAAATATATGTATGATGTATGTATACATATGTATGTAACAAAATGACATAATTTTTGTGTGTGGCTGTGGTTGTTGTGTGGGGGAATATTAGCATTTGAACTGAAGCAAATGAGAGATCATCGCATTACTCTCTCTCTCTCTCTGTCTATCAATATATCTCATATGAGTTAGGATTAGAGATGAGACTTTGGCTGTTAATGAGAGCTCACGAACCGCACGAAGCAAATGAGAGGCTCACTATACAGCTTACAGTTAAACGAAGAATGCGCGAGAGTAAAGCTCTTTGTTACTGCTTCTTGAGCCAATATACATATCCATAAATCTTAATTGTTAAACACGAAATCTCCAAATCATTGTCACGGTGAAAAAACCACCCATACCTTGACCATCTCTAGCTGTGACGTCATTTCCAGCGAGAAACTTTGTGACCAAATTAGGTTCTCTTTTTTCAAATGAGCTTCGACGTGCGAGACATGCTCCGACATGTCTCGACTGGAGCCTCGAGAAGACCAACAACTCGGCTTCTCTACGTCGCTGTTGTCGCTCAGCCACAGCCTGAGCCCAAAGCTTGAGTTTAAGCCATTGACGTCATAAGATAATTTCATTAGCAGAGCGCCAAATGCACAAGCCAAGTGGAACTTTCGAGTGCAAAAAACGAACGATATCTACACATACGACTGGAAATGGGCAAACTTTTTTGGGGATTTCCCAGAATTGATAAAGCAAGCAGGGTATTTGAAATAAAAACCATCCTCTCTCAGATTTTTATATTAAACAAAAAAATCAAACTTTAGACGGAAGCTCATTTTTTTTCTGAATTTTATATAAACCAAAACTAAGATAAGGTTACAATGAAGATTGCACTAAATTAAGTAAAATCCCAAAAAATAAAGTTTATTAAAAGATACATACATACATATGTACATACATATGTATGTAGAATAAAAAAAGTATTTCAATTCGAAAGAAATATACATATGTAAAGAGAGAGAGAAAGCTTACTGCAAAGCTACTCTGAGAGAGTGAGAAGGAGAGCCCAAAGCCAATGGAAATGGAGGAATTTATTCTGATGGGTTTATTAGCCTTCCATAAATTAGACGATAATATTCCCTAACCATTTCTTTGCTGCAATTCTTTCCCAAAATTCCACTAACCATCCCAAATACCAAATGCTCTTTAGTATTCCATGAGTCTTATATCATTTTCTAAACTTTTTCCGAAATCCAAACGCATCACACTATATTCCCATGAAACTCCCTAAATTCCAGTTAAAAATAAAATGTATATAACACTTTCCAGTTAAAACCTGTTAAAAAATGGAAGCCTAGTCAAAAGAAACCCTTTGTGCGAATATTATCTATCCATTTCTTTATCTATCTGTCGATTTCTGCCTGTCGCTTGTCACGAAGTGCATTACAAAATCCCATGAAATATTCTTGGAACAATCGAAAGCCATAATAAAATAATAAAAAAAAGTGAGCACACCACACACACACAAACACACGCACGCAGAGCGAAACGATTAAAACGATCAAACGATTGGTAGGTATGATTGGATCCAGCGATACGAACGAATGTCGTAAAAGATTTGCACACACGAAAAAGGTAAATGGGCCCATAAAAACCAAAGAAAACCCCACAATTAGGGTGACAGATATACATAGATACACTTTTGAACATAATTTCCATGAAATATGATATGATATTCGTATTCCCCATTTTGAATCGAATTAAGATAAAATAATTTTCTACTAACGTTTGCCTGTTTACTTCTGCTTAACTTTAAGAATAACATAAACATCCTCAATCGTTTTTTTTGTATTTATTTATTAACACAAAGATCTGTTGTGGATGGCAAACACAAGCTCAAGCATGGAGGGGTGGGGGAGCACACCGTCAGCAAAATTTAATTTTCCACTCTCGAACACTGAAGTTTGTGTGTGGATAGATCTTCTCTCTGTTTGAGGTTCCTCTGGTATTAATATTATAATTTTAAAGCTTTCATTGCAAAGAATATCGTGTGTACAGCAGTAAAAAAGATGCTGAATTTGATGTTCCAGTGAGAGTATCCCCAAAACAGTAGAGTCTATGTAGAAGTCTTAGCCACAGTCACAACAACAACAATTATAATTGATTGTTGGTTGTATTGTATTTATTTATTTATTTAATTTTTTATCCGCTTGTTTGCTGGTGGTGGCTGGGCTAAGTGAACGACGAAATGATGGGCGCGTTGGCGACGGCAAAAGGCATTGGCAATTTTGATATTTATTTATTTTTAGTTGATGCGCACATTAAATTGGCAATTTCTGTTGGGGATATCTGATCTGATGATGATTATACTCGTATATATTTTATATACTTAAAAATCTGTGTATAAAAAGGTTATCTCCGAGGAGGATTTCGCTGCTGCTGCTGCTGATGCTCGTTTGCTCGTGACTTTTAATGCGTTTGCTTTTAATGCATGGAATATTTATGTGGCACGCTGCATGTTTTATGCAACAAAACAATAACAACAACACAACACACATGGCAATTTTAAGTTGTTCAAGTGCATCGCACCATACATGGCGCACACACACACACACTCGTTCCCCGTTCAGCACCCATACCCCATTTAAATCTCCATTTGGATCCCCAACCTCACCCCATTATCCAGCCTCCTCTGAATATCATGGGGAATGCAACGCGTGAGTCGTTTGACATTCTAAGTGGAATACCAGGCAGCGTTCGGCGGACACAAAAGGGGTGGGCTGCCTGAGAGGTAGAGCCAAAGCAGCTGTGTGCCATTTGACCTTGGCATTGGATTTAATTTTATGGTGAAATCAACTGCAGCATAATTTTGAATGTCAAGCGAGAAAATAGAGGGGGTAAGATGCAGCAATGAAAGGAGTAAGCAGGGGGGAAAGGAGGCAGAAATTACAAAAATAGACAGAGAAAAAGAGGCAGAAAAGATAGGGCAAATATGCAAAGAGGGAAAGCAACGTGGTAACGTGGGCGTGGGGATCCACACAAGTGGGAAGAATGTCAAGTCTGGGATTATCATAGGGATTTCTCTGCCACAAGATTACGACAAAATGCAAAAAAGGGGAAAAACAGAAACAGAAAAGAATTCGTCTCAAAGATTGGACCCCACAGAACGGTGTTTCCCCCCACTGCTATGAGTTGATGCCATCAAAAACCTTGACCTTAGAACAGATTTAGTTTTATTTGCACCATCAACACACTGCAGATAGATGAAATTTGTGCTGGCGCAGAGAGAATCGTGCAACGTGGAACGCACGTGTTGCAAGCGAGAAACTGGGCGAATTAGCTACAAACAAAAACAACAACAAGATACACCCACGCCAAAAAAGATAGAAGACGACAGAAAAAGATAGAAGAAAAATCGAGAATGAAATCAAATTGGAAACAGTTTAAAATACGGCAAGGGGGAAGGGGTGCAACCTTGAGGGGACTGTCAATACGAGTGCAATAAGAGAAAAAATGCAACAGAAATATCACTCACTCTCTCTTTTCGCACTCACTCCCACTCAAACAGTCTTCAAGTTGCATATTTTTATGGCCCACTCTCTTTTATTCTCTCTTTGTTTATGCAACTGAAGTGAAACGCTCTTCGGCTCTCTGCCGCTCTTTCAGACACTAAAAACTCGCATGCGATAAAAACAGCCACAATATGTGTACGTGTGAGAGTTCACGTTCCTTTAGCATCTGTGTGAGCGCACACACACCCAGATAGACAGTGAGAGAGAGAGAGAGAGAGAGAGAGGAGCGGCGACGGAGTGACAGCGCAAAACAACAACAAGAGTGTAAATTGAAATTCCAAAGATGTCGACAAAGTAAATACGAAATAAAAACCAAACCGATTCGAGTCCAAACGAGACGACTACGATGGAGACGGGACGGAACGGAACGGGTCTGAGACTACAATGGGAAAAGATACAACACACACACACACATGGAATTCGGCGAATAATCATAATAAAAAAAAGAAGACGAACATAAAAACAACAACAGTTCAATATGTTTTTTAAACAAGTTATTTTCAATGTGAATATTTTTTTTTTGTATTTTTTTCCACTGCTAGATCTTTTGGGCAAGGGGCTTGGCAACAGCGGGGAGTGGGCTACGGTACATTCTATTGCGTTCTGTGCACTCGCACGGAGTACCAGTTTGTACCGCGCTCTCCCGCCATAATCCATTTTGCCTATTCCCTGCACATGCCACCCTATTCTATTGTAAAACAAGTTGTACTGTGTCTAGGAATACCCTTTACTGCGATCTACACCTAGAGTTTAATAGCCATTTTCGTCTCTGCATTTCATTTGATTGAAGTAGAAACAGTCTTTTGCATACTCCCACACATAGCCAATATACCCTTTACCCCTTCCGCGTGCAGGGTATCAACAAAAGAGCAATTCACTTACGATAAGATTGCGCACTGCTGCCGCTGCTGCTGCTGTTGTTGGTGTTGCTGCTGCTGCTGCTGGCGATGATATCGTTGTCGTTGTTGCCGTTAGATCCGCGGGCAGAAAGTCCAATTGCTCTGTCGTTGCCACCGCCTCCTCACTGTCCTCTTCATCTTCCAGCTTCGGTTTGCTCATTGTTGTTGGTGTCGCTTTTGTTATTGTTTTGCGCTCGACTTTAACTTTCATTGTCTTCTCTCTTGACTTGTTCTGTGGTTGTTGTTTCCGTCCCTTTATGCACTTTGCACTTGCACTGCACTGCTCTTAGCACTTGTCCCGGTGGACGCTCTTTTTGCACCCACTCTTTTGTCGGCTGCAATTCTTTGCAATCTCTTTCCTTTCCTGTCACGCCACTCTCTCTTTTCTGTTTGTGTGCTCTTTGACTGCCTTTCACACGCACGAGTTCAGATACAGCTGTCAAATTGTTGCTGTCTTTTTGCTGCCTTTCTGCCGCCTGTCAGAGTGTTAAAAATGTTAACGGTTCGTTCGCACAGAATTCTCTAGATTAAAGCGTCAGACCACGCCCCGCACCGCACCGTTGAACTTCGAACGGTGCTTCCCGCGCTCTCTTCTCCAGTTTCAGCCACAGGCAGACCGACTTTTGTTGAATATTTCGTAATTTTTTGTGCTTTCTGACGCTCTGACGTTGCACTCTCACTCATGTATGTTCAGATGTATGTATGTACATATGATGTATAGATGTATGTATAGATAACGCGCAATCACAATTACATGGAGAAATAGTTACACTTTTCTTTTAAGGGAATGTAGGCAATGTAACAACTACAATAACAGAGTGGGCGAGGGATTGGGTGGGGGGCAATAACAATAAAAACGTTTCTTGTATGCTGTCCCGCTCCAGCCACCGTGATAGTCCGCCGCCAGCCAGACAGTTGCTGCGTGTAAAAGCGAGAACGCGAATGCTTCGCAGACAGTGCGACTCGCGACAGAGCGAGAGGGAGGGCAATGGTGGTGGAATGACCGGGGGGTGTGTGGGGTGTGACAGGAGGACTGATTAACTACACGGAGAGACGATGGAGAGATAGACTGTTCCGGGGGGACGCGGCCGCGTGGCTTTCCGTTGCCGCTGCTGCAGTCGCGTTGCCTTAACAAAAAGCGAAAAATAACTGAGCAACAGACCGCTATCCACACCGTCGGGTGACGTCTTGGCCATTGCGCGCCACACACACCACCAGGCTGTCAGCACACACAGATACACGCACACACACAAACAGTCACACGCTGGCGGGCAGGGGACTGGAAATTTACGTTGCGTGGAAGCCAGGGCTGGAGATATCGAAACGGAACCAGTTGTAATCATATAAGGTAATTCTTCGAATAGAGTTGTTTTACATTAGTACCATTCCAATAAGGATGTTTTACCAGGGCTGAGAAGAAAATTGAAAGATCTTGTGCAACGAATCACTTAGGAGGTTTCTTATAGCCAAGGTAGATAATACGATTCAAATAATTTATTACAAATATGTACATATTTAGTTTTCACAGCGTACCAAAAATTTATAAAATACTTTGACCCCGTAGAAATCCACAAAAAAAATTAAAAACTTCTTGGAACCAGTTTAAAAACCGCAAATTCACATGTGGGAAATTCCCCGACGAACTATTTTCGCATGCTCCACATGATTCCCGTGGCCCTGACGAATGACGATGTGAAGATAAACTAGACGATAGCTGACAGAGGAAAAACGCAAAAGGCAATAGGAAAGAGAGCGCGAGAGAGAGCGTACAATCATACCCACACAGAAGCAATCGAAATCAAAATCTCGAATCATTTATCGCATGCGATTGTTAAAGCAGCTAGAGAATATGTCACTCGCTCTTACGACGTTGTTCTCTCTTTATGTTCCCGCTCACTCTGTTGCGTTTCGTCTCTTTCCTCTCGCACTCGTACTCGCACTCACATTTGAATTGCACTCAAAAGTGGTTTCCACTCAAATGTTGGAATTTGGCGCGCAGCTCGTTTGTTGACATTTTCTATACGAACGAACGTTTTGTTTTGATTTTAATGCCGTGCCGCTCTTTTGTCTCTCTCACTCTCTGTCTCTCCATCTCATTCTCGCTTTGAAGTGGTATCCCACTCAGTCTGTTGGTAGCGGGAGGGGGGCGGAGGCTTGGGGGCACATGTTGGATTTATGTATGCCACGCATCGCCATGCGGATGACTCATCACGGGGTTTTTACACACAGATACACAGATGCCCGCACACCGATGAAGTGTTTCAGTGAGTGAGAGAGTGAGAGAGGGAGAAGGGGAGAGGGAAGCCTCAGACAGGTTCAGAGGCAGCAACCATTTGTTGCTCTCCTGTCTTGCTCTGCCGCAGTTAATGTATCTCTGAGATGCATTTGGGCGCGTGCTAAATGCATCTATTAGGCAGTCGTCCCCGATTCGAGTCTGAGATCCGAGATCCTTTTCCATTAGCCCCGGGCGGTAGGTAGCCGAAAATATGTCGCTGCCATTAGGTACGATACGATCCTCTCACTCTCTCCACTCCACGCCTTTCATCCTCGTTCGTCTCGTCTCTCTCTCTCTCACACTCTGCGGGAGGAGCGATAAGAGCCGTGTGTCTGAGTGCCTTCCGACTTGACTGGCGACGCGCCTTGCTTGGCCCTGTGTCCCCCTTCCCACTGAACGGACGTACGGACGGGCCAGAAGTGTCGACAGTCAACATCAAGGTTGAGAGGGTTGATGGCCTGCTTTTGTTGCTGCTGTTGTTGTTAAGCCATTTGCCAGGCGACTGGCTTCTAGGCCAACATTGTGCACTGATTAGGTTACCATTCTACGCGAGTGGGTTAATTTTTTATGGGTTACCATGGGTTAAGGGGTTCACTTTTTGAGTTTTTATGCGAAACGGAAACGGAAATGGGCGCGAGAATATTGCAAGCGCTTATCTTTGGACAGGATTTCACTTTAATTATAACCAAAAGCCATATTTCCTAATTAATTCCTGAGTCTTAAACAGATTTGGACTAGATTTTGTGTCGTTTTTAATGTGGGATATCCATTAGGAATAGCCACCACATTTAATTCAATATTTGTTTATGTTATATTTACATATCCCACCATAGATACATATACACATTTAGAATGAGTATATGCATAGAATAACTAAATTTATTAGAAAATTTAATTAATTTATAATTTTGTCACTTTCCAATCCTTATTTCTATATATATTAGCTTCCATAAACACACGCATAGACTGATCTACCATTTCCGGAGTGTCTCTATCGTGCTAACCAAACCACATTTTCCAATCCCTTATTCACCGTTTTATAAGTACAAGATTTACTACAATAAAAAACCAGAATAATGGCAAACTATTTATATTTAACTATAAGATTACGTGCATATGTAATTGTAATATTCTAATATAAAGCGCTTTACCGACATATCATTTATTTAAGTCAAACAACACTTTTGCGGGTATTCACTCATTGGCGATACGATCTGTTGAATAATTTGTACATTGATTAAACTTAGGATCACGTCATGGAAAGACGTCATCGATTCGTTTAATTGAAGTCATCGATTTCGTGGAATTACGATTAGATTTCTTAGAACTAAATGAATAATCGGAAGAAGTTTTTCTAACACTTAACGGAAGTGGAAGTGAGATTTCCCCAAAACGAATAGATTATTCGCTACGGAAAGATACATTTACATATATCTAGATTCGAGATGGAATAGAAAGCGGCTTAGAGTTATTTAACGAAGCGTCGCTCGATCCTGTTTTCATCCACATTAATCATATACCAAACCATTTCCGTTGGCAACTAAAAACTCCACACAAAAGCAATTCAAATGCAGTTTCGATTGTTATTTCTGATGTTTTCTGCCTCAGTCTGTGCCTACCCAAATGTATTTCATGGACACACTTTCGACAGCCTTCTGGAAAGAACAGCAACAAAAACCCAACCATAAAACAATCAAAATCCCAATCTAATTTCGAACGGGAGAGAGAGGGAGAGACCTTCGGAAAACAGCTGATTATAAAAACTTAAATGCTAATGGGGGCGCGCAAGTACGAGGAGGCGTGGCGCGCTGCAGCACTTTGCAACGCCAGTAAATGATTAACAAAATGAGTTAATGAGTTGTGTTGTAGAACCGTTTTGCACTAAGAAAACAACAACACAGAAACAGAGCAGCGATCATTAAAAAATTAAGCATACGAAATAATGACAGAAGCAACAACAACAAGAAACAAAAACAACAACTGCAAATTAAAGTTGTTAATTTGAAGATCTTAATTGTTTTTGTAATAATTAATAAAAACAAAAACAGGGACACAAAGCGAGAGGCACAGAGTACCCAAGAAACAGCAGCCGAAAGCGGCAAGGTTCAAGGACCACAAAACAGATGCAATTCGCAATTTCCTGCAACAAAAAAAATTGAACTTTTAACAATACGATTGCGTTCAGTTTGGAAATGTTTCAGTAAGGCCAGAGGGAAGTGTTTTTCCATGATTTGCAAAAAAAAAAAAATACAAATGAAAAGAAATATCATATCTAATAGATTTCCGACTCGTTTCAATCGGATCATTATTATAGCCAGAATGAACCAAAAAAAGTTAAAGCTCACCTATCATTTGGCTCTTTGCACACATGTCTTTTGAAAACTATTAACACCAGAGCATAAATACTTTTAGGCTGAATGCATACGCAGATCACATATGTGTAAATAGAAACATAGTACCATATAGCTTAGTCCCGAGGCACTTGTTTAAATTAAGAAAAAAAAGGAACTAATCTTCAAAGTAATCTCTGAAGATTAAATAAAACTAATACTCAAGTGATATTTGCAGGGTCTTCTGACGCGCGAATGATGAATGTGGAGAAATTATCTTAGATAGAAAAGCATTACCAGCAACTATATCTGGCACATGAATCTGCGACTCGGAATGAGGTATCACTGGAGGAATTTAATAGTATTATTTTAGATTAGGAGCAGTCTTTGGAGACAAAAGTGTCTGCTTCCACCCTGCATTTGTAAATATTTTCAGCGTTTGTTTTCATATTTAAAATTATCTTAGATAATTTCAGTTCCTTTAAATTGATTACTATAACAGAATATAGAGAACGAACAACAGAAAAGACTTTGCAGATCGTGGAACAAATGTTAGAGAACTAATATAAAAAAAAAGTCCCTTCACTTAAATAGTTTTAACAATAAAACGTATAAACAAGCCACTGAAAAGTAGAACCCTTTTCGAAAGAACAGCAATTACTCACATAGTGACCGTGAAAAAGTGCTCCACAAAACCCTATTTCTATATAAACACAACACAAATTATGACTTTCGATACACAAAGAATAATACACAATAATGAAGTCATCCATTATACACCCTTCAATATGTTGTAGCTTTTTACCTAACGAATCGAAACTGATATCGTAGGAAAATGTACTCAAAGAATCAAATTACATCGACAATAAATCATGAAATACTCTTTGAATGACAGGAAAAGTGTAGTTTTGATATAAAATATACACGAATATCGTTCTTTGTAGCCAGAAGATTTCGTATTTCCAAAGCTTTCTAATTCTTGGAGAGGTACTCTTGCCCTTGGATGATCCCCTAAATTCTTATCAGAGAAATACCAGTAAAAGGTGGTCCTAACCAACAGCAAAGTGTTTGGCCCAGTCATCATTTGGACGAGTACGAGCCGTAGATAAGACCCGTCGCACCTCCCACAACGTTAATCAGGTTCCCCTGCCCCGGGAACACCATTCAATGCTCTTGGCATTTCCGTTCTACGGATTTCACGCTTTTATTTGCGCTTTCGACTTGTCGCTGTCCGCTGTTTAGGGCTCTCGCGCTATGGCACAACTTCCTGGCCGGATTGGCACTACACTTCGTGACTTCGGGCCTCAAGCGACATCTTATCTGGACGAGTCCGGAGTGTCGTGTGCTGGCTGTCTCTTGGCTGTTGGCGTTGATGATAATGCCCCGACCAAGTAGACTGTTGGTCGCGCCACCAAGAGCATGCATCACCGCGTTTATTATTACGCCATGATGACGCTATAGCTGACTCTGGACTGATTATCACAATGTGATCGGATTACTGCGAGGATCGTATATATCTGGTTATATAGCTAACTGGCAAGCCAACACTTGTAATACGGAATCTGTTCAATCTGTAATCTGAAACTGTCTACGGGATTCATTTATTTAAATTCATTTATATACGCATATAAACTCTGAATACTCTGTTTGCATATACATACATATGTATATATATATATACGCATTTAACGAGAGGATCTGGAAATTTCCCCCCTCCCCAAAGTTTAAACAAATTAAATTGCTCGAAATGTATTTTTTATTATTTGTTTTATGTGCATTTTTTTTTTGTTTTTTGGGGAGTGGCTTTCCCACGCCACAGAAAGCAGAACCCGAGGCGAGGGGCAGTAAATATTTACTTACAGATAAAGCAGCACCAAATTTAATCATACATTTTATATATATTTTTTTTTTGGAAAGAAAACAGGGCAATCCTCTCTATTCTATTCCTCCGAATACAACTACATGTCGTATACGTGATGTACATATGTCACACCACATCAACCATACGCCCCACAAGAGTCCGCCATTTTCCTTAGTTTTTCCCCCAGAGACTTCCCGCTCTCACGAAATCTCAACTGCGAGTAAGGCGCAATTATAAAGATGCAACCACAGCAAGGCGGGGGGAGGTGGGGAACACTCCACTTTGAGTGGCCAAGCGCCGCCCACAAAACCGCAAAATGAAAGGCGACAACAAATCACAAAGAGCTCTCAAGCCGAGAAATGAGAGATGAGAGGCAGAGAGAGATGTAGCGAGTGGTGGAAGAGGGATGGAAAATACAGATACATATATAATAAATGCTAATGCGTATGCAACGGCATACCTCCCTGTGGGAGGGTGACACATTTTGTGGTTTTTCATTGTTTCGACTCAATTATTCCTGGTAAACTCGTATAGCTCCTTCCTTTGAAGGGAACACATTTGCTAGTAGTTCCAATCTTTTTTCACTTTATTCCCCTTCAGGAACTCAGGGGACTCAGGGGACTCTTTCCCGCTATGAAGAGATCCATCACTAAATATAGGGGATACTTCAAGGAATTTTGAACATATAAGAAATCTACATGCACCGCTGTGCTCCTATCCGATAAACCAATCCTATAGAGAATTTTTTTAAATTCACTGCAAACTTTTGATAAAGCGCTAAGAAAACATTCATTGCACCAATAGATATAGTCCCACATAAATTTACAGAATACAAGATATGCCTAGAAGGAGTACCTATCAGCAACTCAGCATAGATATCAAAAGAATACCTTTCGACTGATATAGAACATATAATTTGAATAGAGAAGCTAGCATAATTCGGCATATTCGGTTTCAGCTTTCTTTGTTGGAAACTTTTCGTTTGTTCCTCTTTATCTTTAGCATTCTAAGGGCATACGTACGAGTATGTCTGTACTTACATGTCTTTGTATCACTTGCCGTGTGACTGCAATTGCTGTTGCTGCCACAGCTGATGGGGTGGTGGTGGGGGCAAGGAATTGCTGCTGCTGCTGCTGCTGATGTTGTTGCTGCTGCTGCTGATGTTGTTGCTGTTGCAGGCAGGGATAGTAGCAATTGTTCGATTGCGATGTTGTTGCAGGCACCAGCTGTTGTTGTTGCTGCGGTTGTTGTTGCTGCTGTTGCAGTTGCGTGTAGTTGTTGTACGATGGTTGCATGTACTGCTGCTGCTGCTGCTGTTGTTGCTGTGTTGTTGCTGTTGCGTCAAATGCTGATTGTAATTGACATTCATATTGTTATTATTGTTGGTAATGTGGCGCTGTTTATTGCATTCGGCTATCCAGGAGGCGCCTCGCTGTTGCTGCAGCTGCAGTGCATTGCTGATGTTGGTGCTGTTGCCACTGATATTCCCGATATTGGCCCAAACGTAATCATTCTGAAACTGTTGCTGTTGGTGCAACATTTGCTGCTGTTGCTGCTGCTGCTGCTGCTGCAGATGGCTGCCATTGCCATTGCCACTGCCGCCGCTGCCACTGCCACTGCTGCTACTGCTGTTGTTGTGCTGCATTTCGATGGTCTTTATGGCAATCATTCAACGTGCAACAAATTGTCAGCGTTTATCACAAAAATGTCTGTTGCAATTTCAGCCGCCCTGCCTGCCTTCCTTTCCTTTCCTGTCCTCTCCTTCCTTTGTCTGCTGTTTGTTTGTTTATTTGTTTTTTGTGATTTTTTCCACTGATATTTTTTATTTATTTTTGGCTTGATTTATCTTTGTGTAATTTTTATTTGTTGCATTCTTCAGCTTAAGTTGTTATTTTGGATTTCATTTTAATGTATTTTTAATCTTATTTACACGCTCCACAGGTTATTTTTAGTTTGTTTTTATTTATATTTAATTTTTGGCAACTCGTTTTTGGGTTTAATTGTATTCGTTAATAACTATATCTCGGTGTTCTGGCACTTTTGCCTTTTTAAGACGCTTCTAAAATGGAACAAAAATAAGAAATATATTTTTAAGCAAATTTTACAGAATTTTTAAAATTTTTAAATTCAAACATTTAACTTTGTATTTGTTTAAAGTTTCTTAAATATTACATTTAAAAAATCACAAGTGAAATTCTGAACACGTCTGTTTTTGTTATGTGTTTTCCGCCTCTATAAATCCGTGCACTTTCTCATGTCCGAAGATGACTCAATTCTCCTGCTCTCTCTTCTTCTCCTTTTTCTTCGCACTGATAAATGTGCTCTCTCTTTCTTTTCTGATCGAGGGGGGGAGAAGGGGTTTTATTACACACGCCCACTGCCCACTGCACTGCCTTGGACGGGGTCGATCTGCACGTGCAGTTCAAGTGGTTGGTTAACGGTAAACGACGCGTAAGCACACACACCATACACAAGCAGGTCGGGGGTGGTTGCTGCTGGCCGAGACAACTCTCCTGCACCTCTCCTGCACTCGCGGATTAAATTACGTGATTTTTTTCGCTATAAACAAAGGCGCAAAGTCGAAACCGAATTCGAAACAGAGACACAGCTTGTTTGTTATTTTATTAAAAATATGCTTTTGTTTTTCTTATTTTTTCACTTGTATTGCACGTTTTTGTTATTATTATTATTACGTTTTTGTTTTTTTTTTTTTTTAATTCTCCTGCACTCTTTTTACAGTTGTGGTTCGCGTTTCTTTAGCTGCTTTCTGGCTGCTCCTTGGCCCACACACTTCCACACGGCAGTACGGCAAAAATTGTATTAAAACAGAAAATGAAAATCGAATTTTGATAAACCTGCGCTCAAAGGCAGGCACGCACACACACTTAACACTCCACTCTCACACGTACACGCTCGGGCTCGGCCAGCAGGCAGCCGAAGTGTTTCGCGCGATCGTTTCGTTACTCCGCTGCTGCTGCTGCTGCTGCTGCTGTTTCGTTGGGGGTCTCTGTGGGGGTGGTGTGGGGCTCTCTCTCTCTATCCCTCTCTCCGTCGCTCTCTCACGCCAGCCAGGTTCTGGGGCTCAAAGCTGCCTCTCGGGCAGGCTTGCAAAAACCCAAAAAATTGTCAAAAAAAAAAAAAGAAATAATTACGAGGCGCGATTCGGTTTCTCTTTCTGCGGGCTGCTCTTTCTGGCCACTGCTGCTGCCTCGCTCTTGTGACTAATCGCGTGTCTGGGGTGGTCGCCCCCCGTCAATGTCCAGCCAGAAAACACCTTTCGCGTTTGTCGTTACTATTTGGCGCCAATTGGTTAATAGCTGTGCATATAGGTGAACCGCTCTGTCCGCTGGCATAGATCTCACTCGGCAACGTGCGCGTACACAATGTGTGTGTCCCGTCTTCTGGTGTCTGGTGCTCGGGGCTCTGCCTGGCCGGCCGCTGCTGCTATGACTAATGCAAAGAGGCACGCGGCAGCAGCGTCAGCCAGCTCCAACTACAAAAACAATATGTAGAACAGCCAGAAAACAACAAGCAAGAAAGTAAGGCCAGCTACGTGGGGCCGAAGATGTTAATACCCTTGAAGTTCAATGGAAGCTAAAAATATACACATGATCTATCGTTCTTTCGATCCGATTTGAATCAAATTCGAACGAGCTATTTTACATATATCACATACTGCATTGTCCAATGTTTGGTTAGATAAAAAACTATTGTCTATATTTGACTGATCTGATCGTTAATATCGAGTGAAAATCATAATACGCTCTTCAAGGGTATACAAATTGTGAATACGAGAGGAGAGACTCGCCGCGCTCTCCCTCTCCTTTTTCATTATTTTTTTTTTTTTTGCTGATTTTTAATCTATGCAGCAGCAGCAACAACAGCAAATATGCGCGACGTGCCCACTTTTTCGTTCTTGTTGTTTTTTTTGTTTTTGCAAAATGCATTTTAATCAGCTTTTTTTTGTTGTTGTATGCGACACCTTGCGACGCCGAAACGAAAATGCAAATGATCCTGGCACACACACACACACATAGACACACATGGATGCAGAGAGACAGCAGTCACGTCACGCTCTCTGCCTCGCTCTGTTTCACTTGCTCTTCTTCTGCTCGGTTTCTGTCTCTCTCACGCGTTGCGTTGCTCTTGCTCTCCCTCTCGCGACGCTTTTTACCTGTGCGAATGTTAATTGAAGAATTTATTGTTTGTCTCTTTGTTGTATTATTGCCTGGTGCTGCCCTGGCGACGGCGACGACGTTTGCGTCCGCGTCGGCGTCGGCGGCTCTTTTTTTCCTTCAAATTTTATTTGTCGCGTTTAATTATGACAACAGCAACAACAAACCCGAATCGCGACTGCGACGCTCTGCCGATCATTGACTTTTCTGCCCGCCCAAAGGGGTATTGATATAGGGGTGTGGAGGAGGTTCATCCCCTTCGGTTGGAATGACACTCCCACTATCAAGCTCTTTTGCACCCATGCTAAATAGGAACATTTGGTAGGAGAGCATTCTGGGGATGTCTCACCCTTTACAAATACACCTTGTGCCCGCCCTGGCGTCACATATATTTTGTTGGTGCTTGTTTTTGTTAGCTTTTCTGCAGGTGGGGGTGATGGCGATGGAGGGATAGGGATAGGGATCGCGAGAGCGAATAATTAACTCTACCGTTCTTGTAAAGACTTCTAGCGCTTTGCGGCTTGGCAACAGTGAAATAAGTGGCATATGGGTGTTCGTTTCTGATTAATATTAATAAAAATATAGCCCCCCTCTCAACAATTGCCATTTATTAATCCAATTCCATAAACATTTTAGCAACAGCATTCCTGAACTTTTGCGACCCGTTGACATGTTAATGACATTTTTTTTTTAAATCCCCAAAAACAAAAGCAACAACCACAAAGGCGGATGCAACATTTCTCATTGTTTATGGAGCACAAGCCAGGGGAGAGACGAGCGAGAAGGAGCCAAACGAGGATACAAATTGTTGGGAGCGGTCTCCACAAATACACACAGATACAGTCGCACGCACACTTGTACAGAGATTGCATTGCATTTATTCCATTGACGTGTGGCGAGATTTTAAGTCATTTTTGATGTACGAGTGTTTTTGTTGTTTCTGTTTTTACAGATACAAATGTATGTACATACATATGTATATATTTGTATATTTGAGTTAATAATACGCGGCGCTTTTAAGGTAACGGGTACAGTGAACTTCAGGCACTTATATACTGTACTTGCATATATTTGTACATTATGGGGTTTAAATTGTGAGGAGTTTGTGTGTTTTTGTGCAATGGGACAATCAGCTGTTATTTTTCCTTCCTCTTTTGTACACACTGTCAGAACGTATTACCGTTACCAATAGGCCACTCGTCTGATCTGAGAAGACTCACCTCATAAAAATAGACCTTGAGTGCCTGCATCCATCCTCCTCTCCTTCCATTAAGAATATTAAGAACCAAAACAAAACACGCAGTCCCAAGAGAGAGAGAGAGAGAGAGCAGGACGGACTGTGTTTGAGAATCGCCAAAAGAACAGAAGTCGCCTCGCAGTCGCCCGCAGTCGCCCCGCAGTCGCCGTGGGCGTTTTTAATCGCACGACCACGACTGTCTGTCGATTTTGTTGCTGCTGCTGTCCGTTGCTTGCCTTGGCCTCATTTCGCTTCTTCCTCTCCTCCTCTATCCGTGTCCGTATTTATATCTGCACGGTCTTCTTCACCAGCTGAGGGGAAATTGCTGGCATTCCAGCAGATCCCCCCGCACCCACCTTCCGGAACCCATTCAGTGCACTTCCTAGCACTTCCCACTGGATTCTTCTCTTTGTTTATACCCTAGCAGAAGGTATGATATGTTTTTGAGCAGAGCTTGGAAACGCACAGCTGAAAATAACTCCTACCAAGAGTTTTTGGCTAAAAATGTTCACAGAATCTTTTTCTTCATGCTCCAAACAGAATATAACTCGTGAAAATACTTTTTTTTCTTGATTTTGTCCATTAAATGCAGCTTAAAGGGTATTCAAAACTCGACCCACTCAACCTAGTCTTCTCTTCCTTACGGGCTGTTGTTGCTTTATTTAGCACGTTTTGCGTTTATGATCGTAGCGTGATTTCTGCCTTCTTTTGTTGTTGCTGCTGATGTTCAGCTTCGGCGGCAGCTTCTGTTGCTTTATTGCGCCGCAGGTTCGTTTTATTGTAGTAGTTTGGGCAACAGGTGTGGCCCCCACTGTACCTGTACATTGAACCCATCCCCGCGTGTACCGTATCGCTAGTCACTGATCAGGCAATGTCACTTCGATGGCTATGACGTGTTTTCTTGCCCTCCCCCCAATATATCCTTATCGGTGAGGGCTTTCTTTAAGAACAGTGACGTCTTCAGTTCGTTGCCAGTTTCCAGTTCCCGGTTTTCGTTTCGTATTCCCTGATAAGCGGCGGCCAGACCATCGTTGACGTCTCTATGGCATGACTCATCGTAGAATCCCCCCCTAAGCAGAGAGAGAGAGAGCGGTGACGGGGCAGCGTTACGATTTCTAACCCACATTAGAGCGGTGCGACAAATGTTAACAGCTCATCCAACTTGTTTAATTTCATCTCTCCCCTCTCTCTCTCTCTCCTGCCTCTCTCGTTCGATTGCTGCAGGGTGTGCTTATGTTAAGGTAAGGCAATAAGGCTCCCAAGCGACCTTTGTAGGTGCATAGTAGAGAGACGTTCTATGACAGCACCTTACCTTGTCCAAATACAAATTCGATCGCTCTCTTTGCACTTTGTGTTCCGAGAGACTACTGGACCTAGGTCTAGAAATATGAATTATTCAACGCGGCCACCTTCGCCGTCACCGCCCCTACAATAAAAGGGCCCTTAACTCTTGTTAAATGATTCGCCTGATTTGGCCAACCGCTCCAATCCACCCACTCCGCTCCACCCGCCACACCCCTTCAAAACTTCTTCAAACACAACGAAACCTCAAAATGTTTTAATGCCCTGCCAAAAAAAAACAACTATAAAAACCGAAAAAGCCTGCCCAAAAACAACACCAACAATCAGAAGTGAACAAAAAAAAAATAACAAACCCCAAGTTCTGGTATTTTTATGCCCCTCTCTCGCTGGCAAAAGTGTCCGACGCATATTTCAACTTGTCAGCCAAAGAAAAGAAAAGAAAAGACGACCAGCAAAAAAATTAAAAAAGGCTCGTAAAGCTGAAATCAGCAAAGCCGTTTCGGGGGGTAATTAATCGCCATCGCCGTAGCCAGGCGTCGGCGCGGCACACACATGGCATGGGGATCGGAGCAGGCAGGAGGGACAGAGAGACAGACCGAGCGACAGACAGACAGCCAGACAGACGGACCCTGATATCCAGACCCAAAAAAAAAGAGCAGACCGAGCAGATCCCAAATCTGGCAGGCAGCAGCCAGACCCAAGCCTGGAATATGCTTTTGTAGATCCACGCTAGAGACTTGAAATTATCAATCCAGGGGGTTGATTAACTAGTTCTAGGTTTGGGCTTTGATAGATGACAAAAGTTCTCTGACACTGTATTGCAGTGCAGAATTCGTGACACGAATACGTGACACGTAATAGCTCTCAGTGTGAGAACATTTGGATAAGATTATAACCCTCAAAAATGCCACAAGTAAGCCCCCCAAAAAAAGTCTTTACACCAAAAACTTTAGCCTTATCTCAGACCTATCAGAAATGAAACCCGTTCCACAAGTAATCTCTAAAAATGGCGATCGTGCGCGCTAATCAGTTCGAATCTACACACCCATAAACACTTTCATGCACTTTCCGGTCAATTGTCTCATTTGGCTGGCGGTGCCTTAAATCAAGATTAATCAATTATTAATAAATAATTGTAAGACAACGAAATGGCAATAGGGCTGGGTGGTTTTCCGTAGAAGAGACCGCTTGGCTACCGATTCGCCACAGAAGTACTTACCTATAATTTCACAATCAATTTTTTGACGCGTTTTCGGGTTTTTGGTCTTGGCTGATTTTGGCTCATTTTGTGAAATTGAATTTATTATTTCGCAAGACACAGAAACACACACTCATGGCATACAAATACATGCCAGCATACACATGTACAATGTACATATATAGATATATGTAATATAAGCGACAATGGCAGCCTGTAATTGACCCACTTATGGCCATGGTAGACTGGGGGGAGGGATACTGGTTAAGGGGCTGCTTCCAGGTGGTGGGTGGTTGGTGGCAGGCGACACAGTCGGGCCTGCTCTCAGCTGGCGCTGCCACAACATCAACACGTGTGCGGCAAGCCCCGGACTCCCGAGCCCGAGCCCGACTCCAAGCCCAGGCCTGTTGCCTGTTGCCATTTCCATTGTGTTGTTGTGTTGTGTCTGTTGCATGTGGCCAAAAACCTGTTTGCAGGCGCTCTAATTGTGCACCCTAGACCCCTACCGCCTCCACTCCCCAGCACCGCTTCACCAGTTGGCAGCACGTTTTCATTCATCGACAAAATGTTGCATGCAGCCGCCAGTTGTAAATTTATTTACTTATTTGTTCATTTCACTCATGGCGCCGCTCCCCTGCTGCCCTACCACTCCTCACGCTCTGCGTCTGAGTCGCTCGTGCCGAACCCGTGGAACAGTTGGGGCTGCTGGCCAAGAAAAGAGCAAGCAGAGCAGTGTCCACGCGTCGCCATGTTACTGGATGGATGGCCGTATGGATGGATGGATGATTCATCCTCGTGCTCGTATCGTCTTTGGCTTGTGGTCTGCCATTATCAAGCGGGGCACGCACTGACAGACCGCGAGCCCCACAGCCGTACGACATTTCCATGTCTTATCTTGGCTGGTTTTGTGGTTTCCTTTTCTATTGAAGAGCAGATCGTGTTTTGCCATACTCGGATGGGCCTTGTTTGATCTGGGGGTTTGTCCATTTGCCCTCGCCAAATATTGGTTCATTATAATAATTATTTGTCTGTTTGCCTCGTGTTTGCACAAAACGGATACTTGCAACAACAAAATAAATATCATAAATATCGTTCGAATGTTCCTATTTGGGGTTAATGCCGGGGAAAACCCCCATGACGCACTCTGGAGTTTCATAAAGTACTCATATCAGTGGGTTTCTGTTGGGATACGATGCCCAACTCAAGAGCAGTTCCCGCCCAGCAACCTAACGAACTTGAGAAGAATATTACTAAAAATACTCGTACTACGAGTACATCGAACGCTTCCTTCTAGTAGGAATTAATTTGCGCATCGCATTTTATCAATCTTGGGATTTCTACAAGTTGATAAAAGAAAATCTAACTTATCTGGGGAGTAGCCCCGTGACTCGGAGATGGATTACGATGCTGCTATCCGTTTTATTGTTGGATTAACTAACTACTTGCGCACGTATAGCAGCTGTTTAAATATTCAAACTGTATGTATATTTTAGAGACATACAATCTGGTGGATACAACACACACACACACACAAATGTCATCAGTCTCAGTTGGAGGAAATGTATCTAAAACATCCAGCTGCGGCAGAATGCTGTGGCTATGTAAATGCTAAATAGACCGCTCCTAGAAATGGAGAACAAATGTAGAAACATTAACCAATGCAAACTGCAGCTAATTTAAAATTTTCAACAATTTTTGTAACAACTGCAACTGAAACAGCAACAACAGCAACAACGGCGACAACAGCGACAACAACAAAAGATGCCGAAAACAAAGCCAAAGGCGAGGCGATCCGAGGCAAGCGTTGCGCTTTGATTGAATCGAATGCGAGGCGTTTTGTCGAAGTCCAAAGTCGCACAAAAAGAAACACTAAGATGGGTAATGTTTGTGTAACGACTACAAGATACCCACAACATGACAAATGAAATAAAGATGCAAAGTAACACTGAAGGAATAAGTGGAACAAGTGAAGGAATCGCAAATGAAAGTTGAATATTGAGTGGTAAAATAAAAATAAATATTTACAAAAAATATTAAATTGTATGCATACTAAAAGTATCGATAAAAAGTGTCGAATAATAGATACAACCAGATGATGAGCGGATGCTACTGGATCTTCTATGGGTTGAGGTACTTCGATTGAGCAAAACTTAATACATCCGCTCTATGGTAACAACATTTAATGCATTTTGTGGCTGCTTCGAGCGCGAAAATTATGTGAATTTTCGTTAAAGGCTGTATGCCGCACACCTGCGTGCCCAATCGGCACCAATTGCCAGCATCGCTTTAACATCGGTGACAAATCCACACAGAAAAGCAACAAAAAACGAAACATATTTTCAAGTTTAATAAGCGAAAAATGAATGGCCAAGATGCGGCTGCTGTTGCCAGCTTTTGCTGCTGATGGATTTGCTGCAACTGAAATTACCATAATGATCTCAATATTTGCACAACTTTATCACGACAAACTATTTAATTATACACAGAGGCAGAGGCAGAGGCAATTGCTGTTCGCTTTATTTTCTGCCGCACAATTAGACACGCGAGATCTGGGTGGGTAGGGGAGGACAGGGCGTATGAGTAATGCAAGTGCAGCTCTATCGCCTGCGATACGGCTACGGCGACGGCAACGGCAACGGCTATGGCTACCTCCCCCTCAACGGAATGACTTCAGCGTCTATTAATAGCATTCCAAGTCTTATTTTCTTCTGGTTTCGTTTTGGTTATTTTACTCAGCGTAAAACCTATTTTAGGTATAACCGAAGCCGAAGCCGCAAGCCACAAGTCGCAAGTCGCCACGCCAATGGGTGAGGCAATTACTCACGGCAAGGGCAGCTCTGACCCCCAGAGTGGCAGCTGAGTGGCAGCTTCAGTTGCAAGTACATACTCGCCCATTTGCCACCAGGCAACGATGCAACAAATTAGCTGCGAAACGAGCGCGTGAGAAAAGCAAAGTTGTGCAGTCGCACTCTTAAAAATAGCACTCTGTGTTGTGGCAGTTGGCAAAACAACGTTATGACATTGGGGGACTTCCAAGGAGCATTAATTGCCGCATATTCAGACTCATTTCAATTGGTATTGAGCAGGATAAGAGTGCTGAAAGATATTTGATGCTTTGGCTATGCTCCAGAAAAGTATGCTACGAAAAATATATGTCATTTGTGGAAGGGGCTGATAATAATGTTCATTAATAAAGTATTTCTAGTCTTCTAAGACCATATTGGTCGAAAAGTTAATTGATTAAAAAGCAAAGTAGCTGCATAATTGTAGCCTTGAACTTGGCAATATTGTACATTGTTTGTACATTTGTTCAACTGCCTCACATTCGCCTCTCATGTTTTCATTTTACCAATATCTTTGTTCTTTTCCGTTCTTTGCCGCTTTATCTCTCCCAACCGATCTAAATTATCCTCGAAGCTAGCCAAAACAGCTGTTAAAACCAAGGCCATATCAACCACGTTCAGTCTGAATTGTTGCAATTAGCGGGCGAAGCTGGTAAACAGTTGGAAAAACAGATGCCTGTATCCGGTTTTTGTCTGCACAACCAGATGTGGGAGAACCATCCCTGGATATCAATTAAAAGAATAAAAACAAGTAGATTTAGGTCTCCAATTAAAGCAAGTAAAGTGCTGAAGCGCAAAACGTAGTCCCAACACAAAATGAAAACAATTTTTTAGTTGTTTTTTATTATTTCAAAATTTATTGATGATTAGTACTAAATAATCTTGGTTTTTTTTTCTCTTTTTTTTTGTTTTTATCATTAGCACTCTCAATGAATTTTATGTTTATTTTTGCAGTCTTAAAAATTTTTCTAAACAATAAATTTTCCATATATCAATTATATGTTTTTCTTTTATTTTTATTCAAATGTTGAATTTTCTGAGAGAATTTTTTGGATTGTACGAAAAATGTTTTGCCAATGAATGCCAGGGAGCTTGAGGAACGAGAGACTGTAGACTGGAGGCTGAAGGCGTGACCATAGGGGAGCTGTGGGTCGAGTTGCATAAATTACAAATATACAATATGTTTGCTTGGAATGTATGCAAAAGGTATATGTTTTCCCATACACACACACAGACGCTGCTGCTGCTTCGACAACAATGAGATTTCAAAAATTCAACACTTTTGTTTTTTGTTTGTTACTTTCATTTTGGGTTATTATTTTCGTATTTCAAAAATATATGTATTATGGAAAAATTGTACACTGATATTGAGGTATTGGAAAAAATCGGCATATATGTATGTTAAGGTATATGTATGTATGTATAATCTGGTATACTTATATTTGTATATGTACAGGACTTTCAAAAGTTATCAGTGTGTTTTTGTAATGCTTAGGCAACTCTAATAGTTTTCACATGCAATAAATGGCCTTGCGGTTTTTTGGTGCTGTTCCTTACTCGGGGAAAATACTTTAAAAATGCCGTAGAAAAAGAAAACGCAATTAATCACGATCCTACCATACATACATACATACGTATGTACATATGTATGCAGCAAACATAGGATACGATACTTATCATCAATATAACAAGTGCAATTTCAACTACATACGATTCAAAAATGTTATTTCTGTGGAAAAGCTATCAAAATTTGTTTCCATTCACTAATTGCTTGTGTTTGGTTTGCGTTTTTTCTCTTTTTTTTTTTTGTTGTTTGTTTGTTAGTTGCTGTTGGTTCTATTTAATTCGTTTCCATTTATTATGAGCTATATAAAAATATGTACTTTGTATTATATTTTTTTTTTGTATATTAATGTATTAAAATTCACAAATTTTTGGTTACGCTCTCTATTCGCAAAAATATTTTTTATTTTGTTTTTTTATTTATTCATTTAAATGTTTGTCTTCTTACAGCGCTGCTAGAAAATCTAATATGGAATACTTTTCTTTTCTAGCTTGGAAAATTGGCGAGTAAAATAAGTTAGGAAAACGCTCAAGCACACACAGACAACCACACAGAGAGAGAGAGAAAAACAGGCACACACTGATAGTAGGAGTGGGAAAAGATTTCACTTTCCGTTTATCCATCTTCCAACTTTGATATTGAATCCTTTCACACCTCAATTTACACAAAAATTCCCTGCAGATGGATCCCCTGCAGAGATTCGGACCTTGGACATGCTTTCTTCTAACATTTCTTATATCAAAATGTAATCTCAACACAGGCTACGTTGAGTTGGCCCTGCAAGGGCAAGGGCTCATCGCTATATTTTAGTTGATTTCTTTCGATTACTAAAAAGTACAAATTTGAAGTTACATATTTACTAACTACTGCTTGGGGGGAGGGGGTTTTATATAAATATAAATTACATTTTTAATTACAGTGCTTTACATTTGAAATTTCGTAAGAGAGATACATTAGTGAATATCGGGTGCCGGCATTACGACTATGTATAATATGGCTATAAACTGTATCGAAATTGGAGGCTCCAAAAAACACTGAGATTGCATTGAATGCAAAACATTTACGAGTACACACACATACACAGGGGGGATGCACACACGCATTTAGAAATATACAAATACACTTTATGGGAGCTTAAATTTAATTGAGGGGAGAGGGGGTTATGGAAATAACAGCTATATAAAACACACAATGCTGTTATTCGGTTATTACTTTTAAAGCTTTTTGGCGCCCAATTTCAATGGGCCAGTCGCTCGCTGGGCGCGACGAGCCTCCAGTTCACGTTGTCGCTGCAGTTTCTTCTCCTCGCGCTTGCGCCGCGCATCATCCAGTTTATTGCCTAAAGAGCAAACGGATTCACATTAGCAGTAGATCTCTCTTTATCTATCTCTGAGTTGAAGGAGAACACTCACCCATACCCGGCTCCTCCAGCGTCTCAAATTCACCATCGGCCCACGAATCGCTATTCCAATTGGCATTATGCGTCGAATTATTCAAATGCGACGAAGGCGGGCTTATATTATTGCAATTGGCAGTTGCCGACGTGGGCGACGTATTGCTGCTGGATAGATTGGGCAGCTCCTTGGGCCGCAGCATGTTCTGCTGCTGGCTCTTCGACGGCGACGTGACATGGGAATTGAGTTTGGCCAGCGGTTCGATCAGCTCGTTTAGTTCGTGCTGCTGCAGCTGCTGTTGATGCGGATGCTGGTGCGGCAGCAGCGGACGATGCTGCTGCTGCTGACTGGATGATGTTGTGGAGGATATCGATTGTCTTGCCAACAGCTGCTGCTGTTGGTGTTCCTGTTCCGCCTGCTCCTCCTCCTCGCACTGCAATGAATGGCAATCAGCATGGAATGGAACCAATGATATATTTTTTAACTTACCGGATCCTCTTCGAGGCTACCCCATTCCTCGTTGTCCCAGCCATCGCGCACCTCAATCAGGGCATTGGTGGCCACCAATGCACCACCATTGTTGGAGGTGGCTGCCAGCGGACTGCTGGGATCCTGAGAGGTCTGCGGAAAACCCATTTAATGTAAGTCTTTCTTTATGGTTTTATGGCTTTATGCTTACATCCATTTCCCCCAGTTTTCGTTGTCCCAATCGTTGTTGCCATAGTCGGAGGCCGAGGCGGAGGTCTCATTGCTCTCATGCTCCAGCGAGGTCATTGAGGTAACACTACTTGTGGTGGTAGAAAGGCTGCTGCTCGATGGTTGCTCTGAAAGTACAAAAAAAAAAAAAAAAAACGATACAAATTAGATCCAAGACAAAGGCAGACCACCAGTCCAAAAACTCACCAAGCGACGCTGGCTTGGATAGATTGCGTCCAGTTAAAGGTGGTCTTGGTCTAGATGAATCACTTTGGCTGCGATAGAACTTGGCTGTAACGGCCGTCACAGCCCATCCCGCCCAGGTGGCTGCAGCATTGCCGATCGATGGCGTTGCCGTGTGCACATCAGCCTCTGCAAAATGTATATTTTAGCATTTCGTTTAACGATTCATTTAGTTCTGAAAGTCTCACCCATCGTCTCACGCAAACTGGGATCCTCGGATACCTTCTCCAACTTGCCCAGGAATCCGCGTATGGTTTTAAACGCCGGATCGCGCACTGTCTTCTCCGGGTCAACGCTCAGCGAACACAGCGATGGCAAGACACGATTGGCCACCTCGCTGAGCAAAAAGTACTGCTGGGTGGCGGCCAGCGCCAATACGCCGGCCACACGTGCCGGCGGGAATGGATCTCGCATGGCACGAATAAAGGCAGAGACCAGGACACGCTGACGCACCTGCGGATGCAAATGCGGTGCAATCTTGCCCAGGCACACGGTCGTATTGGTCCGGATGCCACCCTGATCATCGCGCGCCTGCAGACGCGCAAAATGGCGCAGAACCTCCACGTTGAGATTATTGTAATTCAACTTGGGAGCCAAATGAATGATCGATTTGACCGTCTGCTCGCGAATGGTGGCATTTGTGTCCAGAAATCCATGAGCCACTTGCGGGAATATCTGATCGTTGACCACCTGTGGCTGCAGATGGGCTATGAACAGATCCAACTGCTGCAGCAGACGTGACCGCGTCACACGATCCGTGGAGGCAAACAACTTGACGACGCAGGGCACAATCCGCTTCTGATATTCCAACTCGTCCAACAGTTTGCCCAGCTGCAAAAACATTTTTGGGAATACATTTATTGATTGCTCTTTTGATGGCATAACCATAGGCCTACCTTGAACATGGGCGCAAGCACAGCGGAGCCCGCATCTCCATACTCGTACGAGTTTATCAGCTGTGGAAGTATCTTGTGCTTGCACACATTATCGGGAAAGTTGTCCAGGTGTGTGGTGAGGCCACTGAAGAACCGATTCTTTTCCGCCTTGTCTTTGATTTGGATTTCCTCCAGGAAGAGCAGAGTGTCCACCAAATCGTTCTTGAAGAAGCCGCCCGGCTTCCGACAGCGGGTAATGATATCCGCCGGATTGGGCCGATTCGAAGGCGAGGCACCCACCAGCTCGCAGTAGAGCGACTGCAGGGATTTGGGTATGTGATCGATATCCTTGAGGTTCGAGCGCTGCTTCAGAACCCCATTAAACGCCTCCCACACGAGGCAGCCCAGGCCCCACATGTCCACAGAACTGGCGAAGTAGAACCACAAAGTTTAGGTAAATTATGCAGAAAGAGTTTTATGAGAGTTCTACCATTTGGTGGCCGCCTTGAGCTTGCTCTGATCATTCTTCTCGGGCGAGTCGTAGACCTCCAGGGTGACTGGGATTTTCACCGGCGGCATGGGATTGCCATCGGCGGCGGAAACATACTCCAGGCTGCCCAGCTTCCACTCGCCCGAAGCGTTGACAAATACCGACCAGGCAGACACGTTGTTATGCCTCAGATTGCCATCGTTGTTGAGGAAGGACAGGGCACGCTGAAAGAGAATTAATTGAATCAGTTGGAACATTTATTGAGTGCCATCAGAGGCTTACCGTGATCTGGAAGATGCCCCAGGCCAGGTAGAGGCCCTTCTGGACATTGTCTGTGGCCAGTTTGGTGAAATATGTGCCCAGTGGATCCACCGCCTCCGTGGCCACGTACAGCATCTTGTCCGTCTCCAGTGAGTCCAAGTATTGCAGTATGCTCGGGTGACGCAACGTTTTCAGCCGCTTCAATGCCGCCTTGGCCAGCTCACATTTCGTGTCAGAGCCGCTGCGTATGTCATAGACAAAGACGGAGACCTCCTCGAGGGTGCCTTTGCGCTTGGCCTTGTGCAGCGTCCATATGGAGTAGTTGTCGAAGCCACTGACTGGTTCACCAATGTCGTAGGGGAAGTCTTTGGTGGAGTCGCGCGAGAAGAACGACCACATTATGTGTTTTGCTCGACGGCTCAATATTTTGTTACTGTTGTGTCACGACCACCACGACGCAACAACGACGACGACGACGGCACCAACAACACTGCGCACCCAACACACAGTACACACACACACACTATTGCACACACAAACACACTCACGCAGCTGTTGCTGTTGATTATATTATTGTTGAAGGCACCTAGTTAGCTCCACTTTTCGCTTGATTTTGCCAGCTGGTATCTTTTCTTCAATGCACTGACTGTGGGGCTTTATCTTTATCTCCGTCATACGTTAGCCAAGCCCGCCTGGCAGCTTTGGACCTCTTTTTCCACCCGTTTGGTTTGTCTACGTCTTCTGTCGTGTCCGTCTCCTCTCCTCTCCTGTGCGCAGCAACAATTTTCCAGCACACAGCACAATCGTTGGGGGTGGTGAGGGGGGCCTTCTTATCTGCTTTGACTTTTGTGTGGTTTCATCGTTTAAGTAGTCGGAAGTGAAGTCTAGTAAGTGTCGAGCTTGGCTTTTGGGGGGAAGGAGGAAGTTAAATTATTGGGTAAAATATTTCTAATCTTTTCTGGAGTACGTCAGCTTTTTCTCTTCTTCTTTCGAACTATCGCAGTAGCGAGCAGCTGATTGTCGCGGGCTAAATATTGGTATCACATCGATAGGTTGTTTGTGGCGTGAATAAGGTGCAGTTGGCTGAAACTCGTTCATTATTTTCTGATTTTAGCTCGGTTTGAACAAATATCATGCCACCAATCCAATGTAATGGCTATTTTGATTTATGGTACTTTTTTTATATAGGGGTCAAAAATATTTTCCAACGTGATATATTTTTATCGATGTATCAATCGATATAGTTGAGTCAAAACTTTTTAAATAATTTAAACGAAATACAATTTCCAGTACTGGAGCGGATGGTATCCTGAGATGCGTTTCCCTTTCATCATATTTATTGCATTGATTTGTTATAAATTTTGCTTGTGCGCTTAATTAATTTTCTCTGAAACGATAGATCGTTGATTTGGCGACCAACTCTAAAATAATCGATACTATCGATAGTGCTGTCGATGGTTTTGAAGCCCTAATTCATCGGTGTTATGACATCGTCGTCGCGCAGCCAACTTAACGCAGGTAATTTTTCGCTGCCGATTTTAACTGTGTGTGTAATTTTTTGCTAATTTTCTGAGCAGGGAATCTTTGACAGCTCACAGGATGATGATGCAACGCACTACGCTTTTGCTGCCCATGGCCCTTGAAGCCACCATGCAGGCCCAGCAGCAGCGTGGCATGGCCACCTTGAAGACCATTTCCATGCGCCTGAAATCGGTGAAGAACATTCAGAAAATTACGCAATCGATGAAGATGGTGTCCGCGGCCAAATACGCCCGTGCCGAGCGTGATTTGAAGGCGGCGCGTCCTTACGGCATCGGTGCCCAGCAGTTTTTCGAAAAGACCGAGATCGTGGCCGATGAGAAGGACGAGCCCAAGAAGCTGCTCATCGCCGTAACATCGGACCGTGGTCTGTGCGGTGCCGTTCACACTGGTGTGGCGCGTCTCATTCGCGGCGAGCTGGCCATCGATGATACCAAAACCAAGGTGTTCTGCGTGGGCGACAAGTCTCGCTCCATTCTGGCTCGTTTGTACGGCAAGAACATCCTGATGGTGGCCAGCGAAATCGGTCGTCTGCCCCCCACTTTCCTGGATGCCTCGAAGATCGCCCACGAGGTCCTGAACACTGGTTACGATTATACCGAGGGCAAGATCGTGTACAACAAGTTCAAGTCTGTGGTGTCGTACCAGTGCAGCACACTGCCCATCTTCGGTGGCCCCACTGTCGAGAAGTCTGAGAAGCTTGCCACTTATGACTCGCTCGACAGCGATGTCGTCAAGAGCTACTTGGAGTTCTCGCTGGCCTCCCTCGTCTTCTTCGCCATGAAGGAGGGTGCCTGCTCGGAGCAGTCCTCCCGTATGACGGCCATGGACAATGCTTCGAAGAACGCCGGTGAGATGATTGACAAACTTACACTCACATTCAACCGCACCCGACAGGCTGTCATCACTCGCGAGCTGATTGAGATCATCTCTGGTGCTGCTGCCCTCACATAAGCTGTCGTCTGTCCCCCTACGGAAACCCGCAGTTCGAACAGCTCCAACGATATAAAACGTAATTGCATATGATTCAAGGTGCCCAGGAGCAGCGCCTTGGATTACATTAATGTTAAAGTCTTTCTGAATAACTCCCAGAATAAATAGCGTGGAACGAACGAACCGAACTATTGGAATATGATTGATTCTTGTTTGGATCTCGGACTACATATTTATGTTTTATTTTCATTCATTCAGATATCATAAAACGATGTAAACACTTTGTGCTTAGCAAACTATGGAATTAAGGCATATTTGTGGGGGAGTTTCGTTGGGCATCTAGCACATGTTCTGCAGTACACTGAGTATGTAGGCACCAATGTCCTCGTCCTGGTTGGTCCATGAAATCAATAGCGTTTTCTGCTTGGGATCCTTGGCATCCTCCTCGACCTTCACCTCAACGGATTCAATGGTGATGGAGCCATTATCCTGCAGTGCCACCGTCCAGCCGACCAGTTTCTCCTCCAGCAGTGTCTTCAGACGTTCGCTGGTAAGCAACGTTGGCCCGGGGTCATCAATTTTCACCTTGGACGTGAAGCGCATCACATGCCGATTGATGCCAATCTCCTTGAGGGCATCTGTTAGATTTTGCAGCATTATTCGATTGTCCTTCATCACCAGTACACCATGGATGAGTCGTCGTCGCTTCGGATCCGGCGGCTGTGCATTGTACGACCGAGCCTCGGCCTTTAGCAGGGAAACGGCAGCGTCCACGGGTATTCGAACGGGCGTGGAGATCACACAGGTCTCGCCATTGGCGGGCATGTACGTTTCCAAATTGAACTCGTCCTTGATCTTTGAGCGCAAAAACTTCATCTTCTCCGCCTCGCCATGGACGAGCATTACGTTCTTTGGCTCACAGTTTTGAATCAGCTGCATTATTCCTGCAAAAAAAATAAGAAAAGTTCTTTAGAGAAAGTCAACGTCGAATCTGCTGTTGGATGCAAACCTTTGGCATCGGCATGCGCCGAAAAACTCATGTACTCCACTGCCATTTTGACCTCAACCACTTGACGATTTTCGAACTCCACCTTCTTGGCACCGCCGAGTATCTTGTTGCCCACGGTGCCCTGCACACAGTAGCCGGGCATGATGACCATATTGTTCTCATTTGGCGCCCACTTTTTGAATATTTGCAGCGAGAGGCCGGCATGCAGCATGCCTGGCGTGGCAAACACAACCATTGCGCCGGGATTATCGATGTAAGCCTTATCGAACGGTTTGATGTGCTTGAAGTCAAACATATTACGATGGACGAATGTCTTGCGTATCTTCTGGTTCGTCCATGTGATGAACATCTTGTAGTACGTGTTGGCCTTCTCGGTGAGGCCCAGGGCAAAGTAGATGGGATATTTGAGGTTCATGCGCTCCCAGTAGGTCTCCAGCAATATGCACAGCTCCTGCGCCCGTCCCAGGGCAAACACAGGGATCAGCACTTTGCCGCCACGCGCCACACACTCGTGCACCTTCTTGAGGAAGTCGCGTTCGCGACAACGCTTCGAATCGCGTATTGTGGTGGCATAGGTGCTTTCGGAGATGAGCAGATCGGGCCGACACTTGTCGATCCAGGCAGCGCCCAGATGGCGATCCGGCGTCATGTTGTAGTCGCCAGTGTAGACTACGCTTTGGGAGCCAACTTTGATCCAAAACATGGCAGCGCCCAGCACGTGACCGGCATAGTAGGCCTTGATCTCCAGATCAGTGTCCACCATCATGCTCTGATGCAGCGTCACCGGTATCACCTTCTTCATGCAGTCCTTGATCATTTGCGTGGTGAAAAAGTTCGATTCGCCCTTCCGCTCCACAGCCACCTTTCGCATATCCTCGAGCAGGATCGGTGCAATTGCCTTGGTCGGATGTGTCATGTAAATGGGCCCATTGTAGCCAACAATCTCCGACATGTAGGGCAAAGCGCCACAGTGATCTGAATACCAGCCATTGATAAGTTTTGGGGAAAAAACGATTAGACTGTCTCACGAAATTTCATCAGAGATAAGGCGCCAAGGCCAAGGCGCGCGCCTACTTACCCAGGTGGAAGTGGGATATGATCACACAGTCGATGTGGCTGGTTATGGGTCCTTCGGGCACAATGTACGAGAAGTCCGGGAATCGCCGCTCATCATTATAGCCCATATGCATGCCGCAGTCGAGCATTATGTTTTTGCCGCCCATCGACAGCAGCAGGCAGCTGCGGCCCACATCCTGGCCAGCACCGAGTGGTGTTATCTTTATGTCCGGCATGCCAACTGCTGGTTGCTCAACCACCCGTAATTCTCAACAATTAATTGTTTTAAATTTGCTCGCAGACGAAATTAGGAAAAAATGTTAAAAGGACGCCTGTTTCCGATGACCGACAGCGTTGCCACTTAATCGTGTGCTGTCAGCTGTTCGGCCCGCACAGTGCTGGAAAACGCCACTCATACCATCGAAAAAAGGCAAAATTGTCTGCGAATGGGCAACGCCACCAACAACGACGTCACATTCGTTTTATGTTGTTTTTGTTTGAACCTTTTTATGTAAACAATGCAATAAAAAGGACTAGGAAAACTAGCCAATCTTGTGGATAATTGATATATCTGTAGGATAAAATTATTTATTTAGGGCTGAGAGGGCCAACTAGCTAGTAATATTAAACTGAATATCTAAATTATGGAATACGATTTCAATCAATAAAATAGAACGTTATCCCATTGTCGACAAGGGGGGTATTTAATATTTCCACGAAATTTATCTAACTTTAACATATTTTACGCACTACAGGTGAAAGATGTGGGAGGTAATTTTTGTTTTGTAAGTAAAGAGGAGGATGGAGCTACAAGGAGCCTTTGCAAACAGTATTACTCTCCGCGGTTTAACAAAGGGTGCTCAACTTTTTAAATAGAGGGGTGTGAAGTGGGTTAAGTATCGTTTCATCGACGGATAGGTTTTCTTACGATTTAAATGGTATTTCCCGAAACAGCACAAATTTTCAAGCTGTTCTAACAAAATGCGTTTCCCCGACTCTCGGATCTGCATGGAGGGGCATGCCAATGCCTTGGCCCTCAGCAAGGACAACTCTCTGATCGCAGTGGCCGGGCGTAGCTGTAAGAATCCACAATCCTATATGATTATCGACCAAAAGTTAAGACATGACATTCTTTTGCTTTCCGCAGTGCTCAAGGTCTATTCTATTGACGATTATGGCTTTAGGGAAGTGTGTAATATGCGTGGCGGGAAGAACCAAAATCTTAGCTACTCGTCCAACGACGTTGCCTGGAGCACCATGGACTGCAATCTGTTGGCCACGGCGGCCACCAATGGCGTTGTATCAGTTTGGGACCACTCCAAGTGCGGTCGCCAGAAGCAGCTGCTTGTCTACAACGAGCACGAGCGCACTGCCCACACGGTGACGTTCCACAGCAGCGAACCCAACATATTGATATCTGGCTCCCAGGATGGCACCATCAAGTGCTTTGATATACGCTCGGACAAGTCCGTGAACACATACTTCAGCAACTCGGAGTCCGTGCGTGATGTGAAGTTCAGTCCACATGCCCAAAATATATTCTCAGCCGTTTCGGAGAACGGCACCGTCCAGCTGTGGGATATGCGCAAGTGGGACAAGTGCATGGTGCAGTTTACGGCGCATTATGGACCCGTGTACACCTGTGACTGGCATCCCACGCGCAACTGGCTGGCCACCGGCAGCCGCGACAAGCAAATAAAGGTGTGGGACATGGATGGACGGCCAGGCCTGGAGTATACAATACACACGATAGCTGTGGTGGGACGCGTCAAGTGGCGACCAGAACGAACGTGCGTAAAGATTGATTTGGTTCGAGATCATTATATCATGCTAATATCCTGGCTTACTCTTCCTTCACAGATATCACATTGCTAGCTGTGCTTTGGTGGTGGACTACAGCATTCATGTGTGGGACATACGGCGGCCCTATATACCATTCGCCTCCTTCAATGAGCACACAAATGTGACGACGGGCATTGCTTGGCTGGGCAGTGATTCGCATTGTCTGCTCTCCACCAGCAAGGACTCCACCCTACACAAGCACGCCTTCGAGGATGCCACACGACCGGCTTTGAAGGCCAATGCACAGGGTGCCAGTCTGGGCCGATACGGTGACATATCGTTTGCCAATAAAATCAAGGAATACGCACCCAAGACGAGCGGTGCATCCAATACAAAGACCAGTTCCAGCTTCATGTATGTCTGAAATATTCTACAATTTTGCATTCGTTTGTAAATAATTTCCAATCCATAGTAACCGCAGAAAGTCCATTGTGGCGGGGAGCATTCAGTTCCACTTGGACCATTCCCGGATGTACAAATTCATGGTGAAAGATGCAGTAAGCTAACAGATACATTGCCGAACCTAAAGCCATATTTTAAACGCAATCTTGAACACAGTTTTCGAGCTTATCCCTAAATGAAGCCGATTCGAAACCTCGCCTCGAGCATGAATGTTTTATCGGATGCGCCCGAGAGCTGATGATGAGCGGCAAGAAGCTGGCCGAGCTGTGCGAGCACAATTCGGAGGTGTCCAAGAAATACGCAAAACACAATGTAAGTGAAGCAGCTGGCATTATGGGACTACTATTATAAGCTACCATCATTTGCAGGCCACCACCTTGTGGAACTTTCTCAAGCTGTTCTACGGCAGCAATCACTTTGAGCCGCCCTTTGAGCATCGGTCTTCGTTCTCGAATCAAAAGAATCCCATTAACTCACGGCGAGCCACGCAGGTGGCCAGCGATTGGCCCCAGCAACGCAGTGACCTGAGTAAGGATTTGAATGGCAATGCCCAGGAGGCGACACACGAAATTGCCGCTGCCAACGAGGATGATGATCCGCTGGGTGGCAGTGGCGTGGAGCAACCGCCGACCAGTTCAGTGATACTCTCCGAGACGCAAATCATCAGCGAGATAACCTTTGATAACTTTGAGTTGTTGCGCAATGGTTTCATTTATGTGGGACCCACGGACGCTGCCAAGGCGCTGGCATTTCCTGCTCTGCATCACGATGTGCAGGCAGCGCGACCACAACTGGAGATCAAGGACTCCGACCATGAAAAGTCTCCCGTAAGTAGAAGGAATCGTTTTTTTTGTTTTTGACTCGATTTGTAAATGATTGTTTTGGTTTTTCCTGCAGCCGCCGCATGTTCCGACGGTTTTGAAGGTCAGCCATGTCCCGCCCATAGCGATGTGGGAGCCACACAAATTTGTGGCCGATGCTCTCATGCTGCTGAATGACGTGGGCGATGTGCAAACTGCTTTGACTGTGATAATAGCCCTCGGCGAAGCGCGAAAGCTGCTGCCACTGGAAGACACTCTGGTTGTAAGTAGCCATCCCCCGACCCGGAGTATCAGTAAATTTTCATGGCTGTGTCTCATCCATTAGGAGCATTGGTTTCACACCTATGTGGATCAGCTGCATCGCTACGAGCTGTGGAACGAGGCCTGCGAGGTGATTAACCGATCCTGGCTGCGTTCCGTGCAGCAACTCAATCAGCACTCAACGGCAATGCATACGAATTGCGGCGACTGTGGCCGTCAGCTGGGCAGCAAAGTGGGCTGGTACTGCGACAAGTGCAAGTCCATGCAGTCGGCCAAGTGCTGCGTATGCGGACTGATTGTGCGCGGTGTGTACGCCTGGTGTCAGGGCTGCTCGCACGGCGGCCACATCGAGCACCTGCAAAAGTACTTTGCCAAGCACTCAAAGTGCCCCAAGTGTGGCCACCTGTGCGCGTATTCATGAGACGCGGAAGAAGCTGAGTAGCGTGGCTCAGCTTCCTTCCAATCGAATCTGAACTGAATGCGCCTGAATGGCCTTCTTCTTGCCGGAATAACTAGCAGTTTGTTGATTAGTTTTTAGGTGTATTTATGTCTCAATGTATATCAATGTTAATGCTACTTGATGAAGGTGCTCTTAAAGGGTAATATAACGACTACCTTTCAAGTTGTCAGTTGAGAGCGCCCCGTCGCACATTCAGTAGCAGAAAGGAGAGAAAAAGTTATAAAATTGAGAGTTCTGTAAGAATTAAAAACAAAAGAAAAGAGAGCAACACATTTGTTGCCAGATTCCTCTTTAGAATTAAATAACTAATTGTATGTCCTTATGGCGATTCCCATTCCCCGAGAGAGTGTGTACCCACCACAAGGACACCACCGCCTGCCAGCGCTGTCCAACAAAAAAATCCATCGTGCCCTTAGCGCAATGAATATTTGGCAAGTGTTTCGAAAGTTTGTTGCTTATGTTTTGGGGTGCAATTTTCGGTTTGCATTACATTGCGCCTCGCGCAGTTGCAGCCTTGAGGTTGAGGGATCAACTCAAAGCTTGGATTTTGGAGCAGCGTTGGCGGCTAATTGTCAAGAGGCAAATTCGAGGCTCACAGTTTGGCAAGAGTCGCCGTCGGCCCCTGCTGCACCGGAGCTGGTGCCAGCCATAGCCGAGGTGGCATTGCGCTTCAGCGTCGTACCCTCATCATAGCGTATGGTCATCGAATTGGAGTTGCCGGGTATCAGGACATATCCCAGCGATTCATAGAACTTGATCAGCTTATCCTTGCAATCCAGCGACATTTTATAGCAGCCAAGTTCTTCGGCCAGCAGCGAGACGGTGACCACAATGCTGGGTATACAACAAAATGGAGAAAAATCATAAGTCACAGCCGAAGATCTGCATCAGGGTTATGCTTACAGCTTGCCCAGTTGCTTGCCACGATATGTATCATTGACCACCACATCCTCCAGTCGCCCACGCTGCAAGTTTACGAAGAATATGAAGGACTAGTAAGAATACAGAAAGATTCCCTCAACGTACCACCGAACAATTGTGAATGAACTTGCGCTCAATCACCAGAGAGGCAGCTCCAATAATCTCGTTCTTGCGTGTATCTTCGATGACCGTGACAAAGTAATCCCCGCTGGCCTTCATCTGCGAGAAGCGGGCTGCAAAAGCAAAGACATGTAGAATGAAATAGATGCGTGTGAGTGCGAGTGGATCTACTTACTCAAAAACTGTGTGCGATTTACATTCCCCACGTGTGTCAGTTGGGAGAGCAGCTGCAGGAATCCACGATCATAGTCCGTGTCCTTGAGGGGGCGCACCTTCATCCATGGCTCGCCGGGATTGGCTGCCGATATGAATGGCTTGAACGTGGCCGGAGTGCGATGAAAGTCGAGCTTCAGCAGAAAGCTGGGATCGTACAGATACGTCTCTTGCTGTAATTGATTAGCAGATAAGGGCGGGATTAGTTACGAGGCCACTCTCCGCAGATGACACGCATGTAGTAATTTCTACCGGGTGTTGCACCATTTTCAGACTACTAAACACGTCAGCAAGTGACGCTGTTGGAGGTACAACTGAGCCAAAAGACAATCAACAGGTAAAGGTGGAGACCGAGCCCCAAAAGCAACGATAACAGGAATGGTAGCAGGAACTGGTTTCGTTTCGTTTCGCCCTCACTTTCAGACAGCCAGAGCAACTGGTTTGGGCATAAATTTCCTAGTCTCCGCCGCAAACGAAACCGGTAAAATGTGTAAGAGCCGACAGAGCAAATGGCTTGATTTTCTTGCCATTATTGATTTTAGTTTGTTGTGGTTTTTGCCAGGATTAAAAGCAAAAGAAAACGTGCATTCAAGGTCGAACCGCTGTGCTGGTGACTGAACTGCCACATGGTCATGTTGCTGCCTCTCCGGCTCGTTTGCGTGGCTGTCTTGCTGGCAAAATTCCACGCCATGCAGCCAGAAATGATACATCCATCAACACTCACCATGATTTTATCTAATGTTTGCTGTTTGATAGCAATAGAGCACCACAGCCTATCACTACGAGAAAAAAACTGGAAGCGGAAGCTTGTCCGCTGCTTTTATCGGCCAAAGTTTCGGAGCAGACTGAACTGAAATCGACGTGAAACAAAACGCGGAGAACGGCTAGACGCGCCAGACGCGTACCTAGAGCGCTTGGGGCGTCGGTCGGGCCCCAAATTGGTTGTCGTCTAATGACAAAGGGGCGGCGGGCATGCCTTTCCAAGCACCCAAGAAATACAGAAAAATCGCACTCAAAATGACCCTGAATGCGCTCCGACTAAATTGTAAACATTTGAACAGCTGATGGAAAAGAGAAACGCACCAAGAGAGAGGGAGACTAGAGAGTGTACTAAAAGAGTCAGAGAGAGCTAAAAACAAAACTGCCGTTTATTTCGTTTCTTTACAATTAAATAACACAGTTCTAGCGGCATTACGTAGCCACAATATACTTG
Organism: Drosophila obscura; assembly: GCF_018151105.1. NCBI lineage: Eukaryota > Metazoa > Arthropoda > Insecta > Diptera > Drosophilidae > Drosophila > Drosophila obscura. The sequence continues at coordinate 445,539 of NW_024542736.1, read as the reverse complement.
GATGTCTGGTACATCTCATAGGCAAACTCCTCCCTATGACTGGGATCGTACTCCAGGCCAACGTAGTCTATTTCCAGGCCAAACGGACCATCCATACCCTTTTTGGCCGCCACGGAGAACCCGAAATGGGTTACTTTATTGAGTGGTATGGCCCCCTGACGATCCTGGACTCGCCCCTTCGAGGATAAGAAGAACTTGGAGAAGGGTATCTTGGCGATCTGCCAATGGGGACCGCCGCGGGTATACAGCACATAGTGATAGATGTCGTTCCACATGAGATCAAAGTAGCCCTCGGTGTGCAAGTTGATCAGATAGCTGCGTCCATCGCCACGCACCTTCATGATCAGCATGTTGTACTGCGTCCAGTCGTAGGTCGACTCTCGTTTGAAGGATTTCTGCAGGAAATGGAAGCATGCAATTATAAAGCGAACAGAAAACCCATTTTGAGAATCCTTACTTACCCGCACTCGCTTTGTGCGTATATTGGCATAGCCCGTCCGCTTTATGATGCCATCCTTTGTGTGGTTTGAGTTGACTTCGCCGTGAAAGAGACCCGCTCCGGCTGCACTCAGCTCCAGGGCGGCTGTGCTCTTGCCTTCGCCATGATCTGCATCGGTGGTCACCGTCCACTTGTCCAGCACATCTGGAGCCTTGAAGTCGAACACCACATCCGTTTCGCCAGGACGAAACACCAGTATGGGATCGCTTTCCAGCTGCTCCTTTACTTCTTTCCGCCACAGCTTTATCTCATCCTTCAGGTCACGGAGACCATCCATTATAAGCTGTTTCTTGGACGGCTCTGGCAGTTTCGTCTTGTAGCCGGATTTCTTTTCGCGCTCCCAAAACGTTCGCTGCACGGCTGTGGTGTGTACTTGCTGGGCAGCCGGCATCCAGCATCCCAAGCGCTGTCCTTGTCTTAGCAAATTATACATATTCCCATTTGCGTTTAATTAAAAAGTAAATTTCCGGTCTCCCATAAGCGGTTCCAACAACGTAACAACAATCAGCTGTTCGCTTTTGCCATTTGTTAGCGCAGAGAAATATCCAATCGATGTTTGCCGACAACCCATTATGTCCCCCAATGGGGGAGAACTTTTATGAGAACTAATAGGCTTTTTACACTGGGCGCGTCTGCTATCGATATCGGCATAGACGCAATGAAGCAGAAAAGGCGTTTACATTGGAAGACGTGCGTCTTGAATTTGGATTTGGGTGTTTGATGACAAGGAAAGATACACAAATTTTTGAAAATCAACAGAATTAAGCAAGACGTCAGGAAAATGGACGAAAAAGAATTGATTCTCATATTTAAATATTATTTTCAGACATTTCATTGTAGAGTTTGTGGGAGTTCTTCTTCAAATTATGAAAACCACCGAAGTTCGTCTCCAGCAGTGTCTTAATGGCATCAGGGGGTCAGAAAAATTTCATATGATAATAATACAATCAGTTTCAAGTATTTTATTTAATGACTTTATGTATATTTTCACCTTTTTGCACAATCATACATTTTTAGCGCCAAAATTTGATTTTTGATCTACAATTTTTTGTTGTTATTAGTGGTGATAGTTGCGCTAATAGGCAGAAAATACCAAAAATGAGCAAAATCAATCGATTATACCGAATAGACGCACATGAATCAGACACTGACGCAACTTTTTGCCACCACTAGGGCCCTATGCTTAACCCATGTAAAAAAAACTGCGTCTTCGCCAAGACGCAAAGAAGCATGACGCAGCCCCAGTGTAAACGGCCTATAATTAACACTATACGTTACGTAGAAATATTTAGCGCCAAATTCACGATGAGGTTTCAATTTCAAAGAAGAAGAAGAACAGCTGGAGTAGTAGCTAATAGTATTTTTATTCCACTATTTTTAGATATGGTTTAAGCAAAAATTTCAAAAATTGAAATCGTTTCACTATACACAGATGTAACTAGTAATAGTAATACACCTGTTATTTTCTACATGCAGCTACGTTATTTAGTATGTCAAAAATACCAAGATTTTACACTTTTTTCTTATATGGCATCCAGCCTGCCGATAATTTGATATTTTTGGCTCCATTTACAAAAAATTATTAACAATTTTTAGTTTTTATTTTATTATTGATGATTGCTGATTTTTTAGCTCATCCGTTTAACCATAGATTTTTATGAGTTTATCTTGAACGACGTTTATTTAATGCACATATACCGAAAAAACACATAGACAAAATATATATTTTTAATAATAATTTTTCTCAGACGAGATCACCTTGTAAAGTTGAGAGACAGACATCGAAGTTTGGAGCTGCATTTTATAAAATATCGGAAAAGCATACCTGGGCAGGGCTGCATCTGCTCTTTAGCGATAGTATAATGTGGACAACAACGTTTTCAAAAATCTTGGCGCGTGGTAAATTAAAAGACTCGGTTCGAGTTAAATTTATATTTGAAAATATTCTAGCTGTTAGCTGCAATCGGTGCCAATATATTTATACATCAGCAAAGATTCATTCATACCCACGAACAGATATATGTATGCACGAAGAACATGTGAACCTGAGAGGCTGGACAGCAATTGGAGTCTCGAAAGCGTTCAGTACACTTTCGCACCTCACTAGCTCCGGTCACGGAAAAAGAGAGGAAATCCGTAGCCAAACGAAAAACAAAGGCACGCCCGTGAATGTGAAAAATTAGCACACATTGCCTGCCAGTGGTGCGAGAGAACAGTTGTATATCTTGAAAAGCTTTAAATAAACAAATTTGATTGACGCCCTCGACGCCCTCATCGAGCGACGCCTGTGTACAACCCATATTCCTGCTGGCCCACAAGATCCTACCAGAAAGGGTCAGAAAAGATGGCAAAAGTGTAATTGGTTGCGTGCCCTGATTAATTGCCGATTTATTCATTCGCAAGAATAAATAGATGATGACCCCATGAGGCGTGCAGGGAGCGGCAGCAAGAACACAAAATTGCCAACAGCTGGAGCCAGCCTATCCTCTCGTTTGTTCGGTCGGTCAGTCCAAATCGAACGCTTATTATTGTATTGGCCGCAAGCGTATAAACAAATAACAACGGACAGAAGTGGCCGAGAAAAATGGAGAACGTGCGCTTCTCGATAATCGTAAGTGATGCAGACAGGCCATGCATGCCCGTTCCTCCTCTCATCATCTGTGCCCCAAAACATCCGTTAATTGGTTTGTTTGTTTTGGCAGGAAAATGATCTGAAATGGAACTCGGAGAGCGACCAGGCGGCCGACCAGGACGCTGACCTGCTCTTCGAGAAGAGCAGCGTCTCGAGCGAAGCCAACTTTGATGCGGACCTCAGCAAAGAGGCGCAAAAGATTTTCGACCGCCAGCAACAAACGCAGAACCAGTGGCGCCCGCAAGAAATTGAGCGTACATTGTGTGCCATGCCCAATGCCAAGCACGTCGTGGATATGGTAAAAACGGGATGCATTTTGGGTAAGTTTCCCACCCATCACCAGACTTCCGCTCCAAACTTGACTTGGCTTTCCATCGCATCGCATCCCAGAACTCATTCCCGACTCCATCGACTACAATCTGGCTCTGATTTGCTGTGCAATATACGGGAACGTTGATAACGTAATGCGTCTGCTGAACCACTACAATGCCGACCCAAATGCCACCGACAACAGGGGTCGCACACCCCTGCACTTTGCCTGCTTTCGAGGGAATGCTCCCATAGCCAAGGCACTGCTCGATGGCGGCTCCGACCCGAATCGTTGGGATGCCAGAAAGGAGGTTACGCCGCTGCATTGCGCTGCCAGGTGAGTTTTGGGGAGGCGAGTGGGGTGAGTGTGAGAGTATTTCTCATGCGTGGGCTGGTCTAACAACAAAAATATTCTCCACCCAAATGCATCCGTCGAATGCGCCGCCAACTACTAACCTCCAGCCACAGAGTGTGTCCACATGTGTGTAATTAAAATGTTCTCGCCTCAGTTCCAAGAGCGTTGAGTGCATTCTCCTGCTGCTGCGTCGAAAGGCGAACATCAACATCGGCATCGAGAAACTGTCCGCCTTGCACTATGCCATCGATTGGAACGCCGTGGACTGCGTCGAAATATTGCTCAAGTACGGAGCGGATCCGAATACCCCTCAGGTGTACACCGAGACACCACTGCATACGGCCAGTGCCTTGGGTTACACCAAGTGCGTTCAATTACTCCTCAGCCACCATGCCGATGTGCGTTCGCAGTTCTATGAAGGCAAGGTGACGGCTTTGCATTTGGGTAAGCGAATATCATCCCAGTTCCCACAGAGGCATCCAAGTGACATAATTGGATACATCAAATTTGTTAAATTACAGCTGCAGAGAACGACTACGTGGATTGCGCGCGACTCCTCTTGGAGCACAAGGCAGATGTCGACTGCCGGAATGCCAGCCAACAGACGCCACTGCATATAGCTTGCCTCACGCAGTCGATCGCCACAGTGCATCTGCTTATATCGCACGGCGCGAATGTGAACGCCACTTACCGTGAGGGCAGAACGGCTTTGCACGCGGCCATCGTGAAGAAGTCTGATTGCCTCGACTGCTGCTACGCCTTGCTGACCGCGGGTGCGGACGTTAATAAGGTGCGTAACGAATATTCCACGATTACACTTACTGACCAATCACTCACGTCCGGATTTACAGCCGGATCATTTCGGATTCACTCCACTCCACGCCGCAGCGTTCAATGAGTACAGCAACTGTGTCTTTGCGTTGATTGGCAAGTGGCAATTTGAATTATCGCCCAAATGAAATGGGGACGCAACACGGCGGAATACTGATGCAGTTTTCTTTCTTTCAACAGAACACGGAGCCGATGTCACCGCCCGCACCGATGGACGCGTCTCAGCGCTGTCGTTCATAGTGCGACGAACTCCCGAGATAATACCGAAGCTAATGAACAAATTTAGCTCCTCGATCAAGGCCTACGATCACGAACTTGGCAATGTGGACTGCCAGATCTATCTGGATTTTCAGCCCTTGGTCCCCAGCCGATCGATGGAGCGCGGCGAGACGGAGCTGCTGCTCGCGCTGATCGAGGTCGGGCAAAAACGCATCCTGATGCATCCACTCTGCGAGACGTTCCTGTTCCTCAAGTGGCGCCGCATCCGCAAGTTCTTTCTTATGAGCCTGGCCTATCACACCATCTTCGTGCTGCTGTTCACACTCTACGTGATTGGGGTGTTTGCACGCTCCTGCAAGGACGGCGCGACTTGCACAGCCGCTGGCTATGTTTCCACAATTTGCTACTTTGTAATTGTACTGAATTTTATTCTGCTCGGTAAGGAGTTGTTTCAGATGGCACACGGCCTCCACGGGTATGCCAAATACTGGGAAAACTGGCTTCAGTGGTCAATTGTCTTTGGAGTGTTTCTCTGTGTGGTACGAAATAATTTAAACTAATTAAAATTAATCGTTTTACTCAGCAACCTTCCTCCCCAGTCCCCGGAGATCTTGCGTACTGGTGACTTGAGAGCGGTCCCCATGTGGCAGCATCATGTGGCCGCAGTGGTCATCCTCCTGGTCTGGCTGGAGCTGATGATGTTGGTTGGTCGCTTTCCCATATTTGGCATTTACATTCAAATGTTTACCAAAGGTATGTATGTATGTACGCTTAATATATTGCTATAAGCCATCCTGTATGAACTCCCTTCTTCTCGTATACTTAATTCAGTGGCGGTCAACTTTGGAAAATTTATGTTGGCCTACATATGCCTGTTTGTGGCCTTCGGACTAAGCTTTGCTGTGCTCTTCAATGATTACCCAGCCTTTGAGAACATAACCTGGTCATTTCTGAAGACCATAACCATGATGTCCGGCGAGCTAGAGTTTGAAGACATTTTCTACGGGGACTACGCCGTAAAGTTCCCCGTCACAGCCCACATCATCTTCCTAGCGTTTGTGCTGCTGGTCACTGTGATTCTCACCAACTTGATGGTGGGCTTGGCTGTTAGTGACATTCAAGGACTGCAAGTCAGTGCCTCACTGGACCGCCAGGTGAGACAGGCAGAACTGGTGTCGCGTCTGGAGAGTCTCTTCTTTTCGCGCCTATTAAGGAATGCGCCCGCCCATCTGATCCAACTCTGCAAGCGGAGTGCCTTGCTGAGCACCTCGCGCGACAAGCTGCAGTTCGCCTTTCGACCAAACGATCCGCGTGATAACCAGCTGCCCGAGAACATAAAGCTAAACATATACAAACTGGTGGCCGAGCGGCGGGACAGGAATCAGAGTCTCCGACGTCGTCAGTTCGAAAGCAACTACAACATCTTCAGTCGCAGTCTGCAGCGCCAGCAGCAATGCCCCCAGACACAGAGAGACGGGGCTGATGCGAACCAGAATAAGCCGCCACAGCATTTCTCCCATATAAACGAGCTGTTGCGTCCTCGGTCCGCCACGAATGTTCCACAGCAGCTGCGACAGGAGAACGAGGTGACGGTCAACCTGAAGAACCACACGAATGCCCTGAGCGACGTACGCATCGAGGTGCAAGCTCTCAAGGCTCAGCTGGAGGATCTGGTGACAAAGTTCGAGCAGTTCTCAGAGAACGCCACACGCAAATTAAACTACAGCGCCGACGAGCTCTGTCGTATGCGCCAGACTCAGTCGACCAGCACGGACACGCATCGTCAAAGCCGCTATTACTTCCGCTGAGAATGGATCAATGTCCACAGAAATGTTTCCAGTTTTACTTTGATATACCATTAAAGAACAGAAATAGTTAGCTTATGCGCCTAGCGAGAGCTGGTCAGCCATTTGTCGTTAGCCTTATTCCAGACAAGCGTCTCGTCACTTGGTTGAGGATCACCAGGGGCTATAAGGGTCCAAGTCTGCGTTTTCGGACTATATGCAAAGTTCTTCGAGTTGAAGGGTGGCGGTGGAGCAGTTTGAGTCACAAGAGGGGGACGAGTGATGGGCACAATTTTCGGATACGCGTTGGGACCATCAATTGGCAGGCTATTAATGTACTCCACCTGTGACTTGGGACTATTGTGGTTGTCCACTGGCGCCGACATCACCCCGCCCTGCCAGATCAATGCCACAAGAGCTGTAAGAACGTTCATCAACGGGTGTTTTGTTTTCTACAGAGATAATGCGTATCAGTCTTACTGCAAATGTAGCACACAACGAACCCCGACATACTTATGTATATATATATATATATTCAAAATAAATCGACGTTAAGACGTCTTACTAAACAGAGAAACGGCGCGATTGCGACTGCTCTATAGACTGAGACTGAGATTAGATTTAGTTTGAGTCGGGATCGGCCTTTCACATGCCAGAGATACAAGCGCGAGATTTTCTGCTTTAATTTGCTTACAACACTGATAGATCGATCGTACCAAGCTGCTAGCTGAGATTTTGAGGGTTACACCCAGACACATCCATTCTCGTTATATCTGAGCTGGGACCAGTGGGGGAATACTATGTATTCCGACAAGTTCCCAAATGTATCCGTTAGAGCTGCGAAACCATCGATGGTTTTATAATTGCGCTATATATCGATGGTTGTTTTCGACCTTCGATGTAACGTTTCAGAAAATAAGAAGGACATTGAAATCCTGAAAATGAATAAAGCGCACTTGGGAAGGATGCGGAGAACCAATCTTCTAACGAGAAACCGCCAACCACATTTCAACTCTATTATTTGGTATGTCAAAAATACCAAAGATTTGATCTTTTTTTATGATCTGGCATCACACCATCCGCAAATTTGCAATTTTTGGCCAAGCGCGTTCTTTTACAAAACAAAAAACAATTTTTAGTTAATATTTTATATTGGATGATTGCGGATTCACGATGACCAACCAGGGAGCTGGAGGGGCAGTAGCCGATGCCGGTGCAGCTGCTTGGCACAAATGGTGTCGCCTCTGCGCCAAGGACCATCCGCAGAACGCAAACGTCTATGCGCGACAAGGGGACCAACAGTCCTCCTGGACGAGCATGTTGGCCATGGCCATAGGCAAATATTTCTGGGTGGATGTAAGGAGTGGTTGGACCCTGCCAATAAATATAAATTTACACCCAACTTGATGTTGCAGATCAAACCGGAGGACGAGCTGAGCAACCACTTGTGTGCGGAATGCTTTACGCTAATGGAGTGCCTGATTGAGTTCTCGGAGCGGGTGCGACGTGTCCAGACGCTCTTCCTTAGATTGCAGAACCTAAGCCCGGATGGGGCGTCTGTGGACTACGAGGAGCTCCGCACCGATTGCGGTCTGCTGACTGACGAGTGGAAGCACGTTATGTCGAGAGCAGTTACCGTGGCACCGCCACGGCGTTTGCAGGAGAAAGTTATAGAAGAGGCAGTAGAAGAGGACTTCCACGTGCAAGTGAAAATACAGGAAGAGCAAAAGCAGGACGTGGAAGCAGAAGATGAAAATATTGAGGCAGAGGAACACCCGGACTGTATGGAGGATGAAATAATAGAAGAGTGCTACGAGGAGGAGTCTGACATAATAGAAGAGAGCGAAAACGAGGAATATAATGATGTGGAACCATACGAAGAGCCGTCAGAGGAGCCGCCCGATGTAGAGCTTGCCAAAAGCTCAGAATCCGATGTTGAGGATGACCCTGTGCCAAACTCACTGGACGAGAAAGCTACCATATATTCATACAAATGTGAAATCTGCCGCAAACCCTACAAAAAGCCGAATGCATACAAGAGACACATGCTGGATGTGCATAATGTCATGCCCAACGACTTGCCAAATCTCGACTGCGACCAATGCGGGGCCAGCTTTCCCACAGTACCTCAGCTGCAGACCCACCAGCGCAGCCACTTGCCGGCCAAGGACAAGGCGGACAATTCCTGCCCCCACTGTGCGAAGCTCTTCACCACGCCAGGAACCCTCAAGCGCCACATTGAGGGCATCCATAAGCAGATGAAGCCCTACATATGTGACATCTGTGCCAAGAGCTTCAATTTTCTCGCCGCTCTCAATGATCACAAGCTGGTCCACACTGACGAGTGTCCCTTTGAATGCCCCATCTGCCACCGAGGCTTTAAGAACAAGGCCAGACTCAGGGTAGAGTAGCTCCATGGAGCCATCTCCGAGCAACACTAATCTTTGAATCCACTTCCAGGTGCATGCCGACACGCACAGTGCCACCATCTACGAGTGCAAAATCTGCGGACTGAAGCTCAAGACGCGACGAACCTTCAACAAGCACAAAATAGTCCACTCCGACAAGCGGCAGTACAAGTGTGAGCTCTGCGGTGCGGAATTCAAGCGTACCAAAACATTGAAGTCCCATCTCATCCTGCACACCGGCATACGGCCGTACAAGTGTAATTTCTGCGACAAGGACTTCTCCAACGGCTCGAATTGTCGATCGCATAAGCGCAAGGCGCATCCCAAGGAGCTGGAGGAGGAGGAGTCAAAAGGTGTGACACGCTCCACACTTTTGCCCGTAATCGAAGAGCTAGCAAAGGCGTGAGTACAATGATTAAGACTCTAGAATGCCCAAATATCATTTATTATGTTTTTGAATAGCTCGAAACGCATTAAGACCCCTGCCAAGCGATTCAAAAGGAAGGCCATTCCATCGTCCAAAACGAATGGGAATGCCAGCGAATCTCCAGCTAAGGACACGGAAGGTGAGAGTGAGATCCTCTACGAACTGGTAGGAGATCTGTGAAACCGTATTCAATAGGAAAGTATTACAATAAAGTTTATTTAAAGACAATATGAAAGGAAACGAGCGTAAATTCTTGTAGTACAATATCATGTTCTCTTTGTTTATTCACAATTCAAGTCTATCCCCACTACAGAATACAAATACAATCATTAAATGCTCGATAGGCAGGCTGAAATTGAGCTTGAAACACTTTAAAGTTTAAACTTAGACGACGAACTACTAATCATCGAGTACATAAATCACATGAAAATCAAATCAACGAATTTCGAAAAAACGAGAATTAAACAATTATAATAAATAACAAGGTTTGTTTTGTTGCCGACGCGAAACAAAATAACAACACAGAGCCACCCGGCTCTGGGGCTGCATCAGGCTTTGGAATGTTTAGATCAGAATTCAAGAAAACCTAGAGCTGCCCGTAAATGTTCTCCTCTCACGGACACACTCAAAAAAGATCACATGTAGGGATGGACATAAAAAACACATTTACACTAAGATATAGCTAGGCATGGGCGAAGGGATGGGGGGGGGGGAATTACGCTTACAAAGGACCCTACATTTAGTCGAATTGAGCTTATGGATATACAGCTAAAATGTACAAATTTCACTAAATACACGTAGAGCAAATAAAACTGCACCCAAGTGGATCAGCGAGAGTTGAAACCGGGCCGGGGATAGCCTAACTATGCCCCAGCCGCAGAACTGCTGCCAGCAAGAGTGCAGCACTGATTATGGCCACAGAACGTTGGTGTCTGCTGTCCGCGCCACAAGCTAGATTGTCGCGCGGATATTTGTTGAGTGGATCGGGCTCCTCGCTGGGGCGACACTGTTTGCCCTGGGCGGCAAAGTGCGAGCCGCACAGCTCATGACAGGGCGGACACATAATCGCTCCCTTGTGCAGCCAGTCATTGGCGGCTATGCGAATGGAGAGCTTTTGGCCGGGAAACGAGCACTTGTAGGTGTAGTTGCCCACCAGGATGTGCAGGCGACCATCGAAACAGGTATACTTGTAGCAGCCGCTGCCCCAGTGCTGCCATTCGCGGGTCTGATGGCAGGAGCGCTCCTCCCACATGGCCTCGCTATGATCAAAGCACTTCGAGCCATCGCCGTAGCTCTCCAGGGCAAAGTTTTTCTCCGGCTCTGCAAGAGAGTTGCTTTAGCAGAGAACAAAATTGAATATAGAACTTGTAATTACTCGGATTATTCTCGACGAAGCGACAGTGGGAGCCGCGCACTATGATGTTCTTGCTGCGCCAGGTGAACTCCTGTATGTAGGGACAGTGGTCCGCCAGCGAAACGGAGCCGCCGTAGAAGCCCTCCTCGCCGCTTTTCACATTGTGGAGGCTATCAAAGTTCTGATAGCTCCTGGGCAGCTCGTAGTCGTGCCGGATGAGATTGCACAGCGCCACCGAGTTGCGATCGTCCGTGCATTCGGTCTGCAGCGGATCCTGCTTGACCTTCGAGCAGAACGGATGTATGGAGCGGCCTCTGTTTTTGGGATACGCAATGAGAACAATAAGTCAACTCAGATGCGTGCTGCACTTTTTCGTTACTTACCTGGAGTGATTCATTTGTATCCAATCCTTGCAGCTGCGCATGGCAAAGGCACAGCCCAGGCCCTTGCCCCAGCTTAGGGGAGTGGCCATGGAATAGTTGGCCCGATACCAGCCGGAATCCTCCATCAGGGCGAGGGTGATGCGTGAGAAGACCGGCGACTGTGTGTGCGTGCCAGTCATGGCCTCGTTCTCGAGTATGCGCTTCTCCCAGTGAGTCAGGGCGGTGCCCTCGCCGCCCTGATCCTCTAGCTCAGCCCCCTCGAGTTTATCACAATCGAAGTGGGCACGCGCCTCGGCCACGACGCGAGGCGTCACCATCATATCGATCTCCTTATTGACATGGCCACCACGCACAGACCAGTTCTCGCGCACCACCTTGCGTATGGTCTCGTTGCTCCACTGATGGATCTGCAATCTGACAGGAACATTCAAAGATTAAGTTATATTTATTTTCCAGTTTTCGAGCTTACTTCTCGTTCAGGAACGGCTTGCCCGTTTCCGACTTGCGGGGAGTGCGCGGTCGTCCTTCGTCATCCCTGAAAAAGGCATACAGACTAACGGAGAAGCCCAGGGCATGCAGAATCTCGTGCTTGACTGTGGATATGAGGGTCTGCAGCTCCTGCGGCTTGGTGCTGATGCTCTCCGGACAGAGATTGGCATGGCCGGCAATGGGGCGATCCAGGGCCGCCTCCTGCTGACAGTGGGCCGCATAGGCCACAGTTAGCCCCTTAAAGCAGCGTTGCGTCTGCCGTGCCGAAACATAGAACACAAAGTCCGCATTCTCGATGCCATCCCCCGGCTGGGTGTTGCTATCAATCCGGCAATTCTGACCAGTGGCATTGCATACCCGACACACCTGAAACACAATGCATTCCCAAATGAGATATGGATTCATGGAAAATTTCGGGGGGAGGGCAAACCCACATCCAAATGCTCGTTGGGCACTTGAACCTCGCCGCACATTGTCGTTGCCTTGCAGTGGTCGATGCAGTGGGTGTGGCCGTTCTTCACATAGACCTGCGTGCTGTCGCATTTTCTGCAAAACACAACAGACAGACACACACACGTACATATAGATATATGGAACAACAAGTCATGAATAATTTATGATTGGTTTTGTCCCTGAACTTACCTATTCAATCGTATAATGCCCTTGGTCTCTCGTACCATCAGGGCCTGTTCCCAGAACTGCACGGCCTCCGGCAGCACTGTGTCCTGGCAAGGATGGTTGCATTATTAAATTGTCGAAAGCAGAAACTGTGTACCTGGATGAAAATCCGAATCAGAAATGTCCACTTACATTGATCAAATTGAACTTCTCCTCCTCCAGTCTAAGGGTGGCGACAGGGCGTAGGCATGGAAATAAAAGAGGATTTTGCGATTATTAGTTTTCAGTTGTCGTTGAAACAAGGAGGGAGACGATTCGTTATTGGCAAACGAAAATTCCCTCCAAAGGCAGCAGCAACAGGAACTTGTTTACGATTGCCATGCCTGGTAGCCAGATGTTGGGGGGCAATTTTCTTGTGGAAATTAAATTTTGATGATTTGCAGAATTTCAAAATTGATGGATTCTGTCGCCATATACCGTATAATTGGGAGACAGCGTGGCTAGACGAATTCCGGAGAACCAATCAAAATGTTCTCTTTCTTAGAACTGATTACAATGTCCTGCTAAGATATTCTATCTGCTGCTATGGAAGACTTGGAGAGGTCTTTGATTAATCATCCCTAATTCTCCTCCGATATCTGCCTGATACTTGTGGCACGCACTGTTTGCACCTTTTTTAGCCACTTATTTGTGCCACTCAATTATTAACAGAGAGATTGATATCGACTCCAAATCGAGTCAAGTTAGTTTTCCCGCTGACCTTGTCCGTTGCTGCCGTTGCTCGCCAAACGAGATCGCGTGGCTTGGATTGGACGTTTGATCTTACTGTAAATTGGTACTGGGCGATGTTAATGGTGGAGCAACCGATGAGGCTAAGGCTAACCTTAGGAGAGCGACCACCACCACCACCTCGCCTAGCTGCGTTAATTTGTACAAATTGCGGCTGCCCCGGAACCCGTACCGCACCGCAAAACCAATTTCAACTTCAAGTGTTACTCAACTCAACTCAACTCGGTAACGGTGCATGGCCAAAGCAATACAGACACAGATACAGTTAACAGAGTGAGCTGTTTTCTTGGATACGATATGTCGTTTTTTTTTTGTAAGGCCTTAACTTGACATTCGGCCAAGTCAGATTGTAAACTGTTTTGCTGTTTGCTTGGCTGCCTGCCATTAAAGTGCAATTAAAGGCAATTTCCATACCCTTGCGTAGAGGCGGGTATTATCATTTTAGACACGGACCCTGTAACGCAGCACAGAAGGAAGCCGAGGTAATAAACTCATATTACATAGTCTGTTTTTGGGGAGTTTTATTTGTTAGTTTAAATCAGCGGGAGAGCACATCAGTGCGCTCTTTACTCCGAGATTTATTCTTCGATGCACAAGCGAAAGGTGCAGAAGAGAATGCCTGTATGATTTCTGAAGTATTATTTTGCACAAAAATAAAGCTATCCATTTATCCATATTTTAAATCATTTTTTTTTTCTTTTGATTAAACAGATTTCCCCACAAGCTGTTGACTTTTAAAGTTCCTCAAGAGCATAAAAATTTCGTTGCGACAAAGTCTGCTTAAAAACTGGAGTTTTTAGAGCTGAAGCTGGAGCTGGTGCCGTGGCTGGAACTCACCTGTAAACGGAATCATCATAGACGAGCAGAATGCGCAGCGGCTGCTCGGCGGAGACGCTGCGTCGGCGCACGCTATGCACGGCTGCGTCGCCGTTGCCGGTGGCGTCGTCATCATCGCTATCAGCCAGTTGGATGCGCACGCCATGGACGACCTATAAAAGCGAGAGAGATAAATAATGAGATAAAGATGGAGAGATGGGGGAAGACTGAGATTGAGAGTAAAAGCGAGAGTGAGAGTGAGATGGAGGGATAAGAAAATCACTCAGCGGAGCATAAACGAAAGCGAAAACTGCTCAATTGTGTTGCTATTTTTCTGTTATTGTTGTTAACTTTTAAATGACGACATGTCACACAAAGGCCACACAAAACCCAAACCCAAACCCAAAGGCAAAGGCAAAGGCAAAACGGTAATTGGTCTGTGCAAATTGCAGGGAAATTAATTTTAAATTGCCCGCCAAAATGTCGAACGATTGGCACATCGCGCAGCCCCAAAATGTCAATGATTGGTGTTGCTTGTTTCCCTTATAATACAGACATACATACATATTTATGTATATTGTATTTTTTGTTTGCTCATTTATTAGTATTGTTTTGGATTGTTGCCTTTTGTTTTGCCCAAAAAAAATAATAATAAATATGCTTTGCGGTCATTGTGCAATGTGTGCCAATTATTAGGAATAAATTAGATGTCTGTCGTCTTCGTTGAATATGCATGGCAGGGCCAGTCGTTGAATGCGATGATAATCTCTTGACAGACACAGACAGCAGTCGCTCGACACTCATCGGCATAAATTTGTTGCGAGTATCTCACACACACACACACAATGAAAACTGAGGCAGGCTAAAAATATTTGCCCATCAAGCATTAAAGGTTGCGACGTCTGGGCTCCCACTTCGAGTGGGATCTGCTAATGGCGGGGGAGGGACTACTGCTGGTCTTGAAAGCTATTCAAATTCCACAAGTGCGGTGGGAGGTCCATAAAAGTGAAAATGATATGGTCTCAGTGGCCTAGGGTTATCTGGGAAAATAAAAGGGGCCCCCCCAGCAACATCCAGCAAGAACATACAGAAAGTGAAAGTCAGAAGTCAGACAACAAAGGAACAAAATAATGTAAATTGTAATAAAGCTAATTTGCAAACGAATTAAATGAATTGACAGACATTTCAGCTTGGGCTTTAATTGATAAAAAGCCATGCTTTTTGCCCTACCATAAACGATGCCGTGGGAAGTGATTTGTGAGGTGTTCCATAAGTGTGTGGAATGTTGAATGCTGCTGACTGCCGCTAAATGGCATCAAAAGACACCTGCACCTGCACGTACCGTACCCATAGAACCAGCACCAGAACCAGCTCCAGCTATTTGTCGCAGAACAACAATGGTAATAGCTTTGGCAAATGGTGATATTTATCTAAGAGGCAGACAAAAGAGTTTGGCATTGAAATGAGCTGAACAAACAAAGGCGTACGTACACACTGATTGAAGTGCTGAAACGGGAGAGGGAGGGAACTTACTCCGTTTGAATAGTTGAAGAGGAGTGGGCGGGCGGGCGCAGCTGATCTTGGGGATAGTCATCATTAATGAGTAAGCTTTCAAGGGCCACTTGTCACGTGCAGCTACAATGTGCTATATCATCTCTCAAAAACCCCCCCACTACAGGCAACACCCCGTCAAAGTATCATCTGTCTTTGAGATAAAAATGGGCAAAGCGTAAGCCTTCAAAGACTTATGTCTATAAAGCCGGTTTCAATCGTGACGATCAAAAACTCCACTTGGCCGCGTATCCCCTTCATTGATCCAATAACTCGACGTCTCTGCGGTTGAATGCATTCAATAGGCATTTGAAAAACCGCACAAATTACAAATCATCTGCGAAACGTTTGGCAGGTGAAAGATTATGACGCACAATACCGTTTTGGATAGCCATTAGTGTGTGAGCGATCAAGTGAGAGACAGAGAGAGGCGGCAATGAATGCAACCCAAAGGCATTGTTCGATGGATGCGAGTGAATGCATTTCATTAATGGATTCGCTTTTACAACAATCATCAGATGGACAAATATTGTGGCACAAACATATGTATGCTGAGAGCTCTCAGCAGATGAAATCAAAGTTTAGCAAATGATTTATAAATGCACATTTAATTTCATGTACAAATAATTAAAACTAAATCAACAGCACAGTACCTAATTGTTTAAAGTTGGGTAAAATCCCCGGAAGTTTCAGTTAAAACCGAGAGGATGACGAGAACACAACTAAGGCTTTACTTTTCTGCAATACTCGTATGCCTAACCTATTTCTGTGTGAGTGTTTCCATCTCCAGACCCTGTCGCGTAATCCGATGAATCAGTAATTTTTTAATCCTTAGGTGGAGGGTTCTTTCAAGTTCAATTCGCTGGCTTGTGAGGTTATCAACCCAGAGCTGGGAATGATCAAAAAATGCGCCATCAAGGCAATCGATCGGAAGCATAATATGATAAATATTGTGGCGTATCTGAACAAAACCATTGCAGACGTAACTATGATCTAAAATCCAACAAGAGAACCCATAACCCAATCTAAATACATTTGTCATTTTTACATATATTTTTCAGTTGCAAGTCCATTTTAGATTGTTGAAACGCGAAAGCGGTGGCTGGCATCCGTTTCTATATGATATGAAGTTTGATGCTTGCATGTTCTTCAGGAACCGCAGAAAGTTATTTATTCCCAATTTAATGTACTCGTATGTGAAGGATTTTACGAATTTTAATCACACCTGTCCCTATTTGGTGAGTCTCTAGCTTGGAATATTTATTGTTAACCATTTCAATCAAATTTGTATGTGGAACTTCTTATAAAGGCTGGAACTGAACTGAGTCTGTTGCGTTGGAGCCCGGATGAAGTGGGAGTTTTACAGAAATTTCCCGCAGAATTCGGCCAATATGGAATGCATACAACTTGGTATTCAGGCAAAGTACCTGCTTTGGAAATTAATGGCTCAGTTTTATACTTTAAATGATTTATATATTTATATTTAATATATGATTTTGAAACTCAAAGAATAATCAAAGAATTCGTGTATCGCGTGGGTGCTAGGGAACCTTTTCGGACACACTTTCTAACTAACTTATTGAATCTGAAAAACCTCACAAATTACAAATCATCTGCGAAACGTTTGGCAGGTGAAAGATTATGACGCACAATACCGTTTTGGACATCAAGCGAGACAAAGAGAGGAGGCAATGAATGCAACCCAAAGGCATTGTTCGATGGATGCGAGTGAATGCATTTCATTAATGGATTCGCTTTTACAACAATCATCAAATGGACAAATAATGTGGTAAAAACATATGTATGCTGAGAGCTCTCAGAGCTTAGCAAATGATTTATAAATGCACATTTAATTTCATGTACAAATAATTAAAACTAAATCAACAGCACAGTACCGAATTGTTTAAAGTTGGGTAATATCCCCGGAAGTTCCAGTTAAAATCGAGAGGATGACGAGAACACAACTAAGGTTTTACTTTTCTGCAATACTCGTATGCCTAACATATTTCTGTGTGAGTTTTTCCATTTCCATACCCTGTCGTGTAATCTGATGAATCAGTAATTTGTTAATCCTTAGGTGGAGGGTTCCTACAAGTTCAATTCGCTGGCTTGTGAGGTTATCAACCCAAATCTAGTAAAGATCAAAGAGTGCGCCATCAAAGCAATCGATCGGAAGCATAATATGATGAATATCGTCGCCTATCTAAACAAAACCATTGCAGACGTAACTATGATCCAAAGTCCAACAAGAGAACTCATAACTAAATCTAAATAAATTTTTACATATATTTTTCAGTTTCAAGTCCATTTTAGAATGGTGAAACGCGAAAGCGGTGGCTGGCATCCGTTTCTATATGATATGAAGGTGGATGCTTGCATGTTCTTCAGGAACCGCAGAAAGTTATTTATTCCCAATTTAATATACTCGTATCTAAAGCATTTTACGAATGTAAATCACACCTGTCCCTACTTGGTGAGTCTATAGCTTGGAATATTTATTATCAGCAATTTCAATCAAATTTGTATGTGAAACTTCTTAAAAGGCTGAAACTGAACTGAGTCTGTTGCGTTGGAGCCCGGATGAAGTGGGAGTTTTAGAGAAATTTCCCGTAGAATTCGGCCAATATGGAATGCATACAACTTGGTATTCAGGCAAAGTACCTGCTTTGGAAATTAATGGCTCAGTTCTATACTTTAAATGATTTATATTTAATATATGATTTTGAAGCTCAAAGAATATTCAAATAATGACTGTTGGCTTTTTTTGCGTGTCATGTATCGCGTGGGTGCTAGGCAACCTTTTCGGACACACTTTCTAACTATCGCAGTATGCACATACGCTTATTCAATCTCCGATAAGACGTAATGCCCAACTGGCTTGCATACTAACCTAACACAGATTGGAATATCTAACAAATTTTCTCGGTTTGTGGGCCACATTCGAGCGTGTCCAGCTTTGGATATGCGACTCACGTTTAAGGCAGAAATTATAGCAAGGCAAAACAGAAAGAAAGAAAGGAAGGCCGGACTGCTTCGAACCGAATCTATAAATACCCTTACTGATTCATCGAAAAGTTGGTTGGAGCCGGTTTCATGTGATCCAAATTAAGCGGGAGTTTCCGTGGTTGGTATGCGGCTTTCCTTAGCCTTAATTTAAACATAAAATAAGCAACGACTCGAGCCAATATTTATCAATATTTTGGAATCAGTGTCGCATTACCGGCTCCTGTTGACCTTCTGTTTGTTGCGAACTTCTGCCGAAACTTGCAATACCCTTTTGCGAGGGTATATTGTACAAAAAGTGTATCAAAGCAAATAAAGAAAAGAGAAATGTACAGCTACAGCCACAGTTGGCTGAGCCTGCGCCTGCTTGATTACCTCCCGTATTTACTTTTAGAGCCAAACATATGTATGTACAAGCTGCACAAAAACTGGCAAAAAAACCTGAAGACACGAACGCCTGCCCCTGCCCTGCCCTGTCCAGTCCAGTCCATTCCGTGCCTTGCGGCAGCATGCGGGGGGAGTAAGCCACAAGTTGGCCGTATTATGAAGCTCCAACGCGGTTTGTCCAGTTGCGCATGCTAATTTTGGGAGCGGGAATCGATCATCGATCGGCGGTTGAGTAATTATTTACGTCTCTGTCTGTCGCTCTGTCTGTCCGTTGGTCGTGCATGACAACATTTCTTTGACTCCGACTTCGACTCTCTTTCTCCCTTCCTTCCCCGCCCCCCTCCCTGTTTACGGCTTTTGACGACAGTCACCGTCACCTGGCGTTCAATGCTCGCTCAAGTTCGGCAGATCAATGGAACTGGCCGTCGAAGCTTTAAAGTGAGTGTTGTGTGTTGTTGTTGCAGTCCATTGAGCATTTTGTTTGTGCTTTCACTTTCATTGGCACGCCACTCTCCCTCTCAGGTATCTCAGGTATTCATTCTCGCACACTGTTCCGCTCTTTGCTCTTCGCTCTCCGTTTTCCGTTAATTGTTTGTTGTAATATTGCCTATTTTGCATGCTATTGCGATGCTCTCTTTTGGTGTCTGTCCGTACCGCGCTCTGCCTCATCTGTTTGCTGATTATTATTTTACTCAATTTATTTCTTACCTCACAGCTTGACCGCATTGGAAGTGCGGAGTGGGAACTAGGGGGGGCAGCGACTGCGGCCGGCCCTGGCCTGACACTGTGTTACTTAATCGTAAATATTAAATGCATTCAACGATGGCCTCCCCCCAAGCACTAGCTGATCACGCGGATTAAGGACCATTAGTAGATGTACGTCTCATTTAATTTACGCAGCTTACTGTTATAAATTGGTTCCGTTCTGGCGTGGTTTGCCTTCTGCCTGCCTTTCAATCAAAACAAATGGAATAATTGCATTTTCAGGCACGTAAACCTCTTGTGAGAGCGTTCCGTTCAAATTGAAATTCCAGCAATTGGCACGCGGAGAATGGAGCGGGAAAAGGGGGGTTTTTGGAAGCCTGTTGTTGCCAGATACCAATGTGCCGGGCTTAAATTGGCTTATGCAAGGGATGCCATCCCAATGACCTCGAGCATCATAACGTTTCCTGCTGTACAACGTACAAGGTACAGTCGAACTTCTCGCACTCCAACCACCAGCTTCCAACAAAAAAAAACCTTAAAAGTGGAACATAAAAATGTAGCCCAGTACTTTGTAAATTATTGAATATCATGTTAATTTTATATAAATAAACATACAAAAAATATTTATTTTTTATTCAAATTTAATCATTGGGCGCCCCCGAGGCCATATTTTTTGTCTCTTAACAATTTTTGAACTTAATTTGGATTGGATTTTAAATTGAAAGGAGGTTTTTATTGAATAACTTGTTTATTTTTCGAAGAAGGTAATGGTTAAGAGAGCCATCTGAGGAAGCATATCCTGGAATGTATCTAGTAGATATATTTCAAAGCGATGCATCCCTATCTGTTATGAGGAACTACCATTTGATTTCGTTAAGTTGTCTTTAGATAAGTTGTACTGTAGTGCATACATTATGTACGATGTTGAGGAAGCTTCTCTTCTCCTGCACATGACACTTGTTAGCTTGTTGGCATTTTGCCAAGTTTGTTTCAAACGCATTTCATTTAATGGCCCTGAAGCGGGCTGTTGTACGTTCATTTACAACTACGTTTATGCTAACTACATTTTGCTTTCATTAAACGTGTTTCCACTTGCCTCGTAGGAGAAATAAATTCAAGATATTTATTCGCATGCTGACTTGCTCGCTGACGGCTGTTTCTACTGATTTCATAACTACTGCCCCCCACGGTTTTCCTACAGCTACATCCCACAATGTTTTTCATTCTAATCCTGATTATTCAACAGTGGCTACTGGTTTCAGTAATTCGATTGAAAGCGAAATACAGCAACAGCAACTTATTCTGCTGATATGCCCGTAATATTTCTCACTTTCTAGAGCCCCCTGCACCTGCACCATTCCACGTGCTTGATACATGAGTTGCAGCAGCGGAGAGACTGTATAACAGAAGCACATAATTCCCCAATTACTGTACAATGGATAACGAGACGTTCATTGAAACTGACAGGCAGAACAACGGAACAAAAAGCTCCATTTACCCCGGGCGATCCAGAAAGCGGGATTCTCTACACTGAACAAACTGACTGTACCTGAGGAAAGAAAAACTCGATTCTTATCATAACAATTTTCCATTTAGCACATCCTTTAATCATTTGTCATAAAGGAAACCATGAAAAGCAAAGTGAAGGTTTGTTACTTATATAAAAATCATGTACATACATATATGTACATTGTATTTCCCAAAGGATTATAATTTAAGTCGAGAACAAACTTTGCCATTTTCACTGAAATTCATTAGTCTTCCTCAAGTGAAAATTGAGAGACGGATATTCAAGGAAGAGCTTCTGGCAGTAGAGCGAATTGCAGCACGGGATTAATCGAAGACCTTCAGAGAGCTTACAACTGCCAAATATCGAAATTATTTGTAAGTTGACGCATGATTCACTTGTTAAAGTACACAAGATACATATGTATATGCGAATTCAATCAGTTCTCAATAAATAAGGATTGAAAGCATCTAACACATACTTAAATAAGTTGAACGTTGACGCTCAAAGCCCGAGCGAAGTGCATCTGTGTTCGCAATTATCCGCTCATCCGCTCGGTCATACAACAGTTCCACAGCATCGTTGTCAGTGCAGCGTGACAAATGATTCAATTTGAAATATTTTACATAGTATGTACTACGGGCTTATTTATGTACTTTTTTTTCTCACTTTACACAGCTTAATTAGAATCAAGTGCTGCTCGGGCTGTTGGGTTCAGCTGTACATAAGCTCTTATGTACATAAATACATTATTTATGTACTTGTATAATGTAGCATTTATTAAAGTAGCGTAAGCCATGTGGTTTGAGTGTTTACGGTACATACATACACATCTCCCGCATATATTTATTTATTTAATCTCCACAATCACGGAACGTGACAGAATAAATCTGCGTTTAAAGGGAGACGGCCTCTGGGGGTATATTATTCACTCTTAAGAGTTTAAGTTACAGATAATTAAGTTAATTGCCCCGAGCAATATCGGTACAGCATCGTTAGGTACAGACCAGACACACAGACTGAATTAATTCTCTCAAGTCACTCTTACTGATGGAGGGAGGAATGGAACTTGAACTGGAACTTGAACTGGATACAACTGTAGTACTAGTCATGTAAAATTTCCCCCTTTGCTCAATTGAAGGCGACCTTTGTTTATGGCGACATGCCAATTAAAATGCCGTTGATTGGAAAGAAATAAAATATCAGAAAATCCCCCAAAGCTACACAACCACAATGGAAGCTTAAACGAAGCATTTAATACGCTTACTTAAACATCGATTTCCAAACTGGAAAAGGTTGGATTATCTTCGAAAAAAATTAGATAAGATAGTCAATCCTACTATGATTTATGTATAGTTTTTGTGTAGCATTGAAAATGTTAAGTTTAAGTACGAAATTGTCAATTTTTCATGGGTAAAGATCCAATACAATTACGCACGAAATACGGATCATCTGGCTGCAACAAGTTGACATTAAATCAAAACTAGATCAGATTGGTCGATCATACATATGTACATACATATGTTTGCATGTATAGTAGCTGCAGGTGCTGGCGGTGTGGCAACCATCCAGCCGAACCAACCCAACCTCTGGTAACCACATTGCATGCACTGCAGCACCTCTGCTGAATCTTAAGTTCGCATATGATTATCCATCCAGTGGCATTAGTCAACAAGCTGCGGTTTCTATTGCTCTGGCTGTTAGTCAGAATCATTCGGGTGGCTGTGTGAGAAACTTAATTTTAGTAAACTTTTATGACATACTAATTATGTGTACGAGTATTTGTTGGAAAAGCCTCCTTTGACAACAAGACCAATTAGGAGCTCACACCTAATGAGCAGAGTTTGTGGCTCACTAAAGAGAGGCAAGCAGCCTGAGGGCGCTTCCGGGTATTCCGATTATAATATACCTGCCACTCACATTCTTGTATTTCCTAGTACACTCTTCTTATGCACAATCAATGCATTCGAGCTAGATATTGTAAGTATTACAATGAAATGAAAAAATCAAACACAACATTGCTCTTCTACGCCCTTACAAAAGTCGAACTGTTGCTCTGATTCAAGAAGGAAAAATAATGATGCCCTCAATTTATAGAAGACGCTTCGTTTTGACACTGAAAAACATCCAAGTTAATCATTGTTCGTTACAAGTAGCGTTTACGCGAACCTCCCACAAAAGGGATATTCTGTGGAGTTTCCTTTATTTGTGTGTGTTTGCTTTTCATTCGTTTCCTGGCAACGCAAAGCAACTCCTCCCCCTCTACCATATTTGGCGTCACTTACCTCATGGGCTTTGGGATGCTGGTGCTGACAGTTGTGTGCCGTGGCCGTCGCCAGAAGCCAGCAGCATAGGCCAAGGGCCACAAGGAATGTGCCAGGTTGGGTCTGCAGCGGGGGCATGACCATGTTTAGGGCGTGGGACTTGTACTCTAAATATCGCTAATTATAGATTCCTGGGCAGGATGGGCATGTTTTTCGCCCTTGCATTCGCTTCACAGGATGGTGAATCTCTTTCTGATTGGAGCGCACGTTCACTGGAACATTTTGCAGCTCGTTTATGACGGCATTCGTTGTTGTACAAGTATTTGTTTGCTTTGTCAATTACTCGTAAATCGCGCTCTGCGAAACCGGTCCCTCTGTTACCCGGCCCCGGTTCCTTTCGCCACTCACACTCACGCACACACACGTGCAATTACATATACATATGTATGTGCCTAAACTACCACTGAACAATTGGGGCCTTTGGACTACTCTTGTTTTTGGGTGGGTGTGTCCGCGCGAATTCGACCCACGCCGCTGCAGCAGCCTCAGACTTAGTTGCTATTGCAGCAAGCGGCTCAGCGCAGCCACAACATCCACATAAATGTCAAATTCTCATGAACTTCCCGGCGGCAGAATGCATTGCACGGTCCCCAATTCCCTGGCTTATTTATCCGCGCAACACAATTAAAAATCAGCGTACATTGAATCGAATGTTTTCATTGATCAAAACAGTAAACACACAACACACAAAAACAAAGACGCGGGGGGGCAACGGCGTCCTGTGCGAGGGTAGGTTGGGTGTTATTGTTATTTTTGATAAATCGAAATATCAATCTAATATGAGATATTGTTTGTTCAATAATTATTGTATCAACGCAGTTAAATTGCTTTTCCGAATTTATAAACAAGTTGGCGTTATTTCAGCTTTCTGTGTTTCGTTCTGAATTCACAAAAAAATCGGACATAGGTCTGCATGCGTTGTTTACGGCGGCGAAATTTCGATTTGATGGAAGCTAGAGGTGTCAAACCATCGATGGCACTATCGATAGTATCGATATTTTACTGCTAGTCTCTACTATCGACGGTTTTGCGACTATCATGATAGTATCGAGCTACAGTCGTTGTGCTTTTGATATGTTTGGATTGGCTGCTATAAAATACGAAGACACATTTGTAAACAAATCGACAGGTGGCACTAACTTTTACAATGGTCAAGTTCCTAAGAGGTTTCAATGGTTTTTTAATAATTATTTGAGCCCGATACTATTACGATAGTATCGATTGTTTTCTCCAAAACATTCAAAGTTGATATTCCTCGATTTTGATATTCCGTTTAATATTACCAGCTAGTTTGCCCTCTCAGCCCTAAACAAATAATTTTATCCGATAGAAACATAAATTTTGTTCAGGATCGGCTAGTTTTCAGAACTCCTTTTCATTGGATTGTGTACATAATAAGGTTCAAAAAAAAACGGCCAAAGCATAAAACGTAAATGTTGACTAAATGTGACGTCACATGCTGCTGGTCAACCAAGTTTCTTCTATGCGTATGTGCTTTGGTATACCTTATTTCCTTTAATTGATGTTAAATTTGTTGTTTCAGGCTGCTTTGAAACATTAATATTGCATTTTCGTAAGATTGAGTTATTTTTTACCTATCTATGCATATGTTTTGTGTTTTATATATACATTTATCCCGGTTCTGATACCTATTATTGGTACCCATGAGCTACAAAATTTCGTTAATATCTTTAAATAAGAGACTGAGTAGTTTCTGCATTAATTGGAGCCTGAAATTACAAACAATACCTCAAGTCCATAATGTCCATTTTCCCAAGGTATGCAGATTGTTGCTCATTCCGTGCCAAAGTTGCACAGAAATGCTGCTAATTCATTTCCCGTGCTGAAATTTTTCCCATACAAATCAAATGTATCATAGGGAACGCGTATGGAATGACGCAACAATGAATTTATTCCATACGCGTCCCGTAAGATACATTTGATTTTGTATGGGAAAAATTTCAGCAACATGTCACACCACGAAAATGAGGGGAAAGTCTCCACAAAAACACCTATTCTCCACAATTGAGAGCAAATTTCACTCTCCACGATGAGAGCAAATTTTGAAACTCTCCACGAATGAGAGTGAATAATATCGATATTTTTATGCGATAAGTGGAGTCTGGCGGTCATTTTAAGCGTATCTTAATATATAAACAAATAAATTGGAACTTACTAAATAATATCGTAAGTATTCTGAAGGACACGAAAAGATGCGTTGATATTCCTAATATTCAGTTTACTATTACTAGATAGTTGGCCCTCCAGCCGTAAACAAATAATTTTATCCGATAATACATACATTTTTTACAGATTGGCAAGTTTAGAGTCTTTTTTATCGGATTATTTACATATTAAGGTTTAAACAAAACAACATAAAACGAATGTGACGTCGTTTTGTGGCGTTGCCAGACTCGTGCAATTCGTAGTTGCTGGGGCTGCCATACCATGATATTTTGTGATATGAAATTTATCAATTTTGATATTCCGTTTAATATTACTAGCTAGCTGGGACTCCCAACCAAAAAAAAAAATTTTTTTAAAAAAAAAAAAAAAATTTTTTTGGGGAGGGGGAAAATTAAAAGAGTTTTTTTTGTTGGATAAAAAAAAAAAAAAAGAAAAAAAAAAAGGCAAAAAAAAAAAAAAAAAAATGTAGACAAAATGTTCCGTCAGTGTTGCTGGTCAACCAAAATTCATCCATGCGTATGGACTTTTGTATACCTTATTTCCTTTAATTTATGTTAAATTTGTTGTTCCAAGCTCCACAGAAACATTAATATTGCATTTTTCTTAGATTGAGATGTTTTTTTATCTATTAATGCACATGTTTGTGTTTTATAAATACATTTATTCCCGTTCTGATACCTATTATTGGAACCCGTGAGCTGCAAAATTTCGTTAATATCTTTAAAACAAAGACTGAGTAGTTTCTGCATTAATTGTAGCCTGAAATTACAAACAATATCTCAAGTCCATAATATCCATTTTCCCAAGGTATGCAGATTGTTGCTCACCCCATGCCAAAGTTGCAGAACAATGTTGCTAATTCATTTCCACATGTTGCTGAAATTTGTCCCATACAAATGAATTTTCATTCCATACGCGTTCCCGTTAAGAACATGTTTCACCACAAAAAAAGAGAGCAAATTTTGAAAAACCACCACTGTTTGAGATCGAAAAATGTCAGGAGTTTTTTTCTGCTAAATGAGTTTGGCGGTCATTTTCAAATGTATATGTATATATGGAAAAATAAATAGTTCACTTGATTTGTTTTGTCGAGTGTGACTGGAACCTCGGAAACCGAGAAAAAAAGAGCTTAACCCCGCCCTATTTAATCAGGTTAGTAACAGTAAATATCAGCAAAAAAATAATTAATATTATTATCACGATGTACGGCACACTTTTAAAATATCAATATCATTAAATTTAAATTATTCCTAAATTTGCACATGTTATATCGTCGATTTCATTTGGGACGCAGCTCAAGCTCATTTTATAAAGATATTCTATTTATTTCAAAAATGATAAATCTAGCCTTTAATAAGCTAAGTTCCAGCACTCGTTTCGTGTGTTAGAGTGACATGCGGAGAGTGACTTGGCTTTCATGGCTAGTGCTGCCGGAAATGCAGACAAAATAAAAGCTAGATTGAAAAAGTGGCAAAAATGTCTAAGACCGAAAATAATTTAAAAATTAATTTAAAAAATTTCAAAATTTTCTTAACGACATGCATCCACGCGAAGATATGTATGTATGTCGCTGAGAGCAGCATTCAGTGAAACAGAAAAAAAAACTTACAGGTAGGTACGTATTTACTCATGCATTCTACAGCTGGAACATATTTCATTTCAAAGAGTTTTATAGCTATTTACATTAAAATAAATAACAGCCATATCTTTGAAGAAAGAGACAGAAAAAAACCGAAGCTATCGATAGTATTATCGATACTATCAAACTTTAAATGGCTCCGCTGCTGTTTGGCGCCAACTTTACAAATTTTGTAACATTTCTAGTGACTTAGTTTCTTTCCTTTCGATAAAGTAAGGAAGAGGGACACTTTGCAGCAGACCGGCCGGGCCCTGCTGGACTTTTCTAAAAGATCCGTATCTGCCGTTTGTCATAGTCAAATTAACTTTCGTGTCGACAACACTTGCTTGTAATTGTATAGATCGCACACAGAGCATATAGCATTTAAATAAAAAATATGTTTTGAGTTGTCTTCCTACAGTTTGACAGGCACAGCCAACACTACACACATGACATGTAGCTTCCTTGTAATTGTATTTGTTTTAACATACGTTCAGAACGCCATATACATACATATCTTAGACTATACTTAAAGTTTATAAGAAACATTACTTCGCCTGCACTTCTTTTGGATAGTTTTGATGGTGCAGCAACGTTACTTTTTCTTCTTTGTCGGCGCCGCCGGGTTGTCGCCCTTGTAGAACTCCTTCAGCAGCGCCATGGCCTCATCGGCGCGGATGCCGCCTGTGATTTGTATTCTTTGGCCCACCACGGCCCCGACATCCACTACCGTCTTTCCACCGAAACGATCGTTTTCGCAACCGAAAATAATCTCCTTGACGCCCAGCGTATGCAGGGCGGCCGAGCACATGATGCACGGCTCCACGGTGACCACCACGATGATCTCGCTGAACATTTGACGTGCTGGCAGGCTCTTCTCCCGACAGTGGGCCAAGGTGGCATCGATGCAAATGAATTCAGCATGTCGGGTAGCGTTCCGGTAGACGTTCACTTCGTTGGCGCCACGTGCGATTACTTTGTCCTCGTGCACAAAGACACAGCCGACGGGCACCTCGCCTGCGTCACGTGCCCGTCGCGCTTCGACCAACGCTTCCTCCATAAAAGTGGCCATTTGGCATGGAAATATTTTCGAATTTTGTTGAAAAACAAGTCAACAAAACAAAAGACGACTACGATAAAATAGTGGCGAATGCGAACGCTTTACAGCACTGCAGGCACTGAACAGCTGACTAGAGGTGAGCACGAACTGATAATTACTATCATTTTCCCGATGATATCGACGCTTATTCAAAAGTCACGAGCCTGACTAAGAATCCAACTAGAATTCAAAGGAACAGATACTAACTTGAATCTATGATGTACATATGTCAGCTATTTGCTATATCATTGCTGGACAACTTCATTAAAAATTTGGGCTATTTTTTTTATTATTCTCTTAAGGGTTACATTTCAGCTGAGGCCCCCAAAGTGTGGTTGCTGCACCACAGCACATCCACTGCTGCTCTGCCTGAGCAGATACAAGCTAGCTGCTGGTGGCGTCGCCATGGGCATCTCAATGACATCCTCGTTTGTACTATTATCCTTAAGGCCACGCAGCTCCAGCTCGCAAATGATCTGCGACACGCGCATCTTGGCCTCCGCTATGAGCTTTGGCGACAGAGCCTTCACACTGGAGCTGACGCTCTCGAAGAACAGGTCTACGTGGTTTTTTTCCTTGGGCGGCGGGGGGTGCGTCGACTGGTTGCTCCCCATCAGTTCGCGGAAGGACTCCATCAACTCGTTTTTATCCTGATGGATTTGCATCAGCAGCCTAAGACCCTCCTGATTGGATGAAGAGGAGCCGGTGTTGCGCTTTGTGGTCGTCGGCGAGTCGGTACCCAACGCATCGGTCTCTTGCAGAATTCCTGAATGAGATTCGACGTTGGGCTTGTTGTTTGTCTCTGTCTCTGATAGAATTTCTTGTTTGGGGACGGTACTGCTGCTGATGCTGTAATTCGTCTCATCAATATTTCGTGTGCCAGTTGGAAAATCATCAACTTCGGTGGTTATAACATGCACGGTGGTGGTTGCTATAGGTTCTGGAGCCACAGCCTCCAGGTATTCAGGTTCATTTACATTGGACTTTTCCGGTGACGCCGGCTTGGGCCGCTTCTGGAAGTATTTACTCCGCTCTTGCCGCACAGTCAACTCGTTTCGTATCGCTCCCTCGCCTTTGGTTATCAGGGCCTCCAGATTTCGCTTGTGCTTCGTGGTGCGCTCGTGCCGGACGAGATGACATCGATTGCAGTCCAGGCGGCAGTGGCAGGCACGGCAGAAGGGCTTATTTGGATCGTCGTCGGAACGCCTCAACCACGGTTCGAATATGTTTAGCCACTTTTCGCAAAACCTTTGATTATACTTCGGTTTTCCTCCAAGCTTCTTGTCGTTGTCCTGCCTTGCGCCTTGTTTGATCTTTCGAGCCACTCTTACCCTGGCCTCCTTCCTGTAATTGATTGTATACATATATTTCAAGCTGAAGCTATCTCTGTTTAATAATACTTACCAATCGGAGTCGGAATTGTTTTCGGAAAAACTCATGCTATTTATTTACTTCTTGTTATTGTTATTATCAGCTGTCCAGGGCTGGCAAGCTTCGACTAAAAAATTGCACCTACCAACACTGGTAGACCGAATGTCTACCATAGACATTTTTATTGATTTTAATTATTTATTTATTGAACAAGAGTAACGACATAAGCAGATATGTTGGCCAATTTTGCACGGGTCCAATTAAATCGAATGCGGACTTTCGGGCTTAAGCTCAACATTGGATATTTTATGTGTGTGGTGTATATTATTTGCAACGGCAAAATAAAAGCAGTGGATAAGACATTCTTTTGTTGTCTTGCAGCGGGACGTGCGTGTTCGCCTTTTCAACCATAAAGTTAATTAAATTCGTAATTTGAAGTCGAACAGTGGCCGAAGCGGACGGTTAGGGTTGCGGGCGGAATATGGTTCTGAATTTTCTAATTTTTTACCGATTTGTCAACAATTTAAAGTTCGGATCAAACGGTTGAACGATTCTACTGATACTACTACTACTACTACTACTGAATTGTGATAATATAAGTGCATTTAAAAATGCTTATAGTGAGGCTTACTTGCCAACGGGCAAAGTCGCAACGAGCACTACAAAAAAAATATTCATTTTTAGACATTAACTGGATTCTTATTCTTTAGAAAAAATGCTGCTTGCAATATTCCCAAATAAATAGGGACCCTGTGACATGGACGTTGAGTGAGCGCACCACTCCAAATTGTGGTATTTCCACGGCATAGTCCAGGAAACCAATCAGATCCGCTGGTATCCCATGCTTCTCGTGCCTGAAAAAAGGAAACCACGAGATTATATTGCGATTGCCATTTCCCTGATCAAAAACTACTCACCCCAGCAGTAGGACACACTTTTTGGGGAACTTAAAGTTGGCGAAACTAACGCTGTGAGCGGTCTGCTCGGCCCCGACAACTCTAAAGCCCTCCATTTGTTTCGCCATCAGAAATTCACCAATATAACTGGGCTTCAGCTCGATAATGTCCAGCGTCTTCTCAGCGGTCATGCTGAAATTGAAATATGCATTAGATCCGCATAGCCCATGTGGGTGCTTAACTATAGGCTTAACCTTAAGTTGGTGAAATCGCTCTTTCCCGTTAGGGCCTTGTTGCCCACAGCCAAGGTCTGGACGCCCAAAACCTCACAGGTGCGCGCCAGACCGCCCAGATTGGGCAGCTTGTCGATCAGGGAAGCCACTACCACCAGCTGCTTAGTTGTGTCTACACCACATGTGCATTTGACCAAATCAGCCTCCGGATATATATCGGCAATGGGATTCATTTTTCTCTGTACGTTTCCGTTGATGGCACCGACACTGTCCAGGAATGTTGGCTCTGCCAATGATCCAGCCTTCTTGCTCTTGAAGAACGAACGAATGGCCTTGAGAGTGTCCTCGAACACAGACGTTCCATTGAGCACTGCCGGTCTTATGCATTCATCGAAGGGTGCATGCGTCATATAGAGGATGGACTCTGCCGCAAAACAGGGACTTAGATGCTGGCTCTTCATAACCAGAGATAGCACGAGACGTGGCTCCTTTCGCAGTTCATCGAACTTGTCGCCAAACGTGGCTTCAATCGATGTCTTCAGGGCAACGGCTATTGGCATCTGAATGCTGTAGTAAATAGTTGTTTAACCTTGTGTGCTTTCATTCGATATGGTCTGTGCCTTACCCGCTTGTCTCGCACTTTTCCGCCAGCTTGTGCAGCACCAGTTGGGCGAGCACACGCGTTTGAAAGTGAGATCCCATGGTGAGCGGCAAGAGTGCCGCAAAAATGGCATTCAACTTATCTGTATCTAGGCTTTCCCAATTGGCCATGCAGTACAGATGGGCCACGCTGGTGAGCGACAAATGTTGACCGGCCGTGAAGCTCTGAATCTGCGACAGCTTATCCAGTAGTGGATCAATGCTTGGCAACATATTAGACACCAGACACTCGTACATGTAGCTTATATTCAGTTGGTCATTGGCCCACAACAGTGCCTCCCACAGTAGATCCGACCACTTGACAAGATCGGGTGAGCCCAGGAATAGCAGAGCCTTGCAAATGCGCATTTTGGTTCTGTGCTCCTTTGAGTTCTCAAAATAGCGCGGCTTCTTCGCCGACAGCTCCTTGTTGGTCCACAGCAGTTCCTGGAAGAGTCCGTTCACATCGCGAGTATCGTCACGTAGATGGAATGCGGTGCTTAAAAATCTCGATCGACTAAACGCATCATCGTCAAAGATATTCGCAATGCGGTAAATTTCGGCGGCCTCAATGCTTTCAAATGACATAAATGTGTTAAACGTTTTATACTCTGGCATTAACACAAGTCCTTGCACTCACCGTGCATCTCCAGTGCTGGTCTCTCCATGAAGCAATTCTCTCAGGACCAGGGGCATCGGCAATGTAAAGTTCTCGAACGCTTCGAGGGAACTGGGTCGTTGTTGCAGCAAATCCTTCACGACAATCTCATAATTTTCTTGCGTCAAAAAGGCATTGGCGTACTTGAGGATATATCGAGCATAGGTATTGCTGAAACCCAAACTTAGAAGTAAAATCAAATGAAAAACAATCCCATAGACTCAATGCTTACGCGTTGGCTCTGTTGCATCTGGCCAAACGGTCAATCAGAGCTGGCAATATCATGCTATCGTCTGCCAATCGCTCTCTCTGGCGTGCCAACAGCCAGCATAGACGGGAAAATGTAATTATGGTGCCCTTATCCAACAGATCCAGGGGTTGTAAGTTATTCTTTTCTATCTGGGCCCAATTTTTAAAGTTGATTTCAACGAATAGATCCACAGAATGCTCAAGCACAAACGACCTCTCCTCCCTCGACTCGCAATTGAACCTATCGAGCAAATGCTGCTGCATCTGTTCGAGAGTCATGGCCCCAGGTTTGGTCAATAGCGGATCAAAACCATACACAGCACAGTAGAACGCGTACTCATCGTGGATCTCGGTGGAGTTGCTGCCCACGAAGACAGGGGCAAGGCGCCACCAACCGTGCTGCGCCTTGGGTACGCCTTGTAATTGCCATAAAAATGCGCGCAACAGCTTAGCATCTGGGCATATAATGTAAAAGCAACGACTGCTGAAGTACGGCAGATGGGCCCCAAAGTTTTTGCATTTGTTGATTTTGTCTATCAAGCGAGCGTGGTCCTTATAGCCATCGCTGGTATTAAATAGCGACTCCACAAACATCATATAATCGCCCAAGTTGAGACCCTCAATTGTGTCCTGAAATACATATATCCTATATGGTTTATTCTGCTCAGGTGCGATAGAAGGTGCGACGATACTTACATGGAAGAGGAAAACCAGCCGCGCGTTAACTAAGATTCTCAGTTTGGTATTCTGCAAGATGCGGACTCGGGCGCATAGCTTGTAGAGCAATTCCTTGCCAACAGTGGGCACCTGATCCGGATGGATGCAGCGCAGCCAGTGCAGCAATGGGACACAGTGCCAGGGAATTGCTGCCAGTGGCTCCATTAATACCTCTACGCTTCCACCTCCCATAAAGTCAATTGTTTGCTTCTCCGACAGGTGGTCTTTGGCCTCCCAATTGAACAGCTGCGTTCTGTTAGTGGCCGCTAGGAGATCATAGATCAGATCAACACTAACTACCCAGCCAAGGCTGAGCTTGTTGAGAAAGTATTTGAGCGTCCATTTCAACACCAATATATTGTTATCCTGCAAGAGACGGATGCACAAGATGCGCAACCAGCCCACCCAGTCGTCACTCATGTCCGGCGACATGAGGGCCAGACGCGGCAGCAGAGTACTCAGGGTGGGCAGCACCAGGTGCGACTGCTGCTCCTCTAGATTCTCCGTAATGTCCACATAGGCGGACCACTGACTTTCGCTGCACTTGAGGGGCTCGAGTATCTTCGGCTGTGCATCGCCTTTGCGCGCCTCATCAATCTCAAGTATCTTTCTCATGACAAAGCACGCAGAACGGCGGTCCTCACGCATGTCCGACTGCAATAGATTCTGTATGATGTCGAAAAGCTTCTGGCAAAATTCGATTCCCAGCTTCGCAAAGAAGTCATCAAACAGGTGGAGCAGAATTTGCGCCACATATGGCTGACGGTCGCGGCTCAAGCTAAGACACCAAAGCTGCTCCAGCAGGTACTTGCCGTCAGTGCCGGGAAGCTTTCGCTGATGCTGTTGCACGCAAACGAGCACATTTGCCACCAGTTGACGGCGGGCAGCTGTATCCTCCCTGTTGGCGCAAATCACGACCGCAACAAGCTTGTGAAACACCTTTGCGCCGAATCGGACATTCCACTTGGTGTTGGCCTGCATCAAATTATATATGCACTGCAGCACTTTTTTCAAGGCCACCTCGTTATCCTTGTGCATGTCCACCAGGTCGTATAGCATGTCATCCAATTCGGCAATATCTCCTTGCAAATTTTGATTTTGAATATACAATTCGAGGGCCTGAACGACCGCGTGCGAGCCTGTCGCCGTCGTGGCTTTGGTACCCGGCAGAACCATTGCTTCTTTTCACTTATTCTCTTTCAAGGTCAGCCTCCTCCTCCTGGCACTCTACAAGTTTCTGCAGCTCTACAAGTCTCTGGCGCGCTGCAAGCGAACACTTCCTGTCTGGGATGCAAATATTTCACAATTGGCTGCAACTCCCCCGTGCGCATTGTATTTATTGGTACTTTGCAACCACCCACAATCCGTATCAGCATGCCGCCCAATCAGTGTGACCGCGGATTTATACATCCAATATACCGTCAGTCCCTCAAAAATATACCGAAATATACTGTCTTAGTTGCAAAATATACCGTTAATATACCGATAAAAACCACAAAAATTTGTTTCTTTATTGGAGATCATTTAAAAAAGATTTGAAATGTTTGTATTCTTAAATCTGTTTCTTATGTTAGTTTTTATATGATTTACTTCTGAGAAAATTCTTTCACACGACACATTTTTTACTGCAATTTGAATACCTTTTTCTTTGCATTTCACTTGGATAATAAATGAAAAGCTAATTTGTTTACATGCTATATACAATTATTGTATTGCACAAGTTATGTTTAATACAAATTTAAAATATGTTATTTTGAATTTTGTTAACCGCCAAAATAAGCAAGCAGCACGACAGCCCGGCACGCTTAAATTTTTGGTTTACTTCTTTGATTCGCCACCATCATTTTTTTTGCTCTTTATTTTAGCCTGCTCTTTTTTTTCAGCTGCAAGGAGTCGAATGCACTTTTTTGGAGACTTTCGTTTGCATTCGCCGGCCTGTTTTTCCATCTCAGCTTTGGTTTGTTGTCGAATGGAGAACAGGCGAAAGCTGACGTTGTCGGCCCTCATTGCGTCTACAATTACGACGGTTTCCTTTTTTCCGGGCTTCATTATCTCCAGCTTCGGCAAGAGCTTGATGCCCGCCTGCAGGATTTGCCGAAAGTCCGTGCAACCGGCGGCCATCTCATCAATGATGAGAGGATAAACACCGCGAAAGATCAACGACTGACGAGCCTGGGACTTGCAACCGATGAGCAGCACGATGGGGCAGACGGCCCGCATCTGGCTAACCAGCTGTGGAATCATGGAGCACGGACTAGCTACGATAATTGCCTTGGCATGGGCCGTTGTGGCTGCCTCAGCGATGGTCATAGACACGGCCGATATTTGGTTGGCTGTCGCCAGCCGGACGGCGCTCCTCACGTTGTTCTGGATGCTCTCGTACCACAGAACCGCCTCCACCTTGGAGCATATTTTCGCCATGCACTTGACGCACTCGACCGGGTACTTTCCCTTGGCTGTTTCGCCCGACAACATCACACAATCGGCCCCATCGAAGATGGCATTGGCCACATCTGATGCCTCGGCGCGCGTGGGTCTCGGCTTGCCAATCATCGAATCCAGCATTTGGGTAGCGCAAATGGCGGGCTTTCCCACCTGGTTGCACTTGGCTATGATTGCCTTCTGGGCCAGGGGCACCTCTTCCGTGGATATCTCGATGCCCAGGTCTCCGCGAGCCACCATTATGCCATCGGAGGCAGCGATGATAGCGTCGATGTTCGCCATGCCCTGTTGGTTCTCGATTTTGGAGATGATCTTTATGTGCGCGCCCTCTGGCCCCAGGACACTGCGTATCTCGGCCAGTGCCTGGGCATCGCGTATAAAGGAGGCAAAGACCATATCCACCTTCTGCTCCACGCCGAACTTCAAGTCCGCCTTGTCCTTCTCGGAGACGGCTGGCAGATCCACCGGCACCCCTGGCAGATTGACGCCCTTGTGCGATCCGAGCTTGCCACCGTTCTCCACCTCGCAGGTCACTTCATCGCTAGCGATCTGCTTAACCTTCAGGGCGATCAGTCCGTCGTCGATGAAGACCCGATCGCCGGCCTTGATGATGCTCGGCAGCTTCTGGTAGTCCACATACACCCGCTCCTTGGTACACTTCTTCTCCAAGTCTTTGTTGGTGGACAGCTTGATGGATTCGCCCTGCTTCAGTTCGATTTCCGCCGTGTCGCCGCCCGCCAGTTTGCCCGTTCGAATTTCCGGCCCCTTGGTGTCCAGAGCAATGGCCACCGGCTTGAAGACACCCGTCTGCTCGGCATACATATCTATGGCCTTGCGCGCCGCCTGAATCGTCTGGCAGTGGTACTCGTGTGAGCCATGCGAGAAATTCATTCGTACGACTCGCATACCCGCCCTTATCAGCTCCACCAGAACCTCGGGCTTGTTCGAGGCCGGTCCAATGGTGCATATGATGCCGCTCAGTGGAAACCCTGAGCAGGGTGCATTGAACTGCAGTCGCGACTGATACTCCAACTGTGTGGCAAAGGGCCCGCGGTCCAGTTGCACCATTGGTGCGGTGGCTTCCTGGTTCAGCCAGAGGAATAGATTAATAGCCGTAAGATTATCCCCAAAGGGAGGGGAGGTGGCTAAACGTACCTTCTGAGCATTACCCGCATAGCTGCAAGAACTGGTGGAAGACCAAGGCGTTTGACACGGAGGCGACGCACTGCAAGCCGCCGCTCTCCGCGTTAGAAATCCCACAAATAGTGAAATGTTGATGAAATTTTGAAATAATGACAAAATGTAGTTCGATCTGTGTTAAGATCGGAATGGAAATTGATCCAAAAAGCAAAAGGTTATCTGCCTTTCGAAAAGGTATGGGGGTAGGGAGGGGTAGTATATATCTTTCACGATTATCCACGTACATACATGATTAAAATTTATTATTCCTTTTGAAGAACACTCTATATTATTCAACAGTGATAAATTAAATTTGTGTGTCGGCGGCCTGCGGCGGCGCATTGACTGCGGTTCTTATCCTCCTTTCCTTTCCTGTTTTCGATATTCCAATATACGCAATTAATAAATTAACTTGGTTATTAACATTAATCAATGCGACGCCTGCTACTGCTGCTGCTGCTGCTGCTGCTACTGCTACTGCGACGCATCTAGGTACTTCCTCAGCGACAAGATTTATTCAACGGCACTGCAAGCGGAATTTAGAGATTAGTTGGGACTTCGTTTACACTGCATCTCAATGCGGACACTTACACAATGCGAATGGTGTTGGTGAAGCCGGAGCCCTGCTTCCAGCCTGTGACAACGACGACCGCGTCACCGGTCTTGATGAAGCCGTTCTTCTTGCCCACCTGTACACCGAACTGGACGCGCTGGTCCACATCCTTCAGCCAGTCGTTCTGTGCTGGCTCTGTGCACAAAAAAAGAGATGATTATCAGTACCATGTGAGAGGGTACATGAGGAATGTATACACTTACCCTTGTAGATGAGGGGCACCAGGCCACGGTAGAGGTGGGACTGTCGGGCCGTCTGGGGATTACGGGTAACGGCAATGATGGGGCAGCGTGGGCGGTACTTGCTCACTTGGAAGGCAGACTTTCCGCTGGTGGTGATCACCACAATGGCGGCAGCCTTAGCCTTGGTGGCGGCCTCAACGGCAGCTATGGCCGTAGCATGAGCAGCATCCAAGACGGCTACGCCTTTCACCAGATCGGCAAACAGATTCGCATGCCAGAGAGCAGCTTCGGCCTCCTTGCAGGTCTTGGCCATGGTCAGGACACACTCCAGGGGGTACTCTCCCTTGGCTGTCTCGCCGGACAACATGACGCAGTCGGCGCCATCGAGCACAGCATTGGCCACATCAGAGATTTCAGCGCGAGTGGGGCGGGGCTTCTTCACCATGGACTCCAGCATCTGGGTGGCGCAGATCACGGGCTTGCCGGCCTTGTTGCAGCGGGCAATCATGGCCTTTTGGGCCAGGAACACCTTCTCGGCTGGGATCTCAATGCCCAAATCTCCACGGGCCACCATGATGCCGTCTCCGGCCTCGATAATCTCATCCAGATTGTGCATGCCCTGCTGGTTCTCGATCTTCGAGATGATCTTGATGTTCTTTCCCTTCTCGCCGAGCACCTTGCGGATCTCAGCAAGAGCGGCGGCATTGCGGATGAACGAGGCAAAGACCATGTCGACATCCTGCTCCACACCAAACTGCAGATCGGACTTGTCCTTCTCCGACACGGCGGGCAAATCCACCGGCACGCCGGGCAGATTCACACCCTTGCGGGAGCCCAGAGCGCCGCCGTTCTCCACCTCGCAGACGACCGTATCCTTGGTCACCTCGCGCACCACCAAAGAGATGAGGCCGTCATCGACGAAGATGTGGTTGCCGGGCTTGACAACCTTCACGATGTTCTCGTAGTCCACATAGACCACCTCCAGGGAGCCCTTCTCCAGGAAGTCCTTGTTGGTGGACAGCTTGATCGTCTCGCCCTTCTTCAGCTCGATCTCGGCGGTGCCGCTGCCACCAATGAGACCAGTACGGATCTCGGGTCCCTTGGTGTCCAGCGCAATGGCCACGGGATGCTCGTAGCCGAGCTTGGCCGAGTAGTTCTTCACCGCCTGGCGGACATTGGCCACCGTCTGGGCGTGATACTCGTGGGAGCCGTGCGAGAAGTTCATGCGGGCAATGTTCATGCCGGTGGCCATCATCTTCTCCAACATCTCGACGCTGCTCGAGGCCGGGCCGATGGTGCACACGATGCCGGACAGACGCACATGGGGAATGGGCGAGTCGAACTGCAGGCGGCACATGTGCTCCAGTTGGGTATCAGCTGCGGCTGCCATGTCTTGTGGTACTTGATTGGGCTGCAAGAACGAAAAAGACACACGGATACGGATTGGATTAGTTAAAATGCAAGGACTGTTCCCGCGATTCCCTATCGGCATTCGTTACCCGAAACACCCCCATCTTAATGAGTGATAATTCTGATATCTCTGTCATATCTGACGTTTTGAACTGGATGGATGTGCTGTGAATGGTGCGTGAAAGCGTGAGAGTGCGCAAGATAGCCGCCGCCCGTGGGCGGAAGAGCGTTCTTGCATCGGCGCTGACGCTGGCACTGCATCGCCGAAGGTCAGTTCTGCCGACCGAGACCGAGACGAGGGAGGCGACTACTCGTACATTTTCGCAGCTGCAGCTGCAGCCGCAACGAAACCGTTGCATAATTCGTTAATTTTCGTCTGTTCTTGGCAATCTACTGATATCGGGGCCGCCGCCAGTTGCCTGATTATGTGTACATGCATCTAATGCCTAATTTTGTATAGTATCTTTATGGACCAAAAACGTAACAACACTCGCGCCCCTGACACTGACACTGGTTGGCGTTGGGCTGGGGAAGAGTAATATAATTCTCAAATACCTTGAGCTTGGGCGCCTCATCGTACATGGTTACGTTCACCATATTGTTGCCTACTTGGTTAGCAGCAGTATTGAACAAACGACAGTTGGAATATTTTGCAACACGAAAGGCAGTCCCAGGCACAGGCACAGGCACACGCACAGCAGAAACGGAGACAGCAAAAGCAGAAGCAACCCGAAATAAGGCTAAAATTGTGTATGCCGCCGACTGCTTTGTTCAGGACGAGGAAAAATTTTCGAATGCGGCAGCAGAGAACTTTTTTTCTGTGGCCTAGTGGAAAATTTATCGGGCTGCAGCAGCTTTGAGCTTCGGAAATGTCGCTAAAACACGAGGACAAACGAATTCGCAAGAGCAACAGGCACAAACAACCAACCCTAAAAATCCAACAGCGAGAGAAACAAAACGGTACAATGCTCGTAAAAGTTTATCTAAACCCAATAAAGAGAGAGCGAAAAGCTTTAAAGGTTTA
This sequence comes from Drosophila obscura, assembly GCF_018151105.1. Lineage (NCBI taxonomy): Eukaryota > Metazoa > Arthropoda > Insecta > Diptera > Drosophilidae > Drosophila > Drosophila obscura. The sequence goes on along the minus strand of NW_024542736.1, from coordinate 405,632 downwards.
CGGTCTTTCTTGTTGTTAGCCGGCTAGAAGGTTCAACGAATCTTCGAGTGTTTAATAATTTGTATATGAACAAAACATGCATACATATATTTAATTTCGCTTGTATAAGTGTAAACAAAAAACGAAATCAGCTGTTTCAACTCTTATCAGCCGGCTGCAAAATGTCCCAGTTTGCTACTGACCTTGAAATCGAATCATTAATCTCCACAGATCCAAAAATATCAAAGTCCTCTCTCTCTCTCTCTCTCATCGGTCATTATGCAAGTGCGTGAGCATATTCATATCTACATACATATGTGTGCACGTGAGTCGCACGCTCTCTGCGCGTGTAATGAAAGCTTTTACTTTTAAGTGAACAGCTTTCATCACAGGGAAAGAAAACGTTATTTGAAACGAAAGTGAAAGCATTTTTCCAGCACACAAACTACTAATTTGCCCTTGAACTTGCCCCGCAAAGGACGTTCGTTGGCACCATGGCAACAAACTCATAGAAACTGTATAAAACCGGCATTTCAGCAATTTGTATGTATGTAAATTACTCATCTCTGGTCCACTCCGAACGTCATAGATGGCACATATGTACATATATTTGTACACACACACACACACATGTATGGAAAAGTACAATAAATTACCGATAAGACTGATCGATGGAAGTTTTACAATAAGTAGACAGCTTCAAGATTATTGCTGCATTTCCTGATGGCGTGTTTCACTGTATGTGTTGTCATGGGCCTTTCGCTGTGTGCGTGCTTTGTATGGAATGACTTCTATTTCACCTTTACATATTATTCTGCCGGCTGACACTATGTCGCGGACGCGACTGTGCGGATCGCGTTTATCTTTGTGTTGGTGTTCCACATAATATGGAGAAACAGCTTGCATCATCAACAACAACAACAATAAATCTTTGCAAAAACCCGCTAATTTTTCGCCAAAATGCAAATGGAGCATTGAATACTGTTACAGCAGTGAAAGTAAATTACTGAAGCGGAGCTGCAGCACTTCGATATTTACCTGATTAGACAAGAGAAAACTAAGAGCTTATGGAAATATGTATTTGCTCTTCCTGTTTTGGAATTGATTCAATTTACTTAAATGCACAGGCTACGAATACACAAAACGCGCTTCTCGTTGGGGTTTCAATCGCGAATGTTGGGGCCTTCTCGTTTCGCGAGACCGGCGCCAGATATTTTACTGAGCTTTTCCAGTTGTAGCAGCCCTGGTAACCGTACATGTTATCGGGACTTTCCAGCCGAGCTGTTGCAGCAGCCCTGAAACTGTCTGGAAAAATACCAGCACATCTAGTATATATGAGACGTTGGTTTTGAAATTTAAGCTTCTGCCGTCAAGTATGTTTAGTTTATTTAGTCAAAATTTCGGAATGAGAAATGGTTGTGGGCGCATTCCCAATAGCAAAACTCGGCCTCTTGTGCGTGAAGCACATCAGTAAGCCGGTTAGCAATGTAATTAAGCGCTATGCTAACAAGAATAATGTATTTAGAATCTATGTAGTTGCACCGCCAGCCACTTGTGAGTAGACCGTGTGTGGAGAATTGATGTACAATTATTTTATGCCTTCCCAGTGTACAACACGATCGACGTTCGCTCCAAGATGTGGATGCTGGGCTTAGGACAGCCGAAGCGGGTTCCGCCCCTGACCCGTGCCATGTCCATTAAAATGGGTGGCGATATTCTGGGCGAGCTTTTCATATTTCTGATCGGTGTTTCCTTCATACTGAACGAGTTTGCAAGGTTTTTACTGCTCCGGAGAGAGTACAGACTAGAACTTTAAAAATGTCCTTCCTTAGGCAAGCGCGAAACGGCGAAAAGAAACATGAAAGGCACAAGCAGAAAAGGGAGGAGCTAAATAACCGAATCGTTCAACTGAATGAGCGCATTGCGCGCCAAGACAGGGAAATTGTTCATCTCAAAGCGAAAATCAAACAAATAGGATCTGATCGATAGTAGTAGGCTACGAAAGGCAAATTGTTCAAAATTATGTCCCAAATTTTCAGTGTTCAAAATGGTAATTGGTACGTTTCCCCTTGGCAAGGTCTTCATTTTTACCATGAAGCAAATTAGCAAGCCCGTTAGCAATTTACTGAAGAGCTATGCCAAACACCATCCCGTCTTCAGACGGATCGTTTGCATTCCACCGGGACAGTTGTACAACAACTTGGAGGTTCGCTTGCAATTGCATTTTCTAAAACTGAAGCAGCCGAGGCGAGTGCCGCGTCTAACACCCGCCATGGCAACGCGAATCGGTGCAGATTTGCTGGGCGAGGTTATTGTGACGAGCATTGGAGTGTTCCTTCTGTATTACGAGGTTACACGGTAAGCAATGGTCGTCTCGTCCTGCAAGTATTTATCTAATATCTACTGAGCTAGGCAAAGGCTGAAGGACGAAAAGAAGCACATCAGGCACAGAGAGCAGAGGATGATGTTGGAGCAAAGGATCGGAAGCCTGGACACAAGTATAGATCGAAACGAAAAGGAAATCCGCAGTATGAAGACGGCACTGGACAACGTCTCTCACTAACGGTACATTTAATCAATTTCATCAATCTTTTATGTATCATTTTTAAAGGTATATAGTAAAGAACATAGTTATCAATAGTTGGGTATATAAGGAGTCCTTAAAATAAGCCAGATTGTAGAAAATTGATTCGTCTATTTGATAAAATAATATTTTTAGTTGTTAAAGTCCTAACTATCTAGTAATATTAAATCGAATATCAAAATTGATGAATAGGAATTTCCTCGGTATATTTACGGTATATTATGTAAAAGGGACGGTATATTTGGGTATATTTTTGAGGGTCAGACGGTATACTTTGTCGATAAGTCTTCCGCGGTCACACTGAACAGATGTGCAGCCGAATAGTGAATATTTTGTAATAGTTTTTTTTGTGGCCAAAGCGAAATACAATGGTTATTGGCGTCTTTCCGGCGGCCAAACTTGGAGTTTTGGCCATCAAGCAGATCAGCAAACCCATTGCCAATGTGCTGAAGTCGAATGCCAAGTCCAGCCCCTTCTTCAGGAAGTACATCTGCATGCCGCCGGCCCAGTGTAAGTCGGTGGATGACCCCATATCACATATGATTAGATTTGAGTAAAGCCCCTCCAATTTCGGTTTTCAGTCTACAATTGGGTGGAGGTGAAGACCAAGATGTGGGCCCTGAACATGGGTGGGCGCAGTGTCAATGTTCCGCCGCTGAACGAGGCCATGGCCATCGAGCTGGGTGCCAATCTGCTGGGCGAGTTCATCATTTTCACCATCGGCGCCGGTCTGCTGATATTTGAGTACTCGCGGTAGGTAGCTGGCGTTTCCGTTTGTATTCATTGTGTAGTTCCATAGGCTCTTCTCTGTTGTAGCCAATCCATTAAGGAGACCAAGAAGACCGAGGAGATCCAAATGGAGAAGATGCAGATGACCAATACGCTGACGGAAATTAACTTTCGGCTGGAGCGACAGGATGCACAAATCCGCGAAATGACGAGGGTTCTGGCGGACTTAGATTCACGTAATATCTTCCGATGGAGCAAAGAGCGCCTGCAGGAGTACGTGCCCTTTGATCCGAGCACACCGGATCAGAGTGCCAGTGCGAGGAATCCCAAGAAGTACGAGGGTGTCTATGACCCCGCGGGGGGCATGGCATTTAGGGCTCTGAACTTCCTGGAAACCCAAATCTATGTGGATGGTCGCAACCGAAAGGCCCAGGTGGCCCTCAAGCACATTGATGAAGTAGCCGAGCAGCTGGAGCAATCACTGGGCGAGGCAGCCAGCGTCAGCGTTGTGGCCGCTGCACCGCCGGCGAGAGTCGAGCAATGACATCAGCAACAACTGGAGCAGGAGCTGTCCCTGCTCATGTATGCCTTGGCCCTGGAGCAGTAGAGGAAGCTGCTCCCTTTGTTTGCACACACCCACACATTCATCCTGCAGCCAGTCAGAGCCTTCCACTCAAGATGCTAGCCATGATCAAATCGCGTGTTACCATTACGTACTTTATAAGCATAAAGTCAATCGATGTACATACATAACAATTGTACATTTGTAGTTGTATTTATTAATTTTTATTGTTACCAAGCAAAACTAAAGAGAGATGCAAAACAGTTGACAAAATGTGTGTGAATCATTGCGAGTGGGTGGGGAGGGATGAGTAGCAGGAGTACAGGGCTACTCCTGATTGATCAGTGTCTGGAGCTGACGCCTCTCCTCTCCAGAGGGTATCAGCTCGTTGATGTAGTCGCCGAAGGAGATGCAAATGTGAAAGAGACTGCGACGCACAGCACCGCGCAGCACGCTGAAGCTGGAGCCCGGACCCCGCAGGTTGCTCGCCACGCTGCTCAACTTGTCCAGCTCGCCCTTGAGGCGACTCATCGACTTTATGATGTCCGACAGGTCGGTCTGCACCACACCAAAGCGATCCTCCTTGAGCGAGAGCACGCATATCTGGGACAGAGCCTGGATTACGTACACCAAAGCCAGCGAATTGGTCAACAAGAACGTGGTCTTGGCCCCCTCGGGCTCGGTGAACAGATAGACAATGCCGGGAATACGGTTGATCAGTAGCTGGAGAGACTGTTCCATCTGCATGGAGGCGCGTTCACACCAATTGGGAACGCGTCGTATGCTGTCCACGGGTCGATCTATGAGAGTATTGCGCCCCGGCGAGACCATGGGACGAATGCCGTGCATCTGGTTGTATTGGCGTGTGAGCACCCTTTCAGCCATTAGACTGGCACTGGCGCTCTCGCTGATCGGCGCTATCGGAGGACTACTTGGCGAACCTTTGAGCACACTTATCTTCTGCATGGAGTCGATTAGTTCGTCGGTGAAGCTTCCGATCAGGCTGAGGCATTGGTCGCAGAGGGAACGCCAATTGGCCGGACGATTACCCGGCTCGGTTAGCTGGAACAGTTCCGATCGTTCCGCCGAGTCGCCGGTTGTGACCAGATTGTACAGATATTTGGCAGCCAGGCACTGGACCACGTATACGTTGGACAAGCCCAGGGCGGCCACCACGGTCACCTCCTTCTCCTGGACGAACGCAGCCCGATTTTTGGTCACTGCCAGGGGAAACTCCTCGGACAGAAACATGCTGTAAAAGCAGCGCATGAGATGCATATTGCTAAGAATTTGGGCAGAGAGTAGCCAGCCGTAGAAGAGCAGCCGGACATTGGTGGCCACGCCAAAGAAGCCCTCCAGACGCTCATCCAAGTCCACGGCAAAGACGTGGCTCAGCCTGTGGCACACCACACGACCGAACAGCCAAAATAGCAGGGTGTACGCCAGCGTGGGCACGAGGGACTTGATCAAAGATCGGGCCAGACTGCTGTAGAGCAACTCGCGCGACTTCTCGCCCCAAAAATGATTCACTATGGGAAACTCGATTTCAACCTCCTGACGCATGTGCACAGAGACGAAGTTGTAGCAGCCCGCGAAGATGCCCATGCCCAGCAGGTACACGTGGTAGGCGCTTATGCACTCCTGGCCATAGCACTTGTACCACAGATGCCTGAGGAATAAACAGAAACAGAATATGATTAGAATTTGAGTTGATCCTGGGAACATTTGTACCCACCGATAGCCCGTGTGCATGTAACCCGTGTACAGCCACGCCGTAAGGTAGCCAACGAGCAGATGTGCGGCCAGGAAGAGTAGCTTGCGGGGTCCATAGCGCACCAGCCAGCGGAACCGGCTGGGACAATACGGTCTCTCGGCCAGGTGTTGCTGGCACAGAATCACGCCATATAGGACAACAGCTCCGACGAGTGGTATGCTGGCGAACCAGGTGTAGAAACTGCACACCAGACTCAGCGTGCTAGCGATCCAGTGGAGCGGCCGCAGCAATTCAAAGTTAACGAGAAGCAGGAAGATGGTCAGCAGCAGGAACTGGATGCCCACGGTCAGCAGTACGGCCTGCAGACATCGTCGGAACAGCAGTAGCTTGCAGGCATTGATCGTTGAGAGGTGGGACATTGCAACGCTTTCATCAATATCTTTACTATCTTTACTTTAATTTAAAATTCGCAAGAAATCGCAATAACAAGCCGGCAACAACGCGCCTAGAGCTGCGTAACAATCGGTAACACTATCGATAAAATCGATGGTTTTGTTTTTGCAGCCCTAGCACCCAACGCGCGCGTTTTTAGTAATACCGTACGAAAAAAAAGAAAATATACCAAGCTACCTTATCAAACACTCAGTATATTAAAAAAATCAAAATAAAAAAAAATTATAGAATGATGATTCATGATTCACAGGCAGCAGCGAAATAAAAACTGAATGAGCATGGCACTCGTATGGACCCCGGGCAGGATTTGATAGGGGAGTGGGAGTGAGCGGAGGAGGAAGTTGACCGTTTATAGCTTGACTCTCAGCTCGTTTGCAAAATCGTTTCGTGCCTCCAATTCCTACTGACAATTAGTTCATTCTATAAATATCTAAAAAAGTCGCAGTAATTAGCGTAATTCGGAATTTACTATCAAATAGTCCAGCCATGAGCGATACTCACAGATCTGTTAAGTATCTTATGACTATATATCCATATCTTATCTGTTTTTAGTTCGCTTCCAGATATTTTTTAATATTTCATAATTTTTTACAAATTCACCAATTTATTTAAAAATGATAGTCCGTTATTATATCGTCAATCGGGATCTAAGAATGTAATCGCCGACATCTACATGTACCTTTGATACATGACTTCCTACATCTACATTCAAATCGATAATTATAGAAATTCTCCTCTGACATCTCATATAAAATAGATAATAAGTAAAACTTTATTTAAATTAAATGATATATTAGCATATATATTTCAAATATATATTTCTTGCTATTGTGTTTGGTATATTACGGTATATTTCCGAGAGTCGGACGGTATATTTGTAGGACAAATGCGCGGTCACACTGCAAAGAAATTTCGTATATTTACGGTATATTTCGGAATATTTCTGTGAGTCAGAGAGGGGTATATTTTTTCCATAAATCCGCGGTCACACTGCATTGCAAAAGTTCGCAGCCGCGGACGTAAACAACGCAACATCGTCGAATTTTTTTCTGAATTCAGAAAATTCCGTTGATATTCGCCAATAAAAAATAATGTCGGATTTTTCATAAATTCAGAAAAGTAGTTGCGTTCCACTGCTATCAAGCAATATCCATATTCGAAATATCAATATCCCAAGTGCATGGAATTTTGGCCAGCTCAATCGACAAGAAGGTCATCAAAAAATATTACCAAAAAAATGTGTCCATGCACAGAGGATGAATAAATAGTGCAATTAGGTGGGTGCCAAATACAAAAATAAAACAAAAAGTGTAACAAAATTCAGTTGGAGCTGAGAAAAAAAAATTATTCGTGTGCGCAAGAGAGGGAGGCAAGCGAGGGAGCGAGCGAGAGAGCTCAGAAAGCAAGCGACACAAAATTGTTGTAATTAATTCATATTTAATTGCTATTTGGTGTAATCGGACTGCGACGCGACTCGCGACTCTGTGCCTAATAAAGTTTTGGGAGCGAAATGCAGCTGCCAAATAAAGTATGTGTGTGTGTTGTGCAGTGTAATGCGTATTGAGGTCACTTTGTACATATTATAACAGCAGTAAACCGCAGCATAGGCACGCGTTTTCCCTCCGCTTTATGATTGTATCTGTGTGTAGTAGTGCGTGCGCGTCTGTGTGTGTGTGTTTGTGCGCGATTGCCCAATACTAATGCCAACAACAAGCACAGGCAAATCGCTTTGCTAGCCAACGGCTACACCACCAATTCGTTTTCATCCCACTGCCCAAGGCAAACAGCTGCTGCTTCTGCTTCTGCCACAGCGACTCCCCTCCCTGCTTTGTTGTTGCTTTTCGTTGTTTGTCTCTGGTTGACTGCTGATCGTTGGAGCATAACCCGAGGGCAGGTGGTGTCCACACAAATAGATACGCATTAATTTAAAAAAAAATGCCTTGTTTTAATTTCGGTATTTAATACACACCAAAAATACTTACTTACATATGAGACCCTGCAATTTATTCTGAAACAAAAAAAAAACCATACAAAGTGAGAGTGTGTGTGTGTGTGTGGCGGGTGAATCGTTGTGGTCTGCCCACCCCCCACTCCATCAACATCTCACCCTTTCCATTAACCATACCATCCCCCCAACTCCCCTCTCTGGTTGTGCCTGGCCTGGTGTGCGTCTTCATGCTCCATTCACCTACTTTTACGCGTTGTTCGCTCTGCTCTTTGCTCTTTGCTGCCGTTGACTGCGCCGCGACGTTCGTTTTCTGAATTCCAAATGAAGTCATGAGCAGAGCAGATTGTATAAAAAGCAACAACAACAGCACCAACAACAACAACAACAAAAAACAGCGCAGCAGCTGAGGCAAAAAGGCAGAAGTGGCCCCAGGGCAAAAATACAAAAGTCGTTGTCGCATTATTACAGCCAAGAAATACAACAACAAAATTGAATACCAAATAATACTACCAACCTACAACAACAACAACAACAAAAAAGTGAAATTAAGTGCTTTTAAAAAAACAACAGCAACAACAAATACTAAATAAAACATGAACATGTCGGCCGCGTCTCGTTTACACAATAACTCAAAATTAATTTAATATGCTGGCAAATGAGCAAAACGAAAACTACGCTAAAAGGTGAGCAGATAGCAGAAATACGCGCGAGTACATGTACATATGTATGTATGTATAAATAGGTAGAGGCAGAGGTGCGGCGGCAGCTGATTGCCCATGTTTATGCGCGTCAGTTTATTGCAATGTGTGAGGTGTGAGACGGGTGCGTGCGTCCGTCCATGCGTGCGCAGAGAGCATAGTAAACGCATAAACCAATCATCTCGTCTCAGGTTTACAGCTACAAAACGGCCAATTGGCTTCTTCATTATTTACGCATCGTATAAACGTGCAGATTGTCGCCCTGTAATTTTCACACATACACAATAGAATAGTAGAGGAAATCAATGCAAAGCTAATGCTAAAACGCAATTTAATACGAGGCCGGCGAGTCAGGGTCACTGAGAAACCCTATATGAATGGGCTTTTCCAAAGCTTCCAAAAAGAAAATTTATTTCCGAGTACACTATGAAAATTCCTATTAAGTTATCCTTCAAGAAAAAAATTTGTACAAGATTTTATCAACATAAACATCAGAAGAGGTTGGGATTGTAAACAAAGTCTTAGGAATCAATCAAAGCTCATGGCCTCTAATAATCAAATCTCTTTGAAACCCTTTTTATTTTGCAGGCCCTAAATCGGAGGAGTAGCTTTTAGACGGCTACTGTTAGCATCATGGCTGCCACATCCGCTGGACAACAGCAGCAGCACCAGCAGCAGCAGCATCAGCACAAATTGAATATGATCGGTAGTGCTGAGACAGTTGCAAGTGAGATGCACCTCCAACAGCAGCAGCAACAACAACAGCAGCAGCAACAGCATCAACAGATCCACATGTTTAAGCAACATCAGCAAATGTTGCCACTGCATCAGCAGCAGCCGCAGCAACAACATCATCAGTTTTTCCAGCAGCAACAGACAAAATTTGTATCGCGGGTCGTTACAAATGCAGCAATGCAACAGCAACAACAGCAGCAGCAGCAGCAGATGCAACACATATTACCAGCTGGTTTGGTAAATGGCAATGGAAATGGCAACATGATGCAAGCAACAAATCTGCATCAGCAGCAGCAACTGCAACAGCAGCAGCGCAACAGTCAGCAGCATATATTTGTCTGTCCAACAAGCAGTCCCCAACTACTCCTCCAACATCAGCAGCAACAGCAAACGAAACTGCGCCAGGCACAAATAAAGTTGCCAGTAAAGACAACAGCAATTGTTGCAGCAGCAGCAACAGCAGCAACAACGACAGCGGCAACTGTTGCAACTAGTGCTACTGCTGCAACAATACTTGCCTCGCGTCAAATGAGTCAGAACAATCAGCTCTATGCCAAGAATGTTGCCAACAAAACCAACAACAGCAGCAGCAGCAACAGCAGCAACAGCAGCAACATGAACAGGAAAAATGTCAGCTACAATGGAAATTTGGCTCCAGGCTGGCGTCGTTTAACCAGCAACAATGAAGTGGCCTACATCAGGTGAGTCGTCCACCCCCTCTACACAGAATTCCCACAAACCGAATGGGGAGAATGAAGCTACAAGAGTGTGGTGTAGTGTCGTGTCTCTTCCTGCCACTCTGCCACTCGTCGTGGCTGGTTGTGTGGTAGTTACATGACATTTACAGCACCACCGACCGGCTAAAAGTCAATCTGGTTATTGTCTGGCGTCGAAACGCATTCGAGAAACCATAAAAATGTATGTACTATTCGTACAGGAAATGCTACTGTCCAAAAAGGTGGGGGGAGGGGATGGAAATGGAATGAAAAAGGTTTGTGTTGCAGTAGTCGATGTCAGTCGATGTTTTTGCAACCAGCAGCAGCAGCCCCCACAAGGCAATGCTCAGGCAAATGTTTACCTGGAATTATCAGGCGGCATTATCATCAAGCACACACATAATTACAAACCCAAATCAAATATTTACACACAGATATGTTGAAAAGTACGAGAGTACGAGTACATGCGGAGATGGATATATCCCCCAACCCAATCCTCTCAGCGACTACGAAACTTTTGATAGCCTGAAGGTCTTTAGCTTTTTTTTTTCGGGCTTGAGAGCAAACAGAGACCCTGGGCACTGGGGCCCTGATGTTGTTGGGTAATTGTTGATTTTATAAGTGGCTCTGGCACTTCTCGAGTGGCTTGACTCTGGGCTCGGTTTTGGTTTTTAGGTCCGTGTTCTGTTCTGTTTTGTTCTACGGGATAGTTTCGTCGCGCAGCTGTTGTGCGAGTGGTGAGTGGTGGAGTGAAAAGTGTGCGAACTGGGGGGAATTCATCTGTTGGTTTAGGCCAACCATCGCATGCCTGGAGCAACAGCAGCAGCAGCACCTCCCCACAGATTATGGTTGAAAACTCCTGTGGAGCACGAACACACACACACACACACACACACACACGAGTCTTTCTTTCATTCGTTCTGTCATGTTTCTCTGTTTGTTTGTGCTTTGGAGAGGTTTTCATTATGCCCGGCAATCATTATTATTACGTATTATGCTTTATAACTCTCTTCACCTACCGCCTGAAAGCTTTCTGTCTGTCCCCGACAAACGGTCTCCAGAAGCCACAGCTAATCCTCTGCAGTCCATTTACTTGTGGATTTGGCACCTTGCCACCATGCTCTAAAGTCTTCGCCAAAGAGTGTGTTTTATTTCTGACCAGAGGTTAAGCAAAGCCTCTGGGGTTACCTTCACATTTAAATGGGTGTATGGGGAAAAGGTTTCCTCAAATTCTAAATGCCGCGTAAAATAGTTTTCATTTGAGTTTAAGACAAAACGAAATAAAAACCTTTTATCTTTAGTCAATAAAACTCTGTGAAAATCCATAATAAAATGTAAAATCAAGGGATTTCCAACGGCATCACATAAGAATCATCTGCCCCAGCAGGGATATTTAAAGTTTCGACTATAGCTATCAAAGCCAGACAACTCCTTCTTGAGCTGTAGTTAAATGTATTCACTGGGCCATTACCCTGCCAGGACACTCTTTGACGGCACCGCTGGGCTGTCGTCGTGGCTGCCGCCTTTCATGGCCCGCTGGCCATGCACTCGGTATTTACTTGGTGCCATTGCGACGACATGACATCGTGTGTCAAGCGTTGTCATTGTCCACCCCAGACCCAGCCACTGGCACTGGCACTGCCACTGGCCCTTGGCTTGGCTTGGCAGCTGCTGTTCATTTCCACGTTGCGTGTTGCTAGGTTCCTGAATTTGCTGCTGTTTGCCTCAAAAGTTTTGTGTGCTGTGCTGTCCGCCGCGAAACTATCCCCCTTGCAAATTTTTGAGTTTGCTTTTCTCTTTTTTTTGCGAAAAAGATAACCAGCTGGAAGAACAGGGGCGGAGGTACATGAATACCACGTTTTTGTTGAGCTTCCGTCCCCGTCCTCGTCCTGGCCTTGTGCCCAGTGCCCCGTGCCCGTGCCCCGTGTTTAGTTTTTGCTTCAGTAGTATTTCATGTCAAGAATGTTGCAGCGGAATGTGTTGTGGCATTGACGGAGACAGGGAGGGCCGATTTGTCCACTAAATCAATAATTGCTGGGCAGGGCAAGCATTTGAATGTTTGCTCAAGTGCTAACTGGCTGTGACCAGGTCAAAGTCAAAAGCAGGAGGCCGCCCACTGTGCCCTGGGTCGTCGTCGCACATAATACGCGTACATTCATACGTTTATAAATCATAAATCGGAAACGGCAGCTGGAGATCGAGGTTCGAGCACGGAGCACAGCACCCCGCTAGGCGTCTGGCAAAAGAATGCGGAATAGTTTGCCAGTCAACTGAGAAGAGGAGAGAGGCAGCAAGTCAGCAAACAGTTTTCCTATTTTCGTTACACCGCGCAGCACCCTACCAAGAGGTACATAGATACCTCTAACTGCCGCCTGTCGACCCGACCCGAACCAAACCTCTTTGTCTGCCCCTCTCGGCCTTTCAGCAGCGCGTCGTCTTTCTGCGTAGGTTGCATCAGCAGTTGGCCTCCCACTCCGCTGCCTGCATTGTCAGTCATTCAAACAGCCAGAAAGACAGACAGTCAGACAGTCAGACAGTAAGACACTCAGGGGCCTTTGAAATTTGTTTATTTTACTTACTTTTAGGCATTTGTTGCGAATCCATCCGCCGGCTGCTTCGCTTTGCTTTGCTTTGCTGGTTTGACATTGGTCAACGCCCACCACACAAATTTGTCGCTGGCAATCTTGTGAGAAAAGTGGTGCCCGAGGGAAAGCACAAGGTTCTGACTTATTTCATAAATAAAGCGTTGGCCATGACTCAAACTTGGATAAGAAAAAACAAAAAGGAACCTCTCAAATGGAGAGAATTGAGGGAAATCCCACCGAAAACTATACAGATATCAACTTTGGATTTTTTCTGAACGGTTTATCATCCTCTTAGCTAAAATATATTACAGATTTTTGCATCTTTCCGTTATAAAACCAGCGGCAATCTGTTTCTAAAGAACTGCTTTTGTTTTTTCATTGCTGGATACAAGGGTCCTTTCGGTGGTTCCCGCCGAGTCTGGCATTCTTTTTTGCTTATCTTCTGTCAAGGACATGGCCCAACAAAGACAACAAATAAACTCTTGTGAAAGGATTGGATGGAATTGCCTGTGTGTCTATCCCGTGTCCTTGTCTGTCCATCCCGCCGCTCCTGTCACTGCCTTTGTGCCATAATTTTTTACAGTTTCATGCGCCGCCTCTGGGCCAAGTCGCAGGTCTCAGGTCTCAGTTGTGGCTGTTTTTGCTGTGTTTTTGGTATGGGATTATTAATTTAGTAATAGGCTCTGCTCTGCTCTCGCTCTGTCTGCAGCAGTCGGCGTCGTCTGTTTTTCGTGGCTCGAGGGTGCACTCAAGGTCACACAGGGCGTAAAGCTTTTCCACCTTTTCACACAGTTGCCCAACGCCATGCCAGACCCCAGACGATGAGCCTTAAAGTAGAGACACAGGGAGTGGGCGCTGGCTGGCCACTCGACTTTGGCACTTGGCGTTTTGTGTGTAATTTATTAAATTATTTTAACTCGTTAACGCGACGCCTTTTATGTGGTTAAAGAGAGAGAGACAGAGAGTGGGAGCGGGGGTTATTAGCGCATTTTCAGCAAAGAAAGAAAGAGTAAAAGAGTTCCCCAGAGTGAGGCAGGGAATCAAATTTAATGAGCTAGTCGAGCTCTTCTGCCACCTCCTGCGGCTAGTAATCGGCTAAGGCTGAGACTGAGACTGCTGCTGCTGCTGCTTCTGCTGCCTCTTAAGCTGCCTCTTGCCACAACGCCAGCTGCATACAAATTGAGCCATAAGCTTTGCTGGCGTTGATGATGATTCCCTTCGGTGCTCGGTGCTCGATGCTCGGTGCTGCTCCTTCGTGCCGCCTGGCAATCGACTTGCCATCGATTTTTCCAATCTTGGAACGAACCATGGGGCCCCCTCTCTTCCCCTCTCTCTCTCTTTCTGCTAAGTAGTTAAAAATAATTAATAAAACAAACCAGAAACCAGTTTCGTTTGTTGTTGCTGCTGTTGCTTCTGCTGCAGCCATTGATGAAGATGATGAGGGCTCTGGTATGTCATGTGGGGTTCCATTCGATTGAGGCTTGGGAAGAACTGCAGCTCCTGCTGTATGCTGTATGCTGTATGGATCGCAATCGGATCTTCTTCTGTTCTGCCAAAAGGACGGGCTAAAAGGGCCACTCAATTGACAATTCGCATACTCGTTTAACCCGTAACACGATTCTGGTTGTTGAATGTTGCTGTCGCTCAATTATATTGTTGTTGTTGTAGTCTCTTCTTCTGCTGCTGCTGCTGCTGCTGCTGCTACTGCTACCCCCAGCTCCTGTTGCTGCTGTTTTGCTCCTGCTGCTGTCGTCGTTGTCGTTTCATTTAATGCCCTTGCCGCTTTCACACTTCATGCATTATTCAGATTTCCCATACGAATACGAATACTGAAGTTCGAGAGAATGGGTTCCAGTATGGGGTATGGGTAAGGAGGGGGGTATGGGTATGGGTAACAGGGGTATGAGTGCTGTAAGCCCAGCAACAAAACTTGAGCCCTGGCATCAGTCGTCGTCGTCTCTCGAGTGCCACGCCATGACTCCGACTCCGATACTCCTCGAACGGCGTCATCATCAGCGCCCTTGATTCCTTCAACGTGCTCACACTTTACAATTAATAAGCAGCTCCGTTTTTTCCCCTCGTCTCTTTCTCTCTCTCTCTCTCTTGTTTTTTGCCTTCTTTATTCTGGTTTTTTTTTTGTTATACCCTTTTAATGGGTAATATGAGCTTGGACAAATGTTTGCAATGCAGAAATGTTAGACCTCCTAGAGAGTTAATATATTATTTATAGCCAAATCATATTAGCCACGTCCTACTGATCACACAGATCTTATAGGCTTTATCATGTGTGCCTCCCCAAAAACGTTTCAACTGATTCCTTATGCTTTCTGGCTATTAAAGGAATCTTTTCATACTGAATAAAGCATAATCAGTAGGTTTAATTAAAGGTATTTTGGTACAACTGGGCCACACTTGATAGATCGAATGATGACGCAAAAATCAAGAAATGCATGGGAAATGCACAATAAACGCTGGAACATTTTTTAAATTTATTTTTTTTTTTTCCTAGAGCTACAAGGATTTTCTTATGACTTATAAGTGCAGTGCACTACTCACGTAGGTTCTTGATATTATTTTTTCTCAGATTCAACACATACTCTTCATAATTTCATCATAATTGAATCCCAAAGGGTATCCACAGCTTCGTTAGAGCAAACGTTCCTTCCTTTCTGGTTTTTTTGTGCTTTATTTTTTGCAAACCCTGGCAGCGCACATGCGACAACCCATTTATGTCGGCAGATTTGCGGTCATGCGTGGCCCACAGAGTAGGAGGGAAGAGGAGCAGGGGGCACCCGATAAGTGGAAAGGGTAACCAAAATTGAGAAAGGAAAAACCGCCCTGGACCTGGACTGGCCCTGGCCAAGGCCTCTCCGATCCTCTCCTTCCCTTTGACCCCTTCGCAAGCCTTACAACTGGATTCATTTGGGGTTTTTTTCTTCTGTTTTTGTCGGTATTTAAATTTCAAAAATTTTAAATCAATTTTTTTGCCTTCTCATAATTTTTTAATGGCGCATAGGCGCGTTTTGTGGAAACGGAATGGATGACGTAGTTGTACTCGTTGTATTTTTGTTGTTTTGAATGAGGTGCGGACTTCTGTTCTCCTTTGTTCGCTTCGTTTCATTTAGGGAGTGTGCTCTGCTCTGGTATAAAGAGGGGAGAATATGTTCCTTTTCATTGTTAAGATTGTATGCCAAATTGTATCTGTATCACATTTTGTATTTATGTTCTTAAAGATGCGCATATTGAAAACAAAAGCCAAATGGGAACCTCTGGGAACCATGTCGAAGGAGAGTGAAACCACTTTTGGATGGAAATGGGGATTAAGGGATGGGACTTCAAAGGGGAGTTTCGAGGAGGGCCTAGATGAGGGGAAAACCCTGTAAGACTGCCTCTCATGTGAATTTTAACCCTATCTCGTCACGCAATTCCTCAACACAACACGTGGGAGCCCTGCAACGTTAACCAAAAATTCTCATAAATTAACCATAAAATGAAAACAACAAAACCAGTTTGAATTATGCTCCGATCAAGTCGCACTTATTCGACAGACAGACAGACATCGAGCGAGCAATTCTGATTGGTATTAATTTATGCGAGAGAGAGAGAGAAGAGGAACAGAGAGCAGACCAGAGAGTCACCTTACATTGTCATGTTAATGTCCATTATGTTAATGAGCTGTTAATCAAACACTCGCTCATTACCCTGTTGCTGTTGTTGCTGTTGTTGTTGGCCTTTGCTTGGGCCCCGCTGCCTCTCTGCTGTCTGTTCTGTTAGTTAGTGCGGCTAATTGCACCCCCGAGGGGGAGGGGGTGGGTTTTGTTATGGTAGAGGTGGCACAGAGGGTAACCTTGGGGTAATTGCATGATTTCCATAAAACTAATTGTGCGTTTAAATAGTGAATAATGGAATACTTGGAATATAATGTACTTGTAAATGTAGAGCACTCTCCTACTCCTCCTGTATCTTGCCATCTCATCTCTTATCATATGTATGTATATTCCTCTATTGCAGTCCCACGGGAAAAACGCTTCGCACGCAATTCCAAATCAAGGACTATCTGCTGACACAGGGTACCTGCAAGTGCGGTCTACCTTGTCCGCTGCGACCGGAACACCTATTCGATTTCAATGCACAGGTAAGCCTGCACTAATCCGTGATAATCTATTGAAAGCTGGCATGGAATGAATGAATTCCGACAATGATCATGGAAATTGAAAGTCGTGGATGAATCCTGAGCGGCTGAGACCATGCCGGTGATTACTAATGGCTAGGGAAGAATACCGTGATTGCGGTTGATTGTGATCACGCTGCCATCTCTAACCGGGGCAGCGCTCTCAACTTGTTTGTCTCATAATTGGCTGTAAATACCGAGGAGCGCCATGAATGAGCCGGAGGGGAAGGCAAAGCCAAAGCTACGGCTAAACCGAAAGCTAAAACTGAAGCCAGAGCTAAATCTAATTGAATGTGCACTGAGCTAACTAGCTGGAAGGAGCGACAGAGAGAGAGAGAGGGGGATGTGTGCACTCAGCTAACTAGCTGGAATGAGCGCGCTGCTGGAGAGACAGAGAGAAAAGGTAGAAGGCAGACAGTCACTGGCTGGGGGTTGGCGGGAGGGGAGAGCGCAGCATTCAACTGACTTTCACTGAGCTTTGCTGCAATGTAACTGCAGCTCCACCACCACCACCACCCCCCTCTCTCGTCGAGCCCTCCTCATCAGTGGGGCTTCCAGATTAACGCAAAATATTTGTAAAACCAGTTTGACAACAAATCGACTGTGACGACGACGACGACGACGATGGCAGCACGACGTTGACGTCGACTGCATAATCACAGAGCAAGCCCAGAGTTGGATACTCTCCATTCCAGCACCCCACTCCCCTTCCCTGGCATTGGTGACCATCTGCCGCTTGGCTCTCTGGAGCAGTTCCAATTTGTATATACTATCTAAAACATACATACATACATATATATATGTATATGCAGAAGTGTATGCATGTGTGTGCAGTGTAAATCGCAGTGAAATCGCCTGCAATAAGATTAATTTTCAACAGCAGCAGCCAACAGCAACAGCAACAAAAAACTGTTAACGGTAAATCACACCCAGACATTGGACATGGCCATGTGCCGTTGTTCTGCTTCTGTTGCTGCTACTTCGGCTTTGGCTTCGGCTTCTTCTTCTTCTTATTCGTCTTTTTCTTATGATTATTTTAGCTGCTGCTGCTGCTGCTCTGCTCTGCTTTGCTTTTGTTATTGGCTTCTGTTCTCCCTCGCCTTTGAGCATTTATCTGTTGTCTCCCTTCCTCTCTCTCGTTGGCCTGCTCTCCTTCAGTCATCAGCCGAGGTCATTAATTTGAGTTTATGGTTTCCCTTTGCTTTTTTTTGCGTGACGTTGATGCCCGCCGTCAAGCGCCAACGCCCCGACCCCAAGTTCGACTGCGATTCCCCTCCCGTGACCTGCCCAACGAGCGCCTGGCCGCCCCCGCGCGTACATTCAATGTCCTTTTAATACGCTTCCCCACAAAAGTTTGAGGAGTGTGCTGTACACTTGGAGAAAATAAATAAAATTTGCAAGCAAAAATCTATAAATACGCGGAGTAAATATAACAAAATTTACGGCGCTAAAGTTTTCTTTCAGTGTACACACACGCATTTTAAGTTGAATGCCTGGAACTGTGAAAATCGCGCGCCAGCGTTGATTGTCGTCTTTTGTTGGCGCTGCTTCTTCTGCCGCTGCCGCTGCTGCTGCTCCGTCAATCGATATTTCGGTGCAATGCACTTATAACTTGGCTCCAACCGCCACTTGCCCCTCTACCACCACTCTGAGTCCCCTCTTTGCTGTTCATGCCCCGTGCAGCCTCCATTTTGAGTGCGCTAAGCTGATCTAAAATGCGTATTATCGAAAGGCAGGGGAGACCGCAATTTGTTTACTAAACACTTCATAGCGCTTGTCCTCTCTCTCTGCCTCTCTCTTGCCTCCTGCCACTGCGTCTGTGCCACACATTTTTTTGACCACAAGAGTCGATGACTGTCTTCTGTGTGTGTGTGTGTGTGTGTGCTGTGTTCGCCCTGTTGGCCATAACTTTGGTTTAGGTAGGTGGTATTGGTGATTTTGTGGCACGTCTCATGTTTTTTGGGGGAGCACATTCAACTCTGCTCCCTCCATGCTGCCACTCCACGCCACTGCCCCCTTTGGCGTTTCGTTTTGGCCATGATTGATGGTCCCACATAATGAAGTCTATGCTCGTTGATTTGTTCGCATTTCTGTTTTGATTATTGCCATTTTATGCTGTCGTCTTGACTGCTTTTAGCAGCCTTTCTTTTGTGCTTTAAGGTGTGGTAGGTTAGGGATTTCATTCTGTCTCTGTCACTGTTTCTCTGTCTCTCTCTCTCTGTGTGTGTGTTTCTGTTTGGTGAAAGTCTCTTTTGGCCAGAAAGCTAGACAAAGCGGCTGTCACTCAATGGAGCTACGGAGCTGTGGCGCTGTGGAGCTGAAGTTTTGGATTGAGAATTGAGCCGTGGTATCGTATGGCAGCAGGCAGGCTGGCAGGCAGGCAGTCGCTTGGTTTGAGGTTGGGCCAGAGCCAGAGCCAGCCAGCAAATTATGATGTCGGAGGAGACAAAGTTTCGAGTGTTTCGGCTACGATTGGAAAGTTGAGGCTAAAACTGAAAAGGCCAAATGGAGCAGCAGCAGCAGCAGCAGCAGCAACAGAGGCATGATGCAGAGGCAGAGGCAGGCATGATGGCAGACAATTAGAGTTGAGACATAACTAGTTTTGAGTGGCTCCATGTACTCGTACTCGTATTTGATATCCAATTTGAAAAGTTTGTACAAAAAAAAATGCAACTGAGAAAGAGAAAAGATTTTCTCATGAGGGAAAAAAAGTGTGTAATCCGATAAGTGACGCCTTCTTTGCCCCAATGCGATTAATGTACAACTAATAGACATAATGGGCGTATACGTAATCCATGAATTGCGTATAGGCAATGTGTCCCCCATTAGGCGTGCATCATCGCTTAATTATATCACTCTCTGCGGCTCTTTAATCATTCTTTATATGTAGATTGTATTTTTCTGTGACTCAGAAATCGGTATATGGAATGACGCAGAATGCTTTGTTGTCTGTTCGGTTCGCAGTTCTCGGTTCTTGATTCGCGATTCCACTGCAATTGTCGATAATTAAACAATTATTTACAATTGAAATTCTCAATTGCTAAAAGTGCAAATGAAAAACCGAAACAAAAATAAAACAAAAACAAAAAAAGATTGACTCGTTCTTTATCTTTATCGGTTTTTTTTTTATTTGTTTCTGTATATTTTCCGATAAGTGCGAGACAATTGAAATTGATTTTCCACAGGCAAAAACAAAACAAAAAAGCAAAGAGAGAAGTCGAGTCGTCGCAACAGCTGCTGCCGCTGCCTCGTCCCCAATGGACTTCTATTTCGAGAGCATTGCACGCAGCAGCATTGTGTGGCAAGTGGCGCAGGCCTCTGAATCGGCGGGGGAAAGTACTGGGTCCCGGGAACCGGGTCCCAGGTCCCAGGTCCCAGGCAGGTCTCAAGCAAACAAATAAAACTTTGGCCCCAGTTCTCTACATTCAGATTCCATTCCGACAAAAGCAAACAAACAAAACTTGAGAAGGTCAGCGTGCGCCGAACGATGTCAGCGGCATTGTTGCCACACAATTTACAGCTTACAATAAAAATAAAAGCAATTGTTGTTGTTGTTGCTGTTTCTGTTTCTGTGGCTGCTGTTTACGACGCGACGCACACACGCAAAAGTCAGGGAATAACAAAGTCGGATGGTTTGATTGCCCTGAATGTGCCTGAAGGTTGCCTGCCGGACAATCTGCTTTGTAGCATTGGCAAGCCCCCAGCCCGCCTCGCCTGCCCGCTACGTCTACTATCGGCCATGTCAGGGCCAGAAAACGAAAGTAAACCCCCAGATCGCATCGCAACGCTCTACATTTGTATACTCTTCAAGCAGGGTATTGTGATTTTGTGTAGATATTTGCATGTGATATATAATGGGAATACATAGAAACCTCTGGATCGTATATACACACAGAAAGAATCGGTAAAAAAAGAATATTCCACATTATCAGAAATGATAGAATCTCATATATAGGGTCCATAGAAATAATCAGTTGTATAGATCAGCCTTTGCAACAAGAAAAACCCCTTACGATCAGTCGAACAGCGATTTGCCTCGTCATGCACACGACATGTATTTTGTTTTTGCATTCTTTGGCATTTTCTTTTGCTCTTTTTGCGTGTGCGTCTCTGGCAGGCATCCGTTGTCGCAGAATAAATCTCTGAGAAGGAATAGTGGCAATGGGAGCAAGATAAATTGTCTAAATATACCTATTGTTCGGCATATGTCAACCATAGGAAGGGTATCATCAGCTTCGCTCGTACAGCATTCAGCCGCCTGCTCCTATCTTGTTTGTGCTGTCATTCATTCATTCAGGGCCTGTCCCCGAAGTCGCCTCCGAATACCATTTCCATTTTCATTTCCATTCCCATTCCCAAAATTCTGACGCACACCGAAAGGCAACCAAGCACGTCCGGAAAGTGGCGTCCATCAGCCCCAATCTGATTCTGCCTGGTTTTTGCTGCTGCTGCTGCTGTTGCACTTTTCGGCCAATTTGCATTTATAAACATTTGCAGAGAGGGCGCAAGCACGAAAACTGTGGCAGACAATTTAGCATATTCATGGAACAACAACTAAAACAATTAGGCGGCGCAATGGTGGCTGGTGGCTGGTGGCAGGTGGCAGGGATGCAACAACCTTCCTGCCTCAATCTTAATCTTTCAGAGAAATACGCGACTACAACTCACCTCCCTCGCTCCCTTCTGCAGTCGTCGTTTGTTTCTGCCTTTCCTTTTTTTTCGGGGGTAATTTGCACGTCACTCGAATGTGAGCAGGAAGACCTGAGACTTGTCTTGTCTCGAGACATGTCTCTCCTTTCCTTCGTCTTGGCTCCATTCCACACCACTTGCCTCCACCGCTGCCACATAACACCACACCACGCCACGCCACACCACACCATTCCACACTCCACTCCACTTTTAGTTTAGTGTTCACTCTACTGGTTTCCCTTTTCCCCCCTCCGAACAGTTTTTAGTGGCAAAAATTGAATTTCCGAGGAGTGCGAGCGAACCGTTGCTGCCTGGGTTTTTATAGAAACTTCATTAGTCCAAATTAAATGTTGTACGCGCCATGAGCAGACAGCGTGGTGGCAGGGACCCCAGGACTCGAACCAAAAACCAGAAAAGGAACAGATGAATGAGCAGCAGAAGTAGCAGCAGCCGAAGTAGCAGCAGCAGAAGCATCAGCAGCATCAGCAGCAGGGAGAGAATGAACCCATGACGGGGAATGAACTGGAAGATGTGTCCTCAAGAAGCGAACGTTGACGTTGACACAGTGGCAGAAAGAAACTTTGAAAAACTTTTCACTTCTTGGAATTGAATGAGTTATGTCTGGGGAGGGAGAGGAGATGTAGGAGAATCCCCTTACTAATTCGAAGGAAATTCAATAGAATGGGAGTACGGATTTCCGAACAGTGAAGGTCCGTTTGAGCGAACACTTTTAGATGTCGAAAAAAGGAAAACTAAAAGCGAGCTCTCACTGTACTCAATAAATGAATGCTATCGAATGTTCAATAAAGCTGTCAAGATGGAGGGAGTGCTGCTGCCCTTTTTGTCGGGATATGTGCACTTCCAAAGAGCTGCCCAAAGAGACTGTTGGCAGCAAGACAAATATTGGGACGCTTTCTGTTCCCCCAAAATTAATTCGCAAATTCGTTTCCCCACAAATTTCTCCTAAGCGAACGGCCACATTCGATTAAGAATAAACAGGCAAAGAGCAAAGAGCCACAAAAGACTTCGAATTAATTACAATGAATTATTTCAATAAAGAAGGAAGTTAAGCAAATAGCTACATAGATTTGGACAGTAAAAAGTCCCACCTAATGCTAGCCAAAATTTGTTTATAAGTATGTACATATGTACATATGTAATAGCACTTTTGTTGGCCCTGAAAAATGTTTTCTACAAATCGATATCCTGAAAACCTAAACAGTTGTGGGGCTTCGCCGCGCAGCCCCCCACCCAAATGGATTGTGTCAATTCAATTTTCCCTAAATGTCCGTTTTGAAGCGAGAGTCCTGCCTGGAATTTACGAGTCCTGTTGTGTGTGGGTGATTTTTGTATGTGTGTGTGTGTGTGTGTGTGTGTGTGTGTGTGTGTGTGGGTGGCAGCTTTGAAGGCTTCTTGCATTTCAATTGATGGTAGTTGGAAATGGCATCAACATCGACATCGTTCAGTAGAGGTGGCATGAGGCAGGTGGTCCATCCTGTCGACCATTAACCAGAGCGTTGCATGCGCGCTCCAAGCGAACGTTGAGCGATTTCCGTTGTGGGTTGCGTCATGCACATTGCAAACACACACACAGAGACACACACAGAGTCTATCGCCTTTCTCCCACACTCTTTTTTTTTGGTTGAAAATCTTGCTGCAACGGTGTGCTGGTCCTGCTGCAGCCAAGGACTTACTGATGCCACGACGTGACTGAGCGATTACTCATATCCGGCAGCGCCGCAAAGTTTCCGTTCCTGTTCCCGTTGTTTCTGTTGTTTCTGCTGTTCCTGTGTGCGCGCACAATTGCCCGGAGGAGGTGCCCCGTGTGCCCCGTGTCCATGTCCATGTCGGTGTCCGAGAGCTCTACTACCACGGGCACTCCCACTACCACATGCAAGACCGAGACAGTCCATCCCCTAGTCTTGGCAAAGGATTAAAGCTGTCGGGCATTATGACGTTAATGAAAACCAACACCGTTCATGCACCTGTGCATGCGCTTCACACCTGAAACCCGACTGCAACCACCGGAGAGTGCCACAGAGCCACATAGCCACAGCCAAGCATAAGTCTCGCCGCCCAGCTCGTTTGCATATGGTCGGTCGGTTGGTCGGTCGGTCTATGGTCTGGCCTCAACCTCCTCTTACACCCACTGCAAAACTCCTGGACACATGGCCACCATCCCCCAGTACATACACACACATGCACGCAACGGGGCTGGGGGTGTGCATTGCACGGCATTGCATACTGTCTGGCGGCACAGTGGGTTTTAATTTTCACAATTATGCATGGAAAAGTGCAATGTTTGTTGGTATTTTCACTGGCATTTTGTTGCGTGTTACACAGTTTGGACAACCCCCTTAGCCCCCCCCCCCATTATTTAACTCCCACCTGCTATACACATGCCCGCGGCTAAAACAGTTAATACATCAAAAATATGCAAAATACATGTTTCACATCTATGAAACACATCGAATATACATACCTACATTTATATATGTAAATGCGGCAACTATGTTCATTTATAACTATCCATTATATAAACAACACGACTATACATATGTACATATGCATGTATGTATATCGTTTAATGTGAATGTATTTTTCTGTTTGTTTGTTGGTATTCATTAGCCGCACGCTTTGGTGGAGAGTGTCAACGCGTCGCTTCAACGCTTCGCTGGTCTCTCCTGCCTTCTGGGCTAATAACCATTTTGGTGGGTTCTGCCAAAGGGTCACGTCACGAAAGGATATGCTCGGTTTGGTCCACAAAATGTGACAGTTTTAATTAAGGGTGAGGGAATAATTCCTGCAGCATGCATCATGCATCATACATCATAATTTGGCATTTAATAGCGTAATTATTGTATAAACAAAATAAACATAAGTTGCTTTGTGAGCCTCCACTTAAATGCAAGCAGTTGGCTCTAACTGAAAATAATTAAAAAACATAAAATTCAAGCAGTGAAAATACACTTTTCCCCAGAACTGATTGCAGCATTTATTCCTTCAAATATATCAAATAAATGGTTCAGTCTCTAACATTGAATTATCGATTTTTTTTACATTTTAATCAATTTATAATCGATGTTCTGTAATTTTGTAATTTTTATTCGATTAATCGATTGTAGAACTGTCCAATCAATTTATTGTTGATATTGTAAACTTGTTTGATAACTTTTATCGAGTTTTGGTCATTTAAACTTGATTTTTAATCGACTTATCGATTATTGCTAAACAATTTCGGGTCTGATATTTATTTACTCTTGTTTATAATTTAATTTTTGTTGGTCACCTGCTCGTTTTATCCTCCTGCTCTGAGAGCGCTCCATTCCCATCTCTCCATCCCCATCTCTCCATCCCCATCTCTCCATCATTCTATATCTATTCATCTGTTAGATGTCTGAAAGGAGTCATCATCTAGTCTATCAACCATTATTACTGCTGCCATTGCAATTTCTGCTGCTGGTGCTGCTGCTGCTGTCAGTGGCAGTCGAGAACATGCACAGCTTTTGCTTAATTATTTTTCCATTAAATGCCAATTAAATTTGGATATTATGTTTGAATGCTCTCGCATTGAATGGCCAACCGAATGCATGGGACGGGAGAGCAGGGGATACAACAGATACACAGATATATACAGATACAGATACAGCAGATACCCGAGAGAGCTTGGGGCCCTGATGCCATGGCAACATTTGATTGCAGTTTGCAGTTGCGTAGTACATACACATATTTCTCCCTCTGATTTTATTTATTATTTTTTATATAGTTTACAAAGCCCAGAGACACGACACGATAGAAGGGGAGGTGTCCCTCCACGCCTCAACGATGAGGATGACGGCGACGACGACGACGACCCAGTTGGCAAATGCAAATGTTCTACATACATTTGTTAGCTTTTCCTATGCTACGAGGAGGAAGGGCAGTAGAAGCAGGGGGAGAAATACTGTGTCTGGGGCTGTGTGGGATGAGATGCGGTTTTATTGCATTTCAAAAGTTGAAATTATGTTTGCTTTTCTGTGTGGCAACTGCCTTTGACTAAGTGGCAACCAAAGCCATGGCAACAGAAACGGCAACAGCTACAGCTACAGTAAAGTCAAAAGCAACAGCAGCACTTGAGGCTGTGCAACAAAAGCAACACAATATGAAAGCAAAGCTTTAGATTCTGAAGAGGGGACCAGGAATCAAAAGCTTAGTCGTTTATGAGACTACCTCCTGCCTCCTGCAAGTGGATGCGATTGGGTTGGGGATACTATCCGGGGATCAGCATCCTAATGGGTTTATTTTCTAGTCGTTGTTGAGGCGTGGGCCAATTAATAAATTTCAGAAATGAATATAAATTAATTGCCTCTCAAATCACGGCAGGGAGGTAGAGAGAGAGGGAGAGACTCCACAGAGAGGCACTACTAGTGGGAGCTCGTGGCTCCCCTCCCATCAAACGATTACCTTGAGAGATGCCCTCGAGATATTTCATTACTCTCCAGCAGCAGCTACAGTTTCACGTTTCATTATCTTCTACTTACTGGCCAATGATTCATTTAATTTCAGCACTTGAGTTACCAGATCTCCCTCTGGGGGCAGTCTCTACTCCTGCTTCTGCTCCTGCTACTGCTACATGCCCCATGCCCCAGGGCTTTCATCCAGCTGGTACTTGAACCATTTTATTGCCTCGCCTTCTCCAATTGCTTTGGCCGTTCCTTTGGTTCGCTCTGTTCGCTCTGCTGGGTTTTTCCTCCCATAAAAAAGAAGTCAGTGAAACATTTTAATGTTTAATAACCAACTTGGGTCTGTGGAATGCATGCGGTGGTACTCCGTCTCCTAAAAGGCTCGCATCGGTACAAATTGTTGACCCAAAATGGTTGCGACACGTTTATCCAGCGCTTGGCCAGCCAATGAAGCAATTGTCAGAGAGCCAGTGAGCCACAACCACTCTACCCCACTCCACTTCTCCTCCTGCCACTGATTCGTAGTGCCGCAAAAAGTGGCCATTTCCCCAAAAGGGTCGTCGTCGTTTCTCGATGGCGCTGCCTCGTCCATCATCATCCATAGAAGGGGGGCGGGTTTCACGCGGAGGCGTGCAAATCGAAACCTTTTGCCGGCGATTCATTTGCATAAATTCCGTGCGTTTACAGCAGGTGCATGGTGGCATGGCGCTGCCATGGCAAGTGCGAGGGAGGGAGTGTCTTTTGATCTGCTCAGCCCCGATAATGATGGATCTGCTGGTGCATTTGATTGGATTACACATTGGAGTACAATCACTCGGATATGGTGCGGCGGGGACTCCACTGCGTTTCCAAAATGCTAATTGGACAGCGACTAAGCCCCGGGGCGCCAAGGTCGAGTCCAGGAGAAATAAAGCCCTTAAATAACCCTCGTCCTTTGAAAATGGAAATACAAATACAGGGAGAAGGGTGGAATGGTATCAGATTTTTGCCGCAAATTATAAAGCACATTGGATTGTAGGACGATGGCCGGCAACCCCATGGAAAAGGGTACCCGCCTAATCATTGGCAAGTATTTTGGATATGCCAACAATTCGAAATTTGAGCGAATTTGTATCGAATTTCATTAAATGCAAATTACAGGAAAAACATCATCGATGGGGGGTCATGATTAAAGGGAATACCAGAGTGGATGTGGATGCCTGCCCCGCAGCAGGAAATTACAGTGTGGAATCGTATCTGATTTCAATTGTTGCAAATTAGAGGGGAAACATTGAGGACATAAGGAAGGGGATGCGGAATGCCCCCCCAACTAGCCCTTCCATTAGAAACCCTTTTTCGAAACTAAATTGAATAAAAATTGTCTGCAAATTGGGGATAATTTCAATTGAAATTACATCCGATAAATACATATGTATGTATATGTAGCGAGGATAAAAAAAGAACAGGGTAAAAAAAACCCTTTTCCAAATCCAATTAAAGTTTATGAAAAGGAAGAGACATCGAGTTTTGGGATTAAATTGAATTTTTCATGGCAACGGCAATGGCAATTATCGAAAATTATAGAAAAATAATTTAATAAATATAATTTGTTCGGAGAAAAGTGTACGATTTCAATTACGGCCAATCATTGAATATAATAGAAATATACTCGTAGATAGATGTGAAAAAATGTGCATTAGAAAACAAGATCTATAGAATATGTATACGAAAATGGTAAAGGGGAATTTCAGATAATAAATGAACGATAAAAGCAATTAAAAGATTTGAGATAAAACAATTTGTAACTTAATTGAGAAAGTGTTTATGGGAAATTAAATTAAATGTCAATCAACGGCAAGTAGTACAGCACATACTCACTCAATGCATCTTCAAAAAGGGGTGGAAAATAATGTAAGCTTGAGAATATATTGAAAAACGATTAGAGGCATACGCCGTACTCGGTGGGTATGCAAAATGAGAACCAGGAATCGTCGGCGCTTAAATAATTGTGTTTGCAATTGCGACTCACGTTTTCTATGCAAATTTAATGGGGGCGAACAGCGACTCCCCCACACTCCGCTCTAAACCCTCAGTGTTAAAATGTTTACATTTTGAGTGGATATTGGATTGATATGTGTGTGTGTCTGTGTTGTGTGTTTGTGGCATTCCATTCAGGGAGAAGGGGCTCAGGGGCTTAATTAAATTCTCGATTTGACATCAAGCGGCGGTCAGTGCTGTGGCGGCGGCGCCTAATTTGATTTTTGCACAGCATTTATACTAATTAAAGCAATTTGATGCTTTGTTTCAGGTGCCCAACATGCCACTGAAGCTGCCAACAGTTGCTGCAGCCACAGTTGAATCAGCAACAGCGACGACGACACCTTGCCTGCACCAGCGGCGATTTCTTGAATCTCAGAAGCAGCAGCAACAGCAGCAGCAGAGTGTCAAAGATGCGACGACGACAACGACAAATACGCTGCCCGCCGTATCCGTATCTGTATCCATATCTGGGCCAGCAGCTGTCAGTGATGTGTTCTCAACGCTGATGAGAACGACGGCGACGACGACAACGGCTGCAACGGCAGCAACAGTCCATGCAACAATAACAACCACACCTGAAATGGCCAACAAAGGTGAACAAATACATATTGTACATACATATACATATATATATGTATATATATAAATGTAGACCAAAAGAAATACGAGTGTAGAGTATATAGAACCCCTGTCCATGTCAGATAGGTAGTAGTAGTACTGTCCCCCAACCAACAGATTTCCAACTTAATCAATGTTAAGCGACGACAAACACCAACGACGAACGATGAAAGCCGAAACGACAATATTTGAGGATTGGCAACAGCCAGCCAGGGTTGCCAGACGATTTGCCCGAACAGTACTAAAGCCATGGTAAAGCTGCAAAAAGTAGATTAAATAAATTTAAAAGATAAATCTCTCCCAGCGCGGCGGCGCTCCACTCAAATGAAATGATTTGCTTGGCAATGACTTTTCCTTTTGATGGCCCCAACGGAATGACAGAACAGACCAGAGACCAGAGACGCCTTAGTCATTTATTTGGTGCGCCATGGCAACCCTGGGCTGTCAGAGAGCTCCCCTGCGGGCGAGCGTTTTTCCCGGGCAGCACAAAAGTATGCTATAGAAAAAAAAGTGAGTGCGCTGCCGGCTGCCTGCCTGCCTGCATTTTTTCGCAACTGCAAGGATACAAAAAAAAAAAGAACACGACGGCGCAACGACGATGAACAGGACGAAGACGATGCCAGCATGTAGAAGTGGGGTGCACGGGTAGAAGGGTGCAGTGAAAGGATGAGGTCAGGGCAAAGGAAAACTAGTGTAGATACGTGCGAAAAGTGCACGGAAGGCTAGGCCAAGGAAAAGCCAGCCATAGACCGTAGAGCAAAACCAAAGGGGAAAATGGAGCATACCCATACATATGTATACACATTTCGGTATGTGTGTGGTGTGTGTGTGTGGAAGTGCAAACAGATCCAAGTGGAAAAGGTGCTCAATGTTGGATGTGGCTGCTGCTGCTGCTGCTACTGCCAAGTGAAAAACGATGCCTAGACAATGATAAAGTGAAAATGCACACTGGGAAACAAACATGGGGGAAAACTGAGAACGAGAGAGTAACAGAAAGAGATACAGGGAGAGAACTGAAGAGCAGCAGGGCAGCAGCAAACAACACACACGAGCAGCAGGAGCAGTAGCAGCAGGAGCAGGAGCGGTAGCGAGAGTTCAACAAGCTTAAGACAGCTTTTGGGGCGCAGGCAACGGGAAGTGGCAGGCGTCCCTCCCACACGACAGGAAGTGCATTTCGGATGCTTCCCTGTTTGTCTCCTGGCTATACGCCCAACTCCTTGCCTCCTGTGCCTTTGCCCCTTGTTTGTTTTTCCTTTAGCCTGTTTTGATTTTCCCTGCTGTTTTGTTTGGCACCAGAAAGGGACAAAGGAACTTGACGCGTTCCGCCAAACCAACGCGTTACTCAAAGACATTTCTCGGATGTTTGTTTCCCCCCTACACTCCCCTCCAGTCCTGTTTCGGCTGTTATTATTTAAGCCGCTTTAAGCCTTAAATAAATGTTATTTTTATTAAAGACTCGAAAACATTTGCACTTGAGAAGTGCCTCAGGCAGTTTTTGGGCAGTTTTCGGTTGGAGGGGGGTTTTGTGGGGGGGGATTTGGGCCGCCACAAAAGGGGACTAGGACCTCTCTTTCTTTCCTCTGTGGAGGGTACCTATACCTTTAGTGAGGCTAAAGGGTACCCTCAATTCGTTCATTATTTCAATGGAATGCTGCGATGCTACCATCTCCTTTCAATCATCCATTCAACCATGCCAGAAGCTTTCACAACAAAAGTTCCTATTGACACTGCTCTCTTTTGCATCCGGGTGGGGAATCTCCGTCCTTATCGTGGCTGCAGCCCTGTGGGGCGGGGGGGATACAGCATTCCTGAAAGGCTTTTTCTTCCAGCAATTCAAAGCAATTTGATTTCCATTTGAGATATTTGCCGGATGAAAAAGGAAAACAACTGCAAAACTGTTGCCAATTTCGGGAAAAGGGTTGCGACACGACACCCAGCACCAACACCAACACATAGCCACCATTCACCTTCTTGCCACATTTGCAACAGACAGAGGAGGTGTGGCAGGGAACAAGGGAGACAGAGACAGAGAGAGAGAGAGAGTGAGGAGAGGATGGAACGTTGAGCAGTTGGCCAAACATTCGGCAAACATTGTTAAAAACTTTCAAATGAAAAGGTTAATTGAAACAAAAGGGACTTGATGGCAAAAGTTTAGCCGAGAGCGCGTCCATTTCGAACCGCCTACCAGCCACGCCTTTCCCGCCGCCCCCACCACCACTACCCACAATGTATGCAGCAGGCAATTGCAGGCGGGTCCTTCGTCCACGGAATGGCCCATGGATGGATGGGTGTGGGCGATGGCGAGGGCCAATCAGCGTCGCATTAAAAACGCCGCACAAAGCAAAAGTTTTGCACGATTTAGAAAATTTTCGCGTGGCATTGCTGCAGGATTGAAGAGGGCAGGGGCAGAGGAAGGGGCAGGAGTTGAGTGGCGGAGAAGTTGGTCAGGAGCTGTGGTCTGTCCGTGCGCTCCGTGGGTGTCCTCACTGGGGGGCAGGGGAGTGGGGTGTGTGGCAAGTATTTGCTAAAAATCTTTCCCCCTCGCGAGCTTACTGCCAAATGAATTTAAATTTTCTGTGGTTTTCGGCTGGGTTTCGCTGGGCTCACAGATTCAGCAGGGTGTTGGTTTATTTTTTTTTTGTTTTTTGCAAGCTTTGTATTTCGGCAAAAGGCGGATAAACTTTGGGCAGTGGCTGGCAGTGCCCTTAGTTACATATATCATTTAAAATAGTACAGATACTTGCCGCGCAGAGAGTATACAAAGTATATATCACTAGTCATTGCCACATGCCATGACATTTGAATCCTTAATCCTTTATTTCGATGCAAAGAAGTGCCCAAAGCAGCAATCAAGAAAGTTTTGTTGTTGTTGTATGAACGTTGGAAAATTCAGTTCAATTACAAATAAGAGCTATACATATATGTACGAGTACATCAGTATGTACATACATATGTGCCTGCCAGGGTATCAAAAGTTTCGGATTTTGAAGGTAGCTATTTTCTTGTTCGGGTTCATTTTTGCATTTGGATGAATGGAAGGAAGGAGGGCAGTCAGTAAATTGGTCGAGTGGCTGGGCTGGTCCTTTTTTTTTTTGCTGTTTAATTATAAGTCCTTCATTATATCCTCACCGCTGCTTAAAAAACCACTGGAGCCGCCCCCCACGAGTGTCCCCACTACCCGGTAAACCCTTTACTTTCATCTGACTTTCGCAGCAGCACGTTTTGTGTGTGTGGGTGTGTGTGTTTTGATTTTATTCGGGTCGTCATTCTGCCCTCCAGCCCCAGCCCCAGACCCAGCCGCATCCGCTTGGCATCCTTCTGCTGCTTTCAGCTCCTCTAGAGGAAAGGTGTGTGCGGTGGGCGGGTGGCTGTTTTGTGGCACACGCAGGGGACACGTTGCGGGCACTTTAAGGACGCGACGCGCTTTGCATAACCAAAGAGAGGATGTTGTCTTGACCTTTCACTGACTTTGCCTTTTCAATTTGTTGCTCCATTTCCAGAAGCTGATTGCCACAAATACGGCAATAACAAATTACCCGCACGGAACCATGCCTATGGAATGGCCACGTCCACACCCACACCCACGCCCACGACTGTAATGCAAACTAGTCAAGCATTAGCCGGAATAGGAATAGGAGGAGCTGGAGCTGGAGTTGGAATTGGAGTCCCTAAGCGCTCAGCCGGAGGACATGTGATAAAGCAGACGCCAGCAGCAGCCACAGCAGCAGCAACACCTTCTTCCCTGCCTCTACCCGTAACGTTGCCTCCACCCGCAGCACCATCCCTGTTGCAGCAGCAGCAGCAACAGCAACAGCAGCAGCAGCAACAGCAGCAACCCAACTTCAAGGACGATCCCGCCGGTTATATGCAGCAGCAGACAGTCCTGCTGCACAATACGCTGGGTGGGGGCCTGGATACGGGAGCCAAAACCGTGACAGTGTCGGCCACATCCACGGCCAGAGCCCTGCCACAGGAGCCCATTGTGCACAGCTCCCAGCAGCAGCAGCAGCAGCAGCAGCAGCAACAACAGCAACTTCAGCAACTCCAGATACAGCGCCAGAGGATACGACGGCTGTCGGTGTTTGGCGGCAAGTGGGAAGCGGAATCGGTGGGAGCCAATGTGTCCTCCAATGTGAATACCGGACAGCGCACATTGCAGGTGGATACGCAGGCCTTTGCGCGGCCGCAGAAGCCACAGATCACCAGCGTCACGGTAGTGCCACCACCCCAGGAGTCGCCCGTCTCGAGCAGTGCGGCAGTGCTGCAGGATGCCGTGGAGAAGCGGCCCGAGCAAGTGGGTGCCATCTCCACCAGCCACGAGAGTCCCAGGCAGAGCTTGTCCTCGCCCACAGACTCACTGCTGGATTCGGGCAAGAGCACGCCCTCGCCATCACCAAAGCCGCAGCAGCAACAGCCTCAGCCGCAGATCTTGCAAATGCGTACCCAAGGCCAAGTACAGGGACAGGTTACCACTTGCGCTCCACAGCTGCGTGTGATGCGCCAGCAGCAGCAGCAGAACCAGCAGACCCTTGCCGGACAGAGGCTGGCTGTGGCCAGCAGCAATGCAGTGGCCACGATGACGCGCAGCATTGTGACCACCACGGCGGGCACTGGGATCACGGGGCGACCGATCACCACGCTGAGTAGCTCCCAGGCCGGAATGGCGCAGCTCCAAGCGATGGCCGGACAAATGGCAGGCGCCACGAATGGCGGCAGTCAGCTGATAATGACCTCCTCCGGACAGCTGCTGGTCATCCCAGGGCCACAGCCCAGCAAGCAGGGGAATCCGCATCTGCAGCAGCATCACCATCGCGCGAGTATCATCCAGCAGCAGCAGCACCACCAGGAACTGCATCCGCAGTCGGGCGGCGGCTACATTGTGAGCCAACCCTCGTCAGTGGGGGCAGCCACATCCAGCAGCGGCAGCAGCAACACGGTCATACTCAACTCCGGGGGCAAGCTGTTGCACCACCAGATCATCACCTCGCAGGCGGGACAGAGTTCAGGGGGAGGAGCAGGCGCAGGTGGCCAGACCGTGTTGCTCAACACACTTCCCAACGGCGGCTACATCGTCCACCAGCAGCAGCAGCAGCATCATCCACAGCAGCAGCAGCACCTGGAGCAAGTGCTGGCCATGCCACATCCGGGTGCAGTGCCACCGCATGGTCAGACGCTGATCATCAGCTCGCCGGAGGCCAAGCGGAGGCCGCGCAAACGCAAGAGTTCCGTGTGCCATACGCCGCCACCGCCGAGTGGTGGATCCCCCGCCAAGACGCTCTCCCCACAGATCTCGCCCAGCATCCCCAGCCAGGCGCCCGGCCTGCTCCATCAGCAGGCGGCAGCTGCGGCGGCAGCGGCTGCATCTGGCACCACAGTTCCAGCAGCAGTTCCAGCTGAGTCCCGGCATCCAGGGCATCGTGGTGAACAAGGCCAATTCGTCAGCTCCGCAGCAGACGCAGCAGCTGCTGCTGCAGAACGGCCAGATCCTGCAGCAGGTGAACCTCATCGGGCAGCAGGTGCTGATGCCCGCGGGCCTGGTAATGGCCCCAGACGCCACCCTGCTGCAGATCCAGAACATGCCCACAACCAGCCTGATGACGCCCCAGGGGCCCGTGATGCTGCGCACTCCGTCACCACAGAGCAAGCCGTCCTTCATCTCGCCCGGCGCCGGCGGCCAGCAGTACATTGTGGGGGCCAACGGGCAGTTGAGTCCCATTGGCCAGATATACTCCACGCCCATGGGTCTGGTGATGCCCACGGGACAGCAGGGTGGCGGCTCCACTTTCGTGTCGGCGAGTCCCACGACAACCACCATTCAGATCCAGCAGCAGCAGCCATCGCAGCAGCAGCAGCAACAGCAGCAGCAGGCACAGCAGATCAGTCTGCAGCAGGCACAGGCCACCACGTATCTGACGACGGACTCCTCGATGGGTCGCCAGGGAACGGCGGCCAGTCCGCCAGACACCACCACATGCAGTCCACGCAGTCCGGAGCGACCTCCCAGCCATCGGAGCACTGGCAGTGATATGGTTTGTGGCTCCTCTCCTCTATGGTGATCTCTCTCTCTATCTGGAATCATTATTTAACAATCTTTTTGTGGCAGGTGCAATGCGTCTCCAGCTCGGAACCGGATGCCGCTGTCTCCCCGCTGAGTGTCGAGAGTCGGCAGTCGCCATCTTCCACAGATTGTGAGCGGAGTGAGTACAGCTGCTGATCATTCATGTGGCAGGCATTATCTAATCATGGATTCACTCTTTTCTTTTAGGTTTCGGCAACAGCAACAGCAGCAATCTGTTCACGCAGCCAAGTGGGATGTACAAGCATTCGGAGCCAAAGATTCGACGGATACACATCACATCGCAGGCGACGCAGGCCGAGAACGGGATGAGCCTGATGGGGCAAGGTATGCGACTGGCCAACTCCAGCTCCAATTCGAACACCACATCCGCTTCCATGCCCATGTCCATGTCCATTACATCGTCATCATCATCGTCGTCGTCCACTGGCTCCACTCATGTGGCGGCGGGGGGACAGGGCCATCGCCCAACGCTCATGCACCTCCGACAGCCGCCAGTCGGGCAGCACTACAACAACAACAACAGCCACCATAACAACAACAACACCAGCACCAGCACCTTCCTCCATAGCCACAAAGTAGTTAACATTGATTACCAGGGTAAGGCCGCCGTAAGCAGCGCACCTCTAATGTCCAGCACTAACTGCATCCACCACAACACACTAACCATCCACACAGCACTGACGCCACTCGGCGCCATGACCACTGCATGACCAGCCTTGTACCGCTTTTAATTCTCTGCGCTCTGCCTGCTTGTAATATTCCTCCTCCTACTCCTCTGGTGCCGGCATCGCCTCTTCATTTAGCCCCATGTCCACCCATGCCCAAGTCTCTATGTGCCTCTGTGTGCCTTTCGTAGAGTCGCCCAGCACAACGCAGCTCCTGTCAGCAGCAGCAGCAACAGCAGCAACAACAACAGGTGCTACATCCTCCACCACGATGCCGGAGGCCAAGAGCAAGACCAAGACCACACCAACGAAACGATCGCGCCGTCCACAGCGCAGCTCTGGCCGTGGCACATGCAACACTTCCACTACCACTTCGTTGATGCCGCCTCGATCGTTTGCAATTGGCGAACTGATTTGGGGTCCGGCGCGGGGCCATCCCGCCTGGCCCGGCAAGATCGTCAAGATGCCCGACGGCGTGTGCACGCCATCGCAGCAGTTCGATCACGTCTGGGTGCAGTGGTTCGGCGGCGGTGGCCGCTCCACCTCCGAACTGATTCCGGTCAACTCGTTGCAAAGTCTCTCCGAGGGTCTGGAGGCGCATCACAAGGCCCAAAAGGATACCAGAAAGTGAGCATCCATCCGGTTGAGTGGGTGGGAGAACACAACTCAGAAGGGGGGAACTAAGGGGATTGAAAGAAGAATTAGGGATCACCAGAGGACCACAGCACCGTAGACTAGAACATTATTCGAAGTAGAATGAATATACGTATAATATTTTTGATATATATTTCCTTTATATGAATGCAATTTTTATACTTTTTATAGATTTATAGCAAGAGTTTTATTTTGCCATTTGCCATTTAGAGTTCTAGCAATTTGTATCTATTTTTTTTTGTTCAGATACTTTTGTAGTTTTTTTATTTGAGAATTGATTTAGCCTCGGATAAGTAGATAGACTTTTGTTATTTTTAGCATTTTTAATTAATTTATATTTGATTTACTGTACTCTTTGTATTTGACTTTTAATTTGCTAATTAATATTCTCGTTTCTTTTTTTGATATGCGCTGAACCTGAACCAAAATTATATCCTGCCCTGCCAACCCCAACGTGTATAACTCTGTGTGCTCAATGCGTGCGTGTGTGTGTGTGTCTATATGCATAACCATCTCAACATCATCATCACGACCACTCGACACCCGTAACTCGTAAAAAAAAATAAAAAATTTATATATATAAAAACACAACCCAAAACCCAAACTCCAAAACCACACACACAACACTCCACTCCACTTCCCAACCATCATCAAACCACAAAGGAGCCGCAAACTGAACTCGCAACTCGAGCGGGCTATACAAGAAGCAATGACTGAGTTGGATAACATTTCAGCCTCCTCGACACCCACATCCGTATCCACAGCGGCAGCAGCATCCTCATCCGCTGCTTCTCCTCCGGCAGCAGGACCAGCAGCAGCAGCAGCAGTAGCAGTAATTCAGCAATCGCACCCACAGCCCTCTTCAACGAACAACAAAATAAATGGACTGGCGCGGAGCAAGCGGCAGCAGGCCAACACAAGTGGAGCCAGCAGCATGGTGCTGACCGCCAGCACAGCGGCCACTCTGAGTGGCCTCTTCAATCAGCAGCAGCGAGCCAAGCCCATACGCATTGCGCCCGCTCCACCATCCGCTTCTGTGGGAATGGGAACAGCCGGAACAACAGTCACGACAGTGACTGCCAGCGGAGGATCCGAACTTGCTGCTGGTGGCAGGACGGAGATCCTGAAGCTGGCCAAATGACCAGCGCTGTCGGCGTTGTCGTCGACAGTGAGCACAGCGAACTATACGCTCGTTATTGGGCATAAGTAGGGGGAAGTAGGAGGTCGGCTTGGCCTGGCCTGGCCGTATACTTAGTATATATTTACTTACTCCATATGAATGTGTATCTATGTACAAGTAGGAAAACAGTTTAGTTAGATGTCTTCCTCTGGCTCAGCTTGAGACAGAGTGTCGCTTTTGGAGTTGGTTGTTTTCTATTGTTTAACAGACCCACAGGAGTCCCTGCTTAGTTGCGTCACCGGGCGGCGCTGCCACACATTTGAAATAGACAATAATGCATCAAGCGATAGATTTTGTTGCTTTTTAGACAGCGCTACGGCGCAGAATTTAAGTTGTTTTGTATATACATATATATATATATATCCCTATCCATAGCAGATGTACATGTTAAGTATTTATTTATTGCGTATAGATCTTAGGTTCATATATAGGTTCTTGTTTTCGTTGCAATTTGTAGACCTAACCATTATTTTTATAAATAGGTAGCCTAAGACGACATTTAGCCACTAAGTTCAACACTGGATAACCAACAATTACTCAATTATGTACTTTGGCTTTACTAAACAGATCCATACAAAAACAAATAACGAACGAATCAAAAGCAGCTCCTGTTTCTCATCTACATGCATATTTGTGCTCGGTAAACACAACAAACAACAAATTATTTATGTCGTACGCAAATGCAAGCACACCACACCACAACCACACACACCACACTGAGCAAATCGCGAAAAGAAGCAAATAAAGAGAAATTATATTTATAAATTGTTATTATTTATTTAGTTGAAACTATTGTAAAATTATAATTGTACAACAAAATGCAAGAAACGAATTCACACTTAGCGGAACCACAAAAACAAATAAATTAATAAATGGAAAAACAAAAGAACGAAATGGTTAATTATTTTTGGCTGCTATGAAAATGTCAACTGGTTGATTTGAAAATATTAAAACTATATGCCGTGGCCGTTTTGAAACTATCAGAAACTATAAAAGCTTGCTGCTATGCAGCCAACAAAGCTGGGGGAGAAAAATATATATGTACATCACTGGAGCATATACCTTCGATCCTAAATAAGGACTCTGTCAACTCAAGGATTCTTTTGTCAGTAATCACATCGCAGCCATATCACGCCCAGATTAGCCCACACATAACGGAGAACACAAGAAAATAAAACTGGCTTGTTGTTGCACAGTGGCGCCTCCGTGATCATCGGTGATTTCTTGAACTAAATCTAGCTTAGATCGACGCCGCTGCTGGAGCTAAATTAGGTTAGTTACCGCTCATTGTGGGGACTCTGCACGCTATTTTTAAGCCGATTAAATCGCTTTAACTCCGCTATAGCTCATCTGATCACAGAAACGTTCCCGATCGATTGGAAGCATCAATGACAATAAGGATATTGCCTGTGTCACGGCTTTTTGTGATCGGGGGAAACATTTTATCAGATGACTGGTTGATGCCAATGGCCAGTCTGGATCCTCGCGATCTCCGGAATGTAGGTCCTTCGCTGAATTAAAAAAATGCGTTTTTTTTCTCGCCTATAAAACGCTCGATCTAGTCAGGATGAGTTGATTAAATACGATCCAGAAATTTTGTATGTGGATAAATAATAGATTGTTGTTTTTGTAAAGATTTATTTCAATTTGTAGTAACTTGACAATATTGGTTTTTTATATCTTATAGGCTGGTGATCTGGTTAAATTGCAAATAATGTAATTTATAATTAATATTTATGTAATATTAAACTAACTCACAATCATTTGAATTAAGTATGTTTAGTATATGGATATACATATACTCTCTCTAGGGTCCATACGATATTATAGCATGTAATGGATAAATGTATGTGTTGATTTTTCGATATTCGATAATAGAACGAAAACGAACAAAAGGGATTGGCGCGATAATTCTACACATCTGAAAACATCTCGTAATCTAAGAGAAATGACTCTGGGCCCTGGTCTGCTACCGAATTTACAAAAATGCGCTGCGAAGGCAAAACGCTGTATATGCATACGGGACGGGAGGGGGGGAGACATAACAATTGCTCTTTACACTTACATATGTACATCGGTACATGAATGGAGTGTGGTTACGAGTGGGGTACGAGTGATATAATGGCTTGCAATTAGCTTACAGATCACGCTCTCGAAATGGTAAATGGTGTACATTTTTGTATTAATTAATTACAACTTAGTCGAGATCCCAATGACAGGGTGGGTGCTGCTGATGGGGATGCATATGCATTTCAACTAGCGCGTTAGCGACTGACTTCTTATTTTAAATTTACAATTGTATATCTTCGTTTAATCATTGCAGTCGTTGTGCTGCTTCCATCTCGAGGTGTGCACATTTCAATGACATTTACAATTAGGTTGGTTGGTTGGATGGTTGATTGGTTCATTTCCAAGCAGTGTCGGTGTTGGGGTGTGGAGGGGGGGAGACGACGCACCGCACTATCAATATTATACACGATTTGGTTATCATTACAAAACAAACACTATTGGCGGGTATGATACAATGCACAGGCGCAATCGTGGCGCTACACAGCTCTGAATGATGCACAGCAACGTGCGCATGCATGCTAATATGGGTATAATATGTATGTCTGCATATGAGAAAACAGTGTAGGATTTTTGTATAAGAAACATCTCTATACAAGTCAAGTTAACAAAACTAAGAAGTTAAAGACTTTTAGCACTTAAAATAGGGTTCGCCGTTGTGGTCGCTGCGCTTGCTCTCCGATTCTGCTGTTCCAGGACGACGTTCCTGTCCCTGGACGTCTGTTGTCGCGTTGTGTTTTTGTTGTTGTTGTTGTGTATGTTTGCATGATTGGACGCTTGATTAACGTTGCCTGTCAACAATAACCAAATCGCTGTAATTCTCATCTGGACAGACTGTGCGATCGCTCGCGGCTGCTGCTGCCCGACGAGAGGGGCTGCTTGCTGTTCATTTCACCAACCCGCTGGTGCGGTTGCAGCCTGTCAAAGAAGGGATGGCGTAGGGCCTCACCTGTAAGATTGAAAAGAAGAAGATTCGGTTAGTAAAAATCACAATTGATATTATATTATAATAAAGCAGTGTCGATGTCTCACCTAACGTGATGCGGGATGATGGCTCATACTCCAGCATCTTCTTGATCAAGCCAAACAGCTCGCAGTGGTCCTCGCTGTCGCTCAGTTGGCACAGGAACAACGGCTTGCAGTGGTCGCGCACATAGCGTCCCGCACTGGACTTCTCATCCCAATCCAACTTACCATGGTAGAAGTACTTTGTTTTGGTTTTGCTATAAAGAGTATGGTTGCTACACATTAGACGATTTCGGTGAAGGGAACTGCGCTTTAGAATATGAAAGCATGAGCTGCATTGTATTACCGTGCCATGCGATATGGTATTTGTCCCAAGATGCGCTCCATCATGGCCAGATGCTCGCGATTGTCGTGCGTTTGGAAGAGTGTGATTCCCAGATAAAGTTCAAACAAGATGCAACTATCAAGAATATTTAATTAAAGTTTAATTAAATATGCGAATGATGCAAGTATTTAATAAACTTATTACCCAATGGACCAGACATCGCACGGCTGTGACCAGCCCAGCTCCAGTATGACCTCGGGCGCGCGATAATGTCGCGTCGAGACAATTGTGCTGTGGTGCTCATGATCGAAGGTGGCCGAACCGAAGTCAATCAGACGAACGTCCGTGTTCTTGACACGTCGCACCTCCCGGTTCTGCTGGATAAAGAAGCGTGTTATAATGTATGATTCAAGTGGATTCAAGTGCAACTGCTTTACTTACAATCTTATGATTATAGTGAGCCGAATAATCCGAATCGACAAACAGTATGTTCTCCGGCTTGAGATCTGTATGCGTTAAACGATTGTCATGTAAAAATTTCACAGAGTAGCATAATTGATAGGCCATGTGGCGCACTTGGTCCAGCGGGTATGGCTCGTAGTTGTTCTCTCGCTAAATCACAATTAGCATTAGAAAGATCAGATATATGTTGCAATCTATAATTTACTTACCAAAAAATCGAAAACACTTAGACCCAACATTTCAAAAACTATGCACATATGTCCATGGTAATCAAACCAGTCAACCATTTTCACGCACAAGCTGTACAATGGAGAGAGAAATATACCATATTAGTTGATTGATCAGACAGCTAGAGATATCATTGCAGCAGACTCACTGATCACAATGCGGATCCTTTTGTGCAATCTTCTCCAAGGCGTTGATCTCCAGCTTGGCAGCTTCGCGATACTTTTCCACATTCTTAATAATCTTTAAGGCCATGCAGTAATCACTGAAAAGGCAGTTAAAGGGTAGAAGTCTTGCATTAGTTACGGGGCTAGAGAATCGCTGGAAACTTTGACTTACCGCTCCATGTCTTTGACCTTGACCACACGTCCGAAGGTGCCCTCGCCGAGTGTGGCCATGATCTTATCTGAAATTTGGCAAAAGGAAGGCGATTTTGTAGTAGTGTCTCAGCCAATTGCATCAAGAGTGGTTGGTGTTAAACGATAGTTAGTAGTACTGTCTGTTCTAAAGCTAGACCTGTAGTAACTTGTAACTAAATACGGAATACTGAATCATACGATGAGGTTTGGTCTACACCCAATAACCGAATCGGAGGACTCTAAGCAAAGTGTGCGCAAATGAGTTTGAGTTTTGTTTTCATTTTCAATATTATTTCGTTAATTATTATTTGGTTGCGGCGGCGGTGCGCGAGCGAAAGTTTTCTCCAAATGGGGGGAAAAAATTTAGTTTGAGACAAAAGTTTAATTCAAAGACAAATTGTTTAAAAAGGAAGTAACAGTAACGGGCGAAAATTGTGTGAAAAATTTCAATGCGACGCGACGCGATTTTCCGACCTTTCTGTTGGTGTTTGTGTGTGTCTGGATAATTAACAAATAATAAAGAAAACATGGAAAGAGTTTGAACTAATAAGAGCGTTACGAGTAGAGAAGAGAGTAGGAGTAGAAATAGCCTTTTGTTTTGCTTTTCTTTGGTTATTTCTTCTTTTTTTTCTTTTTTTTGTTTCTTTTTTTTTTGGCTTTAACTTTGGCTATGGAGTGTTTTTCTTTTCTTTTTTTTTTTCTAAACATAAATATGGAAGGAAAATTAAAAACAAAAAATTGTCACGAACATCTGTGGTGGAGAATGTCTCCGGTGTGGTAAATTAAGTGACCATCAGCATCATCTTGGATGACGGGCTTGGCTGTCTGTTTGGGCAAGCGAGCATTCGAGGAGCGGAGGAGCAATCGACGACGACGACGTGGACGTGGTTGTTGTTGCAGTAGCGCAGTAGTTGTTGTCGTTGGTGCAGGTGTTTGGTTGGTGGTGGCATTGGATGGCGATGGCGATTGCATTGCATTGATGGGTGGTACATTCGTTGATCCGTTGAAAAGTAGCGAAACGACGGCGGAGCAGACGAGGAGCATTTGCGAGCGAATTTGGTAGTGGGTTGTTGCAAGGCGGGGCGAGGGGGCGTTGTTGTTGTTGTTGATGTGGCAGTGGCAGATCGGTGGGTGGCAGATACAGACGCGTACACAGAGAGTGCGTTGTGTGTGCGTGTGTGGCAATAAGTATGTAATTTGAAAGAGAGAAAAAGAAACAAAAAAAGAAAGAGAAAAAAGAAACAAAAATAGATATATATATATTCGATGCGATCCGATTGTCCAGCAGGAGCAGGTGGGGTCCACAGATAGTCGGTCGTTCACAGGGCCAATCAATATAGTCCAAAAAGATCCACAGGACGATGAAGATCCAGCGTTGGCACCACAGCGTTGACAGCAATCGCATTACCATCCACATTTACATCCATTGTAAATATCCCACAGAGACCAACCAAATCCAATCATCCAATCAATCCATCATCGATTATCATCATCCATTATCATCATGTTGAGAGCGCACATCATCATCATAAACCCCATCATCATCATCATCATCATTGTGATTTACATCATCATATTCAGAAAAAACACGAGAA
Source organism: Drosophila obscura (assembly GCF_018151105.1). Classification (NCBI taxonomy): domain Eukaryota; kingdom Metazoa; phylum Arthropoda; class Insecta; order Diptera; family Drosophilidae; genus Drosophila; species Drosophila obscura. Next base: position 362,413 of record NW_024542736.1, on the reverse strand, counting down.
AAATACGTTTCGTTTGTTCGATAAGAAAATTAGTTCGGACAAATTTTTTTTTTTTTTGAGATTTGTGTTTTTCAAAAATGGTTAATATTCAACAACAAAACAAGTACAACAAAGATCATAAAATATGTCAAATATAAATATAACGCATATGGCATACATAACGCTTCATATATATATATATATATATATATATATGTATTTAGTTCTATATATAAAGATGTGTGTTTATATAGAAACTTTCATCTTTATTCTGTGTGTGTGTGTGTGGGTGTGTCTGTGTATTGGGCAATCAAAAAATCAACATAAAACCTTTCAATATTTCCGGTTTTATATTTGTTTATTATATTTAAAGCTTATTTTTGGGAAGAAGATTTTTCTTTTGGTAAAAGAACAAATAAAGTGCTGGAATGTGTTTCGTTAAAGATCTCGTCAGTTTATAAGTCGGTTTCGGGGTCACAGTACTCTTAGTAGTAGAGTTTATATGCGTTGTTCAACACTGATGTTGATTTTGGCAAGGCGGCCAATGTAAAAAAATTATTGCAATAAGTGGCAGAAGGCGATTGATTGTCTGTCTCATCAATCAATCTCTGTTGATACGGATATGATACATTGATAAAGCATCAGTTTAAAGATCGATAAAAGCTGATAGTAGTTTTGCTACGTTTGTAAGTCATGTTCAGGTTTAAGGTTTAAGGTTTCTTGTATGCTTCGTTAATAGTTATCTAACCTTATAGATTGGTTTACGTTTATAAATCAGTTGGGTGTTGTGTGTTCAGGGTTATTTTTGTATTGTTCTCTTACGTTTGTATTCCTGGTTTTAGTTTTAGTTGCATGCAAAACATGTTTCTCTGTTAGTTCAACATTCAACAAGAACACGATCCACTGGGATCCACTAGGATGTTAGTTGATTGATCTGTAAGTCTGTTTAAAGGCGAGTAGTTTTGAAAGGGGCTGGGACTGGTTTGAGTTTGAGGGATAGCAGTTGCAGTTGCAGTTAGGGGCAGTCGGCGCAAACAAAGCTCAACGAAGCTGCATCATCGAAAAGACGGTATGGGGCGGGGGTGTTTTACAACGTCTGCTTACAAAGGTCGAGAGTGTCTTTGGAATGCGTGACCTGTGGAACAGCGCCGACGAGGTGGCGCTCTTCGACAGCAGGTAGTGATCCTGCTGCTGCTGCTGCAGATAGTGCGACGAGGCTGAGGATTGCTGCTGCTGCTGCTGGTGGTAGGCATCCAGGTGGGGCCGCTGATAGAGCGAGCTGCCCGACGCCAGACCATTCGTCCTCCGACTGCTGCTGCTGCTGCCGTACGGATCGGGAAGGTAACTGGAACCGGAAACCGATCCCAGGCTGGGCTTGTAGCGATCGAATTCGCTAAGCACAGCAGCGGTGCGGGAGCTGGCGCCCTGGTATCTCTGCTGCTGGCGACGCGCATCCGCTGCCGCCAGTCGCGCTCCGATACCGCCAAAGGCCAAAGCTCCGGAGCTGGACGAGTGCGTCAGGAGGTTGCTTGTGGGCTTGTATTTGGACAGGTCATTGTTATTGCGATCTGAGGAGTGGAGGGGCAGAAAGCGGCTCTTGTTGGTGATGCTCGAGCCAACTGTTGCTGCTGCTGCTTGTGCTGTTGCTGTTGTTGGTGCTGCTGCTGCCGCTGCCGCCGTGTGTGGCAGAGAGTGGTTGTTAGTGGAGAGTGGACCAGAAGTGCTAGTGGATGGTGTGGTGGTGGTGGTGGCTAATGGAGGAGTAGTTCTAGTAGTGCCATTGACAGAGGTAGGAGGAGGAGTGTTGGCCTTGTCTGTTGTGCTGGAGATGGCTGTGTTGCATGTTGTGTGGGTTAGTTTCACACCAGTCGCCGAATCGGTGGTGCTTTCGGTTTCTGTATCGCCATCAACCTCGTCAGAGCTACTCTCCGACGTGCTGGAGGAGCCACTGTCACCATCATCGCTGTCGTCTGTAGTTACTTTTTTGCTGCGCGACTTCTTCTTGGGTGCCGCCTCCTCCTTTGGCACCTCCAGGACAGCCGCCGCCACTGCTGCTGCTGCCGCTGCTGTTGCTGCTGCCTCCTTTGCTTTGGCAATGGCTTCTTGCTCCAAGGCGGCCGCTGCTTCAGTCTTCTTGGCCTCCGCGGCCGCTTCCTCCTCGCGCTTGACACGTTCCCGCAGCTCGCGGCGCTTGCGCATGCGCTCCTCAAACTTCTTGGCCTCCAGGAACTGATTGTCCTCCCGCAAGAGCATCAGAATGGCTGCATTGTCCTCCGAGGAGCGATCGTCGGCCAGGATCTCACGCTCTTCGGCCGTCAGTTCGGGCGGGGGCTGCTCCTTGCGGCGGTGGGCGAAACGATTCCTCGAATTCAGCGGACGATCCTCCATGGATGCCGCTGCCGCTTGTCGACCGCTCTCCATTATCTCGGCGGCCAGCAGATTCTCGTTTGTCTTGTTCCGGCCGTAGGCGCGACTCGTGCGGCCCCCAAATGGTGCTGCTGTTGCTGTCGGCTCTTCTTCGCCTCCTCCTCGCCGGCCGTAGCGGCTGGAGGGGTAGCCCGAGGCACCGCCCAGACGCAGGGCATCGTGGTAGTCATACCGACTGCTGTAGTCCACCGGGTAGTTGTCGTCCAGCAACCGATTGCCGCTGGTCAGGTAGCCACTGTCGTTGGAGTCGGCCATGTAGCCGACGCGCTGCCGCTGCGCCCTCGTGCGGTACGGCGTTCGCTCCTTGCGATCGGCGGCATTGAAGGAGCTCGATGAGAGCTTCGATTTGGCCAACTGGTGGGCAGTGGCCGAACGCATCAGCCCACTGCTGGCACCGTAATCATCCGGCTCCAGGGTCTTGTCGCGATCCTCCTCATGGCGACGTCGCCCAGCCGTACGCTCCAGTATGTCCGAATATTTATTCTCCAGGCGGGAGATGGCCGACTGCTTGCCAACTCCCGATCCCGCTGTGCTGAAGGTGGGCGTTTTATCTTTGTCCAGTACCAAATCCCGACGCTGTGCGTCACACACAAAGAGAAAACCCAGACGGAGGGAGAAGCCAACAAGTTGGATTTAGATACGGTTTCAAACGGGCGGATTAAATGGTTAATGGAGAGGGAAAGTGCTTAAGAGCGGCGCTCGTGTGAAACCAACGGTAACGACGGGCGTTAAAACACTATTTACGCTCTGTCTGCGGAGCACACGCTCCACAAAAGAAGTGCCAAACGACAAACGGTAGACGCCACGCCAGTAGCCAGACCCCAGACGGCAGCCAGACCTAGACCCAAAACCCCGAGACCCAGAGACAAGAGTCGCGTCGCGCACTGTGAGCCAAATGTTGGGACTTGGAACCATTTAAACGGCCTTTTCGGCAATGGCTAATTATGGTGTTTTCGGGGGCCTTTTCATTTCGCACTGCCATTAAAGTGGGGGCTTTCTCTCTCTCTGGTCTGTGGCATGAAAAAGGGGCATGCACGCACGCAGAGTGACAGCAGAGAGAGAGCGTGGAGCTTGTGGCCTAAGGAGATACCCTTTATTTTCATTTGAAATGCCTTAAGCGAAAAAAATCTAAACAAAAAACGTCCACGGCGCGACGCGACCTTCAAAGTTTATACTTATATTTGTATATAAAATGCCAGAAGAAAAAATCGAGAAAATTATACACACATCTGAGAGAGCTCAGAGAAAGAGATACACAGACTAGACATGCCCAAAATACATGCATATATCTTCCTATATAGCAGTGGCAGTGCCAGCGGCTGTTGGAATCGAAAATAAATTCGACAAACGTAAACGCAAACGCAAAACGCACACGGCACAGAATGAATCTGTGAGATATAGAGAAGGTATATCGGGGAGGCTTATATAGGAACACGCTCGCTATAAAACGCAGACCGTGTGGGTTCCGATAGCTACACGTATATGTATATCTATCTGTCAGTCTCTATACGCGAGGGAAAACTTTCTATATGTGTGGCAATGAATGGGGGTTGCCAGTTGCCACTGCACTGCAGCAGCAACACTGTTGTTTCTATATAAAAAATTTACAATATTTACTCGACAGAGGTTACCAGAGGTACAAGCAGTTGTCAAAGATTTAGGTCTGACTCTGAGTCATGGACAGGTGAGAAGATCTCTCTCTCTCTCTCTTCTGCAGAAGTATTCCAAAATATGAGATGCCCAACAGGTGAGTCATGTGTCTGGCTGGTTGGCTGGCTGGCTGGGGTCCGGTCGCATCCATTGGTTTGCACACCGCTCTGTAGCTCTTTCTTGGATTCTTTATGGATTCGATACTAACATCATCCAGATCCCTGTCCCGCCGGCCACCCCCTAGGCCGCGTATCAGCGGCTTGTAGTAGCCGCCCACGGGACTGAGGTGTGTGCGCAGTCTGTCCAGGGCGTTCGCTGTGGTGGAGCTCTTCTGGTAGCGACCCATGATGGCGGCGGTGCTGCTGCCACTCCCACTCCCACTGCTGCTGGTGGGGTGGTAGCCCAGTCCGCCGCCTGGATAGTAACGTCTGTGGCGATCGCTCATGGCGTTATCCCGTTCCCGTTCCCTTTCCCCTTCCTGGTGTCTCCGACTGGAGGAGGTGGATGACTTATCCGAGCTGCGGCGACGTTTGCTTTGCTTGAGTGAGGGATTTGTCTTGCTTTTGCTGTTGTTGTTGCTGTCATTCGTGGGAGTCTTAGAGGCGCTCCTGCGTCCTGGTATTGGATCGTTGCTGCTGCTGCTATCTTTGGTATCCTCCTCGACTATGGCGGCTGCCGCTCTATAATTCAGGGAGAGATCGATCCCAAACAGTTTTCAGATTCGGCTGGGCTTGGCATTAAGGGGGGGATGGGATCGGATTTTCCTATTGCTTTCTTTTTCTTTGCTTTTCTTTCGTTTTCCACGCGACGAACGGACGGGCTCGCGACGAACGGCTCGGCTCTCGGACGGGACGCGCTGCCACGACACGGACCAAAAATTAACTGAGGAAAATTTTCGGAAAATTCATGCGACGACCAAAAAGAGACCGAGAAGCAGATGAAGGAAATGCGAGGCATTCACAAGAAAATGAAAATATTGAGGAATCGTTTTTATTTTTGGTGAAAAGTGTGAAAATATTGCGCACTTGCGCGCCAGACAGAGACCAAGAGAGCAAAAGAGCAAGAGAGAGACCCAAGAAGAGTGTAAGAGACAAGAGCAGATAACATATGTAGACGAGTGGGTGGATAGTGATGAGGAGGAACTGTTCTTTTGTTTGCCAGCTGTGCGCGCGGTTTAAAAGGCACGCGAATCACGCATACGCACACGCTTCATTCAGAATGCATTCCATTCCATTTTTGTAAATTGTAAAATAAATACATTTCCGTCAGCTTGCGCACAGCAAAACAGGGAAACGATCGAAAGTGAAGCGCAAGGGAGGGAGAGGGGAGCGCTTTTCACAAGAAAAGCCTTGAACTCTTGCCTTGCGGATGGAACGCAACGAGCGAGCAATAAAAGTTCTGTGTTGTTCAAGAAAAAAAAATAATGAAAAGAAAAAAAAAAAGAACAAAGCGTAATACACAATTTACGTTTTATTTTAAACGTGCGCGCTCGCATATAAATATAAATAATAAAGGAGTAATTGCATTAAACAAAGAGAGAGAGAGAGAGAGCGGAAGCTAAGTGAATGCTTTTTCAAACGGTTATTCAAAAGTTCTACCAGAAGAGAGATCGAACGAAAGAAACAGCGAGAGGCTGCAGAAGCTCTTCGGGAGCTTTGCTTTTGGTTGCGCTGTACCGCAACGCTGTGTGTTTGGCCAAACTTTTGTGCGATCAAAAGCTTAGGAGAAAAATATACTGGAGATAATATTTTTCTACTCCCATTGATCGGTTATGTGGGGGAGTAAATACTCCTCCCACAACATGCTTTTTCCTAGATCTATGGCACACTCTTCTCTAAATGAACAAATTCAAAAGGAAAAACTCTTGCAGGATCACAGCACTGACGCTTTGCTTGATTTATGACTGCCATAATCTCAATGAATATGATAGATCAAAATTCAATTGAAATTAGTACACTTTAATGGCATTTATTGTTGATTTGATTTATGGCAATATTTTTCACACTTTCTTGCACGATTACTGGCGCGTAAGGAGGGGGAGAGCAGCGGCTTTTACACTGGAACTAATGGAAGTGCATAGAAATGTATTCCTCCATTTTCACACTGGAACTACTAAGAGTTTGACGAGCGGAAAGGCGCGAAGTTCAACGCGATTAAAAACGCACTCGAAACGTTTACATAATTGGCCTTCTCCGCTGACGAGGAGGAGGATGATTTTGGCCGAAAGAAGATTGTGGCTAATGTCTGTATCGCGATGCGAGCGAGGCGGCTGCGCTGCAACTAAAACTCGTAATTACGCGTCGACAACGACCACTCTGCCGCAAATCAACGCCGATCAGGCACCGCCGAGGAAATTCAAATGAAAATAAACTCAAGTGAAAATAGAGAAGGAGAATGAATAAATGATGATCGCCGCCGACAGAGAATTTTGACCGAGTTTTGTTGTTGGTTTATTTTTCGACGAAAGGAAAGCAAAAAGAAGAAGGCAAAATTAAAAATAAATTATAAAATTTATTTTGCTTCATTTCCTTTTGCATCGATTACCGATTGCTGTTGCATCGTTGTTGCTGTTGTCGTTGGTTCTGCTGTGGATTCTGTTTCTGTTGTTGTTGTTGTTGCTGTGGATTCTGTTGTTTATTATCAGGTCGTTCGCTTGGATTGCGTCGAAAGCGCTGCAGCAGACTGTTGCAGCTTTCAGAGAGCAGCTGTGTGACGCTGGCAGCGGTAGCGCTCCTCATGTACCGCCGTTGCTGTCGCGGCGGCTGCGGCTGCTGCTGCTGCGTTGTCGTCGCCTCGCCATCAGCTGTTTTTCGATTTTCATTTGAATTTGGCAAAATCTTTTCGCTTTTATCGCGATGAAAACGATTCAGAAATGTGGCCATATTGGCAGCCACTTTTCCCTGTGTATTGGTTTCTGCGTGGGTCGTCGTCTCTCTCACTCTCATCCGGCGGATGACGACAATCCGGATAATACTTAAATACCGAGAGTAGGAATCGATCGAGGGGGTTCGTTCTTCTGTCTATTTTATTAATTGTTTTAATTTCTGGTATTTTGTTGTGCTGTTTATAGAGAGAGCGGGTGTTTTTCTTGTAGATATGATGGTATTATAATATATATATATGTATATACTATATAGTATATATCTATAGTATAGACAGAGCGGATCGGAGAGCGGAGCGGATTTATGTGTAAAAATAATTGAAATTGTAAGAGATTTTTGCGGCAGCTTCGACGGAAATAGACACACAACAGAAGAAGCAGTCGCCCCCACGGATCCACTGTTCAGATCAGTTCAGATCAGCGACAATTACAAAATCTATTTACAAATTCCATTCAATTGCATTTGCACTTTAAGTTGGAATTTTTGGGGAAACACACGCACTTTGAGCCATTTATTTATCCGAGAATTTTAGGAGATTTCGGAGGGAACGTCACCGATTCCCCGGAGCATTTGGTCGAAGAAGAAAACAAACAAAAACCGAAATCAGCGCAACATCAACGAAAGCGCACGCCACAAATACTAATTATAAAGATTGAAAATATCGCCGATGTCAGAGTCGAAAGTAGCTGCTGCTGGCTGAGGCTGAGGCAAAGGCGAAGGCGAAAAACCGTCCGTGCGGGAGAGCTGTGCGGCTGAGAACTGAGTGTGTGGCTGTGGTTGAGGCCTCCTCTTCCCGTGGTTTCTATTATTGTTTGCTGCAGAAGAAAAATAACCGAAAAACTAGCCAGGAGAAGAATCATCAGCACGAGTAGTAGGAATACCCTTACTTTTTGAGCACTTCCCTCTTCAAAGTTTTACATTAAAAAAGTGAGTCACAGACAGGGCCATTCGTTAGTGAAGTTCCTGGGTAGTAAGAGCATTCAAGAGTCGTATAGAGGGAGGGAGAGAGAGAGAAGAGAGCGGCAGTTCGGGGAGAGCGAGCGTGCAAGAGATCGCATCTACCATCTGGTGTTACATATTTTTAGACAACAAAATTGTTCTCTTCTAAAAACGCGTTCCGTTCCGCGAAATGTTTAATGTTAATTTTTGTTGTTTAGTTATTAAAACAATTACATACAGTTTGGCAATATTTAAACAATAAACCAGCAGCAGCGGCATCAGCAGAAGCGTCAGCGGCAGTGGCAGCATCATCAAGCAGTTAAAAGATTAGCCAAAAACAAAAAAATATTATGGCAACCAAATAAACAGACAATAAATTAAGTGGCCGCCGCGCTAACTATTTATAGAGAGCAGCCCCCAAAGGAAATTGACATTGAATTTCCCCCTTTTTTTTCCTTAGCTTTCAGTCTGTCGATTGTGCAATGGTTTAGGTGCAAGAGTCTGCTGCCAAGAGCAAAGCAAAGAGCGCCCCATCATCAGGGAGGTGTTTTTGGGGGCTGTGGCTGTTTCACACTTGAAAGGCCACCAAAAGTACAGGAAGTACATACAGACAGACACTGGGGGCCATAGAAAAGGCAACGGCAAAGCCAAAGGCAAAGGGAATGGAAATGGGAATCATCATCAACATTAACATCATCATGTTCTTCGTCAGAGGCCTTTTTTTGGAGAAGCTCATCGCACCGAGTCAATGAGTCATCTGGTTATTTATGTGGCAAGTTCTTGAATATGGGGAAGGATAGCTGTGTAGCAGTGGCAGGGGGCAAGCAGTATGCTGTTAGTAGTGCAACAAAAAATACACACACAAAGAAAAAAAAAACACTAAATATGTATGATTTGTGGAATACATATATCTATGTAGAATCTACCTCGATAAAGTGCAATCCCAATGCGGATTTGGACATTTCATTTTGTTGTTGCTGTTGTTGGTGTAATTGTGGTGCCTGTTGTTGTTGTTGTTGTAGATGGTGTGGTTGCTGTTGTTGATTTGAGTGATTGAATATGACAGAATTGCTTTGTTGCAACTGCTGTTGCTGCTGTTGTTGCTGCTGCTGTTGCGGTGGCTGTTGTTGCGGTTGCATGCCCGCCGTTGACGATGACGATGGTGACGCGTAATACAATTGCGTATTTGTATTTGGATCATATTGAAGCCCAGCGACGGCGGCTGCTACGGCACCTCCCCCTGTCGCTGCTCCTACCCCAACCCCAACGGAAGCATTGAGAAATTGCTTCTGCTGCGTATGCGGATGCGTTGGCTGCGGCTGCTGCTGCTGCTGTTGTTGCTGGTACTTGTTGACCGACGACTGCATCTGATTCGGCTTGGGATAGGCATACGGATCAAAGGTCTGCAGTGGCTTGCGCTCCTGCTGCTGTTGCTGCTGCTTGGGGAGATTATAGTAATTGCGACTCATCATCCCCAGGCCAAAGTTGGAATGTGGCGGATATTGCTGCTGTTGCTGTTGGTGTTGCTGCTGATGGTGGAACTGCTGCTGCTGCTGCTGCATGGCTGTGGGTCGCTGGGCAGAGCTAAACGAGACAGAGTGCGTCAGGGGGCCGCCGACCCCAGAGTGAGGATAACTCAGTTTGGAGGCAGGTTGCGGTTGAGGCGCCTGGTAGGCGCCATACATTTGAGGCATCATGCCAGGAGGTGGCTGGAGCGATGGTTGCTGTTGCTGCTGCTGCCCAAATTTGTTCTCCTTATTGGTATTCTTCTGCAGAAATAAAGCCAGGCCGGACTTGGGCGTTTGCTTGGATGCCGCTGCCACATGGGAGGATGAGTACGATTGCTGCAGCTTGTGGGGGAGATGTTGCTGCTGTTGCGGGTACATATGTTGCTGTTGCTGCATAAAGGGATCACTGGATCCATTCATGGCCGAGCAGGCAAAAGTGTTCCAGTTCAGGAAGGGACGTTTATGCTGTGGATATTGCTGCTGTTGTTGTTCCAGTTGTTGCTGTTGTTGCTGCTGCTGCTGCTGTAAATGTTGCTGTTGCAACAATCGCTGATAGCCACCCATTGGTAGCTGTGAGGTAGAATTGGACTTTCCAATGGGATAGCAGATCCGCTGCTGCTGCTGCTGTTGTTGCATCAACGGCTTCTGCGGGTCGTAAAGCTGCACTGGCACGGGTATCTGCGATTCGCCCCCATATTTGTTCCCGCCACTGGCGCTGCCGCTGCTGCTGCTGGCGTTCGTGGGGCCTTCGCCAACGGTTGCCCCCGTGATCTTCGGGTCTTTGTGCTGCTGCTGTTGCTCTCCTCCACCTCCTGCTGCTGCTGTCAGCGACTGCGACATGATGCTGTTGCTGCTGCTCTTCAACTTTAGCATGTCGTTCAGGCATTTCTCTAGCTTGTTCTCGACATCTTTCTGGCGCTTTGTGGCTGCCGTTGCGGCTGCTGCTGCTCCTGTTGTTGTTGTTGGCATCTCTGAGATGATGTTGGCAGCCATCGAAGATGATGATGCCCCTGCCCCTGCTGCTGCGGTACTTTGTGGCTGTTGTTCACTTTGTAGCTGCTGCTGCTGTGAGGTTGTTGCTGTTGTTGCCGTGGCATTTGTCGTCGTCGATGGGGCAATGTGGAACGAGGAGGTGAACTTTGAGAGCTGCGGCAGATGTGTGGTGCAGCAATTGGTGACCGTAAAGCTGCTCGTACTGATCGTACTATTGCTCTTCTCCGACTTTCGCTCCAGCGATGCCGAATCACCGCCGCCGCCTGCCGATGACGTCTCCACCTGTTGCTGCAGTTGCTGTTGCTGCTGTATGGAGGAGGGTGTGGCTGCCTCTTGGGGGCGTCGAAAGAATGCAGCGGCACAGCGTGGGGAGGGCACACAGGAGCTGCTGGAGCTCTTGGCCACAGCAATTGAAGGAACAGCAGCAGCAGGTTGCTGCTTGGCCAAAGGAGGTGGCGCCTCTTTCCGTTGAGACTGCGACATGAGTATCGCTGAATTGGAGGTGCTTCTGCTCAGCGATGGCAAGTTCTTCATGTAGCAGGGTATGTGGGTGCGGCTGGTGGTGCGCTGCAGACCTGCGCCTGGGACATGGCTCATGGACACACTCTTGGGCAGTGCCTGCTGCGGCTGCTGTTGCAGTGGCATCTGCTGCTGTTGCTGCTGCTGCTGCTTGACGGGTACTCGACTGACAAATGGTGTCCCATTCCCACTCGGATTCCCATTCGTGGCGGGCGACCGTGGCTGCTCATTGCATATGAGCTTATAGAGATCATCCTTGGTGACGGCCTGGCGCACCTTCAGATCCAGATGCGACAGCGAGGCGTTCTTCTGCAGCTTGTGGGCATGTGGCGCCTGCTGTGGTCGCTGCAGCTCCTTTTGCGCCGCCTCCGCCACAGTGGGATCAAAGATGGCCAACTTCTTGGCCGTCTTGGCGTCCACCTTGAAGGGCTGTCCCGCATCCCCCAGCTGTGCGCCGCAGATCTTCTCGTAGTTCCAAAAAGTCCGCTTTGGCGTCTGCCGCTTCTGAGAGCCGCCGCCGCCAACGCCACCAGCACCACCACCATTGAGGTTTTCGCTCCAGAAGTCGTTCATCAGCTGCTTGTTCAGCGACAGATTCGAGCCGCTCTGCAGGCAGTTCTTGCCGGGCAGCGGACGAAAGGGATTGACATTCTGGGGCATATTGGAGCTGGAGATGCTGCGCTGCAGCTTGGGCTCCCCTCCGTTCTGCGAAAAGATCGAGGGATATGCCAGGCGGAGGGGCGGCTGCTGCTGCTGTGCCCTGGGATTCTGGGCAAAGTTGATGGACGAGGACTTGGACAGTGGACCCATGGAGGAGGAGGAGGATGATCCAAAGGAGCCAGCTGCTGCTGCTGCTGGTGCTGGACCCACCGGAGTGGTTTTTACCGATTGCTGCGAGTTGGACTTGGCCAGCGGCTGTTGCTGTCGCTTCAGGCGATCGTAGAGATCCTCGCACTCCTGGAACTCCTGGTGCAGCTTCCTGTCCAGCTCGCTGTAGTCCGGCAAACTCTTCAGATACTTGTTCATCATCTCGATCTCAGCATCGTAGAAATTGGCATCCAGCTTGGCGCTGTTCGTGGCCGCCGCCGACTTCTCCTGCAGCTCCTGCTGCTGCTTCAGCAGCTTATCCAGACTGATCTCCGTGGCAGCCGCAGATGGAGCTGCAGACCCCGCCGAAGCAGGAAGCGGCTGCTTCTTGGGCGCCCGACACGGCACTGGTGGCGGTGGCGATGACGATGGCGATGAGGAGGACGACAGCGAGATGCTCGAGGCGGGACTCGAGGCAATTGTGGCCATTAGGCGTGCCGGCAGCGCCGTGCCGGAGGAGCTGATTGTCCCCGTGGCCGCATTGTAGGCCAACGGATGATGCTTCCGTGGCAGCGGCGGCGTCGACTTGGGACTCGCCGGCAGCAGGGGCCGATTCTTGCGGATGGCCAACGGCGAGGAGATGGGCGACCGCACCGCGCACTTGGTCTCCGGTATGCTGGACGACAGCACCGATGCAAACTGTGGGGAGACCACCTGCTGAAAGAACTGCTGCCCGCTCGCCGGTGGCGTGGGTGTGGCTTTCGGAGGAGCTGCCGCCTGCTGCATGCTGCTGGCTGGTGGCAGAGATTCTCTGGAACACTCCTCCCTGGATCTCAGTGTAGCCGCGATAGTCGTTGGGATTGGGACTGGGCTGGGGCTTGGCTTTGAGGGGCTTTGTGTTGGTGGCACTGCAACTGCGGAGGATGTCGTCTGGCTAGCAACATCTTCACTCATTTAGGTTCTACTTTTAAATCGTTTACAAGTCGCGTGGGATTTGCTTTTGTTTATGTTTATGTTTATTTGCTTTTGGCAGTAAATCAATTATTACCAGCTTTTATTCTGCCTTGCTTTGACTTTTATTACAGCTTTCCACTTGAATATTTTCGGTATAGTACAGATAGGTTAAACCCTTGCAGAGATAGAGATTGCCGAGAGAGAGAACTACATAGGGGAACAATCCCTCCTTTACCTTAAGCCACTACAAGAACTAGATATGATGTTAGATAATACCTAAGTTCGATTAAATTCAAATTCTATGTGCTATATCATTCTACATTCACTCGTGACTGGCAGTGGTGAAGGGTTATTCGTGCCACTCGTGCGGAGTGAGTCTAGGGGACTTTTCGTTTAGGGGAAAAATATTCTATGTTCAGGCGTGAATGGCCATTCAGTCCACACTCTTATGGGAACATACCGAGTGGATCGGATTAATTAAATGGCAACCAATCCTTATCCCACTGAATCTACCCATTGATGAGACCTAAATCCTATAGCATCCCATCTGCATTTCTTGCAGGTTCTTGCTTGTGTGTGCGTGTGTGTGCATGATTGTTTGAATGATCGAGAGAGTAGCAACAATCGAGGTAAACTCTTAGTCTAAATAGTTTTCAAACAGAACACAGAAAATAGGGAGAGACGAAACTAGACGGGGAACGGGGAACCACAGAGACGAGACACCGAACAGCACACCACAGAGCAATCACGACGAGACGAGCACCATGAGGAGGATCGTTGGCACCAACCTGTAGATACTGCTCCGGTATCTTACTGTTCTTCGGCACAATGATCTTTTTGATTATAATGATCTTGTCGCCCTGGATCTTCGTGATGGTGATGGGCACACCCATCTGTGGACGCTGCGGCTTCACGGGCACTGGTTGCCTTGTGGTCCGTACCACCTGTGGGCCTGTGAGGATGCCACCGGGACTGGGCTTTGCGGCGGCCGGTGCGGGCTTTGGCAGCGGCTTCTGAGCCGGCACATGCTCCTTGTGATCGCTGCGCACAATGGAGAAGTGATACAGTGGCTTGTCATCGTCCAGGATGCTCTTCTGGGCCACAATTTTCTTTTCCACTTTCCGCAGAACTACCCCCAGCATGGGTGACTCTTTTGGTTTAATGGTAACGGAGCCACTGGGTGCGGTGACCCGTTTCAGATTCACACCCAGATTGGCCCCCACGGGCGGCGGTGTCCTTCTGCGAATCATCAACCTGGGCACGTCACGCACTTCCTCCTCGGGCTGTTGTGACTGTGACTCTGGCACTGGCTGTGGATTGGTGTGGAGCGAGGGCTCGGGTGCGACCAGGGGCGAGGGTCCCGGAAAGAGCGCCGTCAGGCTGCTGCGACGGCGATTCATCATGTTGGGTGCCGACACAGTTTTCGTGAGCGGAAACTTTGTTGTTGAATTGGGTGCCACGAGCCCTGAAGATACAGCCGCGGGCTCGTTGGCCGCACTGGAGGTGCTGCCCCGACGGCTGGTCGCCTTGGAAGCCGAGGCACTGACACTGACGCTGGTCGAATCGATGCTGCTCAGGCTCGCCGAACTCTGGAGCCGATCGGGGGCAAGGCTGCGCTCGCGATTCCTCTCCTCTGGCGATATGGAGCGCTCTCTGTTGCGATTGGAGCGGACGTCGCGTGCCGCACGCTGCATGCGCAGCAGTTCAATGGAGTCGGCCAGGTGAGAGTTGCTCTTCTCGGGGGAGGACTCCTTGGAGGTGCCCTGATCCTCACCATCGTCCAGCTCATTGGGCAGCGAACTGAGACGATCGCGTGGTGCGGCATTTGGGGGCAGCGAGCCCTTACCCAGCCCGGGCTCATTCTCCTCCTCCTCCTCCTCATTGTCCTGCTGCTGTTCCCTCTCCTCTTTTTCGTGCTGCCTGCGCTTCTCGCTCTCCATGACCCGCTGCAGCTGTGCCTGCACCTCAAGGGCGGCCCGTGCTCTGGCCTTGATCTCGGCGGCATGTGCCAAGCGCACCTGTTCCTCGGCAATGGCTCTTGCCTCTGTTTCGGCCTGGGCTCGGGCCTGGGCCACAGCCTCGGCAGCGGCTGCGGCCCGAAGATTGGACAAATCTGTGGCCGTCATCTGCTTGATGCTGAGACGCCGCTCCGTGTTGAGGATCAGCTCGTTCTTGGACGTAAGATCCGGACACCCGAGGGCGATCATTTCGCTTAGTTCGTTTGACATTCTTCTGCCTGTGGCTGGCGGTGGCTCTGACTTTGCTTGACTCTTGGTCCAGTGTGCTCTCGTGGTGGGTGCTTCTTCGGGTGTACAGCGAATAAAAAAAAAGAATGGGAATTCTTCTGTTACCTAATCTTTCACTGGCGGTCGATTTCGTTCGATTTCCCACGGACTGCGTTGGATAGCGTTCGATCGACTACTTGGACGAGACTCGCGAGGCAGCTGGCGCTGGCCACAAAGGAAACCTGTGGCTGCTGCTCGACAATCGAATCGAATCGGATCGGAACGGATCTCGTACGCTCAATGTCAATGTCTCATTGGCATTTTGGCAAACGCCTTACGACTTGTCTTATTAATTGATCTAATGATCGTCAGTGATCGACCAACAGATCGGATCGCCGTGTCCCTGTGTTCCCTCTGGGCGCCCCAAATATACCACATCCGATTTATTTGAATATATAGCAGCTCTGGTTTACACCAATTTTCAGAGAGAGAGAGATAGTAAGACATACAGTGAAGCTTTTCCCCCTGCCCGAGAATGGGGAAAAAAGAAAACAACATAAATGTCGTGTGCATGACGGGTTTATTGGCTGCTCGACTAGAGTTTCGCGGATAAGGGAAATATGACTGCTACCACATTCAAAAATGCCTTCCCACCGCCTGATCTAGATCCTACTCATGGAGCTGCCACTGTACATTTGTTTGGGTATACATATATACATATCTATATATTTATATACCTTAAAATTACAATTCGTAAACAGCAATGAGCTCATTGATCGCGGCGCCGCCTTCACAGATGAGAAGACTTCTCTTCTGCATCTCTCTACCCTCTACCCCTACACACCTTGCCCCACATACATATCATCCATATACTATATCGGAGATCCCTGGAGATCTTTGGCCGATCTCTAGACCTACTAATGTGTGATATCTCGCTGGGGTTCGGTTTTGTGTTCTGTTCGAAAATCGGTTTTTATTTTTAACAAATAGACGACGACGCACGTAAATTGGCGCAGCCGCCGGACCGGACCAGGCATCATACGTACGTAGTACACAAGACACAGTACGTGTGACGCCAGTGGTGCCCAGTGTACCCCCCAACCCGCTCCTGTTTACAGTGAAGACTCTATCAGAGGTGTGAATGATCTGATGATCTCTTTATAATTTCCATTTGGTGCATCTATGATCTGTGATAATTGCAGTGTTTGCACATTGATTGGATTTTTAAATTAGTTTCATCTTTTTTTTTTTTCTCCTGATCTTTAGAGATCGTTGGAGCGTTTCTCTCAAACGTTTTTCACTGTACAATCCACACACATTATGTATATATGGGCAAAACTAAGGGAACAAAAAACAATTCTATCCCACTGTTGACTGTTTTTCAACACATGTACAAATGTCCAAAAAGTATGGTATTATTATGTACTCGTGAACGTCTGTCTGTACATGTTTTGTATCTTGAGTATATTTTTCGCTATATAAATTTTGTTGTGGCACTAAATATAAATGCAAGCATTACAAAAATAGCAATAGAGAACAAATTATAGAAAAAACGAACAGGGGGGACGACATGTACAGAAGGAGGAACACAGAGGCTCTGTGGCAGCAGCAGCACCAGCAGCAAAGATCACCATGATCATGATGATCATGGTGATGTGGCAGGCAGCAGGCATCAGCCTGATGAATAATCCCCGCTGATCTGTGTGGCGCATATACAGTATATATTCAGAACATATATGTACATATATACTAAGTATATGGCACACACTCATACACGTGTGTGCTCCATTTTGTGTACCGTTTCTCATCTCATTTCCCTCTCTCTCTCTCTCTCCTTCTCTCGTAGCTGTGTGTTTGTTAGTTTTGAGTTTTTGTTTTGATTTGCTTGGCCGCTGCTGCTGCTGCTGCTCCTCCACCTCCTTCCTCTCCTGCTTTATTCATTTCTCATTTGTTTCGATTCCTTTTGCATTCATTTCTCATTTGTTTCTGCCTCATCAATCTCTATCTATGCGGTTGCACTAGTCTGTATCTATGCCCCTCCCCTTTTGGCCAAAGAAAAAATATCTGCAAAACTTTGTTGGAAAAGTGCAAAGTTCATTCAATTAAAATCTGTTTGTGTTGTGTGATTTTCTGCACTGCACTTCTGGGTGTTTCTTTCCCCATTAAACATTTTGCCTCTCATATATGTATATTGATATTCGTTTGGTTTTTTGTTAACACTTTTTATATATTTCTTTTGATGTTGTTGCTGTTTTCGATTTTATTTTTAAAACACTTAAATTTTCGTAGTTTTTTTTTTTATTTTTGTTGGTATTATGTCACGTTGTAGCCCTCTAAAGCCCAACAATTGTTTCAATTTTGCGTTTTTTCTGTAGTTTTGTATGCGTTTCTTGATAGGTTTGTATATATATATCTTTACAGGAATTATACATAGTATATATAACTTTATATATCTTTATTCAATTCCCAATCACACAGATAAACAAAGTTCGCGAAAGGAAACGATAAAACCGAGAGAGCGAGATACAATGTATACCTATGTACATATATACAAAGATATATACAAGAGGCAAGATATGCTCCCAGCGTACCGTTGTTACACGTTTTGGTAGACCACTGGCCAAAAGACGATCCGACAATCGACAATCCACGACGACCAGACCACACGGTTGATGTCGGCGGGCAACACGGACGACACTCTGCTGCCAACAAACGAAGATTTGAATCTGTTTCGGTTTTCTCAAATTTGAAAATTCCCAACCGAAAACCGAAAAAACACGCAGCGAAGAAAGAAAAAACTTTATTTATAATTTTCCAATGGCGGCGGCGCAGGGCACCGCAGAACAAAAAGTGTTTAGAAGAGAAAAGCTGCGCGCGCATCGTCAGCTGTGTGGTGGCATGACATGCGCAGTGGCACGAGGCACACGAGTCACAAAGAGAGACAGACAGACTGATGGAGAGAAGGGGGACACACACAACATGCATGCATGCAACACACAACAAAAACACAACACAGACTCGGGCAGGCAGGCTGGCAGACAGCAGTAGCAGCCTCCACTCACGAGATAGTCATCCGTGTGATCCACAAAGTACTCCTCGAGTATCCAATTGTCGCCGGCATATCGATCCACGGGCATATCGCACAGTGCCACCAGATCGAAGTGATTACGCTGCCGCTTGAGCATCAGGCAACGGGTGATTGCCACACAATCATCATCATCATCATACCCATTGTAGTAGGCATCCTCATCCTCATCCTCGTTCTCATCCTGGTCGAAGCCATTCTTCGCCTTCGTCGCCTTTGCCGCATGGCGGATGATCTGCTCCTGCTCCAATTGTCGAAAGAACTGAATTTTGGCGAGATCTTGGCGAATCGAGGGGGCGACTGGGTGGAAATTCTATGCGCGTTACTCAGCAGCCCCCACTTAATTGGCGGCGGAATGGGCAACTGAGAAGAGCAGTAATACCACAGTACCAGTACGAACAGAACACAACAACGAGTTAATGTCAAATGATCAATTGATCAACGAAAATATTTAACTAGGACAGAGACGGATACACAGATAAGGTGGAGGGAGACGGAGACAGAAACGTAGACAGAGAAGTGTGCCGCCACAGTGAATGAAAACTATAAAGATTGTTTGCTTAATTAAGCAAATTTTTAATTGCTGGGTAGAATTGTTGCTAAATTTTCATCATATTGAAAGAATTTTTCCCAGGCGGCACTATCTTATCAGCTATTCGGAATATCTTTTATTCTTATAATAATACCATACCCTGCCAAACCATGATGAATCTTTCAGGCGGGTTTTCAAGTGAATTTCCTTTTGTAGAGCTATACATAGATAGATATTGTTTTCATGTTGGGAGTTTAGACATTGCTTAATTTCTACATGCTTGGAAACTTCTCCAGATTTCTTTCTTGCTAGAATATGTTTAACATATTCCATGAACATGGAAGGGATTGTGTACAATACAATTCTTTATCGCTGCAGTATACTGCAGGGTCTCGTACATCTTCATGGATCGTGCTAACATATAAGCATATTCAATGGAATATTATATACATATTTATTATGTACACTGCTCTAACCATAGATTTTCTTGGATCTTTAGTGTTTTGGGGGCACAATGCTAACATCCCAGTCGACCAAAACATCATAGTCTCATCGTAAGCTGCTAAAATATTCGAAAAATGATACCCAAAACGATCGGAAAAACAATCATTCGTTTTGATAGTCCGTAAAATAATCGTTTACGAGCTTTCTTCGATACAACTATTTTATCGAGATATACGATAATCATCGATTATACGATAATTTAGCGGGACTTATTTCTCTCGAACATATTACGATATCTTCGTAATACTATCGTTTTTTAAGGTCACTGACATACGCGATAAACACAATATTTAACCCTAGACACTATTTCTCCTCGAATCAATTGATTTTAACGGGCACAATAAAAGATTTCCCAGAAGTTCCATGTATTGTTATCAGGCCTCTCGCACACTCACACTACTCATGGCGGATAGATGATGGACTCAAGTGCAATCCAACTGCATCCCAGTCATTCTACAAACACTGACTGCTGCTGCTGCATTGGCATTGCCACTGGGCATTGGGAGTGCATCTACTGTAGCAGCCACACAAGAGCAAGAGCAAGTGACAAATCTGATGACAAATTTAGCACACACACAGAATGCTGCATAGATAAGAATGAGCCTCCTCACCGTTTGAGTGTCTCTGCCTCTGCGAGTGCTGCAATGGCGTCCCACGATCGTCTGATAGCAATCCGAAAAGCACTCGACATGTAATCGAGAATCAAGTGTATGTATGTACGAATGTATGTTTATAATGAATTATTTCGTAAAGCAGGCAACATGTGAGGCAAGGCGAGCGATTAAGTTAGTCAACAGGCAGAGGCGGAGGCGATTGGCAAACAGTCGGAGGAACAGCCATCGATCGATCGATAACAGAGCACACAGAACAGAACAGAGCAAAGAGAGTATTATATTATGGAAAGAGCTTTCGGATGCAGGGCTGGGGCTTGGCTTGGCTTAGCTTACAAGATAATCACTGTCGTGATCCGCAAAATACTCGACAACAATCCAATCCTCCGTATACGGCATATAGCGCAATGCGGAGCTTTTAAACAGTAGATCACGGCAGTGATCGTTGCATGGCGCTGACGGCAGCTCACGCATTTTGATATAGCACGGTATCCGCGAGTTCTCAAAGTGATCGGCCACCTGCTGGGACTTTTCCAGATATCGCTTAAAGAACAGCATCGCATCGCGTATCGTATCGGGAGTATGGCGTATCTTATGGTATAGCGGTAATTTATCAACTGATCAACGATCTATCATCGAGCAACAAAGTTTTGGTTTTCGTTTTGGCAAACAGAAGACAAACACAAGGGTAAATGCCGGCCAATGAAATGCATTAGCTAGCTAGGTACATATATCGGTACAATAGAGGGGCAACATATAGTGTATCTGTAGGATAGAGGTGCATATAAAGTATCTGTAGGTTAGAGGGGAGCATATAGTCAGTCTATCTGTAGGATAGAGTTTTTCTGTCAGTTGTCTTGTCGTTGACACTTAATTTGTTCTTTTACCATTTTGTTTTGATTTTTCCTTTCGTGTTAATTTTGATTTTTCATTTCTTTAGTTTTTCTTCTGTTTGTGTGTATATTTGTTCTTTTTTGTTGCCCTGTGTCCCTACAATTTTCATTGTTGTTTCGATATGTATGTATGTATGTATGTGTGTGTGTGTATGCCGTGTGATGATAAAATGAAAAGTTTTTACCTTAGCCAACGACAACTGTCGATTGTTGCTGCGCCCGCTGTCGCGCTCATCCTTGGGCCGATCGCGATGCCGGCGACGGGAGCTCGAGTGCGAGGTCTCGTCCCTGTATCGATATTTCTGATGCTGCCGCCGGCCCGTGGCGGGAGATTTGCGATGCGAACGCTTTGAACGCTCCTTTCGCCGGCGGGAGGAAATGCTGTCATCAAAACTGCAAGACGAGAGAGAGAGAGAGAGAGAGAGAGAGGGGAATACGATTAATATGGAGTGTGGTCCGAGTATTACTTAACACTTGATGTGCGGCCGAGTGCGGATGAATGGCCGGCCGTCCTTGGAGCAACGCCCAAGTGACACCAAGTCAGGGAATTAGAAGAACTGGACAACCGGCAGGCAGGCAGTCAGTCAGTCGTAGCCGGCCGTCGTCTACATGGAAAGCTACTTAGCAGCGTGCGCGCTAAGCCGCTCCACGCTCTACACTCGCCTTGCCACAACCCGTCGTCGCACGTCTCCTCGCGATCGGATTCTTGGGCCCAGCTGTGAGACGTGTGTTGGCGAATAAGTTTTGCGTTACCAATCAAGTTAATCAACTTGGCCCGGATGGCTACCTGGCTCTGGCTCGCTCACTGGCTGGCTGGCTGGCTGGCTATCTAGCGGCAGCCCACCTTTGGCTAAATGCCTTTGAGAGTACTTCATCTGGCCTGGGGAAATGACACAATCCACAAAGTACAACCACGAGAAGGTGAACCCAACCAGCAGCAGCGATCGAGGCCAGAAACTGTGTCAATAGCATCGGCAACAGAGAGGTAGCCAGAGCGTAGCGCTCTCATGCTCATGTTCATGTTACATCCACACCACACCCCCAGACAAACCAGACACAACAAAACAAAATCTCATGGTTCCAATCGATTCGAATCGAGATGCGGGTGGGCAGCAGTAGCAGCGGCAGCAGCCAGAGATCTTAGCTAACTGATGAATCAGCTGATCGGAAGATAACTGACCTATGCAGTGGCTGTGCTGTGCCGCCTCGGATATTCTCTGATATTCACATTAACAAGAAGTCTGAGCCCAGAGCCATATGCTAATAAGGCAACAACTTCCATTGGAGCGATTACGAAAGTTTTTGTCGGTTTGATGTCGCCCACGTGGCCCCCAAAAAAAAAAAATCTATCTATCGGTTGGGTCTCTAAATTTGGGCACAAATTATGGTGGAAGCAGAACCGAACACAGAGCGAACAGAGCGGAGCGGAATGGCGGGCAGCAGTCGACAGTGAAGCTGAAAGTGACTTTGACTACAAGTACGATCCGAGATCCACATATATCAGAGGCGCATGCATACAGATGCAGCTACAGATACAGATACAGCTATTTACAGCAGCGGCCATACTAATAGTAACGAATATTTTGTAAGTTATTCCCTCAGATAAATAATAGAATACGAATAAGGAATGCCAAATAGGAGCATTGGAGCACAAACATTATCGGGAAGAATTGTAGAAGATATGGGTCTTTATTTCAACTGCATTAACCAAAAAATTCTTCTATTAAAATTCCGTTACTCTAGCTTTTATAAAAGAGAATGCATAAAACATAATACATGTCGTGTGCGCGACTGATCGCTGCCCTACTCGAATTGTTGTTGTTGGACTACTTCCAAATTAAATAAGCTGCCATCATAATGATTATGAAACACCTCAAAAAGGTGACAAATTTTAAAGGGATTCTTAGCGGAATATCCCTATTATTTTGAGCCTAGCTGTGTGTGCTGTGTATGTCTACCAATTACTCGTACAACGCCATGGAAAAAGCTCAAAACGCCTGCGCACACTTCAAGAAATCAACTTGAACACACACGCAGATCGGAGCGGAGTGGAGTGGAGCGGACAGTGTGCTGTAGGCTTGAAACAGACTCTACCTCTACCTCTATGTTACCCCTCTTGTTGCTGTATCTTTGGGCCAAAAATCGAAAAAGCAGCTGACAGACAGAGTGATCTTTGACTGGCGTCTGTCGAGAAGCCCCTTATGGGGCTGTGCTGGCTTACGGTAGTTAATAAAAGGAATATCTCTATAGGAGCGACCATGCTCTTTCATTCAGCATTTTGATTAATGACACGCTGCGTGCAAATTAGAACAACTTTTATGGCAAACTATAATTGGATATTAATGATTCAGAATCCGATTTCAGTTTCGATTTTGGACAGAGTGGAAAAGAGTGTTCACACTTGTGCGGGAAGTAGGAAGCGAATGGCAAACCAAGTTCATAATAGCCACCCAATTTGGGTCGGATCATTTTTAGACAGAGTTTTCTGTGTTCCTGAGCACATGTCTGTGTGTTAGAGATAATTGGCTCAATAAAATATTACGCTCAAGGCAACTGAACAAATCGAAAGCCACGTTTGACCCAAAAGAACTTGAAGAAATAAAAATAAAGTAAACAAAAGTGTTATAGGGTTATAAAAGGGCTTGCCTGGCCAGGAAAATTCTGATATGAAATCGAAACAGATAAGATAAATATCCATGAAGCACTTCCCCGGCATAAGATAAAGCCCTAGTAACTTATGCTATGTTGCTTAGGGTGGAACACCGATTATCATCACGATCAGAAGGTGATTGTAGGAATTTAAGTGTTTTATTGCCTTTGAGTGGTAATAAGTTATGACAGTCCAGTCCCATGGGAAAGACGATAAGATATGGCTACAAAGTTGGATAGACTCCAGAAAGCGGTTCCCAGGGGTGATTGACACAGCGTTCGTTCTACAAAATGAAGATTCAATATGATCGGAAATGAAAAAATCGCACCCATATTTGCACAGCGTTTTATCATACAAAGGACTGCCCGCCCTTGAGGGCTCTGCCAGCTCACAGATACACTTCCTTTGTTTCTATATTGTTTCATTTTAATTGTTAGCCTTGATTTTTCTATAGGCATAAAGATGATACAACATTTATATGGCCAGGCCTAGCCCCATTTCTCATTTTCTGCTGTTATCATGGCACATCATTTCCTTGATTGTGCCGCCGACGACCTTGACCGATTCTTGTTTTGTGCAAGCAACATTTCCCTTCTCGAAATTAATGCCAAATGCAATGCAATTAAACAAAAGACAAACATCATTCAATGTCTTGACCAACTTCCTTAATGGCTGGCAATTTGTACAAACGCCTTTCCACCTTATTTTTTTTCTTGCAAATAAAACAAAAATCAACGACAAGAAATATATTGTTTGCGCATGGAGATCCAACAGGTGAGATAGAGACTAAATTTCATAGGAATACTACAAAAAAGTATAAGTATAGAAAAAATATTTAAGAGAATCAATGCAGAACTATCCATTAGGTATGTACATTTCCATCTCTGGTTTTAAATGCCATTTGGAGACTCGGAAAATCAGAATACTATCTCAGAGCCATACACAGAAAATAGTTTCTTATACAAAGATTTGTGCTGTGTTATTGAATTATGAAATTAATCATTCGAAAACCAGTTTATTTGTTGCTGTTTTTTTTTTGTCATGATTTACATAGAGCACACCGAACTGAACCGCAGCTGAGGTTGAGACTGAGACACTTTAAACCCACCAGAGAGCTTGTGGCTGTGGCCTGCCTGCCTGCACCGCCGACAAACATTTTGCTGCGGGTGGGAAGGGCAGGGGCTCCGTAGGAGATTTTTCCCTCTCCATCGCATCGGTTGTGCTTTTTTTTTTTTGGTGCGGCGCTGTTTGCTTTGACCCTGAAATTGCCATAAATACATTAAGCAAAAGCGTAGCGCACATATGTGAAGTTTCCCCTCCATCATCGCCCGCCCAGTCCCTCTGTCGGTGTTTTGTGTTTATACAAATTAAACATTTAAAGACCAAGCAAAGGTACAAATGCCATAAAAAAAGCGTTAACAATTGGATACCAATTTTCGCTACCATTGAAGTGAAGAAGTAATGCGTCACTTTGAAAATTCAAAGTAACAAAAATAAAGCCTCGCTAGAGGTTGAATAGCCCCCGAAAAATGCTACAGAGAAATAAATAGTTCAAGGTTCAAGCCTTCGAGGGTTTATGAACCATATGTATGACACACACTAATAATAGCTCAATAGCTGTGTATCTTTGCGTTGGATTGACAGTTCATCGAGTGAGTTATCCGAAATATGTTTCCCATTTCGGATCAATAAACTCAAACGAACACAAAGAGCGGATGATCTTTCAGGGTCTGGTTATTGAACATGCCAAATATGTGCTACTAGCTCAATAAATATTTAGCTTGTGATTGACAGCTCACATCAGATGAGATTTCCTCGCTATGTTTCCTTATTATTTTCTCATTACGGGGAACAATATTTTTTGTTTTTTAAATAAATATCTTTGAGATATTCCCTATTTTCCAATGTACATATTTTCTATTCTTGAATATTTCCTTATTTTGAATTAGTAGCCTCAACATCCATTTGGTTCTAAACGATTCTTAGCTCTAGGCGAGCCAAGGATCCATTGTGAATATATTAAATAATTTCTTGTAATTTATCGATTAATAAAACTCCATTTCACCATTAATCCCATTATAGAAAAATTATTCTAAAGAAGCTCGGGGTTTGGGTGGCTCATTTAAGATCTATCATTTATCTTTTCTTTCCCGTTCACCTTAGAAGAGATCTTAGAAGATGTGCCATACCTGATTTATAGAACTTGAATAACTAACTTTATGCGCGATTCTTCGTCTTTGTTTGATTCTGCTCAGCTGCTCATTGATTAGGCGACAGGGGTCAGTACAATAAATACGTATACGTTTATTTCTGCGTATATTTCTGGCGTTCAACTGAAACATAATGAGAAACCGGAATTTTTGGCTTCCATTCGATTCGAGAACAGGTATACTATACGGCGGGGTAAGCGTATGTGGTCTTTGGGGCATGCAAATGATTGTCGCGCAGCTCCTTAACTGACAAAAGAAATTCCGTTACGTTACAAATATTGTTATAAGTTTTTATGAAAAAAAAAAGAATGAGTAAGTGGCCAAGTATGTTAACAGCCCAACGACGCGGCCCGGCCCGGCCCAAACACAGCTGTGGATTATGCAAATCCATTTGGGTGGCAGCTATCCGAATGCGGGGCACTTGTCAGTGGCTGTGGCAGGAGGAGATCATTGGGTTGATGTTGGCCAATTGCAAGGTCATTGGTTGCCACACAGCAAAAACAGACATCACATCAATAAGCACTTCAAACAGAAAGATGAGCACTGCAAATAAAGCAGATGATGCCTTTGTTCGAGAGGGGGAGAGAGACACCACTCCTATAACGAGGAGAAGCCATCCCATGGACAGAGGAAGCGACTTTCCACACACACACACACACACACACACACGCTGATGGTCATGTCAGGTTCAAGTAATGTCTGAAGTCTTGACTCAAAGTCGCTTCGGATCCGTCAGTCAACGAGAGACAGAGAGAGATATAGAGATCTCGGAACGGATTGGGGTTCGTCGGATCGGGCCTCGAGGTTCAATGAACGTAATGTAATTTACCCCGAGACAGAGAGAGAGCTACTCCTCCTCCCTGCTCAGCTACCTCCTCCTCCTACGGTGTGTGTGCCGGCCATTACTGTTAACGAAAACAAACAACAGTTAAAGCGAATTCAACAACAGGCCAAAAATTAAATATGCCAAAGGCCCCCCCACCCTCTAAGCCCCCCCTCTTAAATACGAAAAAGGAAGCGTTCTGAATTTTTCGCTTCGATTTAAATCAAGTCTAGAAGCACCGCCGCTCTCCCTCCATCTCTCTTGACGTTGATTTATCCGAGAGTTTGTTCGGGGCATTTGGGGGTTTGGGGTTGGGGTTTCGTTATTCCGAGTAGTCAATCACCTTTCGGGCTCTGACTGTTTATAGGAAGTCAATAAAATGCATTAAAATCATTTCGTATAAACATTAAACAGCGTCCGGAGCTGCAACCATTATTTACTTTTGTTTTTATATTTTGTATTTTGATTTATTTATGGTTTTCATTGTGGGGGACTGTCTGCTGCTGGCTGTCGGAAACTGCTCGAGAATGCCGCTGATTGCTGAATGTAAGCTCAAGATCTAAGCTTTATGGCTAGGCGCTGTTCTGATGGCGGTAGCAGCATCGATTATGTTCGTATATGGGTCTGCGGAGACAGGTCCGGTTTTAGATCGTGATAAACGTCAGATAAATGAACTCGAGAGCTCCAACAACAAAAAATATACAGAGGCAAACAAAATGCAAACAAAAAACGCGACAAAATTCAAAGCCAAAAGACATTATCGGCTTAACAGAAGTCCGTCTGCCCCGTCGGCCCCTCCCATCAGCGGACAGGCCAGACCCTATTTGTCCCATTAACACAGGTAGCTGGTAGCTGGCAGCTGCTGACATAATTGCAAAAGGCAACAGCAAAATATAAGCTGAGGAATGTCCCCAAAGGATGTTGGCAATTAAAAGTTCTTTAAAAAAAAACATACTAAATACTGAAGTTTTATGGCAGAAAACCATAAAGGAAGGTTACACTCCGATGATACGAATTTTAAAATACCCTGGAAGCGAGAAAATCAACCAGTCCTGACGTTGGAAGTGGCGGCATCAATTTACCCCGTACCCAGTTTGTTACTTTCAAATACAGTTTTGACATAGTAATCCGAGGCTTTTGTTCATTGAAACTGCATGGTGGTATATTGTTTTTGCTTCTCGAGACCGAGCCTCGGCCATTAAAACTATTTTTCAACCTTCTTGTGCGCTCTGGCGCCAGTTCTCGAAGCATAAATCTGGAAGCACTGGAAGGGAGTGCCTTTGGGGTTGTGGCAGATCCTTTCTTCTGTGCATTTCAAACGTCTAACTAATTTTTTTTATTTTTAATACTTCAAGGGTAAAGAATTAAGTGCATAAAAACAGGTTTCAAATTTACGAACGGGTTTAACTATCACACAAAATCAACTTTTATCAAATGTATACAAACTTCCTCTATCAAAATTAATTTAGATTAGATGAGATGTGTGAAAAAGTGTTAATTGTTTGCCGAACATAAAGTTTCCACCGTGTAATGGTATTACTCATCCGAAAGACTGGCACTTACTCAAGCATCAGGGGAGGGATAGCTAGAAAGTTCTTTTAAAATGAGGCCAAAACTCTTGGGGCACAAACCCTAAATCAACAAATGCCCTGTAGATCGCTGCTGAAAACTCTCGGAGCAGCAGCAGCAGCAGTTGCACAACCCGGCGCTTGAGTTGCCTAATGAGTCGTCGTCGTCCGACTATTTGGACAGAACCGCACACAGAGCACATACACACACACACACAGATCGTTCATAAGTAGGGGCGGTGTGCTTGACCAAATTTGGGAGAGAGATCTTGAACCGAATCGTAGCGGCACAGCGCCAAGAAATACAAAAACAACGAGAAATAAATTGAAGAAGGAGGCATGGGGGGATTGGACTTAAAAATGAAGTGCGGACAGAACGCTTAGTCAGCAGCTGGAGAGAAGAGGAGTGGACGTGGACGTGTACCACACCACTCAAGGCCTAGGCTCCAGTTTCCGCATACCGCTTGACGTATGCCGTATGCTAAATGCTGAAGAGACACTCACTTATACTCACACGTCGTGGACCCCAAGTGCTCGGACCGACGGCGCTGCTGTTGTTGCTGTGGCTGCTGCTGCTTGTTGTGGCATGTGTTTCTGTGATTGTTGTTGTTTCCCATCTGACGATGGCAACAGCACGCGGTCGGGATAGAGCGGCTTGGGAGCCCACGAGGCAGCTGCCACATAGATGTCCGTCCGGGGAGTGGATGGACTCGTCGTCTCGGGTTCGGGAGTGCCCGCCGCATAGCTGTAGTACCCATCCTCGGGCTCGTCCACCACCGAAAGGCGATGCTTTGACTGGGCCACGCTCTGGTGGTCATCACTGTAGAGATACTCGTGCATGGAGCGGGCGTACTTGGTGCTCTTGCGCCTCTGCTGGGCGGGAGTCAGCTTACAGCTGCTGCTGCTGTGCTCGGGCGATGCCCGGATCCAGGAGCTGGCTGGCACATACTGCCGCTGCTGGCGGCTCTGAACCAGTTTGGAGAAGTCCACGTAGAGCGACTCATCGGTGGCAGGCTTGCGCTGGAACTCGTCGGCATGAATGTCCTCCACATCCTCGTATCCGTCGCCGTAGTCGTCATCATCGTCGTGCGGCGTGGTGGCAGCGCCCACAGAGCTGTAGAAACTATAATTGCTGGAGGATTGCGAGTAGGAGCGATTGCGATTGCTGCCATAGAACTCCTCTTCGAAGGGCAGGCCCTGGGGGAACTTGTTCGAAAAGGCCTTCTTCAGTCGCGGCGAGTCGTGGGAGTCGCTGGAGCCGGTCGAGGAGCTCCCGCCGCCAGCACCATTGCTGGTGGTGGTGCACCCATTACGCTGCTTGAAGCTCAGCTTGGGCGTGGCCGGCAGCTGCCTACGCTGTGACAGAGGAGTGGCAACGACTCCTCCTGCTCCTCGTCCTGCTGTGAGATCATTGGTGGTTTGCCTGCTGCGCCCGGCTGTGGCTGTGGCTGTCGGTGGCTGCGGTGCCGGATAGTTTTTGCTGGAGCGCTGCGTGAGGCGCGCCCCTGGGCAGTTCTCCTTGGCGGATTTGCCCGCCGTCTGGTGGGTGCGCTTCTGGCTCGTGGGTGTCCCCATCTGGCTGGGAACTGCTGCTGACTGATACTGTTTTCTGGCAGTGCTGGGCGTGGGTCCAGGACGTGGTGGCGGTGGCAGCTGCTGGGCGCTGCTCGGTGGCTGTGGTGCCCTCGCCTTGCCATGCCGCAACGTGGCGGACGAGCAGGTGGTTTCAATTCTCCGAATGAGTTTCGGTGTCAGCGGTTTGAATGTGCTGCTGTTCACTCCCAATCTTTGCTGGTGGGGACTGGGATTAGAGCAGCTCCCCTCCTGCTGCACTTTGTGGCGGTTGTTGCTGATGCTGCAGTAGCTGCTGCGCCATGGCTGTTGGCGTACGAAGTTGCCCCCACCGCTGGCTGGGGCGGCTGCCACTCCCTGCTGGTGAATCGAGGATGATGAGGACGAGGATGAGGCTGCTGTGTTTTTGCTCCTATTTGGCCCTGCTGGTGCTCCAGCACCTGGCGCTGATTTCACCATTACACGTGTGTTAATGTTGGCTCCATTGCTGCTTAGTGGCTGGGAGGAGCCCACAGATCCTGCCACTTGGCCATTGGGACTATTGTTGTTGCTGCAACTGCCGCGCGGCACTCGAAAGGAGCTATATGGCCGAAAGCCATTGCCATATTGCTGTCCAACGATAGGCATTTTGTTAGCTGTTGTTTTTTTCTTCAATTTGTTGTTATTTTTTTTCTTATTTGTTTCGTTCGCTTTTCTCGGTTTAATTATTCGTAATTTCAGTTGATCTTTCCACAGTTCGATGTGTTGGGCGTTGAAATTTAAGCTGCTCTGGGAAGCATTTACTTTAAACGCGTGCGCTTTGTATGTAGATCGTTTCTCTATATCTTTATCTTTACTACTATATCTTTATCGTTATCATTTGTTTGGCATTTCCGCGGCATTCAGCTGCTTAAATTAATTGAGTTGAGATTGTGTTTTAGATCTAATTCCGAATGCTGTGCACACACTCCGCCTGTCCCCAACGTACTACACCCCAGCCAGTCACAGAGACAGAGGCAGAGGCAGAGGCACAGCAGAGATCCGACGATCCCTCGGCCCGTGCCTTGACTTTTTTTTCGCTGTAATTAACACATTTTCAATGCGCCCAAACCTAACACCCACCCCTACACCCCATTGCTGAGTGGCCTCCTTTGGGGGCGAGACTCTGGGCCCTGCATTTATGCGACTTCTTCTTGGCCGCATTTCTCATTTCTGTTGCTTCAGCAGTAAGCGGAGGGTAGGGCCCGGGCCAACAATTGAATTAGCTGCTGCTCGAAAATAACCCTGAACCTTGGCTGCAATTTTAGCCCGCACACAAATCCAATTGGCAAGTTCATTGATAAGACCCCCAGACCGGAATCCGCATCCACAAAAGGCCCCACCGGCCGAACCGCCTAACCAGTTAATGCTTTATGCAATGCCACAGCCAGTGCCAAGAGAAATACGTTAGTAGAAAGTGTCTGCAGCACAAAGACCCAGGCAAACAGCACACCGAACTGGCCAACAGGTCCTCCTCCTCCTCTTTTTTGTTGTCTTCTACTCCTCCTCCGACCAGTTTTCACAATTTTTACTTTTTTAACCTGATTCAAAAAGGAAACACAAGTCTTGGTCCGCCAGAGCAGCAAATGGAAAGAAACGCTGAAGCATTTGGGATACCCTTTTGGATTTTTCTTTCTCATTTATTTTTATTTTTCTGTTATTTTTCTTAGCGTTTTCTTTTTGTAAACTTATTTCAGCCCAAACACAAGGGTTCCGTTCCGTTCCCTTCTTTTCTGGAACTAAAAACATCTGTTCCCTCCTCTTCCCCTTCTATTCTCACTTCAAGGGTACAAAAAACAGTTGCGAACAAATGTTGGATCAAACCAAAACAATTTGTTGCGCAGAGGCTGTGCTGAGTCAAACGGCGACGCCTGAAGACCCCCACGAGCCACGGAGTGAGTAATTCATATCTATCGGAAATGCGTGCAAAATCCCTTGCACAATAAACAACAATAAAACACGATCAAAACACGTCCGGTCTCAGTTTCGGTCGCCCAACTGCAACTACGTTCCAATCTCCTACGCTCCCACACTCTGCTCTCCGATAAGACGGATCGTCATAGTTACTGCGATATCTTATCGGACCTTAGTTAACCCAAAAGTAGCCCAAAGTCGTTCCCCAAAGTGTGTGCACAGCCGTAGGGGGATCACTAAATATGACGAGTGTTTGTTGTTGTTTTTAAATTAAAAATTCCATGGGGCGAAATATTGAATATTTTTTTTTGCCCAGGATGCACAGTACACAAATCACACGCGAATATTCGTTTGGCCACTCAATATGCAGTGCACACAGAAACACACACTTGACAGCTGCATTTGTTAAAGATTATGAACAATATTTTAGCCGATTCTTGAGAGCTTGAGGCCTTACTTTTTTTTATATTTTCTATATAAAACACTTTTCTGTTGGGGTTGCACAGCGGCGGCGACGACGACCGAAGAAGGCAGCAGCAAGCACCTCCATTCATTCGCGTGCAAGTTTTCGGTTTGATTTCGTTGGGGATATGTTCGCAGCGAACAAGTGTCGGTTGGGGCCCGCTGCTCGACTTCGCTGCTCACACAAACACACAGCCATGCATACATGCACACATTTCCAGTTTACAGTTGATCGATCGAGCATGTATGTTGGTGGTGTTGGGTCTCCGTCTCTGACGCTGAATTCGCCGTAACAGAGACTGAGTCGCCTTCGCCGCAGAGCGACCGCGATGCGTGATACGAATTTCTTTTTGTAACAATTTACATAAAAAACTGATTGAAATTGAGAATTAATCAAAAGCAATAAAATGCGAAAAGCGGAAGAACATTTCAGACTATTTCCACATGGACAGATTCTGTTGTGATTTTTCATATTTGGGCTGCATTTTGAGACATTTTTGGGATACTTCCGCGTTGCAGCAACCAGACTTTGGCAATTAATCTGCCGACTGCCGATCTCTCACTCTCTCTCGCTCTCTCTTTGGTTCAAGAACACTTATTAAGCGTGTTTTATTGCAAAATTCAAAAGGTTAATAAACAATGCCGAGTGGCGCACATGAAAAACGTCATTTTATCGCACAAAGAAAGCAACTGTGGCTGGTGTCTGTTGCTGCTAGTGGCAGATAAATTGTTAAATGAGACAACTCCCCTGTGGCGGGGGAGGGAGAGTTGTTGGATGCTGCTCTTTATCTGTGGTAATTCCTAAAAAGGCCAAGCCAAGTGCATTAAACAATAATAAATGCGACAACATCGTTGCGCCTCACTGCGTTGTCTGCGCGCGTTGTTTTGAGTAATATGCAAATACGCTTTAAATACGCAGGCGCATAAATTAAGGCAAGGAAATGCAGCAGCAGCAATGGACAGACGATACAGACACCCCGCCCCACCAGGATCGGCACTCCCACCACCTCACCCTACTGCAATCCCATACGTCCCAAGTCCGCCTCCGAAGGGGGTCAAACGCACAAAGAAATCGCTGAATCTGAATCTGACTTAATTTACAGTAAGCCGACTGAAGAGGATGACTCTCCCATCACACTTGGCCCCCAGCCACAGGCTGACTGTCCGACTGTCCAGGAACAAGCGCAAATTTCACTTGCCTTTTATGGCCAAATGTTAATTTGTCTTACGGGCCATGACTGCTGCTGCTGCTGCTTGGCCATTAAATACACGACTGCCTACAAGCCATTGAAAGAAAGCGAGTCCAAGGAGTCCCCACCAACAAAAGCTGCGTGGGCAGGACACTCTGACTGGATTGGACACTGCCACTGACACCGACAGCGACACCCTGGAAATAGCCATGGCTCAGCAATGATGACTGCTTGGGAATACCCGTGGATCGGTAAGTAGACCCTGTTCGACAGCAGATAAACTTATATCTTCCGGGAAACACTTTTCCCCAATCATATTTTGTGTGAAACAATTTAATGGTACTGTTTTTTTGTTGTTGTTTTTTTTTGTTTTTTTGGAAGAAGAAAAGAGATTATTGAAGAAAATTTACTATAGAAGAACACATAAGATGGTACCCCCAAGAAAGTGAAAAAAAGATTCTCATATGCAGAAAATACACAAAAAAAAAAAGGCACAGAGATCTCAGCAGATCTTACAGTCCATCTTGGCATATTATTCAAATATAATCCAAATAAATGAACAATTTATGGCAAAAACAAACGGTGATAGGAGAGAAGATTCCTTCAAAACTTTGGTAGAAACCCCTTTGCAACTAAAACTGCTCAAACCAGAGAGAAAATCTAATATTCAGTATTCTAAAAGGTCAAATACAACAAAAATCAAACACAAAACAAAATAAAAACTTACGTGGGCTCCTTGGGAATGGGGATGGCGTTCTTGGCATCTAGCTCGTGCCTCCTTCGCTTGGCCGCGGACCTGGTGTGATGTGTCTTGGTAATGCGCGGCCTGTTTATGAAAATTGGAAATAATAATAATTGAAATATGCCAATGATCGCCACCTAATACAACAACCAAACTGACTCTCGCTCGAGAGAGATGGAATAGAACTTACGGCGACGGTGCTTCTGGCATGGGTGGCGAATGGTCGGCAGTGTCGAGTCGTCTCCGCTTGTCTCGTGTGCCGGCCGAGGAGCGATCCCTTGAATGGTGGCGTCTTCGTGTTCTGGGCATCTTTAAAAATCGAGATTCAAATCCGGATATAGTACAAATATCTATCTGAATGAATTTTGAGGCAAATGATACTGTGATGTGAATTGGACAAAGCAGGCAGCTGCCTGCCACCGCCTCCCCTCCCTCCATCAATACTCCGTGCAAAGGTGAGTAGAGTGGGGGAAATACAGCTGGCACGCCATGTACATGCACATACACCCGTCCACACACACCCATGTACATATATAAATTGCAATGCTGTTCGTGTGGGGAAATCAGCCCACAATGCACACATTTTTGGGGGGGAGGGGTGGGTGGCAGGCAATGCAAACATTTCGGAGAAACTTCAACTATATGCTAAAACTACCTTTCAACTCTGGCTATTGGTTTTAGCACGCGGAGACACTCTTAGAAAGCCAAAAAAGCAGCGCGAAATTGATTTTTGTTGTATTGTCTTTGACCCAGCAGCGCGTCCAATTTACGCAGCTGCTTGTGGAAGCGTGTGTTGGACAATTTTGTTTGCCCACGGCCGGATTTCGCAACTCTACCCTCGGGGGGTGGCTTTACTATTTGGTGCACCACAATAGCCACCGATCACTGGGATAATTACAATCCTTTCTACGCAAATTGTGTTTTTTTTTTCAATAAATTCACGTCACTTGGTTATTAAATTCACCACGTCTGAGGCCAAGAGCTGCCATATTGGTTTGCCGAAGGCAGCAGAGCTGCCAACTCGTCGGAAAATTGTGCACGCAAACAATATATATATTTTGTTTTTGTTTTTTATATAGTATAAAGCGGCATTTGTTTAAACGGATCTAAATGCAGCTGCAGTTTCACGATTCATTTCAATCGTACATCACACAAAATGATATTACCACTCTTTCCAATACGAAGTGGCAACACTGCTGCGCGCGTGTTTGTTGCAAATCAGCCGTTCACCCGATTTGTTGTTCGTGTGTGTGTGTGGCTCTGTTTGTGCCATGGATATCGGGCAGGTAGCGGCTCTTGTGGCCAGCTATCATGAATGGTTAGGCTTACTTTGCGTTGATTTTCCGCTATCTTACCTCTTCTGCTTTCTGTGGTTCGTACTGCGTTGTATCTGCTGGCTTTGGAGGGGGCGCTGGCAGCGCTAGATATGGCGATTTGGGCGAATACAGGCGTTTCCACAATCCTTTCAAGAGTTGGGTTAGCGATTGCCAGGATATATTTGCTGGCTGTGCGATGCTCGAGTACATGAGTTGTTCCTTTGAATGAATGCAGCACAGGTGATGATAGCACTAGTCCGCCCGCTGCGGTATTGGTTGTCCTAGGGTTTTGGCGCACTTTTGTGCCTGTCTATTCTGGCCGACGCAGAGTCCATATATTGCACATTAGCTTCTCACAGACGGCACTCATCTCGAATGCTTGGCTGGGCATCATGTTTGTTTATTTGCTGTACTCTAATTGATACGCTTGCTGAATTATTGCAAGGCAAAGCAAATTGAATTTTCAGGAAAACGAAGCGTCGGCCGCCGAACTAGAGGTGGAGAAAAGCTGCGACATCGATGATTTTTTTTAAACATCGATGTTTTTAGAATAAAATTTCCATATTTTAATGATTAAAAAGTTGATTTTTAGTTGTATATATTAAATAATACAGCTTGATGAAATTTTGATATGCCACGCTTATTATAATAATTTAATGAAAAAATAATTGTACCTTCACGTCCCTTCGGAACATAATGGGTTAAGCTACACAAAAATGTTAGAAACATCGATGTTTCATCGATTTTTTGGTCTGAAAATATCGAAAACTTCAATGGAAACTGCACGTTTAAATATGTCTAGGCGGCAACCATACCATACATACTGTATGGTTAGTGGCGGGAACTATTTTGTATTGCCATTCCATGTTTTTAGGGCTGCATTTGAAAACTATCGGCCTGGAAATTTGCGGATTATTTAAATACCAGATGATGGTGTTTTGGTATATTGTGAAAATGAGACGGTATATTCGGTATATTTCTGCAGCCCTGCCACCCTGAAAATGCAACCCTGCCTCGCCATCTTTCTTTTTCGATTCCGCACACCGAGTGACAAGGTGAGACAATAATTTTTTGCTAAATAATATGAAAAAAATGGATATTCAATAACAAATATGGTGAAAATATGTGATCGAGTGTGCACTGAATGTTCGGAGCATGAAATGCCAAAGTCTCAACGCATGAGAAATGTTGAAATGAGTGATTGAATCGGCACACGTGTTTCGCTTTGCTACGCCTCTGCTACAATGGAAACTAATTTGTCTCTCTATCGCCGTTCGGTTGCAGATCGCGTCAAGATGCAGCTTTTCGTACGTGGATTTGAAACCATTGAAGCTTTGGAGGTGTCCCAGGATGCCACCATCGCTGGAGTCAAGGTGAGTACAGACGGCTACAACAACAACAAAAAGAGCAGTAGAAGCACAACCCTAACCTAATTGTTGTTTCTCGGAATGCAGAACCAGCTCGCCCAG
This sequence comes from Drosophila obscura, assembly GCF_018151105.1. Classification (NCBI taxonomy): domain Eukaryota; kingdom Metazoa; phylum Arthropoda; class Insecta; order Diptera; family Drosophilidae; genus Drosophila; species Drosophila obscura. The sequence goes on along the minus strand of NW_024542736.1, from coordinate 325,971 downwards.
CTGCATGGCTTCAACGCCGAGGAGGTGAGCCTCAACTGCGAGGGCACCACTCTGGCCAACGAGACGCCCGTGACCGCGCTCAGCTCCTTCGAGCTGGACATCAACATTCCGATGCTTGGTGGTAAGGTGCACGGTTCTCTGGCTCGTGCCGGTAAGGTCAAGGGACAGACCCCCAAGGTGGAGAAGCAGGAGAAGAAGAAGAAGAAGACCGGCCGCGCCAAGCGCAGGATCCAGTACAATCGCCGCTTCGTGAACTTTGTCCAGGGCTTCGGCCGTCGTCGTGGCCCCAACGCCAACTCCACGTAAAGTGTGAATCCCGTGTCTCTGGGATGATGAACAAGTCGCTATCGTTTAATGCATAATGATGTTCATAAAGTAATTTTCAAGAATTAAACAAACTATTTTACAAATTTTCAAGTTGTAACCCGACGCCACTCGTCCGTGTAATGTTTCTCAATTGGTGAAAACGGTCGGCTTGCGACTCTCGCTTTGGACGTAGAGGCGATAGAACCAGTACTCGATGCAGCCAACAAATAGAGCCACAACAAAGCCAAGCAGCAGCACCAGAAAGCAGCCCTGCATGTCATCCATGTTCACCTTGTGATTCGTGATCTGCCTGAGGATGCTCCTGCCATTGCACTTGTCCGCGCTGGGCAGATTGGTTCTGTGCCAGCGCTCGATGAAACCCATGCGAAACATTCGATCTATGTGCTGATTGATCAGGTGCAAGTAAGCGCTCTGCGAGGGCATAATCATGGCTATCTGCTCGTCCACAAAGCTCTCCTTGCCCAGGGCAAAACGGCACTCCTTGTCCCGCTCAAAGTGCTGCTGCACAACCAGCTGCAGATTGATGCGCCAATCGATGTTGATGCGCTCGCCACGCTTCACCGCTTCAATATCCTCGGCCTGGCCATTGTTGTAGATAATCGCCCTGGCCAAATAGTTTTTGAAGTCCTCGCGCGTCGTTCGTTGCACGTACTTCTCGAAAAAGGTTCCGTTTCGTAGGCCATATTGTGTGATTTCGTTGTGCCGCTGCAGCTGATTCAGATAGTCAACGCCCGGCTGGAACTTGGGGAACGTGAGGAAAGCCACTAGGTTGCCGCAGTACGTGGTCACCAGCACAATCACCACAATCCACCAGAAGCCCACCACCAGTCGTCCGCTGTCCGCTCTTGGCAGGTACATGCCACCTGTCCCATATCCAGAGATGTGTGATGGTTTTTGTTTTTGAGTTGATTTACTCACCCTGTTGCAGCAGCGCCCCAAAGATGTACCAGAAGCAGCTCTTGACCGATGATAGACCGTGGATTTGGAGCTCTTGCAGCGGCGCAAGGCGATTGATGGCATACAGCATGGGTGCCGTCAGCAAGATGATGCCCACCAGGCATCCCCAGGTCTCTGTGGTAAACGGCGCCGTAAACAGATAGATGCGTGACACCTCATCCGGCTGGCGGGTGATGAAGGAGTACTTCTGCACGCTCACCGGCTTGGTGTAATTGAACGGCTTCTTATCGGCATCCTCAACGGTGGCGGCCACTGCGGCCATGAAGAATTGATTGCCCTGAACCATTTCCACCACGCGATAGGGTATGCCAAAGGTCATTGAACCCAACAGTTCGTCCTTTGAAAGAAAGCAAACCGCTGAGTCGAAACTGCTGCAACCAGGGTGGTGCTGGAGCGGGGGAGGGAGGGGTCTTTCACTTACGCTTTCGTTCGTGTTCTGACTGAGGGAATATGCATCCTCATAGGATGTTGCCTCGTGCAGGTAATAGCTAAAGTTCAGGGCCCGACTCAGCTCCTTCAGTATCTCCAAGACAATGCCCTTGTGTTCGACAATGACGCCTTGGCTGTTCTTGGTGAGTATTTGCCAGGGTGGGTTCTACGCGCAAATTGAAGCCAATATATTACGGATATACGGATTATATTCCTGATTCAAAAGTCTCTCACATGCATCGTCACAATGTCCATGGTGATATTACGGAAGTGCTGCGCGATGTGCGGGAATGTTAGCTCATGGCAAACGAATCCCAGCAGTGGGCTCCAGTAGCCAAAGTTGACAAACTCAAAGTTCTGGTTCCTGGCATCCCTCGTGGGAGCTAAGAGTTCCAGCTGATGAACACCTATGGCAGCAGCTTAGCCTGGACTGGACTCACCTGTGCGAAATTGTCGATTCTCCTGGCTCTTGCCCCAGGTGATGGCTGTCTCAAATCTCCAGCGGGCACAGCTGGCGCACTTGCTGTTGGTCTTGAGGTAATCCTGCCAAACATTCGGTATGTATTGAGCTTGTTAATACATGAAAAAAAAAACGCTTGAGCATTACCTTCATGTACTCTAGAATCTCATTCTGCCTTTCCTGCTTGGTGGAACGTATGGACTCCCACTCCTCATCGGAGATCTCACCGTATATGGACTGCTCCTCGATCGTCATCTGGGAAATGGCCGTCACCAGAGCCAGACTTACCTCGGATATCGTACAGTTGAGCGTGTCCATGCACTCGGTCTTCGTTTCATTCAGGGCAAAGGCTATATTGGCTCCCTCCGCCAGATTGATGGTCACTGTGCTGGCATCGAAGCTCTGACGCATATTGTCCAACACAAAGAACATCCACTGATTGCCCACATGGAACATGTTCATTGTCTCGCCAATCTCTATGATGTCCTCGTAATATTTGGACACAACGAGGAACTGTTGGTGCTTCTGCTCGTGATTCATTGGCGCAAAGTGGGAGAGCGCATGACGCAGTGCCGCACGTTTATTCTGGCCCCGCAGCGAGTCGTCAATCTTGTAGAGAATCAATGATATTGGCGCTATGTGATTGGTGGTGCTCTCGTGCACCACGGACTTGATCAGCTCGGAGTTCTCATCCACTGAAATTAAAATTTGATTTCATTGCTGGAGCATTTGAGAGACTAGTCATAAGTACCCACTTATGGATTGATCCACCAGCACTACTGCCGTCTTCCAATTGAGAATCTGTTGTACCTTGGCATCGAGTACGATCTGCGGCAATTCATCGCCATGCTCCACCAATGGCACCTATGCAACAAGGCCAATGGGATTGGATTGCCTGACAATATGTAGGGATAATGTATGGCTCACCATCAAAGCTTTATTTATGGGCAAACGTGGACAATCGGAGTCTGTGATGGCAATCAGCAGCACTGACGTCTCCTGTGTGCTTCTGTAGAAGTTCCAGGTGTTTGCACAGTCCGACACCGTAATGGCAGCCAGAAAATCTGCGATATATGCTCACATACATAGAGCAAGTGTGTGCCACAGAACAACCTCAGTTCTTACCCTTTTTTAAGCGCACCGCATTCCAGCGAAAGTATCGCACATTGATGCCTCCATGCTTCATGTTCTCTCGCACGATGTCGCTGAGGATTTTCTCGAAATGGGCCATAATATTCTGGCCGTGTCTGGTCATGTACTCATGGTCCACCACAACAGCTAAACACAGCTGGATTAGTGGAGACTGGGCTTTAACCACCGCTCAAACAGAACTCACCCAGTGATGCATTGGCACTCAGAAATGAGGAAAAGTCATTAGCCGCCACGGGGACCGAAAAGACGTAGAGCTGAAATCCGAAAAGGAGCAGAAGACAAACCGATGACCTCATGCCGCCAGGATAACTGAAAGGCAACTGCGAGCGGCAAGACAGCCCAGCCAACGAGGTAACCTCTTTCTGATAACACAAATTCCAATTAAAAACCCTGGCGATTGGACGACTGCATGCAGCAGTGCCTCAGCAGTGCCTCAGCCGTGGGCAGCGCGTGCAGGGCCCATGAAAAATTCATTGCGGGGGAGAAGGTGAACTGGGAATCGGCTGAAGGCAATGATTGACGGTTTGCGGTTAGGCGTCGGACAGGCACACACATCAAGCAACGTTCAATTGGTCGCAGGTGTTCATCAGATTGGGTATCCATATCGAATTTGGGATTGGGGGGCGGGGATTCGTATAAAGATTTTTTGGTGATGATATTTTTGTTAACTTGCTTTATTTAATTATAAGTAATTTTATGAAATTGTTTTCTTTTTTGTTGTTGTCATAATTGCCTGTATGCGCGATAATTACATTTTACAATCTTACAATAACTTGAGGATGAGGGCAGTTAGAGGAGGGGGCGGGGGAACTAGATAGAAGGGGGAGGGGTAGGGTGGTATTGTATATGTCTAAGCTAAAAGTTACAGTTCACTTAGGTTAGATCTACCGACTAAGGTCCGTTGAAAATATCGGAATTTTATCATCGCTTTTGTTTTGTTTTGTTTGCTGGTGTAAATTGTGTCCAGACATCCTAAGGGGAGATACGAATACGCTGATCTTGTTGTCTGTATTATGGGCTTTGTATATATATGCTTTTCTCACGTGTGTGTGTGTGTGTGTGTGTGTATGCATGTGTGTATATATAATTTAGCTACAATTACTTCTATAGGTCAATTCCCAAAAATGCTTTCAAATATAAATGCAATACGATTCGATTTCGATTTGTTGTAAGTTGTTGCGTTGTTGCGTTGTGGTTCCTTTAGTGTTTTTTGTTTTGTTTTCTTTTAGTTTATGTATATATGATTATTACGTGTATTATACGAAAAGGGAGTATAAGTATGTATAACCATAAATATACTACGAATTAATATACATACATACATGTGTATATATCTGTCATATGTATGCAGTTTTAGTGTATATATTTTTGGTTTGTTTGTTTGTTTGGTTTGTTTGGTTTGTTTGCTTGTTTTATTTCTTGATTCTTGTCGCATTTTTGAACGTTGTTCAAATATTCGTGGGTGGCTCTCCTTGTGGCAGCGTACAATCTACATATGTAATTCCCAAAAATATTGAATATATATTGAAAATCTAAGTACTACGACTGCGTGGGATAGCGACATCGGGCGACATACATACGTGTATTTAATCGTATTGTTCTTGATTTATGCTCTCTATGGGATTGCACATTTTCCACTTTTACTTGCATTTTTGATTGAAGTTCCATTACCCATACTCGTACTCGATTTTGCTTCATCTGCTTTAAACCCATTCATCCCGGGTTTATGACTTTTCTCATTCATTGAGAATCGCACTGAGACGCTCCTCGACAGCGACCTTGCGTGACTTCCATACAAACTCACAGACAGCTATGACACAGGCCACGCCCATGCCGCCCATTAGCACCACAAAAACACCACCCACATTGGCCAGGCCCAGTTCGTTGGCCGCCGACGATGACTTGGAGGTTTCCACGCGGCACTTGCCACCGCCGCGTTTCTCCTTCCACCATTTGGTTTTCAGTATATGCAGCTTTCCCTCCTCCTGCAGCTTGAGTATGACACTATTGATGGCAGTGCGGTAAGGTGAATCTAAATATATGGAAATGAAGATTAATGCACCCCGGGATGTGTCCATTTTTCGTGACCTACTTGGTGGTGTGGCAATGCCATAGCTTTTGGTGTCCAACATGCCGCCGACTTGCGTCAATTCGCAATTGCGTTCGGTCACATACTCAATGGATGTGGACTCCATCAGAAATGCATACGAACCTGAAGACATACATATATATGATGGGTATATTAAAAATTAAGTTTATAGTTTATTTTGACGCACCTTTGCCCTTGGCCACACGCTCGACGCCTTCGCCATTGCTGGCTGTGAAGACGGAGGGACGAGCTGATTCCATGAACGACCACATGCGCTGATATGTGGAGATCTTCGAGTCCTGTCAATTGCAATGGAAATAAATTCTTTGTCTTTGGATTAACTATTTCTCGCACTTACCCTAAAGAAAGCCGCTGTGCTGCCGCCCTTGAGGGCGCCGTATTTAATTCGCGTCTGCTTGGCCAAGTCCTCGGCACTCTCGATGGGCGAGTCCATGCGTTCGACAGTCAAAAAGGCAGCCAAATTGGCAGTGTACGAGGAGATCATAATCAGGGTGAAGAACCACCAAATGCCCGCCACCATGCGAGTGGATAAAGCCCTAAAAAACATTTAAAATTAATTAGCTCAAGCCAAGAATCCAAGTTATGGGGGCTCATTGCTTACTTGGGCAGAAAGTCGCAGCCTTGTTGCATCAGCGATCCAATGGCAAACCACATGCAGTTGAGCAGCGTGAACTGGCTCTCCACCTTTTCGCCATGGGCATCGGTGTAGGCTGGCCACTCGTACGGCGTGAATCTGTAAAAAAAAAACATTTTTCGTAGCAAATAAAATATTAATTACTTCAACGTACTTGGCCAGAATGAAGAGCAGCACGGAGACACCCAAATAGGCTGTGGCCATATAGATCCAAACGTCCAGCGACAAGGGCGACAGAAAGGAGAACAAGTTGGGCGGCTGCTTGATGGGTTTGCGGTACAGAATGGATACACCCAGATTCATGAAAGGTGTGGTAAAGTCCACAGCTTGTTCCCGCTCAAATGTGATGGTGAGATCCGCTATGGCCAGATCTGCACGCTGCTCCAGCAGGTCCCGTATCATCCCATTCCATTCTCTAAAATAAGGAATAAGGATTTCATTTAGGGTACTCTTGGGTGCCAATTAGCATTTCTTACCCCGTTAACTTATTTAAGCTGCCGTAGCTGCCATCGGGTACCAGTTGTATTTTATAGTTGAAACCTAGAGACTTGGAGATCTCATGAATGAGATCCACTGCATAGCCCTCGAACTGATCGTTGCCACTGAGCGGCACCGCCGATTCCTTGCGCATGCAATACGGATTGCTCTACACAGAAAAATCCAAGGATAAAGAGTTAATGGAATGAATCAGACAATTGGCTATAGCATTACCAGTATGGTGGTCACCACTAGCGTTTTGTTCTTCAGATTCGCCTCAATTTCCTGCTGCTTTTGGCTGAAGGTGCGCGTAAAGTTGATGCCATCGGGTAGGGTGGAGTTCCAGGTGCCGATCTTGCGTATACCCGCTGGGGTCAGCTCCACAATGTCCAGCATGAAGTCGGTGCGAAAGCCCTGATGATCGAACTTGATCACATTGGTGAGGCCCTTCATCTCGACGATCTTCATGTAGTTAATCAGGCTGAAGCCGTGCTGCCAGGTGCTCTGGCCGTCACAGCTGATCGGATGAATGTCGATCTGCTGCGAGGTGTCCAGATCGTGCAGTGCCTTGGCAAACAGATGCACCGCATCGTACATCAGAGCCGTCTCCGAGCGCACTGTGGTCAGATTGGCCGATCGCAGCAGGCCCTTCTCATCGATGCTCCACTGGCGCACCACATCCGAGACGATCTTGTCGTTGATTAGCCGAAATCCGGTAATATTCGTGCCGCCATACCGAAACTCATCCAGGTTGACGGTGTGCAGATCCAGCGATGTAACCAGATAGCTATGGTAGTCGCTCATCATTCCGATCTGCTGCGCCTGCTTGAGTACCTCGTGAATGCGTTCCGTGGAACAGTCCAGGACAATGTGCGCCTCGGCTGAGTTCTTGATTTGCTTCAGCAGAGGACTGTGTGTGGGTGGGGGTGGGGGTGGGGATGGGGCATAGGTGCATAGGGGCATGTTATGTGGGGCATGTAAATATTGTAAGTATATTATTCACGTACCGGTAATCCCCACTGTCGCTTAGCTGGCGCACTGTAATAGGAAACGGTGTCATGCCGTGTGCCTTGAGCAGCTCCTGCAATCGCACGATGCCGTCATTGTTCTCGTAGATTATGGTGAATGTCTTCCAGCCCCAATGCCGTACAATATCCACATAAGCCTTAATTCAAACACAACGATGTAAGTGGAAGTGGCAGTGGAAGTGGCAGTGCCAGTGCTAGGTTGCATATTCATACCTTTGAGAGTGTATTAGGATGCGGATAAAGGTTCACCAGGCAACTCTCCCGCCTCAGTCGGTAGTCCCAGCGATTCTCCAAATGTGGTATCTACAATGAGTGGGGGGAGGGCAGAGCACCATTATTGCCATTATCCTACTTTTGTAAGCAATTGCATTCCAGCTGCTTCATTCACATTCCCAAACACACACATTCAGCCTCATACTTACTTCCATGTTGTCACAAATGCTCTGTACATGGCTGGCGGTATGCGAGGATTGTGGTCCGAATATGGCAGCGACACCAATGTTCAATAAACCGCAAACTGAAAGACAAACAAAAGTGCACTTGGTCTATATAAAAGGAGAACGAATAGAAGTAGCAGTAGCAGTAGCTTAGAAATATTGAGACAGTTGTAAGCAGTTGGCTGGCTGGCTGCACTTTCAAAAGCTTACATTTGGAAACTTCATTATCGTGGTAATTCCCATGCCCATGCCGAATGCACCTCCCTTTCGAACAATTCCAAATTGACAATAAAACCAAACCGCTGAGAAATAGTATCAACCACAGACTCGTACTCCTACTCGTACATTGATTGCTGAACACATGTTCTGCGTGGAGCAAACTTTGTAGTTTTTCCTTATGGCAAATTGAGTGAAACACAAATCCCCCAAAGAGCTTAAAAGTCACAAAAATTGATTTCCAAGTAATATGCTGCCTTGGTTCAGTTTCCCATTCTCATTCGTTTCCCATTCTCCAATCTCCAATCCCCAATCCCCAATCCAATTTTATTCAGCTGAGCTACAAGCATCTGTATTGTGGGGGAAGATAATCTCAAGCTATGACTTGACTCAGGGGGCGCACGGATTCGCCAAAAAAAGGCACACAAAACAGAAAAAAGAGCCAAAGTAGCAGCGCAGTAATGTGCTTGGGGCTAGGGTAATGTTCAGTTAGCCTCGTTCGCATATTTAAAATGCACTTGAGTATGACATAATTTCATTTTGCCTTTTTGGCGTTTCCTTTCAACTCTCTCCCCATCCACTAAAATCAACCCCCACATCAACATGCCCATGCCAACCCTCTCTGTACGGTTGCCTCTGTCTGTCAGCATCCTTTGCCTCATCAAACCCACTAAGCACGTGTAAGTGCAGGTGCGGCTGCTGCAGCTGCAGGTGCAGGTGCACTTCGATGCTTCGAGTCGGTGATGCGGTTAACATCCTCTGGGCACATGTGTGTGTGTGTGTGTGTGTGTACGTCTCTTTGTATGTGCAATGTGGTGTGGGGGGTATATGGGGGAATGGCTTAGCTCAGCCCGGACTGGCCTGGCCCGGCCCGGCCCGGCTCGTTACTGTCGTGCTGAAAAGTGTTTTACTTTGGCTTCTCTTAATGGGCCGCAAGGTATTTTTTGGCCATGAGTATTGGGCTACCTTCAGCGTCGTTTGTGTCTCATTTATCACAGAATATTCGACAGTTGGGGGCGCTCCCTTTACGTCCTCCGCTGTCTCCCGCTTTACGACTTATCTGCAATGCTTAAACTTTTAACTTCCTTCTGCTTTTCTTCTTCGAGATATTAAACTTGAAATTGCATACTGAAAATTTGCTGAGTTTATTATCAAACATCTCAGATTGCTCCCCTGATGATGTTGATTTGATTGTGATGCTGCCATCCATTAACGTAATTTCAAGCTTATAAAGCTAATAGTTTTAGTACCAGGGAACTTGCAGTAATAGGGGGGGGAAAATGCATGGCAAATCAAATCAAATTATATACTTATATGTTCACTTTATCCACCAATCATCACATGCATAATTTAAATTTAAATTTATTTTTAGATTATTGAATATTACTTGTCTTGATGGAATTTGGACTGCTATTACCCTGCCTGTTGACAATTAGTGCTGCAATAAATTATTCATGATTTATATGGGCGCCCGAAATGTGCAACAATGCCATCAAGTTGCATTAATTGTCCGTAATGGAGTTACATACAAGAGAGTTGCCGGTTCCCAAGGCGTCAATTAACATAACATAAATCACAAATCAAATACGGATACGGATGCGCATACGGATGAGCAAAAAAAAAGGGTTAGAGTGAAGTCATAAATAAGAAAACAAAAGGCGAACACATCGCATCATCAGAGCAGAACAAAGGACGATATGGGAAAATGTCCAAATCAAATATGCAGCTAAAAGCATCAGGTAAAGGGCACGGCGCCAAAAGCAGGGCAAGGCAACAACTGGCGACCCCCGCCACTCACCACTCACCCCCTGAAACTCACCCCGTTTGCCGGCATGGAAGCTGTCGAAGGGGGAGATGCGCTCGATTTGGGCCACAAGCTTGGAGCGCGGCAGAATGGAGCGGTCGGCGTTGATGCGGTCCACGGCCTGGCGGAAGGCAAGCTCCTGATGGTCGTCGGAGGGATGAAAGAGCCCACCTGCGGCGATAAATGATAAAGGAAGGTAAAGAACCATGTTACAGATATGTAAATACAAATGTGTCCAATAATTTTGTTGCAGTGGGTATGGGGAACGGGGAGCTGCTGGAGCTCCACCGGGTATGAGAACGAAAACAAACAAAACACAGATACACACTTACACACTCGCGTATTTTTAGACACACACACACACACACAAACAAACATTTATAGAGAGGCACGCGCTCTTGATTATGACGTGAAAAAAATCGATACAGTGTAGAGATGCGATGCGTAAAATCGGATGGAATTTTGGATTCCATCGGTATATTTTTTGACAGCCCCTCAAGGATTCGTATCCGCAACTTACCAATCTTGATGATGTCTGGCAGTGCCGCTGCCTCTCGGCAATTGCAGATTAATTGGAGTAGCAGCAGCGGCAGCACCAAAAGTCGCCTGTTTTCCTTGCCTCTGGGTCGCATCTTCGGGCGGCTTTCAATCGCAGTTTACAATTTCAACTAATTAAATCACTTCACCCAATTGGCGCACTTATCTTCAGAGCACTCGCTTATCTTTCGGTGTCTAACAACTGATTCTAAACATTTTCACAAGGCGGCAAATTTCGCTCTGTTTTCCTTTTGCTTAGATGCTGCTGTTTTCTTATTTCCTTTTGAATTGCGCTCTAACGTTGCCTGTGAGGATGGAACATCCACTGAGCAGGCAACCTTTGATTTGCCTTCTTTTATCCTGTTGCAGGGCCTTCAGATTGGAGTGGGCCACCCGATGGCCTGGTGGTTTGTGTGATGTGTGTGTGGGGGCCAGCATCCAAATGCCGGCTGACAGTTTGAACAGCTGCGCAGTGGATGCTGAGCACGGACCAGGGTTACATTAACGTACTCTCGCATTGCCAGGAAGCTTTCCCTTCTGGTGGAAAAACACGAAAAACTCATAAATGAAATGCTTTAAGAAGCTTTCTGCAAGCATCAGACAGGTTGACAAAACGGCGAATTATTCCTACGAAATGAACGTGAAACGTCTCATTTAGGGGTTTAAATATGAAGGCATGAATGTATGGAATTTTAGAAATTATATTTCAAAGTATTCCTCCAGCGAACACTTCACAATCCAAAGATTTTCCACGTTCCAGTATGATTATAATAAATTTAAATATATTTTACAAAGATTGGAGAAGCTATTGGATGGGTTCAAATCCGCAGAGTAGCCAAAACATTTCTGTCCATTCGTTTAAGGGCCAGAATTAAATGATAGCTGACATTAAACCCGATTCTTTTGGCCTTTAAGCTGGGATTTTGGGCTGATTTGACCCAACGAATGAAATGTCAATGCAATAAGTTTGCTTCTTTTGAAAGCAGTTCCATGGAGAATTTTTATTTCGTGTAGCTGGCCGGCAAGGACACAAAAAGCAACCTCATCCTCAGCCTTTGGCCTTAAGCCCCGGGCCCACCCCGGACCCATCCCGGCCCATCCCGGTCTTCACCTTCGTCATAAGCTCTTTTCACATGCCGAAGAGGAAAAGGATTAAACAGCATAAAGGAAGCAGCCAACGAAACAGCAGCAACAGCAACGGCAAATAAATAAAACAGAGAAGCTCATTATGCCGTTGACCGCGTTCGTTCGGCTCAAAGTGCAGGAAGCATGGGAGAAGGGGGGAGAGAGAGCGAGATAGAAGCGGAAGTGGAAGTGGAAACGGTAGCTGGAGCGGTAGCGGCAATGAAATGGCCATGTGAATTGCAGGCGCGTAAATGTGAGAGTATTAACAATTTAACAAACAAAAGCAAGGGCCATTAATAACACACAGCTCTGTCGCTTAATATACAAAAAATGCACTAAAAGAATTATTTGAAATAAATGAGAAAAATAAATAATTACGTAAAATATCCAAAAAAATATGTATTTTTTATTTGTGTTATGGTTTTTTGTATTTTTAGGTTACCAATGCATGTCCATGTAAATTTTGAATTCGATATTCGATGTGCCTTGAGCTTTATTTTCTTGCAGTGTACATATGTATATGGCGTTGCATGTGTAGTTGTGTGTGTTTGTTTGTGTGTGTCTGCTGTTGTTATTGTTGTTGTGGGCCATAAATACAGAATGTCGTTTTGGGGCAAAGTCGTAGCAAGTCGCGCTTGGAAATGCGCAAAAATATCATTGAGCTCGGTTGCCTGGCAAATGAGTTGAAGTTAAGTCCGTGGCAGAGTGGCAGAGAAATGCCAGTGTATGTGTGTTTGCGTTGTGGCTGCCTCTCTGTGTGTGTGTGTGTGTGTGTGTAATCATGCATATCTTTTGCCAGCGGGTTTTTCGGTTAGTGCCTTATTTACATTGGCCGGAAGCTGCTGGTTGTGCTTGTTTCCGCTTTTGTCTGTGCGACTTCATCACCATCTATTCCATTCACTCCTTCTGCCTGCCACTCCCACTCCCACTCTCTCTCTCTCTCTTTGTTGTGTGTTCTCTGCCGCTCAGTGTAGTCTTGCCGCTGTTGTCGCCACGCGTCCTCGTGGCAATGAAGTAGAGCAATGGACTGGCTCATTAATTTCAACATAACGCGCACATGGCCAACAAATTTTACCCGAACACTGACACGCCACACATAAATTTCACGTAGACACAGATACCCACACACAAACACACACAAACACATACAAGCGTACGAAATTCCTGCATAGTTTGCCGTGGCTTTTGGCGGTAATTATTTTAAATTAAACCAGGAAAGCACTTTTCCAGCAGGTGCTCCTGGTGCTCCCAAAAGTGTGTGCAGCGCATTATTAGCATCAGTCAGTGGAATTTCCACTATAGAAGAATGGAAGTATCTGTGTATTTGTATCTGTATCTGTGTATCTGTGAGGTGTGTGGGTGAGCTACCATTGTGTTTGTGTGTGCGTGACCCTGGCTGATTCGACGTGTCCGGGTCCCTTGAGCATGAGAGTGCACTTTGATTTTGTTTACTCGCCAGACACGAAGAACCCAGATACTCGTACTTGGATGAGGTCAGAAGTGAAAGTGTGACTAACTTCTCGACTCTCTCCTCCATCTGTCTGGCTCTTCGCCAGTCTGTCTGTCTGTCTGTCCCTCTTTTCCCCCCTGCATGTACGTCTGTCAATTGTCTAGCCTTCGTTAGCCCTGCCATTGGGTTTGTTTTATTATCCCCCAAATGCTGACAAGGTTTGTTGGTCATGTCCGCCGACATTGAGGTCTAATAATGTTTCATATTGCAAATAAGACAAGTAACATACATATATTCGACCCACATGAAGGCTATCCTTGAGCCAGCTAAAATATTTATACTGTGCCTGAGCTGTGGACAATTTCTACCAGCTTTCTGTGAAATTCCAGAGTGGAGAATCCACTCGGAGTGGATGAATTGTGATGTGCATTTATTATTGTATTATTATTGTATTTGCAGGTTGCTCAAAAGAATGTGAAACTATGCCAGTAGTAAATGCAAGACTTTGTTCCTCATGTGCTGTTTGACTTTCATTTCTTTCTCTTTCCACATTGTATTTCAACTTTGAACATTGCTGGACATCCAACGACCGAAATTACCACAACAGACAAACCACAACAAGAGCAACTTTCATTAGTGGCTTTGCCTTGCTGATATTAAAAAAAAACAAAAAAAAAACAAAAACAAAAAAAAGCGTTGCATACGTCCTGGCGTATTTCTATCCCTCTGCTTTGTTTGTGTTTTTCCAGCCGAAAGCAAAAAGAAAATAGAATGAAACAATTGTTGGCTCTTTGTTTTTCACTTTTAATTAATTAGCCGCTTAAGCATTTAAGGCATGCTGCAAAGTGATTTGCAGAATTTGCAATTAAGAGCGAGCATTTTTAACTTTTAACTGGAACATCAGGAAAGCTTTTAATATTTGCAAATTAAAAATACACGTACACACATATATATATATTCCTACTCTGGCTGGAAATTTAATTTGCCTTGCAGCTCAATTCATAATTGTATGAGGCAGGTGACTCCTGTCAATTAAATGGCGCACAAAAAGCCACTCAAGCTGCTTTTAGTGAGTGCTCTCTGCCACACTCTCTTAGCGTCGTATTGCCTATACATACTCCCATATTCCAAGGACACTTTTATTAGTATTTTTAGTGCATTCGACAGGCAACGTTACGGGTCTGACACTGATAGAGAGATGACTAGCACGAGGCACGAGTCGACCTACGAAGAGTGGCACAGCCTGCAGGTGGCCCCGGTCGATTTATATAAAAAGAGGAAACTAGAGAAAACATTGAAGGACGTTGTTTAATTCCCTGTCATCTGCTTGGATTCCTCAGCTGAATAGGAATCGCTTGCCTGCTTTCTGGCTAACTTTCTCTGCCCAGCGTTTATGGGCGCCTTCAAATCCACTTTGTAAGTCATTCCTTTGGTAATAAAGGCGAAAGTGAGTGCCGCTAATATAAAATTGAATTTAAATAAATGGAGTCGAGGCCGTAAAATGCCGAAAAGCACGACGCCTCGACTCGACTCAACTCGCCAGAGTCTTCGATTCTGATTTGATTTGTTTGCGTGGGACGCACCAGGCGCCGCCTGCCACACGTCTCTTCGAAGGCACACGCCCAGCACTTAGGCGCTATTTGATATGCAACAATCTTTGGCAGCAGCCAAAAAAAAAAAAAAAAAAGTGGAGGAAAAGCAATAAGAAGCAGCATAATCATCCTCATCAGCAGCAGCAGCAAGAGGCAGCAGCAGAGAAATGTCGGAGGAGGAGCGCACTCGAGCGCGGTGGCTCTTTGTAATAAATCTTTGAGAAAAAATGTGGCACGAAATCGTTTTAATTTATTCATGCCACGCGCGTTCACTTTCTGCTGATTGAGCGATGCGGGGCTGGAGGGTAAGGTTAAAGCCATTGATTAAAAATGCAAAGGACTGCACTGCGCCGATCCTTGAGGCTCCAAGTAGATACACACTGACATGCAGGCTCCGTCCAAGCCTGCCGCATGCCACCTGCCACATGCCGTTCTCCTGCTGAGCCTTTGGCTTTGACTGTGGCCACATTATGCAAATGTTGTTCATACAATTTGGTGGCAAGCTGCTGCCGAACCCAAACTTGCTGCTACCGTTACAGCTACTGTTACGGCCTCAACTTGTGCTTGTGCCTTGGCTCTTTCATTAATTAGACGACAGCCTGTTAGCCAGCTAATTAAAGACCCGACCTACAAATTGCCAGCTTGTGTGGGCCATGTGGGATAGATTTAGGCAATTAGCCTCCCACACTTCACTCGCAATCCTTTCCAAGTGGGCTGGGATTTATCCAACTCACTTCCTGTATCCCCCTCCCACTCCCACTCCTATTCCATTGCCAACCCTCCAGCCATGTACCCAACAGCCAGCGGAAATTTCAAATGGCTGTTAGCGAGATTGTCATGCTCGTTGCTTACCTGTACAAAAACATCTGGCTGCCGCTCCTGCCACTTCCCAGGCGTGTCCCTGCCACCTGATTGTACAATTTCCACTCACAAGTGCTGACAACGGTTGAGAGTCTATTAAAAATGGATTATCAGTGTGATTGCCACCAGTCCTGGCAGTCAACAGTGTCAACCGTACAAGTAAATACAGCTACTCCTGGTATTTCCCCACCTATATAGCGCTCACAGTTGTTTGAGTTGAAATGTTTCAATTAGCCAGGCTCACCTGGAGCTCTGCCTAAAGAGCCACACACCATGGAGCTGCCACTCGACAGCACATGTCCATGTGAGTGAGTCCACCGGGGAGAGAGAGAGAGAGCTCCGCCCAAGCGCAAACAAAGTTCACTTGAAAGTTTAACAGTAATTGGTTGTGGCATAGTTTGGCTTGAAGGTTTCGATTAAATCTCCGTGCTAGAACAGTTTCCCAGCTCAAGTGTAGATGGTTTCAGGCTCTGACATATTTACGACCACCCTCAGAAGATTAAAGGTCTTGTTTGTTCTTCACATTTTCATGGCAGCCATAACAATATTCTCTATTAGCCCTTAAACTTCCACTTTATTCTGGATTGCATTTTTTTCAAGGACTTACAGATTTTTAAACAAAACTTTTAAATGTTTTTTACTTCTTTAATTTTATGTATGTACGCATGTGTTGAGTTTATTGATCGAGGATGCATTGTGGTCGGAGCAAGTGCCAGGTATACAAGCGAAAGTACTAGCAAAAGTTGCATTGTTAATATTGGTTCCACTTGGCGTAAACACATCGAAGCGAAGAGAAATCTACTTAAATTTAAAGCTAGTAATCTACATTGGCTAATAAACACCCGTTCACCACTAAAACTGGAGTACAAAGTACTTTTGTACAATGCAGTTCTCAAACCCATCTGGACATACGGCTCCGAGCTATGGGGAAATGCTTGTTCGTTAGTAATTTAGAAATAATCCAGAGAGCTCAATCGAAGATACTAAGAACTATCACTGGGGCACCATGGTACATACGGACTGAAAATATCCATAAAGACTTAACTGTAGGATCAGTTAAAGATGAAATCGCCAAAGTGAAAGCAAAGTACCAGGCCAAGCTTCAAGCCCATCCTAATAGACTTGCGCAGTCTTTAACTTGGCACACTCTCCATACACGACTCCGGCGAAGAGACCTCCCCACCCAGCAATAATACTTAGCTAGGGACGTACTCTAAGTAATTAAGTGTAATTAATTAAATAAATATATTAGGCTAAGATTTGTATACTTGTCGTAAGTCTCTCATAGGGAAGATTCAATAAACAATATCCCGTAATAATAAAAAAAAAAAAAAAAATATTGGTTCCACTTGCTGTGACTGCTAAAAGAGGTTGTAGCAAAATGCAAAAACTATCTTCAACCGTTTTTATTACCCACTTTATTAGCTATGCCTTCATCGACATTAAACTGTGAAATGTTATATTTTTTGCCCGTATCCAATCGATTGCTAGCAACTTTAGGCATTAGCATTGGGGGGAGCACGTGGCCTGGAATGATCAAACTGCCTGCCTTTAGAAAATTTACTAAATGACAAGGATAATCCAGGGGGGATAAGACCCGACGACACATGTGAACAGAAGGCAAAACCCGTGAGCTGTTGCCTGATGTGGAAGTGTTTGCTTTTCACTCACCTTCCTCTCTGCCTGGTCCCCAAGGCGTTTAGCACTTTAAATACCAACCTGTTTCACCATCCACCTTCCGCATTCGCTTCTGTATTTTTTTTTTTTAGCTTTCTCTCCCACGCACACACACATACACACAGGTATATATGGATATATATAAGTGCACGCATAAGCTCAAGTCTTGAATGAGGTGCAACCCTCTTCAGTGGCACCATCTTGTGATGGTGACTGGGGAAAGAGTTGTTGGAAAACACACACAGAATGTATACACACACAGAGAGAGATGAGATGCCTATACACACACACACACACACACATAGATACTCGTACATAGGGCCAGCATCTTCATCATCATCGCATGCATATTCATGATTGCTGTTCAGCATTTCCATGCCCCTGACGAGGCTTGTTGCTCGTCTCGTCTTGTCTCGGCAGTTATGCAATCGAAAACTTTTGCACTGGCCTGAATGGATGCCACTGACTTTGCTATAAAATGTAATAGCAGAGAATCCCTGCCACATGCCTCATTCAATTTGGAGAACAAAGTTTTGGGTTGAATTCAATCAACACCCAGGAACAGGCCGCTGGACTGGACTGCTGGCGACTGGTGCAGAATGTTTTCGAAAAACTTTTCGAAATTATTATTTTCGTGTTAAATGTTTTTTGTGTGCACCGAAAAACTTTTTTGGTGGCAAAAGTTTTTGATTGTCTGGCTACAAGCAGGCATGTGCAAAGTAATTACCATGCAAGTGGCAAGTGTTGAAAGTGTCTGACAGAGTCTCCCAGTGTGGTGGAACGTTTCCGTTTTCATGTATGTATGTGTGTTTGACTCATCAACGTCATCAGCTGGTGGCATTTGACTTCTGACTCTGTCGTAAAGTTGATCCCGTCCATGTCATGTTTCCTTTTCCATGTTTGCTAAACTTGTCAGCGCCGCTGCTACTGCTGCCGGCAATTTGCTTAATTAAATGCTCACACAAACCCCACAAACACAAACACTCTGACTCGCGCTCTCACTTCCGCTCACATTCTCCAGCTTTCAATAGAAACTTAAATTGCATTATAAACGACCATATCCAACGAGCAGAGCTACCAACCAAAACTCGTACAAATGTCAGATGCAGCTCCTCCCCACCTGTACTCTAATATGCTCTCTGGCCAACTTGTTTTTGAGGTGGCAGGTGTTGACGGTTTTAATTTAGCGTAGCGCACTTTTTGGCGCCACTCGGTGCGCGCTTTCCAAAGTGGGTCACTGGGGGGGATTCAACATGCAAATGGAATTCACTTCATATCATGGGCAAGTCCTGAAAAGGAATGCTGCCAGGCAACGCACCAACGGGGATAACAACTTCAGTACTGTACAACAAAAAATTTGATTATGTGAAGGGATTTGAGACTTCTGACTCGACTCGGCTTAGGCGAAGGAAGACTTACGAGCTAATACTCAAGACTCTTATACTTTTAGACTCTAAGACTTCAATGCGCAGGCATGTACAAAATGACTGAATGCTTAAGAATCAAATGATTAGAGGGAGACCCAATGCTCAGGAATCTTAAGTGACACAGCAGAGTAGAGTATTCCGCAATTACATTTGCATAGGAGCCCAGTCAAGGATGGATCGACAAATGTCTTGTTGGACAGTGTATTTCTGATTTGTATGTAGTTTTGTTCAGGCCATGCTGAGCCTTTTGCTTACAAGGGCTCTTCGCTCTATTTTAGCAGGCGCGTGCCTCCCATATTATCGCTTATATCGCCCTGATTACCATGTGACAATGTGGCACACAAAATAAAATCAGCATTTTTGCCTTGTCAAGTGTTTGTCTCTAAAGCTGGCCCCAAAACCGAAAACGGAGCTGAGTTCGCTGAAATGAAATGTCCTGCAGGCACACAAGTTGCTGCCAAAACAGGACACGCATCCTGGCTGCTCATAGACATTCTTCCTCGTATTTACATGGCCCGAAAAACACGTTCCGCCCCTCAACAAGAAGCCAAGAAGAACATTTGCCAAAAACTTTCGTTGTGTGATGGCTTTAAAGGCTTGGGGCCCGAGCCTGGGCCCGCTGAAGCGTTCAAGGAACTTTCTTGGATGCCAAGAAAATTGAAAGAAATAACGACAGTTTGTTAGTTTCTGGCTGGCTTTCATTAGGAAGCCTCGACTGTGGCACTACGGCGGAGAAGACGATGAGTGGACTTTTCGTTCTTTGCCAACTTTAATGCCAGAACGAGCAATTTGAAGGGCAAATAGTTGAAAACTTGTAGAGATTCACAGTCATCCAAGACGAAAGACTTTAAGTTAAATTTAAATATTTACTTAGGTAAATCAGAGGCGGAAACTAGATGAGCTGAAGCTGAACTGCGATTACTGCTAAACACATTAAATATTTTCTAAGAACAATTTTGAAAAAATATTAATAAATATCTGCTCAAAATGCCTTTACTCATTTTCCATGTAGAAAAAACCTAGCTACAGCTGTAGCCTTGTATCGTTAATAGTATTCCTGGAACGCCCATGCCCTTTAGGCTTCTAAATATATGAGAAAACTTCTTAGAAAAGGCTCCCCCGGCCCCTGCCTGCTAAACTGTTTGCTCTTGCCACAAAAATGTTGTGGGAAAAATTCAATTTCGTTTGTTTATGTGCAGAAGACTAATTCAAATGCAAAGATAAGGCACAGCATTGAGGACTCTACTCGTACAATAGATAGACACTTCAGCACGCTTCCTTCTCGCTATCTCACTTTCATCCTGCCCTTGCCCCTCCCCCTATCACTATCTCTGTCTGCCACACACACACTCGCAGAGCACACGCATATGCTGATAAAGTTTTAGCACCTGTAAGGGTAGGGAGGGCGGAAAAAAATGTGGAAAAGCGAAAAGAAAAGTTTGCCATTTACAGCCCATCAAGTCGGCTTCAATTTCGCCTGCCTTTTGTTTGGCCTCAGCCTCACCCTCTGGCCTTGCCTCATGCACCACATTTTCCCCCTTAACTTTCACCTTCCCCCCTGCCCTTAACCACCACCACCCCCTCAGACTGTACAGGTGGTGGTGTGTGCTCTTTGTTTGACACTTTTGGCCAAGTTTATGCGCTTTTTACAACATGTATCCTTTTTGCATGTCGACTTACTGTTCTGGCTTTGGCTTTCACCATTTTATTGCATCAACAAAAGGTTTCTAAAGCCCGTGCAAAGCACTCAAACCTACACACACACGGGCACACACCGCACTGAAAATTTTGGAAAAGCAACAGTCAGGTCAGTGGTTTTGGAAAACTTTGATGGAACCCGGCCCGGGAGAGGTAATCTAATGTTTTAGCCGTGGCCTGGCGCTGACTTCTTGTCCTGCCGTCCTGTTTTGTTTAAGTTTTGTGTCGTGACACAACACTGAATTTCAATTACTGCCAGGCCATGTCCTTGCCAGGGGAAATGACTTCTCGGCTCGAGCAAAGCACTGACTGCTTCTAAGAACGCCTTCGCTTCCATCTGGTCAGCCTCAATCTGTTCGGTGCCGACGCGATTTTCTGGCATTAAAGCTTTCCAGAAGCAGCCGGCAAATTTGGGCCAAAATTTATGTGCTCAGTGTTGTCCAAGTGTCCTTGTGGGACTCGTGCTCCATACACACTTACAGGCGCGCACACCAACACACAGCCAGTTCGCACTTTATTTTCATTCAGAGCCTATCGCATGGGTTTATTTGATTTTGGTTTCGCCTTTGTGAAGTTTTTGCCCCGCTCACACTCATAAATATCCAAAAAGCCATAGGAACTTGTTTGTTCTGGCCTGACCCCGTAGGCTCATCTGCCACCAATCGGGACGATACGCCGCTCCACTCCGCCCCCCTGCCACTGTAATGGCAGGCCCAAATATTAGTGCAATTTCCACGTTGACCAAAAGTTCAATTCATTTTGCACAGGGACGTGTCGCAGCTCCTCAACTGTTTTCATAAGAATTTATTGCTTTTTCTTGGCAACTAAGTGGATCAGATTTCTCTTCACAGCTCTGGCCATTCCTGTGTGGTGTGTATTGTGTAATATGCCACAGATTTAGTGCTGCTGAAATTACTTTTGCCTTTTGTTCGTTCTCGTTCCTCCTCCACTTTCAAGCGTCCTTTCATTTTTCTCAATTTTGTCCTATCGTATTGAAAATTGAGTTGGGTTTCGTTCAAGGCAGTAGGAAACGGCATCCGTAGACCGCAGACTGACAGCTGGGTGGGCCAGTGCTTAGGTGAGATCTTCCCCAAAATCAGATTGTTTCTACTCCATGGAAACGGTACAGAAAATTTTAGTCCTCTTACTTTCTGGATTTTGTTTCTCACTCAGTTCTTTTTTCAGCTGAGTTCGGTCCATTCGTGTGCTGCCGTCAATGAAAGTGTTTTCATTAGTTTGAAGTTTTATTTTTGTTTAACTTTATTTTTTGCCGTTTCGCATATCTAAGAGCTTCTCTTGATTTATATTTTCGCTTGTTTTTGTGTCTTCTTTTGTTATAAACAAGTTTGTTTTCCTCTCTGAATTTGCCCTACAATGAATTTTCCAAGGATTGCACAAAAAAGTCAAGTGCACAAAAGTTACGCTAAAAGTGAGCGAAATTTATAGTGCAGGTCAAGTTTTTGAACTACCAAATTGAATTTCCGAAAGATTTGCTCATAAATCTTTTAAGCTGCATCCTTAAGGGTCACTTTTCTAGTCGATTTTGTATTTCCATTTTTTAATATCTATTTATGTTTATTTTTTATATATAGTCTTTAAGGATTTTTTCGAAAATTATAGATTTTTATATTATTTTATTTTAATCTATTATTATTATATGTTATTTATTTTGCTGTTTGGCAATAATTTCTCGTTTAATTTCTCCTAATTAGAAATCATACTTAGGTGCTTTTCTCCATATAAATCCTCTCAATTACGCTCTACTTATTATTCATAGGATTGTTTATTGTCAGCACTTAATTGTGTCGCCTTCTGGCTTCCTTCCTCTTCCCAGATGACTGGCCACAATTTGTGGCCCTGGACACATTTACACTCGAAATGCCTTGGCATAAAATTTGAAATGCGATTTGAGGCTTTCCTTTCATTGTGTGTGAGTGTATGTATATGTACCTACATTTATACATATGTACAGAAGGATGACGTCACTGAAATTCATTTCATTTATGCATAACTCATTTGAGGTTGTGTGCGTGTATACGTGCAATTTAGTGGTCACAATATCTGGAAATTTTCATAGAAATTCGAAATGAAAATGTAAACTACAGGATGGTCTTTGTGGCTTTATGTATGTATGTACGAATGCTGGTCTTCAAATATGTAAGCATTTCCTGTGCGTATTGATTTTCATTTTGACAGCAAAGCAAAAATATTTATTGTCAGCTCGAGGGAACGGTGCTCGGGGACACCGAGAGACCCGAGAATGCCAGTCAAGTTTTGCACAAATTGTTCCCAGGCGACAATTTGATGCTGATGATGGTGGGTTCGGTCTGTTCCGCATTCCCTCCTAACGGTTAGGGGAGCTTCGTGAATAGAATCAACGCGGCAACGAGAAATATTAACGGAGCCAGCAAAAGCCAACTATTGCGTTGATGGGTTCATAATTATGGCCATGTCCTTGCTGCCTACACACCCAGAAACATTTCTGAATGCTGACATGCATTAATATTGATTGTTGCTGTCGCCTGAGCCGCACTAATCAGAGAGCGACATGTTGGTCCCCGTGTACCCGTACCCGCACCCGCACCCGTACTCTTACATTGACATGAGCACACAATTATACACATTCTTGTCCAAAGCATCAGCCTCCACATCGCCATCATCGTCATTGTGATGATTCGCCATTCCATTTTCAGTTTCATTGTCATTGTCAGCCCCCGCCAAGCCCCCCCAATGAAATTACATGTTACATATCGCATTTACATGGCTGTCATGTAGTTTTCTTTCTGATTCAGTTGTTCGTGTTGTTCGAGGCATGTCCTGTCGTCACAGGGAAGTGTGAAATTGCGAGCGATGCTAATTGGGAAAAACGTTGTTTGGGTTTTGTCAGCGCCAAATGAAATGTCCATCACTTCTGTGAGTATCCATCAACTATATGTATGTGCAATATGTACGTACATATATTCTGTTATACATTTAAATGCCTTTCCTCATGCTAGCGGAATAATTTTATAATTCTTTAATATTAAATGCTTTGTTTAAAACTGTCAAAGCAGCTTAAAGAACAATGAAGTCTAATTACCCATTGCTAAAACTTTAAATTAAATCCTTTTATCTCATAATTTTCTTATGCTAAGCCCATCAAAAATCAGCCCAAGTTTGTTCGCTTTTAATTAAAATTTCACAGTTTAGTAAACTTAAAGCAAGGCGGCACTAATTGATCAAAGCTGCGGCCCAGCAGCAGCTGACCTTGTCAAGCCATTTGCATATAATTTAACCTACAATCGATTTCTATATATAATGGACCCCAGAGGATAGCGCAGAGACCCCCACAAAGGAATGCCATGGATTTTATTTTTTTTTTGTTTTGTCAGAAATCGTTTACCATTCACTCGATGGGAGCTCAGAGCTGTGGAACTTGCGGGAACTTGGGGAAGTTTTAATGAGTTGGCAAATGGCATTGGCAATCCGTAGTTGGTTGCTTGACACTTGGAGCATGAAATCAAACTAATTAACTCAAAATTTGCACATAAATGCTGAGCAAAGTTTCCCCATTGGGTCCCTCAAGTTGGCATTTTCATGTGATTTTCCGCTCCCTGCACATGATGGCTCTGCAATCGTACACAAGTGAGCGATTGCCCCAAGCCTCCTTTGCCATCTCCTTCAGCATTATGTGGCAGCGCAACAGACGCTGAATGATAATTCATTTTTTTCCAGCATCACGAAGAAATTAAAAAGTTTTCTCTTTTATCCATAATCCCAGTAAATGGTCTACAAATTGTTCCCCAACGTCAAAGTTTTTTACATTTTTTCGCGTGCCATTTTTCATGTTTTGTTTGACTTTTCATCCATTTATTTCTTACAATTTGTACATATTTCTGTTTAGATTGACATCGAATTTAATTCTGATGTGTGTATGAAGAAAATAATTTTTTCAAATTAGCTGTTTAACGAGCATTTTACAGGAGATTTACTTTGACTGACTATTTCTATGCAATTTTATGGAAATTTATATAAATCTGAAAAGGGAGTGCTGCACGTATACGGATATATTCGTGTTATTAGACGATAAAATATTCAATGTAGGGGTTTTTCGATGAAAATATTTTCCTTTGATGTTGCCTCAAGGCTGGAAGGCAGAACAAAAGCGAAACTGATATCTCGTGAGGCGTGGCTAACATTTATTACATTATGTATGTACATAGTTTGTATGTGCCAGACGTGAAGGAGTCGCGTCAAAGTTCTTTGGTGTGGCATCATAAAATAGAAAACCATTGCATAAGTTTTTCGCTTGACAGAAAACTCTCAAGCGTTGGGTTTTATTTGATGGCAGCCAAAGGAACAGAAACACAGGAAGGCACGAGTATCTGTGGGCATGTCTGGGCTCAAATATATCCGTGTAGTTTGACAGTTCGTAAAATCAAAGTTGTGTCTGACAAAATGTAATAGATTTTTATTGCCGGCGGCAGTGGTTTGCTTCATCTAGTCACCACTTCCATTTTGTTAGTCAACCAATGCGACTTTCTGGCTCTTTCCGCCACACGCCCTCATGGGCACACAGATACACAATCACTACACACACACACATATACAGAACAGAGGCAGAGATAGAGAGAACTTTCGCATTTTGTCGGAAAATGCTTTTAATCTAACAACAAAGTTGCACGAAAACTTGTCCTCGAGTTTTAAGGTTTCGTTGTTTTTTTTCGGCATGGCAGTTGGAATTTTGTACAAATTTAACTCGTCCTTGACACGTCGCCAAAATCCAAAGGATATGAACACAATCCAATTTCACTTTGCCACTGTTTTAGCTAGGCAAATTTCCCAACGAAACGACGACAAGAGTTGAGTGTTGAACGGGAAATAAATCAGGAGTTTGCTGAAAGTTGGACATGAACTTGTTTTCTAATGAATTTCATTTCCTTTAAGGCCCCCCGTCTGTCAGGGAAAACGCATAAATTCAACTGCCGCCGGGAAATGGTATAAAATATATTTTCTTTAAAGGCAATAAAAATTAATTAACGCCGCGCGTCTGAGATTGTGCCCTCAATTATGATGGCAGGCCAGGACAGGCCCTCCTGACAGAGTTTTGCCCAAAAAAGGACAAAAAAGCGACAAAAAATCAATACGACAGCTTGGGCTGTGGGAGGGATCTCGGCCTTGGCTGTCCGACGCGCTAATTTCAAGAGCCTTGGGCCATAAAACCGTGTCGAGGGAGCACAAAGCTCTAAAAACCAGCAAAAGAGAACCCAAAGACGTTGAAGCCTGGCCCATAAGTAGCTGAGGATTAGCCAAGAGATCTCCTCGTTTTGTCCACTCACTTTTTCTCGCACTTTACCCCTCTGGCTTTTTCTCGCTCTTTAAAGCGGTGACTCAAGGAGGCAGTATGTCTTTTAATTAGACGATTTAACAGGACCAGAGCTTGATTGTGAAGGTACTTCAGGTCTTGGAGCTTGCCCATAATAATGGAGTCCTAAATGGCATCGCTGATTAAAGTCTTGATTTAACGGCGAATAATATTGAATGGTCATGGAAAGGGGAGCATGAATTCAATTTTCTATGGAATTGTGATGAAAATTACACCTGGGAGTTTCTTTTCTACATTTTAAATTTTGTTGCATATAAAACTTTAGAATATAAAATAATCCAACCCAAGTCTTCTACTGAAAAATTAATGTATCTGCTCTAAAAATATATCTGCTCGGGCAAAGAAAGTTTGTGTGGTGGTTAAAGGGGACAAACTACTCAAAATGAATGTAGAAAATAGCATTTTATAACAAAAATTTTAAAATCATCATGAAAACTCCATCATTTCATTCGAAATGGTTATCGAACTGTACATAATAGATTTAATTAGCTATTTTAAATTCAAATATTTTCGTATATATTTTTTTTTTTATAATACACGGAGCTTTTGGTAGGGGCCACTGAAACTTAACCGTATTCATCTTAAATGTGCCTTTGGCCATTTTATTTGGCCTCTTGCATTACTTCCGCGTCCTCTGCTCCGGCCTTCGACGTGTTTCCTTTGGCATTGCCGCGTTTCCGGCCTCCGCTGTATGCCCAAAAAATTAAAATTCAAAAGTTGGCAGCGGCATTTGTGCATTAATAAATTATTTGAGTCGAGGTCCGGCCACTTGGCGACGTTTCGGGTTGTTGTCCCTCTGCCCACTTAAAAGTCATGAAAATAACCAAATATGCAGGGAAAGTTTACGTTACTGGGGAGGGTGGACAGAGGAGTGGAGGCCGAATATAGCCAAGTTTGGTTTTCTGCTTTTAGTTGGCCATTTTATGTCTGCTTTGGGACTGGATGCATTTGCATTTATAATCATTGCGTTGCCTGCCTCATTCTCCCCCTACCATTTCCTTCCTTTTATCCATTTATGAGCCCCAATGCATACCATTTGGCATATTCTCCGCTCTTAAACCATTTCATTCATTTTTGATGGCATTGAAATGGATTTGGTTATCATAAAAAATTTGCCAGGGACAATAAAGGAGGGCGAAACAATTGAAATCTGAAAGGCTTCAAACTGCTTATCGATTGAAATGCTGCCGCACTGCTATGGCACTGACGCTGGCTGGATGGTTTTTGTCATAAAATGTTGAAATTTGTATCAACCATCCTCCCACCCCCCCTTTTTTTTTTTGGTTGGGAGCTATTGCTGTCTCTCTGTGTGACAGAGAATGGGTAGGAGGAGCAAACCTGAGCGGCGCAGCGTCCAAGCGTGCGACCCATAAAGGAAACCTATTACATTTTTTTATACTTAATGTGAGGCATTTAAAAAAGGAAAGAGCAGAGCGTAAATGGAGGGAAAATGTGTGAAAGGATGTTTGAAGGTCATGCTTTAGTGACCCCGCCTGCTTCGGCCCGATAAGCAGATGCTCCCGCCTTATTGATTGACTAGGGAAATGGAGCGGAGCCAACGTTTCCCGGTCCCTCTGCCTCTCCCGCTTGTCGTCAACTGCTAATTGAATAATTTAGGGAGAAAGTCGAGCGAAAGTCCCATACATTTTACTTTGATAAACCCATAAATATCGCCATCTTCATCATCGGCATCAGCATCGGCATCACATCGCGAGAACATCATCATCGATGCATTGGGCACCGGAAATTTCAGACAATATTTTGGGGCCAGCCGGAAACCGTTAAAAGCGAACATCAGGTGGCTCCTGCGCATCACCGACAGCTCCAGCCGACCTCACCTGCTCGATGGCTGTGTCCTGGGACTGTGCCCAGGGATAACATTAAATGATTTATTGGTCCTTGGTCTGGACTGCGTAAGTCCCTACAAATTTCATAAATATCAGCCTTCAACCTGCTGGCGGCTGGCACCATACTGCCATGCCATGCCCTGCCCTGCGCTTTATGCCAGCAGAATACACATAAAGCAACAAAGTTGTTCAAGAAAAAGTTAATAAATGGAAAGCTGCTGTATTATATATATGCATTGTATATTACACATTGTTGCTCTTTTGGTTGCTACTCTCGGATGTTCATCGGATGGTTCAGTTGGTTCATCAGCGGTGGAATACGTTGGGTTTTTTGGGATCGTTTGAGTTTGCAAATTGCTCCGAAATCAAACATCAAAGTTAAAAGTGCTTATTTTGTATATTTTTCCTTTTCTTTGTTTATTTTGGAAGCAATTTTACGCCATTTTGCATTGTGCTGCCGTTGTGAACATGGCGTATACTTAATTTAAACACTGCCAACTTTTTCAACTTTAAAGTGAATAAATTGATTGAATATATTGTAGATATCTGCAGAGCAGAGTTGGCCGCATTCATTCGAAATTAAGAGCTGTGGCTGGAAAATTTCATTACACACTCGTCAAAATGTTTCGTTCTGGAGAAAAAACAAATGAATTTAATTAAATAGTTGAGAGATTTAATCGAATTTCAATTGGAACGCAACATAAATGCCATTCACGAATTCTGCCACCGATAATTGAATGTATTTCCCTGTATTGCCGCAGCAAATTTCATTTTAATTACATTGCCCGTCAAACGATTGCCATCGCTGGCTTTTTTCCCAAAACCAGGTAGGACAGTGTGTACATACAATTTGTGTGTACAAAATATACAAAGAATGCAACGTGTGGCAAATTGCAAATGCAATTCCATTCCATGCGGACTTGGAGCTGGCAGCAGAACCTACTACATACATACATAGATATATTGTATAGAGTTGTCGTTGGGTATCCCATTGTGGACAACTGCAGCTGGCACTTGCATATCTCTAGATGGGGAAACGGACACCCCACTTTCCTCCACATCTTTCAGTTAACAAGTTCGTTTCGTAACTGACCGGGGCAGCATACTAAATTTAATAAAATAGAAAAAGTTTGCCAAAAGCAATTCAAACTACATTCCGAACATTTGCCCGCCCAGCTGCTGGTGCTTCAAAGAATGTATGTACATATTAAATCTAAATATAAAACACTCTAAAAGAAATATGGTATAATAAATTTGTAGTTTAACATGAATACTATTATTATTTATACTAAATACTATTAGGACTAAATTCTAAAATATTTATTTTGTAATAAAAATTATCTTAAATATTGCATATTGAATGAAATTAAATATTTGATGTCTTTCGAATTTTGCATAAAACTATTTAATTTTAATATAAAATATATTGAAAAATAAATATTTTCATATTAATCTAAAAATGTAGTTGCAACTTCCACTCTCTTGGCAAATATAATAGCATAAATAAGTGAAAATATTAAAAATAAAATATTAAGTCATTAACCCAATTAATCCAAAACAAGTCCCGTCCACTCAATTCCATCCATACTACGCGCTATAGTCAAGATTGAAATGGCTAAAATATACATAGTTAAAATAACACTTTTTAATCACAATTTTGTAAATATTACTGCTTGATTTTAAAACGAAAATTTTTATTTGTTCCCGTGTATGCATACTCATAAATTGAATAATAAATTCTGTTATTCTTTCCATAAACTCTATTAAGTTCTTTGTGGAATAATCTATTTTAATGAATTTTGAGCCCTCATTTGGGTGGCGTACAAACTAGGCTAGATATAAATTATACACAATACATACTTACATATTATATACACATTTATGTACATATGTATGTATGTATGTACAATGTACAATGTACAAGTGCAATTCAAATTTAGTATTCATGAGAATAAGGTAATAAGTGATTGATATTATTTAACAACTTTATTCCAAAGAAGATTACGCATTTAGTGTCTAAGCCTCATTAGGCTTAATCACTTTATTAGAGTAACGCTCGCAAGCGCTTGGTTGAATGTTCTTTGACTAATGCGATTGTCGGTGTTTTCTTTGCCAGCTTAATATCAATATGTATCGCTTTAATGTATTTTGATACACTCCGACCCCAGGCAGATAAACTTGGACAAAATTGTGCCGTAAGTCCCCGGGAAGTTCAAGTTCAACATTACTCATACGGCGCGTTGGTCGCAGCTGCCACTCTCTCTGTGTGTCTGTCGCCTATACGCGTACGAGTAACCTTTGGATTCCACTCCTTGTGGGTGTGGTGATTTATTTTCATTTGCCTGCACCAAAATATCGTTAAAGCGGCTAACAGCAAACATTTCTTGTGACAAATTCGAAATTTATGTGTTTTACGTTATAAATTGTGGGGCAGGAGCCGACTGTGGTCTCTCTTTTCCACTCCTATGCCCTGTCTTTCTCTGGCTGGGTCTGGGTGTGTGCGACATGCTTCTGGTTTCCTGGAGTTTCTTTTTATCCGGAACGCCCTCCATCGTCTCGCTTCGCTGACTTCGTGACTCTCGTTTCGGTGTTCTCACTTTAATTTGCTTTGATTTTGCATGAATTTTCATGCCAATTGGCAGTTAGGGACCCTCTTTTGGCGCTGCCACACCTCTTCTTTGGGACTCTCAAAGCTAATTTGCTTACTGGTAACGCAACTACGTTTTCTCTTTTCCTTTCTGACGCCACCCCGACAAATTTAAATGCGACTGATTTCCTTTTCCGTTTCCGGGGCCGCCATTTTATTTAGACTTGCGGTTTCTTTTTTATTTGAAACCCTTCGTTTGTATTGGTCGTATGGGATTTCAGATTTTATTTATATTGTTGTTGTTTTTATTTTTCTTTAATTTAGCACAGCCGCAATTTTTCTTCCCCTGATTGTTTACGATGTCAGATGAGTTTCGTTGGAAATTCATTTACTGTCCAAAGCGAAAGAGAGAAACCCATATACAAATTGTCACGTGCGGACGTGGCTGTCGATGGCATTTAACCAGACTTAAAGCCGGTAAAATTTTCATTTTCATTCTCACGGCTATCCGCGGCTCTCGTTTACCCATTGTTGCCAGTTTCCCTCTCGTTCTCTTTTTCCCGCTTTTTAAATGCCATTGAGAAATTATTAATGGAGTTATGCGAACCGAAGGACGAATCAATAATTCAACTCGAGTGTGGGTGTGTGTGAGGGACTTGGTTGGTGGGTGTATTTGTGTGGGTGAATCTAATCGAATTTATTGGAGCAGTAGCAGAATCGTCTCATGTTTTAGAATCGCCAGCGGCTGTGGGTTCTGTGCGGTGTACTCATAACAATGTCAGGGCGATATGGCAATGGAAGGTCTACAACATTCATTATTGGGATCATTTATGCCATGCGGAGCAGAATGTATGTATTGTGCCATCTTCATTGTTGGTCTTTAACTTGCTACACATGCACGCATTCCAAATGGGAATCGATTAAGACTTCGTTGGTCATCTGTTAGAGCCATGTTCATAAAGTTACCTCAGATAGGGATCGGTTAAGGGACGGGTTTAGATTTAAGGGTAATAAATTCATTAATCATAGCAGAACTACTTAGGGCAGATTATCTTAATATTGTTGTGTGTGTGATATATGTATGTAAATATTTTTGAACATTGTTATTGATAGCAAATATAATATTGTTGTCGCTCGTGTCGATGTAAATCCAAGAAAATTAGTTTTCAACTCGCTTCTCCAGGCAAGCAGCCAGAATCCCTTTGTTCCGTGTTCTATTGAAAAATTAAATTGTGAAAAATTCCGCAATACACACACAAAACCCACTCTTCTACACAAATACACAGCCGTAAACACAAAGCCATTGACGTTCGTTGGCACAAAGCAAAGCCGCAATCGAGAAGGGGAGTGGTGCGGATGCGGCCCATGGCATGTCCATACCATCGTCCATATCCTTACAGTATCTGTGTGAGTATCTGTTGAGTGTGTATTGGTAGTTTGTTTTGTGCTTTGTTCTTTTTATGCCGTTCGGGGAGAAAAAAACCCCTCACAAACAGACAAAAACTGAAGCAAAAGTCAACGCAACGCTGAAAGCATGCCAGGTAATTTCATTATTCAAATATGTGTGAATGTGAGCTCGGGAGAAAGGACCTGACTGGCTGATTGGCTGACTGACTGACTGACTGACTGTATGAGCGAGAGTGACTGGCAGACCGACACACTTTGTTCCATTGAAATGGACCACAACTAGAATGTGGTCTAAACAATGCCCTGCAAAAGCAGACACAAATGGGCCGTCCATTTCCGGTTACTTCTGTTTCGATGCCTTGTTTATTTGCACTTCAATTAATTACACCATTCAGCAGTCGGAACTGCCCTCCCCATTCGCTTTTAGCCCACTGTTTGCTCTATTAATTGGAAATTTCATGCATTCTTTATGATAATTTTACTCGGTTGGCGCCCGCAGCTTTTGTCAAATTGTTTTTCGTGCCTCATTAATCGGTCTAGCCATCTCGCTCTGTCCGCTATGGCTATCCCGGTTATCTGTGGCGGCCTGGAAGACTGAGGCCTGCGGCATGGGCGTTTAATTTATTTCAGATGACTTTTGATTATTTTAGCAATTGGATTTATGACCAGCCATAAATAAATAAATATTACGTGAGACCACTAAATTTTATTAGCTGTTGAAATGCGTTTAATTTGTATTTAACCATCTGGAAGTTGGAATAATTAACGGCCATAAAAAAGTGGCAGCAGCGATATGCAAATGAGCATGGTCAGAGATATGTATGTACATAGTACTACTGGTATGCAAGTGCGGAGGGAACTTTTACTAATCCAAAACAGATTGCTGCTGCCTGCCTATCCAATCGTATCTACGCACAAACCGCAAATATCTCAACCAGGAATGGGTCTTGCCGCTTCGAGAATTTCGACAGTTTGCCCAGATCTATAAAAATCAAACCCCCAAATGAAGATGCCAGTCCGCAGACGTCTCAGGCTGTAAGCTGAAAGTGGCATATGCCAGGGGTCACAACTCGTTTGGAGCAGCTTGCAATAAATTAGCTTCTTGGCCCAAAGAATTTCGGGCGTGCTTCTCTGACCATTTTCTTTAATTTTACCATATTGTTTTACTCGTGGGCGTGGGATATAAATTCTGCCGTTTAGCTACATTTATCAGCCATGTATCTGCGCGTGTGTGGGAAGAAAATCAATAAACATGTAGGAGAAGGGAGTCCTAGCTTCGCGAGTCTCTTCCCAATCCCATTTTTGACAGCAATTAATCAGAGCCCGCGCTTGCGTGCAATTAGTGTTGCTATATAACGCCATAAATTGCCGTAGGCCGCCTCCTAACGAGAACTTTAAGAAGAACACGGGAACCCCTTTTACGAGGCTCGCGCATGAAAAATTCAAATCACTTGATTAGTGGCAATTAATTTGCCCTACGCCTGTGCGTAAATCACTCTGCCAACTAGAAGGGTGGGGGTGGGAAAGAGAACAGAAAACCGACATGTTATGGCCAATCCATAGAGCCCTTAAGGGGGATCGTTTATGCGATTAGAACACTCAGATAAGAATATAGTAATTGGTCTAACTATGGTAGCCAAAAAAAGATAGAAAGTTGTATGAAACACCTCATATAAACTTTTTGACATGGGTATAATAATCGCTAAGGTGTGATCAGAAGTTGGTATTGAAGAAGAACAAAAAAACTCGGTGACATCACAATCTCATCACAGTATAAACCGAACGTAGTTATTCTGGGATTGTGTCACAGGACCCCTTGTTTATAGCCCCAGTTATGACGGGTGTTAATGGCTCGTTTGCGTGCCCCACCACCACTTGGATTGGCCTTCCATGGGCAAGGCTGACTCCAGCTTGGTTTCGGCCGGGCCAGTTCAATTTGCAACTAATAGAATTGTCACTCACATTTTGCCGACATCTGTTGGATAGCTCGTCTCCTTTCGTACAATATTTTCCCACATTCAGGGAATTTAGTGGGTGACTATCATTCACCGCAATTGTGTTGTGTGACAAGTGAATTTGTCATTGGTAGCTCAAGTTGAAACAAAGCCAAGGCCGGCATATACATATGTATATGAGAAGGAAAACCAACTGGTAGTGGCGAAAATTTGAATCCATGTTATGGGCACTTTTTTGCACTAGCTGGAAAAGGGAAATGCTTTCATTTGGAGCTGCCACAAAGCATTTCCGCTTTGTGGCACACACATAATGTGAGCTCTGACTGTGTGTGTTTGGTTGTGTGTTTGTGACAATGAGTGATGTTTCTGTGGGTGCGCGCCTTGGTCAAGTCAACGCTAAGCGACACTGGCAACAAAAAGCAGCATCAAATTCCGGGCTGGCATCATGATGGATGGCCGCATATTACTTGTCTAATGCATACTGCAATTACGAAATTTTAGTGCTCTATTAGCTAATAGTTAGTTGTCATTTTCTGTGTTTGCTCTAATCAAAAACATCTCCAGGGCTCTCAAATTGAGTGCATATCACTAAAAACATAGTAGCATTATCTTATCTAAATGTATTACCTATAAAACAATGGTTTACAAAAAAACACTTTCCTCTAATGAAACAACTGCGAAATTTTTTACGTTTAAAATTAGAATTTAATTTACTTAAAAATCTTCATAAAAATGATTTTCAATATTTAAGAATTTGCACTGCGCATGCTTGTGCGACGCTACGCGCTCTCTTGCTCAGCCGCTCTCTTTGTGCACTGTTTACTGTGCGCTGTCTCGAATGCGCCGTTTGACACCCGCTACCTCGAAGCCTCTTTAGCTCAGTGGTAGAGCGTTGGTCTCGTAAACCAAAGGCCGTGAGTTCAACCCTCACAGGAGGCAAGTTGTACGATTCTCTGAGAATATGTTTTTTTTAATCTTCTAATCTCGTTTTTCACTTTTTACATTCATTATGTACTTTTCAATTCTTCTTTTCTAAATTTTCCTGAAATACACTTAAAGAATTATTTCCTTAAATTTTCTCATGCCAAATACAGTGTGAAATTTCAAATTAATTTCCAGCTTTGCCGCTGCGATGCTGATTGAATGACGATGAGTCACGATCTGTTCAATAAGCGTCGCTCATGATTCTACATTTTCGAGAACCGCTGAGCGGGGTGGCTGATATAAGGCATTTGGCGCCGCTCTTCGCAGTGCCTCTTTAGCTCAGTGGTAGAGCGTTGGTCTCGTAAACCAAAGGCCGTGAGTTCAACCCTCACAGGAGGCAAGTGTTTAAACTTAATAAGTTTCAATTCTTTTTTTTCTTCTTCTATTAAATATTATTTAAATATGACGGCACATACTTCATTACTGCCTCTGAGAACACTCCAGTGTGGCATTTTTCTATTGCTGGGCCTCAAGAACCCTTTAATGTAGGGTTAAGAACCCAATGTGGGGTTGATTAAGGGTTGAGTGGGTTAGTAAGAGGCTTGCCATTTGGGGCCGCAGGAAAGCACATTGCGTCAAGGGCATACCTAACTACTTCTTGAGCCCTCTTCTTGGCTGGCTGGCCCCAACTGTTATTTTATGACTGCCCACTCGCACACGCAGGGCGGGGCGTTGCGCACGTTTGGGCCTTTAAAACTAACGGCAAATACGAGTTGTAAATAGGGTTTCGGGCTCTGTATGGTGAATGATGCGGTCATTATGTCTTTGCATTTGTGTGTGTGCGAGCATATGGAGAACGTGCAATGATTATGTACATACCACATAAAATATGTACAGATGTACATAGCACATACCTACTTATGTATGACCCGACACTTGTGAGTGCGGTTCCTGTTTGTTTTGGTGGGAAATTACAGCAAATGCTTGTGGCGCCATAAGGACCGGAAATAAAAATAAATTTAAGCAAATTGCGAAGATGGAAACCAGTATCCAGTATCCAATCAAATCTTGACCTTGAAATTTGTACTACTTTCAATGCCTCCAGATAAACCCACTGCCTGTATTGGTATGCCTTCCACTATTTTAGTATCTTGATCCATAACTGTATTTTCATCGATAAGTCTGTCAAGATTGTCCCTTACTTCCGTAGATAGGGCGTAAGAAACGCGCTCATTTATTTTGACCAATTCTGGGATGTTATTGAACTTTCGTCATCATCATTGGAGTTGTTATAAATTTCCAGAAATTTGCGCTTGTCCCCTTCCAAATTATTGTCCTGTCCGCATACCCAGGGCAGAGAGCAACCCATAAAAACGTTAGTCGAATTAAATGTTGAATTTCTTAACATACTCCAAATTTATTGAAGAAGTGCTCATCGTGACCAGTCTTGACCACCTACTTAAGTCAACTGAATTGGTAAAATTGGTATAATTAAACTGAATATATACACCGATAGAAAAAATCCCTGAAATTTTAATATTTTCACTTAGATTTTAATATTTATGCCATTGATTTTCATCCAAGAGTGGTTG
The DNA here is from genome assembly GCF_018151105.1 of Drosophila obscura. NCBI lineage: Eukaryota > Metazoa > Arthropoda > Insecta > Diptera > Drosophilidae > Drosophila > Drosophila obscura. The sequence goes on along the minus strand of NW_024542736.1, from coordinate 289,896 downwards.
TATTAAAATTGAATATTTTTCACTTAAATTTTGATATTAATATAGAAATATTTAAATTTAATATATTTCATATCTAAATTTAACATGTTTCATATTTAAATTTAATATGTTTCATATTTAAATTTAATATGTTTCATATTCAAATTGAATATGTTTCATATTCAATGTTAATATGCTTCATATTTAAATTTAATATGTTTAATATTTAAATCTAATATGTTTCATATTTATATTCATTTTTAACTATTGGTTTAACATTGGTTATTATTTTGCGTACGCAAATTACATTTCAAGTCCTCATGGTGTGAATTGGTTAAAGTTTTCAACTAGAAATAATCGCAACATGAGTAGAACTGCATTGGTTGTGATTATGCCCCTGCGCTAAGAAAATTTTGCTGTGCATTCAAGGCGGCAGCTGCTGGAACCAGTTGGGAATTCGAGAGACATAAAAAAATAATATAAACATAGTTAAAATAAACACAACAAATATTTGATTTCATTTAACATGGAATATTTAAAATAAAAAGTTTTTCCTTTGGATTTTAAAAGAAAAATTTTGAAATCAAGTCATAATAATCTTCAATTTAAATATGAAACATATTAAACTACAAATTTAATATATTATAGTTATTTTGAAGTATTTTGTATTTAAATTAAATATGACCGTATTAAAAAAGCATTTTTAATACATTTATATTTTAATCAAAGTGAATTCTATTAAATTTTACTATGTTTGTATTTAAAAATGGCATTTTAAATTCAAATATGATTGTAGTTATTTTTACTATGCCCCTTTTCTATCAGTGTAGCCTGTGGAAAAAATGAGAGCGACCCATTTGAGATCAAGAATTTTTATATTTGTATATATGAATGTAAATTGAACCAATCAGAACAGAAAGCTGAATACTATGGGCTTCAAGCGAGTGTTATCAGCAGTTAATCCAGATCAGGCCAAAGCTCACGTTATGATTGTGACTACTCCACCACCGAAAGTGCTATTAATTAAATGCCCACGCACTCTAAGCGCCTGCCTGAGCTATGGAAATTGATGTGTTAATTGTGCCCCGGTAAAGCATGGTACACATTTCAAAGGACTCACACAAGCTCCAAGTGTTGGCATTCTTCGATGCCTCGCTACTAAATGAAATGACATAAATTTAAAGCATCCTGCCACGACCTATGCGAAATTTATGAATTAATAAGGCACGCAGGCGACAAGGTCTGGTCGGTGGGAACGCCATGCGCCTTTTTATAGCCCCAAACCGGGTATGGGATACCGGGTCGGTTGAGGGCCGCCGCTCTTCTCATCCAGTTGAAACTAATTGAAACTGACAGGGTGCCGGTGCCGACGCCAGGCGCGATTCGAGGCACTTTTGTTGTTGCACATGATGATGACAATGACTGGGCGCACAGCGAGGAAATGTTAATCAGACGGGGCCGACTTCGCTATGGCGAAATCAAATCAAGGTAATTTACCGTAAGAGACAAAAAGGCATCATTTCATTTTCCTGCCGTCAGAAACTCACAACACACCCAGGATGGCCCTGGCTCGCCATACTCCGTATGTGTAACGCACAAGGGTATGATGTATTCGCGCTAATGTATGTAACACTAAGGGGAAGACTTCAAAATATGATGTGGAAAGTAAAATAGATTACTAATACGATTGATAGTCCCGATCTGTTAGTCATTTGTTGGTTGTTCCGTTTTCGCTTAAATCCTGAGTAGCGGGTATCATATCCTCTGTTCATGGCTATAGTAGATTGGTGCCCCGTGGGAGTGAGAGTGGAATTGGTTGGATGGGCAGGAGATGGAGTAAGCCAAGCCGAGTATTTGCTCTGCAATTTATATGCGCACAGCAGATACCAAAATTCCCTCTTCTTGGAACTGAATGGATGGAGTGGAGTGTGGAGTGGGCTGCTCCTGACTTACCTTATCCCGAACCCACACTTTGCATATTGTGTACATCTTACGTCCGTACAGTCAATATCTGACATCTTTCTATCGCTCTCTCGCTCCCCCTCACTCACACATACCCACGCAAAAAATACTCGCTTGTTGCTTAGTATGCAGATGGCGAACAGTGCCCTGTGTGCCCGTGTGGGTGTGTGGGTTGCTGGTCGGGTTGGTATCTTCCGTTGCCGTTGCCTCCATTTAGGCAGTGCATTTGCCATTGGCGCCAACTTTCGCCAGGCCTTTTTTTCGCTTTTGCTTTCGTTTTCCCTTTGCCTGCTTCCTTTATTGGTATGTATACCTTTCTGGCTCTAGAGCGCACTTCAACACGCACAAACACAAAAAGAAGAAAATTGCAAAAATAAAAAATAAAACAACAAGAAACAAGAAAGCATTTTCCCTTTTAATTTCAACATTTCTCTGCCTTTCTTTGCTTCCCTTCGTGCTGCCGCTGAGTTTTGTTGCTGTTCAGGACCTCTGGCAGCTTTGGCCCCAACAGCCTCACAGAAATGACTGTTGCCTGCTTTGAATTTAAACAAATGAGGAATTGTTGCTGCCCCTTTAATGGTCGCCTCCATTCATCTCTTTGACTTTCAGCTATTTATATGCACGGTTTTGTTCCCCACCAACATTTTGTGGACCGATGTTTGCCTTGTTGGCCGCAAAACTTTTGTTTGCCATTGTTTGCCGACTTTTCGTTTTGTTTGTTTCAAATGTATATTTGATTCTTTTATGATTTTGTTTACATTATTGTGTTTTTGTTTTTGTTTATGTTTTTTTTGTGTGCCCGTCAATTTTAATGAGCTGTCGTGAGCCGTAAGTCACGAGCCATGTGTCTATGAATGAGTTCTTTGCCGCGGGTTGCGCGATTTATTCCACGAATGAATATTAACTTGGGCAGCAGAATGACCAATTCATGATAATCTAAAGCTAAAGGAGTAGACACTTACGGGATCCCTGTGGCCCATACCACATGCAATAATCTTACGTGTTCTTCGTTTTCTTTAATTTATTGTTGGTTTTCGCCTGTTGCAAGTTATACCCTTTAGATGCATACTCGTACATGTGTTTGTATGTTGCTTAGTCGCACTTGATAGGCTATTTTAGCAGTTTTACTTTTTTGCGCTTTTCTAAATACATTTTACATTCGGTTTAGTTTAGTTTAGTTTAAATTAGCTTTAGTTTTAGTTTAATTCATTTAATAATACAATACTCGTACATTTCCATCCCACTTTCACATTCGATTTGGATTCAATTACATGTAATACTAAACATTTATAAGATACTTTCAATATCGACAATTGTTTTAATATATAATTAGGTATATATGTATATATATATATAGATATATGTATGTATATATGTATGTGTATATTGATTCATAATATCTGTGTGAGCCTCGTCATCAGTATGAATGTGTATAATGCAGCTCGATAGTTTGTTCATGCATATAGCCAAATTATTGTTTACGATTACATATGCAATCCGACTTTAAACAATTTCTACTCGTAGTTTTATACAATTTGCTCGTTTATTTATTTCGTGAGTGCTTCATGGATTTATTCAAATGCGCCCTGCCATTTTCATTGGAGTTGTCCGACGGGCGCATCATTTAACAAAAATTGGTGCACATGGAAATGAGATCAACAACAAACCTATGGCGGGAAAATGCTGAAAATGCTATGCGAGATATGTCAGCGGAATATAGTATTTCAATGAGTCTGTTGCCGCTCCCAAAAGCGGATAAAATCAATAAGGAGAGGCGCTCTCCAACGTTCAGCAAATTTTATTGGGTATGTGTTGTATTCCCATCGGTGTTTGGAAGTACTTTGTGTCCATTTGGTTTTGGCATCTCTCAGTGCAATTCACTAATAAATCGGAGTGGTGGTTTTTCAAAAGCTTTTCACATGACAATCATATCCAGGAAAAGGCCTTGGCCTGACATCTGTCAGAGTTGTAGTTCCAGCAACAAAAATTAGCCAAAGAATGTTCCAATTGACCAGGATGTGAGTAGTTTTTTCTATATTTTTTATCATGTAAAATCATGTAATACTGGAACACATTACATCGCTCTCTGTAGCTGTCAAGCCAAATGTTTATATCATGCTAAATATGGCCACATTTTTGGTTGAATTATTCGTAGCTTTCCAGAATCGGAAACATCTTGGAGAACTTTTGTGGACAACGAGCCGGTCTTGTGACAGCCTTTGTATGATATTTATTATAAATATGTTTCTAATATCGCTTTGCGTTCGAGTTTTATGAATTGCGTTTGGCTTTTTGCTTGGGCCATCATTTTTGGGGCCAGATGTTTTCTGCCTTTATTCTATGCCGCTATGTATACAGATATATATATTTATTATGTATGTTGTTTTTCAAAGTTTCGACTTTTATTAGGCTAATAAAACTTTAAATTTACCATTTTTTGTTGTTGTATGCCCCCTGTACTGGGGTGATTTCTGTTTCTACAATATTTCGTTAGTTTCAGAGAGTAACCCGTATTTCATGTTGTTCAGTGTATGTTTGAGTTAGTTTAATACCATTTAATCGAATATTCCTTACTTTCTGGTCTGTAGACTGTAGACTGTCTGTAGTTCCTTCTCTGGTTCTTATCTCATTTCACTTCCATTCGATTCTGTTTTATGTATTCGAATCGTTTTGTTTATTCTGCAATGCATTAACGGATTTTAGGGGCTAATAAAATGTTCGATTTGTTGTTGCTATCTGCCGTTTCCAATTTATTTTCACTTTGTTGTCTGCTCGTAAATCCAAATTCGTCTTCATTCATCAGCGAAATTTATGCGCAGCAGCTCAACATATCAAATTTGATGGGGCTCTCGCTCTACCCCCGACATTACATAAGTGTAAGTCGCATTTAATTAGCAGGCAAATCGAAGGAAGATATAGAAAACAAAACTCGGGTCCTGGCTTAAGTTTTTCTAAATAATTTTCTAGGCTTACGGGTATGTGTGTGGATTGTTAGTTCAATTGTACATTTGAAATGTTCCCATTTGTATATCGAGAGGTGGGTTGAAACTCAAACCTTTGGATTCTCCTTGGCATTCTGCTCATCACCGTCACCCACTGTTCGTTCCTGTCCAATTTATGATCTCCTATGCGCATAATGGATGTCTCATTACAGCCAATACTGACGAGGCAGCCAGCAGACGGTCACAAGGACGACAGGATGTCGATGTCAGCTGTTGGTTGTTCTTGGCGATGTTGCCTGTGGGCCTCAGCAGAATCCAGGACATAACGAAACACAGAAGGATAGAGACAGCTTGTTGGGTGGGTGTTGGGGGGTGGTGTTTGTGGGCTTAAAGTAGGGACATAGTCGGCTGATGGCCTTAGTCCCGGATGAAGACAAACTCATTGTAGTGGTTCCAGCGATTCTCCTCCGTGTCGACGCCCGGCTTGGGCTCCGCGGCCGAGCCAGCCGTCCCCGAGCCGCAGCTGCCAGCCAAACGATATCCGTGATCGTGCAGATTGTCGAAGGCCTGCTCGATAAAGCAGTGCTTCAGGAAGAAGCGCGAGGTGTAGCGATCGGGACCGCCGTGGTCCGGATCCCGTGACTCGTTTAGCGTGTCGCCGAAGATCTCGCGGCACTGGGCCACGCGGCCGCAGACCAGGATGCGGGACAGTTTGCGGAACTTGACATCAGCTAGGCCGTCCTTGCCGAACTGAAAGCTGCCCCGATACCCAATGGTGATGCAGCCGGGCGGACGGGCGTCCCGCTCCCCACGTATGCAGTCCAGCATGGCTGAGAGCTTGAAGTGCTCCGCCTCCCGCTGCAGGCGTTGACGCTCGCGAAAGCCCTCTGGCAGATTCAGCGTCTTATCGCGCAGGTAGTCCAGAATGTAGCGGAAGAGGACCCCGTCGCGGTCGAGGAAGTAGCGCCCTTTGCTGTCCTTGGCCAGTGATTCGCGTCCATCGCCAAAGAGTTCGTGCAGCAGCGAGGTCTTGTCCTGCAGCAGCGTGGCCAGCGTGGTCGTGTAGCTGACACCGCCAACATTTAGCTCAATGATTTCGGACATAGTGTGGCCTGTCGAGTGTCGGTCGTCGGTTGTTGCAGTGGGTGAGCGTTAATTGCTAATTAATCTGTGGCACCTTCGCGCAGCCACCAACACACATATGGCAGGCACGTACACTCGCGAGCAGCCGTCGTAGTAGCCTTCTCTTCTCCACCCACAATTCTCTCAAGTTCACACAATTTTGGTTTGTTTACAGCACTGGCCTGCCTTCCTACAATGTGTTTTTGTTTCGCTTGTTAGCCGCTGCACGCGTCCGCACTCGCTCAGCTCTCGTGTCGAACTGTGGGTCAGACCTGCTCCTGGCCAATGTGCTGTGCTCTGCTGCTGCTCTGCCTCTGCCACTTTTCACTCGCCCGTTGGTGTTGGTGTACATTTGTGTGTATGCATTGTGGAAACATCCAACAGAGAGAGAGAGAGAGAGAACTGTACTCTCTCTTTCTCCCATTTCTCTTTCGGCCTGCGCACTCGCTGCGTTTGTTTTGATATTGGATAATATTGTTTAACAAGTGGTTAAATTTAAAAAATGTGCACGGATATTTGTGGCATATGCGTGCGAAGGGTTGGTCGCTCGCTGCTTGCCGTGCACCTTCCTGCTCGAATGTTATTAATTTGATGAGGGTCTGCAAGGGTCCGCAGGGCGTATGCTTAATGGCCAATAGGCTGGATTACTGTTCGCTGATTCAGTGCTCTGTCTTAGGCGGAAGCACCAGGTAGACTGGCTTGTTGTTTACCCTGCGTGACACTGCTTAGCTGATAGAGCTGCTTAGCGATGCCCTTTGAGGATGCCACACCGCCAGCCAAAACATCAGGATTCAGCATACGTAGAGCGTGTTCAGTTTTTGAGGATTTTCACCCGAGCAAAGTTCACGTACATGCCATAACTAATTCTGTGGCTATGGCACGCATTGCATACTTTAAGGCGTCGCACACACACACACACACACACACATAGTTCATGCCTCGGCATGCCAACTATTCTGTTTCTCTTATTTTGGTCGTGGCAGCAGCAGCAGCAGGGTCACAGTGGCAACAGGCGCTGACAATTTGACACCGTGACACTGACATTAACATGCCACAGCAGGCAGCCAGCAGCCCAGCACCCCATCGCGCATAGCCCCTGACAATGCAACTGGTTGGGCTGCCTGGGCTAGTTTTGGTTTGGCCTCGTGCCAAATGGGACACCAAGGGCCCAGCCTCGGCTCCTGCAGTTCAGGCCAGACTGCCTGGCAGCTCACCTGTTTGCTGTTAACATTTCATGAGCCCTGCTCATAGGGCTACATACTCGTACATGGACATGGGCATAGGCTATGGGCATAGGCAATGTGCGTGAGTCTCGCTGCAGTTGAGTCAACAACAAGAGGCACAGCGAATGCCTGGCTCAGTCTCTTACGCAGCTCGTTAGCACACGCGCTCTCTCTCTCTCCCTCTTTCAGGCCTGTTATCCCTTTGGAGTGGCGGAGAGTGGGAGATACACACCAATACACGAGCCCACAGCTAATTGCAATGAAGAGAGGGAGAGAGAGTCGCTGATGGCTCCAAGTGCGTTCAACTCACCCAAACCCTTTTTGCGGTCCGCTCTTCTCTGTCCCTTGAACTGAACTTGTTTGCCCATCTCCATCTCGCCTGCTTGCTCGACCCATTTCCGTTTCCTGGTGTGGTCTCTCATTCCCTTTCTATCACTCGCTGCCTAATGCGCTTCCTTATCAGACGCCTGCCCTGCCCTGCCCCGGCCCGTCCAAGCATTCGCGGCCATGAGTTTGTGGTTTTTGGCACGCATTAAGATGGCGCAACACTTTACGCGCCATTACGCGTTGCCTGCATCTGTCTGTATTCGTGTATTCGTTTATTTGTGTGGGTGTGCGTGTGTGTTTGTGTTTGTCATGGAGAGAGGAAGAGAGGTCTTCAAATTGTGTGTGAGTTTGATTGCTGTGCTCTCTTGTGGGTTCTCCCTTTGCTGTGGACTCTGCTCCTTGTTTGTCTGGCTGGCTGCCGTGGTTCAAATTGATTTTGTCTGGCAGCCCGTACACATACATTTCGCAGCGACTGTCCCTGTGTGTGCTCTTGAGTGTTTCTATGTACAGGAGCACTTTGTTTTGACAACGCGCCAAATTGTCGCCCTTCACTCACCGAAAGCAGCTTGCATGCTATTTCTGGTTTGTTTCTTTGAATTTCCAAAAGGGTTGCAAGGGGTCCTACGAGCACAAATGGAATGAAATCTTAAAGAGAGATAGGTAAAAGTCAATCTGAATATTATTCTTTACTTAAACTTCCCCCTCCCACCAACCACCCGAATTTCACTCCAAAAACTTTCCAATGGCATGCTGCCAAAGTACACATGGAAATCCCAAAAATAAACTTTTAGCACAATTCAAGGTTTACATTTGTCAATCAAGCTTCTAGTGCAAATTGTGCATTTGATTTGACTGAAACAGATTGGCATTGACAGCGCAAACAGCAAATCGACCTGGCGCTTGTCAAAATTGGCACGCCCCAGAATACCAGAATGCCAAAACAAATCAAATCAAATCAACAATCAGCACCCACCCATTGATTCAATGCCACGTGCTGTAAGGAATTCAATATTGACTGAAGTAATATTTGCGGCTTAAGCTAAATGTATTCGAAGCTGCAAAATAGGAGTCTTTGTGCAGAAATGAATTTCATTTAATGATTCATTTACAATTATCACTTTTAGGTGAAGCGGAATGGCACAGCACTGTCAGACAGATTATAAATCAATAAATGATTGAACTAATAGATAGTTAATCTCATCCATTAGTAGCTACAAGCTGAATCGCACTTTTAAGCAAAGTGTCAGTCTAGCAATAAGGGTTCCGTTGCTCCAATTTAGCTGTCTGTTGAGCCTGATTGGGTGTCTGGTGGCCGAGGCCGAAAAAAGCACTATTATCGAAATGTATAATAATTCGGCAGTATACGAATTTACTAAAGAAAGAAGTCTTCCAACACTGATTGTAGGCACTACTCGGATTGTATCCCGCTGTCCGATGACGATGACGGTGTCCGTCGGCAACTTGGCAGCCAAGCTCATCTTACATCAGACAAATTGCAACGACACCTAGCAGCCTAATATATACAAATATTTGATGTCTCTGTAAATGCTATAGAGCTCAACAATATTAAAAATATTGTTTTATAATGCGTTTATTAATATATTTGTTCATTTAAAAATAAATGGATAATAAAAATGATCAAATCAAAAATGGTTTACTTGTTCTTAAAAGTATTCTCCGCGGAGATGACAACCAATTTTGAAAACATTTTAACTATTTTCGCAATCTCTTTCGCACTCCTCGTAAATCATTTCAGTTATTAGAATAAATAGAAATATTTCATTTAATGAAAGAGTGATGATATCAGTGATAAAAAGATTAACGATTGCATGCCGAGAAAATCATTGGCAGGTTCTTTGATGCCTGCCATTACGCATTTGAGGTCAAAAGAAGAATTCCATTTGATCATTTTTATTATCTCTTTATTTTTTGATGAGGAAATATATTCATAATGCCAGTCATATTTAAGCCTTAGGTAATTATAAAAAAATGTATGTACGAGCTTGTACATATGTATGTAAGTATAATCGTTAGGTTCTAAAGATCACAGAAAGAGATTAAAATTTCTTTCGTAGAAATGTCAAGAGTCTTGATTCTAGGAAAGAAATTATCCCAATTATCGCAAAACAGACTAAATATAATAGGAGATAAGAATTCACAATGCACTGAGCCAGCCAATATAAATTGATGTGCCTCCTTCAGGAAATTATTAATTCAGATTGGATCGCGATCTCGACAACTACTCCCATATAAAACAATGGCCAACGCAATCCTCCTAGTGTAAGTGAAACTCGTGGTGGTAACAATAAAAAATATACTCAGTTTAATGAAATTGTTCTCCTGTAGTTCCCTGATGGCTGTCCTTCTATGCCTGGCGTCCATTGGGTGCGCTCAAGATGATAGCGAGCTCAAGATCGAGGCACGTCGTTTGATTGACATCTACAATAATCCTGAAGTGGACACTGCCACAAAGTTTAACAATCTGGAGAGCCTTGCCAAGTTTTATGAGCAGCATTCCGATCATTATCCACTGCCTAAAGACCAAAAGCAACGCGCTAGTGAACTTTTGGAGAGGCACAAACAAGCTGCTCTACAGTCTTTAGGTGGTGCAGTGCTTGTCGTCGGAGCTCCCGGTGGACATAGCTGGGAATTATATCCTGGAAGGGTTGTAGTGATAGATGGAGCCACTCGAACAGTGGGCGAGGCTGTCAACCATCTCAAATCGTCTGCAAAGGGAGTGGAAATGAACAAACAGGTCGCTATTTTCGGCTTAGTTTTCCTCGTCACCAGTTATATGTTTAGGACTCAATCAATGTAATCGGCTAAACATTTTATTCTAAAACTAGGGCAAAAAATAATTCTCAAATCTATTTGGTCACAGGGGAACATTGCTATAAATTATATGTGTGGTTACCTTTACTTTTGTTTGCCATATGTAAAATTAGCGTTTCATGGTTGACCTTTAAAAGGGGCTTGGATTATTGATTAGAAAAATGTGTGATAGCTGCCGGCAGCTGCGTGCGTGCCTCAAATGGATTTACAAATGGCTTCTGCTTCTGTTAATTGCGTACAGCTGGCGGCAGCTTAAGGACCCAGCTCAAGTACTTATGCAAATGCATGCAACTGCTGCTTATGTGGGTATTTGTGTTGGTGGTGGTGCTGGTGCTGGTTGTATGCGTGTGCATAATGTCAGCTATTTGCCTAGCAGAAAATGCACGCTCAGGCATGCTGAGAGCGCCAGCGTGCGTACTCTCAAGATACATTGACGCCTGGCATGGCGTTATGTAAATGCAAAGCAAAGGAGAGCACCAAGCTGCTGGGCAATTTGACACCACAAGGGGGCTAGGCTGGGCGGGGCGGCAAAAATTAGAGCAGCGGTGTGTCGTCCATGGAATACCCTTACCCATTCATCACAGCACATCGTGCACAACAGCCACATCGGGCGATGGAGTACTGGGAGCAGGTGAAGATACAGATGCATTCCGGACTAGAGTCAGGTCCGGGGGTTTGCCGTTGACGTTGATTTTATTTACGGCTGACAGCAACAGTTTGCTACAAGCCAACACTCCTCCGCACACTCCCCTCCCCGCACACTTGACGGCCATTGTGTGTGAAGGACATGCCCGAAAGTAAGAACATAAAAACCCTTCGGCAGCATGCTTGCGTTCAGGTGTGTGTGCAATTTTTCACATTTTTGCCTTACCATCATTATTAAAAATAAGAGATGTTCGCGCTCTGCCATGCTTTACATGCTCTAAATGGATTATTCAAAGCCTGGCCCATAAATCTTGTTGGACCTTCAAAATCAAAGAGTGCAGTAGCAGCAGCAGCAGCAGCAGCAGCAGCAGCAGAATTTGGCTGCAATTGCATGGCCCTGACAAGAGCAGCAGTGGAGTGCTCTACTGTGCTGTACCACCAGATGCACCCAAAGCTAAATGCAATGAATTTGTTTACCAGCCATTGTGGGGCAGACACTCGGGCGGGCCCGCCGCCCCCACTTTTCCACTTTTCTTTCGCCACTGGTTCCCTTTCGTTCTGGCTGCACTTATCGACGCTTGTTGCACACCCATGGGGCTGAAACAAATTTCGCAGAAAGCTGTTTTCAATCTCTTTCTCCGATTTCTCCCTTTCTCAGTGCGCCCCAGTGCACTTGGGTATTTTCCTTTTCGTTTTCGGTGTATTTATCGTTGCTTTCTTAAACACACCATCACCCATACCCACCAACACACCGTACCCCAAAATCAGCTACTTTCCCCTGATCCTGATCCTGACCCACACCATACCCATTGGCCGTACAATTGTGCGATGCACAACGTATGCCGTGAACGTTTCGTTCATCTGGTGGATTTATTTTCAAGTTTCTGCACTTTCTGCACCGTCGGACTTTTTGTTTGGCTCGCTTTTACTCCTCGCTCGCTGTTGGATGGGGCAAGGGTTTACAAGGGGCATCATCGTTAAATTGGCGTTAAAAAGGTGAAGAGCTTATCCAATTAATACGGCTCAAAGTTGTTCATTGAAGTACGAGTATGATTCAATTATGGAAACTTGAGCACTTGAAAAACGCGCGAGAACATTTTCATTGATAAAACAAAACCCACTCGGAGGCTATAAATATACGTGGCGAATTCAGCATCAGCTGCTGTTGCAGAAGAAGACCCAGAAACAGCAGCAAATTGCTTGGCCATCCGGATTCGCATTCCCATTTACCATTCGCGGCAGGCGGACTGCAGAAATATGTAAATTTAGTGCGCGGCAAGAAAAACGTTAAACAATCGCACAATTAATAGGAAATAAGTGCGTACAAAGCGCAGAAAATATTTATGCATTTTTGAGTACAGCGGCACTTAGGAAAAACAGAGGCAACATAGGATGTGGGTGCCAGGAGCAGGACCCTGCATCCCATTGTGTTTGTTCCAGTTTTTGTTGCTTATCCATGACTGCCGGTCAGAGCGGACAAATGTTGGTGAGTGCACAGCATATTCACTAATTATATAAGCAGAAATTTGCTGTGTGGCTTAACTGTGGCATGCACATGCAAATGTGCCGCGCAATCTGTGGCATGTATTTTTATACCGCATTCCGCTGCGGCGAATTGGCAAGCCCAAAATATAAACAGAACTCGCCTAGCAAAACAAAGCGAGAAAAAACGTGCCCTCTCCCACTAAAGCACCAAGACATGTACGTACGTATATCTGTGCGTTTATTTTCAGGTCTGATCTACGAGAACACCGAACCCGATCTAGAGAAGATCTTCCATCTGGCGGTAAGCAAGGCCAACGAGGAGAATGAGGAGATGCAGCTGCATGGCGTGGCCGTGGCCATTGAGCCGGGCAACTCCTTCGAAACCTCCAAGAAGCTATGCAGAATGCTTAGGGTGAGTACTCGCTGACTGTTGCTGTTGTCCGTATTACAGTCTATGTATTTGCATGCAAATAAAGCAAAATCTTGTTGCCGTGTTTGGACCCACCACCAATTTGGCTGCCCGTCACGCCATGAGCATCTGCGATGCCAAAGAGATGCCGTTTCTGGACACGCGCTGGGACTTCAATGCCCAGCTACCGACCATCAACCTGCACCCACATCCGTCGACTCTGGGTGTGGCTCTCAAGGACATGGTGATGGCCTTGGGCTGGGAGAGCTTCACGATTGTCTACGAGTCGGGCGAGTATCTCTCCACCGTGAAGGAGCTGCTGCAGATGTACGGAACGGCTGGGCCCACCATCACCGTGCGCCGCTACGAGCTCGACCTCAACGGCAACTATCGCAATGTCCTGCGGCGTATACGCAATGCGGACGATTACTCACTAGTGGTGGTCGGATCGATGGGCACGCTGCCCGAGTTCTTCAAGCAGGCCCAGCAGGTGGGTCTGGTGACCAGCGACTATCGCTATATGATTGGTAACCTCGACTGGCACACCATGGACCTGGAGCCCTTTCAGCATGCCGGCACCAACATCACGGGTCTGCGACTCGTCTCGCCCGACAACGAGCAGGTGCAGGATGTCGCCAAGGCCCTGTACGAGAGCGAGGAGCCATTTCAGAACGGTAAATCACCTGGTCCAGTTCTCACACAGAACGGCGAGGTCTCGCGTCCCAAGGCTCCCCGGGAGACAATTTATGCAAATCCGAAATCTATTCGCATGAGTGAATTTAAATAATTGAATTGAATTGCATACCCATGCCCCAGACGACTGGGGGCTAAAATGATAAATGACGTTATCCTTTATGACTCTTTGCCCACTCTCTCCCATCTGTTCATTTCACAGTGTCGTGCCCTCTGACCAACAGCATGGCCCTGGTCTACGATGGCGTCCAGCTGCTGGCCGAGACCTACAAGCATGCGAACTTCCGTCCCGTGCCCCTGAGCTGCGGCGATGACAGCGCCTGGGATAAGGGCTACACTCTCGTCAACTACATGAAGTCGGTGAGTCGTTGGCCGGGGGGTGGGGCCGGGCACAGAAGATGGGAGACGGTCAAATCTGAATAACTCATGCAACTCTCATGGTCTCTCCCCGCAGCTAACGCTGAACGGCCTCACGGGTCCCATTCGCTTTGACTACGAGGGACTGCGCACAGATTTCCAGCTGGAGGTCATCGAGCTGGCAGTGTCGGGCATGCAGAAAGTTGGACAGTGGAGTGGCGAGGATGGCTTCCAGGCGAATCGTCCGGCTCCGGCACTCTCCTTAGAGCCGGATATGCGTTCGTTGGTGAACAAAAGCTTCGTCGTCGTCACGGCCATTGTGAGTGTGGGTTGGGTGTGAGCTTGGGTACACTCTACCGCCTCTAATGGCTTCCTTTTGCACAGAGCGAACCTTATGGCATGCTGAAGGAGACATCCGAGAAGCTGGAGGGCAACGATCAGTTCGAGGGCTTTGGCATCGAGCTCATCGATGAGCTCTCCAAGAAGCTGGGCTTCAGCTACACCTTCCGCCTGCAGCCGGACAACAAATATGGTGGCCTCGACCCCAAGACGGGTGAATGGAATGGCATGCTGCGGGAGATAATCGACAATGTGAGTTGTGGGTGGCTGCAACCGTGCGTTGACATAAATCTAATTGAACCCCGTTGGGGCCATTTATCGAGCTTATTCCCTTGTTGAACTTGTCTGGTTATTGATTTATATTTAATGGCCATAAATGTTGCCATCATCATCATCATTATCATTTTAGAAATGGCTTTTATAAATGTCGCAGTATTTATAGTGCGTCAGTGGCCTAGCAGCTTGATAGAGGTTGCCCCAAATTAATATTCAGCATAATTCAGACACTAAAATCTGTCTCTTGCCAGAGTTTCTCCTTGGTAATTTATCTTCACAGCCCATTATGAGCTCCCAAAGAGAATTAGGGGAACAGTTTTTGGTTTATTGAGTACATAAATGGGTGCAACTTTTCTATTCCTCATCTTTTGGGGTTATTTTTGTTCAAATGTAATGGGCGAATTCATTGAGTAGAGCTTTGGCAGCTTCCTTCACTTGGTCAACGCCATCCTGAGCAGGCAAATCTTCTACGTAAGGTTTTCCCTTTCAAATTTACTGATTTACCGATCCAAAACTACCTCCTCGTCATGTCTGTCTACTGTACAATGAGACTGCCTCTCGTACAGCGCAATAGCCGCTTTGGTGTAGCTTAGCAGCTCGGCTTCAGCTGCATGATCGGGCTAGAGCTGATGCTTAGGCCTGTTGTCAAATCAGAAGAGCCAAAACAAAATATATTCATGTATTTCTTTCAATCACATACCTTAGGTGGATTAAAGGAGACATTTTTAGCTTTGCTTCCTCCTTAGAGACTTGAGTAAACTGATATTTGATGCTGCACTAGAAGCGCTCTTATCATGAGACGAAGCTCAATTGTTCGTGGAATCAATAAAAACATCAAAATATTTAACTTCGTATGAATTTCGAGGTTCAGAATAAATTCTATAAACTGGGTGTCCCCATCAGTTAAATTTGTGTACAGAAGCTCTATCAAAATTACGCGGAATTTAGTCATGGTCATGCATGGGCTTACTTCGCAAGAAATAAATTAAAATGAAAATTAAAATGAATAATTAACAGATTGCTCTATCAGAATGTGCACAACTGGGCGCATACGCAATATTTACATATGCATTTCTATTTACATTTACTAATGCATAATATATGTACACTCTCACATACGTACTGCGTACACATGTTCAGGCGAGATTAAATAATTTTTCATATTTGATTAGCGCGCTGACATGGGCATTACCGACCTGACCATGACATCCGAGCGGGAGAGCGGCGTCGACTTCACCATACCCTTTATGAGTCTGGGTAAGAGCTGTTGCCGGATGCCTGCTACTGAAATTGAAATTGACACTTCCAGGAATCGGAATTCTGTTCCGCAAGCCAATGAAGGAGCCGCCAAAATTATTCTCCTTCATGTCGCCATTTTCAGGCGAGGTCTGGCTCTGGCTGGGCCTGGCCTATATGGGTGTGTCTATAAGTATGTTCGTGCTGGGCCGCCTGTCGCCGGCCGAATGGGACAATCCGTATCCCTGCATTGAAGAGCCCACCGAGCTGGAGAATCAGTTCAGCTTTCCCAATTGCCTGTGGTTCTCGGTGGGCGCCCTGCTCCAGCAGGGCTCGGAGCTGGCCCCCAAGTGAGTAATCGATTGCACAATTTCATTTATTTATGTTTATTTAGTAATTCCTGGTTTACTGCTTTTCCTGGCAGAGCGTATTCAACACGAGCTGTGGCCGCATCCTGGTGGTTCTTTACTCTGATTCTGGTGTCATCGTATACGGCCAATCTGGCAGCATTCCTCACTGTGGAGTCCTTGGTGACGCCAATTAATGACGTTGACGATTTGTCTAAGAACAAGGGCGGGGTGAACTATGGCGCCAAGAATGGCGGCAGCACCTTTACCTTCTTTAAGGTAAGTGAAGATGGGAATGAAAGTAGTTGAGAAGAGCAAAAGAGCCTCAGGAAAGAGAGTTTAATTAATTTGTAGGAGTCCAACTATCCAACGTACCAGGAGATGTACCAGTTCTTGACGGATAATCCTCAGTATATGACGAACTCGAATCAGGAGGGCGTCGATCGTGTCGAAAACAGCAACTATGCCTTCCTCATGGAGTCCACCACGATTGAGTACATTACTGAGCGGCGCTGCACTTTGACCCAGGTGGGAGCCCTGCTGGACGAGAAGGGCTATGGCATAGCCATGCGGAAAAGTAGTTTATCCTCACTATCAGGGGTCACCAAGGCTGTTCTTAATCGGATTCTTTCACAGACTGGCCATATCGCGACATTCTCAGCCAGGCCATTCTGGAGATGCAGGAGCAAGGACTGCTAACCAAAATGAAGACAAAATGGTGGAAGGAGAAGCGCGGCGGGGGAGCCTGTTCGGTAAGTGTCTGAATCAATCTTGGCCAGATCGTGTGGGTCAGTGTCCATGTGTGGGTGTGTGCAGGATTCGGATGACGATGCCGGCGCCGTGGCCTTGGAGATTAGCAATCTGGGTGGCGTCTTCCTGGTGATGGGAGTGGGCTCCTTCTTCGGCATCTTTGTCTCCCTGCTTGAGATGGTGCTTGGTGTGAAAGAGCGCAGCGACGACAACAAGGTATCAACATGGAAATGAACAGACAGTGTCCTGGCTTCTAGTCCGATTAGTTTTCCTGCCCGTAGTTCACGTACGCACACCAACGCACACATACACACGCACCACGCACACACGCACACACGCACACACGCATATTCCTATATTCCTATATTTATCGCCATATTCGACGTCATTTGCACTGAAAAATCTGTAGGAGGAAGCCGATTCAGATGCCTCATCGCTGGGCTTTGCCAATTTGGGCGGCGTCTATCTGGTCATGTTCGTGGGCAGCTGCTTTGGCAGCTTTTACGGCCTGGTTAACTGCGTTATCAGCATCTACTGGAGTGCGCGAGAGAACAAGGTAAACTGGACGATGCTCTAAAAATATTAACACTCTGAAGGTGGAGTGGACCCATATGTGTCGTGACTAAAGTGACTAAAAATGGCCATGAAAAGGTCGCCTTTCATCTAAATAACGGATATGTTTTAGCTCCCCACAGCGTCAACTAGGGGCCATACAGCTGACCTCTCATCTGTCCAAAGTATTATTCTAATCTCTGCACCTGCATCAATTATTAACCAAGCTTCCATCAGTATCAACTTCACTTTCTCCTATTTGCTTGTGATAGTTCCAACTATTGCATGCGCTATAACTCACATCGATTTGCATCTACTTCTCAGGTGAATTTCAAGTCCGAGCTAATCGACGAGATTCGCTTCATAATACAATGCTCCGGAAATACCAAGGCGGTTAAGTACCCGAAGAACTCTTCGCGCTCGACAGCCAGCTCAAAGTCAAAGGGCTCTTCAATATCCGTGGACTCGCTGCCCGAGGATCCCTCAGAGGGTGAGGCAGCTGACAAGCATCCAAATCATGCAAAAAAGTAACAACAATTTGAAAAGTTAGTTCTAATGTCTCGATTATTTGTTTTTTCTTTAATGATTAAACTTTCTGGAAAATTATATTTACTCTTTTCTTCGCTTGGAAGCTTTAAGCTGGGAAAAATGTTTTTTTTTTTAATTTCCTTTCCACCGATAGGGAAATATGGACAATTCTCTCGACATGCTGTGAATTTAAAAGCGGGCGATACATGTAAAGTAAAATACAGAATAGCTTTACGGCTCTGTTAAAATAGCAGAAGACGAGCTTTCGAGTCTGTTAATTTTGAATTTCATTAAAGCTTTAAGAGCTGTTTTACCTTTCATGTACACGAAATTCGAAATAAATCTTCAAAATCCTGTGAAAGATGGTACAATTTTCTTGTCAACCTATAATATTTTGTGGATATCTGCGCTGTAGATTCTGAGTAAAATGTTGGGCCAGAAGCGTTCCAAGCTGTAAAATGTGAATTTCGGAGGGTTGGTAATCATTTTTAGCTCAGCCGTTTATCCATAGATTTGTATGAATAATACTTTAAACTACGCTCAACTAATACACCTATATACAAAAATAAAATGACACAGGAAATAATTTTTTTTCTACTTCGCTGAGTTTTTCATATAAACATTTTGAAAAAATTAACGCACAAAAATGATATATTTTATATTTAAAAGCTTAATATTTCCAAGACGATAGCGAAAACCACAAAGTAATTAGAATCAACTTATAACTGCATATATTAGCTTTTTTAGAATGATAAAAATAATTGAAACCAGATGTAAGATACTTAAGTTATGTCAGAAAAAGAAGCGGTAAAAATGCATTAAAATATAGAAACTTCATTTTAAATTCTTTCAAAAATTCTGGAATAGAAAGTGATAAAAAAGTCAGTAAGCATTTTAAAAGGCCCAAATCTATTAAAAAAAGTAGGTTTGGTACAAAATGGTATCGGTAGTGCTATCAAACAGAGATTTTGAACTCAACAGATTTGCCAGGCATGCCACCACACGGCTTACCACGTCACTGAGAAGGGGTTGGCAAACGTTCGAGTGCGCAGGGGGCTTGCCCCCTGGTGTGTACATATAATCGGTAGGTTCTAAAGATCACAGAAAATAGATTAAGATTTCTTTCGTAGAAATGTCAAGAGTCTTGATTCTAGGAAAGAATTATAAAACATTATCCCAATTATCGCAAAACAGACCAAATATAATAGGAGATAAGAATTCACAATGCACTGAGCCAGCCAATATAAATTGATGTGCCGCCTTAAGGAAATTATTAATTCAGATTGGATCGCGATCTCGACAACTACTCGCATATAAAACAATGGCCAACGCAATCCTCCTAGTGTAAGTGAAACTCGTGGTGGTAACAATAAAAAATATACTCAGTTTAATGAAATTGTTCTCCTTTAGTTCCCTGATGGCTGTCCTTCTATGCCTGGCGTCCATTGGGTGCGCTCAAGATGATAGCGAGCTCAAGAGCGAGGCACGTCGTTTGATTGACATCTACAATAATCCTGAAGTGGACACTGCCACAAAGTTTAACAATCTGGAGAGCCTTGCCAAGTTTTATGAGCAGCATTCCGATTATCTTCAACTGCCTGCAGACCAAAAGCAACGCCTTATTGAATTTTTGGAGAAGTACAAACTTATGAAAAGTGAAGAAGTTCTTGTCGATGGAGTTCCAGCTGACGGTGGCTGGTTGGCGTCTATGCAGGTAAAAGGAGTGATACAGATGGCCTGTGATTTAGTAGTGATTTAGTGATTAGTGATTTAGTGATTCCAATTTAACACATCGGCCGAAATGGGAATGGGATGCCACCGACGCGCTGTGCACAGGAAGTGGAATGCCCGCGAGAGCGCTGTGAAACGGCCAAACTAGCTTATATAGACTAATTTTCGGCTTAGTTTTTATCGAAGCCAGTTATATGTTCAGGACTTAGTTCATGTAATCCACTGAACTTATCAATCTGAAACTGTAAAATATATATACTGAACATTCAAATAAAGACTTCAATAACACTACTTTGAGGAAGTACTTTGTGTCTGTATTGGAATGAGCAACGTCAAACTTTCTTTCCCCTAAAACAACACGATTGGGAATCTTGTTTCCGCCGTTGAAATCATAGGCTACTCTAGCGCTGGTTCGCGTGATATTTCATCTAATGAAACAACATCCACAATTACCCCTCCCAGGCATTAGAGTTCATCAGACTCGAAGCAACACTTCTAGTTGTCCCCTGTTACCGGATAAAATGGCAACCGATCAGACGAGCGAGTGAAGGTGATTTGGTTGGTGGGCGGAGTGGTAGGGGGACTTCAATATCCATGGACTCGCTGCCCGAGGATCCCTCAGAGGGTGAGGCAGCTGGCAAGCATCCAAATCATGCCAAAAAATAACAACAATTTGCAAAGTTAATTCTAACTTCTCGAATATTTGCTTTTTCTTTATCGATGAAACTTTTTGGAAAATTATATTTACTCTTTTCTTCGCTTGGAAGCTTTAAGCTGGGAAAAATGTTTTTTTTTTTTAATTTCCTTTCCACCGATAGGGAAATATGGACAATTCTCTCGACATGCTGTGAATTTAAAAGCGGGCGATACATGTAAAGTAAAATACAGAATAGCTTTACGGCTCTGTTAAAATAGCAGAAGACGAGCTTTCGAGTCTGTTAATTTTGAATTTCATTAAAGCTTTAAGAGCTGTTTTACCTTTCATGTACACGAAATTCGAAATAAATCTTCAAAATCCTGTGAAAGATGGTACAATTTTCTTGTCAACATACAATATTTTGTGGATATCTGCGCTGTAGATTCTGAGTAAAATTTTGGGCCAGAAGCGTTCCAAGCTGTAAAATGTGAATTTCGGAGGGTTGGTAATCATTTTTAGCTCAGCCGTTTATCCATAGATTTGTATGAATAATACTTTAAACTACGCTCAACTAATACACCTACATATATACAAAAATAAAATGATACAGGAAATAATTTTTTTTCTACTTCGCTGAGTTTTTCATATAAACATTTTGAAAAAATTAACGCACAAAAATGAGATATTTTATATTTAAAAGCTTAATATTTCCAAGACGATAGCGAAAACCACAAAGTAATTAGAATCAACTTATAACTGCATATATTAGCTTTTTTAGAATGATAAAAATAATTGAAACCAGATGTAAGATACTTAAGTTATGTCAGAAAAAGAAGCGGTAAAAATGCATTAAAATATAGTAACTTCATTTTAAATTCTTTCAAAAATTGTGGCATAGAAAGTAATAAAAGTGTCAGTAACCATTTTAAAAGGCCCAAATCTATTAGAAAAAGTAGGCTTGGTACAAAGCGGAAAAATGGTATCAGGTAGTGCTATCAAACAGAGATTTTGAACTCGGGCGCAATTCGGTCGGCCATTTTGAAGTCCATCAGGGCGGTCTCAAAGTGCTGTAGCTTGCTGAGGATCAGGCCGCTCTGGTGGTACACATCGGGATTGTCGCGCACCAGCCGCTCGGCCTGCTCGAAGGCGTCCGTCGCCTCGTGCCCCCTCCACAGCTGGAAGCGGAGGGCAGCGCTCCGAATCAGCGCATAGGCACGCAATGTGGTATAAATCTGCGGATCGCCGATCAGTGCATCGAAGTCCTGCTGGCACTCCGCTCAAGAGCCGCACAGCAGGTGGAAGGTGCCGCGCATGAGCCGAGCCTCTGACTTGTGCTGGGCCCAGTCCTCAGAAGACTCGATCTCCTCCGTGCAGGCAGAGATTACATCTTCGAAGCGCTCCTCCCGGAACGCCCAGTGGGCAGCGCTGAAGCACCTCCCGTCAGCGATCGATCGAAGCTGCCCGTCTGCAGGGGATCGGCGATGAAGGCGTTCATTCACGAGTTGGCTCATGATCTGACTGGCCTCGGAGCGGGCGCGCTTCAGGAGGACGCGCTGCCAGATTTGTCGATGCGTTCGTACTCGGGGCTGCAATCGGCGATCGTTCAGTCGCGGATCAGGATGCGGAAGGCTGCCAGATCATTGAGGCACTCCTGTATGTCACCGGGGGCGTCGTGGGCACGAGCCCGACTCAAATAGACCGTGCCATTGCGAGAGTTGTACGCCAGGGCCTTGGCGCAGTCCGTCTTGACCTCGGGCCAATTCTTGCGCACCACCTGCCAGACGACGCGGTTCTGATACAGCTCGCACATGCCCAGGCGATGATACCTAATCTTCCTAGTCAGCGCCGTGTCACAGGCGTCGATCGCAGCGACCAAACTTCGTTCTTCCATGTTGCTGTCCGCTTCATGCTCCTGTCCAGCCACTACAGCGCCCAGCTCCTCATGCTCCTCCTGCTCCTCCTGCTGCTACTGCTGCCCTTGCCCCACCTTGGCGCCGCAGCGCGGTGTGTTGGCAAATGTTCGAGTGCTCAGGGGGCTTGCCCCCCTGGTCTGTACATATAATCGGTAGGTTCTAAAGATCACAGAAAATAGATTAAGATTTCTTTCGTAGAAATGTCAAGAGTCTTGATTCTAGGAAAGAAATATAAAACATTATCCCAATTATCGCAAAACAGACCAAATATAATAGGAGATAAGAATTCACAATGCACTGAGCCAGCCAATATAAATTGATGTGCCGCCTTAAGGAAATTATTAATTCAGATTGGATCGCGATCTCGACAACTACTCGCATATAAAACAATGGCCAACGCAATCCTCCTAGTGTAAGTGAAACTCGTGGTGGTAACAATAAAAAATATACTCAGTTTAATGAAATTGTTCTCCTTTAGTTCCCTGATGGCTGTCCTTCTATGCCTGGCGTCCATTGGGTGCGCTCAAGATGATAGCGAGCTCAAGAGCGAGGCACGTCGATTGATTGACATCTACAATAATCCTGAAGTGGACACTGCCACAAAGTTTAACAATCTGGAGAGCCTTGCCAAGTTTTATGAGCAGCATTCCGATTATCTTCAACTGCCTGCAGACCAAAAGCAACGCCTTATTGAATTTTTGGAGAAGCACAAACTTATGAAAAGTGAAGAAGTTCTTGTCGATGGAGTTCCAGCTAACGGTGGCTGGTTGGCGTCTATGCAGGTAAAAGGAGTGATACAGATGGCCTGTGATTTAGTAGGAGTGTCTTTCCAATTTAACACATCGGCCGAAATGGGAATGGGATGCCACCGAGGGCGCTGTGCACAGGAAGTGGAATGCCCGCGAGAGCGCTGTGAAACGGCCAAACTAGCTTATATAGACTAATTTTCGGCTTGGTTTTTATCGAAGCCAGTTATATGTTCAGGACTTAGTCCATGTAATCCACTGAACTTATCAATCTGAAACTGTAAAATATATATAGTGAACATTCAAATAAAGACTTCAATATTGCTACTTTGAGGGAGTACTTTGTGTCTGTATGAGCAACGTAATCTCCAATTACCCCTCTCAGGCAATAGAGTTCATCTGACTCGTAGCAACACTTCTAGTTGTCCCCTGCTACCGGATAAAATTGCAGCCGATTAGACGAGCGAATAAAGGTGTTTTGGTTGCTGGGCGGAGTGGTCGGTGGACTTCAATATCCGTGGACTCGCTGCCCGAGGATCCCTCAGAGGGTGAGGCAGCTGGCAAGCATCAAAATCATGCCAAAAAGTAACAACAATTTGCAAAGTTAATTCTTATTTCTCGATTATTTGTGTTATTTTTCTTTAACGATTAAACTTTCTGGAAAATTATATTTACTCTTTTCTTCGCTTGCAGGCTTAAAGCTAGGAAAAATGTTTTTTTTTAATTTCTTTTCCACCGATATGGAAATATGGAAGAGGAAATCCTTTTGCTTTTGACATGCTGTGAATGTACAAGCGTCACATGCGTCAATATGTTGCTTGGCAGAATTAATTCGAAATAAATATTTTTATCTTAGACCTTTGTTTGACTAAGACCTTATTTTTAAACAAACTTTTTAGTAATTTCAAAATGAACGAATCTCTATGAAAGCCTAGAGTGTGTTTCAATCTTTACAGCGGACAACGAAACAACAGCTACAAATATATCCATAATTTGGCCAACTAAATATCACCTAACTACTACATTTCAGTGATTACTTAGGTATAGAATTCGGTAATAAGTGGAGTTAGATCCAGCCAAATCAACTGGTAAACTCTATGAGAAAATAAACGAAAGGTGCAATCCGTTTGAATATCAATATATTTATCGACTTGCTCATATTATAGCGGGTTCGACACATATACATATATTTAATTATACATCCAATATATTGGTAGCTTCCTTTGCGGAGTTACATTTAATGTTTTTGTTAGACACTGAGATGTTGAAAAGGTAAAATTGTACGAAGATTTTTTGTTTGTAGGACTACCGACTGCCCATGTATCGTTATGCTTATCCCCATTTGGGTATGCAGTAGAGTAGAAGTGTATATGTTTGTTATCTCGTGTATAAGTTGTATAATAATAAGAATACCATTATCATATATTCTATGTATGTATGTATGTATGTATATAACTATAGTTCATATGTATGTCTCTGTAGGTATGCATCAATATCAATATCGCCCAACTGTTGTCTCTATATCCTATATATCCTATATTGCAATGCTCTTACAATGGTAACATTCACGCACACATACATACACAGGGCTGTGGAGAGCCGTACAAATATTTGTTAATAGATTTTGATTAAGTTTCATAACATTATTTCCTGATCTGCTTCACATTACAATTAGTTGGCTATAATTGCATGTACATACATATATTGTGTATTTATGTACTTTGATAATATATTTTTATCAATAAGCATACAATATACCAATTGCCATTTTAATTCATATTTATCTCCATTCGATATTACATTAGCTATTATCAAATACAAATTGAATGCTCAACATTTAACTACACAAATAACAGAACTCGTCGTCGCTTAGGCTCAACCATCTAATTGAAATTGAGTTAATATGGTTTTCTGCATATTTAATTAATTTGCTATTTTTCCCAACATTGAATTATGTATCTATTTTTGATTTACTTTTCATAATTAGTTTTACTGGCTGTTGCTATGGGCTGTCTGTCTGTGGTCAGCATCCACACACTTCCGACCCAAAAGGCCGCTGGGGCAGGGCAGGGCAGGTATATTTTAAAGCAATTTAAATCGTTGGAGGTCATTAAAAGGATGCTCCGTCACAAAGTGGATAAATTAACCAGCAATTGAGCTCCGTGAAGCGTATAATAGACAGGCAAACAATTGTTCGACTAATTTATGCACTCAATTTCACTTCCACTTAGGGGAAAGTACATCTCTGATATTCTGTAATACTGATATACATGCTTATGTACTGTACAGATATGTGTGTATAAATTGCTAGGATTATCCTCTGTGTATCGGTGGGCGTGTCAGAATTGTAGTTGTAGTTCTCATTTTAGTTGTGGCTCTGGCAAAGAATATCTTCTTCTAGGTTCTGTCTGTGTCAGTTCATAACGAGTTTGTGTAATTTACACTTTGCTGCTTTCGTGCAAGTAAAATAAAACAGATTTCATCTCGAATAATAAAACAAATGGAAATTGTGAATTGTGAACTGCTAGCTCTCGTATAAAGTTGTAAGCTCGTCTAGGTTTTTCTTTGGTCTTTTGTGCTCGAGTGTTTGCGTTGTGTCCTTCGGTTGGTTAGGGATTGGATTGTGTTACAAAGCTACACACATGGTAGTTACAACAACACATAAATAAATACATACACATACATATGTCTATCTCTGTTAAACCTTAAAAATACTCGCGCACACATTAAGCAATGCCTCTGAGTGTGCAGATGTGGATATACATACATATATAGTATTTGTGTAATTGTATCTGGGTTTTTTGGTTGCGTTGCGAGTTGCATAGGACTGATTTAAAGCTGAACGTTTAATACACACTAAAAGCATTTGCTTCTTACTAAAAATATTCGACAAAATCAAGAGTTAACATTCGTTAAGATCTAGGATATTGGCTGCTCCATGTCTCCACGGATTGGTGTTGCCTTAAAAGGTGTAACGAGCTATCGTACTCGCTCACATCAATTGGGAATATTTCCCGCATATTGTCTAACTAGGTAACTAATACATATATATCTAGGGATAGGACTCATATATAATATAATTAAATACATTTTTGTAACTACATATATGCAGTTAAAAAATCTGCCAGCGGCTAATCAACCAGTTCGCTTTAAAGTAGAAAATTGAGGCCAATTCAAGCCGAACCAAAGATTAAATCTATCCGGAAATTGATTAGCCAGCTTGCAATCCATGCTGTTGCTGTAGTTAGCTGTATTATTTCCCATATACATATGTATATCTTGCTTATTACATATAGGGGGGTACACACATCTGTACATATGTATATAATTTTCAGTTTACTGTACCTATTACACACAAGTTACACACATATTTTCGGTTAGGCTTTACTTCAGAATGCTTTTCATCGTGTAACATCTTGAGCGATTCTTTCAATTATTCAATTCATCATTACATATACATACAATATATGTTGTCGGATGTTTTGACATCTTGTAGGTATGTTTGCTTGTTGGTTTGTTTGTATTTATCTCAAAAGTTCATTAAAATAAATGCCTTTTAGTTTGTTTGCTGGCACTCTGGTACCGGAGAGTATTCAAGTGTTTGTTCATTGTTGAGTAGTGTAAATAGTTACATGTTCAGTTGGTGGTAGTTGGTGGTAGTTGGTGGTAGTTAGTGGTAGGTGGTGGGGTTCGGGTGTAGTTTGTTAGTTAGTTGTTTGATTAGTTTGTCTTGGTTTGCCTTTGAGTATGGGCTAAAATTACCGAAAAGGATTGGTTTTACTCACTCGCCCGCACACACTCGCGGGCAAGGAGCCTCAATGAAGTTGCTTAACATTTTCTAAATCATCCCGGAATGGCAGAAACTCGCATGCGAATTCAGCATACACACGGATCAGTACTTGGACTCCATCCTGCTCCCACTAGGTCCTGCGCCTGTGTATGCTGCTGTTTGTATTTGTATTAGTTTTGGGCCCCTCTCAAATGACACTCATGCGACGCCTGCCATTTCCGGTGGCCTCGGCTCAGTTGGCGTTGGCCAGCGTTTCGTGACACACCTCCATGTAGTCGGGGTCGTGCATGATGCCCTTTATCATGTCCTTGAGCATTGTGTAGCGTGGAAATATCGGATACATCTTTGAGCTGCCGTACTCTTCCTGTTTGGTCACACAGAAGCACACGGTTAGATAAAGGGAAAGTTGCCACGGGGTCGGACAGTTTCCGTTTCGCCTACCTTTAGTACTCGGATGAGATGCCGCAGCCCCAGATACTTTTTCAGCAAGCGATACAAATCGTTTATCAGCTGTGTGTTCTCGAGTTCGATTTGAGCCGTTGTCATGTCTGCGGATAGGACGGTATGCGAATGCACTTAATTATGGGTGGCAGTTTCTAGCTCATTTCACTTACGTTCCAATCGCTCCATCCGCTCCCGCCGCTCGGCCGCCTCGTCGGCTAGTTTGGCCGACGTTTTCACACCCTCACCTGACTTCTGGGTCTTCTCCATGATCGAACAGGCGCGCATCACGTACGAGGGCACAGTCTCCTGCTTCTCCTGACGCGGTATGTCCACCAGGGTCCAGTACTGGGTCTCCAGGCGAATGACTTCCTAAACGTATTCAATATTTAGTTCAGAATCACCTCGATTGTGGAGTGAACCAACCTTAATCATCAACTTGAGCATCGGATAGCGCTGGAACATGTTGCGCTGGCTTTTGGAGTCGCCGTATTTGTTCATGAGGTTAATGAGCGCCTTCTTGGCCGTCTCGTAGGACTCCTCCAATCGTAGTCGGAGCGAGCGCAGCCTTTCATTGGTTTCGATTACCTCGTCCCGTGTCATTCCACTCGGCGCTCCCTCGTCCTTCACATCCTGAACGATCCGACGCACACTCTGTGTGAATTTCCCAACAAAATTTGTGGTTGCTGTGAGCGGATGGTAATTGGAAAAATTTTAATTTAAACATCGTATTAAATTTAATATTTCTGGTGTTAAAATAAATATTGTGCGGAAATTGCACGAAACACTGTCATTCATGATTGGAAATGTCAGTAGATACGCGCATCAACCATGTAAATAATCTGCGATTCATGCGGAAATTGTTTGGCTATGGGAAAGTCAAACTATTATGCCTTGATGAGATCGCATCGAGAGTGAAAAACTAATTAAAAATATATTTCTTTTATATTTAAAGCAGACACAAGAACAAAACACACGCCTCGTCGCCTTGTCGACGCTGGGAACAGAACCGTTGACTTCTCGCTCGCGTGTCCACCACCTCTACGCGCACCACCACGGGAGCAAGTAGAACTATTATGATTTTTTTGCACTTTGCTTAAGTGGCTGTAGAGCCGTCTGTCTACGGGTTCTGTAATTTTTGTAAAACAAACCTAAAAAGAAACCTATTCTTAATTTTGTTGGTAATTTATTTGATTTAATTTTAAAGTTTAGTTCGAATTATTGTTTTTTCTATATCTATTATATTTACTATCATTCAACTGATGCAGCTGAAACCCACAAGTTTGTTAATAGGTTGATATGGACTGTGGTTGTTTTATTGTTATACTTATAGAATAAAGCCATCAATAATTGATCAATATTAACTGATATTGAATAACTATTAAATATTAGCGTTTGGTTGCATTCTTTTTTAAAACTAGGAAACCGATTTCCGTTCTGATTACGCTAATGATTAGGTTTCCACAGTGTTTTAAAAAATATTCATTTGCTTAAAAAGTCAATATAAAAACATTAATCCAAATTCCGTTTAGATACTCGTATGCTGTTCAAAATTAAAATTTTTTATTTCGTGAGACTTCTGGGAATTATCAAAATTTTCTTTTTTGTTCTACATACTTTTAAAAGTGGTTTTGGCATGGGTAAAAATATATAAATTCGAAAAATTAAAAGCTTTTTGGGTGCTCAAAGGAATTATCTGAAATATTTGGTGAAGAGGCTTACGTAAGTACTTGTGGCATCGTAAATTCTTGCTGAAATGGTTCCATTTATACAGAACAGTAAAGTTCATTCATTTGCATTTACGTTTTCATTGGTCGTTGAACAGACACTCCTTCATTTTCACGATGCTAATGATTTTTTTACATTAATGTATGGGAAAACTCCAGAACCGTTTGAGCAGCGCCCGTTTCATGGCCTTTTGATGGCGCAAAGTGCAATTAGCATTCGTCATTGTCTGTCCGTTTCCATGTCCGTAAATTCATGCAAAACGTGACACACTTCAAGGCCCTGATTTGTGTGTTTTTCGTGCCTAAAGGAAGGGGCTGGGCTGGTTCGGTGGGCTGCATCTTCATTGCTCTGTGTCTGACTCAAAACGTTGCAAATTAGTCGAGCACTGCAGATGCATCTAAATGCTCACTGCAATCGAACCGTGCTCCTCCTAATTAGAACCAGAGCCATCTGTTGACTCTGCCAGAGGCAGACGCAGACTCATCCCTTATGTGGGCATCGTCGCCGGAGCATAAAGTGCATTCCCAGTTTTCCAAAATGATTCATTCTCTCGCCATGAATGGTATGGACAAAGCGCCCGCACTGTGGTAAACTGGGAAACTTTAATTGTTGTTCTCTGGAGAAGGCCAAAGACATTGCACCCATGACGATGATCATGACGTACCAAAAGAGACTTTGCGCTATGTTTGATAGTCTTGCAATGATTAAATTGCATTAAAATGTACATATGTACATCAGTATGCATTGCTGAGCTCCGCTCTCGCATTTTGGGAGAGAGAAGAAGAGCCGCTGACAGCCGCTACCGCCTCTCTTTCTCTGGGTTGGCTCTCTCGCTCACTATGTCGGCCAGTTTATAAAGATTTACGCAAGGGAGATCAGTTCAGTGTCAATTGAAGAATCTGTCGGCAAGCACCGCCTCGACGCCGAGATCCGAGAAATACATAAAAGGCAGCAACAATATAAAGTAAAATAAGAATAAAATAAAAGAAAATTAAAAAGCGAAAAACGAGTAAACGTGAGCACGATAAATACGACAACCACAAACAAAGAGCTTGGCACGTTATACATAAATACATATGTATGTATACCAATCTACATGCATATGCTACTGGTGGATTGAATACATAAAAGCACGCATAATACATATATCGCGCTAAAAAGAAACGGGCAGGCAAACGATATAGGCCTTACTCCAATTGAACGTGAAATTTATTGGATTTAATTGTTGAAAGTAAAAGGAAAAAACAAAACAAAAACAACCGTTAAAAGTAAACAAGAACTGTTCAAACTATTGGAATTTTATAGTAAAAAAAAAAGAAGATTCAGTGATCCAAAGAGCGGGGAGCTTCAGAGAGCGTAGCACGCGCAGACAGATATACACACGCGTATCTTTAGTATAGGTAAGTCTGATCCCCCAGTAGATACGAGTAATACTACTGCTACTACTCGGGGACTGGCTGGTCTTATCGACTGCGACATTTGCTTGGTCCGTGACTCCTCTTTCAATGCATTTTCATGCTCTTCGGATCTTTCATCGCAATCTGCTTAATGGGCGATCATGGGCTTTTAGCCCATTGCTCCTAATTGGTTTATTGGCCTGGCAAGAACAACAACAACAAAAGCTGGCTGTCGACCAGTTGGCCTTCTACACGGCTTGCAGCTTTTTGCCAGTGCAACATATTTCCATATAAAAACTGCAATTAATCCATGTTGATGTCTTCTCTCTATCTCTTTTGCTCATTCTCTCTATCGTTACCCGCTCTGCCTCTCTGTTGTGGCATGACACTCAAATTTTTCACATTATTTTTTTTTTATTTACTGCTCGTTTTTGCTGTTTTGCATAAAATTTCGATTTTGTAGAATTTTTTCGAGACTAATAATAGTTTATTTTTCTTTTTGCTGAATAGTAGCTTGTACATAAATATACCCCATGATTCACAACTGGACATATTTTCGAATTGAAATCTATACATTTGAATAAATGGAAACAATTATAGCTAAATGGTTATTTGCACATGACATTTTCTACAGGGGAAATATGTATACATACATCGTTCAATTTTATTAAGAACGAGAAGGAAAGTTGTGAGTCGCTTCTGTGGACGCAACTCTAATTTTATACCCCTACTCAGTCAGTATATAAATGTGTAAGCTTATGATTTAAGTAGAAATATTTAAAAATATTTTACATTTTTTTTCTACTTTATGGGATCAGCAATGTTTCCTTCTCAGTGTTGCACACATCCACTTTTAGCACAAATCTAATATGCCCCTTAAGTTTTCGAGTACGGGTATTAAAACTTTTAAAAGATAACCTCCGACTTTTTCATTCAAAAATAAAATGAATTCAAGGAGTTCAAGAAATATATTTAAAGAAATTAATTTCAAAAAAATAAAATATTCAACATATACAGATTATATTATAATAATTATCAAGCAAAATTAAAATCAGCATTTATTGAACCAATTTCCAGGAATTCCAAAAACTTCGTTAAATACGAAATTCTTTAATATGGTGGCGTGACCAACAAAAATAAAGATAAGCCAATTTCAAGTGGATCCCCAGAGACTAAACATCTGATTGAAGGCCTGTTCAAGTCTCATGGGGAGCCAATGAGCCTATGAGCATCTGGGGGTCAAAAAATAAAGAAACACGAGCACACTTTTAATGAAGGGCTTGCCCCGGCGCAAACAGATTAACAATTGTAGAAAGCAGTTACGATTCGTATCTACAGATACCGGAGTTGCCATTGTCATTGATCAGAACAACACCGTACACACTCGTAGATGGATAAAAAAAAACCCATTTAGCCAGTTTAACTCGTTTCACGGCTCGAGTAAGTGCACCCAACTGGATCAGAAATTAAACTGGAAATGTCCCCACGCCCAATCTCAATCCCAGTCCCAGTCCCAGATTTACCTACATTTTGATGGGGCCAGACAGAGGACATCTTATAAGTAAGCCGCTTGCTATAGTTAACTTGTTGCCCCACTGCCGACAGGCATTGGCATTTGGCAGCTACATATTCCCTGTTCTGGCGGTGCGGTAATACCCGTACATTTGTCTTTCGGCGGATTCGAGTGGTGGGTTTTGTTGTCAGCAGCTAGCTATGCTCGACTCGTACATCGGAAGCTCTCATGGCCTTCAGTCTCATCCCACCACACCATCTCATCTCCCACTGATATCAACCAAAATGACGACAAAAAATTGTTTGGCTGCGGCATTCTCGCTCAGACCCATCGGCAGAGACGACTAATGAGCAAAACGGCTTTTGTTTGCCTTTGGCTTGTCACAGCTACTCGCACTCTCTCTCTCTCTTGCTCTGTCTCTCTTTGGGCCAAGAGTACCTGCGTAAACCGGTTGTTGCTAATTTGGCAAAACACAAAAAAAATACAGAGACATGTTCGTATGTTTGCATGGGGTTGGGGTGTATCTGTGTGTTTTTGTGAACTGCTACATATTGTTTGTCTTTGTTGGCAGTTTCTCAGAGCCACAGAGCCGCATAGCCATAGCCACAGCCACTGAAAACGGAGCACATAATTTGGCCAACAACAAACAAAACGTGTCTTTGAGAGGAGTTCGCTTTCTGCCGCACCGAGCATAGCAGAGCGGAGCGAAAAGTGCGTTAAAAGTATCTCAAAGATAAAGACAGCAGCTACTTTTCGTTTCGCACATAATTAAAGCTCTGCACGTGTCTCTGTGTGTATGTGTGAGTATGCGTAGGTTGTTTCCATAGCTGTGTGCATGTGTTGCCCTTTTGGCCCACGAAATATTTCAAGTTCAAACTTTTGGTATTGCTCTTTTTTTACGGCCTTACATTTTTCCATTCTGGAATTTCCAGTGCGCCCGTTTATCTTTTGTTTGGAACACCCATCCCCCACAGCCCCTATTTTTACACCGCTCTGTTTTGTTTATTCCGTTTTAATCTACACTTTTCATTTTCCATTCCATTGTTTACACAATTCTTTCCAGTTTTCTTAGTTCTGTACTTGTTTTTTTCATTTTGTTCTTGTCCGGTAAATTCGTAATTTCTGTTATCAGTCAGAGACTTTGGGATTATCTTTACTTTGGGTTTTCCCATCAAGCTTAGTCATCGCTTAACAGCTGGCCGCGAATTTCAAGTGGTTAAGATATGCCAGTGCATTTCTTTGACTCAAGGATCTGAATGCGTGAATGAATGTCTATTTTGGTATGGAGTATTTACAGTTCCATTGTTTACTCTGTGGCATGTACGTATGTAAGTGTCGAACACAGGTTTCTATTTAATTTCCATATTCCAACAAATTACACTGTGAAACTGAGCACAGTTTGAAGTCAGTTCGTAGTCTGGCGAGGCGGCAAATTCCTCAAAGTCAAAACCGCAGACACGTGCCTCTGATGATGATTATATGGTACGAGTATACGTATATGTGTAGTATAGCGTTGAGAGCTTCGAGCAGGGGTTTGAAAAATGCTTCCCTCGATTTTTGCGGTCACCCACTCAATTTCCCTCTGTCTCCTTGTGTTTATTGGTGCAAGCATAATTTGAGTCCATAAAGTCATCAGGGAAATTACGCTATTGTCGTCATAGTTTAATGATAGCTGAGATCATATTGAACTTTATTGTTTGGATTAGCATATTGGCACTTAAGTGAGTGTTAGATGCCAGATACCATTACGGTGGGAATGATGCATAAAACCAGTTGATTCAGTGACATAAGCACACAAATAACAGCTCGAAACTTCGACGTATAAATGCTTGAACCATTTAATGCTTGAACTGGAATCAATTTGTGTTTCTGTAGTGTAAACATACACAGCCAAATGTTCATTAATCTGCTTAAATGGCTCCTAGTCACATGGTAATGGCTGGCAATTCAAGCCTCTCTTTGAAAAGCGTTCAAAATCAATTAAACCTAGAAAGAGCTTCGCACTTTCCCCTTGGCACTGCTAACGAGGGCACTTTGATCAAAGCGTTTTCAATAAATTCCTATAATTAAAATGACAGATTAATCGATAGCATTTGCATGTGAAGCGAGTTAAAAAAAAAACTGGCATGACGTCAACAAACAACATTAAGTTGGCGTTCCGAAACACATGCAGATCATATGTTGGGTTTTTTTGTTCTACTCTGGATACAATTCTGTATTTTTTTATTTTGTCACTATTCAGAGCGGGTATTTCTCCTGCTTCCAAACACGGTTCTCTCAAGTTTTTTAATCCCCTTTAATCTGCAAATATCTAACCAAAATGATGCATCATTATAGTCTCAAATTGCTTAGAGAAAACCACAAAATTGAGAAGCAGGCACGGGTTTAATTTTAATTGAAGTTATACGACGAGTGCCATTTAATAGAGGAGCGAACTAACGAACTAATGTACATATATTTCCGCTTGCTAATGAGCGCCCAAAAATGCAGATGTTTGTTATTTACGAGTTCAAAGTCCCCAATGGCAACCCGAGACCAATTTAAGGCAATAATTTGGACACGCTTTATGGTCTAGAATAATTTCGCAGTGACTTTAAGCTATAAATAAATCACGCGCATGAGATCATACAGACAGCGAGACATCTGTAAGGCCTCAAAATGTCAAAATTGCTGTCATCTCAAGGAAGATTTGCAAAGAACAATACTGATTGGATTGGTGCTACTGGTGGCTGAGTTAATTTCACTTGGCTGTCTGTCACACAAGTTCATTATCTGCACTCTAATCACCTTTGGTTCAAGCGAATTTAAAATGAATCATCCGCATAGCTTGAATATATTTATTGTCTTTTTTGGCAGCATTTTACCGGCATTCATTTGGGATTGACTTTTCTGTTTTTGGCATTTTTGTCACAGTCGCTTTTGTGGACTGAAGCCACCTTCCCTTCCATTCCCGAAATATTTCTGTATGCCAAGGGCGTGGCCATCAATAAGCAAAACTAAATGAACGCATAAATGTGTCTCGACCTCGCTAATCCTAGTGGCACGTGCTGATTACCATTTCGTGACCCGCCATACCCCAATACCATACCATCCTGCTGCTAGTTACTGCTCCTCGGATTGCCAGCGGGGGGTGTGTTTGCTCAGCGTGTTTTAATTAGTTGGGTTTCGGAAGGAGCAGCATCGAACGCACCCAAAATGTAGGAACCGAAAACGATTTCTGTTTGACTAATTGACCGCGTTTGTGTGCACGTGTCTATGTCTCTCTGTGGGTATGGGTGTGTGTGTGTAAGTGAACTGTCAGCGGTAACGCCACCACCCACGCTCCAGTCCACGCCTATGTCAACGCCCACATCAATCATCAGAGAGTCGGAAATTCTGACACGCTTCAGATTTATTGAAATCGAGCAACGTGCCCCAGCATTCCCCACCCCAATGCCAATTTAAATGACAAACTGCAAGCTGCATTCCCGTGACTCGAAGTGTTTGCTTGCGCTTTCCCTTACAAATGTGGGCTGACATTGTCGCGCATTAGTCACTTATTGTTAGCTTAAATGGAGCGCGCCCATATTGTCTATTGATTTATGGTAATGAGGGAAATTTCAATTTTCAAAGCTGTGTAAATATTTGCACCTTAAGGGGGCAAGTGGCACTGGGAAACCTCAACTCGTTTCGCCTCAATGGAAGATGAGCAATAGGGAAGCAACAGGTCTGTCCAACTATAGCTGACTCGGTCGTTGCCGTTCCTGGTCAAGTGGATTACCATCATCAGCTCTCGCTCAAGCCGACCAAGATCCCCGACCATTCGGACATGACCACAACTTGACCTGAGCACCTCAACATTTGTGTAGGCCTACACAAAAATGTGTGTGGTCATCTGTCATTCATCACCGGCCCCCAGAGGCCCAGCAGGACTGGCCACAGTAACTAACCCAAGGAATGGCATTTCATCCGAGTAAATAGCTCAGACTATAAGCAACTAGCAAAAACAATTTCAGTTTATTACCAGGCAGGCTCTAGACAAATTGTTGACTTTGATTTGCCCATAAATTCCTGTGCTCTAATGGCAGATGAAGTTTCATACCAGTGTCCGTGTCCGGGCAGGTCGTATTGGTTGGGAATTGGTTTGTTTTTAGATTCAATTGAGGCGTTAAATAAAATTAATATTTGAAAATTTCCGGCAAGGTGGCAGTGCCTTCAATTTAATAATGGCAGTCAGTATGTTTTGGGTTTGCTCTACTGGAAGAAATTTAATATGCGCTATGGGCCATTGCCATGTATAAAGCCACTCAATATTTAATGTAGAGCGGGAGAGCGAGGAGGATGCGTATGAATATTTGTTGTGGTGTTTGCTTGAGCCTGGCATTTTCATTAAAACTTTAAGTCACTTTTGGTGCCGTTATTTGATGCCACTATTTTGCATAATTCAAGAAACTGCCGCCGCCTCCGCCTCTGCCGCAGTGGGGCAAACAGTCAAGACAGGCAGAAGAGAAAGTGCTGTGGCAGACACACATACGCACATGTGTAAACTGTAAATCCTTGGTCCTTCGTCGTTCTCCTTGTCCCACGTCCCATATCGTTGTCCCTGTCTCCTGGTAGGCCCAACTGGCAGGGCAAATAGACGGCAGGGCAAAATACACAAACAACCATCGAGCAAACGAACCGAAAGACTCCAAAGGCACACATGAGACCCAAAACGGAGACATCGAGAGTAGATGGAAATGGGATTTAAGATGTGGATGGGTACATACAGACATACGTATGGACAGGGATGG
This sequence comes from Drosophila obscura, assembly GCF_018151105.1. Classification (NCBI taxonomy): domain Eukaryota; kingdom Metazoa; phylum Arthropoda; class Insecta; order Diptera; family Drosophilidae; genus Drosophila; species Drosophila obscura. Next base: position 253,224 of record NW_024542736.1, on the reverse strand, counting down.
AGGAGAGAGAGAGAGAGATCCTTTCGGTCTGCGGGGCTGGGAACACATTTGAACTTTTGTCATTCAAACCGAAAAAGGAAAACATATACCCGTAGGGGGGGTAGGGTGGAGAGTGGAGCTCCAATTGGTGCCACAGTTTAACAGATAGTGGCGGTCGCACAACTGCGGAAGCAGCGTGTGGCATGCAGCATCAGCATCCACATCCGCATCCGCATCCGCAGTGGCCAACAGCAGTAAGTAACGGCCACAACGGCCATGATAATGGCAATCTGTCAGTTTTGGCCAAACTAAACAATGGCCCAGCCGAGCAACCAACAATGCCATGAATGCCATGGACTCTCCATCCATCCATAGTCCATCCATATACACACACACTCGTACACCCATTTGCCCAGACAGGATAACGCATTCAGTCAGCGAGACAAATTGACAGACAATTTAGCTGTCAATTGTGCGTCGCTCGTTTTGTGGGGCGGTCGACAGTTGAACCAACATCCTGGCATTCTGACATTATGGCATTCATTCAGCTCCAGCCATGGACATTATTATTTTGGTTTTGAACGGACCACCAAAGCACATGCATACAAATGGCAATTGATGGAATGGAATAGACTGCCCTGGTCTCGTTCAAAGCGAGTGTCCCACTCCACTTGACACCCACCCACTATATCATAGATAGATGCTACGAGTATTTCTGCATAAGAGTATTTAATTTTCGACTAACCAAAGAAGTAAGCCCTCGTTTTGGCTTACATTTGCCCCTGTTCGCTGTTCGGTCTCAGCTTTTACTGTATGGAGCAACAAATGCAAAGCAAAACGAAATAAAATGCTCCGATTTACCGGATGACGGTTGAGCCGATTCTGCCTGCAGGACACAACAAACTGCTCTGAAAGCCTCGCCTCGGAATGGGCTCAGTGCCACAGTAAATATGTGTAAGTAGCTGTAAGCTTATGAAGCAGCTGCTCACTCTGGGGGCATTTATCATACGCCGCGTGGTCCGGGCGTTGACATAACAATTAAGCCAATTGGCTGTGCTTAAGCCATGGCCAAGGGGGCTGGCAGCGAGAGCGTAATATGTACCTGCAGCATGGACACGGCCTGTGTAGCTGATAATCTATTTCCCAGCTATATTTCACACTGACAGCCTGCCAGTGACACTGCCTGCTCCGACATTTTGCTCCATTTTGCTCCATTTTCCCGCTCGGTTGCCAAGTTGCGACCACTTAAAAGTGGCGGGGCTGCCACATCGGGCATATCCCATCTCCGCAGAACCGCCCCGCCCCGACCAGTTTTCAAGTGCTCCACAACAAAATATTTATGCTTTCCGCCACTTCCTCCGGCCAAGACATTTGTATACCGGCGCTGAAGGAGCGGCCGCCGAGTGCATATAATTTCGTTGGCTTTGGCACTGGCTAGGGCTCGGTCTTTGGCTTTTGGGCAACTTTTGCAATTAGAACTGCAGCAAAGTAGCCAAGTGGTTGCTCCCAAAGTGCCATCAACTTTGGCAGCACTTGAAGTAGCAAAAGGACCCTCATCCCCGACCACAACTGTCCCTACTGCCCGCTCCCAGACCGGGACTGGCACTTGTTGGGCTTTTAACATGTGGATATATTGTTTTCAAGTCCGTCCCCTCTCCCGGTATTTCAGTAATTTTCGCTTGTGGCTGGTGCCGTTGTCACCCACAGTGAGGGAGGAACCCTGCGGAATGCAGCAAAGTTCACATGAATGTGTCAGCCTTTGTGACTGTTGCCATTATTTCTGCTGCTGTTGTGTCATCCGCCATGTGGAGAAACAGTACAAAGCATCGTGACAACTGGGATAAACTCTGTACAGGGAAGAGTCCATTCCATTGTTGGCTGATGGCCCTGACGGATGTGGCCAGGAGATGATATCACAATTGCTGTCCGTTGATTCGCAGGAAAGGTGCAATAGATAATCACTGAACCAATGGATGTGCTACAAGTCTTTCCACTCCGATGCTTGTTGGCAGTTACAGCTACAGCTACAGATATTATGCAACCATCTCTCAGCTGTCTGATTCACATTGCATTGTTTCCTGAAGCTCTCACAAATAAGCAAACCATAACTGCACAAAAAAAAAAAGAAAACCCATTTTCCACATGCATTGTTTCTCTCGTGTTGATGCCCCACTTTGCTTTGCCATCAGCATGGATGTGTGTGTGTGTGTGTGTGTGTGTGCGTGCCGAATAAATTTCATTTTGAACAATAATAAGAAGAAAAGTTGGCAGCATTTGGCCTGAAGCCCGGGCTTCCAGTCAGATCAGAATCATTCTGGCACGAGTACTGGCAAAAGGAGCAACAATGGCGAATGTTGCAATGCGTTCGCTTTAAATAACACACAGAAAAACAAAGATAGGAAAGAAAAAACTGTGGCAGCTGGCAGCTGACGGTTTCCCATGGTCAACACCGAGGGCCAACCGAATATCCCACGTTACGCATACGCACCATTGAGCGGCCAAAACGCATTACGCACAGCGTGGTGGGCCAATGCAATATGGTTGCAAAAAGATCTCCAACAGCTTAATTACAGGCCAGGACCCATTGATTTGGCGTCGACAGGAACATCTCAATTATGCAGGGATGCAATATGCCCAGGCTTCGATCTGCCCTGTCCAGGCCTCCCCTAATGGCTATTTGCATTCTGTTGCCGTTGCTATTGCTGCTGCTGTTGCTCATGTCCGTGGTCGTGTCCGTTGAAAATACGTCACAAGAGTTGACGTGCGACACTTTGACATATGAATAGAGCCAAGCCGGCAGACACACACACATAGGGGAAATAACTGTGTCGGCTTCTTTGTGGGCACACTCGTACGGACAGTGTAAGCCAATTAGAAGCAACAATGTCTGTCATATTGCACGCCCCGCACGTGTTCCGTTCTTTTTGGCATCATCAATTTACGCTCAAAATTTCCACAAAAATTGCATAAAATCCAACGTAAACACAGCGAGCACAAAGAAGAAATAATAAACTTTGAAATTACATTTTTGGGAATTCACTTTCGATTTTCCACCGATCATCATCATCGACATCATCATCAGCGTGCGAAATGATGAGTAAAGTCGAGCAGAAGAGGGCACGGCACGGCACGGCTGTTTATTGCGTATTTTGAGGTCAGAGCAAACAGTCGTTTCAATATGGGTCGGGTCGGGGCAGAGCCCCCTGAGTCTCGACCGTGGCAACATCTTCTTACCTCGCTGCATGTTTACGCCACAGTGTTTGCTTTTAATCGCATCTGCAATGAGTTTTCCGACTTTGATGAGTTTGCTCGCAGTAGCCTTGGGCCTTGCGACTACCAAATTTCCATATCAATTAGCAGACTTTGCTCCGATCAAACCTTTCCGGCTGTTTGCGCAGCGCCCCCTCGGACATAAAAGTCTACCCATACAGTGTGTAGCTATACAGCTATATATCTGTATAAATAAAAGTACGAGTATAATGAAATCCGATTTTCCGTGTCACTTTATGGCTTTGCCCGCCGTACAGTTACTGGCCCGAAACCGACGAAAGCAACAATGACTGAGAAGGGACAGGGCCAGTGACAGTGCCAGCGCCAGCGCCAGCACAGGGTCGGAGGAGTCCAAAGGAAATGTAGCTTCGATAATCGTTCGTTGTTGTCCTCGTTCAGGTGTGAGGGTGAGCATGGAGAGGTGGGAGACAACTTTTATGATGGCATGATGGTGCCACACTTGGCTGGCCACATCATCTTTTTGGGGCCACACAGTTTGCCAGCCAAATGGCCACGTTAAAGTGGGTCCCGTCCCAAACAGCCCAGAACTCGATGCCTGCCGTTGGGCTCGGTTGCCGTTTGAGTTTGAGTTGGGGGTGAATCTGGCTGTTGGCGAAATTGCAATCTCCCCGCCACCGATAACTTTCTAATAAGTTGTAATCGACGTTCAGTTGCATGTGTGACAGGACCCGCTGTGTATGTGTATGCCTGCCTGTTGCCAGGCAGTTTTGTGGCAACTTTTTCGCTCGCAAAACTCAATTTGCCTTTGTGCATTGCCACAGATGGTGCCGTGGAGAGGCCCGCACAGGCTGCCACATCACAGGCGCCCGCCTGTCCGCTGAGGTGAGAAGTGCACGGACCCTGCATATAATTATTAAAATTGTGAATGGACTGGACTGGACGGGACTGGACTGGGCTGCATTTGTGTCATGAATAATGCACAGACACATTTGGCTTAATGAAAAATGCCGCATTTAATATGGCTAATGGCTTTGGTGTCACCTCTTTCCCGGCATCGCTGTGAGACCTTTTAACTGGATTCACTTCAGCTGGACTTTTCTGGCATTTATCCAGGGTCCTCGCTCAACTTTTTATTACATCTTCGGAATCCAATTAAATGGAACTGCTGAAGCAGCTAGCCAAAAACTCATTTTATTATGCCAAAAATATAGCTGCAAAATTGATTACAATTACTTTCCGTTGCAGGCCAACAATTCACCTGAAGAAAATTGAATTATTTATGGCCAAAACGTTTATAAAAAACACAAAATGCAGTCGACAGCCGACAGCCGACAGCCGAGGGTCACAAAATGCGAAAAGGCGAAAAATTCAGTTATTGTCAGATGCAATTCACGCTTTAAGAGAAATTCTAGAAATAAAAACCACTTGAAATTCAATTAAAATCGCGAACCATTTCTAGGCAGCCAGACATTTCTCGCTGTGTACGAGAAATATTAATATTGAATATTTAATGGCGATTCGATCAGCCGTTGGGCAACGCACAAAAAAAGTGTGGGAGGCGCCAGAGCACGGTATCCAGACCAGATACAAACAATGAGGTTTTTATTCCTCTTCAAGCCGTTTCATACTCGAATGTACATACATATGTATTTATGTATGATGGCAGGGAGGACCGTATTTTTATGTTCCTTTTTTTTATGCCAGCTTTTTTTCGAGCTCATTGCTACAGTTGCCACTTGTGGCTCACTCTCCAGTTGTTGTTGTTGTTGTTGTCTGCAACAAATTGGGGGTTATTCCCCCAACAAACTTACAATTTCCGTTGGCTATTCACACAAATTTTTGGAATTGAGTTTTTGCCCGGCTCGACTGCCCCCCATATATTTTCAGCTCCAATGAACAGTGTTACTTGTGTGTGGTTCAGCAGGCTGATTGCTCTGCTCTGCAAGTGTGTGTGTGTGTGTGTGTGTATCAGAGTCTATAAATAGGATGATGGCCGCCATACTGTCGGGCTGCATCCACACAACATTTAGCATACTTTTATGGGCATCGACTGCAGCCGGAAACGGGAAATGTATTTTGGCAATTTATTTTATTTGATTCCCACAGGATATGTTGGCCAAATGAGAATTTTACAGTCACCGCAAAAAAACATTTGGCGCAAAAGATTCAAATATTTCGGTAATTATTACGTGCAAAATCAATTAGGGAAATTAAACAATTCAGCAATTTTTAATTAGCCATTGGCCATCGAATCCGTGGAATTTAAAACCAATTTACGCACAGATTTCCATCTCTGAGCTGATTTACGGTTTAACAAAATCCCCTCTGCACTTGTCGTACTTCCCTTTCTCTATTTTTTCCATTTAATTTTCGTATGTTTTCGCGCTTATCCCATTCCATCATGAATTACTTTTCTTTGCTCTGTAATATAATATTTTTTGTATCGCTAATTGGACTATGACTCTAAGAAGAATAGAGACAAATAAGCTTTGTTTTGTGCGTTTGTTCTGGTGTTTTCTACTCATCAATTGAGGACAAGAGAGTTCGACATCTGCTATGCCCATGCCATTTCTTGAAATTAAAATGTTATTTCTGGCATCGGGTTGGCAAAAAATATTCCAATATAAAAGTCGGGACCATTTTTACTGATGATTTATTTCTGGAAATTTCCATTAAGCACAAAGCATTTCATTCTCCAAAGGCGAAACAATTTCTTTTCGAATACAAATGCAACGTCGAATCCACATTGGTTTAAGACACAACAATTAATGATTCAGATATTATTTTGGGGGGAGGGTCGAACAAGGGAGATTCTAGAAGGAATACAGCCGTCAATAATTCTGCGAATTTGTCCATTGACGCAGATCTTACGTACTTGTTTTCATGTTTTTCCTTAAGAGCTGCCAACTCTTGTGACTAATTGTTGATATTTTATCATCTCTGTTGCTTTGCTGATATCAGCTATCTTCTGTAGAGATAGCGAATCGGGGAAAACCGTGAGGCATAGATATTGGGAGAGAGAGAGAGAAATGGGAGCATGTATTTGGCAGCTGTTCAAACTTTTGGTTTCTCCTTTATATTGAGCAGAAGCGTTTGTGCTCGCCTCAGTCAGAATCGAACAGGCAAAAGTGGAACATCGAAGTAGAAAATAGAATTTACTCAAACTTAACAATCGGTTAGTGGTGTTGGGGTGGGTCGGGGCACAGTACTCCGTGCATTAGAATATTAAAATACTTGAAACAATTGGTGATTGTCTCGTGGTGTAGGTGCTGGCAAAGTTTCTGCTTTTCCGCTTGTCAGCGCTCAACAAGGCTTGCCACATCGGTTTATGGCCGACGAACTTTCGACGTGCTGCAATAACTCTGGCAAAAACTAAATAAAAATATACATAAAGAATCGAAAGCGAAACAGAAACAGAAACAGAAAAGTAATTCAAAAGTTCACCGCAGAGCGAAACAGGCAACAAAAGCCAAGAAAAATTGAACTCAACTTGATGTCTAATTTAAAACAAACCTCAAAGCCCAAACCAAACTCAACCAAACCAAACAAAAACTAAGCCAGATCCTGATCCCGATCCTATGAGTCAGGCCGAAAGCCAAAACAAAGCCGCAACAAAATTTACAACTTCAAAACTTTCGCACCACCAGAGAGAAGAGGCTGTCGTGTTCCCCTCCTCCTTATCGTTATGTGTATGTGTGTGTATATGCATGTTTGAGTGGTGTTGTGTGTAGGGGGGTTGCCGGGTCAAGTAATTGAGATTGAACTGCAGAATAAAAGTTGACTCGGGGTAACGGAAACTAATGCACAATCTTTGCCCGGTGCCAATTGCAGACGCCACAACAAACTGAAGGAGATGAATCGAAGTTTGCCGTCGAATGGCAGCCACAGCCACAGCCTCGGACTTCCGGCTCTGCTGTTTACCCTCCTGCTGTGTCTAGTCGCCCAGGCCGCCAGTCGACCCTCGACGGAGGATGACACTGACATTGCAGTCCTGCCCCCGGATACGGACAATGTGGAGGTAAGGCAAAAAAAAGAAAACAAATAGTTTCCAGTGCAATATTTTTGCTGACCCCTGAAATTCTCTCACTTCAGATCCATGAAGTGAGAATGGTGGACGGCGTCATGCAGGCGGACCATCCGGTGATCATGTACAAGGAGGATTTCGTCAGCGAGGATTATGGTGAGTCACCGACCAAGCCTCACACTGAAGTTGCACTGATGTCATGGCATTTACACAGACCCCAGCAAAAACAAGACCACCGCGGTGCACCACAAGAAGCGCAAGCACTCCCGCACGCATCACCATCGCCGGCAGCCCCAGCTGGAGAAGGAGGAGGAGAAGATCTACTTTGATGTCCTGCCCGACAAGCCCATTGTGCTGAACGATGACCTGGAAGCGGCGCCGGTCAAGAACATGGACGAGGCCTCGGAGCTGGTGAAGCCCACGAAGGAGGAGTGGCTGAGGAAGAGCCACAAGAAGTACCACAGTCGCCAGCGTCGTCAGGCCTACACTCCGTGCGACCACTCCAACTACTACCAGACCCCGTCCCATGCGGTCTACTTCCGGCACCCAGCACCGCCCTCTGCCTATTACTATCTGCCACCGCAGCCATCACAAAGGTGAGCAAGATCATGGCCTGTCACCCGTAGAAATCCTCTACCAAATACTCTGTCCCATTGCAGATTGCCAGTGTCCGGTAAGAAGCCTATCCTGCCCGGCAAGCTGCCCATTTGGCAGGACAAAACCAACGAGAATCCCGCCACCCCAACGAGCATTGACAGCAGGGACGACTTTCTGCTGCACAACTCTGATCCACAGGAGGCCGATTTCTCGATATTCGATCAGCCCAGGCCCAATCCCAATCTGATCGGCGGCGGCAGCGGTGGCGGCGGCTCTGCATCCAGCTCTGGCTCTGACATAGGACGGGACAATACCATCAGCAATAGTCGGCCGCCAAAGAACAATCAAGTGTGGGGTCCCAGCAGCAATACCCGTCCAGGTAGGTCTCGTCCCGTCATGCCACAGCGCTACCCGAACTCAGATACCATTCCCTAAGAAATTGTGTTTGTGTGATTAATGAAAGGCTTTGCTGCTAACCTGCCTCCGCTATCCTATCCGCTAGCTGTCGCTTGTTCTTCTACTCGTCTTGACCTATTGCCCTCTTTATGAATTACTTAATAGCGAGCCGACCCAGCTGGTCATCGACGCCGACGACAAGTCGGCCGTGGAACTCCCGGCCAGTGACTGCCGCGCCCACCAGGCCTCCACTCACGCCCCGGGCGACATCCGCGCCCAAGGTTACCAACTGCGTGTGGGCGATCGTCAACTGCTGCTCGAAGGGCAGCAAGAAGATCCGTTACAACTGCTTCGAGGAGTTTGGCTGCAGCGGCGCCTTCTGGGGCATAAATCCGTGTGCCGAAGAGACCGTGCTCGATGGTTCGTTATCCAGAGTGTTGAACAACAATTTTCAGTAGGCGTAGCGTGGCGTCGCCTCGCGTCGCGTCGCTTAATGGTGCTACTTGCAAAGTATTACCCAAAATCTCAAATAAACAAAACTTAATTTATTTACGCGCATAAGTCTTAACTTGGTTAATAAACCGTTCGCTTTACGTCAATATTATGTCTGTCTACGTTTCTGTTGCCCGCTTAGCGAAGTTCCAGGGTATACAATAAGAAGAATACCCATAGGCATAACCTGGTGATGGCTACACAAAACTCGAAACATTCAACCACAATTTCTGGCACTGACACTGATACGAACATCCCACATCCCATCCCATCCCATCCCATCCCATTGAAAACTTAAACTAACTTATGGTCATTGTCTGGTCTGGCATCTATTAAATAAGCAACCACAATTACAGTCCTTATGGTCTGGCATATACAGATATTATTTGCTTATCCCATCACCGCCTCACTTCAGTGCCATCCACTCAACAATCGAATTAAAGTTTCGTAATTGCCCGATACAATTTGTCCTTACAACTTATGTACGATGGATGCTGGCTTAATTGGATATCAATTGAGTGGTTGGCTGGTCATGTAATGCAGCATCCTCCTCCCATTCGACTCCATTCAATCGCAATTACCCAATCCCAGCAGCCATTACAATTAGCCGCCAGATCGTGGAACTGCTGGATAGCAACTGGCAACTGGCGACGTGCAACATGCAACTGGCAGCTGTCAGCTGACACTGACCATTGATAGCTTATCTTTTAATTACCCATCTATTACGTACCGCAAAATACAATTTACACCTGCAAATCCAATTGCAGTTTGCCACAGACATACGATACAAAAGAGAGAGAGAGCGAGTGAGAGGAATAGCACTTCTCTGCCTCTGGCCTCTGGCCTCTGGCTGGGAATTGAATGAACTGTTCTTGGCCCTAAGCTGTGGACATCCGGCCGGGAGGGATATAATTACGTATGTTGCACCTTCATAATTGATGCAATCAGCTGATGCCACTGTTCATTGTGGCATAAATTACAGCCAGTTGTTAATTAATTGAATGCATAAACAGTTCAACTCAGAGCCATCAAAGTACACAGCCGAAACACACACAAGGGCGGCATCAAACCCAAACCCAACCCCAAAACCACAACACCATATTTAACCAGTCAGTCACCCAGTCACTCCGTCATTCAGTCACCTAAGACACTCACTCACCCACACACTTGCACTTTAACACGATGGTTTACATGCCAACGCTTCTTAATTGCAGCCGACGAACGCCTCCAAGAAACCTATCCCCTTGACTCGCCCGTGCCTGTGGCAGCATCAGCGCCCCTGGCGCCACAACCTTCCTACCGGCAAGGTAAGTGTCGACGCAAATTCGCGATTTCGATAACCTGCAGCTATTCCCCTTTTTCAGAGGCCGTGCAATATCCCGAGGAGCTTGACTATGAGCCGGGCAGCAGCTGCCATCGCGCCTCGAAGCTCTGCTGCAGTCTGTACAGCCGGAACATAGGCTCGCTATACGACTGCTTCCAGCATCACGGCTGCGATCAGAGCCTCTCCAATATAATCTCCCGATGCTCCTAGTCTCCACCCCCCCACTGGCCTGGGATGCGGTCAGCAAAGCTTTTAGCGTGCCTCGTGTCTGCCAGCTGCGTCAGCGACTGCTACTGCCACTGCATATGCATATGCATTTACAATTAAAATCTAATGAGTTTTGTCTGTAAGAGCAGCCTCGTTTCGCACATACTGAGAGCTGCAGTCAAAGTTTCCTAATTAGTTGTAGGAAGCAACAGAAATTCTAGTCGGTTTATGTTCCCTACTTGTGCGCGTACTGCATCAAAGGCTGGTGCAAACGGGGCTGTGTCTTTGTATACTTCTTATTTACATTAAAAATATTGAGTAATAAATGTTCCAAAAGACTAACCCAATATGTAGATGATTGAACCTATAACCTATATATAACTCTTTAATAGAAGTAACAAATCAGTTTGGCTTGTCTGTGGCTATGAAAAGTTGATGTACTTGCAAACAGAACCCACATAACAATTTAATTATCAGTAATGAACAGTCCCGTAATGGTTTAAGGCAATTTCTTTTCTGTATTGAAGTTGGCACTAATTTCCGAACCATTTGGATTCCCATTTGAAGCTCTTTCAATATTCTCTTTCATTATTTCTCTGCGCCCTTCACCCCCATTCAACACCTCTTGAGCTTGAAAGCAAATAGCATTGGGCGGGACAACGACAGCTTGACAACAAATCTCCGTTGAGTTAATTTGCCAGCCTAATTCCATTTCCCGTGGCATCCAGAGGCCCCAATCACTGAACGTAAGGCGATTAGGCAGGGCTCTGGCTCCGCCATCGCCTTCGCTTTTGCCTCTACCTCAGCCACCACGGGCCTCTTTTGAATTCTATTCCAGTGAATAGATAGATCTGATCTGGGTTAGGGGGGCTACATATTCTTAAAGTATTTTCTACTCACCGCTGCCGCTGTCGTAGGATCTGGTGGTGGAGCCACTGGTGTTGGAGCGCTTTATCTCACGGCGACCCATGCTGCTTGGTGTTTGTGGTTCTTCCTGGTGTTGGGGGGACACGTGGCACGTGGCAAGAAGTGCACAAGCTGTTGATGCTGCCGCTTTAGCAACGGCCGAGCTGTAGTTGATATTGCTGTGGCTGTTGCTGTTGCTGGAGTTGGAGTTGCAGTTTATGTTTAGTGCTGGGGTAGAGGCTGTGTTGCGACCGCGACTGACCCACAGTGGCTGGTCAGCAGTGAGTGGTGGACGAGTGGTGGGCGGGAATTCGAAGTAGTTGACCTGCTGTTGATTGCCAAGCAAATTGATGGCCGGTTTCGTGGCCAAGCTACTCGTGTTTTCCGCGTGGCTGGTGTGACTGGAGCTGCTACTGCGTCTGTGCTGGTGCGGATGATGGTGCGGATGCTGTTGCTGGGAATGAGGTGATGTCTGTGCCTGGTGGTGCGGAGTGCTGCTGCTGCTGCTGCTGGTGTTCACTTGGTGCGGTGTGGGCGGTGGCGGGGGGCAGGCGTTGTTGATGCTGCTGCTGCTGGCGGAGGATGATTTGCGCAGTGACGATGGTCTCAACCCTTTGACAGGGTATAATGGGTACTATCGTCCGGCAACGCGTACCCAATCGCGACGGTCACTGTTGTACCAGATGCCTGTAAAGAAGAGAGACAAGCACACACACACAAAAGTTGCGGATAACTTTGCTCGATAATCGCATTTGTAGCCCCATCGATGAGCGGACATTAACTGCATGCACACGCACACACTGACCGGATTAGGGTGGTGAGCTGGGAGTGGGGAGCGGGTAGCGGGGATGGTCCAAAGTGCACTTAAAGCCAACTCCCAATATCGACGCGTGTCCGGCATGACAACGCAGATTGCGTATACGCCCCGTTAATGTCGGCCATTAGCAATGCCATTTAGGACAGCCATGGGCGGTCGTCGTCGTCAATTTTGGCAAATATTTGGCACACGAAATCATTTTGCGCTAATAAAATGTAACGCCCAGTGGGCGTCGGGCGGGGGCAGCGGTTCATTGATTTCCTCTAAAATGCCAAAACCACAAAATGCGACACACTCGTATCCACCCAACCCCTGGACCGCATAGTAATTGCTTTTTATGGCTATAGCATTAAGATTTACAGAGAAATACCATTAATACGAGTATCTATGAATTTCGTTGGCGTTTGGGATTACTGAATGTTGGGCAATCAAAAATTGATTAAGTCGCCGCCACAATTGAAAATTTAATGAAGCGTTCACATAAAAGTAACGCTCAAAGCGAGACAATGGGAATTACCCTGCGACCAGTGGGGAAATATAAATTCCGTTTCCACTGCGACATTTCTTAAATCCATCCCTTTTAAGAAGAATTCAAAGAGCATTCAATGCAATAAAAGTCAAGCAAATAGCAATAGAAATCCATGTGTATTACCTTTTATATAGAAAGATATGCAAGTGGAAGCTGCTAGCTTTTGCTTGGTCACAGCTCCACAAATAGCACACATAAATACAGATGCAAATGCTGTTGTCGGAGCTGTTGCAGGAAAAATCAATTGATTAACTGAGAAACTGAAATCGAATCAACGACAACTCTCTGGCCAGGCATACCATACATCTGTCTATATGTAAGTCTGTGTTCTGTGAGGCTTGAGTGCGCTGGCCAGGCAAATAAAATTGCAATTGCCATAAACTCGTTTCGCATGATATTAAATTATGGCCAGCATACAATTCTCAAGTGGCAAATCAGCACAGAGAAAATAAAGGGAAAGCGACTCTGGTTTGGAGTGGTGTGGATTGAAGTGGGGAAAAGTGCAAGCAATCTGAAGGCACTTCTTCCACCCCATCTGGCTAGCTCTGGTCAAGACCAGCTGCCAGTTCAGTGTCAGCTTGTGCCAGATGTGTCGCGGCGCGACACAAAGCCCAACTCCCGGTCGGTCCCACTAGCAATCATTCGCCAGCTCATTTGCCAGGACCCACAGCGAAAATCATTTTCATTGTCTTTTCATTTGTCTTTCGTTTCGTGGCTAAAAGAGGAGCCTTAAACAATCCCGAATATGAACCCTTTTCAGGCTTATTTTTAGGGGAATGTACTCCACATTTTTCCCTGATTAAACCACAAATCAATTTGTAATTTAAATTTAAATTTAATGAGCAATTTTTATGCTGTCTTTCCTTTCTGATTAGTTTAATAATATATATTACTTGAGCGAGTATTAAATATTTTATATTCAGTTACAAACAGAATGCCATGCAGAGAGCCTGAGACAGGATACTGGAAAAGGCTCTGCTGTTGCAGAGAAACTCGTTCTTCCACATGTTGCCCCTAATCGGACTCGATGCGAATTACCATAATACGACACCAGATAGAAATGAAACGCATAAAAGAAAGCCAGCACACAGATACATCCGTACACATACACATACACACACACACAGAAACAGAGAGAGAGAGACGTGGATAGCCATGCCAGTTTGAATGAATCTCAGCTTGCTTTTGGCCAACTGAAGCGAAGACAGTGAGCTGTTTGAGTTTTTCTTTTCTATCACTCGCTCGCCCTGACTGCCTGCCTTCCTTTCGTCCGTCTGTCCGTTCGTCTGACTGTCTGTCTGTCGGCATTGAGGGACGGATTAAAGCGTCAAATTGTTAGACAAGTTCCTGGCCCCGCCATTTTGTCGGGCCCATTCATGTTGAGGCAGTGGCAGAGATAGATCAAAGCCTCCGTGCATATGCACACATCGAACATCTACAGATCTGTGCGTGTATACGCGTACGAGGGAGAGTATTGTGCACCGACGTGGCTTAAGCCCAGAGCAAGGCAAGCCTTGACAATGCCTTTTAATCAATTCCCCGAGTCACTCTATCAATAAACGAAAGGCTGTGCAGAGTGGAGAGTGGAGGCAGGCCGTGCGAGGACTGTGCGGAAAATGTGAGTTTCCCTTTCCCCTGTTTGGGTTTCTCTTTTCGGGGCGCGTGCTTTTCCTTTTATTTCTGCCATTTGGCATTTTTATGTTTCTTCCCCCCTTTGCCATTCTGGCCTGGCCTGTCGTTTTTTTTTTTTTTTGCTCTGACTTTGCCAGATGGTTTTCCTTTAAGCTAGGGGGACATTTCAATTTTTCTAATGAGTTGGCAAAAATAAATAAATGAATAGAACTCGAGAAGCTTTCACTTTCCCTTTCTCCTTTCCCCTGCATTTAATTTTAAAGCACACCACGGGGGGACGAACACATCACTTATGGAGCAAACAGTGCGCCTGGCTGACCACAGACCACACATACTCGCACCACCCTCAGAGCGTCCCCCCACCCACAAACCACAATAGCAAACTCAACTTCAGGAAGGAGCAGTTTGGATGGCTGTTGTGCATTAAATTTGATGGCTGCAAGTCCTCAGCTCATAATCACAAGCAGACGCCCCACCTGTGAAAATGGAATTTAATTTGCTAATACGCCTCGTTGACTGGCAACGGGATGGGGGGTGGGGGCAGTAGATCTGTGGGCTGGGGTGCGGCAGGGACAGTCAGGTGTGTCAGGCTGCCTATGATGGGTTTTTTTGGGACTCACACTTTTTGTGTTGCGCTTGCGGCAGAAATGTTGAAAATACTTTGCAAATCGGTTGCTCCATTCCCACCCATTCCCGCCCATCCAGCCTCCTGGCCGAGCTTCATTCATTCTCAGCTAAAACTTGGCTTTTACATAGTTGTGCTGGCAGATCTGGTTTGGTCTTGGTCTTGGTCCTGGTGCTGGTCCTTGCCTTGTCTTGCCGTGGCGTGGCGTTCACATAGTTAAGCCAATGTAAACTTTTTTAATTTGCAATAATAATAAAAAATTCCGTTTTCGGCTGAGCGGGGGGCAGAGGGCTGGCGAAAGCAGCCAAAGAATTTCCAAGCCACGTCCATGTCCCAGAACCGAATAATTCAACAAGTTTTATGCGCCTCCATCATCATCATCATCGTCGCTGTCGTCGCTGTCGTCGTTCTATTCCCCATTCACAGCCATATCCCCATCGCTTCAAAATATTTGTGGTTGCTGTTGCTGTTTTATGGCAGCTCTCACACACACACACATGAGACAGGAACAGACGACAGGCTCGGAAGAGAGAAGTGGGAGAGGTGGAGATGCAAATGAAGCCGAGAGAGCTTAGTCCCCGACCAGTGGCGTAGTTTAAAAACCCATTTTGATTTATGTGCACAAGTTGGCGAAGGTTGAGATATATTCAAACACCTGTTCGAAGTTTATTAGACTCCAAGCGAGCCGTAAAGAGTGTGCAGCGGACCGACAGCCCAGAGCAGCCCAGCCCAGCCCGCCCGATGATGTATTCACTGCCAGCGGAACTGCAAATTCGACGATAGCGAAATCAAATCAATAATAACATGAACACGAACTCAATCAACTGCAAGCCAAGGTCCGCTGACTGTGACAGCTGCGGGGCATAGCTGCGAGCTGCGAGCTCCCAGCTGGAGGTGGAGGCCACCAGTTTAGTCGTGGAAAATCTTAGCTGCAGGCTAAATAAATAGTTGCATTGCCTCGGCCCCAAGCCAGGGGCATCAGTCCGTAATCTGGCAAATGTTTCTGACTGTTCCATTAGTTCCACGTCTGCGTCTGCTTGGGACAATCAATGGGTTTCTCTTTCGCTTTAAACTGCCAAAAGTAAAGACAGTGAGGACGGGGCATAATCGGAGCAGTAGCGTAGCCAGGAGGGGCATACATGGGGATACCGAATAACATACCGAATAACATACCGAATAACCTATCGTGAATTATATTTATATATATTATACATATATTATATTATATGTTATATTCCCGCCGGAGAATAACCGATTAAAAATAAAAGCCAAGCTAAAAAATCAATTTAATAATCTTCAGGACTCTTGGCATGAAAAAGTAAATACTTTTCATATTAAATTGCATTCAATACCGATGCTATAATTTAATATGTACATATATTTATATATATATATATTATATATGTATATATATGTATATACAACTTCCCCTTTTAGCTGTGGTTTTATCTTCGAAGAAAGTTTTTCTTTCTTTCGCCTTGTCTGATGTATTCCTGGAATTTGGCTTTTCTTGAGTTGGGGCTACGCCACTGTCAGCGGCATTGCCAAAGGATGCAGATGCCGTTGTTGGCTTTGTTGTTGTTGCTGTCAGTGGGTCTTTCGCTTAGCTCAAAATCGATTAGGGTCCGGAAACGGATAGCTCCAGCGGGAGCAGCATAGTAGCAGAGACATTAAAGCGAGACTAAGGCGAATACGAAGTACGGAACAGAACAGGACAGGACACTGAGCGAAAGTGGCAACATGTGGTTAGGGCCACAAATAGGCAAACAGCGAGAGACAGAGAGAGATGGCGGTATTTTTTCCTGCAATGTCAGAATCGTTTTGAAACGCGACAAAGGGCCGCTTGATTGAATGTGAGTGTCCGTGCGTCGGGTCGGGACTCGGGGTCCAGGGCCCTGACTCGGTGTTGATAAGCGCCGCCTGGACACGCGTTGCCACGAGTTTCCCCTACACTCTCCTGCACTCCGCTTAATCCGCCTCTATGAGTCCTTTTTTTGCACCTGCGGCCACTCACTGGCAACTGCATTTGTGGACAAACGTCCACCGGGTGTTGGGCCTGTTTGTGTCTGGGTAAGTTTGTTGGCTGTTTGCACAAGCCGCAGGTGCAAACATTTTCCACACCATTCCCAGGTTAAGCAGAACAAACAAACAAACAAAAAAAAGCGCAGGAAATGGTGGGAAAGTGCTGGGAGTTTAATTAAAATTGTATAAAATCAAGTGGAATATTTTCATTGGCCATTTTGAATGTGAGGGGCCATTTGTGAGATGTTTTTTTTATAAAAATATCTCCAGGTGTGTTTGTGTTTGTGGTTATGTGAGCAGGTGCTTGCTTCTGGCATCTCGCCCGTTGGGACTTCATAAAAATTAAATTTAACCGCTGGCTTGGCAAACTAAATACTCAACTAGTGGGGATGTTTAGCTGGAACTAGATAATCACTGTTGCAGCACATTAAAGCGCGGTGTGCAACAAATGAACTTGTCACAAACCGCGCCTCGGGACCACCAGCAGTGCGGCTCCACGCCCCCCAACCGCTGCGCTGGCTAAACAAGTTAATTGAATTTACAAATTGTATTTTCAGCACAGCAGCAGTAGCATCGGTTCGTAATCGTATTTACTGTCAGGCAGGCAGGCAGGTGAGTCCCCCTGCTCTTTCACCCAAACCCTAAAACCGAAACGAAAACGAAAACCAAATGTTGCAGAATTAACTTTCAATGGGTTAGACAAATCCAGAGGAAACAATATCCTTGGCCAAATTGCTTGCTTTTCGCAATTGTTGCCATGACAGCTGTGTACAGTACAGCACAGTTCAGTAAATTGCTGCTCATCTAATCGATTTGTGTGCTGTGCATGCGAACATTTTGCCACGAATTCCAAATAAACAGAACAGCAAAATCGTGTAATCACATAACTAACAATATAATGAATGCAAAATATGTTCAAAATGTCAGCATTAATGGGGAAATTTAATTGAAAATTGCATATTTTAGACACATAATTCCAAGAGGTAAAAATTCCTCAATTCCAATACTAATGATGCCATAACGAACCTTTTCTGCTTTCATACGAAAATATATATTACAATTTATTTAAATCTGGGAGGAGTAGTAGGAGTAGTAGTCCCCCTGTCCCCCTTAAGGGACAAAATAATTAAATTTGTGCTTCAATATAAAATTTAAAAATGAAAAATGTTTCCTTGGAAATAGCTCTAAAATTGTTTTGTTCTTCCTGCAACACGTTGACTACTACGTAAGTAATGAAATTGCACAGAAAATACGTATTCCAGAAACACTGCAATAATGAGAAATGCCAGGGCTTGCGCTTGAAAATGCTTGCCGGAAAAATACATGTACATATACACCACATATACACTGCACTCCCCTTAAATCTAATTTTGTTCTCCTTTATTCAGCTGCGTGCGATTTTTATTTCATTTTGGCGCAGCTTTCAGCCGTTTAAAGTTATTCGCTGTGAGTCTGAGCCGTGAGCTGTGAGCCGTGAGCGTAAGGTAAAGTCAAATCAAATTTCATGCTCGATTTACACATTCAGCACGAGCCTGAATTATTCAATGGCAAAATAAGGAGAGTGTTCATGCGTGTGCGTGTGTGTGAGTTAATTACTCATACAAATGTATTCTGCCTCAGCCGCTGCCACTGCCTCAGCCTCTGCCACTGCTTTCTGCTTCAGTTAGCATAGCCGACACTTTCATTGCTGTGGCGGCAGCGTCTCTTGTTCTCGCTCTCTCTATGGATATCTCTTTCTTCCTTGCCCCCTTCCTGCATTAACTTCATTATCACTGCACAGCGAGTTTAGCATACCTGCTACACCCCCTCACTCCCTTCACTTTCTATACTCGTACTCCCCTAACATAAAATATAATGCGTTGGCCCCTTTTTTTATACTCTGCCACACTCCTGAGTTGTCCCTGGGACAACAGCTTTGAAAATTTGCACGTCATACGCACACAACGGTTTTACGAACGAGGGCTTGGGGTTGGGGTTGGGGTGCGTGGTGGAAAAGTCAGCGAAGTGTTGCCCAGGGGTACAGGGCGGTGGGGGACATGAACTGACAAACCCTTTTTCTCCAATGCCATTGCCTGGAGGAAGCATTTTATGTGCATTTTAAGCGAGTCGTGGCGGGGGGTGGCTGGGTTTTGCAAAGTTTTACGTTTTACGATGTGTTTCCAACAGTTGGTACGTGACTTTTCACAGAGCTGCGCAGTTGGGGCTACAGATTTTTCGGGGGTATCCCCCCCGGTAAGAATCGGTGCCCGATAGGGTCAGTCAACAGTTGGCCAGTATGCGATGGGTGCGTGTTTCTGTGGGCTGGGGGCAACGCACTCCTATTAATTGCATGTGTGTGGCCGAAGTCAGCTTTGACATGAACTGGCAGCTAGCATTCAGGGACTATCGGTAGCCCACACCCACTACAGAAGGAGCGCTGGGCGCTGAGGTGGGTGGCTGGCAGGCGCCGTTGGCCGTATTTGTAATTGCTTTTGCGTAAAATGTCTAAACTGTGTGCTGCATGCCACACCACTGCATACACACACCCTATCGCATGCCCCCCACACACACATACACATAGCTTCCATCGCTTCGTTATCGGTCTCATTGCATTATGGTCGTCTGGCAAAAATTCCCCAAAACTTGCAGCAGCAGCAGCAGTAGGGCAGAGTGGAGTGCTGCTAGTGCCAGTACACCACAACGTAAATCCACTTTTAGTGGCAAAGCGTGTAATTAGCCTTCGCCTGAGTGGCAAACGAGTGCAGTTCCTCGGTGTGGGGGTTCGGGGCTAGGTCCCGAAACCAATTACAATTTCTATTTGCCGGTTATAAATCACAGCTGAACCGAACCAAAAAAAAATAAATAAAAAATAGAGTAGAGAGAGAGCAGAAACCAAACCGAAACCCGAAAGCAGCCAAGCAAATTGCTGCTGCAAAATAAAGTGACCAATGGAGCACTCCAAGGATAACGAAATGTCACAAAAGAGCACAAAAAAAAAGAAAGAAAAAACCAGTTCGAACAAATGGCAAGCGTTGGCAAAAACTGAAAATTGCCCACAAATGTGTGCTAACAAAAATGTTTCATTCCAAAACGACCTGCAAAAACAATGGCGGACAATGCTGGTGCATTTGGTTCTTGTTCAAATTGGTGTGTGAGGGAATGGCCACTATGGGACCAAGACTATCAGAAATCCATTGATCTTGCAGTGCACTCCAAAATTGAAGAAGCGGATGGACACAAGGGGTGTGGCCACAAAGTGAATGATGGCTGCATTTATGGCTGCCCAAGCTAATCGACAATGTGGTCAGAGTGCAGCCTAAGATGCGACAAGGTCGCCATAATTATAATTAATTTGAACGAAGGAAATTTGGTACCCAAGAAGTTGGTTGGCCACTCATTTGGATGCTTGCCTAAACAACCATGGACATTGCTGCACATATTCCCAGTTATCTTTATTAATTTTTGACATTAATAATTGACATAGTGCAATGCGAGTAGAAAATCAACAAAAATTCAGCACCAGTGCCCCATTAAAGGCCAGCAAAGGATGGTTCTGTAGGAGTATCCACAGAGTGGTGTGGGCTGTCAACAGAGGAGGTAGGGTAGGGGTAGCCAGAAAAGTATCAACTGGCAACATTCGTGTCAAGAGCAACTTTTGAAACGTTCGAAAATGTCGCCAGATAGACAGATACGCACACACACACACGCGCACAATGAGACGAGACAGACGAAGGAGATATGGAATTGATGTAAGTCAACCGCTGAAATGCAAAGAATTTCTTTATAAGCCGCCGCTGGCACACAGCACATTCAATTTGATTAGGAATTTGAGAATTTGTAATACAAAAAAAAAGGAAACGGAAATGAATTTCTTGGAAACAGAGTTTCTCCAGCGGGAAATGGGAAATTAAAATAATTTCCACAATGTAAAGTGTTAAGCCAACTGTAAACCAAAAATAGCAGCCATGGAAAATGTTGCCTACCCGCTAAAGAAACTTATTTAGCTTCTATTAACATATTATTAACCAAGGAATGCAGTTGAGTAGCGAAACAGACTCTGCTTATGGGGTTACAAAGTCATTTAAAGGCCGTCTCTATTTGGTTGCCGCACAACGTTTTGAGTGGGGCGATGGGGGTAAAGCTGAGCTGAGTGCTTCTTCATCTACAGAAGCGTCGGATGGCTTCCAAAAAAAAATAAAACGAAAATAAAGAAAGAAGCCTTTAGCCGCTTTTCCCGACTATTTACACACGAGTGTGTCTGCGTGTCTGTGTGGTGTGTGCATTTTCCTCCAAAAGAAGATACCTCTACCTCTGCCTTCGAGCCGGAGTGTTCGCTTACAAAACTTCACAATTTGAATTGTGTGGATGGATGGCTGGATGGGTGAGGGGATATGGTACGATGGTAGCTGGTAGAAACGATTTTTATTTTCAATTTTCTTTGTCGAACACATGACAAAGTGCCATCAACAAGCGAGCGGAGCGGAGCGATGCGATGCGATCCAATGCGACAAATGTCTGTGTAGGTTGCTGGGTGGTTGGCTGGGTGGGTGGTTTGAGTGTCTTGAGTGTTTCCTGGTTTGAGTTATGGGGCGTGGTGTGGCGTGGCGCGGCATTTGCCTGTTGAAATATTGCAACCGCTGCCAATAAGCGAAGAAAGGGATATACAAATTGAGCGATGTCTGCCTCAGTCTCAGCTACAAGTCTAATAAGGACACCATGACTGATACGTATTGTGCACATCCGTACATGTGTATATACATATGTACATATACAATTTTTCATGAATTATCCCCACACCCTTTTCCTCTATTGAACAAAGATACCTTTTTAATACGCTTACCATAGAACAAAACAATTCATTTGAATTCCATTTTTTTTACAGACAGCAATCCCGAATTTCGTTCAATGAAATTTTTAAAAAAATAAAACAGTTATCTTTCCTGAGTTTATTAGTTTTAATCAATTTAGTTTTATTGAACTCACAGCCGGATAGGTATTACCACTCAAGATTGACCAACAGCCAAGGGGTCACGGATTACATAAGTTTTGTTCCCATAGTTCGAGATTAAAGTTGGAAGGGGGGGGGGGGGGGGGGGGGGGGGGGGGGGGGGGGGGGGGGGGGGGGGGGGGGGGGGCCGTATGTATATTTATTTGTATGTATGACTGATACTTGTATTGATAAAATGACAAATATGGCTGTCATTGGCTTGTGGATTGTCAGAGCAGCTGTGACAGCTGCGGTGGGCGGGGGGAAGTAGGCTGGTTGATTGCCACCTCATCAGTGGCACAGCAAAATGTCCCTTTTTTTTTACCTCACACTTGCTCTTTCTTTCACTCACTCTCCCTTTCACTCGCTCTCCCTTTCACTCACTCTGTGCAAGCTGATCAAATAAATTTTTGCAGAAAAAACGAAGGTTTAAAGTGTTAATTAAACATACAAGCAGTCAAAGCTCGTTTCCATTTTGTTGCTGCTGCATAATTTTGTTGGAAATTTGTGTACATTTTTTTCCGTTTCATTTTTTTTTGGCATGCCCGGCAGTGTCCTGCGTCCCTGCCTGCCCTGCCGCACCATCATTACAGCTTGTAAGTGCTCATTAACATAAGCCGCTGATGTCGTTGTCCACATTGTTGGCCATTGTCGTTGCTGCTGCTGCTGCCTCTCCCCTGTTGCACGAACTTTTTGTTTGTCTTCAGCCAGTGGACTACGGACTGAGACTCCGACTCAGACACGGACTCCGACTCCGACTGAGACCCGCGCTGATTGTCGCATTTAAATTAATTTTAATAAAATGGAAAAGCAAAAATCAAGCAAATTATAGAATCAAAAGACACTGGCCCATAAAAGTAAACAGCCCCAAGTGCGCGCGGGGGGGGACCGCCAAGAGCCCCACCAAATATAAAAGTTAAATTAAAAAATAATATCCACAGCAGAACGAGCACCGACAATGAAAGCGACGCCAAAGAGGAGGAACAAAAATGCGAATTACACATAAAAAGCCGCAATTGAGTTTTTGGACTTTCCCTTCCCCACCACTCAGATAGGGTGGGTGGATAAGAGGGCGGCGGGTGGTGGGGCATGAAGAGAAAGAGAGAGAGAGAGAGAGGAGAGAGAGGTGGTTGGTGGAGCTCCCGACCATCACAATATATGCGTAAATCCCAACGAATTTCATGCGACTGACGATTTCGAATGGGCGCCGCGTAGTGGGTGGGTGGGCAGCAACAACAACCACAGATATGTACAACAGCCACAGTGACAACAACCACAGCAACAAGAACCAGGAACCAGAACCAGAGCTACAGCAAAATGGAAATCCAAATGAGCAAAGCTCGCAAAAGAAGGAAAATAAAGGGAAAAGTGTGCCGAAAGCAGCAACAGCAGCGACAAAGGCAGAGCCAAAAGGCAGAAAGCAAAAGCGAGTCTCGTAAAATGTATACACACACACAAACACACACACACACACACATGTACACCACTGCAGGGGGAGGGTTCGACTGCGGTGGGGTAGTGGTGAAGAGTAGGGGTAAGTGTAGGTGTAGGGGGAAATATCTTAAAGCAACCGCTGCATTGTTTCATTAACTCCGAGCGGAAAGTGTGTCCCTTGCTCCTGCTGCCTCTGGCACGCATCCTGACAGCATTTTATGGTCCCCTTTCAGTTTTTTTTTTTGTTTAAACCGAGATCATTGAACGCTTAACTACACTGCCAGAAAACGGTTGTTTGTGTTGCAAATTTCAGTAATTTAATTGAGTTCGAATTTTTAATAATTTCAGTTATTACTCGGAATTTACCCTGAAATTTTTAGTGATTTAAAACCAAAGAAACATCTCAGAATCTACTAAACTCAAAGACACATAACATTTTAATTATTTTTAATTATCTATAATAATTACAATTAATTATAAATTATACCTAGCAAATTCTTTACTTTGCGCAGCTTGTTAAACTTTCTTTGTCGCTTCTGCCAGTGCACTTTGTTAGCCCCTGCCATGATGCCATTATGTTGATTTACACACAGAGAAATTACCGGCGATTACTTTGTAAATTTCTGCTCATATCGAATTAGCTTTTATTATTCTTGCTGCGCTTGTGGCAGTGTATTCCATTAACCCCGTGACATTTAGTGTTGATTTGCACACAGAAATGCGCACAGGGCACCACAGCACACACACACACACACAGGGAAAACCAAAATAGAATGTCATTTTTTTCTTACAAATTTGTTCCCCCTGCTGTAGATACTCGTATTCGGTGCAGTTTATTTTTTTTTGGTTACATTTTTCTCGGTGTGCCCTTTGGTTAAGCTGTTGTCTCTTTGGAGTTGATTTACTCATCACCCGCTTAGTCGAAAGTCTCGTAAATCTCCGTGAAATGAGGAAATAAGTTGTAATTGCGAATTCTTTATCGCTTCATCCAGATACTTAAGGGGAAGGGGGGCACCGAGGAGCAGTAGGGTCGTACTCCCCGACCTCCTCCGTCACCGTTAATTAGCAAAGGGAAGAAGCGCAGAAAATGGAAAGATTCCCCGTTTCTTTGCCTTGCGTGTAATGAACTTTTCCAATTTAATGTTCTCCCCGTAATAGAAGCTGCACATGTGCTGAATGTTTGTTTTCAATGTACAAGAAACATCAACTCGTGTGTGAACACGCCCCCTCCCGCCCCTTCGTTGTGTTTCGGATACCACAATGATCCTCATTTTCATTTTCATTTTGATTTTCATGCATGCTTACCGCTCTAAGGAAAGTTCTTCAAGGCTGGCCAGCTTTTAGCACATAAATTAATGTTGTTTCTCCTTCTTTTTTTTCTTTTTTTCTTTTTTTTCTGTTGCTCAACTCAACTTTTGTTTAGAGTTTTTTTTTTGCTAGGCGGCCAAAGGGAAACTTTTCCCGTTTTTCCATACAGAGAGCATTGAAATAGTTTTTTTTTGCCAGCTTCTGCTTCTTGTTTTTCTCGCGCAACACTGTTGAGTGGCAAGTGGCAAGTACACAGAAGTGTTGCTGCTCCTGCTGCTCTATGTGTGTGTGTGTGTGTGTGAATGCTTTGTGCAGTCATCAGACACACACACAGAGAGGCGAGTAAATAGAAAGGACATTAAGTGGCGTTAAACAGACGTTCATGCAACAGCCGCAACATGTGTGGAGAGTGTGTGGCACAAGTGAAGAAGTGCCACATTAGCGGCAACGGGAAGGCAGGGGGGGCCATGACATTTATGTGGCAGGCATTTATTAGCATAATGCCGCTCCTCGATACGAACTGAGATTTTTTATTTTTTTTTGTGTTCCACTTACTTATCATTTTATGCCGCTGGGCGGTGCGCAAATCCCTGTGCAAGGATTCGTCCGGCTAGCTCTGATTGTGCACCCGGGCTCTGGTTGCACTGTCGACTGTGGCACGACTTGCTTCTGAAGACCGAACTGAACGCGAACTATGCACAATCGAAAGGATCTATTTGCACAATAATTTGGGGGCTCTCCTTTGCTTGCTGCAGCTCCAGCTTCGTGGCTCTGTTGGACTGTTGCTTCTGGCTGGCTGCTGGTTGCTGGTTGCTTGATTGCTGCTTCTTCTGTCTGTGGTGCTGCTTGGCTTGATTGCCTTTCCGTTGTGTGCGATGCTGTGCGTTGATGCCGCGTACCCAAGGACCCAACCAGACGAGCACTGTCGATGAACTGTGCGTCCAGCAGCTGTTGCTGCTGCTTCCGCCTCTGTTATACGGGCCAATAGCACAGTTTATCCACGGGATAGCAAAAAACACAAAAAGGAAACCAAAAGGCAAGCACAGTGGGGCAGCAGTGGCAAAAAGTAACGCACACACGGCGTATGCGCAATGCCCGAAGAGAGAGAGAGTGCCCGGAGAGGCAGAGCTGCCACACACACAAACACACGAATGCTCACGCAGCAACAATTTGTTTACGAGCCAGGACGAAGGCTGGGCTGCCCCAGCACCTATTTGTTATACGGCTTGGCAGAAGGGCTGGCTGGCAGACAGACAACCAGCGTTGTGCTGTCCAAAAGGCAAGAAATAAGACCGGAAGCAAAAAGTCAGCGCGATAAGCAGTCACCCTGCAAGGGAAAGGGGCAAGCGAGGGGAGTGCGGGTGCGAGTTTGCAGCGAATTCCTGCTGTCTTTTATTGATAATAAGGCGGCACCTCACCGGAGCAGCTCGCCTCGACAATTGTGCCAAGTCCGGACCCGGCTCTTAGAGCTGGAAACAAGGCAGGAACAAAAACTAACCATTGTTGTTGCTACTTTTGGCCTCACACCACACCCAGCCCCCCTGCTCTTTTTGTGTGCCTCGTCCGGACATTAGCATAATCGTAGAGGGGGCCTGGGTGAGTGGTGGAAGCCTGCAAAATTGAGTTTAAGCTGCTGTTCGGTTTGTTCTGCTTTCTTCAAGCTGCGGCCTGCGCCACAAACTTATGCGGGGCACACGCGGCGTATGCGCAACGTGGCAGCAGAAGCAGCAGCAGCAACTGTTGCTCTGTAACGATTCAGGCGCGATGGAATAAGATGGGAGAAGGGCGCACGCATATAGTCCCGGCTGGGAGGCTCGTCGGCAAGTGGGGTGGTGATCTTGCCCTCCCCCATCATGTGCCTATTCTCCTTATTGCGAAAGCCAAAATTTGTGCGTGCTGCGACGAAATAATACGGGGACCTAACCTTACCAAAAACACACAATGTATGACTCTCCCTCTCTCTCTCTCGGTTGCTCTCGGAATGCCTTTCTTCCCCCCTCAGGTCTCATGAGGGGTATCTACCCTCCCTTCCTTGGTCATTCCCGAATCACCTAACCTGGCCAGAATGACCCCATGGCTTTCCGAGAGCTCCTATGGGGACATCAGCTAGCTGAAGGCAAAACAAATAGGGAAATTAAAACATTATAAAATTTATTAACCTAAACATAAAATTCCGATCAACAAACTAATACCGAAAATGAACATTGAGAAGAACAATAAATAAATTAACGTAAACTATGTAAAAGAAATAAATAATTTTAAATGTCTAAAAAAAAATGGCTAATAAAATGAACTGAGATGGATCTTCTTCGCGTGCGCTGCGAATCATCGGACAAGGCAGAATGTGAGAGAGCCGAAAAGTTCGACGGAGAGTGCCAGGGTGCTGCTCTGAGCTGTTCTTTTTTCACAATTTAAATTTGCATATTCTGCCGATTTCACTCACCCTTATTTTCCGTGTTCGACGATGAAGCGCTTCCTCGCGGAAATCCGGAGCTGTAGGGGTTTTTTTAGATAAAATATATGATCGCAAATACCCAAAAGATCTCCATAGAAAAAAAATGGCAACTTTTTCCTCTCTCTCCTTCTTCCCTGCTCACCGACACTCACGCTCTACACAAAACGGTTAGACGGCACTTATTCATGTATCTTAGACTACTTTTACACATATCTTTCTTTAAACCTAAATTTCTTCCTCCCTTAATTCATATTTCTTTTACCCCCAATAACCAAGAATTTCCCAATCCCACAAATCGACGATTACGAGTGAGTCTCCTTTGGCTGCTTTCGTTACGGCACCTGCGGCTACCTTTTCTGCTGCATTTTCTACTACTTAAACTAAAACGAAAACGTAGGAAAGCACCAAAATGACGCTGCGATCGTCGCCCTCTTCGCCTGTCTTTTTTCGCTAAGGCATCAATCCAATCATTCTATATTTTTGCTGTTATTTTTCCCCAATCTTCCCTGAGCCCTTTTTGGGTCTCTACGTTGAGGCTGTTTTCCCTCCAGATACTCCTTTTGGGACTCGTTGCCCCCAGCTGGGCTTTGAATGCACTCGGATGGCCGATCTCCGTTTTTCTTTCCGCTCCTCCTTCCGCAGCTTGAGCTGCTCCAAAGCCGCACCCTCTGCGGGACGAAAAGTGGCATTTAACGGGCTGAATCACAATCCTGTCTCCCCGAGCTTACCTCTGCTGGGAATTGGCACTTTACACTTCCAATTTTTCTTTCCTCTCGCTGCTAGTGGTTTCTCTGGTTTGCTCACTTTAAGCCCTCTTGATATTTCCCACTGACAAAGCACTTGCAAAAAATGTGAACTGCGGCTATCACCTATCCAGGTCGAACGATGAAAACGGGATGACCGAAGCCACGCTGCGAAATCCGCGGGAACCCTCAAGCCTTCTAAAAGGTGAAATTCGCCTTGACGTTTCCATCTGTTAACCTATCCTTCCTTTCTATGCCCTTTTCTTTGACCCCCCAAACCTGAGGCCCAGATGGCGTGTTCATCTGCCGGAGCTCTACCATAATGCCCCATAGAGGGCGCCACAAACAAAAATGATCCACCTGATCCAAGCGCTACAAATACCCCCCGCCCAAGATCAGACTTGGGGGTAACTCGCAAGCCTGATCCGAACTGCGCGGATCAGCTACTGCTTTAGATCTTTAGCATGGTATCGGCCAATAGATCGTCCTTGTAAGTCTTCCAACTCATAATACGCATTCCCTATTTTCTTGCATATTCGAGCCTTCACATAGGCTGGGCCAAGCTTAGCGCTATAGCCAGTCTGGAAGTTGCTCTGCTTAAAGTTCTTCCTGAAAACTTCTTGGCCGACTTGGTAAGAGACCTCCCTCGATCTCAAGTTGTACGTCCTCTCATTTTTCTCCCTTTGCTTCTCCATTACTGCTAGAGCCTTGCTACGCACCAACTCTAAGGAATCCTCCTTTGAGAATGCCAGGGATTTATCTTCCAGCAACTGAAGTGCCCTTAGAACCTTATATGTTCCACCCGAGCTGATGAACTGCTGACCAAACACCATATAATAGGGCGACGTGCCAAGACTAGAATGGACCGCCGTCCTCAAAGCGCAACAAATACTGCTCAGCTCTTCGTCCCAATTTTTCTGGTCCGGCCTGACATAGGAGCGAATGGCTGCGATTACCGAACGGTTTACTCGCTCCGATGCATTTGACTGCGGAGAGTAAACCGCTGTGGCCGTGTGACATATCTTGTGCCCCTTGAGAAACTTCTGAAAGACTTCCGATTTGAATTGGGAGCCATTATCCGACACCATTGTCTCGGGAAAACCAAAGGTGTGAAACAGATCCTGCTGCAGATACTTAACCACGATGTCGGCCGTCAGTTTTTTCACAGCTTTCAGAAAAACGAACTTTGAGTAGTGGTCCAGCACTATAAATATACCAATATGACCACTCTTGGAACGCGGATACGGGCCCAGAAAGTCTACGTAAAGCCTTTGAAAGAATCTTTGCGACTCTGGTGCCACCCCCATTGGAGGACGCTGTACCGCATTCGGTGCTTTTGTAGTCTTGCAAATATCGCAGGCTAGCACATAGGCTTTCACATCCTTGACCAAACCTGGCCAATAGACAAATTGCCGCACGCGCTCGAGAGTCTTGTGAACTCCACCATGTGAGGCTAACGGATGGTCATGGACATTGGCTAGTACTTCCCGAATCAACTCCTGAGGGATCCATAACTTCCAGATAAAGTTATCGTGGAGAATATCCCCCGTGACGTAACCACCCTTCCTGTAAACCAACCCGTCAACCACCTTCAGATCAGGCAATTTTTCCTTATTGGCTTCTATTCGGCTTACGAGTTCCGTATACTCGGTTGCCTTAAAAGCTGGTGAATCGAGATCAACTAGCTGGCCATAGGAAGAATCCACGGCAGCCACTTCCTCTTCGTTCACCCGCGACAACGCATCGGGAACAACATTCAGGCGACCGCTACGGTGCTCAATTTTAAATTTGAAACCTTGTAATTTTAAGGCCCATCGGGCTAAACGCGAATGTAGATCGGTCTGCGTCATGAGCCACTTTAACGATGCATGGTCAGTAATAACCGTGAATTCATGACCTTCTATATACGCCCTAAATCGATTGATACAGACAATCGCCGCCAGGCACTCTTGTTCGGTTACCGAATAGTTCCTTTGCGCCTTATTCAGTTTCTTTGATACAAAAGCTATCGGATACTCGTCACCATCTGGAGTTTTCTGAACTAAGACACCCCCAACTCCTGATTTGCTGGCATCGCACTGCACAAAGAAGGGTTCGTTGAAATCCGGACTCCGAAGAACTGGTGCCGAACACAACCTGGTCTTAAGTTCCTTGAAAGCGGAACGTCCTTCTGGAGTCATGACGAACTTACATCTGGGCTTCAGCAAGTCCGTGAGAGGAGAGGCTATCGACGCAAAATTAGCGATGAATTTACGATACCATCCGACCATACCCAGGAATCTACGTAAAGATTTCAAGGAGTTTGGCTCTGGAAATTCTTCCATCGCTGAAATTTTCCCTGGATCTGTCCGAATGACACCTTCTCCAACAATATGGCCAAGATATTTCACCGAACGCATACAGAATTTGCTCTTTTCTACGTTGAGCGTTAAACCGGCCAATCGAACATGCTGCGACACGGTTTTTAAAACCTTTAAATGTGACTCGAAACTATCAGATACAATCAACAAATCGTCAAGATAAACAAAAACTTCGTTACGGAGATTGGCTGGGATCACTTTGTCCATCAACCTTGTCATAGTTTGCGAGGCGTTGGTGAGCCCGAACGGCATGACCTTGAACTGATACAGTGGTTTTCCCGGGATTGTAAAAGCTGTTTTGTCTCGAGACCCTGGGACCAAAGGTATCTGCCAGTAGGCATCCTTGAGATCCAGGCTCGATATAAACATTGCTCTGGGCAGACGACTTAATATCCCATCTATTTGCGGCAATGGATACGCATCTTTTCGCGTGACAGCGTTAACTTTGCGGCTATCTAAGCAAAGTCTAACCTTTCCCGGTTTCTGGACTAGCACAACTGGAGAGGACCAGGCGCTGTCGGATTCCTCAATGACTCCTAGTTGGAGCATCCTGTCCACCTCTGCATATAGTAACTTTTCTACAGCCGGCGACACGGGAAAATGCCGTTGCTTAACAGCCTTAGCATCTCCTACATCAATCGAATGCGACAAAACCGAGGTCTTCCCTAACCCAGATACTGCAAAGGATGGAAATCCATGAACAACCTTCTGCAACTCTTCTTTCTGGCTTTGCGTCAGCTCATGCGATTCTTGAGTAATCTCCGCCACTTGCATCTCCGGAGGTAATAAATTGAATGCCGCCCAAAAGTCTATTCCCAGATATAGGTCCTGACTAAGCGAAGGAATGATGTGTAAATCTAAATCTTTCACCACGTTCTCATAGGTGATGGGAGTTTTCAGTCGCCCCAGAACTTCCTGCCGACTGCCATCTGCAGTATGCGCAATAGATATGCCGCGCTTGAACGGTCTCCTGCTGGTGATTATCTGTTTGGCCAAATTTCCTCCCACGACACTCATCGCTGCACCCGTATCTAACAGTCCAAGAACGTCTTGATCGAAAATCTTTACTTCTGCATACGGACGCTTATCGAGGTTTTTATATCTAATGGCATTTATCGACTTGGCTGCCTTCCAAAAAGATCTCATTCGTCTGGAGTGTCTTGAAGTTGATTTCTGGCGGCACAGTTTCTCTCCTATGTTTGCGCTCAAGCTAGGACGCAAAACCGTATCCCACAACTTGGATCTTAGACTGCCGTCTGCCTGGAATGTGTTCTGGTTATCTGCCCTTAACTGGTCTTCTATATCTATTGGCTGGCGTCGGGATTCGCGGGTTTTTGGCGTCGCACACACTGAGGCTGACGAGGCTGTGTGTTCGCCCTGGAGTTTTTTTGTTGACATTTCTCACAAGCTGGCTTATAAACATTTGGAATGCCACACCCATAGCAAAAGATTTTTCGTTTGGCTTCGCAGTCTTGGTAGCGATGCCCTTCCTTATGGCAGTTCCAGCATACCAAAGCCAGGGCTCCAATTTCCCCCTCTGCCTCCACTTCGGAAAACTCCGAGGCGTCATCGGACATGTGCTCCTCCATAAGTTCGGCTACCTGCCTGCGAAAAGGCACACTCTTCTGATAGCCATAATTTCGTTTTACGTCATCCAGAAAACTCTCCCTACGTCTGCATATTTCCCTGAGCTCTCCAACGGACTTAATGCTTAAGTTGAGCAACTCATGCCTAACTTCGGGCCTCAAATTTCGTCGTAAGATATCCACGACCGATGTCTCCGACAAGGGAGTCTCTAGACTGTCCATTAGCTGGACTATGGCGTCATAGAAGCTGTCGAATCCTTCCTTTTCTTTCTGCTTCCGGTCTCTAATGGCCTCTCGTATGTCCACGTCCGTACGAGTGTCGCGAAACTGCTTTCTCAATGCATGGCAAAGCAAGTCCCAACGTACTAGTGCCACTGATTTGTGGAACCTCCAAAAGAACTCCCGAGCCTTTCCATCAAAGAGGATACTGGCATTGCTACACACTATCGCGAAATTGCTTTCTAGCGTCGAGTGGGTCAGAGCTTCTACCCGATAGATGAAATTGTCAACGCTTATTCCCTCAGCGCTACCGCTAAAACGCAATTTCCATCCATTCATAATGTGACCGACCTTGTCAGGTCGTTGGAGAAGATCCGACGCTAAACTTCTAGGAGTGTGTCTGCCTTCCCCGAACAATCCAGCCGATGATCTACCATCGCCCAATTCCTGATCCTGTAATATCTGATCTGGCGCTGTATTTCGGACCTGCTGATTTCGACCTGCGGGTTCAAGGTGAGCAGCGATATTTGTTTGAATCAATTGAGCCATCTGCCCCGACAACTGCGTCAATATGTCGTTTTGCATGAGTCGGACGGCTTGGGACACCATGGTACCTATGCTTTCCACGGTTATGGTTCCGGGATTGACGTTGGCTGATCCCCCCACTGGGGTGCCTGAAGATTTCTCTATTCCTCCTGCCTGCTGTTTGGGGGTCTGCCCACCTGAGCTGGATGCACTTCCTTGCAAATCAAAAATAACTTTACCACATGTGGGACATTTTGCATTTACCTTTGAGTAGGGCACAATGCAAGATTTGTGAAATTCGTGCCCACACCTGGTCTTGAACAGCGGCTGGGCTTCAAACCCTTTCCCACACAGAGTGCAAACCGCGGGGTCTGCCTGCCCTTCTTGCATTGCGAGGCCTTCTCAGTACTATGCAGGGGCCAGATAAACCTAAACCCCCCTAAATTCTCTCACTAATTCGTACTTTCTTTCTCACTCGCTATCAGCAAATCCGCAAGGTCGTCGAACTCCGATAGCTTAACCAGCTGACCGCTTAAATTCCTCTTCGAAGTTTAATTTTTCTTCCCTTCTTTCCACTTCTTTCTTTTCTTCTTGCCTGCCAAGTTTCCGAAACCTAAATAATTAATACCTACGCGAACAATAACCAAAAATAATAATAATGACCGATAAACAATGAGAATAAATAATATCTAAAATTGTAACTCCAATATTTTCTAAGAAAAACGAAACTAAAATGAAATTAAAAAACATTTATTTGCCTTCAAGCATCGCCTATGTTCCCCAAGAGAGATCTTACGACAAACCGAAAGAGAGAATGAACAAAAAAACAATAAAAACAAAGTACCGCTGCATGTGCATAGCTGATCAGCGCCCGCCACTACAACCAAACGCTTTCTTGCATTGGATGCTGTGCCGCTGCGCCAACCCGCAATACACCAACAACGACGGGAAGATCAAGTGCGAGTTATTCAAAACTAATCAGTTTTGTTCTCTCGTCTCTCCCTCGCACTCTCACTTCTGCGAACAGGTGTTCTGCTTTTGCCATCAACTGTGGCCAGACAAACTCTTTATAAAGAGATTGTGCTGTATTTCCAAGCAATTGATGACTAGCTCTGCCGCTTAACTATTTCAAAAATGTGGATGCGTCTTTGCTAGAACTTGTTATCCGTGGTCAGGGTAGACTTATTTAAAGCCTTCCTCCCTGCGTTTCCAAAGCGTCTAACTTGTTGGGCTTCGGACTGCATTACTGTAGGGTATCTGATCGCCTACTAAAAGCTACCTCTCTGCCGTGGCTTGTCGATCGCTGCTAGCAGTCATTCGACAATTATTCCTAAGCGACTGATTAGTTGACTTCAGCTGGCTGTGAACATCGGTGTTCTGGTCCAGGTGCTGCAGCAACCGTGGCTGGAGAATAATATGTACAAACGTACATTTTCTCCGCTACGCGACTTGCTAACCAGAAAACTCGACAGTGTGTGTGATGTGTGTGTTTTTGTTACTTATATTGTTGACCGCATCGGGATGCAGTCTGAACAAATATTTTAGGCCTCATTGTTGGGCGCCATTTAACTTTCTATCAATTTTTTTATTATGATTACTTATAATTGTAACGATTCAGGCGCGATGGAATAAGATGGGAGAAGGGCGCACGCATATAGTCCCGGCTGGGAGGCTCGTCGGCAAGTGGGGTGGTGATCTTGCCCTCCCCCATCATGTGCCTATTCTCCTTATTGCGAAAGCCAAAATTTGTGCGTGCTGCGACGAAATAATACGGGGACCTAACCTTACCAAAAACACACAATGTATGACTCTCCCTCTCTCTCTCGGTTGCTCTCGGAATGCCTTTCTTCCCCCCTCAGGTCTCATGAGGGGTATCTACCCTCCCTTCCTTGGTCATTCCCGAATCACCTAACCTGGCCAGAATGACCCCATGGCTTTCCGAGAGCTCCTATGGGGACATCAGCTAGCTGAAGGCAAAACAAATAGGGAAATTAAAACATTATAAAATTTATTAACCTAAACATAAAATTCCGATCAACAAACTAATACCGAAAATGAACATTGAGAAGAACAATAAATAAATTAACGTAAACTATGTAAAAGAAATAAATAATTTTAAATGTCTAAAAAAAAATGGCTAATAAAATGAACTGAGATGGATCTTCTTCGCGTGCGCTGCGAATCATCGGACAAGGCAGAATGTGAGAGAGCCGAAAAGTTCGACGGAGAGTGCCAGGGTGCTGCTCTGAGCTGTTCTTTTTTCACAATTTAAATTTGCATATTCTGCCGATTTCACTCACCCTTATTTTCCGTGTTCGACGATGAAGCGCTTCCTCGCGGAAATCCGGAGCTGTAGGGGTTTTTTTAGATAAAATATATGATCGCAAATACCCAAAAGATCTCCATAGAAAAAAAATGGCAACTTTTCCTCTCTCTCCTTCTTCCCTGCTCACCGACACTCACGCTCTACACAAAACGGTTAGACGGCACTTATTCATGTATCTTAGACTACTTTTACACATATCTTTCTTTAAACCTAAATTTCTTCCTCCCTTAATTCATATTTCTTTTACCCCCAATAACCAAGAATTTCCCAATCCCACAAATCGACGATTACGAGTGAGTCTCCTTTGGCTGCTTTCGTTACGGCACCTGCGGCTACCTTTTCTGCTGCATTTTCTACTACTTAAACTAAAACGAAAACGTAGGAAAGCACCAAAATGACGCTGCGATCGTCGCCCTCTTCGCCTGTCTTTTTTCGCTAAGGCATCAATCCAATCATTCTATATTTTTGCTGTTATTTTTCCCCAATCTTCCCTGAGCCCTTTTTGGGTCTCTACGTTGAGGCTGTTTTCCCTCCAGATACTCCTTTT
The DNA here is from genome assembly GCF_018151105.1 of Drosophila obscura. Taxonomy (NCBI): domain Eukaryota; kingdom Metazoa; phylum Arthropoda; class Insecta; order Diptera; family Drosophilidae; genus Drosophila; species Drosophila obscura. Next base: position 217,974 of record NW_024542736.1, on the reverse strand, counting down.
GGGACTCGTTGCCCCCAGCTGGGCTTTGAATGCACTCGGATGGCCGATCTCCGTTTTCTTTCCGCTCCTCCTTCCGCAGCTTGAGCTGCTCCAAAGCCGCACCCTCTGCGGGACGAAAAGTGGCATTTAACGGGCTGAATCACAATCCTGTCTCCCCGAGCTTACCTCTGCTGGGAATTGGCACTTTACACTTCCAATTTTTCTTTCCTCTCGCTGCTAGTGGTTTCTCTGGTTTGCTCACTTTAAGCCCTCTTGATATTTCCCACTGACAAAGCACTTGCAAAAAATGTGAACTGCGGCTATCACCTATCCAGGTCGAACGATGAAAACGGGATGACCGAAGCCACGCTGCGAAATCCGCGGGAACCCTCAAGCCTTCTAAAAAGGTGAAATTCGCCTTGACATTTCCATCTGTTAACCTATCCTTCCTTTCTATGCCCTTTTCTTTGACCCCCCAAACCTGAGGCCCAGATGGCGTGTTCATCTGCCGGAGCTCTACCATAATGCCCCATAGAGGGCGCCACAAACAAAAATGATCCACCTGATCCAAGCGCTACAGCTCGAAGGATGCTGCCTCATCGTGCAGCCTCTGCCATCACTTAATAAATATGCATGAGCAGGCCAAGGGGTTTTCAATTAAATTTACTCAAATTGTGGTTGACGCTGCCGCCGCTGCTGCTGCCACTCTGCCAGTTGCCTTTGCCGTTGCCTTTGGACGAGGTCAAGAATTTGCATGCAAATATTTTTGGCATTTCCTTGGCTCTGCTGCTCTTCGGGTGACTGGCTGACGGGGTGTCTTGAGAATTTATTTATTTCTTGCATTTATTATGAGCATAAGCGGAAAAAGGCGACGCAAATTAAGACGGAATGGGCAGGGGCAGGCGTAGGGCCATGGGAACCCGTGATGCGTGTGCCACGAAAGTGTTGAATTGCCAAATGAACTTAACTGAAATGAGTGGCAGGAATGGCGGGCAACAGGCTTTGGGTGGGTGGGGGGTGTAAGCACTAGCCCTTTAATGGGCAACATTCTACTCTTGCCCTGACCCCACGACGGCGACTCCAAATTGGCGCGCACACACATAGGGGACACATAGCGGACACGCAGAGCCAGAGAAGGGACACAGAAGAGGCAGCGAACAGGAGACAGGAGGAGGCAGGAGGCAGAGCTACAGCTGCCCGAGCAAACATGAGAGAAAAAACATGAAACGTGCCTCGCCTGCTAAGGACATTCATTACGCAAGCAATGAAGCTGCCTCAGTGAATACCCATCCCCCCCCCCCCACTGAATCAACCAACCCATCCCTTGTTGTGTGGCGGCAACATGGGTGGGCCACGCCTCCTATTGAATTATTCCAGTTTTATTTCTCGCCATTTGGTTTGCTCTACGACGGACGCCACGCACACACCTCGCCTCCGTGGCGGCATCCTCTGCTGACTTTTAGCTCTGGGCCAGGTTATTGAACCACACCACAGCACACCCCACACAGGCAGAGGAGAGACAGGCAGACAGACAGACGAGACAGAGAGAGAACACCTGTTGATTGGACCTTTTAGGTTGTTTGAGCCAAAGCCCAAGGGGAGCAGGGGAAACAACGATTTCCTTTCAGCTTATGTGGGCTCAATTTTGTTGTCGATGCGGCTGGCTCCTTCTAATGGCCATTGGATATTGAAGGAGAAGGCCAAGTGTGGATGGAGGTGGAGGTGAATGTGGGACCCACTGGAGCTGAGAGGAAAGTCATTTGGCTTAAGCAACCGCTTGTTTGGCATTCAGCCCAGGGCCATCGGCAAACAATTGATTTAAAAATGTTAATTAAGCAGAAAACCAGTTGATGGCACAGTTTTCAGCCAAGCCATTGAGGAGAAGGTTACTCCAGAGGGTATCAAAGTATAAAAATATTAAACTTGAATAATTAAATCACAAAAGCGCATTAAATTCTCCATTTAAAAATATTCTACACATGTGAAGGGGCGGTCGGGTCCTTCATGTTTTGATTTTAAGCCTTTTTAATTTATTTTATTCTCTCTTTGTTATTTTTAAGCATGAAATTCAGTGAATAATGTTGGAAAATCCGTTGGTGATGCACATCCTGATGCTGGTCGTCACACTGGCCAACAACTTTCTCCTGGAAACCCTGCAGGACGCATGAAAACTAAGCCCTGGCAGAATACATTTGAATCCCGCGCCCAACTTTCTACATGATTTTTATACCCGTACTCAAAAAAGAGTTAAGGGGTATATTAGATTTGTGGTAAAAGTGGATGTGTGCAACGCAGAGAAGGAAACGTTTCCGACCCCATAAAGTATATATATTCTTGATCAGCATCAATAGCCGAGTCTATATAGCCATGTCCGTCTGTCCGTCCGTCTGTCCGTCTTGATGAGCGCCTGGATCTCAGAGACTATAAGAGCTAGAGAAACCAAATTTGGTTTCCAGACTCATGTGATATCACACTGCTACAAGTGTATTTCAAAATTTCGCCCCGCCCCCTTCCGCCCCCGTAAAGGACGAAAATCTGTGGCAGCCACAATTTTAAAGATATAGTATAGTAGAGAATGCCCATATCTACCAGATTGCCGAATCTGAATCTGAATCAGATCGGATCATAATTATAGCCAGAATGCAGAAATTAATTTTCAGTTGCTTCCCCTCCCCCTCCCGCCAACGACAACGCAACTCATTTTCCTTCTCGCTCGCACACTCTGCCGCGTTCAGTGCGCGAGCAACCCCTAGCGGAGGAGATGTAGAATCTAAATGGTACATATACAATCTACATGTTATATGTAGAATAGACATTGTAGATGAGATGTAGATAACAAATGTAGCAAAAAAATGTAAAATGTAAAATTTTTTTTTTAATTCTAAAATTTCAAAAAAATCATGCTCAAAAATGTATATACTGACTGAGTACGGGTGGTATAAGTAGAGTCGCGTCCCCAGAAGCGACTCACACGTTCCTTCTCGTTACATTTGTGAAACTTCGGCAGTGTACGGCTGTTAAGTTAACACTCTGCTAATCTAATCATAACATCGCTGTTAACAACATTTTTCGCTCTCAATTCGTGGTGGTTTTTAAAAATTTGCTCTCTTCTCAGAGGTGAAGAGAGCGTTTTCGTGGTGAATTTTCGTGGTGTGAGCAGTGCTGCCAACTTTTCATCAGGAAAAAAAGCCATTTCTGACTTGTACAAGACACAAAAAAAGCTCAAAAATTACAGAAAAAAGCCAAAAAAAAGCGTAATTTTTGGGTTTACCAATTTTTTTATTTCTGTAGTATTTTATAGGGTTTTTACTGTAAGACCGCCATTAATTCGTCTAACTCAGCGTAATTGTCTTCAGGCTCGCAATCGTACGACTTGGTCGTACCAATCAAGCGAAGATAATTTTTGGGCACATCATAATCGAAACAGCATTTTCCCAGTCTTCGTAGTTTTGTGACGCTGATATCTGTTGATTCGTCGAGTAAGAGACTGAATTTGGAGTCCCCAATATCGCTGCACAAGTCTTCGAAAAAATGACGCGCCAGAAAATTCTTAATGATGCTGGTGCATTTCGTTCGATGCAGCTTAACTCGTCCTGCAGCTCCAACTTCAAAATGTTTGTTGCACAAGTTGCCCAAATGATCAACTTGTGCCATGGATGCATGTTGAGCAATAAAAAGACACAACGCTGCTTCCTGTTTTGACAGTTTTAACAGGCAAAGTTCCAAAATTTATTATGTTTTGTTGTGTGAAGCCGGTCGTCGAACTCGTGTGAATCTTCGTTTTCGCATGAGCCCGCAGATCACTAAGTTTGGCTATTATTGTGATTTTGCAATAGCTGCAGTACACCCTATGCTCATCAGTATCGTCCTTTCTTGCCCAAGCTTTAAATTCATCGCTTTTAAGCCAAGCATCGCGGCACTTCTGCTTATATTCTTTAGGCATTTCACAAATTGTTATACGTTAACATTCACTTTCGCGCACATAGGGATGGTAGAATTGTATAGAGATGATAATATTCTTAGAACTAGTGGTGGAGTTGCAAATATCGATACAAAAATATGACTAGTCTTATACTTTTTGATTCAAGTATAGCAACAATAAAAAAAGCGGAAAAAGCCAAATAATATTCTAAAAAATCCAGAAGTCCCGCTTCCCGCAATTGCCAAACTATTCCCGCAGTTGTTCATCAAAAAAAGCCAGATTTGACGGGAAAAAAGCGGAATCGGCAGCACTGGGTGTGAGTTATATCAAAGACTCTATAACACAACAAGATGCGTAACGGGGAAGAAAAAAATGTATGACAGCAGCACAATTTTAAAAGAAATCTAACACCACACTTGCGTATGTGTGAGTGCGCTACACAAAATGTATTCTATTTTGATATAATTTCGTTGTTAGTCTCGGGCATACACACACATATGTACATATGTATGGATGTGTGTGTTCTACAATTTTGCCGTCTGAAATTCTGACTCTGAATCCAAATTTCGTATTTCGTCAAAGCTGCACAATTCTTAATGATGAAAACGAAATTAAGCTACTGCAACTGCTTAGGAAAAGAAATACGGACGGTGGGGTGCAGTGGCGAAGTTGCTTGCGTACGGAAAGTGTGAGCCAAGTTCAATTCCCAGCGAAAGGTGATAATTTTTTTTTTTTTGGCGTTATCTTTATTTTAAAGTCAAATATACTTAATAATGAATGCCATGAATAAAACAAAATTCCAAATTAAAAATAACAAATATAATAGCCACTGAAAATTAACAAAAAAAAAAAAATACAGAATAATCAAACAAGAAAAAAGTTATAAGTTATTCTAAATGAAAAAAGCAGGGGCGGGAAAAAAAAGGAGGGGCCCCCAAATTGATGGTTGCCTAGGGCCCCTTGAGGCTTGATCCAGCCCTGCCCTACCCGTTTAAAAGATATTCAACAAAGTAGATTTGGAAGGCATTGTTGAAATGATTTTTAGCGTATATTAATTTTTGTATATTTTGGGAAAATTAGTTAATTTTTAGATAGAGTTGGTTAAAGAAAAAAAAAAAATAAACTTGCACTGAGTGAGGCTTAAACTCGCTTAATTTCGCTTTGCAGTCAGCCACTTAGTACGCTGCGCCACGGGCTTAGGAGAAATAATGTCGTCAATATGTCACGTTGATTCCTTTGTTGCGACAGAACATACGAAAAAATGCACTCACACAACCAAGCGCTCAAACACGGACAAGACAACGCACACATAGACAAATCGAAAATCCACATCGAAAATCCACGCTAAAAATTTCGTGTGCTTTTCAGCAGTATGGTCGTTACGCATCTTGTTGTGTTATAGAGTCTTTGGTTATATTAAGTAATATGAGTAATATATGATATGAGTAATATTAAACTGAATATCAAAATTATGCAATTCGATTTCAATCAATAAAGTAGAACGTTAACCCATTGTCGACCAGGGGGGTATTTAATATTTCCACGAAATGTATGTAACTTAAACATATTTTACGCATTACAGGTGAAAGATGTCGGTGGTCATTTTTGTTTTGTAAGTAAAGAGGAGGATGGAGCTACAAGGAGCCTTTACAAACAGTATTATTTTTCGCGGTCTAACAAAGGGTGCTCAACTTTGTAAATATAGGGGTGTTAAGTGGGTTAAGTCTCGTTTGATTTTGCCGTCACATACAAACAAAACAAAATATTTAATTTAAATTCAAGAATATAGCTGCTTTCCCAATAGTTTCACGTCAAAACTACGTATTGGTATTGCATTATTGGTATTGTGTTCAGTTCGTATAATAATGCCACGAAAGAGGTCTGAACTTTTTTACAAGAAGAACGGGTTTACCGCAAAGTGTGTAAATGGAAAATACACGGCCACCTGCGTTTTTTGCAACAAGGAGCTGCGGAACACAGCGCTATCAAGACTTTCCTTACATAGGTAATTGTACATGCAACATACAGTACATATGAAGGTATTTTTATTTACTTCGTATATGTATATATGTGTACCAATGTCTCTCATTTCCAGACAAACGTGCGACCAACAGAGAGACTTATCGTTGACACAATCCTTAATTGTGGAATGTGTTCGTCCAGTGCTCAAGGTGATAACGCACGAGGACGCGGATGGCGGCATCGATCATGGGAACGAAGGCAAGGAGATCATTGTGAAGGCAAGTACTGCAAGCTGGAAGCTGGAAGACGCGTATACGATCTCGATCTGATCTGCCCCAAACTATGTATAGATACAAGAATTTTTGGACGAGTGCGATGACGATACAGATGGCAAGGACCAGACGACGACCATAATCAAGTCAGAACTGCCAAATGGCCAGCAGGATAGCCCCTACTTGAATGCTTCAAAGGAGAATTATCACACAGATACTATGGAAATTGAAATTTCTGCAGGGCCAGAGAGCCGGGAGTACGTTGAATTTCTCGACGAATACAAAGAAGTGATGGTAAGAGTGCATTCCATGCCTGATTTGCCATCAAAATTCAATCATGTTTCTTGCAGCAGAGCCTCGACAACTCGGCCAATGGTACGGAAACGAATTATGGTGAGAACAGACCGAAAAATAACTTGGCTTCGCTGAAAGCCGACAAGGCCAGGGCCGAGATCAAGCAATTCCACAGCAAGACGCAGTTTTTAAAGACAGAAACGGAGAACCTGAAACTGGAAAGGACGCTGGCATTGCTAAGGATACAAAAGCTGCGCCTGGAAATCGACTCTCTGCGCGCTCAAAGCTAGAACTTCATGTCTACATGGCTACGAAACATCAACATAATTTGCATACGCGTATACAAACACATGTAAAATGGAAAATAAACTCGTATTATTCATTCAAATGTCGGGAAAATTTGCGACTGTACTTCGATTTCGCTGTTGCCACATTTGCGTTTGAAATACTTGAAACGCGGGCAGGACAGCCTACAGCGAGGCATCTGGCGAGATTTGCGCTTCGTTTCACCATCTTGTTCGCTCTGCTCAGCCTTGATTTGTTCCTTCCTTTTGCGCACATTTAGCCAGATCATCATTGTCTTGTGCATGAGCCCGGCCATCCGCAGGAGCTTCACATTCGATGGCGTCCAAGTAGTCTTGTCGTCGTGTTCTTGGGGAACAAAGATCAGGTAGGCTTCTCGCTCAGATGGTTTCTTGGCGGGATCAGCCGTCTGCCATTCTTAGAAACCTGAGGCCGTGCTTGCGGTAGTCGCTAGAATGGGATTATGCCCCACATAATGGTAATAACAGTGACTAGAACGGTTGCTAAAGATTGTTTTAACATAATTTATTTTCAAAATTATAATCTAAGTAAATGCAGTGCCCTAGTCGTCCAGCTTCTCGGGAGGTGGTCAACAAGGCTGCAGCATGCGCTCCATCGACTCGTTCTCCGCAATAGCAAAATAGTTAAGGATATCGTAGTGTCCCATGTAACTGGCCAGCGAGTCCACTGGTTTTTGCTGTCCAACAAAGGGTGCTCATCGTTTTAAATAGAGGGGTGTTAAGTGGGTTAAGTCTCGTCTGATTGCCCTGCCCTGGTTTTGCTGCCGATTATTCGGCCGCTTATCGTTATCGTCACGGTCACGCTGGTTCGAACAACAAAACTAACATCGAACATCGAACAACAAAAACAATTAACAATTAAACATATGGCGTTAAGGTCGGATTACGAGGTGAGCGCTGCAATTAAACCAGAATTAGCAACCAAAACTAAGTTAATTAAGTGCAAAAACCTAAAGCAGTGCAAACAATTGTTAACATGTGACGTCAGCAGCAAAACGCAGCTCGAACGCTCTGCTCTGCCAACAACAAACGCTGAGCGGGCGTTTTTTTAGTGGGAAAAATCGAAACTCGTGCAAAGGTGTGAGTGTGTATGTGTATTCGTGCGTGCTTGTGTGTGTGTGTGTGTACTGGCTATTTGTTTTGTTGCTATTTTATTTCGTTGTAGCAGCAACAACAACAATAACTGGCGACGCCGACGCCTACGCCAGCGTCAACAGCGCTGCACCGGCGACGCCCTAAGACGCCAAGTTCATTAATTTGATTTCGGCTCAGCCCCGTTCTCTGTTAACGTAAATTTGTGTTGGACATACGTGGATCTTGGAGCTGCCCATATGCTCCCAATCCTATTGGGCCATGTCACACCTGCTGGTTAATCTTGGCGTGGCTTAGAGAACCTTTTTACCTGCATTGCGGTCGAAGTCGAACCCTCCAGAGGCTGGTTTTTGTCCGATGGGGGCGGGGGCGTCTGTCGCGCTTAACTTCTAATGTGCGTGCGAGAAAGAGACGGATAATCAGAATTATTTAAGTGAAGAGACAGTGGCGGGCCAAAATATTGCTCACAGTAGTTGTGGAAATAGGGGTGGCTTGCAGGGACAATAGCGGTTAGAATGTTGGTGTGGACAGTTGCGGCCAAAATATTAGTTACATATGCTGCATACAATCCGGTAGAATATTGGTACGGTGGTTCTTCCCTTGGATATGGCCATGCGCATTCCCTCAAGTTTCCAGTCGGCCTCTAGCTCTCTTTTTTCCTTCTTTTTGACGTTTATTTCTCGGTTTTTCGCCTGGAAGCGAGAGAGCTTTCTTTTGTGTGTGTTTGTCTGGAAATTTTCCACTTTTCGGCTTACATAACCGGTACGATTCCGTCCTAGGGCTCTATGCTATGCAACTGGCAACGCACCACACCCCCTAGACCCACCTCCCCCCTGACAGGCGAACATCTCGCAGATTTTGTGCCGTTGAGGCGTTGGGGCGGTGCTCTCTCTTTAGTGTTGGAATCCCGTGCAGAGACCACACCACAGAGAGAGAAAACTACCCTCATCGTTGTCTCGCTCACATTTACATTTCAATTTTTTCCATTCTTGTGCCTTCGTCCGTTTCTTTTTTTCTTCTTTCCGGAATTGGTGTCATTGGGGCGAGTCGTGCGCTGCTAATTACACAAACACACACATGCACACATGGATACAGGCATACAGATGCATAGACATGTAGATACACAGATACTTTTTCGTATTTGCATGACTCTTCTGCTGGTCTTTCCCCGCTTATTATTACCAAAGTGCCCCAACAAATGACGATACTTAATTACATTGCAAACGTTAATGAGAGCTGCTGCTCTCTTGGGTACTGCTGCTGCTGCTGCCACTGCTGGTCACTGGACTTTCAATAATTATCATGGACCGCGGTACGACCGACCGGTTCATATTTATACTCTTATACATACATACGCAAATGTATGTATCTCTATTGATTTCAGGGCTTGTCACGCACTCGAACACTCCCTAAAGTATGCAAAACTACTTTCAAGACAAACCATGGGCCCACTGGCATTGTACAGTGGGACAACAGTGACACTACCCTGACACAAAATTTTAGTAAAAAAGGAAAGGGAAAAAAAAAACGGTTACTCTAACACTAAAAAAATAAAAAATAAAAATTAAAAGTTATACAGTCAAATCGTCTCATATAATTTTATTTATTTCTTAAATGAATAAATTAATGACAACAATTAGTTAGAAATGTATACCCAATTTAGATAACATATGTATTTATTCATCCACTTTATGATACTTTATTATAATCTGATAAAATAACCCCTCTGAATTGGACATAGGACAGCTATATAAAAAAGTTAAAAAATTTCTACAAATGAATATCCAAAATATTGCACAAATCAACTAAATCAATTATCGTTTATGCGCGCCATAAAGTTTATTCGAAACAAGGTAATTCTGTTTTATTGAACAAAATTCCACAGTTTCTTTGGAATATTTTATGATTTCACGCACAAAATCCGCAAAGAGCTACGATATGTGCTCGAGGCTGGCTGCTTGTGGTCCCCAGGCCTCCCCTATACACACACCATGCCCAATCCCATCACACCCCCGCAACGCCGTTTCCCGGGCTGTAGCTTCATTTGGTATGCTGAGTCATGCGCTTTCAATTTAAGTCAATTGAAAAAAAGCAAAGCAAACACACACAAAATACGCACCGCACCGAATACCGCTCCGAGCAACAGCATGATAATGAAGTCGAGGATGGAGTGACCAGTGCCAGTCTATTCCCTGCTCTTGATGCGTCGCGTTTTTCCATGGGGTAAATGATGTGGCACACAGTAGGTTGGCCCAAACAAGAGAACCTGCTGAGCTCTATCTGCGAAGAAGCGCGTATCATCCGACCGAAATGCAGATAAAGCAATTTAATATTCGTAACTGAGGGGGGAAGTTGAACTAGACAACAAACAAAAGCGTGGGCTGACAACGTGGATATGAAATGTCTATATATCACATTACCGCTGCGCTCACTTGCACTCCCACTCCCACTGGTGTGTTGAGCATTATCAGCAGTAATCAACATTGGCATACATCGCATTCCAGATAGCCAAGTCAATCCACACGGCTATGACCAAATTGTTACCTACTGCGATCTGGGGACGGGCCTCTTTGTCCCTGTCCACTAGTAAGTACCAGTATGCTGCTTTGCCTCCGTTTTCCACTTATCCAGCGGTTCACAACTTTTGTTGATGGCAATAAAAAGCGACAGGGAATCTCTATCGCGATAGTAATTACAACTGGAAAATACCAGAAAAGCTGTGCGGGGAGTGCGCTGACTTGCTTTAGACGCCTGTGCTTTAGCCCGATGGGGCAATCAAAGCGTGGCAACAAAACAATATTGGCCATTTTAATTCAATTATACGCCAATAAAAATCTAATCAACAGACAATGGGAAACACGCAGTCTGGGAGCGGAAGGAAGAGGGAGCGAGCTCGGACTTGGGCCCGGAATCAATTGGAATTGGAAGACATAGCAAGCAGCAAGATGTGGCAAATTATCATCTAGCTTGTTGGCTGTTTGCTGTCATTTTGCCACATTCAAAGGTTGCCGCAGTGCATGGCACAAGGACTGCATGGAAGTGGGAATCAGAAGAGACCCACTTTGATTTTTTTGTTTCTTCGATTTTTTGTGCGATATTTGGCACTGTGCTCGAGACTTACGTCAATTACTGGGTGCTGATTGCATAACTGAACTGCTGGCTGTTTGGGGCTCACAAGTATCTCTCTAGCTGGCTGCCGTGCTATTAGCCTTACGTCTGCGTTATCAGATAACAAACAAACGAAACGAACACTCAACACTTGTAGATTAGGTCTGAGAACGGAGGGAGCTGATTTATTTTCGCTTTTTATTGTTTTCCCTTCTATTTCCAAAACCCACTGATTGCCCACCGCACACCTCGCCTCTCGGCGGAGTCTATCGATCAAACGTTGCTTGAGACACGGCGACGACTCCGAGGGACGACCCTGAGACCCAGCAATAGCAACCCTACATGGGGTATTGTGTTCTCTGTTTTGCTTTACTCCAGGTAAAAATATATGTACTCGCAAGGCTGAGCACAGCTTGATCTGTTGTCACTCGAACAAGAAGGAAACCTTTTGTCTGACAGCCTCCGCACTTCCAGTTAAAACGAGTTTTCTGCAGTTTCATATGATCTTTTAAGCTCGAACTCGACACACACACACACACACACTGACGCATACGCACTTAATATCGTCAGTTGACAACAATTACCGCAATTGCCCGATCATCTTGTGGGAGGAAGTCAACGAGCTGAGATTAAAGCAGTTCTGTGTCTGGCATTCGGGAAGGCCAAAGGAAATGACATAACTGTCAAATGAGGGATATGGGGGGCTCTGAATAGAATCAAAGAAACTTCAAAATTTAAGAACTTCTTGTTCCTTAAAGAAGGAATTGGTTCAAGAGTTGTAGAAGGAAACAAAGAAATATTGCTCTTACTTAATATTTATTTAATAAATATTATTTATTTATAATAAATATTTTATATTTTATATATGTTGGATAAATCAGCGGAAAAAACCCTTAATGTGTCTCGAGCTTCGAATCTAGTGTAGAGTCATGCACACGACATGTTTGTTGTTTTTCGACTGTTGGGAGTTGGGAGCTATTCATAGCTCTGACACAATAAATAAAATATTAAGTAGTTTATGAGTTCCAAAAGTACTCGTAGTATACGAACATAATGATGCGTATTTGTATTTGTGGAACGCGTAAACAAAAAAGCAAATAAAGTGCCATGAAACATTCAATACAAAAGATTTTGTTGAAATAAGTAAATAAATCCCGTAGGCACTTGCCAAAATCAGATGGAACTAGATTTCCTCGTTGCTCCGTTTATCCTATAAATAATATGCATATCATCGGCAGACAGGCAAATGAAAGACATCTCAGTGGCATTGAATCATCCCAGAAATGATTGGCTCTTACCGGCAAGAAATGGAATGGAAATGGAAATCTTTTTCCAAACAATGCGGACAATTGAAAGATTGTGTGGGACAGACCTGGATTCCTGCTACAACTCGCAGATGAAATGTTACTCAATTGTGTGTGCAGCATGCTGTATCTGTCTCTGGATCTGTATCTGCAGCTGTATCTTTTTATTCGCACTTTGCCTGATATCATACACTTGCTCGCCGTGTGATTGTAGCTTCTTAAATCGTCATAATAAATTTTGATTTAATTTAATGCCATATATATGACGACAATATCAACAATTGCTGCCACTTACACATAAACAGACACAGATGCACGACAAGTCCGTAATTTGTTTTAATTTAAATACAATTTAATACACATTGCTGACGCTGCCGCAGCCATAGCCATAGCCATAGTCGCTGCCACAGCCATTGGCTTTCACACTCACACTTGCCGCTGCCAGGCATTTGGCTGAATGCAAATGCAAACAAATTAAGCAGCCCGCCCCAATGCCAACGGCCAATGTTTGCCCAACATTTTGGCAGAAACGAAACCAGAATTGAAATGAAAACAAAATCAAAATTATCGCACTTCTCCCTAATGACAAATAATCCAGTCAAATAAATAACTATCGACAGTTGTAATTACTTTCGCAGTTCGAAGCACTTGAGTCGAACTGGTTTGCGCATTTGCCACTGTCATACTTTTGGTTGTGATCGCGAGAAGTGCGTCATTAGATAGTCAATAGTCCGCCTGCTCGATAACAGTTAGCCGCCTGCTATCAGGACTTGTTGACGTTGCTGGGGCAACTTTGAACGCGAATCCGTGGGATCTTGGGAGCTATTTTCGATTGAAGGCCCAGAGCTGGGAGCTGCAGCTCCCTTGTATCGTGTATTCCCACTGTATTCCAATTAGACGTGCCAACGTGCCACAAATCGACGTCGACTGCTGCCGCTTAAGTAGGTTAGCCAGCACGTTCTCAATTGAGGCTGATTTAGTGCCAAGCGTTTCATTGAGCACTGGCGCGTGTCAGCCATGTGTCAGTCAGTCCGCCAGTCAGTCAATCCCGACAACCACCCTCACTCGAAGGCTGAATTAAAAGTTGCAAAACCAAGACAATAAAAGGTTTACAATCGATTAATAGAGATCAATATACGAGTTTGGATGTGTATATGATGTCCATCTTTGTAGGGAGAACAAGTGTACAACAAGTGCTCCATCCATAAGTGATTTGTTCTGTTAAGGATCTAATATTACACTGTAAAAATCTCTTTTAAGCGAATAAACAAATGCGTTACACTCCCCAAAGTCGTTAGCATCGGATATGGATTTGAATGTGCTACTAAGGGAACTGTTTGAGCCGGAATACAGATCTGATCAGACCTGCCTATAAGATGGCAAGACGAAAGACCCACCACAACACACTCATTACTTGCTTACACATAAAGATCTAAGATATCTTCCCTAATGAATTGGCATTTTTCTCTTGCATATCAGAGGAATCCAGTCTTTCATTAGTATCTACCTTTCTGGCAGCATAATTAAGGTGTGTGCCGTGCTATCAGTGGATTGGTATATGATGATGATCTGGCAGCTTGTTCTGGGCCCCAAAGTTTCAAGGCACTCCGGATAACACTCGGATAACTTGGGATTCTCATAATTATCTCATCCCCCGCCGAGACCCAACCTATTTTTGGCCAAAATAAACTTTTTCCTTTCTGGCCCAATTTCATCCCATCCATCCATTCCATACATTTTGCTGGGCAATAACAAGTGCACACACGCGCTGAATGGTCTATAGAATATAAACTCAGCTTTTGCTTACTTTATTATTATGTATATTTTAATTTTGATTAGAATTTATTGCTCCATTTTCGGTCTCGCGGCGGTTCGCATTACCCAACTGAAACTCAAAGCCAAACGATGCTCTTCTCCGTCTCTGTCTCTGTTTCTCTACGAGTATCTGTATCCGAGAGATGCGCTGCCATGAGATGAGATGAAACCAAGACCTGCCTGCCTGCCTGCCTGGCTGCCCGCCCACAATGATGCAGCCCAGCCGCGTCCGTCAGTCCAGTCCAGTCCAGTCAGCTGCTGTTCTATCTGTCCGTGAGGCCTTATGCTTTCCACTGCTCTACTAAATTAAACGTGGAATAACAATTGGTTTTTTCCGGGGCATTTCATTCAATGCTGTGTGCCCCGAGAGATGCCAGTGACTTTCCTTCATCGTTGTCGCTGTCGTCTAAGGTTTTTATTTTTTTTTGTTCATCTTTTTTAACTACGCTGGATGGCTGGATGGTCGCTTCTTTACAATGGGAATGGGCGTAAATTAGGCGAGATATGTATGCTCGTAAATCTATTGTCATAAAACGCCTACGAGGAGCGACGACAAGCATCAGACGAGCAAATTATTGCATGTGTGTCCACTGTCTGTCCACTCGAATGGCATCATAGACTAGCTAGAACCGGGACTCGCACTCGCACGGTTGCCAGAATTATGATCTTACGTTGGGGAAGCTCAGCTCAGAAAGCAATAATTCCCAAAGGAAACCAAAGAGCCGCATGGCATCGTGACATCGTGTCTGTCTCTCTGTCGTATGAGCAATATAATGAGACCGTCCAAAACTGCGGGGGGGCTATGCGGAGGACGACGATCCACACTCACATTTTAATCAATGCTCAAGTACAACAGACCGCTCCGCTGTCAGCTTTATGGGAACACTCGTGATTATGGCTGTGCTGCGGCTGCTGCTGCTGCCCGGAGTGCAGTCTCTGATTTTTTCGCGTTTTGCTCAGGGCCAGGTCATGAGCGCCATTATGCAACTACAAAAGAGCGTCATTCCTCCTCCTGCTCCACCCGCTTTTTGCAGTATTGCACTCGACAATTGGCAATTAGCGTGTTGGCCAAAGTTTTAGCTGCTTGTTGCCAAAGCTGCTTGCTGCACGATGTAGCACCCAGCCCCATTTACAAACATTTACAAATGCACCCAAAAAGAAACCAGCGGGTGGATAGCATAGCATATTGGGCACCGCCTTTACCTTTTGTTGACTTTGACACCACTCAAATTGCTAGAATAATCATGGAGTAGCTCTGCGTATTGATTTTAACTAAAAGTCATAATTGACTTCACACAGAGAAGGAGAGACAGAGAGACCCTTTTGATAGCATATCGATTTTTCAAATATGCCGCATAATACCTTGTAAGGGAGCGACACGACACGTGCCGGAGGCGTGTCCGTCATAGCTCCTCAAATCGAGCTGTAGCCCCCAGATGTGAGTGATCGATGACCAATGACTGCGATATAGAGCGGCGCCTGGATACTACATATATAGTGACGCACATCGAAGGCAGTTAATGCCCTCAGAAACCTCTTGTCAGTTGACCATTTGTCAGGTGAAACAATTCAATCTGACGGTGGCTTCTACTACAATTCAATGTGACGTTGCATTCATACACTTTACATAAGCTGCCAGTTGTAGATTCTACTCTCGAAAGTAGCTATAATCCAATCCCTCCATGTCTTTATTTTACTTCCCATTTTGTCCCGTCTCAACTTTCTGTTCTGGTTGCCAAGTGGACTTTTTGTGTGCCGTGTCGTTACATAATTTTATATTAGAGCAGAAAGGGTCGCTCCACGTTTAGTTTATGTGTTTTTGGGGCTAAAAGGAGATGACAGGCGGGGGGAGGCGGGCTAAGCAAAGTTGATGACCCACAAATAAAGTCTCGGGATTTCTCGGTATATGTATAAGATGCGATTAGATTGTGCAGATTGTGGGACGTGCACAATTTTAATCTGGAATCTGGCTTTCCCACTACTATTGATGCATGAAGGAAGTCATAGCCCCACCCTGCCACCACCCCCCAGCAATGCCCTTCCCTGGCCCTGCCTGCTCCAAATGCCAGAGACACAAACTTTTTCTGCTGCTTTTGCTTGGGCGATGTTTTCTATTGATTTTCCGTTATCGTTTCGTGTTACTCACTGACCGACGACATTTGTATGTAACACGAGTATGCTTGTGTGTGTGTGTGTGTTAGCCAGTGAGTGCTTCATGTAATTAAACCTGACTTACAAGCGCCCCAAAATAGACTCGAGGACTTCGCCGAATGGTGTCGTTTGCCGCCCCACCCAATGGAAACTGGAGATACTTAAAAACTGGCATACATACAAACATACTCTTATATGTAAATATCCAGAGAATAGATATTATATATACATTCATTCGTAACTGGTTGGCCCACAAAAGCGAGACTGCCGATAGTTATATTTTTTATTTACTGCTAGGGGGAGGTTTTCCTTTGCTAACTCGTGACTCTGATGGGGAGGTTGTCGTCTAACCGACTTGGATGTGAATAATTGACATCACTCGCCTCGCTCTGAGCTTAAAGTGACGTCATTCAAGGGCTCGATAAGCGATTAAAATAGGCAGGGATAAGACGTGCGGACGGGCAGCTGTGTGTGTGTGTGTTTTTGGCATAGCAGATAGTCGTAATACCGAAAAAATCCCAAAGTTGGTTCGCCCTTTTATCAGACGCTTTGTTTTCGTTATACAATTTTTATATACGAGCAGATCTCTGACACACATTCCCGTGCAGTGCCAGTGCCAGTGCTAGGGGTCTGTCTGCGCCCAACCCCTAAGAGAGCTCTCTCTCTCTCTCTTGATGAGGGCTCAGCTCAGCTATGCTCCAGTTTCGAAGTTCTCGTCCCACTGTGGGGTGCTCTGCCCTGCCTCACTTGTCACACTGCCATACATTTGGGCTTGCTGGCTGAGAGTTCGAAAGCTCCACTAATGCCGCTACGCTACACACTGTGTGTGCACTTTTCGCACGCTGCGAGCGTCGAGCAGATTAGGTGGAGCAGATGGAACGGCCCCCGTGGAAGAGAGAGTGCTCCGCAAGAACAGCGCAAGGGAAAGCTAGAGAGTGAGAGAGAGCAACGCTATCCATCTGGCGGGCGAAAGCTTCCAACGACGACGACCGACGCCACGCCGCAGCGTCGACGACAGAATGTTCTACGAGCGAAAAGCTTAACCACTCGCGGCACGCTGAAAACTTACAGTCGAACGTCGTTACCGAACTGGGAAGGTCGGTCTAACGTAGCAGTACTCTGAGCTCTCGTCTTTGTCGGGTGGTACAGCCAGTGTGCTAGTACTAGTACAGCTCTTCTCCGCTCCCGTCCCGCCGCCGCCGCCTGCGTTGGTTGCGCTGGTGTGCTGCTTACACAATAACTGTGCATCGATTGGGTCGAGCAAGAGGAAGCACACGGACAGTGGAAAATCAGGATAAGCTAAAGCAAAACGCAAGCTCTTAAGCTGCTGCCCTGCGGCTTAACGAGTCCCGTTCCTGAGTCCGATAAAAAAAATAATAGCAACGCGTGTGATTATTTATTGTTGAAATCGAAAAGAGAAACGTATCAAGTGCAAAACAAGTTCCAATACTGCTAACGGGGTAGTTTTTCTGCGAAAACCCCCCAACAGAAACCGCCTTCGAGTACGGCAACGCAGAAGCGCAGAAATTGTGTAATAGCCCCCCGACGTGTGTAAAAGGTAGAAAAAAAACTGAGAACCCAAGACACCAGGCTTCCCCCCACACCCCATCCCCTTAGCCTGGTATCATTTTAATGTTTTTTACAACTGCAGCAGCGACCGCCCCTCAGAGTAAGCGACAACGTCCTTGTACAGAATCGATTTTCCAAAACTTCATGCCTGGCCGTAATGGATATAGACATTTCTAACCGACCGACCCCTGACCCCGCCGACTCGCTGCCTTCCCGCACTCGGAGAGGACCGACCCCCCAAGAGAGAGAGAGTGAGAGGGAGATCGATCCCCCCATAACGGAAAAAGACGGAAAGAATTTTCTATAATGAAATGGGGAAAATGAAAGAAGTGAAAAATGCATTTTTCGCAAATTTGACAAAAGTCCGAGCGTCTGTGTGTGTGTGTGTGCCATTAATAGTGTGTGAGTGTGTGTGTTCCTGTGTGTGTATGGGTATGGTATGCCACGATTCCTCCCAAAAGATTTCTGTGTCTGCAGCAATCTTTTTTTGCTGTTTTGTACATTTCGAATTGGCATTCAATTTTTGCGTTCATGGCAAAGCAACGGAACGCATGTCCGTCTGGGTGTGGGTCTGTCCGTCCTATCCTGTCCGTTCGTCCGTCCGTCCGATTTCCATCTGTCCGTTCCCATTGTGCCACTGACGTACTTTTTTTGTGGCAATGAAATCGTTTAGATTCAATTGACGCGATTTACATTTTGGAATAGCAGTAATTTCCTGACCACCCCACATGAGCGAAGACCCTCCATAAAGAGGGAATGGCGATAGCGATGTAGCTGTAGCTGGGTTGAACAAGAGACAGGCGGGCAGAGTGGGTCGAAATCAGGGGGACTGACGAGGACTCCCCGCTGTTTGGCTATTTCATAATTCTGCGATGCCAGCAGAAGCATAAAACGATTGCAAAACGTAGCACAAAAACAACAAAAAAAAAAGAAAATGAGCAGAAGAGGGAAAAATTGAGAGTCTTCGTGTATAGCAGAGGGGCGAAAAATCTTGGAAAAATACGAGCACGAGCATAAGAATTTTCGAAATTCGAATTCGATGTCCCTTAGAAGAGTCTCTCTCTCGCTGGCCTCTCTCCCGCTTTCTCTCCCTCTCTCTCTTGACTGTGGTGTGCTTTGCCATGTGCCGTTATTTCGCATCCTGCTGTTGGCTGCAGTTTCCAGCCCGCCTGCATTTCCACACTTCCACACTTTCCACTGCCACTGGCACTGGCTCTTTTCCATGACTCCATCTTTCCAGTGGCTCTGTGGCTGCTCGGCTCCATTCAGCCCTTCCAGTGGCTGCGTGTCCCTGCAGAGTCGTTCCTGTCGATTGTTGCATAAGCGTAAATCATTATACCATTTTTCATTTCTCCATACATTTTGTTCTTTTTTTCTCATTGCAGTTAATTTAAATTGTTTTTTTTTTAGTTTGGATAATTGTTATTTGTTCCGTTTGTTAAGTTTTACTTTGTGTGCCGTTGTTCGTTTTTCTGTTGTCTCTCTCTCTGTTCTCTGTTAATAAGTTTTTAACACAAGAAAACCCGCAGCAGCAGATTCATTATGAGTGCTCAGGTGGGTAATGGGCAGTGACAAGCTCTACAAAAAATGATTACATCTTATTTACGTATTTATTTATAATTTTATCGGAATGCCGCCCAAGCATGAATAATTGCATTAATCTAATCATTTTGTTAATTTTTTTTTATAATTTTTAGCTTATCTTTTAAGGGTAGAACATAGTCAAAGTTTCAGCCAATAAATTGCATAATTCCACTGACTTCAGCGAGTAATGCTGCCCTTGGGGAACTTCTGCTCTTGTCTGTTCTCAGTAGCAGCAGCAGATGTACTTTTGATAACAAACTCTGCCATAAAGAGAGGCAAATCCAGTTTGGGGCTGGGACTGCTGCTAAACGGAGCAGAAAGCATGCAAAAACATGCAAATAATAAGCAAACAATTAGCATCAATTCGTTAATAGTGTTTAAAGCTGGAGAGACGATTAGCGACTCTCGCGAGTCTCTGGTTCTGTCTCTGGCTGCTCAAAAACAAGTTGAATTCCCATGTAAATGCAACCCAAAGATACTGATGCTACAGGGGAGATCGTGTTTCAAAACGATCTGTTATCAAGAACGAAAACTGGTTTCGGGCCCTGCAATGGTGGGTTTTTTTCTTTGGAGGGGGCTTTCGATTTCGGAGAACACTCCACACTCGCTCTAGCAAGCGAGCGACAATGCATATTCATAAGTTAATGTTGTGTGTCTCCGAAATGGAACACAGATTGCTCTCTCCTCCTATTACACCTGTTCGGCATCTCGCTCGCTCCATCTGTGTGTGTGTGTGTGAGATTAAGAGTTAATCCGCTTCATACTGGTTCTAAAACTGGTTCAAACCGATTCTTACTCTCACCTCCGACCGCATCCCATATGCACCCAAACTGTCGTTCTGACAATTGACGTGTTGTGCCCCCTCTCCCCTCGCTGCCAATCACCGCTTTGTGCGGCTTAATTTGTTCATTTTCGGTTACGCCCGCGAGTTTACACGTTCCTCCTCAGAGATAGTTTTGCATTGATTGAACAATTAGCGTGTCAATTCTGTCTATATATATTTCTTTTCCGCTAGGCGCAGTCAGCAATGGGCCCACTCGGTGCTCGGGGCTCGGGGCCCGGTCTGCGGGCCGATGTGATGTCTGTTTGTTGTAAATTGATATTCAAGTTCAAATGCCAAATGGTTTGCGGCAAAATGTGCGCAAACTGTTCAGCAAAACGGTGGGGGGAGGAGGAATGGGGAATGGAATGGGAAATGACTGAATGAATAGCTGGAGCGCAGCCACAGATACATTTGTATCTATTCGCCTAATTGGCAATGTACGCTGCTTGCTTGCCGTTTGCCATTCGCCGTTCGCCGTTCGCTTATGTAAGCCCACAGGCCATTGTCGTATTCTGATTTATATATACAACATACATATGTATGTATCGCCTCGATCTGTATCTATCTATCCATCCTGGACGCCTTGCTTTGCCTTGCCTAGCGGACAGTCTAATTGCTCAGACAACAGTACAGGTTCACATGCTGCATTTTGTCAGCAATTTTGTGTATCAATTGTTTGGGATCAATTGAACCATGAACAAGCGCGATTAAGTTGAATTAATTTGTATAGGAAAACCAAAATTATCGCCATTGTGGCAGAGACCATCCAACCCGCCTGTCCTCCTGTCACTATGTTAACAATTGATTTGCATTGATCCAAAAAAAAACCAAAACAGATTTAGCCCGTAAGCCCGCTCCTAAGTTACTTTAAGCCTAACTACTAACTAATTTGCAACTCTTTTGATCTCTCCTTATCAAAATGATCATCGCCTCAGATTGTCTAGCGTTTGTGTGAACCAAAAAGTGAGCGAGCGAGCACCGCTCTACGGGAGCTAACCAGCGAGAAAGCCTACGCCGTGAAGGCGGCAGAACAGATCGAAATTTTGTGTGAAAAAAGTGCGTAAGCCAAGAGAAAATAGAGAAAAAAATTAATAGAAATGCGGGTAGAACCCGGCATAAAGTTCTAGATTTATTTCATGAGTGCTTTTACCCATAAAACATAGAAAAAAAACTATATAAATCACGAAAGGCCAAACGAAGCGTACGATTTTCGAATGTTTTTGTATATTACCCGAAAGTAGTCTGCCCAGAAGAGACCGAACCCCGTTCGTCCGTCGACTGTTGGCCGTTGAGCGTCATCAGCGACGGCGTCGCGTCCATGTGAGCGCGACAGGTTTGCGTTCTGCCAGACCCCCCGCCCCACTACCTACCCCACCGCCCGCAACCTCTAATGTTTGAACACAGAGATACATACACATGTGCCCCCGTTCATACATACAAACACATATTTATGTAGATACATTTGTATTTTTAATTAATTTGATTTTCTGTTTGATTCCACTGGCGTGCACGCTCACTCTTCTCTCTCCCCTGCTGTGTCTCTCGCACTCTCTCTCTTTTAAAAATGTACTTATATTTATATTGCATATCTCTTATTTGTTGTTTTTTTGTTTTTGAGCTGTTTGTTTTTGCTGACGGCTGCGCTCTTTACCCGCATTTTGTTTGCTTTTCGAAGTGAGTCACGCACTGGCAGATAAGGCCGCATTTGCCACTGATCGAATTTTGTAGATCCATTGACTGGGAAATCCATCTCTCGGGCCACTGAGAATGCTATGTATAACACATGATTCAGTGTCCTTTGGCCTGACCCGTACTCAGCCTTTGGCGTGTGATTGATTTGCGCTGAATCATCCAGAAGAAAATCGCGTGTTGCTAGGCCACAGAAAAAACCACACAAAAACCGCAACCCTTCCGTTATAGACAGCCTGTAGACACCCACCCCAACAGATTAGTATAAGGTTAATGTCTAATCATTTGAATATTTATTAAATATACCTACATAATTACATATTTATTATAGTTATTTTTACAAGTATTTTATTATATATTGCATTATATTGTACTATGTACTTATGTCTGTGCATTTGTTTATGCTCGCTTTTCGTTTTGTTCCGTTTTTGATTTGTACTTTTTTATCCCCGTTTATATATATACGTTTGTTTGTTCGCCCATCATCGACATCATCAATCAAACCAAACAAAAAACACCACCCAAACCAAAAACAACCAACTGACCCACCGACACCGCATCGCCAAACAAAACAAAAATAAAAAAATGAAACCTTCGATGCGCGTAGCATGGGAGAGCGGACTCTTATCGAGTCGCGACGGTTATTGCGACCGATGACGACAATCGCACAGCCGATGGTCACTACAAGGTAAATCGAATTTTCCTCCCACTCCCACTCACTCGAACGCACTCACACTCACATTCATTCACTCACTCACTCACTCCTCACTACTATCTGATCCATATATTTATTTATGTATTGTTGGTTTTTTTTTTCCTTTTTCACTTTCTATAATTTTCATTTTGGGATTCTTTACTAACCTAACCTTACCTTACCCCATGCCCATTGATTTACCCCGGTCAGTCGTCTATAAATGCATTTATTATTTATTATTCATTTATATTTGGGCATGATTCCAATGGCATTTACGGCCTAAGTGCCACTGCGAGCCACGAGCGTCTGACATTTAAAAGAAATCATCGAAAAGCTTACAGAACTAAAAATACCCCCGTGTATCTTTGTATTTCTGTATGTGTATTACCATGGCCAATAATAATGTCATAATGATGGAACTTTCATATTTTTCGATACGATTGAATTCGATATTCTGATATTTTTTCGAGCAATTGGCAACTCAAAAGAGATCAGAACTCAGATACATATCTGTGGCCTGGAAATTGTCTGAACTCTAGTACTTTTTTTTTTTTTTATTGTTATGGCCTTTTCTTTTTTCGATTGCATGACGGCAGGCAGACTCTCAACAATGACGTCAGAGAGGCCAAAAAAGCATTGCGCGTGCTCCCCAATAGAGCAAAATACTTATAGATACATTTTAAAGATAGAATGCCAGACACTAGACAGCTGCTACTACCGTCTATATATACATATAGGTATATGTAAATACATATAATATATTTTCGAAAATCTATTTTATTTTATTTGATTTTATTTCTGCTAATTCGAATGGCTTCCGAGGTCAGCGCCAGTGCATAGTAAATACTGCATATAGTATATACTTACGAGTATAGGCAAAAAGTCCATTTTGATATATTTTTTTTAAGCTTATTTAATTTGCTTTTGTATTTGGAACGTACCTCTGTCGTTTGTTTTGTTTTTTGTTGCAATTCAATTCGCGTTACGTGCTCTTGGCATTCGCATGCCTCAGATTACTAGAGTTATTCCGAATATTCTCACGCTCGTCGCTCCCATTGGACGATATCAATAATCCTCAGGCAAATGCAATACCATACATACATACAGCAGTTTACCAGGTTACGTAGGAACTAAATGCATATATTAATTCTCTTAATTAATCTTTTGGGTAAGTAAATGACTGCTAATCCCTTTCGCGTCTCTAACATTCCCTGGTCTATTGGTCTAACTCAACAATAAATCTCTCTACGCCTTACACCCAGTCTATGGGCATGAAGTAAATCGTATTTTGTGTCGGCTTTTCTGGGTCTTTCGCTGCTACAATCTACATATACACCCCGTAGAGTTCCCATATAATAATATAAATTTGCTTTGGTGTTTCCTGTTCACAGTCAAAACGCAAGATGCCGGCCAAAGCAGCTAAGAAGGAGAATTTAGATGATCTCAAACAGGAGTTGGACATCGACCATCATAAGATCTCTCCTGAGGAGATGTATCAGCGCTTTCAGACACATCCCGAAAATGTAAGCATCAACTGCATGGAATCGTTTATTCGATTTCTGATCAGTACGTGTCGGATCTAAATCCTTACTTACTCCTTTATAGGGTCTAAGTCATGCCAAAGCCAAGGAGAATCTGGAGCGTGATGGTCCCAATGCGCTTACGCCACCCAAGCAGACGCCCGAATGGGTGAAATTCTGTAAGAATCTGTTCGGTGGCTTCGCCATGCTGCTGTGGATCGGTGCTATTCTCTGCTTTGTGGCCTACTCTATCCAGGCCAGCACCAGCGAGGAGCCAGCCGATGATAATTTGTATCTGGGTATTGTACTTTCCGCTGTCGTCATTGTGACGGGCATTTTCTCATACTATCAGGTAAGCCTCGGTCCCCCGCTATCCCGCTGCCCTGCTACCTTACCTTACCGTTCTTACCGTTCCGTTTAAAAATTCAAACAACATTTTCTGAACACCCTTTTACCGTCACACACAGGAATCGAAAAGTTCAAAGATCATGGAATCGTTCAAGAACATGGTGCCCCAGTTTGCCACTGTCATCCGTGAGGGCGAGAAACTGACGCTGCGCGCCGAGGATCTCGTGCTGGGCGATGTGGTCGAGGTAAAGTTCGGTGACCGCATCCCCGCCGATATTCGCATCATTGAGGCGCGCACCTTTAAGGTGGACAACTCCTCGCTGACCGGCGAATCGGAGCCGCAGTCGCGTAATGCCGAATTCACCCACGAGAATCCGCTGGAGACCAAGAATCTGGCCTTCTTCTCAACCAACGCCGTCGAGGGCACTGCCAAGGGTGTGGTCATCAGCTGTGGCGATCACACCGTCATGGGTCGTATTGCTGGCCTGGCCTCTGGCCTGGATACCGGCGAGACTCCCATTGCCAAGGAAATTCATCATTTCATTCATTTGATCACCGGCGTTGCTGTGTTCCTGGGCGTCACATTCTTTGTGATTGCCTTCATTTTGGGCTACCACTGGCTGGACGCTGTCATTTTCCTGATCGGTATTATTGTGGCCAACGTACCTGAAGGCCTGCTGGCCACCGTCACCGTCTGCCTGACCCTCACCGCCAAGCGTATGGCATCAAAGAATTGCCTGGTGAAGAACTTGGAGGCCGTCGAAACCCTGGGCTCCACATCGACAATTTGCTCTGATAAGACCGGAACCCTCACCCAGAACCGGATGACGGTCGCCCATATGTGGTTCGACAATCAGATCATTGAGGCCGATACAACTGAAGATCAGTCGGGTGTTCAATACGATAGAACCAGCCCTGGATTCAAGGCGCTCTCTCGCATTGCCACTCTCTGTAATCGGGCCGAGTTCAAAGGTGGTCAGGACGGTGTGCCCATCCTCAAGAAGGAGGTCAGCGGCGATGCCTCAGAGGCTGCTCTGCTCAAGTGCATGGAGCTGGCCCTGGGCGATGTTATGAATATTCGCAAGCGCAACAAGAAGATTGCCGAGCTGCCATTCAATTCGACCAACAAGTACCAGGTGTCCATTCACGACAACGAGGACCCCAACGATCCGCGCTACCTGCTCGTCATGAAGGGTGCCCCCGAACGGATCCTGGAGCGTTGCTCCACCATCTTCATCAACGGCAAGGAGAAGGTGCTCGACGAGGAGATGAAGGAGGCGTTCAACAATGCCTACATGGAGCTCGGAGGACTGGGCGAGCGTGTGCTTGGCTTCTGCGATTTCATGCTGCCATCCGATAAGTATCCCTCCGGCTTTAAGTTCAACACCGACGACGTTAACTTCCCCATTGACAATCTGCGATTTGTTGGCCTGATGTCCATGATTGATCCCCCACGTGCCGCTGTACCCGATGCCGTGGCCAAGTGCCGCTCGGCCGGTATCAAGGTCATCATGGTCACTGGCGATCATCCGATCACTGCCAAGGCCATTGCCAAGTCTGTCGGCATCATCTCCGAGGGCAACGAGACCGTCGAGGATATTGCCCAGCGCCTGAACATCCCCGTCTCCGAGGTAAATCCCCGCGAGGCCAAGGCCGCCGTTGTCCATGGCGCCGAGCTGCGTGATGTGTCCAGCGACCAATTGGATGAGATTCTGCGCTACCACACCGAGATCGTGTTTGCCCGTACCTCGCCCCAGCAGAAGCTGATCATTGTCGAGGGCTGCCAGCGCATGGGCGCTATTGTGGCCGTGACTGGTGATGGTGTGAACGATTCACCCGCTCTAAAGAAGGCTGATATTGGTGTGGCCATGGGTATTGCTGGCTCCGATGTCTCCAAACAGGTAAGGAGATCCCCCCCAGTCTCAGTCTTACCTTACATAACATTAGATAGATGAATGCTAAGCCATGAATGATTTTTCAGGCTGCTGACATGATTCTGCTGGACGATAACTTTGCCTCAATTGTGACTGGCGTGGAGGAGGGTCGCCTGATCTTCGACAATCTGAAGAAATCGATTGCCTATACCCTAACCTCCAACATTCCCGAAATCTCACCCTTCCTGGCCTTCATCCTCTGCGACATACCACTGCCACTGGGTACCGTCACCATTCTCTGCATCGATCTGGGCACTGACATGGTAAGTTCTTGCACCTGGTTAGCTAAACACCACCACCACCTCCAAGTCCATTGAGTTCAAGTCTAACTTGAAGAGTTAATTTCATTTAACTTTGCGATTAAGTCAGTCGAGCAATTGAAATGTAAAAGTTGTACCCAACCAAACCATCCATATATAAGTATACCCACCCCCTAGTAATTGTTAAGAACTAGTGTCCTGTTTAATTCACGATTTCAACTGAACTGGCGAGCAGATACCTGCCATAGCGCTGGCCTACGAGGGACCCGAAGCGGACATCATGAAGCGTCGTCCACGCAATCCCGACTTTGACAATCTGGTCAATGAGAGGTACATAATCCTCGCAGCGAGTTGCCTGCCAGTGCCCCATTCTATTCACATCCAAAGCCAGTGCCAGTTACAGTGCCAAAGCCAAAGCCAGTGCCAAATGCTAGGCTATGAAGTAGTTTAAGTGCTCTTTTACCCACCCCCACCCTCTTTTTGCTCAATGCCTCAGCCTATGTATATATCTAAGTATCTACTACTACGTATATATGTATCTATTTTATATTGTATATGGGCAATGTATCTCTCTCTCTCTCTCTTTCATCGATATTGGAAGAGCTTGTAAAACGAAAAAATTTAATGAAAATTATGTAAACCGTTGCTAATCGTTACCAAACCTGCCAAAATATATCCAATACCTTAGGTGCCAGCCATTTCATTGGCCTACGAACATGCCGAAGCCGACATTATGAAGCGTCCGCCCCGTGACCCCTTCAACGATAAATTAGTGAACTCAAGGTGCCAATCAAGTCAATTTCTACCCCACACTACATACACACACACACTAAACACACATACCCACACGCCTACACACACACCCAGACATACATACTAATCTCCATGACTAAAAAGAAAAGAAAACAACAAAAGAAAAGACAACAGCGAATAATAACAATAACAAAAAGCAAGAGAATAACCATATAACTATAGCATATGTCTCACAAATATGTACGTACTACATACATACATACTACATGTATGTACAATATGTGGTGTATGTGGCTGGATTGTAACTAGCATACATAAGTTCTGGCCTTAACGAAAAGCAGCGCAAAACCACTAACTAACAAAGCAGTTTGACACGTTTATGGTTTATGGTTTACTAATACCTAAGATTAAGATTATCCTTTACTACCACCCATCCCCACCCCCCCTCTGTGTTGCATATACTCGAACGCATCAAAAACAATCAATCCCTCGCATCTCTATCGATACATTCATGCCAACACATTCTGTTTCGAATCTCTCTGTCATCCAGCTGCTCTGTACATTTCCAGTCCAATCAAATCATTCGAATCCCAAGTTTCTTTCAAGATCTTATATATATATACTACATGCTCTCGTATATACATAAAAACATACATATATAAATTATTTCGTACATGTACAATTCCAGTACCGATCCAACATCATCATCAGCCAAAAGCCATCCCATCTGCCTATACAACTCGTACTCTAAAATGCTCTAAATGTTAATTGGTGTGCGTCGTATTCGTATTTCGTTAAATCTCTCACCGATAAATCCGTTTCACACAGTTCTCGATTATTGTTTTGTTGTGTAACAGGAGACAGAATCCCTCCCACCATTAGACCAATTGGCATTTTGTTATGGCATTTTACGTTTCGTATTGTTTTGTTGTCAAAAAGTGAATATCAAAATTGCACACAAATTGTAGCAAATACTTAGTAACACTCCAACCAAAATGGATTTAATTTTAGTTTTTTTACTTTCATTTTTTAATTTAATTTATTAACGATGATCTAAAGAATTTACATTTGCATTTTTTATCCCTTCGCCTCACGCCGAGCATTTACCTAGCCCATCTTAAGTCTTTTAAGTTAGATCTTAAGTCCTTATATATATACACCATATATATGTATCTATATATTTATAGCTTGTAAGATATCTTTAACAGAACCATTCACAAAAGGTAGTCCTTCCCTCAGCCTCGCAGCGAAAGAAATTTTCTAGCAGCAATTATTTTCACTCGGGATCTTTCAGAGAGAAGAAGAAACAGTTGATGAAACATTGAGAAAAAGTTTAAGTTTCCATAATTTATCGTATTTAATTTGAATTTATTTTTTTTCCACTACTACTCGTACCACCAACTACCACCAAAACTCCACCCAACAATCGAACAAAACCTTCGACCTACTACGCTCGTTCGTTGGCACGTTTAGATTCCAGCCATTTCCCTTGCTTATGAGACGGCTGAATCCGATATTATGAAACGCCAGCCCAGGAATCCATTTTGCGATAAGCTGGTCAACGAAAGGTAACGTTTTTCCTTCTGCTGCTCAACAAATCAAATCAAATACAACAAGAACAATTAACCAATGAACCAACCAACCAACCAACCAAGAAACAGCAAGAATCGATTTTCGTATCAAAGTAAAAGACACAAATCCGAATGCAAATCAAGAATTTGCCTCTTCTGCAACAATACTCGTATCAACCAACAACCACCAAGAAAATTACCTACCCCCTCTTTATGTCACCCAATGAAAAGCAAATTGAATAATTTATTTATGATCGTAAGATCTTAAAGCAAGCTAAAATCAAAGTACGCTTTCTTCTCTACCAACAAAAAGTCAAGATAATTCCAATCATTTTACTCTATTTCTTTCTATATTATCAAACGTACAATATATCTCGCTATCTGTCTCTAACTAACTCGCTCTATACTCTATACTAACTCAAAATACTTTCAAAATAGCTTCAGTAATTAATAATTTCTCTCTCCTTGGTTGAATGTTGATTATTTGGAGAGTTCTCCAAAGTGTTTTCCCATGATTTTTATATATGTTTCAATGTTATTTGATTTTGGAGTTGATTTTGTAGTTTCGGTTTTATATATGTTCAATGTTCTCATTTACTTTACTATTTGTTTCTCTAGTTCCGGTCATTTCGTTCAGATAGTTGAACAAGTATATTTTAAGGCGTTTTGTTATGGTTTTTCTTTATATTTTCTATATCTTCTATTGTATCTGAGTCGAGGCCATCTCTTCGTCAGTGCGATTTCTTAGAGGACTCGCAGATATCTTTTATATGCTATAAACCCTCAGCATATTCTCAAGTCTGGGCTCCTAGGTCCAACGATTTTCTTGTATACCATTTTTGTAGTCAGAATCTTTTTCTTATATGGTTTTTCTTACATTTTTTTTACTCTTCCATTTTATTGCGATTGATTCTTTGTATTTGCAATAATGCAATAATATATCCCATTTATATACATATATGCTGATAATCCTATAAACTATAATCAATAGCCACAACATAGCCAAGTAATATCGACTGATTTTCTATTTGCAATCTTCATATTAAATTTATTTTATCGAAAACATACAGGACACAAGGGAAATCGAATTTTGGATATTAGAAATGTGAAATTTTTGCACCCGATCTATCTAGATTCTAGAATATAACTCGAACTCGATAAGGGATACGAATGAATGCTTCTTCCGTGGAGCTCGTTGTGCCTCTCTCCGCTCTTCCGCTTTCTTTTGGTCAACTCTCTCTCTCTCTCTGCCTCTCTATTACACTCTTTTGCCTCTTTTTCTCTATATTTTGATCTTATGGCGCTTTGATATACATAGTATGACGTCGGTGCTGAACGTCTTTCGTATGCCCTTCCTTTGATTTATTTGTTTTTTGATAACTGCATAATCGTACAAGTATATTGAGTGTAACTTTGATTTGTATCCCATTTAATTTATTTATTTATTTTCAATGTTTATTTGAAGTCTTTTAGTTTGCGGTTCGAAGGTAAGTGACGTTGTTTCCCCACCCCAGGGAAGCTGAAGGTCTCTCAATTCCTATAAAATAGATAGATTGCCAACATATCGTCATCGTCTCTTCTCAGACTATTTCGCATCAGCTACGTAGAACTACGATGCTAGAGCAGGCCAAATATTATATTAGAGAGTCTGTATTTTTATATAATTCCTATGTATGTTTCTACCTATGATAAACTATAATATATTGATATCGGTAGAGAGACATCGCATCACTCACGTCTCTCCATTGACTTGGACTCCTACTATCGACTCATCAAGTACTTAATACATTCAATCAGTCAACCAATCAGCCAGAGTTATGTCTCTATCTATCTATATAAAAGACAGTCTATCTCCTCCTTCATCAGTCACTCATTGAATCCTGTTCTTTTGAGTTGTAGTTTACCCATACACACAACAAATGAACTTGAATCCAATTCAAAATAAATCTAAACAAGGCGCAAATTGTTTTCTAGTCTTAAAAAACAAAAATTAATAATACTGTTATAACAATTTAGCGCAAGTTAAGCTATAAGCCATTTTATACACCCCCTGTATCTGTTTTATAATTAACGAACCCGTTTTACTGTTACTGGGTGCTAACTGAACTATCCTCTGCCCTAGTCCTAGTTTAAGCTTCGTAAGTACGCAGGAGCTAAACCAACAAAAAAAACTTGAAACACACAAAAAAGAACACGCCACTCTACAGATCCGAAACCGATCCGAACCGATCCCCCCTTGTGATGGTACAACTTGACACTGTCTCCCAGCTCTGCTCTCGCTCTCCCCATAAACTCTGTCTATCTCTTACGAACTATCATAGTGAATATCTTACATAGCTTTTAAAGAACAAGTATTTACTATTCGCCCGCAAGCATACATACATATTTATATAAATCCTTTATATGAATATACTTATATGAATACATTTACATATACTATTCGTAAACTTTAATCAGATTTTCCTTTTGTATTTCCCCCCACATTCTTTCAACTCTTGTTATGTCTTTCTTTTGATTATCAAACAAACAACTAACAAACTTGCAACTTGCACAAACTGAAATATCAATAACCATTAATGCCATATAACGCAAGATTCCGGCCATTTCACTCGCTTACGAGCAAGCCGAGAGCGATATTATGAAGCGTCAGCCGAGAGATCCGTATCGCGACAACTTGGTCAACCGCAGGTCAGGACAAACTTAAAGATAAGGTTTAATCTCAAAAAAACAAAAAAAAAATACAAAAATACAAAACCAAAAAACAACAAATATCAAACAATATCCAAGTGTTAACCATCCAATCTTTTAGTTGATTAGTTTAAAAAAAAACTAGAAAATGAACAAACATGCAACCATCTTTATTACATTAATCGTCTTTTTGGCCAACAAACAATCTATCGATCAATCAATCAAACAATCGATCTTTAATCGAGTGCTAAATTCCAAAATATTTATACCGAGAATATTATGAGAGACTGTTTGTTCGTTTGCTGATGCGTTGATGTTCCTGCGTTTTTCTTTGTTTCCTGTTCCAATTCCAAAATACACACACACAAAAAAAAAACAACAAAAATCCAAAACAATTAACTGTTTTCTATACGGTTTTTATTTATGTTTCCGTTTCCTGTGTGCGATCGAAATATTTCTCCTTATGATTTCCGTTTCTGTTCTGGATCTCTCTCAATGTGGAATGAAATTCTCTTACTCTAATCATTATGAAAACCTAAAAATAAATCATCAAATTATCTATTGTGTTCCTACCTTCAAATTCTAACCGCATATTGTATACTCGAATATTTCTACCCTTTTGTTTGATTCGAAATTGAATATTGATGTACGTATTTATCCCTCACTCGAATCCTTTGTGGTGTGTTCCCCGCACAATAATATCTTCAACAACCCTCGACACATGACAGTTATCTGTGTGTTCAAATATGATTAGGAGCAAAAATAATATCATAAATACTCAATGTAGAAATACTGGTACTGTGTGTCTGCAAAACTGTAGTATCACAAAGAAAAAACGCCCAACAAAACGCTTCTAGAGATTTAGGCGATGTTTGTTCAAAGAAAAACGCTCGCTCGCTCCAACGCTCGCCTGCATAAACATTACAAAAACGAACACAAACAAACAAACAAACAAAAAAACACACCGATTTATATATCATAGAAAAACAGATCAAACAACCCATACAAAACCAAAACGAAGCTTCAGCTGTTACTCTTAGTCCAAGTTAGTGCGTTACTTGTAGATGAGTTTGTTCGAGCCAATATCCAAACGAAAACCAAAACCCAAAACGCTTCCGTTGTGTTCTAGATACACCACATACTCGTACTCGTAATCGTTATATACTACAATATCTACTATATATATCGAAATCTGGTTCCAAGTGCCAAGTCGCAGTAAGTGTCCATGTGTGAGGGAGTTAGTCCTGCAAATAATCGCATATGTAGGTATAGGTAAATCCAGACAACCAAAAACAACGGAGATTTTTGTATCATTTTGTTGTGGAAATCTCTCTTGCGTATTTCTATCTCTTAAGTTTGTGTTAAGTGTAAGTTAATCCTTGAGTTTATGTTTTACTTTATGTTATTACAATCGAATCTACCTTAAACGTAAGTAAACGATTGCTGTAAAAACCTATAGATGCATTAACCTAGCTTATCCTAGTTATAGAATCTCAATGCACGCCTCAATGTTCGTTCTGCCTGTATAGCTGTATATAGTAGCATCTGCATGTTTTAAAATATAAAAATAACAACAACAATAACAACTATGCTTTTCACATCCACATCCAATGAAAAATAAAACCCAACCAAACAAACGGAAATTAAAAAAATGATTCTGCGCTCTCGCACGCTTTTTGCTAAGCATTTAATTATACTTAGAACAATTTGCTTTTGCGAGCTCTTGAGATAAAAGAAACCACAAATTAAAATGAGATTCGCTCAGGCACAATCCACGCTGTATAAAGTAAAATCTAACACCTAAATACAAAAAAAAAAGAACACACGATAAACATTCATTTGCTTAACCAGCCCATAAAAAAGCTCCAAGGTAAAGTGGTGGAATAACATCAGGCTAACAGCGGATACGGACAGCAAGGGCTCTGCTATGGCTACTGGGCAGGGTTTTTGTTCCATCTTTGATTGTTTTCTCTGTGTGTGTGTGTACAAATTTATGTATGTAAATGTTTCTTCTTTTCAATCATTAAATGTTTTATTGAACACATTACACAAAAACCCTGGCCAAGCCCTGCATGCTCTTGTCGCTGTTCGATGCCGGATGCCCCGATACTTTACCGCTAGCTAAAACCGTAACCAGAAATGTCTTGCGTCCAGATAACAAAACAAACCCCACACAAAAGAAATGATAGCATACCTTTGAGCGTCGTCTAATATGATTCTGTTACTCTCTTCCCCGCTTTGCGCCACGCCACGCCCCGCCACTCCACTACACACACGCCCTTGACTTATTTAGGTTGATTTCGATGGCCTATGGACAGATCGGTATGATCCAGGCCGCTGCCGGCTTCTTTGTGTACTTTGTCATCATGGCTGAGAACGGCTTCTTGCCCAAGAAACTGTTTGGCATTCGTAAGATGTGGGACTCGAAGGCCGTCAACGATCTAACTGACTCCTACGGACAGGAATGGGTAAGCAACCGGGACACTATCTATTATTCCAGATTACTAGATTACTTTAATGATTATTTCTGGATATTTCCTCCATGTAGACTTACCGCGACCGCAAGACCTTGGAGTACACCTGCCACACGGCCTTCTTTATCTCGATTGTTGTTGTGCAATGGGCCGATCTGATCATCTGTAAGACGCGCCGTAACTCCATCTTCCAGCAGGGCATGCGCAATTGGGCTTTGAACTTTGGTCTCATTTTCGAAACCGTGCTGGCCGCGTTCCTCTCGTACTGCCCCGGCATGGAGAAGGGTCTGCGCATGTATCCCCTGAAGTGAGTATCCCATGGTTATTCCCCACCCTCCGCTTTTTGAATGTTACTTAAACTCTGTATTTTCCATCCTCAAAGACTCGTCTGGTGGTTCCCGGCCATTCCATTCGCGCTGGCCATCTTCATCTATGACGAGACTCGTCGCTTCTACTTGCGTCGCAACCCCGGAGGCTGGTTGGAGCAGGAGACATACTATTAAACACACAAAAACATACACACCCCTACACGTACGCCCACACCCTACACCAACAACAACAACAACACCAACACACATGCCCTAACACTACCATGAAGAGCAACAAATAGTAATGTTTATCTACCACAAAGCCACACAACCACAACCACAGCAACAGCCAGAGCCACAGCAAGAGCAACAGTAATAGCAACCGCCACAGCAATAGCAACAGCAACTGCAACTGCAGCTGCAACAGCAGCGGCCACAACAACAGCTCCGGATAGCTGCAGCAGCAAGAACATATTACAATCTATTTTATTTTTTTAATTTAATTATTTAAAGTAAACAAGGAGAAACAAAAATGCAAGCGATAATTATTTTAAACGTTTAAGTAACTTTAAATTATAAATTAAAGCTAAAACTAAGATTTAAATAAAGTATAAAATGAAAACAAAACCAATCGAAAACGCAATTGTGCAGAAGCTCCACAAGACACCCCA
Source organism: Drosophila obscura (assembly GCF_018151105.1). Lineage (NCBI taxonomy): Eukaryota > Metazoa > Arthropoda > Insecta > Diptera > Drosophilidae > Drosophila > Drosophila obscura. The sequence continues at coordinate 182,866 of NW_024542736.1, read as the reverse complement.
ATAATTAGCAAACCAAACGAGAAATGTTTTTAGTAAATTAATTAACGTAACGAAAGGGATAAACCGAATATTTCAATTAAATAAAAGCTTATTGATACGAAAAACCAAAACCAATAACAACCACAGCCCAATGTGTGCTCCCGTTCTATGCCACATGAAACATGCAACAAACGCAACTCAATTCACACACCAGACACATCCAAAAACACCCACACACACACACTAACACACACACAAACTATAACACAACGCATGACGAGACAAAGTGTATAAGAAGTTTAGAAAAATTATAAAACGAAGTAATACAAATAAAAGAAATGAATGAAAAACAAAGGAAAAGCAAAGAAAAGAAAAGAAAACAATGAAAACCCCCCTTAGCGTAGTTACATAATAAGCCGTGAAGAGGAAAGGGAAAACCCAATGAGAATAAAACAGAAATCGAAATCGAGACGGTAACAGAAAATTAATTTCAAAACTTGTGTGTGTAGTAGAGCCAGCCGCAGCAAAGCGCAGACGAACGGAAGAACAAGAAACGGCCATAACGAAATATATATAAACGGATGGCAAAACGCTGAGAGCAAGACAGGTAGCGAGATAGAAAGAGAGCGCGCGCGAAGAGCATTGTGAAGCGACACAAGGAATATAATTGTTTATATATATACACACATATATTATACGGAAAAAATTTGATTATATAAATGGAGCTATACAATACACCAAAAAAAAAACAACAAAACAACAAAAAAACAAAAACGAAAAGAAAAAATTGAATCGATAACGAAACCAACCAACTCCCAGCGGCGGCTTACCGATCTAAACATACCGAGAGGGTACGTACGAACTCAGATCGAGATCGAATGGCCCATTAATACCCGCATTGGCGGGGGAATTTGTTAAAAACTAAACCAACTAAATGTTTATAAATAAACCCTTAAACCAATTGACATGCAATATTATGCTTTGTGTGCATTTAAGCCCAAAACAAATACAGAGATACGATACAGTGGGGTTAGGTCCCCCGATATCGATACCGATACCTAAATCCAAAAAATGAATAAAATGCGAAAAACCCGAAATAAGTGAAACAACACCCACAAAATAAATGTTTGTAAGTTTTACACGGCACAGCGCCCCAAAATGGGGCAAGCCCAAGGCAGTATTGTGTTTATGTTTTCTTTGATTGTTTTTGTCGCTTCTCACACCCACACCACACCACACACCAGCCTCACATACACCACACACATACACTGATTGAGTGACTGACAAACGGTTGAACGGCCATGAAATTGCAAACCGAAATTCCTGGGGAAACAAAAGCCCCGATGGCTTTTGACTTTATCAAAGAAACGGGTAAACAATGTGGCCGCTGGCTAATTGAAATTCGTGAAAAAACCCCATCGGAAAGATAAATTCAAACACTCGATCGGTCGGTTGGTTGGTCGATCACGTCACGTCACTCAAGAACATACATATGAGTACACTCGAACATTTGATTCGCTGATCTTTTTGTTCAATACTTGTCTTGTTTTCTAACTTAGTGAATATGATCATTAGCATTGAAGATACCGATAAATATGTGGCATGTTAGTTATGAAAGAAAAAATGAAAAACTAAACAAAATTATTATTATTAGTTGTTAACAAATTATATTGAGTAATAAATAATATTGATCGATGGATGCTGATGTGAAAGGGAAACTAAACTAAAAAACGAAGCAGAACGAACAAAACAAAAAGGAAAGAAAAACCGAATAAAATAAATTTATGCATAATATGGACAACAAGAAATATTTCTAAACAAATGCAGAACTTATGTAAACGTTTGATGGTAAAAGCAACAGCAAACAAACAACAAAATAAAACAACTCGAAACAACAAGAATAAATTTGTCAACCAACACGCATAAGTAACAATTTGCATGTAACAACAAATACAATGAGTAACATTTTTAATTTTTTGTTCTTTCGCCCTCCGCTGTAAATGTATTTGTAGATTTAAACAATGATTAAAATAAAAAACTACATAAATAAAACTTAAAAAAAAAAACAACAAAAACCAAACGAAATGTGTTCTTTTTATTCGAATGAAAAAACATATCGGATATTATTAATGAAAGTAGAAGACCCTCCACACAAACTTAACAGCCAAACGAATAAAGCAAATCAAATCTGGATCAGTTTTAATGGGTTTCTAATTGATAATGACAAAAGACTTTAAAATTTGTGTGGCTTTGAGACCAAAGCTAATGCAAAAATCAAATCTTTTAATGGATTTTTTGTAGTGAATCTACAGGTCAATTTTGGCAATAAATCTGCAGGGCAGATTGAGGCAAATGTGAATTCATTAATGATTATAGTGCGTTTCCCATTCCATGATTGGTTATACACCAATTTCTGTCTATTCGTTTCACTGCATCCCTGAAACACACATTTTCTTGCCAAATCATCATCTCTGCTCAAAAAAGAATCGTGACATCTTCGCGGGCAGCACTCCCCTTGGCCAGACGCACACACATTCTGGAAACGCGGCCATAAACATAAATATATTGCTTATACGCCCCCAGAGCTCCCCCAGACGTATACAAATAGAAACGCACACAAAAATACAAAAAATGAACCGAATTACAGGCCCACACAATGGCCGTACATATTGTACGGGTTTGTGTGTATATGTGTTTACGGCTGCGTTTATAGCAATGGCACGCTGCTTTTTTCGCTGCCGCTATTGCGTCTGCTGCTGCTGCTACTGATGTTGTTAGTGTCGTGACGCAGGCCCCAGCGGCGGACTGGGGGCCAATGCGACAGCAAAAACATTTGGGTCTTATTAATTTCCGTTTTGCTTATTTATTTTTACGATGTTTCGCACAGCTCGCATTCGCGGGGCCCCCATCGTTGGTCCCCAACGCAGACGCACACCGATGAACCCATTTGTTGGGGGGCTGTGATGTCGAGCAGGGGTCGCAGCCATGGCAATGCCCTACAATTGGGGAGGCTGGCATGTGGGATTGAAAATATTAGACATTTCGTATGCAGTAATGAATGAATTCCTGCTCTCTGTTCATCCTTGTTAACCTTTCCTGAAAAGTGGTATAACCATATATTATTATAATGTTATAGGATGTGCTTAACACGTTCGAACATCCCCGTTTTCAGCTAATTCTAGCACACCTTCCCCAGGTACAGGGTAGGCCATGTGAATGAGCACAAACCTTTTTCCACCCGACTTAGCACAGGCGTCAGAAACTTACGCGCTTGCTTGTCTAAGACAGCGGGGGACTCCCTCTCAATGCGCCATCGAGACTGCACTGAGAGCAGCCCAAGCCACCGAGAGCGGGTGAGTGTGTGAGTGTGAGAGAGGGACACTCTCAGAGAGAAATTCTTATCGCATGGCCGCCCCAGTGAGTGTTCCATTGCCCAACCGTTCCTTATCCTGTGCAATGTTGGGGCCCTTATCTATAGCTTCCCCCTTCGTGGTTCGGGTTCGGCTCGGCTGGGTTCGGCTGGATTGGATCGGTTCGAATCGTAATGACTCGTGTTTTGTAGGCGTTGGGGCCAGTGGGGCCGAGCCGGACCGGACCGGGACGTGTGTCGGTTGGCGGTTGACGGCGTCAGTCTTTCATTATCCGGCGTACGAGCGGGTCACGTTTTCCCATTGGTTCCCTACCACACACGCAGCGGCGTCAAACAGCACCAGCAAAATTCGAGGAGAGCGGCGGCAGGCAAAGCGGTTTTTGCTGCGCTTCTCCTATTTTAAGTGCCGAGCGTTTTACTATTTTTACTACAGAGCCACACACAGATACAAACACACACCAGTGCATGCGTGGATATTCGGACATTCGGGCATTCGTGTGTCTGTCTGTGTGTGTGTGTGTGTGGGGTGTGTGGATTTTCAGTTAGAAAACAACAACAACAACAACAGAAACGACAATTATATGGCAGTGTTAAATGTTATTAAAATGATCTTCCATAAATAAATATTGAGCAATACCCAAAGAAATAAATTGTTCAGAATTACACACGGCAACAGCAGCAGCAACATCAGCAGCAGCAGCAGCAGCAGCATCGGTGGAGAATCAGAGCCAAAACTAGGCTAAATATCTTTGCATACTTTTGGGCCAGCTTTTCAGCACACACAGGCACACAGACAAAGCGATAGACAGACAGACAGGTCCTGCGCCTGCGGTCGCCGACATTTGAACCTGTTCCAAGCCCCAGCGCTGACCGCTGACCGCTGAGCGCCGGCAGGCCGTGCATCTCCGTATCCGTGTCCGTGGCGTCCTCGTTTGCTGCTGTTTCCTTTAGTTTTGGCAGCAGATGAAAATGTGCAATAAGAGTGAGAAAAAATAAGAATAACGAACGAACAAGCACACACACACACAAACTCACATCGAAAAGGACAAGCGCAAAAAGAGTTCAGTTTCGGTGCAGTGGCTCTGAGTGGTGCAACGGTTCAACAGCCTCCGGGTTCCGTGTTCCGGGTTCCGGGTTGTTCGGGGCAAGCACAACTGTGAATTCGTGAGTGCAGTGCCCGTCGTCGCTTCGTCCCGGCTTCGTGTGCGCATCCTGTTTGTCTTTCAGCGCCCTGTGTGTCCGTGTATGCATCTGTGTATCCTGCAACAATAGCAGCAGCATCTCTGCAGCGGGGAGAATTGTGTCAGCAGCACACAGCAGCAGCAGCTGCAGCAGCAGCATCAGTGGAGCAGCAGCAACTTCTGCAGTTCGCCAGTCTGGCGCCTCAATCTCCAATTGCCGGTAAGGTACTTTTTGGGGGGTGGGATATTTGGTAGTGCGAACCCAGCTTATGCTTGGGTTAAAATATTACGAATAAGAGCCGTTTGCCACCCTCCGTGTTCCACCCACTAGCACCCCCTACTGCCTGAGCTTACCTTGACAACGACTGGAGGGCTGGAGGGGAGTGTCCGTGACAATTGTCAGTTTGTTAGTTTGTTTTTCGCTATCGATTAAGCTCTGAAACGTTGTTGCCGCCTCGTGGCCGCTTGTCTAGGTCTCGCCTTTGTCTTTCCGCCTCCGCGAATTAGCGGCAACTTCTGGGCCGTCCCATGCAGCAGCAGCAGCAACAGCAGCATATGGCTTTGTCGCCAGTCTCTTGTCTTCTGCGTCGCCTAATTGAGTCTTTTGTGCGGCTCAGAAAGAAAGCAGCAAAGACAGTAGCAGCAGCAGCGAAATGAAAAAAAAAATAAAGGAAAACAGTCCACACGGAGGCGGGTAAACAAATGGATGGCAAAGCACTCACGACTCCGAGCGGCTGCTTCAGGATTCCTGTCTGTCCTGTCCTGACTGTCCTGCCACTTGACTCGGCTCGTCGCAGGCTTTCCGGCACGTTTCCTACCATTTTCCTCCATTTGCGAGCTGGCTGGCTGGCTGGCATTTTCCTTTTGTCAATATCAGTCAAATTGTTCGTTTTGTCGCCTCACTTTTTTGACATTTGCTTACCATTTCGTTTTCAGAGTTCCCTTTGAGTACACATCTACATATCTATTCACTCACTCATTTATTCATTCATTCATTCGTGGGAGTCCCATTCGGAGGGTCCCTTCATTGACAAATTGTTAGAAAGAAAGGTCATCCCCAATTGTTTGACATTTCGTTTAAATTGCTGGACAATTGGATGTACAATATGTTTGGGGCTGCTTCGAATCTTATCACACTAAATAACGTCCATTAACTAGCTAATCAATCAAGTACCCTAGCATCAGCATGACTCGAAACACTCGAAAGAAACCCGCCCAAATAAGATGATAAGAACAAAGCAATTAGAAATTTTGCCACAAGTCATGGGTGTACAACGGACCCCCAGAGGTACGGCATCCATCCAGTACACGAATATGCAAATTCAGCATTGATCGGGTTGGCACTGCCACTACCCTCTGCAGAAGGCTAAATCCAACCATAAAACGTGCAGCTATTCGCATACTTGGAAGGCACACTGCCACCCCCCTCTCCGTATAGAAACCGCATTTTATGCAAATTCATTTCATTTGTTGAATCCTTCTCCGTTCGTTTTGAGTGCAATTAAAAGCAACAAGCCGCAGAGCAGCTTCTCCCCCCACCACCCTCCTGCAGCTATTTCTCCGTTGAAAACTCCACGCTTTAAAGGCTTAGAGAGAGACGAGTGGCAGCCACTCAAAGGCTTATGGCTTGCACCTGCATAGGAAGCGGCCGCAAAATAGTAGGCACGCCCCGGCCACGCCCGCTACGGCGCTGCGAAAAATATAACCAACTCTTTTTTTGTGTTGGCACAAAAAGCGTAACTTTTGTAGACACACAAAAAACCAACCGCAAACACATACGAGCATACAACTACGGGCACAGAAAATGGCAAATAACAAGATTTGGCCATGTTTGATTCATGCAACTGGCAGGCAATTCATGAGCTTCGCTTCCCACGAATTTGTGTGTAGCGGAGGGAGAGGAGGGGGGCCAACAAAGGGGGTAGCCAAAACCGGGCTAAAGTTACAGTTGCACTAGCCACAGCAAAAGTGGTGGCAGCCAGCAACGTCTGAGTTTCGCACAATGGGAACACAACTTTGGCCAGAGAGAAAAAGCCAGGAGAAGAAAGGATTCTTTCGAGTGTAAACTTTATGCAGAATTCAGCAGCGACAGCAGAGTTAATCATACGACTGGCAGTGAGAAAGCGCCAGCTAGCTTCAAGCCAGAAAAGAAGGAGGGAAGGGCAGAGAGAGAGAGAGAGAGAGAGAGAGAGGGGAGTTATATTTTCCGCATTGCTCTGCTAAATTGAATGTGTGTGGCTTCAAATTGCGCATACGCCCCCCCTCCGTAAAATGCTTCGTCCCGTCGCTGCAAAATCTGCAGGCAATTTGATTAAAGCCAGCGGCCCATAAAGTATATTATATACGGAGAAATGGTGAAATATTAGGATTACTCTAAGCCAGAGCCAAGTCGAGCATTAAAATGCAGGCAGTCGGGCAGCTTCTTCCTGGGGCCCAGGCGAAGGACTCGATTACGTTTCCGCCCCCCAGCTTGAGTCCGACCATAAAAAAAAGGGAATGGCAATTAAATTGTGATTGCGATGATGAAAGCAGCGCAAAATAAAAATTAAAAGAGATAAAACTTCCATGAAGATGACAGAAAAATCAAAAAAAAAAAGAGGCGAAAAACAGAACAATAAATAACGGGGGAAAACGACACACACACAAAAAAAAAGGACAGCGACATGGCAAAATGGCGACGGCGATGGTGATGACAACAACCGGGGCCGTAAGTTAGCTTTTGTCGAGCTTTGCCGTGCGAAAGAAAAGACGCGCGAAAAGAACAAGATATTGGGATATCTAAATTACCGTTGTCACGCACCTCACACAGGCACACACACACACACGCACGCACAAACAAACACACGTACGCATACACATTGAAAAAGTCGAAATTCAAACTGGCATTGTATCCACACGGAAACCAAAGTGAAAACCTTTCATTTCCACTTCCCAGAGCAGCAGCAGCAGGGATGAGGAAGGGAGCTTCACCTCCCTCCCATTGACTGAGCGAACAAAGCCGAAGGAAATGATAATTTTCCGCTTAACAGACACACACTTCTGTGGGGAGAAATGTAATTGAAGCGCTTTCAATTACCACTCACTGAGCGTAGCAGAGGGAGGTCTTAATCAATCTCACATTACCTTAACGGCCTTTCATCAGTCGCATATCAATTAAATAGACGCGTGCCTGAAATATTCATCAAGCAAACGGCAAACAGCAAACAACACACAGGGCATAATCGGTTAATGTTCGGTGAATAATTCAAAACTGTAAGTGAATCTGAGTAATCTGAGTCGCAGTAGTGTCTATACGAGTGTGCTTCCTTCTCCGGCCTCAGTCCTCAGTACAACTTAATTTCCATTTCAATTTTCGCTTGTACATTTTTCCGCATTTCATTGATGGCTTCCTCCTACACCATCCCACTCGTCCTTGTGCCTTGTGCCCACGTCCCACGCTGTGGATAAACGAGGCTATTGCCAGCCAAACTATATACTACGGCAGTACCACGAGGCGGGCGCCATTTTGGCTCTGTTTGCCGGCTCTAATGGATTTCCAAGGCGAAGAAGCATAACAATTTGTTTTGTGGGGGGCTGAAACTGTTGCTTAGGTCGGAGAAGGAGCTACCCACACACACACACACACAGAATATTGCGTATACGACGATGATGATGACGATGATGTTGTCGATGGGATAATGTGATTTTTTCTTGGCTCCGATTCTGAGCCAGATTGTAACATCGTTAGAAGCCGTTTTCATGCCAAGGCAAGCATATAAATTACATGACGAACCCCTACCATAACATAACAATGCCACAAATGCCGTAAACTGTTGTCTGTATCGGTTGACTGCAACTGCTGAAACTCGGGGCAAGATATTTGCTTTACTGATTGGCCAAGACTAATCAAGTTCTGGGTCAGCATTTTCATTCATGCAACTGATTGATTGATGAACTGACTGATGGCAAACGCTTTTTCATGCCACCAGTGCAAACATTCAGTGCAAACGGTCATCCATCAGACAGCATCGAGGCGGAGATGAGGCTGCCACTGACACACGGCAACTGTGTGGCAAATTGTCGAGTCGCTTCCGGGCTCAACTCTTTGCCACATTAACAGCCAAACACAATTCCCACTTCATTGAAAGTTTCAGTGGAATGGGGGTTGGGGGCAATGGTTGGCGGAGGCGAACAACTTTAACCAACTTTGGCATGACTCTCTAACCTCTATTCCCTTGGAGTTGGCTCCGGATGCGGATGCCGATGCGGATGCGGATGGGGGCACAAAAATCAATAGTACTGTGCGTACTGCATGGCGACAACGTCTCATACATACATATACTCGTACATAAATATTTATGTGGCAAGCAGCTGGTGCTCTAGCTGCTGCTCTAGCGGCTGCCTGCTCGTTCCCTTGTTGCTGCCGCATGCCAATAAATCATGGCGAACAAGTGATAATATCATGGCCGCTGATAACTCGACTATTTGACACTGTTAAAGCGCACAGCTTTATTATTTACTGAAAGTTTACTTGCTAAACTTTATAGCCCAGAGCCAATGTTAATTATAATTTATTATATTCTGTTTGAATTTTTTTTCGTACGTCTCCAGTTTTGAGTGGGAGAGAAATGACTAAGAGCTGTAACTATATGTACTATATAGTACACTCGCTGCGCATTGACACTGGCATTAACTACAGCCCCAGATGACTGCATATTTTTGTTTTTTTTACGAGCCAGCCGTCAGACAATAGAAGCCCTACAAGAAAATACTATTAGTCGAGACGAGACGAGACGTGACGTGACTAATGTGGCAAGCAGTGTCCTCAAGTTATTCGCTTGTCAGCCGCAAGATTCAAGAGGAGAGAATCTCGTCTCTGGTCAAGCTGTTGCATTCCCGACACTCGACCAGCATTGCCAACACTGATGTAGCCGCATTGATGGGGCATGTTGACATTTGAACATCAGTTCAAGCGTTTTGCAAAATCAAATCAACGTCAGACCCAGTCCCAGTCCCTGCCCTGCTGATGGCAAAGCGCGATTCCTGTGCTTTTCCGATTGCAGTCCATGATTGCCATTAGCCATTCGACAGTGATGTGGATCTGCCGTAAAAGGCCCCGGGGCTGATATGGTATCGCACAATTGACAGATGGACAAGTCCGCTCAAAAGAGGCCTCCCCCTCAGGCAAATAAAACCACAAAAGTAGTCTACTTTCGGGCGGATCTCCGTTTGAGCTTTGGTTGAGTTTGCCCATTCAAGTGTCACATTTTTTTAGGGGCGCCCACTTAGCCCGTTTATCCACTCATCCTGCCCAGCTGGCCGACAACTATTTAAATCTTAACCCTAAGCTGTCTGCATGGACATTCTGGTAAATGTGTGAAATACCGTTATAAATAAATAATACAAAAAAAACCAAGCACACACACACACACAGAAAGAGACACATACAACTGTGGGGGGATACTGTTAAATAATAAACAGTTTACGCTCCGACGGCAGACAAAAGGCGTGAACATGTGAGATGGCACCGCACAAATGCTGGTGGGGGGAGTGGAAGTGGGAGTGGCGTGGCCGTTCAACTGTCAACACACGAAAAAGATACACATCTAAGCCCGCACCACACACACACACACATTCAAAGCACAAAGCGAACAGCACACACACACACAGAGACATTCACCAAGTATCTGACAAGAAGGCATTTCAAATCGACGACTCACATAACGACCGTCATCAAACTTGTTGTTATAACGTCACAGAAACCGTAACGAAACGAAACAGCAACAGCAACAACAGCAACAACGACGATATCAAAATGTCGCCAATAAACGAGAGAGGGAAAAATACGCTGACATCGCCAACTGTTCCCGCTTCGTCCTGCATTAAATATGTCATTTGGCTCGACTCGTCTCGGCTGTTGTTTCTCTGTCGTTTGTTGGGTTTTTTTTTTCCTGCGAAACATCGGAACACCGAAAAATGTCAGACATTCTCTTGTTAGCATAACGAATCTAATACCCGTGCTTGTGCCAGAGAAGGCTGACATTGCTCTTAGATCTCTTAAACCCCCAGACAAACCCCAGCTACTGTGGCCGCAGCTGTAGATACCCAAATGCCCATCTAAGCAATGTGAGAATACCTTCCGAAAGGGTATATAAACGAAGACCAAACCATTTTGCAGTAAATCGTCAGCTTCGGACTGGCTTAAAGTGATAGGAGATAAGCTTTGATAGGGTGTAAGGAAATGCTTGTGGCTGGATTGACTTTCCCTTTCATGTGTTGAAGGATTCTAGATTCGGAATCCGATATGGTTGTCGACTCCCCTGAACGGTGTGTATTGCGACACGCAAAAAAAAAACTGTGGCAGCCTGTGTATATGTAACTGTTTTACGGCTCGCTGCGGTTTGCTCGGCTTATGCTAAATATTTAATTCAGTTGGTTTTGCAGGCCAACGGTGACGCGTTGCCGTAGCTGCTGGATAGCCACTTAACCATCAGCTTATTGGGACTTTGTCAATTGTCAACTCCTTAATTTGGGTTAGCAACATGCCCGTGACTGTCAATGACGTGATGGGGGGGTTTATAATTGTCGTGGCAGTGCCAGTGGTGGTGTTGATTAAATGCCGGCCATATAACAAGCCTGAGAGTAGGTATATCAAGATGCAGAGCTATCATTGGGCTATCATGGCCTGGCCGGCCGTACAGACGTAATTGCTTCGACTTATCGCCAGCTATTCTAAGCAACTATTGTACTCGTATTTCTCCCTATCGAGTCTGTCGCCCTATCTGAGGCCGTTGCGTGCGTCATATGCTTGGGTGTACATTTTGTGAATGCGAGATATCAAGGGGTCTGCCAAAGTGGCGATACGATTACGTTTACAGTACGTCTAAGCGGTGACCCACAAGGCACGCGAGTGCTCTGATTTATACTTCATGTATATCAAAATCGAAACGGGGCTGCCGAATTCCCCAAAAGACACACCACACAAATAGGAACAAAGCTTCAGGTGAGAGGCCGCTTGTGGCCCGTGTAGCCCGCAGGTTGCCCGCAGGTTGCGAATGCAGTCTTTTATCCGTATCTGTGCTGGCACCCCGTATCTGTAACTGTATCCGTATCTGTATCTGTAGAGCTGACAGAAGCACTAGACACTTGGCGGTCCGGTAGCTCAGTTGCTTGCCAGGAAGCAAGCGAAGGCGACCGACCGGCGTGAAGAGAGCGCATGAGCTATGCATTATTGAGACCGGAGCAGTGCGTTCATCAAGTCAAGTCAAGCCGATACCCAATATTTGAATATTTGCGAGATACCAAAGTCAATCCCGGCTCTGAGTGAGTATGCCAAGGGACAAATACCACGCGCACACCACAGCACACCACAGCACAGCACACATTAGAGTCATGTGGAGGAGATGGTTGTCTAGAACTATGTACATACATATATGTAAAATATATTATATGTACATATATTATCCACAAGGGTCGACACCACACCACGTAGTGAGCGGCAGCCAAAATCACATGTTAGAGCGGTGGAGGGGAAAGAGCGAGCAATAGAGGTGTGGGAATTGAAATGAAATGCAGACCCAAAAGCCGCTTACCACAGGCAGATGAGATAGAAAATATGCGAATAAATTATGTGTGGTGTGGCACAGCATACAATATACGATATATCCACACTAGTCAGTCGAATAGCTACATACATACATAATATAATCTTCACATGTCTGGCGGCGGCAGGCATATTGGACTGCGACTGGTACTGGGAACGGACCGAGAGAGAGAGAGAGAGAGAGAGAGTCTTTTGTTAGTGGCTAGAAGATGAAGATGCGTTGAAAATGTTCTTCAAAAAGACAGGCCACACACACACACGCACACAGCTGCACAGATTAGGTCTCATACACATAACGGAATTAGCAAAAAAAATCTGTGCATGGCTACCAGAAATATTGCCTGCATTTTGTTATACTTAGAATCGGACCGAACGCGGACAATAATAAACAAACAAAATGCATTGCAAAACAACCAGCAAAGAGACCAACAGAGTGAGAGAGAGAGAGAGAAGGAAAGGAGAACCAGATGATAGATAGATAGTTGAAGAGTGCAGAAGCCAAAATGAATGGTTATCATAATAAAAGAGGGATATGTGTCTTGCCCCTTTGGGGTTGGAATATCCAATCAAACAGTCTCTTTGTATGGGCAATGAGCATGCATCGAATATTTATTTATTCACAATTGAATTTTTTTTAATGGAACTTTTCTAGAAATTATTTCAAGGGGGTTGAGGTCAAAGCCAAGCCATATAAATAGAATTATACAACATTTGAAAACACATTTTCAATTTGCTTATATGCCGTAAAAAAAAAACACATTTAAATGTGCCTTTAGTGCTCCATTCCGATCTCAACACTCCATACATCGATTGTGCAACTATTAGTGCCGAATTTTGTTGCCATGTTCCATATGGTAGCTGGAGGTCTCAGCGAACAAAAGTAGCGCACAGCGAATAATTATGAACTGGCGGGGACAGACGGGACAGCAGACATAACAGAGATGCCGCCAGGCAGACAGCCATCAGGGATAGAGAGAGTGAGAGAGAGAGAGATAGAGAGAGTGGGAGACAGAGAGCAGATACAGACAGGTGGCCAGGTGGCAATGTGGGGATGTAGTGGCAGAGATTAGTCGTGCGTTGGATGCCAAGCGAATGCGAAACAAAAAAAAATGGAATCTCAAATCGGTGCTAGCTCGGCCAGGGCAGACGAATAGCGGAACTTTTGGGGCGAGTTAAATATAAACATCATATTTACGGGGAATTACTTAACAGCCAATTTGGCATTGTACAGCACCAACCACCTACAAACATACATACATATTTACGTACATAAATTCATACTCGTGTATGGCCCGCCAGTCTGGTCTGGTCTGGTCCGTGCAAATTTTCTGTATGTCTATTTAACTTAATTTACTAGACGATTTCAAATGCCGAATGTGATGTGATGTGCTGTGTCCGTGCCCGTGCCAGCGCCTTTGCCTTGTGCTTGAACTTGCCAAAAACAAAAAAAACAAAAAATATCGAAAAAATTGAATCGACCCAAAAGCACAGAGAAACCAGAACAGAACGGAACAGAGCAGAGCAGCACAACGTAACCGCGCAAACGTAACGTAAACAAAATGCCGTTCGCTTGCACGATGTTCTCTTCTCTCCTCGCCTCTGCCTCTGCTACTGCCCCTTGTTTGCTGGTTCCGTTAGTTCGTTGGATTGCTTGGCCACCGCTCATCTATTTTGTATTCCTACATATTCGTAATTCCCCTTCGCATTCCCCATTGCCCATTCCCGTTGCCGATTCCCAATCCCATTTTCATACACACTCATATTCACGGCGGACGAAGTCTCAGTCCTTGGCGAAACGCGGCGCGTTCGATCGAGCATTCTTTTATTATTTGTTTGTGCTAATTTTAAATGTCTTTGTTAAAATTATAATATATCTAGCAAGCATACATAAGTATGTACATACATACATAAATATGCCGCCTAGTGTCATTCAAATTCTACGGTCCCTGCAAGTGTTATTCCCTGCCACCAGTCAAGCCCAACATTTGTGATAAATCTAACCGAAACGGAACCCCCCCCCCACAAGAAAATCAAATCACAGCGGCGATTTTGGAATACCTAATACCTAACGATAAGCGGGCAGAGGAGAAATGTAAGCAGCAGCGCCAGTAGCAGCAGCAGCAGCAGGCTTTTAATTAATTCGCAATCTCTCAACCTGACGACGACGTGCAGCAATTTTCCAATAATGGCCAAATGCAATTTGCCGCTGGAAGCAAAAATGGTAGAATCCGGCAGGAGGGGAAAAGCAACAGGAAAAATTGAAACGGAATGTTTGCCCCAGCATATGTTCTCTCTGCTCCCAGGGGCGTCTGTTCGTCTGCTCGCCCTTGCTCATCTTCACTGCTTCACTCTTTCCCCCACTCCCTCTCCGGCTTACTCACACCACCCATACCTCGTTCTCCCTTGCTCCCATTATCCACCATCTCTCTCTCTATCGCTCTGCATCTGTCCCGCTCTTTATCTATCTATATCTCTGCTTTGCTGCCGTCTGCTGTCAGCTCTTGTTGTAATTGCTAAATTAATGCAAACGTTGATGATTATCGTAGCCCCTTCGTCATAAACGGCTGGGCATATTGATTTATCGGATTTCGAAGCCGGAACATATGTGAAGTGTGTGTGTGTGTGAGAGTGTTGGTTCAACCAGAAATATTCCAACAGTATATGCTGGATAAAAGCTAAATAAAAGTGAAAAAATAAAATAAAATTTATAAATTTAGACACTTTCAGTGCGTGCAGAACTTTGAGATAGTATAGGGTATATAGACTTATACTTCCGTGTTTCATAGAGTGGGAATCTCTTAAAGAAGCTGATCCATAAATATAGCAGTTATTATCTTTGCCCCTTTAGAATAAACTGTAGGCCATATTGACTTTTCAGTTAAATGCATCTTGAGAACTCAATCCGTAAAGTTTCAGTGTACGTTTGGTCTTATCTTTACCGTCTTTGCCATTAACTGTAGGCCATATAAGCACTCAAATGTATGTGCATGTGTGTGTTGTACATTCATATTGATTTATGAAACTTCGAAACCTGAGGACAGCAACTGATGTGAGGTGTTTGATCAAGTTTGACAGTTTCAAGGAAAAACTCGACTATAAATATGCCAAACAAATGTCTGTTTATGCAGCAAGCTAAATTCAGCGAACTGTTAACGGAGCTCTCTCCAGCATACAGACGTATCGTGTACAGTTTTCTGCTTGGCTTTGTGTTATTTAAAGTTATCAAAGTCTTGCACAAAACCCCGCCCCACCCACGATTTGCCACCCGCCAACTACTATGGCGCCTCAACGTTGCAACGTTGCCAGCTGTCAACTGTCTCTATGTGCATCAAAAATGCATACCTATACCCATACATGTGTATACATATGTATGTGTGCCGCTCGTTTAGTCTCTTGCTCTCTATGTCTTTTTGCTCCTTCCCATTCCCTCTTGGCAATCTTTATGCATTTATAATGTTCTGTCTTGTCAGTCACTTGTGCGCTTCTTGTTGCTCTTCTTGGTTCTGTCCACCGTTAAGGTTTGGCCATGTTCAATTTATTATACCCTCACCAGAGGCATTGTAACTTTGATCAGCTGCAAACAGATTAAACGAAATATTTAATAATTATTGTAATTATTATATTGATTATTTCCATGATACCCCATGGGTCCCTCAATCCTGAAACCTGCCACAGAACTATCTCTCTCAGTATAAATTATTTTCTAGATGGAATCATTGTCATAAAAGCTTTCCACAAATTGTAGTTGATTATTTTTTGTATTTTTGTAGATATAGTTTACGAGTTTTATATGCAATTCCTGATAGCACTCAGAGGAGCGCGTTCGAAAATGCGCGGGCGGGTACACTTTTTAGTTTTTTTTTTTGTTTCTTGTTGCTCTTTGTTTTGCTATCTACCGCTTGCGTTCCGTTAATTTCAGTTTGTTTTGCTGTTAGTTCCGTTTGTCTGCTATCCGTTATTGACATTGGAGAGCTGCGTATTGTATCGATTCCGTTGGCGGATAATTTATTTGGCTTGCAGCTTGGTGCATTTTTTTCGGTTTACAGTTCAGTTTTGCAATTAACTTTTCTGCTTTTCATATTTCCAGGAAAAGCGAACTTTGTTTGCTTCTAGCTTTTCCGCTTTTCCGCAGTTTTGTTTGTTTCTTTCGTTGTTGCTGTTGTTGTTTTTGTTGTTTTTGTTGTTGTTTTGCCATTTTTATTGCTGCACTTTTTGTTTATGTTTTATGCTGACTATTTACGCATTTAATTTCTTTATTGTGTAAATACACAAAGTTCTGTTCTGGCAAAGCTTCTGAGCTCAGGCACCATTCCCCACCCACCCCCATCTAGTTGGGGGTCTAGCGACTATTTGTGGGCCGCAACCTTCGCAGTGGCATTGCCGTCTATGAGCCTGGCGACATTCGTGATGCAATGCACCCGAAATAGTTTGGACCCAAGAATAGGCATTATAATAAACGCAAGTCAACTAATGTTCACCCTCTCTCTCCCTCTTTCTCTTCTTTTCTCACTGATTGCAGGTGCAGCGGCGGCCCAACTGCGTCAAAGTGTTAAACGTGCCATTGCGAGAATGCCACTTCGCGGTCCTACGTCATAATCAACCATCCACTGCATCAGACTTCAGCATTCAGCATTAAGAGAAATCAGCACTAGCCAAAGCACGAGCACGATCACTAAGCACAAAAAAAACCAACCCAGAGAAGAATTCAACTGCAACCTGCAACACAGCCAAATCGAACGCAACAAGAAAGCTTCCAGAATCCAAAGCCAAGCGAGCGAGGAGTTCCAATTCCCACTTCCCCACACTTCCAGAGCGAAGCAGGAGCCCCCAGAGAACCCAATTAGTTGTTAACTGAAACTGAAACGAGAGAAGAAGCCAACATTACATCACAGCTCCGCCATGAAACTGCTCATAAAGTCCATTGCCACCTGCGCATTAGTCGCGTTCTTCATCTATGCCACCGCCCAGTCTCTGGCCAAGGTGCAGGATGTGGATGATGGCACGAGGGTGTCATACAGGTCGTCATTGAACAGGACCGAGTTCAGCCAAAACCAAAGCCCATTTCACAGTCGACGGCTGCGGCAGGCGCCAGATGATGGCGGACTGGAAGGGACTGAGATTACGTTCAAAGAAGAGAATGCCGAAGACAGGGCAACGAAAACCGACTCGGAAGAGATTCGAGTCTGCGACGCGGGCCTGATATTGCCGCTGTGGATGCCGCAGAAGAATATCTCGCTGGGAGATCGTCTGATACGTGGCTTCGTCTACTTCCTGCTACTGGTGTACCTGTTCGTTGGAGTGTCCATTATCGCGGACCGTTTCATGGCGGCCATCGAGGCGATCACATCCACAGAGCGGACCGTGGTGGTGAAGGGGCCCAACAACGAGAAACAGACCATGCATGTCCGCATCTGGAACGAGACGGTGGCCAATCTGACGCTGATGGCTCTGGGATCGAGTGCACCGGAGATTCTGCTCTCCGTTATCGAGATCTATGCCAAGGACTTCGAGAGCGGCGACCTGGGGCCGGGCACCATTGTCGGCTCCGCTGCCTACAATCTGTTCATGATCATTGCCGTGTGCATGGTGTGGATACCGGCGGGAGAGGTGCGTCGGATCAGGCATCTGCGCGTCTTCGCCGTCACATGCCTCTTCTCGATCTTCGCCTACGTCTGGCTCTGGATGATCCTCTCCGTCATCTCGCCGGGCATCATCGAGGTGTGGGAGGCCCTTGTCACCCTGCTCTTCTTCCCAGTCACGGTCATTTGGGCCTACATTGCCGAGCGCCGCTTGCTCGTCTACAAGTACATGGACAAGAACTTCCGCGTGAATAAACGCGGCACTGTGGTCGCCGGCGAGCACGACCAGGTGGAGATGGATGCGGAGAAGGGGCGCCATCCGATTGTCAGCTTCCCGTCGCATCGCAACTCCGATGCGGAGGCCTTCGACGAGGCGCGACGCGAGTACATCACCGTGCTGTCGGAGCTCAGACAGAAGTATCCCGAGGCGGAACTGGACCAGTTGGAGATGATGGCCCAGGAGCAGGTCATCTCGCGCGGCAACAAGTCGCGCGCCTTCTACCGAGTCCAGGCCACCCGCAAGATGGTCGGCAGCGGCAATCTGATGCGCAAAATCCAGGAGCGCGCCCACAGCGATCTCACCGAGGTGAAGGCCTCGCTGCAGCAGAGCGACGAGGACGATCCGGACGATCAGCCGACCCGCATCTACTTTGAGCCGGGCCACTACACCGTCATGGAGAACTGCGGCGAGTTCGAGGTGCGTATCGTGCGCCGTGGCGACATCCACAGCTACTCGACCGTCGAGTACGAGACGCAGGATGGCACAGCCATCGCCGGCACCGATTTCATTGGCAAGAAGGGGGTGCTCAGCTTCCCGCCGGGCGTTGACGAGCAACGCTTCAAGATCGAGATCATCGATGACGACATCTTCGAGGAGGACGAATGCTTCTACATTCGCCTGTTCAATCCATCGGAAAATGTGCTGCTATCGGTGCCCCAGATCGCCACCGTAATGATCCTGGACGATGATCATGCCGGCATTTTCGCCTTCACCGATTCCTTCGTTGAGACCAGCGAATCGGTGGGACTCTATGAGATATCCGTGATGCGCTATTCCGGAGCCCGTGGCACCGTCATTGTGCCCTATTGGACCGAAGATGAGACCGCAGTCGGTGGCAAAGACTTTGAGGCCGTTCGCGGCGAACTGATCTTCGAGAACAATGAAACAGAGTGAGTACATAAGCCACCATCAATGAATGTTAACCTACATACCATGCGTGTATATCCCGAAGTGACCCACTATTGATTATTGTTCTGCGTGTTAGCAGCGCTCCGATTGCGATTCCGCTAGGTAGGCTGTCACGCAATGCGAATTCCCGACGGAGTCTTTCAGCAAACTCGCAATTTCCGCTTGGGAATTGACAAGCGGCCTTTTGTGCGTGCGCCTCGCCTCGAATCGATTAAAGTTGAAATAATTTGGGTCTTTTAATTGCCACACCACCTGCCAGATGGCAATGGCAATGGCCAGAATGTGTTCGCTGCAAAATGGCAGACACTGAGGATATGGGTTTATAGCCTCCCCACCCCCCCAACTGGCATTGTCAGCGCTTCTGCACTGCACTGCCTGGCACCACCTGTTCTCGACTCATGAATCTATTATGTATATCCTGCTGTGTGCTTGTGCGCCCCCCTTGTCCTGGCTGCGTGCTGTGCGACAACGCCAACAATTCCCTGCCAGGCATTAACATTAACACCAACCAACCCAGCAAGCAAGCAGCACCAGGCAAAAACAGAACTGAACAGAGACCGAAACCAAGTTGTAATTAATTTTGCAAAATTTATTCATTTTGATGAAACATTTCGCAGACGACAGCCACACTTAGTTAACTTGTTTTGCATATGTTTTGCGGTGCTCATTGCCATGCCCATGTCCGTTTGCAAACTGACTGGCAGCACGCAACATGGCCACAAATATAAGTCAGTTTTGGGCAGCAGCAGCAACAGCAGCAGGACCAGCTAGGAGGCGCTCGAGCATGATTTATAGCCCTGCCAAATGAGCAGCATATGGTAGGAATTAGACAGGCCAAAATGCGTCAAATGCACTGCGAAAAAATAGTAGTTCGAGCTGTTTTCATTCACTTCTAAGAACTGTTTTGCAATATCACTTAAAGGGAATCAAAATGTGTATATATTTCACTCAGTGTGGCTTTTATTTAAAGGTCCATTATCGCAGCAGTTTGGATTATCTTGCGCTGCTCCTGTGAACTATTTTTGGACCCAAGTCCCTTGAGGCACTGTCCTTTGCTTAGCTTCCTTTGCAGTAGCTTTAACTTGAAGGGTCCCTAATTGGGACCTATGTTGGACTTTCTTACTTGGATAATTGGATTACAGAGAGTTGTTGGTATTTTATGTGGGGTTTTCCTCCCTCTAAAAACTTCATCTGGCACCAGCTTTTTCTCTCTCTCTTTTTCTCTTTTGGGAATGGAATGTCGGACGTTCTACGGACTCCTCTCCTCCATGCCACATTCAGCTGCGGCTTGGCGCAAAATTGTTTCAAACACGTCGCGCTCAGACGTAACATAAATTGTTGAGGTTTTTTCATTATAAAGTAATAACCAAAACGGGGCAGACAATTAGAGGAGAGCACACAATGGCACACACCTCCCTCCGCCCACCTGTCAACGTCAACGGGGGAAAACTTAAAGGAATTAAGTGGCAACGATGCCGAGCCACACCAGGGGGAATGTACCCGTACTCATACTCATACAAGTGGATGGCACATCCTGCTGAAATGCTCCCAAAGTGGTCGTTAAGCTTTTAGCCGGCGAGTCAGGGCTTAAACAGTTTTTGCCATTTGCAATGACAGTTGGAATACTTTTTAATGTTTGTTAGGTGGTGTTCTCCATGGATGCACTTGCTCTCCCTCTCGCTCTCTCTCACTCTGCAATTATTCGCAAAGTTTTAAAACGTTTTATTGTAGCCACTGGCCAAATAAATTTCCTTTTTTTCGTTTCCTTTTCTTTTCCTTGCGCCGCTATTCGCACGCCATCTCTGCCCATCTCTGTCTTGGGGTGGTAGCAATACTTGGCAGCATTTACAGCCACTCAAGTTGAATGCCTTGCGGTGGCTTTGGTAATAATGTTTGTTTTTAATGTTGCCAGTTTCGCCGCCTTTGGCCTCGTCAGTGTCTCACGCGGCGGCAGTGGCAGGATGCCAGGCAAAGGCGCGCACTGTAGCACTAGTAGCTGTTCGATGAGCATCTCGGGGGCACATTTGGCTTGTCAGCCAATGCACTCTGTACCACTCCGATTCAATGGAGGCGCCCCGATAGTGCCTCGAGAGTATTCACTGAACGTTGGCCATAAACTAGGGCGCCCAATTAAACACATTTTGATGTATTTTTGAATGGCCATTAAGCGGCGAAATTGTGGAGAATGGGGAGCGACGTGTAATGGAATTTCAATGTGTAGAAGCGGGAAAGAATGAAAACATTAAATTTTCTGGCAATTCCACTTTGAAGTTGATTTGGGTGTGGATTTGTTTTGGGTCTGTGTCTGTGGCTGCAATAAATTTACTTTTCACCCACAATAACTTTTTCTGTTCTGGTCTGATTCTGTTTTGTGCTTCAGTTTTAATGAAAATCAAAATCCGCCACAGCCACTACCTATCCCACACAAACAGACATACATACATATATCCACATCCACTGGGACACCCACAATCAGTGGTAATTCCCAGCTTTCAGCAAGCGGAAATGCGCAACAGCAGCGGCAGCAGCCATGTAGCTGGCCATCATAAAAAACAGCAGAAGGAGCAGCACAGGCAGTAGAAGAGGCAGCTGTAGAGGTGGCAGCGGCAGTCAGTAATGCCATAAAGTTCTCTGGCAGAACAGTGAAAAAAAAAGAAACACTGAACACGAACAGGGAGGAGCAGGGGCGGTCCACAAAGTGCCAACACTGTTGCATAAATTTGTATAATCTGGCGGGGGGAACAGTGTGGGGACAGGGGGCATTTGGATTGAGTTATAGGGCCTTAAATAACCCCACCACACACCACACACCACACACCCCCACTTGCCACTTGCAGCGTTGCAGGCGGAACTTGATTACGTGTAAAATAAAAGCTAAAATTCATAGCCTACTTTTCTGCGTCCTCAGGGCAGCGAAGAGTCAGTTGAGGAGTTTAAACAACAGACATTTCCATTAGGGCCCACCCGGACAGGTGTCCGTGGCATTTGTTAATTAGCGACAGCTTAGGCGGCCCCAAAATACTACGAGTATTTTGCCAGCCACAAAAGGTAGCATTTAAGAATCTCTTTTTGGGGCAGCTTCAAGATCTAGGCCCAAAGACCCACCTGTGTATAAGTAGCCACAATTCCTGGCGTGCATGAACCCACTTCCAAGCATATAAAAGTCAAACATAAAATATGTACACAGGAGGAGGCCCTTGTCCTTGTTCCAAGTTGAAGCAAAGATAAGAGCAAATATTTTATTAAGCACACATAATCTAAAATTGAAATTTATGCTATTTCCAGCAGTCGGGCGGGCAGAGCAGAGCAGACGCAGGCACAAAATCCAACCAACTTACAAGCTATCATCCACTCGTGTGCGGTTTTTTGCTTTCACTTTTCATGTTACATTTCCTGTGGCCGGCGGGGAAATGCCCAGGAAGGGCCCAGCTACTGCTGCTCCGGCTGCTACGGCTGGCTAACCTGACTGACAAGTAAGCGAAGTCTGTCTCCAACTGGCTGAGCTTGTGGCAGTGGCAGTCACGGTCTGTGGCAGTAGCAAGCTGCCTAACTGCCAGAACTTTCCCATCCATGTGAGCGTGAATACGAGCAAACAGCTACAATGCCTTCGTCTTCGTCTCTGCCTTTGGCCATGCTCTAGCCCGTAAGCCCATTTAAAGGCACTCAGGCAATCCTTGCTTGGCTGTCATGAGTGGCCAATTCCTGGTGGAATTACAAACAGGTAGCATGGAATTTTGAGAGCTATAATCCAATTTCATTTAGATGGAACACAATAGTTTAAGCTAAATTAGTTCCGGTAGAACCCAGAAAGTTTTGAGAGAGTATCTACCATTCGATCGGTTCAATCAGGGCGAGTGGAGGAGTCTCTTATTTGCGATTCAATTTGCTTTGGGGCTGGTTCGTGCACGGGCCTGGGCCTACGCCAGGGCTTGGGCCAGAGTCCGGGTCCTTGCTCTTCGTACGGCATATAAATTACCGACGAACGGCAACAGGCAACAAATTGTCTGTCCGTCCATCCTAGCCAATGTCAATTGGTTGTTGTTGTTGTTGCTGTTGCTGCTTCTTGGGGCTTCGGTTCGAATTTCTCGTGTTTATCTTGATGTCGTTAGCCTGAATCGTTGTCGGTCCCAACAGTCTCCCTGCCCGATCCTTGGCTGCGGTCGCTCAACGGGGGGGTGGAGACCTGTTTTACGAGGATTTTGGTTACTTTTGTTTTTGCTTGTTATTATTATGACATCCTCAACAACAGGAGGGAGCTTCATCAACATCGAGATGAGCAGCAGCAGCAGCAGCCGTGGGCTTGGGGCATCTGTTGCTCGACCTTCCCAAAAGGGGTTTAGGGTTACGTTGCCCCCAAAAGTACTATGGCACCCAACCAAACCCATGCCCACCCCCTCACCTTGGCAACACTTTGGCACAACTTTTTCCAAAGTATATTTTAAGACTCTTTAAAACTTGTTGAACTGCAAAGCAGCGGCAATAAAATTGCGATTTTCCCTGGCAATAGCAGGGAAAATAAAATAAAACCTACGCGTAGAATTCCACCTTCTCCCGCTCCTACCGCCCTGCGTACTGCTACAGAAAGTTTTTCTAATAATACGAAAATGCTGAAGCAGCAGCTTTAAATTTGGAAAGCAATTTAGGGGGTGGCTTAAGTACTTTTATCCCCGCCATCAATTAGAAAAATGCTTTACATAACTGAAGACAGATGAAATTATTTATTTATTTATAAATATTCAAAATATACTTGCATAAAAAACAGCTAAAATTAAAAATAAATGGGCGAACAAGGCAATGCAATTTATATTCTTCTGGCACTCTGAAGGTATAACTCTTTTTGGCTTAGTTTTAGCCAACATTGTTGGATATCTCTAGCTCAGATGGTAATCAATATATGTGAGAACCCTGGAGCTCTGACTACACCCATCACCTGGGTTTGTGTAGCATTCGCATATATTTATTTTTGATTGGAAAAATGCACATTACCATTATTGATTGTGTGGCTGCTTTTTCTGACAGCTGCCTCTTTCCCATCTGCAATCGCACAATCAACGCTTCAAGTCGAACATTTCATTTGGAATTGTGGAATTGGTGTGAGCGTAAAGACTGCTGCTGGCTGCTTGCTGCCTTTTGAATACGGTGCGGTGCATGCAGCATCATGCTGTGCGTGTGTGTTTGTGTGTGTTTTTGCAACGCTTTGTAGTATCGTCAGTCTGTGGCTGATTTGTGATGCCAGCTTACAACTCGATAAAGCAAGCAGCAGCAGCTGCTAGTGACAGAAGGAGCAACCAGAACAAGAACGGGAATCAGAACATGCGACATCAAATGATGAAACAGCGCGCACACACACAAAGCGCACAGCCAATGTCAAAGGTCAGACCCAACACACACAC
Source organism: Drosophila obscura (assembly GCF_018151105.1). NCBI lineage: Eukaryota > Metazoa > Arthropoda > Insecta > Diptera > Drosophilidae > Drosophila > Drosophila obscura. Next base: position 158,593 of record NW_024542736.1, on the reverse strand, counting down.
AGTCCATGCCATGCCATGACAGAACTGATTGTGAGTTATGTTAGCCAAGCACTTTGATCTCTCTCTATGCCATGCCTGTTCCGCATTCAAGGCTGCCACTGCTTCCTACACATTGGCTTCTTCATTAAAACGTCAACTAAATGTGACTTATGTGGCAGGTCAAAGGAAAGTCAGCGAAAACCAGGAAAGCAGGCAGGCAAAACCCAGAGAGAAAATGGAACCCCAAAAGCTGTCTGTGAATTTTTTGGGCATCATTAAAAATTACTTGGCACATTTTGGAGGACCATCAATGTCTCAGCGCTGACTCATCGCAGGCCCAATTAGGCGGGGATCAGATGTCCAGCATAAACATGCAACTGCCTCCGCCCGGCCATCATGTTGGCTGACATTAATGCAGCTCAGGAGTGTGTACTCAAAGAGGCGAACGGACCAAGCTCCAAGAACTCCAAGAACCCATTTAGCATTTCCACTTGGAATTTTCAATTTCAATTGCGGGATTTGTTGGCTATTTCTGTGATTTATATTGGTTTCTTGGCTTTGGTTGTGTGTGGGGGATTACGCTTCCACTCGATTTGCATTCAAGCGAATGTCTAAGGGGTCCAGCCTCCAGCCAGGACTCAAACAAAAGACGTACCTCATGGCCCTATCAGAGGAATCTTTAATGAATTGCTCTGCTCCTTTCCTTTGTTTCAAGCCCAGCCAGACGAATGGAAAACTTTTTGTAAAGTCGCCTCTCAGCCGGGCAAAAACACAAAGGCAGCAAAAGTCTGCAGGCGGCCAATGGGGGTGAAATGGGAGGAAAGCGAGAAGTTTTTCTTATGAATGCTCAGCTCATTTATGCAATTACTTCAACTTTTGCAATTACAGACTCAATAAGTAGGTAATTATGAACCCGAGGTAGCTCCTCGGTGCGTTCCGCAAGTATTTCATCATTTCCGAAATATATTTTCACTCAATTCCTCCATCCCCATGGCCGGTGCTGTGTGGTGTTTACTGCCTTTTAATGAATGAATTATTACTCAGATGACATGGCATCTCCTTTCCCCCTGGGCTTTGTGTGTACCCGACAAACATCAACACGTTGTCTAAACAAAAACATCAAAAACATACGAGTTCATCCGAGGGATGTGCGCGAGCCTGTTCAGCGCTTTTATGGCCATGCCACACATGTACTGGCCCCAAATGCTGGCTAGGCACATTGAAGCTGAACCCATGTATGGAGGAGGGGCGACTATATAGCTGTAGCCAATTAAAAGGCAATTTAGAATTCCAGAAAAAACATCTCACGTTTATTTGCTGTGGAAACTTTTGTCATGGTCAGCCACGTTCTGTCAGATTCCTGAAAACACAACCACAATGTGAAGAAGCGAAAGAATAACAAATGTAAACCCGAATTTTCGGGTATTTTCTCTGCGGTCTGTATATTTGTATACACACACAGAGATTTGAGTTGATTAACAACAGCGGGCCTGGAATTTCCTAGAATCTCCCACTCAAAGCCATCAGTGAATTTATGATACGAGTAGGAGTATAGAAAGTTGTATTATAAGACTATGGGATACCCGTTAGTAGTACATACTAATAAGAGTATTTATGGCATAGAAGTTTACATATTTTATAAATAGTTTTTGTATTTAAAATAATTCTAAAACGTTGCCAGCTACCAAAGACAAACATGGATGTGCATTGCGTGCAAAACCCATGCAGCTTTTTTGTTCAATTTGTTGTCAAGATCTTTTGTATCTCTTTATTTGCTCTAATATAAATGTAAATGTAAGTCTTATATATATTCCCCATATATAGACACGTGTATGGGACACTCAGGCATAAATACTTCAAAAATATACTTCCTGGAACTGCTGTATAGCATTCTGCATTCCGTTTAAGTTGAAGACAACACGGGGAGCAACTAAATTAAATTGTTATTCAGCATGGAGCAAGCACAAAGGACACGGCCACGTGCGCTAGCGCCCAGTGGGTGGGTGGGGCGTCTGTCAAAGGCTTCGCTGGCTACCACATGTTTGGGCCATATTTGTTGTGTGTTTGTTTGCGCTGGGAGGTGTTTGTGTTTTAGCTAATTTCGCGCCTCAACAAGTGTAATTTTGTTGTTTTTGTTACCCCGCTATCGGGGGGTAATTTTAGCTTTACTTGCCCTGCCCTGCCCGCCCCCACTGTCACGCTCATTTGTCGAACATGCATTCAATTTGCTGGCTATCTGAATGTTTGCATTGCCGAAAGCGATTTACAACAATCTATTTTGGGACCAGATAAGGCGAAATGATTTTGTTTTTGAGCAGATGGAAAGTTACGATAGTGCCCCGTACTCATACCCAGCCAAAGTACCCTCACCATTAGCATTTAGAAGCCACCCGAGGGGGGGGGATCGATGAAATGTTTGCACAAGCCATTGAGGATTGACATTTTGATGGACTGCCCCAATTAAGGTTCAATTTAACTGCCACTCCACAGCACAGCACAGCCAATGGCCGAGCTGCAGCTCATTAGGAACCTTCGCAGCCGTGGCTCCACCGGGTCGGAGTACCTTCGGGCGTCGAATATTTATACCTCGTCCTCGGCTTGCCATCAATTTTAAATGAATCTCGCATTCGTTCGGTCAATATTGGATGGCCTGATGGACTGATATGGCCTGGCTAACAGCAACAGCAACAGCCACAGCGACCAGCGATGATTGACTTTCCAAAAGTAAACACAATTTCATTTTCAATTTATTAAATTTACGCTCTTGAACTTTGCACTTTCCCAGCGGCAGTAGTGGCAGCCAACACCCGGTGGCAGTGGCAGTGGCGTGGCAGCAGCACGTGGCTGGGCACTCGAAGATATTAAGTATGCATGTCGGTGATGCAGCATTATTGAATTATTGATCCATCAAGAGCAATTGCGGAGTGAAGTGATTGTCATTACCATAATATCTGGCTTCTGTCGCCACCTGTTGCTCTTCTTCGCTCGGTCATCGTTCAAGTAGCATCCCCGAAGGGTTGAAACGCCTGCCAACTCATAAATGTTTGCCGTATAAATAGGTGATTCTAGGCACATAGCACCTCACGGGTAATTCAACCTGGGGGTCAGTCACTGTCACTCCAGGTCAGATTTAATTGAATGCCCAAAAGGGCAAATATCTTGTCAAATTTCTGTCCGCGCACATTAACTTTTCTCCTCCTCCTCCCTTTTTCCATTTAAACCAGAGCCATTGCCAGTGCAAACATATGGAAACACTTATGGAATTGCTAATGGTATGAATTAAACAGCTAGAAGGATTGTGCCACGAACTTAAAGCCATTTCAGTATCCATTCCAATGCCGCAGCTGTAGCTCAGGTGACTCGGGCATTGTTTCCTTGAATCTGAAATTTAAAATTCAAAACCTTAAAAGCCACACTGTGTCCCAATAATATGATATGCAGCCGCAACGTCATTTCAGAACCACAAGCGACAGCTCACCGCGTAGTGGGTGGTGGGATAAACGCTTGGCTAGCAACAGCAGCCAATGGGCGGGGTGGGGTAGCAGAAAGTTGGTGGCTTGCCAACAAAAGGTGAAACTTTTCCCTGAGTTGGCAATTGGGGTTTAATGGTTAGAGCCCGCCCTAAGTCCCCTACACCACAATTCCCACTTTCCATACAGATCCCCAGCTCGGGGGACTTTTGTGCACTGCTGCTCATTGCTATGCAAATTGCTGTATTTTCTTTAATTTTATTTTCCAGCAAAAGTTTCGAAACCCCTGTGCCCACCACCCGTCCCCATTGTTACACTGTTCTACCCCGCATATTGCCCGGTGGCTTGCCCCAAACCCATTCTCCTATCCGTTGTCGTTTTCGTTTTCGTTGTCTGTGGGTGGAAGGTTCGTGGGATAGCCTCGCCCTTGTGTTGACTAAGTAATGCTATTATGTGTGCTTGACCATATGGACTTGGCAGCGGGAGGGTCATCAGGCAGTGGACAGTGGCTGAAGGAGTTTGCATGCGAATCAGGAGCAGGAGCAGGTAATTGAGGCGCTTAGCTGAAGCACAGAAATCTGACTGTTAGGATGGACTCGAACTCGGACTCGGACTCTTGTGTGGATTATTGCCACTGAGCTGTGGCATCAATCCGCACAGGCCTGATGTGTGTGTGTGTGGGATCTGTTGCAGATGCTGAAACAACCGCTGGCGGTGGCTGTGTGTGAGCCCCATAATCGTTGGCTTATGGGCTCACTCAAAGCCAATTGTCTGGTCGTGGAAAGGGCCCAAATCGTAGTCATGCGAGTATACTCCTCTCTGCTGTTGTTTGTCTAATAATCTGATACTTAATTTTAATCAGCATGAATCTTAATCAGTATTCAGAGTTTGATTCATGATTCTCTTTTCGCTGCAACTGACGGTGCAAGTCTCTGCGGTTATCTAGACCACACTCTGGCCACCTTCTCCACCCATGGTAGGCCTCTCCGTTGGCTTTGACATTGCCGCATTTGGTCGCCACAATGTTGGCTGACATTCGTCTGTCTGCTTTTTGCTGGTCGTGGTCTCTGGTCGTGGTCTCTGGTCTGTGGCTTTTCACTTGATAGTTTTGCAAAATCAATAGACGCGTTTAGCGTCTGTGTAAGCCATTCAGGCATGTGCATACATACATACGAGCTGTGTGTGTGTGTGTGTTGGTTAACAATGGACGACAGCCATGTGGCTGTTGCCATTGAAATCAAACGGCGGAAGTGCTTCAGGCATAGGCAATACAGAAAAATTAGCATTGAATGTCAGGGCAACGCCAACAAAAGCAGGCGGCGGGGCAGAGGCAGAGGCCGGAAAAGGGCTATGGCAAAAGTTTTGAGGTTGGCACCTAACAACGCCCTCCACCCGCTGCCCCACTCATTGGTTGGGTTAATAGCCATCATAGGAAGATAGGGGAGAAATGTGTTCTTGGCACACGCCACACATACGCATATACAAGGGGCACGGGGCACCCATACGACGACACAATTAGTATGCCAATTGCAATTTGTGAGTTTGTGTCTGTGTGGCGGATATAATTTAGCGTTCAATCAAATCGGAAATGGAAATACCCACACACAGACACAGACACAGACAGATAGACAGATAGTTGAGTGGATAGTTGATTAGAGTTGGTTTGAATGGTTTGGTGGCTGGCAAAAAAGGGTTTTGCTTTTTCTGCTGTTTGTCCGCCAATTTGCGAGCTATTTTTCCGCATTACACAAAAAGTTCGCTCCCCCCCATTCTAGGACGCATGACGCACGTCGTGTAATTGTTTTAATTGCGGATTGGATTGGATTGGCTCTGCATGCACAGTATTTAGAATTTAGAATTCAGAATGCAAATTAGCAATTTTCAAAACTCCATCCTTCAGCGCTCTTTAATCCCACTAATGGGGACGACTAGGCATAGCTCTTTGGAGGCCAAACGATGAAATTTGCACATTTCCAAGGGTTCGGCTGTGGGAACAAGAAGAAGGTTTGGCCCCAAAAAAAAAAACACAAACTTTTAGCGTGCACACGCAAGGGAATTGTCGAGCAAGGAAGAAACTCCCATCAAAGCTCTGATGAGTTTCAAATTGTGAATTACGAGGGCGAAAGGGCGAGGAGGAATGAGGGAAGGTTGTGGATGATGATGATGATGGGGCACCGCCTCGAAACATGGAACGGGTGGAGAAAGTAACCCAGTTAAGAGTTAAGTTTAAGAGACTTTTCCCCGGCATTTCGCTTTAATTCAATTTGCAGTCTGCGTTCGCATAATCAACTCGAGTGCAGGCGCATGCGAATGCAAATGCCGTTCGCTGGATTTAATGAGCTTCAAACTTAATTGTTATGACCAGGCGGCATGGCATCCCTCTCCCTCTCCCTCTTCCATCCCTGCTACGTGCTGCACATGGTGTGTCCCTCGCCCAGGCAGGAGGCATAAGCCATCAGATGGGGGATGGTGCTCTGCTCGTAGACGCCTGTGAACAGATGCGACCAGGGACCCACAGCATAGACGGCCACATCATCGCCGCCGTGCGAATCGTCGTACATGGGCACGCCCGAGGGGAATTGGTCGTCGTGGGCGCCCGTCACCACAGTGGTGGGATCCTTGCGCTCCTTCGTCTCCGTGTCGTAGAACTTTCCATAGCTGGGGCCGTTGGCATAGCTCAAGATCATGTAGGGTGTGTCATCGGTGCCGTTCACGGGTGCCTTGCCGAAGATATCCGAGCCGCGGTTCTGCAAAGAATTAAACCCAAATAAGGATAGGAATTAAAGTGGGGTCAAGTGCTTACCCCATAGCCTGCGTAGCTAAAGACATGCGAGTGATCCGCTGTGACCACCAGCAGGGTGTCCTCCTCGCTGGTCAGCTCCTGGGCGGCGGCAATCGCTTTGGAGAACTCAATGGTCTCGTTGAGCGCCATGCGCGCCATGTTCTTGTGATGGGCCTGATCGATGCGACCGCCCTCGATGAACAGGAAGTAGCCCTGCTCGCTCTGACTCATGTACTCGATGGCCTTGCGCGTCATCTGCTCCAGCGAGGGCTGGGGACTGTCCTCCGCCGTCTCCATGCGGTACTGAATGTGATCATAGTTGAAGAGCCCCAGCAGACGCTCTGTGTTGGCCACATCCACGGCCATCAGATCGTCCACGGTGTCCACAAAGACGTTCTTGGCATTGGCCGCCTTGAACTCCTCAATCAGGTCGAGGCCATCCGTCCGCTTGCCTTCCTCCGCCAGAGTGGAGTCCACAAAGTTCTTGCGTCCGCCACCAAGGATCACCTTCAGCTTGCTGCCCACTGCGCCGCGTGCCAGCTGGTAGGCAATGTCCTGGACTCCCGAGTCGGCGCCGCAGTCGGCGAACACCTCCGCATCGTTCTCCCAGTCCCGCTCGGCAATGTGGGCGTAAACGCCGGAGGGAGAGGCATGGGTCACACGGGTGGTGGTCACCAGACCCGCCCACTTGCCCGCATCGATGGCCCACTTGGCGATCGAGTCGACGTGCGTGCTCTCGTCCAGCATGGCCGTGCAGTTGGTGCGTGGCACCACTCCATTGACGCCAATGGTGCCCTCCTGGGCCTTGACGCCGCACAAGTAAGCAGTGGCCGTGCACGCTGAGTCGGGCACAATCTTGTCCACGGAGTAGGTCTTCGAGAGGCCCGTGTAAGGGAAGTTCTCGAAGGAGAGGGCCTTCTCCTCGCCCCCGATTAGGTTGCGGGACGCAGAGGTTGTCGTTATGCCCATGCCATCGCCAATGAAGAGGATCACATTCTTGGCCTGACGCTTGTTCGGCTCTGTGGCCAGTTGCTTCTTGATGAACTCCACGCCCTGCTCGCGCCAATAGGCGTTCGTCTCCTCACCATCCACCTTGCGCATGGCACGCACCTTCGCGTCCGTCTCCGGAAGATCCGGATGCATAGCACGCTCCCGGCACTGCTCCGGGCCACGCAGGCACTCCGGTGCTGCCCCACCGGGGCTGGCCAGCAGGAACAGGCCAACGGCAATCAGAATTGCGTTCACTCGGAGGAACATCTTGCTGTAGACTGACCAAAGAGCTACCTTGGACTCGGACCGCGGCTGCCCAGAGAGCAGTCTAGCATTTGCCACGTCCTATCGATGCAGATTGCGATAAGATACGGGGTCGGAGGCGGAGGCTCCATAAACAGCAAATCGCCTCAAATCTAATACGTCTTTTAATTCCCCTAGTCCGAGGCGTGCTTTTATTTACGACGGAACCAGTATGAAATTTTATAGATTTATTGTGCTTTTCGCTCCGTGGCCGAGCACGTGAGTAGTCCGACTTGTTGCCTTGGTGGTGTGGTCATCAGCTGAATTCAGAAAGCCATTTCGCCATCACGTAATCATCTGGGAAAAATCCGAAAATCTGGCGGCTGCACGTGAACGGATAAGCCCCAATGAATGGGTGTCCACTGTACACCGCATTTTATTTATTTGAGAGAGAGAGAGAGACCCATAAAAACAGCTCGCTCGTGGCCATAAACAGGTGCCGGCAACCCACGCACTGCGCCAGCAATACAGCGAAAATGTTGCCTTTTAAATAGGAAACAGAGACCAAATGCAAAGGCATTGAAACGGAAGAAAAGCAGCTGCCAAGCAACCGTCCACCAAGCAGCAAACAGAAAGGTTAAAGTTGACCTGTCCAGCGGAGGAATTAGAGTGGGAGCACGTGGGGTTGGGAGTGGGAGTGGGAGTTGACCTTCATTTGCACTTGGCAGTGCTAACGGAAAATGGCCAAATGCCAGGGGGGATTGGAATCGCAGCCAGAATGCAACTGTTGAATATATGGAGATGGAGTGCACACACAAATCTGAAAATTGTTTCTACAAACTCTGTTCTGTTTGGGCACTCGATGTTATCGCTATTGCTGTCGCTATCGCCGCTGGCTGGCTGGCTGGCTGGCTGTTTGTTGGATGTGTTTGGGCAAAATAAATAGTCGATTTTATGGCTAAAAATACGAAATTCCTTGAAGCAATTATAATTTGACTCACTTTCGGATGTGTTTCCCAATGTGCACAAAGTACATAGTACACAGCACTGAACACTCTGCTTCTGCTGCTGCACCACATGAATAATGCGAATATTTATGTGCACACTGGGCGTATACGTAATTTTTGTTGTACAGCCAATAGAGCGGGTGCGATGCGGGGGTCGCAGCTAGTGTCGCAGCACACACACACACAAGCACACACGTAGTGCTGGCTAATAAATTTGGAGCTCTGTTTCGAGTGTCAAGATTGCGGCCATTTAGCCAAGGCAAGGGCATTAATCAAACAGCTAAAGCCTCATGGCTTCTGGCGCATAGCTTCTGGCTTTTGGGCAGTCCATTATATTAAACATCTGACACTGTCCCTCACACAATGACTTGGCTTTGTGCTAATTCTTGTACTTAAAATCCTTTGCAGACAAAAATTCAGCGTACTTATACTGGAGGAGAGCAGCTACGAGAAGGATGTCAGCTTCAAGGTTCACATCGGAATGCCACGATTGGCACCAGGTGAGTGTTGGCTTCTGACATATTGTAGCGCGTGACACAGCGCGCCAGCTGCAATTACAGCACCGAGTCCTAGACCAAATCCAAGTGCCCCCTCCTAAGCCCACAACCCACCACCCAAACCACCACCCACCCCCCTGTGACAATGCTAACCAAATTACTCGAAGCAGCCCAGCGTACTCGTAGAAGTGCACCGAAGATGGCACAAGTTTTCATCTTATTTGGTCAAAGTTCAACAGGCGTCACCGGGGAGATAAAATTCCCAGGGAAAAACCCACACACAACACACACGAGAATATATCCCACACTTTCCACTCCAGTCCACACTCTCCACACTCTTTCTCCACTCCACCCCACTTTCGAAAAGAATCTATATGAGAACGAACCCATTTCCACTCCTGCGACCCCGTTGAACCCAAAATATTAAGAACAGGCAAGAACGTCAAGGTCCAGCAAAAAATAAAAAAAATAAAAAAAAAATTGTCTGCAAATTGGACATTCCAATTTGAATTTGAATTTGAATTGAACGAAATTGCTACTTGGTTTCGTTTGTCTCTCTGGTCGCCTCCTATTTCTATCGACTCATGGGTTCTTTTTATACTTTTTGGTCATTTAATTTGTGTTCTTTATGCTTCTAGATTCCCTTCACTACCGTAAGCCTTGAATTGTGCATTAATTAATTTTATTTTAATTGAACACGAAAGCGCAAAAAGAACGTAGAACGTGGAACGTATTAACGTGAAGCGGAAAATTCCAAGAAAGTAACACAAATGCCATTTCTAAATTGGTCAACACTTTCGGGTTTCGGTTTCTGAAAAGCAAAAAATAAAAATAAAACAGAAAACCCTTGAAAATGGTTGCCCCGTGCAACACATAATTATTTCTGGTCCCTTTTGTTTGTTTCACCGAGTGCGGAAATTGCGGACAAAAAAGTGCAAATTCATTTGGCTATTTCCTTTTAGTTGTGTCCCAAGAAAACAAAAAAAAAAAAGTAAACAGCCACATTTTAGTTACGTATTTCGTTTCGTTTCGGTGTTGTGTATGTTCTTATGTTTCACCATCCAAGAGTAGATACCTTATGTGTATCCCATACCAATTGAAGTTCCCGTTTACCCACACCCACTCCCATATTGTTTAGATATTTTGCAAGAGGTTCTTGAATTGTCTTAAGTTTGAGTTGCCCCTAAATGTTCCCCATCGAAGTTTGAGCATAGCATTCTTCACTAGCATCTATGTATATCCCAAAACCAAACCCAGTCCAATAGAAAATCTGATCTGAATCCATTCCTTCCACCGTACCATACCCACACCACCACCTCCTCCTGACGCACTGTGAAGCACTGTGATCCTAAGTATTTATTTCTGTTGACCCATCGACCATTTGCTTGTGAACATAATTACATGATTAAACTAAAATACATACCCATTGTTCACACTTGTTTCTCCAATCCAAAACAAAACAAAACCAAACCAAACCAATCGAACTAATCCACAACGTAATTGCCAAATGAAACACACGTTCAATCCTCACGCAGATGACTTTAATAAGGAATCATTTTTCAATCGATTTTTTGGTATGTACACGTCTTTCTTTGCCATATCCTTTGCCTATAAGATTGAGATCAACAATTTCGAGTGTTCAGTTAATCGAGAATATGCAAATAAGTACAGCGAAACTACAGCGAAAGAGCTATAAATTCCAAGAAAACGCAGAACGAAAAACGATAAAGAAAGATGAAAGTATTTAGTAGCCATTCTCATTGTCATATGTTTTGGTTTTATTTGATCCTTTTGCCCATTAACACACAAACTTGTCGTATACATTATCAGAATTATGTCGTATCCGTCTCCGTATCAGTATCAGTATCCGTATCTGTATCCATATATATATATGTGTTGTGTATGTGTCTAAGTATGCGTATCTCTGTGTCGCATTCGCATTTGCATTTGCATTCAAGCTGTATCCATCCAAGAACAATTGCGCTTTTTCGACGCAGCAGCCACGCACTTGATAAATGCAACAAGCTTTAAGCTACTTGTGTCTAATCAATATTCGTATATCTAAAAAAAAAGAAAAAGAAAAAGAGATAAATGCAACAGAGCAAACAGCAATCGGTCGTCGGGCTTCGTCTTCAATTGAAATAAAATTGGTCGTGGGTCACAATTTTTGGGTAATGTTTTTGGTTATCTCTATGCTCGGCGGACACCTTTGTATTACACGCGCTTGTGCCCGCTTCTTCTACTCCTACTCCTGTTTGTGTGCCTGTGCCCCGACTTGCTGCTCGAATTTGAACTCGATTTCCGTAACGAAATCGGGAAACTCGAACACGGTATCGATAACACACCAATCAAACACGCCTCTGCATCGCCTCAAAATCAAAATCAATTTGTAAGTAATACACGCTACACTGCGTATCTAATTTGATCTCGAACGTACATATTATTACCAAACAACCAAACAATAAAAAATTGATATGTATTTGTCTTTGAGTTATTGGTTTGCCTTAATTTATTTATCTATATCTTCTTTTTTATTTGTATTTCGATTTGTGTGTGTTCTAGAACATAAGGCAACATTTTAAGCTTTATACTCCTTAATGATCGTGTACGGCTTTTGATTTAACCCTAACTGTGTCGTAAACCATGTCGATGTTTTTTTTTTTCTATCCGTATCGTACGTATCTTTCGTTCCGTTGCGTTCCGTTCCACTGCTGTCAACGTGTATACATATACATATATATATTGTATATGTATGTCTATCTATGTGTGTGTGAGTGTTAGAGTTTAATTGAATCGGAAAGTATATAGAACCCAGCTGAACATATATATCTAAATGTGTAACCGATCCCTAGCCAAGTCAAGAAATGCTCCAAAATAAAACAAGGTAAAAGGATAAATATCGCCCAATCACCACACACCGCACTCACTCGTAGGCATATTCGTTAACTGAATATTTTGAAAGAGATTGTTGAAGCCAACATACATACATATGTGAGCATTTTAAAAACCGATTTATCTGAAACTCTACCACCCCCTTGAACCTACTCATCCACTTGTCATGTCGATGTGTCTATAGACAAACACGAACACTCTGGAGATCATACCTGTGAGTCATCTTGAGATATATCTAGAGACCTTTTATCTACCCATATTCGTATGCATGCCTCTCTCTCTCTCTCTCTCTCTTTATCTCTCTCTCTCTCTCTAATTATATACTTTAAACATACATACTCGTATATGTATGTCTCTTTATGTGTCTGCTTAATATGCAGTTTATCAATTTCCATTTTCCACTCAATTGCATCCTGACGGGCAATTTAGCATAAATATTTTTGCCAAGTCATTGGAACGCTCAAGAATATATAAAAATCTGACTTGTCCTTTAAAGGACACACACACACTCTGTGTGTGTGCGATGTGTACTTGAGCTTTTCATTGAATTTCTATTTGTGTACCCGTACTCGTATTTTCTGTGTGTGTATCTATTTTTGTGTACCTATGAGTTAGTAGCTTTTCCCCGTAACCAACTTCAGTTCAGCAGCAGCCTGGCTTATCTCATCTCTTCTATTCTCTTTGCCTTTTTTTTGGTTTTTTTTTTTGCTGCTTTCTATTTCAATTTCAATTACAGCCCGCATCCAATTATGTACCTCCAGCCATATGCTTTTATTTGGTTGCCATTTCCAAGCTAATTGTGGCGTGTGTGTGCTCCGATTCTATTTGAATTGGAAATAAAATTGAAATAAAATATATATTACCTACATATAGGTTGCTCGACTTGGCTTTAATCGTTAAACTGTCTCTCTTTCTCTTTATTGGCTGACTATTTCAATGTTGCACTGTCCGCTTACCCTACCGCCTCGACTATCTGTCTACCTACCCCTGTGTGTTGCTCCATTAAACTGTATCCACTGCACCGCACTATCGTTTTGGATGCAAACACACACACAATATCAATATCTATATCAATATCTGTCTATACTTATGCCATGTATGCTTAAGATACTCTATTGTGGGGCGGGAAATGGGTGTGGTTGCATGCAAGTCGAAGCTGAATTCCATTTTGAGGCAGATATCTAAATTTCCGTTTACTTCCCTGTTAACGCCGCTGCCGCTGCCACTGGCCAGACGATGAACTTCTAGCGAAAATCCAAGAGGTGGAGAGCAAGGACACCAAAGATTTGACCGAACTGGACCGCATCCTGTTGCTGAGTAAGCCCAGAAACGGAGAGCTGACCACCGCACATGTCCGCATTCGAGAGAGCAAGGAATTTAAGGTAAGTGCCTGGGTTGGGGTTGGGTCCACTCGATGATTGGACTAGATCCCAGACAGAGGACAATGCAAATGAAAAGCAATTCAATTCACTTGACGGCTGCTAAGCTGTTGAATAATCACAGCCAAATCCCAGCAGCACACATTTACATCGGGTTAAGTGAATGCGTGCAAGGGAGACACCAGACAGACCAGACACACCCCATAATGATTCCCTTGCTGCGGGCGGAACTGTGCCAGGTGGCTATCCTTATCCTGTTGCCAGATCGAGTTACAGCTAACCGCTCAGGTGCCAGGCAAATAAGCACCTAATTGTGTGTAAATCTCCAAATGACACGTTGTGTGTTCATGCCTGTCTGTCTGTCTGTCTGTCTGTGTGTTATAATGCATGCGTATACGTAATGTGTGTGTATATGTATCCCATTTCACTCTCACCACAGGCTACTGTCGACAAACTGGTGGCCAAGGCGAATACTTCAGCCGTGCTTGGCACATCCTCCTGGAAGGAACAGTTCAAAGATGCCCTCACCGTCATCCCAGGTAAGCTCAAAGCTCACGCATCATCAGATAAACGAATAAACGAGTATTCCGTAAACATTTACAGCCGATGAAAGTGAGTACGATGATGTGGACGAGGATGTCGAAGAGGTGGTGCCCAGCTGCCTCAGTTACATCAGCCACTTTGTCTGCCTATTCTGGAAGGTTCTCTTTGCATTTGTGCCGCCCACAAGTGAGTCTCGCCACAGGCTGCAGTCTCCTGTCTCCTGCTATTCCTTACTGTATTCTGATTCTATTCCCCCTTAGACATTTGCGGCGGCTATGTGACCTTTGTGGTTTCGATAAGCGTCATTGGAATCATCACCGCCGTCATTGGGGATGCCGCCACCTATTTCGGTTGCGCCCTCAATATCAAGGATTCGGTTACCGCCATTCTGTTTGTGGCCCTGGGCACCAGCATACCAGGTAAGCCAACCCACCAGCCATCTGACACTCTGATATGCCCAACACTCTGATTGATTCGTTGCAGACACATTTGCCAGCATGATTGCGGCCAAGCACGACGAAGGTGCCGATAACTGCATCGGCAATGTCACGGGCAGCAATGCGGTCAACGTATTCCTGGGCATTGGACTGGCCTGGTCCCTTGCCTCCATTTACCACATGGCCCATGGCAAGACCTTTAACGTGGAGCCGGGAACGTAAGTTTGCCTTTAGAAACTTTAAAACATTTACTGACCCATTCTCCCACTCTCACACTCTCCCACTCTCCCTTTTATAGGATTGGCTTTGCAGTGGGGCTCTTCGTGGCCTTGGCTATGGTTGCCGTCTCTCTGATCATGTTCCGGCGCTGGAACAAAAACATTGGCGCGGAGCTGGGCGGTCCTAAGACTTCCAAATATTTGTGCGCCTCGATTCTGGTGTTCCTCTGGATTTTCTATGTGGTCATCTGCACTATGGAAGCCTACGACATCATCCGTGTCTAAGCGGACTACACCACACCAGCACCAGCATTCGAATGGCGTTGGCTCAAACGAAGCACGCGAAGAAGCTGTTCGAGGGAAGCAGTTTTATGAATGTATATGTATATATATATGTACGTGCGTGTGCTATATATATATATATAAACATGATTGATATTTATTGTGTAAAATTTATGTTAATACTAAGTAAGAGTAAAATTTTAATGTTTAACTAGGTTTGTAAGTTGGGGCATATTTTGATTTTATTTCATTTTAAATATTGCGTACTATTTTACGATTACATAACGTTACTCCCTTTTATTGATATATATACAGATATGAATTGTAAATACAGAAAGGCTGCCACGGCTCAGCAATCTTGTAATTGTAACGAGATCATTCATTGTTATGCCATATATACTTAATTATACATACTCTAAAATACGATTATACATAAATACATATACATATATATTTATTATTATATCATTCTGCGTACAACTTAAGTCATTGTTGTTGTTTGTTAAAGCTGTACTTAATCCAAGTCCACAAAAACGTGTGAACGGAGGGGATCCCGACACCCCTTCGGTTTTGAATTCGAATTTAATTTTGAAATTGAAATCGTCTCTCCATTTGTCAGAAATCATTGTTAATTTAATACATGTGTAAGTTTTAGCAGAAAATTAAATGTTTTAGCCAACAAACAAACAAAACCAGAAAACCCTCTAAGCTAAATACAACTACTAATACTAAATACAACTACTAATACTACGACTACTATTCGAACTATTAATAATTAGGCAGACTACCCAACAACTAGTTCTAGTCCCTCCATGCTAAATCTTTTTCCTGAACTCTGACCAAAACCAAGTGGGCGGCACTTACTACTTACTAGCCTGGCGATTAGTCCCCGTAAGACCATCAGTGTTTCTACACTGCACTACAACAACAGGAGCACTAATCAATTTACTTAAAACAACCAAAAAAAAAACAAAGACTTTCAATTTGCTTATGTCGCAGTGGCAGTGATCGACCGAAAACGAAGTAGAGAACAAAAGTCCGGATATTAAGGCAAACACCAAAACCAAATAGATGAATGAATAAAAAGCAAAAAAAATGTGAATGTACGAGTACGATTACGAGTAATCAAAGTATAATAACTGTAGCAGGTACATATTTTTTGTATAATGTACTACATATTTTTTTCATACATATATTGTAGCAAAATTATAGCTAAATAATGGGAAAAGGATAGAAAAGAAAATAAGAGATAACGAAAAAGAAAGCCTAATGATATTTATAGCCATGCATAAATTTGTATTATATGGGGAACTTGCTGATAGAACTTCGCCAAATTTAGACGTAATTGAAGTAATTAATTACCAAATACATATACACACACATACATACGAGTATGAACGATGAAACAAAGGAATAAATATAATTATAACTGAAATATGTATGTATTAAATTATATTGTCAATGTTTATTGCTAGATATTATAATTAAATTTCATTTAAAATTTATTTTCATTGATTTTTTTCTTTTTTTTTTTGTATTTTAATTTTCTCGTTGTTTAAGCGCAAATACTCGTCACATGATCAGATCACAAATGTTGTTTGTAGTTATGGATTGATCAATGGATATTCAATGGATATTACTGCAGTTAACATGCGATTCTGTGGGGGGATCGTCCAGGGGTCAGGGTAAGTCTGGCAAGGAAATCAATAGAAAATAGAAAATGAATAGCGTATGGAATGAAGTGCCGAACAGCAGTAAACACTAAACAATAGGTATAACAAACCAGACAAACATACACACATACATAACCCATACAAGTGGGCAGACACACATATAGTACAGACCTACATATATATATTTATCTATAGAAGATTACATAAAATGGAAAAGGCAAATAAAGCGATAAAAGTGCTTCCGACATAGGATGTAGGTACTTTTTGAAGGAAAAGGATTTTACTATTTATTTAATTTCTTTCTTGCCTTAACGACTTTTCTAATTTCAAATACTTTTTATATATTTTCTAATGGGTTTGTTTAATATTCAATTTCCTCTTTCCGTATTTCCGATATCCTTTCTGTAGATGTACGATAATGAATGAATTATGATGTAAATCTGTATGCTTGGATGGGGCAAAACGAATTACTTAATATGTGTATGTGTATTGTACAATATTAATTATTTGCTGTTTGTTATCGTGTATTTTCGAATTCAAATTATACCTGCATTTTTATATGTATACTTATAAATGTGATTTTACCCAAAAAACAAACCAAAACAAATGCAAAATATAGGTATATATTCGTACATTCAGACTATATAAAAAATATTCAAGAAGCAAAGCAAAGCAAAGTAAATTTTTAATCAAATAGCAGATCGAATACGACATATACATACATACATACATACATATATGTAGCTACTGTAGCATACTAATACGAGTATATATATATACACATATATATGTAGTATGAATGCAGTTAGATCTGTAGCCCATCTTACTAACGGTATTGGTATCTTTATTGCTCTGAGCCCAGAGAGATCAGAGGCTAGAGGCAGATCAAGAACTCCCTCTCTATCTCTCTTCCTCTTAACTACAATACGATATAAGAACTTGAATATTCACTTTGAGAATTTACATACTCGTACTTTAGGGCAGGCAAGAAATAAATGCTTATCGTTTTACTACCCAGAGCCTATCCGGCTAGAGTTACAATAATGGCATCAGCCGCTCAGCAATGCTGCTGCGAATGAATGTACCTACTATTTCCAGGCATGTTAACCCAATAAACTACACATTAAACCGACTGCGTTTGTCCATCTTTTGCTACATTTTTTTTTTGTCTCTCATTATCTCTTATCTGCCTGGCAGACAGCAGACCTATCGCTATGGGAAACTGGGCGCTGTTATGCAACCGAGAGGAGACCCAAAAAAAAGCTGCACAAGATAAGCTCGGGAATCAGCGTAGAAAGCTGGTTGCGTTGCGGAAGATGAGCACACACAATGAAGCGGAGAGATAAAGTTGTTTACGGTATTCCAAATACTCGTACACACACAGCCAAATAGCAATATAACACAATGGAGCTGCCCCTCCTCGCGTGGCTAATTTAAGTTGAAACAAAACCCAAAGGCAGTCGCCAGTCGTCCGCCAGTTCTCCACGGAGCAATCACAGCCGGATTGCAGTCGGTCGCCTTTTGGGAGAGAGCAAAACTGTTTGTAATCCAGGCAGACAGTCCTGACAGACAGACAAGGCAAATATGTCGTCCTGTGATGAGAAGACAGCGCTGCTGGCATCGCAGCAAGGACACCAGCAGAGCCAGCACATCATTGTTGTGCCATCGTCGCATCCAAAGGATTATGGGCCCATTTTCACAACTGCTGAGTAAACGCTTTCTGTCGCATTTCATTAAAAAATAACTTTGTTACACAGCGTTTCCCAATCCCAACCCCACCCTCCCCCTACCCGACCAGCTACTCGTTCGGTCTGACGCTGGAGGAACTGCTGCCCTTCGCCCTGGATCCCTGGTGGCAGAGTGTGCGGCGCCTGTGTTCTTTCTGCCTCGGGTTTGTCTTCCTGCTGACCCTCTGTGCCGCATTGGCTCTGGCGCACTCCAACAACGATGGCTGTCGCTCAAATAGAGCAATTAGCACGACCGGCACTACAAACAACACGACGTTCCCGTTCCCGTTGCCGTTGCCATCCACATTCTCTCCGCCAGTGGCCTTGGCATCCAATGGCACTCAGCTGCTGCTGTCCAGTTTATAGCCCAATCCCCGGAGCTCTTGACGATGCCGCAATACCATCCATGGGATTACATCAGCCGCGCTCCCAATACGCCAGCTGCTGTTTGGCTTTCCGGCAACGACTACGGCTACGGCTTTCCCCACTCCGACTCCGACTACGAGTATTCCTCCATTTGCTGACTAAGCGATAAGCAGTACGGAATCGATTGTGTGTGGCTGTGGCTGTGGATGATTCGTGTTTGATTAAAAGCTTACTTTAATTGTCATTACTTGCTATTCATTTATATTTTTAATAGGTACAATTAAACACAAGTAAACACTTTTTAAACTGCAAGTAAATAGGAATTGAAGTGCTTATCATGATGTTGTTGCTGGGCAGGAGGCAGTGTCCTTTAGTTCGTAAAGATACTGCCGCCCGGAAACTACAGATTTGTTCTTGATTCTCACATTTATTTGGCATTTACTCATAGTTCAGAATCCTCATATAAACCTCATACATTTCCAGCACTACCGGCATCCAGCGTGGCTTTCTTCGGCTCCTTTGATATTATTACCCGCACCGCTTTGTCCGTCCGACTGATGCTCGCTCTGTGGAGTTCTGGCGACTGCTTGGCCTCTGACCAGGCCTCGAGATCCAAGTTGAAGCCGGCCAAATCCCGACAGTCAACATAGCGATTGTCCTCCACCCGATGACGCTCCATGACGCGCTCACGAACTCGCGTTATGCCATCCGAATTGCGACAGATGATGGCAGCCAGACTAGTCTTGTAGATCTCCGCCAGTTGTCCTGCCGTGCATTAGAAAAGATTAACCAATCACTAGACACCTCTGCAGTTGGACAGGACTCACCTTTGGTGAACCTCTGGGGTCCCATTTTCCGCTCATACCAGTGGGAGTCGCCCAGCTTAAGGCGCAGGAACTGGTCGGAGACCATGCAGCTCAGCAGCGGACCGAAGATGGCGCCCTCGAGCGGCGGCTCGCTGACGGCTCCCGTATACACATCCACATCCTGCGGAGATCTGAGGGTCAAAGAGTTTTGAGCGGAGTGGAAAGGCAGTGTGTGTTGGCGCTGTACCCACTCATATATCTGCTTGATGGACGCCAAAGTGGCGTTGTCAACCGCCTGGGCCATCTGCTCCCACGTGTCCACCGGCGGCAGGCGGCAGTGACGTCGGAACACCGGATAGGCGGGTATGCCATGATCGCGACCCCGCTGAATGTTCAGCGAGACCAGGTCCAGACCGCAGAGTGGAACCGGATCCTCGGCATTGCCCTCAAACAGCTTCTGGGTGACCTCCAGCGAGAAGAAGCGATCCACGCGCATCACTGGCGTATTGGCAGCCGTATTGAGGGCGTGGTCAATGCCGTGCTCGTTCCATAGCGAGAAGGGATTGAAGAGCATCTTGTGCAGCTCCATCGCCTCGGGCGTGCTATTGTCCCGCGAAACATTGAACAGACCCGGCAGCAGGGTGTGGGCGAACCGAAAGGCGGCCGCAGCAAAGCAATTGGCAATGCTGGGATCCACCTGCGGATCGTACGTATCCGGCTCGTCGAGACTGTCGCTGGACGGTAGCAGACCCTTGGCCCGAGTCAGATTTCTGCCGAGCAGCACCGGCAGGAACTCGTTGTAGGTGATGTGGGCCATCTGTGCGCCGACAATCTTGCGGGCCTCCTGATAGATGCGCTCATCGTCCCAGTCGGGATTCACTTCGTGGAGGCTGCGGGCCAGGTTGTTGTGGTGCCTGGCCCAGAGCAGGTGCATGGAGGTGAGCAGCAGATTCTCGTTGGCCCTATCATCGCCAGACTCGAAGCAGTACCTGCCCTGACGTGTCATCTGGACGCGGTTGCAGCCATCTGCCGGATTGGCCGAAATGGGCAGCAGCTCCCGTCCGTCGTCGGTCAGGAACATGCGCAGCGTGCCATTGATGAAGCTGCGCAGCTGGTTCTGGCGCTGCTCCAGGTTGCCGTACACCACAGAGGCATCAATGAAGGCGGTGGCCTGGTTCAGCTGCATCCTCGGCCCGAATCTGCCCATTGGAGCCGGCGCCGAGCGCACAAAGTTCATGCAGGTGACGTTGTACCGCTTGTAGTAGGGATCGTCGGGCAGGATCTCCACGGGGAAGCACTCTGGATGCTGTTCGCGAGTGGCTGCCACACAACAGTTGATGGACTCGCCCTCCTCGGAGGTGGTCAGCGATGTGGCGGTGATGTCGTGGTCCATGAACTGCCCAAAGACCGCCAGCATGACGGTGAAATTTGAGTCCGTCTCGTAGCTGGAACGATGGATCTTCAGGGAGACCTGGCGTGCGGGTGGTAGGCGGCCCGCATGACTCTCCCTGGGAGCTGCAATGCCATCGGCGTAGTCCGGTGCCACCATACGGCGGTAGGGCACCATCGAGGCACCGAATGTGCGCGGATGCTCTTTGCTGTTGCAGACGCCAGTCGATCGCCTGTAGCGGTCATTGAAGTCACAGTCCAACCGTAGCACCGTAGGATCCGGCAGCGCGATCTGTGGCCCCCAGCCAATATTGCTTCGACCCGGCTGCTTGGTGTAGTTGAATCTGCGGGCAATGTCCATGGTCGCCTGGTTCTCGACGTAACCACGACGTGCCAGCTTCCGAGCCTCTGGATTGGTGCTCAGCGAACGATAGTGCCGGAAGGCTGGCGTGTTCACCTCATTCGGCTGCAGGCCTTCCTCCAGTATCTCACGGTCCCCCAGCGCTTTGATGCCGGCACTAACTGATCGGGCGCCCTCTTGATGATCCACAGCCGCCTGTTGTAGGGCCCAATCCGCTGCTGGCTCATCTGGTATAGGTGTCATCGGGGCCAGCTCCAAGTGCGTTCCGTTTATAACAAAGAAAAAGCTGGGACTACCATCCCCTTTGGTGAGCGAGTCGTCGAACACCAAAGCCAGGCCCAAGGCGACAAACACAATGACGCTGCGGACAGGTAAATTCAATCACTTTGTGGCCAGGGCGACAGAAATATGGGAAATACTTTTCCCCCCCAACCCACTCACATGAATGTAATGCCTATGCAGCACTGCAGCTGTTTCATTTTGTTGCGACGCGAACGCGGCGATACGCCGCCTGGAAATACGTGTTCGGGTCCTTGATAGGGAGGCAGCGCCACATATCCAGAGCCACCGGCGATGGCGGTGGTGAGTGGCGTTGTTTCGTCCGTCATGATCGAAGCTGAACTGATGAGAAATGCAGCCAGGGGCCCAGGGCGACTCGACGCTAAGGTTGCGCCAACACTTGGAGGGCTTCCCACTCCGTTCGCCACACTTCAGATACTTTCGCTGGCAGCGCAGCGCTTGGCAGTGCCAGTCTACATATAATATATTATAATCCCAGCGGTTGAGCAGTGGAGTAACAAAGCTGGCAACTGTCCACCAGGCCACACACACACACACACACATCACATATTGAACTCTTAACGTAAACTTTAATAAATGTAAATGCTTGGGGGTAGGCAACAGACAATTAGACTTCCATGTCGTCTGGCTGTTTGAACATATCGGCCACATACTCGTAGGTCAGTTTCAGCAGATACTGGAACGACTTGTTCTGCGGCATATCGTCCAGTTCAGTGCTCTCCAGGAACTCTTCCATGGGCGGCAGAAAATTGTCGTTCTCCTGGCCCATCAGCTCTGAAATTTCAATGATTTTGAAGAACATTAGCTTCTGCATGTACTCCACGGCATTATTGGGGTCATAGTCTATCCAGTTGTCGCGGCGTATGGCCGCACACCAGATCTTGTGGCGCAGATCGTAGGGCTGCTCCACAAAGCTCAGAAGCTCCAAGGCCTTGCCAAACTCCACTTCGGTGGCACTCTCATTTTCCTCGGCGATATACAGCTGTGGAACAGATAATATTGTAGGTGGTTGTTTTTTTTGTTGAGCCTATGGACAGACAGACTCACATCGATTATATCCTCTGCTTTGAGCACCTTCTGTTCAACTGGGTCGAGGCCAAAGTTTTGCAGCACGTCATGGCTCAACTGCGACTGATACTCGATGAGCGTTAGATCAGCATTAATCTTCTCCACCTGGGCCGTCAGGTCAGAGTCGGGCGCCGCAAAAGCAGCCAGTTTGGACAGAGACAACATCGACTTTTTGCGCGCCACAATCTCCTTCTCGTTTTGCGCCAGCTCGTACAGCACCTTCGCTGCCCGCTCGTAGTCGCCGTTGAATATCAGCTGAATCCAGCCCAGCGATGGATGGTCGCGCATGAACTGAGCCAACGCCAGCTGGTTGCCCTTGAAGCGCTCGAATACCTCGCCATGCCGTTGCTGCCGCAGATGCCAGCTAATGGCAAACTTCGAGAATTCAAACTCCTCGTATTTGCGCGTGTAATCATCCAAACGGTTCTTGTCTTTCGTCTCGTCGCATATTATCACCAGACTCTGAAAGTCCAGATACTTTTCGGCCAACTTAGCGGCGTATTCGTACTTGCGATCCTTGACTGGAAACAGAAATGAATATGAAATACAGCCAGGTGGCATATGGAAAAGCCACTTACTCAGTACTGAGATGAGTTCACTGCGCTGTGCCTCGAACTGCTGCTGCAATACATTGGCCTTCTCGGAGCCCCGCACACTATCCAAGTAGCTCTTGCGCCCCTCCAGCACCAAGTCCACCATCTCGTAGATTTGCTGGTACAGCTTCTGCTTTACCTCCGTCTCACTGACGCACTGGGCGCCATAGCGCAGGCTGAGGTCTATGAGGCGGTTGAGTGTGTCCCGAACGCCAGCACTGCCCGACATTGCCGTCCAGGGAAGGTTCTCGCAGGCGGCTAGTCTGTCGTTGTGTCGTGTATAATTGCTCCCCTGCTGTTCACGATGCATAAACACCTGGCCCAGCGTATCCAGGACAATGGAATTGATGTCATTGAGGAATTGGGCCACCGTCACAGTGGTTTGAATCTGTGCTGAAATCTGATTGTCAGCCAAGTCTGCCAGGGCCTCGAATACGGACTGGAATTTGCACAGTTTCACATAGAATATATCCTGGGTGGTCAGGCTGCCGTTGGGCTTCTCATCCCACATGGCAACAGTGGCATCGATGGCATTTTCGATGATTTTCGGCAGTTTGGCCTGCAGGGAGCGCAGTGCCATGGCAGCCACTATCTTCTCGCTGATATCGGACAGAATAAAACTGGTCGGCTTCAGCACATTACTGCCGCAGGGTATGGCATTGAGCTGCAGAAAATGGATGTGAAATAAAATCAAATCAAAAGAAAGAGCAATAAATAATAATCACCTTTTCCCAGATGCCGCTGGCATGGAGAAACGAAACAAAATGCTGGAAGGCAAGGATTTTGTCACGCAGCTGATGGATGATTTGCATGGAGCGCGAGCTGCCCAACGCATGACGATTGCCCTCGTGATCGCCCAACGCCTCTTCCCAGCGTGGATCGGCAATGGGTAGATCCTCGGCCAAGTCCTCGGCAATTGTGATGACAATTCTAAATGGGAATACAAATTTTCAATTGCTGCTAGGCATTTGGTAGAGTATTCAAGCGTTCACCTATCCAACTTGTAGGCATCGAGGGGTGCACCGCTTGGATCGGGCTCATTGACAGCGCGCAGAAGCTCCCCGACAATGGTCTTCACCATGTTGTTATTACGCTTTAGGTGGTACACGAAGGCAGCCTTTAGCTGGCCCACTTCGTCGCTCAAATCACTGTACAGCTCCTCGGGATCCAGCTCGAATACATGCAGATTATTGCTGCTGGCAGTCATGGCGGACTGATCGGGCGCATTGAACGAAGCATTGAACGAAGCTGGTGCAAACAGATCGGGCGTGTTGCAGGTGCTCATATTATGCAGCTCGTTGGAATCAAAGTCGCCGGGCGTGATGGAAACCAGGCCGTGGGTGCGGCTAAAGAACAGCGGCAGGCGACTGCAGACGGCGGCGCATAGGATTCGATCGTCGTGCAGATGGAACTCAATCTTCTCCGCCTCAAGTTCGGCTGTGGGTACGGCGTTGGACAAGAGCAAAGGATAAACCACCTTCGGGGTGTAGAGGTAGATGTGGCTGCTGCCAATAATGAAGCGAAGGCTGACGCATTCCTCTTTGGTCTTGGCGTTGTAGAATTTATTGAACTTCAGTGGCGTGAATGACTCCAGCAGCATGCTGTCCGCTTGAGCACTGGCCACAGCTACGAATGGCATCAAAAATGTTTCAACTTGAATGAGAAATTCTGCAATGGCATTGGCTTACCAACGGCATAGCACATCTGTGGCGCGTGAGCAGCGTTCACAGCTCCAGCCAATATGTAGGCCTTCTCGTCAACGATATGAAAGTCGAGCAGTTGCAACTCGAGTTCCACGTTGTCTGTGGGCGCTCGGATATTCCAGACCTTTTGCTTAAACTCTTCGCGAATCCTGCGCACCACCTCTGCATCCTCGTAGATTAAACTTTCTGTATTCCCCTTGTTCGACAGACTCCAGCGCTGGATGGAACGATCCGAGAGCACAGCCACAACCGTTTCACCTTCAGGAGAATTTCTCTCACAGCACATGCCAACCAAGAGCTGGAAAATAGTTTGAATATTATTTGGGAACCTTTTGTGAATGGTAATGCAAGCCTCACCGGATCCTTGTCGCCACCCGTATTCATTCCAATCAGCATGGAGGATAATTTCTTGCCAAATCCACCAAGCAAACTGGTGGCCGGCTTAATGGTCTTGTGGTGCAACGTGTATCGGCCATTGGTGAGGCCCACGCGGAGAAATACCAAATTGCAGGTCGTGGTCACAGCCAGGTAGCCCTGTTGCGCAGGCAGATTGATGAGCTGAACAAAGTCCTGGCCGGCCAAGATCGGCAGATTCACATTGTTCCCGTCATGGGCTATGGATGACCAATAGCGCACATCTCCGGTGGCAGAGACGGCTATGCAGGAGGCCATTTGCTGGCCATCTGTCTGGAATACACTAATCAGGTCGCTCTTGTACCCCAAGTCGGAGTAGGGCAGCTGCAGCTCGCGGCATTGCGACAGCCCAGCACCCCGTCGTGGATGCTTGGCAGTGCGGGGCGAAGAGCCCGACTTGGATGACTCTTTGTACTGCCAGATTAGGAGTCGGCGGCCGTGCACAACCTGAAATGAGACGCAAATTGAATTCACAGCCAAAGCATTTCTCGACTCGTGGTGCTGTTGCTCGTACCCAAGCCCAACCATTCTGGGCAACCTTCGCAGACACGGTTCCGGCAGCAGATCCCACAAACGTCAGGGCCTCGTTCACAACGACGGGCAGTGGGAAGCCAAAGCTCTCCACAACATTATAGTCCGACTGGATGCCGGGTATCGACTGGGTGGATCGCACAGACAAACTTAGCCGGCTGTGGGAAAAGGGTGCTATAAATCATCTTTACACATGCGAGACCTAAGTTTCCGCACCTGTTGCTCAGCGCCGTCTTCTTCAAGCAGCTCGAGTTGCCGCCAAAAAATGATTTTCGCGTGCTGTCTGCCACCGGCGTATTAATTCGGCGGAATCCTGGCGATGACTCGCGCGCAATTCCGTACAGCTGCTTTTGCATGTTTCGTTCCATTATTTAATTATTCAATATGATTACTATGACACTATCAACATTTATTTTTTGTTTTACGCGAAAATAACAAAATTCAAGAATTTTTAATTAGCGATGTATATTTCTTGCATATTTCATCGATGCACAGGGTAGAGTAACTTAAAAGAAATATCGATAGTTTTGTGCGATAGACGGCACGAAATACTATTGGTGGTATTCCAAAGATATGTGTCATACGACCATCATTCTCGTGCATTCATCGGCACACGATGTCATCGCTAAGACCCTTGTTAGGAATTTCACACTATTTCGTAAACAAAAATTTGAAATTAAACCGAAATAGATGGCAACCTGGACGCAAAATGAGCCGACAGGCGTCAGCAAACGTAGGCGTTGGAATCTAGAAGGTAACATATACACATAACCATATGTCAGGACAAAAGCAATAACAAACAATAAAATTTCCAAAATGACCACAGACCGAGCCTCATTAAACAAATTGAAGAACCATATTGCCCAGGAGGGATGTCCTCAAATGCAATATGATTTGGCAAAGCAGATTCTGGACAACACTATAGGTAAGTGACAACACAATCCCGATTCATAATACATCCGAAGGTAAAGTTTGGCTGTCTTGACTCATGCAGAACCGAATATGGATAAAATCGAACAGTACCAGAAGGCCGTCAATTGGCTTGTCACTGCGGCTCACAGTGGGCATGAGGATTCGGCCAAGTTGCTGAAAAATTGCTACAACGACGGCCGTGGTATAACGGCAGAGAATGCGGATGATGTGCGTCGCTGCCTGTCCATGACTCCTGGCGAGCGAGCGGCGCGAAAAGCGGCTCGTGAACTCTTTGCCTGTCTGTCGAACGGCAACGAGCACGTCACGCCCAAGCAGCTGGAAAGAAAGATGCGATGCATATACAATCTTCAACGGAAACGTCGCAGACTTGAGGATGAAACGTCCGGGTCCAGCAGCGAGGGCGAGCCGGAATGTGAGCTCCTGGGCAACATGGAAACCATAGGGCATGCAAACGAGGAGCATCAACGCTTAATCACCGAGGCCAACCTCGTGTCGGCTGCTTCCAACTACAGTGCCGGACGGATGCCCACAGTAAACGACACATTGACACTGTCCGTGCCGGATCCCAGGAGCTTGGACCATGTGCCCCGCTTCTACCGCATCTTTTTCCACCCGCTCATATTTTTCACCCTGTTCTACCACCGCCTGGTGAACTGCATCATCTCGTTGCCCAGCATATTACCCGTGAGCGTGCGCCTGGGTCTGCTGATAGCCCTCTCCTGGTGGAGAAGCTTCCAATTGGTGCCGCTGATCAGCTACTACTTCAGCGTGGGCATGATGATTTGGGCCACCTGTAAAATGCTGAAGACCAAGCAACAGTTTGTGGACTTTCGCATTTGGTCGGGACTGTTCCTGCGCTATGGCGACAACAACATCGATGCGGGCATTGCGGAGAAGCGCTTCCTGCGGAACAACATGAAGCCGTACGTGTATTATTTCGGCGCCTTCATCTGCAACCTGATTGTGTATCCACTCGTGGCTGATGGCTGGATGCCCCACTCAGAGCTAACCATAATCTCCGGAGCCTTCACGCTTCTCACTATGGGCGTCAGCATGTACGCCTCGTCTGATCTACTGCCCAACTGGGTGGTGGTTGTCTCCTTTGCCGTCAACGTCCTGGCCAAGTATCCCTATGAGATGGACAAGGTGGTTACATCCCGCTGGCGCTTCCTGGACCTGCGTAAGCCCACCTTCTCGACCTTTGTCATTGGCAACGGCATTGAGTTCTGCCTGAACTGCCGCACAGCCTTGTACCTCTTGATACCGGTGCTTCTGGTGATAATGGCCAAACGTTCACGCTGGCACGGTGTCTACACGCATCTTATTCCACACTGCGTCACGCTCTGCTGGCTGCAAGTGTGCATCGCCACCTCCCAGAGTGCCACCATGTTCGGTGTGATTCGCGGGACTCTTGTCCTCGCCGGATTGGTGTTGTTCCTGCCCCTATTTGGCATGGTGGCGCTCCTCGTCCCAGTCTTTGTGGCCATCAAAAGCCTTGGGTTGGCCAGCGAGCAGCTGCATTGGGGCGGCGTAGCCATCGCCAGCATTCTCATAATGGTCGTCTCCTATCTTTTGGCCATGAACCGTGCCACCCAGAAGTATATTACCATTCTGCAGGTGAGTGTCCAGGTGGCGTCCAGCTATACTTACTATTATTGTGTAATCATCAATCATTTGCAGCTAATCATGGGCTTGACAATGGCCTGTGTATTGGTCTTTCCCTACATGACGTCCAGTTTCAAGGACACGCCGCGCTTCAATGCCCTGCCACGTGTCGGTCTACACTCTCTATCGGACGCCGACTCACTGACCTGGGATCGTTTCCATTCCCTGTGCGCCCTACCCTTCCAAGAGGAGCCCAACAGGATTAAGTCCCAGCTGCGTTGCTTTCACCTCAATGGTATGCCCGTGACCTGGCAGGGCAGCGTCACCAAGGTGGAAATCGCCAAGGTATCCAACATGTTTGAAGATCTCGTCGCCAATTATTTGCCCGGCTGGTTGGGCAGGGCGGTACGCTGCGCTCACGGCGAGGACATATCACAGAATTTCCAGTGCAATCGCAAGCTGGATGACCAATGCGACGAGTGGCAGCGCGTGATCAAAACAGTCAATGCTCGCACCGGCAGCTGCACGCTCCAGAAGTATAACCGCTACGAGTACGAGCTGCTGGTGAAGGTCGGCAGCAGCAGCGGGAGCCGACTGCTGGGACGCACGACATCATCGGAAGTGGTTCTAAAGGCGCACCATGACTTTGGGAACTTCACGCGGCAGCTCAGCCAGGGGGATACTGTTTTGTTTTACGGCACACTCCATCACACCCGGATGCGAACAAACGATGTACAAGTGCTGTTGAAGACCATCGAGTGCCGGGACTGTAAATCCCCAGAGCTGGGAACGGCGAGCATTGAACGACTTCTTGGTGCCTCTCCGATGGATGCTCGCCTGCAGGAACTAATGCGCGGCATCAAATATCTGTTGAATGCATTGTTAAATCCGTTAATTACGTTTAAGTAGGTTAAATAATCAAATACAAAGGCAAAGGATTTGATTCTCTTAGCTAATAATCACAAATATTTATACAACTATTTTTATTGATATCGATTTACTGCATGGGGTTTTCCAGCTTGAGGCTGCTGGGCAGCTTCTCAACGCCCCCGATCGGCAGTGGAGCAATCTTGTGTGTGTTTTCATCGTCGGCATCGGCTATGTGCTCGGCCACATCTGTTACACTCCTGAAGACCAAGTCTGGACAAGCAGCGCATGTGTAGGAGAAGCTCAAATTGATGGGTGGTATCACATCAGAGACTTCAGCAGAGAAATCGAAGACGTTTTCCGATTCCTTGGGATTGACGTTGTTAGATGGTCCAAATACTGGCAATGATCGGCACTCTTCAGCCTCACTGCCACTATCAGAAGAGTCTGTTGAACTGTCCGACCCGCGCTGAATCGGACTGTGATGATGGTGCTCGCAGGGCTCAGAGCACTTAAAGCGTTCCTCTGGCGCGTTGTTCATTAGCTGGACACCATCTAGCAGCAATTTACGATGGCATCGATGGTAAATCCCCAATTTCTTGAGATCACGCGGAACAATTCGCTTGCAGTGGGCAATGGTGTTGTAGCCCTTATTCATAAACCTGTCCACGTACATCTCCATGGTTAGAAGGACCAGCCATTCCCGGACAGCGTGCGGACACATTCTCAAATTTTATTTCCTCAGAAATTCCAAAACAGCCCCAAATATTTTGACAAAAGCCACCGTTACGACGAACTAGTTCAGATAGAGTTGTTTCGATACAAAATCTCGACATGGAAACCGACGTACAGTGGGGTGGCAAAAGTCAATTCATTTTTTGAACGTTTCGGATAAATCCATTACACGAATCCGATAGAGAATTATCCAAAGCTTTCAAAAAAGTTTAAAATAAATCGGACTTTTAGTTTAGGAGATATGAGCAATCAAAGTTGAAAATTATTTCCGTGTGCAAAAATGTATTCAACTTTTATTGACATTTTATATATAGAATAAAAAGTAAACTGTTTGAGGTATCATTCTGTTTTTGGTATCTTTTACTAGGTGTATTCATTTTTATCAATATTCAGTAAAAAACTGGTCCGTTGCACAGACAGTTATAGAGAAAAACGAATTTTCCAAACCATCTAGTTTTGGGGTTTGCGAGGTAGCGTCACTGCTATCGATGTAGAAGCCAAAAAACTCAAAAGTTCAATATGGGCTATTAAACTTATGTAGAGGCATATGCAAAGAGCACGTATATAAAAGCATGCTTTTTTTTAATTCAGGTCAAAGTTGAAAAACGGCCAAAAATTAGGTTAATATTCTAATGATTTCATATATTTCATCCATTAGACATGTGATATCTCAAAATAAATTGGAAATTAGTAATTCTATAGAAATTTTAAGTTTATGAGATATTTTTAACAAGGTAGATGACTATTAAAAGACAAAAATTTTGAAACAGGTTTGATAATAAAATTTAAAATTATTATATGTAGTGATAAAAACCACTAAACTTTATTTATCGATGGAAAAAACTAAGTAAACTAATTAAGTAACTAACGAAACTAAACTAAAACTATCCCCACATCGATAAGTCACCGCAATCAGGCAAATGTTCACAGGAATCAAAGTTAAACTTTGAGTATTTAGAAGCTTTACAATTCTAGAAATTGTAGTACCATTTTATCTTCTAGACTAAATTTTGAAAGATTTGTCTTTCAAATGCAGTTTATTTCATGAAAATATCTTGATTCGTTCGGAAGTTATTAATTCAGCAAGCTGAAATGGCCGAATGGCCCACTGTGCAACGCATTTAAATCAATTAATTCTCTCGCTCACGCAGCATGCTGTTCCATGCTTTGCCCCGCTTTGAAGCGCCCTTTTTTTCTATGTTACGCGATTTTTTTTTTATTTATTTGAATAGTTTCATTTAGAAACTAAAAATAACGAAACAAAATTATAGAGTAACCGTTTATGGTTTATCATATAGTTTTCGGTATATTCTGAAAATGAGAAGGTATATTTTGGTATATTTCTGGGGGGCGCACTGTAGTGTATATTGTCAGGTCGGGCGCAAAGAGTATTTAAGTGGCTCACATGGCTCATTTTCGCGTTGAAAATCCAATTGGACTTTTATAATTCCAAATACCGTTTGTCCGCAATTGGGAAAAATCGAATTAGACATTTCACTTTCAAATTTCATATTTCTGTTGCTGGTTACTGTTGTTGTGTTAAAAATTAATAAATTGAAAACTTGACATAAATAGTAAAAAAGAAATAAATAATAAATACACGGTGGAAACCTGAGACCCGAGACCTGGGACGGCCCGCACTATCTCTATCTTCGGAGCAGATACCAAACTATTAAAGATTCAAGTGTAATCAGAGCCAAGCAACAGCCTTAGCCATCATGATACCGTGCATAACAAAAAAGTATCAAAACGTGGTGATTAGCACGGGAAACATCATTAACAACGAGCTGGGGCAGCGCAGGTCCAACGAGGAACTGTACGATGGGCTGAAAATAACGCTGCACAGTGACCCAAATGTCGAGCGCGTGGTGGTGGAGATAGACGAGCTGCATGGACGGGTGCAGCATGCCACACAGGAGCTGACCAACAGGCTGACGGAGAACCAACGCAGTGAGATCAGCATCGGTGCCAAGATATTCCTCAACAACAACTCGACGGTGAACATAGAGCAGGCGGTGGAGGCGCTGCTCAACATACTCAATGTGACGCACGTGGACAACGTGGTGTTGGCCTACCACCCGAATGCGGGTGGCGCCACTTCGCCCGTTGCCAACGCAACAGCTGAGTCCACAACACCGACAGCACCGGCCGTCAAGTCTCCGTGCTCTGAGGCAAACCCCTCAGCCTCGACCGTCGCCAGCTGGAGTCTCCGGAATGGCGCTCAGGGCGTAAGCGAACTCAAGGGGCTCTACAGGTCCCTGGAGCAGTATGCCCTCAACCAGAAGATCACGCAGCTGGGCATTGCAGATCTCGATGCCGAGGCGCTGGCAGAGCTGCACAGGACAGCCGCAGTCGCCCCCACAATTGCGCAGGTGAATCTGTCCACCTGCTGCCGCGTGCCCACGGAGCTGCAAGAGTTCTGCGCCGCCCACGACATCCAGCTGAACACACACGGCGATCCCGAGCTGCTGCTGCCAGAGGAACAGTTTTCTGGCCTGGCGCCCGGCTACACAATCGATTGGTCGTTGCGCTACCAAGTTCATGTCCGCTGTCGAGGCGTACTCACTGCCAAGGGCTACATTGTGGGGGCCTCGAGGCCCAACGCCAGCGCATAGGCATAGTCGAGAGGCACAGTCGAGAGGCAAAGGCAGAGAGAAGCTTAGCTTTAGTTAAAATATTTGTGTGTGTGTGTATACCTGTATACTGTGTAGTAGTTCTGTACTTATTGTTTGTTATACAAAAACCCAGATGATCGATTGATTTTATTGTAAACGATTTTTCAAACTTCTTCTGAACATAAAGCGTTTCAAAAACGGCAAACCAGCTCTGTATTGTTATTTGTGTTATTTGCTTTGTGCTCTCACCGGCTGGCAGGGGTCACCGCGACGTGAACCGGTTTGGCTCACATATTAAGTATACGTCTAGTACACATTCAGATAATTATTGCAGGCAGTCTGGGTTGGACGAGTGCGGTCGGTCGGTCTGGTTCCGCTGATGGCTGTCCAGCAGTCCCTGTTTCCTGTGACTATGGCTGTACATAGTGCTTTGTTATTTACTCTGTTAATCGTGTGGCGTTCCTCCGCTCTAGAGTCTAGACTCAAATCTAATTAAAGCAGACGCATCCAGCGACCCAGCAAGATCACGTGGCTAACCCGTCCAATACTTGAGAAAGCCAGCTCCCGATTAGAAGCAGATTATTATACAGCAGCGGGAGATATTTTAAATATATTGCCATTAATTTACCCCTGGGTGCAATAACTAACGGCCCCATAAATCCCATCATAGCTAATAATAAATTCGTAGGTGTACATCCGCCCCAAAAATTAATCTATTGTCGAAATTTACAGTGACCATATATTGGTCGAGTGAGCTGCGCGATTGGAGCAGGAGTTAAGAGGTGTGGTTTGGCCTGTAAGTAGGGCATTTACAAGTGTTAGTTGGGAAGTGAGGAACTTCTCAAGTGCGTAGAAGTGCGTGGACAATAATGATTTATTTATAAGCAAGCAAGAGACCATATAATTTGAGGGCAAAGTTCAGGGAGCCAACATATGCCATATGCCTTGATTTATAATATCCCAATAAAACGTACATAGTTTATTCACGCATTAAATAGATACACAAAAATACAATGTGTATGTACATATGTACTAACGCCTGTGTTTCCCGGGAAGTAGGTACAATAAGTACAATAAAAACAAAAGAACACTTATCGCCATGACTTGGTTGCTTGAATTCCCCACAGCGAGAGAGAGAGAGAGAGAGCATGAGTAAATCTAACTTGTTTCTCGATCATTACAGCTCCATGTTTGTTTGGTCTTTCGTCACTAGCCCATAAAGTCCGAGAATATCTCTATAGATATACTATGTATGTATTTATATACAATTTGTATGTGCACGACGAACGCCTGTGACGCATCGGCCTCCAAAATGGTATGGAGCAACATGTAGCTCAACATTTGTGCTGTTTGTCAGCATAGAAGATAGAAACCTCTCGAATATAATTACCCTTTTCAGGCGGGTATCAGGAACTGGTGAAATGTACAGCTCGTTATCAGCCTCGTTATCAGTAAGCCAGTAAGAGGCTATTCTCGCCTCTTTTGTAAGCCAAAATCGCATCCAAGTGCAGTTGTAGAGATAAGCCAGCTGTTCCCTTCCGCACTGTCGTATACGTAACGAATAGCTATCAACTATCTACATATATGAAAATACATATTCAAACGAGTATCTATGTATGACCATTCATCATTATGTTCCGGCTGAGCTGCGATGAGTAAGCAATTAATTGAATTTGCAATTTTCGATGAATATCATTATTTTTATCCAGAAATTTCCTTAGAAACAAACAAAAAATTCTTGTGATTACACCATAACAATTGTTGAGTCTTTATTAATTTAATTGAATATTCTTTGAATGCTTCGGTACTCACATTATTCTTAGTTTGACTACACTCCAAATCTACAATACTCGTACACGCGACTCCATCCGCCACTTACATTGTTTCAACATTATCTATTACGAGTATGTTGTTCATTTTTTCATTTTTGTGTGTTGATAATCATAATATTAATACAGTATATATGTATTAGAGCAGTTAACGCACACCAATAATACACACACGGAATTGATAATGGATGTTCCTAGTACTGGCATGCAATTGGGGTTCGAGTTACACTTGATAAGGTTTCATCCTCTACTACACACATACAAATATCTAATTACAGGTGTGTTTTAATGTTTGTTTTTTGTTTGTATGTACGATGTATCCGCACAATACTTTTTTGGGTTATACATACATATTCCACACATTAGCTACTGGTACAATTAGATTGCATCGTAAAAACTAATCTATCATCTCACTTGCTCGCAATTCGAAACAATAATAATAATACTCTGTATACATATCGCATCCATTCGTAAAATCAAACGCTCTTCTGGGGACGGACGCTGTAACATACAATTGAAATTGTTTAATTGGCATTCCGATACCGAGTTAATAAAAAACTGAAAAACTGGTCATTCAATTTGGAATTTGTTCGCCTTCGCATTTGTTTCGTTGTCTGCTCGACCATTTCCCGGCATGGGGAAGGAGGGGACCATTTGAATTGTGGCAAATTGGCTGTCGGTAATACAAATTTGAAACCGGGCTGTTGTTGCTGTTGCATGAACGCAAATGGGAGGGGGGCAGGGGCATGGGGCATGGCCACTTTGTGGGTCATTCGTTGCTGCGCCTCGACTAGCCCTCCTACTAGGACACTTGTAAACCATAGTAAAAATGTATCAAAAATCTGCTTTTCTGTTTGTTTTCGTCTCGTCAAAAAACCAAGAGAAAAAAATGTACAAAAATCGTTTGTTGGTCGAAGACATCTTAAATAGTTCGATATCTGTTGTGTGGACTCGTGTGTTGCACATTCATTTAAAGTAATTGTGATCCTGTCTAGTTTCTCATAAAATTCCAAAATTTATATCCATCTTCCTCTCTACTTTCGACCTAAATTCGAATTGCTGTCGCAAACAAAAAGAATATACGTACTGGGGGGGGGGACACTGGGGGGAACATGAGCTTGACAATGAAACGGATTCTTTGTCTATTTGTCACAACAATACATACAGTACATATACATATACATATATCTGAAGAATTTCCACTAGTTTACTTAAGGTATTTCGTATTTTAAGAGTGTACCCCTATGGGTGTAGGTATACTTTAGGTATAGTTATAGACACATACTGTTCTGCACATTGAGATACGAGTGAGTAGATAGCAAATTGAATAGAATAGAACGAGTTGCAAGTGGGCTGGGAAAGGGGTGGGGGGAGTGTAGGATTACTACTAGTAGTAGGTACTACCAGGAAGAATCTTTGTAGGTCTGGACATCGTGTAGCTACACATTTAATAAACACATTCTTTAGAATTTCAATTAAAAGTTTCCTATTTTTGTTATTTTTTTTTTTTTGTTCAACAGTTAGTTGTGCCAATATATTTTTAAAAAATATTTGCAATTTTTGTTTTCGTGTTTTTTTGTTTGTTTGTTGTGAATCCGATTACATACTAATACATTTTGTTTAAACATTAAGCCAATGGAATTGCAGTTGTCAAGCACACACCACACAGCACAGCACAGCACACCACACAAAAGACATCAAGAGCGACACTTGAAATGCAGATTGACATCCTGAGTGTTTGCTGCCGATTAAACATTTCGATTTACTTATGAGTGTGTGTGTGTGTGTGTGAGTGTGTTGTGCCCCCTTAAAAATGTCACAAAAATACAATCAAAACATTTTGTTTACTAATCTACCAAAAATACATACATACATACAATAAAATACATTGATGCCACACACATATCATATACATATATCTATATGTAGGTATAATTGGATATTGGTGTAACCTTTGCTTCTCTCCTATCTCCTTTTTAATCTAGAACAACTAACAATATTTCTGTTGTTTGAATGGATTAGTTTAGTTAGTTAGTTTGTTTGCATGTGGGTGGGGTCTTATGTAGAACGCTAAACTATTCAAAATATAATAATACCATTCATTTTGCCATTTGTTTCGGGGCATACATAAGTAATTCAGTCTAATTTGGGAATTGGTCGACGATCTCATTGGTGATCATTGTCGTGGAGCGGTGCAATGCGATGCGATGCGGGTGAGTGCAGGTAGGTGGTGGAACGGGTGGAACCAAACACACGAACAAATGTACAATAGTTGGATCGGATTTATCATCCATCTATCATTTTCTATTTCCATCGATAATTTCATTCCATTATCATCTGAGCTCTGAGGCGGCTCAAATCAAGTGCGACTTGCGGTTGGAGTGCTCAATGGCAGCCAGCAGCTCGTGCTTCTTTCGCACATAGAGGCGTCCCTTCTTCCAGGGATTCTGCAGCTGCAGCGGCTTGAAGTCGTCCCGCAGGCAACGCTCTCGGGCCCCGATCACGGCCACCAGGCAAAAGTTCTCCAGCATATCGGCGCTGTAGATGGGACCGTTGTTGCCTTTCAGCACCACGGCCATGTTGAGCTGCTTGACCACCAGATTGATGACCTCGCGGGCGGTTGTCTTTGGGGTTACGTGGAGCTTGAGGCTGGTGCCACTGGCCAGTCCGGTATTGTAGGCGGTGTACACCTGGATGATGCCCGGTGCCTGCTCCGTGTTCAGGCTGGAGCAGCTGGCCGAGTCCTCTTCGCTGCTCTGGCGAGACAGGCTCTTCGTGGAGGATGCTTTCGAGGTGCTGGCCACCGGCTCCTCGCCGCCCACAGCCCTCAGCTCGGCCAGGGTGCTCTTCAGGTAGGGTCCGCCCTCGCGCAAATTGGCACTGGATGCCGCCTTCACCGCCGGCTTCAGCGGCTTGTGCTCCAGGTCTGTGGCAAAGGCGCCGCTGCCGCTCCTCAGCGACACACTCGATCCGGCCAGATACGGAGCCGAGCTGGAACTATGCACCGTGATGAGCGGCGTCGAGGTCTGGTGCCCGATGTTGGAGCTGGTGCGCTTCCGTTGGGCTGCCACCGCCTGCGAGTGTCGCAGTGCATCCGCCAGGGTGTCATCGGAGCGTGACGGTGGCAGGGCAAAGGCGCTGCTGTTGCTGTTCCCATCCGAGACGGAGTCCACGGCAGAGTAGAAGCTGCGCGTCGTGTAGGTGGAACTCATGGAGTCGCCGCTGTTCTTCCGTAGCGACACCTCCGAGCTCGTGGAGGCCGCGTACCCACTTGTGGATACTTGGAGCAGCTGCTGCTGTTGCTCCTGTTGCATTTGTGACTGCTGCTGCTTGGATGTCGCGGCATCCACTGGGGTGACTGCAGTCTGGCCCAGATTCTGCTCCGATTTCGAGTGCTCCGGCTTGGCCTGCGCCTGATCCTCGTTGGTGCCGGGTCCCGGCCAGCTGCCACGCCCAGTGCCTGTTTTGTTGAACTTACTCTCGCGCACGGGCAGCTGCAGGAGCTGCTTGGACTGGCCCCCCGCCCCGGACAACTCGTCCTGCCGCATCTGGGCAAAGTCGAGGATCTCCCGCATGGCCAGCGACGGCTGGGCACTCTTGTTGCGCGCATAGGCCACCACATCCATCAGCCATCGGACGCTCTTCCACACCAGCGTCAGGCTGGAGCTGAGCTCCTGCAGCGTGGCCAGTCGCTCCTTGGCCGCCTGCAGTTCGCTGCTGGAGAAGGCCTCGCGCAGCGAGTGCGTGGCCAGGGCCGTGTCCAGCTCCAGGATGCACGAGAGCCGTGCATACTTCTGTATAATGGCCGGCTGGTACGTGCGCAGATGGATCATCTCGAATGCCTGGATGCTCAGGCTGGCTAGATCGTCGCGCTGCAGCAGCAGCTCCGATTGTCCGGGCACCGCGCACGATGACTCCGCCGAGGGGCACACAACCAGGAAACTGATGTCGGGACTGTGCTCGATCACCTCCACGTCGTAGAGGCGGTGGGTGGTGGCCTCCGAGGCCTTGATGTTCATCCCAGCGAACAGCTTGTGCATTGCATTGGTGAGATCGTAGAGGAAGAGGCGCTGCACCTCTGTGGTGCCCGACCGTTCGCCGCCGGGCGAACTGAACTCCAGTGGAAGGCGTAGGGGATCGCCGCTACGATGTAGCACCTGCCACTCCTCGGCCGTGATGTGGCTGTTCTCGCGCACCTTGCAGTGGGGCAGCACATTGGGGGTCTTCACGGGCACCACCACCTGGATCTGGTCCATGGAGCACTGCATCTTCAGATAGCCCAGATAGAGGCCCGGCTCGAGCCGCTGCAGGGCCGCCTGCTGGTAGTGCATCTGTTCGCCAATCGATGAGATGAGCAGCTCGTTGATGTTGTAGTCCTCGTGCAGGGCCCCGAGCTTCTTCTGTAACTTGCTGACTGGCAGCCAGCGGGAGTTGAGTATGGAGACGGCCTTCTGGCTCTTCACCGACTGGACGCACGTGAGGACGACGGTGCCCTGCGAGTCCCGCAACGGCTTGTAGTATAGCTGGCCGAGATCCGTGAAGCCCAGCGCCGACTGCATCTGGCAGACGGCCGACAAAAGCTTTGTCCGGAAGTGAACGGCGGACGTGAGATTGCGCTCCATGTCGGAGCGAAGCGACTTGACATCGTCCCAGGTGCAGGCCACCTTCATTAGCCAGTAGTAGTCCATGTGCAGGGCACTCGGATACGATTCGTCGATCTCGATGACGGGCGGAAAGTCCTCGCTGGTCACCAGCACCTTGTCATCGCAGTGGACGATGCACGAGAAGTAGATGCCCCTGTGAAAGAGTCGGATTGCATTTATTCTGGCTCAAGATTGGATCTCTTTATGTGTACTCACCTTCTGAGGGTCTTCTGGAACTTGGACGCCACCGAAAAGAGCTGCTTGATGGTTGTCTTCTTCTTGGGATTGCGTCGCTGTCCGCCCGCAGGATCTAGCGTGAGTTCGGAGACATCGGCGGGTCGGGCCAAACGCACGGCCGTAAACAGGTTGTCCAGAATACGATGGCGACCCACAAATCGGTCCTCGCGATTGTCCAAGTCACGCCAGGCTATCAGGAGGAAGGATGAAGGAGGCATGGCTTAAATGGAGTTGATTGATTGATGGGGGTTCGGGCTACTCACTGGATGGCACCACGCTGGCTGGAACCGAGCTGCGGTAGGCTCCCCAACCCTTGACGTTGCCGCAGGATGCGCGCAGGAAGTATCGACGCCCCTGGGTGAGACCGGATATGTGACACTGGGCGCCCATTGTGCCATGGAAGCTCACCCACTCCAGCAGCTCGCTCTCGCCCACCACATTATTGAAGTCAGCGCGGGTCGACCATTGAACTGTGGCAGATACAGAGAGAGAGGGAGGTTGAGTCAAAACCAAATCAAAATGTGGGTCTAACCGCAATAGCAGGTCGCACAGCAATCAGTGTGTGATTGACGGGCCTGTTTACCTTTAAATTTCGTGCCGATGGCGCCCTCAAAGGGCTCCAGGATTTGTACGCTGATGGAATTGTCGCCGGTGACATCTACGACCACCGAGGCGGGTGCATCTGGCGGCCTGGCCTGGTCCCAGCCCAGCAGCAGGCGTCGCAGACCCTTGACTCGTCGCTCCCAAATGCCGATCTGTTTCTCCACCTCGCTGCCCGTGCAGCCAGTCACAGAGGCACTCGAGTTGCCTGATGACCATGAAA
The DNA here is from genome assembly GCF_018151105.1 of Drosophila obscura. Taxonomy (NCBI): domain Eukaryota; kingdom Metazoa; phylum Arthropoda; class Insecta; order Diptera; family Drosophilidae; genus Drosophila; species Drosophila obscura. Next base: position 118,656 of record NW_024542736.1, on the reverse strand, counting down.
GGGGGGAAAGACCAAGCTGATTAAGAGGCCCAGCCATGAGGGTCGTTGGTTGTGCGCCACTCACCAATTATGATGCTCGAGATGGAGGGTCGCGAAGCGAAAATGGGTGGACAGAGGCCCTCCGGTCCGCTCAGATCGTGAATGCGCGACTCGGCGTCCTGCAGCAGTCCATTTAGCTTGCTGCCGATGTTCTCCGCTGAAACTGCAATGGAGATTGAGATTGATCAGTGAAAGGAACAGCCAAAGATATACTTGAACTTACACTGGGAGCCCTCCATGGCGCCACGTTGAAGCAGCATCTTGGTCATGGAGCGATTGTTGCTCAGAACGGCCAGATCCAAGGCGGAGAGACCATCATTGTTAATGCTGTAAACGAATTGGAGATTGTTAGACATACTTTTATGAATGAGGGATTGGTGGGACTGTACCTGTTCACATCCACATCGGTGGACTCCAGTATGGTGCGTGCCTTGTCCAGATGTCCATGCTCCACGGCCGAGAACAGAGCTATAATAAAATACATATATAAAGAGACTTTAAGTTGCAGTTCCAACTAATCGGATGGCTTAAGATCAAGTAGTCCTAGTTGCATTAGTGGGTTAGTGTTTGGTTGCGTTGCCTTGGGCCTACCCTACCATGCAGATGGAGATTGCTCTGGGTCAGCTTTTCGAACTGTGCCTGTGCCAGTTTCTGTTGCTTCTTGGACATTTTGCTGACACGCGGATGGGGTATGTTGCCGGTTACTTTCGTTCGCAGCTGCACGGGCTGGCGGTGTACGGACAGCTGTTGCACATTGGCCGCCGTGTTCTCATCCCCGGCGGCCAAAGGCGGCGTCTCCAAGTCGGCGGTGGAATCGGTGTTTTCCTCATCATCATCATGGTCATCCCGCAGCTTGGCATTCTTCGGCTGCGAGTGGCGGGAGATGCAGAGCTGAGACTGCGACTGTGTCGAGCGCGGCAGGAGGAACTCCATCTCTCTGAGATCCTGTGTGTGGCAGGAGATTGCGGTGCGTATCTTGGCTACCGTTGCATGCTGCGTCAGCTGATCGGACCAGCGAGGGGACAGCAACGGCGCTGGATAATATGTGGGATAGTTGTTGTCCTTCTGCTGTTGGCTCCGATCTTTGGGTCGCAGCTTCACCTGCTCCACTACAGCAGATTCAGTGTCGCTCTCCCGATGCGACTGCGATTGAATGTTGTCTGGGTTGGTGGATGTGTGGGTTCGCGGGCAGTGGGCAGGGAACAAATAAAAAGGTAAATTCAAATTAAATGCAAAATTAAAAGCAAATAAAAGCTAAATATAAATTAAATGCAGGATTTGTGTTGTGTGTAAATATGTATATACAGAGAGGGCAAATAACCGTGTGAAGGGCCCCTGCCCCGCCGTGGGTGAGTATAATCAGTGGATGGATAATTATAACAATTATTATTGTTTTATTTGCGCCTGCAGTTGCCGGCAAATGGGATTAATTAAATATTAAACATACTCGTAAATGCCTATTCCAGCCGCTTATGTATGTGGTTCTCTCTCCCTTCTGCCCTGACATGAGATGAGATGATGATGACCATCGAACCAATTAAATTAATTATGCAAAAGCGGATTCCAACCTTTTGTTTTGTGTTTGTGTTCGTGTTTGTTTTGTGTGTTTAAATGTTTGTTAGTGTGTGTTTATGTCTCCATGCAACGCGAGAAGCAAGCCACCCACCACTCCTGATAATTATTCCTCCTCCTTTCATTTCAATTGCCCTTAATATGCCTTTCGGTAGTTGTATGTAGGAATGATGATAAATGTAAGTATTTCAAGCGCATTTCTTAATTGCCCCGCATGGGGGCATGGGTACAGTAAACTACCGTTCTCTAACCCATCTCTTACCATCGAAGGCATATTGACTGTGTCGCCGTCGTTGCTGCAACGCAGGCGGAGGCAGTGTGCCGTGGGTAGACACCGCTGATGATGATGCTGTCACTGTCGCCGCCGCCGCCGCCGCTGCTTGTGCCGCTCTTGGGGACACTTTCAATTGACAGAATTTGGTCAGCTCGTTGAGCGTGTGAAACGATTTCTGGCGCATGAACACCGCCGGAGAGCGGAGACAGCTGCTCATCTGGAGTTTCTGCGGCGGACAGGGGACTTTATGGCTATCGCTCTGGTAGCATCTGCAAGAGCATAATATTAACGACCCCGAAACAGATACATATTTTGCCATGGGATTAAGCCAGTGGTTATATGGTCAACAGATGTGTGCTGTGCGCATAAATACGAAACATGAAACATTCAAATGAATATTCATCCAATTTCCACACTCGTTTTATGGTTTTATTTCTTTCTTTCTGCGAAAGGGAACAACTCTCGCGTGAACAAGCGACAAATGGCAACGAGCTTAAGGCGAAATTTATTTCGTTAATGTAATGGCAAGATCTGAGATGCGAGGGAAGCCCTACCACCCTACCCTTTCCTTGTACAGCTTCAGCTGTCTACCCCTTTTCCTTTTTGTCTTTTCCGAATAGCATTTCGAATAGTTCATTGACCCACTTGGAAGCAAATAAAAATCAAACCAAATCAACACATGATGGACATAAAAATGAAATCAAATCAAATCATAGAATGGAATGGAAGCCACAAATGAAAGGCCACAAACATTTCACGGAATCACATCTGAATCTGAATCTGTCACTTAATCGGGATTTATGTATGCATTTCGAACCACTCCCATTCCCGTTTCCACCCACGAATCTTTCGGGGAATAACGATCTACAAAAAGGGTGACGACACCTACGACTGTTCAGGTACGGCATCGGCTTCCGTATGGTGGCCGTGCGCATGCGCGTTGTTCCATAGATCCCCTGCTGGGCATTTCGTGTGATGTCCGCCAGCACAGAGATTGAGTCGTCGCCGCTGAGCGTCCGCTCCAAGTCCGAGTCCAGCGTTGCCTTGGGGGCTGGCTTCGCTTTCGCCTTCTCCTTCTCCTTCTCCGGCTGGCAATAGCTCTCGGGTATCTGCAGCAGCTTGCAGGCCTTCCGCGGCAGCGTTACGCCCACGGGCAGCGTCGACATTAGCTGCTCGATGCCCAATTCCCCCTGATCGGCGGCCAGCCCGGAGCTGGGCTGCCGCTTGAGCGGCACAAACTCGTTCTTGCCCTTCACCTTGGTCGTGACCACGGCCACAGCATCGATTTCGCTCCACAAACGCAGTGCCTTGGCCGCCTTGCTCTTGTCCAGCGTTGTCCTTGTGCCGCCGCCGCTGCTGCGATTGCGCGAATGCAGATGGGCGCGCAGCTTGAAGGGCGACTGCAGCGGCAGGGCGGGACTGTGCAGCTTGCTCTTGAGGCGCCGCAGGGAGGAGCGCACCGAGTGCGAGCGGCGCAGGGCGGGCAGCGTATCCCCGTCCCCGTCATCGTCCTTTTGCGGGGTCGATATCAGCGCCGCCTGCTGATCCTTCAGCTTCGAATACAAGCCCAGTGCTTTGCGACGCTCCATTGATCACTTTAACCGGTTTTTGTTGCGTGGCCTTTTCTTTGTTTCTATCATAAATAAGTTTTTGTTTAACACTTTTGTCGCGTTTTCCGTTTATTTCATTTTATTTTATGGCAGGATTTTCCGTAGTGCGCGTCGCGTGTTTCAAAAATCGAATGTGAGAACTTTTCATCGTACGGGATCGGAGCGAACGTGATTCCGTTCTCTCTCTCCAGTTTTAAAATTTAAATCCTCTCTTTCCATATGAGAGGTGCGATAGTGCTGACGAGTGCTAGCCGTTTTCAAGCCAGATCTTTTCTGTTTTAATATTGGGAATATTATATACATATAGTATATACGCAAAGCCTTAAAGCTCAACGTACGCATTTTCTGTTGTTAAAATCGTGAGTCTGAACTGATGTTAATTTTAGCATTTATATTAAATTTGATTTAACTGCGGCTTCTCTAACCACTATAATATCTCCTTTGAAAAATCACTAGAATAGAAACTAGCTAGCTCTTTTCTAGCTATATTTTCAAATTCTTGATTCCGCTGTAACGAGAGCCAACACTGGTGAGAGCCTGTTTAGGTAGAGGTTCTCTCTCTCTCTCTCTGCTTGCTCTACCTACCCTTATGTATGTATGTTGTTCAGGAAATATCACTCGTTTGATCCCTGTTTACTGTGCTTTTGTGCACTGTACATACATATGTACTTACATACATACATGTATATCTGCCTGTACCTGCATACAAATTCTCTTAAGTAGCAGCAGCAGCGGTTTCAAAATAGAAATCTTCCTCTGGGATGTGCTCTCACGGTGGGATATGGAATATGGATGTGCGGGGGTGTAGTAAAATCAATTATCGCGACATTTCGAGTATCGTAAACCTTAACAAATAATTTCCAGACACCCCTAGAGGATTGTTTGTTGCTGTTGCAGCTATTGCTGATGAGTCGAGGACTCGTCCTGCACTGATTTATCGATGGATGTCTGTCTGTTGGCATTTGGGAGGTGGTGTCACCCTCGCCCCCGCAGGCAACGAAGACAAATGGAAGAAATTAAATCTGTGTCGCGCGTCTATGAGTCGTCTGTCGTCGCGTATCAGGGGCTGATTAGCCCCAACAAAGGGCCCATCGAAGTCAGAGTCAGAGAAAAATTGAAAACTAATTGGAGACTCTTGAAAGGTGAACTCGATGTGCCCTCGATCAAACAGGAAACCGGTTTTATTTTACATTTTCGTGTGTTTTTTTTTTTTTTTTTTTTTTGCTAATTTTAGACATTGTCTCATACGAATGAAATGAGATGAATAAATGTCGCACGCTTGTTTTTAAAATCACTCAGATCTCCACCGAAACGACTTCAAATACTGGGAACAAGTCGTTGTGGCGGAAACCACCTATTATTGTCCAAACACTTGGTCAAGGTCAGGCCTGGGGGCCGCAAATACTGTGACTCAGCCCAGTTTCAGTTTCTGGGCTGGCGGGTGACTCGAATCTTTGAATCAGCCAGACCCACAATTGATTCACCAAAGTGAATCTCAGATAAGTATTATGGGTGCCCTGTTACATATGGAAATATCTATGATTTATTCTAAGAGTAATGCATATGGTCGGTAACTGACTCATAAGTCTCTCTTTTTACTAATCCTGAATTAGTAATGTATTTCCATACAATTTAAGGATTTAAAGCGTCGTGACTGCGGTCTCTGTTCGATGCAGCCGTTCCCTAAAGGGAATTAAGCTATTAATATACTAGAGTGATAATTTTTGTGCTGAACGGCTTCCTAGGATCATAAATACATATTCTGTAACCGTGGATGTCCAAGCGAGCTGTCACTCAATATTCGCAATTATTTGAACACTGAAACAATTCAGAATCACGTTTCTTCATATCACTATTTAATAAGTATTTGTTAAAAAATGATTACCAATAATAACACACACACACGCACACATTTCCTGCCAGCAGCTATGCCTCGCGGCACGTACCGGGATCAATCCCAAGCCGTTTCACTGATACTATCAGGTTTCAGTGCCACCATACCACCCATCGCCAGCTCCCCGTGGATCAACTTAAACTGTCAATTGAGGGCGTGCAATAAATAAAATTTGCTGACCCATAAACTTGAAAAAAGGGAGGGGGAATGGGGGGAGTGAGTGTGGGTCGCCCAGGGCACTCGGTTTGCAATTGTAGGATAATAAAATTTATGAAGCTACGCAGGACAAAATTGCCCCACAATAAATCACAGCAAAGGCTCTCGACGACAGCCCAGGACGGTAGAAGGGGAGATTGGGAGGGTATGGACAGGACACGACACGACAGGATTGGATAGAGGTCATCCATTGGACTAACAGCCCACCAGCCACAGCCCGCAGACCACATCCATATCCTCCCTTCAGCAGACAAAACAACATAATCCACTTAATAGAGCCGACAACAGACTCGACTCCCAATAATGGTGGGGATGCCGATCCCGGGCTCCCACTAGTCCCCTTCCTCCACCCTAACACAAGTAGTAATTTATTCCGATTTCATCTTGCATTCTGCGCTGTCATAATTGTCAGATCTACCACACATTAAGCAAAGTTACGAGCAGCAGACAAGCGGCAGCAAAGGAGAAGAGAAGAAGGAATTTTTGACTTAATTTAAATAAATTTGTCGCTTCCTCAATAAAAGCTCCAAAGAGGCAGGGCAGGGCAGGGCAGCGAAGAGAACGAAACTCTGTGTGTCTGGAGCCGGGCACTTGGAAACGAGCGCCAGAAAGCGCAAAAAATAACATACTTTACATGTCTCTGATTTCGAGAGTACAAATCGCGTTATGAGTGAGGCAGAGGCAGCAGCCAAGCGGAGTTCAGGCGGAAATGCTAATTGAATTTAAGTAACCAGAACCCCACAGGCATTATTACTGCCACCAAGAGAAAGGAGACACAGACAGAGAGACAGAGAGAAAGAGAGAGAGGAGAGAGAGAGTAAAGAGCCAACTTGACCTTTGTCTCTGCAATCAGCAAAAGCATTTAATTCTATTGGTTTAGTGTGCCAAATCACAGAACTAATGTATTCATATTAATCAGATATGCAAATTGGGGACCCTCGTCGCTATCGTCATCGCCAAATGAAAATGTTGCAAGAAAAGAAACAAAAAAAACCTGAATGGAAAAGTCACTGGCTCTTTGGGGGTTGGTAGAAACTGGCAAATACCCTGGCAAATCAATGGCATTCCTCTGGGGGATAAATATCTGATAGATATATTCATCTGATTAATGTTTTGTTCCCTTGCAAGTACAGAAAAAAGAATTCGAAGTACTGCAAGTGGTAGGGATCTGCATTCCAAAGATTAACCAAGATATAAATGTATTTTCTCTTCGTTCCAATGCCAGCATAAAATGCCCTCTTTAAAGGGTATCACACACAAACACACACTCTCAAACGAGTGAACGAGTGACAAAAAAGCGGAATAGAAAAAGTCAAAGCCAAAATGGCAATAAACGTTTTGACCGGGTCACTTGGACTTGCCCATTTCCTGGCCTGGCCCGGCCTGTCCTCTATTTTCCACCTCCATCCTCCTGCTGCTGATTCCCAGCACCACTCCTCGTTTGGAAGCCAACACAAACCAATAAGCCAGCATTTAAAATTATGTAAATCCAGCGCGATTTGCACAAAGTTTTTGCCGTTGTTGGTCCGATTTTTGTGCTACTTTTTTCCCTTGGCTCTTGGGCTGTGAGTGGGGTCAAGGCGCAAATCTGTCGTGCATAAAGGGATCTCTGGGTTATTCCAAATTTTTTTCTGTTTTGTTTGCTGGCTCTCAAATTGAAAAGTTTATGCGAAATATAGGGGCAGAGTCCGGTCCGGCAGAAGATGTCGGCAGTGGTGGCACTACTATTAACATGGCTAAATTTGCCATGGGATAAAAATTTGTTAACGAAAGCAACGAAACAAAATATTCCCCTAAATGGGAGCCCACTTTTTTATGACTCGTAATTGAAGCAAAGTGGCTCCCATTGTATTAATAATTCATGAAAAATCTACAGACAGATCCTTGGGTGTCCGTTCATTAAAGTTTTCAGACGATTGGCGGATAGATCCGTTGCCAGAATACAAGTTTTTACCTGGCAGTTTCTGGCCCAAAATATATCGCCATGGAAATTAATAAACACAGTGAATGGAACTTAAATTTTTGTACGGCTTTCGCTAGACAAATTCTCTTGATTAAACTTTTTATAACTACATCTGTGTGTGGGTGTCTTCGAGTTTATCTTTGATTCCCAGAATTCATCGGCTTCCGACAGTTTTTCATAGGGTACCCTCCCCCCATAAGCCTTAATGCATCAGCGACACATTTAGGTCAGGCTGTCACACACAGTTGCGTGTATGCGTGTGTGTGTGTGTGTGACCTTTGAGGGCATTAAGTTCAAAAGTCGTACAATTTTGTGCCCCACAGCATTTGACATATGTATGTACGCACACTCGACCATTCCAGAGGCCATTCATTTGCATGTTTGTGCTGTGGGATATCCGCTTGGGGTTCTCGGCTCGGCTCGGCTTGGATCAGATCGGATCGGGCGTTGGTGCGCGCGCCGTGTGTGTGTGTGGGCTCTACGTGCTCATTGCGTTGTTCTTGGGGCACAACGTGACAAACGAAAGTTCAATTCAACCCAAGATAGACACGAAAGAATCACAGCTATAATGGCTGGAAGCAGCCGCAGCGACAACGACAACGACAAAGGCATACAACATTTCATTTATATTGTTTGATATAAAAGTCTTTTGATTGATTTCAGTCGCTTATCTGCTTTGTAAAGCGATTTCTTTTGCAGGCAGCCTTAGCAGCAGCAGCAGCCTTAGAGGGCGCACACACAATGGCTTTGGCACATGGCCCCCACCCAATGAGGTAACTGGAGACGAGGCAGAGGCTCTGAGGCTGAAGCAAGACAATGTTTAGCATCGCAAATTGCCATGACTCTCGTCTCCAAAAATCGATGGTAATTTGAGAAAATACTGTACTTCCAAAGAGTTGCTCCCATTACTGCTGCAAATTCAAATAAATTAACATTTCTTGGAATTCTTGTGTTTCGTTTTTCCGCTTAATGAAGGATGCCATGCCGCGTGGGTGAAGCTGCCAGCGGATCCGGTGCTAATGAAGCCTTATTCGCCTTATTTCTTATTCCAATGAAAGTTGTCAAAAATAAATTGTTAAGTAGTTCTTCTTATTGCATAATTCTCAGGCAATTACCTAATACTGGAATAAGCAGAATCAACTCTGTTTATGGCTTCAGAAAAAGATTCACACAAAGACTGTCTTTTTTTTATTGCTAAAAATCGCTGCTTTTATTCAAATTTCGTTGGGGGAATAAGTCACGCTATTCCCTCGTTTTGCAAAAGGCAAAGCAAACAATGTCCGCATAAGCTCACACATTAGTATTTGGGAACACACCTCACATTGCCTCATGCTCGTGTGTGTGTGTACAAGCGATATCTGACAGGACTGGGTACGGGGTCTACCGCTATCTGCAGACATTATACAATACATCGACGACAAATGATACGGTTCCGACTAACTACTCGTTTCTGAGGTTACCCCGCCCCCCCATACATAGTTTCTGCTGCTGGTGTTTATTTATTCGATAAGAGCCAAAGCCTCCCCTACAGAACCCACGAGCTTCGATAACAAAAGAGGGTTGAGGCCGGAGCCAAAGTAAACAAACTTAAAGAATTGTTAAAAACTTTCAGCCAATGTGCCACAACAAATTTCGTGATGAATTCTTTTTTAATCAAACATTTAAAACTTTTTAATAAGTGCACAACTCGAAATAAAATGGAATAGCAAAAACGAGAACGCAAAAACTTTGGCCTCTGGCGCTCTTAAGTGCCCGCTCAGGCCGCCACCACCACCAGGTTAGCTCCTTCACTTTCTCCTTTCGGCCACACTACACCGCCGCCACTCCTTCCTGGCCTGAGTGCTAGACCCACTTTTCATCGCTAAACTGGGAAAAAACTTATTTTGACTTGCTGAAAATCCACAAAACTTTGTTTTATTCTATTTTTATTATTCGCAAGTAAACGAAGAGATAAAAACAAATAACAAGAAATAAGAGGCCTGTTGAGTGTTCCGACTAATTGATACCCTCTTTTTGGATTTATTTGGAAATTGTATTGACATCTCTTCCTCTCCTCTGTTAGACAATTCCAACAATTCCATCCGTTCTGTTTTACTTGGATTCCTTGCTTTTATTGCGTGCATCAAAGAGCTTAACAAACCCAATATACCCAAAGAGAGTTGCATATGGACGTCATTTGTGCTGGGTGGGGGTCGGCGGGTGAGCAGAGCTTAACGGTTTGTTTTGCCAAACGAACCAAAAGCGAAACAACGGTCAAAACAACCTTTGAAATATTAATGGCCAACGCGAACTTCAGCTCCAATTGGAGCCAGTCCAGGCGGCAAGACAGGTCGAAACGGGGCGCATATAGCGTGCTGTCAATTGCAGCTAGTTGTAAGGAAGACCAAATGTTAGATCTCACGAAGGGAGCGAGGGAGGGGCAGAAATGTGCAAAAATACCTCAGAGTGGCAAGTGGTGTGGGGTGGGAGGACAAGATGCTACATGTTTGAATGCCTTTTGAAACGCCGACAACTTTGACTTTCTTGTGGTGTGAATAAACTTTGGCAAAATAACGACAACACACAAAAGCCTCTCCCCTCCCCCACCCGCCCAATAATGTTGCAATAGTTCAAGTTTTTCCATGCCGTTGCATATTTTGCCACAATAAAGTAAGAGGCTGCAACCTCTATGCACAGTGTACACATACATATGTATGTGTGTATGTACTTATGTATATTTAAGCCCGTGAGTATGTACATGTGTATGTATGTGTGTGCTTACCTGTTCATTGTGGCGGGCGGGGGGTTTGAGTGCATGTATTTAAAATTGCAGCATAAACAACTTTAATGAAAACGTCGACGGCTACGTTGACGCTGACGCTGACTGCGCGGAGATCAGTCTTTTTTTACAGTTGCAGGCGGAGGCTTTCACGGGTCAGGGGGGTTGTGCATGAGCGTGCGAACGAGACACAAAGACACTGCACCACGGCAGTGTAATTATCTTGCCTGAAGCTTCGAGCTGGAGACAGCTTGACAGACACGTGAGTAAATTGCTTGCAGGGAGCGGATGCCTGAGACTCTTTCTCTCTCTCTCTCTCTCTTTGGCAAAAGCAAAAGTTCACTTTCGCTGCCCTCGCCTTTTACTTGTAGTTGTAGTTTTTTTTATTTTGTATTTTTTTTTGTAATTGTAGTTGTGTAGCGTTTGCAACTGTTGTTGTTTTTTGTGGTTGTTGTTGGGGCGGTGGACATGCAATCCAATTACTACTGTAAATTGTAGATTGTTGCTGGCACGTAATATTTAATTATCATTTGCAGCACACACACACAAATTTCTCTTTGCCCCGCGGCGGCTTACTGTTTTAGACTGTTGCCTTAACGTTTCTTTTTTGTAAACGAAAGCGACGCCTTTAGTTTTTTGACACTTCTTAAGCAGCAGCAGCAGCAGCACCAGCACCAGCTCGCTCGCTCCGCTCTCACTCTGGCTGTCTCTCTCTCCTCTTAGCCACTCTACTCTCCCGCTACGGCGACGCAGGTAACACACACACACACAGCGCTCTCTCTCTCCCACTCTCCCTCGATCAGACGCACACTTGTGTCGCAGCAAACAGGTAGCAGGCACTCACACACACATGCGCAAACGAAGTAAACGAAGCAGAAACGAAACGCCTGAGAGACGCGTTTTTTGTTGTTGTTTCATTTGCACAATTTTCACAAATTTACTCGTCAAATTGGTTTATTCCAATATTTTGGAAAACTTTTAATGCTCAAAGGGAAGCCACACACACACGTGATATTCCACCAGCTCTGCACTTTGATCTCGCCCAGTGAGTGGATCGCTTTTGGCCCGATCAAATCGAATTTCTTATTTGCCGTCTTCCGTTAACACGCGACGCCGACGCGCACTGCGCTCAAAAGTCGTTCTTCGACTGAAAACGAAGTTGTTGCGCTTGCAGCCCCACAGACAACCGACGTCGTCGTCGTTGTCGTTGTAGTTGTAGTTGTCTGCGTCGGCGTCGGGCCGTCAATGGTCAGCGCTTCACAGTTAGTCGCCGCTGCTCTCTGCGGCGTCGCAAACCTCTCATCTCATCTACTCTCTGGCTCTGCTGGTGGGGGGAGACAGCGATAGCCAGTAGATGATGGTTCAAGTCGCGCTATTCCGACTATAAGATACCCGTTAGTCGGAAAAATGGCTTGAGCAGCAGGCATAAAGCGATCCAATTGGAATTAAAATTGTGGCAAAGCCATTCTCTGAGCGACATATGGGAATATTGTAAAGGAGAATGTCGGGTTTTCTCCCTCATTCTGAGTGTAGTAGAGCGTACGACTGTTTAGTTTGGAAGTGTTACCCTGTATGACAAATAAGATGATATCAAATATGGGAAGCACTTCCATTTGCAGTCTATTTTCTGATATCGTAAGCAGTAAACTGTATCCCCCCCGCCAGTGTCGCAGAGGAAACTCTTTTGTTTGTTAATCCATTCACAATACTATCGCAAACATTTTTCCGCGGAAGTTCAGATTAAAAGAGTTTGTTGAGCTTGCGGATTTGCGTTGATCGAAGAGTTTTGTACTCATCACAGTAGTACTCATCATCCTGTAGTTCCCAGGAAAAGTTTGTTCTTGAGGTACTTAAAGTTGGCTAAGGCTTGAGTCCTTTACGGTTAGTAATTCAACTTTCAGCAGCTCGAAACTTTCCGCTAAAGCTGGTTGAAAATTACAGAGTTAAGGCTTTAAAATGCTGCATAATGATGCAATTTTCCGTCAGTTTTGCTGATTTATTCCGCTCGCTGTCCTGCTGTCCTGTCGTCCTGCTGGGAAATCGCTCAACAGCGAGCTCTGAGATTTTGAGCCGTGAGTCACGGCTCTTTGTCCAAGTGGCAATCGATTTAATGCAGCGCCTGTCCGGGCATCCCATCCGGGCCGGGCCGGTCCGGCCGAGTGCGTATTTGAATTTCAATCAGGTGGCTGCAGCGAAATAAATAAGCCGCAGGCACTGAACCTCTGAGCCACTGATGATGAGGACCACTTCCACTGCCACTTCCCTATCAATATGGCACGCATCGCCCGTGCTGCATTTGTAACTAAGTAGGAGTCCCATCCCCTTTCCTCTCTCTCCCTACTACTCACCGTTTATAATTCTGGTCAGCTTGGAGCGTCGGGTGGAGGATGGACTCAGCATGCTCTCCCGCCGGCTGCTGCTGGCACTGCTGCTCCCGTTTCCTGGATGCTGGTGATGATGGAGATGGCCGCCACTCGAACCCGTCGCGGAGCCAGTTCCAGAGCCGAAGCCCAGGTCGCCGTAATTGACATTCAGCTGGGCGTGCGCCTGGCCGCCGAATGTGGTGCCGGTGGAGGATGTCGAGTACAGACTGCTGGCAGAGGGACGCTTGCTGAACGGTGAGGGCGAGGGCGAGAAGCCACCACCACCTGGCGCCGTGACGGCCAGCGAGGGGCGTGGCAGGTCACTAAACACAATCTCGGCAAAGGAGTCGATGCTGGCCGAGCGCTGAAGTGCACTGCTGTCCTTGCGCCTGCAAAACACACAAATCAAAGATATGGAAAAGGATGAGCCACTGCCAGTACTAGTTGGAGGGGGGGTGGGTGGGTAAGTGGGACTATAGTATAGAGATCTGCGGAAAAGTGGCGACAGCTTATAAAGTATCGTAATTACTTCATGCTGTCGGACATTTTAATGAGCTACCCACAGACCATTAAGTGTTGCCAACTTCTCCCGTTACCCCCGTTACCCCCCGTTACCCCCGTTACCCTATTGCCCCGTTGCGGTCACTGGCCGGCCTAGTTGGCCATAATGTGACCGTTTTTTATGGCCACGCTGGTGGAGAAAGCCCCGCCAGACAGCTGGCGCTAGTGCCGTGCTGTGGGTAATGCTGACAAAGTTGACGCATGCCGGTTGCTGGTGCATACTCGTATCTGAACATATTTCTTCATTCAAGCTAAATAGTTTTCTACAGTTTTCTTCAGTTTCCCTCTGGCCGCTTGCTTTTTCTCGGCCTTTCTTGGGCATTTTCTTGCCCATGACTTGCCATGTTTATGGCCTGCAAATCGTGACGAGTGATGGAGCTGATGGGCAGACCCAGAGGTCACAACAAACTGCAATTTACGGCTTACTTAGCGGCTTGGTAATGGATTAATTTGCCCATTGGGCAGCATTACTTGAATGTTATCTTTAATTTAATAAGATTGAAATAAAATTCCCTGAATATTTCTTGAGTTTTTTTATGGTTAGTGCTCTGAAACCAAATACATGTCGTGTACTTTTTACAAAAAAAAAAAGAGGGGGTTATAAAATTTGTGGTAAATGTGGATGTGTGTACGCAGAAAGGGCGGGGGGGGCTGCGCTTTTGCCTGATGCTCAAGAGCTGGGCAACCAAATTTGGTTTCCGACCATGTCACGCTGCTTGTAAATTTTTTTTTTATCTGGGGGGGGCCGGGCCCCGTTTTTGCCTTTACTGCTTCCAAAATTCAAAATCCGGCCCAACGCTGCCGCGCTGCTTTAAATTTTTATAAGTAACACCGAATTATTTTCCCTATAAAATATGAAAAATGGGCAATGAGTTCCCAGAAGAATCGATTATCGTACAGCTCCTCTAGCTAGACATACAGAAACCTATACTTAAATTGGATAAAGAGTGTTAAAACCCCTTTCAAACCCCTTTCGTCCGGGATTCATAACTCTAGCCTTTAATTAAAACTGTGTTGGCTTTGGAAAACCATGTTATTTGGCAACCTTCTACTCGTATATGTATTTGCAGCACACTAAATCAAATTTTCAAGCCGCACATAAATTGAGTCCCCCCCGCACCGTCCCGCCACCACCCACACACTGTGGCACATTTAGAGCATTTGCATAATCAGAGTCAAGTTGGAAAAGTCGACCACATTAAACCCGCCATAGCCTTGAGAAAAGTTTCCCTGTGCCAGAAGCATCAGTCAGTTCCACAAATTTGTCCTCCAAGTAGAACAACCCGTACATACATAAGTATGTAGGGGTATGTTGTATATTGTAGATGTTTATGTACAACATGTCGTATGCGCAACATTTTCAATTAAAACCGCAAAAGCTGTCGGCAATCCCAGCCCCAACGTAGAGTTAATTTGATCTGGTGGGGGGTATGGGGGTCGACTGCTGGGCGGCTGGATGCATTTATACACGCAGTAATTCTGTTAATCCGAAACCATAATAAACCGTTTGGAGATCCCCCCTAACCACACCGCAGCACACCACCCACCCCATCGATGTCTGTCCCTTTCTCCGAGACAAAGTTAAGTAAATTTGCAATTAAACACATTCATAATTTGCCAACAGCTAAATACGCTTAATCAACGCAAATTCAATCAAATTACGACGCTTTTAGGCAACAAAACGAAGTGGTTCCCCCACTCCTGCCCCTCCAACTACTACTCCTTCCTTGCTCGACTTCGCTTAGTGAACTCTTGGGTAAAAAGTTGTGCTCGTCATCGCTGATGGCTGGCTGATGGGGTGTGGGAGTGGGTGTATGGGTGGATGGGGGGCAAAGTGGAAGTACAAGTTACTCCGAAGCCACAGAAACATTTCAGGGCTGGCGACAGGCAGACAGGCAGAGAGAGACGAGACGAGACCCCTGTTGGCCTGTTTTCTCGACTATAGTTGTCAACCTCATGTTGTCTGTTTGAGGGTGGAATGAGAGATGACAGCCAGATAGAGATGGGCTAACCACCAGACCTTCTGATTGCATCTCGCATTTGTCGAACCAACATCAAGGCAGAGCTACGAGTAGTCGAGCAGTTCTCTAGATAGAACAGCAGAGCCACCGGCTGTGCTGGCTGGTGCTGTGGTGCCTAGTCAATAATAATGATTGTTATTAAGTTATGCATAGATGTGGCAGGCACTTTAACCGGCTGCCAACTGGTGGCAATAATTCAGGAGCAGAGTCAAATGTGGCCTGGATGTGTGTATGCCGCTGAATGCCGTGTTTGCCCAAAAATATACAAACAAGCATCTCCCCATGCATTTGCCATGACAAGGTCGAACACTGCTGCTGCTGATGCTGCTGCTGCTGCCAGTGAATAGATCGACCTGGATGCCACACACTTGTGCGTCTTGCCTGAGTGTCTTTCCATGCCCGGGTTGTCTGCCATTTGGCCTCCTTATTTACACTTGTCTCCCCTGCGCTGAAACCGATTGCCAGGGAATGTGCCATGTTCTGTGACCATATGTGACACACACACACACAACAATCCTTCTGCGTGGCTAGGCGGCATGGCACAATGTTCGCTCTTCCAGCTGTTTCTGGGGATACTGGGGGCGGGAGCCACTGTCAGCCTTTTGTGTGAAATTCTCTTAATAAGGGATGACTGCGAACCGAACCACCGAAATTGTCTAGGACATGGAGCATTGTTCGCCCCTGCACCATAATTGAGGGTGAATGAAAAGTGCATTAGGACCGGAAATACACTCAGAAATGAAACAGAAGTGAGAGAGAAAGGGAGTGCTACAGATCGATATGGGTTGGGCTTTTCCGCCCAAGTTTTGCTCTCGCTCTTTTGGTCAATTGCGACCTAAATTTGGCCCTAATGAATTCGATGGTCCGATTGACTCTTTTGGGGGGGCCACAGCTGCCTGGCTTCCCTGACGCACATAATCATTTGGCTCCATCCTCCCCATTTGGTGACCTTTTATGCGGATCACATACACAAACTTCCCCAACGGTAGCCGCTTCCTTCTGGCGACATCAAACGGGCCCAAAGTGATACGGAAAATAAATCAAAAGCATAATGTGGCGACGATGCCACACACACAAATTGATGTTGACATCAGCAGCAAGACATTTTGTCGAGGCTTTTAGCTAAGCTTTTTTTTTGTTCCTTGTGCCAAGCTGCATGCAATTTATAAAATTTTACAGTACATAAGACAGCCAACCCCGCCCCCACATTGAAGGTAATGAGTGTTGTCGTTGTATTTGTCTTGGGTTGTTTTCTGTGTGTGCGTGTTGTGTTGTGTACGTGTAGCACATGACGTATGCGCAATTTCATTTATGGTTCGTTTGCTCGAACTTCCAGTGGCATCTTGTGTTGCCTTAGCTATAGTTGGTGGATTGGATGATGCCGTACCGTGCCACAGGAGTAGAAGAATAACACAGACAACGTACGACACAAGACGC
Source organism: Drosophila obscura (assembly GCF_018151105.1). Taxonomy (NCBI): domain Eukaryota; kingdom Metazoa; phylum Arthropoda; class Insecta; order Diptera; family Drosophilidae; genus Drosophila; species Drosophila obscura. The sequence goes on along the minus strand of NW_024542736.1, from coordinate 101,948 downwards.
ACAAAACTTTATCCTTAACATCAAGACTTGAGACAAGGAGACAGGAGACAGGAGCCACAGAGACAAGACAGGACAGGACAGGACACTGTTTTATTGGCTCCACTGTTCGCTTACAGTCCCTTTCCCTTCGTGTTGGGACTGTTTTTACTTTTTCTTGGGGCTGACTTCCTCATGAATAATGCATTCACAATTAAGCCAGTAAGGACTACGAGAGGAGAACCCCAAAGGAAGAGTGGCCATAGCTGCTCCTCACTGTTCTGCTCTGCAGTTATTATTATGCGAATCGCTGGTTGCCGTCTCCTGGCTGCTGGCTGTTGCCTGCTCCTGCTGCCATTTGCGTTGTTTTCTGGCTCTAAATTTAGCAACACGCAACACAAACAAACAGCACAAGGAGAGAGAAAAGTACCGAGAAGTACGAGAATTACTTGCCACTCGGACAACAATAACCCGCCCGAAAATCGCCCTCCCTATTTTTGGTTTGGGTTTGGGTTTGAGTTTCGGTTTTTCTGCATTTTAAAATATCAAAGTTTAAGCACAGTCTCTTGTAAAAAGGCACCCTACCCACTGACGTTCTTTGTATCCTATTTTTCGTTCGCTCTTATGTATCCCGCTGTGCGGGTGGCAACGTTGCAATCAGTGCCCAGAGAGGGGTCTCTCTCCTCTCTCTCTCTCTCTCTCTCTCTCTCTGTGGCATGTTTGCCAAAATGATTTTACACACTCGACTGTGGACGACTGTGGTCACTGTGCTCTCAGGGCAAATGCATAGTTCAAGGCGCAATCTTGCAGCTCGTAAATTGCTTAAGTCCCGTCAAGGACATGTGCTCGAACAAGAATGTAATATAAAAGGCACAGCCACTGGCACCGGCAGGTCGGTCTGCAGCATGTTGTTCTCTTCCTACTTTTGCTACTCAATTATTTTATTCAATCAACAAGACAAGTTTGTATCTCACAAATTGCTTCTACTACAGGCCCCCCCCCCCATTCACAAACGGAAATAAATTTACAGAAAAAAAAAATATATATAAATAAATCTTTGTTTATGCAGACTAGTCCAGACTAGTCCATCAATGCAATGTGCATCTGTTTCAATTAGTCTGCTGCTCGTATAAATCAATTGGTTTTCCCCAAAGGTTCTTTGACTGCTGGCCAAGGACCTGAATTGGCTTTCTGCTACATCTGGCGGGTGGGTGGGGCCAGGGGCAGGGCACTGGTACCTGACGTTAATTAAACCAGCATCGAGAGAAGTCTCAATCTGTGGGGTGTGGGGTGGGGTGGGGTTTGGGTTGGAGCGTGTTAATCTTGCGACTGCATGTGTCTCCATTAGACCGCCGTGAAGCGAAGCGAATGAAGACAAATGCCACACTCGACCGCAGGGCAAGCTGCTCGCCTGTCATCACCATCCATCCATCCAACTAACCAACCAACGACACAACCTCATGTGGCCAGCCATTAGGTAGGTGGTGGCATGCCAGAGATCAGCTTGCCACCGCTGCTCTGGGCGCAAATGGAATTAGCTAATTGCAAACGCTCTCTTTCACTCTCTCTCTCTCTGCCAGTCAAGGTGAATGTTGACAGTGGAGACACACACACGTGATGGGTAGTGCTGAAAGATGTCATAAATTACAAGTACGCACCTCTCCCAGGACAGACGACGGGGCGCATCCTCGCCCAGACCCAGACCAAGTCCCAGACTCACAGCCGAGGTGTCACCAGGCGGCGGCTGCAGATTGGATCTGCCTGCGAAGCCACTTGATTGATGCAGCAGCTTGGCCAGGCGAGTGAAGGTCGTGCCCGAGCTGGAGCCAGAGCCGGATGCAGATGCCGATGCCTCGACCAGCGGCAATTCGTGGAGGGTGTGTTCTCTGGCCAGCGGTGTGGTGGCCTCCGATGTGGCTGCGGCACGCTTTCTGGCTGCCAGACGATAGGCACGCGCTGCCACCACATGTGGGGCGGGGATCCTGCCAAAGTTAAAGTCCAATTACAAATGAATGCAGCCCCGGGAGAGGGTATGTGTTTTAATCACCTGAGCAGCAACGAGCCATCCGCATGGCACTCAAAGTCATCCGACAGCTGAAACAACGAACTGTCCCCCAAATGTTGCTGTTGCAGCTGCAATTGATGCTGTTGCTGCTGTTGGTGTTGGTGTTGCTGCTGCTGCTGCAGTGTTGAGTGAGTCGTTTGGTGGTGGTGAGGAGTGCTGCCCGAGGACTTGCGCCGATACACCAGACTGCTATCATCCTTTGGCAAATTCAATGACTTCACCATCAGCGTGTTGTTGTTGTTGGCCAAATGGGTGTTGTTGTTGTTGTTGGTGCTGCTGCTGCTTGTGGCACTGGTCGTGTTGCCAGGATTGCCGCTGCTGGTGCCGCTGCCGGTGCCACCACCACCACCGCTGTGTCCGGCACGGGTGAGCAACGACCAGCGATGTCCACTGGCGCTGCCACTGCGGCTCTTGCTGGCCAACAGTCGCTCGTCTGTGGGTGGAAAATGCAAAATGAAAAATAAAAAAATCAGTTAATGGAGCGCGCATTGATATACTCGAATGCAAGGGTTTTTTCTGGCCCTCCTGCAAGCTGCACTCTCCCATAATTTGTGTGTGCACACTCGTATGTACGAATATTAATCATAACTCGAGCTGAAAACTTGTCAAAAGTTTTTAATTAAATCTTGTGCCAGAACATGTCGTGGCCACGCACGAGCCCTGCGGCTCGGGTAAACTCTGGGAGAGCCATTTTCCATTATTCCGTTTTGTATATTTTTATTCCCTTGCCCAGAGGTTGAATACTTTTTTGCTAGAAGTGTGCAACGCACATTAAAGAGGGGTAGCTGGTGCTCTAGCTGCCAATACAATATATTGACAAATAATTTAGGTGCCATCATATACCATACATCCATGGACTATCTCTCCTATCTACTGGATTATTGAATGCACAGCCACAACCAATTTGTGTTTCCATCATTTTTGTGGTTTCCTTGGCAGCAAATATCTCTGCATAGAACAAACATAATATGCAGAGCCAAAGTAGCGATGGTTCATACAATAATTTCACTCGGAAAACTGTTTCAATTAGTAGTTTAATTTTCCTATATGAAACTGTCTAATGCTACTAATGTAGTGCCATGTTTAAGCCCATATTTGTTCCGATGAGAATTCATTCACGAAAGGTACTCTATTTATAAATTTAAATTAATTCAATTCAAATCCAATAAAAATAATAAATTGGATAAAAATGTCAGTAGATGGCAGTGGAATTTTCTATATAATCTACACAATTTTCCGAAGCTTCTAGCCTTTCGTTTAGGTTTTTCCTACAAAATCGCTTCGATGTGATTGTTTATTGACTTTTTTTTTTTTCGTTGCATCGCAACGAATGTTTACACGGAATTCATTCTTTACCCTCTGATCAATCAGCAAATGGCCATGGAATATGATTCCGTAGAAAACCAAATAACTACACTTTGCTTAAGCTCTCAGACGCAGTAGGATTGATAGACCCAGAGAGAGAGAGAGAGAGAGAGAGCATAAAAAGGGAGAGAGATTTCTACTGACAGTTTGTTTTAAAATGAAATTTAAATTTTTTTATTCCATGGCATTCCATGGCATGGTCTTGACGAGGGACAACGGCTAAGGCGATTATAGATGGTAAATCAGCTTATGGCCCATAGCAATGATGGACTGCCCTTGACCCGATTTGAGTTGCGAGAGCCATAATTTAATTCCAAATCCATTTTGAGCAGTAAACAAAATGTTATCTCTATTAAAATGTTTCATTCGGTGCGCGTAAGTAACTCAATTATAATTTCGCAGGCACGAGTATGTAGATGTACGCACCCAATTGAAATGTTTGCTTATCCGTGTGCAGCGAGACGACCGGAAGTCCTGGCACAATGATGGCGGGCAGTGTGCGCGACCGTAACAATGGTGGCGGCAGCTTGCGGCTGCCCGTGCGCGATTGTGACCCAGAGCCGCCACCGCTGCCAACACTCGCACTGCCACCCGCAGCGGCGCTGCTCTGTTGGGCCCTGCAAAAAGAGAGACAGAGAGAGAGGGAGACAGAGAGTGTGAGAAAGGGTGAGAGATGTGCAAAAGGAAGTGACAATAATAAGTTAATGCAATTATATATTAAGTGCGACGAGTGGGGTGTGTCAGCAAGGAAATGCAATTAGTTCTTCCTACGATTTTCTCCTCCATTGTCATGGATGCCGTTTCCGTTTCATTTGCATGTCCGGATGCCCCACTTGCTCACCCATGCCCATGCCCATTCCCATTGCCATCCCTTATTCCACCTCCTGCATCGAGAGTGTGCGAGTGTCAGCTGTTGATTTGCGCATTTTTTTTTCGCTCTCATTCGAATTACATTTGATTGTTGTGTGGAAAATTATTTCCAGCACCTCTCAACTTCATTCACATACCTCCCCCTCCCCTCCACAGCTGGTGGTGACAGCTGCCACCCCATAAGCTCCTGCCCGCCGCACCCACAGTTTGTGCAGCTTGATGTGTGATTGAATTTCTGGCACTTGAATGGGATTCCCAACTTGACGCCTACGCCAGATGCGACATGGGGGCTCGGCTCGTCTCGGCTCGGCTGTGCTGATGGACCAACCCCTACCACCACCCCCTCTACCCTTGTGCTCCTCTTGAACTGCACCCATATTGCGATATTACATATTTCCGTATGCAAAAAGGAGAAGCTGCAGAAATGGAAAACTTTTTATTTGATTTACTCTGACTTTGACATTTTGCCAAGGCTCGCCGAATATCTGTCAGAGTTCGACACAAGTTGGCAGCTCCATGTCCCCGCTCTAGCTCGGAATTGTACGCTATATTGATGATGATACACAACCAAATCGGACTGGGAATTGTTGTTGTGTGTTGTGTTGTGTCGGGCTGTGCTATGTGGGAGCTGCCAAACGAACCAAAATCAGCAAAGTTTTTCGGCAGCTCCTCCCCCCACCCAAAGATCTCCCAGCGAGGGGCAGCAGGATAATACTTTCAATCGCACACTCCTTCATCTCTACTCCACTGACAAGAGCTGCAGCAAACTTACAGCGAAAAAGAATCATGTAAGCAATTTATTTGTGTCCTTGCTGTAGGAGGGGTAAGCGGTGGGGGGCGTTGGGAGGACTGGGAAAACTTGAGGAAAACATTCGAAATAGTTACAGCAGCGAAAAGAACAGCAACAACACACAATGTCCACACATAAATAAAACAGAAAATTACACAACGCTTTAGCGGGAAAAGTTTAAGTTTCTTTTTCTCATTTTTTCTCTCTTTTTTTTGTATATTTTGAGCACTGTAACGCCTCTCGTCTCGGCTTTTGTTTTATAGGCCTGGTGTGGCAGGATGTTAAGGCACTTTTGAGTGCGTTAAGCACAGGGGCACATCAAAATTGTGTGTGTGTGGCAGCAGCCACTACCCACTAAGGGTGCAAGCTGTTACAGGTCACAGCAGGGAGCAAGCAAAAGTCTACAGGAGTCGGCGGCATATGGGCAAGGGAGCAGTGTGGGCGGCCAACCCACTCACATAACTCAAAGCGGATCTGCATAATTGACGTGAAATACTCGTAACCGTAAATCGTGCATTACCCAACAACATTTGCCACCTTTTGGTTAAACAAAAAGGGGGCACAAAAAGAGGGCACACGGCATGGCAAAGGAAAAAGGTTAACATGCTGCCAGAATTGCCAGTAAAAATGCTTGAAGATGGGCGCCACATAAAAGTTAACAGTCTGATAATGGAGTCATGCGTGGAGGGCGGAGGAGCAAAGTCGTTATTTAATGAGAGCAGGAAGTCGGCCAGGAGTGCATGCCAAGAAGATCAAAAGAAGTGGGCTATACCCTAAGGGTATGTATGTTTAAAAATCATTTAACCCCACTAGTCTCCACCTTAGTACATCTGCTACACATTTTGTTTCCATTGTGGTGCAATTCTGTTTAGTGGAGGAAGTTTTCAACGTGAAGAACCAGGCCCTTTAAAACGGAGTCTTCATTTTTTCCTAATCTATTTTCCAGTAAGTACTTCTGAAGCTCATATTTCCTTGGTTGCTCTCAGGTTTCCTTAGGCATTAATTTTCCTCCACTCTGGTCCCCATTTTACTTTTCATTTGCCTTTAAAATTCTCACTTTTATTTTTTTTTAATCAGGAAGCGAATGCCCCCTCTTGTTATTCATTGGGGAATACCCTCGAGTACTTTGGTATATCCTCGGCACAGGTTTTCATTTAGCTGAACATACTCCTAATTCTATTAGAATTTCTCTCTCTCTCCCCTAATGATGATCCTTATGCCCATTTGCATGCGCCAGTTAAGGGACTTCTGTTGACACCTCGGACAGCACCAGTCGAAAGGTAATGACGTTTTCCACTTGCCGGTCGCCGCCATATACATTGGCATTACCTATGGCTTTATTACAGTCGCCTAACTACGGACTGGGCAGGGGCTGCTTTAATAAATATGTTCTCCCCTTCTCCGTTGTCTGTAAAAAGGGCAACTAAGCCGAAAGGCTTTGCCAAATTACGCATACGCAATGTGTGCCCTGTAATCCAATGTGTGTGTTGTGTGTGTGTTGCCCGCTCATGTGTGTGTGTGTGTGTGTGTGGGTTGGGTGGGTCGTGTAATTGCATTTGGTGCTGTGTTTACATGTGCGTGCATAATTAGAGCAAATGTTGCTCGTGTAATCAAATCATCGGATGGCAGCCCTTTTAGTCCCGGCTGTGTGCTGCTCCTTTCGGATTCCATTTTGAATTGGTTAAAGCGAGATATTCGTTCTTTAAGAAACCGCCAACCCACTTGAGCTACCGTCTCCGCCTTCTGCTTCTCCCTGCCCTCTCCTTCAGCGGATGGCGGCCCGTGCCTAATTGAGTTTGTCGCTTGGCATTCTTTCAGAGTACCCGCTTCCTACCCGCCTCGTCCGGCGTCCTGGGCTGAGGCAAATGATGGGCATGCGGATGCCACAGCATAAGAAGCATTTTCATTACGACGATGCAGCAGGGCAAACAGCAAAAAAAATGTCGAAAATTTACTTTGCAGCTCACAAAGAGGATCCGTGCAGAGCTAAGCAATAAACGAAGAAAATCTCTAACGAGCTGCGTTCTAGAGTGTTCCTAGAACACAAATGAGAAACGGCTGCAGGACGTGCATGGGAATTGAGATTGGTTGGATTCGGTTGCCACGCCCCCTCGTGCCCCTTACTGGCCACACTACTGCCCCGGGAAACTAAAGGCTGAAGCCTTCTAGGGCCAAAATACACGCGATATTTATCAGGGTATTCGAGGGTCCTTCACACAATGCATTCAAGTGCATTCTGCCAGCAAAGTGCGTCGCCTTAACTCCCATGTGCTGGCTGCTTCAGCCCCCGTGCACCCCGAAATTTAATGCACGCCCCCCATGCCATGGCAGAACAGAGAAAAGTGCAAAAATAGCAGGTTCTATTTATATCCGTTCGCGTTTGAGTGCAAAGGGTAAATGGTAAATGGTAATCGGGTAAACGTGAAAATGTTAAAGCCAGATGGAAGCTTTTTTGTGGAATACCAATCCGTGTCTGTGGCTCCTGGATCCAGGAGAATTTTCAGTTAAATATTTCCACAAAATAAGATAAATTTTCTACTTATCTGTTGAATCCCCCTTTTCAATCGGATATTGCTTAATGCCACACGATTAACAATTTAATTGGGTCTTTCCTTTGTCTTTCAGTTTGAATTTACGCATTTATTTTCGACTTTAAAGCTAGTGCCACAGAATTTATATGGACATCTGATTAGTGTTTATTTTATGGTCGATGCATATCGATTCTGCTTTCAGTTAGTTTGTTGCAAAGTTGAAAGTTTGTTTGATGGCAAAGAAATCGCTTTTAATTGCGGCCAAATCCTCAGTTCAAACAACTTGTTAAATCTGTTTGCCATCGCCTGACTGGATGGCTGGCTGACAATTCAATGGGCCTGGTGCGCTCAGCCAAATCCTTGCAAATCCCATCAAATCCCCCTGCTCCATGCCCCACCCAATGGTTAAGTAATGGCAAACATTCAACTTACTGTCGCTCTTTGCGCTGCTGTCGCTTCTTCTTGAACGCCTTACGGACGCGCAGGAGTAGGAATGCGGCCCGATCCACGGACAGTGTGGTGCCGCTCTTCTTCGCTGGTCCTGCTGCAGTCTCCTCCATCTTTCTGTGTGTGGCGACTGCTGTTGTTGTTGCTCTTGTACTTGTGGTGTTTCTTTGTTGTTGGTTGCGGCTGGTGGTGGCAAGTTGTCTTCTGTGTCGTGTCTGCTGCCAAAGCTCAAGCTCAAGCGGGGCTGCTGCCGCGGCAGTGCCGTCTAGGAATACTTGCGCACTTGCCGACAGACATTTGTATGCTCCAGGCGTAGGTCCTGCTCCACTCTGTCTGTGGTCTCCTCACTTTTGGCTTATGCTTCTTGTGGGGGGTGATGGTTGGTTCCTGGTGCTACACTTGCTCTTCTATTACTTTGAAACTCATCATCCTGTGTGCTGCAGGAAGCGAGAACAAGGATATATATGAATAAAGACACACACACACACACACACAGTGGAGTATTTGCATATCCTGACGGCAGTACGTGACCCTGTTCTCTCTGTCTGACAATTGCGTGGCAGGAAGCAAATAATATTTTGTTTACTTGTCGCAAAAGCACCGTCTCATCCACCCATCCTCCCCGCCCCCTTTTCCCACTCACACACTCCATCAGACAAGTCCGGGCAAAAGTGTAATATGCATTCATACGATATTGTTTTATTTATGATCTCCCCTTATTGCTGCTTAGGTAAGTTGCAAATTTCTTTGCGTTTTACGCATTTCCATAAACGAATTTCCCTGCCAAGCCAGCGGCAGACCAGGACAGGGCCATTTGTCATGACACGCAGTTTAATACCCCACTGTACCCACGGGTATATGGTGTTTCTTTCGATCCCATGAGTGCCATGTGTGACATATATTTATTATTGTTAAATTGAGAGCATACTCATCCTTAAAGTGCACAATTTTTGGTTAGTTTTATAGCCTGCTCGCTGCAAGTATTTTAATGGATATTATCCGGCAATCTACCTAAAACTCATCTCTCTCAAACATGCATTAAAGTCAGTTAAGCGTAGAGAAGAGTTTTATGCCAGCAATGCATAGCACAAGATATCCTTTCTCTTTGTTTTACGCATATTAAATTCCACTTTTGCACAAAAGAAAAAATAAAGCAAAACTAAAGAGCGGTTAAAAGAGTTCCTTTTAGGTTTCCGCTTCTCTTGTTTTATTATCGGCAAATACAAATTTAAATTCATGCGGCTCCTTGGGTGGAACTTTAGCTGGAACTGAAGCAGGTCAAGAACTTAGCGGGGCGGCGGGAGGATGCCCCCTAAGTGAGGGTTTATTTTCGGGCATTTGAGCTGTTTGACGAGACGATGGCTTTCCTTAAGAGGTGACAGCATCGTCAGCCACTGTCATTGTCATTGTCATTGTCAGCTTCATTATCATAATCGTACCTTTTTTTCCAGATCAATTACGGATTAACTGTCAGCTTTATTTGTGTGGCCGGGTAAAGGGGCGATATCCGAAGGTGGAGTAGGGAAAAAAGGTAATCCGGAGGAAACCATGAAAATGAAAATGAAAATGGAGTACGTCCCCTTGAATAAAGTTGGATGTCTTCAGTGCCACCTGCTTTCCACCTGCTGTCAGGCAAGTGACTTTTGTGTGAGCTTGAGTGGATTTTGAGAACATTTTAGAGCACTTACGACACAAGACACACACACACACACACAGGCACGCAGACAGACATAGAGACAGACACTCAGAAGTGTGGTCTGTGTGCGACAGTTGCCTTGATAAAGGATAAGAAATTGCTTCTCCCCCTCCCAGACACACGGCGAACGGATTCCAAGCCAAGGGACATCCCGCAAAGCGGCTTAATGCTGCTCGTCGGCTAACTTAATATTGACACATTTGCTTGGCCACAATTGAAAACTATTTACGAGCTGTAGCTGAGCTCAGCTCAGCTGCAGAATCTGGCCGGACGTGAAGGTGATTATGCCAAATCTCTGTCCTTGGCCAAGTACAAAGATCCGACACACCAGAGGCAGGATGTGGGTCACATACTCGGCTAAGCAGGCTCAAATCAAGCGAAAGCATTCCATTTTGATGAGGGTGATGGTGATGAGAACGCTGATGATGGGCCCAAGACAGGACAGCAATTATTTCTTGTTTCTTGATTTGATAATCACAGCCGGCAGCTGTCAAGTTCAGTTGGAAGTCGAGTAACTGCCAGCGGGCTGTGCGGGGGGGACACGGCAGGACAAGACAGGACTCCAACTTTAGCCAAACTTTTTCCCGTTGCTGACTTAAACATGCAACTGGAACTTTCGCTTGAATTTGCTTCTAGCAAATTATTTCTGACTCAAACTCAAACCACCGACACCTCTGGCAGGCAGAAACTGTTCAAATGGCAGTTGGCCAGGCCACAGACAGGCAAATGCAACTGTCAGGCTTCCTCCGTGGCATAATTTCCGAAAATGTACCCGCAACTTACAACTACGGCTCGATGATGGAGGCGAGCCGCGGATCTGGGCATCGAGTTAATTGAATGTCATGCCAGGCCCCATGCCCCATGCCCAGACCCAGTCTGAAGCTCATTTCCGGCCCGCCTCTGGGTCCGACTTGTAGCATAATTTTCGCAATTTGACTTTAAAGTCAATCATTTCACGCTCTACTGGGTCCTAGACGGCAAAGGCCAGCATCCTTCGCAGGTGAACGAAGGGAAAGGCGAAACGAAGGGGGACCAAAAACCCAAACCACATCAGTGGCACGTCACTTGCACTGCTTCCGCTGTTGATTTATTTGCCATTACTCCAGTACGTGACCAGTCGGAGCCATCCGTCTCCAAGCTGCTGTTGCTATTTGCTGCTGCTACGAGCGAGCAAGGATGCCATAATTAAATAACAATTTGCCAGCAGCGGACAAGGAGCGGAGAGACAGAGAGTGCACGGTTCGTACCATAGCCGGGCGTGGGGAGCCGGAGCCGAATCTCCCAGTTGGCCAAGAGTGGCATTAGGAGCCGCGCAAGTGTCGGACATAAAGCGAACGCCAACAAACTCCCTTTATAGCCAACACACACATTCCGAAGTCTCACCCTCACCCATACCCTCACGCTGGCACTCGCGCTTTTCTTTTGCATAATTTCCATTGAAAGCAACAGAGAGAATATCTGTATATACACGTTCCCTATATATCCCTATATATCCTATATATGTATGTGCTATGCCAGCTTGTAACTAAATGTTATTCCATTTGGCTAAGGCCAGACTTCGCCAGAGTCCAGAGCAAAGAAAAACATGTAAGAAGCAAGCAGCCCAGCCTCGCAGGTCGAAGCATAACATACCCTGAGGATTAATGGGCTCTATGGTCGATGTACACTGACTGCATGGTACGATAAAGGACATTCTTTGGCAACCTCTGACCCAAATCACATCACTTTAGGTAGTGTATTAAAAAGCGACAGAAACAGAGCAGGAAATGAGTGTAAATTTATGCAGAAAGTAATTAAAACTGCCGTTGTCCTGCTACATTTCCAGCTACAGATGTGTCTGCTGCTCCTTCACGAGGACAGAGAAAGACGCAACGTGGATAGGCAGGGGGCGTGGCCGGCATTGTGAATGGGCTCTGAGATGTTTTTGAGGATTTGTTGCGCTCGTAAAAGTCAAATTTAATGAAGTTGCAGCATAAAAGTAGCATAAACACGAGCCAAGTGCCTCGATGACCTTTGTTCTTTGTGCTTCGCACTCGTTCTCTTCCTTTTTTGAAGTGCTCGGCTCTAAGTGGTTTCCCCGAGTGTTTGTCTCTGTCTTAATTACTCGGCTTTCGTCCCATTGTCCGCCGGTCACAAAGCCAAATACCAAAACACCTTAAGCCAACAGCCTCCGCTTCTGCCTGTGCCTGTGCCTGTGCCTGGGCTCCCAGTGTACTCCACTCGCTCCTGCTAGGTGGGGCATGCAGCAGCGAAAAGCACAATCAATTTCATTGGGAGTCAGCCACACAATACAAGGACACGCACACCGTCCTTCCTTGCGGCTGGCAGCCCGCTTCCACCCACTTAATTTAAAGGACTAATTGTCAACATGCCGCATTTGCTACTCGCTAAAGAGTCTGTGTGTTTGTTGTTGTTTTTGTGTGTGCTGGAGGCATGGCAGGCCGCCTGAGGCAACTTAATTGGCATTTCGTCGAAGCGTATTGTTAGCAGAGAGAGCCAGAGCGAGAGAGAGCTCCCTGGAGCTAACTCAAACTGAATGGGAACGGCTTTCACCATCAAATTTCCACACTCCAATGGAGACCACAGAGACTGTGACTCTCCTGAACTGAGTCCCATTATATGTTATCAACGTCTGGAACATCTAATTTCTGGCTAATTGTCTCTGGCCATTCGAGAAGCCTTTGGCCTTCTTTCGCACAGACATCGAGAGAATATGAGTGGCTTTATCCCACACAGAGGACTTCATGCCCCCCTGCTGCATGCTCGTATCTAAGCTAAACACTCGGGGAACACCTAACCAAATGGCCTTTTGAGCTCATTGTTTGCCCCAGACTGCCCCCAGGCTCTGTGTCTCCACCGATACTGGCACTAGCCAGTATTCTCCCTCTGCGCTGTGCCTCCTTCCCCGTTTCGTGCTGCTATTGTTGTTGTTGTTATGTCTGTCATTGTCTGGTCATATCAAGGCAGTTGCCAGTCATCCAGACGAGGCGGCTAAGTAGAATGTGTTTGGCCTCATCCCATCTCATTCCATCTCTCCAAGGGCCGCAATATTAACACTTGAGTACAATTTCAGGGCGCTGGCGAGAAGCATTTTGCAGTGTAAATAGCCGGGGCCAACACAAAAGCCGTTAAAACAAAGCAGGCCAAACGTGCGATGAGCGACAAGGCGAGCGTAAATAATGCGGGAATATGCGACATGTTAACAAGGCAACGCCTTAAGAGGATTGCCGTAGGACAGGCAATGGAAATGGATTGAATTGGCTTGGCTTGGCTTGGCTTGGCTTGGATAGGATAGGGGAGTAGATTGGATTGGGGTGCGGAGTGTGAAGTGTGAAGTGTGGGTGTGAAGTGGACTGTCGGAGTTACAGTTTTCCTGTATTTATACATTTTACAGGGCTCGATAATAACTAAAAACCACAGAGAGCAGAATATGCCAGAGCAGAGCGCAGAGCAGAGCACAGAGCAGACAATATTATGTAGACAACGGTTCGTATGAATGTTCTCGGGCGTCCAGCCATGAAAATGCCATCCTTGAAGTGTATTTATATAGCATGAATATACATATACATATGTATGTATGTATTTTTGTGTGTATAGTATACATTGTGTTGGTGTGTCTGTGTGTGTTTTTTTTTCGTCTGACTTGGCCGGCATTTATGGTTTAAGTTGCCAAGTTTTGTTTTCCCCGCCTTCTTTTAGCTGCTGTTTTGTTTAGTGGAAATTCTATGCCGCCATTGACTGGCGCACACACACACACACACACATATACTCAGAGGCATTTTACTTGTTTTTTTTTGCTGTTTTTGCCAGCACCAAATAGCTGTCGGGCACAAGACAATCGAGACACTCAGTCACTCATTCACTGGGTAAAGAAAAGTTAAGGTAAAGTGAGGCAACAGCAAGGGCAACACGGCAACTGGCAAACGTTGCACAGATTTCATGCCTCGCTGCAGTTAGCGCGCAAAAACAAAAAAAAAAACAGGCCAACAAAGAAGCCAACCAGAGATGGCCAACACGGCAATCACAGCTGAGTCGAACAGTGAGGGCTGGCTGAATGGAACAGCAGAGCAGACTCGAGAGTGGTCGAGTCAGGCCTGTCAGGCAAAAGGCGGAAAGATGGTACAACATATTTATTCACAGCAGATGGAGAGTGGTTCTCTGTTCTCTTTGCCAGCCAATGAAGTAAAAGTTCTCTTTGTTTACTTTATTCAGTCTAATCTAAGTGCTTAAGCAAACGGATGTCCGCTTAAAGTAGTTTAATATAGCAACAAAACTTTACATTTGTATTAATTTCCGGTCATGAAGAGGCTTCCTTTTCGAGTACATAAAGTCTTTCTTTTCAACTGTGAACCTCAAACAAAAAAGGCAAGTTTGCCCAAATTTGAGCACAAAGTTTTTGTTTGTGCCTAGAAAAAAGGTCTTGCCTTTTTTATAATAATAATAGCCACAGCAAACGAGAGTTGACAACTTTAAATTTATAACGATGCTTCGCTTCCAGGAATGCCATTAACATATTTCAGCCAACTCTGAACTTTGAACTCTGAACATACAATATATTTTCCCGAAAGACAAATTCCGAATCTTTAAGTCGCTGGCAACTTTTTTTTGGGAAAATTCATTTATGCCAACTTTTACTGTCTTTACAAATTGTGGGTGTGGGTGTAAGCATTCATGAACGAGTGAATGAATATGGGTGACGGCAAAAACACATACATATGCATGCGTGATGATGATGATGAGGATGCTGAAACGCAGACCCCAATATCGCGCCATAAGAGTACTCTGTACCATCAGTGCCTCTATCTATATAGGAACATTAAAAATTACAAGCTTTTAAATTGAAATTTCAGAGTGCAAGCAGCAGCACAAAATAGCAGAGCAATGGAGCAACGAGGAGTAGGAGCGACAGGAGCGGACACGACACGAGTGGTGGACACGCTCGACTGTTTATTATTTGTGGCTTTATTATTCAGGCCACTGGCCCCGGGTCATGTTTTGCTGTTTCCTACAATTTTGTTTTCTTTTTGTTCTCCCCCGCCTGTTGCCAACAACTTGCCGCGGCTAATCAACAAATGAATTGCCGTAACATGCCACAAGTCCATTGCGTATACGCCATGTAGCTCCAATTGTCAGTGTGTGTCTCTATTTTCAATTTAAAATTATAGACCAGCGTGGTTGGGGATCTGTTATGTGTGTGTGTGTGTGTGTGTGTTGTGTGGGGCTGCAGCAGAAAGAAATACTCGTATAATTAGGCGACTCCAGAACGATGTCTGCTTGGGGCACGTGGCAGTGAGCCAAAGTGCTGACCTCGCTTTGGAGGGGAAAGTAAAGTGGCTCATTAGCCAGCAAAAAGCAGCAGCAGAAGCAGCAGCAGCAGCGGATCCTGGCAGAGGTTAGGTCAGAAGTGGTGGATACAAGGGGCAGAGACACACCATTTTGCACCAACAAAATTGCTAATCCTCTTCAATCATCTCCTCAGTCCAAAGTGTTAATTGACAGACTAATTGAATCAGGAATTTCAGAAAATTCATTTGCCGATAAACACAATTTAATGTTCTATTTTTGCCTGCCTCACCTCTTGCCCGCACCCTGCGACCAATGGAAAAACCAAGAATTTCAAATCCCAATAATGAAAAGGCAAAGGCAAACGCAAACAGAAATTTCCATTTTCCAAACTCAGTTTCCAACGCCCGCCCTCTTTCTGCCTCTTCCTAAATAGATAACTGTTTGCGTCAGCATAATTGCTAAACTAGAAAGGGACAGCCATAGAGAGTGAGAGATAGAGAGAGAGAGAGAGAGATAGAGTCAGTCGAAGGAAGATTGTGTTTACGCATCTGCAAATTGCAGGCTGGGGCCGCTTTCGGAGCAGACAAGAGCAAAGCAAATTCAAAACTCAATTTTCAAGCAGCTCAATTGTAAGCTGCTCCTTTTCCTGCACTCGACCAGGCCCGAAATAAATTGCATTTCATAATTAAATATATCCCATGCAGATGTGTGCGTGTGTCTGAGTGCAAACCCACATACATGTAGGTATGTATGTATGTTTGAGAGCACAAAATGAATATTTATGCTAAATAGGGAATAACAATTTTGGTCAGCTTAGACTGGCGACCAGCTCGTAGATTTCCCGTAACCAAATCCGAGCTGAAATGGCGGAAACGGCTGTGGCGTGTGGCAGGAGCAAAGCTTCCAGTCGGTGCCACACACGGCGTATGCGTGTTGATTGGCATTGTCGGCCCGGACAGAGCCCAAAAACCAGGCCCAAATTGGCAAATACATAACAGCTAGTCAGACAAACAGAGGGTCTGGCGGGGGGGAGGTGCAGGCAGACAAGCCGATGAAAAAATGATTGGGGAAATCCCCTCAAAGGCAAATACCACGGCACGTGAGTTGGATAAAACAGAGTAGGGAATAGAGTGAGAGAGGGAGAGAGAGGGATAAAGGACAAATGGGGAGGGAGGGACTGGCCGCTTCAGTTAACAAATCCCAAGTAAGCATCCGCAACTGCCAAGACAACATTAAAGCTGCAAGTACCAGAAGACAAATGACAAAGGGAGAGAGACATTTGGGGGCCCAATCGACAAACAGTTTGGTGTTGGTTCGGTGTTTGCCAAATATTGACAGGGCCATGTGCGAAAGCTTCAAGGGGAGAAGAGGGCAGGCAGGCCCAAACGACCTACAAATGTAATTTCCCTATGTCGCCGCCCAGCCAGGCAGCCAGCCATCCACCCACCTCTTACACAATCCCCAATCGATGGCAGGGACTAGACCAGGCCGAAAGGAAGAACCAAATCCAAATAGATACACAAATCAACCACAAAACAAAATAAAGCACTGAATGTGAAACATATTCGAGAAGAGAACAGAACATCAAAGAGAAGGCGCCGAGAGCGAGAAACAGTGAGAGTGAGGACAATTACGCTCAATTTCAGAGCCACAAGGACGACTCAAACACGCCACAGCCTTTGTGAGCAGACCAACTAAAAATACAGAAATCTGGTCTAATTGTAATTTAGATGCAGCCCGAGATACGAGGAGCGAATCAAATCGATAGAATGTCGAGCATTGGGCATTCAATTACGCGTAAAGCGAGCGATTCTGTGGCTGGACAATGTCGATGATACATTCAAGCCATAACAGGACTTTGAGACTCTGAGAGCCATCCACATCAGAGGCAGCAACAGACAAGAGGGATGCGTGGAAATGCTTTTTGTTTGTTTGCCTTTCACTGCAAACAGCCCCCAGCCCCCAGCCCCCAGCCCACACCCATCGACACCTTCACCTCATCGCATTATGAAGCTATTTTAGTCAGCACTCGGTCATAGTTGTAGTCCAAGGTCATATCATACAGACACACACAAACATACACACACACAGTGAAATATATTTAAAGAAAAACCCGTAGCACACTTTTCGGGGCGTCCATTTTTGACACTTCATTAGTTCGCATGAATGAGTGTGTGTAAGAGGAGTATAAATAAAAGGGATACCATCGCCCCCACGCCCTCTCCCCTAATGCGGATGGGGAAGCGGAATGAGCGGAATAAGCGAAACAAGTTAACTTTTTATGATTCGCCTTCAAACACCATTGGCAATGGGCAAATTTGCCTACAAAGTCAGAGAAAGGAAAGTTTGCCATTGTTGCCAATAACGAATCGAAGGTGAAACTTTCGCCACCAAGTAGCAGCAAGGAGAAGCGTGCGGGGGGGGATGGGAAAAGAAAAAAACAAAATACTGTGCCATAAAAGCGCTCCCGGCTGTTGGGTAATCGTTAGACGGTGGTGGCAGGAGCAAAGCACAACTTTAACATTCATGATTTACGATGCGTCTCCGCTGGGCGAACGAGCGGACGAGGCCATTCCCCAGCCAGGTGGCTGGGCACAAATCAACGTGCTCCAATGTGAGGTTTGGCCATTGTTTCTAGCTGCTCAGCAGCTACTCAGATGATGCTGCCGCTGCTGCTGCTGCTGGTTCCGGGCGAAAGCCAATGCACATCTCGGGCATTAATCAAGCATAAAACTGGAGCAGACAGACGAACTGAAGCGAATTGGTAATAAGACTTGCGCGATAAGCCCCAAGGATATCATACTAATTGACTGCCATGAGCAGGCAGGTGGGCACGCAGCCAGGCAGCCACGCAGAGGTTTGATTCCGATTCCCCAATCGAAATAATTCAAGTTAAGATTGCTTTGGGGTTTTCCATTTCTCTGAACCAAAAGCTAAGGCCGGAAATTGCAAAAAGTTTCGAATTGCGCAGTGTTGCCTTTTTTTTCCCAACCCTCAATGAATCAGTTTAATTAAAAGAGAGAAAGTAATTACAATAAATCAAAAAAAGTTGACACAACAATAAAATGTTGCACTAATTGGCTGACCACAGGCCAAGTTCAGTGAATTGAACTATGGATATACATATGTAGGTACATATATATGTTTATACATATGTCATATGTACAAACTGAAGCTGCAATAATTATTCGTAGAAATCATTTATGACAAAAGGTTTAATGCATTGTTGAGGAAAGCTCTGGGCAAAGTAGACCACAAAGTGGTTTAAAATTGAGGCTAACTACAGAGCAATTTTAAATTTATTAGCAGCTATTAAAGTTGATTGATTGCTCATGTTATGTCCAACTGCAAGATGGGATATTGGCACACGCTGAATAATTATTATAAATAAATTTAAAAAAGAGCATACTAGCCATTACTAAATATTAGTTTTGAAACATGTGTGTCATGCCTGTCGTGCTCTGGTTTTCAGAGATAACCATTCATATTGTTATCTGTTTGAAATTGTTGTGGACTCAGCTGCTGGGCAGCTGGTTCAATCTTTATTAATTGCATTGCAATGAACGTTGGCATTTAGCACATACAAACGAACCAGAACGAGTGTGTGCGATGGACAGCACAGCAATTGCAACAAAAATAGCACCAACAGCAAGCAGCAAAGAAATGTCAGGCACACACACACACACACACTGGCATTCAAGGAAGGCTTGCAGCACGCAACATCGTCAAATGTCGTGTGTGCGCTGCGCTACGCTGTGCTGCCTGCAACGTCATTGTCATGAAATGCACAAATTTATTGAGTACATGGCGTATACGTAATATTTGTTGTCACCCCTCACAGGCAGCCCTGCCATCATCATCACCATTGTCACAGCCATTGTTATCTCCGACTTCCGTCCGTCTGTTTTGCTGTCGTGCAGCTAAGATATTTTTAGAGCGCTTTTGTTTATATTTTTAGTGGAAATTTAAATTATTTTCGGTCGCTAGGCAAGTTGTCAAGGAGCGGACGCTGAAGCCACAGGAATAGCAAGCATCCTTGTCGTATATTTTGATATTTTTATATATATTTTTGGAGAGGCGTGGCTGCCTTTATTATGTTATTGCTAAGCCCCATGAAATGAGCACTTAATCAATTTTGGCTCTACTCGTATTTAATTAAATGCAGCCCGAGAACAATCAGGAGAACAGGCGGGAATATTAATCATACGTCATGTTGTCAGCTTTATGAAAAGCTTGCATAAATCTCTGCCACCAAATGCAGCCTGGTGTAAAAATTGTAAGCGTGTGAGTGGGTGTGTTTCTGTGTGTTAAAGGGTATGTGTGTATGTGTGTGTGTGTGTGTGCGGATGTATGCGGATGTATGCGTCTCTCAAATTGTTTCAAATGTGCGCAATTTAAACGAAATTGAGAAAGCAAAGCCGCACACAAAAAAAGGATGAAACGAGCTTGGCTCCCTTTTTCCTTTTGACAAATTCAACCCAATAGCAGCAGTAGCAGTAGCAGCGTATGCTTATGTGTGTGTGTGTCTGTCTGTGTGTGTATTTTGTAATAAACTGCCAAAAACGAAAAACCGAACCGCAGCCAAAGAGAGCGATAAAACAAAAAACCAAAAAAACAAGAAAAAAAAGGGGGGAGGTACGAGTAAATAGCAGCAGGAACAAATGGCTCGTTTGGCTAACCTTTTCTGGTTGTTGCCGCTCAGCATTGCTTTTGCTTATAGAAAAGTTTAAATTGTGTCAATTTTTTGTCGTTCCGTTGCCCCTTTTTTGTTGTTGTTGTTGTTGTATGTTTCTTTGGTTTTCCACTTGCCGGCACTTGCACCGCGCAATGCCAAAAGTTTTTTTTGGGACCACCCCATGAATTGCGGGTAAAAACAATTTCAGAAATCAAGACAAGGCCAGCGACGGCGACGACCATCAGCAAAAAGTGTGAGGATCAAGCCAACAAAGTATATTTTACGAGTGCAAGGACGAACGAAAAGTTACTGCCAGATAGAAGCTAAAGAGATGGACAAGATGGCAGCTTGTCCACCCCGAAGGGATTCATCAGCGCCAGAGGGCCAACTGCAAGGGATTTGGGGATTCCGTTGAAAATCGTGGCTATACTATTAATTGCCCGGACCTTGGGCTACAATACTTAAGCTCGGAACTGAAGGATGGGTTGCAGGTGGTGTGGCATCAGTCCACCTGGTTTCACAGATTGTCAATGTCTTCTGCAGGGAACGCTTCACCGGGGTCCAATGAAGCGGAAGAGGTTCTTTTTTTTTTGTTTGTTTGTATCAATCAACAAGGAATGGCATTATAGAGTAATAAAATTGAAATGCAAACACGTACTTTGTTGTGACACGAGAAATATTTCATTTTGTTGGAAAAATGGCGGTTAGGACAGAAGCTGATTGAATTTCCGCTTAATTATATTTTTTGCAAAGCCAATTCAAATGTAAAAATAAATTATTTGCCCATTTAGTTAAGTGCGGCCACTGATTGGATTTCATTAAAGGGAAATTCTTTCCGCAGCAAAGCACTTGGCTGGTTTATTGCTGCTTGAAATAAATACAAAAAAAAAAACACCGCCCTGTGATATCTGTATTAATGGTTTCAATCAAAGGCACATCAATCGATAACCTTAAATACATTAATTCCATCGCTTTTCTATCTATACATACTCGTGTATCCTTAATTTCATTAATGCGCCCTCATCTATCTGCGTAATGACTATGCCACCTCTGCTTCCAACT
Source organism: Drosophila obscura (assembly GCF_018151105.1). Classification (NCBI taxonomy): domain Eukaryota; kingdom Metazoa; phylum Arthropoda; class Insecta; order Diptera; family Drosophilidae; genus Drosophila; species Drosophila obscura. The sequence continues at coordinate 81,185 of NW_024542736.1, read as the reverse complement.
GCTTTACTTATCGATTTCTGCATTAATTCCATTTCCAAATTAAGTTTTAATCATTTTCATTTGATTTCTTTGCGCAACCAAAAAAGTTTCTGGCAACTTTCACAAGTTCTTAGTTGTCTGCCAAAAACAAATGACGAAAATTGCTTAAGAAAATTGGTAAACTCTTGGCAGGAGTTTCCCTCGCTCAAATGCAAATAGTCGCAGTCAGACGTCGTCGTCGTGGGCCAGCATAATCCAGTGGCAAACTAGTTTTTGGCCAAAACTATGCGGAGGGACATGTGAGAGCCGCAGTTGCCAAATCCAAAGCCAAGCAAATACAATAGAACTAACAGAACGTGGTCGAGGGGAAAAGTTTGATTCAGTTGCTGGCCAGGGCAAACAGAAAACTTTCCCATTGTTTTACTAGCCCTGAAATTAAAGCCAATTGCCCAAAGGATGGCTGCACCGTGCGGGCTCTCGTACACGGAATTGCTTAAGAATTCAGCCGGACAATTTACGGGCTGCTCTGCTCCCGTGGGACATGTACCGGTTACGTGGCTTCCAATTCTAGTCCAAGTCCGGCTCCTTGTTGAGTCTCCTCCATGTGTGCTTGTGTACTTTCTGTGTGTGGTGTGTGTTTGTGTTTGTGTGTGGCAATATAAATGCCAATAAATGAATTATCGCCCGATAAAGTCATTGTCGCCATTAATTATCGCTCAGGATGCTTAGTCGAACGGCCTTTTAATAGTTTTTCGCACGCCCCCGACTCCCCACCAATTAGCTGCAGTGTCCTGAGAATTGGGCGGCACTACTATGTACAAGGGTGGTGAGGTGAATGGGGTGAGATGAAATAAGCCAGCAACGAGTTCTAGTTTTATGACAATGTTTGCTGCCTGGATAACGACAGAAGCGTCTGGACCATGAATTTAATGCGTTGCAACAGTTAATGATTTTATTGGTACTTCACCCGACTTGCCACCAGCGGTGTGGGTAGGTAAAGGGCACACAGAGGGGAAAGCTGAAGTGGAAACGTAAGGAAAGAACAGCATCCTCATAAACAGGCAGTGGGGGCATGAATTTATGACTCGGCCTCATGAATATTATCAATGTCAAGAACAGAGACCGCCAACGCAGACGCCAAGTGTCGTCTGGGGATCCCTCATCCATGCCGTCGCTGTGGTCGTCGTTCTCCTCTCGTCTTCAGCTTCATCTTCGTTGCCGTCAAGCTAAAGTCAGAGCAGTGCTAGCCAAGCAGAAATCTGAGTGCAGTAGGGCCAACGTTGACCGGACGGATGCGGAAGGGACTTCGGGGAAGTCATTCGCTTAGCTTAAATGGCATTTCAATTTGGCACTTCCGCATTCGCCCTCCAACGCCTGTCACAGCGCGACGCTGGCGCCCATCGCCCATTGCCAGTCGCTGGCACTGCTTTTTGTCCCTAATGTCCTTGCCCATTGCCAGAACAGAACAGGCGCTTTCTGAACACAACACAACACGCACCCACCCAACCAAACACACTCTCCCACGATGCCCCCTGTCCTGCCCAAATGTAAATAGGAGCCTTAGGGCTTTTAGTTTCTGTTTTCTGGCTAATTACACGTTACAATTCACTCAGGCCATTTAACTGCTGTTTTTAAATTCGAACCATTTTTGAAACACTTTCTCGGCGAGCTACTCGATTGCGCGCGTTCATCCAATGAGTTTGAATGTTCCGATCTAACCAATATTGAATACGTACTGATAATAATATACGAATATATATTTTTATTACAATATATTTGCCGAAAGTATCAATATGGATATTTTTGTGGGATTTATCAACGGAACACCTTTGATAAATTTCGAAAAAACTCCGACACTATTGATGTGTTTTCTTGTCCGCGGCCCGACAAAGATTAGGGCGGCAAGGATGGCCCATACGCCCGCTTTAAATGTTGCCGTTAGTCCTCATGTTGCCTGCAACATTAGTAAGTGGCGTCGCAGATTGAAAGGACTTTAAAGGACAAAAAGCTTTTTTCAAACCAAAGTTAACTGACAAATTGCACCCTGACAGTAGATGGCTGCTATACCAAGGGATTGCGTTTTCCAACACTAAAAGCTAGTGCCGCCTATCGCACCAATAATTACTGCACCAAAACGTGTATCGATATGTTGATTAAGTGACGTTGAAATCGAGTTCAAAGTATACTTACGGTATATTGGTATATAAAACTATATTTAATCAAGTTCCAATCTATTTTTTAAGGTATATTAAAGTCATTTTCGAAATGACCGCCAAACTCCATTTAGCGCACAAAATATACAGACATTTTTCGCTCTCAAATCGTGGTGGTTTTTCAAAATTTGCTCACTTTTTCGTGGTGAAGAGAGCGCTTTCGTGGTGACTTTCCCTCTTTTTCGTGGTGTAATGCGTATGGCACGTAGATTTATTTTTCCATACGCTTAGTTTTCATTGTTTATTTATTTAGGTCTGAGAGGGCCAACTAGCTAGTAATATTAAACTAAATATCAAAATTATGGAATACAATATATCATCAATATATATAAATAAAAAAGAACGTTAGCCCATTGTCGACCATTCAATATTTCCACGAAATTTATGGAACTTTAACATATTTTACGCATTACAGGGGAAAGATGTCGGTGGTCATTTTTTTTTTGGAGGTAAAGAGGAGTATGGAGCTACAAAGAGCCTTTACAAACAGTTTATTTTCCGCGGTTTATTAAAGGGAGCTTAACTTTTTAAATAGAGGGGTGCTAAGTGGGTTAAGTCTCGTTTAGTCGCCCTGCCCTGGTTTTTGGGCCGTTTATCGTTATCGTCACGGTCACTCTGGTCACACTTCAGGCAAAGCAAAACAAATCAAAATAATTTTATTTTAATTTTATCTCATTTACCAAAAACGAGCCTAAAACATGGCCCACTACAAGGGTGCCGCCAGCGAGGCGGGCCGAGCCGCCCAATTGATGAAGAAGCGCGAGATACAACTGCAGGAGATCGAGTTTCGCAAGAAGAAAATTGAGGAGGAGCTGAAGCTGGACAAGATTGAGAACAAGTTCGCCACTCACTACGATGCAGTGGAGCAGCAGCTCAAGACCTCGACCATCGGTCTGGTCACGTTGGATGAGATGAAGGCAAAGCAGGAGGACATAGTACGCGAACGGGAGAAAAAGCTGGCACAAAAGAAGGACGAGAAGGACCGCGAGAAACAGCGCGCCCTGGAGGCCATTCAGGCCGAGAAGAACAAGCAGAAGCGACAGATTCAAGCATTATCTTTCAATCTGGCCGATGAAGACGAGGATGACGACGACGAGAAGGCCGACGACGACGACAAAGAACACACAAGCGATAAGGAAGAGGAGGACAAGCCGAAAGCGGCCAAGTGGACAGAGATGCAAGACGAGATCTTGCCCATCAAAAGGAAGAAAATCTGTAAAAATCCAGATGTGGACACCTCGTTCCTACCCGATCGTGAGCGCGAAGAGCAGGAGAATCGACTGCGCGAGACCCTCCGCCAGGAGTGGGTAATGCAGCAGGCGGAGCTCAAAGACGAGGACATCTCGATCACATTCAGCTACTGGGACGGCTCCGGCCATCGTCGCAATGTGCAAATGAAGAAGGGCAACTCCATCTACCAGTTCCACCAAAAATGTCTGGAACTTCTGCGCAAAGAGTTCATCGAGCTGAAGACGGTCATGGCCGACCAGCTGATGTACGTGAAGGAGGATCTGATACTGCCCCACCACTACTCCTTCTACGACTTTATCGTGACGAAGGCTCGCGGCAAATCCGGTCCACTGTTCCAGTTCGATGTCCATGACGATGTGCGCATGATAAGTGATGCCTCCGTGGAGAAGGAAGAGTCTCATGCCGGCAAGGTGCTTCTCCGCTCGTGGTACGAACGCAACAAACACATATTCCCTGCCAGCCGTTGGGAGCCCTACGATCCCACTAAAACCTACGACAAGTACACGATCAAGGACAAAGACAAGGCTAAAAAGTAATGTTAATGTTGTATTTATTTAAATAAATTCATGCTGCAGATTTTTGCTAGCAAACGATTCACATATGGAACGAACGGCTTTTAGTGTCATTCACTAAAATTCATTCACTAAACAAAATTAAACGCTGCTCAACACTGCCGCCCCAGCTGATTTAATTGAATAAAACGAATATCATCACAAAGATTGGACGCGCTAAAGTTTAAATGAATATGCTGGCGACCAGAGGTCTTATTTTGTTTTGAGGCTTTGCCCAGCGCGGACGAACAACAAACAGCAGCGAAATAAGCTTTGCCGGGTAAGAGCTGCAATTGGTGCGGTGGGCGCGTGTGAATAATAACAATATTAATTATTCTCCGCTCCTAATCAACAACTGTAATGTGTGTGTAGTGTGTAGTGGATTTGTGGGTGTGGTGTTTTGCCATGTGCCCATCCAAACAAAATGACAACAACAAAATTAACTACGAAGCGACGTAGGCAAAAGATTGAAACGGAAAAGGTTACGAAGCGCTGAACAAAAGTGAGCGGGAATTTCGTTAAAAACTTGTTTTGTGCCTCAAACAATTTTCACTCTCACTTCGCGTTCAAACACAGTGAAACATGCTTTGTGTGGAATTTTAATAGACCGTCGGACAGCAAAATATTTGGCATTCTTTATGCGCATGCAACCCACAGCTGGAGCGGAGTGGATGTTGACCCCCTGTTGTCCATTTCGGTTAAAGTTTCCGATTTTCATCCGTCAGCGGATTCTTTGTCGCTGAGTTGGGTTGGGTTGACAAATGCTTTGGATTTATGAAGTTCGATAAGATATAATTAACAACCCGTTGATGTGTTGCTGCTGTTGTTTGTGTTTGGAGGGCGGCAGCATTAATCAGGCAATTATTTATGGCTTAATCGTGTTTATTTTCTTCTTACAGGACTTGTGTGTGCGCTGATAAACAATTCATCTGAACCAACAAGCATTCCAGTTGGGAATACCAGAAGTGCCACAGCTACCATTTAAAATGAAATATTTCGGCGGCGTCGAAGGGTAAATAATTCCAGCAATTCGTGATAACAATTGATTAGGCCAAGAGTTATCATTTGCATCTCGTAGACAGTCCTTAGGCGAAGCACTTGAAACACAAACCATGCCTCAGCGAAGTGTTTAGACTCGGAAATTTACTATACACAAAAAAGGTGTAAAGATTAGGCCGCTTTTATGAACTTCACCAGCTTCGTTTCGGGTATTCTTTTGTTTCTGGTGATAAACTCGTGTCCATCCATAAAAGGCCTCAACACTGTGGGTATCTCAATGGAGTCCTCCTTCTGGTACGACTCCAGCAGGGCAATCAGCAGACGTGGTATGGCCGTCGCCGTCCCGTTGATGGTGTGCGCATGCACAACTTGTCCATCGCTGGCACGGCGGTACTTGACGCCCAGCCTCTTGGCTTGATAGTCTGTGCAGTTGCTGCAGCTTGAGATTTCGCCCCACATCTGGCGACCAGGCATCCACGCTTCTATGTCGTACTTCTGGTATGCCGGCGCACCCAACTCACAGGGCGGCATGTCGAGCAGTCGAAAGTTGATGCCCAGCTGCTTAAACAGGTCCAGCTCAATGTTCTTGAACTCCTCCAGCTCGGCCTCGGACTGACCGGGAGTGCAGATGGCGAACATCTCCACCTTGGTGAACTGATGCACCCGATAAATGCCCTTTTCCTCCTGCAGCCCGGATGTCTCGGCCCGGTAGCACCGACTCACGGCGGTCACCTTGAGGGGGAGCTCCTCCTCGGCCAGCAACTTATTGGCAAAGAATCCGGCCAGCGCCATTTCCGATGTCCCGGAGAGACATTCGCCCGTGTCCAACTTGTAGACTTGGGTGCGTTCACCTTCGGTGCGCATGCCACACGACTCAATCACCTCCTTGGGCAGTATGTCCGGCACAGAGATTAGCTGGAAGCCATGCTTTGTGACCGACTCGAGGGCATACTGTATTATGGCCTGCTCCAGCGTGGCCAACTGTCCGGTCAGGTAGTAGCTCTTGTGGCCCGTATAGTTTCCCAGGTGATCCATGCGATACAAGTTCAGAGCACGAGCCAGCTCCGAGAACTCCTTGGGCTTGGGTGGCATCTCCCGATGCACGTACTGGGCCAGCTCCCGCGGCTGATCCCCGTAGTCCAGCAGACGCGGATGTGTGGCATTGGGCAAGTGCCCCAGTTCCGCCTCCAACTGGAGCTCCACGCTCCGATCACCGCCCACGGAGGCTTCGATCAGCTGGCGGATGAGGGGCACGTTGTTTTTGTGATGGCGCAGCTTCGCATTCCGTTCCAGCTCATCCAGTTGGGCACTGGTTAGAGCCGGTTGCCCTGCCGCTGTGGGATCATGTGCTTGAACTGTAGTTGTTGTTTTTGACGACCTTTGGCGGCGGAGCAGCAGCAGCAGTTTCTGTGCGTTTGTCAGCAGTTTCATGTTGATTAATTAAACTTTTTATTGCCCGACATTCATGTAAGATTAGGGGAGCGACCGCAAATTGAACAGTCAACTGAACATTAAATACTTTTCGCCACAAAAAATTAAAAAATAAATTCATCCGCCCCAGCTGTTTGATAATAACTAAATCGATCTGGCCGCCCTAACCAAGGTCACTGCGGCGTTGCCAGATTAACTGTATGTGTCACGTCACTACCTAACACTAACACTAGTTTGAATGGAAAGCAGCGGTATAATAAATTAGAATACTAGTTAATATTAGCGATAAGAGCGATATTATAAGCTTCTTTATTATCCAAGCCATCACACCCACAAACAGTTTGCTTCAATTGAGCGCATTAAGCGCAATGCAATGCATTTTCGCAATCGCGTTATCTCTGTTGCACTCCTCGCTGTACTGTGTGGTGTGTGGCAAAGTAACGGTAATTGTGGGCCCCTATTTTATGCTTATCTTATCTCTTATTTGGAGACACAGGCCAGGCTTTCTTTCTATTTACCCGCATCTGAGAATAGTTTAATTGGGAGATCTCTCCGTGTTCCGCGTTTGTCCAATCCAATTTGTGCGTGTGGACACGTTTCTTAAATGAATTCATTTATCAATTGAAAGTTCATTTCAAATTTGCAGTCGCTGGCATTGTTAATTTAATTTGATTTAACTGGCTGTATTGTTCGCCGGTCATGACACTTGAAAGACACAACACACACCTATTGTGTAAGAATAAGTGTGCTTCCGGATGGGAATGATAGATCAGGTTTAATGACTCCCATTACTCTGTCTCCGTCCTGTCCATTGCAGCGGTGCAACGCACTCCAGGCTGGTCATCTGCGATGAAAGCGGCCAGTCTGTGGGCTCTACCAGTGGCCTGGGCACCAACCACTGGGGTATTGGCATACCGGAATGCGCACGTCGCATCGCCGACATGGTCGAGCGGGCCAAGGAGGAGGCCAACATATCGAAAGAGATTGCCCTAACCAGTTTGGGTCTCAGTCTGAGTGGCTGCGAGCAGGTGAGTTCTCTCTGCCAAGAGGCAAGTGCATGCCAGTATTAATGCTTCGCAACAGGAAGCCACCAATCGAGAGCTGGAGCAGGAGCTGCGCACCACATTCCCCAACTTGGCCGAGAGCTATGCTGTTTCTAGCGACACCATGGGCAGCATGTACACTGCCTCCTCCATCGGCGGAATGGTGCTAATCTCGGGCACCGGCTCCAATTGTCTGCTGCGCAATCCAGACGCATCCACCTCCAACTGCGGCGGATGGGGCAATTTCCTTGGGGACGAGGGCAGCGGTGAGTGTAATCCGGGCTATCAGCTAATGAACTGTGTCTGTTTATTAGATTTCAATGCTCAGATTATGCGCATCAATTGCGATTTGGATTGTCTGATAGCAGCGTTGATTGCCACTGACTCATTGCCACTGCTGCTGCTGCTGCTGTTATTGTTGATTGTTAATAATAATGCGAACCCTCATCTTCTGTCATTCGCAGCCTGGTACATCTCCTATCGCGCCGTTAAGGTTGTCTTTGATGACATGGATAACTTCGAGAAGGCGCCGGCTCCTGTCGACAAGACCTGGGCCCTGATCAAGGAGCACTTCAGCATTGAGACGCGCTACGACATGCTGACCCATTGCTATGCCAAGTTCGATAAGCCCTTCTTTGCCAATCTGTGCAAGAAACTGGCCCAAAATGCGGATAACGGCGACGAACTGGCGTTGAGTCTCTTCCGCGAGGCTGGCGTGCATTTGGCCCGCATGATCATGGCCCTGTTGCCCAATGTGCACAAGGATCTCGTCCAGTCGGGCGACCTGAGTGTCGTATGCGTTGGTTCGGTGTGGTCCAGCTGGAACCTTTTGCAAGAGGCCTTCACCAAAGAGCTAGCCAAGACGAACCTCAAGTTTAATCTCAAGCTGATGCGCATCACCAAGAGCAGCGCCTACGGTGCCTGCTATTTGGGTGCGGACAGTGCCGGCTTTGACCTGCCACGCAACTATTCCGACAACTTTAAAGTATTGCACACAATCTCCAAAAGCGGCAAAGCCCCAACGGGGAATGGCGTGGCCAAAGAGTCCTGCAAGTGCTAAGAAAAAACTATTCACAAGATTCATTCCTAAATACATATACGAGTATGCTCACACGTATCCAATTCCATGCGTAAAAGTAAGATCGTTTTTGTTTTGTTTTGGGGTTTGTTAGAAATACGTATGAAAATTTTATTCGATAAAGTTCATTGTATTAAAAGTGTATGTGTGTGTGTGTGTCTTGTGTGTGTAAGTGTTGGCTGTCCTGGCTGTCCATATCTTCCATTAAATAAGTATAGTACGAGTATGTATTGATTTCTTTTCGTTCGCTGCATCTATTTCTGTAATACTTTCGATTGTATTTAAAGCCAATTCGTTTGTTTATCTTTTTTTGCCGTTCTGCTGCGCTTTGCAATTCTTTGGCTAATTTGATTCTCAAATCGTGGAGCAAAAGCAAAATTAAGAATTTTAAGAATGTTCTTCTATATTGGTAGGCCAAACATAATATCTTAGGGTTCGTTCTTACAGTAGAGTATTTGGGATAATATACGAGTAGAGTTAAATAGAACGCCATATGTATGTAGCTGGGGGGAGTGGGTGGGGGGGAATCAATATTATATCTAGTAAATATATAATTGCTTGCATAATACATTTGACATACTGTACGACATACCATACCATACGATACCAGTAAACATGTTCAATCAATAATATAATCGAAATCAATTAAGACCAAATCTAAGCAAACATTTTGTCATGATGCATAGAGAGGGCCAAGAAGGGTTTGGGGATTGGCTCTACGCGGCTATCATCACATCGATTGCGATTTTTGCGATTTTTTGCGCTTCCCGACGGCGATATAAACTGTGATTAAGTATAACTTATTTGTATACGATTGATTGGCTTAAATGCATCTTCGGCTAAAATGTGTGCCTCAATTGTTCATGCTCTGGCGCAGCTTTTGTGGATCCTGGTAGTGTGACGACGAGGATATAACCGATGGATGCTGTGGCGGTGGAAAGCATCGCACATGCTCTACATTTGAGCCCTCACCGTCGCCGCCCTTCAGATATTTGTTGAGAATGGAGAAGATTTGTGAGTTTAATACTTGGAACCGTCGAATACGATCCACCATTCGCTTCAGCTGCTGCAATCGAAAAGAAGTAAAATTTAATATATTTTTCCAAGCAAACTTCACTCAGCGACAACTTACAATTCCCTTAACATCCTCGTCCTTGCCATCGACGCGTTGCACTCGCAAAATGTGATAGCAAAAGTCCAGCGCCTCAAAGCGTCGCTGCTGACCCAGCAACACGATCATGACACAACCAGCCCAGTTGAGACCCTCGCCAAAGAGCTCCTCAATCGTGTACTCTGTGCCACGCACAGGAATGCAATAGACAAACTGCAGGGCCGACCACAGGCGATGGAACTCGGAGCACTCGTCCACATGGATGATGCCATTGGCTGGTGGCGGGCCACACCACACTGGATCGTCCAGGTAGCTCTTCACTCGATTGAGTATCACCTCAAATATGCTCAGGCCGCAACACAGGCGCTCGCGTGTTAGTAAATCCCCCTCGCGGGCTATCATGGCTTGCTGTAGATTGAATTTCAGTTAGCAGTTAACAAAAAATCGAGGCATCACCAGTTTGTCTACTGCTTGCTTACCTTGGCAGTGCCTATTTTCTCCACATTCGAGACGATTTGCAAGTTGGCAAACTGAGCCTCCAGACGCTTTTGTTTGGCTTCAGGTTTCTCGTTTTCTGCAAAACACACAAAACACAAATATAGAAATAAATTTCCAGCTAAGAGTGGAATTCTACGCACCTTTGCAGAAGGGTCTGGGGAAAATATTTTGAAAGAGGGCCGCATGCAGCAGATCGCACACCTCCTCCTGGGACAAGGCCTGCTCAATCAGCAGGCAAAAGATGATGCAATTGCCAAACTCTCTGAACGACTGAAACAGCTCGGTTTTCGTGTCCGGATATTGCACAATGTCCGTTAAATGAGCCTGATAATAGCTGAGTACGCCGGGCGATCCGTACTCGCAGCGTGGTAATTTGCAAGACTTGGGCATGGCAATCATGAGCGTTTTGGTGAACTGCAGCAGCGAGCCCTGGATCAGCGGCTTGACAATGTCCTTCAGAATGATGTCCATGACAACGGCAATGCCCTGGTAGCCAAGCAGTCGGCACATGGCATGGAAATGCGGCGATCCAACGAAACCAGTGTACTGTCCATACTGCGTGGAGTATGCGGCATTCAGCTGCTTCGAGCCCCACAGATAGTAGTGTGACATCTGTGGCGGCTTCTCACGCTGAATGGGCTGCGTCGATGACAAATTCACTTTGGTGCGTATAAACCTAAATAGACAGAACCATTAATATGCCACTCAAACAATATATGTAGATGGATAGATTGTAAACGCACCGATTTGTGGCCGCATTATAGCAGTAATTGACGAGGAAATCATAGTTCAATTCCACAAACACATGCAGCGTAATCCGACCATAGGGGGCCAGGACATTGTGATTAGCCTCCTTGACCATGCCATCGAAATTGTCCAGCGCCAAGTATTTGCTCAGCAATTTGTGACAAATGCGATTCGCCTCCAAAAGGCCCTCGAGTTCCTGCATTGCAAATGTATTGAGTGTGAGAGATCGATATACATATATGCAAATATTAATCTATTCAGCCTACCACAATGCCCGTAATATCATTGGCCTCAAAGCGGCTGATGGCCAGCTCAATGCTCTTGTGCATATTGGCGTTAATGCGTTGGGTGACCAGTTTGTTCAAGTCAATGGATCGTCCTGGAAAAGCAAAGGCCCGCACATTAATGGTGCCTAGACAAAAGCACTTATATATTTCACATACCCAATAGCTGGACATGTCGTTGCTTTAGTAGAGTTTCGTAGCGATTGTTGCGTGGATACGACTGGAAATTGAAGCCGAGCACCTCGCACTCTAGGCGGAAACGTTTGTCCAAGAAAATGCTGCCAGCCAATTGTTTATAGTGGGCAAAGATCTGCTCACTCAACTTGTAGACAAACTGATCGAAGCATAGGTTCACCTCGGCCTCTACCTCGTCGTAGAGGAACTGTTTGCGGAAGACGGTTAGGGCATAGTGTGCCGAATCGTTGTAAAGGTCCAACGGGTACAGGACAAACCTATGGAACGAAACAAACATGCTTAGATGGATTCTGAGGCGTAGATCATACGCCCTGTTTACTTACTCCATCATGGAGGGCTCTTTCGTTTGCAGAATATGATCGGTGAGAATCCACGGCATAGACATCTCAATGGGGAACTGTATACGCTTCTCCATGGTTATCAAATCCTTGCACTCCTCGTTGTGCTGATGGCGCACCAAGCACTTGTTGACCTTGCGGCCCATGGTCATTTCCAAATAGAACTCTCGGTACCAGAGCTGCGACAGATCGCAGCATTTCTGCAGAGTGTCGCTAAAGTTGAGCAAATAGCTCCAGTAGAACGATGTGTTGTGGAACGTTTCGATCTGCATGAGGCAGTTGCCATCGATATCCTTGCGCAGTGTACGCTTGCCGCCACTTTTGTCCGCTGTCAGCGACTCCAGCATGGTGCGCACCATGTACAGCTGTGTGGAGGATGGACCCACATTGAGGCGTGGCACATGGATACGGAAGCCGCCATCGGGATCTTTTTTGCCTTTCGCCACAGGATCGTCGGTGGGCTCGTAGCCCTTTTGCCAATCCGCGGATGTCTCTCGCACCGACATAATGATGCTCCGGATCAGATCCTTCTTGTTCTTCACTGCCTTGCGCAGGGGCTCGCGCAACGATAGCTGAACAAAGTCCTGCAGCTCGGAGTAAATATTGCGTCGAATAGCCTCACACAGCACCGTCTCGATGCGTGCCATCAACACCTGCAGGCCCTTGATCATGGCAATCACCTCGATCAGGGCAAACTTTTCCTCGGATGTGTAATTGTACCGAGTGGCTCTTTCGTACTCCTCGGCCTCCACCGGACACTCCTTGTTCTGGTGGTGGTCCGTGGGATGGAGCAGCTTCCAGGAGTACAGCTCAGTGACCACACTGGTCCATTCCGACAGAAGCTGAAGGCCGCGCAGGGCCAAGTCGGCCGTAATCCGATTCTCGGCGTCCGATGGATTCTCCTTCACGGTGGTGGTCACCTCGTTGGTGTAGCGCGCCAGCTCCGATATGTACTTGACATGATCCTCGCGTATCTGCGGCAAGTGGACCATCAAATCCGCCTGGGGGCTGATGGCGTTCGAGCTGGAGAGCGGCCACTTGCTGGAGTCAAAGTGCTTGCTCCGCTTTATGTAGTTGAAGGGTGCGATTTGCATGTCCCCGAACAGGGGCACCACCTCCAGATTCTTGAAGATGCGATCGATGCGGTCCAGGCGGATCTTCTTCTTCTGATCCAACTTGTTGATGTTGCACGCATCACTGTCCATGAGGAACAGGCCAAAGCCCATCACCTTCACCAGCATGTGCTTCTCCTCGGGCGTCAAGTACATCTTCGTCTCGAACATGTGCACACAGATGTTAACGACATCCGAGAGCAGATCCTCGTAGCCGACAATCTTCTCCAGCGTGTCCTTCACAGTGTCGCGAATTTTGTTCTGCGTGGCCAGGAACATGGAGAGATTCTGCGACTCCTGCAGGGTGTGCGAGTCGGACATTACCTTCAGGAATTGCGCCGCCCGCCTATATGTTGAATAGTCATTCTTCACGCTCGACTTCATATTTTTCAATTCGTCGAGGACGGCAAACATGTTGATGAATTTCCCCAGCGTCAGCAAGTATGCCTCCGACACAAAGTCCTTGCGCTTCTCCGCGTGGCAAAGCCGCTTCACCTCGCCCGAGAACGCCTCGATGGCCTTGCGTTGGAAGTACATAAAGTTCAGCAGCTTGTTGACTTCCGGGGCAAGCACCTCGACCGTCTTCTCATAGATCTCCACACGATTGGGCTGCTCGTTCGACTTGGGCTGTGGTATGGCCCGTGAGCAGCATCGCCAGGTGTACAGCATGACAGCATGCTTCTGTCCCTCATCCAGCAAAACATTCTATGGTAGGGTGGGGGAGTGTGAGTGTGTCTCGTCTCTCTTCCTATTTAGTGCTTCCTATCTTACCAAATTCGCATGAGTAGTCGCCTCCTCTATGTATTTGGCAATTCCTGTGACAAATCCATTACGGTCTTCAAAGTTTGTATCGAAGTTTGCTTTGTAGATAATGGAGCAGGGCTGTGCCTCTATGCATGGCTGCTCATCGGGCAGCGACAGCTCGTCCAGCACCTCCACATTGGACAGTGCATCGGCAAGCGTAATCTTCTCCGTCATGTTGGGCTTCTTATCATAACTCCAACGGCGTCAATTGATTAAAAAGTTAATAAATAAAGGCGGGGCAACTAAAAGAATATTTTTTTTTCGTTGCCACAAATACACAGTGTGACCGCGGAAAATATACACTCCGAAATATACCAAAATATAACGAAATATACCTTGTCCTTGTCAAAATATACCGCAAATATACTGACGGATGCGTTGATATTCCTCGATTTAGATATTCGAATTAGTATTACTAGCTAGTTAGCCCTCTTAGCTCTAAACAAATAATTTTATCCAATTGCTCAATCAATTTGGTATCAGATTGGGTAGTTTTCAGATCTCCGTTTTATTGCATTGTTAACATAATAGAGTTCAAACAAAAACGGCCAAAGCATAAAACATAAGTGTGAACTCTGGTCATATTCCGTAATTGTTGCTGGTCAACCAAGTTTCTGCATGCGTATGGACATTTGTATACCATATTTCCTCTAATTGATGTTAAATTTGTTGTTCCAAGCTGCTTTAAAACATTAATAATGAATTTTTATAAGATTGATATGTTATTTACCTATTAATGCATATGTTTTGTGTTTTATATATACATTTATCCCGGTTCTGATACCTATTATTGGTAAAGATATAATATCTTTATAAGAGAGACTAAGTATTTTCTGCATTAATTGGAGTCTGAAATTACCAACAATACCTCTAGTCCATAATATCCATTTTCCCAAGGTGTGCAGATTTGTTGCTCACTTCGTGCCAAAGTTGCAGAACAATGCTGCGATTTCATTTCCCCATGTTGCTGAAATTTTTCCCATACAAATCAAATGTATCTTACGGGAACGCGTATGGAATGACGCAACAATGAATCTTCATTCGTTCCCGTTAGTAACATGCAGCTCACACCACGAAAAAGGGGGGAAAGTCACCACGAAAGCACTCTCTTTACCTCGAAAAAGAGAGAAAATTTTGAAAAACCACCACGATTTAGAGCGAAACATGTCAGTTTTTTGTGCGCTAAATCGAGTTTCACTGGCAGTCGAAAGAGAGCAATTTACGCTCTCCCGACCCACTTAGGCGCTTCAAGAGTGAGCTCAAAAATACCCCAGAAATATACCGCAATATACGGTGTCATTTTCAAAATATACTGGCTGATATGAAACTCTGAGTGGATGAAATGAATCAGAAGCTGGCTGATATGAAACTATTTTATCTGACAGTAGAGGATGTTATTTTTAAGGACTTCAACGTCACGGATTAACGTATAATTCTATAGAATCTTTGGTATAACGTTATTCTAAAAAAAATTAGGATGACTGTCCAGGGTTAAACTTGGAACGTTGTGATTTGTTTGGCAAGTCTGAAACGTTATGAGCTTCGACAAGAAAGGCTCATAATAATTGTAATTGTAATATAGTGCATCCATTAACATGTGCTATTCATTGCGTTATTTAGGAGGCGCTGATTACCGTTATTTTCGGCACTGACTGCTCAGGCATTACAGTTTTTGTTGAACGGAACTCATTGCTGCTCCAACAATCAAAATTAACGGCGGCTTCGATTTGCGAAACCAGAGATAATGAAACTCGCTTCCTTTTCAACACTGAGACCCAGTAATGGGTGGGAGAATACAGCCCCAACAGCAGTGCATTTCACTCTCATCGGTCACGGCGAGTGTTGCTAGTCGTTACTCAGCGTTAAAGACCTCTGAGCAATATAAACTAGAGCCGTTTTAAACTGTATCATAGAGAAAAGACCCTCGATACCCGGCGTGAGAAATAGTTTCGTGTAATAATGTGCATAAATATCAAAGAATAGCTGGAAAAACGCGGCGCTGCAAAGTGGAAAAAAGCATAGAGAAAGAAGAGAGGGAGGGAGAGAGACCGAGTGAATGATAGGGTTGGCGGTGGTGGTGGTGGTGGTGTGGGAGTCATAGTGTTATCGCCGTTCGCCCCGAAGCATAGACTTGCTCCAAATTTGAGGCGCAGGCGCACAACACACATAAACCCTCTCTCTGTTCGCGCTCACAGAGTGCGGTATCAGTGGGCAAGTGGGAGCGGGCGCCCCTCCAAACAGGATATTTTATTATACTGAAATTCATACTGAAATCCATACGCATACACACACAACACACACGGAGTAACGTAGGAGTAGAGCGCAGGAAATTCGCATTTTCAGGCCAGAAGCACTCCGTACGTAGTAAAGCGCGCTCCACAAGCAAAAGCTTCGCATTGCCATTCGGACGCATTCCGTTGCTTGCTTGCTGCTGCATCAAACACACACACACATACACAAACTCAAACACCCTCGTGCATACACTCTCTCACACCCACACACGTGCAAAAATCAATTAAAAGCAAAGAGGAATACAAGAGATAACAGAAAAATAAACGAGAGATAAAATAATAGATAGAAAGTTGCAATTTTTTCGTGGACAAAAAAAAATCCCCTCGCCAGCGAACATGTCAAAATTAACTGTGAAATGTGCAAAAGCTCACAAGTTACGCAAAAAATGCCGCAGCAAAAACGTCGCAGTCGCCGCAGCAGCAGCAGTAGCAGCAGTAGCAGTGGAGAGAAAAATGTGAAACGGCAAACGAGAAACGAGCAACGAACAGCAGCAGGGAGTGCAGGGAGGAGAGTGCAGCGTGCAGAGTATGCCCAAAAAGTGCAAGGATGCATCTTCGTGCCATTGACCACCGAACCAGCAATTTGTCTCTAACAGTAAATCCAGCGCCTACAACATCTACTAAATCCACGTAGCCCAGGCCTCGTCGCATCCACCCCACATTGTCACTGCCGGACTAACGGACGAACGTTGTGCCGGAAGCGCTGCAGCAGCAGCACTAGAATCAGCGGAAATTAAAACAAATCGAAGTCGAAATAAAAAGACACTCACCCAGAGGGGCGGCCAGAGACATCGGTAAGCAGAGAGAGATAGTAAGAGAGAGAGAGAGCGAAAAAGAGTAACGGAGTATTCTACGCTGCATCTGATTTACAACACGGCACATTTACTACCGGTTACTGCAGCTTGCTCCGGTTCCAGCTACTGCTCTCAGTCCCCCACAAAAAACCCCCTTCCACTACTACGAGTGCATCCACCTCCTTTCGCTCCTTTTGGCTGACGATGATGATGATGTTGTTTGCAATTTGTGATTTCATGTTTTCATAACTCGGCCAACCGTTGGCACGGATTAGACAAAACGTCGAGCGTCGGGCATCAAGCGTCAGCCTTCAGGACAGGCTTCCTGTACCAAAGTGCAGGTGAGTGGGCACGGGTACGGGTACGGGTTCGGCTTCGGGATATGGTGGGATAAATCCTTTAAGGCGCAAACTATTCAGGGCGGAAAGCTCCTGCGATGTGGAATGACAGTTGATTGTGTCAAGTGGCCGTTAGTTGTTAGATATTCCACTTAAATGAAAAGCGTAAGCCGGATCAATGCAAATGTCATTGACGATGAAGAGTTACCCTTCAATAGGACTGCAAGGTGACGGGTGGTGATGGCTCTAATAAAATAACTATTATTTATTTAGCCTTTAAACAAACTAAAATCAAGCAGATTGAAACGGAGGAAATGGAACGCATAATTGATTGAAATTCCTCATTCAAAGTCAAAGAACATTTGCAGCATTCCTCAATTAGATTAAATTTCTGAGGATATATTTTGCACTTTTACTTCTTCTTCTGTGCTGTTTTCGTTCTTGCTGAAGTCCTTTATTACATTTGCCTCCGGAAATTTCAATTATTTCATTTTTTAATTAAGAAAGGAATTTCTGCAAAAACATCCCAACATCCCGCAATCATAACAGAACATTTCATCAAAACAATGGGGGAGCCAGATGGAGAAGTCGTATATGTGGCTGTTACTGGCCCAGCATCAAAGTCTTCACAGTTCTCCCACCAGCTCCCCCCATCTGAGAAACCAACAGGCAGAAAAAAAAGTACATGAAATATAAAGCACAAAGTACGACTGAGGGGGAGGCAAGAGAGGGAGTAAGATACAAAAAGCAAAACATTAACCGCGACATTAACAATCAGAAATGTTTTTTCCTTCTTTTTTTTCATTCAAAGCCGCAATGCTATTCCACCACCACCACATCCCCTAGGACCCACCAAACTACCCTCAGAGTTAAGAGCTTTGCTCCAATTTTACAGGCAAACAGACGAGAAAAATTCGTATGGGGTTCCAAATCATACAAAAAATGTTGAGAGCAAAAAAAAAGGAGGAAATTCAAGGAAAACCTAGAAAAATAGCTGTGGTGCTGTAAATGTGGCAAACTGTTTTCAGAAATACAGTGGCAAAATATAGAAAAATCTCAAGAATGCTCGTAACTATAGTAGAAACAAAAATGAGAAAAGGCAGTCAGATAAACGAGGGAATGGGAATAGGCATGGTTTCTCTATTATAGTCCCAAAAATTACTCACTCGTGGTTTATCTTGGGAAAGTATGACCTACTGCTTGGACATTGTAGATATGAGATCATCCCAGCAAGGAGGCATTGCTATGCGTTCAAAGGTTCTTTTATAATCAATATAAGAAAGCGGAGGCTTCTTCGAGTTTCTTGGAAAATTTGTATATATCCTTCAGAAAATCAGTAACCAGGGAAGTCTTCAGGCTGATAGATACATGTGCGTATAATATTATGAGCAAATAATACAGAAAATGTACATGCACTCATGATTGAAATGATTTACCCAATTATTAAATTATTATTATTATTTAATAATATAATTGGGACAGGGGAAAGAGAGATCCTGTGCGCGTGGTGTTATCATCAACAGTATCCCATTGACGTGCACCGTATGTAATTCCATCCTTTGCATCTGCATTCCCTAATTAGATAAAACCATTCCTGGTCCCCTTTTCACAGTGGGCAAAGCGGTTTTCCTGGTCGGTTTCCATGGTTTTGTACATATTTTTGGTAGTTTAACGCGACTTCGACTCTCTGTCCAGTGGCGACCGTGGCGAGTGGCGGGTGACAAAGCAGCGTGCTAGCTGTGGACTTGAAAGCGGCAACAAATGCCACATGGGGCGCCACAAATGCACAAATGCTTCATTGTGTGAGTGTGTGTGTGTGTGCATGCGGGAGTGCCGCTCTGTCTCCACCCTTGTGACAGTCGTCGCTGGTGCTGGTGGTGGGTCTCGTCTTTTTGGGTGGTGCCACTACATGCCAGTTAATGTCTGCGCCAAAGGGGCTGGCAGCACGAAATGGAGATAAACTTGAACGCAGCAATAACAATATCAAAAAATGCGATGGGGTTAGGATTGGGTCCAAAAAAATACGAAAAAAAGGCAATCGATAAATCCGCTATGCTTTCTCTACACTGGATCTGGATCCCCCTTCAACGTTGCACTGCCTATCCATGGGGGTGCACCTTACACTGAGAAACATGGATGGAAGTGTGAAGTTAAAATATATTGATTGAAAATGTATGCATAATAGCAGTAGAGAGTAAAGAGTTCGGTTTGTAAGATAGAAGTAATTAAAGATTTTATTAGGTTAAAGGTTTCGAATTTATTGTAAGTCCGAGTGTAAATATTTAAATTTACGTACTTTTTTCTTTGGATGTACTGGAAGTTGTTCTAGAATACATATAGTTATGGAAAATGCATTAAAAAAAGAGGATACCTATTAAAATTGCTAAGATTTCATGTCCAAGCCTTCAACATTAGAGAAACTATCTAAATTTTTCTGTATATTCTTTTGGTTGAATTGCGTATTTTGCTGCATTGCATTCTACCTCAAGCATTTCTTTATGGATTGCTTAAGAGTGACCCCATTAAATCTTACAACATAGAGTACACAGAGATATTTCGGGGCCGATTGTTTACCTCAAAATAAACAATCAAAATATACTTACATTGGAGATTATTTATATTCACCACAGAAATAACTTGCTGTTGAGTGTTTTTTCTTATATGTATAGCTATTTCTATTTATACGATCATTCATTAAGTATTCCATTCCCTATTCGAGTCTTCCATTAGTTCTTATGATTTTTTCAGTGCAATTTATATGCGAAGGAAAAAAAATTCCTATTTCTCTTAACATTTTTGCTGAGTTTTGCGAATATTTTTCTGTTTTTTATTATTTGATAAATGATTTGCAATTTCTGTGGCCCGAGGGCGTTACGCGGAAGCTTCGTGGATGGAGCTTTGTCACTCATTTATGCACACACAAATACATACTTACATCGTTTGCTGCTAGAATTTATGATGTCATTATAATAAATTTTATGCGTGCCTAGACAACATTCCATTTCCCACTGGCTGCCAGTGGCGGCGACTGCCAGAGTTGTTCATCCCTTCTCAATGTTGTGCTGTAATTGTTGTTGGTGTTGCTGTTGTTTTGCAGCCTTCTAAATGTTGTAATTTCTGTTGTTGTTGTTGTCGTTGTTGCGTCTGTTTCATCAACACCCATGCAACATTTTTCCTGGCTGATTGCTGTACTTTGTCGCTGCTGTTGCACAGGACACAAAGTATCTTGTATCTGCCTGTTTCCCCCTGCTCTCCCCTTGCAATAGAAATTATGAATAGGAATTCTTCTCCTCCGTTGCACGCCAGGACAATCGCATTGAAGGGCCGGAGATGCTGCTGGCTGGCTGGCTGGCAAGAAAATCAGTTGTCGGGGCAGCAGCTGGACCCCGCCTCCCCCCTTCTTTAACGTATGCATGGCATTCTTCTTTGTATGTACATTTGAATGTCCTGGGCACGATTGTAACATTTTTCATTGCAATTACGGAGAGTAGGGGGTGGGCCTGGGCTCGTGCAGGCCAGACAAAGTGTTTTATGGCAACAAAATCTCGGTTGGAGCTGTGGGCAATGTGCCAGAGCCATGCCCCAGCTACATACGTGCTCGCCATGACGATGACGCGGTCTCCGACGCGACATCATCAGGATGGCATGTATGCGGTACGGTTGGGGGGCTGAGCAGCCACGCCATGTCCATATGCCTGGTGGCCACTTAATTAAAAATTCTTTGCTGTTGATTTTCTATTTCTCTGCGGTTGCTACCCCTTTTTCCCCTGTTCCGCATTGTATTGACCAGACGACGGAGCTCTCTAGATGTGTCAGCACACAGAAAACGGGACTCCACCCCAGTGTTATTTCCTGAGGGATTTGCGGCGCTAATAACTTTAATTCCAAAGAGCAGACAAGTCTGCTGCTCCTTCTCTCTCAGGGGAAATGGGGAAACATCTATTCCATATACTCGTTTTGCAAGGGGCATTGGGGTTTATCTAAACAGTTGCACAAGTTCTCAGCAACTGCACAGGGCCTGCTTGTGCCGTGTAAACAATTCTCTTCCGCTCTGTCTGGTCTTTGGCTGCGGAAGAGCAACAGTCCCAGGCAGCAGAAAATAGTTTTTAATTAAAAATTATATCAACATTCATTAAAGGCACAGAGCACAGGGCAGCCCTTTGTTTCCTCGAATGGAGAAACTTGCCAAAGACATTAGCAAAAGCATCTAAAAGTGTTAACTTATTGTTTATTGTGTAAGTGCAATGAAAATCCATTTTTATCTATGCTGAAAACATTTTCCATTACCTTGCACAAGAACTTAAAGGCGCTTCCGAACAGCATAAAAGATCGTTTTGGTCTGAAAGCAGGCAGGGCGGGGCAGGCAGGGCAGGCAGGGCTTTGAAGCGAATTTAAGTTGCGGAAACCAGGCCAACACAATTAGCCATAAAGGCCAGTCAGCCGCCAGCTGCCTGCTAGGAGGCTCCTAGGCTCCTTCATTTGCATAAATATTTTTTGTGTGTGTGTGTGTGGGGCAAGGCTGCGTTGGCTGGAGTCGCAGCACTCGCCTACATGGAATTTCGATTCGAGGCAATGACAAGTGCTGAAATGTATTGCATACTTTTAAGGGCTGCGCTGCCCAAGAGGGCAAAGTGTCAGCCTGGGCAGGCGACCCATTTATGTCCTCCCTTTTTTATGTCCTCTATTTTATATACCCTTTGGATAGGCTATGACAATTTGGCACATCATTTTGCATTGAAGCAAAAGCAAGGAGTGAAAAATGCTATAAAATATATACGTACATGCATGTATGTTGTAGAGGCTCTCTTCGTCATGGATGTACTCCTAACAGCAACAGCCTACTGTCAGTAGGTCTGCACAAAGGAAAAATATACTCTCAAATTTAAAGATATTTACACATCACATATCGTATAGAAAAGACTTCCTCCAGTGAGACTTAACCCAAGATCTGAAAGGGTATTTCATTTACATAATTCTGTTCTCTGTTTACCCATTCCCCCTTTCTTCGTTGTTATCTGTCTGCTTAACGAACAACATTTTATTTGGCCATAGACGACGGACAGGGCTAAGGAGCAGGGCAAACATTGCATTATCAGCGCCATAAAATCAGACGTAGACAGTTACTCGATATATGCATAACACAAGAATGTTTGTGTATACACACACACACACACCCCATATGCATGTATGCGTATGCGAGTGTGGAGGGAACTGTCCAAGTCCTCGAATGCCGCCCTGTCAGGCAAATGCATATGACACATGTCAGAAGAGCCGGAGCAGGAGTAGGAGCAGGAGCTGGAGCTGGAGTGCCAGAGGCTCGCGAAGTGTAAAGCTTCATTAAGTTAAACACGCACACGATGCCTGTCACAAAGTGTATCTGTGTGTGCGCTGTCTGTCTGTTTGTCTACTGTGTGTGTGCGTCAAGTGACAGTAAATACTTGCTGATGTGTTTTGGCCCTCGTTTTTGACAGTTTTTAACTCATTATTCCCTCAACTCTTCCATCTGCTTGCAGGAATTCAACACGAGCAACGAATAAATTGAACTTGCATTTTTATATCAACTTTTATAAGCAACCAAATGGAACGTGTTCAGCAGCATTTATCCAATGCCATCGCCATTGCATCCAGTATCATCACCGGTTAGATAAGAGTCGGCAATTCAAAGCACAGTTGCCACACGACCAGCCCGACGCATCACCCCCTCACCCAGCCAAGGAGAAGGGCCAACGAAAAGGAAAACAATTCCCCCATCGGATACCCACTAATAAATGCAGTGGAAGAAGAAGTTTACTCGATTGAAAGCAGCTACTGGAAATTCGCGTGTGCGAAGAATGCTTTGTTGTGGACGTAGAAAGGTGAGTGGATCGTTGAGCTATTAAGTAGTACCGTTGTGGATCACATATTCCAATTATATTTCGTGGAAATTGTTCTTAATTTCTATAAAGTTAGATATGGGTAAGCTATGTGTAAAGCTTCGATTCAAGAGGATGTCAGTGGAAGACTAGTGCAAGAATATGTTTGAGATGATTTAATTTAATTTAATTACTATCCACTATCTTAGCTCTTTGAGATCGAGAGATTGTGAGAGCCAGAGCAAACGAAAGTGACAAACGGAGAGAGCTAGAGCGCAAGAGCAGGAAGGATATGTACATATGTAACATTCAGTACAGTGGGCAGTGCAATGAGCCAACAATAATTGACAGTGGCTCTGCCACTGGTTAATACATTAACTGGGGAAGTGTGTTCGGAGATCGAATCTATATAAACCTCGTATTAATTATACATTTCTTGTCCTGTTTTACATGAAGCCAACTGCTCGTTAAATTAAGGAAATATGCTAATCTGCTCTCCATTTATTTTCTTAATCAGAAGCTATACCAGCATCACGTAAAGCGTGGCAGTCTGGCTTTAATATGTCAGCCAGTTAGTCAATTGGCTTTCGTGGTGGTTGGGGGGGAGGGAGGGTACCCCATGTATCCGCACCTGCCCCCGCCCACGGCATCGTTTTGGTGGTTTCCATAATAAATTTACATTTTACGCCTGAATTTCAATGAAGGCTTAATTGCGAAATCTGATTTACGAGTATATGCTGTTGCTGTTGCTGCTGGCGGAGAAGCGTGGCTTGCGGCCGTGCCACATATGCGGCAAATGAGGAGGGGGATGGTGATGGGAGTGGGAGTGGAGCAGGAGTTGATTCACCTTGTATCTGGGCGTTGCTTACACACAAAGGACGAAACATGTGTCCCCCTCAGTTTTTATTGCAAGCGATATACACACGGAGACAAATTCAATTACGTGCCCCACATGTGAAAAAGGTATCCATCTATCGGAGTTTAATCATTTTTACCGCATAATTTAATGCAATTTTTGAAATGAACTTGCCATCGAATGCTGAGAGAGTAATTGGACCGAACAAAGGGGTTTAATCTGCCACCTGACAGCACTTAATTTAATTGAGACCGGAGACCGGAGCCCGAAGCCCGAAGCGCAGTGGAATGGATAAGAGTTTTATTTGCTCATAGTACGAGTAGTTTGTGTTTACTCGACTCCATTACTTGCCCCTTCATTAGGCAGCCAACGGTGCAAGGTGTTCTAGTTTTATGTCGCCTTAATCTTGGAAGGGCTTCCATCACTCTTCACCTTGCTTCCAATCTTTCCCTGTGGCTCGACTCTTTCTCGGTGGCAACTTTATGACAAAGTCTTGGCGCATAAGTCCCTAAAGATGCAGAGCTTGCCAACGCATTTGGACCGCAGCCACCTCGGGAACACTCTCTGGATAAGCCACCCTGAAGGCAGCACACCACACTGCTGCTTTGCTGCTGCTT
Organism: Drosophila obscura; assembly: GCF_018151105.1. Lineage (NCBI taxonomy): Eukaryota > Metazoa > Arthropoda > Insecta > Diptera > Drosophilidae > Drosophila > Drosophila obscura. The sequence goes on along the minus strand of NW_024542736.1, from coordinate 56,803 downwards.
GCTGTTTGTTTTAGTTATTGTAGTTGATTATTTTTCCTTTTCGGCGCGCTAAAAAACTTTGACTTTGTCGCTCTGACATCGCAAAGTTTAACAAATAAATTAATTTAGTTGCCGCACTGCACGTCGGAGCTGCCGTCCTTGCGTTCCTCTGGGAGGAGTCGCTGCGCTGCCGCAGCTAAAGAATTCAATTTGCGCTGGCGGCATATTAAGCACCGCCTGAGTGGGCTTACGAAACCCTGGGACTCTAGTGGGAATAGCTGGGATTTCGTTTCAAGCCGATGCCAAGAAAGGGTATTCAAAAAGAAGGGTATGCAATATATTAAGAGCAGTTTTTAGTAGCACTGAACGCTGGAAAAGATATCCCAGGTATCCTTTTTTAACTTAAATGAGCCTTCAGATGTGAAATTTTGCTCTGAACGAAAGCCAAGAAATAATGTTTGTTATTAAAAGTAAATTTTTTATTTTAAAGGGTATTGCATGTTCGCTTGATTCGAAGGAAAATTTTTTCTTGCTGCCTTCTTGATTTAAATTGCATTTTCTTGGCGTTATAGTTTTTCTTATAGTTTCTGCTCTGGCTCTGTTTGCTTTTATGGGCTGTGCTGCCGTTTTCTTAATCAGTTTTGTGTCAGGCCAACAGCAAATTGATTTGTTAAGCAATTTTTAATTGAAATGAAACGCTGTCGGGCAGAATGTCAAACTTTTTACCCAATACTTGCCAGGTTGCCTTCTGACTTGCTCCTGACTGGCTCCTGACTTGCTCCTGACTGTTGCTGCTGCTGCTCCGGCTGCTCCCTTGCATGGCACTTGAACAGCAGCAGCGCCACATGGCGCCCAAAAGTTGGTCAAGTGAGACGCGTTGGCATTTCTATTGGCATACGAGTGAGAGCGCGCGACGAGTGTTGAGTGTTGACTGGCAGCCAAGCAGGCAATACATAGGAGGAGGGGCGGAGGCAGGCAGTGGGTTTGGCAAAAATCAGCATATTGAATTACCAATTGCAGGGGATGTAAAAACGAAACCCGAAACCCCATTCAATGGGATTGTTTTTGTGTCTGCATTCCTGCTGCAGCCATCCAGCGTGCAATTTTCAATTGCATCCTTTATATCCCTTTGCTTTTTTTTTTGTTTGATGGAATTTCAATAAATTCCGCATCGGCATCCGCGGCATCAGGATCAGGGGCATGGGCATCAGTGCAGTAAATTATTTTGATTTATGTGTAGCCATGCATGACTGATGTGAAGTGGCGTGAATGTGCATTTTTCAGCATTTAGCTGCATTTGAAATTTAATTGAAAGCCAGCCACGCGCTCCACTGACACTCGTTGGAATACGAACTAAACGATATGTGTGTGTATGTGCCGACAGATGCCGACAGATTTAAGTGAAGCAGCTCCTAAATGGTTTGCTGGCTGCCAGCCTGATTAGTTGCAGGGCTTGATGGAAAGTTTATGGAAAATAGTTTGAGGATGTGGTAAAGTTTCTGGCAAACTTCTTGTTCGCCATGCAGCGGCACGTTCAGCGCGTCCCTGGCGATTTCTGGTCCCTACTATCCTTTCTATCTGCCGTCTGTGTGGAGTCGAGTGCCATTCACAAATAAATGGCGGGCATTTAGGCAGCCGCATTCTGCCACCAACGGGAAAACACGGGGGGAATCTTGCCAAGAGTTCCTTTCGGGCCAACAACAATTGGCAGCGCCACAGATACAGATACACAGACATTTGAGAGATAGAGAAAGAGAGGGAAAATTTTGCCTCAATGCAGATAAGAATATTTTCTCAGCTGGAGCTGGCGATGCCTCTCATAGATACACAAACACATACATAAGTGTTGGCTCAGAAGAGGTAGAAAGTTTTGCCCAAGACAAACACTGGCACAGCGTTTCTGCCATCTTCTAGCGGTTTCTGGCTTTCCCAACATTTATTTTTTCTTTGTAGTTTGCTCCAAGCAGAAGGTTTTTCCGCCTTGGTGCATTTCCTTCGCCTCTCAAAGAGAGAGAGAGAGAGAGAGAGCGAGAGAGCCCTTGTGGTGTGGTTGTTGCACCATGATTTAAAGAAGAATAAGCAGAGAACTATTAATTGGCAACTCAGAAGCAGCAGCAGCAGCAACAGCAACAGCCACCACAGTAGCATTATTAGCCGTGGCTGCAGCAGCAGCAGGTGAAGCGAGATTTTTAATTGCTGCCAACGCAGCGCAAAAAGATTTCTTTCTTTTTATTTTTTGCCCAAGCGCGGCACTTAATAAGCTTAATTTTTTGGTGTTCATTGACGCGGAATGTGCGGCGATAGGGTAAGCATCCCCTGGGGCTATCATTGATTAACGTGAAATTGTGGCAGTCTTCCAGCAAATGGCACGTCCAGGATGCTGGTTCATTTTCTTATACCCTTCTTGGAGCACTTAAATCCGCTGCAATAACAATCTTTGTTTATCTCTATTTTCCCGCTGACATGCCATAACTTTTATTATGCTGCTAAACTTTGCTTTGAGAATGTCCACCTGCCGCTGACAGTTTGATGAGATGAAAGATGAGAGGAGATGAAAACTGCTGCTGGGGCTGGGTTAAAGCTGTTGCTGTTGCTGATTCTGAGCTATGAGAGGTTTATTTAGTTACAAGAAAAGGCTGATAATCTCTGGCTGGGTGCATAGCAACAGATACCAGGATACGCAATCAATTAATCAACTAATTGAGATAAAAGATGAGTCAACTTTTAGTCCAAACATTACATTCTCTGTGGCTGAGTTTTCCCCTTTGCATACGTACATCTGTAGATGCCTGAGCAAACAATGTATGCCAACTACTTGTAGTTGCCAGGTTCCTTGAGAGGAGTTGTTGGTTCAAGGACATTCTGCCTGGATCCTATGCCAACACTTGCTATCCTCGTTAGGACTGCTTACGTGCCTGGCAGTCGCAGTACTCCAGTACACCGGTACAGTACTGCTCGGGCTACGTGCCTTTCATTTTCGAAACTAATTGCAAAACTCTTACGCAACTGCAGGAGACAGGAGACAGGAAACATGCGACAGACGACAGGCGACATATTGAAATGTTCCATATTCATCGAAGAGTTTTCAAGTTTGTTTCGTGCACGTAAAATATTTACCTGTCATTGTCCCCCGAGCACTGTAGCCTTCAGCTACAGCTACAGCTCCTCCTCCATCCTCTGTGGAGCAAAACGTGTTTATATTTTGCGGGAAAAATGCAGAGAACAGAGAGCAGTTCGACAGTTGACTTATTTGCCAAGGAACTACTCGAAGCTGTACCATCATCGCTGTGCTGCTCTTAACGTATTTTTAATTATTTCCGCCAGAGGCTGTTGCTGCAGCGGTCCCGCTGCTGATGCCATTAAAATGATGTGCAGGAATTAGCCCAACCTTGCGGTAATTATAACAGGTTCCCTGCCCGTCAGCTGAGCCGGTGACAAGGCCGCAGCAAGTGGCACAGCCGGTGCTTCGATAAGCTTTGCTCTGCTGTATGACATTTAGTGGCAACACTGCGTATGACATGTTTTAATTTTGAACCATAAAAATATCAACATCCAAGGGTTCTACGATGACTGCTGCCTGTGGGAGGTAGCGAGTGGTAGGGGAGGAGTAGAGTAATCTACGCTCGTATTGAGGCCACTCGACTGCAAAGGCAAACAGACACAGCTACCCAAAGGACTCGAAGGGAGGGTACAAAAAAAAATATATAAGGGGGTGATGCAGCAGCAGCAGCGCAAATGCAATACCAAAACGAAATTAACCTCACAACCTACTACAGAAAGCAGCATCCATGCCACACCATACATATATATGTGTATGTGTGTGTGTGTGTGCACTAAAAGCGGTTTACGCCACTCACATGTAAACCCAGTTGCCTGCCACCAGGCCCAGTCGCAGTGCCCCCCCGCTGTTGGCTACCCGCTCCATCCGACACCCACATACACACGATTGTTGTGTGGATAGGTCGTGGCTTTGCGTGTTTCACTCACTCTTTGCACTCAACCCACTGCCACTGCCCCCGCACCAGCACTCGCTCACGGGCTCCTCCTTGGCTTGGTTAAATTTTCTGTTTGCTTTGCTGTGGATTTTCGTTACGTTTCGGCAGTGCCGAACGCCAGATGCGTCCGTCCAACCCTACCCCCCACTGGCTCTTCAAAAAGTGTATGCTTCTTTCGCTTTATTTTTATTTTTTGTTTGGTCTTGTACCTTTAACGTATTTTGCATTTGCTTGGCATAGATCTCAGAAGTGGGGGAAGGCGCTGGGTTAAGGAGAGTCTGTGGGGTAGTTGAGAAGCGTTTCCCTGCAGCTTTCGGTTTTCTCTCTCTCTCTCTCGTTCTCTTATTACTTAGCTTGCTCTCTTCGCCAAACACACTCTCTCTCTTTCTTTCTCTCTCTGCCTTCTAAAGCTTTTGTAGTAGAGAAAAATGAAATGTTTTTTACCCCCTTTGTTTTTTTTTTTTGCATAATTCCTTGGCTTTTGCGGCTTTGCTGTGCTTCTTTAGAGTGGCCAGAGTTAAGCAAAAGTTTGTGGCACTTTTCCTTTGCAAATTGTGCAAGAAATTGTTGCATGTATGTGCGACATTAAATATGCAACATTGGTGACGATGATGCAAGGGTATTTTCTGTCTATTGCTGTCTCAAAGTTTTTGTCATTAAGCAAGGGTGAGAGAACCGGCAGACAGGCAGACAGACAGATAGCCAAATGACATCAATTAACCGAGTGCGAACAAAGCTGAGCCTTGAGCCATGAGCCATTAGCCATGAGCCATGACAACAACAGCCAAAACACAATTGAAAGACACGGCGGAATTTGTGCCAAGGCTCGGCTCGGCTCTCCCTTTCTCTGTCTCCATGTATCTTTCAGTCTGTTTAACAGTTTACAATGTGATTGTGATTGATGGGTGGATGGCAGCAGATAGAATACGGCTAAAGGTAGGTGACATTTTCACGCCAATTGCGATTAGTTTGGGTAACACCGGCTGCAATTAGTCTAAGGCCAATGCAAAAAAAAACTAGCGGAATTAATTGCCAAGGAAGGCACTTAAAAGGCAATTTAGCGTCGAGTGTCGATGGTCGATGATGGTCTCCATAACAGGGTCCCCACCACGCTTACCTTTGAACTCTTGCTAAGCGGCTTATGGCACACGCCAGAGCAGAGCAAAAACTTTTACATAATTCACTCGAAAGGGCCATCAGCAGCAGCAGCATCAAAGCCACATCAAACTTGGGCCACTCTAAATGTGGCCTGAAGAGGCTTACCTGCACCTTCAGAGAGTGAGAAAGAGAGAGAGCAAGAGAAAGTGTTGACCAACAGGGACACTGGGGAATGGTTAATACTCGGGACATGTAAAGGCATAAGACGAGCATCAAGCAAGTACTCATACATATTTAATTCACGGGAAGTTGCCGTGAAATTCGCTTAGTGTTCTCGCTCCTCCCACTATCGTTTGCATTTCAGTTTTAGCAAGAGGCAAAAGTTTTCATTCCTGTTCGTTTTGTGGCTCACGCATTTTCACATTTTCGAATTCAATTCCGTTGCCAGCAGCCGCCGAGCCGAGCTGTGAACTCAATTTGCTGCGCTTGACAAATTCCAATGACAAAGAATTTTTCCTCTCCGGAAGTTTGTTATTAGCCGCTCGCATCCGGACCGCTGCCTGCGTGCCAATGCGACGGATAAGGTTCGACTGGCCGGGATCCGGACCCGGCCGGGACCACACTATCGTATCGCCGTAGTGCTCTTGTCGCGTGCGCATCTTATCCGCGCAGGCGTCTATGTTGCGTATACGTAACGTAGTGTGCTTAGGCCTGAGCCTGCGGCATGTTTGCTTAGCTGTTGTAGCTACCCCCACGCCACTGGCATGACTGCCTGACTGCCTTGAAAAAGAAGAAATTTTGAATTGCATTTATTTTGCATGGCCTGCTCGGCCTGACAGTTGATTGCCTGTCAGCGAATGGTGGCTTCGTGGCTTGCTGCTTTGTTGGCTGTGTGGGTGGATGGGTCAGCGTCAGCGTCTCACCGAACTGACCCACATACGAGTACAGGCTGCTGTCCGTGTGTCGATGCAGAGAGCGGTGAGCGCGCCCGAATGTGTGTCTGAGTGTGTTTGCAGCTTTTGTGAATGATGCGGCCCACCCAGCACTTACTCACACTTGCACTCACACTCCCACTCCCACACAGAAGGGTTACACACATGTCATTCAGGAAATTAACTTTACCCTTTTCCGAAAGGCCTTTCCCGCTGTTTTTTCAACCATTTGGACCAAATCTTTTGACTACTAGCATTCTGCTTTTTATAAACGAGAACACTTGATAAGGGTACGAATTTTAATATTAATATAAATTAAAGTTCATAGTTTACTTCTGTACCCCACTAGTGAATAATACAAAAATCAGCAACACAAAGCAATTCTTTAATTTATTAATCAACTTAGTAGTTTATTTCTGGTGATTTGCTGATGAACCTTTGCAGATTTTTTGGTTCATTGGCATATTTATTTCTAATTTTTGCATGCAGGATTCATGCATGAATTTTTCACGGAATTTTACCATTTGACATCACTTAAATTCATTATGGATTTAATCAGTAAATGCAACGTGCTTGACATTGGGGATAGATATCATTGTTTATTCTTATTCCATCAGTTCCATTCCGTTGTTGAAGTGTATCTAAAGCTGTGCCATGCCGCAGGACAAAAGCTGCGTCCTTTTCTAGTCCTTTTATCAATTGTAATGCGTTTTTAATGGCAACTGGTTTATCTGTTTGTGTCATCGGGGCTGGGTTATTAAAATTATTCATAATGCTTCGCTGTGTGGAGTGGCAGTGGCTGGCTCCTCGTTCCTCTTCCACCTCCTCGCCTGACCAACGATTTGCTTTGTTTCATTTTGTTGATTTGAATTGCTTGATAGACAAACATTTGCACAAGCGGCGTGCGCGCTTTTCAGACTAGGTCAAAACGAAGTGCTTTTGTTGCTTTTGCTTTTGCTATGCCCATTGTTGAACCTTTATCATTCATAATGTTTGTCTGTCATGCCAGGCGGCCGCCCAAAACGCTTTGAGTTGGGTCTGGTCGGCCGTTTTCCATGCGTTCAGACAGTCACACATGATTGGCATTTTTCTCGTTTCATTTGCCAGTGGCATAGGTTCGAGTGCCTGAAATAGTCCTGCCCTGAGTATGTATTTTGTTATCGATGTCAGGATTAGCTAGAAGCCTGCCCTGGGGAGCGGCCCAGATGAAGGCTTAAGTGTGGGTTAGTCTAAATGAATTGAGTAAGATTCTGTGGAAGCCAGGGATGCTCAACCTAACAAGATGATGGGACTAGAGCGGCATTGTGTTAAGCTCATACCGAAAAGCACTTGAATCGATGACAAGCTTTAGCCAAACGATTGTATAAATCCACAATAGATGGCATTCCATGTACCACTTGATGTAAGTGATCATGTGACATGGAGTGATCCATTTATTTTCAATTTCAATGTTCATTCCCAGGCAAGACATCAATTATGCATCCCGTGGCACATCACACATTCTAAACACTGCCCTGTCCTGGGCATTTGGACAAGTTCAAGTCCGTGCAACATCAAGCGTGCAGCAACACTACGGATACAACAACATGATACAAAAAAAATCACATCTGGCAATGCCAGGCGACAGGGTCCCCAGCAGACATCCCGTCCTCAGAAGAGCGGCAGCTGCTGTGCCGTATCAAATACAATTCCCCAAATCCCGACTGCCAATTTTTTCGTGTTAAATAATTCAAATATGTATATACCGACACACGCACACACGTACCAGAAACGAGCCTGAACAGCACGCAAACGCATACACAGACATGTCGTAAAAGCCTGTCGAACTTTTCTCCGTAAAAGCTTTCGCTCCCGTTACACAAGAAAGTTTGCCCGAAACTGAACAACGGGAGAGAGAGAGAAAGTTTTGCTTCTCTCATTGCGTGTGTATGGGTGTGTGTGTGTGCGTGTGAATATGAATGTATTTGCTCCAATTTCGACAATGGGGGAGATGTTGTTTCGTTGCAACTTCGGGTTCGTTTCGTTCGACTTCTGCTCGGCACTCCGCTCCGGCCTGCTGTCCGCTTGCCGTGCGCCAGCCATCAGGCATCAGGCCAGGCCAACTCAATACGCAAAGTTCAGTTGAGCGCGTCGGACGTTTGTCGTCGTTGTGGTGGTCCGTCCTCGTTCTGGTCCTCGTGCTCGTTACCGTTAACATTAACGTCGTGCGTGGTGCGCTCTTCTATGTGTGTGGCTGTGTGGGTGTGTGTGTGTGCGTAGTAGTATTTGCAACGCCAATACTGTATACGTACAGGAAGGACTCTATATATGTATGTATACATACGCTCGTATACCTGCAGAGCTCGTGGCTGGCGTGTAGTAAAACTCATTAAAAACGGAACTTATTCAATACTATTTCACGCACGGCGAGTAGCGAGCGGTGAACTAGAGGAATCGCGCGCGCTCAACAGAGGTCCCCACCAGAGTCAACGTCACTGACATCGTCATCATCATAGCCGCAGCGTGATTGTCGTTGTGGGTGGACTCTAAAAATTATTGCAGAAAAGCAAACGGAATAGCCGATAAAATTTTAATGCCGCGTTAAATTGCCTCCATGCGGTACAGAGAGAAAGCGAGAAAGAGTGCCGTACCGTACCCGCTCGATCAATACGAGAAACAGTAGTCAATTAAAACTGTCTTAGGGAATACATACATACATACAAACCATTACTCGTACTCATATACTCGTACTCGCATCGAGTCTATATATATTTTGTCGAGCAGCAAATCACTTACCTAGGTAAACCGATTTGTTTCGAGAACACAAAACACGTGTCTGTGTGTCCGTGTGTCTGTGGCACACACAAAAAATCTCATATGAAACGAAATTTATTATGGAATAAACCCATTACACCCACACACACACACACACTGGCTATACAAACTCACAATCTACTACTGATTCAATGCTGCGTATACGCAATGAGAATCAAAGGAAACGAGAAACGAATCCCATCGCAATTCTTTTGAACGACGGCTGCCAAAGACATTGCCTAGTCTTATTCATTTTTTCCGTTTTCCTTTTTTTTATTTGTGTGTGGGTTGCTGCTTGTCAGACTGTCCCATATACAGACAAAATTTTTGTTGCTAAATGCGCGCGCTCACGCCCCCCACACACATTCCCAGCCCCAAAACCCAACACCAACACCAACCCCATGTTCCATCCCACACAGACAAAGGCACATGGCACAGGCACGGACACAGGCACATGGCCGTAGAGATGGTGATGGCGATGGCGGCGTTGGAGCAGACGCACACACTTAAGGTTCAACAGCCCGACGATTGCCTGGCAAGACACAGAAACAGACAGTGGAAGGCAGGCAGGCAGTCAGGCAGTCGGCAGGCAAGCAGCCAGCCTGACAGTCAGTTAGGTAGCCCCCAGCGCAGCCATTATCTTCGACAATGTTAACCCACGTAGCTTGGGCCCAGAAGCAGAAGCAGCGCAGCAGCAGTGGCAGTGGCAGAAGCAATATTGCGTATACGCCACCACCCAGCACTCTTACTGCCGCGAAACTCTCGGGAGTTTTATGGCGGGGGCTTCATCTTTTGTCTGTAAAAGTGGCAAAATGTAATTTTTGGCATTCACTTCTGCTCTCGACCTAAGCACGTCTGCAGAGCCCAAACCAACAACCGAACAACCACGCCTCTCCCAGTTGGCCAGCTATGCTCGTAGCTGGTTTATATGGCCAAAGCAGCCACGCGGGAAATGTAACTAGAGCTAACGGCATTGTTTATATGTATATATGTTTGCTGTGAAACGCATTCGCTTTATAAAGTTTTGAGAGGACTCACTCAACCTTGTTCTGGGAGTTGGTTCTGACCAAAACTTCTGGACTCTTATCTGCTGAAAATATGGCAAAGTTTGGCCAACAAATACTAATTGCCTTCAAATATATAATTAAAATGATAAAATGAGAAATTTCTGAAATCGCCTGCCACTCATCTCGGGGGCCAACTATTTCCCAAAGAAGTTTAATTTCGATTTATCCCCGTCAGACTGGTGTAAAACTATTTTTCTTGATAATCAGCAAAAACGCCGCTGCCCACATCCTGGCCATATTTCTCTGTTCTTTAGACCGTTTTCTGGGCCAACTTTTTGTGCTTTGTGCACCACAAATGAACGGAGAGCTTCGCCTGTTCCCCGTTTTAATTTAGTATGCCTCGAATTAATGAAATTTTTGCACGGCTCGGCCGAATTATTTACGCCAAGCTTCCTGCGCTGCACGCGGCGTATACTTGATGCCGCTGGTTCTGCCCACTTATCTGCCGCTCTCTCTCTCTCTGTCTTCCTCCGGACTTTCCTCTCTTTTAAGGCTGTCTGGGGGAGGGTGAGTGGTGGACAACCCAGACCGCACTTAAAGCACCGTTTAAATCAATTGGGTAGAAATTTTGAAAACGTTTTGCCAAACGTCGGCCCGCGCGCTATTGGCAGTGAAGCGTGAAAGGCAAACATAAATATTTTCGCCTGGCAACAAAAGGCAGTCAGAAAGGAAATCACACAAATACAGATACAAACACACACCCATCCACAGACAACACACACACACAGACAAGAACGGTATGTGTGTATGTATAGGTACAGTTATCATGGCTCTTGTGTGCTTAGAGAATAGAAAAGCGGATAAAACAAACCCCCAAACCAAATGAAACGATACAATTGGATGTAAGCCATTGGACGTGTGCGGGAGCAACAAAAATACGTATCAAATTATAGCTTAAGCAAGCGTTACGAAACCACCGAAGCAAAGGAGCAAGCAACATACAATATCACACATACAGCGAAATAAATACTCATATACTCGTACATACATATGTATGTATGTGCATATATACAAAATAAATAAATAACTTAACTGCGAAAAATCGAAACGTAAATCGAATATTGTGCCGCTGGGTGCAGAAACTATCATTTAAATTAGAAATAAATACAACATAAGAGTGTGTCGAGAAACTGGACACACGCAACGTGATTCTCTCTATACATATATACATAAGTATATAGTAGAAGCAAAAAGAACTTCTATTCCATTTTGACATTATTTCCCTTCGGGGGTGAAACAAGCAAAGTGGCTGCAACAAAATTAATGTGTGATAGCGCTACGACAGGATGTTTCCTGACCAGAAGCAGCCATCGCAAGGTGAGTTCCTACTCGTGTGTGTGTGTGTGCCCCAGGATGAGGCTCCATATTTATTAATAGCACACCAAGTAATTATACCTGGAGTGTGGGGAAATAGCAGCAACTAAAGTAATCAAGAGTATTCCCAATGTTTACAGGGCTTTGGTTTTGAGTCACATGAAAGAGCAGCATGTCCATTGAAATTGCCTGCACCTAGATTAAAATCTCTATTGATTCTGTATAATTTATAGGAAAGAGAAGCTTGGGGATTTGACTATAAATACAAAATTTTGTTAAATACAATTCGAAACTATTGTGGAATGTTTCTCTTTGCATTTTGGGAATAAATTGAGTTAATATAAAAGCAACTATTTCCGCAATATAAATGATGGATACTGACTCCTTGGGGCTTTTCTGTTGGTTGGAAAATGCCAAAAGTGGAAACTCAAACCACAGGCATCAATAATAGACGTACAAACCGTTCTCGGTGCTATGAAACGCTGAAAATGTCATAAGTCTGCATATAATACGCAACTCCAAGCCCAAGCCCACCCACAAAAAGAAAAACCACCCATGCCACATGGGATGACGAGTGCCTTTGGCTACAGGCAAACAAAATTTGCATGGCATTTTCATATACTGGGCACAGAGTATATTTTGTCGTTCATATTTTACTTTAATATTTATTTATTTGATGGCTGCTATGTATTGGTATGCAAATATTGCCTTTTGCACGCTCCGAGTTGCGACTATTAGCCGCTTAAGCTGCTGCCATCCTGAAGTCGGCCTGGGACCTTTTGCCCCTCTATTTTGACTACGGCCCGATTTCCAGCATTTCTCTTCACGAATTGCTCTCTTTCTGCCATTGGCCTTTTTTTTAATTTTATATTTTGTTTCTTTTTTTTCTTTTGGCTGGAAAGAGTGAAACTTTATTTATGTGTGTACATTCATGCGGATGAATGAATAAATAAATATGCGTAAAACAAATAAGAGTGCATATTTTATGGCAACACGCAGGCAAAGGCCAACGAACCAGCAACTCCCTCAAACAAAAACAAAAAAATAAAACAGAGGCTCAAAAATGAAAACTTTGCAAATAAAACAAACTCAAGAGTCGCCCCGGAACTCCCGCGGAACGACCGACTGACTGACTGGCTACAATGAGAACCCACTTAGACATATAATCGTTTTATATATACGACTATATATATAGTCGTATATTTGTTACCTACAGATTGCAACTTTCAACTACTTGGGCGGGTCTCTGCTCTGGCTCTTCCTTCCGCCGGCTGCCTGTTAAGGGCACTTGAAATATTGAAATAAAATTTCATTAAGTATGCAGCCCTTCACTTGGGGGGCGCTAAAAATATTTGCATAGATAATGGTAGGAGCAGTAGCAGCAACTGTTTGCATACTTCTTCCATTCGGTTGGGTAATTAAATTTGCCAAGGAGCAGCAGCAGTAGCAGCAGCAGCAGCAGCCGGGGCAGAAGCTCCTGGGCTGGCAAGACCAGATTATGCCTTCACCCAGAACGGAGGCAATCAATTGGAGCGGCTTGACGCTGGAGGTCTTTGCTTTTGAGTGATGTGAGTGGCTGCAGCCAGTGAAAGGTTTGTCCTGTCAGCTTTTTGGGGGCTGAGCTTTAGGTCTGGGGGATATCTTCACGCTTCATTCTGTCACTCGACACTTTTGATTGGAGAGGGAGAGACAAGGCAAGACAAGGCAAATCTATCCTTTTGTCAGGGTTAATGCCTTTGATGCCCTGATACCATTATCCGTATTCCCTCTCTATCTCTCCCTGTCTCTCTCTGTCTGTCTGTCTCTCTGTCTGTCTGTCTGTCTGTCTCCGTCTTGCGGCTCCCTCTCTAATTGCATAATGCGATGCTTGGAATGCGTTTGTCGCCATCTTGTGCATGCTCCTTTTGTTTGCCTGCAAATTTGAATTTAATCAATAAATCACGTATACGTCGTGTGCGCCCATGAAAGTGCGGGTAATGTGTCCACAGCTGCTCTTGATTCCGGTCCTGCCTCTGTCTCTGCCTCTGCCTCTGTCTTTGCTGTCACAATCACCGCCACAGTGCGGCTTGTTACACATTGTTGTTGCCACCGCCTTTGTTGTTTGCTTAATTTGCGGTTATCTTAGTCTCAGACCCGTACACCGAAGCCAAACCCAAACCAATTCAATTCAGGAGTAGTCAAGCCACAGCTACTGCTTCAGCCACGTTCTGCCACTGCCACTGCAACAGCTACTCCCACTCCCACTTCCACTCTGGCATTGCCACTGCCTCAGCCAGTGGCTCGGCTCCGTTGCTGTCTTCATTGTTGTGGACCCTGTGTCTGTCGGTTCCTGCTCTTGTGCCACATATTTTGACATTAGCGCAGCTGCAAGTGACAACTATTATTAACATTGCTGTTTTTGTTGCTGCTGTGGCTGCTTCACTGTCCTCTTCCTCACTCTCTCGGTCTCGGTCTCTGTCGCTCTGGGTCTCCGGTCTCTCCGGGTGTGCGCTGTGCATTTGCCATTTAATTGTAATTGTTGTCAGTGAATTCCGAAAATTCCGGCGAACTGACATGTAATTGGCATGGAGAGCACACAGAGCACAGGGAATACCCAATGTCCCCATGCGAGGGGCATGCCTGGAAGGCATTTAAATTTATAATTATTTGGCCTTTTGTTTTGTGTGGGCTCTAGGTGGGTTTCAGTTACGGTTACGGCTCGGTTTGATTCTATTGTTCTATTATTTCCAAGTGAGAGCCATATATGCGCTGTTTTTGCCAGCCAGCTGAAGGAAATGGATTTATATAAATGCTAAATGTAATGCCAAATGCCTTTGGGCCCAGAGTGAAATGCTAAACATAAACTCTGACCGATGTTCTGGTTGCAAAAATATTACATTTTCCCGAAACAAATTATGCAACAAAATGTGGTTAAAATTTGGCCCGAAAATGTTACCTAATTCCTGGGAACCGGAAAGTTCATCATGAAAAGCTGAGTGGAAATTGCTGAGTGGTTAAGTTGTAAGCACGTTATGGCCATTAAAAGTTGACCAAAGCTCCCGGCCTCCCGGCCTACCCTTACCAGTTATGGGGTCCCTCTCCCAGTACCCCCACTTGCGTGTGTTTGGCTATCAGTTTAAGGACCATTAGACAAATAACATGACTTGCTACTACTGTTTCGAATTATTAATTGTATCGGCCCAAAAACGAAATCAATTTCATCAATACTAATGGACAGCCCCCAACAATGGAAAAAGCCAGATCAATTATTCCACAGACTATGCCAGGGTCCGAATGAGTTAGCCGAAAAACAAAAGGCGATCTCAGTGGCAGCGGCCACTGCCAAATCACATGCTCCAGCAATCAATCAATGCGTCAGACAATCAATCAGCCAGGCCAGAGGGTTGGGCCACACGGGCTCTGAGACAGCTGACAGACGACAGCGAAGAAAGTCAACCCCCACCCCAAAAAAAAAACGAAAGTGCGAGCCAGGACCAACAGACCAGACTGTGCTTGTGCTCTCAGTCATTATCATTATGGCTCAGCAATTATTAACGCAGCCAAGCAAATGACGCACTTTTTCACAGTCGGGAGGCACTGGGAACCAACAGCCAGCGGGCAAAGAAAGTTCTGCCTAATGTATTCAACTGCTACTTATACTGCCACACTGCTACTGCTACTTATACTGCTATTCCCACTGCTACTGTTAATGGCGGCCGCTCTGACATAATTACAATTTTAGTCAATTTCCGATTGGGAGAGCTTGTGTTTTATTTTGGCTGTAGGAGGCACTAAAAATGATTTTATTGATTTGTGTTGTCACGCAACTTCCTCGACTGGCTGTTCCTTCAATCTCCGCCGTGCGTCTGGCTTTGGCCCTGGAATAGTTTTAGCCTCTGCCAGGCTGAGGAAAATCATCCATAATTAAAAAAGCTTGCCAAACTCAGACGGGGAGATGTCTTGACTATTTTTCAATTAGTTGTAGTCACACAGCAGGGTGCGGGAGGGACTGTGGCTAGACAGCCCAGCCCGACAACATAATGAAGTTGAAATGAGTTTAAACAGCCAGAGCCCCGAGCCCTGTGTGGGTGTGTGTGGGTGTGGGTGGCTCTGTGAGTCACATGTGCCCTACTAGACTCTTGGGCTTTGCCTAAAGACGCTTTACATAAGCCGCCTTGCCCTGGTAATTTTCCAGATAGTCGCTCTTCCTGCCTTACCCACTGGCAATTTTCTTCTACGAGTACTCTGAACTTATTGGATTTGCCGGTTAATAAACTATTCACTTGCTAATTAAGTGCGCGACTCGCTGTGAATAATTTACACCCGCAAAGTGAGTGGAAAACCCCTCGAGTTATGCGGTGGAAAAAACTGCAAACACCATCAAAAAATCAGGCATAAAAAAAAAAGAAAACACGTCGAGGCAACATGATGAATTATTGAATTAGAAAATTTCCATGTGTGAAAGAAATTGAGGCAGGCATAAAACTGACTGCCACTGAACTTCAAGTGGTCATGCGGCATAAGACTGTGTGGTAGAGACAACATAGGACAACAGTGGGTGGAAAGGACAGCACATCATATGGTTGGGTGGGTGCATAAATTGTATGCTGACAGCTTGGACCGGGGTGTTGGCTGTTGGCTATTGCTTTGCCACTTCATGTGTCCATTTAGAGCTCTGGCTCTTGCTCTGGCTCTGGCTCTGGCCTTCTGCCTCTTGCCTGCGTTTAAGCCTGCACGCGATGCACACACCATCGACAGTAATGTGTTGTTCCCGGCCAAGTCTCGTTAGCGGCCAGCAGCAAGCAAGCCCACAATGCGAGCCATCAACAATGGGGCCGTTGTGCCGCCTTCTTCTGCTGTGTGAGCCCAGTTCTTTTTATTGAATACAGTTGTTTGGCTGAGACACGCCCCAGTTTTTGTTGTTGTTGTTGTACCTTTAGCGTACACCCACGCAACGCTATGGAGGCGGGCCAAAAAGGACCATTTCTTTCTGTGTGTTTGTGTGTTAATGGTGGCCCTAGGAATTCCGCTTGAATTATTTATTTAGCTATGCATTTGCAGTTGGCAAACTGAAAAAAACCAACACCGAAATACCATTACAGTAAACACACTTTAATAGTTTAATGCCAGCGAAGCAGAAACTTTGCCATCGACAACAGCAGCAGCAGCAGCATCAGCGGCAGCAGAGGCAACATCATCATCAGCAGAAGCAGCAGCAGCAGCAGCAAGAGCTATAACCGCCAGAGGGAGCCTGGCGCTCCGAAAGGAAGCAAAACAGGCAACAAAAAGCAGACTTTCATGGAATATAGCCATATAATAATGCCTATTTGACTAAGAGCAAATGGACGAAACGAAACAGAGGACGCGAGGCCGAAAACTTCAGCTTCAACGACAGCTGCTGATGTGGCCGCTCCTCTGGCCGCTCAGCCGCTCTGCTCCTGGGGGCAACTTTGACGAAAGTTTTGGCCAACAGCAGCAACAAAGCAGGGCAAGGGAGGAGTGTCAGAGGACACCGACACATGTCAAAGTTTTGCAATTTCAAAGATTTCTTCCCATTTTTCTATTGTTGTTGTTGTTGTTGTTGTTTTTGTTGCTGCTGCTCCTTCTCTTGTGAACATGATTTTTGGCAACCGCACAGAAGAGCAGAGCAGAGCAGAGCATAGACCACCGACAGAGAGAGAGAGAGAGGCTGACTGCCAGTTTAGGAGGAGTCGCCACTTTAACGATAGAGTCTGTAGCTTCAGCACTTGACAATGGCGGGCTGACCACAATTTGTGCCCGCAGGCAGCTCGCTCTGACCAGGACAATCCCACCCACCCGTTCCCTCACTCTTTTCACAGCCGAGCATGTCCCGACTCGTCCTAACATTAATCCATTAAAAACTTCGTTTAGCTTTTGGTCGGCAACTTAATTTAAAACCAATTTCGTGGCGCCCATCCCATGAAAAAATCAAAGTTGTACATTGTTGCTGTGAACTTTATCCCGTGTCCTATGTCCCCGTGTCCCGTGTCCTGTGTTCTATGTCCTGTGGCCTATGGCCTGGGTGTGGGCTCTGGACTGGGGCGGCTGTCGCTCGCCATGTGACATCATCAACGGGCGTCACGTGTTCGGTACAGTTGGCTCGTTTGGCTATCCTTAAGCTTGCATGTCACTGTGGCTGTCGCCTCCGCTGCCGCTGCCGCTGCCGCTACCGCTGCCGCGCACCGAGTGCATTGCAGTGCCGCAGGCCGAGTGATGTGGCACTGACAGAAATTACAGTTGGCGTGAGAACAGTTTGGATAAGAAAAGAGCTGCGGCTGATGAAATAATTATTGCCAACGTTCTAGGGCGTTCGATAAAAGACCGGCTTGATTGGCGTAACAGAGTGGTGGGGGCGGAGGGGCAGAGAGGCAGCCTGCAGTAGCTGTAATTATCGTATTATATTTAGTTGCAAGCTGGATTTGAGGGCTGCAACACCTTCGCAGATCTATTGTTATTACTTATAAGAGTTACATAATATGCGATCAAATTGGTTGGAACTATGAAGCTTGTCTGAATATAAGAAGTAAATAAATATTTAAAAAATAAGCAAAAGTAATCTCTTATCTTTTATCTTTCGCTTGGCAGCTGGTTGGTGGTAAAATAAAACTTTTATAATCAGGATAACCAAATTAAAATTCATTTCTGATTTTTGTTATTAAATATTTATTATTGAAATCTGAGAAAATTGTGATTTTTGGTCAATTGTCTTTGTCTATTTAGATATATGAGACTCCTTATGCAAGGAGTAAAACAATGACATTTGAAATATTAAGATAGACTTTCTGTTTGATTTAAAGAAAATATAGTTTGAAATACGTTCGGGGTGGGGGGTGGCAACTGCTTCTTTATTTTTTTTTTAGTTGCCTTCAAGTTTCTGTGATATTTAAAAGCGGCGGAAAATCAGCTTAATTAATGCAAAGCTAAATCTTTTAGCGCGGCTTAAGTGCCAGGGGGGGCAGCCCCTTCGGCTGCTGTCAGTGGCAGTGGCAACAGCTGCAACAATTAGTTTAAATTATGCGGCAGCGCGTTGCACTCGAAATTAGCATTAAGCTACGCGAATAAATTATGTACTCGCAAAACTAACCACTGGCAATGCGTGTTTGATGTTCGCTTTTGCAGGAGAATGGAAGATCAGTTCCTGATGTTACCGCCAGTCCGGGACGCGCCCCACCCGGACCGCTGCCCGCCAACCAGCTGTCTTCGCTGGGCAACCAGCAGCACGGCAACCAGCAGCAGCAGCAGCAGCAGCATCATGGCAACCAGCAGCAGCAGCAGCACCATGGCAACCAGCACCAGAATCGCGGACAGAGCGGCAACACCGGCGGCGGCGTCAAGGATCCGGTGCTGCTGCAGGGTGACTTTCGCAAGGTCAGCGGCATCAGCTCGGAGATCTTTCGCCAGATAGAGGCCGTTGAGAATGACCATGACCCGAATACGGCGGCGGCCCTGGATGCGGTGGAGCGACGCGGCGAGATGATTGTCCGCATCCTGGAGCCGCGCTCCATGGGCAGCAAGCAGGCGGTGGACGCGGCCCACAAGCTGATGAACAAGGCCGATGGCAGGCACACAGTCCAGCTGGTGGAGATTGTCAAGCGGCCGGGCCAGACGCTGGGCCTGTACATACGCGAGGGCAACGGTGCCGACCGCACCGATGGCGTCTTCATTTCCCGCATTGCCCTGGAATCGGCGGTCTACAACAGCGGCTGTCTGAGGGTGAGTCAATCAATGCGGAGAGGGAGAGTGATCTCTACTAATGAGGCGTTTCGTGTCCTGCGTAGGTGGGCGATGAAATCCTGGCCGTCAATTTGGTGGACGTGACCCACATGTCGCTGGACGATGTTGTCATCATCATGTCAATTCCACGCCGCCTAGTGCTGGCCATCCGCCAGCGACGCGGCAATCGCGGCACCAACTCTCCCGGACCACCGACGCTGTCGCGACCGGAGCAGAAGCCGCCGCCGGTGGTGGTGATCAAACGGGATCTCAGGGATGAGGATCTGGACGAGACGGATCGCATGCAGAGGCCGCCGCGCTCATCACGTGAAAGACGTACAGGTAGTTTGAAATGGAGGCCGTGTTTGAAATGCTTATCGGGTTTCCTTTTCCCTTCCCCTTTTCTCTTTCTCCTGCTACCCCTCCATCGCACACAGGTGATGGCCGCGAGATGACCGAGTCGCGCTCCAGGCTGGGCCTGGGCCTCAACAACTACAGCCCGCAGTCGGAGCAGCTGGACATGTACTACAACACGCGTGGAGGCGGCGGCGGCGGCGGTGGGGGCGGTGGCATGCCCGTCAATGCCATGGGCGAGCCACCCAACTGGGGCTACAAGCCGCCGCCACCGCCCTCGTCGGTGATCACGGAGCAGCCCACAAAGGGGCACGCCTTTGCGCCCTCGCATGCCTACTACCAGAACGCGGGAACGCTGGAGAGCCTGGCCGAGAAGGTGCACGCCTTCTATCCGGGCGCGCCCGGACAGCCGGTGGGTCAGTCGCGTCGCATGTCCACGGGAACCGGAAATGTGGGACTTGCCCAGCAGCATGCGCGCTTCCCGCGCTCCGGCTCGGATCAGCACTTGCCGCGAGTGGAGTACGCCGACTACTCCAACTCCCTGGGTCGCCACTCGCTGCTGCGCTCCAGCCTCAAGCCCGGCACAGGCGCTCCCATGCCCGTGGGCGTGGGTGGAACGCTGGGCCGCTACGGCCGCTATGATCAGCAGCGTGCCAATACGGTGTCCAAGTACGGACCGCCGGCTGCCGCAGCCCAATCGCTGACACGTCGCTCCCGGCCCAATCTGGACTACTCCAGCGACACGGAGGCCACGATCGGACCGCGTCCCAGCTACTACTACTACAACAGGCCCGCCATTGGCAGCATGCCGCGCGGTGCCGGGGGCCACATGAGCGGAGGAGCAGCGGCCACGGCTGCGCTGCTGGCCAGTGCCGCAGATCTCAACAAGTTCAACTCGCTGCCCAGGGAGAGGCCCGGGGTCAGGCTGCAGGGCATCCGCACCAGAATCAGCGATCGCCTGGTGGACGAGAACGATGGCAACACCTCGGCGCCGGAGTTCGATGTGCGACGAGGCAGAGATCTCCGCCAGCGCATCACCGCCAGTCCATCGATCTTCACAGCGGACGAGTACCGTGCCTGGCTGCGCCGAGCGCCCAGCAGCTCGGCCATCGCGGAACAGATGCGAATGACGCGCGACATGTTTGCCCAGCCGCGATCGCAGCGGTTCTCCTGCAGCGCCGAGAACATCCACGATGCATTGAGGAACGTAAGTATTGCGGCGACTTTTCCACACCCTTCCGTTCCATTCTGATGACTTCTGTTTGGCTTTCAGACGGAGAGCATTTACTCGAGTAGAACGGGCATACTGGGAGCTGGCACCCTCGATCGGAATATGGGCCTCACGCGTCCCATTTCCGCACTGCCTGTGCGATCCATGTCCTCGCAGCACATCGGCGGCGCTGGATCCATACGCTCGCCCAGCATACGACGCATGAGACAGCTGCTGGAACTGTCCGCTGGCCCGGCCAGTCCTAGTGGCAGCATCATGAGCACCGGCGGCCACCAGAGTCCAGCCCCGACGCCCAGCGCCACCTTGCCGCGTCAGCATCGCCAGATCGACATCAATCCGGCCGAGTTTGCCAAGTACAAGCTGGACAAGCCGATAGTGGACATTGGTGGGGTGTCGGGCATGTTGTGGATCCATCTGTTGGCGGGTCGTGGCCTGAGAACGGCTCCCGAGGGGGCTGGGGCACAGCCTGGGGCGCCGCCTGGCCAGACCAGAGATCTGTACTGCGTCATCGAGTGCGATCGCGTGCACAAGGCACGCACCGTGGTTCGATCCGGGGACCTGCAGTTCGACTGGGACGAGTCCTTCGAGCTGGACTTGGTGGGTAACAAGCAGCTGGATGTCCTGGTCTACTCCTGGGACCCTCAGCACAGACACAAGCTCTGCTACCGGGGAGCCATTTCGCTGTCGGCCATCCTACGGCAGTCGCCGCTGCACCAGCTCGCACTCAAGGTGGAGCCCCGCGGCACCATCTACATCCGCATGCGGCACACGGATCCACTGGCGCTGTACAAGAGGCGTGGCCTGCCCAGCCTGAGGGCCGGCTATCCGACGCTGTTCGGCGCCGACCTGGAGACGGTCGTCAACAGGGAGTCCAAGGGAGCACCGGGCTGTGCCCCAGTGCCAATTGTGCTGCGACGCTGCGTGGAGGAGGTGGAGCGACGGGGCCTCGATATAATCGGGCTGTATCGACTGTGCGGCTCGGCCACCAAGAAGCGCCTGCTGCGCGAGGCCTTCGAGCGCAACAGCCGTGCCGTGGAATTGAGCCCGGAACATGTTCCTGACATCAATGTCATCACCGGCGTGCTCAAGGACTACCTCAGGGAGCTGCCCGAGCCGCTGTTCACGCGCTGCCTCTTCCAGATGACAGTCGACGCCTTGGGTGAGCAATTACTCCCACATACTCCCACACAGATAATTGCAACCATTAATGCATCCACAGCTGTCTGTTTGCCAGATGACCCCGAGGGCAATGCGAAATTGATGCTTAGCATTCTCGATTGCCTGCCCAGGGCGAACAGGGTGAGTGGAAATCAGTTTGTGTCCCCTTGGAGGTGGTTTCTCATGCTTCTGCTCTGCAGGCCACTCTCGTATTCCTGCTCGACCATCTGTCGCTGGTCGTGTCCAACTCTGAGCGCAATAAGATGTCCGCCCAGGCGCTGGCCACGGTGATGGGCCCACCGCTGATGCTGCATTCGGCCAGCGCACAGCCGGGCGCTGACATCGATCACGCCCAGCCGATCGCAGTGCTCAAATATCTGCTGCAGATCTGGCCACAGCCGCAGGCGCAGCATCAGCAGCTGGCACAGCACATGGGCGGCGCAACGGGCTCAATGATGAGCGGCCTGGCCACGGCCGGCAGCATGAGCAACATGGCCGGCGTTGCTTCAGGTAACGTACTCCCAGTGTCCATGATGAATCCAATCCAACCACCAACAGATCCCCGAACCACCGACTCACACTCACACACGACTAGAGGACACACACACACACACCCACACGTACACCTGCAAGAGTTTCTTAAAGTTCTTTCTTATATGCTTTGAAAGCCGCTGTTCCAGTCAAGATATTCATTCTTCTCTCTACTCTCTCTCTCTCTGTTAAAAGCGCGGCACAGAAACCGTTTTCACTGTTAACTGTTACTTCACAAACACCCACCCACACACATAAACCCACACACATATACACATACACACACCGATTTGCGTTCACATTAATATTGATTAATACAGAGTCCTATGTAGACAGGTCGGCGCGGCGAGTCAACAGGGCAGCGTGGAAGCAAAGTCAGTGTGTTGCCAGCGGACAGACAGCAACTTCTACTGCAGCAGCAGCAGCAGCTCATGGCGGCGGGCAACCTCCTGCGCTCGTCCACTTCGGTAACCAACATACTCTCCCAAGGCCATCCTCAGCTCTCAGCCACAGCCAACAGTCATCTGTATCAATCAGTAGTGGGTCAGTTAGCTCAATCGCATCGAGCCTTGCAACAAGCGGTGCAACAGGTAAAAAAACACTACAACAACAACAACAACAACAGTAACCAGCAACACAGCAACACTAACAACATAAACAACTAACAAATGAGAACAAAGCAACAAAGAGACAAGAAACATAATTTACTTATGCATTACTATATCATCCATCTACCTCACTAACATACACGTACATATAAGACTACAGTCATAATTTATTTATAGCTGTGGGTGGGGTACTTCAAATACCTATTTAAATGATTTAAATTTAAATTCGATTTATATTAAATCTATAAAAGATCTTTAAGAATATCTCTAAAACTCTTTTGAAAATACTTCTTTTTTTATTTTAATCATTTATTTGCATATTTTATTGGTTTTATATTTTAATTCTCTTTTAACAATTTTTGTTCGTATATATTTTTTAACAAAATTCCTAAAGTTAGACTTATTTTTCTCCTAAGCCTACAACTTCTTAGGAATTTCAGAGATATTTTCGAATATCTTCCAAAATTATTTTAAAATACTTATAATTTATTCCTTTTCGATGGGCGTATTTTTTGTATGGTTTTGCTGGGAGTTTTCAGTCAGCATTAAACCATTTTCATACTATGCCACTTATTCACACCTTCTCTACACACACTTTCACTACTAAAAACACCCACACACTCCACACACACATAAACAAAAACATATTCTTGCTCTTTAACTTTTCCTGTTGACCGTTTTGCAAACGATGATGAAAATATATACAAACGTACATTATTAATTAACCTACTGAGCCTACTTACCAACTGAATCTTTCAAGAGCATTATCTGTTGTCAATTTGATTTGAGCTTTTTACGAGAAATACTTACAAAAATAACTAACTGCTTACGAAAAGATACTTATGATATATAGTAAAGTTATTCATAATTTGTTGTGATCCGTGATCGATAGACGTTGTAATTGTGACCCATACATACGCATATAATCGCATATATTTATTTACTTAAACATATCGATATATGTACTGTATGTATGTATGATATATGTATGTATATAACGTAATGATGGTAATGATGATGATTTGAGCGATGTGATAATTGTTGAACGGCGTGTAAAGCATGATTGGCCCACTACTGGTAAAAAATATAAACATATCGACTATTTATACCACTTTGTATACCAATCCAATCCAATTCAATCCAATATATGTAGTCCATATATGTATAGCCCGTACATGTAATCTCTGTATGTAAACACATGCCAAAAAAAAGAAAGAAAACACACCATGTAAATGCTTCATATACCACAATGCCATTGTACAAACTTCATCGAATCATTGCCCCTCGTACATTATATTATTCCACTGTGCAGTAGCCCACACACCTTCCTCCCAGGAGATGATACTTTTTTCAGTGCCCTATGAGCCATCCTGTCGCCCAAATCACAGCCGATGTAGAATACTTAGAGCAAAGTGTTGGGGAAAATACATACAAAATATATAGAACATCCTAGACCCTACTTCCGTTATTAATTATTATTTTGGGACTGACAAGGGACCTGCTTTCTCCTGCACCATTTACTGTATTTTTTCTATCCACTGCACATCGTTCATGGCACTCCGTTTTGCATGTCCGAACACCTCACGCTTTTGCATCACCCACCACTCACCCCCGTACTCACCTCGTTCCTAACTTACCCCGGAATCACAACCGAATAAAGAGTATAATAACTATCTGATTGGTTTACGAATTGGCCGCCCCCCCCAACCGTTTGAGAACGTATCGCACACAGCACAAAGTGAAACGTTATATCTGCTTACACTCTACACTGTACACTCTACACCGAACATCCACTAACACACACACACACACCCATTATGTATACCAGTAACACACCAACAGCCGAGCCTAAATTCAAAATTCTCTCTCTCACTCTGCACACCCTACTCGTATAAATAAGACTTTAACCAGATGACCACTCCACTGCACGTATTGCGCCCCCTATATATCCCGTATAAAGCCCCCGTTTTGATACCTATGCAAACAAACAATTGACCAACTTCATGGGTTATCCTACGCCCTCTCTCTCTCTTTCTTTCTGTCTTGCTCTGATATCTTGCAGCCCTATCAATTGGCGGGATCAGTGGGCTCAGCAATTCCCGACCAATCGCCACTGCCACTTCCAGGCACACCCTCCCCAGGCAGTAGCTCGGCGTCGACGGGTTCGGGCTCCGGATCGGGCTCGGGTAAAAGTAAGAAAGATAAAAGATCCAGACAAAATACCAAGATAGAGACTCTAATGGGACTCCCGTTGCAGGCACGGATACCATCAAGCGCGGTGCTTCACCTGTCTCCGTTAAGCAAGTCAAGATCATCGATACGGCCAGCCCCTATTCCATTGTGCAGAAGAAGCCACCGCTGCAGAAGGATGCACCCATAGATGCCATCACACCCACCACCCAGTCGGATGCAACATCAGCCCTAGGTCTGGGCAACAGCTACAGCGGCAGCGGCAGCACGACAACACGCAAAGGCAACGTTGACTTCTATGAACCGCACAAAGCGCTGTCCAAGAGCTTGGCCGGCGACGACTCCACCAGCTACAGCTCCAAGTACGCCAGCCTGGAGACGAAGAAGAGCAGCGGCTACAGCGGCAACAACTACACCCCCAGCAAGACCAGCCTCAACGCCAGCGATGAGTACAAGGCGATGCGCAACAAGTCGAGTGCCACCTCAAGCTCCAGCTCGTCGCAGGCAACGGTATTGAGTGCCGGCTCGACGGCCACCTCGGCACCCACCACCTCCTCCGATGACTCGGACGATCTGCTATCGTACAAGTCATCGGCCTCCACCAACGCGTTGCTGGCACAGTCGCAGGCAATGACCACCAGCCAGCTGATGTCGAAGTATTTAAAGCGCGAGCCGAGAGTCCAGTTCACTCCGATTAAGTCGCCGGAGTCACCATCGCCGCCAGGCGGTGGGGATGGTCTGCCCAAGGGCACATACCAACTGGTCACGCCCACTGTCGCCGGCCCCGGCTCTTCTATCAAGCCCAGCGCCACAACGGGAGCGATCAGCAAGCACACCACATCGTCGCCAAGCTCAGCGGACACGAACACTAACCACACCAACAGCCAGAAGTTGTCATCGCCCTCGCGCCTGAACAAGGACAGTAAGTCCGGAGCAGCGGTAAGTGGCTCCTCATCCATTGTGTCGACCGGACGGCGGCTGTTTGACAGCCTGGCCTCGTCGTCATCGTCGGAGACGGAGACCAAGACCTACATTGGTGGAACCACGGCCAACGCCAGTGCATCCAGCACCACGACAACCTACACCAACGACTCGCGGAACACAGCCAGCAGTAGTAATAAGTCGGTAGCGGGATCGGGCTCGGGCTCGGGCTCGGGATCAGGTTCGAGCTCAGAGCCCAGGAGCTATGGCAGCGCTCTCTTTGGTAGCAGCGGCCTGGGCAATGGCAATGGGGCCAGCGGCAATCACAACCATTTGGGCAGCACCAACAGTCCCTTCACCAGCACCAATGGCAACGGCAACCACAATGCCATGCACCTGTACGGCACTTTGCCAAAGAGTGGGGCCGCCAGCTCGGGTGCTGCTCTGTTCGGCAGCAGTGCCAGTTCCTCCTACCACTCGAGCAGCGGCGCGGGTACGACAACCAGCAGCGGGGTCAGCTCCATGACGGGCTCCACCAATAGCTATGATTTCTACTCTAGCAGCACCTCGAGCGGCAGCAGTTCGCGTCCCTTTACCAATGGGGGCAACAACTACCACACCCTGGGCACATATCGGGCGCAGTACGCTGCCACCAATCCCTTCCTCGATGCCTTCGACGAGAAGCCCAGTAGCAATGGGGGCAACGGCGGTAGTAACAATGGCCATGGGGAGGATAAGCTGGGGGCGGACAAGGGTCATCATAGGGCGACCGTGATGGCGGCATTCCAGTCGTCGGGCGACTCCAAGAACGGTAGCGATGAGTACGACGATCTCAAGTGAGTGGATAAAACGAATGGGGGCATGGGCATCCGTTCGATGGGGCTAAAGATAACGAACTAGTACGATACGATTACGAAAACGAAACCGAAACAGAAACCGAAACCGATTTCCATACAGACAGACAGACAGACAATGCTGAAAGTGTTCTTTTGGAGTATTTACAGTTTACAAATTTACATAGAACGAATAATACGAATATATAAACCGATAAACAATAATCGAACTAGAAAAACTATGCTAAAACCCACTGAACACGCGGATACTTACGTATTGTATATCTCCTCTTATTAAACGGAAGGCCAACATGGCTGCCGAGCTTTCTCTGTGTGTGTGTGTGTTGAGTATGTGTGTGTGTGTGTGTGTGTGTGTGTGTGTGTGTGTGCGTATGTTAACCCAACGGAAAGCTTTAATACTTTTCCGTAATGCTTGACACCAACAGTGGGAGGGTGGGCAGCCATTTAGCTAACATAAATCCGAATTCAATAACATTTACGAACAGTATTTTTGAATGAACTAAAAGCAAAACATAACAAAACAAAACAAGAGAATGATAAACATAGTATACAACAAATTACAAATTATAAATAGTATAAAAACAACTAAAAACAACAAAAACATGAACATGAACAAGAACAAACTTAAACAAAAAGGTTGATCGCGCATTTAATTTTTACAAGCAACATAACAAATCAACAATTTCTACATATATACAGACATACATACTTATGTACAATGCCTATACATAATAGACATGCAATAAAATTATATTATGCTAATGAGATATTTTTGCATAGTCCCCAGTCCCCTCCCCCAACTATTTGGAATTACAAACTCTCTACATACATTTTCTATCCCTTCCACCTTCCAACCACAGCACAGCGTATGCGATGTGTGTGTTTCAATGTGACCAACTCTATTAATCTATAAATCCGCTATATACCATATATATACATATATGTATGTATTTATATATCTTTATGTATGTGTATATGTGTATGTAAAATCTATGCAAAAGCCCAACACAAGTAATTACTGGACAACTTTTCGAGCAATATATTTGCCTAAAATGTTTCTCAACGCCTCTTACATGTATGTATGTAATATACTCTTATACAAATATATAACCATACCAGAATTGTATAAGGTATGCTTCGATACGAATCCAAAACAGCCGCCTGCATACTTGGAGCTATTTGTGTTTGTTAACGTATTCGATATCTGATGATCGGTGATTCGATAATACATCACACGCAAACATCACACACGTAAAAAAAACATACAAATACATGAATTTATTGACGAATCGATGTGCTTAGTTTTTGGTATGAAACAAAGTCTGATATACACACTAATATACAACAATACAGTATAATATTTATAAACATTTAAACATAATTATACAAACGATGGAAAAAAAAACAAAACAAAACAAAACAAACCAAAAAAAACTAAAAAAAAACTAAATAAAAGATGGAGAAGTAAAGTAAAAGTTAGATATATAACAACTATACAATAACAAAAAATTAAACACGCTTTGCGATTAAGGGACAGATTTTACAGCATTTATGTTTCCAAAGCTTTTTATATATACACCTAAAATATGTATGTATGTACGGCCCCCAACTGTGCTTAATCCCAATCCGTACTATAACAAATCTATAAAAAATATATGAACATGCATACATACATATATCAAATATAATACAATAGAAATAACCCTCGATAACGAATGCTACGAAACTGTAAATACCCACAATATACTTACAACGTTTGTGCTTTAGCTAGAGTATCATCAGTCAGTCGGTCAGTTAGTCAGCTAGTCAGCTAGTCAATGTTTGTCAGTTCAAGATAGTTTCTAGTCATAGTCATATAGGTATAGTATATACACCTAGGCTTATGCAGTCATGGCAGATACATACATATAGTACATATAAACATAGCATAGTGAAAATATTATTTAAATTAGGCCAGTCAGGGAGAATCTTAAGCAATAAATACGAGTATATACAGATGAGCAGGCTAGCAGTCAGAAAATATGGCAGAAGTATATACTATGGATGTACATTTGTGTTGGCTACCCAAAACATAACACCAAGCATAATCATTCGTCTTCATGCAAAGTACAACTTCCTACAAGAACCCAATCACAAATGAAATAACAAGCTACCATATACGGAATTCAAGTTCAAGTTCAGATTCAAATTTCAAATCAATTATTAGCATGGGATTAACGTAAACATATTCATAACCAAGATTGTGCATTATTTGATTTTAAATACTAACTCAAAATATTGATCAAAGCGTTGCTGATGTTGATGTACTGTACTGTACCCCGAATGAGCAAGAGATAGAAGGAGACATTGAGGTGTGGGAAGCGTTAAGATTTTAAATAGATAATTATTCGGTTACTTGTTGTCAGATTTATTTTATATGAATGGAGAAAAATTAAAGTGTTACACATGATTCTCAAACCAAAGAGTTATAAACCACAGCATAGGCAAACAAATAGTTGAGGCAAATTGATTTTTATATAGTGAATTGTTAATTATTGCATATAGAGTGTAGAGTTTTTAAAAAACAGCAACAAAAATCAGACGAGGAGCAATGTTCATTTGTAGAGGTCAAGTGGGCCAGGGCGAGGGCCATCTCCGAACCGACTTACTAGCTGCCCATCCTGGTTATTGATTTTAGGATTTTAAAGTCGTACAATTATTACATACCAAAGAAACGTCAATGTTACTACAGCTGTCGCCTTCATTTTACATATATTATATATACCTTTTATTATATATAGTATTACCCCTACCCAGTAATTACTAGACACCCAACCAATTCTCTTTTAATTTGTTCACCCAAAAGCTTTAATCGTTGAACGACCCAAAGGTTACAAATTCGAAACATATTCCACATATGTATATGTAATACCAAATACTAGTAGATGAGACACTTTGGAGGCAGATATGTATCACGAGTACTTAGGACAAAACTTCAATTGATTTGCGAATCGTTGTGGCTTCTTAGTTGTAGTTAGCTTAGCCTTAAGATGTGGTGGCAGGGGAAAAGAGGAGAAGGGACAAGGAGGGTGAAACGATCAGTTGGGGGGTTTGGTGGTGGAAACGGATGCGGAAATAGAAATGGAAATGGGTGTGGGATGTGGGATGTGGTTCAGATGGTGAAGTTGGGCTGCGTGGCGTGTTCTTTGCTTGTGCCGCTTGAGCTGCGTGCTCTGGGCTTAACCCTGTTCGATATGTATTTGTACTTGTACTTTAGAATAACATATACTATGGAATATATATCACTGTGTCATATCGTACATTTAAACAAGTAAAGCAAAAACCAAAAACCAAATTGACGCTGAATGGGATATATTGTTAATGCAAAAGTATTCACGTATAGAAGTATGTATGTATACAAACCTAAACCAAAATTAATAGCGGCAGAGCAGCAACTACATAATACATACATATAAATAGTTACATACTAAACTAAAACAAAATAAAATAAAATTAAATAAAATAAAACATGATTGGCAGGCAACCAAAGTACTACAAATTGTATATGCATTTAACTTAGAGTAAATACCTAATTCTAATAAACTAAATTAACTAACAAGCCACCATCTGATCTGTTAGCTGGCAAATGACAAATGAAAAAGACAAAGAAAAAGAATATGTTGAGCAAATATGAATTGATAATTATGCAGATACACAGAGCGACTAAGCATTACTGTTAATTAACAGTGAGTGTAACAGAAGAACGAACTAATTTACCGAAATGTATTGCACAATATCGAACACTCATTAATACGAGTATTAGAGAAAGTAACTAAAACTACAAAACAAATTATACGCATTCGTAAAGCATGCGACTAATAGAATCGAATCGAAATGAAATGGTAACGGAAATATCGGCAGCAGCGCTAGCAAAACACACACAGACGATTCCGGATTATCTTTATGTTTCAAAGTGGAATTCGAGAGCTCAGTTGTATTGCGGTTTGGATAAGTTTGGATAGTGCATATGCCTAAGTATATAAAATGAATATGTGAATTTATGTATGTATTAAATGTGCCTAAAGTTTCATTTACTTTTCTAGCCCAGAATATTGGATCCTATCCTACCTCCTACTCTTTGTTACACACACCCACAACTTACTTTGAGAACCCACTGACGCTTTACGGGGACTTTGTTTTGGGTTTTAAAGCCATTTCTAAATAAATTTCTGTCGAACTTAACAAGTAAATGGAGACCAAATGCTCAGGGCGTTAGCGAGTTATAATAAGCATAATATTAACAACCAAAACAAAGGGAAAAGTACTTAAGAACTAAGTGTAACAAATCATGAGCATGCTCCATCAAATGTTAGGCAAATACAACACACATTTTAGTTAAAAAACCGTAGCGTAGCTCTTCTCATCAGGCAAAATCCGAAGCTTGAACATCAAACAAATGAAAACCAACACCGATATCAGCAACAACTAGAAAAAAATACACAGCCACATCAAGAACAATCCAGCAAACAAATTTACAAAATCCAAGCAATCAATTTGTTGAAAAGACTGAAAACCAAACAAAACTAAAACATAACGAAACGAAACAAATCAACAACAACAACTACAAAACTCCCTACCCAGAAAAGGAGAGTTTTTCTTGCAATCGACACCAAACTACATACATACATACATATGTACAATAAATAGTGTATACATCTTTCGAAATCCCCCAGTCATGAAAAGTCTCAGAGTTACCCCAGTTTTTTTGTTATTGTTTTCAATCAGTTGAAACCTTTTCTAGCGCGTCATTGAACTAAAACGAAGTAATATACCAAATCTTAAATTAATAGTGAAATATTAGCGGAAATAATACAAATATTACCACCAGCATTTTGCTACCTACTTAATATGCAAATTTAATAATAAAATGGAATAAGAAATAGTCTAAAGAATAGTTAAAATCGTATTGAGAGCAGATAGCGAATAGTTCTCAAGTAGTCAGGTCAACGGATACCTAAATGAACGAAAAAGAACACAAAAAATGAATACCAATTTAACATTTAACTTTGAAATAATTTTCTAAAACCCACCATAAAACGAAGCGGAAAGAACAAACTAAATTTAAAATGTAATTTAGAATGTTTAGTTTGTTAGAACTTATTTTTTTTGTATCCTCTTCATTCCAATTGCATATATAGAACAAACCCAGCAAATTAAGCATATATATATACATATATATATATATATATATATATATATATATATATATATATATGTATGTACAATATCTATCTATGTATGTATATTGCGTATTGCGTTTTTCAATACCTAAATATACATACCAATACGCAGACGCAGCAGACAGAGCTAAACCGCAAAGGAATCCAAAAAGAAAACCATACCTAACCAACTGTCACGATCGAGTGTTTCGGGACAACAACAGCGAGAACAGCGTTAGAACGGTACTCTGATAATACTCTACTTACCACTGCCACAAAGAAACAAGTAAATTGTAACGTTAATATAGACATAATACAGCCGGTACATACACATAAAACAAATAAATAGGTACTTTGCATATACCGTAAATTATACGATATATTGAGAGGTGACTAATTCGCATAGAAAAGTGCATTGCAATTATACCATATGTGTCGTCGACATGGCATTACATGACATGTGTGTGTGTGTGATGGCCTAATGAGCAAGTAAACTTAACTTATTATTTATTCCAAACAAAATAACAATAAAAAATTATCTCATAATTATGGAAAGCAAAAACAAATACAACCTAAAACCGAAATCGTTCTTTGCGTGAGAATAAAGCGATGTTACATTATTTAATGAAAATATATATACATATAAATACAAATATTTATTCGAATGCGTTTTATTTATTAGTGATTGAATGCCATTAAATATAAGAAATCCATTTGACGTTTGACATTTGCCGTTGCTGCAAAATTATAGCCTATTTACACTACGGTTGAGTTATTACGTTTTGGCACTAACCATACAGTATGTAGCTGTGCCAGTTCATGCAACGAACGTGTCGCAGCTGAGTTTTCAGCTTACTTTCGCAGGTCTTCGGCTCTGGGGTCGATCGCGTTCGGCTCATGACGTGACACGAGCCGACGGACATATGTGATTGTATGCATAGAATAATTTTTAGCTCCCGAAACCGACTTTGCTTGAGATTTCAGTTTACTTAAATGTGTGTGTGTGCCATGTATTCTCGCATACTGTGCTTGTGTGGGTTCTACAATTTTTTGCCGCTTGAACCGAAATTGGTTTTTATTCCCGTACTCAAAAAGAGTTGGGGTATATTGTATTTGTGGTAAAAGTGGATGTGTGTAACGCAGAGAAGGAAACGTTTCCGACCCCATAAAGTAGCCGTGTATGTGTTTCCGTCTGTCTGTCTGTCTGTCCGTCTTGATGAGCGCCTAGATCTCAGAGACTATAAAAGCTAGAGCAACCAAATTTTGGTTTCCAGACTCTTGTGATATCACACTGCTACAAGTGTATTTAAAAATTTAGCCCCGCCCACTTTCGACACTAAAAGAACGAACATCTGTGGCACCCACAATTTTAAGGATACCAAAAAAGTAAAAGCGTAGTATCGTAGAGAATGACCATATCTACCAGATTGATAGATGTAGATAACAGATGTAAAAAAAAAATAAGCTGTAAAATTTTTCTTAAAAATTCTAAAAAATCATAAGCTCAAAAATGTATATACTGACTGAGTACGGGTATAAGTAGAGTCGCGTTCCTTCTCGTTTCGATCTAATTTCTCTCGTCTTCTGCCTCCACTTTCCAACGCTCAAATGGCAGAAAACGGTTAAGTTCAAATCTGAGATACCAGGCGCACAGAAATCAGCAGAAGGTCACTGCTTTTTTTTAATTTCTCTTTTTTTCTTGTTTCTCTTTGTCTTTCGTTGCTCTCTTTTTTCGCTCTAATTTTTCTCATTTTCTCCCTCCACTTTCCACCGCTCAAATGGCAGAAAACCGTTAAGTTCAAATCTGAGATACCAGGCGCACAGAAATCAGCAGAAGAACACTGCTTTTTTTAATTTCCCTTTTTTTTCTTGTTTCTCTTTTGTCGTTCGTTGCTCTCTTTTTTCGCTCTAATTTTTCTCATTTTCTGCCTCCACTTTCCACCGCTCAAATGGCAGAAAACCGTTAAATTCGAATCTGAGATACCAGGCGCACAGAAATCAGCAGAAGGTCGGTGTTTTTTTTTAATTCTCTTTTTTTCTTGTTTCTTTTTGTCTGTCGTAGCTCTCTTTTTTCTATTAAATTTCTCTCATTTTCTGCCTCCACTTTCCACCGCTCAAATGGCAGAAAACCGTTAAGTTCAAATCTGAGATACCAGGCGCACATAAATCAGCAGAAGGTCACTGCTTAATTTCTTTTTTTTTTTGTTTCTCTTTGTCTTTCGTTGCTCTCTTTTTTCGCTCTAATTTTTCTCATTTTCTGCCTCCACTTTCCACCGCTCAAATGGCAGAAAACCGTTAAATTCGAATCTGAGATACCAGGCGCACAGAAATCAGCAGAAGGTCGCTGTTTTTTTTAAATTCTCTTTTTTTCTTGTTTCTTTTTGTCTGTCCTAGCTCTCTTTTTTCTATTAAATTTCTCTCATTTTCTGCCTCCACTTTCCACCGCTCAAATGGCAGAAAACCGTTAAGTTCAAATCTGAGATATCAGGCGCACAGAAATCAGCAGAAGGTCGATGGTTTTTTTAAATTCTCTTTTTTTCTTGTTTCTCTTTGTCTTTCGTTGCTCTCTTTTTTCTATTCAATTTCTCTCATTTTCTGCCTCCACTTTCCACCGCTCAAATGGCAGAAAACGGTTAAGTTCAAATCTGAGATATCAGGCGCACAGAAATCAGCAGAAGGTCGATGGTTTTTTGAAATTCTCTTTTTTTCTTGTTTCTCTTTGTCTTTCTTTGCTCTCTTTTTTCTATTCAATTTCTCTCATTTTCTGCCTCCACTTTCCACCGCTCAAATGGCAGAAAACGGTTAAGTTCAAATCTGAGATATCAGGCGCACAGAAATCAGCAGAAGGTCACTGCTTTTTTTAATTTCTCTTTTTTTCTTGTTTCTCTTTGTCTTTCGTTGCTCTCTTTTTTCGCTCTAATTTTTCTCATTTTCTGCATCCACTTTCCACCGCTCAAATGGCAGAAAACCGTTAAATTCGAATCTGAGATACCAGGCGCACAGAAATCAGCAGAAGGTCGATGGTTTTTTTAAATTCTCTTTTTTTCTTGTTTCTCTTTGTCCTTCGTTGCTCTCTTTTCTCGATTAAATTTCTCTCATTTTCTTCTGCCTCCACTTTCCACCGCTCAAATGGCAGAAAACGGTTAATTTCAAATCTGAGATACCAGGCGCACAGAAATCAGCAGAAGGTCACTGCTTTTTTTAATTTCTCTTTTTTTCTTGTTTCTCTTTGTCTTTCGTTGCTCTCTTTTTTCGCTCTAATTTTTCTCATTTTCTGCATCCACTTTCCACCGCTCAAATGGCAGAAAACGGTTAAGTTCAAATCTGAGATACCAGGCGCACAGAAATCAGCAGAAGGTCGCTGTTTTTTTTAAATTCTCTTTTTTTCTTGTTTCTTTTTGTCTGTCGTAGCTCTCTTTTTTCTATTAAATTTCTCTCATTTTCTGCCTCCACTTTCCACCGCTCAAATGGCAGAAAACCGTTAATTCAAATCTGAGATATCAGGCGCACAGAAATCAGCAGAAGGTCACTGGTTTTTTTAAATTCCCTTTTTTTCTTGTTTCTCTTTTTCTTTCGTGGCTCTCTTTTTTCCTCCAATTTCTCTCATTTTCTGCCACTTCACCGCTCAAATGGCAGAAAACCGTTAAGTCCATTGAGATACCAGGCGAACAGAAATCAGCAGAAGGTCGATGGTTTTTTTAATTCTCTTTTTTTCTTGTTTCTTTTTGTCCTTCGTTGCTCTCTTTTCCATTAAATTTCTCTCATTTTCTCTGCCTCCACTTTCCACCGCTCAAATGGCAGAAAACCGTTAAGTTCAAATCTGAGATACCAGGCGCACATAAATCAGCAGAAGGTCACTGCTTAATTTCTTTTTTTTTTTGTTTCTCTTTGTCGTTCGTTGCTATCTTTTTTCGCTCTAATTTTTCTCATTTTCTGCCTCCACTTTCCACCGCTCAAATGGCAGAAAACCGTTAAATTCGAATCTGAGATACCAGGCGCACAGAAATCAGCAGAAGGTCGCTGTTTTTTTTAAATTCTCTTTTTTTCTTGTTTCTTTTTGTCTGTCCTAGCTCTCTTTTTTCTATTAAATTTCTCTCATTTTCTGCCTCCACTTTCCACCGCTCAAATGGCAGAAAACCGTTAAGTTCAAATCTGAGATATCAGGCGCACAGAAATCAGCAGAAGGTCGATGGTTTTTTTAAATTCTCTTTTTTTCTTGTTTTTCTTTGTCTTTCTTTGCTCTCTTTTTTCTATTCAATTTCTCTCATTTTCTGCCTCCACTTTCCACCGCTCAAATGGCAGAAAACGGTTAAGTTCAAATCTGAGATATCAGGCGCACAGAAATCAGCAGAAGGTCACTGCTTTTTTTAATTTATCTTTTTTTCTTGTTTCTCTTTGTCTTTCGTTGCTCTCTTTTTTCGCTCTAATTTTTCTCATTTTCTGCATCCACTTTCCACCGCTCAAATGGCAGAAAACCGTTAAATTCGAATCTGAGATACCAGGCGCACAGAAATCAGCAGAAGGTCGATGGTTTTTTTAAATTCTCTTTTTTTCTTGTTTCTCTTTGTCCTTCGTTGCTCTCTTTTCTCGATTAAATTTCTCTCATTTTCTTCTGCCTCCACTTTCCACCGCTCAAATGGCAGAAAACGGTTAATTTCAAATCTGAGATACCAGGCGCACAGAAATCAGCAGAAGGTCACTGCTTGTTTTTTTTAATTCTCTTTTTTTCTTGTTTCTCTTTGTCTTTCTTTGCTCTCTTTTTTCGCTCCAATTTCTCTCATTTTCTGCATCCACTTTCCACCGCTCAAATGGCAGAAAACGGTTAACTTCAAATCTGAGATACAGGCGCACAGAAATCAGCAGAAGGTCACTGCTTTTTTTAAATTCTCTTTTTTTCTTGTTTCTCTTTGTCCTTCGTTGCTCTCTTTTTTCGCTCTAATTTTTCTCATTTTCTGCATCCACTTTCCACCGCTCAAATGGCAGAAAACGGTTAATTCAAATCTGAGATACCAGGCGCACAGAAATCAGCAGAAGGTCGCTGGTTTTTTTAAATTCTCTTTTTTTCTTGTTTCTCTTTGTCTTTCGTTGCTCTCTTTTTTCGCTTAAATTTTTCTCATTTTCTGCCTCCACTTTCCACCCTCAAATGGCAGAAAACCGTTAAATTCAAATCTGAGATACCAGGCGCACAGAAATCAGCAGAAGGTCACTGCTTTCTTTCAATTCCTTTTTTTCTTGTTTCTCTTTGTCTTTCGTTGCTCTCTTTTTTCGCTCTAATTTTTCTCATTTTCTGCATCCACTTTCCACCGCTCAAATGGCAGAAAACCCTTAAATTCAAATCTGAGATACCAGGCGCACAGAAATCAGCAGAAGGTCACTGCTTTTTTTAAAATTCTCTTTTTTCTTGTTTCTCTTTTTCTTTCGTGGCTCTCTTTTTTCTATTCAATTTCTCTCATTTTCTGCCTCCACTTTCCACCGCTCAAATGGCAGAAAACCGTTAAGTTCAAATCTGAGATACCAGGCGCACAGAAATCAGCAGAAGGTCGATGGTTTTTTTAATTTCTTTTTTTCTTGTTTCTCTTTGTCTTTCGTTGCTCTCTTTTTTCTCTTCAATTTTTCTCATTTTCTGCCCACTTTCCACCGCTCAAATGGCAGAAAACCGTTAAGTTCAAATCTGAGATACCAGGCGCACAGAAATCAGCAGAAGGTCGCTGGTTTTTTTAAATTCTCTTTTTTTCTTGTTTCTCTTTGTCCTTCGTTGCTCTCTTTTCTCGATTAAATTTCTCTCATTTTCTTTGCCTCCACTTTCCACCGCTCAAATGGCAGAAAACCGTTAAGTTCAAATCTGAGATACCAGGCGCACAGAAATCAGCAGAAGGTCGCTGCTTTTTTTAAATTCTCTTTTTTCCTTGTTTCTCTTTGTCTTTCGTTGCTCTCTTTTTTCGCTTCAATTTCTCTCATTTTCTGCCTCCACTTTCCACCGCTCAAATGGCAGAAAACGGTTAAGTTCAAATCTGAGATACCAGGCGCACAGAAATCAGCAGAAGGTCACTGCTTTTTTTAATTTCTCTTTTTTTCTTGTTTCTCTTTGTCTTTCGTTGCTCTCTTTTTTCGCTCTAATTTTTCTCATTTTCTGCATCCACTTTCCACCGCTCAAATGGCAGAAAACCGTTAAATTCGAATCTGAGATACCAGGCGCACAGAAATCAGCAGAAGGTCGATGGTTTTTTTAAATTCTCTGTTTTTCTTGTTTCTCTTTGTCTTTCTTTGCTCTCTTTTTTCTATTCAATTTCTCTCATTTTCTGCCTCCACTTTCCACCGCTCAAATGGCAGAAAACGGTTAAGTTCAAATCTGAGATATCAGGCGCACAGAAATCAGCAGAAGGTCACTGCTTTTTTTTAATTTCTCTTTTTTTTCTTGTTTCTCTTTGTCTTTCGTTGCTCTCTTTTTTCGCTCTAATTTTTCTCATTTTCTGCCTCCACTTTCCACCGCTCAAATGGCAGAAAACCGTTAAATTCGAATCTGAGATACCAGGCGCACAGAAATCAGCAGAAGGTCGATGGTTTTTTTAAATTCTCTTTTTTTTTCTTGTTTCCTCTTTGTCCTTCGTTGCTCTCTTTTCTCATTAAATTTCTTCTCATTTTCTTCTGCCTCCACTTTCCACCGCTCAAATGGCAGAAAACCGTTAAATTCAAATCTGAGATACCAGGCGCACAGAAATCAGCAGAAGGTCACTGCTTTTTTTAATTTCTCTTTTTTTCTTGTTTCTCTTGTCTTTCGTTGCTCTCTTTTTTCGCTCTAATTTTTCTCATTTTCTGCATCCACTTTCCACCGCTCAAATGGCAGAAAACGGTTAAGTTCAAATCTGAGATACCAGGCGCACAGAAATCAGCAGAAGGTCGCTGTTTTTTTTAAATTCTCTTTTTTTCTTGTTTCTTTTTGTCTGTCGTAGCTCTCTTTTTTCGCTATAATTTCTCTCATTTTCTGCCTCCACTTTCCACCGCTCAAATGGCAGAAAACCGTTAAGTTCAAATCTGAGATACCAGGCGCACAGAAATCAGCAGAAGGTCACTGCTATTTTTTTTTTTTTGTTTCTCTTTGTCTTTCGTTGCTCTCTTTTTTCGCTCTAATTTTTCTCATTTTCTGCCTCCACTTTCCACCGCTCAAATGGCAGAAAACCCTTAAATTCGAATCTAGATACCAGGCGCACAAAATAGCAGAAGGTCACTGCTTTTTTTAAATTCTCTTTTTTTCTTGTTTCTCTTTGTCTTTCGTTGCTCTCTTTTTTCGCTCTAATTTTTCTCATTTTCTGCCTCCACTTTCCACCGCTCAAATGGCAGAAAACCGTTAAATTCGAATCTGAGATACCAGGCGCACAGAAATCAGCAGAAGGTCGCTGGTTTTTTAATTTCTCTTTTTTTCTTGTTTCCTTTGTCTTTCCTTGCTCTCTTTTTTCATCTAATTTCTCTCATTTTCTGCCTCCACTTTCCACCGCTCAAATGGCAGAAAACCGTTAAATTCAAATCTGAGATACCAGGCGAACAGAAATCAGCAGAAGGTCGCTGGTTTTTTAATTTCTCGTTTTTTCTTGTTTCTCTTTGTCTTTCGTTGCTCTCTTTTTTCGATCTAATTTCTCTCATTTTCTGCCTCCACTTTCCACCGCTCAAATGGCAGAAAACGGTTAAGTTCAAATCTGAGATATCAGGCGCACAGAAATCAGCAGAAGGTCGCTGTTTTTTTAATTTCTCGTTTTTTCTTGTTTCTCTTTGTCTTTCGTTGCTCTCTTTTTTCGATCTAATTTCTCTCATTTTCTGCCTCCACTTTCCACCGCTCAAATGGCAGAAAACCGTTAAATTCGAATCTGAGATACCAGGCGCACAGAAATCAGCAGAAGGTCGCTGGTTTTTTAAATTCTCTTTTTTTCTTGTTTCTCTTTGTCCTTCGTTGCTCTCTTTTTTCGATTAATTTCTCTCATTTTCTGCCTCCACTTTCCACCGCTCAAATGGCAGAAACGGTTAAGTTCAACTGAGATACCAGGCGCACAGAAACAGCAGAAGGTCACTGCTTTTTTTAATTTCTCTTTTTTTCTTGTTTCTTTGTCTTTCGTTGCTTTTTTTTTTCGCTCTAATTTTTCTCATTTTCTGCATCCACTTTCCACCGCTCAAATGGCAGAAAACGGTTAAGTTCAAATCTGAGATACCAGGCGCACAGAAACCAGCAGAAGGTCGCTGTTTTTTTTATTCCTTTTTTCTTGTTTCTTTTTGTCTGTCGTTTTTTCATTTCTCTATTTTCTGCCTCCACTTTCCACCGCTCAAATGGCAGAAAACCGTTAAGTTCAAATCTGAGATATCAGGCGCACAGAAATCAGCAGAAGGTCGATGGTTTTTTTAAATTCTCTTTTTTTCTTGTTTCTCTTTTTCTTTCGTGGCTCTCTTTTTTCTATTCAATTTCTCTCATTTTCTGCCACTTTCAACCGCTCAAATGGCAGAAAACCGTTAAGATACCGTTGAGATACCAAGGGAACAGAAATCAGCAGAAGGTCGATGGTTTTTTTAAATTCTCTTTTTTTCTTGTTTCTCTTTGTCCTTCGTTGCTCTCTTTTCTCGATTAAATTTCTCTCATTTTCTTCTGCCTCCACTTTCCACCACTCAAATGGCAGAAAACTGTTAAATTCGAATCTGAGATACCAGGCGCACAGAAATCAGCAGAAGGTCACTGCTTTTTTTAATTTCTCTTTTTTTCTTGTTTCTCTTTGTCTTTCGTTGCTCTCTTTTTTCGCTCTAATTTTTCTCATTTTCTGCATCCACTTTCCACCTCAAATGGCAGAAAACCGTTAAATTCGAATCTCAGATACCAGGCGCACAGAAATCAGCAGAAGGTCGCTGGTTTCTTTCAATTTCCTTTTTTTCTTGTTTCTCTTTGTCTTTCGTTGCTCTCTTTTTTCGCTCTAATTTTTCTCATTTTCTGCCTCCACTTTCCACCGCTCAAATGGCAGAAAACGTTAATTCAATAGATACCAGCCACGAACGCGGCGCTGGTTTTTTTCTTTTCTGTTCTTTTCGTGGCTTCTCCCATTTCGCCCCACTTCCACCGCTCAAATGGCAGAAAACTGTTAAATTCGAATCTGAGATACCAGGCGCACAGAAATCAGCAGAAGGTCACTGCTTTTTTAAAAATCTCTTTTTTTCTTGTTTCTCTTTTTCTTTCGTGGCTCTCTTTTTTCTATTCAATTTCTCTCATTTTCTGCATCCACTTTCCACCGCTCAAATGGCAGAAAACCGTTAAGTTCAAATCTGAGATATCAGGCGCACAGAAATCAGCAGAAGGTCGATGGTTTTTTTAAAATTCTCTTTTTTTCTTGTTTCTCTTTTTCTTTCGTTGCTCTCTTTTTTCTATTCAATTTCTCTCATTTTCTGCCACTTTAAACCGCTCAAATGGCAGAAAACCGTTAAGTTCAAATCTGAGATACCAGGCGCACAGAAATCAGCAGAAGGTCGATGGTTTTTTTAAATTCTCTTTTTTTCTTGTTTCTCTTTGTCCTTCGTTGCTCTCTTTTCTCGATTAAATTTCTCTCATTTTCTTCTGCCTCCACTTTCCACCGCTCAAATGGCAGAAAACCGTTAAATTCGAATCTGAGATACCAGGCGCACAGAAATCAGCAGAAGGTCACTGCTTTTTTTAAATTCTCTTTTTTTCTTGTTTCTCTTGCTATTTCGTTGCTCTCTTTTTTCGCTCTAATTTTTCTCATTTTCTGCATACACTTTCCACCGCTCAAATGGCAGAAAACCGTTAAATTCGAATCTGAGATACCAGGCGCACAGAAATCAGCAGAAGGTCACTGCTTTTTTTAAATTCTCTTTTTTTCTTGTTTCTCTTTGTCTTTCGTTGCTCTCTTTTTTCGCTCTAATTTTTCTC
The DNA here is from genome assembly GCF_018151105.1 of Drosophila obscura. NCBI lineage: Eukaryota > Metazoa > Arthropoda > Insecta > Diptera > Drosophilidae > Drosophila > Drosophila obscura. Next base: position 14,954 of record NW_024542736.1, on the reverse strand, counting down.
ATTTTCTGCATCCACTTTCCACCGCTCAAATGGCAGAAAACCGTTAAATTCGAATCTGAGATACCAGGCGCACAGAAATCAGCAGAAGGTCACTGCTTTTTTTAAATTCTCTTTTTTTCTTGTTTCTCTTTCTCTTTCGTTGCTCTCTTTTTTCTATTTAATTTCTCTCATTTTTGCCTCCACTTTCCACCGCTCAAATGGCAGAAAACGGTTAAGTTCAAATCTGAGATACCAGGCGCACAGAAATCAGCAGAAGGTCACTGCTTTTTTTAAATTCTCTTCTTTTTTTTTTCTTGTATTTCGTTGCTCTCTTTTTTCTAATTTCTCTATTTTCCGCCTCCACTTTCAACCGCTCAAATGGCAGAAAACCCTTAAATTCGAATCTGAGATACCAGGCGCACAGAAATCAGCAGAAGGTCGCTGCTTTTTTTTTGGAATTCTCTTTTTTTCTTGTTTCTCTTTGTCTTTCGTTGCTCTCTTTTTTCGTTTAATTTTTCTCATTTTCTGTCTCCACTTTCCACCGCTCAAATGGCAGAAAACCGTTAAAGTCGAATCTGAGATACCAGGCGCACAAAAATCAGCAGAAGGTCACTGCTTTTTTTAAATTCTCTCTTTTTTCTTGTTTCTCTTTGTCTTTCGTTGCTCTCTTTTTTCGCTCTAATTTTTCTCATTTTCTGCATCCACTTTCCACCGCTCAAATGGCAGAAAACCGTTAAATTCGAATCTGAGATACCAGGCGCACAGAAATCAGCAGAAGGTCACTGCTTTTTTTAAATTCTCTTTGTCTTTCGTTGCTCTCTTTTTTCGCTCTAATTTTTCTCATTTTCTGCATCCACTTTCCACCGCTCAAATGGCAGAAAACCGTTAAATTCGAATCTGAGATACCAGGCGCACAGAAATAAGCAGAAGGTCACTGCTTTTTTTTAATTCTCCTTTTTTCTTGTTTCTCTTTGTATTTCGTTGCTCTCTTTTTTCGCTCTAGTTTTTCTCATTTTCTGCCTCCACTTTCCACCGCTCAAATGGCAGAAAACGGTTAACTTCAAATCTGAGATACCAGGCGAACAGAAACCATCAGAAGGTCGTTGTTGTTTTTTTTATTTCTCTTTGTCTTTCATTGCTCTCTTTTTTCGCTATAATTTTTCTCGTTTTCTGCCTCCACTTTCCACCGCTCAAATGGCAGAAAACGATTAAGTTCAAATCTGAGATACCAGGCAAACAAAAAATAGCAGAAGGTCACTGCCTTTTTTAAATTCTCTTTTTTTCTTGTTACTCTTTGTCTTTCGTTGCTCTCTTTTTTCGCTCTAATTTTTCTCATTTTCTGCATCCACTTTCCACCGCTCAAATGGCAGAAAACCGTTAAATTCGAATCTGAGATACCAGGCGCACAGAAATCAGCAGAAGGTCACTGCTTTTTTTAAATTCTCTTTTTTCTTGTTTCTCTTTGTATTTCGTTCTCTTTTTTTCGCTCTAATTTTTCTCATTTCTGCATCCACTTTCCACCGCTCAAATGGCAGAAAACCGTTAAATTCGAATCTAGATACCAGGCGCACAGAAATCAGCAGAAGGTCACTGCTTTTTTTAAATTCTCTTTTTTCTTGTTTCTCTTTGTCTTTCGTTGCTCTCTTTTTTCTATTCAATTTCTCTCATTTTTGCCTCCACTTTCCACCGCTCAAATGGCAGAAAACGGTTAAGTTCAAATCTGAGATACCAGGCGCACAGAAATCAGCAGGAGGTCACTGCTTTTTTAAATTCTCTTCTTGTTTTTTCTCTTTGTATTTCGTTGCTCTCTTTTTTTATCTAATTTCTCTCATTTTCCGCCTCCTATTCAACCGCTCAAATGGCAGAAAACCGTTAAATTCGAATCTGAGATACCAGGCGCACAGAAATCAGCAGAAGGTCACTGCTTTTTTTAAATTCTCTTTTTTCTTGTTTCTCTTTGTCTTTCGTTGCTCTCTTTTTTCTATTCAATTTCTCTCATTTTTGCCTCCACTTTCCACCGCTCAAATGGCAGAAAACGGTTAAGTTCAAATCTGAGATACCAGGCGAACAGAAATCAGCAGAAGGTCGCTGGATTTTTTAAATTTCTCTTTTTTTCTTGTTTGTCTTTGTCTTTCGTTGCTCTCTTTTTTCGATCTAATTTTTCTCATTTTCTGCCTCCACTTTCCGCCGCTCACATGGCAGAAAACGGTTAAGTTCAAATCTGAGATACCAGGCGCACAGAAATCAGCAGAAGGTCGCTGGATTTTTTAATTTTCTCTTTTTTTCTTGTTTTTCTTTGTCTTTCGTTGCTCTCTTTTTTCGATCTAATTTTTCTCATTTTCTGCCTCCACTTTCCACCGCTCACATGGCAGAAAACGGTTAAGTTCAAATCTGAGATACCAGGCGCACAGAAATCAGCAGAAGGTCGCTGGATTTTTTAATTTTCTCTTTTTTTCTTGTTTTTCTTTGTGTTTCGTTGCTCTCTTTTTTCGATCTAATTTTTCTCATTTTCTGCCTCCACTTTCCACCGCTCAAATGGCAGAAAACGGTTAAGTTCAAATCTGAGATACCAGGCGAACAGAAACCATCAGAAGGTCGTTGTTGTTTCTTTTTATTTCTCGTTTTGTCTTGTTTCTCTTTGTCTTTCTTTGCTCTCTTTTTTCGATCTAATTTCTCTATTTTCTGCCTCCACTTTCCAGCGCTCAAATGGCAGAAAACGGTTAAGTTCAAATCTGAGATACCAGGCGAACAGAAACCATCAGAAGGTCGTTGTTTTTTTTAATTTGTCTTTTTTCTTGTGTCTCTTTGTCTTTCGTTGCTCTCTTTTTTCGCTCTAGTTTCTCTCATTTTCTGCCTCCACTTTCCACCGCTCAAATGGCAGAAAACGGTTAAGTTTAAATCTGAGATACCAGGCGCACAGAAATCAGCAGAAGGTCACTGCTTTTTTTAATTTATCTTTTTTTCTTGTTTCTCTTTGTGTTTCGTTGCTCTCTTTTTTCGATCTAATTTTTCTCATTTTCTGCCTCCACTTTCCACCGCTCAAATGGCAGAAAACCGTTAAATTCGAATCTGAGATACCAGGCGCACAGAAATCAGCAGAAGGTCGCTGATTTTTTTTAATTCTCTTTTTTTCTTGTTTCTTTTTGTCTTTCGTTGCTCTCTTTTTTCTATTCAATTTCTATCATTTTCTGCCTCCACTTTCCACCGCTCAAATGGCAGAAAACCGTTAAATTCGAATCTGAGATACCAGGCGAACAGAAATCAGCAGAAGGTCGCTGGATTTTTTAAATTTCTCTTTTTTTCTTGTTTGTCTTTGTCTTTCGTTGCTTTCTTTTTTCGATCTAATTTTTCTCATTTTCTGCCTCCACTTTCCGCCGCTCAAATGGCAGAAAACCGTTAAATTCGAATCTGAGATACCAGGCGCACAGAAATCAGCAGAAGGTCGCTGATTTTTTTTAATTTCTCTTTTTTTCTTGTTTCTTTTTGTCTTTCGTTGCTCTCTTTTTTCTATTCAATTTCTCTCATTTTCTGCCTCCACTTTCCACCGCTCAAATGGCAGAAAACCGTTAAATTCGAATCTGAGATACCAGGCGAACAGAAATCAGCAGAAGGTCGTTGTTTTTTTTTTATTTCTCTTTTTGTCTTATTTCTCTTTGTCTTTCGTTGCTCTCTTTTTTCGCTCTAATTTTTCTCATTTTCTGCATCCACTTTCCACCGCTCAAATGGCAGAAAACCGTTAAATTCGAATCTGAGATACCAGGCGCACAGAAATCAGCAGAAGGTCGCTGATTTTTTTTAATTCTCTTTTTTTCTTGTTTCTTTTTGTCTTTCGTTGCTCTCTTTTTTCTCTCAATTTCTATCATTTTCTGCCTCCACTTTCCACCGCTCAAATGGCAGAAAACCGTTAAATTCGAATCTGAGATACCAGGCGACCAGAAATCAGCAGAAGGTCGCTGGATTTTTTAAATTTCTCTTTTTTTCTTGTTTTTCTTTGTGTTTCGTTGCTCTTTTTTTTCGCTCTAATTTTTCTCATTTTCTGCATCCACTTTCCACCGCTCAAATGGCAGAAAACCGTTAAATTCAAATCTGAGATACCAGGCGCACAGAAATCAGCAGAAGGTCACTCACTGCTTTTTTAAAATTCTCTTTTTTTCTTGTTTCTCTTTGTCTTTCGTTGCTCTCTTTTTTCGCTCTAATTTTTCTCATTTTCAGCATCCACTTTCCACCGCTCAAATGGCAGAAAACCGTTAAATTCGAATCTGAGATACCAGGCGCACAGAAATCAGCAGAAGGTCGCTGGATTTTTTAATTTTCTCTTTTTTTCTTGTTTTTCTTTGTGTTTCGTTGCTCTCTTTTTTCGATCTAATTTTTCTCATTTTCTGCCTCCACTTTCCACCGCTCAAATGGCAGAAAACGGTTAAGTTTAAATCTGAGATACCAGGCGCACAGAAATCAGCAGAAGGTCACTGCTTTTTTTAATTTCTCTTTTTTTCTTGTTTCTCTTTGTGTTTCGTTGCTCTCTTTTTTCGATCTAATTTTTCTCATTTTCTGCCTCCACTTTCCACCGCTCAAATGGCAGAAAACGGTTAAGTTCAAATCTGAGATACCAGGCGCACAGAAATCAGCAGGAGGTCACTGCTTTTTTAAATTCTCTTTTTTTTTTTTCTCTTGTATTTCGTTGCTCTCTTTTTTCATCTAATTTCTCTCATTTTCTGCCTCCTCTTTCAACCGCTCAAATGGCAGAAAACCCTTAAATTCGAATCTGAGATACCAGGCGCACAGAAATCAGCAGAAGGTCGCTGCTTTTTTTTTGGAATTCTCTTTTTTTCTTGTTTCTCTTTGTCTTTCGTTGCTCTCTTTTTTTATTTAATTTCTCTCATTTTCTGTCTCCACTTTCCACCGCTCAAATGGCAGAAAACCGTTAAAGTCGAATCTGAGATACCAGGCGAACAGAAATCAGCAGAAAGTCGCTGCTTTTTTTAAATTCTCTTCTTTTTTTCTTGTTTCTTTTTGTCTTTCGTTGCTCTCTTTTTTCGCTCTAATTTTTCTCATTTTCTGCATCCACTTTCCACCGCTCAAATGGCAGAAAACCGTTAAATTCGAATCTGAGATACCAGGCGCACAGAAATCAGCAGAAGGTCACTCACTGCTTTTTTAAAATTCTCTTTTTTTCTTGTTTCTCTTTGCCTTTCGTTGCTCTCTTTTTTCGCTCTAATTTTTCTCATTTTCAGCATCCACTTTCCACCGCTCAAATGGCAGAAAACCGTTAAATTCGAATCTGAGATACCAGGCGCACAGAAATCAGCAGAAGGTCGCTGGATTTTTTAATTTTCTCTTTTTTTCTTGTTTTTCTTTGTGTTTCGTTGCTCTCTTTTTTCGATCTAATTTTTCTCATTTTCTGCCTCCACTTTCCACCGCTCAAATGGCAGAAAACCGTTAAATTCGAATCTGAGATACCAGGCGAACCGAAATCAGCAGAAGGTCGCTGGATTTTTTAAATTTCTCTTTTTTCCTTGTTTGTCTTTGTCTTTCGTTGCTCTCTTTTTTCGATCTAATTTTTCTCATTTTCTGCCTCCACTTTCCAGCGCTCAAATGGCAGAAAACCGTTAAATTCGAATCTGAGATACCAGGCGCACAGAAATCAGCAGAAGGTCGCTGGATTTTTTAATTTTCTCTTTTTTTCTTGTTTTTCTTTGTGTTTCGTTGCTCTCTTTTTTCGATCTAATTTTTCTCATTTTCAGCATCCACTTTCCACCGCTCAAATGGCAGAAAACCGTTAAATTCGAATCTGAGATACCAGGCGAACCGAAATCAGCAGAAGGTCGCTGGATTTTTTAAATTTCTCTTTTTTTCTTGTTTGTCTTTGTCTTTCGTTGCTCTCTTTTTTCGATCTAATTTTTCTCATTTTCTGCCTCCACTTTCCGCCGCTCACATGGCAGAAAACGGTTAAGTTCAAATCTGAGATACCAGGCGAACAGAAATCAGCAGAAGGTCGCTGGATTTTTTAAATTTCTCTTTTTTTCTTGTTTGTGTTTGTCTTTCGTTGCTCTCTTTTTTCGATCTAATTTTTCTCATTTTCTGCCTCCACTTTCCGCCGCTCACATGGCAGAAAACGGTTAAGTTCAAATCTGAGATACCAGGCGCACAGAAATCAGCAGAAGGTCGCTGGATTTTTTAATTTTCTCTTTTTTTCTTGTTTTTCTTTGTCTTTTCGTTGCTTTTTTTTTTCGATCTAATTTTTCTCATTTTCTGCCTCCACTTTCCACCGCTCAAATGGCAGAAAACGGTTAAGTTCAAATCTGAGATACCAGGCGCACAGAAATCAGCAGAAGGTCGCTGGATTTTTTAATTTTCTCTTTTTTCTTGTTTTTCTTTGTCTTTCGTTGCTCTCTCTTTTTCGATCTAATTTTTCTCATTTTCTGCCTCCACTTTCCAGCGCTCAAATGGCAGAAAACCGTTAAATTCGAATCTGAGATACCAGGCGAACAGAAATCAGCAGAAGGTCGCTGGATTTTTTAAATTTCTCTTTTTTTCTTGTTTGTCTTTGTCTTTCGTTGCTCTCCTTTTTCGATCTAATTTTTCTCATTTTCTGCCTCCACTTTCCGCCGCTCACATGGCAGAAAACGGTTAAGTTCAAATCTGAGATACCAGGCGCACAGAAATCAGCAGAAGGTCGCTGAATTTTTTAATTTTCTCTTTTTTTCTTGTTTTTCTTTGTGTTTCGTTGCTTTTTTTTTTCGATCTAATTTTTCTCATTTTCTGCCTCCACTTTCCACCGCTCAAATGGCAGAAAACGGTTAAGTTCAAATCTGAGATACCAGGCGAACAGAAACCATCAGAAGGTCGTTGTTGTTTCTTTTTATTTCTCGTTTTGTCTTGTTTCTCTTTGTCTTTTTTTGCTCTCTTTTTTCGATCTAATTTCTCGTATTTTCTGCCTCCACTTTCCAGCGCTCAAATGGCAGAAAACCGTTAAGTTCAAATCTGAGATACCAGGCGAAACAGAAACCATCAGAAGGTCGTTGTTTTTTTTTAATTTGTCTTTTTTCTTGTGTTCTCTTTGTCTTTCATTGCTCTCTTTTTTCGCTCTAGTTTCTCTCATTTTCTGCTTCCACTTTCCACCGCTCAAATGGCAGAAAACGATTAAGTTTAAATCTGAGATACCAGGCGCACAGAAATCAGCAGAAGGTCACTGCTTTTTTTAATTTCTCTTTTTTTCTTGTTTCTCTTTGTGTTTCGTTGCTCTCTTTTTTCGATCTAATTTTTCTCATTTTCTGCCTCCACTTTCCACCGCTCAAATGGCAGAAAACGGTTAACTTCAAATCTGAGATACCAGGCGAACAGAAACCATCAGAAGGTCGTTGTTGTTTTTTTTATTTCTCTTTTTGTCTTATTTCTCTTTGTCTTTCATTGCTCTCTTTTTTTTGCTATAATTTTTCTCGTTTTCTGCCTCCACTTTCCACCGCTCAAATGGCAGAAAACGATTAAGTTCAAATCTGAGATACCAGGCGCACAGAAATCAGCAGAAGGTCGCTGGATTTTTTAATTTTCTCTTTTTTTCTTGTTTTTCTTTGTGTTTCGTTGCTCTCTTTTTTCGATCTAATTTTTCTCATTTTCTGCCTCCACTTTCCACCGCTCAAATGGCAGAAAACCGTTAAATTCGAATCTGAGATACCAGGCGAACCGAAATCAGCAGAAGGTCGCTGGATTTTTTAAATTTCTCTTTTTTTTCTTGTTTGTCTTTGTCTTTCGTTGCTCTCTTTTTTCGATCTAATTTTTCTCATTTTCTGCCTCCACTTTCCGCCGCTCACATGGCAGAAAACGGTTAAGTTCAAATCTGAGATACCAGGCGCACAGAAATCAGCAGAAGGTCGCTGGATTTTTTAATTTTCTCTTTTTTTCTTGTTTTTCTTTGTGTTTCGTTGCTCTCTTTTTTCGATCTAATTTTTCTCATTTTCTGCCTCCACTTTCCACCGCTCAAATGGCAGAAAACCGTTAAATTCGAATCTGAGATACCAGGCGAACCGAAATCAGCAGAAGGTCGCTGGATTTTTTAAATTTCTCTTTTTTTCTTGTTTGTCTTTGTCTTTCGTTGCTCTCTTTTTTCGATCTAATTTTTCTCATTTTCTGCCTCCACTTTCCGCCGCTCACATGGCAGAAAACGGTTAAGTTCAAATCTGAGATACCAGGCGCACAGAAATCAGCAGAAGGTCGCTGGTTTTTTTTTTAATTTCTCTTTTTTTCTTGTTTTTCTTTGTGTTTCGTTGCTCTCTTTTTTCGATCTAATTTTTCTCATTTTCTGCCTCCACTTTCCACCGCTCAAATGGCAGAAAACCGTTAAATTCGAATCTGAGATACCAGGCGAACAGAAATCAGCAGAAGGTCGCTGGATTTTTTAAATTTCTCTTTTTTTCTTGTTTGTCTTTGTCTTTCGTTGCTCTCTTTTTTCGATCTAATTTTTCTCATTTTCTGCCTCCACTTTCCGCCGCTCACATGGCAGAAAACGCTTAAGTTCAAATCTGAGATACCAGGCGCACAGAAATCAGCAGAAGGTCGCTGGATTTTTTAATTTTCTCTTTTTTTCTTGTTTTTCCTTGTGTTTCGTTGCTCTCTTTTTTCGATCTAATTTTTCTCATTTTCTGCCTCCACTTTCCGCCGCTCACATGGCAGAAAACGGTTAAGTTCAAATCTGAGATACCAGGCGCAAAGAAATCAGCAGAAGGTCGCTGGATTTTTTAAATTTCTCTTTTTTTCTTGTTTTTCTTTGTGTTTCGTTGCTCTCTTTTTTCGATCTAATTTTTCTCATTTTCTGCCTCCACTTTCCAGCGCTCAAATGGCAGAAAACCGTTAAATTCGAATCTGAGATACCAGGCGAACAGAAATCAGCAGAAGGTCGCTGGATGTTTTAAATTTCTCTTTTTTTCTTGTTTGTCTTTGTCTTTCGTTGCTCTCTTTTTTCGATCTAATTTTTCTCATTTTCTGCCTCCAGTTTCCGCCGCTCACATGGCAGAAAACGGTTAAGTTCAAATCTGAGATACCAGGCGCACAGAAATCAGCAGAAGGTCGCTGGATTTTTTAATTTTCTCTTTTTTTCTTGTTTTTCTTTGTCTTTCGTTGCTCTCTTTTTTCGATCTAATTTTTCTCATTTTCTGCCTCCACTTTCCGCCGCTCACATGGCAGAAAACGGTTAAGTTCAAATCTGAGATACCAGGCGCACAGAAATCAGCAGAAGGTCGCTGGATTTTTTAATTTTCTCTTTTTTTCTTGTTTTTCTTTGTGTTTCGTTGCTCTCTTTTTTCGATCTAATTTTTCTCATTTTCTGCCTCCACTTTCCACCGCTCAAATGGCAGAAAACGGTTAAGTTCAAATCTGAGATACCAGGCGAACAGAAACCATCAGAAGGTCGTTGTTGTTTCCTTTTTATTTCTCGTTTTGTCTTGTTTCTCTTTGTCTTTCTTTGCTCTCTTTTTTCGCTCTAATTTTTCTCATTTTCTGCATCCACTTTCCAACGCTCAAATGGCAGAAAACCGTTAAATTCGAATCTGAGACACCAGGCGCACAGAAATCAGCAGAAGGTCGCTGATTTTTTTTAATTCCTCTTTTTTTCTTGTTTCTTTTTGTCTTTCGTTGCTCTCTTTTTTCTATTCAATTTCTATCATTTTCTGCCTCCACTTTCCAGCGCTCAAATGGCAGAAAACCGTTAAATTCGAATCTGAGATACCAGGCGAACAGAAATCAGCAGAAGGTCGCTGGATGTTTTTAATTTCTCTTTTTTTCTTGTTTGTCTTTGTCTTTCGTTGCTCTCTTTTTTCGATCTAATTTTTCTCATTTTCTGCCTCCAGTTTCCGCCGCTCACATGGCAGAAAACGGTTAAGTTCAAATCTGAGATACCAGGCGCACAGAAATCAGCAGAAGGTCGCTGGATTTTTTAATTTTCTCTTTTTTTCTTGTTTTTCTTTGTGTTTCGTTGCTTTTTTTTTCGATCTAATTTTTCTCATTTTCTGCCTCCACTTTCCACCGCTCAAATGGCAGAAAACCGTTAAGTTCAAATCTGAGATACCAGGCGAACAGAAACCATCAGAAGGTCGTTGTTGTTTCTTTTTATTTCTCGTTTTGTCTTGTTTCTCTTTGTCTTTTTTTGCTCTCTTTTTTCGATCTAATTTCTCATTTTCTGCCTCCACTTTCCACCGCTCAAATGGCAGAAAACGATTAAGTTCAAATCTGAGATACCACACAAAACAGCAGAAGGTCACTGCTTTTTTTAAATTCTCTTTTTTCTTGTTTCTCTTTGTTTTTCGTTGCTCTCTTTTTTCGCTCTAATTTTTCTCATTTTCTGCATCCACTTTCCAACGCTCAAATGGCAGAAAACCGTTAAATTCAAATCTGAGACACCAGGCGCACAGAAATCAGCAGAAGGTCGCTGATTTTTTTTAATTTTCTCTTTTTTTCTTGTTTCTTTTTGTCTTTCGTTGCTCTCTTTTTCTATTCAATTTCTATCATTTTCTGCCTCCACTTTCCACCGCTCAAATGGCAGAAAACCGTTAAATTCGAATCTGAGATACCAGGCGAACAGAAATCAGCAGAAGGTCGCTGGATTTTTTAAATTTCTCTTTTTTTTCTTGTTTGTCTTTGTCTTTCGTTGCTCTCTTTTTTCGATCTAATTTTTCTCATTTTCTGCCTCCACTTTCCGCCGCTCACATGGCAGAAAACGGTTAAGTTCAAATCTGAGATCAGCAGAAGGTCACTGCTTTTTTTAATTTCTCTTTTTTTTCTTGTTTCTCTTTGTTTTTCGTTGCTCTCTTTTTTCGCTCTAATTTTTCTCATTTTCTGCCTCCACTTTCCACCGCTCACATGGCAGAAAACGGTTAAGTTCAAATCTGAGATACCAGGCGCACAGAAATCAGCAGAAGGTCGCTGGATTTTTTAATTTTCTCTTTTTTTCTTGTTTCTCTTTGTCTTTCGTTGCTCTCTTTTTTCTATTCAATTTCTCTCATTTTCTGCCTCCACTTTCCACCGCTCAAATGGCAGAAAACCGTTAAATTCGAATCTGAGATACCAGGCAAACAGAAATCAGCAGAAGGTTGCTGTTTTTTTTAATTTCTCTTCTTTTTTTCTTGTTTCTCTTTGTCTTTCGTTGCTCTCTTTTTTCGCTCTAATTTTTCTCATTTTCTGCCTCCACTTTCCACCGCTCAAATGGCAGAAAACGGTTAAGTTCAAATCTGAGATACCAGGCGCACAGAAATCAGCAGAAGGTCACTGCTTTTTTTAATTTCTCTTTTTTTCTTGTTTCTCGTTGTCTTTCGTTGCTCTCTTTTTTCGCTCTAATTTTTCTCATTTTCTGCATCCACTTTCCACCGCTCAAATGGCAGAAAACCGTTAAATTCGAATCTGAGATACCAGGCGCACAGAAATCAGCAGAAGGTCGATGGTTTTTTTAAATTCTCTTTTTTTCTTGTTTCTCTTTGTCCTTCGTTGCTCTCTTTTCTCGATTAAATTTCTCTCATTTTCTTCTGCCTCCACTTTCCACCGCTCAAATGGCAGAAAACGGTTAATTTCAAATCTGAGATACCAGGCGCACAGAAATCAGCAGAAGGTCACTGCTTTTTTTAATTTCTCTTTTTTTCTTGTTTCTCTTTGTCTTTCGTTGCTCTCTTTTTTCGCTCTAATTTTTCTCATTTTCTGCCTCCACTTTCCACCGCTCAAATGGCAGAAAACCGTTAAATTCGAATCTGAGATACCAGGCGCACAGAAATCAGCAGAAGGTCACTGCTTTTTTTAATTTCTCTTTTTTTCTTGTTTCTCTTTGTCTTTCGTTGCTCTCTTTTTTCGCTCTAATTTTTCTCATTTTCTGCCTCCACTTTCCACCGCTCACATGGCAGAAAACCGTTAAGTTCAAATCTGAGATCAGCAGAAGGTCACTGCTTTTTTTAATTTCTCTTTTTTTCTTGTTTCTCTTTGTCTTTCGTTGCTCTCTTTTTTCGCTCTAATTTTTCTCATTTTCTGCCTCCACTTTCCACCGCTCAAATGGCAGAAAACGGTTAAGTTCAAATCTGAGATACCAGGCGCACAGAAATCAGCAGAAGGTCGCTGGGTTTTTAAATTTCTCTTTTTTTTCTTGTTTCTCTTTGTCTTTCGTTGCTCTCTTTTTTCTATTCAATTTCTCTCATTTTTGCCTCCACTTTCCACCGCTCAAATGGCAGAAAGCCGTTAAAGTCAAATCTGAGATACCAGGCGAACAGAAATCAGCAGAAAGTCGCTGCTTTTTTTAAATTCTCTTCTTTTTTTCTTGTTTCTCTTTGTCTTTCGTTGCTCTCTTTTTTCGCTCTAATTTTTCTCATTTTCTGCCTCCACTTTCCACCGCTCAAATGGCAGAAAACCGTTAAATTCGAATCTGAGATACCAGGCGCACAGAAATCAGCAGAAGGTCGATGGTTTTTTTAAATTCTCTTTTTTTCTTGTTTCTCTTTGTCCTTCGTTGCTCTCTTTTCTCGATTAAATTTCTCTCATTTTCTTCTGCCTCCACTTTCCACCGCTCAAATGGCAGAAAACGGTTAATTTCAAATCTGAGATACCAGGCGCACAGAAATCAGCAGAAGGTCACTGCTTTTTTTAATTTCTCTTTTTTTCTTGTTTCTCTTTGTCTTTCGTTGCTCTCTTTTTTCGCTCTAATTTTTCTCATTTTCTGCCTCCACTTCACCGCTCAAATGGGAACCTAAAGAATCTGAGATACCCAAATCAGCAGAAGGTCACTGCTTTTTTAATTTCTCTTTTCTTGTTTCTCTTTGTCTTTCGTTGCTCTTTTTTCATTAAATTTCTCTCATTTTCTGCCTCCACTTTCCACCGCTCAAATGGCAGAAAACGGTTAAGTTCAAATCTGAGATATCAGGCGCACAGAAATCAGCAGAAGGTCGATGGTTTTTTTAAATTCTCTTTTTTTCTTGTTTCTCTTTGTCTTTCTTTGCTCTCTTTTTTTCTATTTAAATTTCTCTCATTTTCTGCCTCCACTTTCCACCGCTCAAATGGCAGAAAACGGTTAAGTTCAAATCTGAAATATCAGGCGCACAGAAATCAGCAGAAGGTCACTGCTTTTTTTAATTTCTCTTTTTTTCTTGTTTCTCTTTGTCTTTCGTTGCTCTCTTTTTTCGCTCTAATTTTTCTCATTTTCTGCATCCACTTTCCACCGCTCAAATGGCAGAAAACGGTTAAATTCGAATCTGAGATACCAGGCGCACAGAAATCAGCAGAAGGTCGATGGTTTTTTTAAATTTCTCTTTTTTTCTTGTTTCTCTTTGTCCTTCGTTGCTCTCTTTTCTCGATTAAATTTCTCTCATTTTCTTCTGCCTCCACTTTCCACCGCTCAAATGGCAGAAAACGGTTAATTTCAAATCTGAGATACCAGGCGCACAGAAATCAGCAGAAGGTCACTGCTTTTTTTAATTTCTCTTTTTTTCTTGTTTCTCTTTGTCTTTCGTTGCTCTCTTTTTCGCTCTAATTTTTCTCATTTTCTGCATCCACTTTCCACCGCTCAAATGGCAGAAAACGGTTAAGTTCAAATCTGAGATACCAGGCGCACAGAAATCAGCAGAAGGTCGCTGTTTTTTTTAAATTCTCTTTTTTCTTGTTTCTTTTTGTCTGTCGTAGCTCTCTTTTTTCTATTAAATTTCTCTCATTTTCTGCCTCCACTTTCCACCGCTCAAATGGCAGAAAACCGTTAAGTTCAAATCTGAGATATCAGGCGCACAGAAATCAGCAGAAGGTCGATGGTTTTTTTAAATTCTCTTTTTTTCTTGTTTCTCTTTTTCTTTCGTGGCTCTCTTTTTCTCTATTCAATTTCTCTCATTTTCTGCCACTTTCAACCGCTCAAATGGCAGAAAACCGTTAAGATACCGTTGAGATACCAGGCGAACAGAAATCAGCAGAAGGTCGATGGTTTTTTTAAATTCTCTTTTTTTCTTTCTCTTTCTCTCTCTCCTTCGTTGCTCTCTTTTCTCGATTAAATTTCTCTCATTTTCTTCTGCCTCCACTTTCCACCACTCAAATGGCAGAAAACGGTTAATTTCAAATCTCAGGGCCACAGAAACAAGGTCACTGTTTTTTTAATTTCTCTTTTTTTTTCTTGTTTCTCTTTGTCTTTCGTTGCTCTCTTTTTTTCGCTCTAATTTTTCTCATTTTCTGCATCCACTTTCCACCTCAAATGGCAGAAAACCGTTAAATTCGAATCTCAGATACCAGGCGCACAGAAATCAGCAGAAGGTCGCTGGTTTCTTTCAATTCCCCTTTTTTTCTTGTTTCTCTTTGTCTTTCGTTGCTCTCTTTTTTATTTAATTTCTCTCATTTTCTGTCTCCACTTTCCACCGCTCAAATGGCAGAAAACCGTTTAAGGTCGAATCTGAGATACCAGGCGAACAGAAATCAGCAGAAAGTCGCTGCTTTTTTTAAATTCTCTTCTTTTTTCTTGTTTCTCTTTGTCTTTCGTTGCTCTCTTTTTTCGCTCTAATTTTTCTCATTTTCTGCATCCACTTTCCACCGCTCAAATGGCAGAAAACCGTTAAATTCGAATCTGAGATACCAGGCGCACAGAAATCAGCAGGTCACTGCTTTTTTAAAATTCTCTTCTTTTTTTTTCTCTTTGTATTTCGTTGCTCTCTTTTTTTATCTAATTTCTCTCATTTTCCGCCTCCTATTCAACCGCTCAAATGGCAGAAAACCCTTAAATTCGAATCTGAGATACCAGGCGCACAGAAATCAGCAGAAGGTCGCTGCTTTTTTTAAATTCTCTTTTTTTCTTGTTTCTTTTTGTCTGTCGTAGCTCTCTTTTTCTTTAATTTCTCTCATTTTCTGCCTCCAATTTCCACCGCTCAAATGGCAGAAAACCGTTAAATTCAAATCTGAGATATCAGGCGCACAGAAATCAGCAGAAGGTCGCTGGATTTTTTAAATTTTTTTCTTTGTTTGTTTGTCTCTTCGCTCTCTTTTTT